>NC_085846.1:9925343-12794093 GCF_035594765.1 Anolis carolinensis | reverse complement strand
ACTCCAGCTCCATGTGATGTTTCCCCTAAACATTCTGGGAGGAGTTCAATCTGGAGATTCCACTCCAGTGATTGCAGCCCACCTTGGTGCAGCAGAGCCTCAGCCTAATCAGGAGCCTAATCAGGAGGACTGTATCGTTTTGCTTCAAGAAGAGCTCGAGGAATGGAGGGAGACTGGAATTACTGTATGAAGAAAATAATGCTGTTTGCCAGGCTGCACACTGGCCAACACATTTTGTTTCCTCAAATGTCTTTCCTTGCCACAGTGGCTGGATGGAACATTTTATACATTATTTGTTATTTATAAAGTATATTTTCTTATTTAAAATACATGACAAAAATTGGGGTGGTGGAACGGGTTAATAGCATTTTAATGGGAAAGTTCACTTTGAGATAAGAATGTTTTGACTTAAGAACACGGTCACGGAACAAATTGAATTCTTAAGTAAAGTTATCAAGTTTTTTCCCCACTGTCTGCTTAACAATTTCATTTAAATCAACCTAGGACATTTCTGATTGGGTTGCTCGCCTTGACACGCCTGGATGATGAGTGTTCTCTTTTTTTGCGTTCTTAGGCTGAACAAGAAAGAATTCAGTCTGGAAGAGATTTACACAAACAAGAACTACCGCACACCTACAGAGAAAAAGTGAGCATAAGAACTATTGCTGTGTGCTTATTGCTTTCTCCTCTTTGGCCATTTCAGATTGCGGAATACACTGTTGTTGATGTGTGCCCTCAGATTGTTTATAATTTAGGCAATCCTAAAGTGACTCTATCGTGGGATTTTATTTATAAGGTTTATTCAGAGGGGTTTGCCACTTCTTCCTCTGAGGCTGAGAGAATGTGACTTGTCCAAAGCGTCTAAGTGGCTTTCCACTGCTGAGCAGGGATTAGTGTAACGGAATGAAAAATTAAAATATGTAGTCTATGTTTGTTCAGTCTCAACACTGCCTTGCCAGAGAAAGAAAATATGTGCCATGCAGATGAACAATAAAAAACATGTAATTTATTCCTCTTAAATCCAGAACAACATATGTACAATATAATCAGTTGCACCAACTCGCATAATGTCCTTTCATGAGAGATCTAAAATAGTCTTTCCTTTGTACATGTGGATAAATTCCTTCAGCAGTTCATGAAGCAAGAGCACACTTCAAAATCTTGTGTGTCTCTCTCTGGTTCCACCTTCAAACTCTCTCTGCACCTGCTTAGCTCAAGCCTGAACAAAAATGCAACAGTATCAAAAACTCCCAGGTTTAGCCAGATCAACCCATTGCACTAATCTGGCTCTTTGTAAAGTGAAAATTGTGTTTTTCAAACTACAGTTTCTTAATCCCACTCAATTGGGACAAAAACATCAGAAGGGCCATAGTTGTCGACACTGCCTTATATCCAGAATATATCATGGAAAACTGTAATTGTGTTAGCAATCACAATATTTCTCCCATGTTTAAAGTTTGAGAATCAATGTTTGTATACAAAGTCTCCATTTCCCAAAGTCATTTCTCCTTTCTATCATGCCAAGGCTGGCATTCCCGGAGACACACCACGCTTTTCTCCTGCATTGCTCAACTTTCTCCCACCTCTCTCCACAGGTCGTTTGAGACCATCTTTGAAGTGCCGCTAGAACGCAACGGGGCCCTCATCTTCACCAGCCAGCGCAAGCTGAAGCGGGCTGTGGAGTTTCGAGAGGGCGGCCTTCCCCGCAAGCAGCGCAAAGCCCGCACTCGAGGGGGGCGTAAGGCCGGAGGACGGAGGGCTCAACCCCAGCGCCCTGAGTTGGAAGAGCAGCTACAGCAGCGGCTGGCAGAGCTGGATGCCCTGTTTGGGGAAGAAGAGAGCTGAGCAGAGCCATTCTCTAAGTAGAGGAAGGGGGTTATATTCCTGGAAGCTCTTCTCCCTCCCTCATCCCAGAGGGGTTGTTTGCATCTCAAACCACCAACCCACCATTTAACCACTCCAGGCTTCTCCTGTGGCCTCCTTCATTCTCAACTTTCCCAGACAAATTGATCTCTGGTGCTTGTGGCTGCCACTTTGTCCTCTATCTAGGTAGCCGTAACACTCCATGGAGGTGGTTGCTCTGAAAATACCACGGACAATCACCATGCTGCCTGTGCTGGCATCATATCACCCAAAGTGAGCAATATTTGCAGTGTCCAAAAGTCACCTGTTCTCTGCATTCCGCTACTTGCGCACAACCTGACCATTGGTGCCTTGCATGGAGTATTGATCTAATGCTGTCTGATATAGTTCCATCCTTTAGAGACTTGGACCATCAAAGGATGAGCTCAACTCCATGAGAAACATGTCTCTGTGCTTTCCGCCAAAAAACAAAAAACCAAATGCAGAAAGTAGAAGCCCAAAGAAATGGACTAAATAGCAAATGGTCTGCTGAAAAGGAAGCAACTGTGTGCTTATTTTACGGAGCAGATGATGTGCAGAGTAAAACCAGAGCTTGAAAACATTACCTCTTTGGAGTACAGCTCCTAGAATCCTCCAGCCTTCATGGCGGCAATTCTAGGAGTTATAATTCAAAAGAATAATGTTTTACACCCCAGAAGGTGTATAAAGAGGCCAGGAAAAAGGGCCTGTGTCCTTACTCATTGTTAAAACATGGGCAGTCCATAAATTGAATAGATTGAAGTCCATCAGGCTTTGATCACTTTGCTTTGATCACTTTGTTTGGACTGTTCAGTTAAGCATGAAGGGTGTTCATTTGTTTGCATTTTTGTATTAAGCTATATTTCTAATAAACGTTACAGCTTGGGGGGGGAAACAAACTTTGGGGGTTTGCTTATCTGTTCTCTGTGTGGGGACCTTTTCCACTCTCAAACGCATGATGGGATGGGTAGCAACATGGCTGAAATGTCTTATTTTCCTCTTAGCTTAGAATGCCTCTGAGGTGCAGTACATGCTATGCTGGGTGATGGGGATACTTTGGGATAATCATTGCAGCCAACTGCAGGTGCTCAGCTTTTGTGTATAGACTGTCTAAATAGATGATGAAAGAAAAAAAAGGGGGGGGGGTGGAGTGCACCCTGTGGTCTATGGCATCTGTTCCAGTATGTTGGTCATTAATGTCCAAGAAGTATGGGGCTGCATACCGAGAAGAACATTTCATCTTCAGCTCTTGCATGATCAGTGCTGTAGCCGAGGATGAAACATTTGCTGTAGTGTAGTGTGTGCCAGAGGTCTGTAGGCCAAAACAACAGAACTCTAGCACAGAGTGTCTAGTTCTGAGACGTCCGGTTAGGCCTTTAGGGGATCTTTGACCTTACTTCCAGCCGGCAGAGCAGGGAGCAGCGGAATGGCGTGGGGGACACATTTCTGGGGCCCTGTGATCGCCATTACTAGCAACCACATAACCACAGCAAACATCATGCAATCTACTGTTCTGGGGTGTCATGGATTTCTAATTCACCATCATTACTGAGATAAGTGAGGGGGTGGCTGGGAGCGACGAGGGCCTCTGCTATGGGTGCTGTTTCCCACCATTAGAAATAGCAGCAGTCATCTTAATTTACATAAGGAATGCCATCTTGCAGCATAGTGCAGACTCCATTTCACCACTCTTACTGTTGTGCATTCTTAAGGTAAAGCTTTCCCCCTGACGTTAAGTCCAGTCATGTCTGACTCTGGGGGTTGGTGCTCATCTCCATTTCTAAGTCGAAGAGCCAGCGTTGTCCGTAGACACCTCCAAGGTCATGTGGCCGGCATGACTGCATGGAGCGCCGTTACCTTCCCGCCGGAGCGGTACCTATTGATCTACTCACATTGGCATGTTTCGAACTGCTAGGTTGGCAGAAGCTGGAGCTAACAGTGGCCACTCACGCCGCTCCCAGGTCTCCAGCTCAGTGCTTTAACACACTTTGCCACCGGGGCTCCATGCATTCTTATTAACCCCTATTTCTGCTTATTAATCCTGCCCTTTCCTAAAAGACAGTTACATGTGCCATTTTGTGGTCAGCTAGGCTAGTTAACCCCTAATTGCCTGCAGGGCTAACAGGCTATAATTCTAGTACAGTAAAGTCTCACTTATTCAACATTCGCTTATCCAGCATTCTGGATTATCCAACGCAGCCTGCCTTTTATTAGTCAATGTTTTTGTAGTCAATCATTTCAATACATTGTGACGTTTTGGTGCTAAATTCGTAAATACAGTAATTTCCACATAACATTGCTGTGTATTGTACTGCTTTTCTGTCAAATTTGTTGTCAAACATGACGTTTTGGTGCTTAATTTGTAAAATCATAATGTAATTTGATGTTTAATAGGCATTTCCTTAACCCTTCCTTATTATCCAACATGTTTACTTATCCAACATTCTACCGGCCCGTTTATGTTGGATAAGTGAGACTCTACTTCATAAGTAAAAGGAAGTGGTAGTAGCAGTAGCTGACCCTTTCAAGAGACATGGACCGAGATGTATGGCATAGAAAAAATGGCAGATCCAACGGTAGTAAGCAGAACGTGGAATCTAAATAGACATTTTGAAACTAGTCATTCCCAGCTCTTGAAAAAAAGTGAAGATGATGAAAGGAAGGAATACATTTCCAGGCAGCTACACCTTTATAAGAGCCAATCTAATTCCATCCGTAAATTTGTAAACGGCTCTACAAATTTAACATCTGCAAGTCTGAGCATAGCTCAGCATGTATATTACAATTATACATTTCTGTTATTTAAACTGTGAATATCGCAAAATTAAGGTTTTTTTCTCAAAGTGACACACCACCCAAGTTATGCTCGGTTTTTTGTTGAATTTTGACAAACCAAGCTCAAAAGGTTGCCCATCACTGCTCCAGGGGGAACTGGCTGTTAGGAATTATGGGAGCTGAAGACCAAAACACCCGGAGGGCCAAAGTTGGCCCAGGCCTGTTCTAGACTAGAACGAATGCAGTTTGATACCACTTTAACCAATGCTGTGGAAACCTGGGACTTGTAGTTTGGGGAGGCACTCTTGGGCAGAGAAGGCAAGAGACCTTGTGAAACTAAAAACCCCAGAATTCCATGGCAGTTAAAGCAGCATCAAAGTGGATTAATAGTCTGGTATAGATTCACTCTCAAACAAAAGGAAGGGGATGTATAGTTCCCTCTGCCAAGGACACAGGCCTGTGCCTGAGGAACAGCCTTCAGCCGCACTGGGAGTGACTGACAGCTCCACTGTGACGTCTCCATGACACTGCTGTGACGTCAGGGGCTCCTTTGTTGGGAGAACGAAGGCCCTTTTGTTGCGTCCCTCCCTGCGTCATGACATCACCAAGACTGAGGAGGGGAAAATGACATCACTGCCTCCATGGCGTCAGCACACGCAGGACGGAAATGACAAAAAAGAAAGAAGAGCGAGACGGGGAGGGACTATTTTTCTCATCGCCCCTTCCTCTTCCGGCGGAAGGGTATAGCGAGTAGCTTCCTACCCTGGATTTGCTGCGATAGGCGGAGGGATCTGACGTTGTGGGCGGAGTTGCGTGCCGTGCGCAGAGTGGAAAGGAGATCCGGCAGAGACAGAGAGATTGAGAGAGAGAGGGAGGGAGGGAGAGAAGGGGAGTCGGAGGCCAGGACCAAAGGCAAGGGAGGGAGGGGGGGCCGCCAGGGAGGACGAGACCAAGACGCGCGGAGGGGGGAGCGCGCATTGATCTGCCTCCCCCACCCGTTTTCGCCTCCAGCCAATCAGCTGGGGGGGCCTCGAGCAGAGCGGAGGGGCACCAGCTTCTCGACCAATCAGCGCCCGAGCTTCTCTTGAAGGACGGAGACAGGAGAAAAAAAAGTACCGAGGGAGGGGGTGAGTCGAAACCACCCTCAACCGCCGGCGCTCTTAAAGGTACACCTTGAGGGGGTTTAAGGCTGCGAGAAGTGGGGCAGTAGGGGGGCCTTTTCCGCCGGAGGACAACAACAACAACAACCACCCCTCCAGCGCCTGTCAATGGCTTTAAAGAGAGCTCGGCCCTCTTAAAGGGAAGTTCTCCTCAGGCCTTCATTGTGGCGACGGCGGCGAGGAGGAGGGGGGAGGTGAGAGAAGAAATGTTCGGAGGGCTTTTTGTGGCAACTGCGGATTCTTAATGAGAGAGGCCTTTAAAGGGAGGGGAAGGAAAAAAGGAAGGGTTCCGGCCACTTAAAGGGGAGGACATGCACCTTGGCAGGAAATGTGTGGCGGACTTTAAATGGGAGGCCCTTTAAAGGGGATGGAAGGAGGAGAGGAGAAGGAGGTTCTCGGAGCTGGGATCTGAAAAAGGCAAGGTCACGCCCTGCAGCAGGGGATCTCGGAGGGCCCTCTCGCCCCTAAGACTGCGAGGCGGAGGAAGGCGCTGGGACCACGGCGTTGCCCGTCACCCGAGGGGAGGAAGGGGCTGCCCTCCGAGCGGAAGCCATTGGCCATTGTTGGCAGGAGTCGCCTCTGCAGTCTTAAAGGGGAGGCCTCGCTCTTGCAAGCAAGCACTTCCTCCCGGCCTGCCATGATCGGGGAGGCCTCGCTCTTGCAAGCAGACATCTGAGGACATTTTGTTTTCCCTGACGGCACTTAAATCGGAAGCTGCAAGGCAAGGCTGTCAGTCTCAGCCCAGACTCGTTGCTTGAGGAGGCTTAGATGCCTTTAATGGACTGACAGATTTGTCTCCTGGGCCCAAGGAAGAAGCGCCAAGAGCACTGCCTTGTCTCTCCGGGTTGAAATAATCCTGGATCGCAGTCTTCTTCTTTCTTCAGTTTTGCTTTGAAAGTATTTAATTTCTTAACGATCCCCCTGTGAAGAAGGAGACGTAAATACAACATAACAGGAATCCCTTGTTAAACTTGAACAAAAGGGGACATTCCCACAGCAAAGAGGACCATCCTGCCACAGAAATCTAAATTAAGGAAAGGTTTTTGACATTTGTCAACTAAACCAGAATCTCTTGTCAGTTGGGAGTGAAATCTAAACAAAAGGGGACTTTCCAGCAGCAAAGAGGACCTTCCTGCCACTGAGAGGGCTCTCTAAATCTCAATTAAGGAGAGGTTTCTGACATTTATCAACTCAGCCAGACTCTCCTGCCAGTTGGGAGTTAAATTTGAATCAAATTGAAGGAGAGGTTGAGGCCAGGAAACAGAACACTTTTTATTTATTTATTTTTCTCAAAAAGGAGAGCCATTTTCTAGATTCTGGCGCTTCTCTCTCAGTCGCAGAAGAGCAAGGAACTGGTTGAGAGCAGCTGCGATGCAACTGGCTGGGGAGGGGTGAAGGCCGCACCCCCCTTCTCTTGCGTGTCTGCAACAACCACTAGACACAACACGACCCGTTCTCTGTACCTCAAGGGGGGCATCATGGAAGGAACTGCTGCTGCAGCGCCGGTCCCGTGTTGGAGCGGAGGGGGAGGCAGCAGTAGCCGGGCCCGAAGGCAACGGCGTTGCTCACGGCGGGACCGTGAGAGCCGCTGCACTCGCCGCCGGGGAGGCCGGGCCGGAGATGCTTCCCATCGGGGCATCTTGTCATCCTCGTCTTCGGGATCGGACAGTGAAGGGCCCTCCCCACCTGCCCCTGTGGCCCCTGGCAAAGGCCGCCCCATTCAGCAACAGCAACAACGCCGTCGGCGCCGGCCCCTCCGGCGGAAGAAGGCCTCTGGATCGTCCTGCAGCCGTGAGGAGGAGGAGGAGGAAGAAGAGGAGGAAGATCTCATTGATGGCTTTGCCATTGCCAGCTTTGTCAGCCTTGAGGCACTTGAGGTGAGGAAGCTGTTTTGATCTCTGGAGACACAGTGTTGCCACATAGTCTGGAGTCTGAGTCCATAGAGTAGGAGGAGGTGCCTTTTGGGATTCCTTAGCTTTGTGGTGTCACAAGGAAGAAAAATGGATCCAGTCACTTCTGTGGCTGAGTTCAGTCTTTAGCAGGTCTTCACAATCTGTAGTCTTCCAGGTTTTTGGACTTAGACTCCCAGGGTCCTTCCACACAGCCATATAACCCAGAATATCAAGGCAGAAAATCCCCAAAAAATCTTATTTGAACTGGGGGCTCTTCCACACAGCTATATAACGCAGAACATCAAGGCAGAATAACCTATAGTATCTGCTTTGAACTGGAATATCTGCGTCCACATTGCCATATATCCCAGTTCAAAGCAGATAATGTGGGATTTTATTCAGCTGTGTGGAAGGGCCCTCAGAAGCACTAGCTAGCTTGTTCAATGATGAGGAATTCTGGGAGTTGGTCCAAAACACCCAGAGGAACACAGGTTGTGCCGGCCTTCTCTACAGGATAAAGTGAGTAATGGCCAAGTCTATCGGAGAATGGAAATGAAAGGTGTAGAGTTAATGCAACGTGACATCACTTTAACTGCTGCAGCTCCATTCTATGGAATCTTGGGAGTTGTGGTTTGAAGAGACAGTAGCACTCTTTGGCAGTGAAGGCTCAAGATCATGTAAAACTACAACTCCTATAATTCCATAGCATTGAGCCATGGCAGAAAGTGGTATCATACTGCATTGTAATAGATGCACCTGAAGACTTTTGAGGTGCCTATATCCTTTAATATAGGACATGTTGAGCTCCTCTTATCCTGGAAAACTCCAAAAACCCAAAATTGTCCATGTGGCTGGCTGAGAGAGTGACACCTTGGCTTTCTGATGGTTCCGTGTACACAAACTTTTGTTTAATGCTCAAAATTATTTAAAATATTGTGGTTATAATTATTTTCAAACGATGTGTAGAAATGTGAACCATAAATGAATTTTGCTTTTTAGAGTTCAGTCCCATTTCTGAGATAGCTCATTACATATATACTGTATATGCAAATACACATATTCTGGACTAAAAAAATATGAAATCCTAAATACTTTTGGTCCCAAGCATTTTGGATTAAAGATAGTCATCCTGTGGTATTTCTGAAATGATGGACCTGTGAAGTCAAAAAACAGTAGTAAATGATGGTGGTCACAGTAGCCAAAAGTGTTCCCCTCCAGATGTGGTTGGACTGCAGCTGCCACCAGCCCTTACCAACAATATCGGAGAAGGGTAGTAGTTGTGTGCTACATCTGGAGGCCTGGTTTAGGATATCTGATAGAACAGATCTGAATATTGCAGGGATAAACCTGCTCGTTCTCTAGGGAAACATGAAAATCCTGTGTTAAGAGAGAAGGTTGAAACCTGTCATTACTATTCAAGCCAGCTAATGGAAAACAAAGGCAGACAGGGAGATGAACTTCTGTTTGGCCTCCATACCAAACAGAGTCATAAAAACCTCTGATTCTCACTTCCTGAGACAAGGCCACCAAAAGAGGATGGTGCTTCCTTGGTCCTTTTTATTGCTGGCCAGCACAAATAGAAAGGCACACAAACTCTGACATTGAAACTGATTGACATGTGAGAGAAAATGAGCAGATACATTGCTCCCTGAGACCAAAGATAGCCCTGAGAGAAGTCAAAGCAGTTTTCTTTTCTTTTTTTGAAAGATTATTAAAAATGGTGGATTGTATCAGCTTAGGTGTGTTTTCCTATATCAGTGCTAAAATTGCAAATGTGTTTGGATTAGGACCTCAGTTAAAACCATTAGGAGTGCTGAGGCAGATAGACCCGTCATGTGTTTCCATGTGAAATAGCCCTTTATGTTTTGGTCTGATGATGCATCAAATCAGAGTGGGATACAGTCATGTAACATAAGACATAAAGTAGTGAACATGAGGCTTTATTTCCTCTTTTCCAAGAGCGAGATTGCCACTTGTTTCCTGTGCCTGATAAAATGAAACTTGATCTAGTGCTGGGATATGACCCAGTGGTTAATGTCTAGTTGGTAGGTGTGAAATCACTGGACTATGGTGGGTGGATTTCATGCAAGGCACGGCTGTTTCACCTTATGAAACAGTGGAGGGAGTTTTTTTTTTCACTCACAAGCACTCTAGACTGAGCTTGTAAGCCAATCCTGTACTGGCTGCACCTGTCTTTCTGGCTGGGCAGGACTGGGTGAGGAGCAGGGCGTGGGCCCAGGTGTCTTCATCAATCTCTGAAAGAATTCAGTGTGAATTTCAGAACCACTCAATGCACAAGAGAATCCCAGAATGAGGAAAGACTATGCTTTGGCAGAGAATGAATGATAGAAGAAACCATGAGGCTATCCAGTCCAGCTGTACAAGAATACAGTTGAGGCACTCCTAGCAGATGGCCATACAGTCTCTGTATGTAGTAGATCTATTGCATTTTTGATTTTATACAGTGAGGTCTTGCCCACCCCCTTACTCTGAGAAGGAATGACTGACCCAAATTTTCCCATTCAACTTGAACTGGGCTCACTGGAAATCTGATTGGAGGCAATTTTAAATCTATGCTTTTTATGTGCTTATCTTATATCACACTCTAACCACTGTATTTCTCTGGTTCTCAGTTGGAAAATATGACAGACAGTTGGCCCTCTGTATCCATGAATTGTCTACCCCCAAATTCAACCGTTCATGGCTTGAAAATACTCCAAAGAAAAAATAATCCAAAATATTTTCCCTTTATATACAAGGGACACCATTTTACTGTGCAATTCTATATCATGGGACTTGGAACGTCCAAGGATTTTGTTAACCATTGAAGAGTCCTGGAGCCAACCTTCAGCTGATACCAAGGGCCCATTGTAGTACGGTATTATGGTATATTTTATGTTATAATCACACCCTTATTTCTAAGAGCTCAGGGTAGGCTGAGGGTGATGATAGTAGCAGCCCAAACATATCTAGAGCACATCAGGCTGAGGAAAGGCATATGGTTGGAAGATGAGGGAAACAACTAGCCCATAATAATAATAATAATAATAATAATAATTTTATTCTTATATCCCGCCCCATCTCCCCGGAGGGACTCGGGGCGGCTTACATGGGGCCATGCCCAGACACGACAGCACAAATCAGATAAAACATTAAACCGAGCAGTAAAACTTCAACATGATTAAAAACAGTCATAAAAGTCAATATACACAATAATATTAAAATCCCGATTTGGGTCAAAAGATCCAGGCCAAGGTGCAAAGCAATATCAAGTTATCAGGGAGGGATAATTATACAGCAGGTGTAATACTTAAAGTGCTGAATGAATCCTAAAAACAATCCAGAGGGTCTACTGCTTAATAGGTAAATAACATGATCCCAAGTGTGGTTACTGAGGAGAAATTTAGTTAGAATGTGACTATCTCTAAACTCAGTGGTATGTCAGACTAGAGTGCCTAAATGGAGTATATAGGCCAGTTGTTCTCAACCTGTGGGTCCTCAGGTGTTTTGACCTACAACAGTTTACCAGCTGTGAGGATTTCTGGGAGCTGAAGGTCAAAAACATCTGGGGATCCCACATTGAGAACCACTAATATAGACCAATCTCTTAATTTTCTATGTGCTTTTTCTTTGTCAGCCAGATTCATTTTATAGTCCAAGCAGTTTTCGTGGTTCATATTTAGATCTAATTAGAATAGGCCAATTGATTTCAGTAGGTGTACTTATAATTATCATTTAAATCTGGATCTTTCTAGCTATTACATGTTGTTTTCTGAATCCAAGGTAAAAAAAATAGGTTGGTGTTGATAGGTAAACAATAGATATCTCTTTTCTCTCAAATGCTCGCATTTTCCTATGTGGAGGAGTAGAACAATCTTATTGTGAGTTTTACCCTGCTTCTTTCTCTAGTGCAGTGGTTCTCAACCTGTGGGTCCCCAGGTGTTGTGGTCTACAACTCCCAGAAATCCCAGTCAGTTTACCAGCTGTTAGGATTTTTTGGAGTTGAAGGTCAAAACATCTGAGGACCCACAGATGCTTTAGAGGTAGGAACCGATTGGCTTCCTCAAGTGAGTGAGCAAGAGATAAGGAGGAGCTGGCAGGCTGAATGTGACCGAAGGACAGCATAGTTGCCACACCTTCTGTAGCAGCTACGTCACAGCATGGATTCAGTAATGGCCTTGAGAGTGGACCTCTTCTGTGGCACAGGGAACCACTTTTCAGATTGCTCGAGTCAAGTCCTTGAGGGCCCCATCACCAAAGGCTGGGGGGAAGGACTATGTTTAGCATACTATATATAACAGTTGATAGTGATTACATTTACATTTTATATTTTCCATATTTAAATTTCATTGTTAATAAAGTCCTGCCCACTGATACATGATTGATTTGTATTTTTGAAAGCTCAATTTCATCATTAACAAAACTCCTTCTCACTCATTATTAACACATCCACTCTCATATGTACTTAAAAGTACAAAGTTAATAATAATTAATCATTATTATTAACTTTGTACTTTTAAATAATCAAATCTTAAATGTATTTAGTTTAACTTTAATTTGATACTATCTACTGAATATGATACTGACCGTCCCAAACCACATTTTAAAAAAACTGGAGTTGCCCATTCTGATCTAGTGTCATTGTCATTTATCTGACGCAAATCTTACCATTTACCCATAGAAGGATGCAACCCTGAAGACCCCAGAGCGGTTGGAGCTTCGGATGAAACATTCTGGGAAGAGAAAACGGGGCGAGGGAAATAACTCTGAGCCAGAAGATGAGGATGGGAGTTCAGAGAAGGGCCGTAGCCGCAGCTGTGGAGGGGAGCGAGCACCAACAAAACGTAGCAAGAGGCGGCATGAAGAGGTAAAGTCTTGAAATAAGGAAGTGGGGTGGAATAAAGAAATGGGGGATATGGCGAAATACATGGGCCAAAAACAGTGGAAGGGGGCAGCTAAGCAGAAGCTCACTTTGTCCCACAAAGAACATCAAAAATAATGTCCAAGGACCTGGTGCTTAAAAAAAAGCTTTAGGGCACGGGCAATATAACAAGAACACAGATTTGTCTACTCAGAGCAGAGATCTAATACAATTGATACAGTAATTTATTAAGATGAAATGAGAGGAAGTGGACAGTAATGAGTTTTAGTTGTGGTTGGTGTAGAGTAAGTAATTCATAGGAATCTGCCTTTTAAAATATCTTCCTTCTCATATGTTTCAGAGTGATTTTTAACCTGCTGCAGCAAAAACAGTATAGGTCATTTAAGACAATGTTATTCAAAGTGATGAAGCATCGAGGGAAAAAAAGAAACAATTGAAACCAGTGGCCATAGATATTTTCCAGTCTCTGTTTCATTGGGAAAAAGTAATTGCTATGAGATAGCCTGAGAAATACTGGCTCCAGACTTTTATAAATTCAACCATGCTTGGTATGGTTGTGTATACCTGTAAAGAATTAAATCTGTGTTGAAAGTATCATCAATGATGTTTAACTTTAAATTATTGTGATAATTAAAAAATTCTTACATTAGTGATTCACAGATATGGGGTAATTATGTTTAGGAGGGAAATGGCCACAAGAGGAAGGATTGAATTATTTGAGAGACAACAGAAGTGAGCAAGCCGTAGTCCTCCAAATGCTCTCGGATTAAAGTTCTGCTAGTCCTTGTCAACACAGCTAATCATGGGGGCTGATGAAAATGGAAGTGCAGTAATATCTCCAGGAACACGAGTTGCTGACTCCTGATATAAATGCAAGAGGAAGCAGCTGATTGCTGAAGTTGCATGGTGTACTCATTAAGATCATGCCAGCCAGTCACAAACTAGGGTCATCCCCTCTTAGTGGAGTATAAAGTACGTATTTCTAAAGCCAGTATGGTATTTTTTATTACCATGGTAGATCTTGGCACGTCATGCATCACTGAAAAAAGAAAGGGTACTTTGTAATCTTGCCTTTTTGTCTCTAAATCTTTGGTATCGATCCCTTCTTCTGCCTCTTGCAAGCTAATCTGTGTCTATTTATTTTTTTCTCCCCACTTTACAAAAATCCAGACTTCTCTCCAATCCTACCTGGAAACTGGATATATAGTAAGTGGGCAGTGTATATACATTCTTCTCCCAATTTCTTTTGACTGTCACTTTCCCTATCAGTAGTCCTGGAAGCACTGTTCTGCAGGCAAAAATTCAGCTACTTGAATCAGTGAATTCTTTCCCATTTCCCCCTGCAAGCTGGGATGTTAATTGTGTCATGGTAGCTTTTCCAGAAAAACTGAGAAATCTAAAAAATCTGCTTAGTGTTGCCTCAGTGCAAATGCTAGACCAGGGGTCCTCTAACTTTTTAAGCCGAGGGCCGGTCCACAATCCTTCAGACTGTTGAGGGGCCGGATTATCATTTGAAAAAAATACAAACAAATTCCGATGCACACTGCACATGTCTTATTTGTAGTGCAAAAACAACAACAACAACAACAAGAACAATGAAAGAACAATACAATATTTAAAAATAAAAACAATTTTAACCAACATACATTTATCAGGATTTCAATGGGAAGTGTGGTCCTGCTTCTGGCCAATGAGATAGTCAAGTTAATTAGGGTTGTTGTTGTTGTTGTGTGCCTTCAAGTCATTTCAGACTTTGGGTGAGCCTAAGTCTAAAATTTATTTATTATTTATTTACTGCATTTATTTACTACATTTGTATCACACCCTTCTCACCCCAAAGGGGACTCAGAGTGGCTTACAAATTATATGTACATACAATATATTATATTATTAGCATAGCACAATATTAGCATTATATATTACTATATTGAACTATACCACTATACTGTAATATTATTAGTAATATTATATGTAATATAGAATATATAATTAATATTATTATATGGTATTATTATTAGTGTTATATTGTATTACATTATAATATTATTATCAATATTATATGTATATACAATATATTATATTGTAAAACTGAGGGCGGGGGCCAGGTAAATGACCTCAGAGGGCCGCATCCGGCCCCCGGGCCTTAGTTTGGGGACCCCTGTGCTAGACAGTGCAAATGTTAGGCAGCTAGAAGGGACAAGATTTATTCCATTACTCCCCTGTGGGTAAACCTCCTTTGCAGCAACATCAATCTGCATAATGTATTTAAGTATGCTTCTGTTCCCTTTTAAGACCTCAAGGCATGGTTACATGCATAATGAGCGCTGACTGTTTTTGTTTTTCAGCCTTAAAATTATTATTGCAATCTCTTTCCATTCTTCCATGCCCATCATGGTATGCTAAGATGGCAGCTGTGGCTTTTTAGATGCTTAGGATCCACAGTCTCCACCAGCCTTGATCAACATAGACAGTGGCAAAGAATAATTGAATTTACAATTTAAAAAGATTGGAGGCCTATAGTTATTTACTCCTGATGCATATCCATTTAGTACCACAGCATACCCTAGCTGCTGCTTTGCCATAAAAATTCTCTATATACACCCTCCACCAAGCCTCTTGTTGACTACGGCGGGGTGGGGGGAGATCCATTGGGGAAAATTTTGAGGTTGTTGGATTAATTGACTTTCTTCTTTTTCTCCCTTTGCAGTGTGATACAGAAAGTGACCCAGAGGAGCAGGTAGGCATAATCCCACTCCAGTCTTGTAATGTGCAGGGTCTTGTTTTCTACAGTCCATCCCATGGCATTCTCTAATGCAGTGTGGTCCAAGCCGTGGCCCATGGGCCCATGCAGCCCACCAATTCATTTTTGTTGGCCCTTGCCCTTCTTACTGGAAAAATATTTTAATTTAACATTTGGAAAAAAATCATTTATCCTTCTTAGCGCTTTAAATTTTGAAGAAACCTTTTCTTTCTAAAATATCTCTGGCCTTCACATTCCTGTACTAAAGTTTGATTGGCCCTTGGATAACTAAATGTTAGACTACACTGCTCTGATTGATTTTGTGATGGCTTTTGAAGAATTGTTTGTGGAATTGTCAGAACTTCTGTGTTTTGCTGTCTCTCCAGGCCTCCATTGATGACCTCGACCCGTCATTCACTGTCTCAACCAGCAAAGGTTAGTTATGGGTGAACTACAACTTGTATTAGGCTGTTTGGTTGTGGTTGGGAGGAATTTGGGCTCAGTAGTAGAGCTTGTGCTTTTCCCCCAGAGAGTCTCACGTTCACCTAGCATGTCTAGTTCAAACTATCAGGTAGTCACTGATGAGAAAACACTCCCTGTGTCTGAAACCCACGGTACCACTGCCAGTCAAAGTCGTAGTGGTACACTGGTGTCTATATTCTATCTTTCACTGGCCTTCTTAGTTGGGGCTGATGGGAGTTAGAGGCAGTAATGTTTGGCAGGGCTAAGGGGTTCCTTTGGCCCTGACTTTGATATGTAGCTTAGTTTCATGTGGCAAATAGGGCATGAGCACAGCCATATTCATATTAGTGTTATCTAGACAACAATGTTATCCTAGCTCATTGGAGGTGTTCTAGGCCAGAGCGTCTTAAACTTTTCTACTCAGGACCCCATCTGACTTGAAATTTTTGTGTGACCCCAGGTAAATAGGTATATAAAGTAGGTTTTATAATGGAACACTCACTGATAACAATTTTGGAGACCCCAACATTAATCTAAGGCAACCCCATTTGGGGTTGGGACCCATAGTTTTAAAAGCCTTGTTCTTGGCATGTTGGTGGCAGCATTTGGCATGGTGGTGGCAGCGTCTGAGTTTGAGATAAAATACAATAACATGATAGTGTGGTCCTGTATCTGTCTATTGAGGAAGCAAGTCCTACTGAGTGCAGTGTAGCCTTCTGGTTGGAAAATAACTACAGTACGGGATTGCAGTTTTAGATGTTGCCTTTCATTTTGAGAATGTCGCAAATCTTTCCTCAAGGAATACTCCATAATAAGTGGAACATTTAATGATGATAATCACAACAATAAATTGTATTAAATATGATTATTTAGTACAATAAATGACATGCTTGAAGTAGCCTCATTTGTTAGTGCGCAAGGCGTTCTTGGCGATTACCTCAGCTCATTTGCCTCCCTCCCCCCTCCCATTTGTTCCAACAGCCTCGGGACCCATTGGTGCATTAAACGGGAGCTGTGAAGCCAAACTCTCTGTGATCCCGAAAGTCTCCGGCCTGGAGCGGAGCCAGGAGCGTAATTATGAGGCCGACCGGGACGCTCTGCTAGTGCCTTTCCTGCCCAAGGAACCTCCTTCTCAGGCCGCCGCAGCCCCCGTTCCAGCTCAGGCCTTGCCCCCAAGTCCTCCTGTCCTGCCTCCTGCCAGGACCCGGGCTCAGACGCCTAACACTGCGGTTCGTGGGACTCCCCAGCCTAAAGGCCCACTGCCTCCAACACCTCAAGGGGGACCGGTCCCCCACAGCCTCAGCCAGAGCCAGCTCCACATGAAGGTACCGCCCTTTACTAGCCAGACGCAGGGACCGTACGCAGTCGGGCTGGACCTCAGCACTGGAGGGTGAGTCCCAGTACTGTCCTCATGGAAGTTACTCTTCTTTCTCCTAAGTATCTATCCTTCTGCTCTATCTTTTCTTTTTTCCTTTCTTGCTTTGTCCTTTCCTCTGCTTTTCCCCTCGTAAGCTATCAGGGCTTCTCTGTCCTATCTTCTTTAGTTTTTCTTCTCTCCTTTTTTCTTGTAATAATGACAAGTTTATAAACCCCTTATGAGTTATCTAAGCAGTTTCTATTTCCACTTAGCCACACAGAAAAATAGGTCACTGCTGCTGTCCTATATTGCAGGTGTCAGTGGATGTGAACTTCAGTTTGTCTAAAAGAGAGCGAGGATCACTTTTAGTATATTTATGGCAGAGATGAGATTTGAGCTGGGATTTAGTGATGGAACAGCTCACTCATCTGTGGCTGCATTGTACATTTCGGCTTCATTTTAACCCTTTGCTTATTGTATTATTTTTTTCCCCTTTTTCTCACCTTGAATGTTTTTCGATTCATATACTGCTGTTTTTTTTTAAAATGAGTTATCTTTTTTGACTTTTCCTTCTTAATGTTCCTTTAAGAGCATGTCTTAGAGACCTTAATTGCCAGAAAGCTGACAATGTGAAAATGAAGATAGGTTTCAGTTTAAGCCTAGCCATCTAAACAGCCATGCCAAGCAATAAAGTTATTATGAATTGGGGATTCTGTAAATATCTCCTCTTGCTTGTTGGCAAAATGGAGCCTATTGTTCTCTTATGGCTGATTAAAGGCCTTACCTTGAAAGAATATTGGAACACAGGCCTAGCAACAGTTAAATCTGTTGTTGGAATAGGAATTTAACCTGCACCTCTCACACCCAAATGCAATCCTCCTAACAACTGTGCTGAAATTATTTTTTTCTCCCTTTATTTCAGGTGCAGCCGCAGTGCAGCTCACCCCAAGTCCATCCTCCCTCCTTGCTCCCCGTCTTCCTCTCAACTCCCTCACCGGCCCTCCACCCCCTCACTGGCCCTACCTCCCCATGCCTTTCCATCCACTCTTCGGCCCCCTTCCCATCACCATCCGGGCATGTTCACCCCTTCACCTGGCCTCCCACCGCCACCTCCGCTGCTTCAAGTTGCCGGGCACCCAGCTGCAGCTGCTGCCATATCTGGTAAGAATGACTCGGCTGGAGGGGCAATGACTGGGTATGCTTTGGGAATGTTTACAAGTGTGTGAAATCATAACTGTTAATTCTCACAAACATATGGATGGATTTCAAGTTCCAATACATGTATAGAATATATTGTGTCACACTGTTTGCCCTGCACACATACAGGAACTTATACATCCATGCTTGTGGGAATGGCTATATGCATGTGGGTCATAAAATAACAAGTGACCTTGCCCTTTAATTAAATAAGTATGAACATTCATACCTGCTATAGGTATCTTGGGTGAGGTGTGTGTGTGATTGTTTAAACTTTCCGTGTATCACATGTGAATGTTGTGATGGGTTCAAGACAAAAACCTGGAAGAAGTTGCTTTTCTGGATCACAGTTCCCAGAATTTTCTGTCTACGATGACTATTGACCAAGTTGGCCGAGTGCTTACGGAAGGTGCTGTCCAGCAAGTGACTTTTTTCCAACCTCAAGGGACTATAAAATCTGTATGGCGATGTTATTCTTTGGGTCATGTGAGGACTAGGATTTGGGGTTCTGATGTCAATTTCTAGTCCTCCAGACAATTGGTCAAAGCAGGAAGATCAGAAGTTGGGGTAAATGATTGTCAAGGAGATACATGGAGGGTTGAGTGATTGTGGAAGCTGAAGTCTAAAACACCTGGAAGACCCAAGGTTGGAAACCACTGCCTTAGAGAATGTGATGTATTGGCAAAAAATGCTTGGCCCAGGGGTGAATTTGGTCTGGTGTTTTGTGCACCCACTTGGGGATAAATATATGCAAGGATTTGGAAAAATTCCTTTGATAAATGACAACTCCCAGAATCCCCTTGGCAGTGCCCATGCTGGCTGGAGGGTACTGGGACTTGCAGTCCAAAATGACTGTTTTCACGCTTAGGGCAGAATTATACAGAGGATATACAACTGCTTCTCTGACTAATTGTTTTGAGGAGGAGATAAAATATTTTCATATCTCCCTTTCCTTCTTCAGTAGCTTTCCTCCTCAGCAACATGTTTTTAGACATCTTGATCTTCTGCTTCCCCAGAACAAGAATTAATCCGCCAAGACCTGAGTTCCCGATTCCTCACGCCACAAGGCGGAGCCGACATGGGGGCTGCCACCATTCGCCCCTTGGCTTTCCAGTTCCACCAACACAACCATCAGCACCAGCACACCCACCAACACACCCACCAGCACTTCACCCCTTTCCCACCAGGAATGGTACCCACACCCAGTTCAGCTGTGGTGAGTGCAGTTCAGGACCTGGTGAACAGGATGTATGTCTGTATGTCACAGCCCTGGTAGTAGATTTGAACCTTTGGGGACATAATTTAGGTGTTATTTGTTGGATTTTTTTTCTTTGTATACACACATGCGGACTGATTTTGTCATCTTTTTTCAGTTTGAGAAATACCCTGGCAAGATGGATGGGCTTCTGAGGCATAACGTAAGTGTAGCCTTCTTGGAGCAGGGAGCGCCCAGGGGGGTTAGCCTTTTGACAAAGGGCACAAGGGAAGGTTGCAGAGCGGCAAGTCCTGAGAAAGGAGCAGAACCCCCCTCTCCCCTGCCTTGGTTTCTCTGGGTGGCACTTCCATTGCTTTCTCTTCTTCTTCCAGTTTTATGCCGCATTCCCCCCAACCGTGTCGGGGATCTCCCCAGTCCTGCCTCCCGCTGTGACTTTTGGCTCCCTGCAGGGGGCGTTCCAACCTAAGGTGAACCCTCCAGACATAGTAGAAAAATGGGGCTTTCTTGGAAGTGGAGGTGGTGGGAGAAGTTAAGAGTTCAAGGTCCCAGATTTTATTCCCAACTGCTTTGCAACAGGGGTTTAGTAAATTTTCTGCAGCAAGCGCGGAGGGGTAAAACTTGTGGGATCTCTTTGTAGAATGAGGTGGGTGGAGTAGATTTGGGGATTTGATGCGGGGAGCCAGAGTGACCACGGGTGGGTGAGGCCAAGTGGGCATGAACATGAGGGAGGGAGGGAGCAGTGCTTTGGACTCTTGGGTTCATTTCCCCGCTCTGAGGAAGAAGCAGGCCTGTGGTGGTTTTTGGGAAAGTAGGTCTGTTGTCAGAGATGAGAAAAGTAACTTCTGTATTTCACCGAATCTAATGTAAGGTATGCCCTCCCCTTTTCTGAAGCTTCAATTTTGGGAAAAAATAATTTGTCTTTAAATAATTTTTAGAATTTCCTCTGCATGCAAAATACCTTGTTTTTGTTTCAACCCGGTAGTCACTTTGTCTGAATGAGTCTTTTTTACTAGCTCTGGGCCGTTGGGGAAGCGGGAGAAGCACTTAGCTCAGTCAGACTGCTAAACAGCCATTTGGCTAGGGCTGAGGACAAAATGGTGAGGGCTGACAGAGCTGCTGGGGCTGGGGCTGGGGCTGGGGCTCTTCCTTTCTTAGAGGTAACCCAATTTAAAAAATCAGATCCCTTTGGATCTGGGGCCCTTCCTCTTCCTCCTCTTCTCTTGGAGGTAAGCCACTTAAAAAATAACCCAAAAACCTGTGAATCTAAGACACCAATGATTATAATGCACAGCCTGTTTTTGGAGCCCCTAAAATGGAAAAAGTGCACCTTAGAATCGGTGAAATACAGTATTTTGGACTGCAGCTCCCAGAATTGGACCAGCCTGCATGGCCAATGGTAGTTCTGGCTTTTTGGTTATGGTGGTTGTAGTCCAAAGAGGTAATTTTTCCAAGATCTATCTTGTATGTTTGTGACTTCATCTCAGTGGCATTCTCCCATCTGAGGTGGCCAGTAATCTAGTTGGTTAGAAAAGGGGGGCTGAGAGCTAAGGTTCCTTACCAGTTGGATGGGGAGCTGTGAGGGAAAGTAGCAAAGATTTGAGGCTGGCGGGACCTCTGCCGTTGGCAAGAAGGAGGACCTCTGGATTCTGCCTGAGTGGCATCTGATGGCAAAGGGGAGAGAGGAGAGGAATAATCTGTGGTGCCTGCTGTTTCTTGACCTACTCTTTCTTCCCCAGAGTACTAACCCTGACCTGCCATCCCGCCTAGGCACTGTCCCACCCACCATGTCCCAGAAAGGGGCTCAGGTGAGTTAATAATGTGTTCAAAGGGGGGAGGGTGGCATCCAGAATAAAGGCTTGATAATCTTTAGCTGGTTGTTTGTGTTTCTTTGCAGCTAACCGATCCCTTCCGGCCAACACTGAGAGTGAGTAAGGCAGAGACCCCTCCTGACCACAGCACTGTGGGGTGGTTAATAATGCAGGGTGTTATGGACTAATGGTGGCTGACCCAGCAGGTGTTGGCGGGGGGAGGTCAGGAGAGGCAGTGAGCACAGGGAGTGATTTCTGTCATGATGTAGAGCAACATGTGCTTGGCCCATCAGAGATGGAGAGTTCAGAGCTGATGGTTACTCTCTCTCTCATAGAAGCCTGGGAAGTGGTGCGCTATGCATGTCCGTGTGGCATATATGATCCTGCGGCACCAGGAGAAGATGAAGGTAGGGTGGGCCTGTGCCGCCTCCTCCCTCCGCCTGCGTACAGTGACGGGGTATGGCGCAGCTCCCACTGGTGCCCGCCAGAGGGTCGTTGCAAGCAACGGGAGAGGCTTCTCCCCTTCTGCCCTTCTGATGTCTGTGCTGGACCCTGGATCAGAGGCGGGGTCTGTGAGTCTGGGTCAGGCGGCTGGGGAACTGAAACCTTCAAGAGTGGGATGAGGCTGAGCAGGAGGAGTCCTTGCCAAAAGCAAAAGAATAACAACAACAGGCAGTTGATGTAACAGAACAATGATAGATGTGTTTGTTCATGGGGGCCTTTTTCCTTCTTCATAGCTGATGCAAGGTGACCCACACAAATTGGATTTCCGGAATGATCTCCTTGCCGGCTTGCCTGGAACTGGAGTCTTTGGTGGTTTGCCACACGCTCAGGAGATGGCACGCCCTGCAACTCTTTTCACGGCTTCTGGTCAGTGCTCTCTGTCAATCCTGAGGGTTAAAAGACATGCTATCCCAAGGCCCACCTCTCTATGTTTCCTGACCACCACCCCCTCCCCCAGAAAACAGTACAACCTCTCCCCACCCCCATGGCCCTTGGAGGCTTTCCTAGAGACAAGCTGAGAATATCAGGGAACTTCCTGGAAGCTCCTCTCAGTTCTTCACTCCTTCATCAGGAGAGACTTGGTCTGTTTGCCTGTAAAATATGAATATATATGTTTTCAATTTGTATAGTGGTTATTGGGCAAAATCTAGCACGAAGAAAAGCCTGAGTCCTATGATGTTACAAAAAATAAACTAAATGTGTTGCAACCAAAATACTTACATGGCCTTCTTAGGAGTGTTTTTTTTTTAAAAAAAGAAAAGGGACAGTACACATACATCAGGAACCAAGACAGGAATTGAACCAAGGAACTTTTGTACTTTTTCCGTTTATGCCATGCATAAAATTATTCATGTATGCGTACTGACACGTTTTCCAACAGATTCTGCAGAAAGCCATATATATATTTCTTGGTAGGCCATATGTTTTTTTCGGTCAAAACACATTGGTCTTATTTCTGAAATAAAACATTTCATTTTACATCCCGAGACTCTTGTGTCCTATTCAAAAAAGATATTAGTAGACTTTCTAGGGCTTTTGTGTTGGTTTGCTTCCTTTTTATTGTGTAGTGGCAGAGCTTGGAAAAGATTTAGTCTACAACTCTTAATTCCCCCCTCCATAGGATTAAGTTGAAGTTTAAATGTCTAAAAAACCTTTTCAAACTCAGAGTGAAACCAATTAAAATACCAGACCAGGTTGTGAGCTGTATTGATGACTTTTTTTATCCCTTAAGTAGTTTTGCTTTGGTGGCCCAGTGTCCCTTGGCAATGGGATACTCCCTCTTAGAGTCATTAGAGTTGGAAAATACCTCATGGGCCATCCAGTCCAACCCCCTGCCAAGAAGCAGGAAATTGCATTCTTCTCCTTGATCTAAGCAGATTCCTTGCCAATGAACTCTCCTTATTCCTGCTATCTGTCTGTCTGTCTTCCAGGTGTTGTCCATCCTGGCAGTGGGGCATCATTTGGTCCTCCCGGCACTCCTCATGGCTCTTTCCTCAGCCCTGGCCCACATATTGGTAAGAGCTGGAGCACTAGAAGTATGGGGCAAATGGAACAGGAGCAAGGCACTGTTGAATCACTCCTATGCTTCCTTGTTTTATTCCAGATCCATTCAGCAGGCCCCCCAGCTTTGCATCCCTGGGAGCACTCTCCAATGGTGCTTTTGGAGGCTTGGGAAGCCCATCCTTTAGTGAGTATTTTTGGGGAAAGAGGTGGAAAAAGCTCTAAACGGTGGCAGTAGTGATTGCGTTTTTGCCTACAAATCTCAGGCTCCTTGACCATTGATCATACTGGTTCAGGCAATTCAGATCCAAATCATCCTTAGGGCAGTTAAGATGCTAGAGCTGAAAGAGCAACCTGGGGAGATCCGGTTTCTAGGCCCTTTAATAAAGTGCTGGAGAAAGAAATTTGGGATTATTGGGTTTTCCTCCTTCCTTTCTTCCTTTCACTACCTTTCCAGAAGGGGATAAAACTCAAAAATCCTGGAGCCCATCTATTTCCCACTGTCATTTCTTTGTCAAAGAGCAAGGGGTGGGTGCTGTGTAGCTGGATTGTAGTCTCCATCAACCCATACCAGCACAGCCAGTGATACATTATTGTTGTGAGAGATCTAGCCTACCCTTCCCACTCACCCTGGCCATTCAGCAGAATTGCTAATACCTTAAATACTACAGGTTGAGAAAACTCTACCATGTAACTTTTCCAAATGATGTAACATTCACCAGGGTCCTTATTCCTTGGTGAGAATGTAGTTGCTTCTGTATCTCCCAGACTTGCAGATGTTTTACACCACAGTTAGGCCTAAGGGTTTGGCAGGGAGTGCTTGTGCTGTGCTGGATCTGAATTTTATGCTCTACCTTTCAGATTCAAGCGCTGTCTTTGGGCAAAAGGACAGCCCTGGAGCACCACCCTTCCCTAATCCACATGACACCTGGAACCGCCTCCACCGTACACCCCCTTCCTTCCCCACTGCCCCAGCTTGGCCCAAAAGTGGCACTGGAGATGGCACCGAGCGCGGAGGCCCCCAGCATGACAAGGAGGGTGAAAAGCCTGATGGGCCAGTGATCAAGGATGAAAAGGACAGGTGAGGCACAAGTGACAGATAGGATATCGAGGTGATGGTTGAGGATTTTGGAGTGGAAGAAAGTTCACCCATCCTTGAAGATATTAAAATGTCCATGTTTTTATCAGAGCTTGGAAAAATGAACTACCAAAATTTCCAACAAGCATAGCCACTGGCTAGGTAGTCCCAAAAAAGTAATTTTTCCAAGCCCTGGCTTAAATCTGTCAGTTCAGTACTAGGTTGGAGCATGAAGGGATTAGATGTAAGAAGAAGAAGGAAAGAGATGCATTGGATATATTGGAGATCAAACAAAATGGGGGTGGTGGTTCAGAGGGTAATTAAGGGAAGATGAAGAAGAAATTGAGAAGTTACAGCATGGTCGGAAACAAGGATTTGACTAGAAGAATTGACCAATCTCAACAGTAGGGCAGCAGAGAATTGGTTTGAGCGTAATAGACACAGATGATTGTGATTAATTTCTGAAGAACTGGCTCTATGAATATATTGTGTGTTTGTTTCAGAGATGTCCTCTTTTCCCGCCATCCCCTGCGTGCTTCTCCTGCTACACCCACCCCAAAGAACTCAGCACTGGCCCATGAGGAGCCTCCAGGTCGGCCCCACGTACCAGTGGAACGTGACCATCGCTATGGAAGCCCAGCAAGTTCAGGGCATGCCTCCCGCTCCCCTTATCCAGAGTTGCCTCTGAAGAAGGAAGTGAAGGTCAAGGAAGAGCCAGAGTTGACCGGGTTTGAGGGGGCACTGCGCACGGGGGCACCCTACCACAGCACCCTGCATGTCTCCCACCCCTTGGGAACACTGGCTGTGTTTGAGCGGCCCCAGGCCGGGACTGGTGGAAGTGTCTCACCGTACCTGGTGGCTGCCCCACCTTCAGCTGCCTCCTATGCTGCACTTGAAGCTTGGCGTGAGCCCTACCATCGGCGGCTGGAGTTGCACTCGTTACAGCGCCAGCCCCTTTACCTGGAGGCGCCGTCGCCTGCTGCTGCAGCTGCTGAGGACTATGGCCGGCTATATGGCCTGGCGCCACCCCCCCATCCTGGCCTCATGGCCTATCCCCGCCACCAAAATGGGCTTCTGGCCAAAGCTGCCCCCTCGGCCGCAGCTGCAGCTCTGCTGAGTGCCCCCCCACCTCTGATCCCGGCTTCTAACGCTCGCCCCTGTTCCCCTCGCCGTGCCCCTGACATCCGAGAACTGGCAGCTGCATACAAGGACCGGGACTCCAGATAATGGGGCTGCAGTGGGGTCCTGGCACATGAGTGCCTGTTTTCAGCAGCTTCCTTTAATTCTGGCAGACTTACGGACAGGGTCAGTGTGAATCCCGGTCAGATATCTAGGCTCCCCTTCACATTAGTGGGAATAGAAACATAGCTGCCTGTCACCTTAGGCTGAGGTAGAGGCATGACACTGCTGCCACTACCACCCCAGAAAGACTTTAGCCCCCAACAGTTGTGACTAATGGGTACTTCTTTCTGGCCTCAGGTTGAGGCTTAGGATGATGCGGTCTCTTTGGGCTGTTGCTGGTAACAGGAGCAGGAATCCACATCTCAAGCACCCTCAGTCTTTGTTCCTGATTTCTGCAAAAGCCCCCTCTTTCTGCCTCTGTGGATTTGGGTGTTCTGTCAGGGGATTTCATATCCTACTGGACTGAAATTCTGAGTCTGGGGGGTGCTCTTCTCCCTCTATGGACAAACGGGAAGGCTGCTTTCAGGGGAGAGGGAGGGCTGCATCTTGAGGTGCCTCCCCCCACAAGGCAGTGTAAATATTTATATATTCTGCCCCAGGCAGGTGGGGGGAAAAGGTTTTTGTACATTTATAAAAGGTTTGAGATTGTGATTTTAAAAGTGACTTCTCTCTCCTCTCCTGCCCTTTCCCTTTCTCCACGGTTCCCCTTGTTTTTACTGTACTGCTCTTTTCTATACCTGTATCTGCTCCTTCCCACCTCTGGCTCCCTTTCCTCCTGTAATTGATTGGAAAGGTGCAACAAGGAGGGTGCAACGCACTTGCCTGGTGCCCTTTTCTTCCCCAGGTTGGTTAATTAAACCCCAAACTGGTGCTTCTGGATTCCTTGTTCTGTGTGTCTGCGTATGTCTTTGGACGACTTGATGTCAGGTTAGGGAAGGATGGGTTTCACACACAAGATAGTCAGATGATGAATATTTGAAGTTTTCCATAGAATGGTTGGAAACTTAATTCCCAGCTTTAAAAATGCAATTCATTTTTAAAATTATTTTAAAATAAGAATAGAAATTGGCAAAATTTGAACTCCAAATAAATGGCGCACACACATTTTAGAGTGGTCCAGGATTACTAGAAAGAATATGTTCAAGTGAAGCTCTCTCATACTATTTGTCATAAAAGAAATGTTAAATGCTATACAGAATCTGCAGTCATTCGTGTTTCTTGTATGATAGTAAAGTCCCAGAAGAGAAGGAAAAATTGTTTGATTAGATAATTAGTTTTCTCATAGTATTTTTGAGTAATTACAATAACTCATATTCTGCAGCAAGAAAACTTGGAATTTTCCACGACTACAGCAGATAATTGATTTAACATTGAAAATTCATACAATGGATTGATGATTGCCCAAAGCCTACCAGTAATATTGGTGTGCAATCTATGTAAGAAATATAGACTGCATTTATTATTGTACAGTGGTTTCAGTGTTGAACTATGACTCTGGATACACAGATTGAGGTCCCTACTCAGCCATGGAAACTCACGAAGTGACCTTGGGCAAGCCACACTTTCTCAATCTCAGAGGAAAGCAATGGTAAATCTCTTCTCAACAAATTTTGCCAAGAAAACCTTGTTATAGAAAATGATTGAAGGCACACCACAACAAAGATACAAATGCTCAGTTTCAGGCACATTTACTAAAACCTGACAAGAAAATCCCATGATAGATTTACGTGGAAATGACTTGAAAGCACACAAGAACAAAATAGTTGCAGCTTACCTTTATTATAACATAGTTAATAATAATAATAACATAATAAATGCTCATCTTTTAAAGTGCCGCAACACTGTTATAACAAACTAATACGATAATACCTCTGGAGGGAATTTCCTTACCTATCAAAGCAATACATTTCTAGAGGCTTTCTATATACTAAACATACACATCAAATATATTTGAATCTTATAATCTGTACAATGCAAAGCCAAAGATTCTAATTCCACACATAGCTTCTTAAAAATTAATTTATTCAATGAGGTTCGCTGACAAATTAGAAGTTACTTTAGTGCACGGTAGATCCCAGAATCCTGCCAGTTAACAATGAAATTCTAGTCTAAAAATGAACTTTCCAAGGGGTGGATTTGCTGTAAAGCAAGTGGATATAGAATTGTAGTTATCCCCTTATTTCAGTGGTGCCTGATACCAAAATAACATTGCATTCGGTAATTTGTGTTGAACATCCATAGCCTTAGTGTTAATTTCCAACCAATTAAAACAAAAAATACTGAGAGTTCCTATTCTAATGATTCAGCCAACTGCATGGTGGAATGCTTTTAGATATCCTTGATAACAGCTTTCTCTATTAGCCTTGTCTTAATACAGTCTTAAGCATTCTATATATTTGGATTCTTTCAGAGAAAGATTTTTCCTATGAAATATTGATAGGTTTTTTCTTCTGGTGTCCATAAAATCTTACTATATAACATTATATGAAAAAAATCATGCTCTGAGGGTTTGTTTGAACTGTTTGTAACCCCCCCCCCCCCCGAAAAAGAGAGAAAGATGTGGTGATTTGAATGTTGACATTAGGAGAACAGAGTTTGAATCCCAACTTCGCTACATAAACCCACTGGGTGTTGCTGGGCAAGTAACACTTTCTCAGCCCCAGAGAAAAGCAGTGGCAAACCCTCTCAGAACAAATCTTGCCAAGAAAACGGTGTGACGGGTTCACTAAAAACAAATGACAAAAAAAGAAATTGAAAATGTCAAAACACAATAAGGTAAAACTTGTGCTTGTGATGCCAGTGAAATGTGCTGATAGTGGAAGAAAAGCAGAAATGTGGACAATGGGGACTAAAGTAAAATGTAGCTGAAGGACATCAGACAGGGAAGAACAATACATAAGTCCAATGTTTTCCACTTAACCTTCCTTAAATTGTTAACGTAATTTAATAAGACCATAGCAGCATATTCATAATCTGCCAAGGAGCCAGTTTTGATATACTGTAGTTCCTTGTTCAAAATTAATTATAAGCCTTAGTATAATAATATGATTCAACAGTTTTATGACATGAACATATGCAAGGTCAGCAATACAACTTGTTATTGTTGTGCAAACATCAGATTTGCATAGATATATAGCTGCTATTGACAAAGCAAGTAAGGAGCCAACCTGTCCTGTTGTAAGAATATATCATTTGGGTTATGCAACCCTTGGATTTAACTGCTGCTCTTTTCTAAATGTTGTAAGAGACTGACCTGAATACATGTGTGTAGTAAAGCTGCATATAAACAATAAGAAGCCAACTACAGTGTTCCCTCACTACTTTGCGGTTCACTTTTTGCGGATTCGCTGTTTTGCGGTTTTTCAATAAACCCTAGAAGACTATTATAAATCATAAAAAATTACAATTTACAGCCTTAGGAAGGGAGGAAGGAGAAGCCAAAGGAAGAGAAAGGGAGCCCAAGCAGCAACGGGAGGAGAAGGAGGTGATTTATCAACACACGATTGGTTGATAAAGACTTAAAATAGTGTATAACTACTAAAATAATGTATAAATATTAAAATAAATATAGTGCCCTTACTTCGTGGATTTTCACTTATTGCGGGTGGTCCTGGAACCTAACCCCAGCGATAAATGAGGGAACACTGTATATGAAGTCCCCAAGTTATGAACAAGATAAGTTCTGTAGGTTTGTTTTTAAGTTGAATTTGTACGTCCGAACAGGTACCTGTTTTAAATATAACTCCATTCAAAAGTATAGATATTTCAGCTTTGGACAGCATAGGGAAAGGTAAAATCTTCTGTGGAGTTCGTTTTTCTGTCTGTGCTCCTGTTCAGAAGATTTCATGTCTCTTCCTGTCCCTTGGATTTTTAAAAAAATACGGCTTGTGGAAACAAGGAGTGGTGAGAAAGCTTCAGTGGAGATGCTTTATTATCTTTATTTATACCCCACCTTTCTCACCGTGGGGACTCCCCACTAACACTCCACACTAGACAAGTCTAAAGGATGAATACAAAAGTTAAAAAATAGTAATAGTGTGGTAAAAACAAAATACACTAAATGCACTAAAATGGCCTTTAAAACTCCTATTTTCCCCAAATCCCACTCAACCCCCCCCCCAAAAGCCCGCCCCTTCCCCTTTCCCAAATGCCTGTTGACATAAAAAGGTCTTGACCTGCTTGTGGAAGGCCAGCAGGGATGGGGCATCCTGGTCTCTTCTGGGAGGCAATTCCAAAATATTATAAGGTATTAATATTATAAGGTATTAATGACTAAATTGGGGGCCACAGATATATATTTGAATTCTTGTTTAGGCATGAAACCAATGGATAGTGCTGGGCAAGTCATGCTCTCTCAGCCTCAGAGAAATGACATTGTAAATCTTTTCTGAATACTGTTTTCTCTAGAAAACACATCACAACAAAGATACTAATGCTTCGGTTTAGGCCCATTGATTGAACTGGGCATGACAAGGCTGGAATTTATACCATGGGGAGAGGCAGGTAAGAAATAAAATTATTATACTGCCTGCTAAGAAATATGATTGATTTTAATAGATTTTACAAGTTATAGGATTTCGGCTTTGAAACCATATTAGAAACCCAGTAGGAAATAAAACAATAACATGGAAGATATGAAACAAAATGAAACTACTGCTCACGCTTTAGTTCAAATATCCCATGTTGTCCTGTCTTCTGCTTTAAAACTCAAAATGTGCATGGACAGGGTTTGAAACTGCAAATAAAGGTTTCTTGCGCGAGCCAAAGATTATGAGGAAGAACTGAAAATGTACAGAACAGTCAAGATACTTACTTAGCAAGCTCATATATATTTATCTATACACATAATAAAAGTGAAAAATACGTATGTGTGTGGCTGGGATGTCCACTTCCACAGACAAGCTCCCACTTCCACAAATAGCTATAGCTCCCACTAGTCAGGGAGACATCAATAGCCCTCCCTCCAATTACATTGCAGGTTATAGAGAACGCTGTAAACATGCACAAGAGCCTGCCAATGTTCTCCACAAACACCATACTGCCCACGGCCAGCATCCAAGTGAAGGCTTTCATACGGGGAAACAATTTCATCCTAGATTGTTTTTCCTCCACCACAGACATCCCAGTGTTTCTTAATGCCTCCATTGGTGTAGAATTTTCAAGCCCCAGCCCACTGCCTCTCCCATAACCCTTTCCTATTCTTTTCTATGGCACACAGCAGAGAAATTGATCAGCAACTGAAGATACTAGAGAGGTTTGGGGAGAATTCACCATGATTTATAGGAGTTGTGGGAACTGGGATGTATAGTTCACCTGCAATCTAAGAGCACTCTGAACTCCACCAATGATGAACCTGGAACTAACTAGTAACACAGAACCCCCATGACCAACAAAACATACTGGAGATCTTTGGAGGGATTTATAGGAGTTGTAGTTCACCTACATCCAGAATGCACTATGAACCCAAACAATGACGGATCTGGACCAAACTTGGCATGCATATCCAATATGTCTAAATTTGAAAACTGATAGCTTTTGAGGGTAATTGGCCAGGACATTTTGGAGCTGTAGGTACTGGGATTTATAGTTCACTTGCAATCAATGAGCACTCTGAACTCCACCAATGATGAACCTGGAACTAACTAGTCACACAGAACCCCCATGACCAACAAAACATACTGGAGATCTTTGGAGGGATTTATAGGAGTTGTAGTTCACCTACATCCAGAATGCACTATGAACCCAAACAATGATGGACCAAACTTGGCATACATATCTAACATGTCCAAATTTGAAAACTGATAGCTTTTGAGGGTAATTGGCCAGGACATTTTGGAGCTGTAGGTACTGGGATTTATAGTTCACTTGCACCAACGATGGACCTGGAAGTAACTTGGCACACAGAGCCCTCATGACCAACAAAAAATGCTGGAGGTCTTTGGGGAAAATTTACCTTGATTTGGGGGAGTTGTATTTCACGTACATCCAGAGAGCACTGTGAACCCAAACACTGATGGATCTGGAACAAACTTGGCACACATACTTGATATGCGGAAATTTGGTTACTGAAGGGGTTTGTGGGGACTGGCCTTCCTTTCTGGGAACTGTAGTTCACTCACAACCAGGGAAACTGTGACCTCCAATGATAGATCTGAACCAAACTTGGAACGTAGAATCCCCATGGCTAACTCAACCTACTGGAGGGGTTGGGTGGGGGCTGACTCACTATAGTGGGAGTTGTAGTTTACCCTACATTCAGAGAGCACACTGTACCCCACCGGTGATGCATCCACAGCAAACTTGCTCAACATAACAAACTTCAAGCACTGATGGAGTTATAGGGGGTTAACCTGGCATGATGTCAGTTGTAGTTAATCCACAACCTTATGCATTTTGTACAATTAAAAATTGACTTTTTCAAATAACCTGGACAATGCTGGGTACCCAAGCTAATATACAGAATAAAAAAACACTTCCAGATATAGGTGGAATTTCTGACATGAAGATCACATTCATGCTTTTGAATCTCCATGACAGTTTGGGGGAAATTTGAGATGTAAAAACTTTTGTTGGTGCTTTGAAGTTCCCACATAGTTTTTTTTAAAAGTGTACCTTGGCATTTGATTCCACACATTTAAGGTTGTAAATTGAGTGAAATAAATCACTTTTCGCTTTACAAACGCAATATATAGCACTCCTTCCATCTTTATTATTTTTGAAGTGTTGGCGAAGGCTTTCATGGCCGGAATCACTGGGTTGCTGTGAGTTTTCCGGGCTGTATGGCCATGTTCCAGAAGCATTCTCTCCTGACGTTTTGTCCACATCTATGGCAGGCAGTGGGCTACGAGAATGAAAATACAGTCCGCGAATCTCATTCCTCTTTATTTTATTTATTTTATTTCATCTCCTTTCTGAACCAAAGCAAATCTAAAGTTGACCAAACCCTTTTGGTACTAATATTGGAAAGTGGTCCCTGGTCAAAGTAGGCCCTGGTCAAAAAAAGGTTGGGAACCACTGCTCTGGAATAAACATCTGTGGAATGTTCAGAGTGGGAGAAAGAACTCTTGTCTGCCTGAGGAAATGTGAATGTGGCAATTGGCCAGCTTGATTAGCATTGAAAAGCCTTGCAGTTTCCAAGCCTGGTTGCTTCCTGCCTGAGGAATGCTTTGTTGGGAGGTGTTAACTGGCCCTAATTGTTTCTTGTCTGGAATTGTCCTGTTTTCTGAGTACTGTCCTTTATAAGTAGTAAATATATAAATAAATAAAGGATTCCCCCAGGCAGTAAGCAGCCAGTCCTTGAAACTGTTAATCAATGTTAATCAAGCTGGCCATTAAATGCTTATATGATTAAGGCCATTAAATGTTAATCAAGGTGGCCAATTGCTACATTAACAGTTGTCTCAAGCAGACAAAAGTTCTTTCTCTCACCCTCGACTTTCGACAGATATATAAACCCCTTACCTAGTTTTCAACAGACCTCAACAGTTTTCAACAGATCTGTGGAATACATCTCGCCACGTTAAAATAGTGGATGTGGCTCTTAATGAGACATGCCACATTATCACAGGATGTCTACGCCCCACAACACTGGAGAAATTATACTGTTGCACCACTTGACATCGGCTGGGAAGTGGCAGCTAGCATTGAAAGGACCAAGGCAGTGACATCTCTGACCCATCCCATTTGGGTATCTGCCAGCATGCCAACACCTTAAATCAAGAAATAGTTTTCTAAGATCTACAGAGATTCTCTCAGGAACACCTCAGTAAGTGAGAGTCCAAAAGTGGCAGGCTAAACCCAAAATCTCAATCAGTGGCTGGGCACACAGAAGACTGGACAATTTGGAAGGCGCTGAACAGGCTGCACTCTGGCACCATGGGATGCAGAGCCAGCCTTAAGAAATGGGGCCACAAAGTGGAGTCCACGACATGCGAGTGTGATGAAGAGCAAACCACGAGCCATTACTACAGTGCAGTCTGAGCCCTGGAGTACCTTCTTACAATGGAGGACCTTCTTACAGCGACATCAGAGCCACTTCAAGCGGCCAGCTACTCGTCAAAGGACATTTAGTATAATGCCAAGTTTTCTTTAACTTTGTGCTTTCAAATACATTATAGCTTGTACCCTCGGTTCGCTTCTGACACGATAAATAAACAGACCTCACAACCTCTGAGGATGCCTGTCATAGATGCGGGCGAAACGTCAGGAGAGAATGCTTCTGGAACATGGCCATACAGCCAGGAAAACTCGCAGCAACCCATTTCTTCCACCTTTGTTATTTTTGAAGTGGTTTGTAGGGGTGCAGAAACTTGATTGACAAGGTTAGAGAATGTTTCCGCATTCATTAACATATACAGTAGAGTCTCACTTATCCAAGCCTCGCTTATCCAACATTCTGGATTATCCAATGCATTTTTGTAGTCAATGTTTTCAATACATCATGATATTTTGGTGCTAAATTTGTAAATACAGTAATTACTACATAGCATTTCTGTCAAATTTGTTGCATAACATGATGTTTTGGTGCTTAAATTGTCAAATCATAACCTAATTTGATGTTTAATAGGTTTTTCCTTAATCCCTCCTTATTATCCAACATATTCGCTTATCCAACATTCTGCTGGCCCGTTTATGTTGGATAAGTGAGACTCTACTGTAGTGTATATCTTCTAATCAATGTACAGTACTTTCGAATAGTCGCGCCATCCTGCCCTTCTTTCCGCCTAAGCCTCTCAGCGTGACCTCAGGCGAGCGGCGCCATCTTCCGTCGAGGATGTGTTTTTTTTCCCCCTCAGTCCCACTCTCGCGCTGCCGGGGCTCTCGCGAGGCTTGCTGGGCCGCGGCGGGCGGGGGGAGCGGTGGGAGGAGGGAGGGAAGGAGGGGGCTGGCCCTGGCGCTTGGTGGTGGCGGCCGCCATTTTGCCGCGGCGGGTCGGGTCTGGCTCTGCGAGGCCCGGTGAAGGAGCGGCTGCCGAGCGGGAGGAGCCGGCGGCGTTTCGGGCAGCACCGTCGGGACCCGCGAGGAGAGAGAGGCCGGGCGGGGGCGGCTTTGGGGCCACGGATGGCGGCGGATTCTCTGCGGCCGAGGCGGCGGCGGCGCTGGGGCTGAGGCGGCGGCAGGAGGAGGCGGGGCAGGAGGCGCCTCCCCTCCCTCCTCCCTCCTCCCCCCTCCCACCCAGGTAAGATGGCGGACGGGCCGGGCCTGAGGCCTCCCTCTCCCTGCAGCTCCCTCTCTCTTTCTCGCTCGCTCTCGCGCTGTGCTGCCTTCCCGGCCCGCGAGGCGCCGCTTCGGAAGAGCTGAGGAGAGGCAAGAGGCAGAGTTGGCGCCCTCTTTCTCTTTGGCCACCCACAGGGAGCCATTCCCACCCCCGGCCTCTAGAGGGCGCGCGAGGGAGGCGGGACCTGCGAGGCGGCTTGAGCCAATGGGAGGGCGCAGGCGCTTCCTGAGCCAACGGCGGCGCTCAGTACCGGCCTATTATGACTTCACTCTTCGCCGACGTCGCTCTGGCCTCCCCTCCCCCCCTCCCCTGCGCGCGCCACGAAACCGGCCAACCAACGGACTCCGTGCGTAGGGGGAGGGGCCAGCGGGGAACCTGAGGGGACGGGGGACGGGGGACGGGGCCCAGGGAGGGAGGGAGGGAGGGGAGGGGGAAAGGGGAAAGAAAGGCTTGGAGGGTCTGCGGAGCCCTGAGGGGGGTCGAAGTCGCACTCAAGAAGGATGAGGCTGTAAGGGATCAGGCTGGGGGCAAAGGTTTCGCACGTCCAAAGACCACTTGGGCCTTCTGGAGCACCAAGGTTGAGGCGTTTTAAGTGTTGGATATTAAAGGCAAGGGGAGAATTGGTATAGAAAGATAGGGCTGCATCTAGTTAGGTTTTATCCGGTGCTGTAGAAAGTTTGGAATCAAATAGACAGCCAGAAGTGGATCTGGGGTGCAAAGCCAAAGATCAAAGTCTCGGGGAGAGAAATAGAGAGGAAATTGGTATGAAAAAGAAGGGTTACGTCCTTACAGCCCTGTGGAACGTTGTCGAAGTATCGGAGGGATACCAAAAAGTGAGAGTTGGTTTGTGAGAATTGAGTGAGAATTGGTATCGAAAAGTAGGGTTACATCCAGTAGAAAGTTTGGAATAAAATAGGTGACCAGAAGTGGATCTCGGGTGCAAAGACTAAGATCAAAGTCTGGGGGAGAGAAACAGAGGGGAAATTGGTACGACGATTACATCTAGTTAAGTTTTATCTTGCCCTGTTGAAAGTTTTGAATGAAACGAGACAAATCAAAAGTAGACCCCTTTGAGGATCTGAGGTGCAAAGGTGTTGTTGAAGTGTTGGAGGGATACCAAAAAGTGTAGAAATAGAGTGAGAATTGGTATCGAAAAGTAAGGTTACATCCAGTCCACTTTTATCCAGCAGTGTAGAACGTTTTGAATGAAAGAAAAAATCAGACTTGAAAGGGTATCAGGGATATTTTGTAGAAATAGAGTGAGATTTGGTACCAAAAAGTAGGGTTGCATCCAGTCCACTTTTATCCAGCAGTGTAGAAAGTTTTGAATGAAACAAAAATCAGAAGTGAAAGGATATTAGGATATCAGAGCAACTGTGGGGTAAGAAGACTGCTAAGACTGACAGGGATTTGTGGTAACATTTGGGAGGGGGGCAGCTAGTCGGATTAAAGTTAACATAGCATCATCAAACGGTGTGGCAAGTTTTGAAAGAAACATGGGTGACAACATGGAGGGACATGCTGAAGGTCAGTCTAGTAATGAGGAAGAAGAGGAGATGAGGAACCAAGAGAAGCCAATAGATGAAAGGGGTAAGGAGACATCAAGGTTACTTACTGGGACAGATGAGGAGTTGGCTGGACCAGAACAGGACGTGTCTGAAGATTTGGCAGAACTGCATCAGGAGGCAGTTGATGATTCGGGGGAAGATGAAGTGATTCAAAAAGAAATGGATTTAGAAGTTATTGAAGAAGAAGTTGAAGACATGGCAGAAATTGAGAAAACTGAAGAGCAAGAAAAAAGTGGAGCATCAAGTGAACAAGATCAAGATGAAAAGAATGTAAGCCCAGATGAAAAGGTAGCTGAAGGGGACACTGAAGAGGAGACGGAAGAGAAGGATACAAAGGAACTTGTGCATGTGGAAGAAGTGCCAGCTGGAGAAGAAGATGAAATGATTCTTGAAGTAGATGGAAAGGAGTCTGGGGAGATGACAGGAGCAGCGGATGGGGAGGAAGAGGATCATGCAGATTCTGGGAAAGAGAATCAAAATGAAGATGTTAAATTAATTGGAATTGATGAAAATGAACTTCAGAAGATGAGTGGTGAGGAGGATTTTGTAATGGAAGAGGCTAAAGAAGTGTCAAGATCAGAACATAGGGATACAGAGGGAGAGAGCGGAGAGGATGTGGCTGAATCAGCAGTGAATCAGGAAGAGATTGAGAAGTCAGGATTGGAGCAAAGAGAAAAGCTGAAAGAGACTGAAGAGGAACAGGAAATGGCACCTACAGTTGACCAGGAAAAAGCTGAGGAGACACCTGATACAGATGAAAGGGAGTTGCCAGATGTATCTGTAGGAGGAGATGCTGCATCAGCAGAGGCTCAGAGGGAGCAGGAAGAATTGGTGGGGTTAGGTCAGGTCGAAACCCAGGTGTTGACTGAAGAGGGAGTTAGAGAATCAACCATAGATCAGAGAGAGGATCAAGTGTTGGTTGAAATAGTGATTGGGAGGGGAAATGTGGCATCTGGAGTGGATCAGACCAAAACTGTGTCAGAAGCAGATCAGCAGGAGACAGAGAGCAAGACTACAGAAAAAGATGTGGTATCAAGTCAGAGGGAGATTGAAGGCTTGGCAAAGGTAAACCAAGGAGAGATGGAGCAGATAACTGGAAATGAGGGTATGTCACCAGCAGTAGATCAGGTAGAAGTTGAGGCCGTCTTAGAAGATCTGAGTAAAGAAAAGAGAGATGTAGATGAAGTTGAAGAGGCCAGGGTAAGTCAAGGAGAAGTGGAGGAGGAAATTAAAAAAAAGGATGTGGATGAGGTGGAAGCCATGGAGACACCAGGAACAGAAGAGAAGAAAGCAGAGGATGTCATTTTATCCATGGATCAAGACAAGACTGAAGAAGCAGAGGGCGATGCAGGACTGACAGTTAGCCAGAGGGAAGTTGAAGGCTTATTAAGAGCAAGTCAAGAAGAGGTGGACCAGGCGACAAGAAGAGATGATATAATTCCAGCAGTGGGTCAGAGGGAAGATGGCGCAGTTCCCATGGGGGATACTGTAATTCAGAGGGAGACTGAAGACTTGATAGGTGTAAGCCGGGGAGAGGTAGAGCAGGTAACTGAAAATGAGGATGTGGCACCAGCAGTAGATCAAGTGGAAGCTGAGACAGCCCTAGAAGATCTGAGGAAAGAGAAAGATGTAGACGGGGCTGAAGAGGTCATGGTAAGCCAAGTTGAAATGGATGAGAAGATTAGAAAAAAAGATGTTGACGAAATAGAAGCTGTAGAGGTGCCGGGAACAGATGAGAAGAAAGCAGAAAATGTGGATTTAGCCATGGATCAGAGTAAGACTGAAGAAGATGTTGCCATAGTTGTTGAACGTGAAGTTACTGTAGAGGGAGATGTGATATTAGCAACAGCTGAGGAAGATTCAGCAGGGACAGGTGATGTTGCAACTGGAAAAGTGGATACAATACATACAGTGGCACCCACTGAAACGCAGGACACTATGGAGCAAGAAGTGATATTGCCAGAAAGTCTGGACAAAGTAGGAGAGAAAGCAGAACTACCAATGCAAGACGATGTCCCCAGAAAAGACCTGGAGGGAATACCTCTGCAAAGTGTTGAGGAGGGGACTAAAGATATGGAATCAAGAGTTACTCATGAAAAGGTTGAAGAGCTAGTTGCACCAGAAAAAAGAGACAGCAAAGATCTAGTAGGATTTGATCAGGGGGAAGGCAAACAGTTGGAGTCTTTGGAGGAAACTGGAAAAGAGCAAGTTGTACCAGCCAAGGATTTAGGTGAGGCAGCGGAATTGGTGGTAGTATATCAGGATCAGATAGCAGAGCCAAGTGTAGCTGAGAAAGTATTGAGTAAGCCTCACTTGGATGCTGTGGAAATAAAGATACCCTCTCAGGAAGAAGTGCTGGCTCAAAGGTCTGAATTTGGTGAGGATTTTAAAAGGCCAACTCAGGAAATAGCAGGAGTAGTATCTGGGGAACTTATATCCAGATGGGATCCAAAAAAGGCTAAGCCCAGTCAAGAAGAGGCTGCAGTATCTGCTAGAGTAGGCTGGAAGACACCTGAGTTGTCAAGGCAAGCATTCACTGTGGCAGAAAAATTGGGTCGACCAGGTTCTTCACCATTGTCAATGCGTTCATCACAGCCCACACCTGGTGGAAGTAAAGAACAGCAGTGCATGAGAAAGGGAAAATTAATTACAGGATTGGCAGGACTGCGCCATGGGCCAATTGTGGGCACATCATGGGGCAATGCACATCATGGGGCAATGCAGTCAACTAGAGGGCGAGGTGGAGTGCTGGACCACCTGGCTCCAGGGTTGATTATTACCAGTTTAACTGCACAGGCTGAGCAAAGGGGGCTTATAAAAGAGGACCACAAGCAGCTGGAAAGGGAAACATCAGCGCAGAGGAGGACATCAGCACTGAGGGAGACCCGATCACCTGAGCCAGGACGCCATGGGACAAGAGCCAAAGCGGGTGAAGGAGTGGTGCTTATGGGCTACAGAATTGGACGGGAAGGGATGTCCTGTTTCTCTAAGACAGATAACAGGGCAGTAATGTTTCAGCAAGGGTATGATTTAGAGACAGCAACATTGCCTCAAGAGCTTGGGCTAGAAAAGGCAGGGAAGCAGTCCAGTCAGGAGCTGCTACAACCAGGCAGGGAAGAACAAGATGTTAAGGAGCAGGAGGTTCAAGAAATTAATGTAACTGATGAAGCAGGGCAAGGTCTAGAAGGGATAGACTTGTCTTGGCTTGGGAGACCATTGTCTGGTGGTTATGCAGCATCAAGACCAACTTCTGGCTGGACTACAGGTGTAGGGTCAGGACATGGGCTCACTTTAAGATCGTTGCGTGCAGAAATAAAGGAACGAATTGATATGATGGTTACAGGTCAGGGTACATCAAAGTCAGCAGGCCAGAGTCCTGAACCACCAAAAGTTGGAATGGGAAGAAGGATGATTGGGCTTGCAGGCAAGCCAGAGAACGTACACTGGCTGAAGAAGGTTCTAGGATCAGATGTGATAGTGGATCCCCTCTCTGTAGCAGGCCGTAGCTCAGACATTAAACCTGAGAGCCCTACCTTGACATCAGAACGACGGAGCCCTGGCCTGTTGACTGGGAGGCAGCAATTAAAAGATTGGCGGGATGGTGTAATGGGAATTGCAATTAAACGGTATAATGCAATGAGGCGAGCCATGTGGGGTGAAGGCCCAGTTGGCTTGCATGTCAGAGGAGTGAAAATAGAGAGTATAGATAGTTTTCCTGGTAGTAGCATCCAGACTGGTTCCATTCTGGAACAAGTTGAACGGAAGGTACGGAGGCTAGAGCAGCATGTGACAGCTGAGAATGTTCCAGCATTGGGGGTAGAGGGGCAGGCGATGACTGATGTGCGGCCAGCAGGGTCCAGAGAGCCATAGAATTTTACAATAGCTCAATATAGTGTTAAGGTTAAAGGTGAGGGGTCAGAGAATAATGGGTTATTTAAAAGTAAGATGAAGACTACAAACAAATTATCAGATCGATCAAAAAGGGTAATAATTTAAATTGTAAACTCCCAACTTGCTACATTAAGTAGATTTATAGGGACCCGTGATAAGAAAATGGAGCAGGAAAGACTCTAGGATAAAGATCCAAGAGTGACAGGCAGAATATTGACACTTCTAGAGCAAAGGTGAGTGCAGAGGGAAATAAAACACAAAGTGAAACAAGATTGGGAATACTGAAAAATATAGATTTCTGATTCTAGGTGGGAGGCACTTCTACAAACTATTCATATTTCACTGCCAATGTAGTGTAGTGTAGGCAAAGGCCAGGATTCATCCTGTCAAGGTGTGGATTAGTGAAAGAATTGTCTTAATGACTCTCAAGAGCACCCCAAACAGGTTCTTGCCTCTTTTCATAGGCTTGGATTTGGTAGCTGGTGCTTACATTAAAACTCTCCATTGTAATCTGCAGTCAGGCTATTGCTTGTCTGTGTTACAGTTGTGGAGAAACAAGAGTTTGATCTGTGCTTCAGAAGAGTCAGCGAGTACTCTGGGTTAAGAGAAAAAGTGAATGATTCCCACCAATAAATGTAGCACAACTACCCCAAGAAAGAATGACTCCTGTTCTGACAATTGTATCTTCTTTCAGGACTAGTCTTCCTGAAGAAAGCGAAACCCTGGAAGTACAGTCTGAAAAGCAAGAGGACTTCTCAATTCACACAGGTACCGGCAGCAGTGACATTTGGTGAAGGACATAAACAACAGTTAGGATGCAATCAACAGTGCTTTACATTAACAGTGAATACATTAATTGTTAAAGCTACTCACAGCTTTTAAAAGACTGTCATCTGAAATAAACTTCAAACAGCAATTTAAATGTTCTTTAGCCAAAAGTAGGTGAAAATCAACATATATTAATTAGGGACTTATCTACAAGGAGCTAAAGATAAGATATTGAGGCAGGACATTCAATTTAATAAGGAGCCACTATTTCAAATGCCCTTACCTTTACACTGAACAGTGTATTTATTGGTAATAGCATCCAGATATGTAGGCAATTAGAATATTGTTTCAGAGAGCTGTGAATCCAGAACTTGCAAATGTAACGATTCAGTGGGAATATTATGTCATCCAAGAATTCTTGAATGCTTCTTGTCTAAATTGGTCAGCTTTGTGATGCTTTCTCAAACATTAAAGGCTACTGATACAGTAAGCAGAAGGCTTGTTTATTTTGTGTTGATATGTTTAATCTGGCTTTATTTTTATTTATAGTGTCAATGTGTAAGGTCTGTTCAATCCAAATTTGTGATTGCTCTTTGTTCATCTCTTCAGCTAATTCTGAAACAGGCAGTCCCGAGCGCAGGCTGGGCTGCCAAGGAACCCAGGAGCTGGACGGCTCGTCCCAGTGGTTGGCTGACCAGAATGAGGCCGATTCCCAGCATGCACTTGAGCAGGACACCAGCGCTACAACCACAGCCGAAGCTTTTGGGACGAGAAGCAAAGAGCAAGAGAGAATTAAAATGCAGAGCAGCCCACCCCAGCAGCACCACACACTGCACACACAGGTAGAGCTGGATGGGAGAGGAATCACAGTGTCAGTCCTCGTGTCTTAGGCCCTCAAACTGGAATTCTACACCAGAATGCTGGTGGTTTGACAGAGGCTGTCAAGACGGACTTGTAATGTTTCCCAGTGTTATGTGAGGTGCTATGTGAGGGGCAGCTTTGGAAGCAAAACCAGAGAAGCTTGTCTTTAATTTCCCACACTGATGGTTCCCTTTCAAGGATTAAAGCTGCTATGCAAACGTCTTCTCTTTCTCTACCCCTTCTTCCCAGAATACATCAGACAGAATGACAGGCAGCAATCCAGTGTCACCAGCCTCTTCGGGCTCACCTGCCTCAAGCGGCAGCATCTCCCCACCACATCTCACTCACGATTCCTCTCTGGACAGTCACATCAGTTTTGATGTTTCTAAGGCACAAACCAGAGCCCTCGTGTCACCTGGGATGTACACCTCCCCTGATCCAGCAAGCATGTGGGACAAGACCCATGCAGAAATTGCTGAGCAGGCTAAGCACGTAAGTCATGCGTGGTTCTGAGTCGTTCGAGGGGGATGTAAGCTATTGGGCTTTGTACTAGCTGATTACAAGCTGCAGTGCAAAGGTTAGAAATGTGGTATCTTACATGGACACTTTATTTCAGGAAGCAGAGATTGAGAATCGCATTGCAGAAATGAAAAAGGAGGGATTCTGGTCTCTAAAAAGGCTATCAAAGGTGCCGGAGCCAGTTCGGGCCAAAGTGCACTGGGATTATCTTTGTGAGGAGATGCAGTGGCTGTCTGCTGATTTTGCCCAAGAACGCCGCTGGAAAAGGGGTGTCGCAAGAAAGGTGAGTTCACTCTCCTTTGTCAAATTGTTCTCTAGTCACCAACTAATATTTGATAATTTTCCAGGTTTCAATTCTGTGACATGAATGTAGGGCGTTTTTTTAATTGTTGTATGATTTCTGCTATAAATGAAGGCATTTATTTTGTGACACCCAAGACTTCTACCTTTTGCAATTCTCGATGGCAGTGAAATGTATATTCCTTTTAATTTTCCAGCCCCAAAGGCCTTAGTGAGCTACATAGCCCTTCTAAGCTTCAGGCATAGGAAGAGGAATTATATAGTGTCATGGACAGCTGTGGTGGATCGTGGTCACTGTCCCTCTTTCCTTTGTTTCATGCAGGTGGTGCGCATGGTGATCAGGCATCATGAAGAGCAGAAGCAGAAAGAAGAACGAGCCAAACGGGAGGAACAGGCTAAGCTGCGCCGTATTGCTTCATCCATCGCCAAAGAGGTCAAGCAGTTTTGGAGCAATGTTGAGAAGGTACTTGAGGCATCTATTTTACATCAGGAAAACTGTATTTAATTTTACCTCTTTAAATTGTGTGAGTGCCATCTTCCAGCTGTATCATTCCATCAATCCAAAGACATAGAACAGACTTTGCACCAGATTCCTCTAAGCCTATACATTTGTCGTTATTGTTTGGTTGGTAAACAATACTTGAATAGTACTTGAAACTGAATTTCAGCTGTTATGCTTAAATTCTTACACAATAATATATATGTTTTGGCATCTTCTATCCTGGGTATTCTCCAGCTGGTCAGAAAAGTCTGTACATGTTGAGTCCTGTAGCAGTCAATTCTCCCATGCCCTGTCTGTATTAATTGTTTTAAGTAAATTGATTATTGAAAGAGTATTGTAGCACATTTCTGGTAGTCATGAGAGAAGTGGCAACCAATGTGTTGATATAGAGCCATTGCTATTGAAGTTTCAAATAAGTAGGTCTTCAGTGAATTTAAAGCATCTCTTAAATTCAAATGAAAGTTCCAGTGGCATTGGAGGCGTTGCGGGCAGATGAATTTTGAAGCCCTTTTCCTTTGCTCTTTGCCCTCAGGTTGTGCAGTTCAAGCAGCAGTCACGTCTGGAGGAGAAACGGAAGAAAGCTCTGGACCTACAACTGGACTTCATAGTGGGCCAGACAGAGAAATACTCAGACCTGCTTACCCAAAGCCTCAATGAGACCCTTCCGGTTCCCGGCAGAAGTGGTGGTTCACATGCCGGATCCACTGCCTCTAGTCCACCACCCTCTGCTCACCTCACTGCAGATGAAGGTCAGAAATATAGATGCTTCTATTCTGCTATGAACTTACTAGTTCCCACCATTTCACAGGGTACCTGCATAGAGTGTATGTCTTGCATTCCTTCTTCCGCTTCCCAGATTTCTCCAGAAATGCAATTTATATGTGAATTTCATTGCCTGTGCCCTGGCCTTGTCTGACAAAAGTGTGATTATGCATCATTTTGAGGGAAAAATTTCTTCACATTTTGGGAATTGTATCTGATTTCTCTTTCTTCCTTGCCAGATGGAGATTTCCAACCCCATGAGGAATCAGACGATGAGGAGACAATTGAAGTAGAAGAACAGCAGGAAGGGAATGATTCAGAGACTCAGCAAAGGGAGATAGAGCTGCTAAAGCAGGAAAGTGAGCTGCCCCTTGAAGAGCTACTCCAGTCACTGCCAGTTCAGATTTTAGAGAACTCCTTCAGTGTGCCACCTTGTGCTTCGAGTTCTGACAATGATGAAGAAGAGGAGGGAGACAGCGAAGAGGAAGATGAGCGATTAGAAAAACAGATCTCCAAGAATCTAAAGGTTTGCTGTTGGTTTATGGTTAAATCTTGGATTGAGAAACTCGTTGACATTCTGTAATTTAACAAATCCACTTTCAGAGACCTTTGAAGTAGATATTTGGCAGCGGGTGCCCCTACCTACTTTATCTTTACTCCACAATTTGGTCTTCCCAATGAATCTCTGATGGGCTTCTTTGTCAGATTTTGTAAGCTTTCCCTTGGGGCTTGTGTTCTGTGGTGGTGCTGTGATCTTTCTCCTGAAAACATTTTCTGTCCTATGCTTACCAGGAGAAGCCAAGGCCTGTTCCACAGAGGAATAAAAAACCTTGGACGCCTGATGAAGAAGATGTGGAGTTCACTGCCAATGAAGAGGAAGGTGAGTGTCATGTTTCTTAGGGGTCATGTTTCTTAGGGAGCTGACCAAATGTGACAAAGAGTCTAGAGGGCAGGTTTGACATTTTTATTAATTAATGAATGGGCTAATTTTATGTGGATCTTCTCTGCTTTAGGAACAAGCACAATGCATAACCAACTCTAGAATTGCAGAATGTGCTCTCCTTTTAAAACACAGGGTTTTTTATTGTTTACTTTTTAATTTAAACATTTAAAACATAATACATTTTTGTCACATCTTCTATCAGGAATAGTTTCCCACAGTGTATTGTTTTCCCCACTGGCTTATCCATGATATCACTTAATCCCAAAATCTCCATACTTTTGGGCACGTTAGCCACATGTGACTTCAATTCTATTTCTCCACACCTTCTCCAACATAGTTTTAAAATATTGTTAAATTCGGCTAAATTTAGTAACAGCAAAGCTGTGATGTTTTTGCAAAGTCTAGGACAGTGGTTCCCAACCTGTGGTCCATGGTTCACCAGTGGTCCCCAAGAACTAAAATATGGTCCACGGCCTCACTGTTACTACATCGTTGCAACGAGAGCAGCTGGTTTCGTGAAATCCTCTTATAGTGCTGAGGCAACGGAGATATCGGGAGGGGAGAGGCTGGCTACCCATGAAAGGCGCGACAACAAGCCGCCTGACTGCTGCTGCTTCTCCTCCCTCCCCCTGAGCAGAGCCGTTCCATGTGGCACCTGGAAGCGGGGCGCCTTGGTGTCTTTGTTTTTAGGCCTGTTCCTGGGGTTAGTTGGGATGCTGATCCAGAAGATTGTATTGGATAGACAACATCAGCTCTAGATTATTAAATACGGTTGTGGGTGAGCAGATGGTGACTACTGGATGACATATGTTCTGTGTCAGAAACTAGAGCTGATGTGATCTATTTAGTGCAATTTTCTGAATTGGCATTCCAAATAATCAGACCAAATCTTAAGTTGACCAAAAACTGATTCATAATCCTTTTGGTACTAATGTTGGAGAGTGGTCCCTGGTCAAAGTGGTCACTGGTCAAAGTGGTCCTTGATCAAAATTTGGGAACCACTGGTCTAGGGGATGAGATTAGGAATCCTTCTATTCATTGTCGTCACTCAGAGGACCTTTTCATCGGCCGCCCCAAGACTGTGGAATGACCTGCCAAAAGAGCTGTCGGCTAGATCAGCTGTCGCAATTTAAGACTCAAGTGAAGACCTATCTCTTCAAGCAGGCCTACGCAGACAATTTTAATATAAAATTTTAAACTTGCATCTTATGTTTAATTTTTGTTTTGTGTATTTTAATATGTATTTTGTGGAAATACATTTTAATATGTGTATTTCAAAGAATGTTTTTAGATGAATGTGTGTTTTAGCTTGTAACCTGCCTCGAGACTTGAGAAACAGGCAAGAAATACAAATAGTAATTATAATAGTAATAATAATAATAATAATAATAATAATAATAATAATAATTAATCTGGTGAATATTTCTTTCCCTAGCTGAAGATGAAGAGGAAACAATTGATGCTCAAGAAAAGTTGGAAGGTGATGTGGACCATAGCGGAGAACTGGATGACCTGGCCAAGGAAGGTTCGGAATCAGATGGTGGCTTAAGGGGAAGGGGCAGAGCAGATATGGGTCAGAACTTCACTCCATGGGCAAACTGTTTTTTACTACTCAGCTATAATTTTAAATGTATGCTAGGTCTGTGAACCAACCTATTTCTCTCTTAAAGGGAAGAGGGTCAAGATAAGCACCTGTTCTGTTTCAGTACTTTGCTGAAGTTTTTCCCCAAAGTGTCTCCAGTAGCCCTAGACTCTATAACATGTTTTATTAGGTAAATGTTGCTCATTGGTTATCTTGATTGAGCCTGTCTATATTGCACCTTTAAAAACTTCCCCTAAATCATGGCAGTAGGGAGTAGTGTTACCATTGGATCTAAGAAAGAGTTCATGTGGAAGGTCAAGTAGGCTAAGAAAGCACAGCAAGCTAGTGCTATGAATTGCTCCTCTGTTGCAACCCATAGCTGTATCGTTTTTTATGCTGAGTGCAGAACAAAACAATAGGGACTACCTTAAGCACAAATAATGTCCGATTAGGTCTCATTGGAGTCTGTAGATATAGTGTGGCACGTTCTTTCTCTCTGATAGGTGAGCTACCCATGGAAGAGTTGCTGCAGAAATATGCTGGTGCCTACGCTTCAGACTTTGAAATGGAAGAGTCAGACTCCACATCTGAGGCCTCAGAGCCCACCACGTCCGAGTATGAGCAAGAGTCAGAGGAAAATGGTAGCAGTAGCCATTCAGGTATAAGAAAAGAGAGACTACTACCGTGTTTCCCTGAAAATAAGACAGTGTCTTATATTAATTTTTGCTCCCAAAGATGCTCTAGGTCTTATTTTCAGGGGATGTCTTATTTTTTCATGAAGAAGAATTCACATTTATTGTTGAACAGTACAGTAGTTGTCATCATAAACCAGCATAACCAGACAAACTGTGAATCCTATCAAGAATTTCTTGTTACTACCAATATTTCCATGTACAACACTTTATGGTACGGACATTTACTGATCCTGCATGCTCTGGTGTTCTGTTCAACGGGCATCCTTCCAAACAAAAACTTTGCTAGGTCTTACTTTCGAGGGAGGACTTATATTTAACAATTCAGCAAAACCTCTACTAGGTCTTATTTTGTGGGGATGTCTTATTTTAGGGGAAACAGGGTATATGCTATAATGCAGTAGAAACATTTTTGTAGTTTTGAAATTTCATAATTTGAATGAATGTATATGGCTGTATTCAGGCATTCCTCAATCCTAAGAATTAGATTTTCTAGAAGTCTTTGTCCCAAAAACAATTTAATATGTTATATTTGTCTTGATGGAAGATACTGAGGGATACTTATCATCTGTCACTGACTGAAATAAATTTGGAAGAAATTCCTCACTGCCCTTTTTTAGTGTTGTAGTAAACCACAATAATTGGATGAAGCTGGGATCTGCTCATGCTTTTTTTGACCTGATTTTACTTTTTTTTTCCTCTCCAGATTCAACTGATGAGGTGGATAGTGAGCAGGAGGAAATCAAAGCTGATGGTGCCATGGAGGAGGAACCTTCAGTGAGCCAGGAGGAGGACTTTGGAGTGGAGTACCTACTGAAGCAGGATGAAGAGCAGGGTGGTGAGGGAGATTCAGCCCCGGCTCCTGGGCCCAAGAAGGAGATCACGGATATCGCAGCAGCTGCAGAGAGTCTGCAGCCCAAAGGATACACCTTGGCAACTACACAGGTGAATTGTGATGGAGTCTGTGATGGACAGCACATCTTCTTTGAAGTGAAATGAAACAGACAGGTTATATTACTCTTCTCTCACATAGGTTAAAACACCAATTCCCTACCTTTTGCGTGGGACACTGCGAGAATACCAACACATTGGTTTGGACTGGTTGGTTACTATGTATGAAAAGAAACTCAATGGTATTCTGGCTGATGAGATGGGGCTTGGCAAAACAATCCAGACCATTTCGCTGCTGGCACATTTGGCTTGTGAAAAGGGTGAGTCATATACTCTTGAGAGGTCCCTGGTTATTGAGTTTGAGAATAGAGATGAGGATGGCAGTACTGCTAGCGTATGTTTGTTCAGTTTGAACTTATCTGTTTGGGAAGTAAATTGAGGCTTCCGTTTTGAGGATGTCTGGAGAACAAGCTTTGAAGACTGCTGGTTTCATTCAGGGGATAGATGAACCCCCCCCCCCCCCCCCCCGGTTCATCAGTCTGATCCCAGAGGGCTCGTAAAGTTCACTGTGGTCTTTATATCTACTGCTGCAGGTAGCTGGGGCCCTCACCTGATCATCGTTCCCACCAGTGTGATTCTGAACTGGGAGATGGAAATCAAGCGCTGGTGCCCTAGTTTCAAGATCCTTACGTACTATGGGGCGCAGAAGGAACGTAAGCTAAAGCGTCAGGTAAGGTTGTTTCAGCACTGGCAGTCAGAGATCGGGTTCTCTCAGTGTACATGGTTTAATTTTTGTGTAGTGAGGGACAACATTTTTATGGTGGTTTATTTCTCTCATTTGTTCTATCTGGCAGAAAGCAAACTTGAGTGTTCCCAAGGTTCCCCCACCTCTGACCCTGGGAAGGTGACATTTATACATGGGAAAGTTCCTTTGGGATTGGAGCAAAGGGGGAAAGTGAGTTTTGTGGGATCATGGATAAGTATAGGTTGCTTACCTGTAACCGTATTTCTTCGAGTGTTGATCTGTGAAATTCACACATATGGGTTTCCCCAGTGCGCCTGCGCAGAGTTCGGAACCTTCTGGAAGTTTAAAAGTGAAAGAAATTGGCGGGAGCCCCGCCCACTCTCCCCATGTAGTATATGTAGCCGTGGGCGGGGCTACGCCTCAGTTCTCCGCCGCAGACAGCAGCTGAGAGACCGAGGCATGACCTCAGCGGGGAGGATGGGCGGGCTGTGTGAATTTCACAGATCAACACTCGAAGAAATACGGTTACAGGTAAGCAACCTATACTTCTTCTTACGTGTTGTCTGTGAAATGCACACATATGGGTGAATAGCAAGCTACTAACCTTGGAGGTGGGTCATGCCACACAGGAGAATAACACTGCCCTGCCGAACGCGGCATCCTTCTTCGCCTGGATGTCCAGCTTGTAATGTGACACAAACGTCGATGGAGATGACCAGGTAGCTGCCTTGCAGATATCTTGCAGGGATACACCCCGGAGGAAGGCTTGGGAGGCTGACAGTGACCTGGTGGAGTGTGCAGCTACATGCGATGGTGGTTCTTTGCCCGCTAGTTGGTAAGCCAGGCGGATCGCCGAGGTGATCCAGGAGGCCAGACGTTGAGAAGTGACTGGAAGGCCCAAGGCATCTTTCCTATATTTGAGGAAGAGTCTTGGAGATTTTCTGTGGGGGGCAGTTCTATGAATGTAGAACAGTAGTGCTCTTTTGACGTCCAGAGAGTGAAGAGTCGTCTCCAGGGGAGATGATGGGTTAGGGAAGAAGGCGGGTAGAACAATGTCCTGGCACATATGAAAGTGTGAAACTATCTTCGGTAGGAATGCTATGTCCGTCCGAAGGGTCACATTGTCGTCAGAAAAACGGATGTACGGGGCGTCAGCCCGTAGGGCTGCAATTTCACTTGCTCGTCTAGCGGATGTGATTGCGACGAGGAATGCCGTCTTCCAAGACAGGTGGGAGAGATCGCTAGAGGCCATTGGTTCAAATGGGGGCTTTGACATCTGAGAAAGGACCAGTTCCAGGCTCCATGATGGAGGAGGTAAGGAGCTAGGTGGGTAAGTATTTTTGTAGCCTTTAAGGAATAGGCGTAGGAGTGGATCGTGAAACAGTGAGGGCTGTCCTGCTTTCCTTCTGAACCACGACAGAGCGGCTGTATAGCACTTGACTGATGATAGAGACATATGTTTAGAGGATAGGTGGACTAGAAAGTCGAGTACTACTGAAGTAGGGGCTGTAAAGGGGTCTACTTCACAGGTGGAGGCAAATTCTTTAAATCGAGACCACTTATATGTATAAGATCGCTTTGTTGATGTCTTTTGGGCTGCAAAGATTATTCTACGGACGGCGTCGGAGAGGTGGGCCGTGGTCTGATCCTCCACGCTGTCAACTGTAGAGATGTTACGTCTGGGTGTCTCACAAGACCATCTTGGACTGTGAGAAGATCGGGGCTGTTCCTCAGGCGGACGTAGTCGCCTTTCGATGCCTTCAGGAGGGGTGTGAACCAGGCCTGTCGGGGCCACCAAGGGGCTATGAGAATACAATTTGCATTGTCTGATACGATTTTGGCCACCACTTTGGTCAGGAGTGGGAGTGGTGGAAATGCGTATAGCAGTTCTGGTACCCACGTGAAGAGGAAGGCGTCTCCTAAGCAGCCTGGGGATGCGTGAGGACGTATCCGAGCGCAAAACTGAGGACACTGTTTGTTCGCCGGGGAGGCGAAGAGATCCACCTGAGGAACTCCCCAACGTCTCGTGATGAAGCGAAACTCCCTGCAGTGGAGTTTCCATTCGTGGTTGCTGAGGGGAGTTCTGCTCAGGGAGTCCGCTAGGACGTTGTCCTCTCCCGGCAGGTGAATCGCTATGAGAAAAATATTTCTGCGAATGCACCATTCCCAGATTTGTGATGCGATGGAGAGGAGAGTGAGTGAGCGGGTCCCTCCCTGTTTGTTTATGTAGGCTTTCACTGTTGTGTTGTCCGTGACAAGTTGGATGACCTGGTTTTTGGTAAGGCGGGCAAAGGATTTCAGGGCCTTTTCCACGGCTAGGAGCTCCAAGGCGTTGATGTGGAGCTTTTGCTCTTGTGTTGACCAACGGCCGTGGGCTGTTAGGTTCTGTAAGTGTGCGCCCCAACCTAGTGTTGATGCATCTGTTGTCAATGAGACTGAGGGGCGAGGAGAAACAAACGGAAGTCCCGAGCACACATTGGACCTCTTTGTCCACCATGAGAGGGAGTTGAGGACGTCCTGAGGAAGTGATAGGACAATGTTTTGGTGATCTCGGATTGGGTCGAATTTCCGGACGAACCAGTTTTGTAAGGTTCGGAAGCGGAGGCGAGCGTATGGTGTAACCACTGTAGTTGAGGCCATGTGGCCTAAGGTGGATTGGATTGTCCAGGCGGACGCTCGTCCATAGTGGCGCAATTCGGAGACCATAGTTCTTAAGTTTCTGAATCTTTCCTCTGGTAGGAAGGCCTTTTGGGACTGCGTGTCTATAAGGGCGCCAATGAAGGTGATACGCTGGGTAGGGGAGAGGTGGGATTTTTCTCTGTTGACAACGAGACCTAAGGTCTGCAAAAAAGATAAAGTGAAATGAATATCAGATTGCAATTGATCGCGGGATTCCGCTGATAAAAGCCAATCATCCAGATACGGAAAAATCGTTATGTGGTGTCGGCGTAAATGGGCTGCCACTACTGACATGCATTTGGTAAAGACCCTTGGGGCTGTGGAAAGGCCAAAGGGTAGGACGTTAAATGAGTAACAGGAGTCTCCTATTGCAAAGCTGAGAAATCTACGGTGATCTTCCATAATGGAAATATGGAAATAAGCATCCCTCAAATCAATAGACGCAAGCCAGGATCCCTTCCTGATAAGGGGAAGGATGGTGGGGAGTGTCACCATGCGGAATTTACGTGGTTTGATGTACAGATTAATACCACGTAAATCTAGGATGGGGCGAAGACCGCCACCGCGTTTGGTTACTAAGAAGTAACGGGAAAAATAACAGGAAGAAACGTGGTGAGGAGGGATGGGGGAAATTGCCCCTTTGTGAAGTAAGGAACTTATTTCCTCAAGGAGGGGGTCTGAGGGGGAAGTGGCACAGATGTGTCCCACGGGTGGCAGGGAAAGGAATTCTATAGCATAGCCACTCTGTATAATGTTTAGCACCCAGGCATCTGATGTGATCTGTTGCCACCGTTCAAGGTATGGGGAGAGTCTATCAAGGTAAGTGTGGGTGGTAAGGGGGGGGGGGAAACATAGTTTGAACTGGGGAGGAGTGAGTGGTAGTAGGAGGAGAGGGGCTAAAAGCGCCGTCTCCTATTGTCTGCCGGTTTTGTTCCGCGGTACTGACCCTTCGTGGGGAGGGGTGGTCTGCGGTTGCCTGTTGAGGCAGGCTGCTGCCGTTGTCTTCCTCGAAAGGGCAGGGGACTGTAGCGGCCCCGGTAGTATTGTGGTTGATAAGGCCATCGCCGATGCTGGGAGGGGTAGGGTTGGTATTGATGTTGTCCATACTTAGTGATGGTTTGTTTCATTTTATGAGAATGTTCGAGTTGGGAGTCTGTTTCCGGGTTGAAAAGTCCCGCTTCATCCATTGGTAAGTCTTCAATAAGGGAGCGAGCGGAGGGAGACAAGATGGCGGCTCGGAGCCATGCATGTCTTCGTAGGGCCACTGCATTTGCAAGGAGTTTTCCCGATGCGTCGGCAGTATTCTTTGCTAGGTCCTTTTGAAAGGCCGTGAGAGATAATGCTTCTTGTTGAAAAGCTTTGGCAAGGGTTTGTTGATGAGGGGAAAGAGAATCGAGGAAGGATTCCATTTTAGTCCAGAGAAATTTTTGGTATACACTCATGTATACTCCATAGTGAGCCATACGGGCGAAGAGGCAGGCTGAGGTATAGAACTTTTTGGCCATTACATCAAGTTTCTTACCCTCTCTGTCTGAGGGTGTAAGCTGTGCCCTTTGAGTTGGTTTAGGTTGGGCGTCTGTAACAACTGAATTGGCCTTAGGCATTTTTGTAAGCCAAGAGGCTGTAGAGAGATCAACCCTATAAAGGTTTTCAGCTCGTTTTGGAGTAGCTGGTACTAATGATGGGGCTATCCCCACAGTTTTGATAACTTGTAGTAAGTATGGAAGGGTTGGGAGGGCTGTGGATATTGGGGTTTGTTGTTCTGAGGAGGAAAAACAGGGATCTTCCACAACATTAGCTGGTTTGGGGGTGGGTAGGTTAAGGGCTTTTGAGAGTCTAATGAGGAGAGCTGAAAAGTTTCTAAAATCCTCTGCCTGTTGAGGGTCTTGATCTATTTCAGTTTGAGGGGGTGCCAATGAAGGGGTGTCTCCTTCGGATGCATTTAGATCCCTGTCTTGCAGTGTGTCAGGGATGGGAGTTGATTGGATGTGAGCTAGCTCCCTTCCTTGCTCAGGCAGATTTGGTTCAGCTGCCTGGGAGGAGCTGGAAGGTCCTTGAGTGGGAGGCAGTGCCTGTATTGTGGCCTCTGGTCGGGAGGCTGAAGCAGAAGGAGGCTGCCTGGGCACTGGAGGAGGAAGTTGGCCTCGGTTTGGGTAAAAATCATAGTAACAAGGAGCCCCATAGGGGAAGGGGGGTGGAGGGGGATAGGGATAAAAGAAATCAGCATAATAAGGGCGGTTGCGGCCAGGGGGAAAAGACCTGGAGTAGGAGGATGCTCTGGATGGGCTCCTAGAGCCTGAGGCCCTGGATTCGAGGGAGGGGGAGCGCCCACGGTACCGAGCAGCCCTCATGGTGCGGCCTCGCCCCTCCTCCTGGAGGCTTTGCCTGTCTGGGGTTGAGCGGGGAGGAGGATAAGGCCGTCCCTGCGTGGGGAAGGGCTCTGCAATTTGGCCATCAGGGACAGCTTCGCTGCTTGCTTCAGCGAGAGGCTGCAAAGAGTTAACTGGAGACAAGTGGGGAGGAGTCTCCTGTGGAGAGGGCGGGTTCGGAGAGCCTCGGTCCCGAGGCATGTTTTCTCCAGCCCGGTTTTGCAGCGGGGGACTCAAGGGCTTTTCGCCAGTGAGTTGCCTCCCTTTTTTTTGCTTTTTTGAGCCCTCTTTCTGTTTGGCCTCCCTGGTCCTGGAGGATTTGGCTTTTTTGCGTGGCGCTTCAGGCACCAGGTAATCCTCGGCAGCACTCTCTTCCCTGGCTGGGAGGGAGCTTAAGGCCTCAGTTAGGAGAGGAGGAGGGGAGGCCTCTGGGCAGGGCCGTTTTTGGGCGCGTGTTTCTTCTGGCGCCAGGGCTTGCTCATAGAGGACGGCCTTAAGGCGGGCCTCTCTGTTTCTGCGTGCTTGGGGGGTGAAAGATTGGCAAATTGGGCAGGTTTGGGGAACGTGCCCTTCCCCCAAGCACAAAAGGCACATGTTGTGCCTGTCTGAGTCAGGCAGCTTAGCTCCGCATGAGCTGCATTTTTTAAAGAATAAAGTAGACATTGCCTGATTCGTGGTCAAAGTCCAGTCCAGAAAGTGGGGCAGGAGAGGGCAGCAAGTCAAGGCCAGTCCAGAGTCAAAAACCGTTGCAAATCCAAAAGAGAGGAGTACAAAAGGTTCCTACTGTCTGCTGTCGCGCGGAAAGAAGAACTGAGGCGTAGCCCCGCCCACGGCTACATATACTACATGGGGAGAGTGGGCGGGGCTCCCGCCAATTTCTTTCACTTTTAAACTTCCAGAAGGTTCCGAACTCTGCGCAGGCGCACTGGGGAAACCCATATGTGTGCATTTCACAGACAACACGTAAGAAGAAATATTTAAATATTTAATTTTTTTTAATCTGTTAAGAAAATCTAAAGCTTGCAATAAGAAACTAGACTGCATTGCTATTCTGTGGACCTGCATGTGTGATTTTAAAGCATACTTTAATAGTCATCAGCTGAAGAGAAGAGAGAAAAGAGTTAAGAGAAGATAGGCACGTTTGGTGGGCCGATTAGGCACATTATGTTTTAGAGCAATGGGGAGGGCAGAAGGTAATTTGGGGTCTCCTATCAGATCTCTGTGTGATTTGAAGTAGATTGTTAAGGGTTTTGATCCTCAGTAATAAAAGGGCGATCTTTTCCTTTTTGGTTAGGCTGCTGATATGAAAAAAAAAACTTGGGTTGCATAGGAGTGGGTTTCTTGATTGAAAGCAATGTGAGCTTAGCTCAGTTACTGATAGCAAATTACAGAACTCAAGCACTTATAGGCAAACATTTTATAAATTCCAATTGCATGTCTTTTGTGCTTTCTTCTGGTGTTGGTTGATATTGTGATTCGGGGGGGGGGGGGGTAACGTAGTCTGCCCATTCCCGTTAGAGAAGATGAGATGATCTTTATGGATGGTTTTTAAATTGCCCAATTCTGTACATGCCTGGATAGCAGAAAGGAGTGAATTGACAAGTATGATTCTACAAAAGTAAAACAAATCGCTAGAGAATTGGAATATAACTCATGTTTGGTGTGGCAATACATGTGCAGGTTAGACCTAGCACCAAGTTGCAGTCAAAACCATTTTGCATGGTTTTGAAAATTGGTTCTGATTCTGCCTCTAAGCAACTGGATTATTAAGACTTTAGAAATAGAAGACACAACAACCCTGCAGTTGAAATAGATGGAAGCAATGCTATTACCGGGTTTGATTTAGGAACAAAATGGATTTCATTCACAAATTATGTATAAAAGGGCTAACTTGTGGTAACTTATTCAACGTCTTTGTTTAGGGTTGGACCAAGCCAAATGCCTTCCATATCTGTATCACCTCCTACAAGCTTGTGCTGCAGGACCACCAGGCCTTTCGACGCAAGAATTGGAAGTACCTAATTTTGGATGAGGCTCAGAACATCAAGAACTTCAAATCACAACGCTGGCAGTCCTTGCTCAACTTCAACAGGTGGGGAGCATATGCTCTTGCTCTTGAGACAGAGGAGGGAGGTCTCCTCCTTGGTTCTCATACTCTACCAAATTTATGTTCCAGCCAGAGGCGACTGTTGCTCACCGGAACCCCTCTCCAGAACAGTCTGATGGAGCTATGGTCCCTCATGCACTTCCTGATGCCCCATGTCTTCCAGTCACACCGCGAGTTCAAGGAATGGTTTTCCAACCCCTTGACAGGCATGATTGAGGGTAGCCAGGAGTACAATGAGAACCTAGTCAAAAGGCTTCACAAGGTGAGCTGGATGAAAGTGAAAGACTTTGGCCAAATTGGGTTGCATGCAATAGGAAAAAATCTGGGGTTGATTCCCTCTTCTTTGGTTGCCTTTCTGACAGGTGCTGCGGCCCTTCCTTCTACGGAGGGTGAAGGTGGATGTAGAGAAGCAAATGCCAAAGAAATACGAACACGTTATCAAATGCCGCCTCTCCAAGCGTCAGCGTTATCTGTATGATGACTTCATGGCCCAGGCTGCGTACGTATAGGTGACCAGTGTGGGAATGTGAGAAGTATAATAGAAACCTGTGCCATTGGGCATTTTGTGAAGAAAATAGATATAACAAATGTGGTTGGAAGGGTATTTGGAGCAGGGAAAGAGGGTCTTAGAGATTACACTCAGCGTTTACTCTCTTCTTGGTTCTTTTGAGTTTCACAGCACTATGCAACCAATCTTCATACCTCTCTTTGATGTCAGCAAAGGTTCTGGCTGAGCCTTTGACTATTTTGCTTTTCAGAACGAAGGAGACACTGGCAACAGGCCATTTTATGAGCGTCATCAATATCTTGATGCAGCTCCGTAAGGTCTGCAACCATCCCAACCTGTTTGACCCAAGGCCTATCCACTCACCATTTATCACAGAGGGCATCTGCTTCAACACAGCCTCCCTTGTCCTGCACGCTCTTGATAATGACCCATTTAAGGCAAGTGCCCCTCTTTTCTGATTTGAAGGGAAATGGAAATCCCCCCCCCCCCCCCGGATTCCCAGATGGGGAAGGCGATGGTGGCTCTGTAGGGTCATTGGACGTTATAGTGGGATTGCCACTCAAGGTATGTGGACCTTGTTTCTTACAGCATGTGGACATGGGCATCTTTGATCTTATCAACTTGGAAGGCCGTGTGTCTCGTTATGAAACTGACACATTCCTCCCCAAGTGGAAAGTGACCAGGAAACTGATTGAGGAGATTGCAGAGTCCCCAGATCCTCCTCCTAGGCCCAAGCCAGTCAAGATGAAAGTGAACAGGTATCCATTATTCCTCTCTTTCTCTCCTTCCTGAGGAGCTTCAGTTCTTACTGTGACTTCATGTTTTTGGAAGTTGTAGAAGGGCAATCGCAAACATTTTTCTACAATCTCAGATTTCTTTAGGTTTGCAGAATTGGGGAGTTTCTTGGACTGAAATAAAAAGGCCAATGTCGGAAGGTGATTCTTCCAGTGGTATTTATGTGTCCAGGTGCTGACTCAGTCGGTATCCTCAGCTAGTGAGTTTCACAGGTCCTAATCAGAAAATTTCCTTGCACAGTGAAGAAGCTGCAGTATTTGTAGTTGAAGTCTGTGTAAATAAGGCTTCCCTGTAGAGAATGGTCCTAGTACCGAATATTTTTTCTTCTCCTTTAGGATGCTGCAGCCAGTGCCCAAGCCCGAGAACCGTACTGTGGTGCTGGTGAACAGCCCTCGTCCCACAGCACCCCTACAGAGACCCATCACTCCTGTGCTTTCAGAGCCACTGACTCCTGCCCTGGCTACCATTCAGCACTCAAGCCCTGTCTTGCCGGGCTCTGTGCACCCTTCCACGTTCCCTGTGTCAGTCTCTCTCCCACTGTCTGTCCCCATGTCTCCCACACCCATCACTATGTCGATACCAGTGCCTCCTGCTGCCAGATCACAAACCCCTACTCTAGTGCCTCCTCTGAGCCAGAACAACACAGCTGCTGCCCTGCTGCAAGGCCAGTCCTCCACTTCTCAGGGTAAGGTTCTAAGGGCAGGGGTTGGGAAAAAAGGGGGGTGAAGGCTGTTCATTCTGTTCGTTGAGCCCTACCTAATGTTGCATGCATAGTATGTCATTTTATTTGTTTTAATGATAATCTAAATCTGTATTTTGTGACTACAGGAGAAGCATGTTGTTATTATATAATGGGGCAACTTTTCAAGTGCTTTCCTTTTTCTTTTTTCTACAGTTCTGTCTGTGCCGATGACTGCAGCGCAACCGGTCTCAAGCTCTCCACGACCCCTCTTCCCCCCAGGTCCTATTCCTTCTCCTGCTTCCTCACTTAAGCCTGTGTCGGCCCCCACAACCACCTTGGGCATATTGCCCGGGGGGCAGCAGCCCGTCATTAGTACCTTGGGAGTTTCTTCTGTGGGGCAGCAGCTGCCCATCAGCACCTTTGCCGTATCCTCTGTGGGGCAGCCACCTGTTACCACCTTGGGGGTGGCCTCTGTGGCTCAGCAGCAGCCCATCAACACATTAGGGGTTTCACCTTTGGGTCAGCAGCAGCCCATCAATACTTTGGGGGTACCTGCTGTGGGTCAGCAGCAGCCCATGGGAATTTCCACTGTGGGCCAAGGGCAGCAGTTGTCCATAAACACCTTGGGAGTTTCCACTGTGGGGCAGGGGCAGCAGCTGCCCATCAACACTTTGGGAGTGCCCACTGTGAGTCAGGCACCACAACTCATTAACACCTTGGGAATTTCCACTGTGGCGCAGGGGCAGCAGTTGCCTATCAACACTTTGGGAGTGCCCTCTATGGGCCAACAGCCACTGCTGCCACCCATTAACACCTTGGGAGCCTCCCCTGTGGGGCAGGTGCAACAGCAACCCATTAACACTGTGGGGGTCTCCCCTGTGGGGCAACAGCAGCAGCAACAACAACAGCAGCAAACCATGAATACCATGGGGGTTTCTACTGTGGGGCAGCAGCAACAGCAACAACAGCAGCCTATTAATTCCTTGGGGGTCTCCACTGTGGGACAGCAACAGCCTATTAACACCATAGGAGTTTCCACTGTGGGGCAGCAGCCCACCAACACTTTGGGCCCCAATCCTACAGCCCAGCAGTCTACTAGCACCATGGCCACTGGCACCGTTGCAGGCATGATGAAGCCCCTGAACATCCAGTCTCCTGTGCCCACCTTGCCTGGCTACAACTTCACAACAACAGCTGGACCTGTTCAGCAGAGACTATTGCTGTCCCCGGATATGCAAGCGAGACTACCCTGTGAGTATCAGATAGCCAGTGGAAAGGCAATGGTGCACAATGGTTGCCTGTCTCTCAAGTCTTAACCATCTCTTTCACTGCAGCTGGTGAAGTGGTAAGCATTGGGCAGCTTGCCTCCTTGGCCAACCGGCCCCTACAAAGTGCTCCAGGCAGCAAACCCATCACCTTCCAAATCCAAGGCAACAAACTGACCTTGGCAGGTACTACCCAGGTGCGCCAGATCACGATGCCTCAGCCAGCACGACAGCTTCCAAGTAGGTAAACCCCTGTACCCTAACACTTGTGTCCCATAATAATCCAGTTCTGTGTGATATGTGTCTTACGTAATTATAATACTTGAGAGAAAAGTAGTTCTGTATCGTTCAGGTCCAGGCTGTTGGGCAGATTGTATTTGCCTGTGAGGACCTGCCCAGACTCTTGAGATCCTCCAGAGAGGCTTTTCTCTCAGTCCTGCTTCCATTGCAAGCTCGGTTGGTGGAATGAGAAAGCGGGCATTCTCTTTCTGTGACTGCCCCTTGACCCTGGAACTCCCTGCCCAGGGAAGCCAGAATGGCCCCCTCCCTGTTGTCCTTCTGATGGGAGCTAAAAACCTTTTTCTTCAGGCAGGCTTTTAAAGAAGAAAAAACCAGGGGATGCTGTATAGTACTTTTAACTATTTTAACAATTTCTAATTGTTTTAAATGATTTAAAATGATAGTAGGTTTAATTATTTTTAATTTTGTATATGTCTTAGTCTTAAATGGCTTGTTTTGATGTTGTAATCTGCTTTGGGTCTTAATCAAGAAAGAAAAACGGGATAATAATAATTGCAGATTTGTTGTTTTTGCATTGCTTTGCTTTTTTGCTTTTAAAAAGCTTGCAAAATCTTTCCAATTGAGCACACTGGAGAGAAGGTTCTAGCCAACCTCCTCTGACGTGCTTGTTTTAGATGTGCAGGAAGTTCTCAACAGGAAGGATTTATCCTTCCTATGTGCTGTTCAAACTGGACTGATCCTTCATTAGGTAATTTACTTTCTATTCTTAGTTTGTAAATTCTCCTGAGAAGCAGAACTGAAATGTTTTCAGCGGTACACTTGCAGGCAGGATTGGAGGGGGAAAACCAGTTATTGTGCAGGGGAGGGATCACTGGAGGTTGTTACAGAGGTAGAATAGACTCTCAGTTGACTGGCACCCATGTGGATTGATAGATATTAAATACATGTAATTTCTGGATGCTTCAGAGTTACTATTAAAAATAGGCCTAACTATTCCACACCGAAAACTCTGCGTTGACTTGATATTGATATTGAAATGCGGTAATTAATAGCAAATAAAGACATAATTAATTAAATGACTTACGATATAAAAATTGCTTAGAGAAAGCATCATCATTATTATTATTATTATTATTATTATTATTATTATTATTATTATTATTATTATTATGTCGGTTGCTTAAGCAGTCCAGTTGCTTGAGTTCCGATTAACTGAGAGCATACTGTATAATGAAAAACAAAAGGGTGCCAGCGTATGTAGTCCCTCTAAGCTCCTGCTGGTTCTTTGTGAGCCATCCGGTGACCCGAGGGATACAGGAAACACCAAAGCCATGCCTGGCATCGAGAACCACTCTTTCTTTGGTGGGCTCTCTGCAGGAAGGGCTTACATGTGCCCTTGACTCCTGCCACTTCTTGCCCGAGAACCAGGAAATGGAGAGGGCAACTCTCCCTTTCGCCTTTGCTTCTAGGGAATGTAGTTCACCTGGTATCCGTTGGAGGGCAGCACCACATCATCAGCCAGCCTGCTCAAGTGGCTCTGATCCAGGCTATGGCCCAGCAGGCTGGGCAGGCTCCCGTTGGTGTGCAGGCTGTGCCAGGCCACCAGCCCCCCACCATCCTGCCAAGCCCATCTACCAGCACAGCTGCTGCCGCTGTTGCCTCCACAGCAACGATCAGTGTCCCCATTGCTGCCACCCAAGGTCAGTAAATGCCTAGTTCTGGAAGAGGGAAATGATTTGGAACTTTGGGGATGGTGTTGAGTGCAAAGACCCTAGGATTTTGCCTGCTTCTCCTCTAGACTTCTTTTCCCCACTTTCTGTCTCAGTGATTCAGTCATCTAGGCCTTTTTTGATCTCTTGTTCCATGTGGGATCTCCTATTCTGCTCGATAAGCTGCGTCGCTTTCTGCTTTCTATGCCAGCCTAAAATCTCAGCAATGACCAGAAATGATCTGCTCTCTAAGGTAGCCCCAGCTCAGCATCTCTCCTTTCTTCTTGCGACTGCAGTGCCCTCCTCGGGAGTGAACAGTTCTGGGGTGGTGAAGATTGTGGTGCGCCAGGCCCCTCGAGATGGCTTGGTGTCCCCCTCGCCCGGCCCCCAGCAGCCACCCCTTCATCCTGCAGCACTGAGTGCCACTGCTCTGCCAACAGTTCCAGCAGCCCTCATGGCCCAGCGAGCCTCACTTCCCACACAACCGGTCAGGCTGGCTACTCAGCCAGTGGTGCCAGGGAGGGCACCCACACCAGCCCCCCTGCAGGCTCTGGTGAGACCTATGCTGCGAATGGTACAGACGTCAAACCCCAACATGGAGCCACAGCTTGGTAAGTGTGCTTCTCTTCACCTCTGAGAGGCCTTATAGTTTTAGAGACTTAGTACCAGGTTTACTACAATGTTTACTGGCATAATAGTTGCTACTGCATAATAATTGCACCCTAATTTTTGGAGTCGCAGAAATTGTATTTTTGTGTTCCTCTTGTAATAGTCACAGGCATTTGGGGATGATTCCTCCTCCCTCCCTCTCTTCTTTCTTTGAAGGCAAGGCAGTTTGAAAACTATAAAACGGAGGCCTCTGGGGCTCCACTCTTATGTCCTTCCTGCAAGGCAAAGCAGTTTTTAAAAACTTGACATAGAGATCTCTGGAACTTTGATCTTCCCTCCTTCCTCTTTTCTTCAAAATGCTCCATTTCAGATTTTGTCAACTGCCTTGTCTTTGGCGAAAGAAAGAAAGAAGGGAGGGAAAATCTTTCTCCTCCTTTTTCTGAGACAAGGCCAGTTAAAAAAAAACACACACACACAAACAGAGTTTTGTTTTTTGTTTTTTTGAGACTGGAACATTCCTCCTACTCCTTTTCTTGTCTCAGAGATAAGACATTCTATTCCCTAGAATCTGGAGAATTAAAGGCAAATTTTTTCATCACATAAGTCACACCCCTTTTTTATTTTAAAAAAAGAAGTTTAAAAAGTGTGACGTGATAAAATACGGAATTTTAGGGGCCAGGTCAGGTTAGTTAGTGCTTTCCATTGCCTTGTCCCATGGTGATTCTTTTGTTTCCTTTTACAGTCACAGCATCCCCTCCTTCTACAGTGACTCCCTTTATTGTCACGCCAGCTGCTGCTGTTGCTCCCAATGCCTCTCCTGTGATGTTTTCCCCAACCACCTCGAGTCCAGTGCCCAGGGAAGAACCGGAGGTTTTACTGTTGCGCTCCACAACACCGACACCCCCTCCCCCTTCTCTCCTGGCCCCAAGGCTCCGGCGGCAACCCCCTCCACCACCCCGCTCACCCTTTTATCTGGTGAGTTGCCTGCCTGAAAGACCCAGGTTCTGGTTGGGAGCCTAGGGCAGGACATTCAAGGAGGCGGTGTGGATGTGAATGTTCAAGAGCATGTGAGATGGGAAATGGACTGGGTTCCACTTCGTCTGACTGACTGCATTCCGCCTTAATCCATAGGAATCACTTGAAGAGAAGCGGAAGAAGCAGAAGGAAGAACGTATCGACCGTCTTTTCCGGCTCAATGAGCAACACTGCAACCTTGTGCCCATTTATGGTACTGAGGTGCTGCGCTTTTGCTCAATCTTTCCCCCATCTCCTCCTCCTTGGAATGAGGGGGAGGAGGGAAATGAAGAGCAAGTTGTGGCAGTCCAAAAAGTAGAACCTCAAAGCTCAAGAGGAACTGGTTATACTAACTGCTATGTAGCACAAGTTCAAAGAGACCCCCATCGCCTTGAGGCCTACTGGCAGCGATCAGATACTATATCTCAGGCGATCATGACACCACAGCAGCGAATTGAAGAACTGTCAAACATTATAGAAAGGTAATGTTGTTTTCCTGAACAGTGTTGACAGAGAGGATGCAAAGAAGCAGATTTGGTTTTCTGATTTGTCCCTGGGAATTATGACTTTAAGTCACTTGACTCTCTTCTCTCTTTCCAGATTCATTTTTGTTATGCCTCCTGTGGAGGCTCCTGCCATTACCATGCACAGCTCGCACCCGCCCCCATCCTTTCTGCTTCAGCAGGCTGTCTTCAAAGAGACTCTGCGGCAGGAGCTCTCACCCCATGCCAGCTGCCTGCATCGTATCGTTTGCAGCATGAGGACTCAGTTCCCAGACCTCCGCCTCATCCAGTATGACTGTGGTATGTGTGGAGGGTAGGAGCTGCATGATGCCAGATGGGAATGAAAGTTAAGTTCAGACAACTTGGGTCTGGATGGACGTACACTCATGGGTGATTTTTTTTTATTTCTCTTTTGTCCAATTCTCTCTTGAAAAAAATCCTCAGGAAAGCTGCAGACCTTGGATATTTTGTTACGGCAACTCAAAGCTGGCGCACACAGAGTCCTAATCTTCACTCAGATGACTCGTATGCTGGATGTACTGGAGCAGTTTCTCAATTATCATGGGCATATTTACCTGAGGCTGGATGGGAGCACTCGAGTGGAGCAACGTCAGGTAGGAGACTACCCCCTGTTGCCACTTCTGAAGCACTAGGACAATATCCCAAACAGAAACAGCTTTGAACAATAGGTATGAAAAGATTTGCATCAAAACTTCAGACTGAACGGTAGAAGGTGATTGCCTACACTCAGATTAAATTGAGAAACATGCTCTCTGGCTTTTGCCATTGGCTGGAAGACAAATGGTTCCTTGATTTAGACAGGAGATTGGAGTAAAGGTGATGCATTAAGGGAGCCATGCAAGTCATCCTTTCAGGTAGAACCTTTGGTTGGCTCTGTAGTTCCGGAGATGAATGATGACTTTCTAGGCTGCAGAATTGAGGGTACTGATAGTATTACTTTTCTGGATTTTACTGCAACTTCAGAACAGTGTTTCCTTCCCAGAGCAAGGAAGTGAAAACAATCCTGGATTTTCTTTCTCTTTTGGACTGGTTCCTTTTCTGATTTGGCAGGCACTCATGGAGCGTTTCAACGCAGATAAACGCATATTCTGTTTCATCTTGTCGACACGCAGCGGTGGTGTGGGAGTGAATTTGACGGGGGCTGACACCGTGGTGTTTTATGACAGCGACTGGAACCCCACCATGGATGCCCAGGCTCAAGATCGTTGCCATCGGATTGGGCAGACACGGGATGTTCACATCTACAGGTTCGCTGGGCTCTCTTTGGCCAGCCTCTTACACTAAAGCACACCACTAGTTCAAGTTGGTCCTAATAAGGTTTACACTGATGGTAGAAACTCCAGAATTGTGATCACAAGTCATTGCCAAGGTCATTAGGAAATGCTGGGATCAAGGCTGGAATGTTTAGTGTGTTAAGCCCTTGAAGAATGCTTTTTGTAAAGTGAGTTTGGGTCGTGTCTTTGATTTCCTAATGTAGATGCTGTGGTGCACAGTCCATAATTTGTAAAGTTAACTCTGTATTATTAACTCTGTATTATTACATAATTTGTAAGTTAACTCTGTCCTCTTCAGGTTGATCAGTGAAAGAACAGTGGAGGAAAACATCCTGAAAAAGGCAAATCAGAAGAGGATGCTTGGAGACATGGCTATTGAGGGGGGCAATTTCACTACTGCCTATTTCAAGCAGGTAATCACGCAAATTGTGTCAATGGCTGAGGGTAACCCTTGACAGAATTGGTTTATAGTTAATAACTGCCTTGATACTATACTTCAAAAGGAGAATGTAATCTCCGAATACTGACATATTGCCTGAAGCATTCTTCAGTGAATCCAGGGGAGGAACTGTGTTACTTTGCTGAAAGGAAATCAACAAAAGAAACTTGCTATATTCTAAGGATAAGCTAGTTGATGAAATGTGATTTCCCCCCACTTTCCCAGTGAGCTGCTCACAACTAAAGGACCATTTGTGATTTACTTGTTTTTGTACTTTCAGCAAACCATTCGTGAGCTTTTTGACATGCCACTTGATGAACCAGCTAAGAAAGAAGGGGAGCTCCCAGCAGTAGCACAGGAGGATGAAGAGGAAACCATAGCCACCAAGCAGACCCAGATTTTAGAACAGGTGAGTTTCTTATACTTGGCTACAATAGCAAGTGTAAGGAGTTGGCTTCCCTTTGCTGAGGAACCTTGCTTACCTATACATGTCTGGCTTACAGGCCCTTTGCAAGGCGGAGGACCCTGAAGACATCCGGGCTGCTACCCAGGCCAAAGCAGAGCAAGTGGCTGAGTTGGCAGAATTTAATGAGAACATCCCTTTGGACTCTGAGGACAGGCCAAGCAAGGAAGAGGAGGAGGAGATGTCAAAGGCTGAGCAGGAGATTGCTTCCCTGGTAGAACAGGTACATGGTCTCTTGGAGCAAAAGTTGCAGTGTTTTGCCTGCTTTTGAGTTTCTGCAGTGTGACTATGAAGATGCCTTATCTACAACAATCTTCTGTCTAACATTACTTGCTCTGATTGACAGAACTCCCCAAAGTCCCAGGCAATGTTTTTTCCCCCCAACTCTTACATCTAGGATCATTTAAACTGGAGAGCATGACTCGTAATAAAATGGCCAGAAATCCCAGAGGTCAAAAATACTTTAGAAGCTTTTGTTCTGAATCCCTATTCTCTCACCTTATAATTTAGCTTGAGCCAATAACATTGTCTCTTAACCCCTTTCATATTCTGACCAACAGACTTCCCTTTTCCTTTAAGATCACCTGTGAACTTCTTTTACCCTTTGCAGCTCACCCCCATTGAGCGCTATGCCATGAACTTTCTGGAGGCATCTCTAGAGGACATCAGTCGGGAGGAGTTAAAGCAGGCAGAGGTACGTTCCTTATCCCTCCACTGGGGCTGCCCCTCTTCTGCGAGGTGCCTCATCTGGCCAGTGTAGTTGAAGCTACTTTGCACAAGTTCAGAATGGCTGTATTATTTCCCCATTTGAAGTTGGTCAGCTCCTTGGTCTGATCCAGCTTAAAAGACAGCCACATAGTAACCATCTTCCAGGCTGTTGCAAATCTTTTTTTCTTCTGGACTTGCGACCTTTCATGGAGATCACATACATGATGAAAAGTTTGTAGACTATGTCTCTGTGGGTTTGTCACAGAACAGGGGGTGATTATTATGGTTGGTTTAAAGGGGAAGGAAGATGGGCTTGGTCTCTGAAGACTTGCTGAAATGAGCAAGTGGTAAACCTCTTGGGATGTCCACTGATCTGCTTCTCTATTTTGGCCAGGAACAAGTGGAAGCTGCCCGCAAAGACATTGATCAGGCTAAGGACGAGGTTGTCTTCAAACTGCCTGAGGATGAAGATGAAAGCTGTCTCCTTGAGGAGATGTCCAGCAAGAAAAGCAAAAAGGCCAAGGCTGCTAACCGTGGAGTCCCAGAGAGGACAGGCACCCGCATGAGTGAAAGGCTGCGTAGCTCTCGCCTTCCACCCCGAGAGGGTGACAGTGGGGATGGGGAGTCCACCCAAGCGAGGCTGTCCAGTCTTCGGCATCCTGGAGTGGCGACTGATGAAGATGATGACACTTTGCCCCAAGTAGCTCAGCACACACGAGGTGCTGCTGTGCGCAGAGAGCTGGTGCGGGAGGAGAAGCTTGTTTTGAACACCCGGAGAACTGTGCCCCGTCGAGAGGAGCCTTGGACTAAGGTCTCCGCTGCTGGGGAGAGGGGACAGAAAGCAGCCTCACAAAAAACAGAAACTTCTCCTTCTGGTGACAGAGTTTTGAGAACTAATCCCCACAAAACAGAGACCCTAGTTCCTGGGAGTAAGTTATTTCAAGTGGCTCCACAGAAGATGGATGAAGGAGCTGCTGGTGACAGAGTTCTCAAAGGCAGCCCTCCAAAAGCAGAAGCTCAACCTACTGGTAAGTTGCTAGAAAGTTCTCCACAGATAATCGATTCTGATTTGAATAAAGCACCAAGGTTAGGTCTGCAGAAATCTGAGAAAGCTCCCTGTTTGGATAAACTGCAACCTGGCTCATCTACACCTGGAGCATTAGTATTAAAAACACAGATCTCACAGATTCAGCCACAGGAACCTGATGCAGAAGGAACCAAGTTGCAAGCAGATGTGAACATGCAAAAACAAAAGGAAATGCCCCAACTCAATTCATCAGTTCCCGAGTTCCATATTGCAGAGAATATCTCAAATATGGAGTTACTGGAGCCACAGGCACCAGTTGATGTTCCAAAGACCAGCCTAGAGATCTTGGCCATTGAAGAGATGGCACCAAACCCAGTACTTCCTGTTACCACTCCAGAGCTATATTGTGAGAACAAACCAGATGCTGTTTGTGAGAGTGACATCTCTTTGAATGAGCAAAAAGAGGCCTTACACAGGCCAGAAAAAGAAGTGGATATGACTGCCAGTTATGGTGCTTCGGACCAAGAATCACTGAATTCTGTGGATGAGGCACCTAGGAATGAAGCTGCTCAGGAGGTCGCACCTCCAAATGATGGTGATAGAAAAGTAACAGATGTGCATCCCATTGAAAGCTCAAAGGAAACTGCTGACGGTTCGATGCCCACATTTGTTAGTGAGATCCCAAAGACAGAGGTTCCTGTATCCACTTCTTGTAACGACTCCATGACAGCTGCTAGCCCCTGTCTTCATGTGGAAACTTTACCCTGTGTCAAGGAACAAAATGGTTTGCAGCAGCTTCCGAAAACTAGAGAACTGCCTTGCCCTGTTTCAGACTTTGCTGAAGTTCCCCATCCTGAAATTGCCTTAGTTGAGACTGCATTGCTCACCACAGACCAAGCTAGCAGAAGAAGCAGCAGCCTCGTGGAATCACCCAAGGAGGGACAAGGAGTGGTGGAGAAAAACTTTCATGGGGGTGAGCAGCCTGTCACGGAAGCAGAGATTACCACCATCTCTCCAGGTGCTCTGTCTCTACATGAGAGTTCATCAGCTAGTGGAATCTGTCCAGGAATCACCTCTTCAGATGAGAGTCTTTCGCCAATCAAAATACGCCGCCGTCGCACCAGTGCTGATATACAGATCTGGCAGAGCTATCAAGACCAGGATAGTCCCACTGCCAAAGTCTTGCGGAAGTTGCCAGGGAGGTTGGTCACAGTGGTGGAGGAGAAGGAGCTAGTTCGCCGTCGGCGTCATCGTGTACATGAACTGGATGCATCTGATAGCTCCATGATGAGTCCCAGCAACAGCTCAGCTCAGAGCGGGTCGGAGCCAGAAACTTCATCCTCTGGAAAAGAGTTGCCCCTGTTGCGTGACTTGCCAGCCCGCCGGAGAATTGAGATGGAGAGCCGAGTAGCAGCAAAGAGGAGAGATGGAATCTCTAGAGGTGAGCTTTTTGCCAGCCCTTCCACCGAGCCTGTCAAACGCAAACGAGGGCGTCCCCCCAAGAACAAGGGCTCAGAGCAAGAAAGTCTGGTGAGCCTCCATCCCCTTCTTGAGTCCACCTTGGAAGCGAGCCTTCAAAACAAAACACCAAAGCAGACAGTCCTTGAGACAGAGTCCCAGAGAAAGAGCTCTGAGCAGATGGCGCCTGAAACCCAACTCCAAATTAAGACCGCTGAGTCAGACATGCCCCAGACCCATCCCCAAAGTAACATAGCTGAGAGGAAGGTTACTGAGTTCCAAATTCAAAATAACCCTGAACAGAAGATATCAGAGATCCAACTCCAAGGGAAGACCTCTGAGCAGAAGCTACTTGAAATCCAGCCTCGAAATAAGTCCTCGAAGAAGGTGTCTAAGGCCCATAGTAAAACCTCTGAACAAAAAATATCTGAGACTCAACCCCAGAATAAAGCCTCTGAGCAGAAGCTGCACAAGACCTGTAGACAGAAGGCTAAATCTCCCAAGAGTAAGCGGGGTAGTCCGAATAACTCCCCTGTAGAGAAAAAACGGCGTGGCCGTCCCCCCAAGTTACAGGAGTCCTCCATTGTTTCTCCTACGACTTCTGCTTCAAAAACGCTACCATCCACAGCTGCAAAATCTGACCTACTTCCCAAGGTACAAAAGCAGCGGAAAAAGTCCTGTGGGCCCACTGCTGTAACAGAGGCGACATCTAAGATACATGAGTCAGTGGATCTGGCTCCCCAAGCGACTTTGGTCTCAAAAACATCCTCTAAAGCACGGAACCCAAAATCCATGCATCCCAAAGCCATGTCACAATCAAAACAAACTTCGTTAGAACTTTTGGCCACTCCCCTCAAACCTCTTTCCAACTCACCCACGGAGATGTGCAAAACTCTTGCCACTCCCCTTAGCGTGGTCTCTGCAGCTGAAACTTCCACAGAGATGCAAGAGAAGCTGCATATGGCCCTTGAAGCTTCCCAATTGCTGGATTCTCCACCCAAGCGGAAGAGAGGGAGGCCTCCAAAGAACACACCTCCATGTCTGGAGGCAGAACCACCGCCTGCTTCCACCTCTGACCAGAAAATCTACCCTAAGACTGAGAAGTTAGCAAACCCTGCCTGTAAACGTCGGAGACGAAAGAGAAAGGATGAACTTGGCCCGTCGTTGTCCCACCCCAGCCAGAGCTCATTGGAGAGCGAGGACACTCGCCCACTCACCAGACTTTCTCGGCTCAAGCGTAATGAGAAGCCGGAGCTGAGTTCAGCTCAGTCCTTCCCAAAGGACATGGCCATAGAGGGTGCCTCATCATCGGAGAGCAATGCTTGGGAGCAAGTTCCCAGTGAAACCCCCGGCCGTTCTACCCGCCTGCGGCCCGGCAGCCTTGTTCCACCACTGGAATGGGAGACTCATCGGCGAAAGCGGCGCTACTCATTGGGGAGCAGTCAAGTGAGTGATAGGAGCAAGTCTCCTGCTCCCCAAGCCTCTTTGGACCAGGAAGGCAGAGAGCCCGAATCTTCCCCAGAGTCAAACAGTAATAATGGCAATCGTCAATCCAAGCGCCAGTGCTGTGAAGCTGGGGTGCATGGTAAAAGGAGAGGGCGGAAGCAACACCCCCAAGGTGGCTCGGCTGACCGAGTCCTCCGTAGTGCAGCCAAGCCTGCCGACACTGCCAGCTTGGCTCCTTCCCCAGTTCCCACCAGGAAGGCGGGTGCTAGTTCTGCTGCTGCTGCTGCCTCAGCGGTGGGAATCCCTGGGGTGATCTCTCAATCCAGCACCCCCTCCCCAGCTGCCCCCGTTACCTCTTCACTAAGTAACAGAGGTCGCAAGCCCAAGACGTGATGACGGCAGCCCAAGAGATTCTGCTATCGTCTGCGCGGATGGATTGTCGGCCATCCGTTCCAACTCACATACCGTAAGCAGATCTAGTCCGCCACCTCTTCCCTTGTTCTCATCCCTCCTGTTCATATGGGGGGTGAGGGTCAGTCCCTGGGGCTTAACTCCCTCCCACGGCTCCCTGCATTCCAGATTGACTGTTAGGAGTATTACTTGAAAGGAGGAGAAGGCGATTGCTGGTGGCGACCTGGCTGTTCATTCCCAGGTGCTCTTTCTCAGAATGAGGTGAGGGCCCCTCTTGCTTGAAGTTGCCAGTTCTGGGTGCATGGCTCAGTTGCTCCACCCGAGAGGAAGGGAGAGGACCAGCACTTTCACAATGAATTCTGTGACTTCTTGCTTGTGGGCTGGGGGTGTAAGAGCAGCAGCTCAGTAGAGCTGCAGCCCTTCAAGATGACAGTAAAGGGCTGTCACCACCCCTGGACTCCCCTATCATTTGACTACCACTTTGGGAAGCTTCAGTCCAAGTGTTCCTTAGGCTTATGTCCTATTTTAAATGGTCACATGTTGGGGTTACGTATCTCCCACCCTCTTTTCCCTCCCCTCCGTCTGCAGGGAATGCCCATCTGATTTGTAACACAATTAGCTCTTACTTTTTTAATGGCTTTGGGTTGGTTTTTAAATGACAGTGACCAAAAGCCGGGTCCCTTTCCCTGGCTACCCGTTCTGATTGTTTCCCGCTTAATCCGTTCACAGTTTAGGGCCCTCTAGAGGCTCAAGGCAGTGGGAGAGTTAACCCTTCAAAGTTGGGGATGGTGTAAGGCCCACCTCCCAAAAAGACATGCTCTCACCTTTGGCACCACCACCACCTGGGGAAACTGTCTTATTTTTAACAATGTATATTGCAGCCTCACTGCTCCAAGGACTTGTTGTGGGCTTCTGAGTTGGGTCAGATCCCTCTCCTTTTTCCCACCACTGTACAGCTCTCTTGTTGTAAAATAGGTTCTTTTGAACATAATCTATGCAAAGGTTATTTTGTATAGGGGAGCACAACGTTCCCTCCCTTCCTCCACCACAGAGGGATTTGGGGGTGGCGGCAGCGGTTCTCTGGTTTTGGGGAGGGGCGCAGTTGGGGTGGCGGAGGGTGAGGTGTTCCCATGGAGCTGTCTTTCCTACTGAAGCATGTTCAGAACTTGTACAGAAGACCGATGTAATCTTTCTTCAGAATAATGCTATGAATAAAGTGTTAAAAAAACAAACAAAAAAACAAAACAAAAAAAAACAACAGCACACCATATGCGTCTGTGGAGTCATCTTTACTAATGGGGACCCTCTTGCTTGCTTCTCAGATCTAGATACTATGTAACTGGAGCTTGGTTTTTAATTGGAGGTAGTCTTGGTTAATCACTTGCCATCATATTTTCAAGCACCTGTTACATTTTCCCTGCTAAACATATTTGCCATGATTTCATACTAATGGCAACTTGTGCATTTTCTGTATACCACGTTGTGTAGCTAATACAATGTGGATGGGAAATGTCTAGTCCCACAAATGTGGAAGTACTATGATTGCTACTGTTGATGCTGACACTGCTCTAAGTCACAGTTTGGAAGATGGCAGAATATTCAAACTGTTTTTCCCTGTATGTCACAGTCAGCTTTTGATAACTGCCATATTGTGGAAATACAGACAATTGGTTCTCACAGGAGGAGGTTCCTTCCAGATTTTATTTTCCAAATGTGAAGTGAATCTATTCTCATTGCATATTTATAGTTCACAGAATGAACAGACTTGAGTTTTTATAACCTTGAGTCACATGTTCCCCCAGTGTGTATCGGCTTCTTTGTTGACTTAGACACCTTTCTACTTCTCAGGGTACTATCTACCACCATTCAAAATAGTATGTTAAGGTGGTGGACTGCTGTTTTCTGATCTCTCAAGAATTCATTCAAGCCAAGTTCCCTTCCATCAGTCTTAGCCAATATAGGAGATTGGAGAAACGCTGGGTTTTGTCCAGCAATATATAAAGTCTGTGTTTTGCTCACTCCAGAAGTAAAGCAACATTGCACCCACCATATCAGAAAGACAAAAAGTTGGGAGCTGTAGGGCTATTAAGCCATCAAAAAATGAGCCAGGAACATTTAACTTGTACAGAGTGGGACCAATTTCTCGGTAATACATTTTAGGGTTTTAATACATGTGGAATGCCCATAGATACAGAGCTCAAATGCTTAGTCCTGAAAGAGGAAATCATGCCTAATAATTCAACTCAGTTTTGCCACAGGCTTTGGAAGGTGTTTTTGATTCTTACTAGGTAAGAGGAAGGTAGACAAACTGGTTTCTTGACTCTGACATTGTCTGGGCAGTAGGAACCTTGTAATTTCCCTGTGCTTTGTCAAAGGTGTGCCCTTGTTTGGACTTGCCCGGGCCTATTTCAGTGCTAAGGGTGGGTTTCCTTTTGAATTTGATAATCTATTGGTGTTAATTGTGAGGCCTCATCCCTGGGATGTCTAAGAATGTGTAAGATTGAACATTAAAAGTGGATCCTTTCCACCTGGCCAACAGTATTTGTATTTAACAAAGAGCTGCATTGAAGAGACTGACCCAGCCTGGTAGGGGAGGAATGGGATATTTTGTAAGATGGGTGGCCAGAGCGTATTTGTACTTGAGTTGCCACAGTGGTAATGTTACAGAGCTTCAGATTACTTTTAAGGATCAACACTCCCTGAAGTCATGAGCCAGTAAGATCTGTGATGGTGCTGATGGGGGGAATTCTGTGAGTTGCCCAAAAATGAGTAATATTTCCAATTTGTGGATTCTGTTGACAAACTAGTAGAAGTAAGAAAAGCCATAATGAATGGTGTTTGCAATATAAACCACATGCAGATCTTCAGCCTCATGTTTTCTATTCTTGATCTAAAAAACTGGAACGAAAAAGGCACCTCATCTTACCTTTCTTTCCCTTTCTCAGGATAGAACTGCTAAACAAAAGCTGGGGCTCATAATGTTTCCCACCATATTCATAATTCTCACATAAATTCCTCCTATCAGAAACTCAACACTTCCTCCTCCCAGGCTTTGTGCATACCTGCTTATCATCATCTCTGAATTCATAAACATTTAAGTCGCAGTGCCAGAATGTAGATTGTGGGAATGAGAGTATGATCTCATGCTGAAAAGTGGAGCAACCCACATTCCTGAGTCAGTAGCGGCATGTGTAATTTCATTTGGTGTCAAGAGTTGGACCCAACCCCAAAAGGCATGGCTCGATCTGAACTTGGGATCTGATAGGAGCATGAGCATACATAAATCAGCCTCAAGAGAGAAATAAAAACGGAAAGGGATTTTGAAGGACCGTGAAAAGCCAGAGAAGGTAAGCTTTCCACATCCATGTAGGCCTTAGGACCAAACTATCGCCTCTTTCTATTCAACCCACAAAAAGGAGTGTAGCTTAACAAGTGCCAAGAATTAAACATCTAACCAGACACGTACGATAGTGCTTGTTGCTTCAGATTAATTCCTGTTGAGTAGTTACCTTGTTTAATTTGGAAACGCTTTTTAATCATTCTTTGTTTCTTAATTCTAATGATCTGGGGTTGTCAAAACTGACTAAAACACAATTTTCTTAGAACCACACCAAATCGCACTAAGGAAGGACTTGAGTCTGCGTGTCCTGCCTGAATTTGAATTTCAAAAAATGTCTGTGGACAGGAATCTTCCATCCACAATAATGATCATAAATTGAGAAAAAAACAAGAAGGGAGGGCTTTTCACTGCTGTACAACGGTGTGCACCTATTGTCATGGGAGAAGAAATGGAACCTAGAAGTGGGAGCCTTCCCCAAGATGCGGCGGAGACCTGTGTGATGATCACCACTGGCACCTCAGACATGGACCCTCCTACCAAATGTCCACTTTTGCATATGCATCGGCTCCGGAACCTGGCGATAGCTAGCATTGTCTGTGGCTGTTCTTGCCTTGGGGTCCTAGCACTGATCTATGCAGTCAAGGTGAGTTGTATAGTTTCATCAAGGGGTGATGGGAAAGGGGTGCTGGAGGGCTTTGATATTTCAGAAACTTAAAGGAAAAACAGTCTTAAGGACAGTCAACTTCGTTCACTACAGAAAATCCTTTAACGTATTTAGGGACTCAAAAGTTTCTTGTCAACCTCAAAAGACGAGAAGGTTCTTTGGCGGAAGTCTACCAAAACCTTGCTTGTCTTTCAGGTGCCACCAGATTCTTTGTGGGTTTTTTTTGGCACTCAGTCAAGAGAACAAAAGTTCAGGAACTAAGCCTATGGAAGGGAGGGGCAGTTTTCTTCAAAGAACCTAATTTCCCATGCCATGCATATTTACAAATGTATGAACTTGGTGATGAGAAAGGCGGTGATGAGAAACTTGATCACTGCGCCTAAAATCTGCCATTCAAGTTCTTTGTCATGTTAGGCTACCCAGATAAATATTTCTAGCTTTGCCTCTCTGTGAATATACATGTGTGTGCCAATATGCATTCTAGATAAATATGCATTCTAGGCATGTTGCACATTTTCCTAGTTGTTCAAAGGGAAAGGAAAGGAGGTTTGATGGTTTCTTGCTGGATTAGATCAGTGGTGCCCAACCTTTGGTCCTCCAGATGCTTTGGACTTCAGCTCCTACAATTCCTAACAGCTGGCAAACAGGCTGGGATTTCTGGGAGTTAAACTCCACAAGAACTGGAGGATTAAAAGTTGGGAACCACTGGTTTAGAGAAATGAGCCTGCCCAAGAGGAAAAAAGAGGTCTAGCATGGAATAGTTTGGACATTGCATTAAGGGCCTTTCCACACAGCCATATAACCCAGAATATCAAGGCAGAAATTCCCACAATATCTGCTTTGAACTGTGTTATCTGAGTCCACACTGCCATATATTCCAGTTCAAAACAGAAAATGTGGGATTTCATGCAGCTGTGTGAAAGGGCCTCAGGGCCCTTCCACACAGCCCTATATCCCAGAATATCAAGGCAGAAAATCCCACATTATCTGAGTGTGGACTCGGATAACCCAGTTCAAAGCAAATATTGTGGGATTTTCTGCCTTGATATTCTGGGATACCGTATAGGGCTGTGTGGAAGGGCCCTAAGACTCTAGAAACGGGGACTAAAATGTAGAAGTTTCGGTCCTCATGTCTTAATCTTGCCTTGCTTGTCACTTTCCGTTTCCAATTCTAGTCAGTGGAAGGCAATCTAAACACATACACACATAAACACAGCGTACTGCTGTCAGGGAAATTAGAATTATTATGTCTATCTTGAGCGTAAGGATAACAGTTACCTGGATAAAAAAATATAGCCCAACCCCTAAGAAAAGGAACAAAGAATTGTGAAAGTTTGGTCACGTAACTTACTGCATTTAAGAGACATAAGCCAATAGATGCAAAGTTAAAATATAAGTTCCTTTCTTTAAAATCAGTGGTTCAAACTTTTTTTTTTAACCAGGGACCATTTTGACCAGGGACCACTCTCCAACATTAGTACCAAAAGGGTTACGAATCAGTTTTTGGTCAACTTTAGATTCAGTTTAGTTATTTAGGGTGCTGATTCAGAAAATTGCATTGGATAGACCATATAATCTCAAGTTTCTGACACAGAACATATGCCATCAAGTAGTTGCCATCTGCTCGACCAAAGAAAACCATATTTAATAATCTAGAGCTGATGTGGTAGTAGTAATCTTTCAAGGGTAGTCAGCCTCTCCCCTCCCAACATACCTGTTCCCTTGGCACTATAAGAGGGTTTTGTGAGACCAGTTGCTCTGGTTGCTGCATAGTTTCAAGGCAACAGTGTAGCAATGGCGAGGCCATGAACCATAATTTTGTTCTTGCAGATCACTGGTGGTCTGTGGACCACTGGTGGCCCGCTAACCACAGGTTGGGAACCACTCTTTGAAATAAATGGCATCTGGTGGCTGTATTCAGTATTTTTTAATATTCCCTCTTGGATTTCTCTTTTTCAGGCTAACGAGAAACAAAAATCTGGCTCCCATGAACTGGCAGCTCATTGGGCCCAGAAATCCCGGCGCATGTCTGTCTGCAGTATTGCCGTCTGGCTGGGTCTTCTCATTCTGGTGCCTGCGTCAATGGTTTTACTTTCTTACCTCCTGTCACATGCGGAATGATGATCATCCCATGGAAAATGTGACTTTGGGCTTACAGGATCGCCGCTTCTGAATTTTTCCACTCTTTTTAACCTGAGTGAGAATGGACAAGTTCACAGCTTGCCCTTTGCCGTGGAACATTCACATGTGAGCTGACTTTATGGAGGTCAGAGAAGAAGAAATGGTGAAAATGGGGTTACATTACCCTTAGGAGACATTGTGCCACTCATCACAATTCAGACCTTTCTCTTGACTGTAGATCAGTAATTTTGAGGGAATGGGATAAAGAAGAAGAAAGGTAATGGGTTTGTAATTTCCCTGCTTTTTGTGTTTTTGTTTTTATTTTAAATCAGATAGTGCTTGTTTGTCCTGTATTCTTATTTCATGAGCCTATGAGAAGATGTGCTTTCAACTGAGTAGATAAAGTACTGCATTTTGGAAGATCTGGATTTAAATTCCCTCTTGACTCTTCAGATTCTTTTTGTCCAATTGTTCTCTGAGGGCCATTCCACACAGCCATATAACCCAGAATATCAAGGCAGAGAATCCACAATATCTGCTCTGAACTAGATTATCTGAGTCTGCACTACCATATAATCCAGTTCAATGTGGATTTTATACAGCTTTATACCCTTGTCACTTCTATGGCTATAACATAGGCTTGTTATGAGAACGGGTGAAATTAGGACTGTATTTTGTGTAGCAAATCCCTCTGTGGAAGCTAAACCATCTCAAGAACTGAGCATTATCTGTTCTGCACCTGTTGTCCTTTTTGAGACCATTCCAACAGGGTGAGCATTACATTGTCTGGCTGCACAGTGATTATTCAAAATCTGTGTGGACACAATGTAAAAAGCAAAGAGCAATAAATTGAGCAATAATCTCTGTCAAGTCAAATTAGGAGAATGACAGAATAAACAGAGCCTTTGGGAACAATAAAACACATGAATGTATTGTGGCATAAGCTTTTGTGGGCCAGAGGATATCAGGCACATGCAATGTCAGGCATAATGGGTGGAAGGACAGCATTGATGTCCTAATATTATGGCATAGTTTGGAATGGGAGGCGGTCTACTGAGTATGATGGACTTCCTCCCATACCAAACTATACCATAATATTGTAGCTGAAATATCAAAACATTGGCAAAATCAGTGACTGTAGAAACAAAATAGCATACACACTAAGTTACAATGACACTTCAAATCATATATATATATATATATATATATATATATATATATATATATATATGATTTGAAGTATCATTGTAACTGAGTAGTAATGACAGATCTAACCAGAGCGCATGTGCATTACATGATTTAAAAAAGTAAATAAACACAGAGTTTTTATCTTATAGATATATGGAAACAATATAAGTGTGAATCAATAAAGGTTTGTGTGGTTAAATCAAACTATAGGGATATTTTTTGTAAAAATTGTAATTTTCTTATGAATACTACAAAAAATTTTATGCAAAGCAAATCATTTTTATTTATTTCGTGTCAAAAGCATTGTACAACAAATACATTTCAAATAATGGGGGGGGGGGAAGGAAATCACAAGCAACTAAATAGTTTTGGACCAAAAGCGGGCAACAGCAAACGCATTGTCTGTAGCTTTAAACAACTCCTCCTCCGTACATGAGGCAGGGCATTGTGGGCAAGCATACATAATATGCAGAGTTGTTTGTTCTGTTCCACAGTCACACAAGGTGGAGGATTCCTCCAGGTAGTGCCACCTTGCCAAGTTGTCTTTTGATCTGCCCACTCCACTTCTGAGTCTGTTCAGGGACTTCCAAGTTGCCCATTCTTGGTTTGCACCTGGAGGAAGACCCTCTTGGGGGGCCATCCAGTTAGAAATGCCAGGTTTAGCTGCCCAGAGAGACACCCTTGCTGCTGCTGGAGGAACATCAAGAGGAGTGGTGGTTCTCATGAAGCCCTTCCATGATTTGAGTCTGGTGGGAGGAGGCTGATAGTCATGCAGTGGGTGGCTTTCACAATGTTCGACCTTTTTTCTCTCACCGTTAGCAGCAACATCCCGTCGCACGTCAGGAGGGGCAATGCCAGCTAACTTGTAGAGTTTATCAACAGGTGTAGGTTTAAGGCATCCCATAATGATTCTGCATGTTTCATTCTGTGCTATGTCCACCTGCTTTGCATGGGCAGACTTGTGCCAGACAGGACAGGCATACTCTGCAGTTGAGAAAGACAAGGCCAGGGCTGATGTTCTTATTACTTGTGGGTCTGCTCCCCATGCGCTGCCAGTCAGTTTCTGCAGGATGTTATTGCGTGCAGCTACTTTGTGCTTGGTGTTCATGCAGTGTTTCCTATATGTTAGTGTTCGGTCTAAGGTGACACCAAGGTATTTAGGATGGAAACAGTGTTCGAGCTCTTGGCCTTCCCAAGTAACTTTCAGTTTCCTGTTGGCTTCGCGGTTACGTAGGTGGAAAGCACACACTTGTGTCTTGGCAGGGTTAGGCTTCAGGTGGTTCTCTTTGTAGTAGCTGGAGAGATCTTTCAAGGCATTGGTGAGTTGCTTTTCAACTGTTTCAAAATCTTTTGCTTGTGTTGTAAGGCCAAGGTCATCAGCATATATAAAGCTCTTTGTGAGTGGTGGTTGTGGCTGATCGTTCGTGAAGATATTAAATAAGGTCGGTGCAAGAACGTTGCCTTGGGGTAAACCATTCTTTTGCCTCCTCCATCTGCTTTTCTGGCCCTGAAACTCCACATAGAAGCTGCGGTTTTCTAAGAGGGTCTGGACAGTTTTTGTAAAGTCAAAGTCCCGTGTGATATGGTAGACTTTATGCAGCATTGTTCTATGTTGCACCGTGTCATAGGCTGCCGTAAGGTCCACAAAGACTGTTCCCGTAATGCAGCCTTTCTCATAGCCTTCCTCGATATGTTCAGTCAGATGAAGAGTTTGACCTGTACAGTTTTTCCCTGGCCTGAAACCTGCTTGTTGTGCAATAAGCTTGGGTTCGATAACAGGTCCTAGTCGATTTAATAGCATCCTCTCATAGACTTTATATAGATGACATAAGAGGGAGATTGGTCAATAGTTCCTGGCATTGGAGGCATCTTTACCAGATTTTAATAAAGCAAATCATCATCAGAGGCTATCACTCGTGGCAGAGTATGATTGTCTTTCAAGTGTAAGGTCTTGGTGGTGGGTCTCTAAGTGGCTGTACAGACCTAGTCTTGATCCACATGTTCTTTCACAATGAAGACATACATTTCCAGGTGGAAGGAGGTCCCGACAAGGGTTTGCTTGACACGCCATCTTTCGCTTGACACGTTTCTCCCTTTCACCCTCCACTTGTGCCTCTTTGAATTCCACAGCACTGTTGGTAACAGCTGAACTCCAGTTAGAGCGCTCAAGGGCCAGGGCTTCCCAGTTCTTGGTGTCTATGCCACAGTTTTCAAGGCTGGCTTTAAGCCCAGCTTTAACTCTCTTTTCCTGTCCACCAACATTTTGTTTTCTGTTCTTGAGTTGAGTGTAAAGTAATTGCATTGGGAGACGGTGATCAGGCATTCGGACAACTTGGCCAGTCCAGTGGAGTTGATGGCATAAGAGCATCGCTTCAGTGCTGGTGGTCTTTGCTTCTTCCAGAATGCTGACATTTGTCGGCCTGTCTTCTTCCCAAGGGATTTGCAGGACTTTTTGGAGGCAACGCTGATGGAATCATTCCAGAAGTGAAGTGTGACGACTGTAGATGGTCTACATTTTACAAGCATATAACAGGATTCGGAGAACAATAGCTTTATAAACAAGCATCTTGGTATCCCTGTGAATGTCCTAATTCTCAAACACTCTCTGCTTCATTCGGAAAAATGCTGCACTCGCAGAGCTCAGGCAGTGTTGTATTTCTGCATTTTTAAAAAAATAACTTTTATTAATAGCACATGTAAAGAGTATTTGCAAATAATAAAATGAACTTTTTATGTGTGTGTGTGTGTGTGTGTGTATGTATAAAAATACAAATGCAGATATGAATAGCGTAAACATAAAGTATAATACAAAAGGAAAGAAAAAAGAAAAAGGGGAGAAAGAAAAAAAGACTATATACATAATGACTTCCATCTACTTTGTGGTGTTATGGTGTTGTATACACCTTTCATAGTTCTTATAAACTTAATGGTGTTTCTTATGTCCCCTTTCACTACCCTATATACTTAAAGAACAACTACTTTTCTTATATCTTCTTTCGTGTATTGTGTTTGGGCAATAATGTCGACTTTTGGGGACAGGTAGATGCCGAAGTAGCAGGAATAGTCAAAATTTTCTAATGTTACACCATTAAGCTATATTTCCTGGCATTACAGAGGGATTGGTTGGTGCCTGCTGAAAGAGCACTTCAGTTTTCTCAATGTAAAGTGAGAGGCCAAGGTTTTCATATGCTTCTGCAAAGGCGACTTTAGAGTGACTTGTAGGTCTTCTGAATGTGCACAGATTACGTTATCATTGGCATATAACAATGTTGTTGTGACCTTGGATTTGGCTTTTAGTCTGCTGATAAACAAGCAGTGTTTTGGGGCTTTAATGTATATACAAGGACAGACACAATAGAAAACAATTTTTTGTCTGTTATAGGACTACATATGGAAGTTCATTGCAGTTGCTTTAGTGCCAAAGTGGAACAAAACGTGTATGACCTGAATCATATTTACAAACAAAAAACAAGCAAAAACTACCATTAAATGGAGAGACCATAATGGGATTTCTGGACTTTGGGTGCATCTACACTATAGAGTTAATGCGGATTGACACCGCTTTAACTGCCATGGCCGAATGCTATGGGATCTTGGGAGGTGTAATTTTCTATTTATCCGTCCCTGGCAAAGAATGCTGGGGCTTCGCCAAAGCACATCTCCAGGAACTGGAGGAGAACAGCCAAAACCACGACCTCATCTTGACCTCTAACTCTCTATTGTGGAACCTCGAATGAACCCCGCCCTGTCAGTTCCCGCCCCCCGACGCTCGCGATTGGCTGTTGCTCGACCCAAGCTTTGTTTTCCAAGCGCCCCTGATCAATGCGGCTTCACAATCTAGCAGTCCATTGGTTTTTCCCAGTGCCAATAACATGCCTCTTTCCCCTCCCTCCTCGGAGCGCTCTCCGATTGGCTGACAACTTCTCCTCTCGCCCTCTAGTGCTGAAACTAGGAAGTGCTGAAACCCCGCCTACTAATTTCCCGCCCCTGAATTCTGATTGGCTACTGCCTCCGCCGAAATCACCTCTCTCCTCCCGTCAATCCCTTTCCATTTTTCGTTTTATAGGCTTTGTATTCAGTAGCCTCCACCCACCGCACCGCATCCCTATTTGGATTGGCGCAAGGGTGCTGTCACTCAGTGACAACTCGGACCAATCGGAAAGCAAAGGAGGCGGGGAGTGAGAGTCGCCGGCTGTTGTTGCGGGTCGGTCATTCAGTCTCTGCGAAGGCGCCGCCGGGTGAGGGTCTCGCGCGGGGGGCGGGGGCGGGGCTTGATGACGTATTGGGGATTCCCTTTGGACAAGGAAGGGGGTCGGCTTTGTCAATACAGGCTGGGATTTGTGCAGCAGCCCTGCCCTTCCTTTCCCCTCAGCCCTGCCCTTTTTGGCCCATGCTAGGCCATGGCCATGAAGCCTAAGGCAAGAGTGCCTCTGAGCTTGTGCAGAGTACTAACATTACTGCTATGGCTGAATGCTATGCAATCCTAAGAGTTTTAGTTTGAGGAGGCACCAGTAGCCTTTGGCAGAGAAGACTTACAAAACTGCAACTCTCACGATTCCAAAGCATTGGGGCATGGCAGTTAAAGCGGTGTCAAACTGTGTTAATGCTATAGTGTAGATCAATTCCTAACAGTCTCTTTGTTTATTTGCTACATTTATATCCCGCCCTTCTCATCCCGAAGGGGACTCAGAGCGGTAAGCTGTTAGGAATTGTGAGAGTTGGAGTCCAAAACACCTGGAGGGCTGAAGTTTGCCCAGGCCTGGTCTAGATCATGCTCCCCCTCTATCTTACCTTGTTCAGACCACACCTGGAATCACACTGTGTCCAATTCTGGGCACCGGAATTGAAAGGGGATGTTGACAAGTTGGAATGTGTCCAGAGGAGAGCAACTAAAATGATCAAAGGTCTGGAGAACAAGCCCTATGAGGAGTGGCTTAAAGAGCTGGGCATGTTGTCCTGCAGAAGAGAAGGCTGATGAGGAGCCATGAGGAGCCATGTATCAAGATGTGAGGGGAAGTCATAGGGAGGAGGGAGCAAGCTTGCCCTGGAGACTACAATGTGGAACAAGGGCTTCAAACTTCAGGAAAGGGGATTCCACCTTAACATCAGGAAGAACTTCCTTACAGTGGGAGCTGTTCAGCAGTGGAACTCTCTGCCCCAGAGTGTGGTGGAGGCTCCTTCATTGGAGGCTTTTAAGCAGAAGCTGGATGGCCATCTTTTGGAGGTGCTTTGAATGTGATTTTCCTGTTTCTTGGCAAGGGATTGGACTGGATGGCCCATGAGGTCTCTTCCAACTCTAGGATTCTATGAATCTCACATTTATTATCTGACTGTTTTATCCTTTTAGTATTCTACTCCCTTTGATTTGGACTTATTTGATGGTCCAACAGGAAGGTGGGCCACATGGTCCCCTTTTGCCCCATAAATCTGTCATGGACAGTGGCAAACAGCTATTCAATAGTGGAATTCTCTGCCTCGGAATCTGGTGGAAGCTACTTTTAAGGAAGGTATAAGTAGAGGCTGGATGGCCGTCTGTCGGGGGTGCTTTAATTATGCTTTTCCTGCATGGCAGGGGGCTGGACTAAATGGCCCATGTGCTCTCTTCCAACTCAGTGATTCTTTGAAAGGGTTGTGGGAGTTATACTCCAAAAGATCTGGGAAGGTCAAGGTTTTCTATTCCCAGGTAAAGAAAAGTAAATATTCTATGATTTCACATTATAGGCCCATCACGTGCAATACTCTTAACAGACTGGGCTTTTCTTCCCAATGAAATCTTTCATGTTTATCTTGCTTGAAAATGCAACATAGGGATCAAAATATCTCTATCAGCACATCCTATTTCCTTTGCCTGCTATCTTTATTGCCCTTCTTATCTCTCCAGCTGCTGGAGTGACATCCGCTGCATGATCACCGTGGCCTCTAGGAAGAAAGGGTCTTCCCTTGGGGAAGTGTGTGCCAATCAGTGGGTGTCTGTCCCATGAACTGTTCATTTGTTGCTGGCTCCTCTCTTATTATCTCTCCCTTCGTTTACATTTCAGGCATTCGTTCCTCACATCGCACCCAACCAGCCCTGCTTTAGGATGACCCGGGATGTGGGTCTGGACGACGAGCTCCCGGATTGGGCCGGAGCCAAGGAGTTCTACCAGAAGTACGATCCCAAGGATGTTATTGGCAGGTGAGGTCAAGATGGGATTAGAAGGGGATACATTGAACATTCAGCAGTGGATAATATGTAACTGCTTTCGTGAGATCTCACCTAGAATACTGTGTAAATTGACAACCTAGAACATGTCCAGAGAAGGACAACCAAAACTATCTTGTGTTTCCTTCCCAAGTGGTTTCAGTGTTTCTGGAAACTTAACTTTTTCCATGTTTTTCCCCCATTCTCTTCCCACCCATTATATCTGCCTGCAGGGGAGTGAGCAGTGTGGTCCGGCGATGCATCCACAAGCAAACAGGGCAGGAGTATGCGGTGAAGATTATCGAGGTAACCCCAGAGCGCATGACCCTGCAGCAACTGGAGGAGGTGCGCTCGTCAACCAGCAAAGAGATTGCCATCTTGCGCCAGGTCTCTGGCCACCCTTTCATCAGTGAGTGGAGATTTCCTCCAAGCATCTCTCTCTAACCTTCGTGTGTGTCCTGGCATTTTCACCCAAACTTCCTTTAATATTTTTTCCTGTAAAGTTAGACTTAACCACATCTGAGGGGAAAATGGTCCCTCTAGAAATCTGTTAGATCCTCCATCAACTGGATACAATACTTCCCCTGAGCATTACCATAGAGTGGCATTGGTAGGTAAAGGTAAAGTTTCCCCCTGACATTAGGTCCAGTCATGTCCCACTCTGGGGGTTGGTGGTCATCTCCATTTCTAATCCAAAGAGCCGGCGTTGTCCGTAGATGCCTCTAAGGTCATGTGGCTGGCATGACTGGAGGGAGCATCGTTACCTTTCCGCCAGAGTGGTATCTATTAATCTCACTTTTGCATGTTTTCGAACTGTTAGGTTGACAGAGCTGGGGCTAATAGCAGGAGCTCCCTCCGCTCCCCAGTCAGCAAGTTCAGCAGCTCAGTGGTTTAATCCGCTGCACCATTGGGGGTTCCTGGGCATTGGAGAACCCAGCAAATTTCAAGGAAGCATATTTTTCTAGGAATATCTAGGTCCCTTCAATGCAACTGTATGGTATATTGAGAGTGGAAATGAGGTAATCAAATGGAATTGGTCATATCTGCAGTTTCATGTAACTGAGGTCCAGCCAGAAACATATCCCCTGTGGATATGGGTTTCTTATTGTAATTCTGTATTTATAATTATACATTTAGGTACATTTTGTACGCTTAGGAACATTTGGACAATGAGTGGACATTCCGATCTGGGTTTTAGTCCAGATATTGGAGGAGCTCTCCAAGATGCTGAATCCTGTCCTCAAAATAAGTTCGACACCTTTGATAGTTCTTTTAAGGTTCAGGCTAAACCCAGAGCAGATTCAACACCACACTTATCTGGAAGCTATCAGATGATGCATTTATTGGTTCTCCATAATTCTGTACTGGGCTTTTGTCTCTTGTACTCAGTTAATCCCAGTTTACAGGACTGAACCAAGAGATGTTTGTTAATCTAAAAACTCATCTTAGGACCTGTGTTGATATCCCTCATTTTCCCAATCACCCTGGAGTGAGCTTATCTCACAAAACTCTGAATCAATACTATAGCCTATAAGGGAGTAACAAGTTACTCTGAGTCCTGCGTCACTGTAGTAATGTATTCCATTGGAAACTATGTGCAAATAATGTTGAAATAAGCTCCTAAGTCACAAAGAAAGTATAGGGCATGCTATGTGTAGTTTTGTCTTTTAGTCAGAGTGTGTGTGTTCAGAAGGAACACACTGTGCCTCAACAGTGGTGCAATGTTTCTAATGGTAGGGCTGGACCTGACATGGTATCATTGCATAATCTCACTCCTTTTTCTTTCCCCCCACAGTTACTCTTATAGATTCCTATGAGACCTCCACCTTCATGTTCCTGGTATTTGATTTGTAAGTATCAAAGCACTAGAAGCAGAAGCTGTTGTTCTGTCTTTCCCTCTCCCACCCCAATATATATAAAAAACCCTTTCTAACCTCAGTGTGTGGGCTTCCAATGGTTGTAACATCCACTTAAACGTTATTTCAAATGAATGGGGATCTATGGTTCTTGTGACATAGAGATCAGAGATGGAAACGGATTTGTGAAATGAGCCCACCACAAAGTTAGCTGGAAGTTGGGTGTTGCTGCAGTCCTTGGAAAGAGAGAAGCAGCTGGTTTCTCTAACCTGGCAGCTTCTGGGTGTATTTGGAACATGTATCCCATCACCCCCAGCCAACAGATGGTGACGTGGAATGGAGTGCAATATTACTGGAGAGCTCTGCATTAGGGAATGTCATAGTAAGAATTCTTATTTGCTGCTGTTAGGTACTTTTTTGTCAGGACATCATCAATGTTGGAGCAGTTTCCCCTCTAAAGTGATCCTGCAAAGAATTCATATAATAGACTCCTCATCAAAGATGTGATAGGGAATCTATTTGTTGCTTCCAAATCACACAGAAATCCTACTCCATGTGTGGAAATATGCAAGAATATCAACATTTCCCCTCCAGAAATACACCAGAATTCTGTACTTCTCCAAAGTATATCCATTTTTCTCTGCAGTCCCTCTCAATATAACAATCATAATTTTGAGAAGCATCAAATAGGAGAATGGAAGTATTGGGGCTTGCTTTGGAAAGGGATGTGAGCTGTGTGTGGGTCTAGGGCAGTGGTTTCTAACCTTTGGACCTCCAGGTGTTTTGGACTTCAACTCCCAGAGATCCACTGGTCTAGGGAGAAAATGTGGCCCTGACCCCACAGCATTGCTTACTGTTGTTGTAGGGCACATACTTATTTGACCACGTTTCCCTTGCAGGATGAGACGTGGAGAGCTTTTTGACTACCTTACTGAGAAGGTAACCCTGAGCGAGAAAGAGACCAGGTAAGGCACAGTGCCCTTTGCAGGGGCTTGAGAGGGAGAAAAGTCCCTTTTGTTGTATTTCCAGCCCCAATATGAAAACTGCAGCAGCTTCTTCTCTGGCTTGCTTTCAGGTGCATCATGCGAGCCCTTTTGGAGGCCGTAAGCTACCTTCACGCCAACCACATCATCCACCGAGACCTAAAGCCTGAGAACATCCTTATGGACGATGAACTCGTCATCAAGCTCTCTGATTTCGGCTTCTCTTGCCACTTGGAGCCGGGGGAGAAGCTGCGAGGTAGGGAGGGGGTTGGAGAGAGGGATCGGCAGATTTGGACCCATTGACAATGTTGGTTAGCAGTTGTAATAGTAATGTTTTTTCTAAATTCTGGGGTGGGTCCATTTTATTAGGGCTCTGTTTTGCAGCAGCTGATAGCAGTCAACTATAAAGGTAGACAAGAATATTGATACTTTTGATAGGGAGAGGATTCTTTGATGGGCTGAACATTGACTACCAGCTATGTCTGCTGCCCTGACATCCCTATTGTGTGCTTCTTTGCCTCTGATTCTATCAACCCCTTTCTCTTAGAGCTGTGTGGAACGCCAGGCTACTTGGCCCCCGAGATCCTAAAATGCTCTATGGATGAGACCCACCCTGGATATGGGAAGGAGGTGGACCTGTAAGTTGCACTGGTTTCTATCCTCTAAGGGATGGGAGTAGGGCTAGGTTGCCAGACTGAAAACTGGGCAGGCCTTATGTTCTTTTAATGGCTGTGTGGAAGAGGACATTTCAGTAGGTGTCCTTTCAGTCTCCTCACTGGACTCAGTTCTCTAGAATTCTTAGGATAGGATAGGCTTCCCCCTATAAGACGATGCACATTTGTGGGCAGGTTCTTTTCTGCACAGTTGTTGTGGGATCTAGAAGCATGGCTTTACAAAGAAGTTAATGATATTCTAAGAAAATGTGAACAACCGTGTTGCTGAACCTTTTCCAGTTCCTCCGCCATCTTTTTTGGTTTATGATGGAGGATGGGGTCTGGAGCAGGTACAATATAGCTCCTTTTCTCCCCCATCTCCCACAGTTGGGCCTGTGGAGTCATCTTTTTCACTCTCTTGGCTGGCTCTCCTCCTTTCTGGCACCGCAAGCAGATGCTGATGCTTCGGATGATCATGGAAGGGCAGTATCAGTTTGGTTCTCCGGAGTGGGATGACCGATCGGACACAGTCAAGGACCTGGTATGACGTTTTTGGAAACTGCATAATTGTCACATACTAGGGACTGTTTGCCATTATAAAAGAATAGGGATTGGACAACCAACACTACACTTGTATATCTGATTATTTGGGTATCTACATAAGACAAATAAGGAGCAAAGAGTTACTCTTTGTTACTCTTAAGTCACTCTTTACTTTGAGGCTTCTGCAGAATCAGGGAAGTCTGTGGTTTCAAGAATCTTGCTTCAGCTTTTCAAATAAAGGGAAGATCCTTGGGTTTCAAAACCCTTTTTCTACAGACGTATGATTCATGCCTTGAAAAATGTGTGTCTGGCAGAAATCGATGATAGAGTCAAACTTTAGAACAGGCATGGGCAAACTTCGACTTTCCTAGTGTTTTGGACTCCAAATCCCACAATGCCTAACAATTGGTAGGCTGTTAGGAATTTTGAGAGTTGAAGTTCAAAACACTTGGAGAGCCGAAGTTTGCCCATGCCTGCCTTAGAACATAGAGATTCCTACAGAAAACATACATCGTATTAACCGACTCCTTGAATAATCACATCTGCAGAACTTAAACCCACTAACGTAGAGGGCTGACTGTGGTCTTTTTGCTCAAAATCCTTTACCTTTCTGTGTTGGCCATCCAGCAGTGTGGCCTTTGCATCTGACTTTTTCCTAAATGTCCTGATGACCCAATAACCTCTTGCAGATTTCACGGCTGCTAAAGGTGGATCCGGCAGAACGTTTGACAGCTGAGCAGGCTCTGCAACACTCTTTCTTCCATCGCTACGGGAAGGAGTGCCGGCATTTCAGTCCCTATCGCAAATTCAAAGTAAGTCTCCTTCCTCCTGGCAACATTTATGTATTGCTAAAAATCATACAGGAGAAGAAAGTTATGATGTTAAGAGTCACAGGCCAACATTTTGTCTCCGATGTTTCTGTTGTCAGTTGAGATGGTCTACAGCAGGCATGGGCAAACTGTAGTCCTCCAGGTGTTTTGGACTTCAATTCCCATCCTTCCTAACAGCCTCAGGGCCCTTCCTTTTCCCTCGCAGCTGCTCAAGCTTAAGCGGCTGAGGGGGGAAAGGAAAGGGCCTGAGGCTGTCAGGAAGGGTGGGAATTGAAGTCCAAAACACCTGGAGGGCCATAGTCTGTCCATGCCTGGTTTACAGGGATATTAATGCAGGCAAAGGCCCACTTCCCTTGAGATCCAAGTTGGCTTTGTTTTGACAATTTCTACAGATTTCTAGCTGTTTTCTTAAATGTTTAAAGTCTTATTTCTCCTCTCGTCCAGCATCATCCATGTTGGAGGTTTTTAAAAGTAGTACAGTAGAGTCTCACTTATCCAAGCTAAAAGGGACGGCAGAACCTTGGATAAGCGAGTATCTTGGATAATAAGGAGGGATTAAGGAAAAGCCTATTAAACATCAAATTAGGTTATGAATTTACAAATTAAGCACCAAAACAGCATATTATACAACAAATTTGACAGAAAAAGTAGTTCAGTACACAATAATGTTATGTTGTAATTACTGTATTTACTGTATTTACGAATTTAGCACCAAAATATCATGATATATTGAAAACATTGACTACAAGAATGCCTTGGATAATCCAGAACCTTGGATAAGCGAGTCTTAGATAAGTGAGACTCTACTGTACCTAATTTCTTCCAAGCTAAAGAGATTGTGCAGACCCATGGAGAATAGTTATTACTAGCTATTACAATCCCTTGCTATCATGACTCACCAGACCCTTTTGTTAAAAAAGAACATTCCAAACTGCACCTTCAACATGTTTCTCATATACAAATACTGGGAGGTGGTTTGTGTGATTGAGGGAATGCATAGCCTGTGAAGTTCCAAGCAAACAGAAGTTACCCATTTGTCAAATAGACAAAACTTTTGAGCTGCTGCATGGATGTATTCACATTCTTTACTTTCCCCCTACCCTTCCTCTCCATCTCGAGCTTGGGATAGTACTTGTGGAGTGTTCGCTATTCAGTGGTAATTTCCACTTTTCCCCTTCTGCAGGTCATTGCCTGGACCGTGCGGGCCTCTATCCGCATCTTCTCCAACTACCGGCGGGTGCGGCCCGTCACCAAGGAGCTCCTGCTTTGTGACCCCTATTCGCTCAAGGGGGTGCGCAAGTTGATTGACGCATGCGCCTTCCGCATCTACGGGCACTGGGTCAAAAAGGGTGAGCAACAGAACCGGGCTGCCCTCTTTGAAAACGTCCCAAAGGCCATTCAGCTTGTCCTGCTTAGTGCGGAAGGCGAGGAAGGCCCTTCATCCATGGTGGACGACCCTCCCAACTAGGGAGCAGATGAGGACTAGTTGCCGGCTACTGCAAGGCAGGCAGGCAGGCAGAGGGGAGCCTCTGACCTGTTCCCCTACCTCCTCTCAGCCAAATGGCAAGACACTGGGCTCTCCTGTGGGAGGTACAATTGCCCTTGCATACAAAAGGGTCCAGTTTTCTAGGCCACAGGCAAGGATTTTGGGAACTTGAGTTCGTGGTGAATCAGAACAAGGCCACCCTAATATTCCTGGAAAAGCCAAGCAATCCTAGATTAATGTGGGGTAGGAGTACGGAGCACCAACATTATTTCATGTGCAAATATTAGGCAGACTTGTGGAGAGTCTGACATCAGTGCAGTGCAAGAACTGAAGCTTTTGGACATCATTTCTTCTCACTTCTTTTCTCATCGCCAAGGGAACAAGCATCATGTCCAGTAAGTGTGGGTGAGATAGGGATCAAGGTTTGGTCCTTTGCTGTAGAATCATGACATTTTTGTAATTGTATCATTCCTCTGTCCACCCCCTCCAAGAAGCCAGAATTGGAATAAAAATGGAACAATGCCAAAACTGATATTTGACTCTGGCTTCCTTTACTTCTCAAAACAGGCATAGCGGCATTTCTAGGAGAGGATGTTGTTTACATAAAGGCTATTGACTAACAACCAATAAGACTTCAATAGCTCCATTCTGAACGGGATCCCCAGTGTTTAGTAATCCTGCTATCTGGGGAACCATTTAAGCATTTGAGGCAATTGAGAAAGGTGAGTCGGGATCTTAGGCACAAAAAATTACCAATGACAAGACCGATTACTTGGGATGCTCTTTATTGCTTTAAGATTTCATAGCAAACTCAGTCTCTTAGGAATATCTCTGCAATAGCTTTGTGTAAATAACAACACACTCTTAAAAGCTAACACATTCAAGGAAGGACAAAGTGCAGCACTCCAAATGATGTTGGATTTACAACCCATCTACCTTAGCTGGCATAGCTAATAGTGAGGAATTATGGGAATTTCAGTCCCACAACATCTAGAGAACCACCAGGCGATTCCTGCTGCTGTTCTATCAAATATTAGTGATCATCACAACCTCCATCTCTGATTCTCGAGAAACTTCAGAAATGAAATTCTTAAGCTCCTTGCAGGGCCTTCAAAGGGAAGGTCTAATCCCATTTTTTTCTCTCATTCCCCATGCAGCTCATTTCTTCTTGCCCTTGGTGCTCGCTTTGCGAGCACTGGGGCCCTTCTCCAGTTGTATCAGTTTGGCAGCAAACTGCTCCTCTGTTGTCTTTAAGCGCTCTTCTACTGAAATGCGCAGCTGGGCAAGCTCCTGGTTGAGTTGGGTTGCAATGTACTCCCTCAAGGCAGCAGTGGGACCTGGGAGGAGGGCAAGACAGAGTGAATCTAGCATGACCATTCTGAGAGAGCATTCATTCCCAGTTTTAAAAAATTACTGTTTTGGGCCTATAAATAGTACATAACTAAATATTCAAATACAATACAGATCCTTTATCCATGGTTAATTACCTGTGCTCCAAAAATATTCCTCCCTGGAAGTGTTTGTGGGCCTCCCTAGATCCTCCCATGCAATTCTGTGGTATGCTTCGAGCCCAGACATTGTCAAAATATAAGATTTGCTATTATTCATAATTTCAGATATCCATAGAAGGTCTTGGAACATATTCCTCGCAGATACAGGCTTGTACTGTTGTGCCCTTAAAATGTTTAAACTGCTCTTCATTTATTAGCCCAGTGAACTTTACAAAGACCTTGTAAGGCAGATATAAACCTTAGAAGTTTCTTCCAATGTTTGGGACAAGAAAGACTTCTGTGTAGTTGAGTACCTCCAGGATTGACCAGTAAGAAATTTCCTACTTTATAGCCACCTTTGCATTTTCTTAATAGAGTTTTATAAATACTTTGTCTATGATTTTGTCAGTTTTCATAGCAGTCGCGCTGTTAGCTGTTTTAGTTGGTGGTATTGTTAGCCACAATGTTCTGTGTTGTTACTATTTTGTAAAAATACATGTAAGTATGGAAAATTCACAACTTTGAAAATGTTTTTGGGGTCCCCAAAAAGATAAGAGTATTTATTATCGCCATCCTGCAGAGGAGATGAGGCGAAAAAGCTGCATGAAATTTCTTTATCTGTACACAATTGACAATCTGAAAGCTAGGGATTTTCTAGCTCAACCCAATTCATTGCAGTATCACCAGATATGAAGCCCTCTGCATAAAGTTATTCAATCTTACTTTCTTCCTGCACAGGTGTCTCCTCTGCTTCCTCTGGCACAGGTGACAAGCCTAAACTCTCAGCTGCTGCTTCTATTAAAAAAAAGAAATATATTAAGTCATTTGTAGGAGTTGCAGGGGAACTGGGATCTAAGAATGACTGTATCTTTAAATCTTGATACAACCAGTCTATTATCAGTTTAAAGTTATTTCATAAACTTCATGAATACGGAGCCGTGGTGGTGCAATGGGTCAAACCCTTGTGCTGGCCGAAATGCTGATCTGAAGGTTGGGTTGCTGACCTGAAGGTTGCTTGTTTGAATCTGCGAGATGAGGTGAGCCCACATTTGTCAGCTCTAGCTTGCAGGGACATGAGAGAAGCATTTGGCTCATCCTAAGATATGAGCTGATATGACCTGATGGATTAATATTAATTGGCTCTGACTGGCTCTGACTCTGGCTTGAAACTTCTCCTTTTGTAATGGTCGCATGGTTTTATTTATTTTAATTTGATTTGATATCAGTTTTTATTTCTGTTTTATGTTTGGTTTTTCTACTTGTTGTATTCTTTATGGTATTTAATTCTGCCTTTATGTAAGACTGCTCTGGATCCCCCTGGGGGAGAAGAGCAGTATATACATTAAATAAATAAATAAGCCCCCCAGCAGGATGGTAACACATCTGGGCGGGGGCTCCAGAATAGAGATGATGAGATGATGGGAACTGTATAAACCTTTGGGGCAAGAAAGGCTCACCTGACTTGGCTTCAGACTCGTGTTTTTGTTCTGAGAGAAGTCCTCATTTTAAAAGAAAAACTTGGCTTTTGTATTCCTTTAAAAATCTGGCTGGGTTAACAGATGGCTTGCAGAAAAGATTGTGGTATCCCTTTGCTTACCTTCCTCTTTGGGCTCTGGTTCGGGCATCCCAAGATAAGTAAAGGATATGTCCAACCTCACCTAAGAAGAGAGACAATGCTAGACTGCCATTTCAGGACTTTCAGACTATTTCCGCCCCTTTTACTACCTTGATACATTCTGGATTTATGTAGTTCAGTAGAGTCTCCCTTATCCAAGATAAACAGGCCGGCAGAACATTGGATGAGCAAAAATCTTAGATAATGAGGGATTAAGAAAAAAACCTATTGAACATAACATTACATTATGATTTTACAAATTAAGCACCGAAACATCATGTTTTACAAGAAATCGACAGAAAAAACAGTTCAATACACAGTAATCTTATGTAGTAATTACTGTATTTACGAATTTAGCACTAAAACATTGCAACATTTACTACAAAAACAATGACTACTAAAAGGCAGACTGCCTTGATTAATACAGAACCTTGGATAAGTGAAGCTTGGATAAGTGAGACTCTAGTGTATAACTTTTCCTGTAACAGAGGAACAAGGCTCTGGCTCTTAAAAGTCAAATTAAGAAGTGGACAAATTGCTCTGGAGGTGGAAAACTGGTAATCCCAGGGCAAACCGCAACCCTTTGATGGCTGCACAGACTGCAAAAAGCCCCACTTCCAAAAGACAAAACAGATTTGGCCATAAGTTCTCTTCTGGTTTTGAAAAACACATACATTTTTTGTCAAATGAAGCAGGGGACTCCGACCTACGTAAAAGCTAAACCATCTTAGAGACTTCTAGGTAGGAGAGTACACTTTTGGGGGCATGAAAAAATGTGATCTGGGAAGTAGAGAAGTCTTTGCCCTTCTCCTGGGACAATCTTCTTTACTCTTTCCTCCCAACATACTTCAGGGCGAAGGGAGGGACTCCTTTACCTGTGGAGTGAAGACATATTTGTAAAGTTTGAAGTGTCGGAAGTAAGTGTTGATCATATAGTCTGTTATGAGCACCAGGTGGTCTTGATTAAAGAGATCAATGCTGAAAGGGGGCCTCTGTGAAAAGAGGAGGAAAATGATGATGAGACTAATGGCTTTCTTATCCTTAGCTCTGAGTAGTTGCAGAGAAGGAGCAGTTGCCTAAAAGTGGTTCTAGCTGGACTATTCTCCTGTTATTCGCCCAGCCTGGCATGACACTCACCCGAATGGAGTGGCAGAAAACTAGTTCCTTGAAATAGCTGTAGCACTCCTCCACATTGGGCAGTGGTGTTTCTACAAGACAAGAAAGTGGTAAAAAGTAAGCCAGTGATCTAGTTCCAGCCCTCCTCCAGACTTCCCTGAATCTCTCTTCAGTTTTCTCAGCATTCAAAACCTACACCGTTCCTATAGACATTCATTTACTCAGGATTAGCAGTAGGTAGAACAGGGGCCCTTTCACACAACACAGCAATACCACTTTGATTCCACTTTAGCTGTTCTGGTTTCTTCCTGCGGAATCACGGAACCAATAGTTTAGGATGAGGTATTTAGAATTCCTCCTCCTAGAACAAGACTCCTACAGTGAGACAGTCATGAATTGTGTCTGAAAGGTTCTCTAAGCAAATGCCAGTGTTAGTGCTAAAATAAATTCCTGAATGCATGTTCACAAATACCATGTTCTGCAATTTTATTCTCACCCATGTGAAATTGCTCTGAGCATCAGTAGGAAAACCCTGGAGTTCTTGTAGAAAGCAAAAAAATCCATTAACCGAATTCTTCCTGCCACCAAAAAGGCTTACCCACGCAGGCCTCATGTACATCCTTCACAATTGAGAAGAAGGTCGAGGTCTGTTCCCGGTTGAAACCCTGCTCCCTACTGAACTGAATGGTGTAGAAGTACAGATCTAGTAAGATGGCAGAGCGAGGATTGGATTCAAAGTCCTGGAGATGTAAGAGTTCAGCAAGGAGGCTGTGGAGGAGAGAGAGAAAGAATAAAGAAGGACTGGTAACCAATACCCTGTCAGAGTCTTCCACTGTGATTGTCCTGCTTTCTGTTTGTTTAACTCCTGGTATTTTGTTACATTGGATGCGACAAGATAAACAGCTGGACATTATAATAATAATAATAAATTTATTCTTATATCCCGCCCCATCTCCCCGAGGGGACTCGGGGCGGCTCACAACAATAATAAAAACAGTGACAAATTACACATTGTAAAATCAAACATGAAAAGCAGTCATACAATCAATACATACATCACATGTTAAAAACAAGGAGATAAAACAGTTCTAGGCCGAAATAGAGGGCTTCTGTAGCTTCGTGGCAGAAGTACTCAGCAAGGTATCAATAATCATGGCAGAACACTCTCTAATTAAATTAAATGGGCAGACAAATCAACCCCCAAAAATTAGTCGTCGAAGGCCCTCTGGAAAATCCAGGTTTTAAGGCTTTTTCGAAAGGCAAGGAGGGTGGGGGCCTGTCTAATCTCCCTTGGGAGTGAGTTCCAGAGGCGGGGGGCCACAGCGGAGAAGGCCCTCTCTCTCGTCCCCACCAGCCGCAACTGCGAAGGTGGTGGGAGCGAGAGGAGGGCCTCCCCCGAAGAGCGAAGAGATTGTGCAGGTTCATAGGGGGAGATGCGGTCTCTAAGGTAGGTGGGTCCCAAACCGTTTAGGGCTTTGTAGGTGATAACCTGCACCTTGAATTGGGCCCGGAAAACAAACGGCAGCCAGTGAAGCTCCTTAAACAGAGGCGTAGAACGCGCCCTGTAGTTTGCTCCTGTTAGAAGCCTGGCTGCCGAGCGCTGAACTAATTGCAATTTCCGGGCCGTCTTCAAGGCAGCCCCACGTAGAGCGCATTGCAATAGTCCAGTCTAGAGGTAACTAAGGCATGGACCACCGTAGTCAGATCAGACTTCTCGAGGTATGGTCGCAGCTGGCGCACAAGTTTTAGTTGTGCAAAGGCCCTCCCGGCCACGGCCAACACCTGAGCCTCAAGCGTCAGCCCCGAATCCAGGAGGACCCCCAAGCTGCGGACCTGCGCCTTCAGGGGGAGTGCAACCCCGTCAAGCACAGGTTGCCACCCAATACCCCGATCGGACTTTCGACTGACCTGGAGGACCTCTGTCTTGTCAGGATTGAGCTTCAGCTTGTTTGCCCTCATCCAGGCCAATACAGCGGCCAGACACTGGTCCAGTATCCGAGGGGCTTCCTTGGATTTTGGTGGAAAAGAGTAGTAGAGTTGGGTGTCATCCACGTAGAGATGGCACCGAACTCCAAAACCCCGGATGACCTCGCCCAGCGGTTTCATGTAGATATTGAAAAGCATGGGGGACAGAATAGAACCTTGTGGGACCCCACAGGACAATGGCCAGGGGTCCGAGCAGGTGTCCCCCAGCTTCACCATCTGGGAACGCCCCTCTAGGAAGGACTGAAGCCAGTGCAGAACATTACCCCCAAGGCCCATCCCGGAGAGACGTCCCAGAAGGATACCATGGTCGATGGTATCGAAAGCCGCTGAGATATCCAAGAGAACCAGCAGGGTCACACTCCCCCTGTCCAGCTCCCTGCGGAGGTCATCCACCAAGGCGACCAAAGCCGTCTCGGTACTGAAACCAGGCCTGAAGCCAGACTGCGATTGGTCCAGAGAATCCGTATCATCCAAGAATCCCTGGAGCTGAGAGGCAACCACCCGCTCCAAGACCTTGCCCAAAAATGGAAGGTTGGAGATTGGTCTGTAGTTATGCAAGTTGGTCGAATCTAGGGAGGCCTTCTTTAAGATAGGTCTCACCACCGCTTGTTTTAGATTAGATGGAAATCTACCCTGCTCCAAAGAGGCATTAATTATTCTCACAAACCAATCAACCAACCCACCACTGGCCTGTTTTAAGAGCCAAGATGGGCAAGGGTCAAGGGCACAGGTGGTCGCCCTCACCGCTCCAAGAATCTTGTCCACATCATCAGGCTGCACAAGCTGAAACGAATCCCACAAGATCGAACAGACAGAAGCCTCGGCTACCTCACCTGGCATTGCAACAAGGCCAGCATCTAAGTCGGAACGAATCTGAGCGACTTTGTCTGCAAAATGGTGAGCAAACTCGCTACACCGAGTTGCCGGGATGTCAGGTGCCCCCCCAGCCTGAGGAGGGTGGAGGAGCTCCCCAACAACCCGAAACAGCTCTGAGGATCTAGTTGTTGCAGACGCGATGCGGGCAGTCGAGAAAGCCTTCCTGGCTGCTCGCAACGCCGCGGAATAGGCCCTAATAGCGGCTCTAGACCGTGCTCGGTCAGATGCATCACGAGTTGTCCGCCAGCGGCACTCTAGTCTCCTCCTCACATGTTTCATCTCCGTCAGCTCCCCAGTAAACCAGGGGGCTGGGGCAACTCCACGTAGCGAGAGTGGACGTTCGGGGGCGATCATGTCTATAGCCCTGGACAACTCACTGTTATAGTGAGCGACCAAGGCATCGACAGGATCGTCAGGCTCCATGGCAGACAGATCCCCAAGAGACCTCAGGAATCCCTCAGGATCCATAAGTCTCCTGGGGCGGACCATCTTAATGGGTCCACCACCCCTGCGGAGGTTTACTGGTGTGGTGAGTCTTAAACTGATCAGATAATGGTCGGACCATGACAATGGAAGGATAGTTTGCTCTTCCACTCCAACCAAACCGTCGCCCGCAACAAAAACCAGGTCGAGTGTATGTCCAGCTTGATGAGTGGGACCGGATATCACTTGGGACAGTCGCATGGTCGTCATGGCGGCCATGAATTCCTGAGCTGCACCTGTCAAGGTGGCCTCAGCGTGAATGTTGAAATCTCCCAGCACCACCAGGCGGTGGGAACCCAGCACCACGCTAGAGACCACCTCTGCTAGCTCAGGCAGGGAGACTGCTGTGTTGCGGGGTACACGGTACACCAGCAGAATCCCCAAACTGTCCCGGGTACCCACCCTCAGGTGGAGACACTCAAGCCCGGCAGGTTGCAAAGCGGCGCATCTGACCAGGGCGATGGACTGCCGAAAGACCACCGCAACCCCACCTCCCCGCCCTCCCGGCCTGGCCTGCTGATGCACCCCGAAACCCGGAGGACAAAGCTGGGAAAGACTAACTCCACCCAGTTCATCCAGCCAGGTCTCGGTGATGCAAGCCAGATCCGCCTGCTCATCCAGGATTAAATCCTGGATAATAGATGATTTACCCTTGACGGATCTGGCATTGAGCAGCAGGACCTTCAGCCCGGAGGGTCTGCCATCGAGGCTACCACACCTATCCTTCTCCAGGGTCGCAAGAACTCTGTTGCGCTTCTCCCTGGGAATCCGTCGACCGCAATTTCTCCTCCCCCACACGACCTCGATGGAACCAAACCCCACCCGGTTCCCATCCCCCAGGGAATCTGGCTCAGTTGGAACATCATTTGGAGAGTCTAGTCAACTCCCCAAGTCCAAATGACTGCTGGAATTTCCAACTAGCCTAGCTTCCAAGAAAGGGGACAAGTGGGGCCTACCGAAAAATCTTCGAGGAGTAGGGGGAGGCAACGATTGCTGGTAAGGGACTGAGAAAGATTGGGCCAGAACATCTAGATGCGACTTTTCTGAGGAAGGGGACCTACAGTGAGGATTGAACATCCTATTATCATTGGGCCTAGTTAGTGCTTGAGTATATAAAGACAAGTTGGCCACAAGAGGACGAATCACGGGGTCTACTATTACTTTTCTGATGGTGATGCCCCATGATAGCAGCCAGGACCTAAGGGCCCATAACTCCTCTATAATAGACTTATCCTCAAAGTTGGAAATGAGGCGTATAGAGCGATCGTGTGATTGATAGTCCTTCTGGAGCCACGTAATGGTCTTAATCTTGACTGTAGTCAGGCTCCTTGATAAAATCTGAACCAAGGACCTCTGGATCGCTCTTTTCGAGGTCCATCTACCCCTATTCCATGTGGAGTCTCTAATTAGAAAGGCCAGTTGTTTCGTTTGCAAGGTATGGCCATGGCGGCACTCAACATGAGGAGAAGAGAAATCCCCCTCCAATGGAGCCTTCGTTGATGATTTCGCCACTCCCAAACCTATATCCATATCCATATCTACCCTTCACGGGCCAGTTTGTTCAGCACACATATCATCCATTCCCTCGATACTCCCATTATCCAATATTAACTCCTTGCTGCCCTTTTGAAACCCAGGTATTTTCTCCCCCCCAAAATCTAAATGCCAACTGGATTCCCTCGAGTTATATCCAATATTATTCTCATCCTCAGGAACATCTTGATGTCTAGTGGCATTTGCCAGTTGCGAAATTCCCTTGATGAGATGATCTAGTTTCTCATTCACAGTTACAAGCTGTGAAAAAACGAGGCTAAAAGATCTGCCCATAAGGTGGCATAGCTGGGACAGTTCGCAGATCCCATATGTATCCAGCTGATTCATTTTCCACTAAAATATCAAAACCGTAGTAAAAAAAAACAAAAACAAAAAACAGAATACTAATGGCCCAGAGCAATTAAAAAGTGTAGGTTGAGTATACTCTATATACTTACACAGCTAAAATAAAATAACATAGAATTTTAAAAGGGACGGGAGAGAACAAAAAAGAGGAGAAAAGGCCAAGTGGCGGCAGCAACCGGTTCGTCTGATGAGGGAAACACTCATACAAGGACAACAGGTTCCATGACAAAGTCAGAAAAAAATAATCAATGGAAGGCCTCCGGACTGGCGAAGACTTTCCGAGTGGATCTTCTAGGGTGGTAAAAGTGCTGACTCCAATGGATGCAGCTTCTCCCTTGCCTTCTCTCACTGAGACCCAGGTGATATTCAGTCCAACAGGAGAAGGGAGGAGGGAGTGGGAAGGAGCTCTCACCTCCAGAAACGCTGTAACTTCTCCCTTGCCTTCTCTCACTGAGACCCAGGTGATATTCAGTCCAACAGGAGAAGGGAGGAGGGAGTGGGAAGGAGCTCTCACCTCCAGAAACGCTGTAACTTCTCCCTTGCCTTCTCTCACTGAGACCCAGGTGATATTCAGTCCAACAGGAGAAGGGAGGAGGGAGTGGGAAGGAGCTCTCACCTCCAGAAACGCTGTAACTTCTCCCTTGCCTTCTCTTACTGAGACCCAGGTGATATTCAGTCCAACAGGAGAAGGGAGGAGGGAGTGGGAAGGAGCTCTCACCTCCAGAAACGCTGTAACTTCTCCCTTGCCTTCTCTCACTGAGACCCAGGTGATATTCAGTCCAACAGGAGAAGGGAGGAGGGAGTGGGAAGGAGCTCTCACCTCCAGAAACGCTGTAACTTCTCCCTTGCCTTCTCTCACTGAGACCCAGGTGATATTCAGTCCAACAGGAGAAGGGAGGAGGGAGTAGGGATGGGTGGAAAAGGGGAGTACTTCAATGAAACCTAAAGCAGGACTGCAACTCTCACCATTCCTCACTGCTGGATATGCAATGTAGGATGGACGTTCCTGAAGGTGAACAATATCTGGAGAGCAACACATCTTCCATGCTTGCTTTAGGTGTCATTGATTTCACTGACAGATTCTTGAGGTTTGACGGTGCTCAGAAGTATGTACAGTATACAAACTGTGTTGGTTTAATTAGTCTCTTTTTACCATGGCTAGTTAAGTATACCCTAACGACTGACTGATAGCTTTTCATGTCTTACCATTCCTCTTTTTCCACATTCCTCTTACTCTATTCAAACTGGTTTTTTAACTTTACATTGCCTGATCTGAGGTGTTTTTCAGCAATACCTCTTCAAAGACTCACTCCCAAGTTAATGCGCATCCACTTTTTGACACATCTGGTAAACCAAAACCAATTAGAACCCACCTCCACAGAGATACCAATTGTTATCCAGTTCAAGCACCCAATGAAACAAGCTGGAGCTTGCAAAAATGTGAGTAACCAAATCCATGAAGATCCATTGAACCATTTTTGTTGCAGTAGACTAATCCAGGCCAGCCAAATTACTGCAGGGAACGTGGAAAGAATGGCAGCTTATTGCAGATCTGTGTCTTGAAGTTTACTTATAGAAAATGATGGCCTTGCAACCATTTACTTGAATACTGAGCAGACATAGGGATATCCAATCTACACAGCCTGTTTCATGATTTTCGTTCTTTGTGTAGCAGAAATTGGGAAGGCAGGGGGGATCTTGGAGTTGTCATCCAGAAAGGAGTATGCCCAAGCTCCAAACTTTCCTGGATTTTTCATGGCACTTCTAGTTCAAAATTCAGTGGTTTTTCATACTATGAGCTTCTAATATTAAGTACTATAGTACTTTAATTAATTAGACATGCTAAGGAATAAAATGATATTGATCTGTTGAAACAGGGAAATGTAGCCAATGTCAGCTTTCGATTTCAGCAGAAGGTTAAGCAAGGGATCCTCTCACACTATGTCCCCATTTATGTGAGTTCAAGATGCACCCTAAGATGTACCCTGTCAGGAACAAGTTTCAGTGCAAGTGGGTACATATGGAGTAAATCAGCTCTTTAGGTACACTGATCCAATGCTGTGAAAGCTTTTAACATTCAAATTTCTCACACTAATCAGCAAATGGCTGCAGGATAAAAAGCTGTAATATAAAAAAGGTCATTTCCTCACATTCTGCTACTGACACATTTCTAATATGGATACAATACCTGCCATGCCTAAAACTCAATATAGCGGATTACAGTTGGAAAAACAATCACGTGTCTACAGTATCTTGATGTGCAATATTATACCGAGTGTCTGGTTTTTATGCATGATTCTTGATATTAGCAAGCAACCTTAAAATTTATTATACATCAAGGATGACATAATCCTTGGGTGCATTTTCTGCCTCTGGGAAAAAATCATGATTCAGTCAATCCTCAAAACAAAATTGGAAATGACCAGAAGTTCATGTTTTGTATTCAATTCTATATATTCTTTCATTTTTATTTAAGATACAATGACAGTTAGCTTTTGTTTCTCAATCCCCAAACCACCATTACCTCTTCAGACTATCAGTGGTCTTAGCCGCATTGATGAGATCCATGCTGTGAACATCTAAATATTTCCTGAAAAAGGACAATGAAGAAAAAACAGGTATAACAGCTGGACATCCCTTTAGCTGAAGCAAAAAGTGCAATCTCACATTCAAAATGTTGCCATTATTTTTTCTTTTCCTGTTTGATTGTTATTATCTTTGCATGATGAAAAAATCAGTGGCTCTCTATAATTATGATTTTATTTGGCCCAATGAAGGCATTGATGTTTTGCGGATTTTGAAATTTGATGTATTTAGCTAAATGGCCAATACAGTAATTTCTGAAAGTTTTCTGAGTGTCACAGAATCAGTCACCAGACATCACCAGAATATAATCATCTTCAAGCTATGAACCAATATAAACTGGTTCCAGGCATTTAATCAGTGGTATAACCAGCTTCCCCTAAAGATACAAAAAGCAACTTACCACATACATATCTTTGCTTTATGTGATCGAGGCTGAAAGAGAAGTACATTTTGTAGAATCCGGATCACCATAGTGATATTTTAAATTAATCTTAGATTATTTAAATGCTAATTTAGTAGTATTCACTATGTTGCAACTTTATCCTGTCATAGTGGCTACTGATTCCAATTAAAAGGATTGTGCTAACAAACTAACATTTGTTAGGTAAATTATAGTCTATGTAATTAGAAATTGCACTGAATCAATCTACCTCATGTTATAATACTCACTCATTGCACTTTGCCCAGTTTGTTTTTTACCCCCTTTACTTGGGTGCCAATTCCATGTTTTAGTATGACTATTATTTTATACTCTTGTTATGTTTATTGTGTTGAATTTTAATCTGTGTCTGTATTTTCTGATGTTTTATTTGGTTTGCTGTTTTATCCAGGCATGGCCCCATGTAAGCCGCCCCGAGTCCCTTCGGAGAGATGGAGGTGGGGTATAAAAATAAAGTATTGTTAATTATTATTAAATAAAATTATACATTTTGACTCTTTTAAAAAAAATTCAGTGAAAGAAAAATATCTTCTGGAGTATTTTCCCTCATATATGCTGCTAATGGCATATACTGTATGAGGCATCATTTTTCAAATGCTGTTACAGAGTGTAAGCAGAAATAGGAGTCTAGATCTCTCAAGTTCAAGTCCAACAATTCACTGGATTGGCTTTAAAACGCTGAATGGGCAGAAAAAGAATATAGTGAAGTACCTTTAAAAGAAACCACAGTTCTGAGTTTGCTAAACCTGAGTTGTTGACTATAAGTGCATCTAAACTGCAGAAGTAACTCAATTTGGTACCACTTTGACTGCCATCTGTTGAAACAGGGAAATGTAGCTAATGTTGTTTATTCCTTCAGTTGCTTCTGATTCTTCGTGACCTCCTGGACCAATCCACGCCAGAGCTCCCTGTCAGCGGTCACCACCTTCTGCTCCTTCAAGGTCAAGCCAGTCACTTCAAGGATACCATCCATCCATCTTGCCCTTGGTCGGCCCCTCTTCCTTTTTCCTTCCATTTTCCCCAGCATCACTGCCTTCTCCAAGTTTTCCTGTCTTCTCATTATGTGGCCAAAGTACTTCACCTTTGCCCATAATATCCTTCCCTCCAGCAAGTAGTTGGGCATTATTTCCTGGAGTATAGACTGGCTGGATCTTCGTGCAGTCCAAGGCACTCTAAGAACTTTCCTTCAATATCACAGTTCAAAAGCGTTTATCTTCCTTCGCTCAGTCTTCAGTATGGTCCAGTTCTCACATCCATAGGTTACTATGGGGAAAACCTTAACTATGGGGAATGCTTTAACTATGTGGATCTTTGTTGCCAGTGTGATGACTCTACACTATTTTATCGAGATTGCTCATTGCGCTTGTTATCGATAACACTCTCCTTCCAAGAAATAAACATCTTCCGATTTCCTGGCTACAGTCTGCGTCAGCAGCAATCTTTGTGCCTAGAAATACAAATTCTGTCACTGCCTCCACGTTTTCTCTTTCTCTCTATTTGGGTTCAATACTGTATGGATTTTTTTAAAAAAATTCATAGCACAAGTGACTTGAGAACATAATGCAAGTTGCTTCTGGTGTGGGAGAATTGGCCGTCTACAGAGATGTTGCCCGGATGTGTGTTAAATTGTTTTTATCTTTTGTTATAATATTTTAAATTACTGTTTTAATTCCGTTGTGTGTAATGTTATATTATGTTGTCGTTTTGGGCTTGTCCCTGTGTAAGCCACCCTGAGTTAGTATTATTATTATTATTATTATTATTATTTACCATCCTGCTGGGAGGCTTCTCTCATGTCCCCGCAAGCTAGAGCTGACAGATGGGAGCTCACCCCGTCTTGTCTCGTGGATTCGAACCGGCAACCTTCAGGTCAGCTGCGGTTTTACAAGGTCCGTTTCCTTCTCTACTAGAGAGGGCTGGTGCCTTCCCAAACTACAACTCCCTGAACGCCATAACATTGAGCATTGAGTGGTATTAAACTGGATTAATTCTACAGTGCAGATGCGCCCTACATGAGGTAGCCATCAGCTACAAAACTCTTCCTTCAACCATTCGTTTCTCTGCTTTCTTCATTAACTAATGTATGGATGTTATTGCAGGCCCTCCTCTGGTACCTTATTGAGGGATTCCGGCCCCATTAAAGGCCTTTCAGGTGGAGGGCTGAAGGAAGCCACCGTTGCCATGGTATTCTGGGCTCCGCCTGTTCTCCTCCAATTAGAATAAGGAATGTTCAAGCAAGGCCAGGACCGAGCCAATCACAGTCGTCTTCTTTCAAAGTGGAGCCTTTCCAATAGAGATACGGAGAAGATGCTCATCTTAATAAAAAGCAAAGAAAGATATTTTCCTTTTTAAAATTATTATTATTACTACTACTAATAATAATATTACAGAGGAAATGTTTGGTTTTGACTTACTTTTCCCTGTCTCTATGGGAGGAGTTTTACCTTTGAGCCAATCGCAGGGAAGCCACGCCTCTTCGTAAGGAGCATCGGCTCAATCACAGGCAACCTTTTTCGCGGTTCAACCAATCATGTGTTTGCTTTTATTTTTCCCTCACTACACACAAACACAACCCGCCCCTCCAGGTGTCCTTTCGGCCAATAGGAAAACGCGTCGCATCCCGAGTTGCAGAAGCTGCTCGCGCATGCGCCACCCGAAGAGGAAGGAAAGATTCGCTTGGGTCTGGAGCGGAGGCCGAGAGATGGCTCCTAGGGCGCATGCGCAGTGGCTGCGGCGGGGCTTCTAGTCCGAAGCGTCGTATGGAGGGGAAGGCAGAGAAGCGGCGATGGCGGGGTGAGCCTGCAGGGCCCGTTTCTCCCCTTCGTCCCTTCTCACTCCGCTCCCTCGCCTTTTCTATCAGGCCTTGTCTCGTCTTCCTCTTTCAACACCCTTTTTGTGGCACTGTCTCTTTAAGAAGTACCTGATAGCCATGTTAGGAGGATTGTTCTTCTTATTCTCGCCCCCAAAACAAACCAAGATATTACAGGTTAGTTATATTGGGATACTGTGAGTTTTCCGGGCTGTATGGCCATGTTCCAGAAGCATTCTCGCCTGGCAGGCATCCATAGATGCAGGCGAAACGTCAGGAGAGAATGCTTCTGGAACATGGCCATATAGCCCAGAAAACTCACAGCCCAGCCCCCAGTGATTCCGGCCACGAAAGCCTTCTACAACACTTATTATTATTATTATTATTATTATTATTAATATTTAAAACACATTAAAATCATTTGTGCCAACAAAATGTCAGTATAAATTCATAGGTCCCAATCAACCCCATCCATAAAATAGACAATTATAGTAATAACAACAACAGTTATCATTGTTATCATCATTATTATTGGGTTGCTGCGAGTTTTCCAGGCTGTATGGCCATGTTCCAGAAGCATTCTCTCCTGACCTTTCGCCCATATCTATGGCAGGCATCCTCAGAGGTTGTGAGGTCTGTTGGAAACTAGGCAAGTGGGGTTTATATATCTGTGGAATGTCCAGGATGGGAGAAAGAACTCTTATCTGTGTTTGTAGCAGTTGGCCAGATTGATTAGCATTAAATAGCCTTGCAGCTTCAAAGCCTGGCTGCTTCCTGCCTGCGGGAATCCTTTGTTGGGAGGTGATTAGCTAGCCTTGATTCACCTCCAAATAAAGGATTCCCCCAGGTGGGAAGCAGCCAGGCGTTGAAGCTGCAAGGCTATTTAATGCTAATCAAGCTAGCCAACTGCTACATTCACACTTGTCTCAAACAGATAAGAGTTCTTTCTCCCACCCTGGATATTCCACAAATATATAAATAATTATCTTTGGTTTTCTTTTCTAGCTGAAGAACTGATTCCTTGGCTGATTGGCTGATTTCTCTGCTTCTGACTCCGTGGCTCAAGTCACCATGTCGGGGGCAACAAGTAAGCGTGCAGCTGGAGATGGGGGCTCAGGGCCCCCTGAGAAGAAGGCCAACAGGGAGGAGAAGACCACCACAACCTTGATTGAACCCATCCGGTTAGGAGGCATCTCTTCTACGGTGAGCACTCAGGAGTGGAGCACTTTATTTGAAACACTCAGACTGTATACCACTCAGTTCTGCAATCATAACACTAATCTAAAGAGGTGAGAAAAATATTTGCTACACTCCTCAGAAATACTGTCAACCTGGGAAACATTCAAGGAGTAGAGTACTGAGTGATGTGTGGAAGGTAGTGGAAGGTGGTGAAGTCTTCAGCAGGGAATATTGATAGTTGCTGCACTATTGGATATGCCGAGTAGTGCTGGTAGGCTGTTTGATTCTCATCCCTGATCCATGACAATTGACTTTAAACAAAATTCTGGAAAGAAACACTGGGAAGTCTTTCCTATAAATATGCCCTGAGTTCTTAAAAAAAGACCATCAATTTTTAATAGATGCTACCAAAATTATATAAAATATTAAAGGACAAAATTAATAGAATCCCAGGTACGTTTAGAATAGAGATGTGGAACTTTGACTTTTGGGACAGTTTTGTCTAAAGCTTCTATCAGCCTTTCCCAGCTTGAGCAATGGTAAGGAAATGTGATAGTTGTAGTCCAAAAATTTAGAGCAGGGTCCTCCATATCTTTTTTTACTGTCCTTCTAGTTCACCATTGGCTGTACCTACTAGGGCTCATGGTGGTTATAGTCTAAAGATAGCTGGAAGATGATTGTAACTTATTCTTATTGCAGGAGCTCAAATGTTCTCCAGTATTCCTCAAAACTGGATGTTGACATGCATATATCAAAACTATGTGTTTGATCTGACCATTTAGTTGTACACTGGTGTTTAGAAGCCTGAAATGTTTGACATTTTTAGAAATAAGTATTGCAGGGCAACCCCTTCCAGTGCCTTATGGGGTTAAATAAGTATTGATTTATATTGTATTGGCTGGGAATAATTGTGCCAGGTCATGTTGGTCTGAGTCTCTTTAAAGGAAGCCCTGTCGCATTTAAATTTAGAATGCATTATGGATGGGAGAGGACTTTATTCTAGTAATGGTATGCTTGTATCTGTCATTATATATTTCATTACCTGTTCTTAGATTGTATGACTATGCTTCTAATGACACATGCTTGATCTAAAATGCTCCTGAGAAATGTTAATGTTTTCAGAAAGTGTTCTGTAGAATCACAATCTCTTCTCTGCAACAAGCAGTTAAACATTTAACAACTAAAACACCACACCTCAGATACATAATTGTGCATTGCCTTATGAGCGGATAAAATACCATAAAACATAAAACGATTGATAGAAAAGGCAGAGTTACATTACATACTAGATTTTCATGTGTGTGGATCTTTTTGGGTGCAGGAGGAGATGGACCTGAAGGTGCTTCAGTTCAAGAACAAGAAGTTGGCTGAGCGCTTGGAGCAACGGCAGGCCTTTGAGGACGAACTACGCGAGCGCATAGAGAAGCTGGAGAAGAGGCAGGCTACTGATGATGCCACTCTCTTGATTGTCAACCGATACTGGAAGCAGGTCAGTGTGCCTTCCTGAGTAATCTTTTTATTGCTACCTAAAGTTTCTTTTTGTCCAGTCTGCAGATACAAGTAATTTTAACACCCAGTGAAATCTTAAGAGCTTAATAAGATTTATACACGTAGCCTGAAGGCAATTTTATACAACATTTTAAATAATTGTGTGCATGAAACAAAATTTTGTGTGCTAAATATTCCACAAGCAAAGATGTCAGTATCCCAGCCAACCATGTAGACAGTTTTGGATTTTGAAATTCCAAATAAGGGATGCTCAACCCATTTTTAAAAGAGGGGCATATGCCATGTTGAGATCTGCTTTTGGAATCCCTCTTATTGTTAATTTCTTTCCCTTTCCTTGTCCCTCCTTATTCGTCTAGCTCGATGAGACAGTGCAAGTGCTCCTGAGACGTTATGATGGAAGTTGTGAACAGACCCAAGAAGAACCCAAGTTGGAAATTGTAGGAGGGGAGCTGGATCCCTCAGGCCTGGGACAAGAGGGATCAGAGAGAAGGGGTAAGCCCATCTTTCTGAATTGTTTGGAGTGTGATAGAAATGGGAAAGTGGACCAATACTGACCTGGTTGTTCTGATCTCTGCAGAGGCAGTCCTGTCCCCCATCACTCCTCCTGCCCCTTGGAAAGGAGGGGACCTTGTGCTGAATGAGCCAGCCCTTTCCTTCCTGGCAGCCTTGGCCAGCAGCAGCAGTGAAGAGATCGAGCTGGAGCTTCAAGAGCGCATGGAGTTCTCCAAAGCAGCTGTTTCACGTATTGTGGAAGTCTCTGACAAGATCCACCGGGGCACTGAAGAACTCTGCCAGAAAATCCATTCTCGTGGTGAGAAAAGGCAGTATTTATTTAGTTATTAAAATACTCATTTTCTGCTGTGGGAACTCAAATGAATTTAACCAGTTTAGAACATTAAAATATAATGTAAACAAACAGAAAACATACTGATTTGCCTGACTTATTAAAATTAGTCAAAGCAATGTTAGAGAATCTGAAGAGCCTACACACTTGCAGACACACTTGCAGATGTATATGAAATCAGATAAGCCAAAAAGTTTTTTTTATCAAGTGCCTTGTTTTTACTTAGTGCCAGGAGGACACCAATGTTGGTGCCAACCAGGCCTTTAAAGGATGAGTTCTTTGTGCTAAATTAGAGAAGGCCATGCACTACATTTGCTGGAGAAGGGGATCAGTGTTCCCCACATCTTTTGTTTCCTGCCATATGAGGCTCCATGTTGGGTATCATGTGGGGAAGGGAAATATGCAATGATTCATTAAACTCTGAGAAAGAATAGCTACATAGAAGACAGAATAACAGTAGTTGTTATTCTCCAGTGGTTGAATTAAGAAAGGAATTGTAGAGGGAGATTGATGGGCTGGATATTCTAGGTGATCTCTTCCTGCTCCTTCCAATAGAGTTTGACCAGCTAGAAGAAGCAGTGAAGGCTCTCAACAAGGACCTGACGAGAGAGAACCGGCATCTGCAGGATCTGACCACTCAGCTGCAGGAGAAGCACCATAAGATCTCCCTGGAGGTAGGTGCTAGTGCTCAGACATCACCAGAGGCATTGTGTGCTTGTTGCTGGCAGGAAGAAGGAACTCCTCTGATGTTGGTCTTGTCTGTTTATCTCTCCTCTTTCTTTGCCTCTTCAGTACACAGAGTTGCAGGACAAGGTGACTTCATCAGAAACCAAAGTGTTGGAGATGGAAACAACAATTGAGGACTTGCAGTGGGACATAGAGAAGCTGCGCAAGAGGGAACAGAAGCTGAACAAGCACCTGGCTGAGGCACTGGAGCAGGCAAGCTAAGGCCTGGGATGGCCCTTGAACTCTTCCAGTCTCACCCACACAAACACTCGTCTTGCTAAAAACAGCTCTTACATGGCACTTGGGAAAGTTACTCTGAGGACTATGGCTTTCATACTTTTAGAATCATAGAGTTGGAAGAGATCGAAAGGGGCATTCAGGGCCATCTAGTTGAACCAACCAATCAAAGCACCCCTGACAGATGACCATCCAGTCTCTGCTTAAATGTTTCCAGAGAAGGAGACTCTATCACACTCTGAGGCAGCACATTCCACTGTCAGGAAGTTCTTCCTAATGTTTAAATGGAATCTTTTTTTCCTGCAGTATGAATCCGTTGCTCTGTGTCTTCTGACCTGCCTGTGGGAAACAAAATGAGCATTGAAGGACACCATGGAACTATCAGCAGCACCCTGCCCTCTCCTACTCTAGAGATTTTAAAACTGACTTTTAAAAGAATACTTCTGAGATTTAGATAAGTGGAGATCTGGTTCAGACACGTCAAGGACATTTCCCTTTCCCATCATAATGAACGGTGTTTAGATAAACTAATACTTGTGGGATTTTTACTTGCTTTTTTTTGCTGCTGAAGGCCAAATTTACTATTGTTGCTGTGACCCAGGGGTCCCCAAACTAAGGCCTGTGGGCCGGATGCGGCCCTCCAAGGCCATTTACCTAGCCCTTGTCTTAAAATTTAGACTTAGGGTTGACCTAAATCTGAAACAACTTCAAGGCTCACAACAACAATCCTAATTTTGGATTATTTCATCGTAGTCCAGTCCCCCATAGTCCGGCCCTCCACTTAAAAAGTTTGAAGACCCCTGTTGACTAGTTTTGTGGTGAAAGGCCTGTTTTAAATATATATTGAACATTTTCAAGAAATACAGTTGTGGTCTGGAAAGTTATAAACATTTCTTTATTTCTTTGGCAGCTAAATTCTGGTTATTACGCATCTGGCAGTTCTGGCGGGTTCCAGGGTGGGCAGATCACACTCAGTATGCAGAAGGTAAGCAGGAGAAAATGGCTGGAGAGGAAGTACAGTGCAGACATTGACATTTCTTGGGTTTGGGATTCCATGGTGCTCCCCTTGCTGTTCCTTTGCTGACTTATTTTGTGTTTGGGTTTGCAGTTTGAAATGTTGAATGCAGAGCTAGAAGAGAACCAAGAACTGGCCAATAGTCGAATGGCAGAGTTGGAGAAGCTGCAGCACGAAATGCAGCAAGCTGTTAGGACCAATGAAAAGCTCAAGGTAGTGCTGATGGATGGGATGTCTTGGCAGAGATGTGAAAACAGAGTTCTCTTGCTTTCGGTCCAAATATTTCCATATTGGGCATTCTTTTCCCATGCTTAGTATAAAGTGTAAGCCAGTATAAGTAATACAGCATTTCTATTTCTTCGTACTGGTGCACCCAGTATCTCAGTGTTTTTTAAAATGAGCAAAAACACATTTCTTAGGTTGGGTTTTACTGATATACTTGAATATGTTGGCCACTGTGATTTTATGTGCACATTCGACACAACTTCCTGGCTCTCTTAACAGTATCCTTTTGTTATTCCTAACTTGAGTAGACTCATTGAGTCTGTCAGATTTATCTACATGTTGATTCACTATTCAAAAATAGATTCAGTGGGTCTACACTAGTTGGGACTGTCCAAGAGACTTTCAGTTCTTGTGTGAAGTGGGAGATACTGTGGATGGACCCAAATTTAATTCTTGTTGATTTTTTTGTTTGACTTCCTCTTCTGCAGGTGGCGCTCCGAAGTTTGCCCGAGGAGGCAGTGAAAGAGACGCTGGAGTACAAGGTGCTGCAGTCTCAGTTCTCGCTGCTGTACAATGAGAGCCTGCAAGTGAAAACACAGCTGGATGAGGCTCGGGCCCTTCTGCTCACCACCAAGAACAGCCACCTACGTCACATTGAGCATATGGAGGTGAGGGGACCTGTAGTGTACATATGTGTTCCACCTGTCAGAGTACTGAAAGAAAGGCATGCTATCTTTAGGATTTCAAACCTTTTAAAAGCCTGTTTTATTGTATGGTATTATTGGGTACTGGATAAGGTCTTGAAAAATCCTGGTTCCAATCCATATGAGTCATGTCCTTGTACTTGTTGCATCTTCTTGCTCTCTCCACTTGATCCATCTTGCAGGATTGTTGTGAGGATAAAGTAGGGAGGAAGAAAGTCATGTGTCGCCATTTTAAAATTAGAGGAGGAAAAGGAGAATATAAATTAGTTCCTTGGATGCTCCAAGGGCGAAAGACATACTGGGATCATCTGTTGACTAGCTCCATGTTAGTGACCTTTTGTCTTTCTTTGTGGCATTAGAGTGATGAGCTGAACCTTCAGAAGAAGCTGCGGACAGAGGTGATCCAGCTAGAAGACACACTGGCTCAGGTGCGCAAAGAGTATGAAATGCTGCGCATTGAGTTTGAGCAGAACCTGGCCGCCAATGAACAAGCAGGTGAGCGCACAGCTTATTGTTGGGGCTCAATGGTACACATGTGAACAAGTATTTCCTCATCCCATATGTATGTCACAGTATGATCTATTTTGGGCAAGTTTCCCTCTCTCCTCTGTGTCCCTTGAGATGAGTTAATGCCCCATTTTAGCTGTGAACACAAACACAGAAGAGAATTGAACAACATAAATGCTGGCAATCTTTTAGTGACTTATACATGCAAACATCCCTTTTAGATGAGGTACAGAGGGCTATTTTCTTGGCTTTGCATTCCATCCAAACACCTCCCACCTCCTAGCAGCTGCAAAGACCAGCTGCTTTTTATGATCTAAACCAGGGCTTCTTAAATTTTTCCTCTTGGGACCCCTTTTGGCCTGAGAAATTTTTAGGTGACCGGGGTATAAAAGTGTATTAAATAGGTATAAAAAAAATCACTGATAACAAATCAGCATTTGCAAGGCTTGCTAAACAGGCTGATTTTTCTTTTTACAAAGTACAACTGAATCATCTTCTGCAGGGTCCACTGTAAACACTGGTAATTTGTGTAAAGGTCGAAAGCAGCCACTAGATGACATTCAGAAAACTTTTTCAGGACCCCAACAATGAGCTAAGGGGACCCCATTTGGGCTCGGGATGCACAGTTTAAGAAGCCTTGATCTTAATAATCTCCCTCCCTTCTTTCAATTTTCCCATTTATGGTGGGTTCACTACTTTTGCTCCCATGGCCGTGCTAAGTTCTTCCATTTCTTTGTCTCTCCTCTTTTCTTCTCTCTTCCAATTTTGAACTGGAGGTCCCATCAATAGAGAGATGCGTCACCTGATCAGCAGCCTCCAGAACCACAACCACCAGCTGAAGGGTGATGTGCAGCGCTACAAGCGTAAGCTCCGGGAAGTGCAGGCAGAGATCAACAAGGTGGGTCTGGGATGGAGAGAGACTCCAGAAAGTCTTCTTTCCCATTTTTTTTTAAAAGGCTGAGATGAATCCTGAGAAAGTACATTAGGTAACTTTGACAAAAGCACATAATGCTGAGCTTCCTGTGCGACTCAGTATATTGTAGTAATGCTTACAGCTGGACATTAACCAACCCCAGATTAACGGTAGTCTTAGCAGCCCACCTCCTTCCCACCATTTTGTTCCTAGTTATATCTCTATAATTAGATGCCCAATAATTACATCATCTGAGGTTCTCCAGAGATTTCAGCAGAATATGTTATCATTTTGTATCTGATTATGAGGTCATAGCAGATGCCCCTTCCACTCTTCAATACACGCAAAATAGCTGTGGTGGAAGAGTTTGTAAGTATGGAAATTTTGATCAGTGCATGAAAAGAAAAACATCCCAACCTCTGCACTGCCTTCTGGGCATAAGGTTGACCTATATGCTATCAATAGGATGTCAGGCAGTGTATGATAGATCTGAGTGTGGAGCAGCTGTGGCTTTTTTTGCGTTGACGCTCCTTTTGGCTGATAAGGTTCCCAACCTTTTTTACTCTCACCAGAAAAATTCCCCATTATCTTTCAGTCAGCATTAAGTACCCTTAATTCAGTAGGAAATGAGCATTTTACAGGTGCCATGAAGGAAAGCTGTAAGCCATATTAAATCTTTCTGCCTTTAGGTTCGGATGCAGCAGAGTGGGTTTTCTTCTAGTTCAGCACCTCCGCCCCCCACAGCAGGAAATGAAGACCCTGGAGGGATGCACGGACCCCCAGGGGGAGCCACAATAAAAGAGGAAGAGGGGGCAGCCCATCCTGAAGTGAAGAAGGAGCCCAAGGAGATTCAAATCAAGAAGGAGCCCAAAGAAGAGCCAGTCACTCAGCCACTTGGGAGCCATGAGGGGGTGAAAAAGGAGGAAGAGGAGCCCCCTGCCTCCCAACCACCCGCCCCACAGCTGCCCCCGCCTCCCCGAATCAAGGAGCCTGAGAGGTCCAAGGGACGGGGTAGCGACCGAAGCGTGGATCGTGAGAGGTCCCGGGATCGAGACAAAGAAGCCTCTTCATCATCGTCATCTTCCTCCTCCTCATCCTCACGGGACCGGGAGAAACAGAAGGGTAGTGAGGATGCCAAAAAGAAGGATTCAGATTTGCTGAAACAGCTGCGGACTGAACTCAAGTGAGTGTTGTGGAGGATTCTTGGAAGATGTTTGAGGATAAATATTCCCTAGAGCAGAGCTTTCAAAACATAGGTGAAGGTAAATGTTTTTCCCTGACATTAGGTCTAGTCATGTCTGACTCTAGGGGTTGGTGCTCATCTCCATTTCTAAGCTGAAGAACCAGTATTGTCCGTAGACACCTCCAAGGTCATGTGGCTGGCATGACTGCATGGAGCGCTGTTACCTTCCTGTTGGAGCAGTACCTATTGATCTACTCACATTTGCATGTTTTCGAACTGCTAGGTTGGCAGAAGCTGGGGCTAATATGGGAGCTCACCCTGCTCCCTGGATTCGAACCGGCAACCTTTCGGTCAGCAAGTTGAGCAGCTTAGCGGTTTAATCCACTTCGCCACCGGGGGAGATTGGAAACATACACATACATAAATTGTAATAGCGAAAAAATGGGGATACAACTTGTTGCATGAAAACCTTTCATTTATATTTTAAAAAATATATTATTGCTTATTTCGGTTTCTTATTACATTTGTGCCACACACCTACACCCTACATCCGACACATAAACATGTTGCTACACATAGTTTTGATAGCTCTGCCCTAGAGGTTGAAGATTTTAGGATCTAAAAGTGGTTTGGCTATTAGTGTTTTTTGTGAGAAAAGTCTCAAATACAATTACGGACTAGAACTTCCATGTCATTTTCATCACTCTTAGATGTCTCTTGTCATATAGCTACAAATTTTTCTTGTATTCACATAATTTTAATGGCTCTCTTGGGCCCCAAAGCAACCCTTGCATTGCGTATTCTTTCTAAGTAAGTTCTTACAACTTGGGATCCAGTGGTTGGAATTGAGAAAAATCTTGGCATGCTGGGCTGAGAGGGGCTTTCCTTCATACTGCTGTTGCTTCCTTCCTTCCCCAGAAAGGCACAGGAGAGTCAGAAAGAGATGAAGCTCCTCCTGGATATGTACAAGTCTGCCCCCAAAGAGCAGCGGGACAAGGTCCAGCTCATGGCAGCAGAAAAGAAGACAAAGGCCGAGGTGAGGAGGAGGAGGCTTGCACAGGAGGTGCCTTTCTGCCCAAAATTGTAATTCTTCTGCACTCTACATTTCCATTGCTCTAGCCCAGGGGTGTGCAGCTGTGTTCCTGGGATCTTCAAAGGGCCATACTGTTTTCCCACAATATCCCTGCATTAAGTTGGAAGTTTTAAAGGTGTTCAGTTTTAAAAAAACAAGTATTTCTGATGTCAAACAGTGCACAAGACTCTTGCAACCTAGTTAAAAGGGCGAATTGCTGCTCAAAGTTTTGAGGAGTGATAATTATTCCTCTTTTCAAGGTCCAGAAAAAGGGCAGTCAAATGAATGCAGGGGGATTGCAGATTGTAAAATCAAGCCTTTGGAAGGCTGTACTTTGCCCACCTTTGAGCCAGGTGACATGAAAGGGAAATATGAAGTCGTTCTTTACTAAGAATAGCTCAGGTCCCTCAGAAGATGTCTTGTTTTGCTTTTTTAAAACTAGGTTTGTAGTTTGCCTTTTTGATTATAGTATCACATAGTGGGCTGGGCGGAGCCATATTAATAGTATATGTGTGTGAAAGAGAGAAAGCATGAAAGAGATCTTTTCTTTTTCTTGACATGATTGCCTTTGCAGGTGGAGGAGCTGCGGGTGAGGATCCGTGAGCTGGAGGAGAAGGAAAAAAAGGAGAGCAAGAAAATGGCTGACGAAGATGCTCTGCGAAAGATCAAGTTGGCTGAGGAGCAAATTGAGCACTTGCAGAAAAAGTTGGCTGCAACCAAGCAGGTATTTTGTCTGTGAGAGGATGCCTTGTGGGTGCCAGTAGGTTTGGACCTGATTGGTGCTCTCCATACATAACACAGTGCACATAAGCCCAAATAAACACTTGTTTTTGTCTGTGGGACAGGAGGAAGAGGCGCTCTTGTCCGAAATGGACGTCACAGGCCAGGCTTTTGAGGATATGCAAGAGCAAAACATGAGGCTGAACCAGCAGCTGCGTGAAAAGGATGATGCCAACTTCAAGCTAATGTCGGAGCGCATCAAGTCCAATCAGATCCACAAGCTGCTGCGTGAAGAGAAAGATGAGCTAGCTGAACAGGTGCTGGCCCTCAAATCTCAGGTTGGTGCTGAATTTGCAGAGTTTTTTTGTGGGAGTGATTGGAGAAAATAGGGTAGATTATGCTTTTGAAGATTAGTCATAGCCATTTTGAATTTACGTGTATAATCAGCCTTCCACATTCACTTGGGGTTAGAGTGAAATGCACAAATTAAATAATGCTTTAGGAATATCTAGTTCCTTTGATTTGACTGAGGTAAACTTCTACTTGAAGCTGATCACAGAATTGCTCTGGAGGACCAAAAAATGTCTGGAGAACTGTCCTCTCTGGGAATCTCTCAGTCTACCAGCATGCACTGTGGTCAGGTTCCAGTGGAAATTGACCCTAGAGGCACACAAGAGGACCTAGATATTCCTAGAGAGAATATTTTAATCAAACCTGTGAATAATCAGATGCACAAAAGTCAAACCCACAAATGTGGAGGGACAACTGTATACTTAGTTAATGAAGTAAATATGATTGGGGATTACGTCTTTAATGAAACATTTGGTAGGGGAGGCATAAATAACATGGAAGGAAAAAAACAGGTTGCTAGAAATGGAGAAAGTTAAACATGCTTTAGCAAACTATTCTGAATAAATACCTTACTGAGTTTGGAGTGAGCTTTGAAACCACTTCCTTTGTCTCTCCCTCTCCAAACTGGCAGAGTTGATCTGCTCTCTGCTGTAAATATGTATTATTTTGGCTCCAGTGAACCTTCTGTTAGCAACCTAAGTAGTTCATCTTCAATCTAATCCATACCCATTCGTGTCTGGAAAACCTTTGTAAAAAGAAAGCTTCATTTCCAAAGGCTTCATTGCTGGAGGTGTGCCTGTCCTCAGGCTTGTGGCCTTGGCTTCCTTGCTTAGGTTGACACCCAGCTGCTGGTGGTGCAGAAGCTGGAGGAGAAGGAGCGTGTTCTGCAGGGGAACCTGGCCACAGTCGAGAAGGAGCTCACCCTGCGCAGCCAGGCCCTGGAGCTCAACAAGAGGAAGGTGAGGAGGCTTTCCAATTAGGTGGGATAGAAACAAGATAAGCTGTGGGAACTCGTGTGGGAACAAATGGGATTGTTATTTGAGTGACATAATCAGTAGTGCTCCACAACACCAAAGATGACACATATGCAGAACCAGGTTTTTGCAGGTGAATGGCTCTTCTGAACATCCTGCCATAGATAACATGTAAACACAAGGCCATTTCTGAATCTGGCCTGCCATGTCATTTTATGTAGTTTGCCAGATGCTGGACTACAACTCCTGTACTCCTCACTATTAGACATCATTAGAGTTATGTTGTCAAAGGCTTTCATTGCCGGAATCACTGGATTGCTGTAAGTTTTCAGGGCATGTTCCAGAAGCATTTTCTCCTGACGTTTTGCCCACATCTATGGCAGGCATCCTCTGAGGTTGTGAGATGTATTGGAAACTAAGTCAATGATGTTTATATATCTGTGGAAGGTCCAGGGTGGGAGAAAAAACTCTTGTCTGTTGGAAGCAAGTGTTAATATTGCAATTAATCACCTTGATTAGCATTGAAAAGCCTTGCAGCTTCAAAGCCTGGCTGATGCCTTCCTGAGGGGATCCTTTGTTGGGAGGCAGCTGAGGGGGAAAAGGAAAGGGCCTGAGGCTGTTAAGAATTGTGGGAGTTGAAGTCCAAAACACCTGGAGGGCCCAAGTTTGCCCACACCTGCCTTAGGGGGTAGAAACGCGATAAGAGAAATAAAAGCGAAGGTTCCTAAATTCAGGACCCAATCTCAATTTGGCATAGTTGGCCACTAATTTAAGTTGTGTGCCTTTGAAAAGAGGGCTACAGATTTGCACTACTTTTTCCTTGCAGGCAGTGGAAGCTGCCCAGTTGGCAGAAGACCTGAAGGTGCAGCTGGAGCATGTGCAGTGCAAACTGAAGGAAATCCAGACCTGTATGGCTGAGAATCGGGCTGCCAAGGAGAAGGAGTCCTTCAACCTCAAAAGAGCTCAGGTACAATGGGGGAGGTCCTGCCCTGCTGAAATATGTATAGTAAGCACAGACGGTCCCCAGGTTACAAACATCCAACATTCATCCGACTTCTACTTTCAAACGGGGGTTGGACAACAGGAAGTGAGAGGAAATTTACCTTTAGAAAGGGAGATTCACTCATGGGGAAAAGGGGTCTCCACTGAAGCTTTATCACCAATCCTTGTTTCCACAACAAGCCAGTTTTTTTCAAAAAACCATTTAGCACAGGGACAGAAAGTGAGGCCATACCTTCTGAACAGGAGCACAGAGCAAAACAGATGTTACAGGGATGTTAACCCCTTCCTATGCTATCTGATACAATGTAATAATAATTATGATTCATTATATTTATATTACATGCAATATTACTAATAGTATTGCAATATAGTCGTATAATATAATATATTTTATGTATATATACTTGTAAACCGCCCTGAGTCCCCTTTGGGGTGAGAAGTGTGGGATATAAATGTTGCTAATAAATAATAAAACTTTTTTAAACTTCAGGGGTCTTGTTTCATGACTCATGATTTTAACGTCATTCAAGTCATTGAATCTGAAACTGCGTAGGTTGTCAAAGCAAGACACTGGGTTACAAAGCAAGACACTGAATGTTTCCAAAATAGTTTTGATGCCTGGGTTAAATGATGGTGCAAATGTGTACAAATTGATGTTGGCTATGTTGAACGGTAGTTTTGTATAGAGGATACTTCAGGCTATGATCTGTAGCAACTTCTGCTGTTATATGTTCAGTAACGTTTTCACGACACAGGAGGCAAGGCGTTTTAACCCGCCCTCATTCTAATATCATTATTACTATTGTGGTTATTATAATTACTAGTACCAGTGGAAGGAGTAGTAGTATCATTATTATATGGAATTATAAACAAAATACTTTATTATAACAGGAGTGGGTGCCTTAACAGATTGACTTACATCTCCTTCTCTCTAAATTTGAAGGGCTTTCATGAGAAAATTTAAGTAATTATTCGATGCAGTCTAGAGCCTTAAATCTTAAGTCTTGGGGGTCCACCGCCACAAAAGGTATTTAAAAGTGGGTCCATGGCTAAAGAACCACTACTGTAGGATGTTACTAGAGTTAATGTCTATAGGGAAACATTTCCAGATAAAGAGGCATTCTCTTTCATGCTGCCCAGCCTTTGAGCTCACTGACTTGCCTCCTTTTCCCAGGAGGACATCTCTCGCTTGAGGCGCAAACTGGAGAAGCAGCGCAAGGTGGAGGTGTATGCGGATGCGGATGAGATCCTGCAGGAGGAGATCAAAGAGTACAAGGTGAGTGATGGGAAGAGGAAGGGTTGGATGTGCCAGGGAGTAGAGATGTGCTGGCAAATGGGGAATGCCAGTTCCTGTTGGGCTGTTCCCACCTCCTATGTGTCCCCTCCTGCCTCTGCAGGCCAAGCTCACCTGCCCCTGCTGCAACACCCGCAAGAAGGATGCTGTCCTCACCAAATGCTTCCATGTCTTCTGCTTCGATTGCGTCAAGACCCGCTATGACACCCGCCAACGGAAATGTCCCAAGTGCAACTCGGCCTTCGGAGCCCACGATTTCCACCGCATCTACATCAGCTGAATTGCTGGCCTCTGTTTTCCTATCCAAGGGGATTCCTTTCACAGACTGCCTGGATCTCTTGGTTAAAGACCTGTCTTGAGCGCCTCCAAGTCGCATTCCCATCTGTTCTCTGGCTCTCCTTTCTGTTTAAAATCTGTTCTGTGAGGCTTCTTTTCAGTGGATCTGTTTCTCGGTTGTTTTTGTTTCCTCCCTTCTGTACCTTTCGTCTTCCTGGGTCTCTTCACTGGATACCCCTCCTCTTCCCTCCCTTGGTATCCCAAATTATTTTTCCTCCTGTTCTTCTTCCCTCTTCAAATTGCCTTTGGGCTGCTTTGTTTTTTTTTTTTTCTTCTCTTCTTAAGCCATTTTGAAAACTTCCATGGCACAAGTTCACTGCAGGCAGCTGTCATGCAGTTCCAATGCTCTCTTACAAAGAGGGGCTTTTTTCTTTTATCAGTTATTTTAAGGATTGCTTTCAGTGTTTTTGGAAGTAAAAGCTGGAGATATTTCTCTGTTCCTCAGAAGGCAGTGTCTGTCTCTTTGTTCTGGTGAAACTGGGAAGACTGTGGGCAGTGATAAATCGGTCATGCTACCCTTCTAGTCTGCCTTGGTCAGACCACACCTGGAATCACAGCGTCCAATTCTGGGCACTGCAATTGAAGGGAGATGTTGACAAGCTGGAATGTGTCCAGAGGAGGGCGACTAAAATGATCAAGGGTCTGGAGAACAAGCTCTATGAGGAGCGGCTTAAAGAGTTGGGCATGTTTAAGTTGCAGAAGAGAAGGCTGAGGAGACATGATAGCCATGTATAAATATGTGAGGGGAAGTCATAGGGAGGAGGGAGCAAGCTTGTTTTCTGCTGCCCTGGAGACTAGGACGCAGAATAATGGCTACAAACTACAAGAAAGGAGATTCCACCTGAACATTAGTAAGAACTTCCTCACTGTGAGAGCTGTTCAGCAATGGAACTCTCTGCCCTGGAGCGTGGTGGAGGCTCCTTCTTTGGAGGCTTTTAAGCAGAGGCTGGATGGCCATCTGTCGGGGTGCTTTCAATGCTATTTTCCTGCTTCTTGGCACGGGGTTGGACTGTATGGCCCAGGAGGTCTCTTCCATCTCTATGATTCTATGATGTTTGGAGGAGTAAAGCCACTGTTATGCACAAGCTGTGCTACAGCTTTGGGCTTTAACTCATGAAAAGATTCAATTACAAAAAATCCTAGCTTTCCATAAAACAGTTCAAAGGGGAGGGCATGGCTACCAAGCCCCTTAAATGCAATGTATCACAGGGCCTCGGCCTGTATTAGAAGTTATCTACACTGTAGAATTAATGCAATTTGATACAACTTTAACTTCTATGGCTCAATGTTATGAAATCCTTGGAGCCGTGGTTTGGAGAGTTCCCAGCAATCTTTGCCATAGAAGGCTAAAGGCCTTATAAAACTACAACTCCCGTGATTCCATGGCAGTTAACCTGGTGTCAAAAGGCATTAATTCTACAGTGCAGATGCACATTTAGTCTGCTCTTGTTGGAGGTTGGTGCGAACCACACCTAAGCAGAGCATATTATTAATATGCATTGAAATATTTACAAGGACAAATGTACGATACTACATTTAGACAGAAAAAAAGGAAATGCAAAGATACAGAATGGGTGATGCCTGGCTTGACAGCAGTCCATGCGAGAAAGATCAGGAGTCTTTGTGGATAACAAATTGAACATGAGCCAACAGTGTGATGCAGCAGCTTAAAAAGCCAATGGGGATATGGGCTGCATCAAAAGAAGTATGGTATCTAGATCGAAGGAAGTCATGGTGCCTCTTTATTCAGCTTTGGTTAGACTTCATCTTGAATACTGTGTCCAATTGTTTAGCCTGCAGAAGGGAAGGTTGAGAGGTAGGCTGTTAGGAATTGTGGGAGCTGAAGTCCAACACACCTGGAGGGCCCAAATTTGCCCATGCCTGCCATATAGGGATTAAAGGTGGCTAAGCGCAAACCTGACAGTACAATTAAAAACTAAGCAAATGCATTAAAATATGAATATAAAAATTAAAAAATATATTTAATGACATGGAGCATGCAAATAATAAAATACATTTAAACGTGAAACGGAACATGATGTGAAAAGGATCAAGCACTGATGTATTGATACATTACCGTGTTGAAGCATTAGCAATAATCACTAGAACAACAACAACAACAATAATTTAATTTTATACTCGCATTTCTTCCAAGATAGGGATCCAAGGCCTGTGTAAATGCTTCCTAACAAAGGATTCCCCCCAGGCAGGACGCAGGCAGGCTTTGAAGCTGCAAGGTCATTCAATGCTAATCAAAGTGTCTAATTGCAACATTCACACTTGCCTCAAGCAGACAAGAGTTCTTTCTCCCACCCTGGACATTATTCCACAGATATATAAACCACACTTGTCTAGTGAGGGTGCCTGCCAGAGATGTGGGCGAAACATCAGGAGAGAATACTTCTGGGACATGTCCATGCAGCCCGGAAAACTCACAGCAACCTGGAGAAGTTGTTAATCCTCAAAGCTACCCATAAAACACACTTAAACATGCAACGGAAAAATTGCTCTTATTTACTATGCAGTTATAATAGGATTTGCACACTTCTTTTTTGGACTCCCAACAATAGATGAAAAGGAAGGAGAGAGGTGCCAAAAGACTACATTTCCCAGAATTCAACCGAAGAGGAAGACGATTGTAAAAAGGAAGCCCGGATTTGCTGTGCAATTGTGTCTCTTTGTTGCTTCTCTGTGCAAAACATAACAAGGGGACGAAAGAGGTATTTCCCAAGCTAAAAAAACTACATTCCCCACAACCCATTGCTCATTATTTCCCAGTATCCTCTGTAGCTCAACCCACACTGATATGAAAGCAGAGAACTGCCACTTGGCAAAAAGCTCAGCGTGATTGAATTTGCTGTTTTCTAAATTGCATTAACAAAGACCAAACTGAGAGAGAGGCAGAAAAGACTGCAGGCATTTCAAGGACCATTCATTCATTTCTGTAAGCATTTGTCTTAACCTTGATGATCAGATCCTCCTTAGTGCCTCCAGCTTAGCATTTGACCATATGCATGCAATGCTATAGGACTAAAGGTGCATCTACAGCAGGTATGGGCAAACTTGGGCCCTCCAGGTGTTTTGGACTCCAACTCCCACAATTCCTAACAGCCGTAGGCTGTTAGGAATTGTGGGAGTTGGAGTCCAAAACACCTGGAGGGCCCAAGTTTGCCCATGCCTTATCTACAGTGTAGAATTAATGCAGTTTGATACCACTTTGTGTCAAAGTCATTGCTGTGGGATTCTGGGAGTTGTAGTTTGGGGAGGCGCTGGAGTTTCCTGGCTATATATAGAAATCCCATAATTTTATGGGATGGGAATTATGACAATTAGAAGTGGACTCCTAGCATTTAAAACTTTGTAGAAAGGGCTCAAAGTGCTATGGCAAATTATGACAGATATTACCTTCATAATCATCATTGTCATAGAATATAGAGTTATAGAATCACAAGGATATAGAGTTGGAAGAGACCATATTGAATTGCTTTGAGTTTTCCGTGCTGTATGGCCATGTTCTAGGAGCGTTCTAGTGTGCAAATCTTATTATAACTGCATAGTAGATAAGAGCAATTTTTCATTGCAAGTTTAAGTATATTTTATGGGTAGCTTTGAGGATTAACAACTTCACCAAGTTGCTGTGAGTTTTCCGGGCTGTATGGTCATGTTCCAGAAGCATTCTCTCCTGACGTTTCTCCCACATCTATGGCAGGCAGAGGCAGAGGTTGTGAGGTTTGCTGGAAACTAGGCAAATGTGGTTTATATGTGTGTGGAATTTCCAGGGTGGGAGAAAGAACTCTTGTCTGTTGGAGTCAAGTGTGGATATTGCAATTAATCACCTTGATTAGCATTGACAAGTCTTGCAGTTTCAAAGCCTGGCTGCTTCCTTCTTGGGGGGAATCCTTTGTTGGGAGGTGTTAGCTGGCCTTGATTGTTTCCTGTCTGGAATTCCTGTTGTCTAAGTGTTCTTCATGCCTGCTATAGATGTGGGTGAAGGGTCAGGAGAGAATGCTTCTGGAACATGGCCATACAACCCGGAAAACTCACCGCAGCCCAGTAATTCCAGCCATGAAAGCCTTCGACAACACATTGACCACATTGAACATCCAGTTCAACCCCTAGCCATCCAGGAAAAGCATATTATTATTATTATTATTATTATTATTATTAATTGACACAACGATGTTGTATGAAACAGCAAACAAGATAGATATGCTGGATTTCGTATCACAAAATCTCAAGTCGAACACTTCCCAAGTGTCTAGGACTGTGTGATGTATTTTTGGATGATGCGTGCAGATCCCAGTAGGGTGGCCTTTTGCAGTTGGCAGATCGTAATTTTGTCAATGTCTATTGTTTTCAAATGCCGTCTGAGATCTTTTGGCACGGCACCCAGTGTGCCCATCACCACCGGGACCACCTGTACTGGTTTCTGCCAGAGTCTTTGAAGTTCATCATTATTATGTGACTCCAGTGACCAGAAACTGTCTAGGCATTGTAGTCCAAAATAGTAACTTTTTCAATGCATGAGACTGTTGAGTGAATGGCATCCTTGAAAGAAAGGAGTCTGTCTTGGAAACCCACAAAATGCCGTTATCCCACTAAAATGAGGTTTGCTGTTTCTTAATGGTAAGGATAACATTCAATTCCTTTTGGTGCCTTTTGGAGTTCAGTCCTGCTTCAGACATGACCGATTTACGGGGACAAGTTGTTTGCACAGAAAGCTATGGCTCTCGCAAAACCTGTCACTACAAGTCATTGCCCGATGGGAGATTGAGTTGTGTCTTGGATAGACTTGAAGATGAGGGCTATCGTTCCATACGGGATTTCTTCACGGTGAGTCAGTTTTGAAGTTGTTCCTTTTGCATTCTTATTTTATGTATCAATTTGTCATCATCTATACTTTTTACATTGCTATTCAAGCCTGGGTTGCTTTAATGCCTTCCCTTAAGGCTCATTCAGAAACAGGCCAGCTTCGATGAGGTTTCTTAATGGGTAGCCTATTGGTAGTATTATTATCAATTAAAGTATAATCCTAAGCTCTCCTACCAGTTGAAATAACAGGACTTCTGTGACATTGGTTGGGTTCTCTTTTCTGCAGGCAGTTTTCCTGCCCCAAGGTTATCCCGAAAGCGTGAGCCCAGACTACCTTGCATACCAGATTTGGGACACTGTGCAGGTGGGAGAGTCGTGTATATACCATGAGTTTTGGTGTATGTATTTTATAGTGGCATGTTTTGATATATGTATGTATTTTGTTGTGTGTATTTTATGCTGATGTGTTTTGACTGTGTCGTATCCTGCCTCAAGCCGTGAGGAGAGACAGATAACAATATAATAATAATAATAATAATAATAATAATAATAATAATAATAATAATATATTTATGTTAATATAAAATTATGATTATTTGATACACAACAAGATTAGTACACTGCAAACAAGATCACTATGCTGGATGTTGTATTGGATCACACGTCAGACACTTCCCAAGTGTCTAGGACTATGTGATGTATTGGCAAATAATGCATGCAGATCTGAGTAGGGTGGCCTTTTGTAGCTGACAGTAATTTTGTCAGCGCTGATTGTTTTTTTAGTGCTGGCCAAGGTCTTTAGGCACTGCACCCAGTGTGCTGATCACCACTGGGACCATCTTTACTGGCTTGTGCAAGAGTCTTTGCAGTTCAATCTTTAAATCCTCAAATCGTGTAAGCTTTTTATTATTATTATGATTTTGGGGGAATGGGATGGAATTCCTTTTTTAAAAAGATGGTGGGATGATAACACCTTCCCCTTCTTCTAGAGCAGGCCTTCTTAAACCTTTTCCGACCCCTTTCCATCCAGATATTTCTTTTACATGACCCCAGGTATATAAGTATATAAAACAGGCATAAAAATTAGGCATTTATTGAAAATGTACCAGTATTTGCAAGGCTTGCTAAACAGGCTGATTCTCCTTTTTTGTGGAGTACAGCTTAAGTATTTTCCTGCAGAGTCTACTCTAAATGTTATTGCCAACACATTTGTGTAAATGGGTGATGTTCAGAAATCTTTTGCCATATTTTCCGTGACCCCAACATTGAGCTAAGGTGACCCCATTTGGGGACAGGGACCCACAGTTTAAGAAGCTGTGCTCTAGAACATAGGAAACTATCCTTGTTTTAATCCTCATGAGTTGATCTGTTTTGAAGAGGTTCTTCACTCTGCAAAGTATGTCTATGAGTCAATGTGGGTGAATGAGCAAGATGGATAGAGAGAATGAGGTGGGGATAGAGCAATGAAGGTCAATGCAAGACCATGTACTCCCCTGACTCTCCCCCTCTGTCTCCCCCAATTCCCCAGGCCTTTGCTAGTAGTATCACGGGGACCCTGGCCACCCAGGCGGTGCTGAAGGGGGTGGGAGTCGGGGACAAGACCTCCACCGTTACAGCCGCCACTGTCACTTGGATACTTAAAGGTGGGACCTGGCCTCAGTTTCTCCATTGTGTCTTTCCTTCTCTTCTCTTCTCTTCTCTTCTCTTCTCTTCTCTTCTCTTCTCTTCTCTTCTCTTCTCTTCTCTTCTCTTCTCTTCTCCTTTTAATGATCAGTATATCCAGAGATAATTGCTTGAAACTCATAGATTAAATTCTGGGCTCTACAAACAATCCTAAGTGTCTCCTGGCTTCAGACTTCCTCACTTGTCTTTAGTCTGTTAATGCATACGTGTTTCCTTGTCACCAAAATCATTCCTAGAGAAAAATACACTAGCTTCTCCATTTTCTTAGGGGTTTGGGCTGCAAAACCCCTGTAAAAATGGAAAGTTGTTTTAATTTTTTTGGTAACTTTTGGGGAAAGTATACCTAGAGAACCTAGCATATTCCTATGAAGACCATTTCCCCCATGGTGTGGACACAGTTGATACTGCATATATCGGGGTCTTACTATATGGTACTTTGAAAAATCATTTTTTATCTAAAAATATTTGTAAATCAAACAAAAATCTACTAACAAGATAACCAAGGGTTGCTGTGAGTTTTCCGGACTGTATGGCCATGTTCCAGAAGCATTATCTCCTGACGTTTTGCCCACATCTATGGCCGTCATCCTCAGAGTTTGTGAGGTCTCTTGGAAACTGGGCAAGTGGGGTTTATATATCTGATAACCACACTTGGTTTCTAGCTCCTCAGCTCTATAATTGATGGAGCCCCCGGTGGTGCAATCAGTTAAAACTTTGTGCCAGCAGGACTGCTGACCAAAAGGTCCGTGGTTTGAATCTGGGGAGCGGGTCTGTCATCTCTATCTCCCCATGCAGGGACATGAGAGAATCATCCCACAGGATTGTGAAACATCAAACATCTAGGGCGTCCCTGGGCAACGTCCTTGCAGATGGCCAATTCTCTCACACCAGAAGCAACTTGCAGTTTCTCAAGTCACTCCTCACACAAAAAAAACTCCATAAAGCAGGACTTTTGAAACTTTTTACACTTGTGGCCCCTTTCTGCCTGAGAAATTTTTATGCGAGCCCAGTTACATTGGTATATAAAATAGGTATAAACTCAAACAATCACTGATAAAAAATCAGCATCTGCAAGGCATGCTAAAAACAGGTTGATTTTTCTTTTTGTGAAGTACAACTGAAGCATTTGCTGCAGAGTCCACTGTAAACACTGCACGTTCTTGCAAATAGATTTGTGTACATGTCTAAAATAGATACTAGGTGACATTGAGAAACCTTTTACTATTTCCAGATTTTTCATGACCCCACATTGGGCTAAAAGGAACCCAATTTGGGATCAGGACCCACAGTTGGAAACAGTATCCTAGATCATTCCTCTTCTAGCTCTTTGGCAACTTGCATTCTCAGTCTTACACCTTCCACTACTTCCCCAAAATATATTGCTTGATTGTCCAGAGTGTGTCTTAAAATAGCCCCTTGCAAAGCCTTCCATGGCCCCCCCTTCCCTCCTTATGAAAGTTACTCATCCTTTCTGTTACAGATGGAACGGGAATGCTGGGGAGAATTCTCTTTGCCTGGAGTAAGGGGTGAGCCCAGTTTCCATTTCCACTTTGAAGCTGATGAGTCTGGTGAAATAAATGTTGGAAGGCACATATTTTAATTTAGGCATATCCACCATTTTTCCAACAAAGTCATTGTGGTTTTTGCCTCTTCTGTAGTTTTTATGCAATAACCTTTCAGGATAGGCTAGACTGAGAGATGGGTCTGATTTCTTAGTGAATTTTGTGATTCGAATGGGGATTTGAATCCAGCCTCCCTTAGTTCTAACCCAGGCATGGACAAATGTCAGCCTTCCAGATGTTTTGGACTTCACCTCCCACAATTCCTAGCAGTTGATAGATTGAAGTCCAAAACACTTGGAGGGCTGAAGTTTGCCCATGCCTGATCTAACTGCTACGCTACACTGTCTTTTGTGTGATCCTTAAAGCCTCTTCTTTTTCCTTCTTCATCCTCAGGAGCAAACTGGACTGTGATGCTAAGCAATGGAGGTAACGAGGAGAACTCACTCCCTTCTGTTTTTGTCTTAAATTATAAGTCTCTTCCTTCTTTATTCCATGATCTACTGTTAGCTACAAGTCTGGATGGATGATGCTTCAGCTGTGAATTCCCACATGGCAGTGGGTTGGACTGGATGGCCTTCGAGATCATTTCCAACCTGGATGTCATGATTCTATATATTAACACCCAATTGGTTTAGGATCAGAGCTTTCCAGACTGTGTTGTGATGCATAAGCGTGGCAACTGCAGTGTGTAGGTGTGTTGCACAAACGCAAGAAGAAATATCTAAGTCTATTTGAAACATAAAATATTTTCAAAAATATATATGAAAGGTTTTAATTAGATATGTTGCATCCCCATACATTTTGTTATTACAATTAATGTGTGGCTTCTTCTTCTTCTTCTTCTTCTTCTTCTTCTTATTATTATTATTATTATTATTATTATTATTATTATTATTATTATTATATTTATTTATACCCCACTTTTAGTTCTCCTGCAGGAGACTCAAAGCGGCTTAACATAAAAGCTTCAGCATTCCTATCTCTTATAAGAGGTGGGTTTAAAAATATGGTTTGCTAACAAAATTGAATAACTGTGTCGTGAATGATGCAAGTACAGAAGTATACTGGTAGGGTACATGTTTTCACTTTGACCATCGCTGATTAAGCTTTTCACCTTTCACTTTACCCTTTAGACTCTTTGCCGATGTGCTCAACGATGTGGCCATCTTAATGGAGATCCTGGCACCAGCATTCCCAGCATGTTTCACCCTCATTGTGTGCATCAGTGGCTTTTTCAAAGTAAGTAAGCAAGGACTTTAGGGGCAGCTAATACCTCCCAACAAAGGATTCCCCCAGGAAGTAAGCAGACAGATCTTGAAGCTGCAAGGCTATTCAGTGCTAATCAAGGTGGCCAATTGCAACATTCACACCTGCCTCAAACAGCCCAAGAGTCTTTTCCGCACCCTGGACATTCCACAGATATATAAACCCTGCTTGACTGGTTTCCAACATACCTCATAACCTTTGAGGATGTCTGCCATAGATGCAGGCAAAACATCCGGAGAGAATGCTTCTGGAACATGGCCATACAGCCCAGAAAACTCATAGCAACCCAGTGATTCCGGCCATGAGAGCCTTCAACAACACAACGACTTTATGGTGATGGGAGTTGGCTTTGTAATATTTGGTCAGTAATGCAAAGAGCAATAAGAGAGTCTTTGGTGTTTGGTAGAAATGGAAGTCGCACACTTTGTGAAACTCCTCATTTGAGCTCTTCTTGGGAAGAAGCATTGGTTTGATGTCTGGAAAGAGTTTAGTAGAATGTTTCATCTTGATTCCTGGCAATTATGGGATTCTGTGTTCTCGATGTGAATTTCCACTCTGGACTTGGAGGCATTAAACAGCTTTCTGTGTATGTTCAACAAAGCTTTTTTCCCCTTTGGTTTGCTTTCCTCTCTTGTTCTCTTTTGTAGTGCATTGTGGGAGTTGCTGGAGGCGCCACCCGGGCAGCCCTTACCATGCACCAGGCCCGAAGGGACAACATGGCAGACGTTTCCGCCAAAGATGGAAGCCAGGTGAGAGCAGCTGAGGCAGTCCTTGGGATGGCTGGGCAAGGGGCATGAAAGGCCTGGGAATTAAAACTGACCCTCTCCTGATTTCCTAAGATGCATGCTTCATGTTGCAATTCAGAGACACAGCGTGGCCACATTTTTTGCATTTCATATTTGTATTATCTTCCTTGGTGGAGAGTTCTGGGGAGCTCTTTGCAGGGTTTTATTTTGTGCTTTATTTTGGGGGTTTTCCTGGCAAGGTGGTTTTCCATTGCCTTCTTCTGAGGCTGAGAGAGTGTGACTGGGTTCCCATGGTCTCCTGGAGTTCTAGTCCAATGCTGGCCTGAGTCACAGAAGCCCATTAACTGAGCCCCCAGTGGCGCAATGGGTTAAACCCTTGTGCCGGCTGAACTGCTGACCAAAAGGTTGGTGGTTCAAATCTGGGGAGAGCGGGTGAGCTCTCATCTGTCAGCTCTAGCTTCCCATGCAGGGACATGAGAGAAGCCTTTCACAGGATGGTAAAACATCAAAACATCCAGGCGTCCCCTGGGCAATGTCCTTGCAGAAGGCCAATTCTCTCACACCAGAAGCAACTTGCAGCTTCTCAAGTCGCTCCTATCTCAGAAGAAAAATTAATTGACTTTGAGCAAGTCACATGCTCTCAACCCCAAAAGGAAGCGATGGCAAATCCCATATGAACAAATTATATGTGTCAGTGTTACCATACCCGACTGGAAGGCATAATGCAGCAACCACAACTAAAGGTGTTACCTGGCTCTCTTTTTTGCTTTTCTCTCTCTTAGGAGACATTGGTGAACTTAGCCGGCTTACTTTTCAGCCTTCTCCTCATCCCTCTGGTAGCTGACAATCTCCGGTGAGTGAATGGTTGCCAGGATAAGTTGAAGATGAGGCAGGACTTACAAGAATTTAAGGCAGAGATGGGTGACTGGGTTGTGCTCCAGCCTGCCTTCCATGTACATTTCTACTGTGTCCTACTTTTGTAAACAAATTATACATAGGAAAAACCCAATAACCGGAGAACACACATTTGTAATTTTACTGACCAGTGTCACTGAAAAAAAGGTCTCTCTATGAATTTACTATGTCTTGCATGTGATTCCATGGTATGCTTCCTCTGGAAGATGGCACAGAGTCACTCTGGAGGACCAAGCAAATTCTTAGATATGATACTTGTCTAGAAATCGCTAATTCCATCAGGACTGCTCTATGCTATGCTACACCAGAAATCAAGTAAATTAATAGTGGTCGCTTTTATCAGTGGTTACTGTACTTTTTGTTTGAAATATTTTGAGGGTCAAATGACCACATTTTCCATAGGTGGTGAAGGGCAATTTCACCAGCTCCTCCTATTGGGGGTTGTTTTAGATTCAAGAGAAGTCTTTATTGCACTGGAAAGTCAACTGAAAGTATTGAGGCATTTTAAATATATATTTTTTAAAAAAATATATTTCCCTTTAGCCTCACCTACTCTCTCTATGGCCTCTTCACCATTCTGCACCTCTATGCCAACTACCGAGCTGTGAGGGCTGTCTGCATGGAGACCCTCAACCGTGCGCGGCTTTGCCTGGTCTTGCAATCTTTCTTGAAGTCGGGAGAAGTACCAGGCCCAGATGTCACCAACCCTCAAGAGCCTTTACTACTAGGTAACTGCCCACTCGATTATTTTCTCCATACTCTGGAGTTGCTGCTGTGTTGTGGTCTGATGCTATGCTTGTGATCCTTGAGGCTCCCTAATATTCCAACCCTTCTTGTAATTGTAATATATCTACATCAGACATGAGCAAATTTCGACCTTCCAGGTGTTTTGGACTTCAACTCTCACAATAGGTCGAAGTTTGCCTATGCCTGGTCCACATACATACATATGCATATACGTATGTTACACTTGGCAAAACACATTTTGGCACCTTAAATGTTAGTTATGTTTCTGGGTATATTTGATCCGTTGAACTGCACTGTTTCTACCTCTGGTGTAAACACTACATTGCATATGTCACATATGTAATAGGGCTTCTGTCAAATCCCAAAATCTGTCAGTTGCTATACTTTGAGCATAAGAGTTGTGCACATAGAAACCTTGAATGTATCTCTCTTGACTAGGGTTCAGACATCAACTCAAGATGACTCTCGGAGCTCCACTTCACTCAGTAACTTCCAAGTGAGTTGCAACTCGTTCCTTGCCTTCCCAACATACCACCCTATATGATTGTGCATATATGTGCATTTGTTGGATGCCCTAAGGCAGAGGTTGAATAAATGTGGTTCAAGTGTTAGCAAGGGTTTGGACTAGATGACTTTGAAATCCCTTTCAACCCAACAATGTTTGATTTGTTTACAAAGGCCTGTGTATATGTACCCAGTTTAAAAAAAATGAAATTGTTAACTTATTTGTTTTCCCTGGGAAGGTGTTTACTGATATTTTTAAAAGTAAATAATAGTAATATTCTATTAAATGGGACATTTATAGATGTGATTGTTGTTGTTGTTTGTCTTCAAGTCATTTCCAGCTTCTGGTAACCCTAAAGCGAACCTATTGCAGGGTTTTCTTGGCAAAACTTTTTCAGAAGGGGGGGTTGCCCTCCTCTGAGGCTGTGAGTGTGTGACTTGCCCGAGGTCACCATAGCCAAATAGGGATTTGAATCCTGTCCCAATGCTCAGACTTTGATACCATGCTGACTTCATGACAAAAGCAGAGGAGTTGGAATATTACCCATTTAGTTTGCAATTCCCACGTCACCTTTGGAGCACCTCCTTCATTCATGGCTTTCATACATTTTCCTTCAATCCCTAACAGTGTTGCTGAATTCCAGAGAGCTCTGGAAGGGAATTCCACAAAGTACTTAATCTTCTTCAACCAAGCAGCAGGTGGGTATATGAGAAAGTGATGTGTAAGAAGTGTTTAGGTGGCAAGACATTTTGGGAATGTGGAAAGAGGGTGAGGGTTTGTATCAAATTTGGCACAGGGCTAGAATACTATAAAATAGAATGCAATCATAGTTGGAAGAGATCCCAAGGGCCATCCAGTCCAACCCCATTCTGCTATGCAAGAATACACAATCAAAGCACTCCTGACAGATGGCAAACCGGCTTCTGTAAAAGCTTCCAGGGAAGAAGACTCAACCACACTCTTGAGACTGGAGTACAAGGGTGCTGAACCTAACCAATGTTTTTGGGGGTAGCCTTCCATCACCCATCATCAATATCTGCTTCTTTTAATCAGAACATAATATTCTCCCTTTCTGGGGACAGTTTGTAACAATTTCTTGCATCGGCATTAAGGGATTTTCCAAAGGTGTTTTGAAATCAATGGTTTTCTGCGACTGCATCTAGGAGCTGAAAGACAGTTTTCTTCTTTGAATTAAAAAATACTGATGGCTTGTTGTTATTGTTATTTATTATTTTTATTATATCCCAGTTTTCTCTCTTAAAGGAGACTCAAAGCAGCTAGCTGATGGGTTCATAAAATCATAGTGCAAAACAAAACAAAAGCAAAAATTGCAAGCTCTGAGAAACATTTTCTAGTTGAATGTGTTGTCGAAGGCTTTCATGGCCAGAATCACTGGGTTGTTGTGAGTTTTCTGGGCTGTATGTCCATGTTCCAGAAGCAGTCTGTCCTGATGTTTTATCCACATCCTCAGAGTGTGTGAGGTCTATTGGAAACTAAGCAAGGAAGGTTTATATATCTGTGGAGTGTCCAAGGTGGGAGAAAGAACTCTTGTCCGTTGGAGGCCAGTGTGCATACTGTAAATTAATCACCTTGATTAGCATTAATGGCTTTACCAGCTTCACAGCCTGGCTTCTTTCTGCCTGGGGGAATAATTTGTTGGGAGGTGTTAGCTGATTGATATATATACCTGGGATTCCTCTGTTTTCATGGTGTTTCTTCATCAGCTTTCCTATGCGGTCAGTGGTTCTCTTGATGTATTTTCTAGTTGACTTTTCCATCACCATCTATGTCCCTTGGTCGTCTTCCACAGGGACTGTCTCCATCCTCCTTCACCAACAGAGAAGGAGTGTGGATGTGATTAAAGCCTGCAGCCATGCCCTTCTCCTGGAAGCCCTGCTGTCCTGGGATGTGGCCTCGCTGGTCTTGGAAAAAGAATCCCTCTTGGCTGTGCAGAAGCAGCTACGTGAAGGTGATGAACCCAGAAGTGCATCTGGGGAAGTCCTAATATGGGGCACATAGGTAGTATGAATGGGAAGATACATAGAAACCTGTAGGACGCAGAACAGGCATGGGAGAGCACTTCCTAAACCAAGTAGATGACAGTGCATTGGGTGATCCTGCAGGATAGTCCATCTTTTTTTCCTTTTTGTACCATCCAGGATCGAAGAGCAAGCATTGTGGTGTGGTTTCCGAGACACATAGGATACTGGACAGGATATTTCCTAAATTTCTGGCAGGTATGTCATGTAGGTGTAAATACTGAGACCATTTACTTTAAACATTTGGATCCATAATCAGATTTCACTACATGAGTGTGTTAGGCAAATCGAACAAGTTGGCATCTAAGGTAAAGGTAAAGATTACCCCCTGACATTAAGTCTAGTTATGTCTGACTCGGGGTTGGTGCTCATCTCCATTTCAAAGCCGAAGAGCCGGCATTGTCCGTAGACACCTCCAAGGCTTAAGCGGCTGAGGGGGAAAAGGAAGGAGCATGAGGCTGTTAGGAATGGTGGGAGTTGCAGCCCAAAACCCCTGGAGATCCAATGTTTGGCCAGGCCCGATCAAGATGTTCTATTTGGAGATACCACACTCTTGTTCTTTCATTTTCCATCCATTTATGTCTTTTAAGGTTTGATGGCAGCAGGATGGGTGACAGAGCGGAACCTTTTGGGCCCAGAAGAGTGGCGCGTGGATTGGACCGTTGCTGGGAAGAAAGCATTTTGACTCTAGGAGACTGTTGGACATTGGAGTATCAAAGCTATGGCTTGTTCAAACCGAGACTGGATGGTTGGCGCTGAGTCTGTCTTCGCCTCTTTAGAGCGGGGCTAAACTGTAATGCCAAAAGGGAGGTAAGGTGCAGACTGTGTACGTGCTCCCTCTTTCTCAAAGAATGTGATTTGCTAGCAGGGCAGAAAAAAAACAAACATTTTATATAGATTTTATATGAGGTCTTTCAAGACGGTGCAGATAACATATTATCGGCTTTCATGGCCAGAATCACTGGGTTCCTGTGAGTTTTCCAGGCTGTATGGCCATGTTCCAGAAGCATTCTCTCCTGATGTTTAGCTCACTTCTATGGCAGGCATCCTCAGAGGTTGTGAGGTCTCTTGGAAACTAGGCAAGTGAGGTGTTAGCTGGCCAAATGTGGACAATTTCAACAGAAAGGAGGAAACCATGAAAATGAACAAAATGTGGCTAGCAGTATTAAAAACTCTAAAACCAGGACAGTAAATAAAGAACAACACTCAGAAAACAGGAATTCCAGGCATGAAACGATCAGGGCCAGCTAACACATCCCAACAAAGGATTCCCTAGGCAGGAAGGAGACAAGCTTTGAAGCTGAAAGGCCATTCAGTGCTAATCAAGGTGGCCAATTGCAACATTCACACTTACCTCAAGCAGACAAGAGTTCTTTCTCCCATCCTGGACATTCCACAGATATTCAAACCCAATTTCCTTAGTTTCCAACAGCTTTTGAGGATGCCTGCCATAGATGTGGGCAAACGTCAGGAGAGAATGCTTCTGGAACATGGCCATACAGCCTAGAAAACTCAGCATCTCAGTGCAGATATCATTACATGAAGTACTAGAGTTCGTAAAAGTCTGGATATGACATTTGCAATCCCAATGCTAGTAACTTTGGTTGGTTTATCTCTTCCACAGTATTGTTTGGGTGGCTTGCCTGTAGCATTAAAGGATCAATATAACTTTCTCCCAGATTGCAATTATTCATTCTGTTCCATTTCCCTTAAGCATAGAATTATTTACTCAAAGCCCACATGAAAAATTCTGTGCACATTTTCCTGCTATGTTTGTTACTGTCTTTATATCCTATATTTTTTTGCCATAGATTACAGATATGGTGCTTTTAATATAATGCTCTTTTATAAAATTGGCATTTCCCCCTGATACATGCATTTTTATATCACTGTATTATTCAAGGAACTGCATTGAAGCATTCTGTAAAGTACTGAACAAATGACAGCATTTTTATTGTCATGTGATTCAGGAATGGAAATCCGGGAATTCATATAAAAAAGAATGGCATAACAGCTTTGGATCAGATGATTAGGTGGTGACATATGGGAACTTTAAAAAGCATTAAAATAGAGCACTTACACCCTTAGAATGAATAATGACACACTTTGGCCTAGGTGTCATAAGTAAAAGTTTCTCCTTAGATTATTTCATGTTGTGGACATCAGCTAATCCAGTGCACTTTGATTCCAGTTATAATTTTATTATTGCTTGTATTAGTTGCCTTTATTTTTCTGCATCTCTTCTGAAAAGGTCAAGTACATGGGACTCTTCCTTTTCATTTTATGGTAACAATAACCCTGTGAGGTAGGCCAGATTTAGAAGGGAGACAGGATAACCCAGTGAGTTTTGTGCCAGAGTGGAGACTTGAACCTTGATCATCTCTATCCAATGCTCTATCTGTAAATCATGGGAAGTCACAGTTTATGTTGGGACCTCCACAGTCCCCTGAAGGCTGAAGTCTGCAATATGCCAGAAGAATTGTTGGGAAGGGATCATAGTTTATGATGAGATACCACAACGGGTGGTACTCAGGCATAGTAGCCCCACAAGAAGCTTGCAAGAGCCATCATGACCAAAGCGTTGATGTTCACCACACGCCTCCAGACCGGATGCTCTGAGATGTCCGTCAGGCGCCGCAACTCTTCCGCTTTCTCCTCCGGGGTCGGCTCCACCTGGTCTTGTTGGCTTGTTCCCGTCCCACAGAACCAGTTGAGACATTGACGCAGCTTGCGAATAGGAAGCACTGTCTTCTCATCTATGAGGAAAGGCCAGATAGAAGACTATGAAGCTGGTTATAGGGCTGCGAATGGACCATCCCAGGAGAATGGAGCTCCCATAAGTGGAGTGGATGAGTTGGGGCCACACCAGGAATGGTTGGAACAAAGCTTGGAGAAGTTACTTTTTGTTCTTCAGCCAACCATGCTGATGGGGAAAATTATACGGCTATGAATAGAACCATAAAGCTTGCAGAAGTTCTCTTTTGGTCTTCAGCTGACCATGCTCAAAGGGGAGTCATGGGAACTGTAGTCCAAAAAGTACCTTTTCCGAGAATAAAGAATGCCTGCTTCCCTGTCTCCAACACTCCCATATTGTCTCACCTTCCACTTCCAGTATGCTCTCCAGCTTTCCATTCTTTGCTTGGGCCATCTCTATCTGTTGCTGGCGTGCAGCCTCCTTTAGTTTAGCTTCCTCCTCTTCCTCGGTGTCCAGATCGATCCGTTCCTCCTTACTGTACCTGAGGCTGAACACTAGGCGATGCAACTGGTAAGACAAAGAAGTTTTTTTAAGATGTCTGAATGGAAGGAATAGAGGACTGAAGTGGATGAATTGACACAGAAAATGGAACAAGGAGATAACAAAGGAAGACTAGAAAGAGAAAGGGATGAATAGAATGACATTCACAGACTATAATACATTCACAAAGTTATGAACAAAGGCTGTGGCTTCATGGAATACTAAATATATTAATATACCAGCCTTTTTCTGTACATATAACAAAAGGAATCTTCTCAGAGGGAAACTGGATTTTGGTAAGGACGTTTGCTTTTACACATCAACACTACTGACCACTGTAAAGACCTGCAAGACCTGTATTGCTTCACTCAGTCTTTTGAAAATTTAGAGCAAAAGTCATGATTAGGATATTTCTGGATCCTATTACCCCCTGTCCCACTCCCTATATAAACATGCTTTATGCCTGGGGCGTTAATACCACTCTCTATTCAGCTTTGGTTAGACCCCACCTCGAATAATGTGTTCAATTGTTTAGCCTGCAGAAGAGAAGGCTGAGAGGAGACGTGATGAGGGCCATGTATAAATATGTGAGGGGAAGTCATAGGGAGGAAGGAGCAAGCTTGTTTCAGCAGCCGTGGAGACTAGGACAGAATAGAACAATGGCTTCAAACTTCAGGAAAGGAGATTCCACCTGAACATTAGGAAGAACTTCCTCACTGTGAGAGCTGTTCAGCAGTGGAACTCTCTGCTGTGGACTGTGGTGAAGGCTTCTTCTTTGAAGGCTTTTAAGCAGAAGCTGGATGGCCATCTATCAAGAGTGCTTTGAATGCGATTTTCCTGCTTCTTGGCAGAATGGGGTTGGACTGGATGGCCCATGAGGTCTCTTCCAACTCTATGATTCTATGTGTATTTCAAAACCTTTATTTTTGTCCACTCTTAAAACAATATCTCCTCCTCAATACCTTTCCTCCATGCAGGTTCTCCCTAAATTAACAGCCTTCTTGAAACTGCAAATGCCAGGTTGTTTCCATGGAATCATGTAAAATGTCCCTGTGATTGACACCACTGCTCCAGCTTTATAAATTCAAGGATCAGAGGCTTCACTTGTGCAAATAAAGATGCACCCACTGAGCAGTTTTGCAAAGGCAAGGGACTAATAAATAATAAGTATGTCTTCCTTGGGATGGTACTGCTGACAGAGGAATCCCAGGAAGATGGTAAAGTAGGCATTTGCTCCAGAATGCCCAGTTCAGATTTTTGGCCGGAATTGTTCACCTGCCATACTTACATGTTTGTCATGGATCGGCGGGGTGCAGAGAGAGACCACCATTGTGATAACAGCCGTAGCAGAAAAGAGGATGACGGAGAAATAGAGGTAGTGGACGCCACAGATCAGACGGGGACAAGAACTGGGAAACAGGCAGCTCCCTGTTCCGTAAATGAATTCCGGGATCATCCGAGCCATGCCAATGGCCAGTCCTGCCACCAGCCCCCAGAAGGCACCCTGAAGGAGAGGAGCAATACAGGGTGAAGTTGGAGGAGAAGCAACAGAAGAGAAGAAGGAATGGTTCTTGTAAGGTGCCATTTGTCTCCTCTTTTCAATCTCCAATGCACATAGGTTGGGAACATTACTTCATTGGATTAGAGTTTTGAGAAACCTCAACCAGCACAGACATTTGGGGAGCTGCAGACCCACCAAGAAAGTAATTTTCCCCATCTCTTAGTACCACAGCTCTAACATTTACAGCCCACAAAGGACCCTGAAAAGTAATAATTTTCTTAAATCTATGGCATATTGGCCTAATTCTTTTGTTTTGAGTAGAAGAGAACCATTGGCTCAGAGTGCTCCTACACTGTACAATTAATGTGGTTTGACCGCACTTTAAGTTCCATAGCTCATTGCTATGGAATTCTGGGAATTGTAATTTGTCAAGGAACTCTTTGGCAAGCATTCTAAAGACCTTGTAAAACTGTAACTCCCATGATTCCATAGCACTGGACCATGGCAGATGCAGTTGTGTCAAACTGCATTAATTCTATAGTCTAGATGCACCCTCATTTAGATTTACTTATGCATTGACTCACTATAGCAGGTATGGGCAAACTTGGGCCCTCCAGGTGTTTTGGACTTCAACTCCCACAATTCTTAACAGAATACCAGTTGTTAGGCATTGTGGGAGTTGGAGTCCAAAACACCTGGAGGGGGTGAAATTTGCCCATGCCTGCACTATAGGATAATTTATTTAATGGGTTTACTTTAATTGGAACTATTAGGACCCCAGCATCATACTCTTTGCTTTAACATCTCTATCAACAAATATCAACCTTCAGACCAATTGATTCCAGGTGTCTAGGTCATACCCAGATCGAAAGTCTTCTCTACTCTTAGCATTTGGGTTTGCTTCCTACAGCTAACGCCTCTTCTATCCAGCATGTATTCGTGTTGGGAGGCTTATTTCTGAGCTTACTCACCTGCTCGTTGACCCTTTTGATAAAGACTCCAAGGAGAAAGATGGCAGCAATCGGTGGGGCCAAGTAGCTACTGACGGACTGGATGTAGTCAAAAAGCTGCCCACCTTGGGCAGCCTGCACTATTGGGATCCATGCGATACTGATTCCCACAAGGACCAAGATCCACACCCTGGGGGGAACCATACAAAAAGTTAAGGCGGCATCATCTCATGGTGGACAAAGGATGGTAGCCAGAAACAGCCGAAGAAGTCTAGAGAGAGCAACTTAATGGGAGCATGGAAAGGATTCTGTCTGAAGTTAGGAGATATGCCCTTCTTTCTGGCATCTGAAAAGATCAGTGGAGGCAAAGGGTTCAATTTCAGTGGGACAATTATTCAGACATCAGTTTTACCCTGAATTTAAAAGGAGCTATTCAAAGAACTGGCTTCAGTACCTTGGATAGCATCTCCATTTGGACAAAAAAAACAGTCTATTCATTGCTCCATTGCTGTAGTTTCCTAGATTACAAACTCATGTGTTATGCCAATTTTGAGGTTAACTTTCCCTAACAACCCTGGATATAATTCATGAGAGATCCTTCGTTGCTCTAACTATGGTTCCCAAAAGTCACCTTGGATCATACAGAAGAAGAAAGGCAGAATATAAATTAAACAAATAAATGGAAAGATTGTTAGCAGAAAATCAATGTTTGCTTAAGGTGGTTTAAGTGCAGATACACTCTCAGGACCTGTGATTTGTACATGGCTGTGGATGAAGAAAAGAAACTGGCTGGAACACTGGAAAAAAAATATCCAAGGGATGATCAAATAAGACGGTTGCAACAAATGTTAATAGAAAGCCCCATATAAAAGACCTTAGAACCTCTTTAGAGCAGGATTAGGGACAGTATGGCCCTTGTACTGAACCCACTACATCTCTGGTTATAGGCCATGATGCTTGCTGATAATGGAAAGCAGCAATATCTGGAGAGCTTCATATTCCCATTGGTCTTCATCTTAGGAAGGCACTACAAACTGGGCATCTCTTATTTGGAATTTCAAAATCCCAAACATTCAAAAATCCAAAATTGTCTCTACGGTGGCTGAAATAGTGACACTGTTGCTTTCTGATGGTTCAGTGTGCACAAATTTTGCTTCATGCACAAAATTATTGAAAATATTGTGTATAAAATTACCTTCAGTTTATATAAGGTGCACATGAAACATAAATAAATTTTGTGCTTAGACTTGGGTGCCATATCTCATGATGTAAATATATGCAAATACAGGTATCCCAAAATCTGAAAAGATCCCATACACTTTTGGTCCAAAGCCTTTTAGATGAAGGATACTCAACTTCTACTAAATGGAAGTGGAGAAGTCACATCACTACAGTCTTTCTCACCTGCCCACTATCAATAGCTCCTTGTCATGGGCTTGCGGCCTCAGGCGGTTGTAGATGTCCATGGTGAAGAGGGTGCCGCTGCTGTTGAAGATGGAAGCCAGGGAACTCATCAATGCGGCCAGCATCACGGCCAGCATGAGGCCCCGGAGTCCTAGTGAAGTAAGAGCAGGAGAAAGGAGAATGCATAGCATTAGTTCCTAGAGCTCAGTACTCTTCAGGCCCCATAGAAAGGCTTAGGATTGAAGGGGTGGCTTCTGAGGACCTGTTGAGTCCACTCCACCCAGTGTTCAAAAGGAGTGATGTGGGGCCAAACACAAATGGACCTTCTGCCCTTACCATTCGGCATGAGGGCTACCACCAGTTTGGGGTAGGCGATATTGGAACACCCAACCTCTGTGCCACATATCCTCATGCATTCCTCTGGGATGACACAGGCCACATCATCTGAAAAAGCAAAGGGAGATGAGAGGAGGCTGAATATTTGGACCGATAGGTTGCTGTTACTGTTCATCTCTGTGGCGGGCTGTGGTGCAGCTGGTTAGTAGCCAGCTGCAATAAATCGGTTTGAAGCCAGCCGGGGTTGGATTGAGCTCCTGATGATGAAATAGCCTAGCTCACTGTTGACCTATGCAGCTCGAAAGGCAGTAGAAAATTTAGGTACCGCTTTATGCGGGTAGGCTAGTTTAACTAATTTACCACACCATAAAAACTTCCAGCAGTGTGCGGACGAATGAGGAAGTACTCCATCAAGGATTCGGTGTCACAAGTGGACGGTTAAGCAGCAACTCCCCCCTGTGGCTGGAATCTAGCATAGCCTCATGAAACCAAAAGCTGGAAAATGTCAAATTGCCTCTGTCTATATCATATATCTAATGCCATTGAATGTTTGCTATGTATATGTGCATTGTGATCCGCCCTGAGTCCCCTTCGGGGAGAGAAGGGGAGAATATAAATACTACAAACAAACAAACAAACAAACACATTTCAAAACCCATCTCAAACAATGTTCCCCAGTGTTTACCTGGATACAAAATCCGGCTGATCATGCCAGGCATAATCATGAGAAACATGGGCAGCAGCTTGAGGTAGCCACAAAGGATGCATCCGGCTTTGACATGGGTCAGGTTCTTGCCAGCCAGGCACCTCTGCACTATGACCTGTGTTGAGTAGGAATAAAACAACTTGTCACGTGTCTTCTCTGTTTCAAGAGCTTTACTAATATTTCACGGCATCCAGAGTGAAAAAGTGCCCTGGCATTAGCAGATGAGAAGCAATTCTGCCAGAGACCCACCTCTGCTATTCATACCTGATCGCTGCACCAGTACCAGATAGAGTTGATGGTAAGGCCAAGGATCACAGCCGGCCAAGGCATGTCGCTAGTCACAGCATCTCTGATCATGTGGAAAGAGTCCTCCCGGGGCTGATAGCAGGAGGCTGAGATGTTGTACAGGTCGGGAGCTGGAGATAACCTCTGCCTGGGAAGGGCCTCCATGTATTTGTCGAACACTCCTTGATACCCTCCCACTTCATTAAAGGCTACAGAGGAAGAAGTAGGGATTCCTGCTCATAGGTTTATCCTAAGTTTCTGCCAATCTTTTTGCCTCTAGGAATTTCTAGGCCCTTCAGCATCACTTTGGAAGCTGAACATGGAATCATATATTGTTATCAAATTAATGAATATTCTGCAAAAGTCAAATCCACAAATGTGGCTTCTTCCGGTGATGCTGTACTCACCAAATCCCATGAGAACGAAAGCTCCACTGACCATGACAAATGTCTGGACTGTGTCTGTGTACATGAGCGCTGCCAACCCACCTGGAAGAGAGACAGGAGGCAAAACTGTTGAAGTGGGAATGATTGTATATAGAGTTGTTTAAATGTAATTGAGTTATAGTGTTGCAATGTGAGCTGGAGATTGCATCATGCACTGTCTGCTGTCCACTATGTGAGTGTGTAAAGAGTTAACTGTGTATTGCATCAGACAGCAGAGGTGGTTATAAATAGCTCCTTGTGTTATCTTTTTTCTCTCTGCTCTCTGCCTCTCTGCACTCTGTCTGTACATATCGTCTTGAGAGTTATCCGTTTGTTAGTAAATTTTTTGTAGATAGCCAAACAGGCTTCAGCCTCTTCATTGGTGCCAGTGATTCTTCGTTGATCTTCTGCTGCATGTGTGTTTATCCAAACTGCGCGCTTTGACAAAAACAACCCAATTGAGACCGATCATGTGCAGTGCCTACAGAATACTGACTGTTGGGGGTCTAGAAATTTTGGGAATCTGGTAGATGGAATGGAGTATTTTGGAAAATAATTGATGGACAAGAACATAAGCAAACAACCTTTTTTGCAGATGTAACATGCATGTTTGGCAGTCGGTTGCTGTGAGTTTTCCGGGCTGTACGGCCATGATCCAGAAGTATTTTCTCCTGATGTCAGGAGAGAATGCTTCTGGAACATGGCTGTACAGCCTGGAAAACTCACAGCAACCCAGTGATTCTGGTCATGAAAACCTTCAACAGCGCAAGTTTGGCAGTGTTCAGAAATTCTTTCTTTTTACATAGCTCTCTTGCTCTTGTGCTTGCCAAGTCATGAATCACAAACTGACCAGCAATGTAGGTTTGCAACTCTCCAGACATTTGATCTCGAGTAGATAACAGGTGTTGATGTGCTTCTTCCTATTTCCTTCTTGCCATAAATCACCACACTTGCTGATAGATATTTAATCTAACCTACTAAAAGAACTGGAGAAGTCAGACTGTTTCTCTCTAACAGCCTTCTTCTAGACATTAGGCAACCTTACTCCCTGTTGTATTTGATCCCCTCTTTCTGCAAGACTGGCTTCCTGCTGGGTACTCAAGCAATCCTCCCATTTAAGACTCCCAGTTACCTGTCACGGTGTAAATGGTGGTTATGATCAGGAGGGCAATGACAGCCACATAAATATTCCAGCCCAAAGCTTGTTGGATGAACACGGCACCAGAGAACATGTCCACCTGTGGCGAGATGGAGAGAAGAATACATTAACTATGATTTCCAAATAGGCATTGATATACTACTACTGAAAAGACCAAAGAAGGAGTCCTCCTTCCAAAGGTGGGATTGCCAGGAATATAACTTTGGGGAGGAAGGAGGGAATAAAATATTGACTTCCAATAAGAATTCTGCCCCTTAAGTACCCAAATTTCTGGCATTCTGAGACAGGGATAACCCTAAATATCTAGAATTCTTATATTTCCTGTGCTTATCATTCCTTAGGTAACATTGCCTGGCCCTTTCTTCCTAAACTGTACAGAATAACCTCCGTATCCATGAGGGATACGTTTCTAGACTTTTCATGGACATGCAAAGCTGTTTATAATAGTGAGCTCTATTAAAATGATGGATTTCCAGTCCAAGAAGAAGGACTTAGAAAATGTGCAGAGAAGACGCATTTTGTTGGACGTGGATAAATGAAACTGCAGATAATGTACTGTATTTCAAAGTTCAACTAGAAATTTGGCCTTTAAAAGAAATTTTCATTTCAAGGAGGAAACATTCTTCTTTGGGTCGTAATGCCCTACAACTCTGAGGCTAGGTGAATTGGAAGATTTTGGATACTATTCAGGTGACATTGTCTTTCTCCTCAGGTGCAAGAAGCCTAATCTTAACCCTTACTTATTCCATACCAGAATTTGCCCCCTCTCATATATCCCATCCCCAAATTCTTGGTGCCTGGAGAAGCTACTTACTGAAATTTTGGTGAAGATATACATGAAAAGAGAGAGGATGGAGAGGTAGAGACGAATGCGCTGACCTCCAAAGCGCTTCTTCAGATATTGCGGCATTGTGATGACCTGCATGGATCGGGGAAGTAACAGGGAAAGATATTACAGTAGAGTCTCACTTATCCAACATTCACTTATCCAGCGTTCTGGATTATCCAACGCAGTCTGCCTTTTAGTAGTCAATGAAAGCCAGGACACGAAATGGGTCAAGGTTTACCTCGAAAGCACAACCCTAATAATTATATCTTTGATGGCTTTTGCTACATTTTGCCTCACTATTAATACCACTGTTTTCTTAAATTCAATTTCTTCTGTGAAACACAGTGTATTTATTTATTTATTTATTTATTTACAGTATTTATATTCCGCCCTTCTCATCCCGAAGGGGACTCAGGGCGGATCACATTCTATACATATAGGGCAAACATTCAATGCCCATATATACATAGAACCGAGACAGAGACAGATGCAGAGGCAATTTAACCTTCTCCTGAGAGGATGTTCGATTCTGGCCACAGGGGGGAGCAGCTGCTTCATCATCCACTATGATGACACTTCCTCATTCCAATGTCGTAAATTAGTTAAATTTGCCTCCCCACTTTATAAGTGGTACCTTATTTCCTACTTGATAGATGCAACTATCTTTCGGGTTGCTAGGTCAGCAACGAGCAGGGGCTATTTTTTATTTTTTAATTGATGGGTGCTCACCCTGCCACGGGCTGGCCTCGAACTCATGACCTCATGGTCAGAGTGATTTATTGCAGCAGGCTGCTCACCAGCCTGCGCCACAGCCCGGCCCCTATTTGATTCCCTAGGTCTTTTTTGGGTCCCCTGACAATTGGAAATCGACCCAACTTTTGCCATGGAGGACCTAGTGATGCCTAGAAAGAGATTCTCTCTAGGTATATCCTTGAGATCCTCCAGCGCAACTCTACAGTGTGCTTCTATTGGACATTGCTTGTTCAATGTGATTCACATTTGCAGTTCTGCGTATCCACACAATATCCAGTCCTATCTATATATATAAAAGGGTAATGAAATTTCGGCCTAGGACAAAACAACAAAACTACACATCCCAGAAACACTAAACTTGGCAGCACAACCCCTCATCTATGCCTCTACGTTCATACAACAAAAAGAAAAGAAAAATAAAGTCCTAATTAGAGGGAGAGGAATAATTGTTTTTATCCCATTGCTGCTAGTTAGAAGGCTAAGCTCCACCCACTTGGTCTCCTAGCAACCCACTCAGTCCGGGGGACAGGCAGAGTTAGGCCTCACTTAGGCCTCTTCCACACTGCCTATAAGATACAGATTATCTGATTTTAACTGGATTATATGGCATTGTAGACTCAAGGCCCTTCCACACAGCTATATAACCCATTTATAATGGACTTAATGTCCCGGGAAAACCTTTACCCTTTACCTTACCTACCACCAATGCCTCAATACTTTATTTCCCATACCACCATACTTCGCCACAGCAACGCATGGCCGGGCACAGCTAGTAACATATATAGAGCTGTATTGTACATAGATGCACTGTGTTTGCCAAGGCTGAATTCGAAAAACAATCATCACGGTTAATAAATGTGTTAAGATGAAAAATCCCTTCCCTTACCCCAGCTGTGAGGTAGACTGGGACGAAGAGCCATCCAAGGAGGAGAACAATGAAGAGAGCCTAGGAGGAAAGCGGTGTGAGATCAGTAGAGATTGGGAAGGGTCAAGTTAGCAACAAAAGGCCCTTTTTGATACCAACTTTTCATATTTCCAGGTTTGCTTCCAAATTCTTTCTTGAGGTTTCCCTTCCTTTCCCATTGTGTTCTTCCTCTTCCCACTTTAGAGCTCTGCAATGTTTCATTGGTTTGTATAGCAAGCATGGGCAAACGTTGTCCGTCCAGGTGTTTTCGACTTCAACTCCCACCATTCCTAACAGCCTTAGGCCCTTTCCTTTTCCCCCTCAGCCGCTTAAGCGGCTGAGGGGGAAAAGGAAGGGGCCTGAGGCTGTTAGGAATGGTGGGAGTTGAAGTCCAAAACACCTGGACGGACAACATTTGCCCATGCCTGTTGTATAGGAACAAAGCCTGGAACTTTCAGAGATATATTTCACGTCATGCACTCTGCTCATTAAATGAATCAAGTCTTTGGTTCCTCTTCCTGCAAATTATCGCAGCCTGTTCCCACCAAAGTGATGTGGAGCAACTCTTACATTCCATTCAAATCCTGCCACGGCCAAGCCATTAGCTGCTGCAGTGCCTGCCAAACCCACAAAGTGCCCGCTGCCGATGTTGCTAGCAAAGAGAGATGCCCCGATCTATGGAGACAAAAACAAAACAAACAAAAAATAAGGCAGGACCCATCAAATCAATCACTGTTCTCACTAAAGAATTGGCACTTGTCACCTCTGGATTAATTTTGTTACCATAATTAATTCACCCAGATTGCTGTGTGGCCATGTTCCAGAAGCATTCTCTTCTGATGTTTCACCCACATCTATGGCAGGCATCTTCAGAGGTTGTGAGGTCTGTTGGAAACTAAGCAAGTGGGTTTATATATCTATGGAATAATATCCAGGGTAGGAGAAAGAACCCTTGTCTGTTGGAGGCAAGTGTGAATGATACAATTGGCCACCTTGATTAGCATTGAATAGCCTTGCAGCTTCAAGCCTGGCTGCCTCCTGCCTAGGGGGATCCTTTGTTGGGAGGTGTTAGCTGGCTCTTGCTTCAAACAGACAAGAATTTGTGGGCCAAATATCAGGAGAGAATGATTCTGGAAATATGGCCATACAGTCTGAAAAACTCACAGCAACCCAGTGATTCTGGCCATGAAATCCTTTAACAATGCAAGAATCTATTTTCTTCTTGCTTTGTCCCCATCGTTTTAATGTTACTTACCGGCCACCATATCATGTTCCTACCAGCCAAAAAATATCCCCCGACGGTACCTCGGTTGGTACGGCACATGGACTGTGAGACAGAATGATATAAAAAAAATATGTCATTAAGAATGAGTAGATTGGTCATGTTTATCTGTTTATTTTCAATGGCAGGAATCCGTTATCACAGTCTATGCAACTTAATTTTACAAATACTTACCTACATAGCAATGTCATTGTTAATGAGTTGCGAAGATGTTTAACAGAAAAGGCAAGAATGTCTCAGTGAGCATCAGGTTCTATAATGCAGTTTGAAACAGCATTATATGGTCAATGTAGACTTATATGCATCTACACTGATCATATAATGCATATAGACTCATATTATATGAGTCTACACCAGACATGGGCAAACTTTGGCCCTCCAGGTGTTTTGGACTTCAACTCCCACAATTCCTAACAGCCTACCGGCTGTTAGGAATTGTGGGAGTTGAAGTCCAAAACACCTGGAGGGCCAAAGTTTGCCCATGCCTGGTCTACACTGACCATATAATATAGTTTCAAGCTATATTGTATGGCAGTGTAGATGGGGCCCTCGTTGGTGTCCTCATCATGCATTAGTTCCAATGTACATCAGTCTCTTTGTCAGATCTCCAAAGGATTAGTATGCCCTTTAGCATAGATATCCATCCAGTATGTGCTCGTCATGTCAGTTTGCATGGGACTATGATCAAAGTAAACAGTCCAACCAACTGTCGAGGTGTTGCACAGGCTTTATGAAAGACATGGCCATGTTGTGGAATCAGGGAATAACGTCATGAGTTACTTCTCTAGTTGGACCACAGTCCATATGCAGCTACCTCTGTAAATGCTCCCACCTTCAGGGAACATATTGTACAATCACTAATCTGTAAAATTTTACACCTCATTAACAGCTGCTAGTACATTCCTGAACTATGTTACACTTGATAATAATTAACTCTTCTGATCAAGCTGGGAATCAAAGAGAAGAGACAATAAAGCATTTGTGAAACCAGCAGGAGACAAATCATGCAGGTCGAGTCTTGTGATGTTGGGGCCCTGGAAATTGAGCAAAAGATACACAGGAAAGTGTTCTAGGTTCCTCAATGGCACTGGTGGTGTTCATATCTCATTTTATAACTGATTAAAATGTAATAGTATCGAATCAACTTAACTTTTGGGTATAAACTAATATATTTAAATGATAACGTACAATCACATCTAGATTAGGGAAATTTTGGCATATCAGATCCCCCGCCAAACGTTCTAGGTACTCCATGAGACCATACTTGATTTCTAGATTCTGACGCCTTATTGGATTGCCTCTGCACAATTATTCTCTGGGGCCACTTCCACACAGCTGAATAAAACCCCACATTATCTGCTTTGAACTGGAATATGTGGCAGTGTGGACTCAAATAACCCAGTTCAAAGCAGATATTGTGAGATTTTCTGCCTTGATATTCTGGGTTATATGACTGTGTGGAAGGGCCCTGAGGTCCCTTCTAAACTGCCATATACAATCCAGATTTACTGCTTTGAACTGGATTATATGACAGTGTAGATTCATATAATGTAGGCCCCTTCTACACTGCTATATAATCCAGATTCTCAAAGAAGATAATCCACATTATGTGCTTTGAACTGGATTGCATGAGTCTGTATTGCCATGTAATCCACTTCAAAGCAAATAATCTGCATTTTATATGAGTAGTTTTCCAATCAAGACAAACTAAAAACAGGTGATAAACATATGAAATACAGTAATTAATTTTTTAAAAAACCAATAAATATACTCTAAATGAATACAGTATAAGGAAATAAACATGAAAGCAACATTCAGAATCATGCTTTTGCATGGAGACAGCATAAAACAATTGAATAATACCTATAGTAAAACTTCCTAGTGCTGAAAAGTACTTTATTTATTTATTTATTTATTTCTATCCCGCTTTTCTCCCATGGGTGGGATTCAAAACGGCGTACAACATATAAAATTCATACAAATACATCCAACCATAATACATAATCAGTTAAAACATCATATCCCGATATAAAAAACCCAATTAACATAAAAAAACTGCTTTGGAGAAAACAAAGCTAGAAGCATTGAAATTCCCCCCTCTCATTTCCATAGGAACCTCAAAATTTACATCCAGTTTCAGCTGAAGCAAAAGTTCCCACAGTATTTGAAATCATGCATGATAAATTATACTAGAATTAAATCTTCATAGTATTCATAATTCTTCTTGAGTCTTCTTTCTAAAAATGACCCTACTAAGGGACACATGATGTAAAGATATATGAAATACATAGAAAGACATAAGGGATAGCAGTTATGCCTGGGAGAAAGGCCATTGGAACCCGAAGAAATCTGTATGGCTAGATTGCACTATGTGATACGATTTTTGTTCCTGGGTTATAAATGTCATTTCCTAATTGGTTCTATCATAAAAATCATACCGGGACGGACATCCTGCAGCACATTTTTCTGTAGTTTTTCAATGAATATCTCATAGTCTCAACCACAGAATCATAAAATAATAGAGTTGGAAGAGACCTCATGGGCCATCCAGTCCAACCCCCTACCAAGAAGTAGAAAATTGCATTCATGTGTTTTATTGTATTTTTAAAATGTTTAAATTGTTTATTTTATTTTATTTATGTTATTACTGTTTTTGTTTTGATATTTGTTGTAATTGCTTTATTCTGTTTTGTTTTGGGCATCGCCCCATGTTAACCCCCCCAAGTCCCTTCGGGGAGATGGTGGTGGGATAGAAAAATAAATTATTATTATTATTATTATTATTATTATTATTATTATTATTATTATTATTATTATTATTAAAGCACCCCTGACAGATGGCCATTTTAACCTAGTTTGTGGCAGCCATAAAAATGTCATTTCTGGAGTATAATAACTACTTTCAAAGTAAGTACCGCACAATTAAACAGGAAATGACACTTTCAAACTAAGAACAGATTTTTTTTTTTTTACAAATTTTGTTACATAGTGTTATTTGTCTCCAGAGTCTTAGGGTGCATCTGCACTATATGCTATTGAATCATGGGAGTTGTGGTTTGGTGAGTCACCAGACTTCTTTGGCAGAGAAGCTAAAGACCTTGTAAAAGTACAACTCCCACGACTCCATAGAATTGAACTATGACAGTTAAAGCAATATCAAATTGAATTTATTCTACAGTGTAACGCAGGCCTGGGCAAACTTTGGCCCTCCGGGTGTTTTGGACTTCAACTCCCACAATTCCTAACAGCCTACCGGCTGTTAGGAATTGTGGGAGTTGAAGTCCAAAACACCCGGAGGGCCAAAGTTTGCCCATGCCTGATATAGCAGCACCACTTAATCCAACACTCAAACCACTCCACTGTGCTGGTTCCCAACTCAGAAAAGGCAATGTGACTCTATATTAGGGATGGGAAGATTAAAGATATTTTGGAAAGTATTTATGTATGGCTTACATACCCATAGCCCAACTCCGATGACCGCCAAGAAATAGCAGCAGATGACCGAAATGTCTGCAGGGTTGCTGATGGTCACTTGTGTTGGCGCATGGATCGGTGAATCCTGCTCCATGGTTCCTCCAAGTCCGAATCTTCTCTATAGTCAAGGAGTTCTGTGGTCCTGCTCCTCAAGAGCAGAGGCACGTAGGCACCGGTGGGTTAATGACAAACTCAGTCGGGACCAGTTGGGTGTACGATTAACTTGTGGTGTACGTAACACGAAGGTTTAGGTGGGGAAAGGAGGGCACAGGGTGGTGTCAGAGGGAGCAATTTCTGTTAATCCTAGTTTAAGTGGACACTTCCTTTTCAGCGGACATCAACTGCCTATGAGTAGTTGTGTAATAGGCATTAACAGGTAGACCACTTACAATCACTCTATGATCAGAGAAGCGTTGGTTTTTAGCCTACACATGCTCACATGTTCTTCTCATGGTGCCAGTATAAGGTCTTCCTGTTAAAGCTAACCTTAGGGGAAGAAATTAGCCGTAAGTTAACTACAGCAGAGTCTCACTTATCCAAGCTTCACTTATCCAAGCTTCTGGATTATCCAAGCAATTCTTGTAGTCAATGTTTTCAATATATCGTGATATTTTGCTGCTAAATTCGTAAATACAGTAATTACAACATAACATGACTGCGTATTGAACTACTTTTTCTGTCAAATTTATGTATAACATGATGTTTTGATGCTTAATTTGTAAAATCATAACCTAATTTGATGTTTAATAGGCTTTTCCTTAATCCCTCATTATCCAAGATATTTGCTTATCCAAGCTTCTGCTGTCCCGTTTAGCTTGGATAACTGAGACTCTACTGTAGTCTAGACCAGGCATGGGCCAATGTTGGCCCATGGAAAAGGAAAGGGCCTGAGGCTGTTAGGAATTGTGGGAGTTGAAGTCCAAAACACCTGGAGGGCTGAAGTTTGTCCATGCCTGGTCTAGATAGATAGGCATAGATCAAACAGATGTTAAGGTGAATTCAAGTTTGAATTATGCTCCACCACACTCAGGTCCCTTAAACATAGGAAGCTTCCAGGTTGTCTGTCATAATTAAGAAAATAGTGCCCGAAAGCATTTTCACAAACCTTTGCCCATTATGGCCAGTTCTGTCAGTTTGGCTCCCTTCTTAGGATCTTCAGGTGAAACAAAGGGCCCTTCCTCACAGCCGTGTAACCCAGAATATCAAGGCAGAATAACCCACAACATCTATTTTGAACTGGAGTATCTGAGTCCACATTGCCATATATCCCAGTTCAGATAATGCGGGATTGTACACACCTGTGTGGAAGGGGCCAAAGATTAAGATATCAGTATGACCAAGAAAGGGATTAGATCTTCCCCATGTTTCTCAGGCCTCCTTTCTGAGCCATGAGTCCAGCTTGGCATTTCTTTCAGTGCATCAAAAATCCTTATCAGGTTCTGATCAACTCAACTTTATTCCTTCAAGCTCCATCTCCAGATCTTGGAGGCAGAAGGAGCTGAGTCTTTAATTTGCTCCTCCAGATGTTTTGGACTTCAGCTTCCATAATTCCCACAGCTGGGAAGCTGGCTGGGATTTCTGGGAGCTGAAGCCCAAAACACCTAGAGGAACACAGTTTGAGAAACACTGTTTTAGGGGGTTCAGCTCTGGGTAAGAAAACATGACTGTGTGCAAGTCACCAGCTGACCTAGAAGAGCCAGCAGTAAACTTAGCTTTGTTGTTGCAGCTTGCAATGACTCTGGTTTGTGTGTCTATGGATTTATTTACTGAACTTCCTCCTTGTGGTACCAGTGCTCGCCCTCTGCACTGCATCTATCTTCTGACTAGCACTAGGTAGGGTTAATTAAACATTTCTCCCAAAGTAAGATGGAACAGCCCCTTGTTTCACCATGATTTGAGAACAACTCCACCCGCTCTGATTTCTGGTTTAATTTTTTTTTTAAAGGAAATACATTCTTTGTCTACTAGGCTTGTCCGATCAATGAAAAAAATGTTTCAATTCTCGTTTCTAAAGTAGGGGGTGCTGGCGCTTCGATATAGAAAGTATTTCGGATTTTTTCACCCAAAAATTTTGGATATTTCCGAAAATTCGTAATGATTCTAAATGTTTCTAAAATGGCGGACGCGCATGCGCAATCGCTATACACCGGGCTTGTATGGCAATCTTCCATGTGGATGCAGAGGACGTTAGCCCCCACCTTTGCATCCATCGTGGAAGCTTCTGATTAGCCGGAGAACGGCAGCCTTTTATGCTGCGCTAAGCTCCCATTCAAGGTAGGTTGCAGAAACAAAAAATTTTTTAAAAAAAAATATTTTTAAAAATATATTTTAAAACTTTTTTTGGGGGGGGGGGAATTAACAAAACATTAAGAGACAATTAGAGAATGGTCCAACAATGGTTTGAATTACATTGCTGGTTGCGCTGTGAGACAATGTCTCGGAATGCGTATCAAAAAGCGAGAACAATCCAAAATAATTCCGATATACGATTCAAAACGATTTTTTGGACATGTCTATTGTCTACATGTCTTTGAACAAGATGCTTTTTGAATGGTAGTTGCTAGTTAATGCACAATAATAATAATAATAATAATACACTTTATTTATATTCTGCTCTATCTCCCCGGAGGGACTCAGAGTGGATTACAGAACACATATGAGGCAAATATTCAATGCCTTTGAACACAATGACATATAATACACAGACAGAGGTAAAGGTAAAGGACTTCCCCTTTTTTCATCTTTGGTGTCTGGAGACGATGTTTAACTTCCGGCCATGAAGAGGTGCTCGTTTCATTTTTCCATGCCTAGGAGCCTGTTATCCATAGATTCTCCAATCTGTTGCCTGCATATTTTGCATATTTGCATGGGTACCCTTTTACCTTCCTGCCAAGGCGGTATCTATTGATCTACTCACATTGCATGCTTTCTAACTGGTAGGTTGGCAGAAGCTAGGTATCCATGGGGGTTTTGAAACGTATCTCTGATGACTTATAGCAATCCTATGAATAAAAGACCTCTGATAGACTTCAGGTCTCTGATGTATATTCTACATTACACAAATGTCACCACCAGTGGGTGCTGTTTGCTCATTACTTCCAGTCATGGTACTGTGTGCAGTCATTTAACTTAAAGATTGGTGCATAATTACTTATTAACAGTTCCATCTGCAAGCAATCGTATGAATGTGAAAATAAAATTCAGAAAGTGAAGAATATATTTATTTATTTCATTTATATACTGCTTTTCTCACCCCTGGGGAAGGGGGGGAGGACTCAAAGCGGTTCACAGCGTACTCAATGGCAACATTCAATGCCTCAGATATGTAAACATCAAACATCAAATCAATAACATAAACAATAGAATAAAACCATTAAAACCATAAAACTGTGATAGCAATCAAGAAACAATGAAACATTTAAAACACAGGTGGGGGGAAATGACATTCAAAAAAGGCAATTTCTGGGGGATTCTGGGGAGTGTAAGCCAAAAAATATGTTTTCCTAATTAAGGCAGAAAATCAGGCAACAGAAAAACCGAAATAATAGTCAGCAAAATACTTTATGAGTACACACTGATGGGTGGCTTTTTAGCTTGAACACCACCAGCAATAACTTTGGAAATGTCTGAAATTGCTGGTTGAACCAGAGGTTTTGCAATCGGGAAAACCTATGGAGGAGGGTAACACAATTGAGAAGGCGAGGAAGAGGACATGCTTCTGTTTGAATCAAGAAAGAAATCTGGAGAGAGCTTCTGTGTTTTTTCCTGGTCATATGACAAGCAACACCTGCTAAAATTTACTCTTCTACAGAACCATTAAAGCATAGAATCCCCTTCTGGTTTTCAATCGGGCAAACCTATCATGTGCCTGAAGACACATTTAATTTCGTGGAAGTTATCGGCAGATTCCCACTTGTCTATCTGGGTGCTTGATTACACATGCCAAGAATACTATGATACTTAATACATCAGCATTTCCTTTTGATGAGTATGTGTCTTTGGGAATTCCTGAATGTTTGGGTTCAGAGTCCCAAGCGTGGTTAATCTTCTCCTACTTTGACAAGCTTTAAAGTGTTGTCCTCCAGAAACAGTCTCCAGTCTGGGGCTGAAACCGAATGTTGTCTTCAGTCTTGAGGCAAGAAAGGCTTATATCATGAATGAAGCTGAGAAAGAATGATCAGTATTAATCTGTAGGCATAACTGAGCACCAAATAACCTTCAAATTTGGAAACATTAGCACTGAAGTTAATGTTTGACAATAATGTATTAACATTGATCACTGTAATGTAAATCATAACATTATGTGAATTTTTTAATCGTGTTAGAAGTGACTTGAGAACACACTGCAAGTCGCGTCTGGTGTGAGAGAATTGGCTGTCTGCAGAGACGTTGCCCGAGAATGCCTGGATGTGGTACCATCCTGCTGAGAAGCTTCTCTCATGCCCCCGCAAGCTAGAGCTGACAGATGGGAGCTCACCCCATCTCGCAGATTCAAACCGGCAACCTTCAGGTCAGCAATAGTTTGAAGGGAACCATAAGACTGATGTGAGTTTGACACCTATACCTTAACTTTTGAACAGTTTAAAAAGACATAGGCCGATACCTTACAGAGCAAACCTAGTTTAATAGGGCTGTCACTGTCCGTTCTCACATCAGCCCTGGCTGGAGCCTGGATTCTTTCAATTCTTCCAATGGCAGCTCATTGTTTATCTGTGATTCAGAAGGTCTCTTTCCATGTGATGGATGATAGCTTTTTGCTTATGTGTTGGGCTCCCTCTGAGTCTGGATAATTTTTCTGTCGTCACCTTGCTCCTGTTGTATTCTTGTTCTTTCTCCTCCATGTAATTAACATGCTGATACATTATTTAGCACTCAACATGCCATGGAAATTAATAATGCAAGAATCGGCTTAGCATTGTATCAGAGATGCCAAATCTCCCCTGATCTGGCACTGGGATGCTTTGGAAGAGAGGTAAGAAAAAGAGGAAAAGTTCGGGATAATAGAAGTGGCGCATAGGAATAATAAGGTGGCACAACTTGTTAAAGCACTGAGCTGCTGAACTTGCTGACCAAAAGGTCGCAGGTTCAAATCCGGGGAGCAGAGTGAGCACTCACTCTTAGCCCCAGCTTCTGCCAACCTAGCAGTTCAAAAACATGCAAATGTGAGTAGATCAATAGGTACCACTCTGGCAGGAAGGTAACAGTGCTCCATGCAGTCATACCAGCCACATGACCTGGGAGGTGTCTATGGACAACGCCGGCTCTTTGGCTTAGAAATGGAGATGAGCACCAACCCCAAGAGTCGGACATGACTGGACTTAATGTCAAGGGAAAACCTTTACCTTTACCTAGAAGAAGACATAAACGTGGAGTCGAAAACATATTTGCTATGGTTTCCCTGGACAGAGCACCTTCCTCTTTCCTTCCTAGAAAAGGGAATAGTTGAGAAGAAACTGCTATGCCATGAAATTAATGACTTAACAGTTCCAAAGGGAAAACTTTGATAGAGCAGATAAATGAAGTAAAAAAACAAGCAGCTTTGTGTATACATGTTTCTTGAAATTAATGTGGTTCTTGATGTGACAAAAGTATTAGTTATCATAAGAAACATCAGTTTGCATATGTTACAGGCGCACTAAACTAATCATTGTGCCAAAATGCAACCTGATAAACATCCCTAAACAACTGCTATTAAGTCTAAGATATACTCTGGACTGAAGCCAGGGACATTGTCAGGGAAGAATGCAGAAAGATATTGTCTGTCGCCAAAAGGAAAGATAAGCTTCACAGGATGACAGATGAAACTCTTTAAGCAATCAAGGAAAGAAAAGAAGCAAGAGTAAAAGGTGATGGAAATAGAACCAGAATCCAGAATGCAATCGCTCAATGACTTGTGCTCAGGGACAAAATAAACATCTATAATAATGAATGCAGAGAAATGGAGATGGACAGTAAAAAAGAACAAGAGAACTCTTCCATAAGAGCCTGCAAATCAAAGGGAAATTTGAACCAAGAGTGGGGATGCTCTAAGACCAGCAAGGGAACTCGTGTAATAACTAAGTAGAAACAACACACAGAAGAACAATGTTAAAATTAATATAAAGATGTCAGATGCATCTGAAGAACAATATGAAAGCACTAGGGATGTGCGATCCATTTTAAAAATGGTTCAAAAGCCATTACAAAACTTGGCGGCACTGTTGCTTCATTTCTAGTTACTAAAGCATTCTTAGTGAAAAATTTGTTACTATAATTAAAATAATTAAATTTCGTTACTATTTCATTATAGTAATTGTGCATAATTAAATGACTATAATTGGGGAAAAGTCCGGGGCTACTATCTCCCTCATTTTTAAAGCTATTGGGGTGAAACTTGCTGCAATGGTAGAACACATTTACCACTGTTAGCCCACCAAATTTCAGAATGTTTCACTTATCCACGGAGTTTTGGTGAGTTTTCAAAGTTTTAGGGAGGGACAGACCTCTCTCTCTCTCGACTATCCTGATTGGTGCTTTCTGATGCCAATGCAGTCTGGGAAATGTAGTTTAGGGCAGGGCCTTTTGAATTCTCTGGTGTTGGCTGAACCCTTGTGCCGGCTGAACTGCTGACCTGAGGGTTGAGTTGCTGACCTGAAGGTTGGCGGTTCGAATCCATGAAATGGTGTGAGCTCCCGTCTGTCAGCTCTAGCTTGCAGGGACATGAGAGAAGCCTCCCAGCTAACATATCCAGGCATCCCAGGGGCAACATCTCTGTAGACAGCCAATTTTCTCACACCAGAAGTGACTTGCAATGTGTTCACAAGTTGCTTCTGACATAATAAAAAAAATTATGAGTCATTTGTAAGTTGGATGTTTGTAATTCGGGGACTGCCTGTACAGGGAAAGAATGGTTCCCAACTGGCAATGGTCCAGGCAAGGCTGTGTTTTATTACCTTGCCTGTTTAATTTGCATCATATGTAAAGCAGGATTAGATTCAGAGGGAGGAGACGTGAAAACATGCAAATGATACCATACAACAAGAAGAAACGATTACCAAAGAAAGTTGAGGAAGTAAGTGCAAAAGCAGGTTGACAGTTGAACATTAAGGAAAAAAAATAATGACCATAGATGATTTACATAACTTTTGAGCAGGCAGTGAGATGCTGAAATTGTTTGAGATTTCCATTATTTTGGCTTAGCCGTTAATCAGCATTGAGACTTTGGTCCAGAAACAGAAAAGCAAGGACTTGGAAGGGCAGCTGTGAAGGAACTCGGTAGGATCCTGAAGAATAAAGATATATACTGCAACTGAATTCTAAAGTTAGAATAGTCTACTATACCATCATATTCCCCATTTCTATCTATGTGTCATCTTTGACATCTCCGGTCGGCTGACAAAGAGCAGATGCCAGCCATAAAACGGGCCAGCCATAAAACCTCAATTACACTCTGGTATGCGACAGCAGAAGAGAACCCGACACTATGGTTATCAAAGCTGGTGAAGAAAGCTGATATGAAGGAAATCAACTTATTTTGAGATATGATTCCCTGCATGGATATTAGGTGACACCCTCTCAGCCCCAGAAAACTCCATACTAGGTAGTCACCACAAATCAGAAATGACTTGAAGGCACAATAACACCAACAATTAGGAAAGATTCCTTGAAATTAGGTGTTTGCCATTTGTTCCCTTTCCTTTAAAACAGTTCCTGTATGTTTAATGAGTTTCCACTTCAAAAGAAAATGGCAAAGAGAAAACCACAAATTGAATGACTCAGGGTCAAGGAGTAGTCAGATATTGAAGTTGCATTTTAATAATAATAATAATAATAATAATAATAATAATAATAATAATAATAATAACAACAACAACAATAATAATAACTTTATTCATACCCCGCCACCATCTCCCTGCGGGGACTCGGGGTGGCTCACATGGGGCAAAGCCCGGTCAACATAATTCACAAAAGTAACAACATAAATACATTAGCACAATATACACAGGTTAAAACACAATAAGGTAATAAAACAAGAGTTAATACATCAGTAATAATATCAAACAACCACCAATAAGTGGAAGAAATCTCAAAGCAAACAATAAAATCAAATGTCTTGAGGCCAGGACTAAGCAAAATCAAACAACAGAAGCAAGTCTGTAGCCAAGGAGGCAGTTTAAGGGTTCAAAGCATGCCCAAAATTTTTCAGGTAAAAAAAAAACTGCTTTACTCAAATTTTAATTGGTTAACCAAATCCCTATGCCAAACATATGATAAACAAAAATTAGATTCCCCCAGAACTGCAAGCACAATCTCAATCAAATTTTAATAATTCACACTGTCACTACTACCTTTCTACCAAGTTATATTGCAATAGCTGGCATAGTGGAAGTGACCAAGTTGGTCTACCAGCATCTGGCAGGCAAAGCCTAAGGCATGGGGCGGAGAGGGGAGATTTGACCTGGATTGCAGGTGGAAATGGTGATATCTCCCACCAGTTCATCTAATCCAAACCCTGCCAAAGAAACCATGGAACAGGAGCTAAGAGGGGAAGCTGTGCCATTGTTACGCCTTGGACTTTACATGAACAAGACTGTTTCTGATGACCAAGTGAAAGCTCAATTAGTGCAAAATCCATGGACTCCATTGCCAGGATATGTATTTTCTGTGGATAAGATGAGACACCTAATTTTCCAATCCAAATTGTTCAGCAGATTTCCCTGGTTAGCCTATTAATTTCATCTACAAGGTGTCCTTAGTATAGTGTGGTGTTTGGAGGAGAAATTGGGGGTAAAGGTGGTCCTCAGCAGCTTGGTGCATTGGTTTCTAAACTATCTGGAAAAATGCAATAGAAGTCTTCAATAGACACAAAAAAGTACCATCAGAACAACTTGTGCTTGGCTGAAAACTCCTTGCTATTTCACAGTAGGAAATGTCTTCATGTAACCCGTCATCATGATAAAAGAAATAAGAAGAAAGCAGAAGAAAACAGAAAGAAACTTCTTCCAACTGGGGAAACGATTGTCCTTTGTGGCCAACAAGAACTGGCTTTAAGAGGGAGCAATGATTCAGGACCTATCACCTGTGAAGAACCTTTGCATAATGATGGTAATTTGAAGGCCTTGTTGAGATCTCATGCCAGATCAGGAAAAGTCATCTCAGGGGAAAAACAGCTTCAACGCCTCCCAATTTTTTTTCCTGGTTACGGGCCTGAAAAGAAGGCAAAAGGTTGGTTTTGTCTGAAAACTCTAGAGTGCAGAATCTTACAATTCATGTTGTCTTAATTCTTCATGTAAACACAAGTGATTTGATACCAGAGAAATAACATTTGTGGATTCAAGAAATATTGAGACTGAATCTGAACTGCTATATAATACAGATTATTAACGCAGATAATTCAGAGTATCTGCTTTGAACTGGATTATAAGAGTCTACATGGCCATATAATCCAGCTCAAAGAGATAATCTGGATTTTACAAGGAAATGAAGATATTATTTAGCAGAATTTGGGAATACATCTTTTTTAAGGACTGTATTTTCCAGAATCTCTCAGCTGCCACAAAAAAAGCACAGTGAGGCTGACAGAATAGGCAACAGAAAGGGGGATATCTTTTGTATCTTGCTTGTACCGAACCCTTATTTGACATTTGCAGATGGCATGTCACTTGCAATAAACCAGAAGGATGATTGATATACAATTTGTTCTGACTTGGATTATGTGAGTTCACATATGTATTTATTTATGTGATTGATTTTAGGTGCTGCTGTATCTTGCCCTTCACAAACTTTTCCAAGGCTTCTATTTGTACAAAGTATAGACAAATATTTCTAGGTAGGCCATTTGAGAATTGTGCATTGCTCTACAAAGCTTAAAATGAGGGCTTTTTATTGTCAAATTGGCAAACATGTTGGTCATTTCCTGGTCAGGTCTCATGGTATCCCAGGAGGAAGGTGTTGTGTTTGTCCTAGGATTCCCTCCCAAGGCAGGAATTTTAAATGTATCGATGTAGCAACACTCAGTTCTAACCTGTGATGTTTTAATTGCTCTTGTAGGTTCAGGGCGTGAGCAGCTGAGAAGGTGATGTGATTGCACTATAACCCCTGGAAGCAAGGCAAGATAAACAGCGGGAGAACTGGGGGAGCCCAATTAGATCCCCCAAATGTTCCGATTCAGTAGGTTCTTGCTAATGCTGGAAATGAAAGGATCATCTCAACAACATTTATTTCCCCAAAGTCCAAATTGTAATATCTCCAAACTGTTCTCTGGTAACTTTAGTTTTCCCAGGCTGAATTCAAAATGCAAAAGAAGATTGCACTCAGTTTATGTCCAATTGTGAAACTCGACAATGGAAAAAGCCTATAGGAACAAGCACAACTCATTTGAAATCTGGTGTGGAGAAGAGTTCTGTGAATACTGTGGATGACCAAAGAGACAAATAAATGGGTCGGAGAGCAAATCAAGCCCAACTCTTCCTTGAAACCAAGATGACTAAAGTGAGTCATCTTGGTTGACTTGGGACATATCATGAGATACTTAGGACATATCATGAGAAGACCTGACTCACTTGACAAGACAACAATGCTTGGTAAGGTAGAAGGCAGTAGGAAAAGAGGATGGCCTTATTGGAGATGCGTAGACTCATACCATATTGTTATACCGTCATAGTACTTTTGAATCAGTGTCATTGCATGACATGGTGGTTCTTCCATCCATACAGCAGTGCTGTACAACCATTGGGAATGTGAATTTTTCATGTTAAAACTATAGGCATCCTCTGCTTGACAGGTTAGAGTTCTGTCAAAAATTGGACCACAACAATAGATAAGATGCTACTGCAATGCTCTGGAGTATATCTGCCTTTGTACCAGTGTTTTTAGCTTGCAAATATAAGACTGAATATACTAGATTGTGCTAGAGGTAAGCATGTACTTACATGAGCCTCAAAATCTGCTCAGAGGCAATATTGTTCTGTATTGCGGCAGTATTCTGCAGCAGTAGCAGGAGCAGAGTCCAGACCATCTAGTTCAGGCATGGGCAAACTCCGGCCCTCCTGGTATTTTGGATTTCAACTCCCACAATTCCTCTCTGGAAAGCTTGTGACAATTGCTAGACACTTTTGCAGAGATCAGCAAAGGCACCTGGCAATAGCCATGAAAGCTCCAGATTAGAACCCATCCAGCTGTCCAGATCTGCCCCAAAATTTGCTCCGAAGTTTTGACTGATCTCCAGAGCATTTCCCAACTTCTGCTAATGTGGCGTAAAACTGGGTTAACCGGTTTTACATTATGGATGTCTTGTGGACTATCCAGTAGCGACTTCTGGCCCAATTTGGGGTTTTTCGCCAGTGCAGACAAGCCCTCAGAATGGAAAAACCATGTGATGAGGAAGGAGGAGAACCAATTTGTGTCAAAAAAGTGGACCAGGCATTGGAAGTGCACAACATGGCTGTGATCTAAATGTGTCAAAAGAGCAGAACATAAAAAAACAGGTTCTCAAAAAGTGGGAATGCTTGTAATCAATTAATGAACTATTTTCCTGCTATGGTTCAATTGCTAGTTTGAGTGTAGATGTTTCATTCCACTTCATTGTGAGTACAATTGATTACTAGGTGTGGTGAGGGTGCAGCTGTTCCTCCCTTCAGGATTCGCAAGGAAATCTTCCGCAGGGAAAACCCAGATTATCTCTAGTGCCTGGGCAGAGAGGACAAAATTTCCAAAGAGATTAGCTGTATTTGTTATCTAGGCTATTGAAAAATTGTTTTGGATTTTTAAAATATAAATGTTTTGTTATAATGCGGTAAGGCTGCTAACCTGCTCTTGTTGGAAGAAAAAAAATGAAATGCACAGATACAGAATGTGGGATGCTTGGCTCAACAGCAGTACATGTGAAAAAGATCTTGGAATCCTCGTGGACAACAAGTTAAACATGAGCCAACAATGCAATGCGGTGGCAAAAAAAAGTCAATGGGATTTTGGTCTGCGTCAATAGGAGTATAGTGTCTAGATCCAGGGAAGTCATGCTAGCCCTCTATTCCATCTTGGTCAGACCACACCTGGAATCACACTGTGTCCAATTCTGGGCACCACAACTGAAGGGAGATGTTGACAAGCTGGAATGTGTCCAGAGGAGGGCGACTAAAAGGATCAAGGGTCTGGAGAACAAGCCCTATGGGGAGCGGCTTAAAGAGCTGGGCATGTTTAGCCTGCAGAAGAGAAGGCTGAGAGGAGACATGATGATGGCCAAGTAACAAGATGTGAGGGGAAGTCATATGGAGGAGGGAGCAGGTTTGTTTTCTGTTGCCCTGGAGACTAGGACACAGAACAACAGCTTCAAACTACAGGAAAGGAAATTCTACCTGAACACGAGAACTTCCTAAATGTGAGCGCTGTTCAGCGGTGGAACTCTCTGCCCCGGAGTGTGGTGGAGGCTCTTTCTTTGGAGACGTTTAAGCAGAGGCTGGAAGGCCATCTGTCGGGGGTGCTTTGAATGCGATTTCCTGCTTCTTGGCAGGGGGTTGGACTGGATGGCCTACAAGGTCTCTTCCAACTCTATGATTCTATGATTCTATGAAAGAGATGGGAGCTAGAGACAGCAATAGTGGGTAAGATGCTACTGCAAACCTCTGGAGTATAGCTCACCCCAAGATTTCAACAATTGTGAAGAATCAGGATACAAGTAGTCAAGATGGCAAAGGTTATTGATGAGAAAGGATTCGCATTTTAGGCTGCAGTAGTTAGCTTTTGCTTGAAACTGCTGGGAAGAGCAGGATTTCATCTGTTCCTCGCCCCTTCCCTGTACTGATTGAATGCAAACTACTTCTGCATCTTGAACTCAGGCCCCTTCTACACTGTCATATAATCCAGATGATCAAAATCCACATTATTTGATTTGAACCAGATTATATGAGTCTATGGAGCCCTGGTGGCGAAGTGTGTTAAAGCACTGAGCTGCTGAACTTGCAGACCGAAAGGTCGCAGGTTCAAATCCCGGGAGCGGAATGAGTGCCCCGTTAGCTCCAGCTTCTGCCAACCTAGCAGTTTGAAAACATGCCAATGTGAGTAGATGAATAGGTACCACTCTAGTGGGAAGGTAACGGCGCTCCATGCAGTCATGCCGGCCACATGACCTTGGAGGTGTCTATGGACAACACCGGCTCTTCGGCTTAGAAATGAAGATGAGCATCAACCCCCAGAGTCAGACATGACTGGACTTAACGTCAGTGGAAACCTTTATCTTTACCTATATGAGTCTACACTGCCATATAATTCATTTCAAAGCAGATAATCTGGATTTTATATGGCAGTATAGATGGAGCCTCAGTGTGTAGTAATCGAAGTAAGTGAGGACAAAAGGGGAAGGAGGGAGGAGAAAAGAGAAAGTGGGACATTTCAAAAACAGCTGAAAAAGCAGGAGAGGGAAGGAAAATGTGACTGTCCATGCCAAATGGGACAGTTGGAGGATATGAAACTGTATGTGATTTGCTGGTAGAGACTTTCATAAAGACTGTAGTGTTCATTGCCTGGATGAATCACTTACTAGGACCTTTCTGTAGAAGAGAGACAGTGTTCTTATACAATTCATTCTAGGACCTGTAATTCTGAGAGACATATATCATTCCCGTGTGGGCATAGTGTCTGGCATTTGCTTGCGCCAAGTGAGGTTTTAGAAGTTTTAATTTAATTTTTACGCAACATTTTTTTCCATAAATGGCATACAGCAGTGCCAGGGCTACTTGCACGTGTCTTGTGAGAGACAGTTGCCTCAGGAGAAATTCATAGCTGTGAGCCAACTGGGGGTTGCTTGATGTAAACACAGACAGAATAGAAGTAAATACAAGCACAGCTTCATTATGCCTACGGCTGGAAGGCGAAAGGCCATTCCAACTGCCACTGTCCTAGCCTTGGAGGAAGATAATAAATGCAGGCACATCTCCATCATGCCTAAGGCCAAAATAAGATGAGATACCTTCCTTCCATTACAATTGCAACTGACCTACTCTCAGATGGAGAGAAGAAGAGGCAAGTACAGCTCCATCATGCATAGGTCCAGACCAAGCATGGGCAAACTTGGGTCCTCTGGGTGTTTTGGACTCCAACTCCCACCATTCCTAACAGCCTCAGGCCCCTTCCTTTTCCCCCTCAGCCGCTTAAGGGCCTGAGGCTGTTAGGAATGGTGGGAGTTGGAGTCCAAAACACCCAGAGGACCCAAGTTTGCCCATGCCTGGTCCAGAAGAAGATGAAAGGCCCTCCATCTATCTCAACTGCCACTACCCTGTCTTGCGGACAGAAAAGAAAAGACAATATCATGTCTTACTTAGATTGTCACCCGATATTTTTCCCCATTCTTTATCTGTTATTTTTTTTCCAAGTAGATCTGGAATGCTTCTGGTTAGACTGGAAACATTGAATGACTAATGTTTGCAAGGAAAATGTTCTTGCTAATACTAGGACAACCCACTCTGGGATGTCATGCTTATGTTCAAACATATCTCAAATATTTATATTCATTTAGTAAATTGATGTTCTGCTACTTTCCCATCATAGGGTTCTCAGATGGGTTCCAATACAATGCACTGTTAATACACAAACCTGCTTAGCTTCAGCATGTGACATCAGACCAGAATATTTTTTACAAAATATTATCCCTGGACTGAAAGAAATGCCTTTTGTTGAAGTGGATTTTGTGAAGACGCAGGAGGCGCGGGAAGAGAAAGGCGCGGGAAGAGAAAGACAGACGAACTGGATAAAGGTGAAATCAACCAGTTTTATTCATTGGCCAGTAAACAGGTGGGCAGTCCGCAGGTAAAACCCAAAATTGCCACCCTGAGCACAGATGGGTGAGCTTTTGTGAAGTTCACTTTCTATTTCCAAGAAATAAGGTGAATTTTTAGAAGTTAGGTGTCTCTATCCTATTGGCTAAAGCATGATCATGCGCAGTGCTTAAGATTCTATAAAAGTTTTGAAATCAAGTAATTTAAAGTGGTCACGGATAGTGAGATCTGGATTGCGGATAGCAAAACCTGAAGCGCGGATACCAAGTTCCGATAAGCGGATACTGGTACCGGCTGTCTGTGGATCCGTGGACCTGGTAAGACGAAGCTACCCAATGTTCCTAGGTCAATAAATCTCACCAAGTTGAAGAAGAAGCCACCAAGGTCATTTTATTCAAGTCATCTGAAGTGGATGTCAGCTCAGGAGCTGAGATGCCATAACATTGGAAAACAAACATTTTTATGCAGCAAAATCCTTTGAAATTCCCACGCCCACCCCCGCTAGAGCCAGCTTTACCATGATTGGCAGAGCCCTGTTGATGTCACAATCAGCTGGGTGGGATTCTCTGATGAGGCGGGACCAGACCTGCCAGTCAATCGGAGAATGTTTCCCACTTCCAATGCAGATTCCTGCTCTCCAATGACTGACAGGGGGCACGCTGGTCCGGGAGACAAAGGATCATCAAGTACTTTGAGTAAATCATCATTGTCCCACCGAGGGACAGAACAAAGAAGGGCCATCAGGTCCTATGCATTTTATGAAAGTCGTTTGTGAATATGAGTGACCCATTAAGGTGGGTCCGGCACACACGGTGCCCATGTCCATTATGTTTCCTGTGGAGTGTTGTCCAAAGTGATGGGATTAAGACCTGAGTCCTATGAAAAGAGGAAATGTCATTGTGGAAAACAGGACAAGAATAAAGTGTACGATTGGTAAGATAGTTCATTATGTTTAAAATAGTTCTTTACATTACAACTCCAAAGAAAGCTGGGAATCCCCACCCCAAGAACAAACAGGGAACCAAAATAGAGTATTGTATATACTGTCATGATGTTTTTTAAAAGATAACTTCATAATGTTTTTAAAACTTAAAATAAGTCAAAGTGCATTATTCCTAAGACTTTTGTTTCTTCCCTCAGCGTTGGGAAATATCATGCCAGGTCATGAGTGTCTTTGTATTGTTCAAGTAGCTGCACAAAGGACAGGGGGCCCGAACCCTGGATTCCTGTTGTCTTCTGCACTGCTGGATTTATGGGGCCAATAGAGATGGACTGGCCTCAAGGGTAATGGTTGATTGAATCCTTCATATGAAGATGATGCCCAGGAAAACGGCTGGAGCCAGTCCCTGGGTCATGAGGTGCTGATGAAATGTAACCAAAAGGTCTTGATCAGTGGCATTCTTCTCCAAAAGGGTTTATCATATAAGGATATAAAATATATACATTAAAAGGGCAAAATAGGGTTCCCAAATGAGGGAACCGGGGCATCCACGGGGGTGAGGGTGGCAAGGGGTTCAGGGGGATGAAAGGGCATTTACGGTTAGTATGGGGAGAGGGAGAGAATAAGCCCCTCTCCAATGGCCGGAGAGGCCGTGAGGGCCATGTGGTCCATGTGGCTACCGGCGTCAGCTGCGGAAGGCGAAGGTTGGAGAAAAAGACTCGGGAGACGAAAGGAGATACAAAGAAGCAAAAGTAGAGGATAACACACTAGGTTGCACACTTATTAGGGGTTAGAGTACTATATAACTGTCAAAAAGGGAAAAATGTTTCAAAAAATATACCGGGCACCTGCTGCTGCTGGGCTCCTCCAGACCTTCGAACGTCTGCAAAACGGAAATTTAAAAATAAAAAGGTTCTCACCGGCCAAGGCTGATCCTTGCTGCGGCCTCAGCGAGAGAATTTAACAATTTTGACCTGGGGGAGTCCCACACTCGACAACACTTTCCTTTCTCAGGAAACACATGATTTATGGGAAGTCACGTGTTCTTAAAGCTTTCAAACCCCCTTATTGCCGTACTTGAAGAAGGATGTGATAATACTCTGTATAATTTATTCCACTGAATATGAGATCAAAGAGTAAGAAGTAAAGGACATTGTGCCACAATATATAGCAGACAGCAGGCTAATCCAAGCATAAATATATATGGTATCTACTCATGTATAAATCGACCTCATTTATAAGACAAGGGCAGGTTTTGGAGACAATATTATGGATTTTGATATGACCTATGGATTTGTCAAGGGTCATTCTGAGGAAAGAGGAATGCATCAGCACCCTCTCAGGGATCCAATTACTACTTGGTGCTATTTCCCCATCCAGGAATACAAAAGAGGGCTTTCACCACTCTGGTTCAGTATTACTCTTACTCTGAGTAGACAAAGTTCTCACCTTTCAACACTTTACTCAGAAAATAGGATGTTTCCTAAAAAATTAATTAGCTAATTACTTCTCAGAAAAGTTTCCTTTGTTCCTGTAATATATGGCACCTATGGGAGTGTTTAGGGTTTACTCCCGTGTGATAACCATGTGGGTGTGCCAGTATCACCTCGGATCTAATCCATAACCATTTCTGGGTAGCATCTTTGCAATTGCCAAGCAAACAGGGTGCATCACATTCAAGGCAGACTTTCATAAAGATGTCCCTACTTCGTAGGTTGCATTACTATGCAGAAACCAGCTGTTCTGTTAGTATCAAGTGGGTGTTTTGGGGGCGATGGCTATATATACGAGAACAGTTTTGGAGTACTAGGGTTTTCGCCTTCAGTACTTCTAAAGCCCAGGGAATTAAAAAACACGATTTTTTGTTTCAGATGATCAGATTTCCAGGTCCTTCCTAATGAGTGCTGCTTTTGAAGGAAGTGAACAAAGGTTGCTGTTGTATTTTGATTTAAAATAAAGACTCGGGCTGCATCTGCATGGCCAAAATAATCTGGACTCACTGCTCAGTTGCTGTGATGAATCCACATGGTGCAAGGCAGGAGATGGAGCATACCCACTGCATCTAGATCACATGTGTCTAACTCAAGGCCCACAGAAAAAATCCAACCCTCCATGTCATTTTATGTGGCTCTCTAGATCAGTGGTTTTCAACCTCTGGGTCCCCAGGTGTTTTGGCCTACAACTCCCAGAAATCCCAGCCAGTTTATCAGCTGTTAAGATTTCTGGGAGTTGAAGGCCAAAACATCTGAGGATCCACAGGTTGAGAACCACTGGCTTAGATGCTGGACTATAATTTATGTATTTCTCACCATTAGATATCATGACTACAGCTGATGGGAGCTGTGATGCAGTAACATTTGGAAGGTTGTAATTTCTTCTCTTTAGTCAGGAGAGAGTGGTTTGAATTTAGATAGCAGGCTTGTGGATATGATGCCTGACCTCAAAATGTTCTTTAAACTTTTCCCAACTCATAACCACAAGTGCTGTGAGGTTGCAATTCCCATTATCCCCAGTCTGAATGGCGGATAATCAAAAGTGATTAGAATTGTTATTCATTAACATCTGGTGACCCAAACGGGGTAAAAACTAAAGAGCACTGACTACTATGTAAAAAATATATAGTTGTCTCTCTGTATCCACAGATTCTCTATCCATGGATTCAATGGCCATTTGAAGGCAACTATAAGGCTGATGTGGCCCATGATGAAAATGAATTTGACACTCCTGATCTAGATGCTGCTCCATGACAGCAGAACACATAATTACCCCTGGATCTTCCTGCATGGTCAGAGGTGGGGACAGCTGGAGCTGACTGGATCCATCCTGATACATTGTCCACATCACCAATGGGCCCACCTCTTGCTTTTGATGTCGCATTTCTGGTGAGGTCATGTTTGGCATTATGGGACCAGAAATGCCTTGAGGAGAACTTCCTCATATGTCTCATACTAAGGAGTGAGAAGGAACATGCAATGTATAGTTCACAAGTCCATTATTGCAGATTATATGCCCCTTTCCTTACTCAATTCTCCCTGCAGCATGTTCCTTAGCTCACTATAGACTCAGACTTGCTCCTGCCTAGTTCACTCTCAATGGCACTTTTAAGGGGTGCTTGTTAACATGATCTTATCCATGTTTGTTGGTTTGTTCATCTTTTAATAGAGAGCGAGTTGTCACCATTAATTTACTTAAGAATGTCAGTCCCTTGAAATTAAGGAGTACGTCAACCTTTCATATCCATTAAATCAATCATCCAAGGCAGTGGTTCCCAAGCTGTGGGTTCCAAGATGTTTTGCCTACAACTGTCAAAAATCCCAGCCAGTTTACCAACTGTTAGGATTTCTGGGAGTTGAAGGCCAAAATGTCTGGGGACCCACAGGTTGAGAACCACTGGTCCAAGGCCATAATATTTTAAAAACTTCAGAGAACAAACCTTGATGTCCTTTTATATAAGGAACATCATTTTATGGGACTCGATCATCCACAGATTTTGGTATTCATGGCTGTGTGTGTCTTGGAACCAATTCCAGTAGAGACTCAGAGCTCACTATAGTAAAAATTCAAGTTTAACCTCTTTGAGTTGCCAAAATGAAAGCTGGAGAAGGCTCTTGTACCTTTAATGATTACATAAAAGAGGGAATTACAGCAAGTTTTGTATGCATGGTACCTGGCTGTGTGATAAGCAATAGCTGCTTTCTACATTAGTGTTAAAATAACAATAACCCTCTTAAGTTTTCCCTCTGACAACCTGAAGTTCTGAAGAGCAGGAACATTAACCTTTCTTTTGAACCGACTGTCGTAAAACATTCCTTTCCAGCATTTCATTCTAAGTCTGGACCTGCCATCACGCTTCTATCAGTTCTCTGATCTGCCGATAATAGCATCTCACCTGAACTTAAAGGGTGGTCCAGTAAGGAATGATCCTGATTCCCTGTCAGAAGCCACATGGCCAATCAATTAATTTTAAATAATTGGCTGGCTGACCAGATTGATTTCCTGGTTGTATGCAAAGCATGCAAACAAAAGATCAATCTCCTCATCACTGAGTTTTGACACCTCCCGGCCAGTGCCAATTTATCTGGTCCAGATCTGTTTGAACTTCAGGACGTGTCCAATTGTGACCTTTGATGGCTCCTCCTTCTTACTCATTGCTCTCCTCCTCCCCGGGACGTGGCCCATAATAAATGTCATAACCTTCTGCGAAGAAGGCAATTCCAAGTGGCTTCAGCAGCAATCCAAGGTGACTCTGGATGAGCAGGTAAGGAAAGGGGAGGCATCTTTCAAGAGATGGGACTATATGGGAGGGGGATCCAGGCATTATTTATTTTCCTGAGAAGAATGGTTCAGTCTTGAGAACTTCAATGGAGGGAAATCAAACTTCCCCAATTACTGGGGTTCAAGGGGTGCAAACCACACTTGGTGACACCATTCCAGGGGATGATGCCAACATGACCGTCTATAAAATGTTGGTGCAATATTTCAGCAGAAATGTATTATTTTTAAGTAAAAAATATGCTTGTAGTTAGATGTAACCACAGAAACACTTTTCATAAGCCCATCTGGACATCTGTTGTATATAATATACTTACAAGGCTAAAACTCTATGCTGATTTACTTTTTTAACCTTTTAGTTTTTAATTTTTAATGAATGTGTTGTCTTAATAGTAATTGTGTCAATGTTTTATTATGGTTATGTTGTATGTTTCTTGTTCTGGTAATTGAATGTTTTACCTATGATGGAAACTGCCCTGAGTCCCCTTGGGGAGATAGAGCGGTATACAAATAATAATAATAATTATTATTAATAATAATAATAATAATAATAAGCATGCACTGCACTCAAAGCTATCATTATTATGAAATTACAATGATGCTTCAAATCATGTGGGTTCACTTGCATGTGTTATAAGCATATACTCTTGCTTTTGTTGCTGATGGTCTAGGAGGGTGGTCTATGAAGCTGACACCAAACCTAGTGATGTCACTGAACTTCCCCAAGAAATTTAGAACTCATTTCCTAAGGGAACTCTTTCTTTTCATACCATATATAATGAGTAATAATATCTTTTTTGCCAGGAAAGGTCCAGTTTTCAGCTTGTATCACAATGAGATCTGGAACCATGGATAGAGACAACATCATGTTTTGTACGTCAGAGAAGATTAGAGAAGATTTTAGTACTTCGCAAACTTATTACCTGACTAGAAGCTGTACAAGATTGTAGATTAGTGGCTTACCCTCTTGAGTCAATATTTTAACCATTAATTTGTTGCTCCTGACTCTGTCTGAAGTGCCTTTTGACACCCTTCCCTCCATCAGAAAGACATTTGAATCTGGACTATACAGGTTGAGCATCCCTTATATGGGATTCCAAAATTGTCCGTATAGGTCAGGCATGGGCAAATTTGGGCCTGCCAGGTGTTTTGGACTTCAACTCCAAGCTTAAGTGGCTGAGGGGGAAAAGGAAGGGGCCTGGAGCTGTTAGGAATGGTGGAACTGTAGTTCAAAACACCTGGGAGGGCCCAAGTTTGTCCATGCCTGATATAGGCCAGGGCTATTTTCATGTGTCTTGCAAGAGACTGTTGCCTCAGGAGAATTTATTGTTTTGAGCCAACTAAGGGTTGCTTGATGTAAACACAGACAAAATAGAAGTAAATACAAGGACCGCTTTATCATGCCTACGGCTGGAAAGCAAAAGGCCATTCCAACTGCCACTGCCCTAGCCTTGGAGGAAGATAATAATTGCAGGCACAGCTCCATCATGCCTAAGGCCAAAATAAGATGAAATACCCTCCTTCCGTTTCAATTGCAACTGACCTATTCTCAGATGGAGAGAAGAAGAGGCAGGTACAGCTCCATCATGCATAGGTCTAGACCAGGCATGGGCAAACTTGGGCCCTCCAAGTTTGCTGATTCAGAAAATTGTATTGGATAGACCACATCAGCTTTAGATGATTAAATATGGTTTTCTGTGGGTGAAAAGGAAAGGGCCTGAGGCTGTTAGGAATGGTGGGAGTTCAAGTCCAAAACACCTGGCGGACCCAAGTTGGCCCACGCCTGATATAGGTGGTTGAGATAGTGACACCTTTGCTTTTTGGTGGTTCAACCTACGCAAACTTTATTTCATGCACAAAAATTATTAAAAGTATTGTACAAAATTACCTTGAGTCCATGTATATGATATATATTTGAAATGAATTTCATGTTTAGATTTGGGTCTCATTTCTAAGATATCTCATTAGGTATGTACATATGCGGAAATACGTATGCCACAATAACAATTTAAAAAATCCAAAACATTTCTAGTTCCAAGCATTTTTGATAAGAGATTAAGTCCTGGAATGATTCCATCAGCGTTGCCTCCAAAAAATCCTGCAAATCTCTTGGGAAGACAGGCGAACAGATGTCAGTGATGCCCCTACACCTTCAATTCTGTTGGACTGGCCATGTTGTCTGAATGCCTGATCACCGTCTCCCAAAGCAGTTACTCTATTCTCAACTCGAGAACAGAAAATGGAATTTTGGTGGACAGGAAGAGATTCAAAGATGGGCTTAAAGCTAACCTTAAAACCGGTAGCATAGATACCAAGAGCCCTTGAGCACACTAACTGGAGGTCAGCTGTGACCAGTAGTGCTGTGAAATTCGAAGAGGCATGAATGGAGGGTGAAAGGGAGAAATGTGCCAAGAGGAAGGCGCATCTAGCTATCTCTGACCAGGACCGCCTGGAAACCGATGTCTTCACTACAGAAGAACATGTCGGTCAAGAATAGGGCTCTATAGTCACCTACGTATCCACCACCAAGTCACTACTATTGTAAAGCCATCATACTCAGACAACGAGGGATCGCCTAAGTAAGTAACTCAGTCTGTATCACTGACTGGGATCCAAACCAAAAAACTACAATTCCACTCCTTTTTAATACCATGTTTGTAATGATATTGTACTCTCAGAGTAAAATAATGTATATGATTTGACCCTATTAGTGCAATGAGTAATATTTTCCTTTTTAAAGTTACAGTAGAGTCTCACTTATCCAACATAAACGGGCCGGCAGGATGTTGGATAAGTGAATATGTTGGATAATAAGGAGGGATTAAGGAAAAGCCTATTAAACATCAAATTAGGTTATGTTTTTACAAATTAAGCACCAAAACATCATGTTATACAACAATTTTGACAGAAAAAGTAGTTCAATACACAGTAATGCTATGTAGTAATTACTGTATTTACGAATTTAGCACGAAAATATCACAATATATTGAAAACATTGACTACAAAAATGCGTTGGATAATCCAGAACGTTGGATAAGTGAGACTCTACTGTACTTGGAAAGCGGATCATTTTGACAGGAAATTTTTCATTTTTAATGCCATTTTTCTGTCAGTTCTAAATTGCCTCCAAATGAATGGAAATTAACCAGGGGGTAACAAGAAATGCAATAGATAATGTTTGATTTAGTCATTGGTTTAGTAATGTACTTATATCTAAAGATCTTGGGGCTGTGTATGATAAAATCAGTTTCTAACAATAAACAACGGCAATAATTGTGTAAGATTAAAAACTTATTAAAAGATTATCAGTTTAAAACCATACAATTAGAAACCTGTTCAAACCGTTTTAAATAATGTAACCAAAGGAGATCCGCAGCTCAGATAAAATCTGTTATGCCCAAAGACTTTAATTCTAGAACTGGAGGTCTACCACAGAGTTTCCAACATTGCAATGGATTACTTTTTAAAACTAACTTTTCATATTGTAGAGCAGGCATGGGCAAACTTGGGCCCTCCAGGTGTTTTGGACTTCAACTCCCACAATTCCTAACAGCCTATTGGCTGTTAGGAATTGTGAGAGTTGAAGTCCAAAACACCTGGAGGGCCCAAGTTTGCCCATGCCTGCTCTAGAATGGATCATAGTTTATTGCTACGCACGTGTTCTGTAATAGTCAGACACTGAATCCTTTGGGATGTTGTTGAATTGTCATAGGCCACTTTGGAGGCCACGTATTCTTGATCTTTAGATCACCCTAAGAGGCTCATTCAAGGAGGGTTGATGAAGGACTGAACCTGCTCATTAGGTGATGAATCCAATAAAGATCCTGTTAAAATATCTCCCATCTGCATCAAGGGTTCTCCAGATTATGCAGTGACGTAAGAGAAGGGAACACTGAGCTAATGCCTTTCTTTCATGCTTCCTTGCAACGTTATATATAAACCTTTGGTTATTTGAAATGATTACAGCCTCTGAAATGTAGATAATGCCGTGATAATTAGCATGCAAGCCATTCTATTAGCAAGTAAATGGATAAGAGATTGAAGGATACTGTTGACATCGTGCTGGCTAACCTCCAGCATGGATGACTTGCCCTAAGTAGGGCAGATATTGACATGTGCTAAATGCATCAGCTATCCATACAGTCTTCAGATATGGTTGGGAGACAGTTTCTATCACCCCACTCCATTTGGGGAGTATTATGGGAGTTGTAGTCCAACCACATCTGGAGGGCATCAACCGGGATGGAAAAGGTTGGGACAGTGAACATCTGGTGCGAAGCTGTTGTATTAATGGGACATGAAGCTGTAACCATGAAGAAGATCAGCTTTGGGGTGTGCCTATTGATAGGAACCAACTGATTAAAATAATTTATCATTCAAGTTTTGAAACACCTGGAGGGATGAAGTTTGCCCCTGGCTGAACTAGACTGAGGTGATTTGGGGAGGAGAGGGCAGATTGCTGGGTGGCAAGCTTCACCATTTTTCATATTTGGGGTTACTTGTGGAGTTACATATTATTTTTCTAAAAAATGTTTCTTGTTTTTTACCTCTGCACCTTGCAGTTTGGGAATTACAATATTTTGGTTACAAAATCCAAATCTTTGACCTCAGTTCATGATAGTTAAATTAATCCTAACATTAAAATAATTTAAACCAGCCTCCTGGGAAAGGGTTATTCTTGCATACAGATACCACCCAGTTTTTACAGGGGACATTGCATAGAGGACCTCTATCTGTCTCTGGAAACTTAATTTTGAATATTTGAACATTTGAGTTTTCACTGGGATTTACACAAAAATTGGTAAGATGAACCAAAGGAATTATAAGAAGATAAAGTTACAACAAGGAAGAGAGAGAGAGAGAGCAGGAGAAGAGTTTTCTGATAAGAAATGATGAGTATAGAATTTTCCGAACTTTATTCAGTTAGTTCAATGGTTTCCAACCTGTGGTCCATGGACCACCAGTGGTCCCCAAGAACTACAATAAGGTCTGCGGCCTCACCATTACTACAATGTGGCAACGAGAGTGACTGGTCTCACGACACCCTCTTATAGTGCCAAGGCAACAGTGATGTTGGGAGGGGAGAGGCTGTCTACCCACAAAAGGCACAACAACAAGCCTCCTGACTGCTGCTTCTCTTCTCTTCTCCAAGGCTCCTTCCTTGGAGGCTTTTAAGCAGAGGCTGGATGGCCATCTGTCGGGGGTGCTTTGAATGCGATTTCCTGCTTCTTAGCAGGGGGTTGGACTAGATGGCCCATGTGGTCTCTTCCAACTCTACTATTCTATGATTCTATGATTCTATGATTCCTCCTCCCTTCCCCTGAGCGGAGCTGTTCTACCTATGTAGTGCCTGGAAGCGGGGATGCCTTGGTGTCTTCGTTTTTAGACCTGTACCTGGGGTTATTTGGGGTGCTGACTCAGAAAATTGTATTGGTTAGACCACATCAGCTTTAGATTATTAAATATGGTTTTCTGAGGGCGAGCAGATGTTGACTACTGGATGGCATATGTTCTGTATCAGAAATGAGAGCTGATGTGGTCTATCCAATGCAATTTTCTGAATCAGCATCCCAAATAACCAAACTGAATCTAAAGTTGACCAAAAACTGATTTGTAACCCTTTTGGTACTAATGTTGGAGAGTGGTCCCTGGTTAAGTGGTCCCTGGTCAAAAAACGGTTGGGAACCACTGAATTAGTTAATTATTCCTTCAAACATAAACTTAGCAAATCTGTTTTTTTCTTCTTTTCACCAAATGATTAAATACATTTATCAGCTTTACTAATGTCGCTATCTCTGGATGTGGCAGAGGGTAGAATATAATCCTTAGTCTCTGAGATTATACTTTTTCTGTGCAGGTAACCATTAAGATCATGGGTCCTACATCAAAAGCAACAATCCACATGCTGTCATTATTATTATTTGGAGGAGCCTGTGTTAGCAGCAAAGGTAAGATTCAGCACCATGTTGTTAAATGCTTACTTTAAAATAATGCCATTTTTTAAAAAGGTAGTAATCTACTCATTTGAGACCTGGAGCCGGACAAGAGGTCTGCAGGTAATCTCAACTGCTAAAAGACAAATCAGTAGGTCCTGCAGCAAATCAGGTCTGAACTCTTCCTAGAGGTCAAGATGATTAACCTTTGGCAGAAGAGATGGCTCACTAGAAAAGACGATAATGCTTGAGGAAATGGAAGCAGATAGAAAAGAGGAAGTGGTGATCCTCAGTCTGCAAAACCTGGGGAAAGCTTTTGATAGTAGGGTGACTTGGAGGTCTCATCCGTAGAGTCGGCGCAAGTCAAAGCCGACTTTAAGAACTTAACAATACCAATCTACCACCATCTTGAGAGTTCAGAGAGGTTAACTGTTAGTTTGCTCTAGTAAAAGGCTAATGATTCACGGATCCTTGAGACTGCGATAGTCTAACCACAAGGGACCAGCAAACCTAGAAAATGGATTCATTTTCCAAGAAAAAGTATTGCATGATTTCTTGAGAATTTACTGAATGGTTTAATCATAGCAATCCAGAACCACAGTGAAGACAGAAATAAAAATGGACCTTTATTGGGAGAACTACTAGAATTTGAAAGAAACCTCAAGATGTATAAATCCATATTTTGTCTATCAAAAGAGAACTTTCTAATGATGCATGTATCACAGGCATGGGCAAACTTCCCATGTTTCCCATGCCTGACCTGATTTAATAGAAAGGAATGCATAGTAATAATGGGTTGCTGTGCATTTTTGGGGTGTATGGCCATGTTCAGAAGAATGCTTCTGGAACATGGCCATACAGCCCGGAAAACTCACAGCAACCCAGTGATTCTGGCCATGAAAGCCTTCGACAACACATAGTATGATGGTTAGCATATTGGACTTTGACGCAAGTTCAAGTCCCCATTTGATAATAGAAACCTGTTGAGTGGCCTAAGGCAATTCATACTTTCTCAGCTCCAGAAGATGATGAAAGCAAACCTCCTCTAAAGAAATCTCACCAAGCAAAACTCATTATAGGTTCATCTTAGGATCATTATAAGTTGGAAATGGCTTGAAGGCAGACAACAACAATAATTCACAATGTTCTCTTACCTGTGTGGGTGGGAGATCAGGAGGACACCTACATATTGAAGCAGAAAGCAATCCTACTCCATGTTCATTCTCGTTCTTTCTCTCTCAATCTTTCCCACAGAACACTGGTGCTATGACCGACCACAATGCGGTAAGTAAACAGCATTTCTTGGTTCAAGCTGTGGCTTCCAGAATCCCTCCCAAGGGCTGTATTTACAATGAGAAATTTGGGGTACAGAAAGGGCAGAAGTTTCCTCTATTGGGGCTTTTAAGTTACCTTTAGCCATAATTAACTGAACTTAACATTCCTAGTCCAGAGTTCCCCAATTAGTGCAGGCATGGGCAAACTTTGTCCCTCCAGGTGTTTTGGACTGCAACTCCCACAATTCCTAACAGCCTACTGGCTGTTAGGAATTGTGGGAGTTGGAGTCCAAAACACCTGGAGGGACAAAGTTTGCCCATGCCTGATGTAGTGCCTTTTGGATGTGTTATATTGCAACCATCTTCATCTCCTTTCATGGCTGTTGGAGAGTTTGTGCTTGGGCTGCTTATAAGCCCTGTTACCGAGATCTCCTCCTTATAACTTAGCTCAATAGAAAAATAAACAGTAAAGCAGCATGCCTTGGATTTCCTTTTCTAAAGCCCATAGAAATCCACATTTTATAGAACGTTACAATTTTCACTCTGAAATGAAAACACAATATAATAACATAGTTATAAAACAACATAACATGACAATTATTAAAACCAAGACATCAATTGCTATGTACAGAGGGTGATTAGTGCAAAACTCTGAGTAAAGTCAATGAGTAAAATAGAGACGGGCGGGGAGGACAAGGAACCGATTGCATTAAAACACTAAAACCTATAAAATGGGGGGGCAATAATAAGGTGCATGACTGTTTGAAAATGAGATACATGGCTGGTGGCCTCTTCACTCAAAAGCACAATGGAACATCCATGTTTTTTAGACTCCGGCAGAAGGTGGCCATGAAGGAGCCAGTCTAATATAATGATGTAGTCTATCCATTGCAATTTTCTGAATCGGCACCCCAAATAACCAAACCGAATCTAAAGTTGACCAAAAACTGATTTGTAACTCTTTTGGTAATAATGTTGGAGAGTGGACCTTGGTCATGTGGTCCCTGGACAAAAAAAAGGTTGGGAACCACTGATTTAGGGGGGAAAGACTTCTCATTGCAGATACTTTATTGGTAGGTTTATTACGTGAACTCCCCTTTCGTTCCGTTTCCCCAGGGCCAAATGCATGGTCATCTCTTGGCAGCTGCAATGGCAGGAATCAGTCTCCCATCAATATTATCACCAAGGCAGCCATATCTGATGACTCCTTGGGTGCAATTAATTTTTCTGGCTATGAAGACCGCAAGAGGCCATATGTCCTTAAGAACACAGGGCATAACCGTAAGTGAAGATGAATGAGCAACTACAAATGGATCTGTAAGGCACTGGGATGGGATGGCTCTTGAATGTCAGATTGTATCAGGAAGATCTATCGCATCACAAGACAGCTGTCTGGAGCAGTGAGTTGCTGTCCTCTGAGCTGCTTTTCAATTGAAAACTGGAACGATAGGAGCTGTCAGTTGAGTTCCACCTATGTTTCTAAAGTTTTTGAGTCTAGTCATCATCAGCAGGTGACAATTTTGCATTGTCTCAGTAAATAAGTAATGCTGCAAAGCAAATTTGGGAATAAAGGAACCACTAGATTTCTTCATGATGAATACAACTGAATATGTTAGCATCATGACTGAAGGTCATAGGAGATGGCTTACACTTCATGCTGAAATGCATTGAATTTGTCCATGGTGTCATTCTCAAGAGAGGCAGAAAGCAATACAGGGCACCTTTGGGCAAGTGGAGAAAAATATTCCTTTTATTCTGGTGACCCCAGTTGGTTTGGAAAAGAACTAGGACTCCTCCATTCCATCTCTCTTTTTTTGCCTATTGCTACCTTTTGCTTTGTTCTATAGAAAACATGAACCAAAGGTGGGTTGCTGAGAGTTTTCTGGGCTGTATGGCCATGTTCCAGAAGCATACTCTCTTGATGTCCCCCCCCCCCCCCATCTTTGGCAGGCATTGTCAGAGGTTATGAGGTCTTATGCGGTTTATATATCTGTGTTTATATATAGTTTCCAACAGACCTCATAACCTCTGAGGATGCTTGCCACAGATGTGGGCAAAACACCAGGAAAGAATGCTTCTGGAACATGGCCATACAGCCCGGAAAACTCACAGCAACCCAGTGATTCCGGCCATGAAAGCCTTCGACAACACATTCTAATTCTTGATGTGTATATGCATATTGTTGATTCCATTTCTTAGTTATATGAGTATGTGATTTGGCATGTGTGAAAGAGAGAACATTGTGAACTATGAAGTATACACACATTCTTATTCCTTTGATTTATACCATCCTTTGAAAGCTCACAGCACTAAATCAACAACCAGTCGACTTAACTATATATGCATAACTAAAAATACATTCAATACATATGCCAACTTCTGTTTGTCTCTATGATGTTGTACAAAATGCAGATACCCATATATGCTAACTTGTGTTTGACTCTACATCCAGTATGGCTGTTAAGAGTGAATTATTGCTAATTCAGGAGTCTGTGGCCAAAAGACTCAGCCAGCAATTTATTTATTTATTTATTTACAGTATTTATATTCCGGCCTTTTCACCCCGAAGGGGACTCAGGGCGGATCACATTATACACATACAGGGCAAACATTCAATGCCCATAAACACATCTGACAGAGACAGGCAGACAGACTGACGCAGAGGCAATTTAACTTTCTCCTGAGGGGATGTTCGATTCTGGTCACAGGGGGGAGCAGCTGCTTCATCATCCACTCTGATGGCACTTCCTCACTTCCTCATTCTAAAGTTGTAAATTAGTTAAACTTGCCTCCCCACTTTTTTTTTTATAAGTGGTACCTTATTTCCTACTTGATAGATGCAACTATCTTTCGGGTTGCTAGGTCAGCAACGAGCAGGGGCTATATTTTATTTTTAATTGACGGGTGCTCACCCCGCCACGGGCTGGCCTCGAACTCATGACCTCATGGTCAGAGTGATTTATTGCAGCAGCTGCTCACCAGCCTGTGCCACAGCCAGGCCCCTTATATGGATGTCTTTGGATGGTGGCAAGGTTTATTCCTGACTCTGATACAGCAACCAGTTGATTACTGACTGTCTTTGGGACTGTGTTTCAGTGTTGTTCGTCAACCGTTGCACAGTTGAGGATAAGGAAGTTCGGATTCGCTCTCCCAGGCTGGATCTACACTGTCATATAATCCAGTTCTTTTATGTGACAGTGTTAATGGGGCCCCAAATAAGGATGAAGTCTATTCCTTCTTTCTCTGCTGTGCAAGGAAGGCAGACAGAACTAGGTGCATCCAAGCCCATAAAGAGAAGGAGAAACAGGAGCATCTGAGAGATGTCCAGACATTATCGTGCTGCCATGGCAAAAGCATTAAGGAAGGAGGTACAGCAAGAACTTTGTAACCACAGAACCAATATCCATAGTCTTACTTAACTGCACCCAGGAAAATGGTTTCGCTAGGACTTTTGTAGGTTCTTGATGGTATGCATCCCCTGGAAGAAACCATAGTGTTGTGTTGGAGACCCTAGCAATAGCTCTCAAGGAATTTCTATACCTGTAATGCAACTTTTTGATTAAAGCTAATTTAATGATGTCCAGTCATAGCTTTAGTTTCAGATAACAACGGTCCAACATAGCTGATAGATACTCGGGTTGTACAGTATTGGCTACTTCCTTGCACAATGTCCAGATGTTTTGGACTTCAACTCCCACCATTCCTAACAGCCTCAGGCCTTTTCCTTTTCCCCCTCAGCCGCTTAAGCGGCTGAGGGGGAAAAGGAAAAGGCCTGAGGCTGTTAGGAATGGTGGGAGTTGAAGTCCAAAACATCTGGATGGCCCAAGCTGGCCCATGCCTGGTCTAGATGGATCATACACCATAGGACTTGGATGATTGTGTCTATTCTTAAGAGTAGGGGTCAGGTCTGTCTTAGATTCGGACATGGTGTTGTGCATTCTGCCCTTTATGGCGGCATCAAAAGTTTTGCTTTGGATTCATTGCAGCTGAAATTGACATGAAAGATGGAGCTACCATTTCTGGGCCAGGCCTTCCAGGAATCTACTCCCTGAAATCCTTCCACTTCCACTGGGGCACCTACCATTACAAAGGCTCCGAACATGCAATCGATGGCCGGAAACACGACATGGAGGTGAGCCAGCCAGAGAGAAGCAGGGAGGGACACACTCTTTGAGATGGGTGGACATGTTAGGAGTGATCCAGTTCGAAACAGATAATCTGGATTCAGACACTGCATTATAAGACAGTGTGGATGGGGGCCAAGTCATCTCGTCAACAACCCTGCTCAAGTCTTGCAGATTCAGGGTTGGCTGAAAAGTTACTTTAAAATGGGTTGCTATGAGTTTTCCAGGCTGTATGGCCATGTTTCAGAAGCATTCTCTCCTGATGTTTCACTCACATCTATGGCAGGCATCTTCAGAGGTTGTGAGGTCTGTTGGAAACTAGGCAAGTGGGGTTTATATGTCCATGGCGGTAGAAAGAACTCTTGTCTGTTTGAGGCAAGTGTGAATGTTGCAATTAGCCACCTTGATTAGCATTAAATAGCCCTGAAGCTTCAAAGCCTGGCTGCTTTCTGTCTGGGGACATTCTTTGTTGAGAGGTATTAGCTGACCCTGATTGTTTCTTGTCCGGAATTCCCCTGTTACCTGAGTGTTGTTCTTTATTTACTGTCCTGATTTTAGAGTTTTTAAATACTGGTAGCCAGATATATGAACCCCACTTGCCTAGTTTCCAACAGACCTCACAACCTCTTCTTTTTCATGTCAGGAGCGACTTGAGAAACTGCAAGTCACTTCTGGTGTGAGAGAATTGGCTGTCAAAAGTTTTGTCTGCTTGAGGCAAGTGTGAATGTTGCAATTAGCCACCCTCATTAGCATTGAAAAACCTTGCAGCTTCAAAACTTGGTTGTTTCCTGCCTGGGAGAATCCTTTGCTGGGAGCTGTTTGCTGGCCCTGATTGTTTCCTGTCTGGAATTCCACCACTTGCCTAGTTTCCAATATACCTCACAATCTCTGAGGATGCCTGCCATAGATGTGGGAGAAACATCAGGAGAGAATGCTTCTGGAACATGGCCATACAGCCTGGAAAATGCACAACAACCCAGTTATTCCGGCCATGAAAGCCTTCAACAATACTTTAAAAATAATTTAGCTATTGTATCAAGCCACAAAAGATAGTTGGTTGCCATTATATTAACAATATTTTACAAGTTGCTCTATTATAACTAACAATTTTTTTCCAAGTTACTTAAAAAAAACAGAATGTTAAAAGTTGTTGGCCTATAGTACAAATTGCAAAAGGAGCAAGATATTTCTTCCTTAGATTACATTGTCACTTACTAATGCATTGCTTTTTTCAGGAAAGGATTCACTTGCAAGCTAGTAGTTGAAAGAAATCCTTTTCAAACCTATTTTCTGATTCCATTGTGTTTTATATGTTTTCAACTTTGTACAAGTATATTGTTAACTGGCTGAATTTTGTTGCTGTTTTGGTATAAAAATTGGTTATAAATCAGCAGTATCCATTGTATCCCTATTTCTTATTACCTTGTTTTCCTGATATTATGTGCAGAGTTGTAAATAACCCTACCTAAACTGCTGCTCCCAGGGACCCATAGGACAAAATCATATGTGGAATCATAGCATTAAAGCAATGAAAGAGCCCTTCGTGTTAATCCTCCAAGGGCGCCACTAGGGGGCGCTGGATTGTAGCAAATATATCACTTGATAGACTTGCTTAAGCTGCTTAAAGGGGAAAAGAAAGGACCTGAGTCTGTTAGGAATTGTGGGATTTAAAGTCCAAAACACCTGCAGGCCCAAGTTTTGCCCATGCCTGTGCTAGAATGAGTTTTCAGATGTAACATCATACCTATGCCACCTGTTGTTTTACCTTCATTAATCGACTGATTACTTCAAAACACATTACAGAAGTACTTGTGATTGTTATGTCAACTCTCACAAGGACTTCTGCCATATAAGCTGTGACAACTTCTAGTAGAAATATCCCTAACCTTTATTATATTTAACTATTTAAAATGATTATTGAGGGCTTTATCATACCTGCTGCAGAATCATCCTGGAGGATTGAGCAAACTCCTAGAGAGGGTTCCTTGATAGGAATTTTCTAGGTCCTTCATGGTGAATCTATGGTGGAAGTAGTTCATTTTAAAATAGGGTTCACTATTATTCACCGTTTCCTGATTTCACTGTAAATTTAGGAATGTCTCCCTTGCAGATATGGGGATGTCCTATAACATGATTTTTTTTTTTATCGTGAGAAGATCGCAACTGGTATATGGCATATGTTCTGTATCTCAAAAACTAGAGTTGATAGGGGAAAATTGGTGCCATTTTTGGAATCTGCAGGCCAAATATACCCAGATACGAGGCTAACATTTGAGGCACCAAAATGTGTGTTGGCCAATGTAATCCATTACCACAAGCCACCACATATTTGGACCTCATACTCATGATTTCAGTGAGATTTATGGTTGAGTGAGGAAGTGAATCTCAGTCTCCCACAAACCAAGACGATCCCTGCTGACTCAAACCTAGTTGAAGTCCTTTTCCTCCTCCCAGAATAATATTGATTCCCTAGATTTTTGAATATAATCTGGATGACTATTGGCCCAAAACTTTCATCAGTAACATATGGCAGACTGGTGAGAAACCATGAATAATATTTACAATGTATTCATACAAAAGTAAAGGTTTTCCCTTGACATTATGTCTAGTCGTGTCCGACTCAGGAGGTTGGTGCTCATCTCCATTTCTAAGCCGAAGTGCCGGTGTTACCCCTCGACACCTCCAAGGTCATGTGGCTGGTATGACTGCATGGAGCGCTGTTATCTTCCTGCTTGAGTGGTACCTATTGATAATACTCACATGTGCATGTTTTTGAACTGCTAGGTTGGCAGAAGCTGGGGCTAATAGCGGGAGCTCACCCCACTCCCTGGATTCAAACCGTCGACCTTTTGATCAGCAAGTTCAGCAGCTCAGCAGTTTAACCCACTGCGCCACTGGGAACTCCTTGCATATCTTATATTTTTTTCTTAAACCTGGGATTCAGAGCATCTTAGAAAAAATATGATATAAATAGTACAACTAAAGGTCACCCTGGTCTAGCATCATGCTTCCCAGAGTAACAGTAAGTGATTCATGCCAACGACTCACAAAAAGCAGTGTTGATAGTTTTCCTGTTACGTTACATCATAATCTTGCTATTGCACCATGTGAGTAATGATCCTTTCTTTGTTTCCATTTATTTCCACCTTGCTCCCCACCTTCTTGCATCAGCTCCATATAGTTCATACTAAAAACAACATGACACTCGAGGAAGCAAAAAAGGACCCTCAAGGAATTGCTGTCCTGGCCTTCTTCATAAAGGTGAGGGCAATGGAATGACGTGGAGTTGCAAAATGGAAAGTAACCAGAGACAAAGTTGGACTGGTTTAAGAGCCATGCCCTGGGCCATAGAGGGTACGGCCTGTCATGCATATGTGAAAGAGAAGTTTTTAGAGGTGAGAATTATCTGTAATCGTTGCTCCATCTCTTCCTTTCCCACCAGAAGTCCAATGAGACCCCCAGCGTCAATACCTGGAAGACTCTAGCAGACCTCCTAGAAAAGATCCCGGAGAAAGGTGAGCCCCATCCTGAATTCCCTGGAAAATAAAGTGATTTTCCACTTGTCTCTTTCCCTTTCCCCTCTTTAGCCCCAGGATTTTCATATTCTGTCTTTTTTCTTTAGGAAACTCTGTGAATCTGGATGGACAGTTCTCCTTGGGAGGGTTATTGAAGGTGGCAGATGTGAGAAGCTACTACCGCTACTTTGGCTCCCTCACAACTCCTAACTGCAGCCAGGCCGTGATCTGGACTGTCTACCCTCAGCCAATTGAGGTGACTCACAAAACGGTGAGTGGGTGACATCAATTTATCTCCAGTTTTGAGGCAGAGATGGTGGCTGAAGAGCAGAGTCCTTCAGTCCCATTAATGAAGAACGGGGACTTGGATGTGGATGTGGATGCCAGGGTTGGTGCCGAAAATAGCTCTACATCCAAATTTTGCACACTTATTTCCACAAGTACTGATTGCATTGTCCTCCTGAGTTTCTTGGGAAGACACAAGGGCCCAAAGCGACCCAGTTTTCAGGTTCTGGAGAAGTGAATTGCACAAGGTCCATGCATGAACCCTTCAAAGAACCAAAGATTGGAAGGACCACAGGTGGAAAGCATGACTGTAATACACACAATATGGGCAATAGTGGTCATGTTCTGACAAAGGTCAGAGGAAAGTTTTTCCCAAAGCATGACAATTGAAGTGATGTCAAACCGCATTATTTCTATGGTATAGATGCACCCTATTTTGTAGCTGTTCCTTGACGACTTTGATTCAAACACTACAATGTCTGTGTTTTTTTTTTGCACAGGTCTTTTTTTTTTTTGGTCTGGTGACTCGCTAACATTTTGCTTTTCTCCCATTTTGCTTTCTGAATTTTCTACAGCTGAAGAAATTCACAGATTCACTCTATTACACCACCAAAGCAGAAGGCAGGAAGATGCAGAAGAATTATCGTCCTCTGCAACCACTGAACAACCGAAAAGTCTATTACTTCATGGAAAACAAACATGGTCATCCCTGCAAGGAGTTTAGAACGAACAGGAATATGTCTTATGTGTGAGTGAGGACGTACATGTGTGTGGCAGCATGACAATCGATTCCATGTGTTCCCATTATCCAAGGAAACACAAACTTACATCCATCGCAACTCTATTATGAATTGTGTCCACCATGTTTTGCACAAGGACTCTCTCAGATCCATGGAAGAAAGAGGTTTGCTTCAGTCTGGAGCGTGCTTTCTCGTTCTCTTTCTCCTCTATTTTTATTTTTGGTGGAGGAAGATCATGACTCTATTTTTGCACAACATTAAAATACCACTATTATACACACAAGCTTTTCTTTCATTTGACTAACATTTATTCTTTCTGCACATTTGGTTGCGACAAACTCTCTGGATTTCAGTCAAAGCAAGTGTGTTGGTTTGATTGAATCCAAAAGGTTTTGGGACATCGGACATAAATTAATCCTCTGCTGTCTCTCTCTCTCTCTCTCCCCCCCCCCCCCCCGCCCAAATTTAATACACGACAATCAGGACAAGCAACACCAGACAACATCAGATTGTTCTCAAGATGGCAAAAGTTACTAATGAGTAAGAATACACGAGCTAGGAGATGTGTAGCAGTTTGCTTTTGCCTGAGCTTAAGGGGAAGATGAGGCTCTGCCCTCTCCCCGTCTCTTCTATTATTTTTGCACTTTGAATTCAGTTTACAAAAATTGAATTCAAAGCTGAAGATAAAGGGGAGAAGTGGGAGGAGGGGAGAGAAACTGGGACACTTTTAAAACAGTTGAATAATAATAATAATAATAATAATAATAATAATAATAATAATAATATAATGTACTTTATTTATATTCCACTCTGTCTCTCCGAGGGGAGGGAACTCAGAGCAGATTACAGGTACATATATGGCAAATGTTCAATGCCATTATACAATTCACAAAGACAGAACGGTACATAAACAGAGGCAGGGCTTCCTTTATTTTTTTCCAACTCCGGCATCTGGAGGCCATGCTTGACTCAGCCAGGGAAAGGTGTTTTTGTTCCATTCTTTCATGCCGAGGAGCTTCGTTGTTCATGGAACCTTTTCTGATTGAACCACAGGCATATTTTTTCAGGGGCGCCTTTTAGCCCCTCCCCCTAAAGTGGTACCTATTTATCTACTCACATCGCTGTTTTCGAACTGCTAGGTAGGCAGAAGCTAGGCTGATGGTGGGAGCTCATCCCACCCGTGGCTTGAACTGCCCACCTTCCGGTCAGCAAGACCTTCTGTAGCTGGAGGTTAACCCACCGAGCTAGCCACAACCCAAAAAGGTGGGATGGCAGCAGATTGCTTGGAAATGTCTTGCCAAATTGCGACAATTGGAGGGTATGCACTTCTTGAATCTGACCCATATTGACAAAAGTAACTTGCTTCATATTTATTTATTTATTTATTTATTTATTTATTTATTTATACATACATACACACATGTATAAATACATTATTTATTTATATACTGACCAAAAACCTTCTAGATCTAATAGAACAGAACAGAATGACCTCTCGCTTTGCTTGTCTAAGAGATAGTTTTGTTCGGTCTGGCAGCCAAATGTCTGCCTCGGGGATCTTTTGCGGGCTGCGTTGAAATTAAAATAACAAACAAGAAGTTTTCTTCTCTTCTTTAAAAAGTGTAGGGCCCTTTTACACAATCAGCCATGGCATTGGGACTCCACCTTCAGTGCTATGACTGCATCCTTTGCAATCCTAGGATTTGTAATCCCGTAGGCACTAGACCTCGCTGGTGGAGAATTCTAGATACACTTCCCTAAACTGCAGATCCCACTGTGTTTTAGTGTAATCATAGCATTATAATTGTACAGTGTGGAAGGGTCCACAGGATTTCAGGAGAAAAATGATACTCCAGATATGTCGGGGATAAATTCTAAAAAGAAGCATGGAGATTGCATGCATAGTGGGTGATGTTAGGTCACTTTTCCTTCAATGTAGCCTACTATTGTCAGATTACAAAGGCTGGATGTGGGATACTGATATATACATCGTGTTGTTGAAGGCTTTCATGGCTGGAATTGCTGTGAGTTTTCCAGGCTGTATGGTCATATTCCAGAAGCATTCTCTCTGATGTTTTGCCTACATCGGTTTATATATCTGGAATGTCCAGGGTGGAGAAATAACTCTTTGTCTGTTTGAGGCATGTGCAAATGTTACAATTAGCCAGCTTGTTTAGCATTAAATAGCTCTGCAGCTTCAAAGCCAGGCTGCTTTTTTTGTTGGGAGATGTTAGCTGGCCCTGATTGTTTCTTGTCTGGAATTCCCTTGTTATCTGAGTGCTGTTCTTTATTTACTGTCCCGATTTTAGAGTTTTTTAAATACTTGTAGTCAGACATATGAACTCCACTTGCCTAGTTTCCAACAGACCTCACAAACTCTGGGGATACCTGCCATAGATGTGGGTGAAATGTCAGGAGAGAATGCTTCTGGAACATAGCCAGACAGCCCAGAAAACTCACAGCAACCTATATATATATATATATATACACACACACACACACACACACACACACACACACACACACACATACACACACATCATTTACGTGTTCCTTGGAGGAAAGGTTGGATAAACATATAATCACTAACTACACTAGTGATAAGTGATCCATCACTGAAATATTTAACACTGTTTATTTCTCTTCATATAAAGACACACACACACACACACACATGCGCACACACAAAAGACACACAGTTTAATCACCACACACACTTCTTCTTTTCAGGACCAAAGCAGACACAACTTTTGTCATGTAATTTAACCTTGTGTAGTTGCTTTTTAAAATACACATTCCCGGAGACAGTGGTGTTTGAGCCGACTTAGGACCCAATTACAAGGGAATGCGAGACTTTAGCCTCTTGTCTCTGTCTTGGTCCCAGCAGGGAGCACCTCCTCCATCTGAAGTTGCTGTTTATTTTTTGTAGAAACAACAACACAAGGGTAAAGTACGTGACAAATGTCAGTGTCTAGTTTGGCACTGTGGTCACAACTTATTCCCGACTACTGGTCAAAACTATTTTTTGACATTAAAGTCTCGAAGGAGCGATTAGTAAATAACATTCTTTTGTCTTCCCACGCTTTAAAGCTCCCACTTTGTCAGGGCTGTTTTCAAACAAACAATTCAATTCACCCCCGCATCATTGGGGAGTAGTTTGTATCTTAATAAATTATAGGCCTTTGTCATCAAAGGTTATGGAAATCCGCTTTGCAATTAAAGAATTAAGGCATAACAATAAGCAGGAACAAACACATGCCAGTATTAAGGGGGAAGATGAGGTAGATCAAAGTTCATTGTTTGCTCCAGTTTTCCAACTAAGAAGAGATCCTGACATGCAAGTGGCTATTTACTCAGTCCATAGCATGATAGGAAGAGATCCAGACTTATATGCCGATGCTAGATAGTTGTGAGATAAACATGGAATAGGATGGAAAGGTGATCTGGTGTTAGATAAATATGTGAATGGGCTATTTAAGATCATCACCAGGCATATATGATCCTAGGTCCCATCTATACTGCCATACAATGTGGACTCATATAATGCAAGTTGAACTGCATTGAACTGGATTATATGTATAGGTAAAGGTTTTCCCCTGACATTAAGTCTAGTTGTGTCCGACTCTGGAGGTCATCTCCATTTCTAAGCCATTTCTTAGATACCTCCAAGGTCATGTGACCAACATGACTGCATGGAGCGCCATTACCTTCCCGCTGGAGCAGTACCTATTGATCTACTCACATTTGCATGTTTTCAAACTGCTAGGTTGGCAGAAGCTGGGGATAACAACGGGAGCTCACTCTACTCCTTGGATTCAAACTGTTGACCTTTTGGTCAGTAAGTTCAGCAGCTCAGTGGTTTAACCCACTGCGCCACCGGGTTGTAATCATGTCAGAAGTGACTTGAGAAACTACAAGTCACTTCTGGTGTGAGAGAATTGGCCGTTTGCAGGGGATGTGCTGGATATTTTACCATCCAGTGGGAGGTTTCTCTCATGTCCCCACATGGGAAGCTGGAGCTGACAGATAGGAGCTCACCCCGTCTTGTGGATTCGAACCACCGACCTTCAGGTCAGCAGTTCAGCCGGCACAAGTGTTTAACCCATTGCACCACCGCAGCCCCTACTGGATTATATGAGTCTACACTTCAATGCAGTTGATTTGTACTCTGAAACTCCATTATATTGCAGTGTAGTTGGGGCCCTAGTTCCAAGGAATGTAAACTCTGCCACAAATAAAGCTGAAATTAATTCTGAAGGTTAGAGCTTAAAAACGTTTTGCACTGAGAAAGCCGAACCTCCAAACACACATTGAAATCTGAAAGTTTTGGTGTATGATGCATTGATTTGAAATGTTTCATTGCTCAATGCCTGCTGAAAGAATCCTTGAGCAATGAGCTGGGAAAATCCAGTGTCTTATTGTTGTTTTTAGTTATGATATCTAAGGACTTGTCTACAGAAAAAAAAATCATCCCTCATAGGGACTCTTACCCTGACACATGGTGTCTGTGACAGTTCATTTGAAATGCCTTTGTTTGGGCTTTAATCCATTAAAAAAAAAAAACTTGCCCTTTTCCCTGTCCCTAAAAAAATCCTTTTTTTTAGTTTAGTGTGGCCCATCCACCCAGGTGGAGTAGTCGGCGGTGGGTGGTGAGCATTTCCACCAAGAGGTGGCTCTTTCCTGGTTTTAATTTTTTAAAAAAGGTGTGCAAATATTTGCATATATATTAGTGTTAATATATATATTAGTGTCCACTTGACAGAAAATACATTTATTTGTGTGTATGATGAAGGGGGAAAAGTGGAGCACCCACAGCCACGTGATTGAAAATCATGCAAAGGAGTTGAAATACAAACCACTCACTAACAGTGAGGTGAATTCGCCAAGTGGAAATGTGTGGCCGGATATTGTCATCTTACCACGATGTGATATGTGTGCTGTTAAGGGGTCACTATAGGGCTCAGGAAACGTGGATCAGGAAAATACGGTGTTGGGCATTGCAAGAAAAGAGATTCCAAATTGTAGGAAAATAACTTCAGAGAGTGAGCTGTTTTGCAGTGGAATATGCTGCCTGGGACAATGGAAGAGCCTCCTTTTCTAGGGAGTTTTAAGCAGTGGCTGGATGGCCATCTGTCAGGGGTGCTTTGATTGTGTGTTCCTGCATGGCAGAATGGGGTTGAACTGGGATCTTTTTTAATTCTATGATTCTATGGTATAACTTTGTTCATCAGTGTAGACAAGCCCTAAGATTGTGGATGTTGTTCAAGACGTAGCTAGTAGTTTCAAGCAGAAAGTCTGACTTCAGCTCTAGTTTTGCCAGACTGCAATTGCTTTCCAAACACAGGCCAAGAAGTTGGAACTTTTTCTCCTCCATAATCCTATTCTTGTTGGAAAATGGACCTCACACTCTTTTAGTGTCACTTGCCATTAGCGTTCTGCTACTGGATCAGCTGGGTTGATAGACAAATGGAGACAAAATGGGAGTTTCCTGAGAGGACAGGAAAGACGGTTGCTTAGCTTTGAACTCTTTGAAGATCTTTCCAACTCACCTTTCCCTGTTGCTCCTGCCTCTCCCAACCTTTAGACAGGAAAGGAGGCGGCCAGGGAAGTGATGGAAAGGAAGAGAAGCAACGTGGCTGACTGAGAGAGGAATGAGGCAGCAGAGCCCAAACCAGCCGACCTTTCCACCTTCCGGTCCCCGATTTTCTGTAGGGGACGGAAGTTGTTCTTTATTGGAGGCCCACTGGAGGAATCACTTGAACGGAGCTCAGATGGGAAAGCTTCTACCTATTAAGAGAAAGAGAAAAATAAACTCAGTCTGGGGAAAGTGGCAAAACAGGAGAAACCATTGAGTTTATGGGGAAGGCGTGGGGTGTATGTGGTCCTCTGAATCCCAAATGCTCACCCTTAAAACTCTCCCAAACCCTTTTTTTTAAAAAAAATCATGCTAATTTTTAATTTTTTTTGGCCCCCAAACTGATTTGGCCCCCAATTGAAAAAAAGCTAAAAAGAACCTTTCAGGAGAAAAAACAAATGATAGAACAGTAAAACTTCTGTCAAGCCCCCGGTGGTGCAGCGGATTAAACAACTAAGCTGCTGAACTTTCTGACCGAAAGGTCGGCGGTTTGAATCGGGGCCGGGCTGTGGCGCAGGCTGCTGAGCAGCTGCAATAAATCACTCTGACCATGAGGTCATGAGTTCGAGGGCAGCCCGTGGCGGGGTGAGCACCCGTCAATTAAAAAAAAACAAAAAATAGCCCCTGCTCGTTGCTGACCTAGCAACCCAAAAGATAGTTGCATCTATCAAGTAGGAAATAAAGTACCACTTATTAAAAAGGTGGGGAGGCAAGGTTAACTAATTTACGACCTGGCATGAGGAAGTGCCGCCAGAGTGGATGCTGAAGCAGCTGCTCCCCCCTGTGGCCAGAATCGAACATCCCCTCAGGAGAAGGTTAACTTGCCTCTGCGTCTGTCTGTCTTGGTCTCTGATTGATGTGTTTATGGGCATTGAATGTTTGCCCTATATGTGTATAATGTGATCCGCCCTGAGTCCCCTTCGGGGTGAGAAGGGCGGAATATAAATACTGTAAATAAATAAATGAATAAAATCCGGAGAGCGGGGTGAGCTCCCGCTGTTAGCTCCAGCTTCTGCCAATCTAGCATTCAAAAACATGCAAATGTGAGTAGATCAATAGGTAGCAATCCGGCAGGAAGGTAACAGTGCTTGATGCAGTCATGCTGGCTACATAACCTTCAAGGTGTCTACAGACAAAGCTGGTTCTTCAGCTTAGAAATGGAGATGAGCACCAACCCCCAGAGCTGGACACAACTAGACTTAATGTCAGGGGAAAACTTTTACCTTTACCTAACTCTTCTTTCTGTGCATTTTACAGCCCCCCAAACTGCCCAGGAGGGCCTTTCTGTGCAAAAGATGCATGGTTTTTCCTTAATAGAAAAACTTTTGTTTTCCTGAAGGGGTGTTTCTACACTCAGGCATCTCTCTCTCTCTCTCTTTTTATTTGGAAAGACATTTAGGTATGGAGAGAAAATGGCACAGAATTATTGTTTTCTCTCTCAGCAGAGAAGAAACTGTAGGAATCATTCATCTGCATAGACAAAGATGAATTAATCGTGGCTTTCCATCCCTACTCACCACTTTAGGCGGCACTAATATTGGGTCCGTAAAGATGGTCCAGATGACCGCTTCATTGCATTGCGGGGTGGTGAGGGAGCCGAGGTAGCGGTAATAGGAGGTAAGGTTCGTAGTGCCCAACAGGTCCAGCAGAGAGATGGTGCTGGTGAGATCTTCATCTTTGTCTAGACATGGAAAAGGAGAGTTGGCCATTGTAAAAATGTTTATCAACTCCAAGCCAACATTAACAATAATTACACTTGCCAACACACATTTTGGTGCCACAAATGTTAACCCCGTTTCTGGGTATATTTGACCTGCTGATTCCAAAAATGGCACCAGTTTCCCCCCATCAGCTCTAATTGTTGAGCTACAAGACATATACCATATACCAGTCACCATCTACCTAAGGTGCTACAAGATCCCTTTAAAGAGCCTCAGGGCCCTTCCACACAGAATATCAAGGCAGATAATCCACAATACAGTAGAGCAGGGATCCTCAAACTTTTTAAGTGAAGGGCCGGTTCATGGTCCCTCAGGCTGTTGAGGGGCCGAATTATCATTTGAAAAAAATACAAACAAATTCCTATGCACACTGCACATGTCTTATTTGTAGTGCAAAAAAAAAAACAACAACCCAACAACTATTTTATTTATTTATTACATTTATACCCCACCCTCTCACACATATTAGCATTATATATTACTATATTGTCCTATACCACTACCGTAATATTATTAGTAATATTACATGTAATATATAATGTATAATTAATATTATTATATTGTATAATTGTTAGTATTATATTGTATTACATTATAATATTTGTATCAATATTATATGTATACACAATATATTCAATTGTTACCATAGCACAATATTAGTACAGTAGAGTCTCACTTATCCAACATAAACGGGCCGGCAGAACGTTGGATAAGCGAATATGTTGGATAATAAGGCGGAATTAAGGAAAAGCCTATTAAACATCAAATTAGGTTATGATTTTACAAATGAAGCACCAAAACATCATGTTAGACAACAAATTTGACAGAAAAAGTAGTTCAATACGCAGTAATGCTATGTAGTAATTACTGTATTTATGAATTTAGCACCAAAATATTACGATATATTGAAAACATTGACTACAAAAATGCGTTGGATAATCCAGAACGTTGGATAAGTGAGACTCTACTGTAAATGAAATAACAATACAATATTTAAAAATAAAAACAATTTTAACCAACATAAACCTATAAGGATTTCAATGGGAAGTGTGGTCCTGCTTCTGGCCAATGAGATAGTCAGGTTAAGTAGGATTGTTGGTGTGAAGTCTAAAACTGAGGGTGGGGGCCAGGTAAATGACCTTGGAGGGCCGCATCCGGCCCCCGGGCCTTAGTTTGGGGACCCCTGCAGTAGAGTCTCACTTATCTAACACTTGCTTATCCAACGTTCTGGATTATCCAATGCATTTTTGTAGTCAATGTTTTCAATACATCGTGATATTTTGGTGCTAAATTCGTAAATACAGTAATTACTACATAGCATTACTGTGTATTAAACTACTTTCAAATTTGTTGTATATCATGATGTTTTGGTGCTTAATTTGTAAAATCATAACCTAATTTGATGTTTAATAGACTTTTCCTTAATCCCTCCTTATTATCCAACATATTCGCTTATCCAACATTCTGCCAGCCCGCTTATGTTGGATAAGTGAGACTCTACTGTACTTGCTTTGAACTGGGTTATCTGAGTCCACACAGCCATATAACCCAGTTCAAAGCAGATAGTGGGAGTTTATACAGCTGTGTGGAGGGCCCCCCCGAGGCAGATAATCCACAATATCTGCTTTGAACTGGATGATCAGAGTCCACACTGCCATATAATCCAGTTCAGTGTGGATTTTATACAGTGGTGTGGTAGGGTCAGGATCCCAGCTTTTGATACCAGATTATCTGTTTATCCCATGTTATCTGGCAGTGGGTACTCATATATTCCAGTTTAATGCAGAAATCTGGGATCAGATCTTGGGATAAAGAGCAGTGTAGAAGAGCCCTCAATTTAGCTTCTAGCAAATGTCCAGGTGAGATTTGCTCTAGGACCCTATTCATTTATCTTTTTAGCATGCAGTGGTATCCATAAAAATTTTCTCCAGCACTATATGTCAGGTGTGTTTATTTTCTTCCATGCTCATATATAAGAACCAGGGAAACACATTATTGTATGTAAAGGTAATACATGAACAGATTGATCCCCAAAAGCATTGGATCAATCTGTTCATGTATTACCTTTACATACAATAATGTGTTTCCCTGGTTCTTATATATGGGCATGGAAGAAAATAAACACACCTGACATATAGTGCTGGAGAAAATTTTTATGGATACCACTGCATGCTAAAAAGATAAATGAATAGGGTCCTAGAGCAAATCTCAGAAGTGGAGTGGGCAGATCAAAAGACAACTTGGCAAGGTGGCACTACCTGGAGGAATCCTCCACCTTTTGTGACTGTGGAGCTGAACAAACAACTCAGCATATGTATGCTTGCCCACAATGCCCTGCCTCATGTACGGAGGAGGAGGTGTTTAAAGCTACAGACAATGCGGTTGCTGTTGCCCGCTTTTGGTCCAAAACTATTTAGTTGCTTGTGATTTCTTTTCTTTTCTATTTTATTTCCATTATTTGAAATGTATTTGCTGTACCAATGCTTTTGACACGAAATAAATAAATAACAGATTGATGATGGCTCCGACTGAGAAGTCTCTAGTTCAGTATTAAAGTTAACTATCACCAATGTATTGCAAAGTGTATTCTTGTAAAATGAGGTTCATCTTAAAGGAAATTATAATAATTGTATTGGGTTGCTGTGAGGTTTCCCGACTGTATGGCCATGTTCCAGAAGCATTCTTTCCTGCCGTTTTGCCCACATCTATGGCAGGCATCCTCAGAGGTTGTGAGGTCTGTTGGAAACTAGTCAAGTGTGGTTTATTTATCTGTGGAATAATGTCCAGGGTGGAAGAAAGAACTCTTGTCTGTTTGAGGTAAGTGTGAATGTTGCAATTGGCCACCTTGATTAGCATTGCACCTTCAATAGTCTTGCACCTTCAAAGCCTGGCTGCTTCCTGCCTGGAGGAATCCTTCGTTGGGAGGTGTTAGCTGGCCCTGATTGTTTCTTGTCTGGAATTCCCCTGTCTTCTGAGTGTTGTTCTTTATTCACTTTCTGATTTTAGAAGCCAGACTTCATTTCTTTTCATGGTTTTCTCCTTTCTGTTGAAATTGTCCACATGCTTGTAATTGTCCACATGCAATAATTGTATTGTTTTCATATTGATTAAAATCTGTAGTGCGAAAATGGTAGGATATGGCTTGTCAGAAGTGGGCGAAACCTTGGCTTAGCCAACAGACTCACCTTTTTCAGAGACTTTATGGAGGTTCTTAATAAACTCTTCCCAGGCTTCGGCTGTCTTTCCCTTTGACTTAGCCTTCTCTGAGCCCTGATGCAAAAAGGAAATTGGTCAGATGCATTACTGAAGAAGTGTGAAGAAAGAGCCCAGAAGTCTTCAACACCTAGTTATCTGATTTCCCTCTAACTCTCATGGTTCCATTCTAAATGACAGTTTGAAGTGGTGTCAAACTGCGTTAACTCTGCAGTGTAGATATACCAACCAAATGTTACAAAATGGGTACAAGCTGATATTGTAATAGATATTGTGAGATGGCACGATTTTTCTTTCCCTTACCTCAAGAAAAAATCCCAACACAGCAATGCCTTCTGGGTCCTTCACGGCGTCTGATACATTCATGTTGTTTTTGGTATGCACAATATGTAACTGAGAAAGGCAAAAACATGATTAGCTTGGCACATTTGTAGGTATGTTAAAACCATTACATGTCATCATGGGTTCTTTCATTTACTGAGCCATTTTTCACGTCTAACAGGTTTTAGCTTGGAAACCTATATATTAACCCAAAGTATATATAGAATCTGTGCCACAAGTTATCCAGTATTTTGCAAAGAATGCTTCACACAAAATTGAGATGTACTGTATCTATCTGCGTTAATTGCTTTCATTGATATTGCTTTCTTCTTTACGCTTACCAGAGTTCTGTCTCAAACAAAAATAAAGCTTAATCCCACCCCCCCCCCCCACCCCAATTTGGATGACATCAGTAGCCATGCTTGCTTGGACATTCTGGGACTTCATCATAGCCTGCATCTACATTGTAGAATTCATGCAATTTAACACCACTTTAACTGCCCTGGGTCAATGCTATGGAATTATGGGAATTGTAGCCTTCACTGCCGAAGATTGCTGGTGCTTCACCAAACTACAACTCCCAAGATTCCATAACATTAAGCCCTGGCAGTTCAAGTGGCGTCAAACTGCATTAATTCCGCAGTGCAGATGTACTCAGAGAGGCCGAAAAATGAATGAGGGGGGAAAGATTCCAAGCTCTGAATTAGTTTGATTGACCCCAATAGTTCTGAATGGCAATGCTATGCTTGGCTGGGGGATTCTGGGAGTTCTAGTCTTCAAATAAACATTTCCAAGCTCCGCTTACTGTTCGAATAGGGAAACCTGCAGAGGGAGGAATCATCCCAAGAAAGACCTTGAAGGTATTTCAAGCATCAAAGGAGGGAGCCCCAAGTCACTGGAAGGAGAAGAATAGGTCCTGACCTCCATAGAGTAGCGTTTACTGTCAATTGTGTGCTCAGAGCCTGGCTTGGAGACGCCATCTCCCCAATGGAGGTGGAAGGATTTAGCCGTGTATGATGATGGAAGGCCATGCCCGCTAAGAGAGAGCCCATCTTCAAGTTCTACGTCAACTGCAGAGAAGAAGAAACAAGGAGCACGTATTTACAACTACTGGAAACTCTAGCATTCTTCTCGAATAAAGCCATCACATGTGCATCTGCAATATAAAATTAGTGCAGTTTGACACTACTTTAACTGCCATAGCTCTATGCTATGGAATACAGTGTGTTTTAGTTTCGGAGCACTCTTAGGCAGAGAGGGCAAAAGACCTTGTAAAACTGCAACTTCATTGTATTGCACCATGGTAGGGAAAGAAATGTCAAACTACATTAATTTTAATGAAGTTTATTTTTATCTATTCCTGTTTTACCACCACCACCACCACCACCACCATCAGGGCCAGGCTTTAGCACAGCAGGTTAAACCACCAGCTTCAGTAAATCTTGTCAATCCAAGGTTGGCAGCCCAGGTCAGGGTGAGCTCCTGGCCTTTAGTCCAGCTTCTGACAACCTATCGGTTTCTAAGCAAAAAATGTGAGTAGATAAATAGGTACTACTTAAAAGCGGGGGAGGTATTTTAAGGTACCCCCAAAGGAAAAGTGCTAGAAAATGCCAGAGATCTGACCAAAAAAAGGAGGAAGTTTATGAACAAAAAAGTTCTTCGGCAGGGAGACAGAGCAACAGCACTCCCTGTGGCTGGAACTGAGTACAAGCCTCTGAGATGCCGAGGATGGGAAAAAGTATGTACCTCCTTCATGACACCTGTGGCAGAGGATTTTGTTAGTAGTGGTGGATTTGAAATAGGTGATTGTTATTGATAAAGTGTAATAGCAAAGTATTGAAAGAATGTGTTTGTGATAGAGATTTATGTTCATGTATAATCGTTTAAGTTCCCTGTGTTCATAGAGTGTAAGAAACAACTGTGTAAAGATTATATGTGATTGCCTAGTTCAAAGAAAGTGTTATAAAACATTCAGAATGAAACAATTGAATGTAATGAATGTAAAAGAGTAATGTATATAATTATGGTGACTAAATTACATTTAAAGAGGGGGAATTGTTGAAGTGGGAATGATTGTATATAGAGTTGTTTAAATGTAATTGAGTCAGTTGTGCAATGTGTACTGAGGATTGCATCATACACTGTGTGCTACTTGCTATACCAGTGTGTAAAGGGTTAAGCTTGGATTGCATCAGACAGCAGAGGATGAGATAAATAGCTCTCTACTTCCTATCTCTGTCCCTTCCCGTGTGTGCCTGCGTGAGAGCTGTGTATTGTCTTGTGGAATTCCGTTTGTAAGTAAACATTTTGATAGATAACCGAAGACTGCAGCGTTATTATTTACCCAGAGCTTCCTCGCAAGTGACTTCTGCTGCGTGTGCCTAGCAAAGCCACACTAACACAATTGTCTGTCTTGTCTGTGTATAAAACGGCATTGAATGTTTGTCGTATATGTATGTTCTGTGATCTGCCCTGAGTCCCCTTTGGGGTGAGAAGAGTGGAATATAAATACTGTAAATAATAAATATATATACACAACTAGGAAAGTAGGATGGCGGAGAAGTGTGATGGGGATGGTTTCCATTTGTTTCAACAGTGCAATTGCAAGACAGCAGGCTGGCGTAATAAAGCCATAATTGTGTAGTGTGAAAAGGCCTTCAGCTAATATCAGTCATCACAGCTATTTTATAGAACAGTCACCTGTTTTCCCGGTGTTCTTGATCTCCAGCAGTTTTTTCCTGTCTTCGTAGCCGGTGAGGTTCACAGCACCCAGTTTAGAGTTAAGGATGGAGTCATGTGAAAGGATGTTGATAGGGGATTGTCTCTTACCACCACAATGACCGATTGATAACCATGTGTTAGGACCTTGGCAAGAAAAATCAGAAAAAGAGTCAAGATTGTTCACTGCAGAGTAATTAGTGCTGGATAAAGAAGTGGAAAAGAGGTGCCAAGACTCTAGTCCTCATGCAAGCTTGTTATACTCTCTATTCCATGTATAGCTCTCTCATTTAATCCTCAGTTCATACAATTAGGTTATGGTTTCATGTTGTGGGCATAGTGTCATAGAGATAATAATAATAATAATAATAATAATAATAATAATAATAATAATAATAATAATGTGTTGTTGAAGGCTCTCATGGCCGGAATCACAGGGTTGTTGTGTGTTTTCCGGGCTGTATGGCCATGATCCAGAAGTATTCTCTTCTGACGTTTTGCCCACATCTATGACAGGCAACCTCAGAGGTTGTGAGGTCTCAGAGGTTAGACCTCACAACCTCTGAGGGTGCCTGCCATAGATATGGGCAAAACATCAGGAGAGAATACTTCTGGAATATGGCCATACAGCCCGGAAAACACACAACAACCCAACAACAACAACAACAACACACTTTATTTATATTCCGCTATATCTCTGGAGGGATTCAGACCACATTACAGAATATACATATAAGGCAAACATTCAATGCCTTTTACACAGTGAACAACGACATACAATACACAGACAAAGATAAAGATCTTCTCCCTTTTTATCTCCGGTGTCTGGAAGCAATGCTCAACTCTGGCCATGGTGAAGAGCCCTTGTACCATTTTTCCATGCCAAGGAGCTTGTTGTCTGTAGACATCTCTGATTGTGTTGTCGGCGTGTCTACACAGGGTCCCCTTTTACCTTCCTGCCGAGGCAGTACCTATTGATCTACTCGCATTGCCACTTTCGAACTGCTAGGTTGGCAGAAGCTAGTGCCGACAGTCGGGAGCTCACCCCAACTCGCGGCTTTGAACTGCCAACTTTCCGGTTGGCAGATTTCCTGCAGCTAGCGGTTTAGGCCAACTCCCTATCATACAGGAATATACAATCAAAGCACTCCAGAGAGATGACCATCCAGCCTTTGCTGGATGGCTTTACCAGTGCTGAACTTCTCTTATCAAGAAAGACCTGAAAACTTGGCTCTTCCGCTGTGCTTTTGGAGAGTAATTACTACATATATCTTCTTTGATACTCCCCTCCAATATCTAACCTCTCGATTGCACCACTATTTAATGACCCTGTTCTTTGTGGTTTTTATTCTTATTTCTTTCTCACCCCGAGTTTTAACTTAGTGTTCATGTGGGCCGCCCTTGTTTTTATTGTTCTTCTGATTTTGCGCTGTAATGTATATTATCATTTATTGTATTACTCAATGTGTTATGATTTGTTGTTTTTTTATATTCTGTTATATTGTATTGTTCTGGGCATGGCCCCATGTAAGCCGCCCCGAGTCCCCATTGGGGAGATGGTGGCAGGGTATAAATAAAGATTATTATTATTATTATTATTATTATTATTATTATTATTATTATTATTATTATCATCCGGAAGGAAGTGCTTCCTAATGTTTAGTGGGAATATCTTTTTCTGCCATTTGAATCCATCGATCAAACAAGTAAACAAGCTGGGCCTCTGCTTAATATGACATCCTTTCAAATTTTTCAACACGACTGTTCAGAGATACTTTCCAACCATTACATAGCACAGCCCTTGAGTTTTGATATGGGGAAGCATGGCTCTAAAAGAGATGATTTTCTTGAAATTTTAGGGAGCAAAAAAAATGGCAGCTATTTTGTTTCTTACCACAGTGTGCTTCATTGTAGCACCAGGGACCTATAAAGGAAGTAAACAAAGAAGGTATAAACTTAGTTAAAAGAAGTTCAAAGGTGCATCTATAGTAGGTATGGGCAAAGTTTGCACTTCCAGGTGTTTTGGACTTCAACTCCCACCATTCCTGGCCTCAGGCCCTTTCCTTTTCCCCCTCAGCCGCTTAAGCGGCTGAGGGGGAAAAGGAAGGGTCCTGAGGCCAGGAATGGTGGGAGTTGAAGTCCAAAACAATTCAACTTTCCCCCCTCCCCGTCCCATAGCAAAACAAATGAGATCCCAAAGTTGTTACCTCCAGTACTGGAATAGCTTCCTCCCAAGAGCAAAAGGACCACCGTAAGAACTGCCGGCACCCAGACAGAAGCCATTGTGTGTTGCACGAGCTATGAAGATAAGTATATGACAATATAAATTACGTACAGTTCCTAAGTAAGCATGAGTAGATAGAAAAACAGGGAATTTACCCGTTCCTATTTGGCAATGTTGGCTGCAGAGGGAAGAAGGATGACTAGATCACACGGTCACCATATGGCATCTCTATTTTTACTCTTTAAGGTGGTTTTAGATTTTTTTTTTCTGGCAACCATGAGATGTAGAAAATGAAACCTGTCATCTTTTGAACTAAGAGTTCTGTTTTTTGTCACTTGGACAGCTGAGATGTTCACAAGGCAGGTGGAATGACAACATGAATGTGTGCTAAACATATCGGTGGGTGTGAGTGTGGTGGCCCACAATATAGCAAGGCATGCATAGAAAAACAATGCGTGCTCAGAAACCCAGGGCCAAAGATTAGCCTCCGGCTTACAAAAGTTAGTCCAATTAGACCGGTCATCTTAAAGTCTGCAAAAGAGAGATAAACTTCAGTACACCTTGAAATGAAGAGCAATTTTTTTTTGAGAAACTGCAAGTTGCTTCTGGTGTGAGAGAATTGGCCGTCTGTAAGGTTGTTGCTTCAGGGATGCCTGGATGTTTTGATGTTTTTACCATCCTTGTGGGAGGCTTCTCTCATTTCCCCGCATGGGGAGCTGGAGCTGACAGAGGGAGCTCATCTGCGCTGTCCCTGGTTGGATTCAAACCAGAAACCTTCAGGTTGAACCCAACCTTCACGTCAACAGTCCTGATGGCACAAGGGTTTAACCCACTGCGCCACCATGGGCTCCAGCAATTGGGGTGATCATAACTGAAACTAATGACTGGGCTGTCTTTAAGATAGAACTTGGGAGGAAATGTTCAGATTCACTACATCAGAATGAGTTGGTAAAGCTTCAAATGCAGAAGGAAAGTCCTACCAGATTTTTGGATGTTTATCTGTAGCAGCATCTAGACCAGTGGTTCTCAACCTATGGGTCTCCAGATGTTTTGGCCTTCAATTCCCAGAAACCTAACAGCTGGTAAACTGGCTGGAATTTCTGGGAGCTGAAGGCCAAAACACCTGGGGACCCACAGGTTGAAAACCATTTATCTAGACAGTCCCAATCTCCTTAAATCCATTAAATTCAGGTTGCTGGTTTGAATCCCCGAGATGGGGTGAGCTCCCATCTGTCAGCTCTAGCTTGCAGGGACATGAGAGAAGCCTCCCAGCAGGATGGTAACACATCTGGGTGTCCCCTGGGCAATGTCTCTGTAGTTGGCCAATTCTCTGACACCAGAAACGACTTGCATTATGTTCTCAAGTCACTTCTGACACAATAAAGAAGTCTATTATACTATGTAACACAATTTTTGTTCCTGGGTTATAAATATCATTTACTAATTGATTCTATCATGAAAACATGGAAAAAGATTATTAAACTGCAAAAACTTTGTTTTTGCAGGACATCCTGCAGCACATTTTGCTATAGTTTTTCAATGAATATCTCATAGAGACTCAACCAATTCAACATAGCTTGTGGCAGCCACAAAAATAAAGTTTTTGGAGAATAACAATTACTTTCAAAGTGAGTACTACACAATTAAACAGGAAATAACACTATCAAACCAGGAACAGAATTTTGTTTCCAATTTTGTTACATAGTGTTATCACTGCATTATGGCAACATTATACTTTTCCGTCGTACCTCCGAACATTTCACAAATGAAACCCAAGACCCATGAAGCCAAGTAAGTGGTCAAGATGGAAGAAAAGACAACACAGGAGAGACTGCATTGTTATGTTTTTGCTTGAGCCAACTGAGAAGAGCAAAATCCCCTCCTTTTCCTCTCCTTTCCCCCTGCTGAATTAATTGAATGCAAACTATTATTTTACTTTGAACTCTTTAAGTTTTCAGGAATTGAAATAAGGTGAGGACAAAGAGAGGAAAGGGGGAAAGAAAAACTGGGACAACTTAAAATCACCTTTAAAAGAATCATGCCAGAAGCGACTTTCAAGCAACTTTCAAGTCCCTTCTGGTATGAGAGAATTGGCCGTCTACAGAGATGTTGCACAGGGAACGCCTGGGTGGCTTCTCTCATATCTCTGCAAGCTAGAGCTGACAGATGGAAGCTTAACCTGTCTTATGGATTTGAACCGGCAACCTTCAGGTCAGCAACTCAACCTTCAGGTCAGCAGTCCAGCCAGCACAAGGGTTTAATCCATTGTTTAATCCAAAGTGTTAGATCCACCTGTAGTTTTGTATCCAAATGAGAAGAAGTAAAGGGATTTCACTGTGACAAATGGTACTAAAAGACTAGTGCAAGTGTTCAAATTTCCTGGGCTGGAACAAATGCATGGATCACACATTATGTGTAAATTATTTCATGGATATAGTTTTTTCCTTGTGTGTACAGATGTAGGGAAACTGAAAAGTTGCACCACTGAAGAAAGTGATATAAACATAGCAAACAAAAAGGTAAATGTAGATTGTTGTAAATGGTCTTCTACACAATTCTTTTGTGCCGATTCTTGTGCAGGAATGGTTTTGATTAAAGGAAAAATCACAACTCAGTATCAATTTTGTATATAGTTCAAAAGACAATTGGAGCAGTTATTTTTTTTCTTAGAGAGACGATGGCTATGCCTTCCAGAGTCTTCAGGCCAGTAGTTGGATCAGTAGTAGTCCGAGGAATTAGATTTTCAGGCTTAGATTTCAAGGTGCGTAGCAGAAGAAATGAATTGGAGACTGACCTCCCATCAGATTTTCCAAATGTATTAGGTTCTGCATTCTTAAGTAAAGGGCTAAATGTCCTGCTGATACAACACTACAACTGTAGAACCCAACAGCCTTAAAAGAAAGAAAAAACCCTCCCCAAATCCTTACAATAGCCTCAAAATGAGCTGAAAGCTAAGCTCCACAAATGAGAACAATTATATTTCTGGGTTGCTGTGAGTTTTCCGGGTGGTATGGCCATGTTCCAGAAGCATTTTGTCCTGACATTTCACCCACATCTATGGTAGGCGTCCTCAGAGGATGCCTGCCATAGATGTGGATGAAACGTCAGGAGATAATGCTTCTGGAACATAGCTATACAGCCTGGAAAACTCACAGTAACCCAGTGATTCCGGCCATGAAAGCTTTCGACAACAAATTATGCTTCTTCTAATACTACTGCTGTTCACAACAATACTAAATATGGGGAATTAATTAATAAAGTATTATTATTATTATTATTATTATTATTATTATTATTATTATTATTATTATTATTTGCAGATGTGATAGCCATCAGCATCGACACATTCAAACACAGATAAGACAAGCTTCTTGAGAAAGGGTCTGCCAAATAATAGCTGCTACCTATGAAAACCAAATATATCCTCCCTGCTGAGAGACAGTCCACCTGTGAGCACTAGATGCTAAACATTAACAACAGAGGCTCGATCTACAGTGCCATAATTAATTCAGTTTGATAGTGCATTGTATAGTCAATATTTCAAACTGCATCGTATGTCAGTAGACCCAGGCAAGAGGTGGAACATCTTCTTGATGATCTCCTTATCTACAGCCAGAGGCATCAGGTTGTCCGATAACTTTTATAAAAAGGACACAGAAATCGGGAGTGATTAAGCACAGTACAGTAGAGTCTCACTTATCCAACATAAACGGGCCAGCAGAATGTTGGGTAAGTGAAAATGTTGAATAATAAGGAGGGATTAAGGAAAAGCCTATTAAACATCAAATTATGCTATGATTTTACAAATTAAGCACCAAAAACATCATGTTTTGAAACAAATCAACAGAAAAAGCAGTTCAATACATGGTAATGTTATGTAGTAATTACTGCACCAAAACATTGCAATATATTGAAAACATTGACTAAAAAAATATTGGCTACTAACAAATTGACTACAAATAAAGATAGAATTGTATAAAATGAACTTACAGTAGCAACACTCTTGGAAATTAAATCCATAAAAAGTTCAATTTTTGCTGCTTAGAGAAACAGCAGTGAATCGGGATGGGAGGCCAACTGTGCTGGATAATCCAGAATGTTGGATAAGTGAATGTTGGATACTGTAATTACAGTAGAGTCTCACTTATCCAAGCCTCGCTTATCCAAGCTTCTGGATTATCCAAGCCATTTTTGTACTATGTTTTCAATATATCGTGATATTTTGGTGCTAAATTCGTAAATACAGTAATTACAACATAACATTACTGCATATTGAACCACTTTTTCTGTCAAATTTGTTGTATAACATGATGTTTTGGTGCTTAATTTGTAAAATCATAACCTAATTTGATGTTTAATAGGCTTTTCCTTAATCCCTCCTTATTATCCAAGATATTGGCTTATCCAAGCTTCTGCCGGCCCGTTTAGCTTGGATAAGTGAGACTCTACTGTAAATTTTATTTAAAAGCCTCTAAATTCATTAAAAAAAATTTTAAATCACAGATAAATGCTTTGTACGGGTTGTTGTATGTCTTTCGGGCTCTGTGGCCATGTTCCAGAAGTATTCTCTCCTGATGTTTCGCCCACATCTATGGCAGGCATCCTCTGAGGATGCCTGCCCTACATGTGGGTGAAACGTCAGGAGAGAATACTTCTGGAACATGGCCACACAGCCTGAAAGACATACAACCTTGTGATCCCAGCCATGAAAGCCTTCGACAACACAATGCTTTGTATGCATTGTCTGTTTGGTTGCTCTGTTTCTGCATCACTCAGATGACCAGAAATGAACCACTATTAAAAATTACTTATCTGAAACTATTGTGTTTATTAAGAGGAGATTGATGTCTCCCATCTGAAGTTTATGTGAATACTGACATTTATTAACGACAGAGATAAGAAGGTTGTTGTATGTCTTTCGGGCTGTGTGGCCATGTTCCAGAAGTATTCTCTCCTGACGTTTCGCCCACATCTATGGCAGGCATCCTCAGAGGTTGTGAGGTACGGATGCCTCTGAGGATGCCTGCCATAGATATGGGCGAAACGTCAGGAGAGAATACTTCTGGAACATGGCCACACAGCCTGAAAGACATACAACAACCTGGTGATCCCGGCCATGAAAGCCTTCGACAACACGACAGAGATAAGGTTTGTACCTTTATGTTGTGTATATAAGTAAAAAACCTGTTGCGTGATAACACATTTGATGTTTCAAATATAACAATAAACATCCTATCTCTTGTATCTCAGTTATAGATAGCTGTGCTCTAAGTTTCTGTTGTGGGTCTTTTAGTGGTGGCCCCTGGAGGGGACCGGACCCGTCCCCCAACCACCCCTCCATTTGTCCCCCCAACTCCAAGGAGGCTCACTTACCTGCCAAGTGGCTATCCGTTTCCCTCCTGCAGGACAAGGTGATACCAGAGGTGGTAAGAGAGCATCCAGCTTCTTTTACAAATATACATATATATGCATTAAGGTCACCGCCCAGTCTGCTACTGGGGCGGGTGGAATTACCGAGAAAGGGAGGGTAGTAGATTACAAGGGAGGAGGAGGAGGGAAGGAAGGAAGGAAGGAGAAGATGCAAGATGCAGGCAAGGAGGCAAGCTGGAGAAAGTTAGCCAGGCTCCTGACAGTGCCATGGGTTCAGCACCGATCCCTGCGGAGAGAAGCGGGTTGATGATGAGCAAGGGATGTGAGCAAGCAAGTTACACAATTTAGGAAATGATCACGCCTTTCAACATGAGAAAGGGCACGTTCTTGTTTCTCAAAGGTAGCTTCTTCCCCCCCCCCCCCCCAGAAGCCAGGTACTGGTCTAACCACTAGATCACGCTCCCTTTGGAAAAAAGAAGTTTCCCAACTTCAACAAGGTGCTTGCTTACCTTTTAGAGCAAGCATAAGCAAACTTGGCCCCTCCGGGTGTTTTGGACTTCAACTCCCACCATTCCTAACAGCCTCAGCGGCTGAGGGCGAAAAGCAAAACACTCGGAGGGGCCAAGTTTGCCCATGCCTGTTTTAGAGGATGGCGGCGTGGTCTGCAATCCAAACCTTTACATCTACATTGTAGAACTGATGCACTTTGACACCACTTTAACTACAAGGCTCAGTGCTATGAAATCATGGGAGTTGGGCAGAAAAAGCTACAAAGCCTTCTACACCGAATAGTGCTGTGTCTCACCAATCCACCACTCCCCAGATTCCATAGCTGGACTCAGGATGCGGTTTGACCCCACGACAACATCCGTGGTCCAATGCTATTGAGACTTGTGGGTTGTGGTTCGGTTTGCAAGGCATTTCGCTTTCTCTGCATTCTTTAGCACAGAAGGCTGCAGACGTTGTAAAACTGCAACTCCCAGAAATCCAAAGCGTTGAGCCATGAATTTTGCAGTGCAGATACACTGCTGGTTAATGTCATCCTGCTGCCAACTTTTACTGTAGGAAGTTACTTTGGGAAAGTCTTTAGTAACAGTCACAAAACTAACTCCCTGGAAAAAAACAATTAATGAAATAGTTGCATTTAAGTGTTACTTTTGACATCTTAGCTATTGGATGTATGCTTGTGAACACAATCACTTGAGCTGCAGCATATGCCGGAGCTTGAACCGTGCCATATTTTTTCTGCATTGACAAAATAATACAATAAAATACCACCTGGACTCTTCCATATGTTGATTATTATGATGGTTTTATTGATATTGATGTTTCATTGTTGGTATAATTTTTTATCATTTTATTGTTGTATGTTTTCGGGCTTGGTCCCCATGTAAGCCGCTCCGAGTCCCCATTGGGGAGATGGGGCGGGGTATAAAAATAAAGTTTATTATTATTATTATTATTATTATTATTATTATTATTATTGTATATATCTCCATAAGTAAAATGATTGCCTGCATGGGGCACCCTTTTACCTTCCCGCCGAGGCGGTACCTATGATCTACTCGCATTGCATGCTTTCGAACTGCTAGGTTGGCAGAAGCTAGGGCTGACAGTCGGGAGCTCTCACAGACTTGTGGCTTTGAACTGCCAACCATCTGGTCGGCAGATTTCCTGCAACTAGCAGTTTAGGCCAACTCCCTGCCATATAGGAATACACAATCAAAGCACTCCTGAGAGATGGTCATCCAGCCTTTGCTTCAAAACCTCTACAGAAAGACGCTCTACCAGTTCTGAACTTCTCTTATCATCAGGAAGGAAGTTCTTCCTAATGTTTAGGTAGAATATCTTTTTTTGTCATTTGAATCCATTGCTCTGTGTGTGTCCTGGTCTCTAGGGCAGCTGAAAACCAGCTGGCCCTCTGCTCAATATGACCTCCTTTCAAATTTTTCAATACGCTGTTCAGAGATACATTCCAGCCCCAGAGTTCTGATGTCGGGAAGCATGGCTCTAAGAATAAGGTTTTCTCAGAATTTTAGGGAGCAAAGAGAATTGCAGCTTTTTCGTTTCTTACCACAATGTGCTTCATTGTAGCACCAGGAGCCTATAAAGGAAGTAAACAGAGAAGGTATAAACTTAGTTAAAGAAGTCCAAAGTTGCATCTATATCAGGTATAGGCAAACTTTGGCCCTCCAAGTGTTTTGGACTTCAACTCCCACAATTCCTGGCCTCAGGCCTCTTCCTTCCCCCCCTCAGCCACTTACTTCAATAATGAGTTAATTCTATAGCACAGATGCTCTTTAAGACTCGGGCCCCATCTACACTGACCTACTTGGTGAAACTACAACTCCCAAGATTCCATAGCCTTGAGCCATGGCAGTTAAAAGTGATCTCAGACTGTATTAAACGTACAATGTAGTTGCACCCTATGTCACTCCAAACCCCAATCCTCCATTAGTAATCTAGAACAATTATAGTCATCCCTCCGCACCTGCGGTGGGATTATTCCCACCACATCTGTTTAAGACTATTCACGAATTTGATTATTCACAGAATTGATTTAAAATGTTCTCTCTGGGTATCTCTAGGACCTCCAGTGTGAATGTACGGTCAGCTTCCTCCCATCATACTGGAGGATCTAGTGATTTCTAGAGGGAATAGCTCTCTAGGAATCTCTTAAATCCCCCAATGAGATTTTATAGTTAGCTTCTGGGTTTTTAGGAGCTCCGGTGGCCTAGTGTGTTAAAGCGCTGAGCTGCTGAACTTGCAGACTGAAAGGTCCCAGGTTCAAATCCCGGGAGTGGAGTGAGCGCCCGCTGTTGCTCCAGCTTCTGCCAACCTAGCAGTTCAAAGACATGCCAATGTGAGTATATCAATAGGTACTGCTCCAGCGAGAAGGTAATGGCGCTCCATGCAGTCATACCGGCCACATGACCTTGGAGGTGTCTACGGACAATGCCGGCTCTTTGGCTTAGAAATGGAGATGAGCACCAACCCCCAGAGTCAGACATGACTGGACTTAACGTCAGGGGAAACCTTTACCTTTTACCTTCTGGGTTTAGAAACTGGATTATATGGCAGTGTAGACCCAAACAAGGTGGCAGAAGATGTTAATGAGGAAGAACACAAGCTAGGAGAGGCAGCAGGAGTTTGTTTTCGCCTGAGTCTACTGGGAAAGGAAAGAATCTATCCCTTTCTTACTGCTGAGTTAAATAAGTGCAAACTCCTTCTGTACTTTAAGCTCAGTTTGCAGCAATTGAAGGAAGCTGCCAAGGAAGGAAAGAAATGGAAAGAGCAGAGAGGAACCAGGATATTTTAAAAGCTGCTGGAAAAAGTGGCACGGCACAAGATTAATTGGGACTCCCTTTGCAAAAAACCAGAACTGTCGAAGGATATGTTCTCCAGGACAAGCAGACGTGCTTCCTCTCTACGTGTGTTTTGTCATCATTGCAAACCTCTTTTTTATTGCCGATTTCAGAAGAACTGGTTGGGGCAAGCAGGGGCAAGCAGGCCAGCCAGCTTTCTATCCGCTCCCTTCACACCACCTTTCCCATAATCTGGATTTAATCCTTTATCTTCTATTGTTTCTGTGTTGATCCCAGAGGGCATGAACAGAAGCCGGCTTGGGAAAGTTGGTATTTTTTTAGACCAACTTTCTCCTCCTTCCCACTCTTGCACACCTTTTTTTTATCACCACCTAGAATTAATCCTTTATCTTTCCTTGTTTCCAGTTTGAGATGGAGGGATGTAAATAAAAGCATGAACCAGTTATTTTGAGAGCTCCAGTTTACAGAATCACACACAAGCCCCACAAAAGCATGGTCGCTGGCTGGGGATACTGGGAATTGTAGTCCCTCAACAAATTCTTACAAGCTCTTGTTATCTTGGGGAAAGCAATGGGAGAGCTGGATGGATTTTCAGCACCCCAGAGTGCATCTGCACCATAGAATTAATGCAGTTTGGCATCACTTTGTCTGCCAGAGCTCAATGGTATGGAATCATGGAAACTGTAGTTTTACATGATCTTGAACCTTTTCTTCCAAAGAGTGCTTGGTGCCCCACCAAACTGCAACTTCCATGATTTCATAGCATTGAGCTGTAGCAGAAAAAGGCTGGATCTACACTGCCCTATAATCCAGATTATCAAAGTGTATAATCCAGAGTATCTGCTTTGAACTGGGTTCTATGGTGGTGTAGATTCATATAATCCGGTTCAAATAAAATAATCAGTTTTATATGGCAGTGTAGATCCAGCCAGAGTCTATGTAGCCATATAATTCAGATTATCAAATCCACATTATCTGCTTTGAACTGGATTATATGAGTCCACACTGCCATATAATCCAGTTCAAAGCAGATAATCTGGATTTTTTTCTGGCAGTGTAGATGGGACCTAGATGAGACCCAAGTGGTATGAACTGCATTAATTGGACAGTGTAGACCAGGCACAGGCAAACTTTGGCCCTCCAGGTGTTTTGGACTCCAACTCCCACAATTCCTAACAGTCTACTGGCTATTAGGAATTGTGGGAGTTGAAGTCCATAACATCTGGAGGGCCAAAGTTTGCCTGTGCGTGGTGTAGATGCACCCTGAGAGGTTCTGGGTAAAATTTGCCGCTCAGAACCATGTGGTGTAGTAGTCTGAGCATTGGACGATGACTCTGGGGACTGAGTTCGAATCCCTGCTCAGCCATGGAAGCCCAATGACCTTAGGCAAATTGCACTATCTCAATCCCAAAGGAAGGGAAATCCCCTCAGAACAAATCGGTCCAGAGTTGCCTAAATTGCCGTAAATCAGAAATGACTTGAAGGCACGTAAAAATAGCTATGGCAACAGGATCTGTGTGTAATATGTGAGGTGACATACTACACTGAGTAAGAGGTATAATGAGGCAATGGGGACACTTACATTCCTTGCAAAAGGGAAGTAAGGTTTGCTCGGAAACCGGAAAAGGAAAGAGGTGGGGATAGGCTTGAAAAAGAAATTAAGTCGTAATATACTGAAAAGAAGAGTGAGAATCAATGAGGGAAAATAACCTGCAAAACAGCAGGGATGGGAATGGAAACAAAGAGGATGGCCAGGCAGAAGAACTGGGTTGGGTTATATAGGTCAGAGTTTATGGTGTCCTACATAAGGTTATCTTGTTATATTACTTTCATACCACTCTAATTGTCATGCCTCCCTCTGAATGAATTCTGGACATACGTAGTTTGGTGAGGTGCTTAGAAAGCTCTGTTAGAGAACACTTCCTTGAACAACAGTTCACCTCTCCTGAATACTTATCTGCACTACAGATTGAAACTGATTTAACACTCAGTTCCTCTCTTTTCACGGTATTTTGGGAAAAATAGTTCAGGTGGCACAACATTCTAAATACCTTGTTATTGTTGTTGTTATTATTGTTTGCTTTCAAGTCATTTCCGACCTATGGCAACCTTATCACTGGAGCTGAGAGTGTATGGGTGTGTTGTCGAAGGCTTTCATGGCCAGAATCACAGGGTTGTTCTGTGTTGTCCGGGCTGTATGACCATGTTCCAGAAGCATTCTGTCCTGACGTTTCGCCCACATCTATGGCAGGCATCCTCAGAGATTGTGAGGTTGTGAGGATGTTGTCGACCGCACTTTAGGGGATCGGGCCCTTTAGGAGAGACCCGACCCGGTCCTGAGGGAACGGACCTTGGCGAAGCCAAAAGGAGAATATAAGCCGCAATACAACCTGAAGCCTGAAATGAAGAAGGTCCGCCAAAGATGAAGGAAAATCCGCCAAGGAGTTTTTATTGAGCAATTCAGCTGAAAAGGACGCTAATAGCGATCATTCAATCTACTAGCGTAACATATGTTTCAAATAAAGCCATATTTATACAATGTTTCGGTCTGACAGCCCTTTGAATTTCCCGCCCCGCTTCCCCGCCCATCTGATCGTGGATAGGCTGGGAGGTTGAACGAGGCGGGCTTTCGTTTCCCGCCTTGCTCTGCTGGCCCAATGGGGAGCAGATTGCTTTGAAAAGGAGGGAGAGAGGGGAAAATAATTCTTTGGAGAACTATTGACCCAATATTCAGGCTTCAGATAAAACAGAGGATGGCAATGGATGTTTTATGGTCTCTGAACAGTCAATTCCTCCTTCCTCTGAAGGTCCTCATCCCCCCCCCGGCCCCTCTTTTCCCCCTGTTCCTCTGGCCAAAAAGGACGAGCGAGAGGAAGAGAGGGAGAGATTAAGGGAGGGGGGGGCCGCAAAGGGGAAGAAGTCTTGGGGTGGAGAGGGAGTAGGAGGTTGGGAAACGGAGGGGAGATGGGGCTGAGAGAAAACAGAGGGCTGGGAAACGAAGGGGAGACGGGGGGGGAAATGGCAGGGAGTTGGGAGAGTGAGTCTGGGAGAGTGGGATCCCGGGAAGCAGAGGTTCCCTTGAAGGGTCGATTTGGGGGTTCTGGGTTGGTGCAGGACTCAGAGCAGGGGAGAAAACGGGGGATGAGGTGGGGCAAGGGATGGGGGTCGGGGTTGGTAAGGTGGGGGGGCAAGCAAATGTCTCCAGAAGTTCCTCTTCTGGTGGAGGCGGGAGGGGAAGTAGGTCTAGAGAGGAGCTTCTGAGGAGGGTAGGTTTGGAGCCCACGTCCCTGCATGGGAAGACTTGGACCCCCCTCCCCCCTTCCACTCTCCCTCTGGCTTAAGGCCATGAACACCGCAGCATAAGCAAGTTGGGACCACTTGCCCTCCCCATGGCGAGTCACCTTAGGTCAACACTCCGAATTCGGCGACTCGAGCGGGGGGGGGGGGGCAAGCTGTTCCCCCTTCAAGGGCCACAAGGGGCCACTTATGTGCTCTGAGTTAGCCCAACCTGGCCTGCACCATGTTTTTCGATGCAAAGCCCACCCCAATTGGCCAGGATCTTGCCCAATGGAGAATCCCTGGGGATGTCTACTGGGGTGGGACACCCTAGATGTGCTGAACAAACACCCATCCTTGGCTCAGCCCCTGCCCAGTACCTGACAGTTAATGGAGTAACGACTCACCCACCGGCCGGATGCAACTCGTCCTTTCAAGAGTTTCCCTACACCAAGGCTGAATGGCTGGCGTTCGTGGAATCCGCAGGTGCCCCGGGAACACAATCGTTCCCCTACCCCACGATCCTTGAACCTGTAATCTTACAAGCCAGACTGTTCTCACACGCCCCCCGGGTGCCAGATGTTCCCGCGTCTCACCAGGAATTTGTTACCGAGCCCTGATCCGAAGTGCAATACCTCCAGAGCTCCGCCCACCTGGGTCTTAACAACGGGGCCGGTTCCCTTTTATTTTTTCCAGGGCGTCCCCTGTTTCACGTTGGCGCCTTTCCTTCGAGGAGCTAAAAATCTGCTTCCTCCTATCTGGCTCCTTTGTTCAGTACCCTGAATCAGATCTAGAGAGAGAAAGGGACTGCCAGAGAAATTTGGATGTGAAATGAGGTCAAATTGTTGGCCGGAGGGCCCTCCTTGCAGCCGTTTCTCTCCCCAACCTGTTCCAGAATATCTGGACCAAGGTCGCCGCTTGGAATTTTAGCCTAAAAAAATTGATTTTTGGAACTTCCAAGCAAGTCCCTTCGTGGTAAAGCCAAATTATGTTGTCGACCGCACTTTAGGGGATCGGGCCCTTTAGGAGAGACCCGACCCGGTCCTGAGGGAACGGACCTTGGCGAAGCCAAAAGGAGAATATAAGCCGCAATACAACCTGAAGCCTGAAATGAAGAAGGTCCGCCAAAGATGAAGGAAAATCCGCCAAGGAGTTTTTATTGAGCAATTCAGCTGAAAAGGACGCTAATAGCGATCATTCAATCTACTAGCGTAACATATGTTTCAAATAAAGCCATATTTATACAATGTTTCGGTCTGACAGCCCTTTGAATTTCCCGCCCCGCTTCCCCGCCCATCTGATCGTGGATAGGCTGGGAGGTTGAACGAGGCGGGCTTTCGTTTCCCGCCTTGCTCTGCTGGCCCAATGGGGAGCCGCTTTTTGTCCCCCCTCGGGCCAATCAGAGAGGAGGAGGCGGGAGCTATTGAAACAATGAGGTGACAGGACAGGAAATATCAGATTAATTCTGGCCCAGCCGATTTCTAAAGGAATTAATGGCACCCATCAAGGATGTCCGGGGTCCTGTCACGTTCACAAGGCTTTAGATATGTCTTGGGGGTGTCAGACGGGAAGTAAAGAAGGGTGGTGATGAGCCGTCATTGACGGGCTCCACAGGAGGTGCCCTGGCCTGGGATATGACAATGTTTGCCTTGGGGCCGAGTCACCTTTAGGAATCTGGTGACTCAAATCCTATATTGTCCATGCGATCGGAATGAGATTGGATTAAACTGTGGCAGATTATCCTTTTGTTTTTGGGAAGGGAGGTCTGGGTCATGGGGCTAAGGTTCACGTTGGGGTCATAATATTTCCCATTTGATTTCATGATTTGACAATTATATGGGATAGAATGAAAATTAAAATAAAGTTGGATCATAAACCCAGCTGGGAAAAACACATATTTTCCGGGGATCCCAAAGAGTATAAATACATATAGGCAGATAGGTAGATTTCAAGGAGGAAAGGGAGAATCCATAGAGGGGGGGGGGGGTTACATTGCACAAAGGGGAACCATGGATGATATAATCAATTGAAAACATTTGATAAGAATGAGGTTTACAACATCTGGGGAACCCAATATGGAAATTCATAAGAGTGGAGTTCTAGCAGCATGATTTCACAATTCATGAAGTTAGCCCAACGATTAGAAATTCATACAACAGTGGGTCATGAGGGTGTCCAGGTACATAGAATATGAAAATTCACAAATACATGAGGGAAAAGAGTTCATAAGGAATTCATAGAAATGGCATGGGGAAGGGGCACATGTGGGTTGCAGTCTTTGGAAGTATAAGATTTCATAAGTCCAGGCATAGGTCTGGGGAAGAGTGTTCTTCTCCTTCATAAAATTATGAAAGTATGAATGAAACGTGGAGGGCACCCGTCCGGGCACCCCCTGGCAGCTGTAGAGAGGGTAAGGGTTCTTGGAGAACTATGTTTCCCCAGCGAGAGAGCGACCCCCCATCCCCAGTTCACAGAAAGGGGCTAGGGATCTCTTAAAACCATTCCGCGGGCCGCGGGGAGAGGAAAGTCCGGGATAAGGCAGCAGTTTAGCTTGAAAGGAGCCGTCGGTCCCGTTTGACAGTCAGCTGTTGAGGTGCCGAAAACTGGACCGATTCCGGTTCCGCTGGTTGTCTTCGAGTCAGGAGCCTTAGAAAGGGTTAGGTCTAAAAGAGGAGCGTTCTAGGGGTAATTTTGATAGAGATATGAGCCAATTTATATCGTCCGCCATGTTAATCTATGGCGGAGAACCTCAGCCGGAGTTAAAGGGACGCGAGAGAGAGAGAAATTGCAGGCAAAGGAAGGAGTCAGAGAAAGATACAAAATAACCAGATAGAGAGTGTTATTGTTAAAATAAATGCTACTTTTATTGGGGGATTTTGTTACATAGTTCAGGGAAGGGGAAAGTGAAATAAAAAAAGATCTCTTAATAATAGTCTGCTGCGGTCCCGTTCCGTTCCTTTGGTGAGCGATCCACGGAACTCTCCGCTGCGTTTTCAAATCAATTTGAAAGCTGGGGTGACGGTCATCAAGGAGATACCTCACAACCTCTGAGGATGCCTGCCATAGATATGGGCGAAATGTCAGGACAGAATGCTTCTGGAACATGGCCATACAGCTCAGAAAACACACAAAAACCCAGTGTATGGGTGCATTTACACTGTGTATTAATGCAGTTTGATATCACTTGAATCAATCTTTACAATGTCTTATGTAGCTTTATGTACCCAAGAATTGTGGTATTTCATCAAACTATGGATCTCAGGATGCCATAGCACTGAGTTAAAGTGCTGTCAAGGTGAATTACTTCTACAGTATAGAAATGCACCCTAAGATTCATCCAGTATGTTCCCACAGTTGAGTGGAGAAGTAAAGCCCGTTCTCTAAAGTGCCATTACACACTCAGAACATCTCACTAAACTATAAACCCCAGGATTTCCCATGATAAAACCACAATAGTAAAAAGTGTTTGTTGTTGATCCATGCCTTTGAATCATATCAAAATTACAATGAGCCTAAAGTGACCCTATAACGGACTCACTTTAGGATCACTGCAACCTTAACAAGACCATATTTGGATTCTAGATATTTGCCTTTAATTGACACAAAGCAGATAAGATTGGTGTGGAAACTGGGAAATGTATGAATCCTAGCAACTCAAATTTTATGCAAATTTTGGTGCTTCAAATGTTGGACCTGCTTCTAGGTATATTTGACCTTCTGATTCCAAAAAATGGCACCAGTTTCCCACTATTAGCCCAAGTTTTTGAGATACAGAACATATGCCTTCAACCAGTCACTGTCCGCTTGCCTACAACAAACCAGGATAAAACTATATCTAAGAATCTAGAACTGATGTGGGCTATCCAATGCAATGTTCTAAATCAGCACAGTAAATAATTCCAGGAACAGGCCTAGAAACGAAGACACCAAGATTTTTTTTGTTGGGCCATGTTATGATATGATATGATATATCCATAAATAAATATCAGAATGGCCAAAGGCACTGAAAAGGAGGTCCTTGGGAGTGAAAGAGCCAAATGCTGGTTGGTCTCACTTCTAGAATACTTGAAGAAGTGGAAATAGTGGCAACGGTAGGATCCTATGAATCAGATAAGTCATAGAATGGACAAGAAAAAACCTGAATATCTTGTTTTCAGGATTCAAGAAGAAATCCTGGCAGGGAATGGCAGAACGAAGGGGTTTTCCCATGCATCTCCTGTTTTTTCCCCCTCTTTCTTTTTTTAGGCGGAGAGCCTGAAGTAGTGTGAGTGAATGCATTTGGCAATGTGCGGTTTATAAAGTTCAAGCCGGGAGGTGGCATCCCACTTTCATCATCCTTCCTCTTGCAGGCTCTGAGTTTCGTAGGATGAAGAAAAAAAGGCAGGTGGCAGTAATTGGCATAAAGTTCAAGATAAGAAGCACAAACATCTTGCCCAACTGCTGGCTGACAAACACCATCCAATTGCCATTAGTCTTGGGGTGCACAGAGCAACAGAGAGACACCCGTCATATCACAAATGTCATCCTGTTCACACTGAGGGTAGCTTGCCCTAATAACCCAAAGAGGTGGAATGAGGATGTGGTGAGACTGTGATTTAGAGCATGAGTTGAAACAGTAGTCACTATAGACTAATGGTAAGAGCAAGGAGGAGCTGGATGGTAATTTTCTTCCTACAAGCACTTCCCGCAGTTTGCTTCTTTTGGTTTAAGTGTTTCTTGAACCACCAAAAGCTCACTTTTTATCATCAAGGATGGATCTACACTGCCATATAATCCAGTATCTGATCCCAGATTATCTGCTTTGAACTGGATTATATGAGCCTACACTGCCATATAATCCAGTTCAAAGCAGATAATCTGGATTTTTCATGGCAATGTATATGGGGCATAAGTCCTATCTGAATTTGTCTTTCTTCCTCCACTATGGGTCCCTCCACACTACTAATGATAACACTATAACCTAATTCCATTTTAACTGCCAAGACTACATCCTATTAAATCCTGGGATTTTTAGTCTGAGGAGGCACTAGAGCTTTCTAGATCCTTCAAAGTGTGTGTGTGTGTGTGTGTGTGTGTACAGTAGAGTCTCACTTATCCAACACTCGCTTATCCAATGTTCTGGATTATCCAATGCATTTTTGTAGTCAATGTTTACAATACATCGTGCTATTTTGGTGATAAATTCATAAATACAGTAATTACTACATAGCATTACTGCGTATTGAACTACTTTTTCTGTCAAATTTGTTGCATAACACGATGTTTTGGTGCTTAATTTGTAAAATCATAACCTAATTTGATGTTTAATAGGCTTTTCCTTAATGCCTCCTCATTATCCAACATATTCGCTAATCCAATATTCTGCCGGCCCGTTTATGTTGAATAAGTGAGACTCTTCTGTATATATATATATATAAGCTATCAAGTCACCTGTCGATTTATGGTGGTTTCATGAATTTCATTAGGTTTTCTTTGACAAAGAATATGCTGAGATGGTTTTACAATTCCTTCCTCTGAAATATAGCTCACCACACCTGTTGTTTGTTCATGATCTCCCATCCAAGTATTAACCAGGGCTGGGCCTGCTTAGCTTTCAGATCTGGACAGAATCAGATATCTTTAGTGCAATGCTTCTCAACCTGTGGGTCCCCAGATGTTTTGGCCTTCAACTCCCATAAATCCTAACAGCTGGTAAACTGGCTGGGATTTCTGGGAGTTGTAGGCCAAAACACCTGAGAACCCACAGGTTGAGAAACACTGCTGTGGTGTATTTAGACTTCTCTAGGAATCCCTAAGGCCCCTTCTACACTGCCATATCATCCAGTTTATCAAAGCAGATAGTCCACATTATTGTGGCCAGGCTGTTTGCGACAGTAGGATGAGGCAATGGACCATGCTTTCCTGTATTGCTCGAAAATGTCACTCTTGAATGATACATTAAAAGCAGTATTATCTGTAATAAATAAGATGACACCTCAGAAAAACTGAGGCGTAGAGAGTAGAGAAATTGCAGGGAGGAAACAAGAGGCGTGCAGTTTCTGCAAAGTCAGTGTCAAATATGAAGAAAGATGTTTGGCTTTCAGGTAACCTCCAGCTGTCTCAGCCAAATGAGTGGTTGGCAGCAGCAACAATAGGATCTTGGGCAGGTGCACGCAAGCTCTCATCCCAAACATGTGTATTTCTCCCCAATGCCACAAGAGGGAAGTGCTTTGCAAGATTTTGAGGATAGGAATAAGGCAGCTGCCCACAGATGATGATGATATTTATATCCCACTTTATTGAGTGGGATATAAATCTTTATTGAGACCCAGAGTGGCTCATAACATTACGAAAAAAACCACTTTACAATGTATAAATATTAAAATAGATCTCACAACAAGCACTCTCAACCCAGAGTTTCAGCTTTCCTGTTTGCCTAGGGCAGGATCTACATTGCCATATAATCCAATTTCTGATCTCAGATTATTTCATTTGAACTGGATTATACGCAGTGTAGACTCATATGATCCAGTTCAAAGCAGAAAATCTAGAATCAGAAACTGGATTATATGGCAGTGTAGATCCAGCATTAAATCAACTCATTTTCTATAGACCCAGGAGGAGCATCAAAATTAATACTGATAGGAGTATAAGTCTACATCCCCAACCCAACTCTTTCTAGATGTAAGCCACAAAATCTATTTCAGCCAGCAGTGTGTTGAGTGGGGATGATGGGAGTTGTAGTTCAGACATCCAAAGAACATCTGGTTAGGGAAGGCTGGTCTGGATTATATGAAGCTTTTCCTTCCAGGATGAGGACATTCTCATTGTGACCAATTCTGGGTCTAGGTGTTGCCAGACCTGAAAGGATCACATTCAAAACACCTATCTGGTACACTTTATAATAGTATTTTTTACTCAAGTAACATACAAAATAAAACATACTTATAGATATATAAAACCAACCAAACTACATGACTACATAGTATCCACTACAACTCAATGACCCTTAAAAACAAACAGGAAAGCAACAACAAAGAGCAAGAAAAAAACACAAATTGATTTTTTACAAACATTCCACTATCTATCTAATGGTTATTGGTGTACTCTCTTTCAATGATAATGTAATCACAGCTCTACTTTAGGGAACATTCTACTAATTCATGAATCCCAGAGTTGATAAATGCCCCCATCATTGCTTTGAAGAGGGAATGAACAGGTCCCAATCTTTTTTAAGGTTAGTCAAAGATTTCTCCATTTGTCCATTTCGACTAATTCACAGATCTTCACCAGTCATTCTTCTTTGCACTGGGATGATTCCTTCCATCTCTGAACATATTCAATTTTTTCAGAAGTTATCATTTATCATCCCCATCTGACTCACTTACCAGTACTTTATGGCAATCTAAATACCCCTCATTTGGACAGACTCTTTTGGGTAAATGTCAGAACAGGATAGCAATTTCTATCTTTCCCTGAAATCATCAAAAATGACAATTTCTGCTATGTCTCTCTCAAAAATTTTATTCAAAGATCTAATATACATAAAATCCACTCCATGTGTAGATCCAGACCGAGTTATTGTTTCCCAGACCTTAATCTAGATGTCACTTGGACTACGTGCAGAGAAGCCCTACCTAAACGCTATGCAAACATTGCATCCTCCTTCCTGCGTCTCCTCTGTGTTTGCCTGAAACAGCCCAAAGTAGAAAAGGAACTTGGGAAAACAGCACCCCATCAGCTGTGTTCCCCCTTTAAGTTTAGCCAACAGATTGTCCTGCTGATAATGTCATCCTGGAGTCAAAGAACATCTGACTTGTGTTTGGGGAAAATGTCACTTTGTTGTCTCTTGGGAGGGAAAAAACCCTTATCCCAGCCACCGTTGACCCCTTCACAATCCCTCCACACAAACGTGACTCTACTGGTAGTTACAGATAGCTGAAGTTTACACTGTCATCAGCTTTCTGTTTTCAAGGTCTTTCGGGCGTTCAATCATTGCTACAGAGAAGGTGAAGATGCCTCAATACCTCCAGCTGAAGCCAGTTCGATAGGAGATGCAGCTGGGCCGATTCCTGCAAAGGGGGTTTCCTCCATCAAGGAGATGTTGTCCTTAGCATTTCAGCTTCTCAAGGTTCGTTGGGTCCAGAGTTACACAACCGATGCATTCATTTCAACCGTTTCAGAGTATGAAGATTAGCTGTGAAGATGCATGGTTCAGAAAAGTAAAATTTCCTTGGGTAATTAGGGAGTAAAGAGAAAGGCAGCTACGGTAGAGCCTCAGGCTGGATTTACACTGCCATTTAATGCAGTTTGGAAATACATTATTTCAGGCATGGGCAAACTTCGTTCCTCCAGGTATTTTGGACTTATTTATTTATTTATTTATTTACAGCATTTATATTCTGCCCTTCTCACCCCGAAGGGGACTTAGGGCGGATCACATTACACATATAGGCAAACATTCAATGCCTTTTAACATAGAACAAAGACAAGACAAACATAGGCTCCAAGCGGGCCTCGAACTCATGACCTCCTCCTGGTCAGAGTGATTCATTGCAGTGATTCATTGCAGCTGCTCTCCAGCCTGCGTCACAGACCAGCTGTTAGGAATTGTGGAAGTTGACGTCCAAAACACATGGAGGGACGAAGTTTGTCCATGCCTGTATCATATGGTCAGTGCACTCATATAATGCACCTTAACTGCATTATGAGTCCACACTGTCCATATAATGCAGTTTCAATGCATTATATGGACAATTATAGGGCAATGTAGATGAGACCTTAGGTAACCATACCCATAGATGTTGGTTAAATATAGTTTCTGGTTGCTTGAGAGTTACTATTAAAAGGATGCCCACATAAGGCACCTGAGGCTCTTCATCACAGATATGCCATACTGGGAGTAATAATAACACATTATCCATAATAATAATGAAATTAATAATATCCCTCTTTCATCATATAGGGTGCCTGAGGCTCTTCATCACAGATATGTCATACTGGGAGTAATAATAATATATTTTTTATTGTGTCAGAAGCTAATTGAACATACTGCAAGTCACCTCTGGTGTGAGAGAATCGGCTGTCTACAGAGATGTTGCCCAGGGGATGCCAGGATGTGTTATCATACTGTGGAGGCTTCTCTCATGTCCCTGCATGGGAAGCTGGGGCTGACCGGCGGGAGCTCAACCCATCTTGCAGAGTTGAGCCGCCAACCTTCAGGCTCCTAGTAATAACAATAGAGGAAGAGAGGAAAGTGGGATGATAATAATATCAATAATAATATTAATATTTTTTGTTCCTCTCTTCATATAATGCCATACTGGGAGTAATAATAACAATACATGAAGAGAGGAAGGTGGTATATTAACAGTAATAATATTCCTCTTTCCTCACACTATACCCCATACTAAACCATACCATCAACTGTATTGACTATACAGAAACACAGTCATTAAAAACAAATTAAAAGATAGTTTCAGTATGTTATGAAAGCTTTGGGATTGCAGAGTTATTTCTTCGAGGGTTTTTTTTTTTGCCAGTTGCTTGAGGCCGGATCCACACTGGCCTATAATCCAGTTTCAGGATTTGGATTTACAATATAAGGTAAATGTTTTAATACATTTACATCCCTGAAAGGGAATAGTCCAGGCCTGGGCCAACTTGGGCCCTCCAGGTGTTTTGGACTTCAACTCCCACAATTCCTAACAGCCTACCGGCTGTTAGGAATTGTGGGAGTTGAAGTCCAAAACACCTGGAGGGCCCAAGTTGGCCCAGGCCTGGACTAGTAAGTAGGAACCTTTACTTTGTTGACTCCTTGTACGTCAATCAAAAGCTGCCGCGTGGCACTATGGGATGTGAGTCCTTTTCCTCCTCGATGTCCCGTATAACTAATGGAGAATGGACGGGGAAGAGACTACAGCGACCGGCAGGCACCGCGCCAAGATGGCGGCTCGCGACGCCCTTCGGGATGGGATGGCGTAGGAGAAGAAGGGCTTCTTGGCCAAGATGGCGGCTCCGGCTTCCAAAGGCCCGGGGGGCGGCAAGGGGCATTGGAGTGACTCCCTGGGCTCCTGCCTGGCCCAGCTCCACAAGGGCGCCGAGCCGGGCCTGGGCAAGGCCTTGCTGGCCCTCCGCACGCAGCACATCAAGGAGGTTGGCGGCATCGCCCGCTTCCGAGAGCGCGGGGGACTGGCGCCTCTGCTGAGGGTCCTGGCCGGAGCCCCCAGGCCCCGCCGCACCCTCGACCTCGCCCTGAGCATCCTGGGCAACTGCTGCACCGAAGGCGGGAGCCGCGCCCGCGTGCGCCAGCTGGGAGGCATCCCGCCCCTCGGTGAGAGACGACAGAGGCAGGCGGTGAGGCCTAGTCTGGAAGGCCTAAGGAGGGGTGAGGCGCCCTAGAGCAGGCCTGGGCCACCTTGGGCCCTCCAGGTGATTTGGACTTCAACTAACAGCCGATAGGCTGTTAGGAATTGTGGGAGTTGAAGTCCAAATCACCTGGAGGGCCCAAGGTGGCCCAGGCCTGCCCTAAATGAAGAGAGGAAAGCAGGCTGTTATTAATATTCATATTGATATTAATCATCATCATCTTTCCTCTCATCCTATAGGGCGCCTAAGACTCTTCATCACAGATATGCCATACTGGGAGTAATAATAATAATACAGTAGAGTCTCACTTATCCAACATTCGCTTATCCAACGTTCTGGATTATCCAACGCAGTCGGCCTTTTAGTAGTCAATGTTTTTGTAGTCAATCTTTTCAATACGTTGGCGCTAAATTCTTAAACACAGTAATTATTACATAACATTGCTGTGTATTGAACTGTTTTTTCTGTCAAATTTGTTGTAAAACATGATGTTTTGGTGCTTAATTTGTAAAATCATAATGTAATTTGATGTGTAATAGGCTTTTCCTTAATCCCTCCTTATTATCCAACATATTCGCTTATCCAATGTTCTGCCGGCCCATTTATGTTGGATAAGTGAGACTCTACTGAACATGAAAAGAAGAAATCAATATATTGTTGATAATATTTTTAATAATGATATCCACAATAATAATAACATTAATAATAATCCTCTTTTTCCCTCTTCATATAGGGTACCCAAGGCTCTTCATCTCAGATATACTGTACTGGGAGTAATAATAATAATAACATAAAGGAAGGAAAGTGGTATATTATTACAGTAGAGTCTCACTTATCCAAGACTCGCTTATCCAACGTTCTGGATTATCCAACGCATTTTTGTAGTCAATGTTTTCAATATATCGTGATGTTTTGGTGCTAAATTCGTAAATACAGTCATTACTACATAGCATTACTGCATATTGAACTACTTTTTCTGTCAAATTTGTTGTTAAACACGATGTTTTGGTGCTTAATTTGTAAAATCATAACCTAATTCAATGTGTAATAGGCTTTTCCTTAATCCCTCCTTATTATCCAACATATTCGCATATCCAACGTTCTGCCGGCCCGTTTATGTTGGAAAAGTGAGACTCTACAGTATTAATAATAATAATAATAACCATAATATTCCTCTTTCCTCTCTTCATATAAGGCACCTGAGGCTCTTCACAGATATGCTATGCTGAAAGTAATATTAATAATATATAAAGAGAGGAAAGTGGAATATTAATAATAATAATAATAATAATATCCCTCTTTCTTCTTATAGGGCACCTGAGACTCAGCATCACAGATATGTCATATTGGGAGTAATAATAATACTTGAAGAGAGTAAAGTGGGAAATTATTATTATTAATAACAATAATATTCCTCTTTTTATATAGGACTCTTCATCATGCCATATTTGCTGTTCATCACCGATATGCCATATTTGAAGTACTGTAATAATAATAATAATACATGACAGAGGAAAGCTGAATCATAATAATATTATCAATAATAATAATAACAATAATATTTCTCTTTCCTCTCTTCATATAGGGCACCTCATACTCTTCATCACAGATATGCCATACTGGGAATAATAATAATAATACATGAAGAGAGGAAAGTGGAATGATAATAAAATCCATCATAATAATACAATTAATAATAATATTCCTCTTTCCTCTCTTCATATAGGGCACCTGAGTATCTTCATCATAGACATGCCATACTGGGAGTAATAATAATACATGAAGAGAGGAAAGTGGGAATATTACTATTAATATTAGTATTATTTATAATATATCAATAATAATAAATGTAATAATAATATCCCCCTTTCCTTTCTTCATATAGAGCACCTGAGACTTCATGACAAATATGCCATACTGGGAATAATAATAATTATTATTATACAGTCTTAGGACCCCTGCATTTGTTGAAAGAAGCTGCTCTGAGAGAAGTTTTAAGAAAAAAAATGGGATGTAAATATAAATATAATAATCTCAAGTTCCCTTCATGGGGTGAGGGCGCTGTGAGGCTTCTTTAAGAGAGGAAAGCAGAATATAAATATGTAAATATGAATATAATAATACACTTTCTTCTCTTAAGCAAGCCTCAGAGCAGCTTCTTCCATCAAATGTAGCAGTCTTAAGACCCTTACATTTGGTGGAAGAAGCTGCATTGAGAAAAGTTTAAGTAAAGAAAGTGGGATATAAGTATGAATAACAACAACATCAACAACACATTCTCAGATTCCCTTCATGGCAGTGTGTGCTGTGAGGCTCCTTTAAGAGAGGAAAGTGGACTATAAATATGAGTATAAGATTAATGATGATGATGATGATGATATCTTGCTTTTTTCTTTTAAGTGAGCGTCAGAGCAGCTTCTTCCACCAAATGTAGTGGACCTACAATTGTATTAATAATACATCATTCTTATACTTTGAGGCTCATTTAAGAGGAGAAAGCAGGATATAAATTATAATAATATAATAATAATGAAGATGATGATGTCAATAATGTTTCAGGTTCCCTACATTGGGAGCACTTTGAGGCCCCTTTAAGAGATGAAAATATGATTTACATATGATGATGATGATGATGATGATGATGATAATAATAATAATACAGTCAGAGGTCCCCTACATTTGGGGGTGAGGTGAGGGGGGAAAGCTGCTTTGAGGCTCATATAAGAAGAACATTGTATATCAGTATAATGATGATAATGCAGTCTCAGGTACCTCAGCTTTGAGGGGCAAACCTACATTGAGTCTCCTTTAAGAGAGAAAAGCAAGATAGTTATAATAGTAATATTACCATCTGAGGTCCCCTATATTTTTGAGCTAGAAGCTACTTTGATGCTCATTTAAGAGAGTCAAGTCTCAGTTCCCTACATTGGGGGCCTACACTCTCAGGTCTCCTACATTTGGGGAAACCTGGGTATCAGATATGTGCCAGAGAGTACACTTCAGCATAAAAGAAAACCACTGGGGGGATCGGGGCAGAGTTTGTCAAGGAAGGCTTTCATGTCTTGTGATGAGGTAGGGTCCCTCTGCTAATATATTGTAACAGAGTAGCTGTGTGTCACTGTTGTTGTTGGATACCATCAAGTCATTTCCAGCTTATGGCAAATCCTGTCATGTGGTTTTCTGAGGCTGAGAATGTATGACTCACAGTCACCCAATGGGTTTTCATAGCTGAGCAGGATGTCAAACCCTGGCCTCCTGTGTCATGTTCAGGCTTATTCAAAAGTGAAGGCCAAGGTGTCTTCCAAATGTTTTGACACCACTTTGACTGCTGTGGCTTGATGCTATGAAACCCTGGGATTTGTAATTTAGTGAGGCGCCATCACTCTCTGGCAGAGAAAGCTAAAACCTTGTAAAACTAAGCTTTTGTTATTCAACAGCATTGAGCCATGGCAGCTAAAGTAGTGTCAAAGTGCATTAATTCTATAGTGCAAATGCACCCCAAGACAGGGTTTGTCAATCTGTAACAGTCACATCTGACCCTTTTGGAGATTGTGAGCTCTGTGCTGCATCAAGCTACATTCCTCACGTTTTGGAAGCACCAAGAATCTTCAGTTTGATTCATGGCTGTTGAAACAGGGTATGTGTGATATGCAGCCTCATCTCTTCAGGGTTGCAGCTGAGGAATATGTCTTGGCTTGTCATAATTTGTTTTCTACCATTTCTACAGTTGGCACGCCACCTGTCTATTAATGTGCAAATGCCAGTAGCTCATCTTCAAAAAAGAGTGAAGGGAAATGAGTCAAGTGACAGGAGAAAAGTATCTGTTAGGAGTTTCCTTTTGACCTTACTGGTTCCACATGGAGGACAGACTGTTTTTAGAAACTTTTTTGAAAGAGCATGCACACCATATTTTTATTCTTCTGTTTTTAAAAAGGCTTTTACAGTTGTGTTCACTTAGGATATCTTCCTTAATTGAATACCTTCATTCTAATCTATGCTTTCTCCCAGTTTAGGGCTCTTTGGGCCCTAAACTGGGAGAAAGCTCAGATAGAAAAATTGCCTTTTCTTTCTCAGGGAGGTTGGCGATAGTCTTAAGAGCTTAGAATTGAACTGATTCACCCTTAGGCAAGACTTCATATGTTATGTGTAACAAGGAAGCAAAATGTACGCAGTCTGTCTGCACTGTGAAAGAGACTTAAAGCTTTTCCCACAAATAAACTATTATCATATAGCAGATACTGGTCTCTCTGGCAGAGGAAGTGATGCGTTTTGGCACGAAGGTTTGTGGTTTATATTTGTTGGAACAGATTTGATGGTAGCGGTGTCTGGAAATCATTCTTCAGATGATGTTCTGTCTGAAGAAGCTTCCCTCACTCCAGAGTTGTTGTTTTTTGTCGAAGAAATAGAGCTAGGAGTCTATCTTTATTGTTTATAATAGTAAAAGACTAACACTCAGGAAGCCATTCATGCTTTTACAGCTGGATTATTCCCTCTTTCCCATTATGTGTTTTTATAGTTGCTATCCTTAAATCGCTTGCCGTGGAAAGCATCCAGAACCGAACAGCACGGGCTCTCGGCAACTTGGCTGTCGATTCGGAGAACTGCCAAGCCATCCACGAAGCAGGTTAAATTTGGGGTGGTGTATTTGGGTTGTGGAGGGGGTGGGTATTGTTGGAAGGTTAGGTGTGTTACAACTGAGTGTAGGTGTACTATTTCAGGTTCATTATCACCATTACAGTTATCACCTATTTTTCCTCCAAGACTGGGACACAAGGTGGCTTACAATGGTTACAGCGTTCCCTCATTTATCGCGGGGGTTACGTTCCAGGACTACCTGCAATAAGTGAAAATCCGCAAAGTAGGGACACCATATTTATTCTATGTGTGGAGGAGAGCAAACCACAGACCACTTACTACAATGCAGTCTGTACTTTATTTTAGCAGTTACAATATACAGTACACCGGCAGAGAAGAAGAATGGAAGCTAAATAACCCTTTTTTATTTCCTACCCTCCCCCCCTCCCTTTATTTCTCCATTTCTCCCTTTCCCCCCTTTCCAAAACACTTTGCACACTGCAAAAACCCATGAAACAGTCAACATACAGCTATAAATGTGTACATTAATATTAATTGAAAACCCATGAAACAGCAAGGGAGCGAAAAGTGAACCATGAAGTAGCAAGGGAACACTGTACTATGTACAGCATGACTCCTGTGTCTGCAGGGATATATTCCCGGATTTTGCATAGATATGCAAAATTTGCATAATAACAAACTCTATTGAAATGAAGGACTGCTGGCTCAAGAATACTATGGGCTTGTGCTGGAAGATCTAGAAACTGCCTAGAGAAGCCATATTTTGTTAGACATAGAGAAATGAAACTGGATACTGGTCTTGCAGATACAGAGTCCATAATCCAATTAAAAACATAAAAACTCAACAATTTAGAAGAATTGAATTATTAACCATTTTGAAACAATTTAAATGGTACACTTTGAAAAGTTAACAGCCATTAGATCAGTACAGTTTAAAACAGAACAGTACCTTGGTACAGGCTTTCCTTAGTAAACTTTAGTTTGAAAAGCCTATCTGAATAAAAGGGTTTCACCGGCTAATGGAAGGATACCAAGAAGAAGATGTATTCTAGGTTTCGTAGAGAGGGAATTCCAAAGTCCAGGGTAGCCACGGAGAACTGTACCTATAAAGGGCTCAGGCAAGCTCATGGGGGATAGCCTATCTTTTAGCCTGAATCTAAATTGTATTGGGCTTTGTATTGGTCACAACCAGCACTTAGAATTCTGCCTTGAAATAGACAGCCATTGGAGTTGTTAAGAAGGTGAGTTGTATGATCCCCATACAACGGGACCAGTGCCAGAGTTCCTCTGGCTACCACTCTTTATGTCAGCTAAAATTTACAAACATTCTTCAGTTACTGCCTCACATAGAGTGCATTACAGTACTCTAAACAGGATGCAATTAAGACATGGGTTTCATTGGCCAGGTCAGGCATCCTTTATATATACACAGAGGACTTGTGTAATAAGCCTTTTTATTACTCTGAAAACAAGTGGAATGGCAACTATTTCCATTATCCTTTCTTTAAAAAGAAAATAGTGTTCTTTTCCTCTTCCATCCTAAGAAGCAGGTAGAGTACCCCTTATCTGGAATTTGAAATACTCCAAAATCTGAAATTGTCCTTATGGGTGGCTGATAGTGACATTTTTCTTTCTAGTTGTTCAGTGTACACAAGCATTTTTTCATGCACAAAAATTTAAAAATACTATGTATAAAATTATATATACTTTATCCACATAAAGTACATATGTAAAAATACATGAATTCATGTTTAGATTTGGGCCCCATCTTCACGATATCTCTATATATGCAAGTATTTTAAAATCCATTAAAATCCAAAATACCTGGCAGCTGATGGATGGGCCTGGTAGTTTTTTGTCTGACCGTGGAGATATGGCAATAATTACATCTAACAGAGTTGCTTTCCTCTTGGATCCCATCCCTTGTCTCTTCCTTGCAGGTGCTGTGCCCCCGCTTGTCCAAGTCCTTTCCACCTCCCAGGACAGCGAGTGTTTGCAGAGTGCCATCAGGGCAGTGCGATACCTGGCCGATACTCCTGCCCATCGCCTGATCTTGGCCCAGCAGGGAGCAGTTCGCCCCATTGCTGAACGCTTGGCTTCCTCCCTCGATGATGCTGCTCTGGTGGCGGCGGCAGTGCGCGCCCTCCTTGAGCTCACCAAGGGTTGCAGCCGAGATTGTGCTGAACAGCTAAGCCTGGGCGGAGGGATCCCAGTCCTCGTGGCCTTGGCCGGCCATGACAAACGGCCTGTGCGGGAATCTGCCCTCTTGGCCCTCTCCAACCTTTGTCTGCAGGGGATGCTGAGGCCAGTGATTGGCAATGCTGGAGTGGTAGAAGTGCTGGTTGGGGAAATCCGCCGCCGGAAGGAAGCGGGAGCACCTGGGGCCTACCTCTATCCGCTGGTGAAAGCTCTTTGTCTGCTCTGCCGGGAGGCTGTCAATAGAAGCCGGGTCCGTGAAGCTGGAGGGTTAGAGCTGCTGCTGTCCCTGCTGCGGGACCGGTGCCAGAGTTCCTCTCATGCTCGCGTGGTAGTGGCCTTTGTGGCTTTCTTTTATGATGAAGAAGCCTTGGAGGTGCTGCAGGCTGGAGGACTGGTGCCCTTGCTGGTAGGGCAGCTGGCAGTGCTGGGCCAGTTGAGAGGCCAGGTGCGAGAGGAGGAAGAGGATGAGGAACAGGAAGATGAGAGAGATGCAGCTTCTTTTGACTTCCCTGCAGAGGGGCGACGTGGGGAGCAGGCCACTCCTGGGGCAGAATCCTCCAGCTTTCAGAGCCTCAGGTAAATGATTTCTTGAGCTGGGTGCCATCTTTTTTGTAAGATTTTGTAAGAGTTTGTAAGAACAGCTAGGAATTGAGATCCAAACATCTTATGGGGCATCAGAAAAAGATGGGATGTTTGAAAAGATGCTGATGGGAAGCTTTGCATTTAATGTAATCTGTAGTTATTCAATGTCTAGGATGTACAAATGTACAAGTAATAAAAAAAATTAGAATCTTCCTGTGCTGGCTGAGGAATTCTGGAAGTTATAGTCCAGAAAAGGAACCTTTTCAAGTAGTGGTTCCTCTCCAAGCTCCCTACCTTCACTTTGAAGGAACAGTAAGAGACAAATGCAACATACATAATGAATCTTTCTCTGTATCTTTCTGTATCCTCTCTTTCCAATGCAGATCCTGGCTTATTTCTGAAGGCTATATTGCTAGTCCAGTAGACCTTTCCCCTCAATGGTCTCCTGATACCACTCTTTCTGAGCTGGATGCTCCAGGATGTGCCAGTCCAAATCAAGAACTGCAAGATGACGCCCTGGGACCGTGTCATGCTCCCTCTGAAGTGAAAACCCAGTCAAGGGCAGAATCCCCTGATTTTTTAAACTCACCATTATTGGATTTGCCTCTTGTGGAGCAGCCAGATACTTCTGAAACATTAAACCCAGCAGAGGGGGAGGGAATACAACCAGAACAGGGTTTATGTCCAAAAACATCCCTTATGTTGGAGGTACCTGATGGTCTCTATTCAGAACCAGTAGCAGAGATGCCAGATTTAGATGGAACCAAAGAAGAAGATATAAGTGAGACGAAGGAACAGCAAGGGGGGCTAATAGAGACATCACCAGTGAAGAATAAAGAAGATAGAGTCCAAGAAGAGAATAAGTTACCATGTTCATTGTCTTTAGTGGTGACACCAGATTCAGTGGTGATAAATTCAGCCAAAGGGGATATAAAAAAGTCCACTGAGATTGCCTTGGTCATGGACCAGAATGAGCCAGGGCCAAGTAATGTGCATTCAACCCCTATGATATCTGCTCCAAGGAAGGATGACCAAAACCAGCTGTTGCCCAAAGCTGCTGTGAGACCAGCAGCCTCGGAGGAGACTTCCTTGATCCCCCAGCGGTCAACCCTGCAGAGTTTTCCAGGCTCTCCTGATGAGTACAGGACGCCTACCACTTGCTGGAAACGTCGTTCTAAGTTTCGATCAGTACCTGAGCAAGTGATGCCTCCTCAAGTATCACGCCCTGTTGCCGAGATGTCACCCCCCTTGCTTTCCTTGGCCCTCCCGCTCTCTTTGTCTCATTGTGTGGGTGACAGAGAGCTCCAGGCTCCTGAAGCCCCCGCCTTGCTGCTGCTCTCTCGATTTTCTCAAGTTGAGGATCCCAGTCGCAGCTTGGTTACGCCGACCACACTGAAAGGGCTGCTGCGCTATGTGACTGGAAGCGCAGCCCCTTCATCTCGCTGCCTTCGGCTGCTGCATCGCCTCACCTGCAACCCAGCTTGCCTGGAAGCCTTTGTTCGTTCCTATGGGCCCTCTCTCATCCGCTCTTGGTTGATACTTGGGGTGTCCCCTGAGCAGGCTGCTTCTGTTGTTGCTGCTGGACACGAAGGAGAAGAACCAGGAAACCTAGATGCTGAACAGCGTGATACCAAAAGATTCAGGGAGCTTGGTGTGTGTTTTGTCAGTCAACCCTGTGGGCTATAACTTCCCCAGCCCCAAAAGCCACATGGGACCAATCCAAGAACTCGTCAGGGGTTGTGTCTTGTTGATTGCTGAAGTTTAGTAATGCCTGGGGTGGCTTCCTCTGATGCAATTTGGAGAATTGATATATTGGGAACCTATAGCAGGGAGGGAGAGCAGCATGAGATAGAATAAAGAAGGGAGAGGATATGAAGAGTAGCATGAAGGAAAGTGGAGTGGGTGGCAAGAATTGCTTCATTGTGTTTGAAGAAGGGAAGTGAGGAACTTACCTGGGGGTTTCAGGAGAGCAGAATGGATTTCGTAGTGAAACTGAGCAACCAAAATGTCCCTTGGGCTGCATGCAGCCTATAGCTGATGGATTGCCAACTTTAGCATCTTTTGGTGTAACATTAATTTAATATTTATCGATTGTTCCATGACCTAGGAAGGACTCCTATTGGATCTCCTATTTATCTTGGTAGTCAGTATTGGTAGGTTCTTGAACCCATAGGAAGCTAATGGTTCTAGTTTGAATCAGTGAGTCTTGCTTTCTCGTCCCTACACCAGAATGTAGTGTTAGCCAGGGTTCGCTAAACCTCAGAACCACTTCTTAGTGTTGTGGCATAGCCATGCATGGAACATTTAGAGTAGATGGGAGAAATGTGGGTATTTAAAGCTCTTGTGATAAGAAAATGATAAGGTAGTGTGGTGTATGGTCCTTAAAACAGGTAGCCTTTCTCTTTCAGAGTTGAAACAAATACCCAGTCCAGTTGGGAGGACAGTGTGCTGAGTGCAGTTTCTGACACATTGCTCTCCTCTCCCCTTTCCTTCCAGGAGAGACACTACTGATGAACCTTTGTGTACAGGCAGATTCCCCCTTTGGTGTGGGTGTCCTCACTCATATGCTGTTGTCGGGCTCTGAATCAGACCAGGTGGCCTGTGCCCTTTCCCTTCCAATTATCTGCAGGTAGGTGTGATGCTCCTCCAAGGACTATATGCTGAGGAGGGGCTGGGGCTTATTCTTCCTATAGCTGCTTTTGTTGCTGCCCAAATAGTGACAGAGATTTGGAGAGACTGGGTCATGGCTTTAATCATCCCTAGGTTCACACTGTTGGACTGGGGAGCAGCAAAACTGCATGTAAATATTTACTCACCACCCTCACATATACCAAATGGTCTGCAAAGGTTAAGGATGGACTAGACCTGGGGTAGGTCCATTTGATGGGACTGGTAGCCCCATCTGTCCTCCCCCTATGACCACATCACTGCTGATAATAGAAATGGATGGAAGTCATCTTTCTGTTTCCTTTGCATTAAAAAAATAGATATAAATGGAAAGCTCAAATCTTAAATAGTAATCACTTCAATAACTATTTCACAATTACAAATATTGTATCATTTTATTCATCAATTACCATATTTTTTAAAAATGAGGTAGACTTTTTCTTTTAGAGACAAAAATATTGTTAATATTGATTCTGTTTATAAATGCCTTGTGGTGTAGCCCATATGGTTGATAAGAGGCAACCAATCACAGTATCTCAAAGGAGTCATCATCCGCTTGTTCTTTCACTTACCTGATTAAGTGTGGTTAGTTTTTGTGGTAGACCTAACTTCCAAACTGTTGGATTCGCTTTCAAATAGCTCACAATGCCTGGTTTCATGTTACTTGTTGGAAATATCTTACTGTCATCAAGATTTAGATGAGAGCCTAAATACTTTAAAGGTACCAAATCATTACTGATCTTGAAAGCTAAGCAAGGGCAGCTCTGGTTAGTACTTGGATAGATAACAGTCAATAAATGCTAAGTGCTGTGGCCTACATTTCAGAGGACAGAACTTGCACAACCACCTCTGACTATTAAGTGACTTGAAGAGATATATAAACACATCAGGATTTAGAATCAGAATTGGAAGGAACCACAATGGTCATCTAGTCCCACTCCGTTATGGAGGAATACACAACTAAAGTTCTTCTGAGAGGCCCACGTAATATGTGTTTAAAGAAGAACTATTTATATACTTCACATTCAATAGATTTTAGACACTTTAGATAATTGAGCTGTTAGTACTCTTTAATTAGAATAGAAATGTTTGCAAGCTTTGTTACTTAACTATTTCAACACTACACATATACACACATAAAGATTGTGTAGTGTTTTTTAAAAAAGAAAAGATGACAGTGTAACAGTAAATTCTCACCTGCACAATATTAATTTACTAACAAATGGAATTGAAATTTTAGATTTATATGGCAATAGTTAAAATTAGATAAAATACATGTAAAGAACTGGAAGAGAAGGTAGGAAGAACATCTGACAGTATGAGAAGACATGAGCTAGCCCAGTATCCAGATCAATATATTGAAAGATAATAGTATTAATTCTGCTTCCGTTTTTTGCCAAAACTTCTGCACTATAGGGTTTTATCACCATAGATAAAAAAAGGTTCCAGTATAACCACATCCTCTCTATCATGTTGCTGAGCTGGGTTTGTCAATCTCCCTTAGTAAAACAAGTGCAATACTTTTGATATATTGTCTTCACCATGTTCTTCCAAACAAATGTACAAAGAGATTTCAGTTGATGCAAAACCCAGATTTAATTACAATCTCTTTCATGTATATCTTAACCTAAATCCTGCTCTCATTTTAATTCCAAGTGTTAAATGTTATAATTAAACTTTGATAACAGTAATTTATATATAATTGAAACAATCCCTTTTATGTAGAGGTTTACTTTATAATCATTCAGATGTAAAACATGCCCCAGTGGCATGATGTGGCACTATACTGAAATTAAAATGTGTGGGGTGTGAATATACATTTGCAGCTGCTTACCATGAGTTGTTGACTTTTGCTTTCGGAGAAAAATATCAGTTTATGTGCAAAAGCGGAGTCACTCTACTATGCTGTAATCTTAATTTTAATATTTTATTCAAATAAAAGAAAAGTTAGTGTATCAGGATAGAAGTTAATAAGGAAAAGCAAGGAATGAAATTATTATGCATGCACTCTGAAGTTGATTGAAAGTCAGCATGTTTATGTATATCAGGGATTCTCAGTATTCTGTTACAGCTTTTTCCCGGATTGTGGGTTTCTTTTGTTATTAAAGGTTAATGAACTGAAAATGCATAGCCATGTTTTACATTTGTCAGACTTTGTCAGAATTTAATTTGGGCAGAATTCTAATTTTAAAAACTGTTATCTTTCCCAACTATGACAAACTACATTCTGAACAGATCTTCACATCTGGTTATTTTTATTCTTTTATTATGACTATATTTCCATAAATTTGTAAAAATTTGGGGAAATGTATATTTAAATATTTTATTAGCTTTGACATGTACTCAAACCATGTCTTTAGTGCATGCAGTTTCCCTGAACTCTTTATTTATTTTTTTTATCAAAATGAGTGTGTTAAAAGAAACAGAATACCTTTTGAAGACTTCTTGGACAGTGATGTACCATTTTTAAACAAGGCTGAGAGAAATCTCAAATAGTATTTCCCAGTCTGTTCAACTATGGAATTCACTTTCACAAAGTGTGATGGTGGCCACTAGCTTGAGCAGATTTAAAGGATTTAGACAAATTCACAGAGGATAAAACTATTGGTGGCCCTGAAGCATACTATCTTTGAAATCAGAAGCAGCATGCCTTTTAACCAATATCAGTTGCTGAGGATTACAAGTGTGTGTGGGTAGGTGGGGTTGTTTAATCTTTGTGATTTAGGGCTTTTCCTAAATCTACACTGAGCCCCTCTGGAGACAGAATGCCAAACTAGATAAGATTTATGTCTAATTCACCTTGGCTTATATATTTTTTGAAAGACCCACAAATAGTATGTGGAGACACTGGGAAGAAATTGTACATTATTGCTGGGATTGACCAATTATGTGGTTCTGAGAAATTTAGGGGGAAAGGTCCATATGGTTAGTAGAATTACATTCATGTTGGCCTAAATTTTGAAGAGGTGGGACTTCCTCAAAAGCCAAGGATGTGATGGTTTTCTTTTCTTGCCACAGGAAAGATTCCCTTTGCCGGAAACTACTGCTGGACCTCTCTGGCCTGCGCCTCTTTCTGGGAGCCCTGGGACGAGAACCAGATCCCATTTTTGTCTTCTATGCTTCTGATTCCCTCTCCCTCCTCCTGCGGGCCCCATCCCAAAGTCCTGCCCGGATCTCATCTCCCGCTCTGAAGCGTCCCCGCCTGGATTCCCCACTGCCCTGTTCTTATTCTCTCCTTACTGACGAAGGCAGGGCTGACTTACATTTCCAGCTTGATTCTGGTCTCACGGTGCCAGCCTCACGCCAGGCCATCAGTGAAGCCTCTGAAGTCTTCCATGCCATGCTGAGTGGAGGATTTGCTGAGTCAAACCGCAACACAGTGACACTTCACGGGGTGGCACCAGACCCATTCCTCGCTCTTATGCACTTTCTCCACGGCTGCCGTGGCAAGACCTGCCCAGTGTTAGGTGTGCCCTTTCCCCTCCCTTTAGCAGAGGAGATTTTCACAGTCGCCGAACAGTATCTCCTGCCAGGACTTCAGTCTCTTGTGGATGATGCATTGTGCCGGGACTTCATGCACCTGGGGACTCTAGGCGAGGTTTACCATTTGGCTGAACAGCAGAACCGTCCCCGCCTGCTCCGGCGGTGTATCAACTACACTATTCAGGAGGTTTCAGACCCCTTCTGTCGAGCTGCTGGCTTGGCTGAGCTGCTCCGATTAGCTGGTGACCCGACTGGGTTGACTGAGGAGCTTCTCCGGGTGGTAGTGGAGTCCCCGTGGGGCTCTGGTTCTGAAGGTTAGCTGCATTGATGGATTCATGAATATACACACACTCTGTCCTCTCTTCCCCCCACCAGTCGCTTACTGACCAGAACCAGTGTGGTAATGCAACACGTCAACGCAACGCCAGCCTGAAAGTTGGGAGAATAAATGGAACAATGCTGAAAGAAATGGTGTGGGTCAGGTGATGGGCACCACAGGGATCGGTCTGTGGGGAGGATGATCGAGAAGTAACCATCTTTTGAAAAGGTTGGATGTATATGCAGTTGTAGGCACAGAGCTTGACAGAGTTGCTTTTTTGGACTACAACTCCTAGAACCTGAGATTCTGAGCGTATTATTCTCTCCCCCCTCCCCATATAATATTTCTAAACTTTGAGTAGAGGTCACTGTTTAGGGGATAGAAAATGACAGAAGATGCAGGGCTGACTACAGGAAAGGCAGAGGAAGTGGATGTTGAACGATGGCTTCAGGTTCTGATCTGAAGTAGCAAATGCCCTATGGGGTGAGGAGGGGAAGATTATTCCAAGGAAGAGTTATAAAAAATTCAGCCCCATTTTTAATGAAATTGGCATTTTAAAAGTATCCCTTTTAGGTTGTAGCATGCCAGGAAAAGATCTTGTTTTGAAAATGGAACACATAAGGAGTCCTCACCATCAGATATTCCAGGAGTGGCTATCACTTCTAGTTTATAGATTGGGAAGACTTCTTAGTGGCTTTTAGGAAGAGGCATGATGTGCAAAACTGCAGGAAACAGGGTCTTGTGGGTTGGAGGGGCAAAGCCGAAGATGTTCAGGGTGTCACCGTACTACTGAAAATCACCTGCTGAGTTGCTTTCCTCAGGTGTGTGAAAACAAGAAACTGTCCGAAGGAATCTTTCTAAGAGATTCTCAAATGAATAGAGAGGGCTTGACCAAGTCATCCCTCTGGGACTGTATAACATGTAAGTGATTGTATATAAGAGAAATACAGATGACAAAGAAGTGCTCAACTGTCTGTGTCTTTGTTTTATTTCTGTGACTCAACAAATGGGAGCTTTTGGCATCTTGCAGGGCAAGAATGAACAGAAATGGGTTGTCTGCAAAATGGAGAACGCTGTTATTTAGAGGCAAACTTTCTGAAAATCACTTGGTTGAACTATAGAGGTAACAAAGCAATTTATTATCACTCCTGCAATTCTACCCTTTTAATGTACAGACGTGTATTTATTTTCTTTTGCTTGTTTCTACAGTGGTTGGGGATTTCAAGTTACCCTCTCATGGCAGTCATGTTCTTTTGAATTGAGTTGAAAGTCCTCTCCTTAGTCTCTCCCCTTCCTCCCCTCCACCTCCTTTCTGCACCAAGAACAGGAAACGCCTGTTTCTAACTGCATCCAGATGGTATGGAGAACTGGAGAGGGAGGGAAGGAACCACTTCCTGAATGCCTGGTTCCTATAAGTCCTGTCCAGATAGGATGGGATGGAAGAAGGTTGTCTTCCCACTGACTGCTCTCCTATCTGTCCTGTTTTCTGTTCACCATTTTTACAGGCTGGCTGACAGCTGATTTTTTTCACAGTATTCATTAGGTGTCAGAAGAAACACTGAAAAGTATATTTACCGCTTATAAGGTTTATAGTATCCATCATCTTCTCTTTCCCCCAGGGGATGCTTGAAACAATATATAGACTATTATGAAGTAGTGTAACAGTGCCGTTTTCTTCACTGGGTCACTTCCTGGCCCCACCACAGTTCCTGAGCATGTGAGAAACATTTCCTACCACTACTTCCAGAAAAACTGTTATTCCTGCTTAGGTTCAGAATGACCAGCTGTTCCAAAAAGCATTGTGACAAGAAGCAGTAGAAATGGTGCCAAGCCTCTAATGTTTATTCAAACCAATTACATGCAGAAGCAATCCAGATTGAGCAATTTGACACCTGACCTGTGTTTTTTGTTTTTGTTTGAATACATACAAAATTCAGAAACAATTTTGAGACAGTGGAAGTCGGTTTACATCTGCGGCAGTGTCAATCCCACTAACCATCTGATATTTTTCATGAGATCTAGTGCCATGTTGTGCCCAAATCTTTACAAAGGAGTTGTGTTTTAGAAAATTCAGAGATTGAGTGGTCACAAGCACAAAACAGTATCCAGAACAAAGGTTCAGTTCAAAGCTATCAGGGCTGTGGAAGCCTCCAACTGTAGTCATATTTTGTTCTTGTGTGTCTTCCAAGTCATTTCTGACTTATGGTGATCCTATCATGGGATTTTCTGGAGTTGAGTGAGGAATCTGACTTAGAGTTGTAGTCCAACACTCACACCATCAAAGTGAAAGAAAAGTAGGAATTTTGTGGTCCTACAGGTGAGACTAGACTGCAGGTACCAAAAACTTTAGCCAACTGTGAGGAATGCTAGTAGTTGTACTCTATCAATATCTAGAAAGCTGTGTGATTCTTAACCTCCACTTTTAACATTCAGAATCACTTTAAAGTACTATATTCATATACATTCTCTTTCCAGTCCTGATAGTCACTTTAATTTAAATTGGCATAATTTTGTCACATTACAGAGAGCAGAGTGAGGTAAAAGTGGTTTACGCACGGATGCTGGTTGAGATGATGTGGAAGGTGGGTGATCAGAATGTGCCATGGGACACCTCCACCCCACAAGTTCAGGAGCTTCGTAATTACATAAGATTCTGCTTGGTATCATTTGAGACTACTTTAATAAGCCAACATTGCCTGTGCTGATTGGAAATAATTTTCCAAAGTTGGGGAGAGATCACTCTGACCAGATAAAATGCAAGGAAGGGTGTGGAGGTTAAGAGGTCTTTTCATGAACTATGAGGAAGGGTATGCAAAAGGCATCTTGTAGCACCTTAAAAACAAACTTCACACCAAGTGTGGATTTGCACATGGGTCTTCCCCAGTAACAGTGTATCACCTATAACTATGCTCTTCTCCTACTGTTTGCCTTTTAGGGGAAAAACTAAGTGGACTGAGCTGATAGGAAACAGGGCCTCCCTGGATTATTCCTAACTAGCTTTCGTTGTCAATATGCATGTGCCAAGCTTACCATGATTTGTCTGCTTCTAAACAGAGTGGTAAGTGAAATTCTAACACTTCAGGATATACTTTGAAATTATTATGGGGGAAATTGCTCATCTTTACCTGGTACTGATTTAATACTAATACAGTAGAGTCTCGCTTATCCAAAACTCGCTTATCCAAAGTTCTGGATTATCCAAGGCATTTTTGTAGTCAATGTTTTCAATATATCATGATATTTTGGTGCTAAACTCGTAAATACAGTAATTACAACATAACATTACTGCATATTGAACTACTTTTTCTGTCAAATGTGTTGTATAACATGATGTTTTGGTGCTTAATTTGTAAAATCATAACCTGATTTGATGTTTAATAGGCTTTTCCTTAATCCCTCCTTATTATCCAAGACATTCGCTTATCCAAGTTTCTGCTGGCCCGTTTAGCTTGGATAAGTGAGACTCTACTGTATGTATTATATCTCAGTGTTCTCTTGTGACTGTTTCTCCAACATTTTAGGTCTCTGCCATTCATATCCTGTTTTTCATCCTCTCAAATCAAATAATTTTGTGCCGTAAGAAGATTCAGTTTTCTCTTTCCCCTCGTGCTTCCCGAATTCCAGCTGCATCTTAGCCAAAAGCCGCCTCTGTCCAAAGACCTTGTGACCCTGATTGAATTCAGGAATTGCATCTCTTGCTTCCCTGCTTTGGCACCTGCGGGTTGCTAGGTTTCATCAGCACAAATGGTATCAAAGAATTGGCAAAGTTAAAGGAAAAGACCTTTCTCTTTCTCACACAAACATGCCTTCATGTCACCTGTTGACTTACGGCAGTCTCATGAATTTCAAAGGGTTCTCTTAGGCAAGGAATATGCGTGTGTTTTTGCCAATTCCTTCCTCTAAAATAGAGCTTACAGCACCTGGGATTCGTAGGTAGTCTCCCATCCAAAGACTTGCTAAGGTTGACCCTGCTTAGCATCCAATATCAGACATGATCTAGTGCCTTTAAGCCATTATTTAGGCCCAGAAATATGTAGGAGAGAGTGTAAATGTTGCAAAGCTGTAGTAATTGTGCTTCTTGCAGTTCAGAATCCAAATATGAACCTCTTCAGTTTATGTTTACTCAGGAGGCCCTTTTCCCCCTATTAAAAATCCCTCTTTTTCTCATAGAGGTACATCTGAACTGTCAAATTGATGCATTTTTCCATCACTTTAACTGCCATGGCACAAGGCTATGTTATCACAAGAGTTGTTGTTTTACAAGGTTTAATCTTCTCTACCAAAAAAAGTGCTGGTGCCTTACCAAACTAGAACTCCCATGGCTGTTCAAGTGGACTCGAACTGCATTAATTCTGCAGTGTAGATGCCGAGAGGATCTTGGGGAAAGGATAGGATATAAATTAGATAAATATAAGATCTCTGAATCCTATTTTTGGGAGAAAAGGAAGGTCATTAAAGATTACATTAAAGATAACATTTCTAGTACCCATACCACATATACATTTTCTGTCCTGGGACTGAGAAGGAGTTGAACTAGTGCCGGGGGGGGGGGGGGGGTAATGGTTTTGAATACCATTTTTTGAAGAATATAAAAACATAAATAAAAAAATATAAAATCTCTGGGACCCATGCTTTTTTGCCTTATAGGCATTCCCTATCCTGGGATTGGGGAGTTGTTCAAGACGGATGTGGGGAATGGGGATGGGGCAGAAACCTGACCCTTTCTCCCTATTAAAAAAACAAATGGCACCCAGATGTCTATCTTGAATCCCATTTTTGGAAGAATAGGCATGGTATAAATATATAACTCAAAGTATGCATTTTTCTTTGTGTGTATGTTTGCAGTTATGCCGGCCACATGACCTTGGGTGTCTACAGACAACGCTGGCTCTTCGGCTTAGAAATGGAGATGAGCACCAACCCCCAGAGTCGGACACGACTGGACTTAATGTCAGGGGAAACCTTTACCTTACCTTTACTATGTTTTATCCACAAAAGTTTCTGGGTGGCTTGATGGATCTGTATCAAACTTGGCAGACAGACCCCTCATGACCCAATTTAAAATACTGGCAGGGTGTTGGTGATGGTGCGAGTTGTAGTTCACCCTGCATCAAGTCAGAGCACTGTGATCCCACTGACAATTAACCTGGACTGCATTTGGCACACAGAACCCCCATGACCAAAGAAAAATACTAGAGAGGTGTTTTTTTTTTTTTTTTTTTGGGGGGGGGGGGTTCATCTTGATTTATAGGAATTATAGTTCACCTATATCCAGAAAGCACTGTGAACGCAAACAATGGATCTGCACCAAATTTGGCACGCATACCCAATATGCCCAAATTTGAATACTGGTGGGTTTGGGGTGGAATTGGCCTTGACGTTAGTTAGTTGTAGGAACTGGGATTTATAGTTCGCCAGTAATCAAAGAGCACTCTGAACCCCACCGATGATGGACCTGGACCTAACTTGGCAGACAGAACCCCTTACTTAGGCGATCCCTCGTAGCTCGAGGAGGATTGTCTTCCATCCTTGGTGTCTTGGGGGTGGGTTCTTAGGTGGCTGAAGAGACCTATTCTTGATCTGCATGTTCTCCTGCAGTGAGGACATCGGTTTCCAGGTGGAAGGCGGTCCCGGTCAGGGTTGGCTTGATGCTCCTTCCTCTTGGCACGTTTCTCCCTTAAGCCCTCCATTCGTGCCTCTTTGAACTCCACAGCACTGCTGGTCACAGCTGACCTCCAATTAGAGCACTTCCCAGTTCTCAGTGTCTGTGCCACAATTTTTAAGCTTGGCTTTAAGCCCACAGAACCCCTATGACCACCTGAACATACTGGAGGGATTTGATGGGACTGACCCACCATGGTGGGAGTTGTAACTCATCCTGCAGCTGGAGAGCATACTGAACCACACACAGCAAATTTGCCCACCATAACAAACTTTAAGAATTGATAGAGTTTCAGGGGGTTAATCTGGCATGATGTGAGTTGTAGTACACCCACAATAATAGAAAAATGATTTATTCTAATAACCGGGACAACGCCGGGTACCTAAGCTACTGGCAGTCAATAAAGAAATGACCCTCTAATCTGGGGCTGAAGAGGGGCTGAACTAGATGGTTTTGGGGCGTGGGCGCGGAGGGAAGGGGAGCCTGGGCATCCTTCCCAGGGAGGCTCGCATCCCCTTTGCCATAAATGGTCACCCACAGAGAAGGAGGAGGACGAGGAGGAGGAGGAGGCGGGGAAGGCGGAGGAGGAGGAGGAGGAGGCAGGAGGGCTGCCGTGGGGCTGCGCTCCGGGAAGGCGCGTCACTGGGGCGGGCGGCGGGGGGTGCCGCCCAAAAGCCTGGCAGCACCGCAGAGGGAGTTTGGGGAGCCCCCTCCGCACCGGCCCATCGGGATGGACGACCTGGGTAAGAAAGAAGGAGCCATGGACTGGGGGGGAAACGGGCAGAGAGAGAGAGAGAGCCCTTCTCCCCAGAATTGCCTCCACGCCCGCCTTCCTTTCCGCCCTTCTTTCCCGCTTCTTGACTCTTCCCTTCCACGTCCCTCTTTTTCTCGCTCTCTTTGATCCTTCCTTCCTTCCTTCCTTCCTTCCTTCCTTCCTTCCTTCCTTCCTTCCTTCCTTCCTTCCTTCCTTCCTCTGAATTTCTGAGGATTTTCTTATAAGGTGAGTGCAGCTACACGCTGTTGAATGAACAGTTTGATACCGCCAGGGCTCAATAAGGAACCCTGACATTTGTAGTTTTGGGTTGCTGTGAGTTTTCCGGACTGTATGGTCATGTTCTAGAAACATTCTCTCCTGACGTTTCGCCCACATCTATGGCAGGCATCCTCAGCGGTTGCGAAGTCTGTTGGAAACTAGGCAAGGGAGGTTTATATATCTGTGGAAAGTCCAGGGTGGGAGAAAGAACTTTTGTCTAAGGCAAACGTGAAGGTTCCTAGCTGCAGGAATCAGCCAGGCTTTGAAGTTGCAAGGCTATTCAATGCTACCTATTGGGTTTGTATACCTGTGGACTGTCTAGGATGGGAAAAAAGAACCCTTGTCTGTTTGAGGCAAGTGTGAATGTTGCAACTGGGCAGCTTGGTTAGTATTGAATGGCCTTGCAGCTTCAAGGACTGACTGCTTCCTTCCTGGGGGAATCCTTTGTTAGGGGGTGTTAGGTGGCCGTGATTGTTTTCTGTCTGGAATTCTCCTGTTTTCTGGGTGTTGTTCTTTCCACAGATACATAAACCCCTCTTGCCTCACAACCTCTGAGGATCCCTGCAATAGATGTGGGCCAAACGTCAGGCTCCTTCTTTGCAGGCTTTTAAGGAGAGGCTGGATGGCCATCTGTCAGGAGTGCTTTGAATGTAATTTTCCTGCTTCTTAGCAGGGGGTTGGACCAGATGGCCCATGAGGTCTCTTCCAACTCTATGATTCTATGATTCGACGAGACAATGCTTATGGAACTTAGCCATACAACGTGGAAAACTCACAGCAACCCAATGATTTTGGCCATGAAAGCCTTTGACAACACATTTGTAGTCTTGCAAGGTGACTCATGTTGTAAGTTGGACAAGGTCGCCCCAAATTACCACTCCCAAAGATTCCAAAGCATTGAGCCCTGGCACTTCCAGTGGTGTCAAACTGCCTTAACTCCACTGTGTGTAGATGCAACCTTAGGCAAGGAATATTCTCCAGATGTCATTTTGCCAGTTTTGTTCCTTTTCTAAATACCATCTCCCCTCCAACTGCAAGTCAGGGCTGGCCCTGCTTAGCTTCCAAAAACAGATGAGATTCCTGCTCTAATTGCATTATGGAACAAAATTTGAACAATTTGTTGTTTCTTGTTTGAAAGTGTTATTTCCTGTTTAAGTGTGTGGTACTTACTTTGAAAGTAGTTCTACTCCAGAAACTTCATTTTTGTGGCTGCCACAAACTAAGTTAAATTGGTTGAGACTGGATGAGATATTTATTGAAAAACTATAGCCAAATGTGCTGCAGGATGTCCCACAAAAACAAAGTTTTTGCAGTTTTATAAACGTTTCTCATGTTTTTAATGATAGGACCAATTCGGAAATGACTTTTATAACTCAGGAACAAAAATCATGTTACGCAGTGTTACTGTTCCTATAGACTGCTATGGGTGCATCTGTAGCATTAAAGTTGTTTGTACTGCTATGGAGTCATGGGAGTTGTAGTTTCACAAGGACGTTAGCCTTTTCTGTCAAGACTGCTGATGTCTCACCAAACTACTGCTCCAATTAAAGTGGTGTCAAACTGTGTACATTTAACACTGTAGATGTACCCGTATGTCTTTCTCCTCTTTCTTTTCTTTTTCTCTCCCTTTCACCCATTTTTTCCACTGCTTTCCTTTCCCCTTTTTGCATGGAAGGAAAACTCACTCTAAGAATCAGGATACACACCCTGTTCCCTATTCTTCAAAAACCTAGCTGTACTATATTTGTGCATTGGCTTTTTCCTCCTCCCTTATTCACTGATCCTTTCTGACTCTTCCACACACATTTCATGGCTGCCTGAGAAGAATTAATGCAGCTTGAGACCACTTTAAGTGTTGTAGCTCAATGCCAAGGAATCCTGGGAGTTGTAATTTAGTGAATTCCAGCATTCGGTCGCTTTGAATTATGACAGTCAAAAGTGTTGTCAAAGTGCCTTAACTTTCCAGTGTAGAATGAGGCTTAACTGCCATGGCTCAAGGCTATGGAATCATGGAAGTTGCAGTTTGGCAGGGCTTAAGTATTCATGGGCAGAGGAGGCTCAAGACCTTGTCAAACGAGAAGTCCCAGGATCCAATAGCATAGATGCATGGCAGTCAAAGTGGCGTCAAGGATGCAGTGTAGTTAGGCCCAACTTCATTGCTCACATTTATTGAAATCTGGAATGTGTAGTTTGGTTAGGCACCAGCCCTCTTTATCATGTGAAGCAACATCTCCCATAGCGTTAAAGCATGACAGTTGCTAATGCTATGGAATCATGGAAATTGTCATTTGACTGAGGCAACTAGTACGTTTTGTCAGAGAAGGCTAAAGACTTTACAAAACTAAATCTCCCATTGGTGTCAAATGGTATTAAATCTATAGTGTAGGATGAGGCGTGTTTGCAAACCACTCAGAACGGACATGCAATGGGGGAGAAATAACGTATGAATGGGTTGCTGTAGTTTCCGGGCTGAATGGCTATGTTCCAGAAGCATTCTCTCCTGACGTTTTGCCCACATCTATGGCAGGCATCCTCAGAGGTTGTGAGGTCTGTTGGAAACTAGCCAAGTGGGATTTATATATCTATGGAAGGTCCAGGGTAGGTGAAAGAACTCTTGTCTGCTTGAGGCAAGTGTGAATGCTGCAATTGGCTACCTTGATTAGCACTGAATGGTTTTGCTGCTTCAAAGCCTGGCTGCTTTGCCATTTGCAAGATTCACACTTTCCTCCTACAGACAAGAATTCTTTCTCCCACCCTGGACATTCCACAGATATATAAACCTCACTTGTTTAGTTTCCAACAGACCCTCAACCTCTGAGGATGCCTGCCATAGATGTGGGTGAAACGTCAGGAGGGAATGCTTCTGGAACACAGCCATACAGCCCAGAAAACTCACAGCAACCCAGTGATTCTGGCCATGAAAGCCTTCGACAACATGATGTATGAATTGTTTTCCATTTGCTACGCTTATGTTTTGTACATTTCTCTCTCTCGCACTACACACGTTTTCCTCTGACACAAGCTCATGCTGTTCTTTTTCCGGGCCTCCATGGCCTCCCCTTTCTCGGCTTCGGGATCGGGCCTTGCCTCCGCCCTTCCCATCCGGAGAAAAGGAGGAATGTTTCCCTCAGCGTTATTCCTGCGGCTTTGCGGAATGGCTTGAGGGCGGCCATTGAGGCCCCGAGGGTGGAAGAAGGAGAAGGAGGAGAAGGAGAACAAGGGGGCTCGAGAGGCCCTTGTTTCCCTCCCTGACTCCATCCTCCCCACATTCGCCTCAATGGGGCACAGCATCCCCTCAACTATGTAAACCCATATTCACACTCTCTCAGCCTCAGGGGAAGGAAAAGTCCTGTCAATAAAAGATGTCAAGAAAACCCCATCACGAAGGGGCAAAGAGAGATGCCTCAAATGAGGATTGTAGGGTTGCATTATTACCAACTGTCTTTACGTGTTTGGTTAAAGTTGCAATCAATTTTCTGCTCCTCTTCTTTTAAAACATCCTACCGGTAGTTCGTCTCTTCTCCTCCCTTTGCCTTCAGCTTATTTCAGTCGCTCCAAAAGTAGTCAGGACTCAATTAACTCAGGCCGCGTTTATACTGCCATATAATGCAGTTTCAACATGGAATTTCATTGCATTGAATTATAATCCATAAGATAGTGTAGGCCAGGCACGGGCAAACTTTGGCCCTCTGGGTGTTTTGGACTTCCACAATTCTTCCCAACTTCACCTCCCAACAAAGGATTCCCCCAGGCAGGAAGCAGCCAGGCTTTGAAGCTGCGAGGCCATTCAGTGGTAATCAAGGTGGCCAATTGCAACATTCACACTTGCCTCAAACAGACAAGAGTTCTTTTCTCCACTCTGGGCAGTCCACAGGTATAGTGTTCCCTCACTACTTCGCGGTTCACTTTTCGTGGATTCGCTGTTTCGCGGTTTTTCAATAAACTCTAAAAGACTATTATAAATAATAAAAAAATTGCAATTTACATCCTAAGGAAGGGAGAAAGGAGAAGCCAAAGGGAGAGAAAAGGAGCCCAATCGGCAACGGGAGGAGAAGGAGGCGATTTACCAACACTTTATTGGTTGATAAAGACTTAGAATAGTGTATAACTGCTAAAATAATGTATAAATATTAAAATAAATATAGTGTCCCTACTTCGCAGATTTTCAATTATTGCAGGCGGTCCTGGAACCTAAGTGAGGGAACCCTGTATATAAACCCCAGAGGTAGTACTGAATAGTCTTGCAGCTTCAAAGCCTAGCTGCTTCCTGCAGCTAAGAACATTCACACTGCCTCAGGGAAAAGTTCTCTCTCCCACTCTGGACTTTCCACAGATATATAAACCCCACTTGCCTACTTTGCAACAGACCTCACAACTTCTGAAGATGCCTGCCATAGATGTGGGCGAAACATCAGGAAAGAATGCTTTTGGAACACAGCCATACAGCCCGGAAAATTCACAGCAACCCAGTGTCTCCTTTTGAATCAGAGAAAGCTGAGGATGATACTAGTATCCCTTTGGTTCCCAGTCCCACATCTCAAGGCATTGGGGTCAAAGCATCAATGCTTTAAGGGAGGTTATAAGGCTGTGCCTCTCCCCCCCCCCCTCCCCTTTTCCTGCGCCATCTCCATGCCTCTTCTCCTCCCTTCTTGCATGTTACATTCCTGCCTCCCTCCCTCCCTCTGTGGTTTCCTTCTCAGCCTTAGACACATTTCTGCCCTGTGACATCAGCCAGAAAGTGGTGGAGGGAAAGAGAGACAAGAGAGGGAGAGAGAAATAGTTTATTCCCCTCCCGCCTTCCTTCCACCCTTCTGATTTCTCCCTCTGCCTTCTAGCTTATCCATCCCAGAAAGCAGCTGGAATAACAATTAAACATTCAATCCATCTAATTAGGCTCCTCGAACCCATCTCTTCTCCAGACACTTCCACCTCTCTTTTTGGCCTAGGGTGACCTAAGGGAGGGTTAATCCAGCTGTGTATCCATGCAGTCTTATTGGGAAATGGAGAGGTTGGAGAAAGGAATGGGATGGGGACGGAGCAAGGGGTTCAAGAGCATGTCAAGGTGAGGATTTTGGGCGTGTAGTGATGATGGAATGGGCCGTGGTACAGTGGGTTAAACTGCAAAGCAATAGAACTTGTTGACCAGAAGGCTGACAGTTTGAATCCATGGACAGGGTGAGCTTCTGTAGTTAGCCCCAGCTTCTGCCAACCTACCCTGTTTCCCCTAAAATAAGACATCCCCAGAAAATAATGTACATACCATAAAGTGTTGTGCATGGAAATATTGGTAGTAACAAGAAATTCTTGATAGGATTCACAGTTTGTCTGGTTATGCTGGTTTGTGATGATAACTACTGTACAGTATTTAATAAATGTTCATTTTTTTGTTCAACAATAAATGTGAATTCTTCTTTATGGAAAAATAAGACATCCCCCGAAAATAAGACCTAGAGCATCTTTGGGAGCAAAAATTAATATAAGACACTGTCTTATTTTTGGGAAAACACGGTAGCAGTTCGAAAACATGAAAATGTGAGTAGATTAATAGGTACTACTTGGGCAGGAAGGTAATGGCACTCCATGCAGTCATTCTGGCCACATGACCTAGGAGGTGTCTACGGTCAACACCAGTTCTTCGGCTTAGAAATGGAGATGAGCACCAACCCTGAGTCGAACATGACTAGACTTTAATGTCAAGGGGAAACCTTTACCTTTACCTAGTAGCGATGGATGGATGGATGTGCTATAAGAATAAAGGAAAATTACTGGATGAGGAAGATGTAAAGTCAGTGTTCAATCCTTTAGCTGGCTATCCTCTTGGTTGCAGATCTGATCCAGTTCATATTATTCCTGGAGAGTAAAGGATCTATGTTTCTGAATTTAAATAATCATGGGCAAAGAGAACTGTGGATGTGAGACTGAGATATCTGAAGCGCAGAGTGGAGATCAGCTGCACATGTAAAGCTCACCCGATAGAGTTTTAATGGATGAGCTTTACAGAAAAATTGCTCTTCCAAAGACAAGATTGACTTGGGACTTGATGCTAAATAAACCTCAATAATTAATGGATCCCTCATCCTCTAGAGCTTTAGTAGATGCGGGATTCATTAATTATTAAGATTAATTTAGGATCAAGGCCCAAGTCAATCTTGTCTTTTACAGAGTTACTTTTGTAGCAATGCTGAACACTTCCAGAGTCTCTTTAGGGCACATCTACAGTCTCTATATGAGGCATCTACAGTCAGCCTACCACATTCACAGGTTTAATTTTCACAGATTTGATTATTTGCAAGTTTTCAATCAATAATTAAATGGAATTTGGGGGGGGGGGGGATAGCGACCTGTTGTAGAAAATTGCAGACTGTGTGTAGACTAGGAAATGTAAAGAACCTAAAGAATTCACCCAGAGGAAAAGTGTTCTTACCATACATCAAGGGAAGCACTGACCGCATAGGGAAGTTGATGAAGAAACAAAACTTACACACTATCTACAGACCCACTAAGAAAATCCAACAAATACTATGTTCAGCAAAGGACAAGAGGGATCCTTTCATCTCTGCAGGAGTCTTCTGTATAACATGCAGCTGTGGACAAGTTTACATAGGGACCACCAAATGCAGCACTCAAACATGAATCTAGGAACATGCACTGTAGACTAACTCAACCAGAGAAGTCAGCCATAGCAGAGCACTTGAGGAACCAACCTGGACACAGCATATGACTTGAGAACACAGAAATGCTGGACCACTCTAACCACCACCATATCAGACGACACAGAGAAGCCATTGAAATCCTCAGGCATGTGGACAATTTCAATAGAAAGGCGGGAACCATGAAAATGAACAAAATGTCACTACCAGTATTAAAAAAAACTCTAAAATCAGGACAGTGTGTACCAGGGGAGAAGTGGATTGTACTGTATATGGGATAGGACTGATTCCTGCAGAATGAAAGGTTTGATATTGTAGCAGCAAACTCCTATTGCCGTTTTCAGTTAATATACCTGCCACCCTTTTCTGCCTTGTGAAGGAATAAGCAGAAGCAAGAGGCAGAGGTTTGGGAAGCCTAAAGATATTCATGATTTTTCCACTTCCACAGGAATCCTTCACACCTAACCTCTGTCAATGCGGAGAGCCAAATGTATTTTAACTACGACCATACAGCTGAAACAGAATGGCATTTACTGGTACTTGAGATTAGGAATTCAATCAGACCTAGGCTTTGGGAGCTGAGACTCATGTGAAATAACCAAAATGTTCTAGGATATGTGGAAGACTGGGTGGTTTTGTGTGTCAAACACATTTGGGCTGCACATGTGAACTTTAATACAAAAGAGGATTTTAATAAATGGAATTGAATTTTATGGCCTACAGCAATGCAATTGGTTCTGACCTGGTGTCTTGACGTATCTAGAGCTGGGAAAAGTTAGTGCACAGCTTTCAGAATCTCCAGTCAGTATGGCAATGTAGCTGCAGTCACCAAAAGGGAGGGGCCTTCAATAGTAACATCGTTGTTCTAGGCCAGTGGTTCTCAACCTGTGGGTCTCCAGATGTTTTGGTCTACAACTCCCAGAAATCCCACCCAGTTTGCCAGCTGTTAGGATTTCTGGGAGTTGAAGGCCAAAACATCTGAGGACCCACAGGTTGAGAACCACTATTTTAGGCACTACTCGTGCTAATATTTATTCTGTAGCATCCATGGAGACGGAGTATGTGGTCTGCATAGATCTGGAAATGACACAGTCATTTCCCAACCTTTGGACCTCCAAGAGTTTTGGACTTCAACTCCCAGAAATCCCAGCCAGCTTACCTACTGTTAGGAACTGTGGGAGCTCAAGTCCGAAACACTTGGAGGTCTAAGTTTGGTAATCACTGCCTTAGGTAGACCTTACAAGTTAAATCAGATGAAATGGAGATACCAAAAGGCTTCCATTGATATTTGGTGGGCATTAATGTAATTGTTTATGGCTCATGTGTGATGGCAAGTGTGGTTTTTCATTCACCATGGCTTTGTGCTCTTCCATCCTCCTCTAATGGAAGGGTCTTTGTCAAATGTATTATTTTGTAGTCACTATGAGTGTAATCATCATATCTTGAATTCTTGCAAGGCCACACTGGTTCCGTACATTTGCGTACAATCTTTTTGTATGTATCTGTGATTCTGAGCTGTTTAAACTCAAAAACCCAGTAGGAATATCCTACAAAGATATAACAGTAATGCATTTATTCTTAAAGGGTTATCTCAAAAGGTATCTGACTATTTTGGGCAATTTTGCCAGAGCTGACACCCCAAATGTGGTTGAACTACATACTTCTTCATTTCAGCTGGATAGGGATGATAGGCTATATTGTCTGTTACATCTGGAGCATACTGGGTGGGGGGAGTCTGATTTTAGGAGCTCTCAAACACTAGAGCTATGTCAATGTCTTTATTATTTTAAGAACAGTAGCCGGAGGCTGGTTTTGGGAACACATGAGAACTGTGTTAGTGGTTTTAAAAAGAAATATGTATACAGTCCCTCTCCTGGCATCTCAGGCTAGAATGATTAAAAGAGTGGTTGTCCCAGATGCTTGCAATGATCTGCTGCTCACAGGACCGTTGGATTTGGGAAACTCAAAAAGGCCTCTGTGGAACACGCTCTGGGTGGGAAAGGGGGGTTGCACAAAAAGGGGATTGTGTGGACGGGAGCACAAGTTTGCCTGCGGGTGGAATGGAAACTATAAGTAAGTCTCTCTTTCTACAGTCAATGTCTGTAGCGGGCAGAAACCAATACATAGAGCTGTATGTAGAGCTGTGCAGAGTTATGCCTCAGATCATATTTTCTAGCCCAAGAGCTTGTTTTTAATGCTAGCTAGCTACTAAACCTAAATAATAACAAGAGAGCCTCTGAACATGTGTAAAATACATATATTGTCTCTGAATCTGAATGTGGGAGAGTAACTTATAAAGTTCTTTAGTCTCAAAGTAATTGCAATCCAAGAAAGTAATGTTTCTAAGCTCTGCCTTGAATAATACATCAATATCAATTGGCTCTATATATGTTCTCCTCACTTTGATAGCCTCTCTAATCTCCTTTTTAGAGGTCATTTATCTCTCCTATTTAGTCCTCAAATTACCATATTAGCCATGTTCTCATCACTCTGCCTTTCCTGAACATTAGGAAAGCTCGGGCTGTGGCGCAGGCTGGAGAGCAGCTACAATGAATCACTGCAATGAATCACTCTGACCAGGAGGTCATGAGTTCGAGGCCCGCTCGGAGCCTATGTTTGTCTTGTCTTTGTTCTATGTTAAAAGGCATTGAATGTTTGCCTATATGTGTAATGTGATCCGCCCTGAATCCCCTTCGGGGTGAGAAGGGCGGAATATAAATGCTGTAAATAAATAAACAAATAAGGAATAAATAGAGTATAATCTTGTCTGAGTGATGTCAGATTAAAAGCAATAAGATCTAGATATTTGAGAAAACAAGGGCAGGATTTGGGGAGGGTTTGAAAAAATTCTTTTTTTGGAATTTCTAGGACTACCACTCCCAGAAGTGTGCAGCCAATTTGGAACCAGGAAAATATGGTAGATAATTAATTACTGTGTGAAATGAGATTGTAAGAATTTTGTCAGCTTAACAAAAATAAAATCCTACTATTCAGGAGCTGGGCATTCCCCTTATTGCGTGCAGTAATGCACATATATCCAGGCTTTTTAAAAAGTGGAGCAAAGATCAATTGTAAGGCTCCTCTTCCGCATAGCATATGCAAAGAAGGTATTATACTGTTAAGTGTGTGCTAAATGTGATATAAGATGCAAGCTGGGCACAAATCATGGCAGCTATTTAAAAGGTGTAAAATTATGCCTTGTTTTCATTATGGAATAATCTATGTATTTAAGATGTTAGATGTTTGATGCCAGGTATCAGCTCCCTTGGAGACTTAGTTGGGGCAGCAGGCCAAGCAGGGAAGAAGCTTTGCAGATTTTCATAGACTCTGGGTCTGCAAAGTAACATAGCAAAGCACCTGAGACCACTGATTATTAACAGAGGGAAAACCAGATTGCTAGGGTTCTTTCTCTAGATTTTGCCAGTCCTGCTCCAAGGGTGCATAGTTACTTTCAGATGTTACTTTTAATAGGCATTTTTATAGACATTTTGACAGGAATGTTTCTTTTGCCAAACTTACATCAATTCTAGGGGGTTGTTTTCCTTCAAAAAGTAACAAAGTAATGGAAAACTAATAAAGAGTGCAACAAATACTGCAATAAGTTATTTATTTTCAGCATTGTAATTAGCAACACATATCCTCCAACGTGTCACAGATGAAAACCAGGGCACACAAGGCCAAGCAACATCAGAGTGTGCTCAAGATGGCAAAAATTATTGAAAAGGAAGACCACATAAGCTAAGAGAGGCTTCAATTGTTTCCTTTAGTCCAAATCCACCAGGAGGGACAAAATTCCTCCATTTCCCTGCTGAATTAATTGAGTGCGAACTACTTTTGCGTTTTGAACTAAGTTTGCAAGCATTGAAGTAATAATGATGATGATGATTTTGATGATGATAATAATATATTTTTTAAATTTCTAACCTGCCCTCTCTCCCCGAAAGGACTCAGGATGGTTTACACAAACAAAAGGCAAATATTTAAAGATGTATACAAGTATACGTTTCATAAAAACAGAAACTAGTATACATAAAAACATAACACAATAAAATAATAAAATACATAATTGAAAGCACATATAAAATAAAGCTCTATGGGAGAGGTGATGTTTGGACCTCCTAAAGTGCAATAACCAAGTACTGTTCAGATGGAATCTAGAGATATAACAAATAGGTATGAAGTCACCCTACAGTGTGTTATGCCTTAATAAGAAAGCAGTCAGGAAGGGGTGGGTCTTTTTCAATATTCATCTGCTCTTCCATAGGCTATGAAGCAAAGATGAGTTTTAAGATATTTTTAAAGGAGGGGAGGAAAGGGCCTATTCTCACTTCAATAGGGAGGGCGTTCCAGAGAGTCGGAGCAACCACAGAGAAGGCCTCTCTCTCGTGCCCACCAGCCGTGCTTGGGATGGGGCTGGGATCGAGAAGAAGGCCCCTTCAGATGATCACAGTGGCCAAATCGGATTATAAATTGTGATGCAGCTTCTCAAATAGTCTGGGCCCGAATCGTTTAGGAATGTAGAGGTAATACTCAGCACTTTGTATTTAGTTTGGAAGCAGACTGGCAGCCAGTGGAGATGGTGTAACAGAGTTCGCTCCCTGAATGGCACCCCAGTTAGCAACCTGGCTGCAGATCTTTGGACTAATTGAAGCTTCCGAACTATCTTCAAAGGCAGCCCCATGTAGAGAGCGTTGCTGTGGTCCAATTGGGATGTAACTAAAGCATGGACTAACATAGCCAGGTCCGGCATCTCAACGTCTGACTGCAGCTGTTGCACAAGTTTTAATTGTGCAAAAGCACTCCTGGACACCTGGGACTCCAGGGTCAGTGATGAGTCCAGAAGCACCCCCAGATGCGACCCCGTCCAGCACAGGCTGAAACTCCACACCAGGAACAGGAGGACCTCTGTCCTGTTGGGGTTCCATTTCCGCTTGTTGGCTCTCGTCCAGTCTATCACTGATGACAGACAGCTTCAAGTAAGCTGAAGACCAGAGAGGAGAATGGTTGGAGGACAGAGAACATGAGACTTATAAAAAGCAGTGAAAGAACAAAGGATTAATCAGTACTAACAATAGGTAAAGGTAAAGGTTTTCCCCCTGACGTTAAGGCCAGTCGTGACCGACTCTGGGCATTGGTGCTCATCTCCATTTCTAAGCCGAAGAGCCGGCGTTGTCCGTAGACATCTCCAAGGCCATGTGGCTGGCATGACTGCATGGAGCGCTGTTACCTTCTCACCGGAGCGATACCTATTGATCTACTCACATTGGCATGTTTTCGAACTGCTAGGTTGGCAGGAGCTGGGGCTAACAGCAGGCGCTCATTCTGCTCCTGGGATTTGAACCTGGCACCTTTTGGTCCACGAGTTCAGCAGCTCAGCGCTTTAATGCACTGTGCCACCAGGGGCCCCATACCAACAATAGAGAACTTTAAAAACATTGTAATGGGTAACCAAATACACTGCTTTCCAAGCTCTAACCCCAGGTTCAGATGACATTTCGAGTTATCCTAACCTTGTTTGTTTCCTGGTAAGCACAACAAAGAGGCATTAAATAAAGCAGTTGAGTTCAGTTCATTACACTGCTATTTATCATTCCAGGATTCCTGACTTAACAGATAATGTCAATGGAGATGTAGACACAGCTTTCATTTATCCCCAGTTTGCAGTGACTGTCCTGATTAATCTGCTGTCCTACTTTTTCATCTGCTTTTACGTTTTCTTTCTGGGGGTGTTTATCAGGTTTCCCCTCCTTCCAACAGCACTCTTCCACAATTAATCCCATTCTCAGGCTGTCTTATTTCTTTCTCTTCCAGATGCTCTCCTGGCTGACTTGGAGACGACAACCTCCCATATCTCCAAAAGGCCGGTTTTGCTTACAGATTCAGGGGCAGCCCTGAGCCAGGAGAGGAACGCAGAAGCCAAGCCAGCTCCCCCACCTTACAACCCACAGCAGCAGGTAAGCACTGTGTTATTGTTGTTGATTGAATCTGTGTTGAAGGACAGCCCTTTGGGTGAAGTGGTTTTTTTTTTCCCTCAGAGAGTGCTTTCTCCTTGTAGTAGGGACACCAGGCATGATATGTTAGAACAATGATGAAAGGGACTGTGGGGAAAAATGAAAAGTTGATAGATTTTGTCATTGATTTGAGAAAGAAGAAACTTGTTGTGTCTTTGGAAGCAGAAAGCCTCTGTCCACAAAATGATTTAATAACAGAAGCAATTGATATGTTAAATTTCTTAGAGTGAAGATTAAATGGCAAAAACTTACTTCTTCATTTCTGCAAGTTTGTCAAAACTCAAGGGCTCTGTGGAGGGAAGTGGTAATCTTTGCAATACAATTTAAGCCCAAAGTACATCATTGTGGTGCACCATGGTACTATGGCCCCTTCTACACTGCTATATAAAATCCAGATTATCTGCTTTGAACTCAATTATATCAAGTGTAGAAGGGGCCTGAGTGAGAGATAAAAGTACTTATCTTTCATATCAGATACTCTTATACCAAGACTTTTGTTTTTTTAAAGACATCTTGTGATCTTGAGGACAGATTAAAGCTGTCTATATAAGGATAGGGAATAATAGTTGTCCCTTTGAAGTTATCTACAAATACACATGCAAATCTTGATTCTATGTGTATGATGTGTGTATTCTTTCCAAATTCATTTCTCATGCATAGTGAATCAAACAGTATTGAACTATCCTGTCTTGTCTCATGTGTCCTCCACATGCACCAAGCTGCATGTACGTTTATTAAATGTTTGTTGTGCTTTAACTGAAATGAATCAATTTTAAAATAATGAAAGCAACTTAAGGCCATAGATATGTTAGGGATGTTAATTGATTTCCTGCCAAGAAGTGGTTTACCGTGACATACGTTATGTAGTAATCAGAATTACCATGTGTTTGTAGAGATTCTGCTGTACTAGGTTACTCACAGAGCCCTTGGTGGTACAGCGGATTAAAACTGCTGAGCTGCTGAACTTGCTGACCAAAAGGTTGCTGGTTTGATCTGGGGAGCAGAGTGAGCTCCTTCTGTTAGCCCCAACTTCTGTCAGCCTAGCAGTTTGAAAACATGCAAATGTGAGTAGATCAATAGGTACCACTCCAGTGGGAAGGTAATGAACTCCATGCAGTCATGCCGGCCACATGATTATGGAGGTGTTTACGGACAATGCCGGCTCTTCAGCTTAGAAATGGAGATGAGCACCAACCTGTAGAGTCAGACATGACTCGACTTAATGTCAGAGGAAAACCTTCACCTTTGTCTTTAGGTTACTCACTGTTTGTGTGTATGTTACTCAGGCCAGAAATGGTCCAGCTACTATCTGTTTTTCCAGCACTTTGATATAAACTCTCTCCTAATCTCCTTTATAATGCCTCCTATTTCTTTGGTTTCAGACTGGAACCACTGGCATGTCTGTTGAGCCTCTTCCAGCATCTACCCTGCAGGGTGGAAGTGACAAGGAACACCTGTACAGGTAACATAGGAGCATTTCTATGCGTGTGTGGAAGAGTTCTTTGTGTGAGCAGGAATGTATAATATGAGGCTATTCCCCTAGAAAGATTTCTGGCCACATCACGAAATTTTCCTGCAGCCCCCAAATGTATAGGATGACAGTAACTTAACATGTCAGTTGAGCTTTTAGAAATTCAGTTTTGACACACAAAGAAAAAGAAGAGTAAAAGCCCTAAAGAACACAGTGTTTTGGGTGTGTACATTTTTCAATGTTTTGTTCTCTGCAATGTTAAAAATTTGGGGATAGAAGGATAATTTAATCTGAAAATATAGAAATTTTATTCTGGTGGCAATGCACTCATTTCCTCTTCTACAGCTATGCCCTCACATATTTGGGAATGTTCATTGTTGATTGTCATTGTTGTTGCTGTGTGCCTTCAAAGAAATTCTGACTCAGGGAAACCTCTCGTGGAGTTTTCTTGGCAAAATTTGTTTAAAGGGGGTTTGCCCTTGCCTGATTCTGAGGCTGAGAGAGTGTGGTTTGCCCAAGGCCATGCAGTGGATTTCCAGGGATCAAACCCTGATCTCCAGAGCACTCAAACCACTACACCATGTTATCTCTCTACTTTTCATTTAGCATTTGGAAAAATTTAAGCCACTAAATGCAAAGAGGATATACTATAGAGGGAATCATTTTGTCTGAGTGGTAGTGGGGAGTTAAACATGGCATGGGACAGAAGATGTGGAATGTGGGTGAACCCATTATATTGGGGGAGAATTGGGGAAGGCAAACCCAGCAACAGTGCCTTATAGATGAGTAGATACTTAGGCAGGTTTGGTTCCTCTATTGGGCAGAAAATGGAAGATTGGGAATACTCCAAAATTCAAAACTGTCCACATGGCTGGCTGTGATAGTGATGCCTTTGCTCTTTGATGGTTCAATGTACACAAACTTTGTTCCATGCACAAAATTATTATAATATTGTCTATAAATTAATCTTCGGGCCATAGGTTTTTAATGTATATGAAACATAAATGAATTGCATGTTTGGACATGGGTGCCCTCAACAAGATATCTCATTATGTATAGGCAAGTATTCCAAAATATTTTAAAACATCTGAAATGTGGAAAATTTGTGGTCCAAAGCTTTTTAGATAAGAGATGTTCAAGTTCAAGACCTAGGCCCCTTCTACACTGCCATATAAAATCCAGATTATCTGCTTTGATTATCTGCTATGCTGCCAGCATAGACTCATATAATCCAGTTCAAAGCATCTAATGTGGATTATTTGATTTGATAATCTAGATTATAGAGCAGTGTAGTCTAGTTTTAGAATAGAGGGCAATATTCTGTGTATTGTATGCCTCATGGTTTAAGGATGAAGCATGAGGTTCTTGGATGAATGGAATTTTATATATATATATATATGTGTGTGTGTGTGTGTGTGTGTGTGTGTTTGTTTTAAAGGTTTTTATAATGTATCTTAACAATGTTATTAATGGATCTATATGTATTGTTTTGCTTTTATGATTGTATTCTTTGGGCATTAAATTTTGCCAATTTCTGTAAGCCGCCCTGAGTCCCCTCGGGTGAGAAGGGCGGGATATAAATGCTGTAAATAAATAAATAAATAAGATCCCATGCGGTCTTGTCCACACTCTCCCAAGTCAGTCCAGGGCTGTCAAGAGAGGTGGAAGATACTGGAAGAGTTGCCAGTATGGTGCCATGATTCAACTGCCAGATGCATTAATGTCTCTGTATGGAGTAGGAATGCCATATTGAAAACTGCAGACAACTCCTATGCAGCACTTACTGTTTTGTCACACAACCAGGTAACACACAAGATCTACTGAAATGTTCTCTTCTACATAGCCATTTATGGCATAGAAGCCTTCTCTAGTTTTCACTTTGGCGATCTTCACTGTGGGTTGGGCAACAGAGCAAAATTCCTTGAGTCAACCTGAGCACGGGGATTGTGTCCTTTCTGGAGGAACAGGAATATCCCAATTTACAATATTTCCATGGATGAAAGATATTTGAAATAGCTGCTCTTTCTCCCAGCCATGTAACTCTTTGAAAAGAGACATCATAGTGGCTGAAATGTCCCTCTCCTCACGGGCAAATGTTGAAAACACATACACCCTGAACTAGGCATGACCTGGAGGGAGCCAAGCGCTTAATCTTGTGTTTCAGTGGGACATCAGTGTCGGAAAGATGAAAAGAGGGAGAAGGGACAGGAAAGATGATTACAAAGGCGTGTGGCCACTCTGGGAGCTCTGCCCAACTCCACTGGCCTCGGTCCAAAACTTCCATTAAGCCGAGGGATCCTATAAATAGCTACCACCCCTCTGCCCCCCCCCCCCCCCCGCTGCCCCTTTTCTCATTCTCTGTGGAGCTGACGGGTGCCGCATCCATCTCCTTGGGGTGTGGCACGAGGACTAATCTCTCCATCCGACTCCCACCCCATGCTCTTGGCTCAGCGTGGCTGGCTGCCCTACACATCTCTCCTATGACTTCATCTTCTTTCTCTCTCAATTGTCTTTCCCAGCACGGTCTGCAAGCCACGTTCGCCCAAGCCTAAGGAAGGTGGGCCTCCACCCTTCTCCTCCTCCAGCGGTGTGCTTGGAGCCGGGCTTTGTGAATTGGATCGACTGCTGCAGGAACTCAATGCAACCCAGTTCAATATCACAGGTACATGGATGGTGGCAAGGTTTTGGGGAAAGGAGAGTGTATCGTACTGTGCTGTATAGGTTATTTATACCCCGCCTTTCCTTCTACTCCCACACTGGAATACAAACCAGTGCTTATGAAGCATTAATTTTCACAGAGAAAGTTGTTGTTTGTGTTGTTGTTGCTGCTGCTGCTGTGTGTATTTAAGTCATTTCCAACTTTTGATGATCTCTAATAGGTTTTTGTGGGGCTGAGAGTGTGTGATTTGCGTGGGCTCACCCCATGGGTCTTCATGGCTAAAGAGTTGAACTCTGGTCTTCATAGATTGAATTCAATACTAACACCGCTGTGCCATGCTGGCTGTCAGAAAGAGCACAACCTTGATAAGAGTAGGAATGATTCCTTCATGTACTCATCTGTATTTCTAATGGTGTAGCAATGCCTGAAACAAAAGCTCTATGTATGGGAGTAGTATATCAATGGTAGGACGTGAAATAGAAGAGAGGACTCTTGTGCTTTTAATAGTTGTGTGGCAGTAGGATTTAGTTTCTCAGGCAATTATAACTTGCCTTGAGAAACTATACTCACCGAAATTTTGACTTCCATACAATTTTTCATGCTATACAGCTCAGAAAAACTCACAGCAACCCAGTGATTTCGGCCATGAAAGCCTTCGACAAACATAGGCAATGTTTGTCATTGTTCAGCATTTTCAGAGTTTTGTGTCAAATCAGGGGTTGACATCTTGTGGCCCTGAAGATGTTGTTGGGCTGCAGATCTCATCATTGCGCACCATTGGCCATGCTGGCAAAGGTTGATGGGAGTTGCAACCTCGGAAGGGCTGTAAAGAATCCACCCCTGTTTAAACAATTCAGTGGCATGGCCTAGACCCCGAGGTCACCCTGAGGTGGACTGCTTATCAGCTGGGATTCAGGCAAAGTCTGCTGGATTTTACTCCCTGCTTAGTATTACAGTAATGGCAACACTTCTTTATTCCTTTCCTTTGCTCACCTGCCTGAGACATTCTTGGTACATTTGACACCTGGACTATCTGAAAACATTTTGTCACCAGAGACAGAAAAGTAGATGGTGACTTTTTTTTATTTAGAGTTTGTAAAAGCTACTTTTTTGGACAACTCTCTGAATCCCATAACTAAGGGATTGTGTAGTCTAAATAAGTAATCTCTTAAAGTTATGATGTCACCCAGATCCCAAAAGGATCTTTCCCTGACTCCAATAGTAATAGTAAGATCATTTGCTACCCTTTTATAATATCCAATAACAGCTGCATAAGGGTTAGTCTACCCCTCCTCATGGCAACCAACCAGTTTATAGAAAGCAGCCATCAATTTGCTGTGTTCTGTTTTCACTGTTTTATAGATCTATCCTGTCTTTGGAAACAGCAACCTTGTGTGCTCCCGTGGGCCTTTGCTATTTCCTGTAGTGGTGCATATTGTCACTGTGTTATTTTGCCGGCCCTTTGTTTCTAAAATTAGGCATTCTTCACTTAAGCCTGCTTAGAAGTTGTGTCCGGTGATTTGCATGAGGTTGCCAGTTCTCAGGCTGGAAAGGCTGTCTCTAGTCTTAAGAAATTTGAATGTGAAATTTAAATTGTGCTTCCACATGTGTTCTTCCAGTGACCCAGTCATAAGGTAGTGTGAGAGAAGTGCTTTGGGCAGCAGATGTAGGAGTCGAAAATAATAAACCCTTGGATTCTCCTCCTGAGCTTGCTTGCTATTCCCCTCTATTGGAACAGAATTATGCAGGTCACTTGTCCAGATTAGTTTACTGTTTTCAGTTTGGGTTGAAGATGTTGCATATTCCAGCTCTTCCAATTAGGTAGGGACAATCCCTGTGAGGACTTGCTTGGGGAGCTCTGTATGTTTAGCCTGGAGAAGATAAGGGTCGACATGACAGTCATGTTTAAATACTTGAAAAGATATCATATTGAGGAGGGAGGAAGCTTGTTCTCTGATGCTCCGAAGATTAGGACATGGAGGAAGTGATTCAAATTGCAGAAAAAGAGATTCCACCTAAACATCAGGAAGAATAAAGTAGATAAAGAACAACACTCTGAAAACAGAGGAATTGCAGACATGAATCAATCAGAGGCAGCTAACACCCTCCGAACAAAGGATTCCCCCAGGCAGGAATGAAGCTTGCAAGGCCATTAATGCTAATCAAGGTGATTAATTCACACTGGCCTCCAACAGACAAGAGTTCTTTCTCCCACCCTGGATCTTCCACAGATATATAAACCTCCCTTGTTTAGTTTTCCAATATACCTAACAACCTCTGAGGATGCCTGCCATAGATGTGGGCGAAGTGTCAGGAGAGGATGCTTCTGGAAATTGCCTTGTAGCCCAGAAAATGCACAACAACCCATCAGGAAGAACTTTCTGACAGTGAGAGCTGTTTGACAGTGGAATGCTCTGCCGTCTTGGAATCTGGTGAAGTCTTCTTCTTTGGAGGTTTTTAAACAGAGGCTGGATGGTCATCTGTCGGGGATGTTTTGATTGTGTATTCTTGCATGGTACAATTGGATAGGACTGGATGGCCCTTCAGATCTCTTCTGATTCTATGATTCTTCCAGTTCTGTGGTTTTAAGTAGAAATTCCAGATGAAATCGGATAATTCTGACTTGGGAAATCTTTTAGTCTTATTCTAGATATGCTTTTTTGTGCCTCAGTGGTATTTTCTGCACCTGCTCAAAATCACCCCTACTATTTTACTATTGGTCCACATGTTCCACTGCTGAGCTTCTTGGTTCTGAAAGTCTCTGTGGGAGTAAAATAATGCTTTCCAGTGCCTTTCTTGCCCTTTGAATCACAACGTTGCTGTCCTCTAATGGCAAGAATATGGAATGACAGATGTCTCTCTTTCTCCTTTACTTCTTTTCCTTTTAGATGAAATAATGTCCCAGTTTCCATCCAGCAAAAACCCAAGTGGGGACAAGGGCAAAGACAGGCCAGAAGATTCTATCGATTCTCTGTCTCGGTAAGTATATGGTCGATAGGGCAGTGAAGGAGGCTCATTACAAGCCAAAGCATTTGCTCCAGTGACAAATTGGAACCCAGACCAGTGGCATCATTGGGGACCACACTGATTGACACCATCAAAGGTCACGACACCAAAATGACTGTCTATAACACTGGCATATTATTAATATAAAAATATCCCTATAATTAGGTATAACCACAAAAATATTTTTGTCAGCCCAGCTTCCATATACATTGTCAACATGCTACAAGGCTAAAATTCCATGGTGCTGGAATCCATCTCTTGGTTGCTGATTACAAATGCAGGATTCAAACTCGAAGCACTATATCTTATAAACCTAGACTGGACAAACTGCTCCTTCAATATATATATGCTAAGAATCAGATGGCTATTGGGAGAACCATGTCAGCTTGTTTCTTTATTTCCAAACACCTCTGATTGTGTAACCTTATTCCCAGGTCAGTGGCTCCTCCATCTGCAAAGCCATCTGCCACGTCTGCCACCTTGGAGCTGGACAAGCTCATGGCCTCTCTGTCAGATTTCCGGGTCCAGAGCAATGTAAGTGTTGGTTTTGGGTTGCTGTGGGGGAGATGTTTCTGAACTTAAAGTGGAAACTGGAAACAATTGATAATAGTGGACTCTACTGAAGTGAATGACTTCCATTAAACGTTAACATAGAGAACCTACAAGATTACTAGAGAAGTATTTTCTCCAGGAATTTGCTCGTTATCCCATAGTAACATCTGATGAATGCTAATACTTTACTCCATAGATTTAGAAAATTTGTTCCCAAATGGAAAAAAAATAGCAATTGAGTTTGTGTTGTCGAAGGTTTTCATGGCCGGGATCACAGGGTTGTTGTATGTTTTCTGGGCTGTATGGCCATGTTCCAGAAGTATTCTCTCCTGACGTTTCGCCCACATCTATGGCAGGCATTCTCAGAGGTTGCCTGCCATAGATGTGGGCGAAATGTCAGGAGAGAATACTTCTGGAACATGGCCATACAGCCCGGAAAACATACAACAACCCAGCAATTGAGTTTCCAGGGTGTGATGTGCATTGTCTCCTTTGTTCTATTGTTTATCCTTAGGATTAAAACTGCTAGATTTTAGACAAAAAATGAATTGAGGTGATTACACCACTCCTGTTAGGGACTGTGGTTGTACAATGGGTTAAACCCTTGTGCCAGCTGAACTGCTGACCTGAAAGTTGGCATTTCAAATCCGCAAGATGAGGCGAGCTCCCGTCTGTCAGCCCTAGCTTCCCACGTGGGGACATGAGAAAAGTCCCCCACAGGATGGTAACACAGTCGGGCATCCCCTGGGCAACGTCTTTGAAGATGGCCAATTCTCTCACACCAGAAGAAACTTGCCTCAATTTGCTTCTGACATGATAAAAAAAACACTCCTGTAGTGATATTGTCAAAGTAAAAGCCTAGAAAGTGACATTGATCTCTTTGAAAATGATCCTGGATTTCCAGAATCCTTCAGCCAGGCTGGCACAGTAGTGGTCCAGAAAAAGCAACCATTCCAGACTCTACTCTTAACCATTTCTGATGTGTGGGTCCTTTATGTTTTAGCTCCCAGGAGCTTCCTCCACCATCACAACGGTATCACCACCTCCTGCTCCTGCCCGCGTGTCCTCGGCACAGCTCCCGGTGGTTTCGTCCATTTCCCCCAGCTCTCCTGCTGCGCCACCGCAGATGTCTCCAGCTCAACCAAGTGGGAATCTGGACAGCATGCTTGTGATGCTGGAGTCCGATCTCAGCCGCCAAGGGATCTCCACCACCGCCAAGGGCCTGTGTGCTTCCTGTCAGAAACCCATTGCAGGGCAGGTGAGCACCTCTCATGTGGAGGACGGTATACCCTCCAACTATTCTGATTTGTCAGAGACATTCCCATTTCAATCTTTTTCATCCTACTTTTTCACTTGCTTTTAAAATCCTCCAATTTCTCACTCTTCCTCCCACTTTTCCCTGTTGTCCACAGTTTATTTTAATGACCGCAAGGTGAGGCCGAAAGTGTAAAAGTCGTTTGTTCTCAATGAAAAGAAGAGGAAAAAATGGAAGCTTGCCCTTCTCAGTTGGCTCAAGCAAAAGCAAATTGCTGCAGTCTATCATAGTTTGGGCAGACTTCCTTGTTAATGATGCTGCAGAGTGAATTTGGAGGTTGCTGCCCATTTGGGGGTGATGTCAAGTCCACTTGGCATTCTGTTTCCTTACTGGAATCTTCCTTCTTCTTCCTTCTCCTCTTATTCTCTTTTTCTCTCCTTTCTCTTTCCCCCCACATATTTTAGTCTTATTTTACCACTGGAGAATCATTGCTGATGCTTGGCCTAATATCTCCAGTCAGTCTTTTAGTTCACACTTGCCTCAAACAGAGAAGAGTTCTTTCTCCCACCCTCAACATTGTTCCACAGATATATAAACCCCACTTACCTAGTTTCCAACAGTCCTCACAACCTCTGAGGGTGCCTGCCATAGATGTGGGCGAAACGTCAGGAGAGAATGCTTCTGAAACATGGTCATACAGTCCGGGAAACTCACAGCAACCCAGTCTTTTAGTTGATCATTCATTCATTCATTCATTCATTCATTCATTCATTCGTACAATTATTTTTTGTTTTTGTTTTGTGCCCTGAAGGCATTTTTGACCTATGGCATATGAGTGGCTGTGACTCGTGTAAATCACCGAATAAATTTTCAGGGTTGAGCAGGGATTTGAACCCTGGTCTCCAGAGTCATAGTCCATAGTCCATGCTATATCAAAGTGATCTCCAACAAATTATAATGAAGTCCACTGCATGTCTTGGGCATAGCTATCATATCCCAACCCAAGCCTACCTCACTGGATGTGCATGAGGTAAAAATGGGCACTGTGCCGTCCGCCAGACAATAAAAAAACTATAAAGCTGAAACATGCCGTCCTTTATCCGGGCGAACTGCAAATCCCTATAAGCTGTCCTAAAAATATTGAACGACTGAGTCTGGAAAACTTCAAAAAAAAGGATGTTTATTCATACAAGGTTGTAAACCTGGCACAGATCTTAAAGTTACAGAAAATGAAACAAATTTCTATAGGTTTTAGTTACAGAATTATCCCTGGTTCCAGAAGGCAAAGGTGATTATAAAACCACTATACCCTAATCACGCTGTCTATATTAGAAGGAGAAACTCTTTCCTTCCCTATCTTTACAGCAAAGATTAGTTCTAGAAGCGACGGAATAACCCTGCTCCTCTAACTAGATTTCCTATTCCAGATCAGTATAATTCAATACTTATCTAATTTGGATAGGCTTAGATTGGCCTGGTTTTGAGGATGATTTGTCCCAGTTAGCTTTGCACAGCTGCAGCACGTTGGACGACTATAGCCAAAATGAGGCTCCAAAATGGAGACTAGACCCTGGTAAAAAAGGGCGGTCCTAAGATGTTGTACTCTTTGACCAATCATTGCAAAGAAAACTGCAGCCAGCTCTTGCAGACTCCAAGCCACTTTTCCTGGGCTTTTGCAGCCAGAGGCTGAAACAAAATGTAAGGCAAACCATCGTCCTGGGGGACGGAACAGGCACAGAGAGGATTTGTGACCCACAGTATCTTGGGATAAAGAGGGAAAGAGTCTCCCAGGGGACCTTAGTAAGAAAGTGGAGGAGGTTAGTAAGTCGAATTTTCATTGTCAATAGTATGTGGAATCCAACATGTTTAGTCTTTCTTTGTTTAACCTGATTTTGTTAGTTTTGGCCCTTCTCTTCGATCTTAACAGATAAGAGAGATGGGCCAAAACTAACAAAATGAAGTTCAACAGTGACAAATGCAAGATACTCCACTTTAGCAGAAAAAAATGAAATGCCTGCTTGATAACAGTATGTGTGAAAAACATCTTGGAGTCCTTGTGGACAACAAGTTAAACATGAGCCAGCAATGTCATGCGGCAGCAAAAAAGCCAATGGGATTTTAAGCTTGCATAAATAGGAGTATAGATCCAGGAAAGTCATGCTACTCCTCTATTCTGCCTTGGTCAGACCACACCTGTGTCCACTTCTGGGAACCGCAGTTGAAGGGAGATGTTGACAAGCTGGAATGTGTCCAGAGGAGGGCGACTAAAATGATCAAGGGTCTGGAGAACAAGCCCTTTGAGGAATGGCTTAGAGAGCTGGGCATGTTTAACCTTCAGAAGAGAAGGCTGAGAGGAGACATGATTAAGGCCATGTATAAATATGTGTGGGGAAGTCATAGGGAGGAGGGAACAAGCTTGTTTTGTGCTGCCCTGGAGACTAGGACACGGAACAATGGCTTCAAACTACAAGAGAGGAGATTCCACCTGAATATTAGAAAGAACTTCTTCACTGTGAGAGCTGTTCAGCAGTGGAACTCTCTGCTCCAGAGTGTGGTGGAGGTTCCTTCTTTTGAGGCTTTTAAGAAGAGGCTGTATGGCCATCTGTTGGGATTGCTTTGAATGTGATTTCCCTGCTTCTTGGCAAAATGGGGTTGGACTGGATGGCCCGTGAGGTTTCTTCCAGCTCTCTGATTCTATGATCTTTCTGTTCTGACATCTCTTCCTGTCCAGGTGGTGACAGCCCTGGGCAGCACCTGGCACCCCGAGCATTTTGTCTGCAGCCACTGCCAGAAGGAGATGGGAGGCAGCAATTTCTTTGAGAAAGACGGTGCTCCTTACTGTGAGAGGGATTACTTCCAGCTCTTCTCCCCCCGCTGTGGCCTTTGCAATGAACCCATCCTCGATGTGAGTAGTCCTCATCTGAGCCTTGTTCCTTAGTGCATCTTCGAGCAAGTTTCATATTTAAATAAACTTTGTGAATCAGGAGTTTACTATAGAATATCTTCAAGTAAATCTCACTTTTTTCTTCTTTCCAAGAAATACAGTATACTGTACCAAGGCATTTGGGGTGGAGAGAGAAGATGTTTTGCTGTTGCCCTCCCATCCCAAGTTCTTGTCAATAGAAAGTACAGTAGAGTCTTGCTTATCCAACACTCGCTTAGCCAATGTTCTGGATTATCCAACGCATTTTTGTAGTCAATGTTTTCAATACATTGTGATATTTTGGTGCTAAGTTCGTAAATACAGTAATTACTACATAGCATTACTGCGTATTGAACTACCTTTTCTGTCAAATTTATTGTATAACATGATGTTTTGGTGCTTAATTTGTAAAATCATAATCTAATTTGATTTTTAATAGGCGTTTCCTTAATCTCTCCTTATTATCCAACATATTAACTTATCCAACGTTCTGCCAGCCTGTTTATGTTGGATAAGTGAGATTCTACTGTATAAGGAATAGTAAAGAAACTACAGTCAGCCCTCCACATTTGTGGGTTGAATTTTGCTAAGTTGATTTACTTGTGGATTTTATTAAGGTGGCCTTTCTAGAAATCTCTAGGTTCTACTACAAGCGTGATTCTATAGCAGGCATGGGCAAACTTTGGCCCTCCAGGTGTTTTGGACTTCAGCTTCCACAATTCCTCACAGCCTCAGGCCCTTTCCTTTCCCCCCTCAGCCGCTTAAGCTAGGAATTAAGTTAAGAATTGTGGGAGTTGAAGTCCAAAACACCTGGGGGGCCCAAGTTTGCCCATGCCTGTTCTATAGCCTATTATATATTCCTAAAATAGTAATTTTTAAAATCAATTTTTCAAAAACATCATTTTTTATTTTTATTTTTAAAAGGAGAGGAATGTGTTTTTTCCCACGCCCCTGGCTTTAAAATGTCTTTTTTAAAATATGTTTTTATTGTAAACACAGGTAGAATAATATCAAAATTCATCACCATTTCAATATACATATCAAATGATATATTCTTAGTAACATTATCCTTGCTAATTCCACCTTTATCTCCCACTTGTGTCTATCGGTTTTTCACTCCTTTAAAATGTCTGTAAGTTTTACAACTCTGCATTCAGCCCAAGAAGGAAAGCCATAAGCCTCAGAATGTAGTGCCAAGTAGTAACAGACAAGAAACAAGAACAGGCAAAAAGGGGACAAGCTTGGGACACTCATAATTGTAATATCCTGTTTAGTGCATTGTCAGCAAATTGCTGGTTCCTCACAGACACTGTGTTTTCCCTTCTCTTTCCTCAAACATCTGTCCGACTCATTCAGAAAATGGTGACTGCACTGGATAAGAACTGGCACCCCGAGCATTTCTGCTGCGTCAAATGTGGGCGGCCCTTTGGGGAGGAAGGTAAGTGCAAATAGCTTAGCCATTTTAAGCTGAAACCAGAAACAAGAAAGCAAAACAAGTGAGATGAGTTTTTGTATGAATGCACACAAAGCTTTCTTGGGATGTTAAAGGGATGACCAATGTTAGTGGATCCAAAAGTCACATTAGACTCCCTCTCACCATTGCCAAAATTCAACAACATGACAACAACCAGTACCAAAAATTCTATTTCTTGTACATATTTTATTCTAAAACAAGGTGCTCCAATAGTAAGAACCTTGTTTTAGAGAATTACGTTCCCACAAGTACCCAGGGAGCATGATTTGCTTTGTCATTCTTGTTTTTACTGCATAAAGTGGATTTTAGGGACTAGCAAATGTTATGGCTGTAAACGCAGCCATTTGGCTATTTTGGGTTTTGGGTTACGGCAATGGTTCTCAACCTTCCTAATGCCGTGACTCCTTAATACAGTTTCTCATGTGGTGGTGACCCCCAACCATAAAATTATTTTCGTTGTTACTTCATAACTGTCATTTTGCTACTGTTACGAATCGTAATGTAAATATCTGATATGCAGAATGTATTTTCATTCACTGGACCAAATTTGGCACAAACACACAATATGCCCAAATTTGAATACTAGTGGGGTTGTGGGGTGGGGAATGATTTTGTCATTTGGGAGTTGTAGTTGCTGGGATTTATAGTTTGCCTATGGTCAAAGAGTACCCTGAACTCCACCAATGATGAAGTTGAACCAAACTTGGCACACAGAACTCCTATGGCCAACAGGAAATACTGGAAGGGTTTGGTGGGCATTGACCTTGAGTTTTGGAGTTGTAGTTCACCTACATCCAGAGAGCACTGTGGACTCAAAACAATGATGGATCTGGACCAAACTTGGCACAAATACTCAGTCTGCCCAAATTTGAACACAGGTGGAGTTTGGGGTAAATAGACCTTGACATTTGGGATGTATAGTTCACCTACAATCAAAGAGTCCTGAACCCCACCAATGATAGAATTGGGCCAAACTTCCCACAAAGAACCCCCATGACCAATAGAAAATACTGGTCTTTGCTGATCCCTTTGAACCACCCCCCTCACAACCCCCCCCCCCCAGAGGTCCCGACCCCCAGGTTGAGAAACGCTGGGTTACGGATTGCCAGTGCCTAATAGTGGACTGAGAAATAAAAGTCAGGCCTAGTTATACATTATTATTATTTATTATTTATTACATGCATTTATACCCCGCCCTTCTCCCCAAGGGGACTCAGAGCGGCTTACATTCTGCCACGAGGGCCAGCAACAAATATACTATAAAAACAAAACAATTAAAACATGATAAAAACATGATAAAAACATGATAAAAAGTATACAAAAATTAAAACGCTGCAAACATTATATGTTAATCTTGTTGTTATGTGCCTTCAAATTGTTTCCAACTTATGGTGTCCTTATCACAGGGTTTTCTTGGCAAGATTTCTTTAGGTGTCACTTGCCTTTGAAAGAGAGAGACTTGCCCAAAGCTATCCAGTGCGTTTCCATGGCTGAGCATGGATTTGAATCCTAGTCATAGTCCGACACTCAAACTACTACTCTGTGTTGGCTCTTCCACTTCATGCCGCACAATTGTTTACAAGAACCAATATGAAGTAGGGATCAGAAGGTGAAGAAAATATAAAGAACAGGCTACATATAGCCCTAAGGGAACCTCAGAACCCCATAATTTATAGGGCTGATTGTTTTTCATTGAAAATGCCCCCTACTTGTGGTATTTTTTGCTCCCCATTCAACTATCCAAATCTCTCACATTCTGGTAAGAAATTGGTCAAAATTGAAACAAGCTGTGATGCCAGATGCAAGATGCGGCTCCACTATGTGTATGTAGTAGTAGTGGGGAATTGCCTTCCTATTTTAGGGCTATGAGAACTTTATTTCCTCATGGGCTTTCCTTCTTCTGCCCCAAAAGAGCAATTAAGTTTTTTGAGGGGGAAAGTCTCATTGGCTCAAGGCTCATCAATTAAGCCTTTCTCCTTAAGGTTCATTTCTCCAAGGAAGCAGGAGGGGAGGGGATCCAGCCACATCGTCTTAGAAGACACCACCAAACTCCATTCTTTTTGTTCACTGTCATTTTACTTCGATGTTGCAGGCTTTCATGAGAAGGACGGGAAGCAGTATTGCCGCCAAGACTTCTATGAACTCTTCTCCACCCGCTGCCAGGGATGCAACCAGGCCATACTGGAGAACTACATCTCGGCTCTCAATGCCTTGTGGCATCCAGAGTGCTTTGTCTGCAGGGTAAGCATAAGCATTGTTAGGACAGATGGCAAGATTGATCACCTGGTACATATTCCAGTCTAAGGAATGCAACCTTTTGTCCCTTCCTAAGTGTGTGTCTGCCTTAAGGTTGCCAATTGATTTATGATGACCCAATGAATTAATGCCATGGGGTTTTCTTAGGCAAGGAATATTCAGAGGCGATTTGCATTGCCTTCTCCTGAAATAAAGCCTGCAGCACCAAGTATTGACAGTCCCCTTTCCCAATATTAAGGCCTGACTCTGCTTAGCTTCCAAGATCAGACAATATCTGGTGCCTTCAGGGTATTTAGGCAAACTACATCCTACTCTCTTACTCAATATGGTCTTATTTCTTATCCCTAGCAATTCTTCTCCAGCTCTTCGCCTCTTTTTTAACTTAGCCAGGAAGAACAGCCTCTTCTTTACTGTTTCCTCACATATTGTACTAAATGAATAATTCATAGAGATGACACCAGCTTGGGGATTCTGTGCATTGTAGTCCAAAAGTAACTTTGAAACTTTGGCTGTGATCAAGCATAACTCATCTTACATTAATGAGGAGATGAACTGTGTGTGAAGATGGAAGAATTATTCCTGCCAGTTTCCATTGATTATCTTTTTTTTAAAGTTAGAGTTGTGGGGGGTGGGGGTGGACAGAGTCAAAATGATGCAATAAAGCTTTAGACCTTATAGTTTATTTGCAAATTAAAGATTAACAAGTCACCAGGCTGAGTTGGCATCACTTGATGAATTCTTAAAGATCCACTAACAAAACTATGCAACTTACCTGAAAATGGCGTTTTTACCAGAGGATTGGAAAGCAGCCAGAATTGCATTGGTTTTGGCAAAGGCAGATCTGTGTTGTGGAAGGCAGAGGGAGCTACAAATTACAAGCCAGTTTGTTTACAGCAGTCCCAACCTGCAGCCCTTCTCAGTGTGTTGCCCTAGAAATCACCCCCCCCCCCCACCTCCATTACTGTGTTGGCCAAAGATAATGGTGTTCCCTTAGATTGGGGAATAACTTAATACAAGTAATGTGTTATTTACAAACGTTTCTTCAAATCACCAAACCCTAAGGAACTACCCTCTAGAATAGATTACCGGCTAGACTATAAAAATGCTGTATACAATTAAACCTGAAATTCTCAAGGTTTTTCTAACCTCATTTTCCGTTATACATCCTGTACTGTAGTCGTACTTGGCCTACTTGCATAAATGTGTTTATTTCTCACATTGATAAGGTGCCACGTTGGTGCAATGGGTTAAACCCTTGTGCCAGCTGAATTGCTGGTCTGAAAGTTGGCAGTTTGAATCTGTGAGATTAGGTGAGCTCCCATCTGTCAGCTCTAGTTTCTCATGTGGGGACATGAGAGAACTATCCCAACAAGATGGTAACACATCTGGGCGTCCCCTGGGCAACGTCTCTGTAGATAGCCGATTGTTTCACATAGCCGATTGTTTCAAAGGTGACTTATTTCTCTTCTTACACAATAAAAAAATGGTAAGTAAATACACAATTCTGAAATTATAATGAATCTGTGAGATTAGGTGAGCTCCCATCTGTCAGCTCTAGTTTCTCATTTGGGGACATGAGAGAACTATCCCAACAGGATAGCAACACATCTGGGCGTCCTCTGGGCAACGTCTCTGTAGACAGCCGATTGTTTCACATAGCCGATTGTTTCATCGATGACTTAATTCTCTTCTGACACAATTAAAAAATAGTAAGTAAATACACAATTCTGAAATTATAATGAATTATATCAATTAAATATGTGCTTTGATGATTGAAAAAATGCAAAGGATCAGATGGAGAAGGTCCTAATGATGTGTTGCAAAAAGAATTGCTGCCATTTTTCAGGATACAAACTTCTGTTCTTCCTGCTGACCTCTGGGCTTCTGTAGCAAAGCTGTCAGCACAGAGAATAAATGCGTGGAGATAGTATGTGTGCACATGTTTCATTTTCCTAAATGTCTCTCTGTCTTCTCCATATTTCTTTTTCTTACTGCAGGAGTGCTACACTCCCTTTGTGAACGGCAGCTTCTTTGAGCACGGCGGCCGCCCGTTTTGTGAGATCCACTACCACAAGCAACGTGGATCGCTCTGTTCAGGCTGCGAAAAACCCATCACCGGGCGGTGCATAACAGCCATGGCGCGCAAGTTCCACCCCGAACACTTTGTCTGCGCCTTCTGCCTCAAGCAGCTCAACAAGGGCACCTTCAAGGAGCAGAACGACAAGCCTTACTGCCACCCGTGCTTCATCAAGCTCTTTGGGTGACCAGGAGGTGCCTCGCCATTGCTGTGGCCAAGCCATGCCTACTGCCGGCATGGGAACAGGGGAGGACCCATGGGTCCCTCAGTCTTTGACCAAGCCATACCCACTTCCATGCGTGGGAGAGGCCTGTGCCTTAGGGGCTTCAACACACATCACAGAAGCCACCAACACCATTGCCAAAAACATACATGTATAGATAAGACCCATGTGCAAAAATAAAATATAAAACTCCCTTTCCAAAACCAAAAGTGATGGATAGAGCAAGGTATCCCTACTCCTCCTGCCCTACTCAGGAGCCAATCCCCCTTCAAAGCATGAGCAGCCAATAGTTAACCTCGACCACATCACATGCCATTTTGAAGCCACACCTGCATGTAATGCAAGCACTTCAGACAGGAGGCAGTGCCTTAAGCCATGTTCACGAGACCAGCTGGCAGTGCCACCCAGGGAGGAGGTGGGGCCAAAATGAAGCCTTGTCCCTGCTTCTTTTTAAATCCTTTGCAATTTTGCCCAGTAGTGCAAGATGGGAAGTATCCGAGCCCCGCTCTCCTTAATAGGACTTTTAAAAGCCATAAACCAAAGAGAGATGCCCTTCCATACATTGTTGGACTGCATCTCCTATCATCCAGTACAATCAGCTTTGGGGCTATGGCTCATAGATACTACAGTCCAATCAAGATCAAATTCCTCAACTTTGCAATAAAGCCATTTAGATTGGAGGTGAGAAATGCCCCTTTGCTTCTTGTTGTTTTAGGGCATCTTGTTCTTTTGTCCCAGTATATTCAAGTGTTGGGAAGGAAGCCCTCCTCACTCCAGGGCTGTTTTCAAGCACTTATGATCTCAGCACTAAAGTGGCTCAACTGTAAGAGAAGATAAACAACAGAAACTCTTTGGCTCATCCTTTTTTGGGCAAAAAGACGAGAAGGACTTACGTAGGAACGGCTTCCAAGAGTTGTTTGCATTAATGGGATCTGCCTCTCTCCCTTAGGAGGGCCATGCATCTAAGGGAGTTAAAAGCATGATAGGAAGGAATGGAACCTGGTTGTTGTAAGGGACCCAGAACTTGGACTACGATTCCCAGCGTAGGGAATTCCAACAGTTACTGTCTAAAAAAATTATTTTGCAAAGCTTTGTTTTGTGTTAAGAAAGAGATGGTTAAAAATGTCTTGGTTTGCCAAATATTAAAGAAGTTCCTATTTTAAAAGCTAGGGAGAGACAATGTTTGGGAAAATATGCCTATACTTGTTTTTTTCTGATTCATCAGGATCTTTTTTAAATCTTTCAGTGTTAAACCCCAAAAGAGGCTTTTCATATGATGCAATGGATGTCATGAGTCCAAAGAGCATGTGTTCATTCCTTCTGCCCCAGATTTCTATACCAATTTTTTACCCTCTCACTGCTGTATAATATATAATAAAAAATCACATGCTAAAAAAATATTGTATCAGTTTCCATGTGTAGTAGCCAGTGCAGAAAGTGTATCAAGGCCTACAGATGTATGTGGAGTTGAGCAGAAAGTGGATCATTCTTTCCTGGTGGATTTTAGGGTGGTTTGCGGTGTTAAGTGTTTAAGAGTCCTAGGTCTTTAACAACAGCAGAAACAAAATTGCCCTTGGGCTGCTGCGAGTTTTCCGGGCTATATGCCCACATCTATGGCAGGCATCCTCAGAGATTGTGAGGTCTGTTGGAAACTAGGCAAGTGGGGTTTATATATCTACTAGTTTCCTAGGGTTTTTTGTCTAGTTTCCAAGATCTTGCTGTCTGATCTTAGAGGACTAGTGGCAGCCATTTTTATCAGATGGTGGAATAAAACCAGCCTGGGTGGCAATGGCAGGCTGTAGCTTTATAGAAGAACAGAATGCCTACATCCTAAGCTCAAAGGCCTCTGTCCGATTGTTAGTTCCAAATACAGTAGACCTAAGTGAAACAATGGGAATGATCCAAATGTTGACTTTCCAAGAACAAACAAACAGATTTAGGCCAACGATCAAACAGAGTGCAGAACGTAAATTCAGACATGATAGATCTGTACATTTGCTGCTGCGTGTCTCAAGTTATTTCCAACTTGTTGTAATTCTAAGGCAAAGCCCATCACAGGGTTTTCTTGGCAAGGTTAGTTCAGAGGAGGCTTGCCAGTGCTTTTTTATGAAACTGAAAAGATTCACTTCCCCAAAAAATGTGGACTTCCATGACTGAATGGGGATTCGAACCTTGGTCTCTCAAGAGTCATAGTCCAAACCTAAGCCAATATGCCATGCTGGTTCAATAAATCTGTACAAATTTCAAAGATGAAAACCAGGATGCATATGGCAAAGCTCTTAATGAGGGAGAATATTCAAGCTAGGAAAGCTGCAGCAGTCTGCTTTTGACTAAGCCTCCTGGAAAGAGCAAACTTCTTTCCCCTCTTCTCCCTGCCTGCCAAGTTTTTAACTGAGTGCAAACTGCTTTTGCATAAGGTAAAGGTAAAGGTTTCCACTTGACATTAAGTCTAGTTATGTCCGACTCTGGGGGTTTGTGCTCATTTCCATTTCTAAGCCGAAAAGCCGGCGTTGTCTGTAGACACCTCCAAGGTCATGTGGCCGGTATGACTGCATGGAGCACCATTACCTTCCCAGAAAAGCGATACCTATTTATCTACTCACATTTGCATGTTTTTGAACTGCTAGGTTGGCAGAAGCTGGGGCTAACAGTAGGAGCTCATCCCACTTCCCAGATTCAATCTGCTGACCTTTTGGTTAGCAAGTTTGGCAGCTCAGCGGTTTAACCTGATGTGCCACCAGGGGCAATATGTACTGCGTTAAAAAAAGACAAGGCACTAAACAACAATTCCAGTTCATTAGGTAGATTGTAGTTCCCTCTGTCTCCCTCTCTCAGCATTATTTTTATGTCACTTTTTTTGCCTCAGTTCTTTGAGGCTTGACTTTATTTTTTTACCAACACTTCTGCTTTTTCTGATTGCCTCTTTTTCTTGCAACCCTAAGACAGACCTAGCATGGGGCTTTGTTCAGAGAGGGCTTGTCTTTTGCTTTCCTCTGAGGCTGAGAGAGAGAGTGTCATGCCCAAGGTCACACAAGGTGTTTCCATGATCGAGCAGGGATTTGAATCCTTTTCTCCAAAGTCACAACCCGACCCTTATACCACGAGACCACACTGATGTGACAGATCAATTAGTCTTTGCAAGTTGTAGCAAACTCCTGGATTGCTGTGGATTTGAACACAGTCTGTTCCTCTCACCTGGAGCTGAGTCTTTCCCCAAACTGGAAAGGCTCAGCTCCAGGTGAGAGGAACAGACTGCGTTCACAGATGTAGGTGAAACATCAGGAGAGAATGCTTCTGGAACATGGCCATACAGCCAAAAAGACTCACAGCAACCCAATTATATGTTTATTGTCATTTACACGTTCATATCATTGTTGACTTTTGGGTCTTAGGGAATTCATTTTCTTTTATAATCATGAAGTGCAACATAATGTAACTTGTGTTTGCAAAATGTAGACAATATATTAACATTACCAAGTCATGCACGGTGAAGTTTAACTGAAATTAGCACTTTTATTTGGTCTTTAGGCAGACCACAATCTTACTAATAGCTACTTCCTGCCGAGGCTATGTGTCATGGATTTTGTCTAGCCTTATTGTTATTTTGAAAACTTGGCACCCGTGCCCTAAGACCAGCCTATCACGGGACTTTCTTGGCAAGGTTTGTTCTAAAGCATCTGGCTGTTGTCCGCCTTTGAGACTGAGAGTTTTGCTCAAGGTACTTTTATAGAACAGGACTTGCTGATGGTACTTTTAAAGTATGAAGATGCTGAGCAATAATATTAAACCCTTCTAAATATTGCTCACAAAATTCCAAAATGCAGACTTCTTCCATTGTTTAGATGTTACTTTTCTAGGGACAACAGCAAATCCTTCACAAGAGTCTTCTGGTTATCTATCTATCTATCAATCTATCTATCTAGGAGTGTGAGAAAAGTTTTCAAAAGATTTCTCATGTAACTCAACTTTCTATTTCTGAGCACCCTCTCCACTATATAAAGGTCATGTTCAGATATCATTGTCATTGCTTTTCTGTACCTTCTAGTTGACTTCTAGTGACCCTGTCCTGGCGTTACCATGTAAGACTTATTGAGATTTAGTTTGCCATTGCTTTCTTTTGAGCTGAGAAAGTATGCCTTGACCAAGGTCACCTAATGGGTTTCCATGGCCAAGCAGCAATTCAAACCTTGGACGACTGAGTTCTAATGCAAGACCATTAAAACACATTGGCTCTGACCTACAAGTCTGTGTGGTCAATGGGTATGTGAAGAGAAGCAATTTCCTTTGAAAAGGGAAGCTGCTTGTCTTAAATCCAGCTCCTGTCTTTGAACTTTTGAACTTAACATGATGATGGACACCCCATTTTAGAACTCTACTTTGCATTTCTTTCTTTCCATTTTGTGTGATCTATATCAGAAAAAAACCCATAATTCGCCTATTCACCTTGCAAAATAGGATTTTTGTGTGTGTCAGGAGTGACTTGAGAAACTGCAAGTCACTCCTAGCGTGAGAGAATTGGCCATCTGCAAGGACTTTGCCTAGGGGACGTCTGGATGTTTGATCTTTTTACCATCCTTGTGGGAGGTTTCTCTCATGTCTCCACATGAGGAGCTGGAGCTAACAGAGGAAGCTCATCCATGCTCTCCCTGGATTTGAACTGGTAACCTTCAGATCAGCAACCAAACCTTCGAGTCAGCAGTCCTGCTGGCACCCATTGCACCACCGGGGGCTCCTGCAAAATAGGATGAAAAATTAACTTTGTAGTGGAACCCAGATGAAAATAAAAGCTTTTACTCTTTCTGTCAGGACCCTATCTCTCCATGTGTAATACTAGTTAAAGTGTAGGAATGAAAATAAGTGCAATTTAAAAAGTTTTAAAAATACCAAGAAGACCTGTGTTGAGTATGGCCAAAGTTCTTGTTGAACTACATCCACAGCTGAACCTATAAAATTATTCATTTTAGTTCCAGAAATGGATTCATTACATTCCAGACATTCTGAGAGTGCCTTGGACCACAAGAAGATCCAACCAGTCCATCCTCCAGGAAATAATGCCCAGCTGCTCACTGGAGGGAAGGATATTAGAGGCAAAGAAGAAATACTTTGGCCACATCATGAGAAGATAGGAAAGTTTGGAGAAAATAGTGATGCTGGGGAAAATGGAAGAAAAAAGGAAGAGGGGCCGACCAAGGGCAAGATGGATGGATGGTATCCTTAGAGTGACGGGCTTGACCTTAAAGGAGCTGGGGGTGGCACCGGCCGACAATGAGCTCTGGCATGGGCTGGTCACAAAGAGTTGGAAGCGACTGAAAGAATAAACAACACATTCCAGACACCACTTTAGTTGTCATGGCTCAATGCTACGGAATCCTGGGATTCGTAGTTTAGTGAGGCACCAGCACTCTTTGGTGCAGAAAGTTAAAGATTTGTAAAACTATAACGGCAGTGTAGATTTGGATACCAGATCTCGATTTGGAGAAGGCTGATTGGAAAAATTTTGCAATCTCTCAGTGGCTAAATGCAATCCTTCTGTTTTCCTGAGTTCCTGTAATAGTTTTGTGCAAAGATTACAATTAAGTCAGAAGTGAAACTTTCTTTCCCTTTGTGGACTTTGCTGCACCCATGGCAAAAATGAGTGCAACCGTCTCTCTTCTTCGTGTACTAAACAATTGCAAGTAAATTGAGATCAAATTGTTGCCCGTGCCACAATTGTAACTCCTTCTCAAGACTACTTTATCAAGCATTAAGTGAGGATGGAAGGTTTGGGAGGGTCTTATCACACTACATTGTTGTAACGCTATTATTACACTTTAGCTGCCATGGCAACATGCTCTGAAATTTTAGGGTTTGTATTCAGTGACGTCCAGGAACTCTCACTGCAAATCCTAAATGCATCTTCCTAAACTGCAAATCCTAGGATTCCTTTACAATGTTGCCAAGGTAGTTAAAGTGGAATCATAGCACTATATTAGTGTTGTGTGGAAGAACTGTTATGTATACTTGACTATGGATGTGACTCCACTGTAGAATTACTGCAGTTTGACACCACATTGACTTCCATGGCTTAATGCTGTGGCATTATGGAACTTGGAATTTTATAAGATCTTTATCCTTCTCTGCCAAAGAGTACAGGTGCCTCATCAAAGCACAACTCCCACTCTGCCATAGCATTGAGCCAGGGCAGTTTTCGGACCTCTTCACATGACCCTTTCATGTTGTGCCATTGCGTAGGAATAGCCAGAGAAAGGGAAGGAGCGCAGGGTGGCCCCATGTGAAGAGGAAGAAAGTGGGATACTATGAACAGCTCTGTGGCTAATGTGGGCAATGCTACAATTGCTAGCTGTCCATTTAGCTCCCTGAGCCGCAAACTGAGGTCACACTAGACGATTTTGCAAGACAGGGGAAGGGCTCTTTCTCCACTGACCACAATGAGAAAGAGAATTTCAGGAGGCATCAAAAGAAATAAGAAACTTCGATAAGGAGCCCGTGCCCTTTATTGCCTCTGTTTCTTGCTAACCTTGCAACTAACTTTCTTGAGAACTCTTTCATTTATTTCTCTCCTGTAGCAGCCAAACTGAGTCACTCAGTTCTGATTGGCCTACACGGCTCCTGTTTGCCCGCCTCTTTTACCTTAAGGGCAGGGCTTTTCAAAGATTTATGTGTTCGGCTGTGTTGCTGCAAATTCCCCTTAAGGCAGTCTGCTCCTCACTTTCCTGTTCGTCTTCTTCTTTTTCCTGCCCTGGGACATCCATCCTGCTTACTGCTTCACATCTGGATCCCCACCTGTCATGGATCTTCTACCTTTGCTTTTTTACCTGTGCACAGGTAAGTGTCAACAGCCATGGAAACCTTGGGTATGAACTGGGAGCACATTTTCCAATCTCTTTTCATAAGGGAATAGACTTATGTCTATGAAAGTTTATATGATCAACATTTTCTTCTCAGGCTGGATCGACACTGCCCTATATCCCAGGATCTGATCCCAGATTATCTGCTTTGAACTGGTCTATATGAGTGTACACTGCCAGATAATTTGGGATAAATAGATAATATGGGATCAGATCCTGGGATATAAGGGTAGTGTAGATCCAACCTTAATTAGAGTGCATCTACGCTGTCAAATAAATGCAGTTTGACCCCACTAACTGCCATAAGAGTGCTATGGAATATTTGGACTTTTAGTTTGATAAGGTCTTTAGCTTTCTCTGTCAAAGGGCATAAGTGCCTAGGCAAAATGTATCCCATTTCAGTTAACCATAGTAGTTCAAATGATGTCAAACAACATTAATTCAGTAGTGTAGATGCACTCACAGTGATGGAAAAAGTGTGGGAAATGGCAAGGTGATGAGTATCCTTCAAGAAAAGCTTCCAATATTTGTGTCTTTTTAGGAGTGCAAAAAGTGAATGTTAAAGATTTATAAGTTGGGTTGAAGTAAATGATTGGAGATAACTGTTTCTCTTTCAGAAAATGAACCATAAGTCATCTGATTGGTGGGGGAGTCAGAACACATAAAAGTATTTTGAATTCATCTTGTAGCTAAAGTGTAGAATTTACTACTGTAAAGTGTAGTGATGGCCAGCAACTTACAGAATTTTAAAAGCAGTTTAGATAAATAAGTGGAAGATTAGCCGAATAGTGGAAACCAATGTGAAGGACAGCATGTCTCTATATATTATTAGTTGCTGAGTTACACAGAAAGCTATACTGATAGGTTTTTCTATTCGAAGTAATTGATAATATAAGAGCTCAGTTGGATCACTTCACTTATGTTTCTACAAGTAGATTTTTAATTTTAATTTTTGCCATGAGAATGATTTCTTCTGGATCCCACAAAATCAAAAGTGTCAGTTCTGCAGGAAATGTAAAGAAATGGGATTTTGCATAGGTTCCAAAGCACCCTGGATATGTATCCAATCTATGTATGTATCCTGTTTCCCCCAAAATGGGACCTACCCCAAAAATAATCATGATTTTTCAGCATTTCTGGGGATGCTCAAAATTTAAGCCTATTTTAAAAAAAAGCCCTAGATATACAGTAGAGTCTCACTTATCCAACATTCGCTTATCCAACGTTCTGGATTATCCAACGCATTTTTGTAGTCAATGTTTTCAATATATTGTGATTTTTTGGTGCTAAATTCATAAATACAGTAATTGCTACATAGCATTACTGCGTATTGAACTACTTTTTTTGCCAAATTTGTTGTATAACATAATGTTATGGTGCTTAATTTGTAAAATCATAACCTAATTTAATGTTTAATAGGCTTCTCCTTCATCTCTCCTTATTATCCAACATATTCGCTTATCCAACGTTCTGCCGGCCAGTTTATGTTGGATAAGTGAGACTCTACTGTAGTTCATTTTAAAAAGTCAATTTGGAAAAATAAGACTGCCACTGAAAACAAGCCCTAACACTTCTTTTGGAGCAAAAATAAATATAAGACCCTGTCTTGTTTTTGGGGAAACAGGGTATGCACATAGATAGACACACACTTACACATACACTAAAATACATATGCAGTTGGCTCTCAATTAATTGGAACTCAATCAACTGGAATGCTCAAGCAACTGGAAAAAGCAGAAGAAACAATACTTTATTGCATACTACATTCACTGAGTTGTTTACAGTAAAACTATGTTACATTAAGTTAAGTTTTTCTTCATTGCTTTTAATGATTGTATTACAATGTTAATATCAAGTTAATACAGGGTTTATGGCATGGGATAGTTTGGGGTATAGTATTAGTTAGGCTTATTTTTAATAGTTAACTGAGAGTCTGCTATATATCTGAAATGTTCAGTGTTTATGAATGAATAGTGGCTATGTTTGAGCTTAAGCCCAAATTAAGTTCTTGAGTAGTAACGGTAATAATTCTGAATTAATTAATGTGGAATCCTTCCGTGTGAGCAGTGTGCATGTGCGTGTGTGCACATTCATGTATAATAAGGATGCAATCACTGTAATATCTTTCCTACAGTGCTGGTGCCACAGGGACGTGGATTCAGTGTGGATGTGGACACACCAACCATCTTCCCGGTGCAAACTCAGAGCTTTGGGGCGAGCGTGGCACAAACAAGAAATGCGTAAGCGGAAACTGATTTGGGACCAAGGTTGTTGGAATGGGTTTCTGGGGGAAAGGACTGGATGTAGAGGACAAAACTCACAAGGTAAAGATATAAAGTTAGATTGCAAGGCCCTTGTTTGTTCTCCTAGTATCCCATTGAAAACAAGAAGTGGCTTGCAGTTTCCCAGGTCGCTCCTGACACGAAAAAAAAATTGAAAACAAGTGATACTGTCATAGCAGAAGCCACATCTGTTTGCTTTCTGTTTCTGTATTACTGTACTTCCATGCCACTCTTCTGGCCCCCTCAATCATGTCAAAGACCTAAAGTGACTCCTCCAAGATTTCACCAATGAAAACCAAAACAAATGTGGGCAAGCAACATCAATGTATGATCAAGATGGCCAAAGTTATAAAGAAGGAAGAACACACAAAATAGAGGTGCATCTATATCAGGCATGAGCAAACTTCGGCCCCCCAGGTGTTTTGGACTTCGACTCCCACAATTCCTAACAGCCGGTAGGCTGTTAGGAATTGTGGGAGTCGAAGTCCAAAACACCTGGGAGGCCGAAATTTGCCCATACCTGATCTATAGTGTAGAATTAATGCAGTTTGACATGCCTTTAACTGCTACAGCCTAATGCAATAGATTCCCAGGAGTTGTAATTTTGCAAGGTCTACTTTTTAGCCTTCTTTGCCAAAGAGTGTTGGTGTTCCGCCAAACTACTGGAGGAAAATAATAATAATAATAATAATCTTTATTTATATCCCTCTTTTCTCCCTAACAGGACCCAAAGTGGCTCACAACATAATACAATACAAATCAAAGCATATTTAACATATAATACAAGACAAAAAAAAATCACACAAAGCATAATAACATCCAGGAATAAGATATAAATAAATATTAATCATTGAGAACATTTTAAACTAATAACAATTATTGTGGAGACTCATCTATTAAATAGTATATTTCGCTAAGCTCGGTGCAAATTGTCCTTGCTGTCATTAGCAATTGAAGTCATTCGTCAAAAGTTTGTTGAACAGGTAGATCTTCAACAGGTTCTTGAAAGATAACGGAAGGGGCAGTTTTAATCTCAATGGGCAGGAAGTTCCAAAGGGCTAGGCAGCAACGATAGAAAAGTCTCTCAGGAAAATCTTAATGATTGGGCAGATTGGTAAGTTGTGCCTGAACCATTTGAGGGCAGTGTTTCTCAACCTGGGGGTTGGGACCCCTCGGGGGGGGGGGGGTCATGGGGGAGGGTTCAGAGGGGTTTCTGTTGGTCATGAGGGTTCTGTGTGGGAAGTTTGCCCCAATTCTATCATTGGTGGGGTTCAAGGTGCTCTTTGATTGTAGGTGAACTATAAATCCCAGCAACTACAATTCACAAATGCCAAGGTTTGTTTTCCCCAAACTCCACCAATGTTCACATTTGGGCAGATTGAGTATTTGTGCCAAGTTTGGTCCAGATCCATCATTGTTTGAGTCCACAGTGTTCTCTGGATGTAGGTGAACTACAATTGCAAAACTCAAGGTCAATGCCCAGAAAAACCTTCCAGTATTTCCTGTTGATCATGGGAGTTCTGTGTGCCAAGTTTGGTTCAATTCTATCATTGGTGGAGTTCAGAATGCTCTTTGAGCATAGGTGAACTACAAATCCCAGCAACTACAACTCCCAAATGACAAATCCACCCTCCCCATCCCGCCAGTATTCATATTTGGACGTATCGGGTGTTTGTGCCAAATTTGGTCCAGTGAATGAAAATACATCCTGCATATCAGATATTTACATTACGATTCATAACAGTAGCAAAATTACAGTTATGAAGTACAGTAGCAACGAAAATAATTTTATAGTTGGAGGTCACCTCAACATGAACTGTATTGAGGGGTCGTGGCATTAGGAAGGTTGAGAATCACTTGTTTAGGGCTTTAAAGATCAAACCCACTAAAGATCAAGCCACCTTGAGTCCCCCCGGGTGAGAAAGGCGGGGTAAAAATACTGTAAATAAATAAACCAGTACTTTGAATCAGGCTTGGAAACATATTGGCATCCAGTGTAGGTGCTGTTAACGGAGGTGATACGCTTCCGAGGTCAATAAACTAAGGATATGCTAAGGCTTCTTTTAGGATGTATCCACACTGCAGAATTGTAGCACTTTGATACCCCATTAACTGTCATGGCTCAATGGTATGGAATTCTGGGATTTGTAGTTTGGGAAGCTATTTATTTTCTCTTCCAGAGAACTTTGGTGCCATAACAAATTACAAATCCCAGTATTCAAGAAAAGGAGCCATGGCAATTAAAATGGCATTGAAGTGCTCTAATTTGGCAGTATATAGCTGTTGTTAGGAGACTATCCACACTGCAGAATTCTAACAGTTTGACCCCATTTTAATGGCCATGGCTCCTTCCTATGGAAATCTGTATATATGGAAAATATATATGGGGTTACACATTTTCTTTGCCCACATTTTCTGAAAATCCTTTGGTTGAACTCTTTGCATCTAGATCCTCTTGAGCTTCAATGAACCTGAAACAACAATAATTACTGCAGTTGGTCCCATTAATTCTTTGTTTCCTTGGCCTCTCCCTTCTTTCGGTTCCCTTTGTTGTCGGTGAAGTTCTTTTGGCAGGCGTTTATCTTGTTCTTTCTTTCTTTTTTCCTTACAATGGAAACGCTGTGCATGCTATAGAAATATTAACAGTCTATCTCTTCTCATGTATCTTCAGGGTGTTTGTTGGGGCTCCACTTGAGAAGGGAGACGTGAATGAAGTGGGTAAAATCTACCGGTGCGACGCCCGTACAGGCCGTTGTGAAAAAATTAATATTCAACGTAAGTGTGAATAGTGGGGCTGTGGTTCTTAGGTTCTCACACACAGAGAAACACATACCTTCCATGAGGACAGAAGAAATGTGTCAGAAATTGAGGGCTCCTCAGGGTTATTGGGTGGGAATATGGTTTTATAAAATGTGATATTTGAGAGGCCACGTATGTGAAAAAGAAGTGAGATGTTGTAGGAAGTGAGAAACAGGAGGTGGTTAGGAAGGCCAGTGTAAGGGGCTGAGGTGCGGGATTCAGACTAACAGCAGGGCCTTTGATTTTACCAGAACTGCCATACAATGCAGTTTCATAAAACAGTTTTTTTCATGTCAGGAGGGACTTGAGAAACTGCAAGTTGCTTCTGGTGTGAGAGAATTGGCTGTCTGCAAAGACGTAGCCCAGGGGAGGCCCAGATGTTTGATGTTTTACCATCCCATGGGAGGCTTCTCTCATGTCCCCGCATGGGGAACTCTCAGGATTCGAACTGACAACCCAACCTTCAGATCAACAATTCTGCCGGCACAAGGGTTTAACCCATTGCACTCCTATACCATAGTTTATCTGCATTGAACTGGATTGTATGGGTCTACACTGCCATATAATGCAGTTCAATGCAGTTATTCTGCATTTTATAGCCATGTAGATGGGGCCTAAGCAACATGTAGTGTGAGATGGTATTTAAGGAGGAAGACACCAAGGAATTAGAGAACTAAAAGTAAACTTTAATGTAGAAATTCCATTGTCTGGATAAGAAAGATAACTGGGGAGTTAGATACCTCAAAAACATATGCTGGCTTCTAAAGGCAGATCTGTCTGTCTGTCTGTCTCTGGATTAGTGGTGTAATCATTAATATTTCCTTTAGAGCAGGCATGAGTAAACTTCGGCCCTTCAGGTGTTTTGGACTTCAACTCTCATAATATCTAACAGCCTATCGGTCGGAGTTGAAGTAAGTCCAAAACACCTGGAGGGACGAAGTTTGCCCATGCCTGCTTTAGAGTGTGTATTGCATGCAAAGCTAAAACTCTTTATTTTATGTTTCAGCTTCACAGTTTCTCTCATAGACTTCATAATTTGCATGTGAGCCTGAATTCTTTTCAAAATAGCTTGCCTCACAAAGTCTGTTTTGGTATTGTTGGTTTTTTTTTCATTTTTCTGTCAAGATGCAGGACTCACCTTTCCTGTCCGGAGTTCCTACAACAAAGTTTACATTTAGTTTTCTAATTCCTTGGTATACTTTCCTCCTTGAAGTTCGTCTCTAGGCCCCTTCCACACAACTGTATAAAATCCACATTGAACTGGATTATATGGCAGTGTGGACTCAGATAATCCAGTTCAAAGCAGAGATTTTTGGGAGCAGGAATTCCTTTATTTTATGAAGACTGTAATCTCTTTGGGGTTAAGCTTAGTTTTTTCTGTGTGTCCTTAAACTGTAATGTGAAGTCTATACTTTTATTTAAATTTCAGGACCAGTCGATGCTGTCAATATGTCACTTGGTTTGTCATTGGCTGCCCATGATTCTCAGGTCTTGGTAAGTGTATCCAGGTTCATGCTAGTTATTTTGTAAGCTGCTTCAAGTCATACTAACAATAACAATAACAATAGTAATAAAACATTACCGTTTTGGATTTGAACTTCCAAAATATATCTATACTATATTGGGGCATTTTTATCTTCAATGTATCACCTGTATTACCTGTATGGAAAGTGAGAGTAAGCTAGTTCTTTGAAGAAAGCTCAGCACTGTCAACTTTTAACATCTGTCTAGACTTTCAGACAGAATTCTCTCCTAGATGGAGATCTTTGGTATTGATAGAGGGTTTCCTATCTCATCACTGACCAGATCTGATCCTGTTTAGCTTGCTTAAGACAAGATTGAATACCTTCAGATTATTGTGTGCATGCCTTCAAGTTGTCTACTGTTGTAGGGTGACACTGAATTTCAGGGTTTTGTTAGGCAGTTTTGTTAGTTCCTTCTTCTGAAATGCAGCCTGCAGCACCTAATCTGGTATTAACTGGCAATCAAAGTGGAGACTACTAATTACATGTAAAAAGGGCATCCCTTGGTTGTCTGTCTGTCTGTCTGTCTGTCTGTCTGTCTGTCTATCTATCTATCTATCTATCTATCTATCTATCTTCTATCTCAGAAAATGTTATTTCAGACCCTGAGTTTAAGCCATGAAGCAAATGTGAAGTCCGGATTTGACTTCGGATTTGGCAAAACCCAACTGTCAACGCTGGGGCTAGAAATGGAGCTGGAAGGCATTTTCAGACCCTGTTCTGAGATGCTGAGAAGTGTGATTTGGTGAATGTTACGATCACAAAAACCTCTCTGCTCTCTTTTAAGGTTTGCGGGCCTACAGTCCACCGAGCCTGTGGGGAGAATATGTATGTAAACGGCTACTGTTTCCTTCTGGACCAGAATCTCCAACAGCTCCAACGCTTTCCAGAGACTTTGCCAGGTGAGACCTCATGCCCACTGAATAGGGACCAACAGATAGACAGCTCCGATGTGGCTGCAGGGCTTGCATGAAACTATTGATATTCTAGAACTTAGGTGTTGACTCCTGCAAGGTCATACCATATTTCTTCGATACTAAGATGCTGTTTTGGTGTAGTTCAGTTATTCTGGAGGGATCTGGAAGCAGGCAAAGACCTTCCCTTCTTGGCAATGTGGGGACCAGGGGAAAAGGCCCATAAAAGACAGGTAATAAATTTCAACTCCATCAGCAATGGAAAAGTTTAAGACCCAGCTTGTTCCTTTCCCTTGAGTCCAAGGCCCCTTCCACACCGTTGTATAAAATCCACATTGAACTGCATTATGTGGCAGTGTGGACTCAGATAATCCAGTTCAAGCAGATATTGTGGATTATCTGCCTTGAAATTCTGGGGGGCCTTCCAGACAGGCCCTGTATCTCAGGAAGGGCCCTGAGTTGTATGGCTGTATGGAAGGGCCCCAAGCTGGGTATCCAGGTAAAGTCACTTTCTGTTCCTAGTGGAATAGAAATTTTATTACCTGTCTTTTATTGGCCTTTATCGCTGGTCTATATCTTTATACTGTCATCTCTTACATGTTTTAATGTGTACAGTCATTTTATTTTTGTAAACTACTTTAAATAATAATAATAATAATAATAATAATAATAATAATAATAATAATAATAACAACAACAACAACAACAGGAAAAACTCAGCCGCTATCAGGACCTCAAGATTGAACTTCAAAGACTCTGGCAGAAACCAGTGCAGGTGGTCCCGGTGGTGATGGGCACATTGGGTGCCATGCCAAAAGATCTCAGCCGGCATTTGGAAACAATAGACATTGACAAAATTATGATCTGCCAGATGCAAAAGGCCACCCTACTGGGATCTGCGCGCATCATCTGAAAATACATCACACAGTCCTAGACACTTGGGAAGTGTTCGACTTGTGATTTTGTGATATGAAATCCAGCATATCTATCTTGTTTGCTGTGTCATAATAAAATAATAATAACAACAGATTGAGGCAAGATGATGAAATGATAAAACTCTTATCTGAAATTACTCTGACTTGGAACTAGAATTTATCAGTCCAGATTAAACCCCTTCTCTAATTTGCTTATTTCATAGTAAATAATCTACCTGGTGACTTTCAAAATGTCTCTAAAGAACTGTCTGTTGCTCATCATTCTCTTTCCAGTGTAAAGCTTACTTTATTCCCTTTTCTTCCTATTTTTCTTTTTCCAAAAAAAGCACGTGAAACCATATGATCTGTTCTCCCAGGAATGTTTTCCCAAATGGTGTCAAATCTTCTTCATATACATTTGAATGATGGTGGGTTGTTAGTGGTCTGTGGCTCGTTATAAAAGGCGGCATCTTAAAAACGGGCATTGACTTGTATCTCTTTGTATTCATTCCCAGAATGCACAACTCGCCCAACAGACATTGTGTTCTTGATCGATGGCTCAGGTAGCATTAACAAGGCAGACTTTGAAAGGATGAAGCAGTTTGTTTCTGAGACCACCAAGAGGCTTTCTGGCAGAGATACACGGGTAATGGGGATCCAAGACTTTTTCCCTATGGAACCCTAACTCTGTACTATATTTTCCCTATGCTATCCTAACTCTGTCCCTAAGCCCTGTGAACCCACAAAGCTCTTCCATCGACTTCTATTGCCTGGGTGGTTTGTATGATGTAGGCTTAAAGTAGAGGTACATTAAATTTCAATAAGAACTTCATACTCTGGCATGGACTTAAAAAAAGTTTCTAAAAAAAGATTAAAGGATTTTTTGCAGAACCCCTATGATGTTTTTTATAGAACCCTAGGGTTCTACAGAACACAATTTGAGAACTGCAATTATATACATGGCTGCCTCCCATGGGCCCAATGGACCTGTGATATCAACCAACTTTTGTTTAACTCGATCATTTTTATTTTGTAGATAAATGGAGCTTTTATTTTTGAATATTTTTATTACATTACTATTAATTTTGTTACAAAGAAAAGAAAATTCTTTACAATTCATATAATTAAGTCTTTTCCTTCCCCCAGTGTTCTACCCGTTGTGCTCCCCATCACCGGAGTCAATTTCTTTATAGTCCAACCAGAACCTCATTTCTTCTGGTGGGGGTTGATTCCCATCTTCTCTCCTTAATGTTTCTTCAATAAATTTCTTCCATATACTTTCAAAATCATTTTTCTTTCTTAGGCCTTTTTTGACATTTAAATTGCATGTTAATTTATCATTTATTGCTAATTTCCAAATTTCCTTGTACCAATCTTCTATTTTAATTTCCACCTCCCCTTTCCAATTTCTTGCTATTAATAACCTTGCTGCCGTTAGCAACATTGTTACCAAATTCTTTTCATTTTCTTTCCATTCATCTGTATTATAAATAGATAATAGTATAGTTGCTGGGTTTGTATTAATTTTTTTCTTCATGATACTCTCTATTTCTACTATGACCTTTCCCCAAAAACTTTGTACATACATTCCCACCACATATGAATATATATCCCCCTTTCTTGACAACCCCTCCAACATTTTTCTGAACAACTCTTATCCATATTATGTATCTTTGTTGGGGGTCAAATACCACTTCAATACTATCTTGTAGTAGTTTTCTTTTATTCTAATTGTTAAATTTTTGAGATGCCTTGCTTTCCATAATTTTTCCCAATTTCTTTCTCCTACTTTTATTCCCAGTTCTTCCTCCCATATTTCCCTTGTTATTATCCCTTTCCTCCCACCTTTAATCTCTATTAATATTTTATATATCATACTGGTTATCCCTTTCAGATATTCATTTCCCTCTTTAGTCTGTTCTTTTAATACTATATTTTCAAATTTTGTTGGTTTTCTTTCCTCCCAGCGCTTTCTTTGCCAATTTTGAAACCATTGATCTAATTGGACCCAATGAAGCCATGATATATTTAAATCACCTAGGATTCCAGATAAATGGAGCTTTCATCTAAAATGCCCACCTTCTATAAATTGGAGAAGTGTCTTAAAGATTCTTGTTGTTATCAAAAATCCAATTGTCAAGAAATTGTTTCTTCTGTGAAATTAGAAGCACTGCAGTGTCAATTTCTTTATATATTTCTTAAAAGTGCAGACTCTACATAATATTTTGAGAATTCATGCAGAAAAGAATGGCTAAACTTTAGTGTTTCTAGGCTATATCTTTACTTGAAATGTTTGTGAAATGTGAAACTAACTGAAGATCCTCTGATTTCAATGTGGGCAGAAGTCTAATATGGATGGATTTTAACTGTGATTTTTTTAAAGTGCTGTTTGTGTTTAATTCTGTTTTAATATATGCATATACTAATGCTTTCATGTCAAGCAGCTTTGAGTCCCTTTTGGGGAGATAAAGCAGGGTATAAATACATGTAATAATAATAATAATAATAATAATAATAATAATAATAATAATAATAATAATAATTAATATTTTCCTGGTGAATTGGAGTCTGTTTTGCTGGATGGCCATCTGTCAATGATATCAACTTGCAGTATGTTCTCAAGTTGCTTGTGACATGACAAAATTGGATATTTTGTGCTTTTCTTGCATGGCAGGGGATTGGACTACATGGCCCATGTGGTCTTTTCCAACTCTATCATTCTATGATTCTATTATTCTATTGGTGGCATCTAAATGCTCCCTGCCAGTTGGAACACTTCAACTATAAGTGAGACAAGTAGATCATATATTTCTAGCATCCTGAAAACAGCAAGTCTTTACAGAAAAGTGATGCGTGTGCATAGTAATGTAGTTCAATGCTAAAGCCAGAATTTGGAAATATTTCTCTCCCTCCTCCCCAGAAACCCCCCAGCCAGCAGGGATATCAGTGCCTGCTAAGTCATGGTCCTGAATATGTGCAAATCCGCTAAGAAGCAGCAATTGGCCATAGCTCACTAGTGTATGCACCTGTTGGTTCTTAGTCAGGATTGAAAACAAAGCTCATTCTTGTAAGCCTCATTTACTTGCAGAAATCTTAAATCATTATTATCTTAAACCATAATTTCTATAATTTCCATATCAGTTACAGGAAGCTCTGTAGTAATGAATTTAGAAAGCTATTATGCCTCAGATTTAAATTTTGGAATGATCTGCAAAGTTTTGACTTTTAATATTTTTGTACAGAAGATATTTAAGAGCTGATGGTTTTAGAGGGAGGGTGTTCCCAATGAGCATACGTGCACCATGGCTGCATTGTTATTCTTCCACAATGGCCCATGCACAGCACATGCTGACTAACCCTGTTTTCTTCCTCCTTGTGTCAGTTTGCCCTCATACAGTTCTCAGACAGATACCTGGAACACTTTAATTTCAACAGCGAAGACCCAGAGCAACTTGTTCTGCATATTCATCAGGTTGGTGGATGGACTGAAACAGCTACAGCCATCAGAAGAGTTGTGTAGGTTCCCCTTAGCTATATCATCTTACTCCCCCTTCTGTCTTCTTTCCTTCTGTCTCTTGTCTTGATTCTCCTTTGTATAATCTATTGAATTATCACATTGTTGTTTTGTCCTCTCTTTACAAGGCGGGAACTGTTCACCTCACAGAAAGGATCTCGGAATGGAGCCACCAGGATTCTTATTGTGATAACAGACGGGGTGAAGACTGACAGACTTCAGTATTCACAAGTAATTCCAGAGGCTAAGCAAGCAGGGATCATCCGCTATGCTATTGGGGTGAGGATTTAACAAGGGTGAGAATTAACAGGATTTTGATTTGAGCAGCTTCACATATAAGCCCACAAACTATATTTGACAATGGCTGTTTGCTTGGTTATGTGCACACGTTTGTATGTACATGTTCATGTGCATCATTCTCTCTGTGAGTCAAAGTCTGTCGTCTTCTCTGAAACCCCCTAAAACCTATCGTCATCACCATCATCATATTTCGGTTGCTATGAGTTTTCTGGGCTGTATGGTCGTGTTCCAGAAGCATTCTCTCCTGACATTTCGCCCACATCTATGGCAGGCATCCTCAGAGGTTGTGAGGCCTGTTGAAAACTAGGCAAGTGGGGTTTATATATCTGTGGAAAGTGCAGGGTGGGAGAAGGAACTCTTGTCTGTTTGAGGCAAGTGTGAATGTTGCAATTGGCCACCTTGATTCGCATCAAATAGCCTTGCAGCTTCTAAGCTTGGCTGCTTCCTGCCTGGGGGAATCCTTTGTTGGGAGGTGTTAGCTGGCCCTGATTGTTTCATGCCTGGAATTTCCCTGCCTTCTGAATGTTGTTGTTTATTTATTGTCTTGATTTTAGATTTCTTTCTCCCACTTTGGACATTCCATAGATATATAAACACCACTTTCCTAGTTTCCAACAGACCTCACAACCTCTGAGGATGCCTGCCATAGATGTGGGTGAAACGTCAGGAGAGAATGCTTCTGGAACATGGCCATACAGCCTGGAAAACTCACAGCAACCCAGTTATTCTGGCCATGAAAGTCTTCAACAACATCATCATTTTTATTTATGTCCCTCCTTTCTCCCCATAGGGACTCAAAACCACATAGTATAATATAATTTTTAAACAAAACAAATACAAAAATTAAAAAAAGAAATTAGATATAAAGTTAAAATACAATAAATACGATTTAAAATTACATTGAAAAATTCACCATCCCCCCCAAAATCCCACTCACAGCCTCCCTAGCAGTGTGTCCCGCATCCTTCCCAAGTGCCTGATGGCAAAAAATAATAATAAAAAAATGTCTTTACCTGCTTGAGAAAGGCAAGCAGAGATGGGGCCATCCTGGTTTCTCCTGGGAGGGAGTTCCAGCCATTGAAAAGGTCTCTCCCTTGTTCCCACCAAACATAATGGAGCAGGTGGTAGAACAGAGAGAAGGTCCTCCTCAAATGATCATAAATTCCTAACAGGTTCATAAAGAGAGATATGGTTCTTCAAATAACCTGGACCTAAGCTGTTAGCCCCAGCTTCTGCCAACCTAGCAGTTCGAAAACATGCAAATGTGAGTAGATCAATAGGTACCGCTCCGGCGGGAAGGTAACGGTGTTCCATGCAGTCATGCTGGCCACATGACCTTGGAGGTGTCTCCGGACAATGCCGGCTTTTCGGCTTAGAAATGGAGATGAGCACCAACCCCCAGAGTCGGACATGACTGGACTTAACGTCAGGGGAAGCCTTTACCTTTATCTTAAGCCATATAAAGCTGGATAAATTATATGTGGGGGTGGGAAAATACACAGTGTTCACATTTTTCTATATGCTCCTGAGCTTTGCCTTTCTTATCAATGTTAAACATACCTGAATCTGTGATGCTGTTATCTCTTTTTCCCCTATGAAAGGTGGGTGATGCTTTTTCGAGCCCCGATGCCAAGCGGGAACTGGACGACATTGCCTCTGAGCCAAAGGCAGAACACATCTTCACCGTGTACAATTTCAATGCTCTCAGAGGCATCCAGGACCAGCTGAAGGATAAGATCTTTGCCATTGAAGGTACCAGAAGGGCTGTAAGCAAAGCCACCTCACAAACCTGTCCTCCTTCAGGGATGTGATGGGTTTGAGTTTGGGTTTGGGCTAGGTTAACAAGTTCCCTCAGCCTTGAAGAGAAAGTCTTGTCAGGTTGAAAACAATGATCAAGTATCATGAGACTTTTACTGCGCTGTGAAAAGTGAAAAGACGAGTTCCCCCTCCCCTCCTTGGGTGAGATCCTGCATCATCAAATGGGACTACTACAGTGATTGAGTCCTGTCATTGGAACCATGCTTGATGATGCCTTCCCGCCATGTACCTTAGCTGGGCTGCATCCCAAACAAATGGTTCCCAACAAGCTGCATATCAGGAAACAGAAAGTGATATCTTCATGATTCTCTTGGCTATGAGGCATATCCAGAACGGGGAACTGGAGGGATTTCTTGAGGTTTTACTTTCCCCAGCAGACTCTGCAACCAGGGCCTTCTGCTGACATTGTTTACCTGCAAAGCAAGTTTGTAGCATTTAAAAAACCTTTTGATTGGGTTTTTTCACCGGGCTGAATGAAGATGGAAGGTTGCCGGGTATTGTTTAGTCATTAACAATTGTAAGCATGAATCCTCAGCAGTTATGAGATGTACACCTTACGTTCCCATACCTAGTCAACAGGATGCCAGCCATTGTGCTTTGCATCCTGTTGTATTTTCCTTCAACTAGGAAGCACATAAATGATATTGTTCAATTTAAAGTAGTGATGTGGTAAAATAACTCAGCCTCAACAGAAGTTAATTAAAAGAGTAGTGAGTAATAGTAGAAATCAAGGCGGAAATGTTGTGTAGTGTTTTGGGTTTAGCTTGTTTTATGAACTGCGAAATGTTCTTCTCTGCTTCCTCCCTGCAGGCACACAGTCTCAGAGCACCAGTTCCTTCCAGATGGAGATGTCCCAGGAAGGATTCAGTGCCTTGCTGACACCAGTGAGTCACTTCCTCATTTCCTCGGAGCATGTGCAAAGTCCACATTAATGAATTCTAAAGACACCTCTAGTTGGCTCAAATGTGTCAGGGGACTGCAGTATTTGCTGCTGTAATTCTCAGGGCCTCTTAATATATCCAAACAACAGTAATGTTGTCCAGGCCTAATTGCTAGAAATAACTGGCACTAGCTGCATCATTTTAATTTCCGAGACCTATTGAAACAATATATTCCCTTCTCTTCTCCTTCATTCTTTTTTTAGTGATAATGCTATGGTTCACCAGTGAAAGAGCACATTTGCACTTTGGAAACATCAGGAGAGAATGCTTCTGGAACATGGCCATACAGCCCAGGAAACTCACAGCAACCCACTTTGGTTTTGTGTGTTTTCAAGTCATTCCTGACTTCTGTTGATTCTAAAGTACCCTTATCATAGGTTTTTCTTGTCACAATTTGACTAGAAGGGGTTGCCATTGCCTTCCTCTGAGGCTGAGAGAGTATGACCTGCCTAAAGTCACAAAGTGGGATTACATGGCCAAGTAAGAATTCAAACCTTGTTTTCCAGAGTTCGAGTCCAACACTCAAAACTACAATACATTGGCTTTCTTTTTGCAATATAACTCTATACAAGCAATCCCCACGTTACAAGATTGATTCTGTAATGCATGCTTTGGATAGCAGGCCCTTTTGAATTTTCAGCTCCAGATGTCCTCGCTTTACCAAACTACATTTCCCAGAATTCTGCAAGCGGCAGAAATGTGGGGCTTCCCGCTTAAAAGCCCTAGTGTGATAATGCCCGGGGCTGTGGTGCAGATGGGAGAGCAATGAGTCACTGACCAGGAGGTCATAAGTTCGAAGCCCGCTCGGAGCTATGTTTGTTTGTCTTTGTCCTGTGTTAAAAAGGCATTGAATGTTTGCCTAATATGTGTAATGTGATCCGCACTGAGTCCCCTTCGGGGTGAGAAGGGCGGAATATAAATGATGTAAATAAATAAATAAATAAATAAATAATGTGGGAGTCTGACCTCTCACTGGATAGAAAGGTGACTAAACTGAGGTTGTAGAACTTTGGACACACCATGGGACAATGTGATTCATCAGAAAAGACAATAATATTCGACAGAGTAGAAAATAGTGGGAAAAGAGGCAGATGACACTACAAGTGAATTGATTTGGTCAAAAAAAGCCACAGTCTTAAGAATGCAAGATCTGATCAGGGCAGTTGATAACTCAGGATCTTGGAGATATTTCCTCTATAACTCAAAGGTTACCTGATAGCAGATAACAATAGCACAAGTGGCATCCTATCCTTTGAGTTAGCATTGATTGTTATGCCTAATTGCGGTCATAGCTAGCATACAGCCAATTGCAAAAGTTTTGATTCTCTTTGTGGTTTGATGCAGGAAGGCCCTGTTGTAGGAGCTGTGGGATCCTACGACTGGACTGGGGGAGTGATTCTGTACCAGAACAGCAATAGAAACCCAAGTTTTGTTAATATTTCTAGCGCTGCTAAGAGAATGGACAATGCGTACCTTGGTGAGTGTGAAAACCCAATCTCCCCCATCTCTTGCCTTATCTTCCATGTTCTACAAACACTATTTTTACTCCAGAGACATCTGGAGCAAACCTTGCTCTATTACTGATAAGACATTTACCAAAAATTGGCCATATTTCATCATCTTGTGCTTCTTTTCCTGCCTCTTTTGGCAGACCAAACTCTTCATCTCTCAATTTGGTTGATTTGGACTAGCAGCATTTGAGGTAGACAATTAAACTAGAAGTATTTTTTTTTGTTCCACCAGCCACCCATGGCTTTTTCAGACTTTTTAGACTGACCTGGAACTTGGATTTCAAGCAGTCTTCATCTCTCAGTTGGGCATTTTTTGTGTGTCAGGAGCGACTTGAGAAACTGCATTCTTGTGGGAGGCTTCTCTCATGTCCCTGCATGGGGAGCTGGAGCTGACAGAGGGAGCTCACCTGCTCTCCCCATATTTGAACTGCTAACCTGTCAGTCAGCAGTCCTGCTGACACAAGGGTTTAACCCATTGTGCTACTAGGGGCTCCTTTAGTTGTGCTTACCTCAAAGAGTTATTGTGGGGGCAAGATGAGGGGAAAGCAGATACTGTATATACTCGAGTATAAGCCTAGTTTTTCAGCTCTTTTTTTAAGACTGAAAAAGTCCCCCTTGGCTTATACTCGGGTGAGGGTCCTGGTTGGCTTATATTTGGGTCATCTTATACTCAAGAATATATGGTACATTTATTATTTTTCTCTATTATTATTTGTATTATTACAGGGTTGTTGTATGTCTTTCGGGCTGTGTGGCCATGTTCCAGAAGTATTCTCTCCTGACGTTTCGCCCACATCTATGCCTGCCATAGATGTGGGCGAAACGTTAGGAGAGAATACTTCTGGAACATGGCCACACAGCCCGAAAGACATACAACAACCCTGTGATCCCGGCCATGAAAACCTTCGACAACATGGTATTATTACATTTATTATTTTTCTCTATTATTGTTGCTACTATTACATTTATTTTACTCTATTATTTATTATTATTTATACATTTATTATTTCACTCTCATCTTGTTATTATTACTACATTTATTATTTTACTCTATTTATTATTACATGTATTATTTTCCTGTATTATTATTTTTATTATTATTATTATTATTATTATTATTACATGTATTATTTTACTCTATTATTATTAAAAGGATACATAAGCACATTTACATTGAAGAAGATGAGAATAATGATTTGATCAGAATTGGACAGTCTTATCTTAAATTTGAGCTTTATATAAATATTCAAAAACATTCAACCTACTGATGCCTCAATTAATGCAATTTCATTGGTATCTATTTTTATTTCTGAAATTTACCACCCTCAGCTTATACTGGAAGCAATGTTTTCCCAGTTTTTTTTGGTGATAAAATTAGGTGTCTCGGCTTATATTCGGGTCGGCTTATACTTGAGTATATACAGCATACCAATCTGACAACCTTGGAAAAAGGCTAGCAATGAAATTGTTGCAAACAGGCCTGTAGCAAGGGGGCGGTTTTAGGGGTTCAACCCCCCCCCCCCCCCCCGAAATTTTTCAGGTTATAAAAAAAACCTGGTTTACTCATGAATTTTAACTGGTTAACCAAATCCCCATGCTAAGTCTATGAGAAACAAAACCTTAAGAGTCCCTCCAGGCACTATCTCAAGCAGATATTGACAGGTTTGTAGCGGGGAGGGGTGTGTGCTCGGGGTTAATCCTGCCCCCCCCCCCCCAAAATTTTCAAAACCCCTCCCGAAATTTTTTTCTGGCTACGGCCCTGGTTGCAAACCTTTACTTTGAGATCAGGGATTTATGAATGGTTTTTAGATATATTTTCTTTTCTTGTCCACCATCTTCAAGCAAAACCCAACCCAACTCAAATTGCACCACTAAATTATAATCACTTTCCGTTCCCCTTTAGGCTATTCGTCTCAGCCTGTCCAGCTCAATGGGAAAATTAGTTTTGTGGTGGGAGCTCCTCGCTATGACTATGTTGGCAAAGTGGTTCTGTTTGAGAAACACCCCAGACATGGAGAATGGCAACTGAAAGCAGAAGCTGTTGGAGAACAGGTATGGGCTGCATTGAGGGAAATGCAGATGAAGGTGAGAGACTTGATGGAAAACTTCTAAATGTGGACAGAAGGTGTGGAGTCCACAATCATTTGTGGATCAACTCACAGACATAAGAGATATTTCCTTCTCACCAGTTGAAAACATTATCCTAATATTGTCTAGTGGATTCATATTATAAGGCTGTCAAATAAAGTTTAATAACTTTATTATTAAATAAATAATATTTCCTAATCTCTTGGCCTTGGGACAAACTCTGTGGTTGTCCTGAGAGATGGCCTGCTTTGAAGAAGGAGAGCTGGGAAATGACACTGTTAAGTTTTTGGTTATTTTAGCTGCTTCCAGTAGCCCATTGACTCCAATATCACTCTGGGAATAAGGCACCATGTTGTAACACTTCTGGTTCATTCCATTTCTAATAGAAGGAATAATAATTTTTTTAAAAAGTTTGTTCCAAATTTTGATTTCTCTGCACAAACAAAATATGCAAACACAGACTTGGATCTGAATAAAAGTTAACATGAACGGAGGAAGACAAAATACAAAAGGTAATTTCTCTCATGCCATAGGTTGGTTCCTATTTTGGAGCGACTCTGTGCTCAGTGGACTTGGATCAAGATGCAAACACAGATCTGGTTCTGGTTGGAGCCCCCATGTACTATGATGGTCTCACTGGAGGAAGGGTCTACATCTGTGAATTAATGGCAAAGGGGACAAAGGTAGCTGTGTGTGTGGTGTGTGCACCCTCACTTGTATATATGTGCACATGTGTGCAGACTTTGGAGATAGTGCATTAAATATGAAAACACACAAAGGAATTCAGTAGCTAGGAAGAAGAAACTTCTAGTACAAGACTGAGTCTACAAAAGCTTCTGTTAGAAATGTCTTCTTCCTGTTAATCTCAAAAATGATGCTGAATTTCTTTATGTCTTTTAATGTTCAAACAGACTAACATAGAAATCGCTTCAGGTACTATTCACACATTTATAAGTCATTGTTGATAACTTTAATCCACAAAGTCTAAACCCTTGTGCCAGCTGGACTGCTGACTTAAAGGTTGGGTTGCTGACCTGAAGGTTGCTGGTTCAAATCTGCGAGATGGGGTGAGCTCCCGTCTGTCAGCACTAGCTTGCGGGGACATGAGAAAAGCCTTCCAGAAGGTTGGTAACACATCTGGGCGTCCCCTGGACATTTGGGCATCTCTGTAGACGGCCAATTGTCTCACATCAGAAGCGACTTGCAGTATGTTCTCAAGTCGCTTCTGACATGATAAAAAAAAACTTTAACCCACACTATTTGTTAAAATTATGGAAAGTTATTCAATAAATGTGTGACTTTTACTATTAAATGCCTATGATATAATTTTGAACAACAGTTATTTTTTATTACTTTAATCCATCCCTGGTGATTTCTAGTAATTTTAAAGGATTTCTAAAAGTAACTGTTTGCCTAATGAATTAATTTTATTGCTGTTTCTTATGTCAACATTATTTTTTCTGTAATGCTTTATCATTGATATTTTACTTCTCTTACTAATGCTTCCAAGCCCCTTCCCCTATTCTAACCTGTAAGGTTAGGTTGCTGGCCTGAAGGTTGCTGGTTCAAATCTGTGGGACAGGGTGAGCTCCCATCTGTCAGCTCTAGCTTGCAGGGACATGAGAGAAGCCTCCCAGCTAACACATCCGGGTGTCCCCTGGGCAGTGTCTCTGTAGACTGTCAATTCTCTCACACCAGAAGTGACTTGCAATATGTTCTCAAGTTACTTCTGACACAATTTAAAAGAAACAGGCTAACAGATCTATAATTTAAATGAAAGACGATATTGCTTGAGGGTTTTGTGGGAACAAAGAATTAGCGATATTTGGGCTTAAATGTATCTTTGAGATATACTTTAGCCTAGCATAGTTTTGGCTTCTTCTGGTTATTCAGAGAAGTGAGGAGTAAGACACATATGTTCAGAAGAAGGACCCTCTTTGTCATTATTCCTAAATATTTGCAAAAGCTGGGACCTTGGAACTGAAAGAATTTTCCTAGAGTGAGCATGGCACCATTATTATAGCATTTCAAATTGTGTGACTTTATGATTTAGAGTCCAAAGTACTACATTTTCGGAATAATTCCTTGGTATCATTGCATGTTGGTAATTCGATTGTGGTGTCTTCCAAATGTATGGGATCTGGTTTTCCTTAGTTGGAAAAATATTTTCCATGTGTGTTATCACACTAGAGCTGAAAGAATAGACAAAGAAGGGTGTTGTATGGTTTCTGGGCTGTGTGGCTGTGTTCTAGCAGCATTTTCTCCTGACATTTTGCCTGCAACTGTGGCTGGCATCTTCAGAAGATCTGATGGTAGTTAAGCAAGTGGAGTATAGCATGTGAGAGGGTGGATCCCACTCAACATGTAAATGGGTGGATCCCACTAATGGGTGGATCCCACTCAACACATAAAACTCTAGCTGGCTAATTGCATCCTTTACATCTGTATAACAGACAATGGTTCTTTTCTCCCACCCTGGATATTCCACAGGTTAATATACTCCACTTGCTGGACTACCATTGGATCCCCCGACGATGCCAGCCACAGATGCAGGCGAAACGTCAGGAGAAAATGCTGCTAGAACACGGCCATGCAGCCCGGAAGCCACACACTGCCCCAGCAATTCCAGCCATGAAAGCCTTCGACAATACAGTAGGCAAAGAGTTTGTATCCCATCTGAAATCATTTGGCTGCCTCCTGCAGAATTCTGGGACTTGTAGTTTAGTAAGACCATGACCTCTCTTGCGGAGCTTTGTAAAGGCTCCTCTCCTGAACTACAAGCCCTAGAATTCTGCAGGAGGCAGCCACAGAATTTTAGATGGGATGCATAATCTTTGCCTACTCTTTTAGTCTTCGTGTGATATCAGTTCAGGAGAAAACGACAGTGCCATTTTTAGTTGCCTTTTGTCCCCTTTCATTCATATGTTTTTCTCTGTCTCCACTGGTCAGGGGCAATCGCTTCGTTGTAGCACAACTTTGAAAGGGCAGGTGGGACACATTTTTAGTCGCTTTGGGGCCAGCATGGCAGAAGCAGGTGACATCACTGGTGATGGATGGACGGACGTGGCAATTGGGGCACCCCTGGAAGGTGAAAACACTGGAGCTTTGTATATCTTTGCGGGGAAGCAGACGTCACTCAACCCCGAATTCATCCAGGTGAGCTGAGCACAGTTTTTGTGCCGAGAAAGGACATTCATAGAATTATAGAGTTGGAAGATGTCACCTGGGTGGAGGTCAAGGTGCGTGCTTTGGGTGGGTTTCTTCAAGCTCCATCAATCATCTTCTCCAGCACCCTGATGAATTGGTTGTAATCGTCTGCTTCACCAATTCCTGTTCAATGTCAGACTCAAACACATAATTAGTCTGAAGTTCAAACATTTATTTCAATATCTACAAACATATTTACAAAGCATAGCAAAAGCCATCGCTCTGAGCTGGCATTCTTCTATAGCCTCTTGCCTCGGCAAGCACCAGCTCAACACACACAGAGATAAGATAAAACATTCCTCCGTCTGAAGGAAGTTCCGACCTCCAAAGCCGGAAATCAGTCTAAATAGCCTGCTGTTAACTGTCTCATTACTGAAACACACACTCTTGCAAAACAGCAGAAACACTTGATTTACATTTCATACACATACATCCATAATCCAACAGAAGACACCACATAGGTCATCTAGTTCAACTCCATGCCATGCAGGAAAAGTTCATAGCCATCCAGCCTCTGTTTAAAAGCCTCCAAGAAGGAGTCTTTATCACACTCCACCCTTGAACAGCTCTTCTTACAGCCAGATTCAGGTGGAATCTCCTTTCCTTGTTAGCCATAGTCTATATCTAATAACATCTTCAATTTTGCCTCCTCTCTCTCTCTTTTTCTTTTTGCAGCGCATTGGAGGGCTACGCTTTTCTGGAGGGCTCCTGTACTTCGGCCAAGCTGTCAGTGGAGGGACAGACCTTACAGGGGATGGGCTGAAGGACATCGCGGTGGGACGACAGGGACAGGTCCTGCTGCTCAGGTGAGGATTCCCACTTTCTCTTGGTTTCCTCTTTGTTCCCTCTGAACAAAACCTAACCATGCAATCCTTTTGTTTTTGATATCCTCATCATTTTTCTTTGGTGGGATAGCTTTATGTGTAACACACAGAAATATCATCACTCTATGTATGTCGACTGAATTAGCTAGATTTGTATGTGGGGAGTGGGATTTCATTGACTCCAAGATATCTTCAAGCTTCCATGTAATTCCAGATGTGATTCATAGCCCTGGATATCTGAACCCAACAACTTTGTGTAGTTGTTGAGGTCCAGGTTGTTACAGAATGAACAATCAAAATGTGTAGTCCACGCACTGTCTTGCCAGAGAAAGAAGATAATGTGCCACGCAGGTGAACAATAAAGAACAAGTGGTTTGTTCTTCTTAAACTCAGAACAACATATGTACAATGTGCTCAGTTGCACCAACTCACATAGTGTCCTTTTATGAGAGAATTAAAATTGTATTTCTTTTGTCCATGTGGATAAATTCCATGAAGCAAGAGCACACTTCAAATTCTGTGTCTCTCTCCTTTAGTTTTCTCTTCCAACTATCACTGCACCTGCTTAGCTCAAGCCTGAACAAAATTACAACAGTATCAGAAACTCCCAGGCTTAACAGCGCTCCAGATATGGCTCAACCAATCATCTTCACGCATTTTATTTTGCAGTTGACAAACACATTAACTGATTTCTTACACAGGTGCTCCAAATAGATTCCCCTTTTGGTCTGAGGACCACTTTCAAAGGTAAACCTGTGTCGAATGAAAAATGTTTTTACCTGATCTATCAAGCTTTAAGGGACATTTACAATGATGTCTGAGAGACCCCTGGAATTTGCAGCCTTCAGATCCTGAGCAGTTTGATCTGAGGCATGCACTTTTAAAACAGAGCTGCACCTATGTGCTCTTCCTCTGCCTCTGTGCTTTTTTAATCAACCTCAGTGGCAAATGCTTTATTTCTAGTTCTAACTATTTACAGTTACTTACAGAGAGGTGATCACAATGGAAGAGAAAGTACCAAGCACACAGCCAGTGCTTTTGTACTGTTGCAATTACAGTAGAGTCTCACTTATCCAAGCTTCACTTATCCAAGGTTCTGTATTATCCAAGGCTGTCTGCCTTTTAGTAGTCATTATTTTTGTAGTAAATGTTGCAATGTTTTGGTGCTAAATTCGTAATTACTATATAACATTACTGTGTATTGAACTGCTTTTTCTGTCAATTACTTGTAAAACATGATGTTTTGGTGCTTAATTTGTAAAATCATAATGTAATTTTATGTTTAATAGGTTTTTTCTAAATCCCTCGTTATTATCCCAGATTTTTGCTTATCCACTGTTCTGGTGGCCTGTTTATCTTGGATAAGTGAGACTCTACTGTATCTGTTTATCTCTGTTAACACTCACGGACATGGCATCTTGGCTGGTCACAGTTGCCTGGCCGGATATGGGATTCCTGGTTCGCCCCTCTAGGCACTGAGTGATTTTAACCCTTCAGTTACCCATGCTATCAGCCATATATTGTGGGAATGATTTTCCTGACCTATAATTTCACCAATTAATCCATAGTCAGGAGCCCCTGGTGGCAAAATGGGTTAAAACCTTGTGCCAGCAGGATTACTGACTTGAAGGTTGGGTTGCTGACCTGAAGATTGCTGGTTCAAATTCAGGGAGAGCATAGATTAACTCCCTTTGTCAGCTCCAGCTCCCAATGCAGGGACATGAGATAAACTTCTCACAAGGATGGTAAAACATCAAACCATCCGGGCGTCCCTTGGGCAACGTTCTTGCAGACAGCCAATTCTCTCACACCAGAAGCGACTTGCAGTTTCTCAAGTCGCTCCTGTCACACACAAAAAAACAACAGTTCAGACCTCCTCAAATACAGAGCTAGCCCTGCTCATCCAGAGACTGTCTTCATCCTTTACCATCATTCTTTTTTTCTCTGGCTTTTAAAAAACTGAACACAAGTTCAGCAATTTTTCCCAGATATCGACTTGTATGTTTTCTGGGAGGACTGACAATTTGTAACCCCTGGCCAATGGATGTGACTGCGTTGTCTTTTTCTTTTCTCTTCTAGGTCCCGCCCTGTTCTGGATATGAGGGTCTCTATTGAGTTCCAGCCCCCTTTGATTCCCATCTCCGACTTCAGGTGTCAGAGCCAAGAACCTGTGGAAAAGATGGCCAGTGTGGCAAGAGCGTGCTTCACTGTTTCCAAAGCTACAAAGGATAAACTAGGTGAGTCTGTGATCAGTACTCAGGCGTGGGCTTGTTTAGAAGAGGAAAATGATAGGACAATTGGTGGATATTGAAATGCTTATAGAGAGCCATTTAAATCAACAAACATGATAATAAAAAGGTTAAAGAGCACAAATACAAAGCGAAAGAAGATTCCTGAAGTATAGAACAGAGAATGCCAAAGGGAAAGAAATTATGTCCCGCTCACTTTTTTCCATGTGTTGTTGTAGATGACTTCCTCAAGCATTCTGTGATGCTGACCATAATCTCTTTTTTGTCTCCATTTCCCAATCCAGATGTTATTTTTAGTGACCTTCAGTACAGCCTGGCCCTGGATTCTGAGAAGACAAAGAATTTAGCCTCCTTCAGCTCTAAGTCTCCTGTTTGGAATGCAGGTTTCAAGATTGGGCTTGAACAAAAATGCAAGGATCATGTCATCAATTTGCCTGTGAGTTGTCATCATGTCCTATAGAAGTTCCCTTGTACATTTTTGAGAAGTACTAAATGTATATAAAGGCTAAATAACACCCCAAAGGAACCATATGATCTTGGAAGCTAAGCAGGGTCAGCTTGGGTTTATACTTGGACAGGAGACTGCCTGTAGGTTACATTTCAGAGAAAGGAACTGACAAAATAGTCTCTGAATATGTTGTCAAAGGCTTTCATGGCCAGAATCACTGGGTTACTGTAAGTTTCCGGGGCTGTATGGCCATGTTCCAGAAGCATTCTCTCCTGACGTTTTGCCTGCATCTATGGCTGGCTTCCTCAAAGATTGTGAGGCCTGTTGAAAATCAGGCAAGAGGGGTTTGTATATCTGTAGAAAGTGCAGGGTGGCAGAGAGAACTCTTGTCTGTTTGAGACAAAAAGGATTCCCCCAGACAGTAGGCAGCAAGTCCTCGAAGCCGCAAGGCTATTCATTGCTAATCAAGGTGGCCAATTACTACATTAACACTTGCCTCAAACAGACAAAAGTTCATTCTCCCACCCTAGACTTTCCACAGATATGTAAACCCCTCTTGCCTAGTTTTTAACAGACCTCACAATCTCTGGGGATGCCTGCCATAGATGCACGTGGAATGTCAGGAGATAATGCTTCTGGGACATGGCCATACAGCCCCGAAAACTCACAGCAACCCAGTCTCTGACTACTTCTATCTAAGAAAACTCAGACATGTACACAGTTGCCATAAGTTGACAGGTGGCTTGAAGGCTGATGAGCAAGAGATATGTTCCCTGATGACATGCAAAATCAAAAGAAACTCAGAAGCAGCAGTCTGCCACTAATATCCTTTTTAAAGTGCCTCCCTTCTTGCTTCATTTCTTAGAGCTGCATTGAAGATACCCTGACTCCCATCACCTTGCGGCTCAATTACAGCCTTACGGGGGACCCCATTGATCAAGCCCAGGGACTCCAGCCGATCCTGAGCAAAGAGTCCCAGCAGATCTACACTGCCCAAGTGAGTGCCCTCCCAGGTCACACCAGAGTAATACCAGGCCCAGTAGCAAGACAGGATTCTTCCTTGAGAGGGTTCCCTTTTCTGAACCCCTTCCCTCTTCCTTATATGCACATTCCTCTTGGCTGATGGTAACACTTCTCCTAACATAAAAAGACAAACAGACATAAAGAGGAGATGTTAATTGTGAGGACAGAGCAAAAGAGAGGGGAAGGAGGGAAAAGGTTTTGTTGGGTCCAACGTACTTCATAGGTTGTTAATTGAGAAACAGTCCGCTCATAGAGACATTTTATTATTTATTTGATTTTACTTGTACAGTGGACTTTTGGTATCAGCTGAGTTTGGGTCCAGCACTTGCGTATCCCCCACAGATACCAAAATCCGTGGATGCTCAAGTACCATTATTCACAATGACATAGTAAAATGACATTCTTTAGACAAAATGGGAGGGGGGATATTTTCAAGCCATGTATAGTTGAATCTCTGGATCCAAAATCAGTGTATTTTCTCCCAACATGGGACCCAAGGTCAAAAGCAAATAAAGCTAAAAACCTGATGATAAAAGAATTAAAACACAATTAAGCAAGTTATTATTAAAGCACCGGAGTCCCCGTTGGCGTAGTGGATTAAAGCCTCGTGACTTGAAGGTTGGGTTGCTGATCTGAAACTGCCAGGTTCGAATCCCACCCTCTATCAGCTCCAGCTCCATGCGGGGACATGAGAGAAGCCTCCCACAAGGATGGTAAAACATTAAAACATCTGGGTATCCCCTGGGCAACGTCCTTGCAGACGGCCAATTCTCTCATACCAGAAGCAACTCAAGTTGCTCCTGACACGAAAAAAAAAAATTAAAGCACCACTAGTTTTTTTTAAAAAAAATTAAATTGTTTAAAAACATAACACTGAATGTAGAAGTACAGTCCATTCTCCTAAAAAGCCCTTTCCATACAACCAACTAACCACTGGATGGGTTGGTGGGACTAATAGAAATCTCTCACCTGAGGATCTTGGGATTCTGGCATGTTCATATAATTCTCCTACCAACCCATTTGAAAACTCTGTATTTAAGGGGCGGGGAAGTTTGAATCCATTTGAATGTTATGCACATTTTGCAGCTCCCCTTTGAGAAGAACTGTGGCAGTGATGGGAAATGTGAAGATGTTCTACAGACCTCATTTACTTTCTCAGGGTAAGGTAAAGGTTTTCCCCTGACATTAAGTCTAGTCGAGTCTGACTCTCATCTCCATTTTTAAGCCAAAGAGCCGGCGTTGTCCGTAGACACCTCCTAGGTCATGTGGCCAGCATGAATGCATGGAGCGCTGTTACCTTCCTGCCAGAGTGGTATCTATTGATCTACTCACATTTGCATGTTTTCGAACTGCTAGGTTGGCAGAAGCTGGGGCTAACAGCAGAAGCTTACCCCGCTCCGCGGATTCAAACTGCCAACCTTTCAGTCAGCACGTTCAGCAGTTCAGTGGTTTCCTTTCTTGCTTCTCCATGAAATTAGGCTTTCAAAGTGTCCCAGTGATGGGTAATTTTTTTTGCTCCTTTAAAATTCATAATGCTGGTGTTTCTCCCATTTTGAATTAATCCTTTTTTCACACTGTCATGTAATTGAACTTCTCCTTGCCATTCTAGACTGTTTTTTAAAAACCCTCCATTTTATGCCCCAGCTTTTCTTTCATTTTGATCAGTTCCACTTCCGGTGAATTGAGGTTGCAGCATGAAAGTAAAGCCAAGTACATGTCTTTTGCAAGCTGACCAGCAAAACAAACCAAATTTGAGTTGTGTTTCAACATATACTGCACTGAAATAAGGTCTGCTTTGAAACCACAATACTTGTCAAACTTGAAGTTAATGCAGAATACTTTAGAGAATCTCAGGCCACAGAAATTATTTTAGTCTTTGCCATTCATTTTGTTGAGTGCAGACATTGACACAGATATTCTGCGTTTCTTGATTTTTCATGGAGGATATGTATGAAGAGTTCAGGGCTTGAAGAAGAACCCTAAAACCCTTTGAAAAGCTAGTTATTGAGACCTATAATTGGACTAACCAGCCCATGCCCTCTATTTTGTTTTATTCCCATCCAGCCTGAGCACTGTAATTGTAGGCCTGACTCTTGAGCTCAATGTAACAGCGTCTATCCAGAACCATGGAGAGGATTCCTACAGCACCACACTCACCTTCTCCTACCCAGCAGGACTGTCGTACCGCAAGGTCACTTTGCTGAAGGTTGGTGGAGCTGAGAGATTCAGCCAGGGGAATCTAAGAATCATAGAATCCTGAAATTGGAAGAGACTCTTAAGTGCCATCAAGTCCCAACCCACAATCTAAGCCATAGGTCCTCAAACTTTTTAAGCCGAGGGCTGGTCCACAATCCTTCAGACTGTTGAGGGGCCGGATTATCATTTGAAAATAAAATACAAACAAATTCCGATGCACACTGCACATGTCTTATTTGTAGTGCAAAAACAACAACAATAAGAACAATGAAAGAACAATACATTATTTAAAAATAAAAACAATTTTAACCAACATACATTTATCAGGATTTCAATGGGAAGTGTGGTCCTGCTTCTGGCCAATGAGATAGTCAAGTTAATTAGGGTCATTGTTGTTGTTGTTGTGTGCCTTCAAGTCATTTCAGACTTTGGGCAAGCCTAAGTCTAAAATTTATTTATTTATTATTTATTTATTTACTGCATTTATTTACTACATTTGTATCACACCCTTCTCACCCCAAAGGGGACTCAGAGTGGCTTACAAATTATATGTACATACAATATATTATATTATTAGCATAGCACAATATTAGCATTATATATTACTATACTGAACTATACCACTATACTGTAATATTATTAGTAATATTATATGTAATATAGAATACATAATTAATATTATTATATGGTATTAGTGTTATATTGTATTACATTATAATATTATCAATATTATATGTATATACAATATATTATATTATAAAACTGAGGGCGGGGGCCAGGTAAATGACCTCGGAGGGCCGCATCCGGCCCCCGGGCCTTAGTTTGGGGACCCCTGATCTAAGCCCTCCAACAGATGGCCATCCTGCCTCTGTTTAAAACCCTCCAAGTCAGCGTATTCAATTGATGAGAACCCCATCATGCTCCAAGTCAGCGTATTCTATTGTTGAACAGCCCTAACCATTAGAAAGTTCTTCCTAATGTTTAGGTAGAATCTTGTTTCCTGTAATTTGAATCCATTGCTCCTAATCTCTGGAACAGCTGTAAATAAGCTTGTCCACTCCTCAATGTGACATCCTTTCACATATTTAAGCATGGCTATCATGCCTCTTTTCAACCGTCTCTTCTCCAAGCTAAACATACTCAACTCTCCAAGCTGCTCCTCATACGGCTTGTTTTCCAGACCTCTGATCATTTAGATCAGGGGTCCCCAAACTAAGGCCCGGGGGCCGGATGCGGCCCTCCAAGGTCATTTACCTGGCCCCCGCCCTCAATTTTTAATATAATATTTTTATATCAGTTTTAATAATATAATATATTGTATATACATATAATATTGATAATAATGTTATGTTATACAATATAATACTAATAGTAATACCATATAATAATACTAATTATATGTTATATATTACATATTATATACAGTAGAGTCTCACTTATCCAACACTCGCTTATCCAACATTCTGGATTATCCAACGCATTTTTGTAGTCAATGTTTTCAATACGTCATGATATTTTGGTGCTAAATTTGTAAATACAGTAATTACTACATAGCATTACTGGATATTGAACTACTTTTTCTGTCAAATTTGTTGTATAACATGATGTTTTGGTGCTTAATTTGTAAAACCATAAACTAATTTGATGTTTAATAGGCTTTTCCTTAATCCCTCCTTATTATCCAACATATTCGCTTATTCAACATTCTGCTGGCCCGTTTATGTTGGATAAATGAGACTCTACTGTAATAGTATAGTGGTATAGTTCAATATAGTAATATATAATGCTAATATTGTGTTATGCTAATAATACAATATATTGTATGTACATACAGCTGCTCTGAGTTCCCTTCGGGATGAGAAGGGTGGGATATAAATGTAGTAAATAAATGCAGTAAATAAATAATTAATTTTAGACTTAGGCTCGGCCAAAGTCTGAAATGACTTGAAGGCACACAACAACAACAACAATCCTAATTAACTTGACTATCTCATTGGCCAGTAGCAGGCCCACACTTTCCACTGAAATCCTGATAAGTTGATGTTGGTTAAAATTGTTTTCATTTTTAAATATTGTATTGTTTTTTCATTGTTGTTGTTGTTGCACTACAAATAAGACATGTGCAGTATGCATAGGAATTTGTTTTGTTTTTTTCAAATGATAATTCGGCCCCTCAACAGTCTGAAGGATTGTGGACCGGCCCTCAGCTTCAAAAGTTTGGGGACCCCTGATTTAGATTGTCCTTCTTTGGACATGTTCCAGCTTGTCAATATGCAGAGATGAAGAGGGCAGGGTGTGTAAGTATCATGTTGTCTTCTGAAATGCTCCCATAACATTTGGATGCCTCCTTCTTATCAGTCCAGCCAAAATGTTGTGAGCGTGAAGTGCCACTCGGCTCCTGTCTCTGAAGAAGAACGTGCCAACAGGACGGCCACCTGCAACGTCAACCACCCAATTTTCTGGAGCGGAGCAGAGGTAGGAGCTTCCTTCTATTCCTACTGTTTGTTGCAAGGGAGCCCGACTAAGAGATATCGATGGAGGTCTAGATCTTCTAAAGCTTCTTGCTACAGAAAGGCAACGTGTTGCAAGAAAAGGTTCGAACTTAAAATGTGTGTCAATGAAAAAAGAGACATTCTGAAATATTCTGTGGCTCTTCCAATAAAATGAACAGACCGTTAGCAAACTAAACTTATGAGGCTGCTTGGAATTACTCATCTCAGTCATGTTCAAGGGAAGGTCAACTCTAAGCTTTCTTGTCGTATATTTTTGACTCATGTGGATTTGTGGGTCTTTAGTCTTTTACAAAAGAGGTATCAGTTTGACACATTTGTGGCTTTGGAGGACTTGAATTCCCCAGTGTTTTCAGAGATATTTATGCACTTTACAAAAAAAAACAAAAACCCTGATGCGATGAGTTCCTAAGCTCATTAGTCTATATCAGGCATGGGCCAACTTAGTCCCTCCAGGTATTTTGGACTCCAACTCTCACCATTCCTAACAGCCTCAGGCCCCTTCCTTTCCCCCCTCAGCCGCTTAAGGAAATACTAACCCAAGCCATGTTAATCCAAGCCATGCATCACGTGCTTTTGTGTTTCAGGCTACCTTTGTTGCCACATTTGATGTCTCACAAGGTGCTTATCTAGGAGACACTCTACGGATCATAGCTAAAGCCAACAGGTAACTTATGCACTAACGGGCCTTTTGAATTAAAATATGCTAACTTGATTCAGTTTTGTAGTGGCATGATGTTAGTGGGCAGACCATAATGAACTCTTGTTTTTGTGGGTCTGGGAAACCATTATCTTTTCATGGAAGCTGGTGTTTATGCATAACAACTTGGCTACTGCTCTTATTAGTTAAAAGGTCAATTTTTTTTTTTAAAAGGTTAATGTACTTATTCTCTCTCATTTGTCTAGTGAAAATGGAGGCAACATCACCAATCGTATGATTCACCAAGAAGACTTGCCTGTCAAATATGCAGTATACATTGTGGTCACCACGTGAGATATTTTTTTTAACCTTCCATCCAGCCAGCCAGCCATCCTTTCCTAGGCAGATTGGGTATATGTGCAAAGTTACCCAATTAGCTCATGAATCCCATAGGGTCTTCTTAGGCAAATAATGCTTAGAGGTGCTTTTCGTAGAATCATAGAAGAAACCTCATGGGCCATCCAGCCCAACCCCCTGCCAAGAAGCTGGAAAATCACATTAAAAGCACCCCGACCAATGGCCATCCAGCCTCTGCTTAAAAGTCTCCAAAGAAGGAGCCTCCACCACACTCTGGGGCAGAGAGTTCCACTGCTGAACACCTCTCACAGTGAGGAAGTTCTTCCTAATGTTCAGGTGGAATCTTCTTTCCTATAGTTTAAAGCCATTGTTCCACGTCCTAGTCTCCAGGGCAGCAGAAAACAAGCTTGCTCCCTCCTCCCTTTATACATGTCTCACATCTTTATACATGTCCATCATCATGTCTCCTCTCAACCTTCTCTTCTGCAGGCTAAACATGCCCAGCTCTTTAAGCCGCCCCTTATAGGGCTTGTTCTCCAGACCCTTGATCATTTGAGTCACCCTCCTCTGGACACATTCCAGCTTGACAACATCTCCCTTCAAATGCGATGCTCACAATTGGACACAGTGTGATTCCAGTTGTGGTCTGACCAAGGCAAAATAGAGGGTTAGCATAACTTCCCTGTATCTAGACATAGACTCCTATTTATGCAGGCAAAAATCCCGTTTGCTTTGCTTTTTTTTTTTTTTTTTTTTTTTTTTGCTGCTGCATTGCATCGTCATATGTTTAACTTGTTGTCCATGGGGACTCCAAGATCTTTTGCCAATTCCTTCATCTGAAATACAGCATGCAATTATTGGTATTCATTGATGGTAACTCATCCAACCTTGTTTAGTGTCCAAGATTAGATTATATCTGGTGCTTTTAGGGTACTTAGGCCACTTGCCCAGACAGGTTATCCATAATTAGTTTGGATGTTCCCTGCATGCTTACAATATAAATAAAAGGGGATAATCAAGAAATGGGAGGAAAGGAATAAATTTAGAAGATGTAGGCTTTTTCCCAGAGCCCAGACGAATATTTGCTTGAATGTGGAAAGAGAGGCAGAAGGGAATGATAGTGATCAGAGCATTGGATTACAACTCTGGAGAACACTCGGATAGGAAAACCCTCTGGCCAAGTCATACCCAGCCTCAGAAAACCTCATGTCATCATAAGTGGAAATGACCTAAAACACACAAAACATAATTAACAACATAGCTATTTTAGGGTGAAAGCTAAACTTGCAGAGTGTCCTCCAAAAGAGCCTCCCTTTCGTCACATTCAAAAAATAGTGTCTCTGAAATCTCTGCTTCTCTGTCTCAAAGTGCATTTCATTACTGACATTCATTATTCTTTTTCATTCTGCCAGCATTGAGGAATCAACCAAATATGTCAACTTCACGGCTGGCCAGGAAGACACAAGAAAGAGTGTGGAGCATCGCTATGAGGTGAAGGGCAGCGTGTGGCTTAGTGACTTGTGCCAGGGAGAAATCCATAGACAAAGGATGGTCAAGAATGAGACCTCCACTCTGGTTTCCTGTACAATGAAGTGAAATCCATCACTCAGAAATTATAATATTCTCAGATTCTGGATTGCTTTGCTTATTCTTATAGTTAGAAATGGCCATTGTATAATGTGTGTTCTTTCTGTTTTGAAAGAATCCATTTCTTTTTCAGGTGCGGAACCTCCGACAACGAAGCATCCCCTTCTCAGTGACATTTCAGATCCCCGTAAAATGGAAAGGCATCCAGGTCTGGGATGTGTCTCAAGTCATCCCTTCTGAGGTATAGTTATTAGCTTTTTTCTCCACCATCCTCTATATGTGGACTTGTGAGTATCCTGGTTTGTGGGCTGATTGTAGTTTGACCTGACTCTTAATGAGGCTTGTGAGAGACAGCCAGAGACAGTTTTAAAGCAAACAAACCAGTGGAATTTTATTAAGACACAACTAAATAATAAACTAACTTTTGAACTTCAGTAGAGTCTCACTTATCCAAGCTAAACGGGCCGGCAGAAGCTTGGATAAGCGAATATCTTGGATTATAAGGACTGATCAAGGAAAAGCCTATTAAACATCAAATTAGGTTATGATTTTTACAAATTAAGCACCAAAACTTCATGTTATACAACAAATTTGACAGAAAAAGTAGTTCAACACGCAGTAATGTTATGTTGTAATTACTGTATTTACGAATTTAGCACCAAAATATCTCAATATATTGGAAACATTGACTACAAAAATGGCTTGGATTATCCAGAGGCTTGGATAAGTGAGACTCTACTGTACTCAATCAATCACAGCCTCTGAAGCCATACTCAATGCTTTCCTGTCTCAATACCATCTGTTTCCTATCTCTGTTTAATCCTGACTGACCACTCAAGACAAGGCCTTCACCATAGCATTACCTACCTTCAGTCAGGCTTACCTAGCTTTTCATGCACATACTCAATTAATTCTTATTTTTTTCCTTCTTCCACAGCCTCAGATCACCAATTGTATATTGGAGAATGAAACTGCAGGCTCCCAGGATTTTCCATCCAGGGAGGATCACCCTGTTTTGGTGAGTGGGCACACCTTAGGCGTGTTCCTTCCCACAATTGTCCTCAGAGTCCAGATGTGGATTGCTTAGGTCTGAGATGGATTACTATCTAGGTAAAAGCGTGCACACTCAAAAAACACCAATAGCAACAGTAGTTGGAAGAACCATACTTGGTCCATACATGGTCATGTCTATTGCTTTCTCTGTTTGTAAGAAAGCATAAAGAGCATCAGGACTGCTTGTTCCAAGCACTATGAAAAAAGTATGGGTTTACTAGATTCAGGTATGAAAAAGTTGGGTATCATTTAAGGTGAAGTCTTGTGGCTTAAGGTGGTCAGTGGTCAGTGAAGTCTTGTGGCTTAAGGGTTGGGTTGTAACTGGAGAGCAGGGTTCTAATCCACACTCAGCCATGAAAAGCTGAGTGACTATGGACAAATCACATTCTTTTTCTGACCAAATATTGTCAGGACAGCCCAGTAATACTATTGCTTTAGGGTCACTATGGAGCATCTTTTCCACTAATCTACATATATGCCTGAATATTTACAGGGCAATCCTCCTAAACATGCATACATAAAGTCAAGCTGTTTTGTATGCTGTTGATGTTCTCTTTGGCTTGATTTCAAGGTATCTTTCCTTCTCTCTCAGGACTGCTCTGTTGCTTCCTGCAAGATAATCCGTTGTGATATTCAGATGCTGGGGTTCCAGAAAACACCCCTGGAGTTCAGGATCAAGGGGAACGTTAGTTTTCAGTGGACATCTCAGGTACGGAGGTGAAACTTGACCAGAGATAGGGAGGAAGGTTTTTTGTTTTGGCTTTCCTGTTGTACTGTTAACACAATCCCCTATTCATCCTCAGTGCCAAGAGGTTTTTGGTGCCTATCAAGGAATTCACCTTTTTAACCCACCATATAGAATCTTATCTGGTGGAATGTCTTGGGAACATAGAGTTCCCAAGTCCGAACAACTCTCTCTTCCAGATCCAGCAGAAGAAAGTGACTTTGGTGAGCTTGGCAAAGATTTCCTATGATGACAAAAAGTACTCACAAAAGGAAGGCTTTATCCAGACCAAGGTAAGTGAGGCAGAGGAGAAACGCAAGACCATAGTCTCAAACATTACTTATTTGGTAGGGTCAGTCCCTGTTAGTCCTCTTTCCTTCTACTTTTTCAGCTGCTTTAAAAATGGCCAGGTTTCTTCTTCCTGCTCTCATTTTCCTGCATTGTCCTCATCTTACTTCAATTGCTGCAAACTGAATTCATATGAAAAGGTAGTTTGTACTCCATTAACTCAGCAGAGGGGAGAGGAAAGGAGAGGGCAGAGTTTTGCTCCCTACTTTCCCAGGGAAAATCAAACTGCTTGAGACTCTTTTAGTTTATGTGATCTTCCCAATTAATACATTTTGCCATCTTGACCATATTCTGGTCTTGCTTGACCATGTGTGCCCCAGTTTTCATCTGTGAAAAGTTGGAAAGTGTGCACCTCTCCCCATAGTTCTCACAATCAGGGCTTAAATTTTGGGGGTTTTTTTCCCCTCCAAGGTCTATTGTAATCCAGGAGTAATTTGGAGGACATGGACAGACCACTCACAGCCAGGCATTTGGGTATTCTTTTTACCGCCTCATCAGATGGGCTGATTTGCCTGTTGTATGCTGCTTGCTCTCCACTTTCGACATAGAGCACAGGGACTTCTATCCAGGCTCTGTGCCAAAAGGGGAGAGTAAGTGGCATATGCTGTGGTGGCGGCAACATAGGAGGCTTCCCATGTTGCCTTAGGAGCAATGGAGGGAAGCTGGGTAGGGATGCTCCCCCCTCCCCCCATGGGATGGGGGTCAGGATAAGTTGGGCAATGTGTGGAGTGACGGGTTCTCCACACCTCTCGCTGCGACTTTATGGATTCGCCAAAATTTGTGGTGATTCCACGGGCCTTTGTGATGAGGTCCTTAGTATATTGAAAATAGCAGATTGCCTTGACTTCCAGTTGATGAATCAGCCTTGGATGCTGATGATAAATCTGACTCTGCCCATCTTCCTTACCACTCCTTCTCACTCCAGGTGCAGACAGTGGTGGAGCGCATAGAGCACTACAATTTCCTTCCTGTGATCATCGGCAGCACAGTTGGTGGACTTGTCCTTCTTGCTCTGATTGTGGCAGCCCTGTACAAGGTGAGGTGGGGCTTGGGGTGGATTCAAAAGATGGTGGTTTTAAACTGGTTTGAGTCTCCTTTAATGTAAGGGGCTTTGGGTAGGGCAAGGGATCTCTTGGTTTTCAGATATTGTTGCTTCTACTGAAAAAAACTAATACTAACCTTGTGATGAATGTAAGATCAATGTATTGCCAGCTCTTATGTTTCCACGTGTGAGCATGATGGGGAGGCAGAGCTCCAAACGGGACTGCTGACGATATAAGGGAGGCGATTCTCTCGGCTAAAATGACAGTCAACCATGCTTTTCCCTCTCAATGTGATAAGGTCATGAGTCTCTGGACACTCATCTCTTATCACTTATATAATCTTAGCTGGTTGCTGATTGTCTGATCTACACTGACCATCTACACTGACCAGTTTTCATACAGTTTGAAACTAGTACTGAAGAAAGTGGTTTTACTCTGCAGGTGATTACACAGGAAATCTTGGAATTAGTTTGAGGTCTGAGTCATGATTACACAAACTGCAGAGCACTGGTGCACATTAAGGGCTTTCTTTTACACACTTTTGTGGGTGTTTGTTGTCTGGCCACCACAATTTGAAGGTAACTTCAAACTGCATTAAATGGTCAGATAGGATCTGATTTTGGGGCAATTTTGACATTTCCATGCCAATTTGGACTCAAGTGGTGAAGTTTAAAGCTTGTTCGGAATATCAGCATCCTGGGACTTCACTTTTGCCTATGCCTGGAAACAATTTTATCATTAATTCTTTTAAAGAAGAATTGATTTCTTGCTTATGAAGAATTGCTTGTAATAAGAACATGAAAACAGTGAACATGCATTGCACTTCTGCAAAACATTTTAGAAATTAATCTGCACAAGTGCACATGGTTTTCCCATGCAGACTCACTTTTTTGGATAAAAAATGTGCTTCCTGTCTAGAAGCATGTTTTAGACCCCCCCCCCCCCCACACACACACACACTGTTTTCTTTCTCTGCAGAGTTGTAGGTTTGTGTTTTTACAGAAAAACCACATGGATTACTGCAATGAGTAATTTCCTGACACACTTTGCAAGGTGTGAAAATATCAAATATTCACTGTAGTTTTTACATATTTTCTCCCCGTGAGGCTAGAACGCTACCGGATATTCATCTCTGCATGCTTAGAGGAAGAATAAAAAAACTGCATCTGTACTTTTGCTTTCACTTTCATTTGCTTCTCTTTCTTCTTTCTCGTTCCTTCTCCAGGTTGGATTCTTCAAACGCCAGTATAAGCACATGCTGAGTGAGGCTGAGCCTGGCAACGAAGCCGCTGAAACTATTGACCCCACTCCTCAAAGCACAGACTCCCCTCCTCCTGACACAGGCGCTGTCTACTAAGAACCTCTCACTATGGATTTGGAACTCTGTGACTTTCACAGGCTTATTTGAAGAATGTAAGAAAGATGAGCCCATTCATTCATGGGTGATCACTCGTGGTCAAGTATGATTGTCTTCCAGAAGCAAAATCTTGGCGATGGGTCCGTAAATGACTGTGAAGACCTATTCTGGATACACATGGTCTTTCAAATCAAGGACATAGGTCTTCAGATGGAAGATGGTCACAACAAGGGTTTCCTTGTCATGTCTTCCTCTCGGCACGTTTCTCCCTGTATTCACACTTCTTCAAAGTTCAAAGCACTGTTGATAACAACTTACCTCCAGTTACAATGCTTGAATGTCAGGGTTTCTGAGTTCTTGATGTTTATACCACATTTTTAAGGTTAGCTTTCAGCCCATCTTTAAATTTCTTAAATTTCTCCACTAACATTCCGTTTTCTGTTCTTAAATTGAGAAGATGAGTCAAAGCAGGTCAAAACAAGGGGTTATCGAGCCCAGCATCCTGTTTCACACAATGGCTAGCCAGATGTGCCAGGAAAAAATGCACAATGGCCTTTCTCCAGTGTTGCTTTCCAGTAACTGATATGCAAAGATAGACTATTTCTGTGGAGGTGTCATTTTGCTGTTTGGATCTGCTGAGAAATCCAAGAATTTGATCATTGCCGATGTGGAGAGAAACACTGTTTAAAGGACTGTGTAAATCAGGATATGAGATATTACGAGGGTTGAATGAAAAGTAATGCCTCCACCTTTGTAACTCCTTAACATGGCAGTACTGGTATGCGGCCGGTACTGGCTTGTTCAGTAGACTCCTATACTGTTCCATTTGGCGGGAAGCCTTAGCATTGAGCGGTTGTGTTGTTAAAGTGCAAAGTATGGAACCCTGCGCAGACGGTTGGTCAATGCGACTTAAGCAACGTGCAGTCATTGAATTCTTGACAGCAGAAGGTGTCACCCCAAAGGAGATTCATCAGAGAATGCAAGCTGTTTATGGTGATTGTGTTGATGTGAGTACTGTACGTCGTTGGGCGAGTAAGTTTAAAGATGTTGAGGTGGGAACATCTGACTTGTGTGGGTGTCCTGTGACAGCAACCATCGAGTTTCACAAGTAAAAGGTTGACAGATAGATTCAGGACTATCGTTGTATCACTCAGAGAGAAATTTCAAGCATAATCTGCATTTCACAAGAACGTATGGGTCACATTATTGCTTTGCTTGGCTATCGGAAGATCTGTGCACGATGGGTACTGTGAGAAGCTGGTTGCGGAAACAGAGTGTCGACTTCTTCCATGACAGCTTCAGAAAACTTGTTCATCGTTGGCAGAAATGTACCCAATTGTCTGGTGATTATGTGGAAAAGGGAATAGTGGTAGTTAAAGAGCACATTCTAAGGATTATTTTTGTGTTTGATTTATTAAAATATTCCCATCCAAACCCAAGTAATGAAGGTGGAGGCATTACTTTTCATTCAACCCTCGTAGATTATCTGAAGCACATGTTTTGCAATACAAAGCTACATCTTATTTGGAGAGGTGGGGGTGATGGGCAAGTGGACAGATGACTTAAGTTGCATTTCAGAATGCTCTTGATGATATTTAACTAAAGCTTGTCTTGAAAGAGACTTGGTCCAGGATCAAGGCAGGGAGGAGAAGAAAGGAATCTATTTGCAGTTCTTCTCTGGGGCCAGCATTTTAATTCAGTAGAATTTAACAATGAGAATTTAGGGCTCTGTGTGTATGAGAGAGAGATTGAGAGAGAATCTCCACCAAAGAAAATGGAAATTTGTGACTTGGATAAACTGTACATATTGACGTATTAATAAGTCTCACCTGACTTACTGTGTTTAGTGTTGTTATGGGGAAAGAGCTATGCTGGGTCACTGGAAGCCAGATCTATTCCAGCTACTGGAAATCTCACTTGGCTTCTGAAGTAATAGTAGGCATAAACCAGACTCTTTCAAGACTAACTTCAAAGACAAAAGATCCAGAGACTTTTTGAGATACTCAGGATCTTGCTGATAGTACTGAAACAGACAGGATACACATAGCTCTGTCTATAGGAGGCATGGGCAAACTTGGGCCCTCCAGATGTTTTGGACTTCAACTCCTACCATTCCTAACAGCCTCAGGCCCTTTCCTTTTCCCCCTCAGCCGCTTAAGGGCCTGAGGCTGTTAGGAATGGTAGGAGTTGAAGTCCAAAACATCTGGAGGGCCCAAATTTGCCCATGCCTAGTCTATAGGGAAGTGCAGAAACATTCTATAGATTGTGCTGTAATTTTTACATGGAAGACGTTGTGTGGCCTAAATTTCAGGTCTAGTGGCATTTTGGTTACAGAGTCATCAACACTTGTGAAATTGAGATTGATATTAATACTTGTACATGAGGAATGTACCAAAAAAGTCTAATTTGGATTGCTTTCTGTTCAGATGTGCAGACTGCTGTGTTTCATCCTCCTCCTCCAGTTTCTGTTCCTCCTTTCACAACGTCATGGTGGTGGTGATAATGGTCACAGAATTTCCAGTCAGTTGTTTTTTCTCTCTTCCTTAATGAAGTGCAGTGTACTTATAAGTATATTTTCGGAGCATTTCCTTTATTCGTATTTGCTTTTGTGGTTGAGAAAAGAGGGAACCACAGGAAAGAGCAAGTTGGGCTGCATAACATTGTATCAGGTAGGGTAAGTTTACGGAGGAGAAATGATTGACAGTCCTCCCCAAGAAGAAACTGGTGCAAAAATTATGGGCTTTTTAGCCAGAGTCGTGGTTTCCTCCTGTTTTTCTATCTCTAGACCTCAACATTATTTTTATTCTTGAGATTTATCCCATGTCTGCAGGGGCCAAATAAAGCCTTTGGAGACTTTTAAGCAGAGGCTGGATGGCCATCTGTCAGGGATGCTTTGAATGCGATTTCCTGCTTCTTGGCAGGGAGTTGGACTAGATGGCCCATGAGGTCTCTTCCAACTCTATTATTCTATGATTCTATGATTCTAAACCCCCTACAACATTCCATCCATTAATCCAGCCCAAAGAGAACCATAAGTTAGTCTAGAGCTTTTAGGAAACTCCAGAGCGACCCCAGTATTTTTGGCATGTAGATGGCTGGATCAAGATGGATCTGGGGTGATACCATCAAAAGACCTACGGCTGTTTCACCCTCCAGAAACAACAACAAGTAGTTCCCCAGCAGAGCCTTCCTGTTTTGCATCTGATGTGATGCAAGAGACCCAAATGTATATCATGTCACAGCCACATGCTTACTGTATGGCCACACTGATGCCTGAAGTTTTTCCATTGTATTGAGACTAACTGATCTCCACTGGTTAAAAGATCCTCAAAATGTTTTGTTCCAGCATTGCATGAATGGACAGACTTTTATGAAGTATATCTTTGAACTGTCTAATTTGAGCAGGGATAATCCCAATTACTGTATTTCTTTGGTTCTGGGATAGATTTCCCCCTCATATAATCTCTAAAAATGGAGTGTCTTAGAATTATATATACAGTAGAGTCTCACTTATCCAACACAAACAGACTGGCAGGACATTGGATAAGTGAAAATGTTGGATAATAAGGAATTAAGGAAAAGCCTATTAAACATCACATTACGTTATGATTTTATAAATTAAACATCTCGACATCATGCTTTGCAACAAATCGACAATAAAAGCAGTTCAATAAACAGTAACGTTATGTAGCAATTACTGTATTTATGAATTTAGCACCAAAACATTTCAATGTATTGAAAACATTGACAACAAAAACACTGACTATGTTGGATAATACAGAAGGTTGGATAAGTGAAGGTTGGATAAGCGAGACTACTGTATCCCCTTTTAGTGATACTAAAATTAGTGTGCGTCTTACAATCAATAGCATCTTAGAATAGAAGAAGTACAGCAACCCGCTGTCTTCTTTTTCAGCTGTTTAAAGATGTCCCAGATTCTCTTCTCCTGCTTTCTTTCTCTGTCCCCTTGGCTATTTCAGTTGTTACAAATGGAGTTCAAAGTGCAAAAGTAACTTGCATTAAATTTGCTAGAGTGGGGAGTTAATCTCTCTTTTTCCTGTCCAGAAATCAAAAGGAAATGATCTCTCTAATGCCTGTGCTGAAGGAAATTACCTCTCCAACGTCCATGCTGAAGTATCCCGATAGATGGTCTATTGGCCCTTTTTGGAGATGGGACTTTTTGAGTGTGCTTGGAGCCTTAACTATAAATAGACCCCAGGAATCCAAGGGTGGGGAGAGAATGATGCCCAGTAACTGGGATTCAAGCCAACCTGGACGAGACCTTGACTTCTCCCCCATGTGTTGGGTGATGGCCTTTTTGGATGCCGTCCAAGCTGAGTTATGTTTATCTCTTGGGTTCATTGGCCAAGCAGGGTCAGATGGGCAACAGTGTCTGGTGTCAGGAGGGAGGGGGAAGAGGGTGGTGTTAAAGGGGCTGCATAGGAAGGGCAAAGGCAAAGACAACAGACACAACGTGAAGGGGACGAGGCCTCCATCTTGGACGCCGTCTGATCAACGGGATTATTCCTCATCCGTGGCCTCCAACATGATTCCCTGGTGGAGGGCCACGCAGCTGGTGGCTCAGCGAAGAACTCTTGCAACTGCAGCTGCTGGTGGGCACCAAGGTGGTGGGTCAGGTGGTAAGTCATATCATTAATGATTGTTGACAAATGGCCCACCTGTTGGCAACACTGTCTTATCTGTCTGGTTTTATGCCATTGTCTTGATGCCTCAGTCAATGTATGCACTTTTTGAAAAAGATCTGAAGGCAGAAAATACATATAATTAGTCATTATTTTTTTCTCATCTGATGCCTTACTTCTGCTGCCTAAGTTTTGTTTCAAATGAAATATCCATCTTTTAGGATTTGGTTTTAGTAATCTAAAAACATAACCTGTTGCTCAGATGTTTTACACATGTACTTATGTGTATGTTTGTATATGCACATATATGAAGATCAGCACATCTTAAAGCTATACCACCAGCCATCTCCTTCCCGCCCCCATTAATTATACTGTAGAACCCATTATATGTTTGTTTAAGTTTGTGTGTACAGAATTCCACACTAAGTTACTTAACATGAAGGTGCATTCTGGGTTGCTAGGGAGGAAGAATGGAAAACCAATTTGCTTGACTCACTCTGCTCACCAATCCAGAAAATTGTAACCATACTTTGTTTTCTGATCTGCATTCTGAAAAGACTGTATCTGGAGTTTTGCATTATTCCAGTGTGAACCCAATTAGTTTCTCATTCATCCCTAGTTTATGCTCTGCAACTCCTTTCCTTCTTGTCACACAGGGCGGACATGGAAGATCCTGTCCTTTGTGGTGGCGCTTCCTGGAGTAGCTGTCTGCATGCTGAATGTGTGGCTGCAACAATCAAACCACCCTCATGAACGACCCGAGTTCATTCCCTATCACCATCTGCGCATACGGACAAAGGTAATAATTAAACACAGGAAGTTTCTCCTGGATAGGGAGGTTGATGGTCTGCCTGACTGAGCTGGCAAGGCTGGATAGTTTTGGGACACTAGTATCTGAAGGACCTTCCTGCCCCTTTTTATACTTCCATCTACTCAATAGATGTCTCGACCCTAGAATGGTGACTATAAAGGATCTTTATGGTGGTGTCATTCCATTTCTGATATTTGTGCCTCTTGGTAGCTCATCTGGTGCATTTTTATGGGGTAATATTGCCAGAGCAATAAGGAACAACTGAAATTCCTTACTTGCAACATTCACAATCAGTAAGTAGCTGTTAAAAACAATACCGGATTGAAGTACATATTCATATGTTGTGATATGAGTCCTTCATAAAGGCATCATGTAACATGTGATTGTAAACAATAGGTTAATTTTACATGGCTAATGAAACTGAAATTTACATTAGCCATGGAAAATTAACCTACTGTCCACAATCACACGTTGTATGATGCCTTTATGAAGGACTCACATCACAACATACAGAATTTGGATCTTGTGCAGTCAGTGTATAAAGAGGAAAACCTTTCCAAAAGTTAAAGAGAGCATCCCTTATCATGCAGGACATCTGACAGCCCTATAAGAGACCAGCTTTATACACTTCAAACAAGGGATATTACTTATAATAAGGGACTCTTGACAACCCTATTTAGGACACCAAGAGAAACCCTTTAAGAATTTCTTGGGGTGGGAAGAATAATTTAAAGAAATCAGCTAATTTTATTGTCTGCATGTTTTTCTACATCTTGCCATCTCAGGTGGATCTTTTTATAAGTACAACCTACTCTCTAAATTTGTGGAGTTGACTTTTTCAGATTTGTTTATTCAAACTTGACCAAAACATTCTCTAAGAATCTCTATGTTCTCCAGTGCAACTGAATAGCCAACATCTGTCAGAAGTTGATTATAGAGTTAGGGTGAAGGATCTAGATCAGGGACCACATCAGCCTTATGGTTGCTTTCAAAGGGCTGGTTGTAATTGGAAGACTGTATAATTACAACTATGTTGATCTGGCATTGAAAGACTTGCAGGCCACATAAAATGACATTGCGGCCAGATTTGGCTCATGGGCTTTGTGTTTAACATATGAGATCTAGAGCTTCCTAGAGAGAATGAATCCTTCTCTAGGAATCTCTACGTCCTTCAATGAATCCTTATCTAGGAATCTCTAGGTCATCCAGTGGAGGTTGATCATTGGGTCATGTGGAGAACTTAGATATTCCGAGAAAAATATCCTCTCAGATTAATTCTTTTATGCATAGGTTTTCATTTTATTTTTGTTGGGATTCTATCCTCCTAACCCCATAGAATATAGAGGGCTGACTGTACTGTCTTCATTATTAAGCAACTCAAATGCAATTGAGGCACTTGATTTTAAAATAAAAACAAATAGTGCCTGAAAAGGGAATATATGCATAGCCCAATCTGTTTATCAAGCTTGTACACTCTTTTGTTTTCTCTTTTCTTCAGCCTTTTCCCTGGGGGGATGGAAACCACTCCTTATTCCATAACCCGCACACCAATCCATTGCCCACAGGTTATGAAGATGGAGGTGGCCACCACTGAACCGGTGCTGACACCTCTCCCTCTGGAACTGGAAGATACAAAGGCACAGGCCCTGGTAAAACATCAATGCTTTCCCTACTTGGGGACAATAAAAATAAATGTAAATGAATGGAGTACTGTCTTCATATTTTATATTGCATTAGACTGGAAATGCTTTGAGAAAACAAAAAAGTGTCACCTTTTAAATAAATTCACAGCAACATAAAAATAATTCAAAGGTAGTTAGGAATGAATGGTTTTAGAGTATAGAATATGAGCAATTGACTTAGAGAAATTCTTTCCTGATATTTTGTACATATCTAAGAAATATACAAAAATGCCTTTTTATCAAATTCCTGATAGTCTTGTTTTTACAGTCATATTTTCCATTTTCATAGCTGCTAACATCCTCACATTTTAACACACCCATACACACACACACACACACACACATATCTGAAACTTGTACCACACAATTAAAAATAACTTTAATTGTTATTGTTTGTTTATTGACATATTTAAAATTTAATTGCTTTCCAAACTTTAGCCAATTTTATTATTTGTAGACTAACATTTTCTCTCTAGGACTATTTAGGTCCTACATTTTATTACATGTTAACTTCTAGCAGAAGCTGACCATAAAGTTGTGCTGGAGAATCTAGAGATTGATTGTTCCTGCAGATAAAAGAGGTTTTTTTTAATTCAAGTTTTAAAAACTTTCGGGGGGATCCTGAGCCCCTAACTCAAGTGAATGTGGAGGGCCAACTGTGTTTCTGTATCACCCCTCAGCCCACAAGCTTCCCCAAAGAGATGAACAAATAACAATTACATGCAATACAAATATAAAAACATTTTAAAACACACATTAAAATTTTATTTTAAAACTCCTAAAAGCAGTCTAAAAACTGGTGCTTGAAGAAACTTCAAAACAAAATATAAATGTTGGTTCCAATATTCGATTCCTCGTGAGTGCAGGCAACATGTAAACAGAATACAAACATATACTCATCTGTTCCAAATGCTGGATACAAACATCTTCTCATAGTAACCATTTTCTCAATACATGATTGAACTTCAAGCTTTGAAAAATTAAGGGGATCAGAATTTATGCTTCCTTCTTTGTTGTAATAATCATGCTAGATCTATTTATTTTATGCAAAAGAAACCTTTCTGTATAAGAAATGGTCTATTGGTTGTGCGATAGTTCTACATGCATGTACTGGGAATTGGACATAACTTCTCAGCATGCATTCCGGCAGTGATCACAAGCAAACTTGTGTGTTTTGTAGGGTCTCTTTCCGGGCAAGGAAAAGAAATTGTATAACTAGCAAAGTTCAACTCCAACTCGGACCGTCTCTTGTCTCGTTCAGCGTTCCTAGAGGAAACATGGCTCGTGGAAGTTGGTTATCCTTTAGTAGCAGGAGGAGTAGGATCTTGTGAAGGTCCAGCTGCCTCATTGCCCACATCACCTGCCTCATCCATCATTGCTTTATACTGTCGCTTGAAGAATCCAAGCTGGAGGAAAAGAGAAAAAAAGGTTACATGGGAATCCCATTCATTCTGGGGTATAAGACACAGCACTTGACCACCTTACATGCTTGGTTATCATAGCTTCCCTGAGCCTCAGAAGAAAGGGCTGAACACTAATGCCTGATCCACTGTTGCTTTCACACTCCCTAGATCACCCACTCACCACTGAAAATTGGAATCTGAATGCCACCACTGCTTTCAAAGCACACCCACTAAACTGCTTCCTGACCAGCCAAAATCGGAGTAAAACTACAATGGGAGATTTGCACAGTAAATCATAATATGACATAAGTGGGAAAGGAAAAAGAATAACTTTTAAAACCATCTCCCACTCAGAAGCAACAATGTTATTGGGTAAGTGTTAACCAAAGGGTCTGTTGTTTGGCTACGCTTCAACTTTACCTACCCTGTACATACCATGTTTCCCCGAAAATAAGACAGTGTCTTATATTAATTTTTGCTCCCAAAGATGCGCTAGGTCTTATTTTCAGGGGATGTCTTAGTTTTCCATGAAGAAGAACTCACATGTATTGTTGAACAAAAAAAATGAACATTTATTATATAATGTACAGTAGTTATCACAAACCAGCATAACCAGACAAACTGTGAATCCTATCAAGAATTTCTTGTTACTACCATTATTTCCATGTACAACACTCTATGGTACGTACATTTACCAATCATGCATGCTCTGGTGTTCTATTCAGCAGGCATGCTTCCAAACAAAAACTTTGCTAGGTCTTACTTTCGGGGGAGGCCTTATATTTAGCAAATCAAAAAAACCTCTAGGTCTTATTTTCTGGGAATGTCTTATTTTAGGGGAAACAGGGTAAGTCTCTTAGGCCTAGGTGGAACTGGAGAGGCAGTTACAACACAATGGTACTATAATGCTATAATACAATGGTGTCCTATATTTCAGGAGGGACAAAAAGGTGAAAGGCCTAGGGCTTCTCTTTAGCTGGAAGCCCTTTCTCCTGTCTGTTTGACCATCCATGGGCTGCAGGAAAGCGCACCAACTACAAACTAAGAACTGCCCTGCATAGAGTGGTGGCATTCCCCTTTCAACCTCAGCCAGCTGCCTTCTGTTCAACACTGATTAATTTGATCGAGGAGTAAGTTACAACCATGTATCTTGTGGCATGAACAGGAGGTTGACCTCTGCAGGTATTTCTCTCAATCCTCACCTTGTAGAGAGCAGCAATAATCAGAGCAAGGAGAACAAGTCCTCCGATGCTGCTGCCAATGATGATGGGCAGGTAGTTGTAGGGCACCAAATGCTCCAGCACAGTGTTTGCCTAAGAGCAGGAAAGATCGAATTGTGAAAAAACAAGCTAGGGATCTCATTCAGTACTTTTAGGTCTCTAAAAGTTGCATTTTGTTGCAAAAATCTGCACTGAACGAGGTTGACACGTTTTTATAATATTGTCACTTGAACAGATGAAGTGAAGCAGAAAATACATGTTGTGCTTATCAGTAGGGTGACCACTAAGGGACAACAGAACTTCTTCAACAGGGCATTGTAGAACCCACACCATACCCAGATCTACAAAAAGTGGTTATCATCCCCCTGGCTCAGTCCTTCAAGCTACAGTCAGTGGGGATGCTTTTTTGTATGTCCTCATTACCTGACTCTGTACAAATTCTTTCTTCGTAGTATATTTGTTCTCATCATAGAAAATCTGTGCCGAGCTCACCAGGGTCACTTTCTTCTGTTGGGTCTGGAAAACAAAACAGACATTAACTCTTTTAGAGGTGTGAAAGTTGGTTGCCTCAGTGTTCGTATTCAGGATCCATGTAGATATCAGTACATATGCAAAAATCCTTTATTAGTATAGCAATGAAGTCAACTGTGCCAGCAATATGTAAGTTGTCTTTCATTTTAAGGACTTCATCATATCAAGCACTTCTCCCAGTAATATGTTATTTTCAAAAAGGTTGATTAGACTGCTCTCTCTCTAGCATATCTTTGTAATCTTGCCAATATTGCAGCCTTTATTTGTGCTAATACGTTATCACATGCAGCACTTGGCACTTACCCACCTGTACCACCTCTTTTCTTAGTTTGGCCCATATCACACAAAGACATATTTCTGTTGGTCATGGAGGTTCTATGTGGGAAGTTTGGCCCAATTCTATCGTTGGTGGGGTTCAAGGGGCTCTTTGATTGTAGGTGAACTATAAATCCCAGCAACTACAACTCCCAAATGTCAAGGTCTATTTTCCCCAAACTCCATCAGGGTTCAAATTTGGGCATATTTAGGATTCTTGCCAAGTCTGGTCCAGATCCATCATTGTTTGAGACCACAGTTCTCTATGGATGTAGATGATCTACAATTCCAAAACTTAAGGTCAATGCCCACCAAACCCTTCCAGATTTCCTGTTGGCCATGATAGTTTTGCATGCCAATTTTTTTTCAATTCCATTATTGGTGGAGTTCCGAATGCTCTTTGATTGTAAGTAAACTACTAACAACTACAACTCCCAAATGACAAAATTAATCCCCTCAACCCCACCAGTATTCAAATTTGGGTGTATTGGGTATTTGTGTCAAATTTGGTCCAGTGAATGAAAATACATCCTGCATATCAGATATTTACATTACAGTTAATCACAGTAGCAAAATGACAGTTATGAAGTAGCAACAAAAATAATTTTATTGTTGGGGGTCACTACAACATGAGGAACTGGATTAAGGGGTCGCGGCATTAGGAAGGTTGAGAACCACTGGATTAGATGAATTTCTGGCTGATGAAAGTTTCTGATCTGTCCATGTTTAATCTAGCCTGTTCAGTCACTGGTAAGCAAAGAGTACCAAGTCTTATCAAATTATCTCTTCTTCGGTTGTTGTATGTCTTCTTCCACCCCCAAAAGAATCCTGGGAATGGTAATTTGGTGTAGGACCAATAATTTTGTCACACTTTTCCTCAGTCACAGAAGAACAGTTTCCAGGGTTCCTAGAACAGACATGTCTTGAGATGCAAGTGGCTCTAGGACAGAATAGGGTCCTGGGAACATTTTGTGAAGGAAAGTTTTGCATCCCTCCTGCCCCTTAACCTACCCCAACCAATACAGCTGTTTCCATACCTGAGAGAGCCACTTGAGCCCAGTGTCCCCCTTGATTGTGAATTGTAGCGGTTGCTGCTGCTCCAGGGATGGGATGCGACAGTGGACTGTTTTACAGGTCGCCACAGAACAGTCCTGGATGGAGGGAAAAGGATATCCTGGGGTCAGATGATCGTAATGCTGGACTTGAGTATGGATGCCTCCTGATCTAGAAGCAATCACCTAAAGTTGCTGGTTTTAAAACAAGGCTGCTGACATTGCAATCGAGTAGACTCACCAGAATAGGACGCTTAGATAGTTGCTTCACAAAATCCTTGGAACCTGGAGTCTGTTTTCCTGGGACACAATTAGCCAGGTGGGACAACTAAGGAAATAGAATAAGAACATCACATTCATAAATTGTTATAAGGGATGCATATCCTACAGTAAGCTAGTAAAAAAGTCTGTTCTGGGGCTTGAAAACTAGTTATGACAGGGGTCCCCAAACTAAGGCCCATGGGCCGGATGCGGCCCTCCAAGGTCATTTACCTGGCCCCTATCCTAAATTTTAGACTTAGGTTTGACCTAAGTCTACCTGGAGGTCTCTTTGCTTACCTATGGTCTTATGAAATCATCTCGATGTCTCTGAAGGTCTCTTTGCTTAGCTACGGCCTTATGAGACCATCTAGATGGCTTTTGGAGGTCACTTTCCTTACCTATGGTCCTATGAGAACATCTAGATTGCCTTTGAGGGTCCCTTTCCTTACCTATGGTTTTATGAGATTGTCTAGATGGCCTTTGGAGGCCCCTTTTCTTATCTATGGTTTTATGAAACCATCTGGATGATCTTTGAGGATCCCTTTCCTTATCTATGGTCTTCTAGATAGCCTTTGAGGGTCCTTTTCCTTACCAATGGTCTTATGAGACCATCTAGATGGTCTTTGGAGGTCTCTTTGCTTACCTATGGTCTTATGAGATCATCAAGATCAAGGGTCCCAAACTAAGGCCCATGGGCCAGATGCAGCCCTCCAAGTTCATTGACCTGGCCTCTGTTCTAAACTTTAGACTTAGGGTTGACCTAAGTCTGAAATGACTTGAAGGCACACAAAAACAATCCTAATTTTGGACTATTTCATCATAGTCTGAGGGACCGTGAACCGGCCCTCCACTTAAAAAGTTTGAGGACCCCTGAGTTATGAGAAGTATATTATTACAATTCCTGTCTTCCCACCACTGGGCTATACAAGGGTGCTAGTTTTAGATGCATACAGAACATCATGTAATACTCGTTAACTGTACTGGGAATGAAATGAAGAGCACTAGCGGCATCTTTTGACATCTTTCATATTTATGGATACAGTGCAACTCAGAAGCACTTTTTGTGCCCTTATTTTTTAATCCGATGCATATACAAAAAGCAGCATAATTTGTTGTCAAAATGTTTGTGACAAAATGCTAGATGCAACAACACAGTGCAATTGATAAATCTATATCGTGAATTACTTCTCTAAATGTGCCCTATATAGTGTAATTGACTAATGAGGTTAATTACCTTCCTAGACATAAACCTTCAAAGCATTTCCCCAGTCAATCACAAGAGAAAGCCCTTAAGGTGCCACTTCTGAACCACTGCTGCTCTTTGCTGTTCTGTCATAATACATGTGTTCAAATTTATAGTTGCCACCTTGATTTAAAATTAAAATGCAATCCATAATTAATAAAGTCATTAGATTGTGAATTTAATTTAACCTGTACTGTATTTTTCTGTTAATTGTAAGCAACACAGTATAATTAATTAATAATTAATATTTCCAAAGAACAAGGGTTTTTTTTCATGTCAGGAGAGACTTGAGAAGCTGCAAATCGCTTCTGGTATGAAAGAATTGAGAAATACTGAAGAAACACTTCCTCTATAGGCTATTAGGAATTGTGGGAGTTGAAGTCAAAACACCTTGAGAGCTGTAGTTTTCCCATGCCTGCTCTACATACACTCCTGACACTATTGCTTATTCTAATTCCCCAGCTAAATAAACAATCACATCTTTGTGGTCTTGGGAGATATACCTCTTTGGGAAACTCTAGGGATGCATTCCACACCCACGTCTCACTCAGTTCCACAGGAAACTGAAACACCACGGAGACATTAACCTTTCGTTGGTATGTATTCTTCACCTAAAGGAGGAAGAAAAGTTGAAGAAGGTGATGCATAAGTAAATAGGAGCTCATGAGTCATACGTCTCATCACTCTAATTTTTCAACACACCAGGAGGTGTGTTTTTTTATTCCAATCTGTCTCAAAGGCTTGATTTTCCTGAAGCTTGACCCCACGCCCCTCAAATGTTCCATATTCCCAAACCCATATTCTCCGTACATTCCATATTCCCAACCAACTTCCTCCTCACCTCGTATATATGTTCCACAGTTCGATTTTGATTTTCCTGTCCAACAGAAAAATTGACATACTTTGTTGATTTATCAATACTGGAAAAAAAGAGGAGAGGGTAAAAATCAACCAGTCATTCTAAGATCAATGCATTCCAAAGACCATTTTAGAGCAGACCTGGGCAAACTTCAGCCCTCTGGGTGTTTTAGACTTCAGCACCCACAATCCCTAACAGCCTAACGGTGTAGACTCATATAATCCACTTGAAAGCAATTCAGTCTGTATTAGATGAGTCTACAATGATCATATAAGCAGTTCAAACTGCATGATATGATAGTGTTGATGAGGCTTGATTAGACATGGCAAAAACTTCCTTGCACCACAATATTCAGCAAGGAAAGAACATTATAGACAGTTATTCTCGGTCCAAATCAATTAGAAGCCAAAAATTATAAGGATAAAGAGTCAGAAAACCAGAATGAGTTTAATGATTCATTAAACAAAAGTGAACAAGAAAAATGAAAATTATAATATGTCAATTTATTGAGGGAAGATTAAGATAGACATTTAAAAATTACTGTAGATATTTAAATAGAGATTAGATCAATTAATCATGGGGTTAACATTGTTGTCAAGAGCTTCATGGTGCCAGAACAAGATATTTTGTTGCCTAAGGCAAAGGACAGGATATGTCCTGCCTTTCAATGTTCAGAAGCTACTGTAAGCTGAGTAGGCAGGCTGTACGAAACAAATAGGACTATCTTGAATCTTGAATCTTATTGAATCTTCTCTATCTGCTTATTTGTTTATAGACTTATAAGGGTGAAGCAAACTCAGCCATTCTGGATATTTTTCGGCAATGAAGAAGGTTTACTGCTCTATCATGAAACACAATCCAGAATAATTCAGTAAGGGATGTGTAGTCAAATTTTTGTCTTCTTAGAGAATAATTACCTCTATCAAGAGTGCGGAGCAGTGGTTCTCAACCTGGGGTCCCCAGATGTTTTTGGTCTAAAACTTCCAGAAATCCCAGCCAGTTGCCAGCTGTTAGGATTTCTGGGAGTTGAAGGCCAAAACATCTGGGGACCCCAGGTTGAGAACCACCAGTGTAGAACAATGCCTTTCGTAGTCAATAAAAAACCCCTTTATGGTCAATAACAAATAAGGAGAAAACCAGGCAGGAGGAATGCTTTGACTCTGGAATTCTTATGGTCACTTACGCGTTGACAAAGATATATACAGCATATTTGACGGGAAGCTTTTCTTGGTGAATCATGTCCTGTGTAATGAGACCACTGTTTTCACTGGAAAAATGATGAGACAGAAGATATAACATAAATAGGCATGTCCCATCATCCACGAAATACACCAACATTTTTTTGCCCTGCCATAAGGGAAAGAATATGCCATTTCCTTCAGAGAAAAGGATTTATACTACCAAAAAGTTACATGCTTGATTTGTACAGAAAACCGTGTTTTCTGCGCTGATATTTTCCATACAAAACAACGGTGTGAATTTTATGCAGAACAAGTGCCAAATTGTGTATAGACATCAAAAACTGAATGGTTTTTGAAGACTTCCTTGCAGAAGGAAGACAATTACTAAAGATTTTCATTGTTTCCTTTGAGAAGAACATTAGTGAAGAATTACATCCCTGCTTCCAAGTAAACCTTTCTGAGTGAGGATTTTTCTGCAAACTAGTTTGAAAGTGTTTTCGACCCCTTGACTGATGATCTGAAACCAGTTGAATTGTATCAATGCCAACATTGTCAGATCAAGACACGGTGAATTTTACCTGCCCGCTGTAGCATTGATCTGCACCTCTAGACCCAAATCTGCATTCTGAGATATGGAAAATGTGGCAATGAAGATAACCTGAAGCAGAACAAAACAAAACAAAATATGAGAGAGGGTAGAAAGGTGATGAAACAAATCCAGAACTTCTGCTTTTCCCAAAACTTGAAGTCAGTAAGGGATTATTCTGAAAGGCAATGGCAACACCCCTCTGAATGAATGATAGAGTCTCCTGTGGTCACTGGCAATCATAGACAACTTGAAGGCATACAGCAATAGCAGCAGCCACAACAACAAGAGTTATTATATATTTGTGCAATAAAGAGGTGCAGATTTTAACTAGCATAATTGCAATGGCTTCTACTCAAGGCTTCTGAGAATTATAGTTTTCTAAAGAACTGACAAAGAAACCTTGGTTTCCTCCAAAGGCTAAAATGATCAGACTTCCTTAGAAGAAACCATTTGTGTGGTGGTCATTACCTAACAAGAATCTTAAAATGGAATAAATCTGTTTTCCTCTGCACTGTAAACAAATGCCTCTGGAACTAAAGATCACTTGGGATGCATCTACACTGTAGAAATAATGCAATTTGAGACCACTTTAATGGTTGCGACTCAATTCGATGGAATTCTGGGATTTGTAGTTTGGTGAAACACAGAGCACTCTTTAGCAGAGTAGTCAAAAGACTGTGAAAAACCACAACTCCAGAACATTGAGCCATAGCAATTAAAGTGGTACCAAACTGCATGATTTATAGTGTAGATCCACCCTTGAGTCAGTGACAGACTGTATAAGTCATACAGACCTTCATAGTAATGTATTTGGATGAGGGATTGCCTACTTCTTTCAAATAAAGATACTAAACTCAATGGCGAACATTCTCCTATAGCAGCATGGGCAAACTAAAGTCCGGGGGCTGGATGTGGTCCCCTGGGTGTTCACCTCAGGCCCTCCTCATTTTCTTTGTCCTTTCGGCATAACGATGCGGTGGCCTGCTGCATCCTTATGCAAAAAGGATGGTAGAGGAAGACACATAGCAGCTGAGAGCGCTCTGGTAGCAGTTGGAGTTTACCTCTGCCCCACTTCGGAAGATGGGGTGATTGATGCTACAAGTACTGTTCCCTACAGGGTCATCTTCAGCAGCAGGGACGGAGCCACATTTAATGACCGCAAATAGCCTGTTGGACTGAATAGAGCGAGAACCAATTTTGAAAGCAATTAATGGTGCAAGTAGCTCTTTTGTAAACCAGCCCACCCCTTCCTCCCCTGACACATATGGTTGCCCTCTGCCCTTCATACCTTCAATAATGTGAACCTGCGGTAGGATAATGCAGAAGGATATAAGAAGTTCAAAGTGGTGCTGTAGGAGTCTTCTCCATCGTTTCGGATGAAAACTGTGGCATTGACCTCAGTCGTCACGCCCACCACCAGTGTGTCCAGACTGAAGAAAAGGAAGACAGGATCTGCTCAATAACTTCTGTACTTTGGAGTGAAGTCACTCTACAATATGTTCACCTTCTTTAGTGTGACTTCATGTATTCCAGGAATGAGCCTTGCAGTCAAAAGATGTAATCTAAACCCCGGCTCAAGATAAGCCTTGGAAAGTGGAAATTAGGAAAAATGTAAATGCAAATTGGACTCTGTATTCCCAATTTCCAGTGGTTGTATCTCAGACATTCCACCATGTGATTCTTTAAAGGGTGAAGTCATGAACACTGGAAATTCACTAGGATATTGCCAATGAGCCCATGCAAATTTCACTGTATAAGGGGGATATCAAGATGAAAGATCATATCTTACCCAGAGAAATTGAAGGAAGTTTTTAATTCATCTTTACAGACGCCATCTCTGCCACAGTTCTTTTCAAAAGGCAGCTGTGAGGAAGATTACAAAGAGGACAACTGTCTTTGGGGATGAGTGAGGCTAGTAAAATTATATTACAACCAAAGAGTGTCTTGACAATAATAAAAATAATAAAAAACTTTATTATATTCTGCCCTCTCTCCCTGAGGGGATTCAGATTACAAACAAAGGATGGCAAACATTCAATGCCAGATCCAATACATAACTAGGAACATAAAACAACCAGTTAATTTACATCTAACATAATAAATATTAAACATAAATCATATAAACTATATTTAACATTCAATTAAAATTGTTATTAAAAGGTAATACAACCAGTGGAGCCAGCGATATAATCAGATTCAAGTAAGACAAAACCCAACTAAGTCAGAATATGGTGGCAAATTCAGGAACCAGACTACTGAGTGAATGTAGACTGCTAGTCATCCTCCGCTCCATATGTCAATGTACAGAGATGAGTTTTTAATTGTTTTTTGAATGAAAGGATGGAGGGGCCATTTTTATTTCTTAAGGGAGGGAATTCCAGAGGTGGTGAGCGAACATGGAGAAGGCCCTCTCTCTCGTTCCCACCAGCCACACTTGAGACGGGGGTGGGACCGAGAGTAGGGCTTCCTCCGCTGACTGCAGTGTCCAAGTTGGTACGTAAGAGGAGATGCGGTTTCACAAGTAGCCTGGACCTGAACCATTTAGGGCTTTAAAGGTAATGACCAGCACTTTGTATCTAGCCTGGAAGCAGACTGGCAACCAGTGGAGTTGCCACAACATGGGAGTGGTTCTCTCCCTGTGCGGCACTCCAGTTAGTAACCTGGCCGCCAGGGCCGGTCCAACATGGAGGCCAATTATGACCCTGCTTGGAGCGCATGGTCCCCAGGGGCGCCATTGGTCCCCAGGGGCATGGTCCCCAGGGGCGCCCCCCCAGTGAAAACCATCGGCTTGCTTGCCGCCGAACAGGAAGGCCTCGCTCGGCAGCGAGCGAGCTCTCCAGGGAGGCCTAGCTGTTCTAGGGAGACCTCGCGAGGTCTCACGGGTAGAGCCTAGCCTTCCTGGAGCCTGGCCTTCCTCGTTCTGCCGTTTGGCGAACGATGGTCCCTGGTGGCGGCGGCAACGTGGACCATTGCTCGCCAAACGGCAGAACGAGGAAGGCCAGGCTCGAGGAAGGCCAGGCTCCAGGAAGGCCAGGCTCTACCTGCGAGACCTCGCGAGGTCTCCCTAGAATAGCTAGGCCTTCCTTGAGCCTGGCCTTCCTCGTTTGGCTGTTCTCCAGCTCTCAGCCTCAGGTATTGGTTTATGTGGGAGGGGGGAAGATTTGGTTCGCCTACCCCCCAAAATTACCTAGGGTCGCCTCTGCTGGCCGCTGATCTCTGTACTAGTTGAAGCTTCCGAACTGTCTTGATTGACAGCCCCATGTAGAGGGCATTGCAGTAGTCCAAACGGGATGTGATTAAGGTGTGGACTAACATAGTCAAGTCTGGCATCTCAAGGTAAGTGCGCAGCTGACATATAAGTTTAAACTGTGCGAAGGTGCTCAGGGTCGGCGATGAATTCAGGATCACCCCCAAGCTACAAACCTGTGACTTCAGGGGTAATGTGGAGCCTCCGGTGGCCTAGGGGATAAAAGCCTCGTGACTTGAAGGTTGGGTTGCTGACCTGAAGGCTGCCAGGTTCGAATCCCACCCGGGGAGAGCGCGGATGAGCTCCAGCTCCATGCGGGGACATGAGAGAAGCCTCCCACAAGGATGGTAAAAATATCAAAAACATCCTGGTCTCCCCTGGGCAACATCCTTGCAGACAGCCAATTCTCTCACTCCAGAAGCAACTCCGGTTGCTCCTGACCCTGTCCAAAACAGGTTGTAACCCTATATCCTGTTCTGCCTTGCTACTGAGCAGATGTTTAACACTTTCTCTCTAAATGTTGACACCAAATTTATTTCCTCATCTGATCTATATCTTGCACCTCTAGGATGCTTTCCCTACTATTTTATCTTCACATCTACTTTGCCAGATAGGTTAAGATGGAAGAGATTGTTATTTTGTTTAAAGGCCATAGAAATTCTGAAACCAGAGCATTCTGGCAACATACGAGCTATCCTGAACTGAGAGTCAATTCCACTTAATAACTATTTATATTGAATTGTTTTTTTTATTATGAGCCACTCTGAGACTTTTTAAAAAGAGATATAAAGTGGGATACAAATAATAATAATGATAAGAAGGGAAGAGGAAGAAGATCAGAGGTTTAATCATATGAATGTATATCATATCTCATAAAAGCTTTTCACACTGGGTCTGTCATAAGATGATTTCTCCTGAAATTAAGACCTCAATCATATAATGATATTCATCCACAGAGGCAAGGCTAGATGTGCAAAGAGCACGGACTTACATATTCCGTAAACTGACGGGGCTCGTCTTCACCTAGGATGGCTCGCAGGTTATTAGAACCCTGAATGGGATCTCCTGTCAGGGTGTAATTCAACCGGAGGCTTAAAGGAGTGAGACTGTCTTCTATGCAGGTCTTTCCTCATGGAGTCGCAGGAGACAAAAATGAGAGAGGAAGTGCTTGATTCTGTGGCAACAACTGTTTCATATACATTCCCGCAAGAGCTCTAAACTCACCGGCAACTTTATGCGATAGTCCTTGCAGTTTTCCCTAAGGTCCACTTGCAGCTCTTCAGTGATGGTGGAGGTGCTTGAACCACCTTGAAAAACAGCCCGGATCATACTTCGACCATAATCCAAGGCCAAAGTGTACCGGATGGTGCTGGAAATGCTATTGCCTGAGGAAATAAAAGAGGGAGGAAATGTCAACCATCTGTTTTATGGATTCTTCCTCTTACCCATCACAGAAAAGGTTTCTGCGGAAGGTTCTCATGTGGTGGGCTACTTCTTCACAAGATATCTCCAGAATTTGAAAATTGCAGGATACTGTACCTAGAAAGTTCATAACATTGCCTAGGCTTTTCCTCAGGATTGCTGCCTTTCTAATAATCTTTCTTGTAGACTTTTTAGGTCCCTGGATCTAATGAGGGGTTCATATGAGAACAAGGCAGTGCATTTCGGGGGTTCTTCCTACCAAAAGTATTTCTTTGTCAACGTATCTTTCAGAAAATGTTGAAGGAAACGGAAGGGCACACCCTAGAGTGACAAGTTCAATGTGTATCGGGTGCTGTAAAGGTCTTTGCAGGCTCACTGTTGTCTCACAAAAACTAAACTTTTCTCTAGAAGCTGCCCAGTATTTTTCTTCAGCTGCACATATCATTGGGAAGATCTGTTGTATTGAAAAAGTTATTTGATTGAGCAACTGTCTCCTATTACTGATTTTACTACTACTAAGTCTCTACAAAGTTTTTTTTTTAAATTTTGCTTGTCTTTTCAAATACATTACAACTTGTATCCTCTGTTTGTTTCTGATATGATAAATAAATAAATAGTCTCTAAAAGATACAAAAATTCTTGGAAAATCATTTTAAAAGTCACATGGTTATAGTCAATTGTGTTTTGTGCCTTCCAGGCATTTGTGACTTACACTGAGAATATGGTCATATTGTGTAGAAAGATTTATTCAGCTATGGTATGACCTTCCTTTGAAATGGGGAAATGTCTTGCCCAAGGCTGTCCAATGGTTTTTTTGTGGCTGAGAGGGGACTGAACCTCGGTCTTCACAGTCTAATCCAGCATACAAATTGGCTCCCTGATTGGTATGTGTCATTAAATTGTAGGGAGTGCCAGAGTCCCTGATGTCATCTTGATCTTGACGAGAAGGGGAGAAGTCCTACAGTGATGGTGTAAAAGCAATTAAACCTTGTGTTGACTCAACCCCTGAGATTTGTGGGCTTACTTAATGTAAACCGAGGGTCCGACTTAACAGCGAGACAAACAGTTGCTTTGCTGATCTCCTTGTTCAAGACCCCCTGGTCCTTGCACTCAAAGGCAGAAAGGGGGATTATAGATGGTTCAAAGGTGATCCTGGAATGCACTTGGAGCACAGGTCGAGACCTATTGCGGATAGAAAAGGGAAATTATTATAGTTGAGGATCCTAGGAACCTAGAGTGTCATTTTATATCCACTCTGAGTGATTCAACCCACTGGGGAGCTTGAGGAAGTACTACCTGCATCACAAAAGAATGAATTATATTTAGCATGATATTATCTAAATCAGCACCAATGTTTTAATGGCCACGTGCTTTGAGTGTGATTTTCCTGCTTCTTGGCAGGGGGCTGGACTGGATGGCCTGTGAGGTCTCTTCCAACTCTAGATTCTATGATTCTATATGCAGCTTATGTATTTGCTATACTCTCTGGGATACATATGTGCACATCTCTGTTTTAAAGACATTTAATTTCGTCTGCGCTTAAACTATAGGAAAATCCAATTTCTCCCAAGTCTGTGTAGCTCCAAGTTGTGTAAGTGTCACTAGTCCTTGGTCCAGTTTCTTTAGATAGCAGGCACTGGGAACCACTGATGGCAGCAGAATGAGAAAAGGAAAGCAAAAATCGAAGAGATGTACATCTGGGGCATTTTTGATGACTGAATGGGGCAGTTGATAACCTTGAAGCACTCTCATTCATAAAGTTGCCATAGATATATATTGTCAGCTATCACAAGAGAAAAGTCACTTCTACTCTGGGGAGCCCCTGGTCGCACAGCGAATTAAACTGCTGAGCTGCTGAACTTGCTGATTAAAAGGTCTGCGGTTCAAATCCGGAAGTGGGGTGAACTCCCGCTGTTAGCCCCAGCTTCTGCCAATCTAGCAGTTTGAAAATATGAAAATGTGAGTAATTCAATAGGTACCGCTCTTGCAGAAAGATAACAGTGCTCCATGCAGTCATGCTGGCCACATGACCTTGGAGGTGTCTACGGACAATGTCATATCTTTGGCTTAGAAATGGAAATGAGCACCAACCCCCAGAGTTGGACATGACTAGACTTAATGTCAAGGGAAAACTTTACCTTTATTTTACTCTGGGCTATTACTGACATAGTTTTTCCTCCTCTGCTAGGCAGTGTTAGGGTTGCATTCAGATGTGCCATTTAACTTTGATCATCCCATTCTGTCATCTTCATTGAGATGCATAACTTTGTAGAGTGGCAGTCAGGAATGAATGCAGGCACAGGTAGCTTTCTTTTACTAGGTGGCCAACACAAGACTTTAAGCTCTTCACCTGAGCAGCAGCACTTGTCCTTCAGCTCCCACTGCAACATCTGGAAGTCCATCTCCAGTAAGGTCTGATCCAGCACCAATCGCTTGGCCAAAGTACTGAAGATTATTGGCAAACTGGGAACTTCTGATACGCTGTGGACAGAAGAAGGGAGGTAGGGAAGGTATGTTGTACCATCAGCTACTAAGAACAAAGCCTTGGGGAAGTGACAGCTGCTTGTATAGTGGTGGAGTGAAGGGAATTTCAGAAGCTGTAGGCTCACCTGGCTGTATTCTTGGTTTATGGATCTCCGGCTTCCTCGAAATATATACACAGTTCCTCGATTCTCATCCTCCATTGGAGCCCCGACTGCCACATCTGTCCATCGGTCCCCAGATATTTCACCTATTTCTGCTATGCTAGCTCCAAAGCGGCCAAAGGGGTTGTTGGTTTCTCCATGCAATTCTTTGCTGCAGAGAAATGACTCTCCCTGTAAAAGTTAGGAAAGGGGACAGGTGAGTAGTTGGAACAAAGAATGATCAGACAAAAGTGCTCTTTCTTTCAGCCTGGGCACTGTTTGTTCTGTAGTTCTTCCTGGAATCGTAGGAGTATTAGAGCTCTTTCACACTACAAAAGCATACTAGGATGACCTTACCTTATCTGGATGGTTGCATCTTTTGGGATTCTGGGGTTTGCATTTCAGGAAGTACGAGAGCTTTCTAGGTGAGAAATCTAAATACAATTCCAGTATCCCTTAAGAAAATGCCATGGTCATCAGAATGCAATCATAGCACTGTAACTGTATAGTATGAAAGGGCCTCAGTTTGAGGCCCCTTCTACACTGCCATATAAAGTCCAGATTATCTGCTTGGAACTGGATTATATGGCAGTGTAGACTCATATAATCCAGTTCAAAGCAGATAATGTGGATTATCTGCTTTGAAAATCTGGATTATATGGCAGTGTAGAAGGGGCCTCAGAGAAAATTAGATATCCCAGAATTTGCTGGTTGAACATAAGAGAATTCAGCATCTTCTGGTTCTAATGTTTGCCACCCATCCATTTTTAAAATTTCACAAGACTATTTTGAAATTCTGACTTTAAAAAAGAGCACCTCCCACCCACCCACCTCCATACTTCAATCCAATTCTTTCATACCCCAAATCTCCTCTTCCCTGGGGGAAATAGGAAGACTGCCACTGGGGAAAATCTGTAGCTAAATTGCTCCATCTCTGCTTCTACAAACACTCTGCACAAGCTATTAGAACCGTTTACACCATGATATTAAAAACACTGCACTCACTCCCCATTGCCCCTTTCGTTCACTGTAAAAAGAGCCCATGCCCACTTTAATCAAAGCCCGGCCTATGAATAGCTGCCCTTAAGTAGCTCCTTTTGGCCACAAAATGGGAAGACTAGGACAGCCTTCTCCTTCACCTACCTTCCTCTCACAGATGTAGACCCTCCCTCCAGCCATGGTGTCGTAGTACATAGGAGCGCCAATGAGAACCAGATCCGTGTTGGTGTCTCTGTCGAGGTCCACAGAGCAAAGTGCAGCTCCGAAGTAGGAGCCAATCTGGATGGGCTGAAATTTTCCATTGTTAAAATAGTTTCTTGATTGTACTCTCTAATATCAACCCATTCCTCTATCTGTTCCTCTCCCTTGCCTATATTTACTGACATTCTTTAGTTCTCTGGGTTGCATCTGCAACTGAAAGAGAGTCAGCTTTCTAGTAGGGTGAAAATATGCTACAACTGCTAATCCACAATAGATATTTAAATAATACAGGCACATGTTTAGCTATCAGTACTTCGCACAAAGTACATTGAGAACTGAAGTTTTAGAAGAGAACTTTCCAAACGTTTCATCTTATTGACACGCTTTTTAAACATGCATCATTTTGTGACACAGTAATTCAGTTTTACTAGTAAACCGGGAGCTAAACCAAGAGATAGAGATGTAATACATAAATTATAATAAAAAATGAATGGGGACACAACATATATCATGAAAATCTTTCATTTATATATTTTTTAAAATATTTGAGTTATTGCCTATTTAACATAGATTCAGAGATTTCTCATTATTTTCACATGACTTACCAATACAAAGCAGCTGGCACACTAACGTGTTGCAACACAGTTTGGAAAGCTCTGTTTTAAGAATAATGCCAGAGGTTTCATAAAACTCATAGGAATCCTGTATTAGGCTGCAATTCTATTATTTTATTATCTTATGCAAGGAAAAAATTGCAACATTAGAAGGCATTATGGGATTTTTTGTTTATTCCTTTCCCCTTATCCTTCTTGTGTGTGTCATTTAGGGTGATATTTTGATTCAATACGCCCCCCCTCCCAAACCCATCATTTTAACCTATGTTTTATGCAGAATATAATGACTTCACACACACAAAAAATTTGCGCTTCTATAAAAAGCCCATTATGGAAATTTCCCCCAAAAATGTCCTGGATGGCAAAATTTAGAGCAGTTGACTTTTTCCCCCCAATTGGGAACCTTGACATGCCAGCACAAAGGAATTTGAGAATATTTGATATGTTGTTAGTTGAGAGCCCTAACAATGAATTATTTTCAGAGTGATGCTATTTTGAGTATGTTCGACTGCCAATATTGAGTATTGAGTCCCCTCCGGGATTGAGAAACATAGGATATAAATATGGTAAACAAACAAATAAATATGCAAAATTCTTTACCAGCTCTGAATATATGTAAATACTAAATAATGAATTGTGCTGAATCTGTGAAACCAGGCTTTTTCACTTGTGTGTGAAAATAGAGACTAAGCATTGAAAATGCTTTGCCAAAATTAAGAGAGGTGGCTTCAATGGGGGAAGACTGCTTTTTATAGTTTTTTATAGACCACATTACCAGTTCCCATTATTACAGGCGAGAAAGAACATCTTTGAATGTGCTAATCCAACCCACAGTTCACTCATCAGTGGTTTTACCTCTTTTGTGGACAGCTCTGATTTGACTTTCCATTGCCCATTCTCCTGGCTGAACCAGACAACCTTGCCAGCATGTTGGTAACGAGGAGCCCCCAACACATAACTGCTCTGTCCATTCAACCGAATTGTTTGCAGTGAGTAACCTTGGAGGAACAAGAAATCCAGAATCAGATCAGATAAAGGATAAAGACCTTTGATGAGAAGGGTGCAATATGTTCATCGCTTTACAACAGGCCTGCACAACTTGAGAGTATCACTGGGCCAAACTTAAAATAGGCTATAATCATAGAATAATGGTGTTGAAAGAGACTATATAGGTTGCCTAGTCCAACCCCCTGCCATGCAGGAAAAGCACAATCAAAGCATCCCCAACAGATGGCCATCCAGCCTCTGTTTAAAAGCATCCAAGGAAGGCATGTATGTGAAAAGTACTGGAAAACAGAAATTCAACTCTCGGAAAATAAGACCATTGTTATCACAAGGCATTTTTCTTTCTGATGTGGAACAATGTTATCTTCCTCTACTACTCCAATGAAGCAGGCACTACTTCTCTAAAAACTCTTGCTGTCCCATTCAACATTTCCCATGATGTCACCTGAAATAGGACCTGTCCTGAATCAGATCCATGGTGAAGCTGGGAAGGTATTTGTATTCATATCCCTACTGATACCCATCTTTAGGGTAAAGGTAAAGGGTTTCCCCTGACATTAAGTCTAGTCATGTCCAACTCTGGGGGTTGGTTCTCATCTCCATTTCTAAGCCGAAGAGCTGGCGTTGTCCGTAGACACATCCAAGGTCATGTGGCCACTGGCATGACTGTATGGAGTGCTGTTACCTTCCCACCGGAGTGGTACCTATTGATCTACTCACCCCGCTCCCCGGATTTGAACCACTGAACTTTCGGTCAGCAAACTCCACAGCTCAGTGGTTTAACCCGCTGTGCCACCGTGGACTCCTCCCATCTATACAGCCAAATAAATAGTTAGAAATGCTATGATAGAAGTCTTCAGACTCCCTCTTCAAAGAAAAAAAGTCTCTAATGCCTTTGCTCCGAAATTTCAAAGCATCTCTAGAGAGCAGGAGAGAATAAAAGTTACTTTTTTACTCATACCAAGGTAGGCATCATCCATTTCTTTACTGAATCTTGACATATTGATAAAGCTTGATTCGCCACCACTTCCATATAGGAAGACCCCTCCGGACCAGTCATAGGCTCCTACTGCTCCCAATGCTGGGCCATCCTAGACCAACACAAGGGATAATAGAAGATAAACCATAAACCAGTGGAGGAAAAAAATGGTATTAGCCTAAAAAGAAAATAATATGTAATGTTGTTTTCAATTAATTTTAATGTTTATGATTTTTTTGAGTTTTTAAAAGCTTTTAAATTAATTTTTCCCGAGTTTAATTCGATACATTGTCTAAATGCTTTCAAAAATAATTGTATATATTTTACTGATATTTTTGCAGTTTCATGTGTTTTTGATATGTTCAGATTTCAGTGATCTTGAGTTCCAATTTGAGGAAAAGGAAGAGATATAACTCAATAAAGGCAAATAATCTGCCAAACTTTCTTCTGTATCGAAGACTTAAAATTAGGACTCCATGACAGTGAAGTAAGATCTTAGTTTTTCAGGTTCCTCCTTCTAATGGTTCAAACACTGAAGATTTACACAGACCAGTTTATGTATGCAATATGTATGCAATTTGCCTGAGACGAAGAACTTCATAACCACTTTGACACTAGACATTATATTTGCGGAATCAGATTTGGCCTTTTACTTGTGGAAATCTACGTTGGTTTTTGAGAGTTTCAATATATTAATTCATAGAAGGGGATGGGAATGACTTACCGGGGTCAGCAAGGCACTGAATCCCTCCTGGGACATCTCTAACTGGAAGGAGCTGCTGTCTTTGGATTGTGTCCCTATAGAAGAAAGATGGATGGAAAGACCAAGTCACGCAGTTCTGACATTACATGTTTTCATGCTTTCTTCTACATTTTGATTAGGATGTCAAAAATTTTTAACGTTGTCTGTGGTTTTTTTATACATTATAACTGTATCATCAATTCACTTCTGACTCAACAAATAAATATAAATAAACTAGGCTGTCAATCTGTCTATCATGGACTGGCCTGAGATTTATTCTTCCAGCTAGAGTTGCCATATTTCAGGCTAAGCCCTGAATCTTAAAGTCTGGGACATCTTCGCTATTCCATACGGCGAGGGGAAAAATCTCAGGGAAAGAGTGTTGCCTTGAAAAATGTGAATATATGTGTATATATATGTATATATGTATATGTGTGTGTGTGTGTGTGTGTGTGTGTGTGTGTGTGTGTGTGTGTGTGTATATATATATATATATATATATATATATATATATATAGTAAATGTAAAGGTTTCCCCTTGACATTAAGTCTAGTCATGTTTGACTCTGCGGGGTGGTGCTCATCTCAATTTCTAAGCCAAAGAGCTGGCGTCCATAGATGCCTCCAAGATAATGCGGTTGTCTCATATATATATATATATACACACACACATACACACACAGTAGAATCTCACTTATCTAACATAAATGGGCCGGCAGAACGTTGGATAAGCGAATATGTTGGATGATAAGGAGAGATTAAGGAAAAGCCTATTAAACATCAAATTAGGTTATGATTTTACAAATTAAGCACCAAAACATCATGTTATACAACAAATTTGACAGAAAAGTAGTTCAATACGCAGTAATGTTCTGTTGTAATTACTGTATTTACGAATTTAGCACCAAAATACCACAATGTATTGAAAACATTGACTACAAAAATGCGTTGGATAATCCAGAACGTTGGATAAGCCGAGTGTTGGATAAGTGAGTCTCTACTGTATATGTGTGTGTGTGTGTGTGTGTGTGTGTGTGTGTGTGTATAACATGTACTTCAGGACTTGGGATAGTCATAACCTAGGCAATCTTTCTTTCAATTGCTTGTTAGAATCTTAACATGTTTTCTTCATTACATGGTTACCTTCAATGGCAAAAATTTTATCCTGAAGTTTGTTCTGGATGTCCTTGAGAGCATCAAAGTTGTCCACTGGGAAAACATGGTCATCCTCTGGTTGAGAGGCAATACTGATAAGCTCCTGCTTGGCTGTGCCTCCTGAGAAAGCTTTCCCCACCTTTGCAGTGTGTCAGGGAATGGGATGAAGGATAAATCAGAGAATGATATATATTCAAGACAATGATGCTGCCAAAATAGATAATTAACATGTTCAGAATACATATGGACATGTTACTAATGGGGAAAATGTCATCTAACTGTCCTGATTGATCCTCTACTGTCCCCCTTTTTCAGTTGCTTCTAAAGTGTTTCAGTTCATCTCTTTTCCTCCAACTTTTCCCCATTTGTCCTTGGCTCATTTTCTCTACATTGTGCTTGCCTTCTCCATTCTTCTTTGGAAGCATCTCATGCATTTTAGAGTGAGATAACATGCTGAAAATAGTGAGAAAGATATCAATCCTCTACACCAGGACTGAGCAAATGCACCAGGAGGAGGCAATTTTCCTACTACTGCTTTTGCACTGTACCATTGCACCGAATCCAGAAGTGATGTGACATCATGTCTAGCACAATGAGATGTTATTTTTCATTTGGCAGATTGGGGAAGATGAGAGGGAGCAAAAGTGTATAACATTGGTAGCAGTACTGACCACTGGAGAGGCAAAACAGCCTCAGTTTGTCCTTTAAAAACAGGGTTGGACGAATCAAGGGGCAAAAAAATAAAGGTTCCTGCATAAAGCTCATTGGTTGTACTTTCCTTACTGCTGTTCTACAGTTTTCCACCTTTGAGTTGCCTTCCTACCACAAGAAAACTTCCCACTGGTTCTTGTGCTTCTAACAGCTATTTGGTTTGCTTCAATAAATGGATGGAGCCTTTCAAAGCAGATCAAGGTTCTGTAAATGGAGCCTGCAAAAAAAAACCCCTAGGTATCCTATCCCAATAATGTAATCCCTTTGTTATATATTAAACTAGGGGTTACCAAATTAAAGCCTACAGGCCAAATTTACTCCACCCCACCCTAAACTTTAGACTTAGGGTCACCATAAGTCTGAAACAACTTGAAGGCACACAACAACAACAATCCAAATTAACGTGACTATCTCATCAGCGAAAAGCAGGCCCACACTTTTCATTGAAATACTGGTAAATTAATGTTGATTAAAATTATTCTTCATTTTTAATATTGTATTGATGTTCTTTCATATTTTTTGCACTACAAATAAGATACATGCACAGGAATTCATTTATGTTTTGCTTAAAAAGTTTGAGGACCCCTGTTTGAAACCCTTGAGTAACTTCATATTCATGATTTAAGATTTTCCCTGCTGGTTTTCTCACCCCAATGGCAAAGCGGATAATGCCAGCTCGTTCAGCCTCTGGGATGACGTCACTGTACTGCAAGGGGTCTCCTGATTTCTCTCCATCAGTTATCACAATGAGAACCTTCGAGGCACCGGGCCGGGATCCTTTTTCTGTGACAAATTGTTCACGCCTGCAGGAAATGTAGAGAAACAATTTTTTTTCTAAATCAGTGGTTCTCAACCTGTGGACCCCCAGGTGTTTAGGCCTACAACTCCCAGAAATCCCCACCAGTCTACCAGCGGTTAGAATTTCTTGAGGTTGAAGGCCAAAACATCTGGGGAACCACAGGTTGAGAACCACTCTTCTAAATTCTAAAGGCATGACCTACAAACAAATAACAATCCAACTCTGGTTGCAATTTGGGGATGATGTGCAGGATCCTGTAATCTATAGACACTCTAGAAATCTGACCAGAGAGCAGTAAATGGTGGCAAAAGCAGAAAAGAGGCTATCAATAGCCTACAATGGCTCATTGATGTTATCTTAGGACCTCATCAGATGGTCTTTGGGCTGCATTTCGATGCGCTTAGGAAATGGAGTCCCATGGGAGTCCCATGGAGACCATCATCAGGCTGTGGTGCAGGCTGGAGAGCAAGCCAGCTGCAACCAGCTGCAATGAATCACTCTGACCAGGAGGTCATGAGTTCGAGGCCCATGAGCCTATGTTTGTCTTGTCTTTGTTCTATGTTAAAAGGCATTGAATGTTTGCCTATATGTGTAATGTGATCCGCCCTGAGTCCCCTTCGGGGTGAGAAGGGCGAAATATAAATGCTGTAAATAAATAAACAAACAAATAAGAGCATTTCCAGTAGTACTCCATAGCATTCCATTTCCTAAGTGCATGTAAACAAAGCCCAAAGACCATCTTCAGAAGTCAGGTGTTTCCTGAATCCAAGCATCAGAATGTGAGAGAAAGTGTGGGAAAGATGGGGAAATGTGCAGGAAGCACTTGATAAGATGGGGAAAGACAGGAGGGAACAGGGCAAGATAATAATAATAATAATAATAATAATAATAATAATAATAATAATAATACTTAATTTATACCCCGCCACCATCTCCCCAACGGGGACTCGGGGCGGCTTACATGGGGCCATGCCCAGAACAATACAATATAACAAAATATAAAAAAAAACAACACATCATAACACATTGAACAATACAATAGATAATAGTATACAATACAACGCAAAATCAGGGGAACAATAAAAACAAGGGCGGGCCACATGAACACTAAGTTAAAACTCGGGGTGAGAAAGAAATAAGAATAAAAACCACAAAGAACAGGGTCATAAGATAGTGGTGCAGTCTAGTGGATAGATATTGGAGGGGAGCAACAGAGAAGAAGTATATAGTACCCTGTTTCCCCGAAAATAAGACAGTGTCTTATATTAATTTTTGCTCCCAAAGTTGCGCTAGGTCTTATTTTCAGGGGATGTCTTAATTTTCCATGAAGACAAATTTACATTTATTGTTGAACAAAAAAGGAACATTTATTATATACTGTACATTAGTTGTCATCACAAACCAGCATAACCAGAATCCTATCAATAATTTCTTGTTACTACCACTATTTCCATGTACAGCAATCTATGATACATATATTTACCGATCCCGCATGCTCTGGTGTTCTGTTCATTGGGCATGCTTCCAAACAATAACTTTACTAGGTCTTACTTTCGGGGGAGGCCTTATATTTAGCAATTCAGCAAAACTTATACTAGGTCTTATTTTATGAGGATGTCTTATTTTCAGGGAAACAGGGTAGTTACTCTCCAAAAGCACAACAGAAGAGCCATGTTTTCAGGTCTTTCTTGAAGGCTACTAATGTAGGGGCTTGCCTAATCTCAATGGGCAGTGAGTTCCCTCCACTTTTTGCTGCTTTCCCTGCACTTTCCTCTCCCCTGTCTGATGAGGTCCCTATTCTTTCTCCTTGATAACATAGAATGTGATGATTTCAAAATTACATTTTGTGGATTCTGGTAATTCCATGAATAAATGCGGAAAGAACTAACATAATTTTCAATCAGATGAATGAAAGAAGGTCACGTACACCACTCTCTGGATATATGTAGCTGTCAAAGTTGCCCCACGCAGCTGCGTAACTGGTCTAAGTAATTCATCAGGATTTCTGACTCTCTGGAAGTCAAGGAAGGTAAACTCTTCTCGATACCAACGTGCGTACTGGGACAAGGCAAACTAAAATGAGAGAGAAAGGAAGACACATTTGGATAGAAACTGTAAATCTGGCATAAAGTTACCTTAGTGTGTATTACTATCATCATGGCAAGCAGGGAAAGGCTTGATAAGGCACTAAAAGACTGTGTTGTTGGCCATTCAAAATCCTATTACAATCACTGATTTGGCTTTTTCAGTTTCCAGCACATTCTCCACTATTTGATTAGGTAAAATAACAAAAGAAGTCATCATATTAAGACAAAATATTTTGTACCAAAACTCTACAAATTCATTCCCATGTATATCCTTATCTTTATCCCGAAGTTACCTGGGTATTGGTATTTTGGAAACGTTTCATGATCATAGATATAAATGTCTTCATCTCTGAGAACTGATTGGGTTGAATGCTTCCTGAACCGTCTATCAGGAGAACGATGTCTGTGGGCTGCTTTGGACATTCTAGGGATGAAACACAAATTGAGAAAAATGAGAACTTTGAGATCAATGTGGCAATCTGTAATGCATCTCTGTTTATTCAATATAAATATTACATATCAGTACATTTATGAAGGAGAGAAGGACCTACACTGCTTTGCAATATGTTGCCCTTCTTCCCAAGTACATAATTGTTGATTTAAATTTAAATTGTTGATTTTAGCTGGTTCCTGTAAGCCGCTCCGAGCCCTAGGGGAGTGGCGGCATATAAGTTTGAAAAATAAATAAATAAATAAATAAATAAAATGAGGTCATGTAAGCCGCCCCGAGTCCCCTCGGGGAGATGGGGCGGGGTATAAAAATAAAATTATTATTATTATTATTATTATTATTATTATTATTATTATTATTATTATATTAGATCTGTGTTGTAAAGTTTTTGGGAAAAGCCCCACTGTATGTATGCATAGGATATACATTTCCAATGGGTATGTATACATGCAAATGTTTGGGTATACATGTCAGTCAATGTATACCCAAATTCATGTAGACCTCAGATACTTCCCCAAATTTGCTCATCTTGTGACAGCTGGTATCAGAGTTTTATTTCCCCATATCTTGAATTTACCTGGCAAACTCTCAGGAAAGCGCTTCACCTCTGCCAAATTCTGATCAAGGAGAAAGCAGTAGCCCTTGAGGTATATATTTTCACCACAAGTCTGTTGCACCGTGGGACCACACACCTATGGAGCCAGAGATGGCAGTTAGGCACAAAGTTATGGTTATCAACAATTAATACATTATTTGAAAAGATTTTAGGATTCAAATATGTCTCAAGTTGCTTTTAAAATCTTACACATTCATCCTCTGATGTGCTAGGGAAAGATACCAATTACACAGCCCCACCACACAAAATCTTGTTGTCTTGGTTTCTAGTTCTGTTTCTGAGGTTATTTAGGATGCTGATTCAGAAGATTGCATTGGATTGACTGAATCAGCTTTAGTTTCTTAGATATGGTTATCATGGTTCTCTATGGGTTAGCAGATGGCAACTGGTAGATGCCATATGTTCTGTATTCCCAAAACTAGAGCTGATAGAGGAAAAATGGTGCCATTTTTGGAATCACCATGTCAAATATACCCAAAAACATTTGAGGCACCAAAATGTGTGTTGGCCAGTGTTATTCAGTATGGATCTTTGAAAAGTATTCTGCTTATTCAGAAATACACTTTCATCTTAACTATGTGATTGCACATTATAGACAGTCCCCAAGTTATGAACAAGATAGTTTCCGTAGGTTTGTTCTTAAGATGAATTTGTATGTAAGATGAACAGACACATTTTAAAAGTGTATCACCAGCCATTAATTAAACATGGAACTAATAAAAATAATAGCTAAAACTTTTAAAATATATTAAAATACCTAACATGTAATGATGTGATTAATCCACAACTACCATATATAATCGAGCATAAGTGACCTGAGTATAAGCTGTCCAGGACCCTCACTCGAATATAAGCCAAGGGGAGGGGGGGGGGGGTTCAACCCTAAAAAGGGCTGAAAAACTTGGCTTATACTTGAGTATATAGGATAGTTACATCTTGGTGATAGCAGTCTAAAAGGAATACAAGGAATGCAAAGAACAAGAGTAAAGATACTTTATTGCTGTAATAACAATGTTTTCTCTTACATTTTAAAGTTAATTCTTATTATTAAATGTATTTATGCCATTATTTTAGCAACCCTAAGACTGTTTATCTTTTAAAACAAAGTAACAAAAAAAATCAAGAAGTGCAACACATTACAAAACAAATTAATGGGTTACTTTTTAAACTTTTTAACAATAGAAACATAGTATTTTTTTAAAGTAGCTTTCCAAGCTCTGGGGAAATTCAGTATGGATAACCATACCTGCAGAAACTTATTTAAAGGATTTAAAGAACAGAAGCTGCAGCTGCATCTACATTGGAGTATTAATGTGGTTTGGCACCACTTTAAATACCATGACAGATGACACAATGCTATGGAATCATAGGAGTTGTAATTTGACATGGTTTGGCATGGTCTTGGGTCTTCTCTGCCAAAGTGCTGGTACTTCATCAAATTACAATCCTGCCAAGGAAATTTGTTACAGAAGCAAGACGAGAATTCAGACAAAATTCCTGAACCCTAATTTTATGATCACATGATCTAACAAGAAACCCTAGTACTCTAAGAAATGGGAAGGTGTCTTTTAAAGACTTCTTTGGGCTTTAGCGCTTACCAGCAACTGAGAATCTTGAGCTGAGAGAGACAAACTGAGAGACATGTTCACGGCATCAGCAGGTCCTGATGGGAAAAAAACACGTATAGTCAATTTATTTATTAAAAAGGAAGCACTTATCTGACATTTTGGACTAACACCCTACAAGCATTTCCCTCTCTTGCTCTATTCTTAATGTCAGGGTATGTTCCTTTAACAAAAAATATGCATTCATACCCCTTTACTCATATAGGTAATTTTTTAAAAAATAAATTCTTATTAAAGTCATTTGCCAAGGGGTGTGAATCACATCAACCATTACACACAGTGAAGGGGGATAAAATGGGGGATAGCATGGGGGTAAGAAAATATATATAGAAGGTTAAGGGAAACCTATTAATCGAAACCCTACATCAGGAAACAAAAGGAAAAAGAAAAAGAGGACAGAAACAGAAAATTGACAGCAAAAAACAAAAAAAAATCAGAACATCACTTAAATACTAACAGTTATCACATATAATTAAAATTGACTTCCATCAGATGTGTGTTGTTATGTATCGTATTCATTTGGTATAAACTATATCCTTGTATTTCCTCTTCTATTTGTTTGTTTTATTATTTTTCTCTCCTTTAGTGTTTATTCCGGGGCAGTTGTATAGTCTTTTATCTTTGGCTATTATATCCTTATATTATCACTTTACAGTTCTCTGTTCTTAAATAGTTTGTAACTAATTCCCAATCTGTTTGTTTTTTGGGTTTGCCTTGAGTGTTCGATAATAAGTATGTTAATTTGTCTGCATTCATAATTTCCAAAATTTTAATAAACCAGTTTTTTTATATCCGGACTGTTTTTTTCCCTCCATCCCTTAGCATATGTTATTCTTGCTGCTGTTATCAGATAATTAAATAAGATTTCTTTATTTTTTTTCCCTCTACGTTGTCATACATACCCAGGAGGAGCAACTTGGCGTCTAAACTAATCTTAATTTGAAGTATTCTCTGTATATTCCTATGTATTTCTTTCCAGAATTCTTTTGCTTTTGCACAAGTCCACCAACAGTGGAAATACGTGCCTTCCTTTTCACCGCACTTCCAGCATTTATTTTGATAATTTACTCATATAAGTAATTTTGAAGGGTCCAAAGAACATCCTTTTCTTCCTGCAAGCCTTTTGTCTTTTCTCATGGTTTCTTTCAACCTTTCTTTAAGAAGAAAAAGAAGAAGAGAAAGAGGGCGGGGAAGAGGAGAAGGAATAGTTGCACATTTTCTTAGTGGTGCCAACTATCTGTTTTTAAGACTTTGCACATTTTCTTAGTGGTGCCAACTATCTGTTTTTAAGACTTCTCAGGATAAAAATATGGGTGCATCTCCATTGTAGAAGTAATGTAGTTTGTGACTACTTTATGTGCATCTTCACCAGGCCTACATGGCCTGTGGTCCTCCAAGTGTTTTGGACTTCAACTCCCACCATTCCTAACAGCCTCAGGCCCTTTCCTTTTCCCCCTCAGCCGCTTAAGCGGCTGAGGGGGAAAAGGAAAGGGCCTGAGGCTGTTAGGAATGGTGGGAATTGAAGTCCAAAACACCTGGAGGGACCAAGTTTGCCCATGCCTGGTCTAGATGCACCTTTTACCTGCCATAGCTCAATTCTATGGGATCTTGGGATATGTAGACTGGTGAGGACCCAGAACTCTTTGGCAGAGAAAGCTAAATACCTTGTAAAACAATTGTAAAGGAGTTTTGGGTCTTACACAATGGATGGTTCAATTGCAACACTGAATACAGTCCCCGATGTTGCGTGCTTAAGAAGACAGCCTAATGCTCCAGCTCTGGCGCCTTCCCTCTGTTGCAACTCCATCAGAAAAGAGACTCATCTAAGCCAAGCACTTACTTTGCAACACAACAGCCTCACATCCGCCAGTTTTGCTTTGTGTTGGTTGACATTTATACAGCTTTCCTGTTTCATCCACATCTCCAGGCTGGAGTGGGGCACCGACAAACACCCTAGAAGAATGGTAACAATTGAAGAAAATTCGGTAGGAAAATTATATACAAATCTTAGGAAACCTACTTTTTGCACTACAGTCCTCAGATATCCTCAGGCTTAAGATGGAAGGTTTCTGAATATAGCCAGCCTTCCACATTTGCAAGTTTGGTAGATTGTGGCTGATTTGATTATTCACAGATGTGCCAGGCTGTGGCGCAGGCTGTTGAGCAACCAGCTGCAGCCAGCTGCAAGAAATCACTCTGACCAAGCTCGGCCAGGCCAGCTCAGAGCCCCGCGTTTGTCTTGTCTTTGTTCTATGTTAAGGCATTGAATGTTTGTCTTATATGTGTAATGTGATCCGCCCTGAGTCCCCTTCGGGGTGAGAAGGGCGGGATATAAATACTGTAAATAAATAAATAAATAAATAAATAAATTAAAATGTTATCTCCAAGAATCTCTAGTGCAGTGTTTCTCAAACTCTACTCCTCCAGGTGTTTTGGACTTCAGTTCCCAGAAATCTGAGCCAGTTTACCAGCTGTCAGGAATGATGGGAGCTGAAGTCCAAAACATCTGGAGGAGCAGAGTTTGAGAAACACTGACCTAGTGTAACTCTTTGGTCAACTTACACCAGAGGTTGGTTATAAAGCCATGGTAGAAGATCTAGAGCAGGGGTGTCAAAGTCATTTTCACTGAGAGCCACAGCAGCCATTTGGTTGCTTTTAAAGGGCTGTTGAATCCGTGGACAGAGAATCCGTGAAAGCAGAGGACAATTCTAATTGTTTAATAACAACAACAACAACAACAACAACAACAACTTTATTTTTGTACCCCGCCTTCTTCTCCCCGGTAGGACTCGGATTGGTTTACATAGGGCCAGGCTCAATGACACAGTTAAAATGTAATTACATAAAAATGCAATATAATAATAATAATAATAATAATAATAATAATAATAATAGATCTCAGCTGGCATTTGGAAACAATAGACATTGACAAAATTACGATCTGCCAACTGCCACCCTACTGGGATCTGCGCACATCATCAGAAAATACATCACACAGTCCTAAATGCTTGGGAAGTGTTTGACTTGTGATTTTGTGATACGAAATCCAGCATATAGATCTTGTTTGCTGTGTTATACTATGTCGTTGTGTCAATAATGCCTTTATTTATATTCCGCCCTATCTCCCTAATTCAACAATGTAAACAGAATAAAACAACATTATAACAATAAATAAAAAAAGCATCAAGCAGCAACCAAAATCAGTTTCTGTTAGCTTCATGGGTGGATGGACTAGTGCAGCAATAAAGGGTAGGCTAATAAGTAAAGTGCACGATCATTTGGCAGCAATGAAGATAAGAGCAGTAATAAAGTGCGAGGACAGGTTTTTGGTTCCATTTGGGGCTAACTATCTAGAGGGTTGTCCATTCAAAAGCACAGCGGAATATCCACATCTTTAATTCTTTTCGGAAAGTGGACAGGGAGGGTGCTAGCCTAATCTCCCTGGGGAGGGAGTTCCAGAGCTGGGGGGCCACGGCCAAGAAGGCCAATTCCTACCACTCGTACCTGAGATGGAAGTGGAAGCGAGAGGAGGGCCTCCCCAGAAGATCTTAGAGATTGTGCAGGTTCATAGGGGAAGATGCGGTCACGAAGATAGGCAGGTCCCAAACCGTTTAGAGCTTTATAGGTAATAACCTGCACCTTGAATTGGGACTGGAATGTTATCAGCAGCCATAGTGTTCAATGCTCTTTAGTTTTAACCCAGTTTGGGGCCTGGGGACAATGGGAATTTGTGGCACTTGTGGCTCTGAGGTTGGGGAAAGGTTAAAGGCATTGAAAGCCAAGCATCATAGCCTCAAGCCTTGTATCTAAATTCAAACCCCACTCTCCTGACTAAAGAGAACAAACTGCAGGCTTGCAGGTGTCACTGCATCACAACTCTCATCAACCTAGTCATGATGTCTACTAGGAATATAGGAGTTGTAGTCCAGCACCTGGAGGGCCACATAGCGGACTGGATTTAGTCTGTTGGCCTTGAGTTTAACATAGGTGACTTAGAGATTACTGGAAAGAACACCTCTCTAGCAACCCCATCACAAAGTCCTCTGGATTTGTGACATTTCAGGTGATGCCTGTTGGGAGGCATGGGGAACCTGGTGCCCCACGCCCTGCATTAATTGATCCCACAGAGGGAAGCATCAACTGCCCGGCTTCCCCCATTGTTTCTAATGGAACACAGGAAGCCTCCCATGTTGGCATTGTGGCAGCATATGTCAGTTCCTTGATCATTTTACGATGGAGCCCGCTAAAAATTTCTCTGCAAAACGGGATCAGGGCTGGTGAGCGCCGATGTAAAACTATTGAGGAACCAATGCATGCCACTGAAAACAACCCAATGTGATGAGGTCATATGAATGTCTAGATCCTCCAGGGAAATTTTGTGGTCTTTTTGTAATGGAAGTTGATCACAGGATCATGCTGGAGAACCTAGAGATTTCTAGACAGATGTTCTCTAAGATTTTTTTAAAACAATGTTTTTATTCAGTTTTCACTTTCTTACGTAGGTGTCTTCTGATTCTAACCATAGCAAATGTGGAGGGCTGATTATATAATATTTACAAACTCTGGGAATACATGGGGGCAGGATAACAAAAAACAAACATCTCTCAATAGATTTGGATTTCACTATATTTCCATACCCAGCATTTACTCCACTTCCAAACTGCACAACGGTCTGCCCAAAGCCCTTGGCATTCTCTCGGAAGATGATGGGATTTTCTGTATCCAAACTGAATCCACGGCATGATGTTAACACTGAAGAACGATAAACAAACTGATTCAGACTTTTCATGCAGTAAGACCAGGCAAAAATAGAGTTGAAACTTTTCAGATGAGGAGGAATCTACCCATGTGGAGAAGGCATAATTCACTTCTACACTGGACTAAAATAAGTGCCAAAGCGGGTTTAAATAACCCACTTTGGTGTGGGTTTCAGTCCCCACTCCCCAACAAAAAACATGGACTTTCCCAGGAGATGGGCTACATGCCATCCTGATTGAAATTGGGGTGGCATAAAGCCACCCAATTTAGCCACTAAAAGTTACTTACAAGCTCTGTGGCCTCCTCGCGTTCTCCTGGTGCAAGGAAATGACACCTGAGGAGATGGTATGACCAAGAAGGAAAATCCTCCCCCTACCCCGGATCTCCTTGTGTGCCATTTCCATGTGCCACGACGACAGGAGGAAAACCTTTATGGTGGCCACGGACTTTGTAAGTAACTTTTAGGGGCTAAATTTGGGGCTTGGGGGGAGGGGAAAGTGCCATCCCGTATTTTTGGACTCCAGGAATTTCCAAGTAAGGTTGATTTTTTGCTCCATTTTGCAGTTTTTCTGTAGTTTTCATTCTTGATGTCCTTGAGGAATATAGGAGTTGCATTCCAGCATCTGGAGGGCCACATAAAATGATATGGCGGGCCGAATTCAAGGAGTACATTACAGAATTGCTAACCATGAGACATAAAACCTTTAATATTTGTTAATAAAGTTTATATTTGTAAAGAAAAAAATCACATCATTCCTAATTGTGAAGATAATGCAATTTTCGCACAGCAGGGGAGGCAACCACAAATTCAAGGGGTGTCATGTTCCTTATCAGAACTAAAATTCAGTGAAGGGGAAGTCTTCACCTGTTGAACATCTGGCTGTTATTGTTCTGTTAAAGGCATTAGTCAGAAGGGTGATCTTCCATGAGGTTTGTATCCTATTACATGGGAAGTAAGTGGATTCAGAAGAGGTGATAAAAGAACATTGTGATGTTATTGGGGGGGAAATGGGCTGGGATGGTTTAGAATGCTGAAAGCATAATCCAACATGCAATTCAGGAAATAACAACATGGTTATCTTCTTGTACATTGGCCAGGTCATGACTTGCATGTTTGTTTATGCTTGGTTATACTGTAAAATAGTTGCAACCATCTTTCTTCATATCATTTCCTTGGGGCATGGGTCAACTCTTGAATTCTCAAGAAAAGTGTGTTGGAAACGAACAGGAAGACATTGTAGCTGGAAAGGAAATGCCCAGGAAGTGTGGAGGTTAAGATACACCCACTCACTCTAAGGGCTGGAAGTCATGGGTCAGAATAAAGTTAAGAGGAAAATCTCATTTATAAAGGAAACACAGGCAGAAAAATGCGCATTGGCACATGCACCTTTTGTGTGTCTTCATTTCCAACTTTTTATTGTGTCAGAAGCAAATTGAGAATATGCTGCAAATCACTTCTGGTGTGAGAGAATCGACCGTCTACAGAGATGTTGCCCAGGGGACGCCCAGATGTGTTACAATCTTGTGGGAGGTTTCTCTCATGTCCCCACATGGGACGCTGGGGCTGACAGACAGGAGCTCACCTTGTCTTGCAGATTTGAACCTCTGACCTTCAGATCTTCAGGTCAGAAGTTCAGCCGGCACAAGGGTTTAACCCAGGGGTCCTCAAACAGAGGGCCGGTCCACAATCCTTCAGACTGTGGAGGACCGAATTATCATTTGGAAAAAAAAAATGAACAAATTCCTATGCACACTGCACGTGTCTTATTTGTAGTGCAAAACAACAACAACAATGAAAGAACAATACAATATTTAAAAATGAAAACAATTGTAACAGACATAAACCTATCAGGATTTCAATGGGAAGTGTGGGCCTGCTTCTGGCCAATGAGATAGTCAAGTTTAAGTCAAGTTGTTGTTGTTGTGTGCCTTCAAGTCATTTCAGACTTTGGGCGAGCCTAAGTCTAAAATTATTTATTTATTCATTTACTACATTTATTTATTACATTTATATCCCGCCCTTCTCACCCCGAAGGGGACTCAGAGCAGCTGTATGTACATACAATATACAGTAGAGTCTCACTTATCCAAGCCTCGCTTATCCAAGCCTCTGGATAATCCAAGCCATTTTTGTAGTCAATGTTTTCAATATATTATGATATTTTGATGCTAAATTCGTAAATACAGTAATTACAACATAACATTACTGTGTATTGAACTACTTTTTCTGTCAAATTTGTTGTATAACATGATGTTTTGGTGCTTAATTTGTAAAATCATAACCTCATTTGATGTTTAATAGGCCTTTCCTTAATCCCTCCTTATTATCGAAGATATTCGCTTATCCAAGCTTCTGCCGGCCCGTTTAGCTTGGATAAGTGAGACTCTACTGTATTATATTATTAGCATAGCACAATGCTACATCCATTAATTCAACCGTTTATGGCTTGAAAATATTCTCTTAAAAAACAAAATCCAAAAAGCAAATCTTGATTTTGTTATTATATACAAAGAACATCATTTTAATACCCTATTGTAAATAATGGGACTTGAGCAACCACAGATTCTGGCATCCACAGGAGATCCTGGAACCAAACTCAGGAGATAACAAAGGCTTAACCAAACAATTGTCTTCCATTTCCTAAATGCTTGTCTTCCATTCTTAATCAACTTGCTCCATCCTAGTTGATATAGCAACTACCATAGCTTCGGCACCATATTATTTTCTTCTCCTGCTTAGCCACTGCTTCAAAGACCAATAACAATGCACTTACCAACGGCACCAACACAGATGAGCAATGGCAGAGAATCCATCCTTGGGTGAACACTGGCGATGTGCAGAAGCTTTGAGGAGGCTGGGAGGTGATTTCCAAGATCTTGTCAGAAGAAGTGGGTGTTAAAACCATAGTGCTGCATGTAACTAGTATGAGGTGAAGCAAGTGCCAGCAATTTTTGCAAAAGAGAGGGATATGAAACAGAGGGCCAAAGGGGAAGTTGAGTCAGGAGCAGCAGCGGAAAGTGTGGGGGGAGTTGTGGTTTTGGTGACCACAGGGAACGCCCCCCAAATAGATAGATTACTACTCCACCACCTGGTCTGGTTCAATAGACTAAAATAAATGTTTCAACCTTTATCTCACAATTAATGTTGTACATTCAACAAGTATGGTGCTGTGGAATGCACCCACTGGTATCAATATCGACAAAATACAAGAGAGCAGCTTCCTGCTCCATGAAGTTTACTATCCAAAATATGGCACAAGGCAAAAAAAGTAGGTGGGAAAGAATAGGCCAGGGAAGAACATGTACCTTGTTCACTTAGGGCCCATCTACACAGCACATAAAGCATGGGATTTCCCAAATTAAAAGGGGGGGGGGGGTAGTGGCTACATGACACAAGTGGTAAATTCCAATTGATTCGCTGCAACAGACAAAAAACATGAGGTAAAAAGGTCCCCTTTTATCCTGATTCAGGCCAGAAAATGTGCATATTCACATCACTGTATATTTCTGAACTTGCAAAAAATATGATTTCCTTCCTTTCCCCCTGTGGAGACTGTGCAGCACATGTCAACTTTTTAAAAGACCAAAACAGCTGATCAGCTGACTAGGCTGTGAAATGGACACACAACTAATTTAACGGAAGCATGAATGGAGAGCAATTAGAATTCTCTGAAACTCTTTATTTTAAATTTTATAATATTAAACAGAGCTTGAATAAAAAGTTGGGGGGAAGAGAGAAATCTGGCAGATTTTAAAAAATTCCCTCTGTTATGTGCTGAACTTTATATGCGCACATGCAAATCTGCTTGTATTTATATTAAGATATTTGCATATGTGCATATACAGTCCAGCACATAATGGAGTGATTTAAAAAAACAAACCTTCCCTGTCCACCCTCCAGCTTATTCCAATACAGAGGAAGCCTGTGAGGATGATGGGAGAAGAAATCCCGAGACCCATAGGTCTCTGTGAAAACATGTTCTCAGGTACTGGGGTGGGGTTGGGGGTGGGTGGGTTGTCCTCCATTTAAAATTCAAATTTTCATGCTGTCTGGAAGCGCCCTTAATCCTATATAGCAGGCATGGGCAAACTTCGGCCCTCCAGATGTTTGGGCTCCAACTCCCACAATTCCTAACAGCAGGTAGGCTGTTAGGAATTGTGGGAGTTGACATCCAAAACACCTGGAGGGCCAAAGTTTGCCCATGCCTGCTATATAGGTTGAGTTTCTTTATGGAGTAAAGATGAAGGGGTTGCAACCACGTTTTCAAGAGAAAAGTATGCATCTGAATATTGCCAACATGTTGAAGACAAATGGGATTACAAAGTAATTTTGTGTAAGGGTATATGGAACTATAATGCAAATATTCCTTGTTTATTTGCTGGAGGTGTAGTCCAAAACATCTGTAGGGTTCTGGGTTGGGGAAAGTTTCAGCCTTAACATTTGTATGGAAAGATCTTCTTTTAATCCACTTATAAAATGTTCGGCTCTGACTCCACTGGCAAGTTGCTTTCTGTTTGAAAGCAGTTTCCTTAGATAAGGAAGTAGAGTTCTAGTTTATTTCATTCATAAATAAAAACATTGTTAATTTGCATTTCTACTATAGGCTGATGGCATCTTTTCTGCCATAAGAACAAAGTGCTAAGATTGCTATACTTTATCGCTTCTTTGGTTAGATTACATATTTGATATACTATAATCGTGCTCCTAACCTAAGAGAACAGAGAACTTTGTTCAGATGATGTAGTGCTTTAACCAAAAGCATAAATAAATAAATAAATATAAAATGATTATTTTCCTTAGCCTTTATGTAGATGAAAATCATCACTTAATGAGCCAATGAGATTTCTTTTCATGTCAGGAGCGATTTGAGAAACTGCAAGCTGCTTGAAAGAATTGGCCATCTGTAAGGACATTGCCCAGATATTTTGATGTTTTACCATCCTTGTGGGAGGCTTCTCTCGTGTCCCCACATGGGGAGCTGGAGCAGACAGAGGGAGCTCATCCGCGTTCCTTCCAAATTCATATCTCCAACCTGTCAGTCATCAGTCCTGCTGGCACAAGGGTTTAACCCAGGGGTCCCCAAACTAAGGCCCGGGGGCCGGATGCGGCCCTCCAAGGTCATTTACCTGGCCCCCACCCTCAGTTTTAGACTTCACACCAACAATCCTACTTAACCTGACTATCTCATTGGCCAGAAGCAGGACCACACTTCCCATTGAAATCCTTATAGGTTTATGTTGGTTAAAATTGTTTTTATTTTTAAATATTGTATTGTTATTTCATTTACAGTAGAGTCTCACTTATCCAACGTTCTGGATTATCCAACGCATTTTTGTAGTCAATGTTTTCAATATATCGTAATATTTTGGTGCTAAATTCATAAATACAGTAATTACTACATAGCATTACTGCGTATTGAACTACTTTTTCTGTCAAATTTGTTGTCTAACATGATGTTTTGGTGCTTCATTTGTAAAATCATAACCTAATTTGATGTTTAATAGGCTTTTCCTTAATTCCGCCTTATTATCCAACATATTCGCTTATCCAACGTTCTGCCGGCCCGTTTATGTTGGATAAGTGAGACTCTACTGTACTAATATTGTGCTATGGTAACAATTGAATATATTGTGTATACATATAATATTGATACAAATATTATAATGTAATACAATATAATACTAACAATTATACAATATAATAATATTAATTATACATTATATATTACATGTAATATTACTAATAATATTACGGTAGTGGTATAGGACAATATAGTAATATATAATGCTAATATGTGTGAGAGGGTGGGGTATAAATGTAATAAATAAATAAAATAGTTGTTGGGTTGTTGTTTTTTTTTTTGCACTACAAATAAGACATGTGCAGTGTGCATAGGAATTTGTTTGTATTTTTTTCAAATGATAATTCGGCCCCTCAACAGCCTGAGGGACCATGAACCGGCCCTTCACTTAAAAAGTTTGAGGATCCCTGGTTTAACCCATTGCATCACCAGATTAAACCCATATGATTAAAATACTAAATGCATAATCCTTGGCAACCGAAGTCAGATTTCATCCAGTTCTATGCAGACTTACTAAAATATAAAGCACCATGTAGCAGTTTATTCAGCATAATGGACACTGAAGCCTATCTAAAGATATGAAATTTCCAGAAATTTTGAAACCGGTGTATGTGTATGTTTCTGTTGTTGGTTTGTTTGATGAGAGGAGGAAAAGATAGAAACTGGAAAAAATTAGATTATTGGCATTGTTTACAGATAGATACTCATTTTATTACATGGGTAGCTGAGCGAATGATGCCTTTGCATTCCATTTTTAAACCTGTAGCCCTCACATCCCTAAACCCATTTACACGACTTCAATGAATTGAAGTTTCCTTCCCATCCCCATCAAATGCTTTCGGATGTAGAAATTCAGGTATAGCAAATATATATGTATCGTGTTCAAAGCCTGAATTCTGATATCACGGTGTTAAATACCGTGTTTCCCCGAAAATAAGACAGTGTCTTATATTAATTTTTGCTCCCAAAGATGCGCTAGGTCTTATTTTCAGGGGATGTCTTATTTTTCCATGAAGAAGAATTCACATTTATTGTTGAACAAAAAAATGAACATTTATTATATACTGTACGGTAGTTGTCATCATAAACCAGCATAACCAGACAAACTGTGAATCCTATCAAGATTTTTTTATTACTACCAATATTTCCATGTACAACACTTTATGGTACGTACATTTACTGATCCTGCATGCTCGGGTGTTCTGTTTGGCAGGTGCTGGGCATGCTTCCAAACAAAAACTTTGCTAGGTCTTACTTTTGGGGGAGGCCTTATATTTAGCAATTCAGCAAAACTTCTACTAGGTCTTATTTTTCAGGGATGTCTTATTTTAGGGGAAACAGGGTAGTAAGATTATATTATTAATTCCTTTGGCTTTTGTTCAGTGTACAAAGGTTGAAAATATTCTCTATTGCGGTTGAGGAAGGAGCAGCCTCTACATTCTATTTTGCAATCTCTTGCTTTGCTGAGAGAGAAGGGGCAAACTTTGAAAATATGAGTGTTGAAAGTAGGTAGACCAAGAAGATAAGCAATTCAGAATCCCCACTTCCTGCCCTTTTCCTCCAAGCTTCACAGCTTCTGCCCTCAATTCTACTCTTCTGGCTCTCGTAAGCCACACTCGGACTTTTCTTTACAACATTTACATTGGCTTTCAAAGCCCATAGGGAATTGCTGAACAGGTAACAGTATAATAATAATTTAAAATTTAAATGAATAGTATTTAGTAGAATGTTGAATTTTGGTGAATAATATCTGTACTACAGAACAGTGGCATCACAAAACACATAACCACATTTCCAAAGATAAAAGTGATACATACTTATTTGTGTACAGCTTGCATAGATATATAGACATATTTTTCTTTGCGGTTTTTGATTCTAGTTTGATCCTTTGGATTGTACCAATAATAGTCTCTTCAATGAGAGTGCAATAGCAGAGAGTAACATGTCAAGGATTTGAGAAGTGAACAGTAGCCATTAAACCGGGCAGGAAGTTGTGTGGCAGACTACTAGATGCCCATCCCTGGGGACATATCTATAGACTTCTTTTCTTAGTTAGCAGTTGCTGTCCACATATTGCTCAGTTTTACTTTGCAGACTTCAAGGGAAGGAGCGGTTTCACTTTCAAATCAACAAGGAGGTGCCAGACTTGGTATCCGATTCTTTATTCTGAGCATAATAGTTGATCTACTTATACATGTGTATGCAGTTGGCAGAAACAGAGGTGACATTGACAACAACTTGTTGAATATCTGAAATGTAGTTCAGCCAGAGGGAGGCATTCTGCACATTTTGGAGGTTTTAAAATTGAAGAAGCAACTGAGGCTGGCCATATACACTGCCATATAATCCAGTATCTGACTCCAGATTATCCATTTTGAATTGGATTATATGAATCTACACTGCGATATAATCCAGTTCAAAGGGGATAATCTGGATTCAGAAACTAGATTATATGGCAGTGTAAAATCACATAATCCAGTTTGAATCAGATAATCCGAATTTAGTAACTGGATTATATGGCAGTTTAGATCCAGCCTAAAGCTGAGGAAGGTTAGGAGACTGGATTGGTGTCCTAGGAAAATTTGGAGACCCATAACTCCAAACTGCAGTTCTTCCATGATTAACTGCACTACAATATCCCCAAACACTTTCAGGGTATGTGGGGAGCATTTTCACTATGCTTTTAGGGCTCTGCATACAGTGGCATCACTAGGGGAGTGCAGACTATATCAGTAGGTGACCCCATCAAAACGTCTGTCTATAAAATTTTCATACAGCATTTTGGCAGAAATAAATTATTATTTTAAAATAAAAATATACCTGCACTAAATATAACCACAAAAGCTTTTTGTGGTAAGCCCATGGCTGTTATCCATATGCCCACAAGGATAAAACTCCGTGTTAATTTACTTTTGGAATCTTTTAATCATGTGGATGTGCTACTGTCAGAGTTATCATTATTACCCAATTACAATGACACTTCAAATCACATGGTTTGATCTGGACAATCATGCACTGTTGTTTTAATTGCTGCTGGCTCTTTTGTAGTCCCCAATTTTGTCAAATATTCTGCTATTTTAACTACAATATTCTATGTGGCCTGGCATGGGAGGAGGTAATATGGGTTACCATAGCAGGTGACACCAACTCTACTTTATATCCCCTTTTCAGGTCTATGGAAGCCTTTTTTAAATTGTGTTTTTCAAAAGCTCTCCTAGGCTCTCCTCCCCCAATCCCACAATATCTTTTAAAGGGCATTTGGGGGCAAATTTAGACAAAGATACCCCCTTCAAAAGGATGTTCTTGTCTAAACACTATGCAAGGGGTTTTTTTTTGGGGGGGGGGGTTTGGTAAAGATTGGGTTTGATTATCTATCTATCTATCTATCTATCTATCTATCTATCTATCTATCTATCTATCTATCTATCTATCCCACCCCCCACCCCCCAAAACCCTGATGCCACCAAACAGTGCTAGGGTCCACATGTGGTCTGAAGATTGTACTTGCTCCACCCAGGTCAATACAATTATATGTGACTGTGAATTAGTATTTTTCCTACCCAGATCAGGCACTGATTATTTTTCTGGCTCCGGAGTGTAGATAACCAAAGGTTGGCTGTTTTTGCCCTTATCGTGCCAACAAGGGTCAAAGAAAGGGTAGAGGTTGCCTGTAAACCGCTCATGGAAGGCAAACATCTGCACCAGGTTATCTTCATCACTGGCATCATAGAAGGACAGGATACCATCATCAAAGCTGAGGTACATGCCAATGCAGGTGGGCTTATTCTCCAGCTTCAGCGCCCGTGGCTCCTTGTGTTCCACGTGGGCCTCGTAGGTCTTCCCATCCTTGAAGCCCAGCACCCAGAAGCCGTTGGAAGGAAGTGGGTTGAGGCGGCCCTTGCGCCCCGTCTCAGCCGAGATGACTCCCAAGGTCCAGCGGGGCTTGTCGCCCACGGTCACCTCCCAGTAATGCTCTCCCTGTGAGAAGCTCTGGCGTGACACCACGCAGTTGGCCTTGTCGAAGCGCTGGGGGTCATCCACACTCACGGCCTGCTTGTGCTCCACGCACTCCACCCGCTTGCCATCGTCAGAGACCACCAGGTTGGGGTGAGCAGTGTCTGGGTCAAAGGCCAGGTTCTCCAAGGCTGGGAAAGAAAAAGGAGGACAGCATTGTCTATTTCACGCCCCACAACTATAGGATGAAGTTATCACTTTAGGTGCCAAGACACCAATCTATGGAATCCTAGGATCTGCAGTTTAAGGAAAATTCACTGCCAGGCTATTCTTTTTCCTCATCCATATTATAATTTCCATTTGTATTTTCACTTCTTAGTAATCTGCTTCTTAGCAAGCTTAGTACAGTCATCACTTTCGGTGCAATGACACCAACCTATGGAATCCTAGGATCTACAGCTTAGGAAGCATTCACTGCTAGAGAGTTCTTGTGCCTCACCCATATTACAATTTCCATTTGTATTTTCTCTTGTAAGTAATATATGCTTAGTATTGCCAACTCTTCACATTTCCTGGGGTTGGAGTCATAGGACCCCTGTGAATGTCGAAAAACTACAAATAAAAATAAATTGCTTTTTTAACTTGAGAGAACACCTTTCTAGGGATCTCTAGATCCTCCTGTTTGGCCCTGGTCAGCTTCAGCTGGAGGACCTAAAGATTCCTACAGAATTGTTCTCTCAGGATCCCTAGGGCCTCCAGTAGGGCTCTATGGGCAACTTCCAGTGGACATCGACCCTAGAGTTGCATTGGAGGACCTAGTGATTCCAAGAGAGAACATGATAATCAAATTTGTAAATAATCAAATCAGCAGAAGTCAATCCTGCAGATGTGGGGGTATGATTTTGCAGTCATTAATAAAATTAAAAGAGACAAAGTTCAAAAGCTAGAAATCCCATAATCTCATAGAATGGATATCTAATAGTTAAAGCAATATCGACTTGCTATAATTGTATAGTCTGGAACAGACTGTAAGAGGGGAAATGAATGTGAGGAAATATTTTGCTTTTTTCAAAAGAAAAAGATTTAATAAGTGGGTGGACTTCCTATATTTTGCTCTCTTTTGAACTAAACGGGTTGGTTGATTCAGAATCATATGACCACTTTTAATGTGCTAACAAAGAATGACTCAGTGGAATAACCAGACATTGGTTTGCTGGGTTGAGGGATGATTCCTAACTATTCTTGAGGACACCCCTTTGTATTGTTTTCCAGATCAATATCACTACTTCATAAGAAGCTACACTCAACTTGGGTTTTTTGGAGAGGTGGAAGAAGTCAGGCACAAAGTGATACAGAAAGGTGGCACCATATATTGTGGATAGAGGAGTCCTCTCCAGCTGTTAAAAATATATATGTGCAAACTTCTGACTTTCAACATGCAGTTGCAACCTAAGAAGACCATCACCTGGCATCAGTGCACGGTACATCTTCCTCCACACCTGGAACTTGAACTCATCTGAAATAATGGGGAGCTGGATGTCCATGCGAGCAATAGGTGGGGATTCTCCAAGGATCTTCTGCAGTCTTTTGCAAGGAGGGAAGGAGGGGCACACTTGAGACAGCAAGAGACATTCAGGGCACTTCCAGAAAATGTGGGCTTACAAGGGAGGACAAATAAACCCGGGACCTGAGAACATGTCCCCACACAGACATGTCGGTCCTGAGATTTCTTCCTCTGCTATCCTCACAGGCCTCCTCTGTATCGGAACAAGATGGAGGGGGGATGGAGGACATCGGGCAGAATCACTCTGAACTTTTTTTTTAAAGAATTACTATACTTTTATAAGAATTACTACATAATAGTGCCGAATCTCATAAGCAAATCTGTTTATAGTTATATTAAGATATTTGCATGTGTACATTGCATGTGTAGATGGGCCCTTAAGGTCATACAGGTTGAACATCTCTTATCTGGAATTCCGACATCCAAAATACTCAAAAATCCAAAATTGCCTATATGGGCGGCTAGAAAGTGAGACCTTTGCTTTCTGATGAGTCAATGTACCCAAACTTTTGTGCCTCAAATTATTAACAATATTGCTTAGAAAATTTAATTCAGGTTATTTGCATGAAACATTCACGCATTTTAGTGTTTGGACTTCAGTCCTGTTTCCAAGATGTCTTATTATATATGTAAATGCAAACACGGATCTTCCAAAATCTGAAATCCAAAACACCTTTGGTCCCAAGCAATTCTGATAAGGGATAGCCAACCTATATTTCATTTCTTTGTTCTGAATTTTCAAAACTTGTCCTTTAAACATCGTAATCATTCAAGTTTGAGAAAAATTCAAGAGTGGCAGAGATGCACTATAAATTAAGAATATATCAATTATCCTGTATAGTTAAAAGGGCATCATTAGTCCACAATGATATGTTGGAAGGTTCCAAGGAGCCCATATACCCGAATCAAAGTAATTAGAAAAGAAATCATAAAGGAATGAAACACACACACATCCTCAAAAGGGCAAGTACAGAGTATATTCATTGGGCATAAAGTGCATATAGATGTGATAAAAAGAACAAATGGAGTATCTTGAAATCAGGTATTTCTGGCCAGACCGGACTCTAAAACAAGAAAATTGTTACACTGCAATATTTGTTATTGGACCAGTTCCTTTGATCATGAAAAGCCAACTTATTTGCATGTTGCAATAAAATTAAATTATGTGTCATGAAGCATCGAATTGACAGAGTACTTTGGTTCTGATTTTTCTTTTGGAAGGCAGTTAAAGATTTGCTACTTTCTTCCCCCTCCTATTAGCATGAAAATAATTAGACATTACTCTCTCATTGAGGGCCTTTTAAAAAAAGATTGCGGTGATATATGAATTGAGAGTTTAAGGTGGGCACAGAAGAGCACAAACATTTATGATAAAGGCCTTCTACTTCTACTGAAAAGGGACTGAAAAAAGGACTGGGAAAAATACATGCAAATCTCAGAGAAGCAATGCTCTTATAGGGGAATCCTTGCTTACCTGCTGGCAACCAGGCAGTATTTCTGTAAAAAAGGAATTTAAAAATGTGAATATGAAATAAGAGTAATTAGTCCCTATATCCTACAATAAACATCCCATTCCAGTGGTTCCTTTGAAATATGGATGTAAATATGGATGCTTTGCAAAAACAACAAAAACATGCTATTCATCATTAAATCAGAGAATCTGATTTTAAGATTTTTGTTCTTTACAGCAATATGAGTCCTGTGGGCAGACACTGCAAACATAAGGGAAGTGGCATGTTGTAATGTTTGAGAAGAGTTTCAGCGTTAAAGATGATGAAACAGATAAGGACAGAACCAATGACTAAAAAATATTGTGATGGGAGCTGGGCAAGGCACATATCCTCAGAATGACACATTACACATTCATGGTTGCAGTAGTGACTCACAAGTAGAACCATATAGTGTGCTTATGCATCACTATGTGTGTATTGTTGTCAATGAGTGCTGTGTTACATTACATGATTGCACACAACATATAGATCTAAACTTAATGATTACGGTTCTTCTTAATCCTTGCTTAGGGTGTCTTTATATTGTAGAATTAATACCGTTTGACCCCACTTTCACTGCTATGGCCCAATGGTATAGAACCTTAGGATTTGTAGTTGGCGAGACACCAGCAGTATTCATTGGAAGAAATGGCAAAAGACCTTGTAAAACTGCAACACCCAAGATTCCATAGCATTGGGCCATGGAATTGTATTAATTCTAAAATTTCCACATTTGTGATTTTGACTTTTTGGGATTTGATTATTCATGTATTTGATAAGAAATGTTTGCTCTATAAATCCCATGGTCCTCCAGTGTGTCTCTATGCTGGAGGACCTAGAGATTTCTATAGACACCTCTCCAGGAATCTCTAACTCATCCAATGCAATTGTGTGATCAGTGTTCAGTTGATGTTGACCGTAGAACACCTAGAGATTCTTACAGAAGTGTTCCCTTGGGTAAAAATAATGTCATTTCTTTATGTGTGTTTTTTTCTCATTTTCATGGGGGTCCCATACCCCTAAGCCCAGTGAATATGGAGCATTGACTGTCGATGCACCCTTTGTACAAAACTAGCTCGTGACTGAGATAGGGCTGAGGGTGCCTCACCCTGAGAAATTCAGTCTGTGGCTCGTCTTGCACCTCCCCAAGCACCGTCTCCATCTGCCTGAGCTGCTCCAAGTAGCAGGTCATGGTCTTGCGCTCGCTTTGCAAGGCATCGGTGGCTTGGTGCTGTACGCGCTCAGCTTCTCGGCCCAGAGATGCTTCCAGCGCTCCCAGATAGGCACGCATCACTCCTAGTTGCTCTGATACTTGCTGCTTGAACCGAGACACTGTGTCCTGAGATAGGCAGAACAGAGAGAGAGATGTTCTTAGATCACACTCATGAAAGTCCCCATTGTCAGGGATAATAATTACCGGTAATTCTCTTCTGTCCCATTTTTTCAGCTGCTTTGAAAATGTACTATTTTCTATTTTCTCCTTTCATTTTCTCTCTTGGTTCTCAGCTTACTTCAATTGCTGCATACTGGTGGTGCATCTACACTGCAGAATAAATGTCATTTGACACCACTTTAGCTGCCATGGGTCAATTCTATGGAATCCTGGGTAAGGTAGTTTGTTGGGGTGCCAGCACTCTGGCAGAGAAGGCTAGAAAGATCTTGTAAAATTACAACTCTCAGAATCCCATAGTACTGAGCGCTGGCAGTTAAAGTGGTGTCAAACTGCATTAATTTTCCAGTGTATATACACCCTGAGTTCAAAGTGGAGAAGTAGCTTACACCAAGTTAACTCAGTAGAGGGGAAAGAAGAGGAAAGTGAAGAGTGTTGCCCTTACCAGTAGGTTTAGGCAAAAGCAAAATGCTTCAGCTTCTCTTAGCTTGTGTTTTCTTCTTTCTTAATAACCTGTACTCTGATGTTGTTTGACTTCACTTTGCTGCTGTTCATCTGGAAAATGTTGAAATGTTTTCCTCGCTTCTGATTTATGCTGTTTTTCCCTAGTAAACAACTCAGGTTGTCTTTTGAGAATGCCCCCAAGGGCATTAAGGAAATAAGGGAAATAGAAAATATTATGAACATAAAAATTAGAAGTAATCCAGTGGAAATATTACTTTTAATTAAAAAAGAGGGTGAGAAAGATAAGAGGGGAAAAATTAATAGACATGCTGTTAACAGCAGCTAGATAACTAATTGCAAAATATTGGAAAGGAGAAATGAAAATACAAATTAATGAATGGTATAAAGAAGTTTGGCGAATGGCACTGAATGACAAGCTAACACCAAATTTAAAAGTAAAGAAGGGATTATGGAAAAAATGATTTTGAGTGTTTGGAGAAAATTTCTAGAAAAATTATTGGAAAAAGAAGACGGGAATTTACCTCCAAATGAAGAATTGAACTTTTGGTGGAACTACAGAAGAAGAGATGGCTCTGGGGAAGGGGAGCACAGGGGTGAATGTAAATAAAAGAGGGGGAAATGTATAGAATATGTTTATATAATTATAACTTTTTCTTAATAATTAAAAAATAATTTAAAAAAAGAGAATGCCCCAAAGGAGCTGAAAGCTTGGAGAACACAATTATCTTTATTAATTAATGCTTGTTCATTTGGACAGTGCTCAGTTTGGGAATACATGTTATGCTAGATTTTTATTTGTCAGTACATGGTGAGGTAAAATATATATTTTTAAAAAATCTATGCTTGACCTTCATACATACCTCACATATCCATTCTTAGAAATGACTCACCTCCACTTCTGCTATTTGGCGGTTCAGCAGAGCAATCGTCTTCTCTTTGCGCACTTGAGCCTCTTGCAGTTGGACTTGTTGCTGAGGAAGTTGCTTCTAAAATTGTTCCAAGAGCAGGAAAAGAGAACAAGGTCTTAGGCTGACCTCTGAGCAAATTTAATCAAAACTTTATTTAGCTGAATTTCAACCAAATGTCCCAATCCTGAGGGGTTACACAGCAAACTGCTGGATGTGCCCTTAGGTCGGAAAAGGGCTATGCTTCAAACATTGATATGTTTTTTGGGTTAGTTCTGTGCTGTTGTCTGCTTCACACAGGACAGGAACAACCAGGATCTCAATGGAAATTACTTTTCTATTATTAATGGGGTAGAAATTTTATTACCAGTCTTTTATAATTCTTTGTCTCCAGTCATCACAGAACGATTGAACTACATTGGAATTGGTGCCAGATGTAAAATGTTGGCCTGTCACTCGACTATCACCACTTTTCTTCTCTTGTATGATTTTAAAACATCTTTTGCATGATATAGAAGCCAACAAAGTTTTGAAAGTTTTCACGATGCATTTTGTACATTGGTTGGCCCAATAAAGACATAATTCTTTTGGGGGATTTTGGATTGTGCTGTGTTTTGGCCCTTGGCTGAAATGTCTACCCCTGAATATATTTTCTGCATCATATGTCCCTTGGAAGTCCACTTTCCTTCCGATTCACACTGGAATGGATGCACAGCAGTCAGGGTTCCCACTAAGCCAACAATGGGGAATTTGACCAATAGTTGGGGATGGTTTGGGTAGAAATCGTTGTGTGAGGACCGAGTAGAGACAGCACTATGTAGTGGTTTGAGCATTGGACTATGGGCCCTTCCACACAGCCATATAACCCAGAATATCAAGGCAGAAAATCCCACAATATCTGCTTTAAACTGGGATATCTGAGCCCACACTGCTATATATTCCAGTTCAAAGCAGAAAATGTGGGATTTTATTCAGTTTATTCTATGATTCTAGAAACCAAGGTTTGAATTCCTGCTCAGCCATGGAAACTCATTGAGTGACCTAGGGCAAATCATGCTTTTTTAGTATCAGAAGGAGGAAAAAGGAAATCCCATCTGAAAAAATCTTGCCGAGAGAACTCTATGATAGGATTTCCATAAGTTGGAAATGACTTGAAGTGACCAACAAAAATTACCACTAGCTGTGAGGGGGTGATGGACCCTTCAGCTAATATTCTATACCATCTACTGTCTCATCTGCCACCAATAAAGCTTATGCTATATCTGTAACATGTGTCAGTATCTGGCACCAAACAAACTGTGGAGGCTTGGATCTACATCCAGTTCCTGATCTGTTTTTGGACTGTTACCATGACAGATTCGGGGAAGGCAAAAAGGACCTATATGAAGACAGGCTTTTCCTTGTAGAAAATTCCCTAAATGTATTCAACTAGTCTGCAAGCCTACCTTTTTCTCCCTTGTCCATTGACTTTCTATGCCAGTGGTTCTCAACCTAGGGTCCCCAGATGTTTTTGGCCTTCAACTCCCAGAAATCCTTACAGCTGGTAAACTGACTGGGATTTCTGGGAGTTGTAGACCAAAAACATCTGGGGACCCCAAGCTGAGAACCACTGTTCTATGCAGAGGCATTTCTATGATTCTATGAACTGTTGGTGTTTAACCAACAGTTGGCAATGGTTTGAGTAGAAGCCCCTTTTGTAGCACTGAGCTAGTACCATTCAGGAAGAATTTTTATCGCAATGAAACAATTTGCCTAACTGTGACGTAGAAAAAGAGCTGATGTGAAGGGACATGAAGCCAAGAGGAGAAACGGGGAAATCTGTTCCCAGGTCCATGAGGTTTTGTACCCCGACACCTACCTTCATCCTCTGGTGGGCCTCAGCAGCAGTGATGATGTTGTGACCCCTGTGTTTGCCCAGGGAAGCACATACACCGCAGATGACCTGCTGGTCCTGCTCACAGTAAACACTCAGTGGGTCAAGATGCTCCTCACAGTGGTCTTGGGGAACCTGCTTGAAGCTTTGCACCAAGTTCTCCATTTGCTTGTTGATGCACAACTGCTCCACCTTAGTGCCAGCCTGGCAGACAGGGCATGAAGTGGCCTTGCCATCCTCATCCTTGGATGCCCTGGAGAGGCAATCCATGCAGAAGGTGTGTCCGCATTCTGTCGTCACAGGGGATTGGAACAGCTTCAGGCAGACGGGGCAACTGAGGTCCTGGTGCATGCCCTGAATGAGGCGCTGCTTGGAGCTGGTCATGGCGGCTGAGGATTGGAGCCTGAGAACCAGAGACTTTGCTTGTGATACTCATAAAACCATATTCCACTTTCTCTGCTATATACACATAGATCCTACCCGTAAGACCTCATAATTGCCTCAAATGGGACAAGCCATAAATAATAACAGCAATCATTATCATCATGCATTCACTACCCACTTCTTCTAATACATTTACATAGCTTTAAAGCAGATGATGGAGTCCTGGTGGCTGTGTTAAAGCACTGAGCTGCTGAACTTGCAGACCAAAAAGTCGCAGGTTGAAATCCCTGGAGCAGAGTGAGTGCCCGCTGTTAGCTCCAGCTTCTGCCAACCTAGCAGTTTGAAAACATGCCAATGTGAGTAGATCAATAGGTACTGCTCCGGCGGGAAGGTAACGGCACTCCATGCAGTCATGCCGGTCACATGACCTTGGAGGTGTCTACGGACAACATCGGCTCTTCAGCTTAGAAATGGAGATGAGCACCAACCCCCAGACATGACTGGACTTAATGTCAGGGGAAAACCTTTACCTTTACTTTTAAAGCAGATGATGACATCAATACAACTCAAGGTTTTCTATTCATCAATCAGAATGGAGACTGCAGTCAAGAAATTAGACGAAGACTAGAACTTAGAAGGGTAGCTATGAAGGATCTAGACAAATCCTTAGGTGTCAAGAAAATTATCGAATACTAAAATTAGGATATTATCCCTAGAAGCCAAGGTAACTAAACGGAGACTGTTGTACTGTGGCCATATAATAAGAAGGTATGTCTTATTAGCAAAGATAATAATGCTTGATAAGGTAGAAGGTTGTAGGAAAAGAGTAAGAGCACATTCCAGGTAGATGGACTCAATCAAGGAAGCCATGATCCTGAGTTTGCAAGATCTGAGCAGGGCTGTTGAGGATAGGGTGACTTGGAAGTTTCACATTCATAGGGTTGTCATAAGTTAAAGTTGGCAGTTAACAACAACAACAAAAAAACCATGGTTAAATGGCATTTAAAACCAATACATAACAAACTCAAACAATCGGTACTTCAACATTTATAATTTACAATACTCTGGATAGATTACTGGATAGATCTATCTCTGGATAGATTCCTGCTGTTTTAAACTTAGCTGGCATATCCAGATGACAAAACCCTTCTGGCAGTCCTTCTACAATCTGAGGGTGGCCAAAGAAAATGTCCTGGAGATATCAGTTGTCAGCCTAGTTTTGTAGGCTGACTAGCTGCCTCATCACACTACAGCATGAACCCACTTTAAATCCAGTTTCTACCTCCTGCAGAATTTTGGGGTTTGTAGTTTGGTGAAGCCCAGGACCTGTCTGGCTGAGCTATTTAAAGCCCCCTCCCTAAAGTGGATTTAAAGTGGACCCAAGCTCTAGTGTGATGAGGTCCTTTAGATCTCAAATGTAACTAGAGTTTTGAAAACTTAGTTTTGGGATTAGAAATTTCATAATCCTCCATCTGAAACATGAATGTAGTCCAAAAAGTAACTAAATTTAAAATGTAAAATTTTAAGCTCTGCGTGTAACCCTATACAGCACAGCTCCTTGTCATATATCTTAAAGACTTAGAAATTTGAGACAAATGAGAATGAGTGAGAGTTCTATGATGATTCTAATAAAAGTTGGATTGTTAGAGAAACTGAAAAACTAAGAAAGTTTATAAAGAGGAAGGGACTCAAACAGGAATTGTCCAGAAAAGGATCACTGCTGCCATCTTTTGCCTTTGCACCATAGTTCCTATTTGGTTGACCTTCACACTCACAGTCTCTTCCAACTACACCTCAGGATTGTAACCAAATATACCTCTGCCCTAGGATTCATTCATTTTCTCTCTGTTCCTGTTAAATCCTACTTTTAAAAAGTTATGTTGCCTGCTGTTTTCCCCCTTCTTTCCCAAAGTGAGAGACAAAGTGGTGCTAAACAGCTTTTACAATGTAGATGCACCTCCGCTTAAGTTGGCCTTCAAAACCAGTTTGCCCAGCTTTCTGGACTTCGGGAGATTGGCTATTCCTGGTTTCATCGCTATCCCCGCCTCATCCTCTGTGCAATTTTGTTCCTCTACTGCTTGCTCAGGGCTAAGACAGCTTGATCTATTGCAAGTTGGAGAGAAATGCTAAACTTGTAAGGCAGCTGCTGGGCTCTTTGCTGGACATGGTGACAAATGCCCTATAAATAGTTCAGAAGGGAAAACCAGAGTGGTAACTGGAGCCCAGCTCTGAGCCGTGCCTGCCTGCTTCTTTCTGTCTTCTCTCTCTCTATAGTATACTGTTGCATGTTACTATAGTGTGCCTTTATGTGACTGTACAGTGAAAGCTAAATTGTAAATTTTACACCACTCTGCAATGCATGACATGGTATGTTTTTAGAAATAAGACCTCTGCACCCTCTCATAGGGTCGCCATAAGTCAGAAACAATTTTGAGGTACAAAGTAATAATAACCTAACGTCAGTCTTAAGTCTTTTCAGATTTAGGATGACATTTTCTTTCAGCAATGCATATGTTTTTCCTCTTCCCAAAAACCTTGCAGTTGCTTTCCTCTGGAACTGAGAGGGTATATGACTTGCTCAAGCTCATCATGATGAATCCAACGGTGCACATTGGGAGCATGGGGAACCTACTTACCTGTTGCTCCATCCCATGAGGGAAGCGTCGGCCGCCTGGTTTCCCCCCATTGACCCAAACAACATGGGAAGTGTCCCGTGTTGCCGCCATGTGCCACTTTGTTTTTACTTTTACGATAGAGTCCCACTTCAAGGGATGGGAGCCAACAGGCTCCGTCACAAACATAAAGACGAAGTGGCACATGCAGCCGAAAAGTACCTGGTCTGATGAAGTCCCCAGTGAGTTTCATGTCTGAATGAAGATTTAAATTAGGAAATGGCAAACCCTTTCTGAACAAATCTTTCCATTTGCTTTCAGGTCAACATAAGTCAGAAACAATAATAACTACAACCTAGGCTCTCTTTTTAATTTTGTCTTTTATATATGGTACAGGCAGTCCCTGAATTACAAACATCAGACTTACAAATGAGTCACAGTTACAAACCAGAGTTAGATAACAGGAATGAGAGAAATCAACCCCTTGGAAGGAAAATTCACTTCTGGAAGAGTTAGCATGGGAAAAATAGTGTCCCTACTAAAGCTTTATCACCAATCCTTGTTTTCACAACATGCCAATTTTTTCAAAATCCAATTATCACAGCGACAGAAAATGAGGTGAAATCTTCTCAACAGAGACACGGACAGCAAAACAAACACCATAGGGGTGTCAACCCTCTCCTATGCTATCCAAAGCTTTAAAATATACATTTTTGCTAAAGTTACACTTTAAAAATGTACCTGTTCTGCCTTACAAACAAATTCAACTTAAGAACAAAGTTACAGAACCAGTCTTGTTCGTAACTTGAGGAGTGAGTGTTGGATTAGACTCTGGCAGACTAGGGTTTGAATCCCCATAGTTCTGGAATCTCACTGGGCACTCATTCTCAGCCTCAGATGAAGGCAACTGTGACACCCCCCCCCCCCCCCGCAATCATGCAAAAACAAAACAGAAAACCAAAGCAAAGCCCATAATAGATTCATTTTAGGGTTGCCATAAGTCTGAAATAATTTGAAGGCACACAAAACCACCACTACAACAATGCCCATTGCCTAACTTATCTGTAACATGATTAAAGGGATGAAGAATGAATATAGAAGAAAAAGGAAGGAAGGAAGGAAGGAAGGAAGGAAGGAAGGAAGGAAGGAAGGAAGGAAGGAAGGAAGGAAGGAAGGAAGGAAGGAAAAAAAACCACATAAATATCCTTACTAGAGAATGCAAATGTTTAGGGGAACCAGCAGTATTCGCAGAGCACGTATCCAGTAATCAGGCAGACACCAAAGAGACAGCAACCATCCTGGGACAAGTAGAGACGTCAAGTGAATTACATTCAGTCCTACACAGATCCTCCTATATATAGCTCAATAATGCACCCTGATTCTGGGAAGGGTAGGATGTTGCCTAGTTTGTCTCTTTCTCTTTCTGAACAAGGCTGGGAAGGGGAAGGATCACAGTATGCTCAAAATAGGTTTCTTTTAAGAAGGCTCCTTGATGCTGACTTCTATCCAGCCCTCTAAAGACGAATGTTTGACATTTTTTATGTGGCACTCTTATCACTCCTACTTGTTTCTGTGGGCGGACAGTGCTTAGTTGATTTCTCAAATGCATGCAGAAGCTGAGGGCTAGGGTTGCAAGAAGGAAGCTAGAGTGTCCAGTTTCCCAGCAAAAGGATATCACAGAATGACTGACAGCTCATAATTATATCTGGCCTTTGAGGATTTGGGGGAATAGGTAGAGCAAACTGAGTGGGTGTATGGTGTGCGGGATGGGAGATGATCTGGGGGATGATATATCAGGTGGGTGGTCCATGGGATAAGACTGAATTATAGCAGATGATAGGGTGAATATCCACCTTAAATATACAGCTTCAGAATACAAACGTGGATTCATATAAATGAACCTCATCCACACCTTGCAATATGATAATATAAAATGTAATTGCACAAAGAAAACTAGCAGGCAAAGTTGTATTTGGTTAGGGTGCAACTTTGCCAATAGAAATTGTGAGTAGCTTCAAGGTCTTTCTGATTCAGGGAGGCTCTAAGGCAGGCATGGGCAAACTTAGGCCCTCCAGGTGTTTTGGACTTCAACTCCCACCATTCCTAACAGCCTCAGGCCCCTTCCTTTCCTCCCTCAGCTGCTTAAGCGGCTGAGGGAGGAAAGGAAGGGGCCTGAGGCTGTTAGGAATGGTGGGAGTTGAAGTCCAAAACACCTAGAGGACTCAAGTTTGCCCATGTCTGCTTTAAGGTGAATGTATCATGGGGTTTTCATGGAAAGACTGATTTAGATAAGATTTGTCTGAGGCTGAGAAAATGAGACACTCCCAAAGACATCCAGTGAGGTTCTGTAGTTGGGCGAGGATTCAAACCCTGGTCCTGGTCCAATACCATTTTATTACATTGGCTAGAAACCCTAGACAATTTATTTAAAGCTATTTAAACCTATCCAAGAGAGGCACATAGTGGTTAATTCTAATGCAAAAGAAGACTCATTTGCAGGCCTTAAAAAAGAGGAAGGAATGGGAAAGAAGAAAAGATATGTGGCAGTTCCCTAAAGAGTCAAGACTAACTGGTTTTTATTTTTTGCATGAGCTTTCAAGGCTATAAACTCACTTTTTTGGATGAAATACAGAGTCATATTAAGATCTCAGATAGTAACAGAAGAGCCCATAGACATAATACCTAAAATATTGGAAATTATTGAGAACTAAGTGTCCGGGCTTACAATTAACAAACAGCAAACAAAAACAATGATTAAGAATATCTGGTAGATAGTCTTGAAGGAAAGGACAGATATTGAAATTGTCAACAAAGTTAAGTGTCTGGGAATCTATATGACTATGAAAAATCTGGACTTATATAAAAAAACAACTATGAGAAAGCATGGAATGAAATACAATTTTTTAAAAATGATTATCCCAGTTAGAATTTCATTTGCTGGGAAGAATATATGCAATCAAAATGAATGTGCTCCCTAAAATGATATTTCTTTTCCAAACAATACCAGTATTATTAAAGCATTCCTACTTCTAACAATGGAACAAAGATATTAGCAAATTCATTTGGAAAGACAAAAAAACAAAGAATTAAGATCAAATCATTGCAAGACTCTACCAAATTTTAAGCATGGATGAGATTACAAATTGTAAAGTCTCTTGATGGGTGCCTATCTTCATCTCTAGAAAATTAGTCTTTTCTGCTACTGTTATTCTGTTTGCTATGGACCCATCTAACTGAGCAAAAGCCACTGGTGTTTTTAAAGGTTGGACTTTTATTCCCAACCGATCAGCCAGAGCTGAGGCGATTAAACATCTTGTGCATCCACAGTCTATTAGGGCCTCCACTTTTACCCTGTGGCCCGTCTCTGTGTTTTATTGTTCCACCATTAGACAAATAGTGTTGAAATTAAAACTCACCGGCGCGTCTTTTCCCTGGGATACTGTGATCTGCCGTTGGGCGTCTAAAGCAGATTGTTGTCATTTCCCTGCAGCCATTCTGTGTTGTCTTCCATGTCCAGCTCCTCTGTTTCAGCTGGCATTCCACCTGGGGCCCGAGTTGTCTCCGTCACCGTTGACACCTTTTCTTTGGCCACATTGGGAGGGGGGGGATCTTCTGACCAATTTCTGATCTTCCCAACAAGTGCTTTAAATTCTGACATCTGCCTGTCTCCTTGGTATACCTTTCTAAGTTGCACTTTAGCTTTAATTTCTGCCAAAGGATCTTGAAAACTTGCTTTTAAGGCTTCCTGGAGCGGACACAATGTAGGGGATTGAGTGTCATACATCTGCATCAGCCAGTCTGCTGCTGGTCGCTTTAAGTTTGCCCTGACAGCATGGATTTTGGCTCCTTTCAATGGGAAAAAAGTAAAAACTTGGCTATGGGACCAAGCCTGTGGGCAGTAAGCAATACAAGGAATGATCATGGATTATGTGCAATTGTTATTTGACACTTGGAACAGCCTTGGACTATGACATCTGATTATGTGATTTGAATGTTTATACTGATATGTTTTAACTCTACATTTTTAATTGTCTAAATGTTATGTTTTATGATTTAATTGATAGTATATGTTATTGTTGCTCATTTTTTAAGATTTTTATATGTTTGTAAGGCATTAAATTTTGTCATAAATATGTTGGAAACCGCTTTGAGTCCCCCCTAGGGTGAGAAAAGCAGTATACAAATGAAATAAGCAAATAAATAAATCTCTTTTAATCGGGCCTTGGAGTCTGTAAATGTACATATTTCAAGCTTCTGTTTCCATGGTGAGCAATCTCTCATCCAAAGTGGGACTTTACTTTCTTACTTACTTAGGAGATCCCCCGTTGTCCAAGTATGATGGCCTTCCAAGTGCAGTCTTTTGGCGATGGATACGTAACTGTGGAGCCCTCTTCTTGACCCGCATGTCTTCCACAGTGAAGATATCCATTTCCAGGTTGAAGGCGGTCTTGATCCACCTTCCTCTTGGCACAGTTGGCTGAACAAACATCAGCTGACTTTATCGTACCAGGCACGGAAACTGTCTGTGGATTTACATGTGCACACAATGGACTTTCATCCCCTACCCCAGAGGGGCAACTTCTACACAATAACAAACACAAGAATGGATCAAGGTTGCTCGTTGTGCAGCACACAGATGACAACACAGGGAAGGAGAATTCAAAGATTTTTTTCATGTCAGGAGCAACTTGAGAAACTGCAAAGACTTATATCCATGTTATGGTGCTTCTGCATTCTAGAATTAATGCAGTTTGACAGCACTTTCACTGCCATGGTCCAATACTACACAATCCTGGAAATTGTAGTTTGAGGAGGCACCAGCACTTTTGGGCAGAGAAGGCCAAGAGGCTTTGTAACACTACATGCCATTTGGTGTCAGACTGTATTGATTCTACAGTGTCGATGTATCCCTGACTCCTATGCTTTTAATATAAAGAAATATCAGGAGGTATCATTGCTTGTTTAGCAAGTCTTGCAAATGCTGATCTATTATCACAATACAGTAAATGTTTGGTTTTTTACCTATTTATATACCTATATAGCCAGGGTCATGTAAATATTTATCTGGCCAAAAGTGGTCTTGAAATGAAAAATTTGAGAAGCCCTAGTCTAAACACACTCCAGGATGCCTCTGGCAGGTGGAGGAGGGAAGCAGGTGCCTAGGAAGGAAGGAAGGAAGGAAGGAAGGAAGGAAGGAAGGAAGGAAGGAAGGAAGGAAGGAAGGAAAACGGAAAGAAGGAATGAGGGAAAGAAAGAGGAGGGAAAGAAGGAAGGAAGAAGGAAAGAAGAGGGAAAGAAGGAATAATAGAATCATAGAATAGTAGAGTTGAAAGAGACCTCATGGGCCATCTAGTCCAACCCCCTGCTAAGAAGCAGGAAATCGCATTCAAAGCACCCCCCGACAGATGGCCATCCAGCCTCTGCTTAAAAGCCTCCAATGAAGGAGCCTCTACCACAGCCTGGGGGAGAGAGTTCCACTGTCAAACAGCTCTCACAGTGAGGAAGTTCTTCCTGATGTTCAGGTGGAATCTCCTTTCCTGTAGTTTGAAGCCATTGTTCCGCGTCCTAGTCTGCAGGGCAGAAGAAAACAATCTTGCTCCCTCCTCCCTATGACTTCCCCTCGCATATTTGTACATGGCTATCATGTCTCTTCTTAGCCTTCTCTTCTGCAGGCTAAACATGCCCAGTTCTTTAAGCCACACCTCATAGGGCTTGTTCTCCAGACCTTTGATCATTTTAGTCACCCTCCTCTGGACACATTCCAGCCTGTCAACATGTCCCTTCAACTGCAGTGCCCAGAATTGGACACAGTGTGATTCCAGGTGTGGTCTGACCAAGGCAGCATAGAGGGGGATCATGACTTCCCTGGATCTAGATGCTATACCCCTATTGATGCAGGCCAGAATCCCATTGGCTTTCTTAGCAGCCGCATCACATTGCTGGCTCATGTTTAACTTGTTGTCCACAAGGACTCCAAGATCTTTTTCACACTTACTGCTGTCTAGCCAGGCGTCCCACATTCTGTATCTTTGCATTCCATTTTTTTCTGCCAAAATGAAGTATCTTGCATTTGTCCCTGTTGAACTTCATTTTGTTCGTTTTGGCCCATCTCTCTAGTCTGTTAAGATCGTTTTGAGAGAGGGAAGGAGGGAGGGCGGGAAAGAAAATGGAAAGAAGGAATGAGGGAAAGAAAGAGGAGGGAAGGAAGGAAGGAAGGAAGGAAGGAAGGAAGGAAGGAAGGAAGGAAGGAAGGAAGGAAGGAAGGAAGGAAGGAAGAAGGGATGAAAGAGAGGAAGAAAAGTAAGAAAGGAAGGAGGGAAGGAAAAAGGAGGGAGGGAAGGAAGGAAGAAAAGAGAAGGGAAAGAAGGAAGGAAAGAGGGAGGGAAGGGAGGAAGGAGAAGGAAGGAAGGAAGGAAAAGAAGGGAAATAAGGAAAGAAGGAAGGAAGAGGAGGAAAGAAGGAAGGATAGAAGAAAAGAGAAGGAAGGAAAGAGGGAGGGAAGGAAGGAGGAGGGAAGCAAGGAAGGAAGGGAAGGGAAAGGAAGGGAGAAAGGGAGGGAAGGAAGGAGAAGAGAAGAAGGAAGGAGGGAAGGAAAAAGGAGGTAAGGAAGGTAAGAAGGGGGGGGGAATAAGGAAGGAGGAGTGAAGGATGGAAGGAACAAAGGAAGAAGGAAGAACCAAAGAAAAGAAAGTGGGGAAAGAAGGAAGGATAGAAGAAAAGAGGAGGGAAAGAAGGAAGGAAAGAAAGAAGGGGGGAAGGAAGGAAGGGACATTTGAGCTAAGGAGGAAGAAGAAGCTGAGAAACACCTGGCTATGGAATGGGGGCAAAAGGGGCAGGAGGCAAGGCAGCACGCCCTTTGCGCTCCCTTTCCCGGGATTGATGGTCTGGAGCCGGAACCAGGGCGGGTCCTTCTCTCTCTCACCTGAGCCAGGTATTAAGGCGCAGCCCAGACCAAGGAAGCGCTCTTTGGACTCGGGACCAGTTGGGTCTCAGCCGGTGCATCCCTCGCTTTCTTCGCGACACCGCTCTATGTCCTTTAGGAGCTTGAGATGGCAAGACCCAGAGGAGGTCGCCTCCTTGGAAGGGGGTCCCGCCTCCCCATGTGCCCGGGATGAGGCTGGGCGCTCCAGCGGCGTCGGGATAGAAAAGGAAGCGGGCGCCTCGAAGTCAGGACGGAGGGGAGACGTGGAACTTATCAGAGGAGAGACACCGATCATCACGGGTCGGAAAGGAAGCGCCGGGGCTTGGGAGGGAAATACTGGGTGACCCAGATTAACTTCGGTATTGGAATCATTGAATCGTAGAATTGGAAGAGACACCCAAGGGCCATCCAGTCCAACCCCATTCTGCCATGCAGAAAAAGCACGCTCAAAGCACCCCCGACAGATGGCCATCCAGCCTCTGTTTAAAAGCCTCCAAAAAAGGAGCCTCCGCCACACTCCACTGACAAGCTGGAAGGTGTCCAGGCAAGGCTGGCTCATAGCTTTCTTGAATTGCGGTGCCCAGAAGTGGGCACAGGATTCCAAGTGAGATCTGGCCAAAGCAGAATAGAGTGAGACTGATGAAGCCTAGAATTGCATGGGCATTTTAAGCTGCCTCATCGAATTGTTGACTCGTGTTCAGCTTGAGATCTAGTAAGAGTCTTAGATCCCTCTCAGACAGACTGTTTTAAATCGTGGTGTCGCCCATCTGTTTATTCTTTACGCAGTCTATTTCCCCTCTACCCCCTCTTTATTTATGCAGTGGGGGGCGTCATTTGATTGTCTCTCCCTATTTGCAGGAGATACATGGAAGGAGGAGGAAGAGGAGAAGGAGGAGAACCCTGAAGACTTTGAGGAATTTTTCCCCTGCACACATTCTCCAAGCGAGGTAAGGGGCTGAAATCATTTCATTCATATTACCCATCTACAGATAGATGCACAGGTAGATGTGTTTTTAATGTGGTCTTCTGGATTTAAGTTTCTAGTTCACTATGTTAAGATCACAACCACCACCAACTATGTATTTATTTACATCGGGTTTGTGCTGTTGCACCCAAATTAAGGGTTAAGGTATCTTTGGCATTAATGTATCTAAACTTTCTATCAGCTTGGAAGATGCTGGATGTCTTCTTTTAGAACAAGGAACCCCACAGAATTAATGTCTGTTGAGGCATATAAAAATCAGTTGATGTGTGTTAACTGTAAAATGCAGGGCACAAAGCTGATTGGTTGAACAACTCTCAGGGAGTTAGCTAAACCTGGGAATTTTGGCAACAGTTACTTTGAGTTCTCTGTGCAGGAGCAAACAGAGAGGACGGTTTGCTTCTGGGCTGCTGCTGAAAGAAGACATGAACTTCTAAAAACCATTTGAATCTCTCTCAAAGGGACATTGTGTGAGCAGGGCCGGCCCCACTATAGAGGCCACCTGACGCCGCCGCCTCGGGCGCAGGTCCGGTGGGGCGCCGTCAGGCTGGGCGGGAGGCGGGGCACCGCCCTGACGGTGCCCCGCCTCCCGCCCAGTGCGCCCTGGCCCGTCTGGCCTTTTCTAGCTGGCCAGACTGCAGCGGAGGTCCCTCCAGGCCACAATCGCGGCCTGCAGGGACCTCCGCTGCAGTCTGGCCAGGTAGAAAGGCCAGATGGGCGAGCGGGAGTAGCGTGGGAGGCGGGGCCAGGGCACGCTGGGCGGGGGGGCCAGAGCTGGCCCCGCCTCCCACGCTACTCCCACTCGCCCGTCTGGCCTTTTCTACCTGGCCAGACTGCAGCGGAGGTCCCTCCAGGCCGCGCTGGGTGGGGGGGCGGGGCCAACTCTGGCCCCGCCTCCCGCACTATTCGCCCTGGCCCCGCCTCCCATGCAGCGTGGGAGGCGGGGCCAGGGCACGCTGGGCGGGGCCAGGGCGTGGGAGGTGGGGCCGGTGGCGGGGGCGCTTTTCAGCACCCCCGCTTCACAATCAAAATTATCTCCGGCCGGCCCTGTGTGTGAGTCAATGCAATTGTTCACATGATTGTATATATGTTGCTCTGCATTTCAAAGAGTAAAGGTTCCTGTTCTTTAAAGATAATCAGCGTGGCATATCTTTTCTCTGGCAAGACAGCATGTGGACTGGTCAAACGTGAACTATGCATGATACTCATTTCATCACAGGTTATGGGCCCAGTCACACTTCCAGTTCCACATCTGCTTGTGCCAGTGTTAGAGTTATTTTGAAAAGACTGTAGTAAAATTTTTGAAGCTGTGTTTTTTGCAAGAGGAACCAGGAAAAATTGAGGTGAATCTTTCAGCCTTCCCAATGGCAAGACTGAATGCCAATAACTACTTTGTTTGGAGATTGAGAATGGAGAACTACCTAAGGAGGGAATCCTTATGGTAGTGCGCAGCGATCCTGATCCAGGGAGAAGCTACAGAGGAACAATGCAGAGCTGATGAGAGAGCCAGATCAATCCTCATCCTGAGTGTGGATGACGAACAGTTGATCCAAATAAGCAGCCTGACTAATGGCCCATGAGATTTGAGTGAGGCTGAGAGAAATCCATGCTTCAGATTCGGCTGCCACAGTAGCTGTTCTTGCCAGGAGATTATATAGGAAATATTTGCAAAGGAATGAAAGTCTGAAAGAACATTTACAAACATTGCAGACCTTATTTTTGCAACTGGGAGAAAGAGGTTTCCACCTCACTGAGGAGGACAAATGTTTTATTGTTCTGTCCTCGGTGGGTGATTCTTTTGATGGCATCGTAGATTTGCTTGAATTAGTTCCACAAGCCCAGCTGAATCTGCAGTATATCTGTGCAAGATTGACAGCTGACTGGGAGAAAAGAAAAGATTGTGGTCTGGATTCCCAGAGGAGGCGATCAACAGGAGCAGCTGTAGCAATGACCGAAGAAGAGACAGAGAAAGTCTACGTGGTCAAGAGGTGCTTCAGCTGTGGATCTCCTAAACATCTCAAGAGAAACTGTCCTAAGCTGCAAGAAAAGAAGTTGAACCAGAGGAGGGGTTCATCACATGTGAAGATGGTGCAGTCCCAAGGAAGCTCAGAAGATAAGGACATTTTTATACTGACTCTGGGTGCTCTCAGCATATTGTAAAAATTAGAGAGCTAATTTCTAACCTTGTCAAACATGAATGTGCTAAAGTTTCCCTTACAAATGGTAAGAGCTTTCATGTTGAAGGACAAGGGGAGGTTTATGTTATGTTAAACATTTGGGCAGAACATTGAAAAATGTTTCTAATTACAGTGATAGAATAAAACCTGTCAGTGTTTAAACTGGATAAGGAGGGGTATGATGTAAATTTCTCTGGGGGCAAAGTTAAATTTTTAAAAGGGAACAAACTATGTGGGACTGGAAAATTACTGAGACACTTGTATGTGCTAACCTGAAACAGTAACCAATGTGAGGTTAACATGATTAGCAAAAATACTCCTCTTCATCAAGGGTGCATGCATGCTTTTCACAGGGCATTTGGACATCCAACCTTTAAGGTGTTGTATAAAATGCAAGAGTTTGGTGAAGGTGTAAATTTAAAATACCGTAAGAAATTTTTTGATTGCAATGTTTGCAAAAAGACAAAAGCCCGGTCAGCCCCAATTTGCAAGAACAGTTTGAGGAATTCAGAAAAATCTTTTCAATTGATGCATGCAGATCTAATTGGTCCATTTAAGCCCAGTAAAGGCGGGGCAGTTTTCTGTTTATGTATTTTGGACAACCACTCTAATTTTGCTTGGAATTTTCTTTTAAAGAAAAAGAGTGAAGTTTTTGAGACGTTCAAGAACTGGGTGGCCTATGTAAAGAGGCAGTTCAATGCTGGAGTTGATTACAAACAGACAGAGGAGGGGAATTTACCAAGTCTGAAAAGCTTTCTCAAGCATCAGGGGATCAAGCATAGGCTCACATGTGCTTGTCAGAGTGCTGAAAATGGGAAAATTGAAAGATGTGAAAAAGATCCAAACTGTAAATGATTCCTTATTAGAGGATTCAGGTCTACCTCAAAATCTTTGGGGAGAAACAATCCTAACTGCTAGTTATTTGATTAACAGGCTCTGATCTGAGATTATACAGAACTCTCCTTATTATTTACTGTATGGAAAGAAACCACATTTGAACCATTTGAGAACTTTTGGGACACAAGCATGGGTATCTATGCCCAAAGCAATAAGGAGGAAAGGGCAGGACAAAACCAGGAAACTAACAATGGTTGGATATGCACAAGGGCCCAAGGCTTGGAGGTTCCTAGATAAAGATGGGAGAATAGTGAGCTCCAGATCAGCCAATTTTGCAAGAAGCCGGAATTGGGAGAAGGTATTTATTTATTTATTTACAGTATTTATATTCCGCCCTTCTCACCCCGAAGGGGACTCAGGGCGGATTACAATGAACACATATATGGCAAACATTCAGTGCCAACAGACAAACAACATTTAGTTTTTATACAGACACAGAGGCATTTTAACATCTTTCCAGGTTCTGTTGCTTCACCGTCCATTGGTGGCTGTTCTTCCTCATTCTTTTCCTCGTGAGCAGTTTTTTTTTATGGTGTTGTAGATTAGTTAAATTAGCCTCCCGCATAAAGCCTACCTAAATTTTCCCTACTTGACAGATGCAACTGTCTTTCGGGGCTGCTAGGTCAACAGCAAGCAGGGGCTATTTTTATTTTTTTTAATGGTCGGAGGCTTAACCCGACCCGGGCTTCGAACTCATGACCTCTCGGTCAGTAGTGATTTATAGCAGCTGGTTACTAGCCAGCTGCGCCACAGCCCGGCCCCTGCCCGGTACATGCAAACCACGAGGTTTTCCTACCCACCACAAGTGGGGAGGGTTGTGAAGAAGATCTTATCACTCAGATCGAACGGGCTAGTGATCGGAAACTACAAATTCCAAATAGTCCTGTTGTTAAACAATTTAAATCAAGGAAATCTACCAGATTTGCTGTGGACTCATCTGAGGGTGAGATAAAAACAGAGTCAACAGACCAGGATGATGGTGAATTGCCCAGTACCAGTCAAGATGTAGGTTTTAGAAGATCCACAAGAGTCATACAGAAACCAGAATGATTTAGGGTTTGTTTAGTGAGCCATGAGCCTCAATTTTTTGAGAAAATAGAGAATTTGCCTCAGAGGGGGAAAAGATGTGGTTAGAGGTGAGTGAAGATGAGCTAAAAAGCATGGAAAGGCTAAATGTGTATAAGCCAGAAAAGTTGCCTGAGGTGCTATCAGTGCTGTTGATACTAGATGGGTTTTCAAGTACAAGCTGGATGCTGATGGCAAGGTAAGATATAAGGCACGACTAGTGGCTAGGGGATTTACACAGGTCAAAGATGTGGACTATACAGAAGTGTACTCTCCAACTGTGAGCCCTAGTTCAGTGAGATTGATTTTGAGCATTGCAGCTTGTTTAAATTTGCAGACCTATCACGTTGACATTAACACCGCTTATTTAAATGCAGATTTGAAAGAAACTATTTATGTGGTGCCTCCACCAGGTATGAAAGACAGAGACAATGGTGTGGTCTATCTATTACAAAAAGCCCTATATGGATTGGAACAGGCAAAATTTGCTTGGCATGATTGCTTAAGTGAGGTTTTGGTTGAGCAAATGGGTTTTGTTAGGAGCAGAGCAGACCCATGTGTATTTACAAGGAGTCTGAAGCGGGATTATCAGACACTTATTGTTTTTGTGGATGACTTGTGATTTTCGGCAGATTCGCTTTTGGGAATTAAACAGTTCGAGGAAGAACTGGGCAAACATTTTAAGTTGAGGAACTTAGGACTAGTGCAGTATTTATTGGGTGTAAACACTACAAGAAACAAGAAAAGAGGTTTCATTTTGAGCCAAAAAGGGAAGAGAATGCAAGTGCTGGAAAACATGAATATGCAGGATTGTAAGGGAGTTCAGTCACTGATGATTTTAGGTTTCACAGGTGAAGTGGGGAATTCTGAGCCATTTAAGGATAAAGAACTGTACAGGAGCATTATCAGACAGTTGTTGTATTGTAAGGCAACTATCTCAAAAAGGATTCTGGCTCAGGAGATAATCAGGCAGAAAATCTATGAGAGTACAAAAGCAAAGTTTACTTTTATCATAGCTATGATAAGGCAAAACAGCTGCACACACACAAAAATCTGTACATGCAAATGGCTGCTGCAAAGTGTGGTGCAGTAAACAAAGAATATAAACCTTGGCTTATCTAAAATTGACCAATTGCTGGTGGTCTTCTTCACCTTCCACAGCTATTTTGGCACAGGAGGTATCTGTGACCTAACTTGTTTAGTCTGAGCTTTCTTCTCTCCTTGGAACTTTCTGGAGAAAGGCACCAGCTCAAAAGGGAGGGGAACAGAAGGGGCACAGGTCCTTTGTTACACATACGACTTTGGTTCATACAAAGCACTTACATTGTCTATATAAAAAAGCTAATATGATATGTGCAAAGGCAAAGCTATATATGCAAACATTTACTATTTTTTGGCTTATGGTTCCTTCAGTATATAAGCAATTACACCAGGGCAGATATATTGTTTGCAATCGATTTCCTGAGCAGGTATGTAAGCAACCCATCCACTGCTGCATTGAATGGATGTAAAAGAGTTGTGGAGTATTTGAAGCACACAGGATTTTTGTTTAGTTTTGAGTCCAGGTGACAGTTTGAATGTGCAGGTTTATACAAATAGTGATTTTGCAAACAGCCCAAAAGATCTCTGTTAATTGCTCTAACTTCAAATGAGATGGCTATGTCAAAGATTACTGTTTTGTTACAGAATCGTGCAGTAAACATCCAACCTGAAACAGTTTTGGACCCTCAAGGGGGATACAATATGTACAGGTGAGCACTGTGAATATCTGTTTTTTTGGCCAGTGGTTTTCAAGCTTTTTACATTTCTGGTATGTTTTCTAAATTGAATTGGAATGCTTGCTTGGATTTCCGTGCCTAAATAAGGGATTTATCTAGAATATGCACACCACTTACATGTCTGCTGGTGTATTTGAGCCGATCAGCAGATTTATTGCTCCAGACAAGACCAGAGGGATGTTTTTGTTCTCCAGAGGACCTTGTAGGACCACTCCCCAGTGTAGCTGCTCTCACTCCCTTCCCCAGATACACACACACACATATTTGAATTCCCCAGAGTCCTCTGTGGGACATGGGAGCATATTTTTGGGCCTTCCAGAACCCTAAAGGAAATTTTGAGGAAAAATAATTTGTAAACAGCCCATAGTCTATATTTTGCCAACCCCCTGCTTTACACCTATACTGTTACAACACACTTTTAAACTCTCCCCTTTCAGTGGCCTTTTCGTTCTAGCCCAGTAGGGTTGGGATTCTTCTCTGGGCTCAGATAACTGTATACTTGGCTAGAGGCAAATTCTGCAGGTCACCAACTCACTTGTGTCTCATTCAGATGAACAAAAGAAAGTTGCAATGTGATCCTAGAGTACCTCAGGTCCCTTGCAAAAATATCAGTTGAAACTACATGGATCCCTGCTCAAAGTCCCTTTCCCTCTTGTCTTTCTTTTTATTGTTTCCAGATTCAACTGCACCAAGGTCGGTTCCTTCCGCTGCTGTATTACTGATCTGATATTTGATGTGAGAGCACCTGTCACTCTCACCTACTACTTTGATTCATGGTCAAAGTATCTCAATGAAGAGATTAGAAAACAGTGTGATATTGCTGGCCCTTTGCTCAACATCCAGGCAGATGCAAAGGAGGCTGTGGCAGCCGTCCATTTTCCTCACTTCCTTTGTCTTAAAGGTATAACAGGACACAGAATGTGAATATACATAAGCACAACTGGAGGAATCTTAAAGAGGAGAACCTACTAATAGCCGTGTGCCTGCAGATTTCCTAGTAAAAGCCCAGTTTAGAATATTAGTATTTAAAATTAACACATTTGTGTTTATCATAATATTAATTTAAGATTCACCATGACTTTTGTGCATATTTTAACAATAACAGCAACAAGTATAGAACCAATTCCTGGTAAAGAGTAGTTTCTTCATCAAGTTAGGAGTTTACCTAAACGTCTACAAGGGTCCTTTCCATGATATTACAAGAAGATGCCAATATACAACCATTTCCCGAGTTACAAGCATCCAACTTATAAATGATACATTTAAGAATGGGGCTGAGACAACAGGAAGTGATCTAAATCAGCCTCTAGGAAGGGAAATTCACTCTTGGAATAGTTATCATGAATGATTTATCTCAATTTCCTGATAGAAAAGATGCCTTCACTGAAGCTTCCTCGCCAATCCTTGTTTCAACAACAAGCCACATTTTTCAAAATCCAATAATTGCAGGGACAGAATGTGAGGTGAAGTCTTCTGAACAGGGGCACAGACTGAAAAACAAACACCACAAGCATGTTAACCCCTTCCTTTGCTATCCAAAGCTTTGAAAGTATATATTTTGGTTAGAGTTACACATTAAAATGTACCTATTCTGACTTTTGGTTGCAAACTTACAAACAAATTTCGCTTAAGAACAAACCTACAGAACCCATCCTGTTTGTAACGTAGGGACTGCCTGTATATGTATGACACCCAGCACTCCCTTCTTTTCTTCCTTTTTACCACCATTTAGAAAGGTCTGAGATCAGCAGAATACAGGATGAACAAGATGAAACTCACTTGATAGCCAGCTGGCAGTTTTGACTAGGGCACTTTCTACACTGCCATATAAAATCCATATTATTTGCTTTGAACTGGATTATATACAGTGTAGACACATATAATTCATGTCAAAGCAGATAATGTGGATTATTTGGCAGCATAGAAGTGGCCTAACCTTATGATTAAGCTACAGACTGCACATTATGGTTGCTTAGAAACCTTGGGCACTTATAATACTGTAATTCTACTTGAAATTCCAGAGTTCTATCATCTGGAATCCTGGGCTTTGTAGTTTGAAGATGAGCTTTGCCTTAGTCAACGGACTGTAGCGTTTTACAAAATTACAAGCACCAGGATTTCATACAAGAGAGCCATGTAAGTGGAATCATAATGTCAGAAGACTATTAAGAAGCTATCAAAGGCTACAAAAGTGAGAGTTCGGTATTAATTTAAACACAAGATGTAGCATAAGGTATTTCTATTGTTAATTTTTGAAACAGAACTGTGTGAGCTAAAGGTTTTTGTAATGAGAGAGCTTTTTCCACGTCCAGTGAAATGCTGGTACTGCTGGAATAGGTTTCCTCTGTATTCCTTTTTCAGGTGAAGACTGTCCTGAAATCTATCTGGCACATTTTGTCGAAGATGGCATGAGCTTGGAGAAACCAGACTGGGTGGGACTATATCATGTGGAATTGAAAAATCCTGCGTTCTCTCCTCGTGGAGCTGTTTTCAAGACATGGTTTCAACGAAAGATAAAAGTTCATGCGATGGCCTTATTGTATCAAGACCTTGGAGTCCAAAGCATGAAATTACACTTCTATCTCCTTCCCAATGACTCTTCCTTAAGAAAGGTAATTGGATACTCTAACTTTCCAAGGTGTTGCAAATGAGATAGAGCGCACTGGACTGACATGGTAAGCCTCGCATCAGGTCATGCCCTCATGATAACCTATGTAAAAGTTCTCTTTAGAAATTAGTCTCTTAGAAAAAAGGGCTGTGAACTGATTGTAAGCCAGTCATAGTAAATAGCTTCTGCTGGCAAAAAATATATAGCTTTTGGTGGAACATGTAGTCAATCTTCTCACAGCTAAGTTTCAAACAGGAACCATGCTTTCTATAAACTAAAGGTTCTAAAGTTGTTGAGGAATCAGAACTGGCCCTGATGTTCTAATGACCCAGTGCCACCATCCCACTTTGCCAGCACTCCACAGTGGAGGGAAAAGGGGACACCACTGGCCTGTGTTGTTGTTTGTTCTTGCAGCAACAGCCTCAGAGTGTCAGAGTGCCATCGTATAAAAGCAAATTGTAACTTAACAACTAAAATAGCTATTGTTGCACCCCTTTAGCAATGTCAGCAAATGTGCCTGTGTAGTTTGGAGACAGGAGGGAGGTTGCCTTCCTCCTTTCCCTCCTTTTCTCTCCAAATTGTGCAGATGATGATGATGATGATGATGATGACGACGACGACAACAACAACTTTATTTATATTCAGGACAGATTCCAATAATAAAAAGCAAACATTCAATGCCTGAACATAACAGCAATACACACATCATAACTAAAATTAACAACCCATCATATAAAAGCAAATTGTAACTTAACAACTAAAATTAAATGAAAATCACAACCTATTATAACAGATATGAAACAAAATATTAAACAGAAGTATCTATTTCCCAGAGCCAACACATTCCTTGGGAGCAGATATGATTGATCATTGCTCAAGATGTCTATTGAGCTAGTGGGGCTAACGGCATGGATATGAATGGCTGCTATTAATTAGAGGTATAATGGCCGTATTGCCATCTATTTCTATTCCTTCTCGTAAGCCAGTGAGCAAAAGTATGTTTTCAGCTGTTTCTTAAAGGTGGGCAGGGAGGGGGGCATCTTTAATTCCTTAGGAAGGGAGTTCCAGAGGTGGGGGGCGACCACGGAGAAGGCCTTTATTCTCATTCCCACCAGCCGCATTTGCAATGGGGGCAGGACTGAGAGCAGGGCCTCCTCTGATGATCGCCGTGTTCGAGTTGGTCTGTAGTGGGAGATGCGGTTCATCAAATAGTCTGGGCCTGAGCCATTTAGGGCTTTAAAAGCACTTTGTATTTAGCTAGGAACCCTGGTGGCGAAGTGTGTTAAAGCGCTGAGCTGCTGAACTTGCAGATCGAAAGGTCCCAGGATCAAATCCCGGGAGCATAATGAGCGCCCGCTGTTAGCCCCAGCTTCTGCCAACCTAGCAGTTCAAAAACATGCAAATGTGAGTAGATCAATAGGTACCGCTCCGGCAGGAAGGTAACGGCGCTCCATGCAGTCATGCCGACCACATGACCTTAGAGGTGTCTACAGACAACAGCTTAGAAATGGAGATGAGCACCAATCTCCAGAGTCAGACATGACTGGACTTAACGTCAGGGGAAACCTTTTCCTTTACCTTTACCTTTACCTATTTAGCTCGGAAGCAAACTGGCAGCCAGTGGAACTGCTGTAGCATGGGAGTGGTTCTCTCCCTGAACAGCACGCCAGTTCATAACCTGGCTGCAGATCTCTGCACCTGTTGGAGCTTCCAAACTATCTTCAAAGGCAGCCTCATGTAAAGAGCATCGTAGTAGTCCAAACAGGATGTGACTAAGGCATGGACTACCATGGCCAGATCTGGCGTGTCAAGGTACAGGTGCAACTGGTGCACAAGTTTTAATTGTGCAAAGACGCTCCTGGCCACCACCAATATCTGGTATTCCAAGGTCAATGATGAGTCCTGGATCATCCCCCAGACTGCAGACCTGTGTCTTCATGGGGAGTGTGACCCCATCCAACACAGACTGTAATCCCACACCCTGATCTGCCTTCCGACTGACCCAGGAGTACCTCTGTCTTGTCTGGATTTAGTTTCAGCTTATTAGCCCTCATCCAGTCCATTACTGATGACAGGCACTGGTTTAGGACCAGGTCAACATCCTTGGTGGAAAGGAGTAATAGAGTTGGATGCCTTTGCTGACATAGCACAGGTGTCCCTTGATTATCAGAAGCTCTCTGGAGTCCTGTGTCGGCCGCTATGACAAATGAAAAACAAGAAAGGTAATGGAAACTATCCAGCAGGACCAAACCAGGTGTTGCCACTGCCATGGTTAGGGAGCAGAGCGGTATAAATAACATGCCAAAATTCAGAGTTGGTCCAATGTTGTCGCTCTTGTAGGTGGGCTCTTAAGTCTTTATGATTTACTCAGGAGGTTTGCATCAAACCTATAAAGCTTCGGATTCACAACATATTTAAATAGCAGGAGGTGGTAGTTTAATTTATGGCAAAGAGTTGGAGGAAGGAATGAAAAAAGGATAATTACAGTTGATCAGATGAAATACAAAAATACACAAAGGCCTCGGTCTAACATCTTCTCAGTTTCACATAAAATTCACACATGTGGACCCATGATATGCTAAGCAATTCACTCTTCCCTGATTAACTGTAAAGTCTCTGAAGTCACTGCACAGAGCTAATCCATGCTTTATGTCAGGAGGCAAGATTAGAGAAGCATCTGGCTGCATCCTCATATAGATGGGGAGGATTCCCGATTTTAGGCTGCACAAGAGCTTTTCTTCCAGTGTTGAAGAGGAATGATAAGTCAAAGGCATTGCTGCAGCGAGTATGGAAAAAATATGTAGTTTTGTAGACATCACTTTCTTCTTCACTTTCACATCCCTAAAATGTTCCCCAGTCCACTTCTGGTGAACAGAAAAAAGGGACCTCTACTTACATAGGCATCATTTTTCACTTTCACCCTGTTCACTTAATTTTTTAAAAAACCAAGTAATTGTGCAGTTTCACAGGTAATTCCAGGAATTTACATGGATTTGCTTTAGCCATTAAGCATTTTCTTACTGATTGTAAGACACTTTTGCAAAAGTGTCAGCTTCTGCAAGCTCCTAGAGACCCAAACAAGGTTTGGCACTCCTTTAAGTACACCCTCCATTGCAAAAGAGCAAGAGCTTGCCATTGCCAAACGCCCTTTTTAATATATATTTTAACTATTTGTAGGGACACTGTAGGGACATGTGGAGTGTGGCAATTTGTAGAAGTAATTAACTGCACAACTGTGAACTCACTCAGAGATGAAGCTACAAAATTATGAACTCTCACAAAGAGGATAAAAACCTTTGGAGTCACAGAATTCTTCTGGTAAAAATCTGGGGCATGGATAATATGAGCTGTGGATGGATAGGAAGGAATTACAATTGAGCTGGTGTGCTAAACTGAAAGCACAATCAGTACTTTCGGAAAACCATTACTCTATGAAGAATTGCTATCATAGCCACTCTACAAACACATGTTTGTAACACCAGAGTATACTTTTAGGACCTTGTGCGGTAAAGTCCTTGCTCACTGCCTGTCTCAGAAGTGATCTTGTTCTCTCTTCCCAGGCTGTCCATGATCTTGAACTGAACTGTGCTTCACAGAGAATTTGGAAACCACCTGAGACCATGAAGGCTCTGAAGATCGGCTCCCGCTTCTCTCTGCGAGAGATGCCTGATGTCACTGTCTGTCCAGAGGTGAGACTCAGAGGCTACATATTTTGTCAGCCTGCCAACCAAAGAAGTAAGTTAGGAATGCAAACCTTGCATTGCTACGAGGGTTCAATTGTTTATTTACATGAAGAGATTATTATTTACTTATATTAGGTTTTGGCTCAAGTTCTTCCCAATCAAAGACCAATAGTGTTTTGTTAACATGGAAGGCTGAGCTAGATGAAAAGCTGTGAGCAAAGCACGCTCTGAACTCTCATTCACTTCCACAGTACTTGGAGTTTAAATACCTACCTGCAGACATGGAACAGCAGTACCTTGAATTACATTCAAAAGCTATGAAAGATGAACTTAGTATTTTCCTGACTGAGAAGGACACAGATGAATTGGTCTGGAGGGCCATCATGAGAAAAGGTGAGTGAAATCCATAACGTGGGATTTAAGTGTGGTATTTAAGGTTCAGAAAACTATGTCACTCAAATTCTCTCTCTGACTGTCTTCTTTTCCTATTTTCTTTCAGAGGACTTGCATTCTACTGTTTCACCTCCCATAGAAGGTGAGGAAGACTCTGTGGACATGTCTGGTGCTTGAAAATGCAAAATGTGTTTGCTGGGAGGCTCACACTAGCCTAGGAGCCCACGGTCAATTACAGTCTGTATTTGGTCCTAGAAGTAGGAGCAAGATCCCACATTAACTGATCATAGCAACATGCTCCACCCATGGAATTGCAAGTGCTCATTATAGCCTTGGTTTGGTCCTGGAAAGTATGATCAAGACCCTGTATCAAGTGATCATGGCTTGTTTTCCCCTCCACCCTATGAGCTATCAAGACAAATCCATATCCATCACAGTGGCACCTTACTGGAGAGGAAGGAGGAGGCAGCAGTTGGATCAGAAGACCATAGCTTTGACACTGTAACAATGTCCCTTCTACACTGTCCTTGTATCCCAGGACCTGATCCCAGATTATCTGCTTATCCCAGATTAAAATGCAGTGGAAACTCATATAATCCAGCTCAAAGCGGATAACTTGGGGTTGTATCCTGGGATATAAAGACACTATAGAAGGGGCCTGGGCCTATAATTTTTTTGTGTTTGAGTAGGAAAGGGCGGTTCCATATATTTTGACTTTCTTATTTAACTTCTCCTTTCTAACTATAACTTTGAAAGAGACTCATTCTGCTTGTAACCAGTGCTGTACCTAAAACCCTTGTTCTTCCACAACTGGGATCAAAGCTCTGCTGATTCCTCCGCCCTATTCCATCAATAGCAGTTTTCAATATAGCCTTTTTGGTTCTCAAAAGATGCAAGTGCAATAGAAAACTGTTATCTTCATTTTCTAGACCACAAATACATTTTTCCTTATTTTATAACCTACATTTTATAGATCAAAAACAAATTGTAGATCAAACTCTTGATGGCATGGTAGTGAAGACTGAATTCTGTCCAACTAAGTTTATTGTATTATGTTGATTCAGCACTTAGGGATTCCAAGTGCTTTATCTTCATTAGAAAATACCTTTATTATTATTATGTATTCAGTGCTTCCATGTCATGCATTGATAAAAGGTAAAGGTTTCCCCTTGACATTAAGTCTAATCGTATCTGACTCTGGCGGGTGGTGCTCATCTCCATTTCTAAGCCAAAGAGCCGGCATTGTCCATAGACACCTCCAAAGTCATGTGGCTGGCATGACTGCATGGAGCGGCGTTACCTTCCTACAGAAGCCGTACCTATTGATCTAGTCACATTTACATGTTTTCAAACTGCTAGGTTGGCAGAAGCTGGGGCTAACAGCGGGAGCTCACCCTGCCCCCCGGATTTGAACCGCCAACCTTCCAGTCAGCAAGTTCACCAGCTCAGCCAGTAACTAGTTGGCCCACCCTGCCCACAATCCAAGAGTCATAGCATTCTCTACCATTCTCACTACATATGCCAACCATGAAAGATGAAAAAAGTCTTCATTCAAATCTGTGAAAGAGTTGTCTTGATGAGATGACAAACTTCTATAAAGCTTGAATATACTTTACCTGCAAACATTCCAGTCACTTGTGTTCACTTACACTGTGTTGTGATGCTTATTTACTCCTACGTCTGTGGTGGCTTAGGCTGAGATAAGTGAGGATATGACAGATGTAGAGCATTACTATTAAGTTAAACCCACCAATGTGGAACCAGGAAAGTCTGCTATGAATGAATGAATGACTGACTGACTGACTGACTTGTAACATCTCTGGTGCAAATGCGTTTCTTGATGTGATGTCTTCCTTTAACAGAGGTGCCAGCACCAGTTCTAATGGGCCACCAAAAGGGAGTGATCCTTCGTGACCACGTTCTGGACATCTTGGAGAACTTGAAGGAGGAGGATTTCAGGAGGTTTAAGAGGAAACTCAATGAATTCCCAGTCAGAAAACCCTACAAGAACATCCCCAAAGGACAGCTGGAGAAGGCGGACACACACGAACTCGTTGATCTCCTGTGCGGATACTACACTGAGAGTTACGCTGTTGAGGTGGCAGCCAGAGTGCTGGAGGAGATTAACATCAAAGACCAGGCAGAGAAGCTCTGGAAATCCATTGGGATGCCCCCATATCTGCCCAAGAACACCTAGGGATAGGCACCCAGCTCAGAGAGTGAGTGGGAAAATTTGGATCCCTAGCCATGTTTTTTTAGGCAAGGAAGACTCAGAAGTGGCAATCACTCTGGACTTGAGGAAGAACTGTCTTTTAGATTGCCACTCCCAGAATCCCTCCCGCTAGTAGTGAGAACCAAAAAAATAAAATAAAATCCAACTTCCCTCCTGTTAGGGAAATCTCCCAAAACCAGAACAAAATCCAAAAACATAAACAGAATACTTAACTGAGCAGTCAGCTCATAGCAAGCAGAAGGTGAAGTGTTGTGGCTGTAAAAGAATTTTGAGCTTAGGAGGCAAAGATGCAGAGTTCAATCTTTAAAATTTCAAAAGATTTATTTACAAAAATATAATGACTACATTTCTTGGTAGTAAGAGATTAGGCCTAAGCTTCTCTCTAACCCCATTTCTTTTGGGAAAATCCTCCAAACACTACATCTCTTCAAAGCACAAAGGCAGAGAGAGTAAAGATGTAAAAAGCAGAAGTAAGACAAGAGGTTTCAGTGGGAAATGGCCCTTGTATGTGGAGTGCCTTCACGTCACCTTTCAACAAATAGTGACCTCATGAATATTATATGGTGGTCTTAGTAATGGAATACTGAGAGGTGGTTTTTGCCAGCTCCTTCCTCTGAAATACAGTCCAAAGCAACTGGTATTCATTGGCGGCCTCCCATCCAAATAGTCATCAGGGCTGACCCTGTATAGCTTCCAAGATCAGCCAAGATTTGGTACCTTTAAGCCTGTTAGGATTGTGAAGGAAGGTCTTATGCAAACCAGTAAAAATGCATATGAATTTAAAAATATGTTATTGAGTTTATTAAATAACAATAGATAGGTTGATGTGAAAGCAACATCCATCAACATACATTATTAAAATTCGTATTAGTGGGGTTTTATGACAGTAAGCACTGATTTTAAGAGCTCTGGCATTTTACATATTCTAATAAATCAATATTTTTGATATTGGGGAAAAGAAAAGATTGGGTTGCTGTTTTGTACTCTTAAGTTGTTTATGCAATGAGATTTTTTTTATTTGATCATTTTGGGAGGACAAAGTGGTAAACAAAGGTGACATGACTTCATGGCAGGCCTTGGGATAATTCTAATGGATAGTTTACATTTCTGAACAGCAGAGTTGGTGAGGGAAAGTCAAAGGGAGCCTCAAATGGGGTGCTTCTAAACTAGTGGTTCTCAACCTTTAGGTCTCCAGGTGTTTTGGACTTCAATTCCCAGAAATCCTAGCCAGCAAACCAGTTGTTAGGAACTGTGGGAACTGAAGTGCAAAACACCTGAAGGCCCAAAGGTTGGGAACCACTGTTCTACACAGACCATATAATGGGGTTTGAAGCTGGCCCGAGGACAGAGTGTCCACAAAGGGCACAACTCAATGCACTGCAGAGCAGATCAAGCTAGAAACAACTCACCAGAAAGTGAGTAAAACAGACACTATAATCCAGACTGGAGATGGATTAAATCAAACCAGTTTCACTGTGCAGTGCCTACACAAATATTCCAATTACTTCCTAGGATTGGGAACCACATCATTCCCATGAATGCCCTAACGCCATCTAATGTTGATCCCGAACTGACATAGATATGTACATCAGCACATCTTAGCAAACTGGATAAGAAAAAAAAGTTGTTCCAACATCTGTCTAGCCATGGATACTGTAATTCCTGGGTTTAGTTCCAATCTGCAATCAGTGAATAACATGGCCAGTAATATGTGATATGTGCACACATTTCCTTTTTCTTTCTTTTCCTAGTGCTGCTGCCCACAAACCAACTGAAGCTGTTGCAAATAGTAAGAAGTAAGAAGTGAGTCTCTCCAATCATCTGGAAATCAGGCTGCTTGGATGGTGGCAGAGAATGATGTGCAGCTACTAGTCAGTTCACCTGTCCCCAAAGTCCAAGATGCCACAACATTCTCTATTACTTATTGTTGCATATTGCCTGACGCACCAGGGATGCACTTCACTGAACAACACTAACAGGAACTGATAGGAAGGACCAGCAATGTAGATGGAGTCTTGAATATGCTTTATAGGGCTGTCCTGGATTATGAGCAATCCCAAAAAACCAATCCCAGGAAAATCTACCTGGATAAAATGTAGGAGCTCTACATCCTCCTGCTAAGCTGGAACTGGCTTTTGTTTTGTTTTTTTTTGTTTTTTTGCAAGGATCTGCTTTATGAGGCATTGAAGTTCAAGCAGAAGTATCTTCATGATGACCTTGAAGATGGTGACAGATGACCACACGATGCCACAAAAATACAACAACTGCATGTACAGTGTGACTTCCACACTTTTGCTACTGAAGACTAACAACTAAACTCCATACCTCTTCCTTTTTTGAAAAAAAAATATAAACTAGTACAATAATAAAAAACATTAAATTCACAATTGACAACTTTTTCTTAAATTGCAGTAACAATGACAAAAATTGAAGGTCGTCAATATTTTTATAGGCAACAAAGCAATGAGAAAGGGTAATAGAATTGTATTTTCCACTGGGAAATGTCATAATCTTTATAGTTCAGAGTATCTTAGCCTTTGGACTTTAACTCATTTCCCACTATCATACCCTTTTCTGTGTGAGTCATATCTTATTTAGATTATGCCTGAAAGCAGGGAACTGTCAAATTAACCATTTGTAAGCCACACAGAGTTTTTGTGGCTGGAGAGTTGCTTTATAAATAACCTTCTGATAAATAAATAATAATAGGTTTGTTTGTGGGGGGGGGGGGGGGGTTAGGTTGAAAAATACTTCTTTTCAACCTGGTTCCATTTCACAATACTTTTAAATACTACATTGTGGCAAAAGTATTGGTTGAAACAGTTTTAGATCTTCAATTGTGGAAATGATCGTCCTTAAATATGAAGACTTATATGCGTCCTCCCTCCATGTGTTCAGTGTAGATTACACCCAAGTAAGTGTCCAGAGCCAGCATTGAGTAATGCATGACTAGGGACTAGCTTAAGCAGCTGAGGGGAGAAAGGAATGGGCCTGAGGCTGTTAGGAATGGTGGGAGTTGGAGTCCAAAACACCTGAGGGCCAAAGTTTGCCCACGCCTGGTGCAGCTGCATCCAGAGACAAAGGAAAGCTGCCCTGATTCCATAGCATTGAGCCCAGGCAGTGGTGTCAGACTACCTTCTTCCTGCAGATGCCCTAATAATGGTCGTGAGAAGGGCATTTCCCCGAAAGCACCGCGGAGAGAAAGAGAAGGAAGAAGGAAGCATGGGGCTGAGCCAGAAACTCAGCCAATCGCCTCGGGAGGTGGAGGCTCAGCCTTGTCTTTCTCTTTCTCTTTCGCTCCGACTGTCCCCGTGGCCCTTTCGGGAGGCGAGCCTGCCCTGCTCTCCTCTGAAACCGCGGGGAAAGGAAGGATGCCCAAATCCACCCAGGACCGCCTGCTGGACGCCTTGGAGAACTTGGAGGAGGCGGATCTGAAGCGCTTCAAGAGGAAACTCAACGAATTCCCGGTCAAGAAAGGCTACGAGAACATCCCCAAAGGGCGCCTGGAGAAGGCGGACGCCCTGGACCTGGCCGAGCTCCTGCTCAGCTTCTACGCCGAGGAGTACGCGGAGGAGGTGGCCATCGGGGTGCTGGAGGAGATCAACTGCAAGCGCCAGGCCGAGAAGCTCGCCTCTCTTGCTGGGACCAGTAAGGAAGACATGTGGGGGGGGGGGGACTTTTCTCCAACTTGGCTTCAGCTCCAGCATGTCTGGCTGTGGTTCAAATTGGACAGAGCGCCTGAGAGAGGAAGCCCAGAACATCAGGAGCAGTGGTTCTCAACCTGTGGGTCGCCAGATGTTTTGGTTCACAACTCCCAGAAATCTCAGCCAGTTTACCAGCTGTTAGGATTTCTGGGAGTTGAAGGCCAAAAACATCTCACCCAGGTTGAGAACCACTGATCTGGAGGATCCAGGTTTTGAAGACAGGGAGGCACCTTCTACATTGCAGTGTAATCCAAATACTGCTTTAAATTCTGAAATTCCATCATCTGGAGTGCTGGATTTTGTAGTTTGAAGATGATCTTTGCAACTGGGATTTGATAATCTGGATTGCATGGCAGTACAGAAGGGACCTAAATTTACTTTAAACTACAGCCTGCACATTAGGCTTGTTTCGGACCCTTGGGCATATAGCCGCGTTGGTAGCACCAATGAGGGCCTCAGAGCTATCCAGTGCCCAAGGGTCCTAGGTAACCCTATGTGCCATATAATCCAAATTATCAAATCAGATAATCCGCATTATCTGCACAATTGCAAACAGATTAACAAACTGATAAGAGCAATTAAATGCAGGACAATGTTCAATGCAAGATGCATATGAACAAGAGGAAGAACACTGCAGATAGATACAGGACAAGTTTCAATCTGAGTCTAATACAGAGGGTTGTCTTGACCTGGCTGCCTCAGAGAGAAACTTGGCAATAGCCAAGGTCACATGGAGGAAATAGTCACCTAGTAAAAACTTTCCATGGAATTGGGCTGATCTACCAGGTACATTTCTCAGTAGTGGGGTAATAATATGTAGCAGAGCCTGCCTAGAAAACTGCAGGACAAGAAGATGTGATGCATACATTCAACATGCATTCAACAAGAACTAGCAGGATGAAAGAAGTTACAGATATGGCAAAATTAGCCTCTGTAATACTCCCCATCTACAAAATTCTACAAGTATGTAGCCAGGAATGAGATAAATAGAACATCCTTTCCTTTCTGTGAATCCCTACTTTTGTCTTCTGCTGTCTCTGTCTTCCTTCACACCTTCTCTGACTTTCAGATTTGACATTGTGTGTACCTAGGCTACAAAAGGGAGCCTTCTATGTTTTGGGTAGAAATTTGGTAGATTTGTTTTATTCTTGCCTTTCTTTATATTGCAATCTTTTCTTGTTTCAATGTACACAAACTATTTTTTGTATTGAAATTCTAGGTGGTCGCAGTCATCCTGAGGCCCTTATGCCATCTGTCAGTTCCACCTCAGGAAGAAATGGTAGGTTCCTTCCCATCTCCTCAGATGTCAGCATCTCAATTCTGCTGCCCTCTGACCTTGTGTACTCAATGGAGATCTGGAACAGGGGTTTCCCTCGCATTTCACAGCAGAACTGCAAATAGATGTTGCTTGGCATCCTGTCATCCTCCTCCATCCACTAGATAACTATGGGGTCTACATATGTTGTCCCCTTCCATGTGTGTGCATGGATGTTGTATAAGGACATATCATGTACCTTACTTACTTACTTAGGCGATCCCTTGTTGTCCGAGTATGATGACTCTCCAAGTGTAGTGTCTTGGCAGTGGGTACGTAGGTGACTGTGAAGTCCTATTCTTGACCCACATGTTCTTCTTCAGTGAGGGCATCTGTTTCCAGGTGGAAGGCTGTCCCGGTCAGGGTTGGCTTGACACGCCTTCCCCTTGACACGTTTCTCCCTTTCGCCCTCCATTCATGTCGCTTCAAATTCCACAGCACTGCTGGTCACAGCTGACCTCCAGTTAGAGCACTCAAGGGCCAGGACTTCCCAGTTCTCAGCGTCTATGCCACAGTTTTTGAGGTTAACTTTAAGCTAATGTACTTCCATATTATGTTCCTCCAAGTCATCTGTTGACTTCTGACAACCACATGAATTTCATAGGGTTTTCTTCGACAAGAAATACTCAAAAATTATTTGGCCACTTCCTTCCTCTGAAAATATAGTTCTCCTTCCACAGAATCCGTACATTTATATATGATGGCATAATTCTGGGTTGCACATGTCATGGGAGATGGATTCTCTTTCTTTGGAGGACTTTAAACGGAGTTTGAATGGATATCTTTGGAAGTTGTGCATTCCTGCATGAGAGAGGGTTGGACTAAATGGCCCTTGGGGTCCCTTCCAGATTAATATGTCACCAACAGCATTTCCACTGATGTCCCTCTACAGTTTCTGATAACTGGAATCCTTTCATCCCACCAAATTTTTTTAACATAAAAACACTATTCTGCTTTGATACCTCTTTGTCTCTCGTAATTCCTCCCAAAAATAAACCTGGAGAAGTGGTAAGAACGACATGCTAGAAATCCCTTGTCGTTCTTCATGAAACCATGCTTTTCAGGGAATGAGGAGGAAGAGGAAATGAGTGAGAAAACTATCTAAGTGTGCAGCGTGAATCTCTAAGCTCTCTCTTTTTCTTGACAGGGGTTCATTTTATTGACCGCCACAGGGAAGAGCTCATCCAGCGGACCCCAATTGACCAAGTGCTGGATTGCTTGTATGGTACAGTCCTAACCCCAGAGCAATACGAAAAAATCCGCGCGAAGGAAACTAACCAAGAGAAAATGAGGGAGCTCTACTACAAGATCATGCCAAGCTGGAACAACTACTGCAAGGATCAGCTGTATGTGGCACTGAAGGACAAAAACCCTTACCTTATTGAGGACCTTGAAGGGAAATAAGACCACAAAGAGTAAAACAGAGGTATTATACAGCTCAGTGACAGATGATGTTCACCTTCCTATGCAATGTAATATCAAGAGACAAAGTCATAGAAAGTCTCCACAACATGGACTTTACTAGGAAAAGATCAGGCAGACTTGTCACAAAAAGTTGCATTTAGCAACCTGCAACGACTGCTTTCATGCAGGTTTTTTTAACAGGGCGAAGGGTGGGGTGGGAGAAAATCCCATTTTAAATGTACATTCTAACATTCCACTTGTTCTTATGAGTCAGGGACTAAATTGTTATAAGGCAGGGACTAAACTAAAAGTCACACATGGTCCAATAAATTTCTCATTCCACACTTGTGTGCATTTATTTGTGTATCTCACAAATCCCTTTGATATTTAGAAACTATAACCTTATTTTGGGGTGGACTCGTTTCATTTTCATAAGCTATCAAGCACCTGGTGAGGGAATGGGGGTTACAACATTGCTGCAGTCTGCAAAGATGTCTCAGGGTGCATCTACACTAAAGTATTAAAGCGATTTGACACCACTTTAAGAACTATGACTCAATGCTATGGAATCATGGGAGTTGGAATTGTACAAGGTCTTTAGACTGCTCTGCCAAAGAGTGCTGGTGCCTCATCAAACTATGAATCCCAAGATTCTATGGCATTGAGCCAAGGCAGTGAAAGTAGTGTCAAACTGCATTAACTCTACAGTGTAGATGCAACCTTAGATAGCAGTGTTTATTGGTGACTTACATGTAAGCCACACAGCAAATTTGTTCAATGAGATGGCAAATCTGCTCTGGGTTTTTGTCATTAATTCAAGGTACTGAATTAGTGAATGGACTTTAAATATGCCATTGAAACCACTAGATGTCACAGACATCTGAGGCCCCTTCCACACAACTGTATAAAATCCTCATTGAACTAGATTGTATGGCAGTGTGGACTTAGATAACTCAGTTCAAAGCAGATATTGTGGATTATCTGCTTTGATATTCTGGGTTATATGGCAGTGTGAAAAGGCCCTGAGTGTCTTCTTTAATCAAAGATCATCCTTTCATTTTATGCCCAGCATCTTCTAGGAGACATGATTTCTCCCTCTCTATTTGGGACAAAAGTTGTTCTGATGATGAAGCACTGCATCCGAATGTTATATTTTTAGAGTCTTTTAGATTGTTATATTTTTCAGTATTTAAGGAGTCCAATCTTTACTCCATATTACATCTCCTTTTCTCTCTCTCTCTTTTTTTAATTCCTAGTCTTCATATTCTTGATGGACTCATTTAAGTAATGGTTTAAATCACTGATTTTAAACAGCATTAAAACATCTAGAAAAGAAAATATGCACAAGTGTTGTAAAATATTTATTTTCTCAGTAAACATGCACACTAATTGCATGTTAATTGCTATGGCAGCTTTTTGATTCTGCAGGCAATCCCAACGCACGTGAGCTAAGAATTCACTCACAAGTAACACTAAGTAACAAAATTTGAAAAAAAAATCTGTTCCTGGTTTGAAAGTGTTATTTCCTGTTTAATTATGCAGTACTTACTTTGAAAGTAGTTGTTATATGCCAGAAACTTAGTTTTGTGGCTGCCACGAACTATATTGAATTGGTGGTGGAAGCTCCTTCCTTGGAAGCTTTGAAACAGAGGTTGGATGGCCATCTGTCAGGGGTACTTCAGCTGTGGTTTTCCTGCATGGCAGGGGTTGAACTAGATGGCCCATGTGGTCTCTTCCAACTCTATTATTCTATGCTTCTATGGTTGAGACCCTTATCAGATATTCATTGAAAAACTATAGCAAAATGTGCTATAGCAGGATGTTCCACAAAAACAAAGTTTTTACAGTTGAATAAACTTTTTAAATGTTTTTATGATATTGTAGAACCAATTAAGAAATGACATTTATAATCCAAGAACAACAATCATGTCACACAGTGGAATTAGACTCATTCAGTAGGATTTTCAGCTGGGTTGCTATGAATTTTCCGGGCTGTATGGCCTTGTTCCAGAAGCATTCTCTCCTGATGTTTCACTCACATCGATGGCAGGCATCCTCAGAGGTTGTGAAGTCTGTTGGAAACTAGGCAAGTGGGGTTTATATATCTGTGGAATGTCCAGGATGGGAGAAAGAACTCTTGTCTGCCTGAATCAAGCATGAATGTTGCAATTGGCCACCTTGATTAGCATTGAATAGCCTTGTAGCATGGCTGCTTCCTGCCTGGGGGAATCCTTTGTTGGGGGAGATTAGCTGGCCCTGATGGTTTCTTGTCTGGTTTCCTGTTTTTGAGTGTTACTCTTTATTCACTGTCCTGATTTTAGAGTTTTTTAAATACTGCTAGCCAGATTTTGTTCATGTTCATGGTTTCCTCCTTTCTGTTGAAATTGCCCACATGCTTGTGGATTTCAATGGCTTCTCTGTGTAGTCTGACATGGTGGTTGTTAAGAGTGGTCCAGCATTTCTGTGTCTAGGTAGGTTCATTGGTTGCCTTGCTGTGGCTGACTTCTCTTGTTGAATTAGTCTGCAGTGCCTTTCATGTTCCTTTATTCATGTTTAAGCAATTCTGTGTTTGGTGGTCCCTATGTAGATTTGCCCACGGCTACATAGTATACGGTAGACTCCTCCTGGGGTGAGAGGATCCCTCTTGACCTTTGCTGAACGCTGCATTAGTAGGATTTTCTTAGTGGATTGGATAGTTTGTAGATTGTGTTTCTTCATCAGCTTCCCTATGCGATCAGCGGTTCCCTTGATATATGGTAAGAACACTTTTCCTCTGGTTGGATCTTTGTTTTTACTCTCATGGCTTGTTCTTGGTCTTAGCTCTTCTGATGTCTGTGGTGGAGTATCCATTCGCATGCAGAGCCCAGTTTAGGTGGTTCAGTTCCCCTTGGAGGAGGTGGGGTTCTGCCAGAGCCTTAAATAAAGAACAACATTCAGAAAACAAGAGGAATTCCAGACAGGAAACAATCAGGGCCAGCTAACACCTCCCAACAAAGGATTCCCCCAGGGAGTAAAGAGCCAGACCTTGAAAATGAAAGGCTTTGCAATGCTAATCAATTGCAACATACACAAGAGTTCTTTCTCCCACCCTGGACATTATTCCACAGATATATAAACTTCACTTGCATAATTTCCAACATACTCACAACCTCTGAGAATGCCTGAAATATATATAGATGTGGGTAATATCAAGTGTTTCAGAGGAGGAAATTGGCAAGCCACCCTTGAGGATTCCTTGCTGGAGAAAAGCCTTTCGGGGAGGAACCTTCGAAGTCAGGGGCGGGGTTTCCAAGGGACAGCTTTTGTGGTCGCACCCGTTGACTCCAGAGCCGTCCATCCGGGTTCTTTGAAGGTTTGGTGAGCACTGAGCAGTGACGGTCTGGGCGTGAGACTGATTTCTTTGCTGAGGAGAATTGGGCCTTTCTCCTCACAGGAGTAAGACAGAGCAAGGCTTGGCGTTGGAGGAAGAAGGGAGGCAAAAGCAAGGAGACTTGGGCTGAATATATATTAACTATAAACATAGAATGCATCTAGAGTAGGCCTGGGCCAACTTGGGCCCTCCAGGTGTTTTGGCCTTCAACTCAGCTTAAGCGGCCGAGGGGGGAAAGGAAGGGGCCTGAGGCTGTTAGGAATGGTGGGAGTTGAAGTCCAAAACACCTGGAGGGCCCAAGTTGGCCCATGCCTTCTGTAGATGCTCCCATGCAAGGAGACTCATTGGTATCTAGATAGACTGCACGATATATAGTAGGAAGATGTATCTTCATTTAGAGTGAGTATAACATTGTGATTCTCCATCTCGAAAACAGGTTTTCGGCCCATCGGACCTTACTTCGGTCTTCTGGATGGCAGAAGGCAACATATTAAAATACGTCCCAGAACTTCACGTTCCTGAAGAAGAGATCGCAGGAAGCAGTACTTATCCAGGTGGGTGGTTGAGTGGTAGGTCTCTAATCTTATTCAAGCAGCATTGTTTTTAGTTTTGTCCTGAGGCCTTTGATATTAATTGGAAGTTTCCTTCTAAACAGCAAGATTGGGATGTTCGGGATGTCATGGGTGGTATATGCAAATGCCTTCCCAAGTGATGCCCCTTGAGCATGTCTAAATATATATTCTGCCACGTGATGGTTCTCTGTCCAGAGACCAGAAGAAGATGTGTAAATGAAGAAAGTTTATCTACTTGTAGTGAATATTGTGGTACAGTAGAGTCTCACTTATCCAACGTTCTGGATTATCCAACGCATTTGTGTAGTCAATGTTTTCAATACATCGTGATATTTTGGTGCTAAATTCGTAAATACAGTAATTACTACATAGCATTACTGCGTATTGAACTACTTTTTCTGTCAAATTTGTTGTTAAACGTGATGTTTTGGTGCTTAATTTGTAAAATCATAACCTAATTTGATGTGTAATAGGCTTTTCCTTAATCCCTCCTTATTATCCAACATATTCGCTTATCTAACATTCTGCTGGCCCGTTTATGTTGGATAAGTGAGACTCTACTGTATTTAATAATAGAATCTCTGAAAAATCCTGAAAATCTCATGTCAGCATGCTGGAAGAAGCAAAGACCACCAGCACTGAAGTGATGTTTCTACGCCATCAACTCCGCTGGACTGCCCACACTGAGATTATCTTCATCAACCCTTCGTTTAGTCAGACAGAACCTTGAGCAAGATGAACTGTTGGTCTGATCCAGTCTGGTAGCACTTAGGCCATGGATGTGGGATGTGTTGTAGCCCACCTGATTTTATCAGATTGAATCTTTCCCCATCTCTAGCCACAACAGTCATGGTGTGGGATGATAAGAGCAGGAGTTCAAATAGATCTAGGGTCACAAATTGTCCATCCTTCCCTTAGACTCTAATAAATATTTCTTCTATATATGGGCAGGGAGCTGAATGTTTGGTGCTTCTGAAGTGGAAATGCTGTAATTCTGACAAGTTTCTTATCCTTTTTATAGATGATGTGAAAGTGAAGGAGAAAATAGAACTTCTTCTCAGTACAATAACTGCAGAAAGAGCAGCCCAAGCTTTACAAGAAACCCTCAAGAGTCAAGAGGAATTGCAGGGAAAGCCTTCACAATTCAGACGCCGATGCAAGAAATCTAATGTGCCAGACTCAGAAAAACCATTCCCCTGTATCGATTGTGGGAAGAGCTTCTCCCAGAGCTCTAACTTAATAGAACACCAGAGAATCCACACAGGGGAGCGCCCATTCACCTGCAGTGAATGCAAGAAAAGCTTCAGCCGCAGCAGCACTTTGGTGGAACACCAACGCACTCACACAGGCGAGAAGCCTTACAAATGTCCAGAGTGTGGACAGAGCTTTACCCGCAACTCTACTTTAACCGACCACCAACGCATCCACACTGGGGAGACACCCTTCCCATGTCAGGAGTGTGGCAAAGCCTTCAGCCGCACCTCCAGTCTTGTGAAGCACTTGCGCACCCACTCGGGTGAGAAGCCCTACACGTGTCGGCTCTGTGGGAAATGCTTCTCCCTGAGCTCCAACCTTCTCAAGCATGAGCGCACTCATTCAGGAGAAAAGCCCTTCCCCTGCACCCTCTGCGAAAAGCGCTTCAAGAAGAAGACCCACTTAGTGTCCCACCATCGCGTGCACACTGGGGAGCGGCCCTATCGGTGCGAGGAATGTGGGAAGTGCTTCTCCCAAAGCTCCATTCTGGTTGAACACCAGAGGATCCACACTGGGGAGAAGCCCTACAGGTGTGCTGACTGTGGGAAGGGTTTCTGTGTGAGCTCCAACCTCATCAAGCACTATCGAATCCACACAGGGGAGAAACCATATGTTTGCTCTATCTGTGGGCAGACCTTCCGTTACCGGCCCCAGTTCACCCGTCACCAGGCACAGGGACATCCTGAAAAGGAGGAGGTGGAGAAATCAGTTCAGACACCCAGTTCCTTGAGATGCCTCCTCTGATACAGATATTAGGCAGTGTGTAGCATAAGACTCCTCAATTATGTCTTTATGATTGTAGCCTCTTTCACTGCCTTCCTGTTTTTGGGTTGGATCCAGGCTTATTCATAGAGGAAGCACGCTAAAATCATTGGAACTAAAGCTTGTCATGATTGCAGTGGATCTACTTGATAAATGACTAAGGCCCCTTTCACACAGCTGTATAAAATCCACATTGAACCAGATTATATGGCAGTGAGGACTCAGATAATCCAGGTCAAACCAGATATTGTGGATAATCTGCCATCATATTCTGGGTTATATGGCTGTGTGGAAGGGCTCTAAGTTTGGATCCCACCTCTATTGGTATAACTTTTTTTAAACTGCAGTTTGGCTAACTTTAGCCTCATGAAGGGAAAGGTTTTAATAACTCAATATCTCAATTCCTTATTTCCTCAGTCAGAATGACCGTGTTATTCTGCATAACAGTACCCCAGCAAGGGAGTGTTGATGTGCATCAGTAGAGCTTGATATGCATCAGTGTATCCCGTTACACATTTTTACAATTCACTAACAGTGTTTGTTAGCACTTCTGCTACATAGCTAATTATATCTAAAGCTTTGTCATTCAGTGATAGAACATTTCAACATACATTTGCCCAGCAGTGATAGATACTGAAGAAATGCAGTATCTGCACTACAGCAGCACTTCTTGAAGAGAGGATGCTTGAATCCCTCATACCAACTGAGGAGCATTCATGCATTTGTTGTGTTATTGAACTGATAAACCAGAGAGGTCCAGATATTTCTTATCCAAGATTTTGTGTAAAGTAGCAAGGATATTTCAATCAGAATTTGGGAGAACGGGGCACATACCAGATATGTACCCCTCTTCTTCATTTTGCAAGTTTGATACTAAATTGAAACTGAGCAGTGGTTTGAATCTGAGGCAGAAAAGAGCAAGGCAGGAGTAAGTTCTCACATATGCTCAACACAACAGATCCACTGTTTTTTTAATGTATTTTATTGTTTGTTTTACTTGCCTTAAAAATTCTTTTTTAAAAAAAATATCTGTGTTTGAGAATTGTGCATATTTAAATTTTGTTAATCATAGGCCGTGAAAATAAATGCTTTTTCTCTCATTGTACCCATTCTTTTGTCTAATGTAGTGTTTTCAGAACAGAATTTCTAGAAGAGATAAATAGGGGTGATCTGTACCCACAGCATAACCATTGGGGTAGATTCTTCTGTATTAAATATAACTGTATTAGCCTATACTTAACTAAGTAATTTTGCCTGGGACTCAAGGTGATGCACAAATGAAAACAAGTAGAATATAATAACCATTAAAGAAGCATCATCATTATAGGCGGTGGAGCCCCTGGTGATGCAGTGGATTAAACCCTTGTGCTGGCAGGACTGCTGACTTGAAAGCTGGGTTGCTGACCTGAAGGTTGCCAGAGTGCAGATGAGCTCCTATGTGGGGACATGAGAGAAGCCTCCCACAAGGATGGTAAAACATCAAACATTCGGGCGTCCCCCTGGGCAACGTCCTTGCAGATGGCCAATTCTCTCACACCAGAAGCAACTTGCAGTTTCTCAAGTCGCTCCCGACACAAAAAAAAATTATAGGTGATCACTCGTGGCCAAGTATGATTGCCTTCCAAGTGCAGGGTCTTGGAGGTGGGTCTGTAGGTAACTAGAGATCTATCCTTGATCTTCATGTGAGGACATCGATTTCAAGATGGAAGGCAATCCCAACAAGAGTTCCTCTTGACACATTTCTCCCTTTCACCCTCTATTCGTACCTCTTCAAATTCTACAGAACTGTTGGTGACTCACAAATTAAAACATGTACAGTATAATAAACATTAAAGACCAGTAATGCTAACAACATTTTAAAACATGAACAGCATGTTCTTGAAAAGCTTTCCTTTACTAAAACTGCTGGTGTAAGATAATGACAGCAAGGAGGGGAACATCTAAGCCTCTAGGATGGGAGTTATTACTAGCAACATTAATCTAGAAGGTATGGCATAGGTAAAGATAAAGGTTTTCCCCTGACTTTAAGTCTAGTTGAGTCCGATTCTGGTGGTTGGTGCTCATCTCCATTTCTAAGCCAAAGAGCTGGCGTTGTCCGTAGACACCTCTAAGATCACGTGGCCGGCATGACTGCATGGAACGCTGTTACCTCCCCACTGGAGCAGTACCTATTGATCTCACATTTGCATGTTTTCAAACTGCTAGGTTGGCAGGAGCTGAGGCTAACAGCGGGAGCTCACCCTGCTCCCTGGATTCAAACCGCCGACCTTTCGTTCAGCAAGTTCAGCAGTTCAGCGGTTTAATCCACGGTGCCACCAGGGGCTCCAAGGTATGGCATAGCTATTATTTATTTTATATTATTTATTATTTATTTGTATATATGTGTGTGTATATATATATATATATATATATATATGGCCATTCTGTGCAGAAAATTAAACTTCACAGTTCTGTTCTTTTCCAGAGAGAAGCAGCAAGAGCAAAGCAGAGTCTAGGGCTGAACCAGAACCCAAGGCTTCATGTGTCTTTAGGTCTTGCTTGGCCTGGTGTGCATCTTTGGGTCTCCTAGCAACTGCCTCCAGGATTCCGCTTCCTCTCCCCCCTCCAGTTCCCCCTGCATCATGTGAACTTGGTTGAGGATGTGACATCATCACTGGGTTCCCTCCAACACTCTGCAGGCACCACTCAGGAGTGTCCAAGCTGCAGGACTGTGAGCGCTGCCTTGTCTCTTGCTTCTGCCCTGTGGCTTTGCCAAAAGCTTCTCTGGGCTTTCTAGTATACGCTCTGCAGGATGGAAAGGAAACCTTTGGGAGGTGCAGAGGAAAAGGAGAAACTGAAAGACAAAAGTAAGTCAGAATGGGGAGAGCCATTTTTCCTGCTTCATGGCACATTAGAGATTAAAAATTCGAAAAAAATAAGATCGACAATGTTAATTCTCAGAGATTCAAAAATATTAGAATGGTACAGTAGGCTCTCACTTAACTGGAGCTCATGCATCTGAAACACTCAAGAAACAGGCAAAAATATTGAAGAAATAAAAATTAAAATAAATAATAAATTATAATAAAACTGTGTTACTTTCTCTTTGCTATTAATTACTGTATGCCAATATTAATATCAAGTCACTACAGAGGGTATGGTATGATATATATCATTAATTAAGCCTATTTTTATAGTAACTCTCAAGCATCCAGAAACTACATTTATCCTGCATCTGCAAGTCCCCATAGATGCTGGTTAACTGAAAATCTACTGTAACTGTAATACAGTTGGTTTGTGTCAAGAAATGCAAGCTTTCAAATGGTATCTGGGGAGGAAATAATGAAGGGTTCATCAAAAAATGGAGGTTGGCATTTGAATATTTGGAAAGAAAGACAAATGCTGACCTTAAAGTAGCCACAAGGGAAATTTACTAAAGTAGTGTAGGTTTTATTAAGATAAAATATTTGTATCATGTGGTCTTGAAGCCAGCTTTGAAATTCATGGTTGATGATGGTTTATCATCAGTTTTCTAAAGCAGGGAGAAATGCTTTGGGAGTGGAAATGATTATTCCTTTTAAATGTCCATGTGTTAATGCTTTTGCGTGTATAAGAGAAATGTTTATAAAATAGAATGGGAGATAAAATCTACAGTATGAGTATAGCTGCAGTTGGATATGGCATGAACTCCCCTTTTCACCTTACAGTCATCTGCAAAATAAATATGGCAAATAAATTTCTAGCAGAAACAACTTTAGTTTCTTAGACATTCATATGAATGTATTTCCTATCCAGAGAATGAGATATATGTCTAAATATTCTGAGCATCTTGAAAGGTTCAGTGTCTGTTGTTAATTACAGCATTATCGAATATCTACTCAGTGGAATACTTCAAATATAAAGAAATGTTATGTTGGAGGTTGTAGTTTTGCATCTAAGCTGAGACAAAACATCTGATTTTGAGAGATAACCATGTTAGTCTGCTTTAGAAAGGAAAGAAGGAATCTTGCAAAATTTTGAGGACTAATCAGTAATTAGATTTTCATGGATTCAGCATAAGTATTAATAGATGCCAGTCAACTTTTTCAGATGCAGCTGAACCCTGGGTCCTAAATGCTTTTGCAGGAATAAATTAGTCTTAAGGTGGAACAACATTACTCCAAATTCCTTTATTAGAGAGAATGATAGCAGAACATAGGAGACTGAATTACGGCCATCAGGGTGTGCTATATGGGAAAAACAGGGAAATTGTAAATTGGATGACTCTTTTTGCTGTCCAGAGAAGAACTCTACTGGACCCAACTCCTTATAAGACAGGATGGCTCCACTGTACTCAAAGAGGGTATTAGAATAAATATTCTTGCCGTCATAGATTCCATTTCTGATTGGGGCTCCTTTTGTTAGCAGGTGCTGAGCATGAAAGTCAGTTTGAGAGAAGAGAGTTCAAAAAAGAACCAGAGGAAAACGTGGAGATACATGAGATGGGAACATTTTTGAGGCCTCACCAGGCAGGACTACTGATCGGGAGCAATGGAGGAAGACAAGTGAAAGACGAATATGGTGCAACTGAAAGAGATGCTGAGCTGCATCACCCCAATAACTCCCAGAGCTTTAACAATTGTGGCACTCAGGTGGAGGAACAGCGGTGGTGGAACCAGGTGAGAAGACACCAGGAAAAGGAGATTTCCCATGATCCCCCAGGGTTTATCAATCTTCTGGGTATCCTGGAACCATCTCCTCCCCTGCCAGCCCCCGCCCCACGCAGGCCAATGGATAAGCCATACCACTGCACTGAGTGTGGGAAAAGCTTCTCACAGAGTTCAGTACTCATTGAACACCAGAGGATCCACACAGGTGAGAGGCCTTTTGTGTGCAATGTATGTGGGAAGCGCTTCTCCCAAAGTTCAACCCTGATGGGACACCAGAGGATCCACACAGGTGAGAAGCCCTTTACCTGCTCTGAGTGTGGACGAGGGTTTAGCCGGAGCTCTGCGCTGACGGAACATCAACGTACCCACACCGGGGAGACACCCTTCTCATGCCGGGAGTGTGGGAAGGCCTTCAGCCGCACCTCCAACCTGGTGAAGCACTTGCGTACCCACTCGGGTGAGAAGCCGTACACATGCACCCTCTGCGGGAAGCGCTTCTCCTTGAGCTCCAATCTCCTCAAGCACGAGCGCACCCATTCGGGGGAGAAGCCTTTCCCTTGCCCCCTCTGTGGCAAATGCTTCAAGAAGAAAACCCATCTGGTGTCTCATAATCGTGTCCATACTGGGGAGCGGCCCTATCGGTGTGAAGAGTGTGGGAAGTGCTTCTCCCAGAGTTCTTCCCTGATTGAACACCAGAGAATCCACACTGGGGAGAAGCCCTATAAGTGTCCTCAGTGTGGTCGAGGGTTCTATGTTAACTCCAAACTGGTCAAACATCAGAGGATCCATACGGGTGAGAAACCCTATGCCTGCTCTTCCTGTGGGAAAACCTTCAGATATAAGCAACAGTTTCCACGCCATGTAGCTCACGTCCATCCTGGGGAGGACCAGGTTTCTGTGCTTACCATAAGCACTAGCGTTTCCTTGGGCACAAGTGTTAATATGCTACTCTCGTAGTGCCCAAGACAGCCCCTGGTTGAGTGGCTTCAGCTCGTCTTGAGGTTAGTTCTGCTGAAAAGTATACTTGTTGCCAAATGTGGTAGGTCCATAAACTTTCCAATCACGACTGAATAACTAAGCTGTTTCTCAGAGTTAGCAGTATCACAGTAAAAACTGGATGGCTTTGTTTGTGATGCCTTTTCATTCTCATGTAGAGGAACTGTTTCCCAGAACTAGGAGGGTTCTTTTATTAGTACAGTTTTTTTTAAAGGAAAGAAAATGATATTTTGAGTATTTTTAATCAAAATATATACAGTATTAACTAGGAAACAGCTAACTAATCTTTCAAGGGAGTGAATTGCTATCATAAATGCTATGGAATTTATTCAGACAGTTCATTTATGATACCATCTGGAAGGGGATTACAATGAAGCTTAGAACTCTATCTACTATGATGATACCCCCTTTTAAAGTTAATCCCAATGGAGACAAATATGAGGTTTTGTGGGTGTTCATCTTGTTTGAGAACAAAGGTAGTTTGACTGAGACTTTTCCAATCTTGCTAATTTTTGAATGCTACCTGGTTATCACTGTGGAGTCCCATGTAGTAGAATTTTTCTTCTAGAGGCATATAATATATTCCTCATTATCCAGAACTCAGTAGTATTCACTAGTGTCTTGACAACTTGTGCAAGATACATTCCAGATTTCATGTTCTGTTTGGTGAAGACAATACAATAGGAACATCCCTTAGACGGATGTACTCTCTGGTTTTGCCTTTCGTTGTTGTTTTAAAGACATCTCATTGAATCAGTTCAAAATATGAACAACTTCCTAACCTGGTGCCCATCAGATACATTGCATTTCAGCTTCTGTGAATCATCACAGTTGGCCATGGGAGCTGTGGTTGATGGGAACTTCAATCCAAAAATTGAAAGATCTTGAATGGTTGGTGAAAACTGTGCAAAAATTCTTTTGAGTTATGTGTTAGAATAATTTGGTGCAGTCCTGTCAAAACACACTGAAGTCCCACATATTTCAACACAAAATGTTAAATAATGACCCCGGTGAATGAACAAAAGGTATGCCTTGGAAGTTCTTTCATTTGGTGGAAGACAAGAGAAGTCAAAATACACCCGTGGTGAAGTAACCAGATTACCATAGCACCTCAGACATGTGTCAGACAAAATTGCTGAAATTAAATGACACCACCCAAAGCAATGCTTTTCAGACAAAAAGTGAGCTAGAAACGTTGTGAGTAAAATGTACATAAGACTACATATATTCCTGTCATGGCTCCTGGTACATTTGGACAATTGAGACTGGTAAAATCATTCTCACTGACATAGGACTCATATTCACATAAGGGCATTGCAAGATTATCACACTCCCATTTTGGTTACAGTAATAATAGGTCAAAGTTATTGCATAAAGCTGAGGTTTTCAAAAAATCGTCCATGGGGCTATATCATTGCCTACAGAGTAAACTGGCATGTTCTCTATATTGTTCAACACAAATTGCTCTAAAATACTATGCTGCCAAGTAGTTCTGCCATGTTACCTGAAAGGTATTTTCTAGATCATGTGCTGTGCTTCATCTCCGTGTTGTGCTTCCACTGTGACACAACAAAGAGCTATTTACCCTTCATAAATAATAATATAATATACTGGAGCCCCTGATGGCGCAGCAGGTTAAACTGCTGAGCTGCTGAACATGCTGACCGAAAGATTGGCAGTTCAAATCCAGGGAGCGGGGTGAGCTCCTGCTCTTAGCCCCAGCTTCTGCCAACATGACTAGACTCAAATGTCAGGGGAAAACCTTTACCTTTAACCTTATATTCTGCTCTGTCTCCCCGAGGGAACTCAGAGCGGATTACAGAATATAAACATTCAATGCTGTTACACAATTAACAATAAAGACGGACAAGTGTTGGGAGGTACACACAATGGGTCTTGAATAACTTACATGTGAATTCTGTTTCTGTGAGAGAGAAAAACATTTAAAACGTACTGTACTCTCACCCCACTAAACGTATGGTGAGAAAAAGGAAGGTCCTTAACTGATTTCTATATTCAGCCTTCCTCATTTGTGGGTTTGCCTTTTGTGGATTAGATTATTCATGGATTTGATTACAACATTATTTCTAGGAATCTTTAGGTTTCTATGGTGAAAGTTGACCAGGGAGTTGTGCTGGGGCATCAAGAGATTCCTAGAGAGAACACTTCTATATGCATTTCTAACTCCTTCAGTGTTATTCTATGGTCAATGAAGTTGGAGGATTAAAGAGCTTCTCCTAGAAGTTCTCTAGTTCTAGGCCTCCTACTTCTTTCAGGTTAAAAAATTGTTTTTTTTAATGGATTTTCCATATTTATGGGGGACTTGCCCCCTGACTGCAGAGAAAGTGGAGGGTCCATTGCTCCATAAATAATATAATAAACAGTCGTCTTTGAAGACATGGGTCTATTCATCTAATTTTTCAATGCAGATTTCAAAGTCTAGCAGATTTATAATAAACATTACAATCAATAAATCGGCAATTAGAAGCAGCACAATAAATATAATGGCATATACCCCAAAATATTACAAATCAAATAAAAATAATAATAAGATATAAATATCCTAATATTCCCTTCATAAAATATAGAATACTATTCCAAACACTGTGTCTCCAAAAGAATCATGGTTTGTCATCAACCACGTGTATTGAATCAAGATTTGTACCTTAACAAAGATAACAGCCTTATTTTCATTTCATTTGGTTCTGTTAACAGGAACCAATAGAGTAATTTACTTTCCTATCCTAGTGTGCTAAGTGAGTTAGTGTTATTCTTAGATGAAGAGTGAGTGAAAAGGCGGTGTAGAATATCTGATCCTGCCCATTTGATTTGTTTTGTACCAAGTGTGTTTCAAATAAACTGTGACTGTTGTTTTCATACAGGGTTTTTTCTGACTCATTAAAAACTCTTAATTTTATATAAATTAAAAGTTCTATCGATGGTATTTTTGTTTGTTCATTTTATACTATTTATCTTCCTCTCCTTCAAATGAAAAGGCAAACTATATTTTGCCACATGACATTACATTTAGTTTTGTTTTTTTGTTTTTTAAATGCATTTGATAACTATTTGTTTTTGTTTAAATACTGTATTACTTCAATTCAAATTTGCGTTTTTCTTTATATAAACATTTCTAAAAAGGGGATGTGTCGCAGAATTGTGGATGATATATATAGCTTTTTTCTATTGGTGTCACTGAAATTAGTGAGCCTCTTCTGATCAACTGTCTTCAAATTGAAGAAATACAGCAACTGGATTGCTTTAATTGTGTTTTAATTTTTGAATGGAAAGATTTGAGTGTTTTCATTTATTTTAACATTTTATTTCAACAACTAGTGATATTGATTAAATATTCAGTACTATTAAATGCTATTAAATATTTCATATTAAGAGTATTATACAGCAAATAATTTACTTTTAATTCTTGGATTGAAATAATTTACTGTTTTGAGTATTTTTACATTTTATTTTAACAATATTTAGTATAGTTTATTAAATATTCAAAACTATTAATTTATCGTGTCAGAAGCAAATTGAGAATACAGTTCTAATACATAGGCAATCCCTCATTCTCTGAGTATGATGGCCTTCCAAGTGTAGTGTCTTGGCGGTGGATACGTAGGTGACTGTGGAGCCCTGTTCTCGATCTGCGTGCTCTTCCCCAGTGAGGGCATCAGTCTCCAGGTCACAGGTGGTCACGGTCAAGGTTGACTTGACACGCCTTCTTCTTGGCACATTTCTCCCCTTCGCCCTCCATTCGTGCCTCTTCAAATTCCACAGCACTGCTGGTCACAGCTGACTTCCAGTTAGAGCAATCAAGAGCTAGGGCTTCCCAGTTTTGAAGGTTATCTTTAAGACCATCTTTAAATCTCTTTTGCTGTCCACCAACATTCTGTTTTCTATTCTTGAATTGGGGATGTAGTAATTGGGAATGTTTTGGGAGATGGTGATTGTGCATTTGGATAACGTGGCCAGTCCAGCAGAGTTGATGGAGTAGGAGCATTGCTTCAGTGTTGGTGATTTTTGCTTCTTCCAGCACACTGACATTTGTCCGCCTGTCTTCCCAAGAGATTTGCAGGATTTTTCGGAAGCAACACTCGTGGAATCATTCCAGAATTTAAGTGTGATGTCTACAAACAGTTCACGTTTCGCAGGCATATAACAGTGTTTGAGGACAATAGCTTTATAAACAAGCACCTTGTATACAAAAAAACCCCCACAGAGTTAAAAACTTGGCATTATACTAAATTTCCTGCTGCAGGGGAGTGTGCTTGCTCCATCAATGTTTAACATTTACGCAAATGATCAGATACTGCCAGAAGGGACAGAGTTTGATCTATGCTGACGATTGTGTCATCACTGCTCAAGCAGAGAGCTTTGAAATGGTTGAACAGAAACTCTCCAAAGCTGTAGGCGCTCTTAGTTCCTATTACAGGGAAAAGCAGCAGATTCCTAATCCATCTAAAACACAGAAGTGTGCTTTTCATCTTAAGAACAGACAAGCATCTTGATCTCAGGATTACCTGGGAAGGAATCCCACTGGAGCATTGCAGCACACCAAAATATCTGGGAGTCACTCTGGATCCGTGCTCTGACTTACAAGAAGCACTGCTTGACTATCAAGATAATATGGGTGCTAGAAAGAATATCGTACGAAAACTGACTGGCACAACCAGACACAGTGAAGACATCTGCTCTTGCGCTTTGCTACTTTGCTGCAGAGTAAGCATGCCTTGTGTGGTATACATCTCACCACGTTAAAACAGTGGATGCGGCTCTTAATGGGACATGCCACATTATCACAGGATGTCTACGCCCCACACCACTGGAGAAACTGACAGGCAGTTGTGAGAACTGAAACCCAAAACACCCGCACACCCCAAGTTGGCCCATGCCTAAGGCCTTACAAAGCTCAAAAGAGTGGGCCGCTGAGGATTTTCGGTTTCCTAGCAACAAGTGCCGATCTTCTCGCGAGAGTTGTGTCGCGCGGCAACGTCACATTCGCGCGCCGCCCCCTGACGTTTCCCCCTTTCCCCCGCTTTCACTTCAGGCTGGAGAATTAACTTCCGGTTTGGGGCCTTGGAAAGCCTGGAGGGCCGTTCGTCTGTTCTCGCGGTGCCGCGTGAGGGGAAAAGGGAGTTCTCGCGGTGGCGGTCGTCATGGCAGCGGCTGCGAGGCCCAGCGCCGGCGAAGCGGCCTCGGCTCCCGATGAGGGGGGCGGCGGAGGAGGAGGAGAAGAAGGCGGCAGGGAGAGTCCTCCTGGCTTGGAGCCGCGACGGGAGGACGAGGACGAGGCGCCGGGGAGCGGCGGCAACGCCAACCCCAACCACCCGCCCTCGTCGCCGGGGCCCCGCGAAGCCGAGGTCGCCGTGGAGATCGGGGAGACCTACCTGTGCCGGCGCGCGGACGGGACCTGGCGTAAGGCCCTCACTTTGGGGGACCCCGTGGCTGCCATGGCGACCAGGCCTCCCTCTATAGCCCATTCATGCTGTTTGACTGCCAGGGTTCAGTACGATGGCATCCTCGGAGCTGTGGTGTCACCAGGCCTATGTCCTATCCTCCGCCCAAGAGGACCAAGCTACAGCTCCCCTGAATCCATAGCATTGAGCCATAGCACTTAAAGTGCTGTCAAACTGCGTTGATTCTACAAACAGGCACGGGCAAACTTGGGCCCGCCAGGGGTTTTGGACTTCAACTCCCACAATTCCTAATAGCCTCGGGCCCCTTCCTTTCCCCCCTCAGCTTGATAATGAATATTTTTGGTAGACTGTGTCATGGTGAATTACTGACAGCGCTGTTTGCTCTTTGCTTCAATGCTCTATACCAGACTGATAGTTGCTTCTCTTCTAGATTCTGCAGAGGTGATCCAGTCTCGAATAAATGAACAAGAAGCCAGGGAAGAATTTTACGTGCACTATGTTGGATGTGAGTGCTGTGGGTTTCTTCACATTCACTAATGTCGTTGGGGAGATCATTAAAAAATAATTGAGTTGGAAGAGATGATGGTGTCTTGTCTAGTCCAGGGGTTTTATGATCCTTTGATTATATTTGGCTTTCCTTAAAAACTGCTCCGAATACACCCATCACAGGTTGTTGCTTTGAGTGGATGTGTTTTGATAAATTGTGTTTTGATAGGGCCTAGTTATCCTTCATGGAATTTCATCTGTATACACATGAAGCTTAGAGGGAGAACAGGAATAAGGAGTGGGAAAATAAAATACAAAGACTTAGAACTAAACAAGACAGAGTTGATAGGGAGGAGTTACTTTAACTTCCTAACGTTCTTTTACAAATTAAACTATTTCTTCTTTTTGCTCTATGAGGCATAAAAAAGCCCTATGAGGAGCGACTTAAAGAGCTAGGCATGTTTAGCCCACAGAAGAGAATGTTGGGAGGAGACACAACTGCCTTGTTTAAATATTTGAAAGACTGTCATAAGAAGAAGGGATCAGGCTTGTTTTTTTCTACCTAGAGACTAGGACTCGGAGCAGTAGGTTCAAATGGAAAGAAGATTTTACCTGAATATTAGGAAGAACTTCTTGACTGTAAGAATAGTTTTTCAAAGAGGGAACTCTCTGACTCAGATTGTGGTGGAAGCTTCTTTCTTGGAGCCTTTTGAACAGAGACTGCATGTCCATTTGTCAGGAGCACTTTGATTGTGCTTTTCCTGTATAGTAGAGTGTTGGACTAGATGGCCCATGTGGTTTCTTCCAACTATGTTTCTGATTCTCTTGTATTTTGTTTATCTGTCAAGCCTAGTTTCAGCAGTAAATGATGGGAATAAATTTTCAATATCATGCACAGCAAACTTACTTGGAATGATCTTAAAGCTTTTCTTGTGAAGAGCCACTATTGTATAAGATCCACATTCATATGAAATCATAGTAGAACTACTAATAAAAATAGAAACCTGTGTAAATAGTAGAAAACATTAATCATTTTTGTATATTTCTGGAGGCAACATTCTCCTTTGAGGCTGATCCAGAGAAAACTCTGGACCAGCTTTCTAACTTGATCTTCAGAAGCTGGAGCCCCCATGTTGAATTTTTCACTTTGGGGCATGATACTGATAGGACAACACGCTATCAAAAGTAGGTAATGTATAATATAAAAAGGCTTTCTCTTTCCACTTCCTAACAATCACAGTTAACCGTCGCTTGGATGAGTGGGTGGATAAAAACCGCCTGGCCCTCACCAAGACAGTCAAAGATGCGGTGCAGAAGAACACTGATCAGTACATGAATGAATTGTCTGAGCAGCCAGAGCGCAAAATCACTCGCAACCAAAAGCGCAAACACGATGAAATCAACCATGTGCAAAAGGTAATGCTGACTGAGAGGTGGCTGGGAAGGCAGAATTATGTGTTGTGCTTCAGTCCAGAGATAGAAAAATCCTGCATATCTAGACCATAGTAGTATATGTGTGCTTGTGAAAGAAGGAGAATGAGGGGGGAATCCTTAAATTAACTTTATTGTCACTTCTCTGTTTTCTTCCATTGCAGACCTATGCTGAGATGGATCCCACCACTGCAGCTTTGGAAAAGGAACATGAAGCTGTGAGTGTTTCCTAATACATGTTCCAGGTTGTTTCCTAGACAGGGTATAGCTGTGTTCAAGACTCCTAGCTCTTGTTCTTTCTCTTCAGATCACCAAGGTGAAATATGTAGACAAGATCCACATTGGAAACTTTGAGATTGATGCATGGTATTTTTCGCCGTTCCCAGAAGACTACGGAAAGCAGCCCAAGCTGTGGATCTGCGAGTACTGCCTCAAGTACATGAAGTTTGAGAAGACTTACCGCTACCATCTTGTACGCAAGGGGCAGGGCTGCTCTCACAGTCGCTGAGGGGTGTTGAACGGGAGAACATGAGAAATATATATGGAATAGGGTGATACTGAAAGATCTTAAAGAGAACCAGTTTGCAGGATTGTTGGGTATCAACAGATCTACCTTTTAAAATAATCTTTTGGTGAGCCATCCTAAAGATATAAGGAACTTTAGGGCATATTTCTGCAATATGAATAATCATTTTCAATAACCATTTTTTGGTAGCTCATAAGATTATAACTCATAATTTATAATAGCCTGCTCATTTTGTGTGTTGAGAGCCTAAAAGCTTAAATATAGAGAGGAATTGATAAACATTAGATACTTGGAATTTTTAGGTGATTATTGCTCTTTCTCTAACTCAGGGACAGTGCCAGTGGCGGCAACCCCCAGGGAAGGAGATCTACCGGAAGAACAATATTTCTGTGTATGAGGTGGATGGCAAAGACCACAAGGTGTGGGCTCACTTCAGTTGCTGTTTCTCTGCCAGTTCTTGCTTTTGTTGTCCGTGAGCATTATTAGTCAGTCTGCTATATGGGAAAATACTAGTGTCTGTCAAACCAACCTTGTAACTAAATCTTGGAACCACTGCTCTCCAGATAAGAAGCCAGCCCCCCAACCCACAGAACCCTGACTAGTTATTAGCCAGGCATATTACTTTCCTCTCCCATACATACAGTGTTTTTCATATTTCATTTGCTCTTTGAATATTTGGAATCTTCTATTTGTTTCTGCTTGTGTCATTTTTACTGTTTTTTACTGTTTTTGTTTCTCTCCTTGTTACTTAGATATCTGTGTCTTCACTCATGTTTGTTTTTCTCCAACAGATTTACTGCCAGAATTTGTGTCTCTTGGCCAAACTTTTCCTAGACCACAAGACTCTCTACTTTGATGTGGAACCCTTCATCTTCTACATCCTCACCGAGGTTGACAGACAAGGGGCCCATATTGTGGGCTACTTTTCCAAGGTGCTGACTTGGCTTTGGATCTGTGGGGTCGGGGTACCCCACATTCTAGCTATATTTCAGAAGACATGTAAGAAGGAGGATGAACATCCTAGAGCTTCCTCTCCTGTATTTAAAAACTAAATTCTTCACCAAAACAAATCCCAATTTGTCTTGATTCGGCCTGATGTGTTTTTGGATGTAATCCAGGATGTAATTCTGAAGTACAAAATCTGCATAATATTCAAACCATTTTTGACTTCCCATTTTCTGTGTTCTTTCCAGCCCAAGGCCATCATTGCTTGGGTGGCGACTGTCATATATTTGATACTTTCTGCCCAATCTTTAATTATTTTTATTCCTATCTACCTTCTGGGTGAATAATTCCTTTTTAATCAACTCCAGTTTATGCCCTATTAATTTTTCCACTTCCTTCTTTACCTTGTTAAAGAATTTTTTGTACTTTGTCATACTACATATGCATGTAGGAGCCAATTTTTCCACATCTGTGCCAACATAATTTTCCAATTGATTTAGTTATGTGAGATAATTTATCTGGGGTCCTATACCATTTGGTCAGTATTTTCCTTTATGTTTCTAAAGTTCTTATGTGCTTGATTTCTTAAATTGAATTGATCCAGTGTTCAGTGTCTGACTCGTTACTATTCAGGTCCTCTTTCCATATCTCTGCCAATGTTTTCTATTTATATTATTTTCCAACTAATTTCATGTATATGAAACCTACAGGCCTTTCTCCTTTTCTAATTTCCGCTTGAAAGTTTGGTCAAAATCTGTTTCTGGACCTTCTTTATTCCTCCAATAATATAAGCCTTTGTTTCAACTGATTCCATAAAAGCCAGTTACATTGACCACAGTTATCCTTTATCGTTATCCCCTAGTCTTTGATTGTCCCGTCTGGGTTGAGGAGTTTTCTTTATCAGTTTCAATTCATTTTGTTTTAAATTTGTTATCACTTTGCCAAATATTTATTCCTTTTTAATGGCTAGAAACCCTATTGGGAGTGTATCTACTTTATTTATTGGAAATTTACCTTGCCATTTTCCCCCTAATGAGCATGTCTTAATAGCTTCAAGAACTAGAAATGTTATTTTGTTCGTTATGCATTTATGTACCTCTTTTCATTTGGCATGCAATGTAGTATACATTTGTTAGAAATCAGTACCAAAAGAAAACTGACCAAGACAGAAAGGGAAAATTAGGAAATCCATTATTTTATCTACTTCAGGAGACTGTCTGATCAAAAGAGGCGTTAACTTAGCAGTCATGATTGAGCTAAAAGGGGACGCTTCTTTGTCTCATTTCTTTCTTGGAGACTACAAGGCATAGTACCCGCTACTGGACATGTTTCTTGCCTTATACAGCAGATGTTGTGATTTTGCATGCAGTGGCATGTTTCTTGCTTCCCCCTTTTTTTCTTTTTCTTTTTCCTACTTTGATTTGTTTTTTATTTCTAGGAGAAAGAATCGCCAGATGGCAACAACGTGGCCTGCATCCTCACCTTACCACCATACCAGAGGCGTGGTTATGGAAAGTTCCTCATTGCTTTCAGTAAGCTTCCTGTCAGTCAGAATATGATATAAATTGTTAGTTTCCCAATCAGTTCTGTTTGCTGGAGATAAAGGCAGTCTCCTTCTGCCTCTATTACATGTTCCCTTGTACTTGACTACAATTAATCTGACATAATTTACTGCCCCCGGTTCTGTACATATAGTGAGGAGAGTAAGCTAGAACTTTTACCCAAAATAATCTTTGAAATTTAAATGTTAGGTGTTAAGCTTTTTCCTAAAGGGCCATCACCAGGCATAGATTTTGAGATGTGTGGATTCTGAAGTGTGATCTCTCAAGCCTTGATCCTAAACCTCTTCTTCCTCAGGCTATGAACTATCAAAGTTGGAAAGTACAGTTGGCTCCCCAGAAAAGCCCCTTTCGGATCTCGGCAAGCTGAGCTACCGTAGCTACTGGTCGTGGGTACTGCTGGAGATCCTTCGGGATTTCCGGGGGACGCTCTCCATCAAAGATCTCAGGTGAGAGGCAGTTTGATTTCTAGCACCTTGTACCACTAAAAGGGGAACAGATACACTCCTGTGGCATTGTATTATGAGGTTTATGTAGCCCTCCTATTAAAATTACTTACAGATAAGAATGCTTTACTTTGCACTGTTTTAATGCTTTCCCCCCTCATTTTCTTTTGCTTTGTGACCCTCGGCACAGCCAGATGACAAGCATCACACAAAATGACATCATCAGTACTCTTCAATCGCTGAACATGGTGAAGTACTGGAAGGGCCAGCATGTCATCTGTGTCACCCCCAAGCTGGTTGAGGAGCACCTCAAAAGCGCCCAGTACAAGAAGCCTCCCATCACAGGTGCTACAGGGGGGAAATATTCCTTCTAGATTCTCAAGAGTCACTCTATCTATATGTGTGTGTGTGTGTGTGTGTGTTTGTGTAACAACTCAGGTTCTTGTTTGGTCAGTTCTCTATTTCTTGGCAAGATTTGCTCAAAGGGAGTTTTCCTTTGCTTTCCTCTGAGGCTGAAAGAGAGTGATTTGCCAGAGATCACCCAGTGGGTTTTCATAGCTGAACAGGGATTTGAACCCTGGTCCAATAGAATTGAATCCAGTGCTCGAACCATTACACCAGTGGTTCTCAACCTTTGATCCTCCTGAACTCCAATCAGCTTACCAGCTGTTAGCAGTTGTGAGAGTTGAAGTCCAAAGGTTGGGAACCACTGCACTACACCATAACGACTCTTTGATTGATACGGATGTCAGAGAAATAGCCACCTTATTCTATTGCACTATAAAATGGAAAAAAGCGAGGGTGGGAAAAGAAATCTAGCAGCACCTGATTTATATTTTCGCTCAAGCTTCTGTGAGTTTCAGTATATTTCTTCAGATGCAATGATAGTGATGTTAAAGATTCTGGTTATTAAGCAGATATTTACAGTAGTCGGTTATTGTATGTGAAACTGACATAACCCAGAATTTTTGTAGGGTTCCTAACCCTGGTTTACATTAGTTGGATGCATAAGTCATATTGCTGAGTGAATGTAGACAGGCTTAATTGCTCCACAGTATTAATTCTAAACACAAAAATGATATTCCCACCTCTTGAATACACAGGTAAGTTCTGTAAGCTGGTTCTGCTTCGTTGTCTTGGTCATGGGGTCTGCCAAGCATAGCTACATGCAAACACAGAACCACCTTGTTCAAAGTCAGAGAAGTCAAGAGTTTCATTTACGGTAGTTTCGGATTGATTTGTGTTGAAAAGATCTATTGTTTTCCTCAGAGATGGCCAGGCCATGTGCGTGTGTGTGTGTACGTACTGGTGAGATGGCAGTTATGTAATTGGAGCTGCAGTGAGGTTGCCAGGTTCCTCTCCAGGCCTCTTTTAAGAAATTGGTACAGAGAAAGTTTAAGACAGGCTGGTGATCGCTCACATGGAAAACTTGCAGAACTATAATTTACCTTTCTCCATCATAGTCACTTTCAGTGTAGTTAGAACAACAATAAGAACATTATGAGAGCCAAAAGGTATTTACCAGGACATTGGTTATTTGAGTTTGCTGTTACATCACCAAAGTATCACATGATGTATGTTTGTATAAGCTGCTTCCTGCAGAAGGCTACTAAATGTAATCTTTCCAATGTGGATAACCTTTTGAGAGTTATCGGTAATCTCACCTTGGCTAAAAGGCAACTTCACCTGTTGTGCCAAAAATGATGAAATCTGTTTGACCACACTTCGTTGGAGCTCCTAAACAGGAATAATTTAGTTGCAGATTCCTTTCAAGGGGCCTGGGTTAGACTGAATGATATGTAGGGGCTTTCAAGCCTACAGTTTTCTGATTCTGCCCTGCCCAAATTATTTATTTTCTTCTGCTGTTGTTTCCTCTTTTCCAGTGGATTCTCTCTGTCTCAGATGGGCACCTCCCAAACACAAGCAGGCCAAGATTTCCAAGAAGTGAAAAAGAAGCGGATATGAGAAATGGAAGGGGCTCACCCCCAGTACACACCAACCATTTATTTTAAGAGATGCTCTAATACCAAGTATCTGTCTTGGTCTTGCATTGATCAGACATACTTTCAACGGATGGGTTGGTCGAGAGCGCAGGGGTTCTCCACCAGTTTTGTAACAGTTCAGCTGGAGTGCTGTGCCTTGCTTCCTCCATTTATGCCCAGTACCCTAACACTATTGAAAGTTAGGTTGTTTTCCCCCCTTAGGGTGTGAAAATCTACCGAAAGGTCATCTGTCTTACTGATCGCAGAAGGATGTGGGAAGTCTGGGTCACTTGGCTTGTTTTGGTGGAGAGATCAATAATTTCTCTCACTTATGCAGACAGTAGTAACTTAGAAAAAAGACTGATAGCGTTGCAGTTTAGTTTGTCTTGCGTCTCACAGTCAAAAGAGTTTTAAAGATGCTGCCAACTATTAGGGGAAACACTTGTTACAACCAGACACTTGTGGTCTTCAGATATTTCTAGTTCAATAGACTGCTGGTAAGAGTCCGAACTTACATTCTGCCAATCCATCAAAAATGGTTTTCCAAGGGAAATGTGGCAAGCAAGAGAAATCACCTTCAGCTTTGAGCCTGCCTCCCCCCCGAGTCATCATGGTGGTAGGAAACCAAAAATAACCTGGGTGGTTCTAAATTACTAATGAGGGGGGGCAACTTTGCTTTGAATGCCCTTTTAAGTGACAGCCCGGAGTGAACTGCTATGTTTTTAGTCATCTGTTGCAGAGACAACTTGTCATAAACTTAAAATGGATTTTCTGGAGGGGAAATAAAAAGTCTGTTGAGCACAATGGAACCTACATAGGAAGATTGCAAACAGTCTTCATATAATAATATTTTACTAAGATATTTACACACCTTTCTTTTACACTGGGCCAGTAGTGATGGAAAGCAGTTGGGCTCTGAATTGGATATGCCAAGAAGAAGTAAATATCCATTTTGTGATCTTTCTACAGCTTTTAGGACTCGTATTCCATGTATGCAGTGTGTTTTGTTACTTTCAGAAGTATTTTTAAGTAATAAAAAAACACAAAAGAAGTGAAGTATCACTGTCTATGTGCTTACGTGAGCAACAGCACCTTACAACATTGACATGGTCAAAAGTTGGATTGCCACATTCAACTGAACCCAGAGATGAATGACTTTGTCCATCAAGCCTTTGTTGCGATACCTAAAATCTTGATGCCAAGGAAAATTCTGCCTTCACAGCAACTTCTCATTAGGTCTCATTCACACCATTGGGTTTGACAGTGCTTGTGGATGTGAAACTAGATGCAAGGCCACTATAAACCCAAATACTTTTTCTTCATAATCTATCATGTGAACAAACAAAATACAACAGTGGTTTACTTACTTAGGTGATTCCTCGTAGCCCTAGGATGATGGCCCTCCAAGTGTAGTGTCTTGGCTGTAGATGCGTAGGTGACTGTGGCTACTCAGTGATAGAACTCTGTGATGTGCAATAATGTCTTGGCTGAGGCTTGAGGCTTCTATTAGTAATACCCACTAAAGTTAAGAAAATGCTACCACAGCAGGTGCCTTGCTCTGGTTATTGAAGCTTTAATGTTCCTCACCTTATAAAAGTGATTGTCTTCAGTACATGCAAATTGGCTGCCCAGTCATAGTGAATCAAAAACCCCCATGATTTCATGCAGAATTGGCTACCAAGACAGTACAAAAAAGACACCGCTCTCATCATTGCAAAATTTGCATTCAGTTTATTAAAAACCACAATAGAGTAGCATCTATATCTCATTTTTCCCAACAAAGCGATGCTTACATCTTTTTAAAAAGTTGTGCAAATATAAGCTACTTAAAAATGTCTGCAAGTACCCAGGGAGGTCAATCATTTTTTCCCACTTGTCATCTTCATTCTTCATGTAAAAGGGGGGGGGGGGGGGGGAGGAGATACACCTACTGGCACTTGTGTCCATACCAGCCGTGGTTTTGCACATACAACATGCCAGCACACTTACGTCAAAGTGTTACATCCTACTTGCTTCATATTTGAGTCACACACCATAAATAAAACTGTCAAGCTAACAATACAGGATGCTGAATTCAGAGAGAACATTGCCTTGATGACATCATTTCCCAAAATCTCTTGTGACATTCACGCACATGCATACACACACACACCCTGACAGCTTCAATCACGCCTGGAAAGATCCATCGACACAAAATGGAAATGTCCAAGTGAGGTAAACCTATAGTACAGTCAACACAAGAGTTGGGGCTGGATCAAAATGTAACAGGCAATAGGTTGGCTCCATAGCTCCTTTTTCAAAAAGTCACTGAGCTGGAAGGGTAAAGGTGGGAGCCTTAGACCGTCCCAAAGATGTACGCCACAAACAAGCTGGCCAGCAAAATCCAAAAAGCAGAGAGCAGACCAGGTGCCACTGAACATTCTTCATCAGTAGTGTTGAACAAATCTGTATGAATATAGACGGGAGGCCTGTCAAGATACTCTCATAGGTGCCTTCCACTTACAATCTCTACCATAGACTCAGGTCCTGTCTGACTAAAAAACAGGGACCCCCAAAATCACCCTTCAAGGGTATCTAGGTAGGGATAGCTTAGATTCCTTTAGGCTGTCCTGTGAAGGATCAAGACCTTTGGGTTAGCACACAGCGGTTTACAGACTGCCAATGCAACTTGGAAAACATGGCACATTTAGCTTTGGGCCAGACACACCTGCGCATCTGTGGTCTCTTGTTAGACTCAAATAGAAAGGATGGGCAGGCATTTAGGAAGAAAAAGGACTACCAAAGGGAACTAATATCGTAGCCACAGTAGTTAAGGACTGAGCAGACTGGTTATCAAGGCTGGAAAGGCTACAAGAAAGGAGGAGAACAAGAGGAATATCTACATGGAGCAGACTGAGGTCCAAGGTTTTTTTTAGAAAAAAATATATGAAATAAGTTGAAAGAAGACAGGACAAGGAAAACAGATTATTAGTCTGACATTAGAATCCGATAGCAAGCCATTAAAATGTAAATGGAACTTTATAACATAGAGATTCAAAAGCCAAGTTGGAAAAGAGACGGCCATTTGGTGTTAAGAAATTGCATTATACCATGATGTGAAATTAAACACACGCGCACACACACAAACCAAAGAGTGAGAGTGCCAAGAATTAAAAGAAACCTGAAGCATGAACCATTATTTTCTATTGGCACATAAAAGGTATGTAGCAGGCGGAGGCTCAAGGTGTGCCTATGAGGTAAACATTGGGCTGAAACCTAAGGCTTGATAGAAACCTCTGCACTAGCAAAAGGTTGCCATTTAATAACAGAATTAAATACGCTTAGAACACAAAGCAAAAAAGGTGTGCAATTGTGAAATAGTGGGACCTTCCACTGAGTATGGGAGTAGGAAGGGACACTCTCCCTACACAATTGGGTGCAACATTTGTGGTGCAATTTATAGAAGATAATAGAAACTCTGGAAGAGAAGGAAAATAAGGGAGAGGCTGGCTGATGAAAGCGAAGGGGCTGCACTGCCTGGGGGAGGTTGGCTGGGGTTGAGGGGACGGTTCCACCCGGGTAAGGGCTGAATATCATCGTAAGGTCCTCGGTCACTAGTGCTAGAAGTATTGGAGCACATGCCTGTTTCAGAAACTGGTTCCATGCTGGCAACCACATTGCTGAGCGCCACCTCGGGAACCTTCTCCTTAATCCAGTCAGCATAGGCTGCGGTGCGGATATAGACGCCGGGTCTGTTGGCAGCCCCACAGGCATCCCCCCAGCTCACGACTCCAGCCAGCAACCAAGCGTCACCAATTCGGCAGGACAGGGGTCCGCCGGAGTCACCCTAGGAAAAACAAAGGGTGTTACAGAGGGAAGAGTGTGGCAGCAATAGCTGCATTTGAGAACTCACCAGTTTACAGAGCCAAAGTGCCACCCCAAAACTGGAGAAGTTACTTGCTTTGGACTGCAACTCTCAGGCTTTCTTCAGCATCCATGGGCACTGACTCATGGCTCTAGAAGATGCAGTCCAAAAAGTAACCAGTTATATATTTCAGATCCCCCCACCACAGCTTTTATTTTGCTAAAATAGGAACAATACCACAGAGAAACATTTCTATCTGGAAATAATTTTGACCTCCTCCTTCAATATGTTTGAGTTTTAGTGGTTCTCTCCTCTCCACACTTCTTCTTTTTGATTTACAGTATCTATTTTCTTTCTTTGTGCCAGCCATGGATAGCTTCATAGGAAAGAAACTGTAACTTGTGGAACTCCAAGACAAGTAAAGACTGATTTACTGCTTCAAGGAGCCCCCGGTGGCGCAATGCATTAAAGTGTACTGCTGACTGACAGGTTGACGGTTCGAATCCAGGATGGTGGGATGAGCTCCCTCTGTCAGCTCCAGCTCCCCATGTGGGGACATGAAAGAAGCCTCCCACAGGATGGTAAAAACATTAAACATCCAGGCGTCCCCTGGGCAACGTCATTGCAGAAGGCCAAGTCCCTCACACCAGAAGCATCTTGCAGTTTCTCAAGTCGCTCCTGACACGAAGAAAAAACTGCTTCGAGAGTCTTCTTATATAGAGCACTATTCCTTCCAAATTAACAATGCAATTATATACATATCTAATCAGAAGTAGGCCCCAATGAATTCAGGAATGCTAGGGGGATTTGACTTATATAGTGTGTGAAGGTGCTGAGCATGATCACAGATATCACAGAGTGATCACAGATATGAGAAAAAGTTATAATTCTGAGCCATACACAGAGATAGTATTATATTTATTTATTGGTTTTTAATTTTTTTCCAGCTTTCTTAAACTCAACATAAATATCAAGATTGCTTGTTTATAGTAGTACTATTGTGTTTTCTTCCTCATTAATAACTTTTTTTCTCCTTTTGTCCAGCTGTACCTATTTTGTCCAAACATTGATGTTGCTGAAACAAGTGCCCCTAGTTTTTTCTGTGAGATACTGGGAGGGATGAAATTGCTGGACCAGCCCCTTCCTTTGTCCCACTCTCTATGTAAAAATGTTCAGAGCCATCTGAGTTGCTGCTAAATCCAAACGTACATCTATCCATCCATCTTCATTCCTCCCTCCCACACACACACAAAATATCTCCACTATAGTGTGCCTCAGGAGCCCCGGTGGCGAAGTGCGTTAAAGCACTGAGCTGGAAACCGAAAGGTCCCAGGTTCAAACCCATGGCGTGAGCGACCGCTGTTAGCTCCAGCTCCTGCCAACCTAGCAGTTCGAAAACATGCCAATGTGAGTAGATTAATAGGTACCACTCTGGCAGGAAGGTAACGGCGCTCCATGCAGTCATGCCGGCCACATGACCTTGGAGGTATCTATGGACAACTCTGGCTCTTTGGCCTAGAAATGGAGATGAGCACCAACCCCCAGAGTCAGACATGACTGGACTTAACGTCAGGAGAAAACCTTTACCTTTTCTATAGTGTGCCTCTTATTAATACAAGTAACAATTCTTGCATCAAATTTAACATAAGCCCACACATAAGGTTTCCCCCTTGACATTCAGTCTAGTCAAATATGAACGAGGGTTGGTGCTCATCTCCATTTCTAAGCTGAAGAGCCAGCATTGTCCGTAGACGCTGCCTAGGTCATGTGGCCGGCATGACTGCATGGAGTCCCGTTATCTTCCTACCTGAGCGATACTTATTGATCTACTCACATTTGCATGTTTTTGAACTGCTAGGTTGGCAGAAGCTGGGGCTAACAACGGGAGCTCACCCCATCTGTAGATTCGAACCACTCACACATATCTGACACTAAATTAACAAGATGCCAGTTCGTCAATCTTGCTTTGCCAAATAACAAGCTTCTAAGGGAGCTCTTACCTGACAGGCATCTTTCTTTCCTTCAGCGAAGCCAGCACACATCATATCATTGTGGAGGACATGAGGGTCTTCGGGATCTGGGTCTTTGCTATAGAGGCACTTGCAAGTATCCAGTCCGATGATAGGCACTTCAAGCTGCTGCAGCGTCATGGGTGAAGGAAGGCTCGCTGAACGGAAGGAGAAAATCCAGAGTCAGTGCCCAAATATATCTTAGGGACACAATCTGAAGGCAATTTTATACACAATATTTGTAATAATTACAAAAATCACAAGTACTGCCTTTCCCAAGTATTACGTTACAAAGAAAGAAGTGCTGAATGTCTCAAGTCTGCAAATATCGACCCTCTTCCTGGAAAGAGGTTGAATAATACTTTGGCTCCATTCAAGAAAAAAAGGTGTTCTATATATACACAACCAAAGCCTTTTCATTACTACAGGTTATCCAAAATCCTTGGGACCAGAGGTGTTTTGGATTTTGGAATTCAGGATAAGAGATGCTCAACCTGTATTTCTACTCTTATCTGATTGAAACCTTATTAGTCGTGGCACTGTGATTGTAAAACAGCCACTCTGCTGAGATCTTCTGATTGCTGTCTCTTTTTGTTCTCTATTAGTTGCTGCAGACTTTGTTATTTCACTGTTGTTTTAATGTTTTGATTTTAGTATGATTGGGCTGCGGTTTTCATGTATATGAACCAGGAATGGGCACACTTGGGCCCTCCAGGTGTTTTGGACTTCAACTCCCACAATTCCTAACAGCCTACCGGCTGTTAGGAATTGTGGGAGTTGAAGTCCAAAACACCTGGAGGGCCCAAGTTTGCCCATGCCTGACATACACAATGTATCAGCTTGGAGCCCAGGATTTCTTTTGTGGTTTTCATAGCAATAAAAGACAACAGATCCACAGCATCAAGACACCTTTCACTGCTGAGCAGGCAAGAAGGACTATGTTTCCCAGATTAAAATTCCTTACTTACTAGATGTGAGGATGTTTCCCCAGCCAGTGACGGTGCATTTCATTCCTCTGGGGAAATCGACAGTAGAGGCAGGCAGGCAGATGGGCCGGATTGTCCGAGTGTAGGAGACCGGTTCCTTAAGTTTTACAAGGGCAATGTCCCCTTTCGACCCCTCATCGTCAGTATATTCGGGGTGTTTCAGCACTTCTTGGATCAGTTTCTCCACAAGGTCATCCGAGGGGTTTTTAAGCTGGAAGGCCCCCAAGGTCACCTCATACCTATCTATGGGATTTACTCTAGAGAGAGAAAAAAGAAAGAATCAGGACTCCATCAAAATACATTTCTAAGATACAAAAGGAAGGCAAGATGTAGGTTGATAAGAACATCTCTGCTGGATTAGTCTAAGAACTCACCCAGTCCAACCTCTTCATGTCCAACATTGGCCAGACAACTAAGAAGTACAGAAAAAGGAAGAGAAGGCAATGTTTGCCACTTCATTATCCTGAGCAATTGATGTTTAGAGTTAGTTTACTTCTCAATGTGGCGTTTACATTTAGCCATTGGACAAGGCTAATAAACTGCTTGATGTCACAAGATAATGAGACAGGTTTTCCTCACAAATCAATGAAATGCATAAAAAATTAGACATTCAGAAAGTTAGGATTCGGACTGCAACCTCCAAGTAGCATGACTATTAGTGGATTCTGGGAATTATCACCTCAAAATATTTTTTCTAGGTTCTAAGAAGGATCATTTTCTTTCGGCTACTGGGGATTCATAAGCCAGGCAGCCGCTGCCCAAGAACTCTCATAGCACAGTGGCTCAGATATTAAAATTTGAATGGGGAATGGAGAAGATACATTAAGTTAATGAAACCTATGGGAACCTCCGTTGGCACAGCAGGTTAAACCGCTGAGCTGCTGAACTTGCTGATCGAAAGGTCAGCGGTTTGAATCTGAGGAGTGGGGTGAGCTCCCACGGTCAGCTCCAGCTTCTGCCAACCTAGCTGTTTGAAAACATGCAAATGTGGGTAGATCAATAGGTACCGCTCTGGCAGAAAAGTAACGGCACTCCATGCAGTCATGCCAACCACATGACCTTGGAGGTGTCTATGGACAACACTGGCTCAGTCAGACTCGACTGTGCGTGATGTCAGGGGAAAACCTTTACCTTACCTCTCAACCTGTGGGTCCCCAGATGTGTTGGTCTTCAAATCCCAGAAATCCTAACAGCTGGTGAACTGGCTGGGATTTCTGGGAGTTGTAGGCCAAAACATTGGGGACCCACAGGTTGAGAAACACTGCATTAAGTGCTTTGAACTGTTAAAAACAGAACACATATGTCATGATCCCCATGGGCTGAGTTTAGGGTAAAATTCTTTTTCCTTCAAAACATACAAAAAGTGGACTTTTTAATTACATTTTTAAAAAGACAACATACACAAGAAGATACATTGTGTCTTCCAGACTCCAAAATTAGTACTGACCCTACATCTCATCGGCTTCCAAACTACGTCTGGATCTTGAACCCACCAACATTTAAATCCCACAGAAGGCACCACAGTGTCCCGTTTCCACTTCCCAACACTCACATCAATATCACATTCTGTGGATGTTTAACACTTACGGAGGAAAGCAGTGTGCGGCTGTGACCAGCCACTGTGGGGCAATGAGAGTAGCTCCGCAGACGTGATGACCGTCAAAGTTAAGGTTGACCTGCCAGGGCCACTGTCCCCTTTGGGCATTCATGCCACCGATGATTCGACCCATGGAGGGCACGCCGCATAGCGCTGCTAAAATAAGATATTTCGCAGTGTGAAAAGACAAGGCATTTCCAAAATCACATCACGTTTTGAACAAGATGACCAAACAATAATTTGGATTGCTGACATCAAGTCTTGTTATTGATACAGAAGACAATGTCCTGATAGTCTGAATTTTCTCACTTGCTAATGACATAAAAGAAGGCATTCCAGCAATCCCTGAACTTTCCTTTTTAACTTAACAGGTTTCGAATCCTGATGATCGGGAATACAAACGAATCTGTATGTACAATGGATGCTAAAACTAAAGAGGCAAGAAAGAATAAAGCAGTCACGAAACTTACAAAGTTTCATTTGGAAATGGGTTTACAGTAGTCCATCTATATTCATGAGAGTTAGGGTTGCAGGGTCCCTTTTTTTCATGCCAGAAGCGACTTGAGAACATACTGCAAGTTGCATCTGGTGTGAGAAAATTAGCCGTATACAGAGACGTTGCCCAAGGGACACCCGGGGTTTTCTCATGTCCCCGCAAGCTAGAGCTGACAGAGGAGAGCTCACTAAGTCTTGCGAATTTGAACCAGCAACCTTCAGGTCAGCAGTCCAGATGGCACAAGGGTTTAACTCATTGTATCATCCCAATGAAAGGGGGGAAATAGAAAATTAAAAATACTCTTTTGTAAATCAGAAAATACCTCTCTAAGAACCTATAGGTCCTTCAGGGCAACGTTACAGTCAACTTCCAGCAGAAGCTGATCACAGAGTCATTTTGGAGGTCCTAAAGAGTCCTACAGCTAACACCTCTTATCCTTTCGTAGGAAAGTTAAGACCTGGTTGTGGGTCAAACAACACTAGCAGCATTAAGTATTATAATGTGTGCTGGAATTCAATTTGATAGACTCGTATTTTTAGATCTGATTGTGCTTATCTGCTATTTAGTATTGTATTTTATGAATGTTGCTGTAATTAATTAGTTAACTATTTTAATTGATTTGTATTGAATTTTATATTTTTATATACGTGTGTTTTATCGTAAGCCGCCCTGAGTCTCCTTTTGGGTGAGAAGGGCGGGATACAAATGTAATAAATAAATACAGCTAACACATTAATCAAATCCACAAATCATCAAATTTGGAAAAGCTAAAATTGCAAATACTAGTGATAGCTAAACCAACAGATTTGGAACAGAAATCATCCTAAGGAAGGAGGATATTTTGAGAGCAAACAGGAAGGATAAACAGTAAGCTTCTGTTAGATATACTTTACTATGTGATTTCAAAAACAAGTGCAGCATTAACAAAGCTCTTACTTCCTCCTGTTCTTACATCTTCCACAGCCGCAGAGTGGGAGCTGGAGAGAAATGCTGCATAAGAGAGAACAAGACAAAAAGACAAGCTGTTAGTATTTATTTATTTATTTACAGTATTTATATTCTGTCCTTCTCACCTCAAAGGGGACTCAGGACAGATCACATTATACACATATAGGGCAAACATTCAATGCCCATATACACATAGAACAGAGACAGACGAAGAGGCAATTTAACCTTCTCCTGAGGGGATGTTCGATTCTGGCCACAGGGGGGGACAGCTGCTTCATCATCCACTGTGATGGCACTTCCTCATTCCAACGTCGTAAATTAGTTAAATTTGCCTCCCCACTTTATAAGTGGTACCTTATTTCCTACTTGATAGATGCAACTATCTTTCGGGTTGCTAGGTCAGCAACGAGCAGGGGCTATTTTTTTATTTTTTAATTGACGGGTGCTCACCCCGCCACAGGCTGGCCTCGCACTCATGACCTCATGTCAGAGTGATTTATTGCAGCAGGCTGCTCACCAGCCTGCGCCACAGCCCGGCCCCATACAAAGAGCTCTTAGCAATATTCCAATTACACCAAAACCAGAAAGCAGGATGAAAAATCTATCTTTAATGTATAAAAAGGGAGGTGAAAATATGTTCTAATAGAGATGCTAAAGATTATATTTTTAATTTCATTTTCACAACACTTTCAAAGCCCTAGGGATAAAACATAGGAATCCTGCTGCAGAGTAGATACCACTGATGACATCCTCTACTTTGCTGTCTCTGTTCCTCTAAGATTCTCTCCCATTTCTGAACTGAACACAGAGTCCAGATATTCCACAACATATGATTGCAATTTTATTTGATATGGTTGCAGTTTTATTTTACTGAATCATTTCAATTGGCAGCTGCAGACAATTAGATATTTAAATGTTCCTACTAGGAATGTGGATCCTTGTCAGAGCTTAAAAAAGGAACTTTTTGGATTATAGCGGCAAAATTACGACAGCCAAGACTAATTTTTCCAAGCTCTTATCCATATATGTAGGAAAATGACACATTTATGAAAAGACTAATTGAAAAACACCACATTGTCTTGAAACAATGGTGCCATAAATGGGATGCTCTACCAGAAAAGGACTTCATACCCTCCAACTGTTTTGGTTTGGTAGGAACAGGCTCTATTACTCCTTTATTATCCTATTTTTTCAACTGCTTTATCTCAGTGGTGGATTGGGTACAATCCTGCCCTTCCCAGTATAGCCAGGCATAACCAAACTGCTGTCACCTCACCTAGCTTGTCTGTTATTCTCCATTAATACCTTTTGCCATTTTGGCTATATTCAGGTATAGCTTGAGTATAAATGTTTCAGTTCTCATCCAAGGAATGCTGAAGGAATTGTACTTGATTCTGCAGATTGCTTAAACTGATCCTTGGATTGCGAGCAGGCTTTAATTTGGTATGTGGCTCAAGCCTTGTCATTCTTCAAGAATCCATTGGAAAAAAAATCTCCCATCCAGAATCCAACTATGGACACAATCCAAGTCACGTTTCCATTATTCTACGACTTCTGTGCTGCTAGAATTAACTGCCCTTATTATGAAGTTTTCTTGGCAATATTTGTTCAAAGGAGGGTTGTCATTGCCTTACTCTGAGGCCAACAGAGTGGGTGACTTGCCCCGAGATCACCATGGCTGCATCTAGATTGTAAAATTAATGCAATCGGACACTACTTTAAACTGCCATGGCTCAATGCTGTGGAATCCTGGGATTTGTAATTTGGTGAGGCAGCACACTCTTCGATAGAGAAGGCTAAAGATATTGTAAAACAATAACTCCCATGAGTCCATAACATTGAGCCATGGCACTGAAAGTGGTGTGAAACTGCATTCATTCTATAGTGCTAGTGCACCCCAAGTGGGCTTCCATGGCTGAGCAGGGATTCAAACCGCGAATCTAGTGCAACACTGAAACTATACCACGCTAATTCCTAGAGTATACATAGGTAAAGGGAAAGGTTTTCCCCTGACATTAATTCTAGTCATGTCTGACTCTGGGGGTTGGTGCTCATCTCCATTTCTAAGCCGAAGAGCCGGCGTTGTCCGTAGACACCTCCAAGGTCATGTGGCCAGAATGACTGAATGGAGTGTTATTACCTTCCCACCAGAGCGCTACCTATTGATCTATTCACATGTGCATGTTTTTGAACTGCTAGATTGGCAGAAGCTGGGGCTAACAGCAGGAGCTCCCCCCGCTCCCCCGATTCGAACCACCAAGCTTTTGGTCAGCAAGTTCAGCAGCTTAGTGGCTTAACCTGTTGCTCTATTGGAGGCTCCTTAACTCCTAGAGTATACATACATTAAATATAACCCCAGTCTACCCTTTAGGAAGCAGATCAGACAAAATGCAGACCATTTGCCTCCAATCCACTCAAGTAATAATAGCTTAAAACCAGGTAGAAATCCAACAGTAAGAAGTGTTTTTAAAAAAAACATGCTTAACCTAATTAAGATATGAGTGGAGACAGGCTGTGAAAGAAGAATGTCAGAGTCATGGATATGACTTAGAGACGTTAGGAGTGTTGGTCAGAGACAGAAATCAGTTAATTACTCAGGTCAATTAGGGAGGATTAAGTGTGAGAGATGAGCATCTGCAACAGGAATATATGTGAGAGATGTGAGCTGGAATTTGAGTCAATCAGGATCTAGATGTATTAAATAATAATCTTTGAGCTCATGTTCACCTTCTGTTTAATACCTTAATGTTTGTTTCATAACTCTGTTGTTTCATGTCTCTGGGAATGCTAAATAACGATTAATGGAATCTTTGTGTGGATCTATGATGCCTGTAGTTGTGCCCAGTGGGAAAGTTAGAGGAAGAAAGGCTGCATCTAGACCAGGGGTCCCCAAACTTTTTAAGCAGAGGGCCGGTCCACAATCCTTCAGACTGTTGAGGGGCCAAATTATCATTTGGAAAAAAAAATACAAACAAATTCCTATGCACACTGCACATGTCTTATTTGTAGTTTGTTGTATAACAACAACAATGAAAGAATACAATATTTAAAAATGAAAACAATTTTAACCAACATAAACCTATTAGGATTTCAATGAAAAGTGTGGGCCTGTACTGGCCAATGAGATAGTCAAGTTAATTAGGATTGTTGTTGTTGTTGTGTGCCTTCAAGTCATGTCAAACTTTGGCCGAGCCTAAGTCTAAAATTAATTATTTATTTACTGCATTTATTTACTACATTTATATCCCACCCTTCTCACCCCGAAGGGGACTCAGAGCAGCTGTATGTACATACAATATATTATATTATTAGAATCACACAATATTAACATTATATATTACTATATTGAACTATACCACTATACTATTATATAATATGTAATATATACCATATAATTAATATTATTATATGGTATTACTATTAGTATTATATTGTAAGATAATAATAAGATTATCAATATTATATGTATATACAATATATTATATTAAAACTGATATAAAATATTATAAAACTCAGGGCGGGGGCTAGGTAAGTGACCTTGGAGGGCCGCATCCGGCCCCCGGGCCTTAGTTTGGGGACCCCTGATCTAGACCATAGAATTAATGCAGTTTGACACCACTTTAACTGCCATATGCTAAGGAATTATGAGAGTTGTAATTTGGTGAGGCACCCCCACTCTTTGGCAGAGATGGCTAAAAAAACAGTAGTTCCCATGACTTCATAGCTTTGAGCTATGGCAGTTAAAGTGGTATCAAACTGCATTAATTTTACAGTGTAGATGCACCCAAAGCCCTAAACTGCAACCACGAGGGCATTTGGAAGGTCCCTATAGAGGTGGGACAGGAGGAGATCCTGACATTGGTGTCAACGATAAGGACTGGATCCTACATATTGTGAAAAGCTGATCAATCTTTCCAGGATGACGAAAAGGATCATCAGCCTCATCCACACCCAAAGCTATAACATCCAACCACATCTGTCCCTATTCTTTTTCGATTTGGGGTGGCGCCATCATGGCGAGATAAGGTTATTTCTCCCGAGACATTTCCAAGATTTCCTCTTCAGCTTGGCATCTTCTCAGGTGAGAGGTGGCATGAGTCTCTTCCCACCTCCTGCCCCAGTTTCTCTTGCCACAGATCTGCTTCCCAAGAACTAATCAAGAGGGTATTTTCTGCAAGAGGAGAAGAAGCCTGTCGTGCCAGGGATTCCTGACGGATGAGCTTATGCAAGTTTGGAGAGCACCCAGCCACCATGTCGATAAGAACATTGCAGGAGAGAATATACTACATTTAAAATTGTTCTCTCACTCCAGGGGTCACTTGGTGACTCAATAAGAAATGAAGATGAGCCCCTCTATGGGTCTTGGGTTAAATATGTCACTGTAAATTTGTCTATTTTTGCTTACTTCCTTCCATGAAAAAGGAAGGGTCCAACAAAAAAAATGTAGGTCCTACTTTTGGCTTGTAAAGTAAGTTGCCAACTTCTCAACCAACTATTGTAGTTGTGCTTTTTCACAAACAGTGTTTTGGTCCATTTTTATTACACAACTAGCTTGGGTACCTGGCATTGACCAGGTTTGTTGAAAAAGTTTATTTTTAATTGTACAAAATGTATAAGGTTGTGGCTGAACTACAACTCACATCACGCCAGGTGAACCCCAAGAAACTCCATCAGGACTCCCATCAGTTGTGCAAGTTTGCTCTAGATACATTATCGGTGGGTTCAGTGTGCTCTCTGGTTGTAGGGTAAACTACAACTCCCACTATGGTGAGTCATTCCCCTCAAACCCCTCCAATTGGTTTAATTAGTCATGGGGGTTCTGTGTGCCAAGTTTGGTCCAGGTCCACCATCGGTGGAGATCAGTTTCTCTGGTTGTGGGTGAACTACAACTCCCAGAAAGGAAGGTCAGTTCCCCCCCCCCCCCCCCAAACCCCTCCAGTATTCAAATTTGGGCATATTGGGTATGCATGCCAAGTTTGGTCCAGATCCATCATTGTTTGGGTTCATAGTGCACTCTGGATGTAGGTGAACTACAAAGACCTCCATTGTTATCTCCAAAGACCTCCAGTGTTTTCTGCTGGTCATGGGGGCTCTGTGTGCCGAGTTTGGTCCAATTCCATCTTTGGTGGAGTTCAGAGTGCTCTTAAATCGCAGGTGAACTATACATCTCAGGACCTCCAATTCTCCAATCCAATTCTCCCCAAACCTCTCTAGTATGTTCAGTTGCTGATCAATTCCTCTGTTTGTTGTGTGCCATAGAAAAAAATAGGAAAGGATTATTTGAGAGGCAGTGGGCGGGGTGATGCAAATTCCACACCAATGGAAAGAGTAAGAACCACTGGGATGTCTGTGGTGGAGGAAAAACTGAAAATCTAGGATGAAATTGTCTCCATGTGAAAGCTCTTATTTAGGTGGCGTTTTTGGAGGACATTGGCAGGGCTCTTGGACATGATCACGGCACTCGCTATAACCTATAATGTTATTGGAGGGAGGTCCATTGGTGTCTCCTGAGTAGTGGGAGCTATAGCTATTTGTGGAAGTGGGAGCCTTTCTGTGGAAATGGACATCCCAGCCACATGCATACATATTTTCACTTTTATTATATGGATGGATGGATAGATGACAGCTACACTACACTACACTAAGTAGGTGCATGTTCAGGTAAGATGGGAAAGCCAGGGTAGGAAATCCACTACCAGACAACCATGAGGGCTAGCAATGCCATGCAGGTGGAAATGCAACCCAAACAATTTTTTCTCCTTGAAGCACTGTAAGACCCACGTATGAGTGGTTTCACTTATTCACTATTCTTACAATAGCCTCAGGCTTCCAGGGGGAGAAGGAAGAAATCTCAGTTTTGGGTGGAGTGGAGGAAGCAGGAAGAACCATTGACACTTCCCGTTGTGTGCACATTCCTACAACAACTCCAGGCTTGCAAAGGGGGAAGCAGGAAGAATCGCTTTGTCTCTGGAGAGAAGGGTGGGAATCTGTCTTTTCTTCTCCAGAGTAAGAAAGTAGAACTTAAGTTGCTCCTCTTTACAGGGCAGCAGGGCTGTGTGCAATTAGAGCATTCAGTTTGACACCACTTTAACTGCCATGTCTCAATGCTATGAAATCATGGGAGTTTTAGTTCCACCAAACAATGCTGGTACGTACCTCACCAAACTGCAATTCCTATGATCCCACAGCATTGAACCATGGTAGTTAAAGCATTGTCAACCCGGTTTGATTCTACAATGTAGATCAGGTATAGGCAAACTTCAGCCCGCCAGGTGTTTTGGACTTCAACTCCCACCATTCCTAACAGCCTCGGGCCCCTTCCTTTTTCCCCGAGGCTGTTAGGAATGGTGGGAGTTGAAGTCCAAAACACCTGGCGGGCCGAAGTTGGCCCATGCCTGATGTAGATGCACCCTTGGGTTGGAGGAATACTTTGAAAATGTTACTTTTTGAATTGCAATTCCCAGAATGCTTCAACCAGCATGACTATTAGCTGAGAGCTAAAAAACTGATATTATCCAAACAGCAGAAACCTCTGGCTCTTTCCCGAAACATCTGAATCACTGATCCTAACCTTCTATGAGAGCATGAACACTATTTAACTGTCTGCCCTGAAACTCAGGTGCGGCACATATTTCGGTTAAGGATCGCTCTCAAACGGGACAGACTTTTCCATCCCAAACTAGCACTGAAGAACAATCCACAAGACGTCACAGCCTAAATTTGCCAGCTAATTCTACCCCTCACGGCCAGTCCCCATCATGCACAGATGCCATGAGCTGGCTGTGGTTTGTATGAGCAAATAGGGCATTTAAAAATAGAGGCACGCTCAACTGGTTGGGTTGCTTGGCTGGTGACGCGGGAGGCAGCTCCACCCGTTTTGTGACAGAATTTCACTGAAAGAGACCAACCTGACCTACCTCTGCCCTCTTGCCCCACCTCGCCTCCTGAGGCTCAACCTTTTTTGGGTAGCGATTACCGAACACCTAAAGAAGACAAGACGGAGCTCAAAGAATGTTACAGGTAATTCTCAATTCATGCCTCGGGGTGCATTTGTCCCATTTCCTTGAATTCTGAGGTGGTTCCCAGCAGTGGACTGCAAAAGGTCAGTCTGTCCTCTTCCCATATCAATATCTATATAGGCAGTCCCCGAGTTACAAACATCCGACTTACAAACAGCTTATAGTTAAGAATAGGGGTGAGACAACAGGAAGTAAGAGAAATCTTCCACTAAGGGAAAATCGGTCCTGGAAGAATTATCACAGGGAAAAGATGTCTCCACTGAAGCTTTCTGACCAATCCTTCTTTCCACAACAAGCCAAATTTTTCAATATCCAATTATTACAGGGAAAGACAATGAACGGGGGCACAGACAGCAAAACAAACACCACAGTGGTATTAATCCTTTCCTATACTATCGAAAACATTTATTAATTTGTATGCGTGTGCATACACATTTACATATACATAGGGAGCCCTCGATGGCGCAGCGGGTTAAACTGTTGAGCTGCTGAACTTGCTGACTGAAAGGTCGGCAGTTTGAATCTGGGGAGCTCCTGCTGTTAGCCCCAGCTTCTGTCAACCTAGCAGTTCGAAAGCATACAAATGTGAATAAACCAATAGGTACGGCTCCATGCAGTCATGCCGGTCACATGACCTTGGAGGTGCCTACAGAAAACACCAGCTCTTCGATTTAGAAATGGCGATGAGCACCAACCCTTAGAGTTGGACACAACTAGACTTATTGTCAGGGGAAAACTTTTACCTATACCTATAGATGGAGCCTCTGGTAGCACCGTGTGATAAAGTGCTGAGCTGCTGAACTTACATACTGAAAAGTCTCAGGTTCGAATCCGGGGGGGGGGCAAAATGAGCGGCCACTGTTAGCTCCAGCTTCTGCCAACCTAGCAGTTCGAAAACATGCCAATGTGAATAGATCAATAGGTACCGCTCTGGCGGGAAGGTAGCGGCATTCCATGCAGTCATGCCAGCCACCTGATCTTGGAGGTGTCTATGGACAATGCCGGCTCTTTGATTTAGAAATGGAGTTGGACACAACTAGACTTATTGTCAGGAGAAAACTTTTACCTTTACCTATACCTATATATAGATATAGCTGCAGTTACACTGAAAAAAATAACTGTTTCAACTCACAAACAAATTCAACTAAAGAACCAACCTAGAGAGCCAATCTTGTTCATAACTTGGGGGCCTCCTGTATATAACTTTAAAAAACTACATTACAATTATAAATACACTAAAAAAGAAATACTGCAGGGACAATTACAAAGAGAAAAAGAAGGGAGGGAGCGAAGAAGTGAAAAAGCAATGAAGTAAGGAAGAGAGGAAACAAGGAGAAGAGAAAGCAAGGAAGAATGATTTAGTTCCAACTTTCCTTCCAATGGTGCTGTAAAGTGTATAAGATGATTCCCTCTACATAAAACTATTTGTTATCAGAAAATCCTAATCATTATCAAAACCAATTCTGTCCTTATATTCTTGTAACAAGAATCGCCAGCCATTCCTCAAAGTTCTTAAAGATTTCTAACAAAGTTGGTTATCCATTTCTTTTAAGTCAGGCATGGTCAAACCTGGGCCCTCCAGGTGTTTTGGACTCCAACTCCAACTCCCACCATTCCTAACGGCCTCAGGCCCTTTCCTTTTCCCCCTCAGCCGCTTAAGCGGCTGAGGGGGAAAAGGAAGGGGCCTGAGGCTGTTAGGAATGGTGGGAGTTGGAGTCTAAAACACCTGGAGGGCCCAAGTTCGCCTATGCCTATGGTAAGCACCTGCTTAGGGAGCCTCTGATGGCACAGCGTGTTAAAGCGCTGAGCTGCTGAACTTGCGGACCGAAAGCCCGCAGGTTCGAATCCATGGAGCGGAGTGAGTACCCGCTGTTAGCCCCAGTTTCTGCCAACCTAGCAGTTCAAAAACATGCAAATGTGATAGGATCAATAGGTACCCCTCTGGCAGGAAGGTAGCAGCGCTCCATGCAGTCATGCCAGCCACCTGACCTTGGAGGTGTCTACAGACAACGCCGGCTCTTAGGCTTAGAAATGGAGATGAACACCAACCCCCAGAGTCAGACACTGGGGAAAACCTTTACCTTACTAGGAAGAACACAGAAAACTAGGAGTGGTGAAATGTAATGAAGTTTCTTGAGTGTGGCTGAATAAAGCACTTAACGGAAGTAAAGTTTCTGGCAAGTCCCACTTATCTTAACTAACCTGAATAGGTACTGTATGTCTTGCACATTAATCCCGGTCTTTGTCAATAAAGGAAACAAGTTTCTAATAAGAAAGGTACCAGAGTTCAAGCTGTTTAGAAAGCGATGCCTTGTAATCTCTGATGAAGAAATCCAAACGTGATTACTCACTTTTAAGAGGTAGGACACTAGTTTGGCTCTTTACACACAATGAAGACAGGAGTCAGCATAAGAGAGGAGAACCTCCAAGGGTGCATCTACACTGTTGAATTAATGCAGTTTAACAACACTTTACCTGCCATGGCTCAGTGCTATGGAATCCTAGGAGTTATAGTTTGGTGAGGCTGAAGTCCTTTAAAAAACTACAACTCCTAGGATTCCATAGCATTAAACCTTAACAGTTAAACTACATTATTTCTATACTGGAGATACACCCCAAGTCAAATGAACCCAACCAACAATGGACCTGGAACTAACTTGCCACAGACTCAACATGGCCAAATTTGCATACTGGTGGGGTTTGGGGTGATTGACACTGAGATCCAGGAGCTATAGTTCACCCGTATTCAGAGAACACTGAACCCATCTGATGATGGATCTGGACCAAAATTGGCACACAAATTCAATATGGCCAACTGGAAATACTGGTGGACTATAGTACAGGTGAACTATAACTCCCGGAGATAAAGGTCAATGGTTGAGATCTTCATTGACAGATCTGGACCAAACTTGGCACACAGACCCAACATGGCCAACTGTAAATACCGGCAGGCTTTGTGGGTGATTGACCTTGACATCAGAGAGCTATAGTTCACGCATATCCATAGAACACTGAACCCAGCAAGTGACGGACCTGGATATCCACCTCCTTACAAGTCAAGGGAATACAACACAACTTTTACTATATTTGATCGTGCAAATGCTCAGCACAGATTGATTTCAAGGTTCGGCTAAACTAGTCGAGGATTTGGACATGCCATGAAAACGTACACTGTTTGCACACTAACTGGACAAGACGGCTCCCTGTTCTCACGGGCTCAGCTCCAAGCCTCTTCTCTCCAGGGGATCCGGTTACAAAGAGTTTCGGGCTTGTTAGAAAAAAAGATAACAGGAGTTTCACACAACCCGGTAGCTGGCTGATCCTTTGGTAGATGATCTCCGATCTCTTCTACCAAGCAAAAGGATTTGTACATTGAGTCTTTAGTTACTAAAGGTGCATCAACACTGTAGAATTAATGCAGTTTAACACCGCATTAACTGGCAAGGTTCAATGCTATAAGAATTGTCACTTTACAAGGTCATTAGCCTTCTCTGCTAAAGAGATCTGGTGACTAGGATTCCAAAGCCTAGAGCCATAGCAGTTAAAGTGGTGTCAAACTGCATTAATTCTACAGTGTAGATGTACCTTCGGTGAAGATTTCCTCTCTGGGAAGAAGGAATAACTCTCTACCAATTAGTCTCCCCTCTATTAGAAGACTCAATAGCATTATGGAACAAAATCTGGGGGGATTTGTTCCTAGTTTGAAAGTGTTATTTTCTGTTTAATAGTGTGGTGCTTACTTTGAAAGTAGTTCTTATACTACTTCATTTTTGTGGCACAAACTATGTTGAATTGGTTGAGAGTCTATGAGACACTCACTGAAAAACTATACAAATTGTCTTGCAGGATATCCCGCAAAAACAACGTTTTTGCAGTTTAATAAAAAAAATTCATGTTTTTATGACAGAACCAATTAGGATATGATATGTATAACCCAAGAACAAAAATCATGTTACATTATGTAATTGAGTATTAGAAAATAAGTCCTTCTTTGAAACAAAGGACTTTGGCCTGGCACCTGCTTCACCTACACATGAAGAAAAACACCCATTGTCCATGCACAGACTATCAATTAATAATCTGAATTGACTTCCACACATCTGTTTGGATTTCCACATCAGAGCGTGTGATGGTCTTATGAGATAGTAAAAGCAAAGGTTTTCCCCTGATATTTAATCTAGTTGTGTCTGGGAGTTGGTGCTCATCTCCATTTCTAAGCTGAAGAGCCGGCATTGTCCGTAGACACCTCCAAGGTCATATGGCCAGCATGACTGCATGGAGTGCGGTTACTTTCCCGTTGGAGCAGTACCTATTGATCTACCTACTTTTGCATGTTTTCAAACTGCTAGGTAGGCAAAAGCTATTACTTGTAAAAACAAGTCACACTTTCTCAGCCTCAGAGAAAGGCAAAGATATATCTTGCCCCCAAAAAATCCAAGAATAGTTAGAGTCAGTGTTGACTGGAAGACACATAACAACAACCAGACATCAATCCAACCCTGGGCTTTCTCTCGTAGTAGGACACCTGTATGTTTAATTGCATGGCAGGTCGAATCTCATCAGATGCAACCTTTTCCAGCATACAGGTGTAGCAACAGTTATGAACATTTTGTTGTGGAGGAAAAGCCAGTCTAAAAAGCAAGCATACTTCCCATTGCATCCTGCTAACGCTCCAATTTAAAAGTTAATGTGACACTTCTCATTCCAACCTTCCTAGCTTGAGAGAGGTACCTCATAAACTCATTTCCGACCTCCTCCCTTTCCTCTCTGTCTGTGTATTCCTAAAACGCTCCGAGACCTTTGTCCTCCAGGAATGTAGCACCCACCCCAGCCCCCTCACCAAGTACACAAGGCTGCTTGCAGGAAGAAGGATAGAAGAACAGGATGTGTTTGCTTTCTCAGCTGAAAAAGCTTCAGACCACCCCTACCTGCTCCACCTACTATCACACAACCCCCACCTGGCCCAGACCGCAGGTAAACAACATATATTCCTAAATTCACAAATGGTAATCTGTTACCCAACAGGAAATACACGCTGCAATGCACGTCCCTCTACCAAAGGCCCTTTATTTGTGAAGTATATCTTTGAGAAAACTGAGGTGTAATAAATTGCACACCTGTGCAGACATCACAAAAATATATGCATCTATCTCACACTGGTGGCACACTGTGCTAAAGCACTGAGCTGCTGAACTTTCTGACCGAAAAGTCAGCGGTTTGAATCCGGGGAGCAGAGTGAGCTCCTGCTGTTAGCCCCAGCTTCTGCCAACCTAGCAGTTCAAAATGCAAATGTGAGTAGCTCAATAGGTACCACCTCGGTGGGAAGGTAATAACACTCCATGCAGTCATGCCGGCCACATGGCCTTGGAGAAGTCTACGGACAACGCTGGCTCTTTGGCTTAGAAATGGAGATGAGCACCAACCCCCAGAGTTGGACACTACTGGAATTTATGTCAGAGGAAAACCTTTACCTTTAACCTATCTCATACATATATATAATACATCTCTCTGGGTGTAGTTACACTGTTGGATTAATGCAGTTCAACATCAATGTAAGTACCATGGCTCAATGTTATGGAATCCTGGGAATTGTAGTTTTACAAGAATTTTAGCTTCTTCTGCTATAGTGCTGGTGCCTCAATGCACCACAGTAACCATGATTCCACTATGGCAGTTAAACTGGTGTAAAACTGCATTAATCTTAATGTGTGGATGCATCCGCTACCTGCCAGAATTCCAAGAAAGTAACAGATGATGGATACAAACAAAAATGGATTAAAAAAATAAACCATGAATTAAGAAAACTTTTAAATACAGACTTCGTACAATCAAGCATAGCTCATTTAAAGCCTTGCATATGTCTGATTGTTGAAGTCAGTGTGATGTAGTTGTTATGGGGTGCATTGTATATTGTAGAATGAATGCAGTTTGACACCACTTTAATTGCCATGACTCACTGCTATGGAACCCTGGGAGTTGTAGTTTGGTGAGACACCATCATACTTTGTCAGAGAAGGCTAAAGACCTTATAAAACTACAGCTCATAGAATTCCATAGCACTGAGGCATAGTAGTTAAAGTGATGTCAAGCTGTATTCATGCTACAGTATTGATGCACTTTTAGTGTTGTCTTAGGACAGTGGTTCTCAACCTGTGGATGACCAACTGTTTTGGCCTTCAACTCCCAGAAATCCTAATAAATTGGCTGGGATTTCTGGGAGTTGTAGGCCAAAACACCTGGAGACCCACAGGTTGAGAACCACTGCCTTAAGATTAGAGCAGACCCTGGTTTGAATCACCACTCAACTATGGAATGAAACCCATTTTCTCTGCCTTGGAGGAACTCAATGGATAACCTTCCTGGAACAGATCTTGCCAAATAAGCCGAACAATAGGATTGATTGTCCCATATTGGAAATGAATCAAAAGCACCCAACACAACAAATGTTAGATTGCGACGAGTCTTTTTAATTGTCAACCTGGAACGGTATGAAGGAAGATTGAGGATCAGGCTCTATGCATGTACAAAGTACATTTTCCTAATCTATGGCTAACTTGACAGGTGGTGAACCCAGTACCTCTTCTAAATAAACTAATTTATCCCAAATGTTTGCCCACAGACCAACAGTGAATCACTTTGATTTGTCTTCCTCATACACCATGACAAAGCAATAAATTATTCTGCATCATCACACGACCAGGTAAACACACCTTGACCCAGCTTCTAAGGTATCCCAACAATTCATTCTCAACAAAGGTGCATCCAGCAAGGTATGGGCAAACTTCGGCCCTCCAGGTGTTTTGGACTTCAACTCCCACCATTCCTAACAGCCTCAGGCCCTTTCCTTTCCCCCCTCGGCCGCTTAAGCGGCCGAGGGGGGAAAGGAAGGGGCCTGAGGCTGTTAGGAATGGTGGGAGTTGAAATCCAAAACACCTGGATGGCACAATTTTCCAGAAAGATACCCAACGGGTTGTAACTAACAGCCCAATCTCCGCAGCCTGGTTGCCAAACCGGATTCAGTTCCCAAGCAGAAATGGCCAGCAGGCAAAAGGCAGGGGTGTGGATGAAGAAAAAGAAAAGTGCAGTGTCTAGCACTCTTATTAGCACAGAGGAAAGGAAAAGCGAGGGACAGAATAACTGGAGACACTGCAGTAAAGGTTTCCCCTGACATTAAGTCCAGTCGTGTCCAACTCTAGGGGTTGGTGCTCATCTCCATTTCTAAGCCGAAGAGCTGGCGTTGTCTGTAGACACCTCCTAGGTCATGTGGCTGCATGACTGCATGGAGCACCGTTACCTTCCCACAGAAGCGGTACCTATTGATCTACTCACATTTGCACTTCAGAGCTTGGAAAAATTATACCAGCCGATGACGAAAACCTTTTTTGCAATATGTTGTCGAAGGCTTTCATGGCCGGAATCTCTGAGTTTGCTGTGAGTTTTCCGGGCTGTATGGCCATGTTCCAGAAGCATTCTCTCCTGACGTTTCGCCCACATCTATGGCAAACATTCTCAGAATTTGTGAGGATGCCTGCCATAGTTGTAGGTGAAGCGTCAGGAGAGAATGCTTCTGGAACAGGGCCATACCGCAACTTTTTAATAATATTTTAGCTGTTTTTAATGTCTTTTGGGGTGCTGAATTTGAAAAGCACCATAACAACAGGTACATCTCAACTGACAGCACTTCAACTACCATGACACCATGCTATGGAATCATGAGTGATGTAGTTTTCCAAAGTCTTTAGCCTTCTCTGCCCAAAAGCGCTGGTGCTTCATGAACTACAAATCCCAGGACTCCATAGTACTGTGCCCTGGCAATTAAATACATTAATTCAACAATGTAGATGTACTCAGTGTCATACCACACACGCTTCTTTCCACAATTTGATATGTGTTATCCATTCCATTTTGATTAAGCGGATGTTCCTAGTGGATTGCCTTCCGCTCTTTTAAGCAAACCTTTACCTTTCACATCAGCAAAGGAGATGTCCTGAAAGTGTATTCGAAGACTTTAAACCCAATTCCTCGTACTGTGTACTCTTCACTCCCCAAGAAACCCTTACTTAGTCACCTATTACAAAAAACGTCAAAGCAAGTGGCAGGAGAAAGGTACGCAATGGAGCAAATCCGAGGACGTTTTTTGGATTGAGAATGCCAGTGTCCCGAAAAACCTGCACAGACTTTTAAAGTGTTGTCGAAGACTTTCATGGCCAGAATCACTTGGTTGATTAGCATTAACTAGCTGCAAGACCAACTAAAACCTCCTAGCAAAGGATTCCCTCCGGCAGGAAGCAGCCGGGGTTTGAAGCTGCAAGGCTATTCAATGCTCATCAAGCTGGCCAATTGCAGCATTCACACTTGTCCCAAACAAGCAAGAGTTCTTTCTCCCACCCTGGGCATTCCACAAATATATAAACTTCACTTGCTTAGTTTCCAACAGTCTTCACAACTTCTGAGGTTGCCTGTCATAGATGTGGGCAAAACATCAGGAGAGAATGTTCAAGCCGGGAAAACTCACAGCAAGCCAGATTTGAGAAGTGTTAAAAGCCACAATTTTGCAGTTTACCCCCACTTGAACAGCCATGTCTCAATGCTATGGAATCCTGGGAGTTGTAGTTTAGTGAGGCACCAGCACTCTTTGGCAAAGAAGGCTTAAGACACTGTTGAACTACAACTCCCAAAGTTTCCTAGCATTGAGCTATGGCAGTTAAACCGGTATCAAGGTTGCATTGGTATTGTTTTAGGATTATGCCAAACCTGGGTTCAAATTCCCACTTGAGCATGGAAACGCGTTAAGATGCCTTTTGGCAAATCCCATTTGCGTTGGCAATTCATTGAAGGCATCCAACACAATCAAAGTCAGATGGTGATGATGAGTCTCGTCACTCTGGTATGGTATGTATTGCTCAGTGCAACGGAATCCTGGGAACTGTAGTTCCCTAAGGTCTTTCGCCTTCTCTGCCATAGTAGTGCCTCACCAAAACTACAACTCAAATAACATTGAACCAAAGCAGTGTCAAACTGCATCCATTCTACAATGGAGATTCACTCTAGGGAGATTCTTCCAAAGCCAGGTAACTTTCCCAGTCTGCCCAACTGCACCTCCTCGCCTACTTACCACAGCTTAGTAATAGACTCAATCCAAGTCCCAGGGTTCTCTTTTGCCTCCCCATGGCCTCTTCTTTTTCCCTCCTGTGCCTGGATTTCAGCCTTTCAGGAGAAGGAGCGGCCAAAGAAGCTGCTACAGGTAACCCAGCAGACAGGTGGACTGAGAAAGAGGCGGCGCTCACAGACTCTTGCCTCTTTCCTTAGGATGACTGACAAGCTGCCTAACCTGCTGGGGGTGTGGCTAGGCTCTCAGCCCCGGCCAATCACCTGCTCGCTCTCCTGGGCATGATTTGCATACTACTCACCTGTCGCCTGCCCAGGCTGGGCCTTCATCCAACTCCTTGCTGCACTGTAGATTGGATGCTATTTGGCCCCACTTTAACTGGCATAGCTCAGTGTTATGGAACTATATAGGAGTTGTGGTTCTACACAGGCATGGGCAAAAGGTGTTTGTATTTCATCTCTCACAATTCCTAATTAATGCACTTTGAACTGCCGTAGCTCAGTGCTATGGAATCCTGGGAGTTGTAGTTTGAGGAGGCCCTAGCACTCTGTGGCAGAAAAGGCAGGAAACTGTCAAGGTGGAATGCTATGGAATCATGAGACTTATCATTTTTAGCGCTCTCTGTCATAGCGAAGGATAGCAAATACTCCAGAAGACAGGATCAGAATCAAAAGATCTTTACAGATTAGATAGATGACTAGCCAAAGCTAACAAAATGAAGTTCAACAGGGACAAATTCAAGTTACTCCACTTAGGTAGGGAAAAAAATTAAATGCAAAGATACAGAATGAGGGATGCCTGGCTCGACAGCAGGATGTGTGAAAAAGATCTTGGAGTCCTCGTGGGGAACAAGTTAAGCATGAGCCAACAATGTGACGAGGCAGCTAAAAAAGCCAATGGGATTTTGGCCTGCATCAAGTGTCTAGATCTATAAAAGTCATGCTCCCCCTCTATTCTGCCTTTGTCAGGCCACACCTGGAATACTGTGTCCAATTCTGGGCACCACAATTGAAAAGAGATATTGACAAGCTGGAAAGCGTCCAGAGGAGGGCAACTAAAATGATCAAGGGTCTGGAGAACAAGCCCTATGAGGAGTGGCTTAAAGAGCTGGGCACATTTAGCCTGCAGAAGAGAAGGCTGAAAGGAAACACAATGGCCATGTATAACTATGTGAGGGGAAGTCATAGGGAGAAGGGAGCAAGCTTGGAGACTAGGATGCAGAACAACGGCTTCAAACTTCAGGAAAGGTGATTCCACCAGAACATGATGAAGAACTTCCTAACTCTGAGAGCTGTTCAGCAGTGGAATTCTCTGCCCCGGAGTGTGGAGGAGGCTCCTTCTTTGGAGGCTTTTAAGCAGAGGCTGAATGGCCATCTGTCAGGGATGCTTTTAATGCGATTTTCCTGCTTCTTGGCTGAATGGGGTTGGACTGGATGGCCCACAAGGTCTCTTCCAACTCTATGATTCTACAACCCCACTAAACTACAAATCCCAGGATTCCATAGCATTTAGCTATGACAGTTTGATGAGGTCAAACTGCACAAAGTCTTCACTGTAGATCCACCCAGGCTCTCTCCTCCACTTTTTATTCATGTTATATCTTTTCTTCCCTGTTAATTCCTTATTTTATACTAGGTTTTATTATGTTATTGTTACTATTTTACTGTTTTACCATGTTACTGTGTGTATTGTGTTTTTACCTTGTTGCGTTTTTACTTGTTGATGATGCCTGTCATGTATGTATTTTATTTTGTTTTATTGTATTTATTTTTTGCTTTGCCTGGGCTTCGGCCCATGTTAGCCACCCCGAGTGCCGTCGGGGAGATGGAGGCGGGGTACAAAAATAAAGTTGTTATTATTATTATTATTATTATTATTATTATTATTATTATTATTATTACCATAAAACACAAAGGAGGAGTAGGGAAAAGCCCCAGAAGTCAAGAAAGTTACTATTTTTATTATTAGGTCCCTATTTTATTATCTATGTATTTTATATCATCATTGTATTCTTGCATTGATGTTTTAGTTCCTTCACCTATGTCAGGGGTCCTCAAACTTTTTAAATGGAGGGCCGGTTCATGGTCCCTCAGATTGTTGAGGGGCCGAATTATCATTTGGAAAAAGAAAAAAAACAAAAACAAATTCCTATGCACACTGCACATGTCTTATTTGTAGTGCAACCCCCCCCCCCAAAACAACAATTATTTATTTATTTATTTGCTACATTTATACCCCACCCTCTCTCACCCCAAAGGGGACTCAGAGCAGCTTACAAGTTGTATGTACATACAATATATTATATTATTAGCATAGCACAATATTAGCACTATATATTACTATATTGTACTATCCCATTATACCGTAATATTATTAATAATATTACATTTAATATATAATATATAATTAATATCATTATATTATACAATATTATTATATTGTATTATTATTATTATTATTATTATTATTATTATTATTATTATTATTATACGCCCTGAGTCCCGTATTGGGTGAGAAGGGCGGGGTAGAAATACTGTAACAAATAAATAAATAAATAAATATTATATTGTATTATATTATAATATTATTATCAATATTATATGTATACACAATATATTATATTATTACCATATAATTCATTTACGATATTTCATTTACAATATTGGTAAATGAAAGAACAATACAATATTTTAAAATAAAAATAATTTTAACCAACATACTGTAAACTTTTCAAGATTTCAGTGGGAAGTGTGGGCCTGCTTCTGGCCATTGAGATAATCAAGTAGGATTGTTGTTATTGTGTGCCTTCAAGTCATTTCAGACTTTGGGCGAGCCCAAGTCTAAAACTGAGGGCGGGGGCCAGGTCAATGGCCTTGGTGGGCCGCATCCGGCCCCCGGGCCTTAGTTTGGGGACCCCTAACCTATGTAGATGACAGAATTGTATTTGGCGGTTGACTGATATTATCAACTATTATAATACCTTTGTTTTATATTGTATTTTGTTTTTATCTTGTTATATTGTGAATTGTTTTTATCTGATTATGCTATCCAGGCTCTGCCCCATGTAAGCTGCCCCGGGTCCCCTTGGGGAGATGGTGGTGGGGTATAAATAAATTATTATTATTATTATTATTATTATTATTATTATTGTTATTATTATTTTATTGTATGACACAGCAAACAAGTCAGATATGCTGGATTTCGTTTCACAAAATCACAAGTCGAACACTTCCCAAGTGTCTAGGACTGTGTGGTGTATTTTCGGATGATGCGCGCAGATCCTAGTAGGGTGGCCTTTTGCAGTTGACAGACCGTAATTTTGTCAATGTCTATTGTTTCCAAATGCCGGCTGAGATCTTTTGGCACAGCACCCAGTGTGCCCATCACCACCGGGACCACCTGCACTGGTTTCTGCCAGAGTCTCTGAAGTTAAATCTTGAGGTCCTGATAGCGGCTGAGGTTTTTCTGTTGTTTTTCGTCAAATTGACAGTCACCTGGGATGGCAACATCAATGATCCAAACCTTTTTCTTTTCCAATTATTATTTTTATTATGACACAGCAAACAAGATAGATATGCTGGATTTCGTATCACAAAATCACAAGTCGAACACTTTCCAAGTGTCTAGGACTGTGTGATGTATTTTCGGATGATGTGTGCAGATCCCAGTAGGGTGGCCTTTTGCAGTTGGCAGATCGTGATTTTGTCAATGTCTTTTGTTTCCAAATGCCGGCTGAGATCTTTTGGCATGGCACCCAAACCTTTTTCTTTTCCAATTATTATTATTATTATTATTATTATTATTATTATTATTATTATTATTTTCAGACAACAATACAGGTTTCCACATTTTGCATCTTCCCTATAGAATGGAAGGGCACACTATCCAGAATTATGTACTGTAGTCTCAGTAGGTTTGCAACTTCCTAAATATGAATAGAATTTGACTCTTTTACTGTGGGAGAACTTTCCTCAAGCAAAAGCCTGTTTTGTGAATGTGGAAAGCTTGCATTTTCTGACATTAGCATAAGAAAGTCAGGTGGAAAGCAGCCGTTTGTTTGCTTTGTATCCTTAATGGAGGCCATGCCAACTATCTAATGTGCTTTTGAATATGGAAATCATTTTGCATTGTTTAGCTCAGTCTCTCCGGATGTTTTGAAATTGGAACTGCGACTCCAGGTGTTTTGGACTCCAACTCCCACCATTCCTAACAGCCTCAGGCCCCTTCCTTTTCCCCCTCGGCCGCTTAAGCGGCCGAGGGGGAAAAGGAAAGGGCCTGAGGCTGTTAGGAATGGTGGGAGTTGGAGTCCAAAACATCTGGAAGGCCCACCATTCCATAGCATTGAACCATGGCAGGTAAAGTGTAGTCAAACTGCACTAAACCTACACTGTAGAGGCACCCATCCATCACAGAGATCCATGCTGTGCATAAAAGAGGCACGTTTAGGGCTGTGAATTATGTCAATCATGACTTTGTCACATGGTTTCATCATGTTGACCTGTCACAGGTTCCCACGGCAGGGACTCGGGTTCAATCCTCAGACATTCCAGGAGTTCCCAAGCTTTGCGTTTCCAGCTGAGAGGCACGTGAAGAGTGATTCAACATCTGTCAGGGAAATTAAAGGTTTCCTGTCCCGCCGCATGTGAGCCGGGACCTGTCATCGTCGACAGGTGAGGCCTCCAGGGACAAGAAACGAAGGGGCAGGAGTCTTCTGTGGCTCTGATAACTGTTGCTCTTGTCCCAAGGCTGTGTTAAGGTGTTTCTTTCTGGGTGTGGATGTTTTTGTCAGACAGATGTGGAGGCAATTTGAGAGCCACGTGGCTGGCATCATGGCTGGAGCATGATTTATACTGCCAGGTTAATCCCAGAGACATGTTTCTCTCCAGCTGTGAAATCCATACATCAGGACTTAATCTTTCAATCTAATCTGCCTCACAGGGTTGCTGTAGGGAGCAAGAAAATATTTTAAAACATAGTGTTTGTAAAATTAAAAAATAAGTTAATAATATGTATAAGAACCGGCATTGTCCATAGACACCTCCTAGGTCATGTGGCCAGTATGACTGCATGGGGCTACATTACCTTCCCGCAGAAGCTGTACCTATTGATCTACTCACATTTGCATGTTTTCGAACTGCTAGGTTAGCACTACAGAGCTTGGAAAAATTGTACCAGCCGATGATGAAAACCTTTTCTGCAATGTGTTGTCAAAGGCTTTCATGGCCAGAATCACCTTTAAACCTTTTTATCATGTCCCCTCTCAACCTTTTCTTCTCCAAGCCAAACATACTAGACTCTCTAAGTGACTGGACATAGGGCTTGGCTTCCAGGTTGTAGATCATTTTGTTTGTCCTTCTGTCGACACATTCCAGTTTGTCAATATCCCTCTTGAACGGTGTTGCTGAGAACTGGACAGTCTTCCAGGTGAGACTCTTGACTTCCCTCAAACTCAATGCTATGCTTCTCTTAATGTAACCTGGAATCACATTGCCTTTCTTAGCAGCCACTTCACACTGTTGACTCATGTTCAACTTGTGGTCTACCAAGACTCCTAGATTCCTTTCACATGTGCTATATTCAAAAGGGAGAATTCAAACATGTAATGGGAGGAAAATGAATGCACTTGAAATGTGGTATTGGAAAATAGTTCCGTGGCTACTGTGGACTGCTAAAAAGACTAATAAATCTTAGGGACAATCAAGCCAGAGTTGCTATGAGTTTTCCTGGCTGTATGGCCATGTTCCAGAAGCATTCTGTCCTGATGTTTTGCCCACATTTATGGCAGGCATCCTCAGAGGTTGTGAGGTCTGTTGGAAAGAGGGGTTTATATATCTGGAATAATATCCAGGGTGGGAGAAAGAACTCTTGTCTGCTTGAGACAAGTGAGAATGTTGCAATTGGTCATTTTGATTAGCATTGAATTGTCTTGCAGCTTCAAAGCCTGGCTGCTTCCTGCCTGGGGGAATCCTTTATTGGGAGGTGTTAGTTGGCCCTGATTGTTTAATGTCTGGGATTTCTCTGTTTTCTGAGTATTGTTCTTTATTTACTGTCCTGGTTTTAGAGTTTTTTAAATACAAGTAGCCAGATTTTGTTCATTTTCATGGTTTCCTCCTTTCTGTTGAAATTGTCCACATACTTGTGGATTTCAGTGCCTTCTCTGCATAATATGACATGGTGGTTGTTAGTCCAGCATTCCTGTGCTCTAAAATAATATGCTGTGTCCAGATTAGTTCATCAAGTGCTCGGCTATGGCTGACTTCTCTGGTTGAATCAAGCTTGAGTTGTCCCTAAAAGCCAAGATGACTAAACTAAGGCTGTCATACTTTGGACTTATCATTGGAAGGTGCTGCCACATTTATTCATTATTTCCCATTTCCTTCCTCCTTTTTATAGCAAATGCTTGGTAATGTAGAAGGAAGAAAGAGGAAGACCACATTCCAAATGGGTAGATTCAATCAAGGAAGCCACCATCCTGGGTTTGCAAGGCATGATCAGAGCTGTTGAGGATGACCTGGAAATCCCTTATTCACGGGATGGCCATACACTAAAGTCACCGTAGGGATACCAAGATGCTTGTTTATAAAGCTATTGTCTCTCAACCCTCTTATATGCCTGTGAAACATGGACTGTCTACAGATGTGACACTCAACTGGAAAGATTCCATCAGCGTTGTCTCTGAAAAATCATCCAAATCTCTTGGGAAGACAGGCAGAAAAATGTCAGCGTGCTGGAAGAAGCAAAGACCACCAGCGTTGAAGCGATGCTCCTTCGCCATCAACTCCACTGGCCTGGCCACATTGTCTGAATGCCCGATCACCATCTTCCAAAGCAGTTACTCTACTCCCAACTCAAGAACAGAAAACGTAATGTTGGTGGGCAGGAAAAGAGATTTAAAGATGGGCTTAAAGCCAACCTTAAAAACTCTAGCATAGACACTGATAATTGGGAAGCCCTGGCCCTTGAGTACTCTAACTGGAGGTCAGCTGTGACCAGCAGTGCTGCAGAATTCAAAGAGGCACTAATGGAGGGTTTAAGGGAGAAATGTCCCAAGAGGAAGGCATGTCAAGCCAACCCCGACCAGGACCTCCTTCTATCTGTAAACTGATGTCTTCACTACAGAAGAACATGCGGGTCAAGAATAGGTCTCCACAGCCACCTACGCATCCACCACCAAGACACTACACTTGGAGGGCCATCACCCTTGGGCTATGAGGGATCGCCTAAGTAAGTAAAGTAAGTAAAGTAATGGCAGTTGACAACAAGGCTTTCCTCTCCCCCCCCCCCCCTCCCCCAAATCATGAGGTGTTAGTGAGCAGATGTTATCACACAGCCTAATTTCCTTCTCAGCCCCTGTGACTTTGGGAGTTGCATTGTTTCAACTTCTAGCAGGAGGCATCCATCCATCAAGACGCTAAATTAATCCCAGGAGGCAGAGTTGGCTCTGATCTCAGCTTCCTGACTGCTTTCCCTCCCAGGAAAAAATGTTCCCAAAAGGAGAATGGAAAGTAGTCTTGACAGAGCCTGGATGATGACAATGAAGATTGGGCTGCTACTTTCAGGACACGACCCATTGCTACAACTATTGGATCAGGAAGTAAGTACTTTGGGAGGAAATAAATGTTTACACGAAGTGGATAATCCAAAATTGTACCTTTCCCCCTTATATAAAATATTCATTTCTCATTAATATGTATGTCTGTGCTTTCAAGTTGCTGGTTGGCTTATGATGATGACCTCATGAATTTTCATAGGGTTCCCGGTGGCGAAGTGTGTTAAAGCACTGAGCTGCTGAATTTGCAGACCGAAAGGTCCCAGGTTCAAATCCCGGGAGTGGAGTGAGTGCCCGCTGTTGCTCCAGCTTCTGCCAACCTAGCAGTTTGAAAACATGCCAATGTGAGTAGATCAATAGGTACTGCTCCAGTGGGAAGGTAATGGCGCTCCATGCAGTCATGCCGGCCACATGACCTTGGAGGTGTCTACGGACAACGCCGGCTCTTCGGCTTAGAAATGGAGATGAGCACCAACCCCCAGAGTCAAACATGACTGGACTTAACGTCAGGGGAAAACCTTTACCTTACCTCTCTTTCTTAGGAAATATTCAAAGGCAGTTTTGTCAGTTCCTTCCTTTGAAACATAGCCTGCAGTGCCTAGTATTCACTGGCAATGTTTTATCCAAGTACTAACCAAGGCTGATTCTGCTTAATTTCCAAGATCGGACAGGATCTGGAGCTTGTAGGATACTTTTACTTGTTCCCAATTAATACACTTATAATATTTGTATGTATGTGCCCTCAAAGTCATCTGTTGCCATATGGCAACCCCATGATTTTCTTAGGTAAAGAATACTCAAAAGTGGATTGCTGTGGGTTTTCTAGGATGTCTGGCCATGTTCCAGAAGCATTCTCTCCTGATGATTCACCCACATCTATGGCAGGCATCTTCAGAGGTTGTGAGGTATATTGAGAAATACAAGAGAGGTTTATGTATCTGTGGAAGGTCCAGGGTGGGAGAGATAACTCTTGTCAGTTTGAGGCAAGTGTGAATGTTGTTATTAATCACCTCAATTAGCAGTTAATGACTTTGCAGCTCAAAGCCTGCTAATTCTTGCCTGGGGAAATCCTTTGTTGGGAGATGTTAGCTGGCCCTGATTGTTTCTTGTCTGAAAAAGTAGTTTTGCCAGTTCCTTCCTCTGAAATATAACCTACAGCACCTGGTATTCCTTTGTACCTTCCCATCCAACTGTTAACCAGGTCTAATCCTTCTTAGCTTCCTAGATCAGATGGGATCTGGTGCTCTTAGGGTAGAATCATAGAATCATAGAATAGTAGAGTTGGAAGAGACTTCATGGGCCATCCAGTCCAACCCCCTGCCAAGAAGCAGGGAATTGCATTCAAAGCACCCCCGACAGATGGCCATCCAGCCTCTGCTTAAAAGCCTCCAAAGAAAGAGCCTCCACCACAGTCCGGGGCAGAGAGTTCCACTGCCGAACAGCCCTCACAGTCAGGAAGTTCTTCCTGATGTTCAGGTGGAATCTCCTTTCCTGTAGTTTGAAGCCATTGTTCCGCGTCCTAGTCTGCAGGGCAGCAGAAAACAAGCTTGCTCCCTCCTCCCTATGACTTCCCCTCACGTATTTGTACATGGCTATCATGTCTCCTCTCAGCCTTCTCTTCTGCAGGCTAAACATGCCCAGCTCTTTAAGCCGCTCCTCATAGGGCTTGTTCTCCAGACCCTTAATCATTTTAGTTGCCCTCCTCTGGACGCATTCCAGCTTGTCAACATCTCCCTTCAGCTGCGGTGCCCAAAATTGGACACAGTATTCCAGGTGTGGTCTGGCCAAGGCAGAATAGAGGGGGAGCAGGACTTAATGATAATAAGTCACAATAACAATTTAATTTTATGTTGAAAATCTCTATATTGAAATAAATACTTTTATTTAAAGCAGATCCGAGCACCAATATATCACCATGGCAAGGTTGTGACTTTAACATGGTTTTCAAGATATAGGCTTATTAGCAGGTGTGATTTGCTACAATTGAAATCTGGAAAACCTCCCCACACCCTTAAAGTCATTTATTAACCCGTGAGCCGTGCACATTTAGCCCGACCTCTAATCTGCTTCTTATGTTCCTAATGGTACATGTGCATCTATGTCTAATTTATGTGTCACTCTTTAGAGAAAAGACCTCTCAAAGCAACTCAGGATGAAGCACTGGGAGACCAGGTTTCCAATTCCTGGAAATTACTGGATGATCTTGGGAAAGTAAAATTCTTCCTCCCCTCAGAGGAAGGCAAGGGCAAATCTTCTCAAAAGAAATTCTGCAAAGAAAACCCTGTGATATATTCACCTTAATGTCACAACAAGACACACGATAGCAACACTGGGATGGACAATTCAGTTGAGTCCTACAGACCTATTTAAAAAATTAATTATTGCTTTTCAGATTTTTAACAGAGACAAGTCATGCTTTGGGTGGCAGGAAAAAAGGGTAGTCCAGTGAGTCTGGGGGGCTTAACGACCATAAAAGCAGCATTGCAGGATGCATGAGACTGGTGGAGCATGCTTTGCCAACCCTGCTAATATAGAGAGACCCGGTTCTATTATTAGCCAATAAGAGTTCTGCTACAAATTGAAGACTGTGAGGCAAGGAAATATTATGGCAGCTTCCCAGCTGGAGAATTCCCTTAAACTACCTTCCAGATGTCACACTGTTAGTACAGTTTGAGCATCTGTTATACAAAATGCTTGAGGCCAGACATTTTTGTTTCAGATGTTTTTGTATTCTGAAATATCTGTTTTTGCATATATAGTAGGATGTCTTGGAGATGGTACCCAAATCTGGCACAAAAATCATTTATGTTTTATATACACCTTGTGCGCGTAGCCTGAAAGTATTCTTATACATACATGTCTTTGTAATATTTTTGTGCATGAAACAAAGTTTATATACGTTGGACCATCAGAAAGCAGAGGCTCAATATATCTCAACTTTCCATCTAGGAAGTTCAGATTTTGGAGTATTTTAGGTTTCAGAATTCTGGATAAGGGATGATCAATGCGTACAAAAAAAAGAATTTAGCTGCAGCCCAATCATCTTCCGGATAGGAAATGCCATCTTTTCCATTGTCTCCTGCACTCAAAGCTGGCCTTATATACATAACAGGCTATTTTTTGTCTTTTAGATTCATGCTTCCTAGTAATTTAGTCTACAGTTCATTTGTAATCTATATATATAAAAGAGTGATGGAATCCTGGCGACCAACAAAACAACAAAACTAAACACCCCACAACCTCGAAAATTGACAGCACAACCCCTCATCCATGCCTCTACGTTCATACAACAAAAGGAAAAGAAAAATAAAGTCCTAATTAGAGGGAGAGGAATAATTGTTTTTATCCAATTGCTGCCAGTTAGAAGGCTAAGTTCTGCCCACTTGGTCTCCTAGCAACCCACTCAGCCCAGGGGACAGGCACAGTTAGGCCTCACTTAGGCATCTTCCACACTGCCTATAAAATACAGACACCACCAGACAACGCCACAGCAATGCGTGGCCGGGCACAGCTAGTGCTTATATAATCCGGGTCCTCAATAAGCATCCATTGGGGAACCCATTCTGATCCTATCTGTCCTTCTGAGTTGGCCCCAACCCTGAGGCCTTAGCCTTCCCCAGACACCATCTTCCTACTTGGATGGACTGAGCTTGCGTAGTTTCATTTTGAAATAATTAGGGATTTGAGCAACCTTTCCTTTTAGGTGTTGTTTAAAACTGCCTTGATTCTCTGTTCTCCAAAGTTATTCCCATTTTTACGTTTGGCATTTAATTCAGCAAGTCATAGATCATAACAGAAAAACAATTACTGCTTTGTTTCTATCTGGTGATATCAAGGAGTGATGTCAGAGATGCTATCCAAGGGCCACAGCTGGTCAGTCCATAGACACTGATGGTGGTGAATTATTACCTACCTCTCCTTGCTGCATTAGGCAAGGTACAACAGATACACGCTTATGGTGGTGGTACTACACCTTCCCTCTCTCTGCCATTCAACACCTGCCATTTAGGTTCTGGGAAGTCCATCTTTGGGTGCTCTTCAGAATAGCATCTGGATATGCTTTCTTGGCCCAGCTTTGGCTTCAAAAATATCTCAAAGTTGCTAGTTCATCAGCAGCTGTAATCATGATTTACATGCAAATCTAATAAGGCCAAAAGAACACGCATAGAGTGCATTCATTTCACCCCTGAATAATCACCACTTGTTCAGTCCTGTCTGGGATTTTAAATAACGATGTTGTTATCATGGAATACAATGAGTAATAAGCAAATGAAACAAAAGATAGGAGCCTATATGCAACGTAGTTCCGGTTGCTCCCTTTTTTACCACCTTGCTCTTGTGTCTATCAAGTTTCCTGATCACGTATCTGTGTTCCTTGCACCTCTGCATAATTACTGTCATTTAGGCTGCTGTTCAAGGTACAAATGCAAGGGAAATGAATTGCTCGTTCTCTTCCTTCCACCTTTGATCTCTCTCTCTCTTCCTTATGAATGTGGGCAGCCCTCATGAATGAGTAGTAGAACCCAACACTCTGTTCCCCAGGTCTAGTCAGATGTCATCCACCCATACAAGTGACCACAAAGAACGGGAACTTATCAGTCATGCTTCCAACTATCTAGAGTTATGCAACATTTTTTGAAGTTGATTTTTCCTCATTCCTCAATCAGAAGTCACATACCTGGATGATGTAGTGGCAAAAGAAGAGAGGGAACCTCCAGTTTTGGGGCAGAATTTAGTCTCCTGGAGATTCCCCATTCAATTCTCCATCACTATAGGATCCTTCCACTTCCCAGCTTTGTCTGCTGTGGGGCTGCCCATTGCTGTGTATTACCCACACCTTCCTACAACAGAGGACATGGCAAGTGCAGATCAGGTGAAGCTGGATACCTACATGAGATACAAGAGGTTGCTTCAGCCAAGAATCCAGGCGTTCTAGTATTCAGCCCATGGAGAGTGATTTGAGGAATTTGTTTCCACTCTAATAAATATTCACTAGCAAAGGTTTAGTGTCAGGATAAGTTCAGACCTAGGTTCAGTTCCCCAGCCACCTATGAGAATTACCACTTAGTCTCGGATCAGCTACTCTTTTTCCTATTTTGACCTATCTCACAGGGTTGTCTTCAGGATAAAATGGAAAGTGGGGAAGAGGTGTGAGCTTATTTGAGAAAGGGTGAAACAGAAATTGAGGAAAGGTGAGATAAAGGTAAACCTTGGAATGCAACTAGGGACCCCAGGTTGAGAACAACTGCTCTAAAGGATACCAGGTGGTATAGGCCATCTTGCAGAGGAAGGCAGTGGCAAAGCAATTATCAAGTATTTCTTTCCTAAGAAAACCCTATGAAATTCATGGGGTCACCACGGGTTGACATACACATTTTAGGCAAAGCTTTTTAAAAAATAATAATCAAGGAACTCAATAATGCAATCACATTGTTTCTTATTTATTTTGTGTCAAAAGCATTGCATAATAAATAAATTTAAAAGTGATGAAATAAAGGAAATCACAAACACCTAAATATCCTTTGACCAGAAACGGGCAACAGCGACCGCATTGTCCGTAGCTTTAAACAACTCCTCCTCTGTACATGAGGCAGGGCATTGTGGGCAAGCATACATATGCGGAGTTGTTTGTTCTGTTCCACAGTCACACAAGGTGGAGGATTCCTCCAGGTAGTGCCATCTTGCCAGATTGTCTTTTGATCTGCCCACTCGGCTTCTGAGTCTGTTTAGGGACTTCCAAGTTGCCCACTGAATGGTAACAATGTCAAGATTTGATGTGTTCCATTGAGTTTTAGACTCTTAACATATTACTCTTTGTGTAAAATCTGAAAAATTCTTTTGAGAAGTGTTTCTCTAGAATTATAAATGGCACATCTCTGCAGAGAAAGGACAAAGCATTCAAACTGAATTATAAAGCAGAACCTCATGGCTGTAATACAGGAAAGGATCACAGGAAGAACAGTGTTCTCATGCGTTCCTTACTGGAGTAATACCAAGGGTTAACAAGGTGTGTTCTCAGGTTAGAGACTGTTTTAATGCAGGCAACATTCTTAATAAGAAAGCTGTCCCTTGCATCTGTTTTTCCCCATTTCTGGTTGCAAGTCAGCATCTCATACAATGGGCAAGTGGCAGATCCAGTTCTTCAGTGTCAACATATCCCCTCCAGCCTGGGACTAGTGTATTTATCTCTGTTCTTCATCGTGGCCAAGAATAACATTTTTCTAGTGGTCACCATCAGAAACTGGTTTTACCGCCCTAGACGCACAAAGGCCACGTGCCAGACGTTCTTGCCAAAGGAATGTACCTTGAGGGAAAAAATGTCTAGGTAATGATTACAACAGAAGCTGTTAGTTTCACCTGTTACTTGCTGACTAAATGTTATATATATACCTCCCTGTAATAAAAACAGCATCAAAAAGAAAAGGAAGTTAAAGGTTTTAGTGGTCTACAAAAAGGTGTTTCCAGAAAACAATTGTATGTGTATGTCTATGTGTGCCTTCAAGTCACCCCTTGACTAGGGTGACCACATGAATTTTAACAGTTTTTTTTAGGCAAGGAATATTTACTGGTTTTGCCAGTTCCTTCTTCTGAAATATAGCCTTCAGCACCTGGTAGTTTGCTGGCAATCTGATCTCTGTTCTAAGCAGGGCAGACCCTTCTTGGCTTCCAAGAACAGACAAGATCTGGTACCTTTAGGGGGATTTAGGATCTTCAGATTTATATCAGCAAGGTAAGATTAGCAGAGATGTGAGTCATTGGTGCTTTGTTAACTGGTGAGGTTCATGGCAATGTAAGAATTTGAGCTCAGACCTCTTAAATCTGAGCCAACTGTCTGCTGGATCCCATCAATGCTTCCTCCTACCTCTGAGTTGTTTTGATGATCCACCCTCACCTTTGTGCAACCCCCAAGATCACCTGCTCTGCCACCCATCCCCATGTCAGTCCTTAGTCATTAATGGAGTTGGTGGAATGCACAGGGTTAACAGAAACGGATGACGTCCGCACTGTCGTTACATAATTCTCAAACAGTCTTGGATTCCCCGACAGCCGGAAATAGACTCTTATAGAACAGAGATGGACTATTACAGCCTCCAGTAATTGAAGAGTTAATTGACAAATTGTACGGCAGGTGCTATTAATGTCTTGAATGACGGAAACTAGTATTTAAACAAGGAACTTTGAAGTGTCCATGATACGGACAGGTGGCTTCAGAGAAGGCTGGATGCTTTGCTGGAGGCTATGATTCAGCTACCTCTAAGGAGAAGTAATTAGGCATCAACCGCATATGGATGTAAACAACCCATGTCTATAAGGCACTTTTGTCTTAAGATCACAATAATTGAGAGAATCAGTTACATTAAATAACCAACCAAGAAAGAGACATAATCCTAAAATCCTACCCAAGCTGAGCCTGTCAGTTCCCTGCTCTGCCATCCTGAATTTTATTAGGTCCCTTTTATTTGGGTATTTTAATCTGATGATGCTATTTTTATATTGCTGCTGCAGTTCCCCCATATATGAAGTCGGCTGAATTGTACTTAGTGGTTGGTTGATTGATATTATTACTGTTGTATTAACTCTTGTTTTATTGCCTTATTGTGATTTATCTTTTGTATATTGGGTAATGTATTTATGCTGTTGTTTTTGCAAACTATGCTGATTGGGCTTTGCCCCATGTGAGCTGCCCGGAGTCCCTGCGGGGAGATGGTGGCGGGGTATAAAGTTTTTGTTATTATTATTATTATTATTTTATTATGACACAGCAAACAAGATAGATCTGCTGGATTTCATATCACAAAATCACAAGTCGAACACTTCCCAAGTGTCTAGGACTGTGTGATGTATTTTCGGATGATGCGTGCAGATCCCAGTAGGGTGGCCTTTTGCAGTTGACAGATCGTAATTTTGTCAATGTCTATTGCTTCCAAATGTCGGCTGAGATCTTTTGGCATGGCACCCAGTGTGCCCATCACCACCGGGACCACCTGCACTGGTTTCTGCGAGTCTTTGAAGTTCAATCTTGAGGTCCTGATAGCGGCTGAGTTTTTCCTGTTGTTTTTCATCAATGCGACTGTCACTTGGGATGGCAACATCAATGATTCAAACCTTTTTCTTTTCCACCAACTGTGGTGTCTGGTGTGTTGTGTTCCAGAAATAATAATAATAATAATAATAATAATAATAATAATTATTATTATCAGCAGCAGCAACAGCAGCAGCCATGGAACAGAATTAAAAAGCAAGGAGCAACAACCAATGATCAGTCAGGATCTGGTGCTTTTTGAGCCCTTCAGATCTGTACTATAACCATTTTCTGACATTTTCAATAATCTTTAGGATCATAAAAGAATATCAAACCCACTCTACACTTACCTTCTTCTGGAAATATTCTTTCAAACCTCATTATTACGGAGCAGTAAAACAGTATATTTGAGACAGAATGGAGCAATGTAGGAATGGGAATATTTTAACAAAATATGAATTTGGCTAAATTAAAGGATAGCATATTGGAAATGATCAAGTATCAGATGTAGATTGAGACCAGGTTCTCATTGTAGGCCCAAGCTCTGTCTGAATTTGAACTTTCACATTATAACTTGTGTTTAAATATGTGATTTACTCCTTGTCTCTCAAAAAAGGTGATTACAGCAGTACTACTAAAGGTGATCTTCTGTGGACCACGGCTGGTACATATAAAGTTTCTTAAGAAATTGAAAAACACTAGCCAATTGGCCCTACTGTGGTACCACTTCTTGCCACATTAGATACAAAATGGGCTGGTGCTCACACATCAAATATGAGAAGCACTCATATGAAAACTGTCTTTCTTTGGGTCACTCAGGTTTTCTAAGTAGATGTATTTTTTTAGTCAATAAAGGGTCCAAAAAACCTGAAAGTCCTAGATGTCATTTGATCTTGGAAGCTAAACAGGATGAGTCCTGGTTAATACTTTGATGGGAACCCATAGACAAATTCCAGGTGCTGAGGGCTGTACTTCAGAGGAAGGAACTGACAAAACAATTTGAGTATTTAAGACCCTATAAAATTCACAGGGGTGAGGTGACTTGAAGGCATATCAACTCACAAGGCATGAATGGAAGACATTGAGTCAGCAGAAAATGAGGCTCGCAAGAATTAAAAACAGGGTTTGCATCATACTACAGATCCACTATAATGTTGTAAATATTTAGTCATTCAGGTGAATTATAAACAGTTTAAGCTACTTAGAAGAGTAAATGGGGGGTTTACGTGAGATCATAGCATTGGAATGTGCCTTTCAGCTGCATATGGTAAATGATTTCTCCTATACTTTGTCCTTTTTTAAAATCCAAAATGTAACCTACTTTGTGGATAGCCCTCGCATTTACATGCTTTTGGTCTCAGGAAAACTATGTATTAGAAAGCTTGAATTCAAATAAGATAGTGACAGCCGTGAATAAAGAGGAATGGTGTTCAGCAAGATATAAGTTCCAGACCTTACATGTATCTCAAAGGTTTCTACTTTGTGGTCAACAGTAGGACATAAAGTGGTCCTTACACTGGGGGCAGTGTTCGGGAAAAGGAACAACCTCACACTTGACAGGAAAACTGTTATTTGTGATTTCTTTGTTTGGCGATAGGCACAATCAGCTATTTATTTTTGTGACTGTGTGGTACCTACCCCCAGCCCAAAACAGCCTCAAGAGGGATCTTCCTTTAGACATGAAACTTCAGTCTGGCTTTAAGTCTGAATGCTTATTCTTTTTGGATTTACAAAGGCGCAAAACTTCAAGTCCACTAATTAGTTAGGCAGCACTGGAAAAAATGTATATCCCTTATGGACTTTGAAATAAACTGCAGCAAGAATGTTAGAGATATATCACTGATTTTGCTTCCAAGCAACAGAACACAAGACTTGGGTGTTGCACTGCGTTACCAGCAGCTATGCTTAATTAATATAGTAATGTTCATAGGAGAAACTGCTGTCTTCAAACCATGTAACTGAGTTGGTCAGAATAGGTCTCCAGGTTGATGGATTGAGCAACATGGAGGTTTTAATGTCATGGCTCCTCCAACAGCATCCTCAAAGAGGGCCATCAACATCATATGGTTCCTTGAGATACACTGGTCTCTATAAAATTGGTCTTCAACTGTCATGCATTTAGAATGCGATATAAATACAAATTAAAAATGATGCTCACACTGCTTTTAGATAGTCTTGATGCTTCTAGATTTCTATGATAAAAAGACCAAAGGCGGCGCTCTTCTCAGAATTAACTGAAATATCTTTATTATTCAAGCCTCCTATCCCACCCCGCCGTTCATACATACATGACTAAAACTTTTTTTGTTTTTAACTGTATCAGATTTCAAGGTACAGTCAACAAAAATTAATAGAAGGGAATACAAAGTTTGTACACAAACCAACAAAGGACACACAATTTGCAACATAGCCAGAGATCATACAAAATAAAAAAAAGTTTATAAATTCACATGGTCTGGGATCCTGTACAGGCTCAATAGGGTCTCTCACGGCGGTCCTGTCTGTGGTCGCCTCTGCAAAGAGAAAACAAAAGCTTGGCATGTGTTCAGTTGCAGCACCTACCGTGGGGTGACAACAGAAGAGGATGTAAACTTATTTCCCCCTTGGAAAATAAGATCACTTTCCCTGGCAAGGCCTATTAGAGAGAAAAAACATCCCTGAATCCCTCTACACAATATTGGTCAGTCTTCAATGTTTTTTCCCCCTTAAAGGTTCTAGTCCATGTGACCGCTTCCCAGCTCCATACGTTACTGAACGAAACGGAGTATCTGAATCAGTTTCAATGTGTATTTCAGGTCTGGCTTTGGTGAATGACCTAGGCCAAGAACTGGACAAGGGGCACATGTTGTGTTGGTTCTGAAGCTGGGCCTCTTAGCCACTTTCAATTGTAGTATCCTTTGGGGGCACACTATTTTATAGTGAGATTCTGGTCCTCCTTATGGTTGGGGAAGCTATTTCTTTTATGGGCAGGGTATCTCTGTGTGTGCGGTATTGTTTTACTTTGTCATATTTGGAAATGTTTTCATGCTTTTAAAAGTTTAGACCTGAATGCTTGCTTAAATGTAAAATTTAAAAAAAAATGAAAGAAGCAAGTTGGTTCCCAAGTCCCTGGTTTTTACAGCATTCTGCTAGTTCAACAGTATTTACCGGGAATCCATTTTTCCTGGTCCGAAGTTGCCCCGATCTCCACCTCTTCCGCCTCGGAAGCCACCTCGGTCACCCCCTCTCCCTCCCCGGAATCCACCTCGGTCAAAGCCTCCCCGGCCTCCACGTCGTTCTTCACCAAATCCACCTCCTAGCAAAATAGAGCAGGTTGTAAGAATAGGCTTCCTTTCCAAAACACTAATGGTTACTTCATACATTCAGATGACTGCATTTCAAGGTATGTAACAATGCAAAGAAAAAGAGAATGAGACTAAGAGAATGCATTTCCTTTCCTTCCCTACAGGCAGTCAAGAAAATTAGCTTGAGTAAATGTTAACTTATATTCCTTTTAACAAACCAAACACCAGCTTTCTTCTACTCACCCATGTGTGGTCCCCCTCCTCCAGGGCCATCTGGTTTGGGGGCTTTACACTGATTGCATTCATTACGCCATGAGAAATTCATGTTTTCACATGTTCTACAAGAGAAATACAAATCATGTTACTGTAGTCATTAAGTCCTCCTTTTTCCACCTTACCACTCAAATCACTAAATTTGCTACTTACGGGTTGGGGCACTTCCAGTCTCCTGCACGTTGCTGGCCACCTCCCCCACTGGGGAAGCCTCCCCTGCTGCCTCCGCCAGAGCCACTGTTGCTGCCACCGCCGCCACCACCACCACCAAATCCCCCACGGCCCATGGGTCCTGGAGAAAAAAGGAAGGCAGGGGCAGTTAGTGGAAGTGGTTTTCTGAAAACACTTTCTGGTTGATGTCTCATGTGGGCACACATACTCTCTCACACTGGCTTTGTTGTTACTGCTTATTTGGACTAGGCAAATGTGGAAGATTAGAGGGAAAACTATCTCTAGGGGATATGGGACCATTTTCACCAGGTTTTGGGTCTTCCAAAAAACTCCCTTGCATTTGAAGTGACTTAAGAGATCCGAAGAATGCAGCGGAAAAGTGTGGCAGCTCCCTTGTGAATATTTTGGACTATTTCATGATAGAAGAGAACACCAAGTGTGGTGGGAATATACTCTTCAATCCCCACCTATATATTTGGGAGCATTCTGAAGCAAAAACCATTTTTTAAAAAGTATTTTTGACTCCTTCGGGTCCATATGCAGTCTTTTGTCCAACTCTAATGCAGACATATTCCATCTCTTTTTCTGAAATGCTTCACATTAATGGCAACAGTACCATATTCTACTATATGATGCAGTACTATTCAATTTCAAAAGAAAGAACTGATTCATACCTCCTCTACCACCACGGCCTCTTCCTCCACGGCCATTGCCACCACCTCGGTTGAAATCTGCCCTCCGCGTAGCAAATGAAACTTTGATGGGGTTGCCTGAGAACTCTTTACCTAGGGAGAGAGTGGGATGAATTTATTAATCCAATAGGAAAACAAAACACGAATGCTTTCTTCCTTTGCAACCTCTTTCTATTGCATTTCCCATTCTTTTCCAACACTTCAAAAAATTCTTTACCATTCAAATACAAGACATATAAGAGATTGCAAAGATTCCCAAAAGGAATTTCAGGAGACAAAACATGCGTACCATCAAACCAATCAATTGCAGCCTTTGCAGATGGAGGGTCATCAAAAGACACAGTAGCCTCGCCTTTCAATTTTCCCGTTTCACGGTCTGTGTATAGATTAATCATGGGCTGTCCAGTTTTCTTGTTTGTCTGTAAAAATGCCACAGTCAATCAGTCTTTGGTCAAGTCTATTCTATTATTTATACATGGTGTATGCTGTGAACAGCCGCTTTGACAATGATGAATGAGAAACACCATGGAAAACTGTGATTAGCTTTTTCACCCAAAGTGTAACTCTTGAAGATTTTATCATTACATTCAGATTGTTGCTGCTAAGATCGAAGCCATAATCCCCATTCCAGGATTTCTCAAGTGATCATTCTATCCCATAATACCCACCAACATACCACATACTTTTAGAGCAAAAGGAGCATAAGATTGTTAAACATAGCTTTCTGGAACATGGGATCCTCTCATAGGCACAATGGACACCAACTTTACCTTGATTATTCCAATCTGCTTGAAGTAGTCTGCTACTGACTCAATAGTTACATTTTCACCAAGTCCTTGAACAAAGATGGTGTTGTTGTCAGAATTATCTTGTTCAGCTGCAAAAATAAAAGAAAATGTTAAGTCCCCCACTAATCTGTTTCTGGTTTCTGCTTCACAACAGAGATCTTCCTGCACTGTTTCATACGTCCAGTTCTGAGTGTCATCTTTTACTTTTGACTTTATACTTAATTCAAAATTTATATTGTTTAATCAATGAGACACATTTTTGATACACTAAAGCTCCTATTTGTTGCTCCCAGGGTACATTACTATAGTGACATCTGGGGACACTACAGATCTTGGGATTCAAGGTAGAAAATTTGTGCACTGAGGAACCTATGTGTTGGAACCATATCTCAATATGCAGAACTAATCAAACAGATATTTACCAGAATCATGGCGTGATCCTTGGTCCCGGGGTCCTTTTTGTACATGAAAACAAGGAAGGAGAGACTCCCGTTAGTGGGCAATAATGACCAAAGTGTTTTTTCTTACATCAGCACCACCATCACGAACACATCAGTAACAGGCCAGTGTTGGAACATATGCAGCCCAAGCTTACTTTTAAGTGCAAGAAAAACACTCCTGTCATTCAGAAGTGGTCCATGTCCTAGTGACAAGATAGCTTATTACAAAACCAGTTACCATTCTTTCTTCCAGAAAATACTGATTTTTTGCAGCTTTTCAGGGAGGAGCATGGCCTCCAGACACACACTGAAAGCACCGTTGGACAAACAACTTTGAAACATCTGTGTTGACATATCTTTTATACCATACATCAGCCACTGCTACCCAGAGTCTTTTACTGACCCTTCATCAGTCTAAATCTCCAACACACGGAAGTCTGTAGCAGCACATTGCAGACTACCTTATGTATTTCATGATATAAGACACTTATTGAAACTTTATGCATAGAAAAGAAATCACCTTACATCACAGAACACATTTATAATAAGCCCTTGAAAATGAGAGCTTTTGTGTTATTTTTTTGTAAACCATCAGGTTATTTACTTGCACCAACCATTTTGTCATTAACGTTCTATATATTTTTTCTTATTTTGACACCATTTATTGCACCTAGTCATTTTTGAAAGCTTATGCCCAACACTGGTCTCAAATGCAATGACAATCCTACATATAGAGCGCTTTATAAAATGTTCATGCCAAGCCCTTTTCAGCAAACCCTATGGGAACTTTCCTGAAAACCAATTTTGGTTTGGTACATTGAAGTCCAAAAATAAAAAGACCTTTTATGAAACTTCACAGATTAAAACCAACTCTCAAACTGAAGCCCATGAAACCACTTATTAGTCAAAGAGCTCTTAAGAGTTTCATACAGACAAAATTGCACTTCCAAGTTTGAAGGGAGTGGTTCCTCCATATTCCCTGTACCAGTAACATTTTAAACAAGGTACTTATAAACCATTGTTTTACCATGTTTCCTCAAGAATGCATGCACTTCCATTAGCACATTTTAACCCAACATTCACACGTGTGTTTTTAAGGGACAACACACTAACCCAACACTTACAAGGTAATTTTTTCCTCATGTATTTTCAATACAACACAAGTCTCAGGGTTTGTTTTCTCCCATCTTGTTGCAAGACATACAACCAAAATGTACTGTATTGGTACAAGAACTTGGCTGAGTAGAAAGCCCCATAACGTGGAAATCAACACCATAGATACAACCAACCATTTTGGCATATGTGCCACAACAGGGGGTGCTCCCATAGGTTTTTATCTGATAAACGGTGGCTTTTCAAAAATTTTTGGCATACAAACAGAGTCTCTGAAAAATATATAGAAATACACTTTTGTGGTTCAAGTTTTTGAACTCTTTGGACTTACCACCAAATTTATTGAAGCCACCACCTCGCTCACCACCGCTGAGGAGATAAGTTAGAAGATAATGATGCTTTTTTCCATGGCTAAAAAGGTTTGTTGCTAGTAACTACACCATTTCCGTTAAGATGCTGGCCAACACTTATGTTTGGTTCTTCTTGAAGATCTAATACAACCTGCTCCACCTTTTCCTTGCCCTCAGCATTTTAAAAAATGTATCATTACACCCTCGAGAAGGTTTGAAAGTGAAACAGCTCTAGTGTTTAGTCATTCTTGCTTCCAATCTTGAACCGTAACATGAAGCGTCGTGATGCAGCTTTTGAGACCATGTTGTTTTCCTTGTAGCCGTCCTATTCTTGGCATGACTGCTGAACCAAGCTTGTTTTTTAAAATATTGCATACCGTGCACTCTGTATTTCCAGTTCACCCTTCTCAAGCTTGGCTTGTGCTTTTACAAAACTTTTTCTTTGTTTCACAACCCTAATGCAGATATCTGCTTTGAAAGTATGTAAGAACCCATTCCCTCATATTGTGCACTCATAATAGTAATTTATTTCAGCTTTTAAGACTGCATATCTGCCTGCCCGTAAGATCTCTCTCCCTTCCTCAGACCCTTAACTAACATGTGGAAGGTGGAGATTTGATTAAAGTTCATTGACTTTCACACCTGTGGCACACAAAATGCAGAATTTGTTAACAGAGCAGGTATTGTCAACAGATCAACAATTTTTCATATGCAAACCACCCTTCAGTTGTCCCCGCTGCCTATACTCACCTCTATTATCTCCTATCTCCCACCTATTGGGAGCCCACATAGTCAATGCTGCCTAGCAACCATTGCCTCTTGATCACCAGACTTTAATTACTCCCCCACAAAAAGGAGGCAGTACACACACCCAGTAGTGGAGGATTCTGTTTTGCCACACCATAAACCACAAGTACAAGTAGTCCAGCCACCATGTGGGAAAACCAGGACACATTCTTTGAGCCTATATTGGCACTCATTATATGGCTAGACCACAACATTATAACCCCAAGGAAAGCTGGCTTGCAACCTCCATAAAAGCATCTCTTTCTGAAGAGATTTTTATAACCAAGAATTATATTTGCTATCAACATATACACCAAGTTCCCTCAGTGCATCATCAGGTTGACACTGGGGTAGAGTTGAAGAACACTCCTATTGTATGGACATCAATCTCTTTTTACAAAAAGGTACAGATGTTGTTGTATATATTGGTATATATCTGTAACTTGGCTCAAAGAGGACCATAATTCACCTTTGAGAACAGTACTTAAGTCCGTATCATGTACACATTGCAGGTTGTATACAGATGCAAGTAGAAATATGAGATGAAAATACCATGTCTTCCTCCCATGCACAGGCCAGTTACTGTAATGACTGGTTGTCAGAAAGTAGGGTTTTTGGTCTCTCACATGCAGACAAGGAGCACAAAACTTTGACGTCCATTAAAAATCCATCCCAGTAAAAAAAAGCATTCTGATATCTATAGTATACATAGTGGCATCCCACACTTGTTTACAAAAAACACTACATGGATTTCAATCATTTGTACATTGCACCCCCCCAGAAGAGGTTGGCTTTTTAATAGCAAGTAAAAAGTGAATTACTAATTGCAAAACCCACTCCCTCTCCCACAACAATTGACTGGACACCTACCCCATGCCTCCACGGCCACCTCTGTTGCCGCCTCTACCACCACTCCGGTCGAAGCCTCCTCTACCATATCCACCGCCACCGCCTCCTCCACTGCCTCTACCGCGGTTGCGGTCTGGCTGACCCCCATATCCACCTTGATCCTGACTGCCATAGCCTCCTCCACTACCACTTCCACTCATAGAGGACTGATCCTGGCCATAGCCACCAGCTGAAGAGGAAAAGAAAAATAATCGAGATATTAAGATCAAGCTATGAGGCTTTGTTAGTCTATTTGTTTTTAAAGAAAAAGGCTTGGCAATTTATAGAGGAAACCAAAATCAGTAATTGCTCTGGCTTCCTCTAGGTGGCAGTAGTGGGCTTCTGCAGACTGCACTGCACCAAATTTTGTTCATCTAGTTTTATGTATAGCTTTAAAGAAAATGAGTTAGAAGGAGGAAAAAGTACTCACATCCACTACCGCTGCCTCCTCCACTGCTACTGCCACTGCCATACTGACTTTGCTGGCCATAGCTCTGAGGTGGGTTGTAGGAAGGCTGCTGCCCATAGGAGCTCTGCTGCTGGCTGCCATAGCTTGATTGCTGGCCATAACCTCCACTCTGGGGTTGCCCATAGCTGGAGGTTTGAGAGCTGGTGCCATAACTACAATTTCAAAAAGGAGACAGCAAGATTTCAAGATACACAAAAAGTGACATACTTCTCTGGCCCTACAAAGATGGAGCTCTGGATTCTATTCAGAAGTTAAACTGAACAATTCCACTGCAATTCACAAACACAAGGAGTACAATACGACTTGATTTCCACAACTGGTTGCATCAGAGAAAGCACAAAAAGATGCCTGCCATAAACAGACACAGCCCAAATCCATGATTCCCCACCTATATGAGAAGAGGTGACACCACATTCACTTTTTTGGGGGTGCTAGTGCTATAAATGACAAATTTAGAAAATACCTTCCAGTAGTGGAACTGGCTGGCTGCTGGGAGTAGCTGGGATATGATGACTGCTGTCCATAGGATGTCTGAGAAGTTTGGCTGCTGCCATATCCTGCTGATGAGCCATAGGCCTGTGGTGTGGACTGAGTGCCATAGCCAGCTGTTTGAAAAACAAAATGTATTATCATTCAATCTAAAATCAGTTGCAACTTATCACAGAGAAAGTTATCAGAGATTTGTAAAATTATGATTATCTTACAATATGCAAGAAAAATACACAGAACTGGTAAGACTTACAGTTTTGAGTCTGTCCATAAGAAGAGCTGTAACTACTTTGGCTGTATCCTGAAGTATCTGCTGACTGTCCATATCCACCATAGCTCTGCTGCCCATACGGCTGACTAGTCTGCTGAGAATAACCCTGTGTGGGTGGAGTTGGGTAGGCCCCATAACTAAGGAAAAAGAAAGAAAAATTAAGCAAAGGAGAACTTGTGTCTACAGTAACTTAAAACCAGTCAAACTGCTTCCTGCAACGGTTACTCTCTTTCTTATAACTTGCATACATAGGGAACTCTGTTTATATTTCTCTCAGTGGTTGTTGAAACTAGTCCTTTCACAGCTACTAAGTTTCAGTAACTGCAGATTTGATTCAAGGAGTGCTCTGGTTGTTGTTTGTGCAAGTCCTATTAGAGTTTGGATATGATCCAGAACAAACAGAAACATGAGTGTGTTTTTTTTTTCGTGTCAGGAGCAACTGGAGTTGCTTCTGGAGTGAGAGAATTGGTCATCTGAAAGGACGTTGCCCAGGGGACGCCCGGATGTTTTGATGTTTTTACCATCCTTGTGGGAGGCTTCTCTCATGTCCCCGCATGAGTGTGTTTAACTGGAGTGTATTTCTAACAGCTAATAATTTGTTCCGAATATCATAATTTGATACATTTTATACATTCAGAATTTTGTACTGTATTTCAAAAAGGTTTGTAACAAAAATAATAATAAATGAATAAATAATAAATGTTACATTTTAAGCAATTCATTCCAATTTCCAGAAATTATTGGCACTACTGTTGCTAGAAAATTTTACATGTTTTCTAGGAGTAATCAAAACACAGGGCTAAATCTGGCAGATGCTGGGAATATCCCACATCCACTTGATTTTTTTTACAAAATGTAAGAGTGTATCTCTTTAAAATTTACATAAACAATTAAATCTTTGTTCACATGTGGGTAATACTAGTTTCATAAAGAGAAAGCATGTGAAAGTGCTTGAAAAACGAGTATTTGAAGGTTATTTACCTCTGTGTTGCTGACTGACTATAATCTGTAAAAGAAAAAAAAATGGCATTAGAACCGCTTAACAAAGGAACGTCCAACTTTTAAAAAAGTATAGGAAAAAGCACTCATCCATTATGACTGATTTCTGTGCCTCACAAAACTGAATTCTGAGCCTGCACAGAGCCATCATTCAGAACCTTCTAGAAGTCGCACCCCTTATCTAGCTCACAGCGATAATTACTTCAGTTTTTCACTTGACTTGGAATTCTACTAAGATCTTCAAAATTGTGTGTAATTCTACCTTGCCATCTCCTTCTGTGCCAATTCTGTCTATTCTTTTCCTCTCTAGAAACACTCACCTATCACTTCCCCTTTGGGATAATCCTTCCCCATTTTATTTCTCCTTGTTCAAGAAAGGTATCTCAGATGCCATACACTCATGTAGTGTATTCACTTTGCTTAGGCAAAGAACATAGTATTTTCCATCTCTGACATGAGGCACAACTACAAATAGTGTTCTTTTATATAAGACACCGGCTGGGGTCCATTTGATTACCATTTGCCTTGGAAACACAGACAGGTAAATATAACATATACCAAGATTTAAGTGTAGCATGCTGGCCATCTTCCACATGCTGTTTCCAACACTTTTGTATGCTTCTTTCACATAAAAATGCACATATTATTTCTATTTCAGAAAAACTAATGGGGCACTAACTGTGGGAAGGAACAGAGGTCCCATCAGCACTGCCACATAATGCAGCTTGAAATTGCATTGTATGCATAGAGTAGACTCACACAATGCAGTTCAACACCAATTAAGTTACATTATAGGGAAGTGTAGATGAGGCCAGACAGCTATGAGAAGCCGACAGTCCTCCCTACACAAGTCCCTCTTGTTCCACCACATAATTTGTTCTGTGTTTCTGGGACAAGTAACAAAATTCTACCAAAATAGAATATAAATGTGAGAAATAATAAATAAACACACACACACACACACGGACAAGTAAAACACGAGCCAATAATGTGATAAGGTGGCTAAAATGCCAATAGCCTGCATAAATAGGAATACAGTGACTAGATCCAAGGAAGTCATGTTACCCCTCTATTCTGCCTTGGTCAGACCACACCTGGAATGCTATGTTCAATTCTGGGCACCACAATTAAACGGAGATGTGGACAAGCTGGAATGTGTCCAGAGGAGGGCAACTAAAATGATCAAGGATCTGGAGAACAAGTTCTATGAGGGGCAGTTTCAAGAGCTGGGCATGTTTAGCCTGCAGAAGAGAAGGCTGAGAGGAGGCATGAGGGCCATGTATAATTATGAGAAAGGAAGTCATAGGGAGGAGGGAGCAAGCTTGTTTTCTGCTGCCCTGGAAACTAAGATACGGAACAATGGCTTCAAACTACAGGAAAGGAGATTCCACCTGAACATTAGGAAGAACTTCCTAACAGTGAGAGATGGTTCAGCAATGGAACTCCCTGGAGTGTGACGGAGGCTCATTCTTTGAAGGCTTTTAAACAGAAGCTGGATGGCCATCTGTCCGGGGTGCTTTGAATGCAATTTTCCTGCTTTTTGACAGGAGGTTGGACTGGATGGCCCATGAGGTCTCTTCCAACTCTTATGATTCTAAATAGAGGGTAGGAAATTATTTTTAAAATTCATAGAGCCCTGAGGACATTCTTCTAATCCAATTTCTACAAAACCCAAACACTGCCTTTGTACAGGAAAGCAAAATGAACCTTTCCCCTTAAATCACAATGATAGCTTCCTCTAGGGCAGTGCTTCTCAACCTGTGAGTCCCCAGATGCTTTTGGCCTACAACTCCCAGAAATCCCAGCCAGTTTACCAGCTGTTAGGATTTCTGGGAGTTGAAGGCCAAAAACATCTGGGGACCCCTTCTGCTCTAGGAACTCCTTCATTGGAGAAAAGACTATATTATGGATCAGGAAATGTTGGAAAAAGAAACAAACCCACCCATGGGACCCAAGAGTTATAGTCTGGTTTGCCCCACACAGGCAATTTCCTGGGAGGAATAAGCTGCTGAGGTAATAGAGAATAGTTGTGATGGAATCAGAGCCATCAGCGCTTTAAATGAGAAATCGATGGGACATCTCGCGCATGCGCCGAAGAGAAAAACGACAGTTGTGCGCGTGGGCAGTGACGAGTATGACTCAACCGCTTTGATAACATCCGAAAGGAATGGGGAGGAGAGCAAGGACCCGGATGTAACACTGCGACAAAAGCAGCCTTTCATACGCAGGCGCAAACTTTTTTGCATCGGCGCATGCGCACGCCACTCCTCCCCCCGCTAAACAGCTGCAACGCCGACACACTTCCAGTAGTTTTCCATTGTCTATTCCTCCCGCGCATGCGCTGATGCCGAACAATGCCCCTGCGGCGTTCCCATGGAAAGCCCCGTCTCCTCCCTCTCCCTATAAAAGCCCAAGCCCCCGCTCGCTCTCCTTCCAGAGCGGAACTGCCCCTCCTCGTGCCCTAGTTCTCACGCTGGCACAAAATGGCGGCGGCTCATGGCGCAGTTCAGATCTCCGCCTTATAGACAGCCAAATGTCTATAGCAGGGCCTCGGCATATTATCCCTTATTATATAAACCCACTCACAATACTATTGACATATGAAGCCGCTACTGAAGGGACATTTCGCTCCGTAAAACGAATTCACCCAATTCAAATGGGGTACAAAATGGCTTCCTAGGTAATACTATCCACTAAATCAGGCACGGCAAGCTTCGGCCCTCCAGGTGTTTTGGACTTTAACTCCCACCATTCCTAACAGCCTACCGGCTGTTAGGAATGGTGGGAGTTGAAGTCCAAAACACCTGGAGGGCCCAAGTTTGCCCTTGCCTAGTGTAAGCAATGCACAGGCCACAAAATCCAATATATTAAATCCCTTTGTCTCCCGTTCCTCACCGTTAGACGCCATTGCTGTAGACCCCTTCAAGTCTCCCTCCCAAAGCGGTCACAAGCACCCTTGCTTCCCGTCTCCTTGCCTTCGAGCGCTTTCCTAGCCCGCGCTTTGCCTTATATACTTCCCCCGCCCATTCAGCCTTTGGGCCGAACCATGTTAGTTTGCGGGAGGGGAGCCGAGAATAGACATCGTTTCAACTCCCTACTGAACTGAACTACTCGCCACGCTCTCCTCCAAAAATATTTCCAAGATAATATTAATTATTTAATTAATAATTAACAGGCGACGTTAATTCACGGAACTGGTGTCTGGCGTAATGAGATACGAATCCCCCCCGTCGCACTGAAATGGAACAGTCCACATAGAACGGAGGTTAGGATGAGATCACAGAGGGAGGCTGGAAGCAACCAAATTAGCAAGGAAGGGGGGACAGGAAAGGAAGAAGCAAAAAGAAATGGGAAAATGCTTCTGAAGATAAACGAGACATTTTCGTCAATAGATTATAATAAATTTAACAACCCCTATAGTATTATTGGTATCGTTATTATTATTTGTTCCCCGCTTTTTCCCTCCAAAAATGAGTAAATAAAGAACCCACGCTCAGAAGACAGGGGAATTCCAGACAAGAAACAATCAGGGCCAATTAACAAAGGATTTCCCCCAGACAGGAAACAGCCAGGCTTTGAAGCTGCAAGACTATTCAATGCTAATCAAGGTGGCCAATTGCAACATTCACACATGCCTCAGGCAAACAAAAGTTCTTTCCCCCACCCTAGGTTTTCCACAGATACGTAAACCCCACTTGCCTAGTTTCCAACCCCTGAGGATGCCTGCCATAGATGTGGGCGAAACATCAGGAGAGAATGCTTCTGGAACATGGCCATACAGCCTGGAAAATTCACAGCAACCCAGACTCAAATCGGTTTACATTCAAAACATTTCAACACCATTTACAATCCAAAAATATATGAACATTAAAATAGAAACATCAATGGTATTAATTAAAATTAAGTTAAAATCCTTATGAAATGCTTGGGACCAGAAGTATTTTAGATTTCAGTTTTCACTCCCAGATAGAAAGATTTTATGAGATATATTTGAAATGAGACTCGTCTAAAAGCAAAATTCATTTGTGTTTAATATACGCTTTGCATAAATAGTCTGCAACATGCCAGGCTACACAGAGAAGCCACAGAAATCTACAAGCATGTGGACAATTTCAAAGAAAGGAGGAAACATGAAAATGAACAAAATCTGGCTACCAGTATTTTTTTTAAAAAACCCTCTAAAATCAGAACAGTAAATAAAGAGCAAGACTCAAAAAGCTGGGGAAATCCAGACAAGAATCAATTAGGGCCAGCTAATACCTCCCAACAAAGGATGCCCCCAGGCAGCTACCAGCCAGACCTTGAAACTGTAGGCCATTAACTTTTGTAAGATGTGTTGTTATTTTGTGATTTTATTGTGTTACTGTTTTTATTGATGTAATACAGTTTTGGGGTTGTCCCAGTGTAAGCCGCCCTGAGTCCTTCGAGAGATGGAGCAGGGTATAAATAAAGTTTTTTAAAAATTATTATTATTGTTATTATTAAAATGCTAATCAAAGTGACAAATTGCAACATTCACAAGTACCTCAAGCAGACAAGAGTTCTTTTCCTCACCCTGGATACTCCACAGATATACTGTATAAGCCTCACTTACTTAGTTTACAACAGACCCCTCAACCTCTGAGGATGCCTGCCATAGTTGTGGGCGAAACCTCAGGAGAGAATGCTTCTAAAGCAGGGCCAAACAGCCCGGAAGACTCACAATAGCCCTGTCATGATCATGTTTCTTTAGGCTCACAACTAGTATGACTATGCTTCCCAATTTACCATTGAAGATCTGAGAAAATGTAGATGGGACCTTAGATTTCCTTTATGAATGAAATCTAAACGTAGTTCTCAACGCTCAAATAACATAGGCAGAGCTGTCCATAATCTTAAACATCCTTCAGGCAAATAATAAAATAAAACAAAGCAATCCTGATGAAACAGAAGTATGAAGGAGTCTCCATCTCCTTTCCGTCGTTCTTTCTCTCATATATGGTTGGTCTTGCTGTAATATCACAGAAACTTACCCCAAAGAAATCCTACTTTCAATTCAAGCAATAGAGACAATAATTATTTTGCTCTAGTAATCGGTAAACCAAAATGTGTGATTTTCTATTGGAAAATCATCTCAATTCACTCCCCCTCCTGCTGTTATTCCTTTCACATTTTTGTTGTACAAATAGAATAAGGTAAGGTACAGTTTTACCCTGACATGAAGGTTAGTCGTGTCCGACTCTGGGGGTTGGTGCTCATCTCCATTTCTAAGCCAAAGAGTCAGCGTTGTCCATAGGTGCCTCCAAGGTCATGTGGCCGGTATTAGTGCATGGAGCACCGTTACCTTCCCGCCGGAGCGGCACCTATTGATCTACTCACATTTGCATGTTTTTGAAATGCTAGATTGGCAGAAGCTGAGGCTAACATTGGGAGCTCACCCCACTCCCAGGATTCGAACAGCCGACCTTTTGGTCAGCAAGTTCAGCAGCTCAGTGGTTTAATCCACTGTGCCATTGGGGGATCCTACAAATAGAATACCTTCACCTAACTACAGCTCCCATGATTCCATAGCATTGAGCCATAGCAGTTAAAGTAGTATCAAACTGCATTAACTCTATAGTGTAGATTCCCTCCAGGAGTATTTTGGATTTTTGGATTTGCATATTTGTAAGCACCATAGTCGTGCATGTTTCGTATATCCCATCCAGACAGTAACCTGAAAACAATTGTATACAATATTTTTTAAATAATGTTGTGCATGACACCAATTTTGTGTCTATTGAATCATCAGAAAGCAAAGCGTTCACTATTTCAATCAAACGTTTAGTCGATTCTGCAATTCCAAATATGGGTTGCTATATTTAATAGCGCACATGTTAAACTTATAACTGATTTATTTCCCCCTCCTTTCTACCACCGTAAAATGGTTTCTCCCAGGGAGAACAAGGCTTCTGCTGTGTCTGAAACTGGTTCAATCCTGTTTGGAGGGACCCCTCCTGCCGGTTCGTAAGTCTCCCTGGGCCGTTGCCATAACAATCGTGGAAAGTAGGTCAGTAGCCCAGATGAAAACATGGATTCTTCATAGATGGAAATGCACAGTGCTTCACACTATCCCCCGTTCACACCCCCGCACTCTGCAATGGTTTATTCCAACTGAGGACCTCCAGGCAGAAAGAGACAGACAGGGTTCCCCAAATTGAATGAGATAGGGCTGAATTAACCCTTAAGCAGAATAAGTATGATCTTAGGGCATTGAGGGAAGGGAGCATCATCAGTATTCCCCATTGCTGGATTAACCATGGATCCTACCCTGAAAAATTGCAAACCAGGTTCCCCATAAAGGGATTCTCATAATTTGAAAAATAAGAAAAACCTTTTCAAATAAATAAAATGAAAATGCAAACATAAACATGATTTTCCATTTCACTGTTTTGTCTTTCAAAAAAATTAAATGAGATTTTACAGATCATTCTTCTTTATGTATTGTCAAAGGCTTTCATGGCCAGAATCACTGTGTTGCTTTGAGTTTTCCGGGATGTATGGCCATGTTCCAGAAACATTCTCTCCTGACATTTCACCCACATCTATGACAGGCATCCTTAGAGGTGGGCGAAATGTCAGGACAGAACCTCTGAGGATGCCTGCCATAGATGTGGGCAAAACGTCAAGAGACAATGCTTCTGGAACATGGCCATGCAGCCTGAAAAACTCAAAGCAACCCATTCTTGTTTATGTTTTGAAATAGATAGATAGATAACCAAATATTTTAATGTTTATGGGCAGACATGGGCAAACTTGGGTGCTCCATGTGTTTTGGACTTCAACTCCCACAATTCCTAACAGCCTACCGGCTGTTAAGAATTGTGGGAGTTGAAGTCCAAAATACATGGAGCACCCAAGTTTGCCTGTGCCTGATTTAGGGCCTTTAAAGGTCTCAATCCAGGATACCAGTGGATATCTGCCTGTTATCCAACTGTTCCAGGCCCAACTGATGTCTATGGAAAGGTGCCGCAGTGGTGCAATGGGTTAAACCCTTGTGCCAGCTAAACTGCTGATTTGAAGGTTGGCAGTTCAACTCTGCAAGATGGGGTGAGCTCTCATCTGTCAGCCCTAGCTTCCCATGTGAAAACATGAGAGAAGCCCACCGCAGGATGGTAATACATCCAAGCGCCCCTTGGGCAATATCTTTGAAGACAGCTGATTCTCTCACACCAGAAGTGACCTGCCACAATTCGCTTCTGATACAATTTTTTAAAAGTCTATGGAATCCTGGGACATGTAGTTTTAGGAGGCCTTTACCTTCTCTGCTAAAGAGTGCTGGTGGTACATCACCAAACTACAACTCCCAGGATCCCATAATATTTAGCAATGGCACTTACTCTGTCAAACTGGATTCATTCTGCAGTTTTAATGCATCTCCAGTGACATACCATCATTTAAAAGTGGATTATGAAGGCATTGAAATAATTCAAGATTTCCCATACCTTGGCTAAGAATGGAGACTGCAATCATAAAAAAAATCAGAAGAAGGCTATGACTTCTTGGAAGGGCATCTACGAAGGAACAAGAGGGAGTTCTGAAACATAAAATTATATCATTGGATTCTGAAGTAAGGATGATCCATAGAGAGGTTGGTTGCCTGGAGAAGGAATTCATGATAAGAATGATAGATATTTGAATATTACTGGAACAAAGATATTAGTTTAATAATGACCAAACACAGCAAGAGGAGAGTAGGTTTGGGAGACAAGAGAAGTGGCAGTTAACACTTGGCCCAAGAAAACTGTCACATCTCAGAACTGTCACAGGCTGTGAGATTAGGAAGAGTGAAGGTGTGTCAAGATACAAGGCTACTTAAATTTCCCGTCAGAAGATATCAAAGTTACTCTTCGGTCTTTTAGAAGATTTTCAGTGCTAAGAAAACAGTTGGAATAAGGGACTGAAAAAGCAAGGAGGGTTACAAATAAGGCAAAATGTCATCTGGAATCAGCATTAAATTTGCATTTACAGATATACAGAACAATAATATATGTGTACTAGCTGTGCCCGGCTGTGGCGAAGTATGGTGGTATGGGAAATAAAGTATTGAGGAATTGGTGGTAGTTAAGGTAAAGGGTCCCCTGGGCTGAGTGGGTTGCTAGAAGACCAAGTGGGCAGAGCTTAGCCTTCTAACTGGCAGCAATTGGATAAAAACAATTATTCCTCTCCCTCTAATTAGGACTTTATTTTTCTTTTCTTTTTGTTGTATCAACCTAGAGGCATGGATGAGGGGTTGTGTTGTCAATTTTCGAGGTTGTGGGGTGTTTACTTTTGTTGTTTTGTCCACTGCCGTGATGCCATCACTCTTTTATATATATAGATATACACTCTTGTAAAAATCCCAAGAAATGTAATACAAATCAGGTTTCTACAACTCTATATTAGAGTAATTCTCTTCAAACTATATTGCATATAACAAAATTGCTTTCAGGATATCATAAACAAAGGTACAATTTCCATGTCATAATCTAACAAAGTATACTATATAAAGAGTAAATAACACACATAAAGAGACAACCAAGTCCTGGTGTTGCATGGAATCTTGGGCCAATGTCAATTGTAATAAAGATATTCAGTCTCCAAGATAACAGTTTCTATATTCAAAGAAATTCTTCTTTTGATTCACAACGCCAAGAACTGGTACACAACAAGGTCTCCCGGGTTGTTCCCCTTGTTTTGTTATCACTTCCTCGGATGTTGTGTCTGTTTTAATTTTATTGTGCTTAGTATGCTAGATAAAGGAGTAAAAATATCATACAAAATAGATATATGAAACTCCCATATTAACATTGCTAAGGAAAAGTTTTTTTTAAAAAAGGTAAAATACACGCTTCTTTCATTTGCTCGTTATAGAACTCCACTTAAAACAGAGCCAGAGCTACTAATAAGAATGTAAGTAGAGAAGCGTGTTTTTTACCATTTTTAAAAAACCTTTTCCTTAGCAATGTTAATATGGGAGTTTCATATATCTTGTTGTGTACCAAAGAGACTGAAACAGGCGGGGGGAAACAAAATTGTCAAAGGAATTAAGACAAAAACAATGTATCAGTAAAGTGTCGCCTTCAACAAAGCTGAGCCAAAGAAGGACTCTTGTTCACAGAGGAGCTAGTGGCAATATAATTAGCAAAATAGAGACTAGAGGAATGATGGGAGAAGACTTGGAGCAAGTCTGTCTAAATTTGGGCTAGAGCACTGTTTCTTAAATTGTAGGTCCTGACCCCAAAATGGGCCCCCTCTTAGCTCAATGTTGGGGTAAAAAAACTTGGCAACAGTAAAAGGTTTCTGGACGCTATACATTTACACATATCTGTGAGCAACAATGTGCAGTATTTACAGTGGACTCTGCAGAAAACGCCTCAGTTGTACTCCACTAAAAGAAAAATCAGCCTATGTAGCAAGCATTGCAAATGCTGCCTATTTATCAGTAGATGTTTGGTTTTCATACCAATTTTTTTATACCTATATACCCAGGGTCAAATAAAAATTTATTTAAGACGCCATGAGCTAAAGCTTATTGAAAAGCAGATGCCATGATAGTGAAGAAATCTTTATTCTCTGCCACTGTTTCATCTGGCCAGTGTTAACTGGTGCTTCTGTTTTGCATAGTCAGGGGCCTCTGTTTGTCCAGTGTTTAATCAGGTCCCCCATAATATTTTATTAGCAAACTGATTGCGGAATAGATGGTTTACATTGCCAAATGTATCTACAATTGTATTGTTGAAGGTTTTCATTGCTGGAATCTCTGGGGTGTTATGTGGTTTCCAGGCTTTATGGCAGATGCCAGCCACAGATGCAGGTGAAACTTCAGGAAAAAATGCTGCTAGAACATAGCCATATAGCTCAGAAACCATACAACACCCCTATCTACAATTGTTTGGAAAACCATGCTCAGACATCATCAATGGCTCAGGCATCATCAATGGTTAGTGTTAGCGGTTTATCTGCTGTGTCACCAAGGGCTCCCTCCTCTTAAAATTGGCCCTCAAATAGAGTATCTCAGGTTCTGTTCGAGGATCATTACTTTCCAACCTTTTTGTCAATGACTTAGATGGTGGGGTGGAGGGAATTAGGGTAACCATCTTTTGCCTATGAACTTCAGAGAGATGTTTGTGCATTTTTTGTGGTGCAGTGTCACTCCAACAAATGTTCATGGAATCGATAATATAAAACAAAATGATTTGCTGACAATGTATATAATATACAGATCACAATGTAGAATAAAACGTAGTTTGGAAAAATTATTGATAGTTTTGCTTGATCTTTTAGCACTTTTTATGCTTGTGCACTTGTATTCAGGAATGGCAATGAATTCAGAGGGAATTTATGTCTGAGTAAACCTGATCAGGCTGCCTGCTGTAGTAGGACCAAGGCAGCTAAAGGGAGATATGAAGGATGCTGAGACCAGAAAAAAGGAAAATGGAAATTGAATGTGGGGAGGAGGACATAGGAACAAAATGCGGTGCCAAGAAGTGGAAGACGAGTGGGAAAGAGAAGAAGAATTTGGGAGAGAGAAAATACTTTCTCTTTCACATCAAAACTGAGTCGGCTGCAGGGTGGGCTTGGCGTTGGACTCTGAGGCTGCAAATCTGGACCTCGCATTGCCAACTAAAATATATGGGAGTTATATAAGGTCAGCAAACATCTGGGAGGATTTTAAAATACTATATTTCATCAATCCAAATATTTAGTTACAATTATTTACCGTATTGTAAAAATGGGAGCTTCAAATATGGGATGTGCCTTACATTCGATTATGCCTTAAATTCAATGAAATACTGTAGTTCTGATATAGAATTCCTGGGAAATATGGGACATTTGGACACTCTAGAACAGTGGTTCCCAACCTTTGGGCTTCCAGGTGTTTTGGACTTCAGCTCCCCCAGTTCCTAACAGCTGGTAAGCTGACTGGGATTTCTGAGAGTTGAAGTTCAAAACACCTGGAGGCCCAAAGGTTGGGAACCACTGCTCTGATTTGAATGAGATTTTCCAGCTTCTTGCAGGGGGTTGGACTGGATGGCCCGTGAGGTCTCTTCTAACTCTACGATTCTATGATTCTAGAAGGCATCATCCATTATCAAACTGGGAGAGGTGGCTAGCACATTGGAAAATAGGGAAAAAAATTCAAAAGGACCTAGATAAACTAGAAAATGGGCAGAGATTACTAAAACGATATTTAATAGAGACAAATGCAGAATTATAAATGTCTCCCCAGAAAACTCAAATGCACAGATGTATGATTGGTGGGGGGAGGTATCATTACTAAATGTGAAGAGGACTTTGGGATTGTTGTTGATTGTAAAGTGAACATGAGCCAGCAGTGTGTGGCTATAACAAAAAAGGTGAATTCTATTTCAACCTGTATTAAATAGAAGTTTCCGAGACAAGAGCTGTAGCAGTGTATAAAAAGTTATGACGACAATCGATTCCCTTCATCATTACCGAATATATACCAACCAGAACTTTGTTTTCTAAGCTATTACAAAAAGTCAAGAAGTATATTATACATGCTAAAATTAGACTCTTTTAAAAGACTAAATGGCAACCCTAATAATACCGTAATTAGTGTACAAGTGGTTTGCAGCAGAACAAAAGGTGGAAATGTTCTCCTGTTACAGAGAATGCATTGCACCTAGACAAAGGGCACCTGGATTTGTTAGGCGCTATTACACCTTAAGCCAGCAGATGTTTTTGCTTGAGGGATGGGACCTTTATACCCAGGTGAGTTTCAGTTATCCTGGAAACAGGTGGGGATGTTAATTGTTATAATAATGAAGGGTTCTGGGTCTTTAGCAACCCACCTCCTTTCCCACCACTTGCACTGTTTTCAGTCTATGGAGGCAATTGGATGGCATCTTGAAACACCTCATGCTGGTCATTTATGTAGGTACGTAAGGGTATCTGGTTAGGAACCGGTTTAGACTTAGGACCAAGGGGAAGAGAAAAAGATGTCAGGTTTCTGGGTTTCATTCCTAATTCATGTAGGGGGAAAACCATTAATGCTGTTCATGTATTTTGATTCCACATTTGGCATGAGATATATATACGGTACTCCCTGAAGTTGCTTTCTGTTTCTCTTACTCTCTCATGATTGCTTCTTTGTGCTGCTTTCTCAAGAGCATGAATAAAGAAGAGATCATTTAGGTGCATCCACACTGTAGAATTAATGCAGCTTGACTGCGCTTTAGCTGTCAATGGCATAATGCTATTTGGACCATGGGAATTGTAGCTTCACAAGGTCTTTAGCCTTCTCTGCCAAAGAGAGCTGGTGCCTCACAAAACTGCAAATCCTAGTATTCCATAGCATGGAGCCATAACAGTTGAAGTGGTCTCAAACTGCATCAATTTCTACAGTATGGGTTTTATAGCTACTATGGTATATGTCAATTTTGTATCTGTGTTTGGTGCGTTATTTTTTGTGTGTGTTTTATCTATGTAATTTACTTATTGTAGATGCTATGTCCATATATTTTTGGCTTTGTTGTACTCCATCTCAAGCCATCAAGAGTGGCAGGAAATGAGTTGTTGTTGTTGTTCCCTTACTTGATTCAGGCCAGAATCTGTTGGAGGTTCAGTAATACAATTAGCCCTTCAGAATTGCCTGGGGTTAGTGGTGCAGGACACCCATCAAAGTGGGGAAAAGTACTATTTTTCTTCCCCAACGTGAACACGTGTAAGTGCCCCACATCCCCACATTAATGCCCATACTTGATCCGGTTTGTGGGCTTGGTTTAACCTGGGGGTCGGCACCCCCAGGGGGGTATTAGAGGGGTCTCCAAAGACTCTCCAGTGCTCTCTGGAGGTAGCTGAACTACATCTCCCCTAAATCATTGTCAGTTCCTCCCAAATCCCTCCAGTATTTTCTATTCGTCATGGGGGTTCTGTGTGGGAAGTTTGGCCCAATTCTATCGTTGGTGGGGTTCAGAATGCTCTTTGATTGTAGGTGAACTATAAATCCCAGCAACTACAACTCCCAAATGTCAAGGTCTATTTTCCCCAAAATCCACCAGTGTACACGTTTGGGCATATTGAGGATTCACGCCAAGTGTGGTCCAGATCCATCATTGTTTGAATCCACAGTGCTCTTTGGATGTAGGTGAACTACAACTCCAAAACTCATGGTCAATGTCCAGCAAACCCTTCCAATATTTCCTGTTGGCCATGATAGTTTTGCGTGCCAAGTTTGGTTCAATTCCATTGTTGGAGTTCAGAATGCTCTTTGATTGTAGGTGAACTATAAATCCCAGCAACTACAACTCCCAAATGACAAAATCAGTCCCTCCCCAAACACCACCGGTATTCAAATTTGGGTATATCGAGAATTCATTCCAAATTTGGTCCAGTGAAAGAAAATACATCCTGCATATTAGATCATTACATTACGATTTCATAACAGTAGCAAAATGATAGTTATGAAGTAGCAACAAAAATAATTTTATGGTTGGGGGGGTCACCACAACATGAGGAACTGGATTAAAGAGTCGCAGCATTAGGAAAGTTGAGAACCATGGCTCTAAAGTCTCCTCCATTTCTGTCTGATTCTGTTGCTTAGGGAAATAACCAAAATCGACCACATTTTGGCAACAGTCCAAAATTAATCACGATTTGGCAGTAATGGGCCTAGTCCAGGCATGGGCCAACTTGGGCCTTCCCTCCAGGTGTTTTGGACTCCAACTCCCACAATTCCTAACAGCCGGTAGGCTGTTAGGAATTGTGGGAGTTGGAGTCCAAAACACCTGGAGGGAAGGCCCAAGTTGGCCCATGCCTGACTTAATCAATCTCCACAAAAGGGAAAAGACAATGTTAAAATGACAATTTCCATCCTTTGTTAGCCTTGGCACTTAAATTGGCACCAAACTGAATTCATTCTATAGTGTAAATGTAGCTATCTGTTTCTCTGTCTCCAGGTGTGTGAGGCACTGGATTAATTTCAATTTAATTTTCCCAGTTATTTATGAGGAAGCCATGACACTTCTGTAAATAAAGAGAGTGAGTCCCCTTCCACACAGCTGAATGAAATCCCACATTATCTGCTTTGGGATATATGGCAGCGTGGACTTAGATAACCCAGCTCAAAGCAGATATTGTGGGATTTTCTGCCTTGATATTCTGGAATATAGGGCTGTGTAGAAGGGCCCTGAGGCTGAAAAGGGGAAAGAATGGCGGAGAAACAAAATGGCGGAGAAACAAAATGGCGGAGAAACAGATTGGCCCTTATTCTTTCCAAACTGCAATTTCTGGGAGTTGATCATTTGAGCATTGGGCTATTATGACTTTTAAAATTGAATCCCCACTGTTTGACTTTGGTTCAGTCACACACTCTCAGCCTCAGAGGAAAGCAAACACAAATCCCCTCTGAGGAAATCTTGCCAAGAAAACCTAAGGGTCGCCATAAGTTGGAAACAAAGCACATCGCAAGGACCTGTCGAGGAGTTTCTACATTCATTTAATGAATGTATTTTACTGAGATGGACTTCAGTGGTTTAAAAAAGATCAAGGCGAAACATTAATTTACAAGCTTTTAATTTGTTTGGAATGGCTCAAGGTGAGCGAATTTGAAAGGATCCCTCAGGAGTCTGAGGCCTGAAGAGAACAGATGGGACTTGAGGAGAGGCCATTTTTTCGTGAGGGAAATTGTATTCTAGGACTCAGATCTGTGCCGTAATATCGCAGGCAGATGATAATATGAGACAAATGTTAATATATCAGGAGGTGAGGTTGCTAGGACTTGGTAAGATCTTACAACAGCCAACATCACAAGTTGTGGTGACAATAAAGATTGTCTTTATTGAGTATGAACACACACTGCTTGTTGCTTCATCCATTTGAGTGTGGCTGAGAAGAAGCCTGGTCACTTCAGACATTATTCGCCATCAAAGGAAGGCATGGGCCAACTTGGGCCCTCCAGGTGTTTTGGACTTCAACTCCCACAATTCCTAACAGCCGGTAGGCTGTTAGGAATTGTGGGAGTTGAAGTCCAAAACACCTGGAGGGCCCAAGTTTGCCCATGCCTGGTATACAAAGAAATGATTCAAAATGGAGTCATCACAAATCTTCTGCCCAGATTATTTAGCTGTTTCATAAGTCAATCAACACACATCTGTCGCACTCTTCATTTGCTAACCCTCCCCTACTTCTCTTTGTTCCTTCACTTTTTCTTCTATTTCTCCTGGATGAAAATTACCCTCACCCCATGCAACCAATGTGTAAAATGGCTTCCATGTAGAGAAGGAAAGGGAGTGCACAGCCCACTGGACAGCGATGGCAGTTAAACCCCTCTTGCAGTGACACCATCTTAACAATTTCCTCCGTGAGTCTGTTAACCTGAAAAGAAATTAAAATAAATCCTTTCACCGGTACCTAAAGACCAGAGCTTTCCAAACTCTGTATAGTGTGTCTGCAATAGTGTGTAGGACAGTATATCACACAGATGTAACAAGACACCTCTGAATCTATGTATAATAAGCAATCATATATATATATAGAGTCTCACTTATCCAACATAAACGGGCCGGCAGAACGTTGGATAAGCGAATATGTTGGATAATAAGGAGAGATTAAGGAGAAACCTATTAAACATCAAATTAGGTTATGGTTTTACAAATTAAGCACCAAAACATCATGTTATACAACAAATTTGACAGAAAAAGTAGTTCAATATGCAGTAATGCTGCATAGTAATTACTGTATTTACGAATTTAGCACCAAAATATCACAATGTATTGAAAACATTGACTACAAAAATGTGTTGGATAATCCAGAACGTTGGATAAGCGACTCTACTGTATACACACACACACACACACACACACACACACACACACATACACACACACATATATATATGTACTGTGCCTGGCTATTGGTTAGTTATGAGTATGTTTTTATTGTATTTTATATGCCTTTTGATTTTAGTTGTTTATATATTTTAAATGCATTTTGCTGTTGCATTTTATATTGTATTCTGGGCTTGGTCCCCATGTGAGCCACCCCAAGTCCCTTCAGGGAGATGGGGTAGGATATAAGAATAAAGTTATATTTTATACACACACATACCTCCCCACACACACATATATATGATATTGCTGAAATATACTGTCTCCCCATGCATTTTGTTGTTACAGTTTTTTTCTGTGTCAGGAGTGACTTGAGAAACTGCAAGCTGCTTCTGGTGTGAGACAATTGGCCTTCTCTAATGACGTTGCCCAGGGGACACCCGGATGTTTGATGTTTTACTATCCTGTGGGAGGCTTCTCTCATGTCCCAGCATGGGGAGCTAGAGCTGACAGACAGGAGCTCATCCCACTCCTCAAATTCGAACCGCCAACCTTTCAGTCAGCAGTCATGCCAGCACAAAGGTTTAACCTAGTGGTTCTCAACCTGGGACCCCCAGATGTTTTTGGCCTACACCTCCCAGAAATCCCAGCCAATTTAGCAGATATCTAGGAGTTGAAGGCCAAAAACTTCTGGGGTTCCCAGGTTGAGAACTACTGGTTTAACCCATTGCACTACCGGGGGCAATGTATTACAATGTATGTATTAGACTGTATCTTTTATAAGAGGTTGGCTTAAGCTCTGATTTGGTAGTAAAACTGAATCACTGTGACATAAAATGATAGATGTCTAAATATGTTGCCACCAACATGAAATGTTTGGAAAGCTCTGATATAGGGCTTAAATCCAGGGCCCCATGGACCAAGACCTAATGGCCCCCCATAAAGAAGTTGTAAGATAGCAGCTTATCTGTAGAACAGGCACGACCTGACTCTTTCATTACTGACTGCCAAGTCAAATATTTACTTCCTTCCTAGTTTCAGTTCAGGTTCCCGTGTGATAAGGTGATGGCAGTCACATGCCCATTGCTGAAGGTAGAAACCACTTTAAACCCAGCATCTCCGGTGTCTGCAAATACGTATATCACAAGCAAAAAAACCCCCATTCAGTCCATGCTTTTGATAACCAAAACTGTTTCTGGCTCATTCCACAGTATGGATGCTGCCTCGTTGCAGTCAGAACAATTATTGTGTTCTCAGGATCATCGCTCATCCATGGATGCAGAAGCCAATGAGCTGCCTGGTATTCCCCCAAAAGATTCAGCCAAGAAATTTACAAAAGCTCCACTGAAAAAGAACCGTAAAGCTTGGCATCGGAAGGGTAACCGTCGTTCCATGGGGTTTTCATCCAAGTCAGTGACTGATGTTCACCAAGACCCATATGACCTTGAAGTTGATCGGTACTATTATCAAATCAACTGGCCAGAAGCGGTGCGACAGAAGTGGGCAATGGAGAAAGCAAACTTGGAAAAGAATCTGAGCGTGCTCATTAGTGAAGACTCAGCTGTTGTTATAAGTGACAAACTTGATATAGACCCTGGAGACTCAGCTATAGAAGGGGACTCTTGGGATGTCACTGAAATGGTATCAAAATAAAGATGCTTCCATGATAAAAGGATATAGAATTACACTGGTTCTTGGCGTGAAACCATAGTCTGACTTGCTGCATTGACGCATTCTGGTCTCGTGCCCACCAACATTTCCATAAAACGCATGAGGCCAACTAACACCAGCATGCAATTATAAGGGACCAAATATTATTAATGGGGAAGAACATGCACCCCAAGAATTGCAAATCTTTTATCAGGCATGCTGGAATATTGCGAGCATCATTGATCTTCGTTCTCCCTCTCCCCGCTGCTTTAAATATAAAAATGATGGGAGTGGAGATTAATCTAATGGTACCTTTAGGACTGATTTATTTCAGTATATTTTTTTATGCATTTAAGACCACTTCTTAAGATGCATAAATATTTTCTGAGCATTTCTGCTACAACAGGAATCCCAAAAAGAATGATTTGGGGTAGTCAGGGGAAAGGGCTTGAGGATTTTACATAGCTCCTGCCTCCTTTCCTTGCATAATTGTGTAATAACAGGCAATACCTCAAAAGGTGTGGGATGGCAACAGGTGGAGAACAGGTAATACGTTGGAATAAGTGTCTGTGTAAGCAATCTTTCTACTTGGTTCCTCATCACACTAGCATGGCTCCCCTTTAAATCTGGGTTCTGCCTCCTGCAGAATTCTGAGGTTTGTAGTTTAGTACCTGCCTGGCTGAGCAGTTTAAAGGCCCCTCCCTAAACTACAATCCCCAGAATTCTGCAGGAAGCAGAAACCAGATTTAAAGTGGATCCATGCTCTAGTGTGATAAGGTCTTTGGTCAATTGAAATCCCTGTCTGTACACTCTTAAATCTCAGAACATTAAGCAGAAATGCTATATTTGCACTGAAAAAAATCTCATCTATTAAGTACAAAGACATGTCTTGCTTTCTGCTGTGTACCCCTCTCCCCATGAGAAGGCGAATTCTCAAGTAGTCTAAACTGCAAAATTGCAGGAGGTAAGTGGAATCAGGCAGAAAAAGCAGAATATCTTATATACACAGGGGAACCATTATATAAACATAGGGGCTACATGAAATTTTGAAAGGCCTTTTTTATTTGAAATTATAAGGGTCTACAGACCGGCTAGAAAAAAATTAAAGTACTGAAGACAGAGCTGAGCTGCATCCTGCTTTACAGGGAATGTTTTTAGGATTTCCATCACTGGCACTTTGGACCTCAGAGTTCCATTGAGAAAGTCAGGGTTGTATCTGCCATCTTCTTTTTGTAGTCTTCGTTGAATCTCTCATTCTGAGCTACTGTGAAATGGTTCTTCCAGTCACCAACTGTCCCTATAAGGCAAATCCACACAGTCCACTAAAATGTAATTACAAAAATATATACATACCCCCTGTCTTCTTGAAAAGCCTTTTTAAGTGAGAGAGACATTTTAATGTTTTTCTCTATTCACACTACCTTGAATATGCGTTAATATTAGCAATTCCACAAAGAAAGGGCTCCATTGAAGATGGGACAGACTTGTTTTCTGCTTTTCTTGAGACTAGGACATGAAACAATGGATTCAAACTGTATCAAAAGACAGTCCACCTGATGATAACTGCTATTTCACAGTGCAACATGCTATCTGTAACAAGTCTCCTTCTTATGAGTTTTTAAAATAGAAGCTAGATAGCCAACTGTCTGGAATGTTTTTATTGTGTGTTTCTGTAAGGCAGGAAGATGGCATTTGTGGCCTTTTCTCACTCTATGATTCTATACTATATCTTCATCACTTAGAGGATGTAGAATTTGCTATTATGGTGTACATTACATAACATGCATAGTTATGTAACAGAGGCACTAAAAACACAGTTAGTGAATTACAAAGATGTGTAATGGGACACAAGAAAGAGTGTCCTGAGTAGTATCGAGCACTTCCTAATCAGTGTACCAATACAAATCCAGACCAAAGTGCATTGGTCCCCTTGTGCATAGATTCCTTCATTGCCTCCCCTAGATAGAAAATTAACAGCATTCCTTTACTGAATATTACAGAGCCTCTCAATTCTGATTCCCACTGATATAAATCCATTTACAAACATAAGTATCCAGCAGGATCACACCCAACTTTAAATACTAAAAAACAATTTCCTTCAGGTGAAATGAATGGCAGAGGAGGGAGAGTCATACCTTTCCTCATGAATGGAGAAATAGACTGGTCCATGACTGTAATGGGCACTCCAGCCCGGTTGGCCATGGGGTTGTCCTTCATGACTTCAAATGAGGTATGGTGGACAATCTTATCCAGTGTTGCTTCATTTAGTTGCTTCCCGACAAATTGCATCACTTTCTGGATTTCACGTTTTGGGTCCTGTGGACAGAGAGATGATCTTAGTAGTAGCAATAAATGGTGGAAACAGGAGAAATCCCAGGCAGAAGAGGCCTATGGTCTTCTAGAAAAATGCTGCAGACAGATGGCTTAGGATTCAGTATTTTACATGATTTTCTGAAATCCCTGTGAGGAACTCTCATTAAAACATTTGCCCTTCTACCCAGACCAAATGAAGATCCAAAGAATCAACATTTATAGGTTTTGCTTTCTGTTAAGTATATATACAAGAGAATTTCTATTTGCAAGATACATATAATCTTGAGAGGTTCTCAAACCAGGTGTGTTGGCCTACAACTCCCAGAAATTCCAGCCAGTTTACCAGCTGTTAGGATTTCTGGGAGTTGAAGGCCAAAACATCTGGGGACCCATAGGTTGAGAACCACTGATCTAGAGGAAACTTCAGGAAAAATGCCTGAGGCTAGGAGAGTTACCAACACTTGGAAACTCTCATTTCACCAACACCCTCAAGAAGCTAAGGCCACGTCTATATTGCCATACAGACCAGTTTCTGAATGCAGATTAACTGCATTGAAATGGATTATATGGCAGTGTAGACTCATATAATCTAGTTCAAAGCAGTTAATCTGCATTCAAAATGGATTAAACGGCAGTGTCGCTGAGGCCCAAGTCTTCCTCCAATTTGTTGTCTTGCTAAAAAGGAGGGGCTGATGATAACATAATAATTTCTCAGAACAGCTCTTCTTCTAAAGACTACCCATTGCTCTTAAGACTGAAGGAGGACCCATCTACACAGGCCTGAAAACCCAGAAGGAAGTAGGATAAAGGGGGAGGAGTGTCTAGAAAATGCACACCCAGTGTGGAATTGATCACAGGATGGCATGGAAAACACACGATAAAAAGTTTGAAACAGCTCCAATACTGTGTGAAAAATGAGCTGCTACCGAGCGCTGTATATCCCAGCGCTCCTTCCCAAAATGAGAGTCCCTTCAACTACATTGATGCAGAATCCTCCAGTGCTTATCTTCATTTTAAAATCCCAAAACAGCTGATGAAGGGATATAAACAGATGGAGCCAAACACACAGAGGTGGCTAAATGGAAGCACAAGAGGAAAGCAATTCCCATGAGAACTCTCTCCAGCCATGCCTTTGTTTTCATTTCCTGTATGTCACTGAAAGCAAACGAAGCTTGAGATTACATATTGGGACCAGCATGTTGCAGGCAAGTGACCCCAAAGGGAAATTGGATTCAAGAGTGCAAACCTGGAGAAATCACGAGTGAGGGTGAGAAGAGATGATGACATAAAATCAGTTTGTGCACACTTTGTTATATCTGCATCAGTGCTATAACATTGGCAAAATGCTTGTGAGGTGCAATGCATCTCAGAGCATCATTAGAGAAAAAAGTTAAATGACAACCTTAGCTTTCATGGTTCTGTTCAATCTGCATTAACCAAACCTTTCTGGATGCTGTGAGACCATCTACCAGGACTAATAGCTCAGTGTGTGAACTCTCTGGGACTTTTCGTTATTTAGGATTAAATGCCTGTCTGGAAAGGCTCACAGATTCTCCTAATTTTAAACCTTCCCCTTTCCAATCTGTGAAAATGAATTTAGAGACAAGGCCCAGTCTGTTCTTGCTAGGGTCCTGTTATGTGTAGGATCTTATTATGCATACAAATGCAACACATAGGATAAATACTTCTTTCTAGTTTTGCTCACCTTTTTGATATTTTCATAGAAGAGGAATAGCACACGGTGGGTGTCCTTTGCCTTCCACCAGCCTTTCACATGATCGTACCACGGGCCCCAGCCCACTGGAAGACACAGGGGAGTATAATGAAATGGTGAAGTGTACAGTGAAAAGTCCCACAAGAAGGAGGTCCACACTCAAAGTGGGGAATCCCTCCACAAAATGTTAGGAAAAACTATGGCTTGCTTGAGTCTTATACATTCTTCTGCACACATGCTGAAAAACAGTCCTTAGGTCCTCTTCATATTGACCTCTTCATGGTCATATTGACTAGAGGATTTTAAGAATTGAGTGCACAAAAACAACAATTCTAAGTTATGTGAAAATGACACTGAGAGTAGAGCTAGATTCAATTTCAGGAAAGTTCTGGAATGAATAGGTCTGGTGGATAAAGGACAGGAACAAAAATAGCCACAGATTTTAGCATACCCTTCAAACTTTTAGAATGAGGGGGGAAATCTGGGAGATGATAAACCAGTGTCAGAGAAAAAAAGGACATGGCCATATAGTGAACCCATAGGGCATGGTTTGGTCCTAGGAACCGAGATGGATATGCATTTAGTTCCTACAGGGCCATTTTAGGCCTACAAGAGGCTTTTTCTTACCAAAAGGAAGTAAGCAGAGGTCTCTTTTGGTTCACTTTGTGTTGTAATGTTGCAAAAATGTAGTTAAAATATCTCCATGGTTCCTTTTTGAGATTTCTTTTAAAATATTTTGGAATTATTCTTGGGTCCACCTAAATGGCTCTGTGACTATGCCACACGGCTTGCTCTTTGCTCAATATAAATAAACAGGCCAAATAAAATACTGGAACATTATCTTATTTTTGCATGTTTACTCAACAGATAATTCTCCAAAGTAAAATAAGAATATATATATATATATATATATATATATATATATATATAGAGTAGAGTCTCACTTATCCAACACTCACTTATCCAACGTTCTGGATTATCCAACACATTTTTGTAGTCAATGTTTTCAATATATCATGATATTTTGGTGCTAAATTCGTAAATACAGTAATTACTACATAGCATTAATGTGTAATGAACTACTTTTTCTGTCAAATTTGTTGTATAACATGATGTTTTGGTGCTTAATTTGTAAAATCATAACCTATTTTGGTGTTTAATAGGCTTTTTCTTAATCTCTCCTTATTATCCAACATATTCGCTTATCCAATGTTCCGCCAGCCCGTTTATGTTGGATAAGTGAGACTCTACTGTATGTATGTATGTGTATATATATATATATATATATATATATATATATATATATATATATATAGAGAGAGAGAGAGAGAGAGAGAGAGAGAGAGAGAGAGAGATTTCCTCACCTTTTCCTGCCATAAATGCTTCAAAATATTCATCCCAGGTTCCTGGGTCAGGAACCAATTTGCTCATCCTTTGGAAGTGGAAATAGGACACCATGCAGTCCTTGGCATTCCTTGCCACATAAAGAAACTAATTGTGTAGAGAAAGAGAGAAAAAGTTTCTTTATTTAATTGCAAGATGATTATAATTATCCACAGGGAAACTCAGAGCAATCTATACTAGATGACCAGGAAGAGAAGAGGGTGACTGCATTAAGTTTAGGAGCAGAATATCACTATGAGACCATAGACATGCAGACCACATGAAGATTAAAGGAAGCTGAAATGCTTCCCTTACAGACAATTGTTGAGTTGTAGTGTGATGAAAGCTGAGAGATAAATAATGTGCCATCTGAGGCCTCCTACAGTACAAAATTATAGCACTAGGATCCCACTGTAAGTGTCATAGCAACATTCTATGAAATCCTGTAAAATGGAATTTGTTGAGGCACTAGACCTATCTGGCAGAATATTCTTAATTTTAATGTGTTGTCGAAGGCTTTCATGGCCGGGATCACAGGGTTGTTGTATGTTTTCCGGGATGTATGGCCATGTTCCAGAAGTATTCTCACCTGACGTTTCGCCCACATCCTCAGGCATCCTCAGAGGTTGTGAGGTATGGAGCCTTCCTTGCTTAGTTTCTCCATACCTCACAACCTCTGAGGATGCCTGCCATAGATGTAGGCGAAACGTCAGGAGAGAATACTTCTGGAACATGGCCATACAGCCAGGAAAACATACAACAATCCTATTCTTAATTTTAATTTATTTATATCAATTGTAATTATTATTTACTACTAATTTTATTTGGCTGCAGCACAAAGTCCACTGGAAGTCCACTCTGATAATACACAATGTGTTTCACAACAAATTATATACTACTGACACATATATATTTAATATATTGCAAAGGTCAAAAACTAAAAGTGAAACCAAAAGGTACTGAAATGTATCTCTAATCATCTATCTGTACAAGCCATCTTTCTCCCAAAGTGAAACCTGACAGCTTATAGTGCTAGAGCTGTATGGGCCCCAAGTTAGGAATGCAAAAGCGGAACAGACAAGTGGAAATGGAAAACATTTGCTCCACCTAGTGATCTACATTTAATTTGCAAGCTATCTACTGAAACAGGGTTGTTGTATGTTTTCCGGGCTGTATGGCCATGTTTCTTCTGGAACATGGCCATACAGCCCGGAAAACATACAACAACCCTGTGATCCTGGCCATGAAATCCTTCAACAACATATCTACTGAAAGTTGCAGATTAAGGCCAAAATATTGGGACAGTGATTTCATCAAGGCAATTAACATAACTGCATATATCTAGCTAAGTAGCAGAGGCACTAAGAAACTCGGTTACTAAATTGTGAATTGGGATATTGGCAGGAATGCCCAGCGTACATTGGTTGCCCCATCCCCATTGAAGCCGATATAATGTGCCCAGGGCACCAATGCATATCTGGCACTTTCTCGACTCAGCTATGTAGTAATGTTACAGCAGCACCCTGCTGGATATGAATTCAACTTATAAAGATGCAACATCTCAACAGGTATCCATCCATTAGTCTTTAGAGGCATTAAGAAAAGACCTCTAAGTCTCCTGAAAGAGTTATCATGGGGAAAAGATGTCTCAACTGAAGCTTTTTCACCAATCCTTGTTTCAACAATAGGACATTTTTTTTCAAAATCCAGTTATCACAGGGACAGAAAGTGAGATGAAATCTTCTAAACAGGGGCACAGATAGTAAAGCAACTTGGGGACTGCCTGTACTAAAAGATGTTTTAATTAATGTATTAAATAATTTAAAGAAAGGTGGAAGCAACATTACCTAAAATTGCTTCCCCTCAACAAATTAGTGTATATACTCACGTGTAAACCAACTTCATGTATAAGTCAAGGGCAGGTTTGGGGAATCTAAATTATAGTTTTTAATATGACTCATGGATACAACATTCCACAGAGGGAAGAAAGTGCCAAAACTGCTTCAGGGGACCAATCAAAGTTGTCAATTGTCCTTTTCCAGCTCAGGCATTCAAAAAAGGACAAAATCAATATCACAGTGAACGGAGTAGAGGAGATCGGTGTTTCTCTGAGATTCTTCCAGGGCGGACAAAGCTCTTACCTTCTGCCTCTTTACAGAGTGGTTACTTTTTTGATATGAGTTAAGGTAGAGCACTTATGCTGACCCATGAATATGTCAGTCTGAATTTTGGACGGTAATTTTTTAGTAATATTTCTAAACTTATACATAACTACTAGGAGTCCCCAAACTAAGGCCCATAGGCCGGATGTAGTCCTCCAAAGTCCTGCCCTAAAGTTTAGACTTAGGGCCACTCTAAGTCTGAAAAAATTTGAAGGCCACAACAACAACCCTAATCAACTTGACTATCTCATCAGCCAACAGCAGGCCTACACTTCCCATTGAAATACCGATAAATTTATGTAGATTAAAGTTGTTCTTCATTTTAAATATTGTATTGTTGTTTTATATTTTGTAACACTACAAATAAGATATGTGCAGTGTGCATGGGAATTCATTCATGTTTTATCAACTATAGTCGTCCTCTGCCCTCCCTCCTCCCCCCACCCCCCCGGGGCAACAGTCTGAGGGACCCTGATCTGGCCCTCTGCTTAAAACGTTTGAGGACCCCTGATATATATAGTACCTGAACTACACCCACAGTGAAGCAAGGTAACAAATAAAAAGTTAATAATTACTAAACAGTTCCTATAAAACAGTATAGGAAGATAATGGCTGAAATAATTACATTTTAATGTTGTTAAAGACTTAAATGAAATGCGGTGTGACACATTAAAAAAATATAACATCAACAGAAGTAAAAAAAATTATTTTAATCAAATTATTTTCAAGTCCTACCAAAGGCAGAACCTCATCCTCTACCACTTACTTTGCAGTTTTGCTCCCAAAAGGACCGAGGGAGCAACTGCACAGGCAGATGGGTTTTCAGAATCCGTGGAGAGGGCATTGCTTCTGCTTGGTCAATCCCTGTTTAAAGAAGTAAGGGACTAAAGTCACAGTGGAAATTGCCAATCATTCCTTCTCTGAAGTTTAAACCCTGTGGAAATTGGTTTCTTTTATACCACATTACAGATGTGAATTCTCTCTCAAGAGTTTTGCAACATTGCTAAAGAACCTCTATTAAAAATAATTAACTGTTTGCTATAGAATCATCCTCTGGATTGCTTTGTGAGGCGAAGAAAGCAAGAATGCTCAGAAGTTGCTGAAATCTCCTTCATTTGAGGTTTTTAAATCAATGACAGATTGCTACCCAATCTGTCATGGATGTTTTAACTGTAGATTTATATCCAGGCTATCTCAAGGACTATGGCTTCAGTCTTCTTAATTACTCCATCTAGAATGATGAGTCACACATAGGTAGATCCAATTGATTCAGTAAGTCTGCCCAAACAGAATTCATATTTTTCTCTATGAGGTTGCCTGGGTTGGTATATTTTTGGCATATGCCCTTTTCATCCATTCTATCATCTTCACAAGTATATCTGGAAACATACTGAGAAGAGGACTTTCTTGAAAGCTGTTCTCAGGTTTCTGAACTCCTTAATAGGGCTAGGATTTCTTTCTCCTTGATATCTTTCCATGAACAAGTGAAAAGTGTTCTATTTTTGCAGGCTTTCAGAAACTCGCTACTAAGGTATTTTTATAGTTCGGTGTTCAGTAGATTTGTATCTTTTGCTTTGTTAACAACATTGCTTTAAATAGTTTCAAATCTATAGAGAGTTCATTATTATCATGGAACTGCTTGGGAAATGGAGTAAATGACCTTTGGGTCTCTTCTAGATCTACAATTCTGCAATTTTATAGCTCAGTCAATAAAGCAATAGCCCTTAATGTAGCTTGCCTGAGCAGCACAGGGAATAGTCAGGTTCCTTGGAGGTCCCTTATTCAGATGGTTGCCATAAGCCAAATATCTTGAAGACACATTAAAAACTACTATAATGACCTGATGGCTGTGGTGGCCTTGCCCACTCAATGAATGGATGTCGGTGATTCAGGGGCGCGCGCTGACATTTCACCAGATCACCTTCCTGTTGGATCATATCCACTATCTCTTGGATCCATGTTGTACCTCGGAAGGATGAGAAAAGAGGGAGAGAAATCAGTATGCAGTTATACAGCATTATGCATGATGATATCTAGGTTGGGCAGGAAGATCAGATACACTCTATGCATTAGGGTCATTTTAGCAGTAGGTGGTGGTTTCCTTTGCTGTATGCTTCCCCAATGCCTTAAAGCAGGGGTTCTTAAAACTTTTTAGCTGCGGAACCCTTTCTGAAGCAAACGTTTTTCATGGAGCCCCAATAAATGTTTATATAATATATAATATATTATATTATATATAATGTATATATATTAGGCATGGTAAACTTTTTGACCAACAGAAACTTAAAAGTATTTCAGTGGAAGATGCTTGGAGCATCCAGTCCAATCCCCTTCTGCCATGCAGGAAAAGCTATTTATTTATTTACAGTATTTATATTCTGCCCTTCTCACCCCGAAGGGGACTCAGGGCGGATTACAATGAACACATATATGGCAAACATTCAATGCCAACAGACAAACATTCAGTTTTAGACAGACACAGAGGCATTTTAACATCTTTCCAGCTTCACGATTCCGGCCACAGGGGGAGCTGTTGCTTCACCGTCCATTGATGGCTGTTCTTCCTCATTCTTTTCCTCATGAGCAGTTTTATGGTGTTGTAGATTAGTTAAATTATCCTCCCGCATAAAGCGTACCTAAATTTTCCCTACTTGACAGATGCAACTGTCTTTCGGGGCTGCTAGGTCAACAGCAAGCCGGGGCTATTTTTTTTTTAATGGTTGGAGGCTTAACCCGACCCGGGCTTCGAACTCATGACCTCTCGGTCAGTAGTGATTTATAGCAGCTGGTTACTAGCCAGCTGCGCCACAGTGATGCTGCTCTTACATTATTTTGTCCCAATGCCCTTACCTGCTTTGGGGTATGTGCAAATGAGAAGATCATCTGGCTTTGCTTGGAAGTTCTGAATCCGGCTCCATTCATCGCAGGTGGATTTTGCCAAGAGAATGCCATCTATTTCACCTAACTGAGGGCGCTCCATTGGTTTAAGATCTTGCCCTTTTTCTTTGGACATTGTTTACAAACTGTTAAATGACATAAAAGGAGAGGCAAAATGGTTTGAGGAAAATCACATTTCTGTATATTGACCTTATCCTTGAGAGAACAAATCATATACTTTGACAAAACTCACCAAAATTGATGGAAATTTAGTTAGTCGTGGCTAAAGCCCACTGTGAACAATACGGAAATAAGCAGGTTATTTTTCTCTCACACACACAGTTAAAGAAGTAGTGCTGGCTGTGGTGACTCATACCTTGCTTAGGCACACTTTGTGAAAACACTCCCTGAAAACGCAAACAAATCCTTGGTCATATTAATAATGAACGTTCATTCAAAACACCCTCAGAGGCCCCAGGTTTTACAACACTTCTGAATTACCATAATTTCTTCTACCTTTTGTCCATGATGTGTTGATGCTTCAGAGACTTCCCGATAATTCTTCCTTTCTTAGTATAAGAAAGAACTGGCACATAATTGGTTATTAATCTAAAAGGGCTGGAAGGTTCCTCCCCAAAGGAAGTGGATCAAAGGTTTCTTCACTGCAGTTAAATGCTCGGCTTGAAGGCATTGGCCTTGTGACAGAACAGATTGAGACCATCTTCAACTGTTTTTTATTCATTTAAAAATCTGTGCCATAGATCACTCATAGCAGGAGAATTCAACTGGAGTTTTTTGGAACTACAAACATTTACAGAGTATTAAACTCATTTGACCTTCAGATCATGGTATGAGAGGGAGGGAGGCAAGGAAGGCAAGCTGGCTGGCTGGCTTTAACAGCTGCAAAGAGATAGAAACTCTGCTCAAATGGAGACAGGAGAGAACTGAAGGAATTAAAACATTACACAGGAAGCTGTCTTAGTCGGATCAATAGTTTTATCTACTGCAGTACTTATTGCTAACTGACAGGCCACACAGCTAAAGACAACACAAAGTTAAAATCCACTTCCTTACCACTGTCTTAAGTTCTCCAGCACAACTCTGTGCTTGACTTTGTACAGACATTGACCACAAAGTCATGCTAGAGGAGATAGAGATTCCCAGAGATATTGATCAAATTTGTGAATATTTAAATCTGCAGAAGTTAAATTTGCAGATGTCAAGGGCCAACTGTAGACATTAAGATAAATGTGCATTTCTTATAAAACATGTTTTTCAACCCAAATTGGAATATCCTCAAAGACAAGTGCCTCAACATCCAGGCTTTCAAATTAAATGTAAGTCTACTTATCAATGAAAAATCACAAATGAAAAAAAAAAGTTACATATCACTTCAAGGGCCATCTCTTCAAAGAACATAATCAATGTATCAATTTGTGCCTCCGATTCTTTATAGCAGTTGTTCTCAAGCTGTGGGTTCCCAGATATTTTGACCTTCAACCCCCAGAAAACCTAACAGCTGGTAAGCTGGCCAGGATTTCTGGGAGTTGTAGGCCAAAACACCTGGAGACCCACAGGTTGAGAACCACTGCTCTATAGTGTAGTTGAGCAGGAAGTAAGAGCCTCTTGAGTTTGCTCAGACCTGTCCCTCAGCCCAATATAGCTTTGCATCTCAAATGAATTTTGAGCAGAAACATTAGTTCATTTTTTTCAGGTGTGATAATTAAGAGTCAAGGCTGCTTCCATATGAAAAGAAATCTTATTTTGTTCATCTCCATGACATTATGCACAAACTATTTTCTCCCCATGTTTTCTTCTTACAGCTTCTTCTTCTAACAAGACTTAGAAGCAAAATTATTATTACACTGGCATACAACAGTAATGGTTTTCTGTATATTGGTGACTATCTCTGAGTAGATATCTTAATTACCTGCATTTTTTATTGAACTCCATAACATCCCAGAATTGAGAAATACAGATTTCTTTAACGCTCACTATTGCAGGAGAACATTTGAATCCTTTGACGTCAAATTGTCTGACGAATACAACACCAGACCTTGGAAAAGAAAACTTTTTGGATTATAAATCTCCCTGTCTCCCAGCCAACTTGGTCACTGGTTGCATAGGCTAAACAAATTTGGGATTCTCGTCCATATAATTACTTTTCTGTAAGGAAGCACAAAGGAGAAGATGCAAAATTACTTACGTGACACTTCAATAATCAAGTACTCTGGAAAATGGAAATTGTGTTCAGATCTTAACAGTTAATCCCAGTTTCCTCTACCTGATTTGATTGAAGGTCTTGAAGCCCAATTACCTTTTTTTGTGTTATCTAGGGCACTGCTTGCTTGCTTTTATTTCTGGTTCCAAAGTCCATGAACATTAGTTGTTTGATTAGAGATATGATGATGAATAGTATCAATACACCTTTCATAGATCTTTTTTTTTTTTGCATACATCACATTTCTTTGTCAAAATTATCTACCGTATATACTCATGTATAAGACACCCTTATGTATAAGTTGAGGACAGGTTTTGGGGCCAATATTATGGATTATAATATGAATAGATAAATGGAAGGTTGTTCCATAAATCGGGGAAAGCACCAATGCCACCTGTTGCTCCAGACATTCAAAAAGGGCAGAAATGGGCCCAGAGAAGAGAGAGTAGAGGGGACTGGTGCTTCTTTTAGGTTCTCCTGGGATTGACTAAGTTATTCCCTTTTGTGATTTTACTCAGAGAAGGGAATGATTGCTCTCTTTAATAACAAAAAGTACTCACACTGACCCATGGATAAGTCAACTCTAGTATTGGGGGGAGGGGGGTTGTATTTGATTAAAATTTCTAAACTTATACATGAACCTGACTATATATGAATGTATAGGTTTGATCATAACTTGGCTACACTTTATGAATCAAAACTGTCTTCTCATTATTTTCTTTCCTTGTCCTCTAGCATAGTAGGTGCAACTGCTGTACTTAGAATATTGGTTTGGCTGAAGCAAAGTTAGCCACACTGCCTTTTACTGGGTCTAATTTGACTACAGTTGTTGTTCTGCTAGTGTTTCTGGGGAGGATGCTCTTAAGAACAACCTTACTGAAAGTAATAGATAAGGGGAAGCCGATGTTTACATTTTAGCAAAAAGATAAGAAGCAAACAAAGCATTCTTTTGCCGCCTTTGAGAACATTAAAAGTTCTCATGTTCTGATCCAAATAAATGTGGCTACATGTACAATATAACCCCAGATCAAGGGAACAGCCCAGAAATTGACAGTCAACTTTTGAATCTGCCAAGTTGTCTGTCCACTTCATCACATGGAAGCAGGGAAGTGTTTGGTAGGGTAGTGGTATTATACCACTTATGATATCACGAGATGTTGTTAATCTCACACATCTGAGAGACTTTTTCCACATCCTTTATTATGACTAAAAACATGGTTAGTGTTTATTGAACATGAATAAGCAAAGAAAATATTTTTATGAAGAAACTCGACAGATTTTCAGAAATCAAAAACCAAAAACAGTGACTGTAACAATTCATTACTGTGACAGACCAATAAATCAGGTATGTATTTTCCCCTTTTTTCAAATGATATGTCAATGTAGTTAAAAGATATTAAAACATTACTTTTTATTTTTTGTAGTTCACTTTTTATGATTTATTTATGTATATCAGTATTATGATATAGATGGCGCCTCCGGTGGCCTAGGGGATAAAAGCCTCGTGACTTGAAGGTTGGGTTGCTGACCTGAAGGCTGCCAGGTTCTAATACCACCCGGGGAGAGCGCGGATGAGCTCCCTCTATCAGCTCCAGCTCCATGCGGGGACATGAGAGAAGCCTCCCACAAGGATGGTAAAACATCAAAACATCCGGGCGTCCCCTGGGCAACGTCCTTGCAGACAGCCAATTCTCTCACTCCAGAAGCAACTCTGGTTGCTCCTGACATGAAAAAAATAAATAAAAATGATATAGATAAATTTTGACTGTTAACATTTATTTTCTGTTTATTATAATAATAATAATAATAATAATAATAATAATAATAATTAACATTACTATTTAGTAAAACCAATTTTGTTGTAGACAAGAGAGGGTGTTAAATGAATAATCCACATCAGAAAGGATAAATAAGCTACTGGTTGACACAGCTAGAGTTTTAGCCCGCATAGCCTTCCAATAGCAAGGAACCTGGAAATAGTCTGAGGAAAGTCAGTTTTGATGACTAGTCTGGGAAGATAATACAAATATCAGCTCAGAAATATTAGCTCAATAGTTGTCTTAGCTTGTGTTCAGTGCCATATGACCTGACACCTTCTGTGTTAGAATATATTCAGCACCCCAATTCTGGTTTCTTTAAAGATGTCAAATACTTCAGGGTTTTGTGTGTGTGTGTGTTTTGTTTAAAATTTTCCTGTTTTGACAGAGGAACACTATGGTTTTTAACTCTGAACATGTTTTAACGATTTTTAACTGGGAATGTTTTAATACTTTTTATATTTAATCTTTAACCATTCAATAAATGCTGGGATGTCCTTCCACGATCTTTCATGTGAGCGGTTTCTTATTAATTCAATTAGGTGTTGCTTTAACTTTCACTGTATCCTATATTAACTGATGCCATTGGTGGCACTCCATGCCACAAACCTGGAAAGTACCAACTGTTCATCTCTGGGTCGTAGTCTATGATGACTGAAAATTTAGTATTTAGTATTTCTGTCAACCTTTTCCATTTTTGCTGCTGCCTGGGTCATTGCATCAAGTTGTTCTAAAAGGCATTTCCTGTTCATCATGTCTTGATCATGTGCAGAAACATCACTGACATTCTGGTGAACAAACTGACAGGTTTTAGACCGATTTCCTTCATCCTGAGAAAAGCATGGGTTACGATCTGCAGAACATCTTTCATTTCAGTGGCGTTCTCCATGGCCATGTTTATTATTGTGATATCACTCAACCCAATCACAAGGGGGGTTGACTCATTGTCATGATGATAGCTCTCTTCTAACTGAGCAAGTTCTGGGACTTTCAAGCCTTTTGTGTCTATTACCAAAAGGAAGTCACAATTGAGCTCTTCAGCTATGTCTTCTCTGATTGTAAGGAATGTCATGAAGGCCCCTCATGTGCATCGGCCACTGCTAACAGGAAACTGTAGCCCAAACATGGTGTTAAGCACAGTAGATTTCCCAGTGCTTTGTACCACCAGCAGTTACCACAATCATTTTGGACTGACCCTTTAGTTTCTTATTGAGCTTATTGAGTTTCTTATTTAGTTTCTTATTGAGCTCAGAATATAATAATAACAACAACTTTATTTTTATACCCCGCCCCATCTCCCCGAAGGGACTCGGGGCGGCTTACATGGGGCCTGTGTTACTCACTGCAAGAGAATATTAGAAGTGTCTCCATCAATCAGGTCTATAGGCAACTCTTCCACATCAGGGCAGCTGCAATGCTTGGGAGATAGACAAATTTTGGCTTTCTGGAAGTTTGCCTTGTTGAACCTGCTTGCCAAGAGTACTTACACTGTATCTTGGTCAAATGTCTTGTGTTGTTGTTTTCGGGCTTGTCCCTGTTGTAAGCCGCCCCGAGTCCCTTCGGGGAGATGGGGTGGGATATAAAAATAAAGTTTATTATTATTATTATTATTATTATTATTATTATTATTATTATTATTATGAAATGTGGTGTGTAAGATTGGAGCAATAATTGCATTAGAATATTTACAATCCCAAGAATATAAAATATGAGTTAGTAGCCTAAAACCTTTCATTAAATAAGAAACGTGATAGGCATCCAGTTAAATTAGAGTACTCCAGTAACACATGTTCCAGCGTGATGCAGTGGGTCAAATGCTGAATTAACATTCTGAGAGACCATGTAACCCTTTTATGGTCTGGATCCTTGCTTGGTGATGGAAATCTCCTGGGTGACCATGGTCAAGTCATATTCTCTTAACCTTTAAGGATGGCAAGGGTAAACACAGAACCTTCATTGAAAAAAGAGGATGTGATCTCACACTGATGCCTCATTTACAACAATGGAGTTTCAGACTGGTGTGAAGAAAGTGGCTTTGCTGAGCAGATGATTACATAAGAAATCTTGGTACCAGTTTGAGGCCTTGATAATGATTACACAAACAACAGCACTGATACACATTAAGGACTTTCTTTTGTGTACTTTTGCACTCATCTGTAGCTAGCTTCAGACTGCATTAAATGGTTGGTGAGGATGGGGTCAAAGAAGGGGGAAGCAAAAGATTTAAGTACACATTTATCATACTCTTCAACTATCCTTATTTGGCAGAAAAGTTCCAATCCATCCAAATTTATTTATTTATTGTTTTATTTATTTATTTATTGCATTTCTATACCGCTCTTCTCATCCTTGGGGGGGCTCAAGAGCGGTGTACAACATGGCAAATGGCAAAAATTCAATGCCGAACTTACATATAAAAGGAATGCATAACTAAATTAATAACATATAAATATGAATTAAAACCATTACAAACTACTGAGAAACATCATAACATAAGCATAAACCATATTAAACATTGCATTAAACATTGCACCAATCCCCTGGTTATCATTTAGCTGCTTCAGTAATACTATCACTTGCCAAAAGCCTGCTTGCATAGCCAAGTTTTAGGTTTTTGCATTTTTTCTGAACACCAGGAGGAAGGAGGTTGATCTAATCTCACTAGGAAGGGAGTTTTACAGCTGAAGGGCCACCACCGAGAAGGCCCTATCTCTCATCCCCACCAATCACACCTACGAGGAGATCGAGAGCAGGACCTCCCCCGCCAAACTTAACGCTCAAATTTTCACTTTCTGCAATTATAAAATACCTCTGTTGTTCTTTCCTCTTTCAATTTAACTCTTTTATCCTAGGTTATTTCAGTTGTTGTGACCAGTACAGAAAACTGGATATCTGGGTCTTACTGTAGATACTGCATTATCTGGAGCATCAGCAAATATTGACAGAAATCCGCCATTATAAATACCAACATAGAGACGTGTGTGTGTGTGTGTGTGTGTGTGTGTGTGTGTGTATACACCTTTAAAGTTCTCTTCCTTTAGTATAACATTCTTTGCTGCAATGTTATCATTTCAAAGCAAAAATACATCAGAGGACACAGCCTCAGATTTGGATTTTACAGTTTCAAAAGGACTCTTCTCACAGTGTAAGTAAGTCATCTTCTTAGTACTTGGTTTCATTTGGTACAGGGGAAATTGCAACATTTGGGTTTCCTGTGACATTTTCCTCCAGTTTTGGCCAGATCCACAAGGCTTCATGCACATCCATCCTGATTTTGGCCCCTGTTGAGGGGGACGCTGAATGAAAGGTTTGAGAATTAGGAGCTAAATTATTCTGCAGCTAAACTGGCTCACTTATTTCCCATGCCAGTAAGGTAATGCTCAAGATCCTACAAGGCAGACTCCAGCAATAAATGGAGCGAGAGTTGCCAGATGTCCAAGCTAGATTTAGAAAAGGCAGAGGAACCAGAGACCAAATTGCCAAAATCCGCTGGATAATGGAGGAAGCCAGGGAGTTCCAGAAAAACATCTACTTCTGCTTTATTAACTATTCCAAAGCCTTTGACTGTGTGGATCATAATAAACTATGGCATGTTCTTGGCGGTATGGGGATACCAAGTCACCTTGTCTGTCTCCTGAGAAATCTGTATAAAGACCAAGTAGCCACAGTAAGAACAGATCACAGAACAACAGACTGGTTCAAGATTGGGAAAGGAGTATGGCAGGGCTGCATACTTTCACCCTACCTATTCAACTGGTACGCAGAACACATCATGCAACGTGCGGGGCTTGACGAATCCAAGACCGGAGTTAAAATTTCTGGAAGAAACATTAACAACCTTAGGTATGCAGATGATACCACTCTGATGGCTGAAAGTGAGGAAGAGCTGAGGAGCCTTATCACCAAGGTGAAAGAAGAAAGTGCAAAAGCCTGGCTGCAGTTAAACATCAAGAAAACCAAGATCATGGCAAATAGAGGGAGAAAATGTAGAGGAAGTGACAGACTTTATATTTCTAGGCGCGAAGATCACTGCAGATGCAGACTGCAGCCAGGAAATCAGAAGACGTTTACTTCTTGGAAGAAGAGCAATGGCCAACCTTGACAAAACAGTGAAGAGCAGAGACATCACACTAGCAGCGAAGGTCTGCATAGTCAAAGCAATGGTATTCCCCATAGTAACCTATGGATGCGAGAGCTGGACCATAAGGAAGGCTGAGCGAAGGAAGATAGACGCTTTTGAACTCTGGTGCTGGAGGAAAATCCTGAGAGTGCCTTGGACCGCAAGAAGATCCAGCCAGTCCATCCTCCAGGAAATAATGCCCGGCTGCTCACTGGAGGGAAGGATATTAGAGGCAAAGCTGAAGTATTTTGGCCACATCACGAGGAGACAGGAAAACTTGGAAAGCTTGGAAAAGATCACGATGCTGGGGAAAATGGAAGGAAAAAGGAAGAGAGGCCGACTAAGGGCAAGATGGATGGATGGTATCCTTGAAGTGACTGGCCTGACCTTGAAGGAAGGGCAGTGATGGCCGACAGGGAGCTCTGGCGTGGGTTGGTCCATGAGGTCATGAAGAGTCGGAGACGACTAAACGACTGAGCAGCAGCAGACTGGATCACAGTTACCTCACTCCATCTGTGCTACAGTACACTCTAATTTCATGAACTATCAAACAGTCAGCTTGCAAAAAAACCCCTACATGGCCCTCCTAAAGTTGGTTGCTTATGTACAAATCAAAAAATTAATCCAAAAATATTGACCCTAAAAACTTGGGTTGACTTGGGGGTAGCTGGGATATGATATCTGAGAAATTTGGCGGATGCCATATCCTGCTGATGAGCTATAGGCCTGTGGTGTTGACTGAGTTCCATAGTCAGCTGTTTGAAAAACAAAAGTATGATTATTCAGTCTAAAATGACTTGCAACTTACATAATATGAGAAAGCTATCATGGATTTCTAAGATTGTGATTATCTTACAATATGCAAGAAAAATATACAGAACTGGTAACACTTACAGCTTTTGATTCCACTGTTTCATTTTTTATTTTATTGTTTTACCCCACTCCCACCCTCCTCCCTTTCCCCTTGGACATACATTTTGTATAATAAACTACAGAAATTACATTTCAAATAAATATCAGTCTTAGTCTAATTTTTTCCACTTCACATCTTAATACATTCTAACCAGATCCCACATACTCTTAATGATTATAACAATTTCTATTTTATCTATATTGTTCAGTTTACAATTGGTTATTTCCACATTTGACATATTAACTTCAGTATATAATTATACCAATTTGTCAGAGTCCACTTTAGTTTATCTTTACATCCCCTCACTAAAACAATTTGAGCACTCTCTATTAATTTGTCAACCACCCTTTCCTTCTGCACATTATAAATGCCGGATATCTTTGTATGTAATACATTTTTATTGGCTATTATTATTTGAAGATTTAACATTCTATTAATTTCTCCTGCAGTCATTCTCCAGTATGCCTGTACTCTATCACATTTTCATATCATGTGAGTAAACACACCTCTTTGTTTACAATCATGCCAGCACCATACTAACACTTACAGTGTTGAGTCTGTCCGTAATGGGAGCTGTAACTACTTTGGCGGTATCCTGAATTATTTGCTGGCTGTCCATTTCCACCATAGCTCTGCTGCCTATACGGCTGGCTAGTCTGCTGAGAATAACCCTGTGTGGGTGGAGTTGGCTAGGCCCCGTAACTAAGGAAAAAGGAAGAAAAATTCAGCAAAGAAGGAGAACTTGTCTACAGTAACTTAAAATCAGCCAAACTGATCTGCAACTGTTGCTCTCTTTCTTGTATCTTGCATACACAGGGAGCTCTGTTTATATTTCTGTCAGTAGTTGTCGAAACTAGTCCTTTCACAGCAATTAAGTTTCAACAACTGCAGATTTGATTCAAGGAGTGCTCTGGTTGCTTATTTGTGGAAGTCCTATTATTAGAGTTTGGATATGGTTCAGAACAAATAGAAATATGGGTGTATTTAACTGGAGTGTATTTCTAACAGCTAATAATTACCTTGTTGTGAATATCATAATTAATTTGATACACATTTAGAATGTTGTATTTCAAAATGGTATGTAACCAAAATAAAAATGTTACATTTTGAGCATTTCAGCCCACTATTCCCAGAAATCATTGGCACTACTGTTGCTAGAAAATTTTACTTGTCTTCTAGGGATAATCAAAACACAGGGCTAAATCTGGCAGACAGAACTGCTGGGAATGCCCCACATCTATTGGAAATAACTGCATCCATCCTCTGGGCACATATCCGTTTGGCAAATGTGAATCTCCATGAAAACCACTGGTCAAGAAAAGCATGACCCTGTTAGAAGAAGTCAACCCTTTGAACTAGCGATATGCATAAGTATTCATGTAATGGCACAAAGGTAACTTTGTTGTTAAACTGAAGAACCATGTCTTCCAAGGACAAAGACATGCCACTACAAAAACATATTTGACTAGCAGAGGATGATTGTTTCTTTAAAGATGAAATCACAGTTGCATTTTCCCTAAACATATACACTCCCTTGAAACCTCTTAGTTTAAAATATGCACTCAGAGATTAAAAAACAAAGTCTTATTTGAAAAAATAGCATATCTTGTTTATTCATAAACAACTTGTATTAATTCACCATACAGGTAATGCAATGCAATGCGGTCGCTGTTGCCCGCTTTTGGTCTAAAACTATTTAGCTGTTTGTGATTCCTTTATTTTCACTTTTGGACTTGTTTGTTATGCAATGCTTTTGACACAAAATAAATAAACCGTACAGGCACATTTCTTATTAAAGTTCAGTTACAGATAGGATGTAGCTTCTCTCTGTGTTGTGTACACAGGGTGTCATTCTTCATCAATAGTCCATAGTCTTTAAGTATATTTGTGCTCACTGAAGTCCATAAGCATGCTTCTATATTGAAATCCAAACAGCAACATAGTTGCATCCACCTCCACTGAAGTCTGATGCAAAAGTGAATACAAAATGGAGTCCTGAGTCTGGACATGCTCAGTACACTCACATGTCTATAACCCCACCCAACACCAAAGAGGTACAGTCAAACTGACAAATCAACATACACATAGACTAGAGGTTAGCAAATATATATACGTATTAACAAATAAATAGTGAGGGCTTGGGAGGTTGCTCTTTCCAACAACATCTTGATTTTTTACAAAATATATCAGCGTATCTCTTTAAAATGCACAGAAGAAATTAGACCTTTGTTCACATGTGGCTAATATTAGTTTTATAAAGAGAAAGCATGTGAAGGTGCTTTAAAATGAGTATTTTGAATGTTATTTACCTCTGTGTTGCTGACTGTCTATAATCTGTAAAATAAAAAAATGACATTAGAACTGTTTAACAAAGGAAGGTCCTACTTTTTAAAAAGTATAGGAAAAAAAGCACTTGTGAGAGTTGAAGTTCAAAACACCTGGAGGGCCCAAGTTTGCCCGTGCCTGGTTTAAGCAATACACACACCAGAAAATTCAATATATTAAACCCCTTTGTATCCCCTTCCTCACTGTTAGATGCCATTGCTGTAGACCTCTTCAAGTCTTCCCCAAAGCAGTCAAAAGCAACCTTTCTTCCCGCCTCCTTGCCTTTGAGCTCTTTCCTAGCCCACTCTTTGCCTATATACTTCTCCCTCTGATGTATGATTCACTGCATACTAAGTCATGGCCAGGAAAAGAATTAGTGAGACAACAAATGATTTTCTGGAAATCAGTCTCTCTGTTTACACTTGTCTCTAATGCAGGGGTCCCCAAACTTTTTAAACAGGGGGCCAGTTCACGATCCTTCATACTGTTGGAGGGCCGGACTATAGCTGGCCACTGAGCAATAATAATAATAATGACAACAACAACAACAACAACAACAATAACAATAAAAAAGAGGGTTGGAAGAGACCTTTTGGGCCATTGAGTCCAATCCACTTCTACCTTTGTGCACTGAAACCACAAGCAAAGCACCCCTGACAGATGGCCACCCAGCCTCAATGTTAATAATAATAATAATAATAATAATAATAATAATAATAATAATAAGGATTGGAAGAGACCCCTTTGGCCATTTAGTCCAATCCCCTTCTGCCTTTGTGCACCAAAAGCATAAACAAAGCACCCCTGACAGATGGCCACCCAGCCTCAATGATAATAATAATAATAATAATAATAATAATAATAATAATAATAATAATAAAGAGGGCTGTAAGAGACCCCTTGGGCCATTTAGTCCAATCCTGCCTTTGTGCACCAAAAGCACAAGCAAAGCACCCCTGACAGATGGCCACCCAGCCTCAATGTTAATAATAATAATAATAATAATAATAATAATAATAATAATAATAATAATAATGGTTGGAAGAGAAAAAGAGACCCCTTTGGTCATTTAGCCCAACCCCCTTCTGCCCTTGTGCCATGGGGGCCGGATAAATGGCTTTGATGGGCCGCATCCGGCCCCCGGGCCTTAGTTTGGGGACCCCTGCTCTAATGTCATGAGACCAGATAGGTTTCAACTTTCGGTTTTGCTTTTTGGCATCCCACCACACTCCCATAATAAGAATTTCATAACTTCTATTTTCGTAATGGTGAACTATTCAATTCCAGAATTAAGATTGAGGTTGTTCTGCCCAAATCATTTTTATGCTGGGAGGGCATGCAGAAACCACATGATATTAAAGATAGCATTCTTTTAAAAAATATTCATTCTGAATGTTCAGTTGTCATTCTTTTTAAAAGTATTTGTCTTCCTGGTAGTTTTCCTGAACCTAAGTGCTTCCATCATATAGCAGTTTTCAGCTGTTTCTGACCATTGTTTTGTTTTCATACAGCGGTTTTTGGAAGACGTTCAATGCAGGAAAGTTCTAAGAATAATCCTGGGTCTAAAAGGAATACAGAAACTTGCAGGTGATGTTCAAAATTCACAATCGCAGTTACAATGCCTAACCTAGAGCTACACATTCAGGAATTGTGAGAGTTGAAGTCCAAAACACCTGGAGGGCCAACGTTTGCCTATGCCTGTTATAAAGTCTATCAGCAGGTATAGGTATGAGACATCCTGTGAATCTTCTACATGTCTCATTCAGTGCGATGTTCACCTGCTTCACATGGGGACACAGACAGAACCTCTTTGAAGACTAAGTAAATACAGTCGGGCATCCCCTGGGCAACGTTTCTTGGAAACGGCTAGTTTTTCCAACCCAAAAACATTGCTTTACAACATTTTTAACCTGCAGGTATAATTTTTCCTTCACAAATGGACAAATACCAACAGTCTTTATCAAGACTACTTTTAACAAGTATGTCTCTTAATATAGGTTTGTCACTTGCTAAGGAAGAGCTACTGTCCAAAATGTCTGGGGACATCTCCGGTGATATTTTATGTATACAGGAAACACAGAGACGTCTAAAAGTTTACCTTGTGTTGGTATTATACCACTTATGATATCACAAGATGTTGTTAATCTCACACATCTGAGAGACTTTTTCCACATCCTTTATTATGACTAAAAACATGGTTAGTGTTTATTGAACATGAATAAGCAAAGAAAATATTTTTATTAAGACACTTGACAGATTTTGAGAAATCAAAGACCAAAAACACAGAGTGTAATAATTCATTACTGTGACAGCCCAATATAGTAGGTATGCATTTTCCTCTTTTTTCAAATGATACGTCAATGTAATTAAAATGTTTTTCTTTTTTATATTTCCCTATTTTTATGATTTATTTATGTATATATATTGGTATGATGATATAGACAAAATTCAACAAAACAACGTTTTTAATATTAGCATTTCTTTTATGTTCAATATTATGATTATTTATTTCACTTCATGATCATTAGTAAAAACAATGTTGTTGTAGACAAGAGAAGGTGTTAATGAATTATCCACATCAGAAAGGTTAGATAAGCTATTGGCTGACACAGCTAGAATTACAGCCAGCATATGAAAGCCTTCCAATAGCAAGGAACCTAGAAATAGTCTGAGGAAGGTCAGTTTTGATGTCTAGACTGGGAAAATAATTCAAATATCTACTCAGAAATATCAGCTCAATAGTTCTTAGCTTGTGTTCAATGCCATATGACCTGACACCTTCTGTATTAGAATATATTCAGGACCCTAATTCAGTTCAGATTTTGGTCTGTTGGAGTTTGGGGCGGAAATGTATTTCTTTAAATGAAGTTGGGTCTATGATTCATCAACAATTTTTTTTTAAGTTGTGTCTGTTGTTTGTCCATCTGTTTTTATTTTATTGATTTTAATTTTGTGTGTTCTATGACTGGGTTTTTATTGTTTTGGTTTCTTTAGTGCAGTGCAGAAGGATAGACTGAAGGTGGCGAGCCTGGATAGGGAAAGGGAATTGTGGTAGTTCAACTTCTCTGAGTTATTGGATTCTGGTTTTTGTTGGATTTGGAAAGTGATCGAGGGTCTGAGCATGTATTGCAGGTTTTGATTGATGGTTAGGGTAGAGAATAGTGTAATTTTAGGTTACACTGGAGGGTAGGTTGAGAAGGTTAGAGAAGGGCTGAGAAGGCTAGGGAGAAGGGTGAAATAGTATTGAAGGTCTTGAGTGGTTACTGTTTGAAAGGTTTTGGAAAGTGTATAGGAAATGAGTCAACTTGAAACTCATGGGAATGGTGAACTGTCGCACTTGTGTGAACTTATGAGGAAGTCATTTCATCTTGTGCTATCACAACTGGCAATATTAAACGAGAAAATAGATCACCTCTTCAAAGGTATATCTCTTATGGTGAGAAATCCTGGATGTTTTAACGCCTGGAAAGAAGAGGATCCAGCGACTGTTAACCAAACCGTGGACAATTGGTCACTGATCTTCAATAGGGAGGAAAGGGAAAGGCCATCAGAATGTAAAAAGGAGCTTGTGAAAGAAGCCGAGGACGGCGAAGATGAGAGAGAGCTTTCACATCTTCAAGGGGGAGAAGGAAGGGTTGGGTATAGGAAAATGGACTGGAGTACACAAAAGACAATTATCGAGGGAATATCTGAGTCTGTCCATTGTATACTGGATCCAGCATGCCACCATGAATATCTACCTCAATCAAATATGTTGGCGTTTGAAATAGTAGACTCATGTTTAAATAGGGGTAGATGGACCTCTAAGAGAGCTGTTCAGAAGTCCCTGACTCAGATACTTTCTACGAGCCCAAATGTAGTCAGAATTAAGACCATCTCCTGGCTACGCAGGGACTTTCAAGCTCGGGACCGCTCTACATGCTTCGTTGTCACCTTCGAGGATAGTTCATTAATTGAAGAGCTTTGGGCACGTAAACCTTTATTAAACTTATGGGAAATTAGTATCAGGAAGGTGTTTTTCAATCCCATAATTCGGCCTCTGATGGCAGGCTTCGAACTGCCTCCTCATATAACCACCAGATCCAAAATGGATAGTGCCCGTAATCATCGAGTTAGGTCTCCATCCCCTCCAAGAAATTGTTTAGTATTCCCCAGTTCAACCCCAGTCCCTTCTCAATCTATTTCCGAGTCCTGCCCACAGACATTGCTTTTGTTCAGTTCTCCTGACTGCTCCCTCCCTCTGTCCGTGCATGATACATTCTTAGACCATACCTATGATAAAATCCCGAGTAGCTCCCTGGCAGCGGAGAGCTGACTAGGGCCACCCAATTCCATCTCCATTCTGCCTGTTGCCCAAGCGGTGGGGGGTGGACCGGAGCCGGGGGGTACCATTGAGGTTGTGTGGGGGAGGAGGAGGAGTGGTTACTGTCATCCCAGGGAGAAGCGCAACAGAGTTCTTGCGACCCTGGAAAAGGTTAAGTGTGGTAGCACCCATGACGGTCCCCTTGGATTGAGGATCCTGCTGTTCAATGCCAGGTCCGTCAATGGTAAATCAGCTATCATCCAGGATCTTATCTTGGATGAAGTGGCGAACCTGGCTTGCATCACTGAGACCTGGTTGGATGAGCTGGGTGGGGTAAATCTCACCCAGCTCTGTCCTCTGGGTTTTGGGGTGCAACAGCAGGCCAGATCTGGGGGAAGGGGAGGCGGGGTCGCGGTGGTTTTTCGGCAGTCCATCTCCCTGGTCAGGTGTGCCGTCCCGCAATCTACAGGTTTTGAGTGTGTACATCTTAGGGTGGGTGCCCGGGACAGTCTGGGGATTCTGCTAGTGTACCAACCACCCCGCGACACTGCAGTTTCCCTGCCTGAGCTAGCAGAGGTGATCTCTGGTGTGGCGTTGGTCTCCCAGCGACTGGTAGTGCTGGGAGACTTTAACATCCATGCCGAGTCCACCTTGACAGGTGCTGCTCTGGATTTCATGGTTGCCATGACGACCATGGGGCTGTCCCAAGTGATATCTGGTCCCACCCATCAAGCTGGTCACACACTCGACCTGGTTTTTGTTGCGATGGATGGTGAGGTTGGAGTGGAAGAGAAAAACATTCTTCCATTGTCATGGTCCGACCATCACCTGATCAGTCTAAAACTCACTGTGTCCCCAAAAAACCTCCGCAGGGGTGGGGGACCCATTAAGATGGTCCGCCCCAGGAGACTGATGGATCCTGATGGATTCCTGAGATCTCTTGGGGATTCTCCTGTCTTGGGTGCTGACAATCCTGTTGATGCCCTGGTAGATCGCTATAATAGCGAGATGTCTAGAGCAATTGACACGATTGCCCCCGAATGTCCCCTCTCTTTGCGCAGAGTTACTTCAGCTCCCTGGTTCTCAGAGGAGTTGGCAGTGATGAAGCACAAGAGAAGAGGACTAGAGTGCCGCTGGCGGAAGACTCAGGACGCCTCTGACCGAGCACGGGCTAGTGCTGCTATTTGTACCTACTCCGCGGCTTTGCGGGCAGCCAGGAAGACCTTCACGACTGCCCGCATAGCGTCTGCAACTAATAGATCATCGGAGTTGTTCCGTGTCGTCGGGGAGCTCCTCCACTCTTCTGAGGGTGGGGAGGCACCCGAGGACGCGGCAACTCGGTGCAGCGAATTCGTGCACCATTTTGCAGACAAAGTCGCTCAGATCCGTCATGACTTGGATGCTAGCTTGGATGCAATGCCATGTGAGTTAACCGAGGCACCTGTCTGTCCTATCTTGTAGGATTCGTTTCAGCTTGTTCACCTGGATGACGTGGACAAGATCCTTGGAGCTGTGAGGGCGACCACTTGTGCCAAGGATCCTTGCCCTTCTTGGCTTATAAAATCGGCCAGAGGAGGATTGGGAGATTGGTTTGTGAGTATCATTAATGCCTCTCTGGATCAAGGCAAATTTCCATCTGCCCTAAAACAGGCTATAGTGAGGCCAATTTTGAAGAAAGCCTCCCTTGATTCGACCATCCTAAATAACTACAGACCAATCTCGAATCTTCCTTTTTTGGGCAAGGTCCTGGAGCGGGTGGTTGCCTCTCAGCTCCTGGGATTCTTGGATGACACTGATTTTCTGGATCCATCACAGTCCGGCTTTAGACCTGGGCACAGTACCGAGACGGCTTTGGTCACCTTGGTGGATGACCTCCGCAGGGAGCTGGACAGGGGGAGTGTGACCCTGCTGGTTCTCTTGGACATCTCAGCGGCTTTCGATATCATCGACCATGGTATCCTTCTGGGACGGCTCTCCGGGATGGGCCTTGGGGGTTCTGCTCTGCAGTGGCTCCAGTCCTTCCTGGAGGGCCGATCCCAGTTGGTGAAGCTGGGGGACACCTGCTCGGACCCCTGGCCATTGACCTGTGGGGTCCTGCAAGGTTCCATTCTGTCCCCCATGCTTTTTAACATCTACATGAAACCGCTGGGAGAGGTCATCCGGAGTTTTGGAGTGTGGTGCCATCTCTACGCAGATGACACCCAACTCTACTACTCTTTTCCACCAAACTCCAAGGAAGCCCCTCGAATTCTGGACCAGTGCTTGGCGGCTGTGATGGGCTGGATGAGGGCGAACAAGCTGAAACTTAATCCTGACAAGACAGAGGTCCTCCAGGTCAGTCGTGTGTCTGATCGGGGTATTGGGTGGCAACCTGTGCTTGACGGGGTCGCACTCCCCCTGAAGGCGCAGGTCCGCAGCTTGGGGGTCCTCCCGGACTCATCTCTGACACTTGAGGCTCAGGTGCTGGCGGTGGCCGGGAGGGCCTTTGCACAACTAAAACTTGTGCGCCAGCTGCGACCATACCTCGTGAAGTCTGATCTGGCTACGGTGGTCCATGCCTTAGTTACCTCTAGATTGGATTATTGCAACGCACTCTACGTGGGGCTGCCTGTGAAGACGGCCCGGAAACTCCAACTAGTTCAGCGGGCGGCAGCCAGGTTCCTAACAGGAGTGAATTACAGGGAGCGGTCTACTCCCCTGTTCAAGGAGCTCCACTGGCTGCCGTTCACCTTCCGGACCCAATTCAAGGTGCAGGTCCTGACCTACAAAGCCCTGAACGGTTTGGGACCCACTTACCTTTCTGACCGCATCTCCCCCTACGAACCCGCACGATCTCTTCGCTCATCGGGGGAGGCCCTCCTCTCGCTTCCGCCTCCGTCACAAGTGCGGTTGGTGGGGACGAGGGAGAGGGCCTTCTCCGTGGCGGCCCCCCGGCTCTGGAACGCGCTCCCCAGGGAAATTAGGCAAGCTGCCACCTTGGAAGTGTTCAGGAAGAGCCTGAAAACCTGGCTCTTCAAACAGGCCTTTGAAGAAGTTCCGCCCACTGTATATTAAACCCTGGTACTAACGGGTTCTTCTGACCAGTTGTACCTCTTGGTTAACTCCTTGACATAGCTTCAGTGTTCACCCCAGTCTAAAGCTCTTCCCATGACTTTGTAGCACCTTAACTTCCTTCTTGTTTACAAGTTCCACTCAGTGCACTTTGCCCAGCTCATTTTATGTTTTTATTGCTGTGTTTCTCAAATGTTTTATAATGACTGTGATTTTTAATGCTTTTTAAATTTATTTGTGTGTTTTTGTATTTGATATTATTGTATGTTGGTTTTATATCTGTAAGCCGCCCCGAGTCTCTCTGGGGAGATGGTGGCGGGGTACAAAAATAAAATTATTATTATTATTATAACATTGCCTTCTAATTTTTTGCTAGTTACTGGAGAAAGTAATTTCTTTTCATATTCTGGTTTCTTTCAAGATGTCAAATACTTCAGGGTTTTATGTGTGTCTGCTTACATTTTTCCAGTTTTGACAGAGGAACACTGTGGTTTTTAACTCATAGCATGATTTAGCGGTTTTTAACTAGGTATGTTTTAATACTGTTTATATTTAATTCTGTTTTAATGTTTGCATATTTGTATATTTGAAATTGTTGTATGTTGATGTTTTTATATTAAGCCGCTTTGAGTTTCCTTTGGGAAAGATAAAGCGTGGTATAAATAAATATAACAACATTAGGAAAGGAAAACAGAAAAGGGATTAACATTTTTGTTTCAGCCTTTCTTGGCAAAATTATGATGGAATCAGTTTCTACTAAACAAAATAATTGATATTGGGATCTGAGTGGATCTTTCAATGGAAATGATGGTCGCAATAACTGTTGTATAGATGGAGTTCCCAATTTGTGGCATGATTTCTGGCTCTGGTCATGGAAGTTAGTGGGAAAAACATCATGGATATGGTTTTCCACTTTCTCAATATATTCCTAATACTGTAAAGCTAATGTGCAGCTGGAAAAGCTTATGATATGCATACCTTCCATTCTTCCAGGGATCCAGATACCCTATCATATTTTTTAAAGAAATTATGTACAAAAGAGAAATTTCAAAAACAGAAGCCTTTGATTGAAACAATTCTCTATAATTCAAACCTCAGATATTTATTGTTTACTCAGAAGAGAGCTGTCTATTTCATGTTATAAGATTCCTTCAAGGCTTGGAGAGCCTGTTCTTTTGTTATCTGTTTCCAGTCTTTAGGCAAATCTGCTGGTTTACATTCATACTTTTTGGAAAACTCATTATTGAACTCTTTTAAAACAAACTTCCAGTAATCAGAAGCATTGAGACTGGGATCAGGTTGGATGCACCAGTCAGGAAAAATCTTACGATAATCTTTATACGGATGCCATTCCCAATTGGTTTCTGGACATCTGAAAGAGACTTGGGAGGCTACAGAAGAAGAACATATATCAATAACAAGCTTTTTTGTGGTATCATATCTGTATGTTCCTAATCCTTTAGGGCGATGGACAGCTGCAAAATGCTCCTTGTGGGCAGCACCGCCGGCTTCACAGGGGACCTTGCAGAAGGGACACTGCTTCCCGCAGCCAAACACTTGCTTGAAGATCTCATCCTGGGGTTTCACAGACAATCTTGAGAGCTTGGATTCAATATCTAATGATTCAAATGTGGAGAGTATCTCTTTCTGCAAATCTTGAAGATAGTTCTCAACATAAGCAGAGAAGTTGCTAGGATCAAATGCACTCCTCAACTCTAATCCTACTAGTTTACTCTTAGATATGGCCAAGGCTTTTTGCAGTTCCAGACTAATATTGTCCACAAAATTAGAGAATGTTTCAATCTCTTTATTTCTTAGGATGTCCAGTGCATTCTTAACTTTTGCTATTACTCCTGAAAGAATGTCTTTTTCCAAGTTCTTCAAATTCTCATTTTTGATATAGGAATCTATCACTCGTTTCTGGATCCAGTTCTTGACAAACTGTTCATAGTTTGTGATGGATTCTACATACTGGTCAAAATTCCATTTATCCAACAGCTCCTTCAAGAGTGTAAACTGAAAGAAGTTCCGACCAGAACATTCCATTGAACGTTCACTGTTACGAAATTGATCTATTATTTCTATCCCAAGTCTTTTGTTGATGTGCTCTTCTAAGGCAGGATGGAGACACCTGTCACAGAAGCCTTTGGCTCTGATTTGCTGGGCATCTTTTTTCTGATAAAGATCTTTGAAAATGGAAAAATAATGAGGTTTCAGTTGCTCCAGTCTTTTCTGGTGATCATTTTCTTCAATGAAATCTTTATGCATCTGCTGGAATTTGTAAGCTGATTCTCCTAAAATGTGAAGCTTCAGGTCCACTTCAAAGGCAGATGTCGTATTAAGTTTTTTAACATCATCCTCTTGAAGGTTCTGATTAATGAAACTGAGAAGTTCTCCACAGTATGTTGAAACATAATCTCTTTTGGAACTGATTTTTTCATCCATATATGAAATGTACTTGTATATCAGTGAGAGAGATATTTCTTGTATCCTCATCTTACGAGCCTCTAAATTAAAACTTAGATATTTCAACCAGGGTAACTGCAAATGGTCATCATTTACTTCAAAATCATTTAATCTATAGCTTGACAAGGATATTATTGGCATGGGAATCAATACCAGGTTCTCTTCCCTAAAGCCTCTGCTTCCAGCCAGCGAATGGGGCCTCCATTTCTTCACAATGTCTCTCATGGCCCAAATCATCAGGGTGCATTTGGAAGTCTCTAAGGGTGGCAGAAGCAAAGGCAGGGCAAACTGGCACAGGGACATTTTGGAGAGGATATCTTGCTGAAGGAAACTATCCGAACAAAGCAGAAGAGCACAAAGGACATCAAGGGGGTTCATAGACAAATCTATATCCCTCTCAGTAATATTGAATACTCTATCATCAATTGTCTTTTCTTTATCCATTCCTCTCACACCTTCTCCACCAGCTGTCCCCTGGTCAAGGTTTGTGTTCCGGGCGCTCACATTCAAAGCCAGGACTTTCCGCAGAAAATGCCAAGGAAGCTCTTCTAGGCTATGTGGAGAACAATGCTTTAAACTTCCAGAACTGATTTCAAGGGTTTCTTGCAGTGTCATGTTCTTGCTTTTTTGTTTCAACAATTTTAATTCAGAGAGAATATCCTCAAGTGCCTCACTTCTCCCTGCAGAAAGGTTTAAAATGTGTGTTATTATTTTCATCCCTTTTGAGTCTCTTCATTTGCCTCACAACTGTCTGTATCATTTTTTTTGCCCTTTTCCATTAAACATGGTTTTGTACCTTTCTCAACTGTTTACCAAGAGTGGTGACATTGTGTCTTATTATGAAATATGGTGTGTAAAACTGGGACACAGCAGGCACTGAAATCAATAAATACAGTAGAGTCTCCCTTATCCAACTTCTTTGCTTATCCAATGTTCTGCCAGCCCGTTTATGTTGGATAAGTGAGACTCTACTGTACATTGCAATATTCACAATCCCAGGAACAAAGATCACTGAATTAATATTGATTAGTAGCCGAGAACCTTTTATTAAATAGAAGGCATCACACTACATTAAATTCCTCACTGTAATGATATTCCATTTTCTGGAATACCCCCAAATATTGGCTGTAATCAACAATTGGCTTCAAACTACATGAAAGGAGACTCCACCTGAACATTAGGAAGAACTTCCTAACTGTGAGAGCTGTTCAGCAGTGGAACTCCTTCTGTGGGGCTCCTTCTTTGGAGGCTTATAAACAGAGGCTGGATGGCCATTTGTCAGGGGTGCTTTGAATGTGATTTTCCTGCTTCTTGGCAGGGGGTTGGATTGGATGGCCCACGAGGTCTCTTCCAACTCTTATGATTCTATGTGAGAGACAAACAGGTCGTATCTACTGGACATTCTCACATTCTCAATTATAATCTCATCTTTATGCATCCTGTCTTTTTAAACCATAAGCCTGAGGACAGGGAACTATGAAATGAACCATTTGTAAATCACTGAAGATGCTCATCTGGCTGACAAGTGGGATATAATCAGTAAGTAAGTGGGCCAGGTTTACAGGGGAAGAAATGCTGAAAAGCTATTGCTTATATAAGGCCTTTTCCTGCCTTTCTTTACTTCTCTCCTCCTTCTCCCTCTGCCATCAATAGAGGGAACAAAAGAGGCACATGGTCAACAAATCAAGACCTGGTTGCCAGAACCATTTAAATTGGCTCAGCAGTCATTTTAGAGTGTGGAGCCCCACTTGGTTTTCCACTTCTGAGACAGAGGGACCACAGAAGCTTTATTGAAGAAAGAGGACATGATCCAGACATGGATAAAAGGATAAAATACATAGATCTCAAAACCTCCAACTGTCCTGATTTTAGCAAGGAAAGCCCCAATCCCGCCTCTGACATCCCACTTTTTAATTTTAAAATATCACTGTCTTCTTTGTCCCCTCAAATTCCCCTTTGTTTTGGCTTACTTGAATTTCTACAAACTACATTTATATATCTTTGGAGTTGTCTTCCTTTAGTGTCACATCCTTCCCTGCTATTTTGTTTCTTGACCACAACCACCCTCCGAGACTGTTTTCTCAGATTTTGACTATTCATATTTGAAATAACACCTCTTCTTACAGCGTGAGTCGTCTTCTGGGTTCTTGTCCTCCTTTGGTACAGGAGACATGGGAAGAGCTGGGTTTTCTGGTACATTTTTCTCCAAAATCATGGTTGGGTCCTTGATATTACAAGTATCCTCCTTTTTGGTCTGGCATGCTTTTGAGGAAGGAGCAAAAGAAAAAGTTTGAGAATTTGAAAATAGAGAATTCTGTACCCAAAAGACTTACTGTTGCTTCATCCTATTTCTGCAGTAGTCTACTCCAGCTTCAGGAATTGACATCCAGAAATGCAGTTTTTTAAAATGTCTATCAGGAACTCCTGCGGATTAATGTTGTTGTACTTCAGCCTTGCAAAGGAAGTCAAAAGCAAACAAACCCCTTCTGAGTAAATTCTGTCATGAAAACACTCTTGGCATGTTCGTCTTCATATAAGGACAACCAATAATGCACACATCAACAAAATAAAACAACAGCCAAATAAAACAGTTCTGTATATTTCACTGGAAAGTCAAAATTATATACCGTAATGACACAGCTGTAATTCCTCAAGCACAATAAATTTGTAAAATAAACACTATTTGCATACAAACATGCTTGAATCTGCTAATAAATTATTTTCCTCCCCAAAGTCTAAATACTAGTAGTGTAGATAGCTTTAGTATAACATATGAAGAAAAAGGAAACTATATCTTCTGGTGTCACTTCCAGAACCATGTCAATTAGAGATCTGCTTGCTAGAGGGTGGAAGTGGAAAGCAAAGAAGAAGTCGAATAGAGTATATCAAAATGACATTTCTAGATCAAGAACAATGAAATGCCAAGTACCTTTTGCATGATCATTCTTTTCTTGCTGTGTTTCTTGTCCAGTTTCATCCTCTTTCTTCCTATCTGAAAAATACAAAATGAAAAATTTCCTATTTTAACAATTAGATTAAGAAACATGGTATGGGGCACATGTCAACATCTGGATTTTCTGGTATACTTTTTTTCAAAATTGGTGTTGGGTCATTGAGATTATAAGTAAAGCCCTTTTCAATCTGGCGTGCTTTTTAGGAGGAGGCTAAAAGAAAGATTTGGAATTAAAAGCTACAGAATCCTACAGCAAAAAGAGTTTGCAGGTGCCTCTTCCATCTCTGTTATAGTTCACACCAATTTCAGGACCAGACAATCCAAAATACAATTTTTTAAGAAGTCTATTTGGTCATCTTAAGCTTGACTGCTGTTTTTGTTCAGTCTCTCAAGAATGGTTAAAGCTGCAATAATTTAAAAATAGGGTTGTTGTGAGTGTTCCAGGATGTATAGCCATGTTCCAGAAGCATTCTCTCCTGACGCTTCGCCCACATCTATGGCAGGCATCCTCAAGAGGTTAAAATTTAAAATAGAAATTAAAAATACAGTTTGTCAAGTCCTCTTAAACTTGAGTGTCTGGTAAGTTTCTAAATCTCTATTTAGCTATTCAAAAGTTCAACCTAACACAAACATGGGTTATATTAAAGGGTTACTGACATATGAACGCCTTATAAACATTATTAATATCAACCCTAAATCAGAATATAACTCAGCATCCTTTAGAATCGAAATGCTAAAATCCAAGCGTCCACATAGGTAGCTGAGAAAGTTAAACGTTTGCTTTCTGATGGTTCAAAGTACACAAAGATTTCACGCACAAAATTATTACAAATATTGTATAAAATTGCCTCAAGGCCAAGTGTAGGGTATATATGAAACCTAAATTAATTTCATGTTTAGACTTGGGTCTCATTTCCCAAGAGATCTCATCCAAAACACTCATGGCCCTAAGCATTATGAATAAGCAATACTCGATCTGTTCTGTAAATAGCATATATTATTTATAACTGTTATTAAAGGCAAGGGGATGACTTACCTTCTGTTCCAGAAGAGAGCAGGAAGCAGTCTGCTGATTTTTGTGCTGGCTTGGTTTCCTCCCTACATTCAATGAAAATGAAAGTGAAAGAGACCGGAATTGTGATGTTTCTCATATGTTGCTAACAACATTGTGTAACAAAATTTGAAAAATGTTCTGTTCCTGATTTAAAAGTGTTTTCCTGCTTAATTGTGCTGTGCATACATTGAAAGTAGTTGTAGTACCGTGAGGAACAAATATGTGCAGTTTGACAAGAGAGACCTTTATTTAATAGCACTCAACAAGCCTAACTCTTATTTAAAAATAAGATACCTCTTGAGCCTATTGAGCCTTTACAGTTGCTTGGATTCCTGACTTGTAGTTTTTGGACCTTTGGGGATTATTTTTTAAAGAATTGCTTACAGAAGAAAGCCATGATAGTTAAAATGAATGTAAAGAGCTATAATCAAATGTAATACATTCTTTTTTTGACAGCTAAAACAAATCTGAGAAAACTGGTAGTGTAACATTTAAAGTGCTTGGAACAAGGAGACCCATATTACTATGGGCTACTACAATCGTTCAATATAATTGTCTTACAGGATTGTTGTGGAGGTTAATAGGAAAAAGCCATATATCGTGGGCATATACATTCCTAGTGTAATACAAATAAAAGAGCAATAATATTAACATTTTTGGCATTCACAAACACTTCTAATAGTGTTTCCAATAACATACTAGAATACTCTTAACAATTAAAAGCTTGTACTTTTTACATTTCCATTCTCTCACCTTAATAATTACATCCTCCCACTTCAGACTTGTGCATAAATATCTGTCTGCTGCTTGCATCTCAGGAAGTGGGTTGCAGTCTGCAAAATCTCATGCCAAATAAAACCTGTTAGTCTTCAAAAGTAGTTATTATTGGCTAGATAAAAAAAAATCAAAATAGTTCAAATTCAAAGTGACACACTCCCTCCAACGCCATTCTTGGGTTTCTCAACAAAATCCCTTTCTACATCCCCCCGTTGTAGCTGCTGCATCTTAGAGTGATAATTAATCTGCATAGAGCTCCCGAAATAAACGTAATTGTTTTTGGATTTTATGAATGGGCCCATTAGAAAATGCGTAAGGATGTGGATGAACTACAACTACAGTCATGCTGGGTCAATCTCTCCCCCAAACCCCGCCAGTGTATGATTCACTGCATACATATGAACCCATGAGAACTCAGTCATAGCCAGGAAAAGAATTAGAGAGACAGCAAACTATTTTCTGGAAATTGGTCTCTGTTTACACTTCAGTCACTAATATCATGAGGCCAGATAGGTTTCGACTTTCGGTTTTGCTTTTCAGCAGCCATAACAAGAATTTCATAACTTCTATTTTCGTAATGTTGAGCTATTCAATTCCAGAATTAAGACTGAAGTTGTTCTGCTCAAATCATTTTTGTGTTTGGGAGGGCATGCAGAAATTGCATAATATTTGTTTATTTACAGTATTTATATTCCACCCTTCTCACCCCAAAGGGGACTCAGGGCGGATCTCATTATATACATATAGGGCAAACATTCAATGCCCATATACACATAGACAGAGACAGACACAGAGGCAATTTAACCTTCTCCTGAGGGGATGTTCGATTCTGGCCAAATAACATTCTTTTTAAAAGTATTCAAATGGTTATCTTTAGTATTTAAGGTACTTTGCCTTCCTGATAGTTTGCCTGAACCTAAGCGCTTCCATCATATAGCAGCTTTTCAGTTGATTCTGACCATTGTTTTGTTTTCATACAGCGATTTGTAGAAGGCATTCAATGCAGGAAAGTTGTAAGAATAATCCTGGGTCTAACAGGAATGCCGAAACTTGCAGTTACAATGCCCAGCCTAGAGCTGCACATTCATGATTAATTTGTATTCATAGTCTATATATATTCAATAGCGTAGGGAATACATAGGCATCCTAAAAGTCCCCCAATCTTGATTTACCAGGCATCAAGAAATGAAAGATGAACTCTGAATAATTAAGTAGCTGATCTAGAATCTCAACCATGCCAGTTCAATTCTTCCTTGTATTTTCCTTATTTCCACACTGTTTGTGGGTTCAAGCACAGTGATATCTAAATGCGCCATTATTCCCTCACGCTTTTCTGACACAGGGCTTTTGACCATTAGTTTTACTTCCTTGAGATAGGCATACTGTCAGCATTTCCTTAATTTTATCCAAAATGTTTATTTCAGGAAATACTTCACCAAGAACTGAAGCACCTCTATGTCTGGTTCCTTATCAATACGGTGATTTCCAAATAAATCTATTTACCTCAACACTTGATCCCCTCACTGGATCATTCTAAGTATGAAGGATAATCTGAGAATAGACTTTCCTAAAACTGAGTAAAACTACCAATATAACTTTAGAAAACCAACACAGATCTTAACTTATAGAACTGTGTCATGTGAGATATAGAGTTAAAAAGACCTTTTTATTACAACACCAAAGTGTCTCCATTATATTGTACAACTCTCATTTCAATATCTTCCGTTTTAGATGAAGTACAAGAGAAAAGGCACGTGCCAAGGTTTGTAGTAATGTATCAGTTATTGCCTGCCTTTATACTTATGTCAGAGTCAGGTTTAACAAACTGAGTATCTTTCGTGATACTACGGACATTAACAAGAAAATCTCTAATACAAGATTTAGCTGGTTAAAAAGGTCCTCTTTGGTCAAATTCTGACCCATACATAGCTATTTTTTTCATTGGTTATCATCACCTTACTATAATTTCCTCTGAAAAGTAGACAACGCTTGGTAGATTTTGGAATCTGCACTTTTTATTGGAGTATCACAGCAAAAAAGAGAATTATTTCTGTACCCCCTTCCCTCTAATGCTGAATAGGGAGGGGAAAGGGCAGAGAGGAACCCATCATCCCGCTCCCCAGAGTAACATGTTTTATTTGTTTAAAAAACAATGAATGGCAACAGAAAGAACAGATTGTGTGGAAATAAAACACATCATTGTGTAGGAAAGAAGAATGTTCTGGAACCCACCCCAGAGCAACGGAATATGAACACTCAAGGTTATCGTATAGTCTTTTCCTCTCAAGAGGAGGACATTTGGCTGCTGCCTGCCACTTGAAATGTCTTTATTTGTTGAAGGCCCAACATGTAGATGTAGCAATAAGAGATGTCCTTGGCTGAGACTTACGTTGTAAGATGAAAGGAAGAGTTTTTTTTGGTGCCACATGCTACTATGTAATTTTTTTTTACTTTCAGATTGAGAACAGCCTGAGAAATCCAAACAGGATGTGCACATGCGAGAGTAAAAGGTTTCCCTTCACCCAATGTCTTTGAAAAACAATCACAACCTCAGCAGGAGAATGAAAATGCAGTTGGCAGTGAACGGGAGGAGGGCAGCGAAAAAGCGACTTTATTCTGCCCTAGTGCTATTTTGTAACTTCACACTTCTCCAAGGAGAGCCTTGAAAAGTTGTCCACAGGCTCTCACAGGAATCTGGCTTCAAGAGACAAGTCATTAAAGCATAAAGCATGCCCATAGGAAGGACTGGAATAACCAGGAGGATGCTGCATCTACCAGCAATTGCACAGGAACACGAGCCCCCAAATCCTTTATCACAGCATTCAGGAGTCCAAGAGGAAAGGAGCGCTTCACCGGGCCATCACGGGGCATTGGTAGGAATCCATAGGGCATAATTCTTGCAGAACTGGGCCTGGATGTAGGTAATTAAAAGCTTTCTCCAGCAGCCAAGGGGAATTCCACCCATGGAGAAAAGTCTTTCTAGATGCGGAAACTCTCCTCTTTGCCATCAATGTGTTTAAGGCGGAGGTACACATCTGTGCCAATCCCCTGCATGGACTGGAGTGTGAGGGAGCCTCCCAGGTACTCGGCATAAGCACGGGAGGTGGGAAGCCCAAATCCAAACCTGTGAAAAAGAACATGGGAATAGGTAGGTAGACACTTGCTGAGACATAGCAGTAAGAAGCAGCAAGCAAAGAGTCTTTTGTCCCACTACCAAACGTTGGAGTAGAGCAAACTCTTCTGCAGTCCTTCACATTCACAGATGGACAAACCCTACTACTTCTGTTCCATGGGATACTACTGCCTTGCAATGCAAGTGTGTGGGATAATCCTACAAAGGATCACTGCTTGAAAAATGATCCCAAAACCAACCAGAGTATCACATGTAACTGTATCAGGGACAATACACATTGGCACATTTAACCTGATTTTGCCACAGATTTGTGTGATTTGCTTCTGTTGTTCAGTATAAAAATGGAGCTTGGTAATGGTGGTGGGGGATGGCTCCCTGAGAATCTTGTTTTCTTGTTTTTTTACATGGCAAGTTGCTATCCATTAAGGTTTAAATGTTTAGTTATTTATTACTTACTTATTGTTTTTATTTGTATCCTGCTTTATCTCTCTCAAAAAGAGACTCAAAGCAGCTAACAGTAAAAACAGTACAATATATAGTTTAACCTAGTTTAAAATCTAGAAAACCTAGTTTAAAATCTAGAAAACATACAAACATTATAATAGAATTAAGCACTGAAACAATTAAAATTTATTAATATAGCTAAAACACTTCATAGCATCCCCTGGCTCAATCTTTAAAAAAATCTTTTTTAAAAGCTTTCCTGAAAAGAAAAGTTTTTAGGCTACCTCTGGAAGGGCACAGGGCAGAGACCATTATGGCTTTCCTGGGAAGAAGGGAGTTCCAGAGTTGAGGAGCAGCCATTGAGAAGGCCCTCTCTCACACGCACCTATGAACCGACATTGCAATAGAGGTCGGGCCGAGAGAAGGGTCTATCCTGAAGATCTCAGGGCCTGGGCCACATAAGATCACAAATACTAAGCAGAAACTTTAGAGATCCCTTCCTTTTATGGCTTTTAACCCATGTACATTTATAGGCATCCCCTTTTTAGACGAGTAGGCCTAAATCCAACATTGATGACTGCTAAGTCAACACTTTTGTGAACCCCACTGATTGAATGCATCTGTTCTAAATGGGATTAACAACTGAGTTTAGATCACAATTCCATATAAAAAATCTTTATTTATTTTGCCTTGGCTGCCAGAAACCCCACCTTTCCTCCCTTTGTGCTCACCCATGCATGGGCCCCGACTGGGCACTATTCCCCATTTCCACCATGTTTCCGAAGAGGGTGTTCAAGCGGGGATCCTGAGTACTTGCTTCAGCTGTGGTGAAGTGGTAATCAGTTACCTTCTCAACATGATCATGAGGAATTCCACCCCCTCGATCTGAAATCCTGTTATAAAAAGGACCATGATGTAAAGAAGCTGTGTATTGCAGTCTAGGTTATTTATACCTTCCATTCCTGCCTCCCACCAACATGAAGGGTGTCTCCTGGAGTTTACCTCTCTAGTACTGTTCAGTGAATTTACATGTGTCCACAGCATTATACTACAGTGACCACGTCCCCACCATAACTGTAGAGATTGGTGGTGATCTTAAAGCTACATTAAAGACACAATCATTATTCCACTGTACCGTATGATCAGGTCAATGTCATTGTTGGCAATGGTGATGACTATGTCTGGCACATTGTAGGGTGTATCCAGGTGAGATTCCATAGTGGCTCTGAAAGGAAGACAGCAAGACAGAATTCAACCTTAAAAGGTATCTCAACACTGTTCCATTTGGTGTTATGCAAAAGTTCTTCCTGTATTCAGAAAACCCTTGAAATTCAATGTAAAAGTCTTGTAATAGAGAAAAGTCTTGTAATTCAATGAGGCAGGAACATATAATACCTGCCAACCCTTGTGAAACGTAAACATAACAGCAGATCAATGTTGCAGATTTTTAGAATAGGAACAGGCAATCACAGCAGGTTCAGGGGCCACATTTCTGTTCAACTAACTCTCCATAGCTATATTATTTGCCCAAAATGCCCTAAAATGGGGAGGACAAAAACTAAAAGTAGCTAAATGTCTCCACCTATTTTGGATTTTTTTAAAAACACTGAGAATTGAGTTTTGATGGGAGGGTGCAAACTGTTAAGAGTCTCACCATTCCTGCACTCTAGGAAACAGAGTTTTCTTTTTCTGTTCAACTACCAAAATGACAGTGTGGTAAATCTGTGGGTGGGTGGGTATTAAGGGCCACAAAAAGAGCTTTTGGGGCCACATGTAGCTTTAAGGTTGCATTTGGCCCACTCCAGTTTGGGGGGGGGGGGAAGAGGGGAAGAGAGCGAGAGAGAGAGAGAGAGAGAGAGAGAGAGAGAGAGAGAGAGAGAGAGAGAGAGAGAAGTCTACCACTTTGCTGCAAAAAAGAAGGGGAAAGGTGAACTTACCGCATTGCATTTTTGAGCAATTCTGGAAGGATGTAATCAAGAGGCATGGGGATGAAAGGAAAGCGGGCGGCCACATGCCCATTGATTCTCACTCGGGGAGCGTTCCCATACTTGTGCTCACAGAGACGCCTAGAAAGCCATATGAAGATAGGATGAACATAAATCTATTCTTTCTGGCCTTCCTAGAAACAACCTATACTACAGCAGTGTTGCATGTCTAAATACAATCTCCTCATTCATCTTGTGTCTGATTAGTTTAATCCAAGTTCTGAACTTGTAACATGAAGCTTACTGGACAGCAGTACTCCTTTACTATAAGTGTGATTAATTTTCCTTCTATCAAGTCTCAGCTAAGCCAAGACATACGATTATTGGTGGGCAGGAGGCATCATACTTTATTTAATAGGACTTTGAATCAGGGATGCTGAATTTTGCAATTCGTGTTTAGCAGTATGATATTAAAGATGATGCCTTTATTATGCCATGATTTGTATCCATTTTACACATTTTAAGAACAAAAGTAATATTTTTAAAAACCCATTCATACCTACAATTAATTGCTTGTCCCAACCAGAACGAGCCTATTGCAGCAATTGAATTTACAAAAGTGTTTGAATTGCTAGGTGTCCGCTGATTCAGTTAGGACAAGCAACTGGATTTTAGTCTTTAAATATGCACAAGCTAATAAAGAAAAAGAAAAAGAAAGCATTTTGAAAAATTGTCATAAGTAAACAAAGCAATTGCATAAAGTGGAACTACACAACTTGGCCACGAGGGGGAAGTCACAGACTGCTGAAAAAACACCAAGAGTAGGAAAAGACTTCATCATTTAGTGGGGGGTGGAGGGGGGGAGGAATAGCAAACAATACCTGGCAAAATCCACCCATTTCTCAATGATTTTCTTTGGAGACAAGCGCGTACAGATGATCCCAACAAAGTCTGGCTGCAGAAACAGATGAAAAAAAAGAAACTGAAATTTAAATGGGGCATGACAGACTTCATCCAAATTTGCAAATGAGTGGTTTATATTTATTCACATGATTTTTAAACTGTTTTAAGTGTTAAAAGATTGATGTGTTTGTTGTTTTGTTAACTTATGAATCAGAGTCCTTTAAGCCATTGTAACCTCAAGCAGCCCTGCTCAGGTCTTGCAGGCTCAGGTCTCTTGCCTCCCTGATTATCCAACACTAATTGGGTATAATGGCAAACTGGAATATATCCTGAAAAGATTGAACAAGATGATCAAAGCTCTGAAAATCAAACTCTATGAGGAAAAGCTTAGGTTATGGGTTTGTTTAGTTTGAAGAGAAGAAATCTGAGATGAGATGTGATATCCATCTTTAAATATCTGGAGAGATACAGATATAAAGCAAGCTTGTTTCCCGCTACTCCAGAGACTAGAAGCAATGGATTCAAATTACAGTCCATGATATTATACCTTAAATTTAGGAAAAACATGTGAGAGCTATTGGACAGTATAGACTGCATTGGAAAGTCATGGACTCTTCACCTTTGGAGGTCTTTAGACCGAGGATTGATGGGCATCTATCAAGAGCGCTTTAGTTGTATATTCCTACCTGGCAGAAGGCTGGGCTAGATGGCCATTGTGGTCTTTTCCAAGTCTAAGATTCTATGCAATAATGCTTTAGATGGTTTGGTTCAGTACAAGGTGCTTCTTCTGTTCATAGGCACAGAAAATCTACATCTAAATCGAAAATTACTTTTCCCAGGGGTCACTGCTCACTCAAAGTTATGCAATTAGGGAATACATATATACCTTATCCTCATGTAAAGCAAGGTGGTGTATGGCCAACATCCGGATACCCAAGCGGGAGGTAAGAGTCTTGTCCAGAAAGGAACGGATCACTTTCTCATCCTAGGAAAGCAAAAGAAAATCTAATCTAATAGGCTGCAGTGTGGCCCAAGACCTCATTAGTGGTTATACCAGCTCCATCTGGAAGGTGACATTTCCCCCCCTTTCTTGTAAATCCTTTTCATGTGAATCTTCAAAGAATAACAATGTGCAAGGTATAGAGATGCCAAATCACCTTATTATTTCATCTGTTTTGCCCTCATTATTCTGTGCTGGGGTTTATAGTGAACAGAACAAAGGCAAGGCTAGGCTCAGAACATATAGCACATTTGGATAAATATTCCAGGAATTCTGGAATCCAGACTCAACTTCCATGTTTTTCTTAGAAGTTACAGCCTCTGGTGCCGTATTTTTAAATTATCTTTCCCTCTCAACCCTTTTTTCAGAAACATGGTGAATCTTTCAATACAGTCTTCTTGGGCTAATGAACCCCAACTCAAAACCGCTCAGAAAAAATGAGCCTTGGAGCACTATATCCCAGACTGGATTATCTAAATTGCAACTGGAGCAAGTGCTCTAGGACCCTTAAAGGAATCAGAAATTCCATAATGCTGTTAGGACCAAATAAAATACATGCACACACACACCTGGTACAATGATTCAGTCATGTTCCTTGAAGACAAAAACAGTAGATCTCTCTCCCTACCCCTTCATCCAACCCCAGTCCTTGTAATGATTACTACACACTCTGTCACATCTTTCAGGTGCAGAGAAAACAGGATAGAAAGTAACATTTTGACATCAATGCTTTGCAGACTCTAGCTCTGGTCTTGCCAGCTGACACTTAGTCAGGAGGAATATTTAGAGCTGTCATGCATGCTAGCACCTACCAGGGGGGTTTATACATGTGTCCGAAGAGAGGCCTGATTTTAGAACTAGACTAAGGGTTCAACCACTGTAATCCGGACTTGCCTGTATGTGCTTACGACACTCCCGTAAGCCCTCGGCCAGTAGCGTCACAACATCCTTGTGGTCATCTAGGAGTTGGCGGACCAGTATGCAGTACTGGGCCTCAGCTTCTTGGTCCTTAATCTGTTCAGAGGGAAAAGGACAGGGAGTAAAATGCCTATAAAAATCAATGCATGGGTTGTAGGTGGGTGGGGGTAGAGGAACAGAACACACATATAAACAAGGAAGACATCTGGTCCCACTCAACATGTCCCACTTTTAAGTAGGAAAACACTGCACAGCCATTAGTTTTTTTTTAAAAAAAGTGGGTATATTATAAAGAATATATCTTCAAGTCACCTATTGACTCATGGCGACCCTATAAACATCACAGGGTTTTCTTAGACAAGGAGTATTTCTTAGATAAGGAGTATTTGGATATGGTTTGCCATGAGCTTCGGATTATAGCCCTGAGTACTTGGTGCTCTCTTTGAATTCCTAACCAGCACTGGCTCCACTTGGCTTCCAAAATCAGACAGGATCTGGTGCTCTCTGGGCATTTAAACATTTTATAACTAACTTCCAATAATCATGCTTGCATCATATGTTCATATTTTATTTGGATACCGCAAAATGTATTTTGTGTTATCTCCCATTTATAGTTTCCTTATGTTCCACGACTGAAGCATACTTACTGGGGGGAATTCACTCAGCTTCTGGAACGCTCGGATGTAAAGTTCATGCTGAAAGAAGGAAAGGGTAATTAAAGCAGAAGAACAGATTACAAAATTCACATAGTCCCAAACTGTCAAATTACTTTCTAATTTCTTGGAAGCATAGCTCTTTATAAATTAGAAGCAAGAAATGATAAGAGCCAGATTTCCTGGATTTCAACAAGGCAGCATTAAATGAGATATTTAAGAAAATTCCATAAAGGAGTATGAAGTAGTCTGTAAATAATGTAATTATATTTTTAGCAGTTTACCCAGCTTGGTTGCTATAATGCACCCATCTCCACCATGATAAAATTGAAAGCTGAAAGAGCGACTGAATTAAGGCTAGCCAATGAAAGCTGAGTTCAGATTGGAAACATCAGCATCAACAGGACTGAAATAATTGACTTCCCTCTTCTCTAGGAAAACATCCAGTCATTGGCCAGGAAATAATATGAAAGCCTGGTAAGTGACAGGCCTTCCGGAAATTAAAAGGGGGTACATGCCAGCACCATTAATTGGGGAGACTCTTAAAAACTGTGTGATCATCTGCATATGTAAATCGACAGGTTCTGATCCAGAGGCCTCCAGGTGATGGGGACTGCAACTCCCAGGAGGATAGGCCAGCACAGCCAATGGTGAGGGATGTTGGGAAATGCAGTTCAATGACTTCTAGAGAATTTTATAATTCTCACATCTGGAGACTTCCACAGTTTTGTTCAGTCTTTATTCAAATCTATTGTTAAGGCATCCTGATAACCAGTGTGGTATTATTGTGCTGCTTCATTGCCACTTTATTTGAATGTCCACTTCCTATCAGTCTCACTGCCCCAGTCCCAATACGATCCAACTACTACTAATCATCTCCTTAGATGTGGGTTGGGCTAAGTCCAGCCCATGTGGCTCCAACATATGGTCTCTGAAATTCTGATCTCCTCAATTTCTTCATGCTGATTGTCAGATGAATTTCTGCCTGCAAAACAGCCAAAACATCCCACAATGTTCCTAAATACAGTGACTTATCTCCCCTGCCTCCAACCAGATCACTCTCCAAAAAAAAACACCAAAAAAAAAAAACCCAACCAAATAAAAGGCCCCAAATCAGCCAAAGTGGTGGCTGAAACACAATAGTGCAGACTGCTGGGGTAGATGCATAGAGTAAACTAGCCCACTGTCTCTGCCATTGTCCACTCCTGCTGTAGTGGTTTTCCAGCAGTTTTTAACCCACGTACCACATGGAGGATGGTGGGATTGCAACCAATAATAAAGGGGAGGCTCCGGAAGCCTTTGATGCGATGAGCAATGCGGACCGGAAGTTCATGATGCAGATAACGGGCGCTTTTCTGTAATAAAGCATAGACAGGCCAGTTGATTATACTGTTTGATTATATTGTTACCCAGGTTAACTCGAGGTCTTGGTGCCCACAGGATATTGCCCATTATAAATAAAATCAATTATTTCATATTTTTGTGCGCTGAAGGTGCTGCATGGCAAGTCAAGGGTGTTGGGAGGGAAGGTGAGCTAATGAGGTCATTTTTTGGCTAGCCTTTTTTCTTTTTCTCAGCAGAACAGCTCCAAGTTAGTCTGGGCCAGGAAGACTGCAATGGCATCCAGAAAGATCTTAAGATCTCTTCAAAGCACAACATGTTGAGGCTGCAAACACAGACATAATCTTGTTTTCCCCTCAAGGTGTTCAGGAGGCAATGGCAACTGAGTCACAGGTTGCCATAGCTACAGCATGCGGGGGGGGGGGGGAACCTTTACTCTAGTCTGCATGTCCCAGTTTCTGCCAATACCCAGGGGAGGGAGTTTTTCCTGGTTAACCTGGCTGCTTGAGCCTACTATTTTGCTGTGCTCTTGATGGAGCAAACAAGGAAACAAAGATGTTGTCTCCTGATTGCACACAAGAGATAAACAGGGGTTGCCATACCAACTGATAACAACGGGAGTTGTCATGACTGGAAAGACGCACAGAAAACAATTGCAGTGACATATCGGCCCGTTGGTATCAGCAATCTACAAGGTGGCGTGACCTCACAGAAACCATCCAAAAGCCATTTTGATTCTTGGATTAAGTTTAAGACAACATGAGAACAAAGTCAGGAAGAAAAACGGAAGAGAAAGCTCGCTCCTCTGTGGATTTGGGCTGGTGAACCATTGCAGAGTACCATATATACTCTATAAGCCAACCCGAATATAAGCTGAAGCACCTAATTTTACCACACAAAAACTGAGAAAACTTATTGACTCGAATATAAGCGGGGGTGGGGGTGGGGAAAAGTAGCAGCTACTGGTAAATTTCAAAAATAAAAATAGATACCAATAAAATTACATTAATTGAGGCATCAGTAGGTTAAATGTTTATGAATATTTACATAAAACTATAATTTAAGATAATAATAAGACTTTAATAAGATAAAACTGTCCAACTCTGATTACCTATATACTCGAGTATATTTTTTTCATGTCAGGAGCAACTTGAGAAACTGCAAGTCGCTTCTGGTGTGAGAGAATTGGCCGTCTGCAAGGACGTTGCCCAGGGGACGCCCAGATGTTTTACCATCCTGTGGGAGGCTTCTCTCATGTTCCCACATGGGAAGCTGGAGCTGATAGAGGGAGCTCACACACTCTCCCTGGATTTGAACCGCCAACCTGTCGGTCAGCAGTCCTGCCAGCACAAAGGTTTAACCCACTGTACCACGGGGGGGCTCCTTACTCAAGTATAAACCGACCCAAATATAAGCCAGCCAGGACTCTCACTCGAATATAAGCTGAGGAAGGCCTAAAGGGGCTGAAAAACTTGGCTTATACTCGAATATATACAGTAACTGGAAACTAAGCTAGATGGAACTCAAGTCTGGGGACAACAAGATTCAGGGATTCCTGGGTACTAGGACAGTAATGAATGTGGTTTGAGACTAGTTAAATCATGACATTTCTCCAAGCATATGGTGCTGTGGACTGGAAGGAGGGGAGGGAGATGGACCAGATGCTCTTTCTATTTTATTGAGTCTTAGGAATTTTATAATACTCAGAAAAGAAAGTATTGCAATTCTTACTAAAACCATCACCTGTTTCTTGCATTTATACCCTTCTCTTGATAGCAAAGCTTTAAAATTCCCATTCATTACTCATGCTATCTTGGTGGGGCATCCTCTATTCATTGTTGTGTGGAATTAGGAGAGTTTTGGTATAGGATATTGTGATGACTTGGATACAATACTGAACTACCAAATTCTTGGTATTGTATAGAATGCAAAAATAACCCTACTTCTGTTAAGGATTACTGACACCCTGAAAATAAATATGAATATGCAGTCAAAATACATGGCATAGTCTTTCCATGGATCCTCCAAAATTCCTAAAGTTCAAACATCTCTAAATGTGTAGGACAGAAAAGATCATTATGCAGAATAACTTCGTGCCCCTTGCTATGTGCAAACCTGACAGTGTGTACTATCACCATATACTTTGAGAGATAGTACAATCAAAAGAACAGAGTTATATATTCTACTTATCCAACAGAGCCATGTGGTGCAGGTTTTGAGAATCTTAAAATCATTAGTTTGGGGAAGTGGCTGGTCTCACACCTACCAATAAGTGGCTTCCATCCTGAGAACGTCCAGAATACAGCATAGTGGTGGGTGTCAACCTCACAGAAGGCTGAAGGGGGAAAAAAGAAACAAGTGTTCACATAGCATCCAAAATGCCCCCATGGAAACAATCAGGGAGACGGCACCAGCACTGACTATTCCTCACCGAATCTGTGAGACAGGGTGAGTTCCCGTCTGTCAGTTCTAGCTTGCGGGGTCATGAGAGAAGACTCCCAGCAGGATGGTAACACATCCGGCATCCCCTGGGCAACATCTCTGTAGACAACCAATTCTCTCACATCAGAAGCAACTTACAGTATGTTCTCAAGTCGCTCTGACACAATACCTCCCCCCCACAAAAAAACCCCCACAAATTAACTTTTGTTTACTATCGTTTCTTCCAGCCATTCCTTAAATCCACAGCTCCTTATAAATAGCTTCCACTTTCATCCTCTCATGAAAGGCGAATGCAGTCAGAGCATCCATATTTTCAGGCTTCATTTTTGCAAATTTCATTGAAAAAGTTCTCTCTGGAAATCTCTAACTTGACTATACAGTTAATTTCTGCTTAAACCCTTAGAGCAGACCTGCACTACCTATGGCTTTCCAGGTGTTTGGAAATTCTGGGAGCTGAAGTCCAAAACGCCTGTAGGGTGACAGATTCTGCAAGCCTGTCCTGGATCTTCCCGCATGGCTCTCCAACCAACTTCTGCTGGAAGTTGGCCACAGCACAAAATCACACAGAAGGACATAGAGCTTTTTAGAGAGAACACCTCGCTCTAAGTTCTGGAAAACCAGTGAGGGCTTCTTTTGAAGTTCTCCAGTTTGGTTCTGTAGTCAACATCGAGCAGAAACTGACCACAGAACCATGCTGGAGGACCTAGAGATTCCTAGAGATGTATTATCTCAGGATTATTATTTTTTTTTAAAAAAACACACACACACACACAAACGTTGTTAATGGTTTTTTTTTTACTTTTGTGGTGGTCTTGTGCCCCAGATTCCAGCGAATGTGGAGAGGACTACGCTGAAAATGAGGCCCATGCTACCATGTTAACAACTCTTTCGAACATATTGTATTTCTCTTCCACTGATACAGCCCAGGTGTAGACACTGTTTAGTTCTAGTGCCTTTGCTGAAATGTCAGAACACCAGGATTGGGGGGAAAATTGGTGTGCAGGTTTTATTAGTGGTAGGGCTTCCGTTTCTTACATAGGTCTTTCCCTCCTCACCTGCTTGACTGTTAAAATGTAAAGTGGGGTTTCCTCTAAATAGAAACCAGATGCTATTCCATATAATAAAGTTGCCACCTTTTTTCACTTGACAGGGTACTTCTGCATTCAAAAGCTGCACAAACAGTAAGGAAAGTAACAGCTGCTGCTTTTCTCCAAGACACAGATGTCAATGGAAGAGAAGAAGCGGCATCTGTTATACTTCTGCCAAATAAAGATGCTTAGCAATTCTCTAGGGGGAACAGAGGGCAATCACGCTGGCAAGTTGTTCCCCCTATAATACGTAGTCACAATTCACCCAGATGTCCCAACTACAATGTGAACACTGCAACCCTACTCAAATGCCTCAAGTTCCATTCATAAATGGCTTCTGTTAAAAATTGAGCGGGTAACGTCTTCATTGTGCCAAGTGATAACAGAAGCCTCTCTCATAAGGCCTTTGTATAATGCCAGACAGATGTTTTATTTAATTAATCAGTGTTTTCCCCAGGGTGAATTCCATACAGCAGAAGCAAGATTAGATTTCTCTTTGTAGTCCACAATGTGGACACCCCCCCCCCCCCCCCGCTCCCGGGTCTATGCCAATCTGTTTGGGGAACTCATTAAACGGCGGTGATTAGAAAAATGGGACCCAAGGGCTAAAAGATAATCCTGTCCAAAAACAATAGAAAATGGGTGATTTCTGGGGGAAATATAAACAACAAAGAATTCTCTGTTCCTGCTTACCATTTCTCTTCCCAAAAGTTACCAAAACACTCCTATCCCTAAATTTTAACAAACTGAGTTGGGCCATAAGGTTTTTTGTTTTTTTTTAAGTAGGCCAGAAACTAGCACTGAGGAATGGAATTTGCCTGCTCAGGCCTGTTCTTCACACAACAAATCTTCTTGAGGCTTCTAGTCCTGGCAGGGTTTGTCCTTCTGCTGCCAAGAAGGAAGAGTTTGGAGAGTCCAGACCCGCTCCTAGCTTACAGGGTGAGGCAAACTACGCCTCCAAGAAGGAAGGGGTTGAGAAACAAGAATGTTGTCCTACTCTGCCAGGCTTGTAGTGTGTTCGGACTGAGCTACATATGAGTGAGAAATACAGCTGTGGTAATGTCTTGTGCTCACCTTTTCGGCTGCTACGTCAATGGTCGACTGGTTATAGAAAGAGGTAACTGTTTTGGATCGCTCACGCGCCAGCTCATGCTGCTGATCGATGGCCGAAGAGGACCGGTATCGGAAAGCAGGGACAAAGAATGGGAACACACAGGGAGCCCGGCCTCCTACTCCACCCACTTCAAGCATCAGCAGTGTCTTCCACATCATTCTTTTTTCCACAGACAGCTAGAAGCAAAACAGAAGTGTTAGAATGGCATTTCTTTATTGATATAGAGCCTCTTTAGAATTGATATACATGGTTTTACTTCTGCAGTTTCACTTAGGGTCTCCTGTTCATGATATACCCTCTTCTTGGTATTTCGTCAATCATCCCATTTAGAACAACAGAGTACGTAATTATTCAAAGTTTCAGATAGCCATGCAAAGTCCTGGAATGCATCTCCTATGGGTATGGCAATCATATTGTAATTACAATTTTGATAGGAGTGCGAAGCATGTGGCCTTTCCAATGTTGTCAAACTGTGATGCCATTAGCCATAGACAGTATAAGCAATGATGAGGAATGCTAGGAGTTGCAGTACATCAGCTTGGAGGGGTTGAATGGTTTCCATTTCTTGAGTTAGATGGTATGCCAGTCTGACCCATCATAATTCGGTTATTCCTGTGGTATAACACATCAGCTATGTCACAGTTTCCTACTGTCTGTTTAAAGGTTTCACTCAATCATAGAGGCAGTCCTAACTTTTGGCAAGTTAGGACTGACAAAGGAAATCACACTTTAGAAGTGAAAAACTATTTAAATATGTATATCTTGTCATGAACCATAGGATCTTTGGTCATCATACCAGCAAAATTAATGCAAACCATTTAAAACAAATCAAAATGTAAACAATATAATTGAGGAAAAAATAAACAGCGGTAACAGCAAACATTGGCCATAATAAATTTAATCAATGGGATATTATTCATTTAGGATATCACAGGGAGCAGTGTGGCAGCTTGCCTCACACTCTTCCCAAACTGCAATTCTCTCACAACATTTCAATCAAGAGTATTATGTTGTGAATATTATTGGTTCTGAAGCAATTCTAATGGATAATAATTAAATATGACAAATATAAAACCAGAAAGCTAGATTACAACTATTGTATATAAGATACAGAAACAGGGTAGTAAACTAAAGCAGTCCCTGCTACTAAGCTGGAACTGAGAATAGATTCAGCTAAGTAGCCTGCAGCCTGAGATCGTACCACCAAAATCAATATGTATTTATTTCCTAAGCAATTCAATAGTGCTGTATACTTACTCCTAAAATAACAAATTACTGTACACTTCTTTCTGCTTTCTCTCGGTCTGGGCACTCTCCCCTCTGGCAGGATCTCCGTGCATCCCCTATGGGAGAAGGCTATGGATTAATTCACATATCCTGGGACATTATGAAATGCTTGACTGGCAGCCTTGAGCATGAGGACAGCTCAAGTTGCTTCATTTGAGGTGCTGTAACTCTGGTGGTCCATTCATACACAGAGGTTATGAGTACATGTTCCACAGAAGAAATGCAGGTGTTGGGTAAGATGAAGAAAGAGATGTGAAGACTTTCAAAATAGGAAAGGGTAGAGGTGCACACGCCATCTTCCAAGCTTTATAATGATAAAATCTCAGAGTTGAAAGAAACCACATGGGTCAGCTAATCCCAATTGTTTGCCATACAGAGATATACAACTAAAGCACTCTTGAAAGATGTCTATCCAACCTTTATTCAAAGACCTCCAAAGATGGAAAGGCCACCAATTTCTGAGACTATCTATTCCAGCTGAGAGGGATTTTAAGCACAGAATTGAACAAATAGGACAATTATTCCTCAACCATAAGAGTTTTGCCCTCTTCTTCTAGCGATCTCAGATCAAAGTCACATGGGACGACAGGACATTACAAAACCTGCCATAAAGAGTATGCTGATCCATTATGCTCCAATTGTGCCATAAAGACCATGTTTACAACAGCAAGCTGCTGGGAATCGCCTCCTTTTAGTGCTGGATGTGCAGATTTCACAGCATTATGTCCTCTCATACAGTGATCAAACAACTCAGGCTTCATCTAGTTTTATTGACACAAGGATTAAAATGGACAAACATAAGTTTGAAATCACTTGAAAGGAAGGAATGAGAGTGAGAAGAAGGACTCAATTTAGATAGAGCAGAAATCTCACAGGAGATTTACCTCAAGTAAACTTGCTTATCTTACGCCAGCTTCCTTGTTCTCCAAGGACAGGTAGCTCCACTTCCATCTAAAAAGCAAGAGAGGAAAAATCCAGTTACAGTAGAGTCTCACTTATCGAACGTAAACGGGCCGGCAGAATGTTGGATAAGCGAATATGTTGGATAATAAGGAGAGATTAAGGAAAAGCCTATTAAACATCAAATTAGGTTGTGATTTTACAAATTAAGCACCAAAACATCATGTTATACAACAATTTTTTACAGAAAAAGTAGTTCAATACACAGTAATGCTATGTAGTAATTACTGTATTTACGAATTTAGCACCAAAATATCATGATGTATTGAAAACATTGGTTACAAAAATGCGTTGGATAATCCAGAATGTTGGATAAGTGAGACTCTACTGTATTACAAAAACATGGTCTACAGAGGTGAAACATGTAATAATATTTTATTAAAAGTATATAGTACAGAATAAAAATGTAATTTTAAAAAACTATCCATGTACAGTAGGCCCTTGATATCTGCTGAGGTTTGGTTCCAGGATTGCCTGTGGGTACCAAAATCCATAAATCCTCAAGTCCTGTTATATGCCATGGAATAATACAATAGTGTCCCTTGTATAAAATTGCACAATCAAGATTACTTTTTCTAATTGAAGGGGGGGGGTCAAAATGTGGACGATTGAATCCATGGAGAGCCACAATCTGCTCACTGTAGCTTAGATAAGAGGAACATACCATTGTACAAGTCCTTCCCTCCAATAGCCAATGTGGTACAATCCAGACATAGGTTTTCCATCCCCAATGAAAACTAGTTGTAGGATAAGCATCTATATATTCTTGGACTCTAACTGCTGTTGGCCCCAACCAACATGGCCAGTGGGGTGAAATGCAACCGAATAACACCTGGAAGACCAAAGGCTGCATCATCTTTCCTATTTAACAAATAAAAACTATGACATGCATGACCAAACAACATCAGAGTGCAGTCAAGATGGAAAAAAATATTAATGCAGTACAACACCCAAGTTGAGAGATTGCAGTGGTTTGCTTTTGCTTGAAACTACAGGGAAGGTCAAGGTTCCGCCACCTCCTATTGCCCATTAAGATAACTGAGTGCAAACCACTTTAAACTCAGTCTGCAAAAGCTGAAGTAAGCTAAGACAAAGCGGGGAGGTAGAGAAAATATGGGACATTACAAAAACAGTTTAAAAAGTGGGGTGACAGAAGCCAGTCCCTGACAAATTGAGCCAGTCGGAGGGTGTGCTGACTTCGGACATTTTTGGAGTTGTGCCGACCTCTAAATGTTGCCAAACCGCTTCTCCTCATGTTTCTAATTATCCACTACTTAGGATGGAGAATTTACAGTTTAATGACATCTGGAGAATTTGCAATTCAACAACTGTTATGCCTTAGATTAGTTCAAACAGAGATGGCATACATACTACTGTATGTGCCCATGTATAAGTCTAGAAAGTTTACTAAAAATATCAATCCAAAAAACTTAAGTTGGGTAAATGCAAGTGCTGCACTGCAGTTCCTATTAAAAACATCTCTGAATAGTGTGGCAAAAGGCAGGATTTTGATCTGTCCCGAGAAAACCTAAGAGAAGCACCACTCCCTTCTACTTTCTCTGTTGGCCCTTTCCATTCTTTGCAGAATGACTTACAACTTATCCATGGGTCACATAAAAATCCATAATTCTGACCCCCAAACTACCCCTCAACTTATACATAAGGTTGACTTATACATGAGTTTATACCAAGTATGGGTAAACTTCAGCCCTCTGGATGTTTTGGACTTCAACTCCCACAATTCCTAACAGCCTACCTGCTGTTAGGAATTATGAGAGTTGAAGTCCAAAACACCCGGAGGGCTGAAGTTTGCCCATGCCTGGTATATATGGTAGTTACTATTCCAATTTGGAAGGAGAGAGCAGACTTAAAGAATTAGGGCATAAGATGGGAATAAAATAAATAGTTTCCACTGAATCACAGCTTTGAGAGGACAGAGAGGTCTTCCTAGAGGAAGCCCACCAAGAAATAAAATCTCCTGGCTTTCTAGGCAGGATGAAAACTAAGACACCCGGTTTCCATTTCAGGCAGAGGATGAGGCCTTGTGGCTCAGCAAACTGGAAACCAGAACTCCAGATTCCTGGCCTCAGCTGCTCCTAGGAAGGGGAAACAGGAGCAGGAGAGAGATGGGTCTCCTGGAGGGCATGAACTTATCCACTCACCCCCTGCCCATGCGGGTCCCCAGGTTCCATATGGGCACCACCTCGGAAGCAACGATGCCAAGGCCCTGTTTGTCTGGCTGCTATCAACAGAGTCTTCTGGCTCTTGGCACAGTGTACACGCACGCAGCAGCTGCCCCAGCCCAGCTCCTCCCTACGCCTCCTCCGACCTCATTTGACCGGGAGCAGCTGAAGACAGCAGGGAGGGGAAGCCCAGCAGCATCAAAAAATGCCCAGGGAAAAAGGTCCTGGGAGGTTTCATTAAGAATTTCACAACTATAGAAGATGACGGGGTGCTAATCATTTAGGTCAAGCATGGGCAAACTTCAGCCCTTCAGGTGTTTTGGACTTCAACTCCCACAATTCTTAACATCATGGCATTTTTCTTTCAAGAAAAAAGAAAAAAAAAGAACAGGACAAGCAATCTCACAAAACAAAGCTAGATTTCTTTTCTTTTTAAAAAATAATTGCAATTGTGTGCCTTCCAACAAATGAAAAAAACAAACCCTAAGATGAAGCAATTACAGGATTTTCTTGCCAAGAGTGATTCTTTGTAGATTTGTTTCCTCTAAGGCTGAGAGAGTAACCAAATAGGTTTCTATGTCCAAGCAGGGATTCAAACCCTGGCCTCAGAGGCCCCTTCTACACTGTCATATAATGCAGTTTAACCGCACTGAACTGGATTATACAAATCTACACTGCCATATAATGCTCTTCAGTGCAGTAAAATGGCATTCTGAAACTGCATCATATGGCAGTGTGGATGGGGCTCCAGTGTCCTAATCCAACACTCAAACTGCTACATTACACTTTTTTAAATCTACACTTCCTATTTAAAATGTTTCTCAGTAAAACAAATTTAAAGGCAATAGTCAGACCCATATATACTTGAGGACTATTTGTTGACTAATATTTCTAGATTCATGCACATAAAGTGCATAGGCCTTTAGGAAGTTTTTGCCATCTATTTCATTTCAGACACTATGCTTCTGCATGATGTTCTGCAAATTATTATATATCACAATCACTGCACATACCACTTTGTGAAACAGGAACACTAGAGAGAGATCCTTGTTTTCAGTGTTTCACGTGCAGCTTTCCCAATATCACGTCCCCACCACAGGCCAGTCTCGTGCGCTTTTGAAGTATGCACTAAGGGTTTTGGAACAATTGCCATTTCCTTGCCAAGTCCAGCTATTTACATTCCCCAGGTTCAGCCAGTTAAAGGGGAAAGGAGCAATGCAGGACAACTTGGACACCAGCCCAAGCTTATCTTGGAACTCTATGTAGAACAAGGCTGATCAAGACCAACTGCGGCAGCTGCCCTTTCCTTCTGAAGTCCCCTTCCTTTAATCTGCCAGACATCACTTGAAAGGCCATGGCTCAATGCTATGGAATAGTGAGAGTTGTAGTTTTTCAAGGTCTTTGGCCTTCTCTGCCAAAGGGTGCTGGTGATTCATCAAACTACGAAAGGGTTCTATGGTGTTGTTACAGCAGGTAAAATCGTATCAAATGGCATTAACTTAATAGTGTAGACCAAGCATGGGCAAACTTTGGCCCTCCAGGTGTTCTGGACTTCAACTCCCACAATTCCTAACAGCTGGTGGGTGTTGAAGTCCAAAACACTTGGAGGGCCAAAGTTTGCCCTTTCCTGCTCTGCACTATAGAATCATGCAGCTTGACACTGCTTGAACTGCCATGGCTCAATGCTATGGAATAATGGCTATTGTAATTTGGAGAGACACCAGCACTACTTGACAGAGAGGGCTAAAAAATTTGTAAAACTAAAACTGTTAGGAAGTGTGGAAGCTGAAGTCCAAAACACCTGGAGGGCTAAAGTTTGTTCATGCCTGGGGTAGACTCATCTAATGCCGTTCAATGTTGTCAAATGGCATAAATCTATGCCGGTCACATAATACAATTCCAGTCTGCAACATATGGCAGTGTAGATGGGACCAGAGCAGGCGTGGGCCAACTGTGGCCCTCCAGGTATTTTGGACTTCAACTCCCACAATTACTAACAACCTACCAGCTGTTAGGAATTATGGAAGTTGAAGTCCAAAACACCTGGAGGGCTGAAGTTTGCCCGGTCTTGGCCCAAGAGCCATCCAAGAATGTATCCACACGCTGTAGAAACAATGCAGTTCAACACCACTTTAACTGCCATGGCTCAAGTCTAATGCATTCTTGGGAGCTGTAGTTTGGTGAGGCCTCAGCTCTCTTTAGCAGCGAAGGCATGTCAAACTACAGTAGAGTCTCACTTATCCAACACTCGCTTATCCAACATTCTGGATTATCCAACGCATTTTTGTAGTCAATGTTTTCAATATATCGTGATATTTTGGTGCTAAATTCATAAATACAGTAATTACTACATAGCATTACTGCGTATTGAACTACTTTTTCTGCCAAATTTGTTGTCTAACATGATGTTTTGGTGCTTAATTTGTAAAATCATAACCTAATTTGATGTTTAATAGTCTTTTCCTTAATGCCTCCTTATTATCCAACATATTCACTTATCCAACATTCTGCCGGCCCGTTTATGTTGGATAAGTGAGACTCTACTGTACATTAATCTTAGTGTAGATCAGGCCTGGATAAACTTCAGCCCTCCAGGTGTTTTGGACTCCAACTCCCACAATTCCTAACAGCCTACCGGCTGTTAGGAATTGTGGAAGTTGAAGTCCAAACACCTGGAGGGCCGATGTTTACCTAAGCCTAGTTACATACCTTGGATTTAACTATGAGGCCCTCAAGATTTAGGTGGGTTTTGGTTCCATTTAAATCCATAGTAGATTACTCTTCATAGAGGGAGCCTGAAACCATTGTTGCCCCAATATCCTGACACAGTCCTGGCTTTGCCCTTTCAACACATCAAGCTCCTCCCTAATATTAAAAGAACCCCATAACAATAATGTCTTTCTTCCCCAACGCGCTGCACCTTTCCCTAAAATAAACAATAACAGCCCCCCATCGTTCCCTTGGTAGCAGCGACTAGAACGCCTAATCCTTAAACCTCCTCCCCCCCCATCAGCAATCATAATGGTACCTTCCACGAGGAGGGCCCTTACCGCGCCAAGTCGCAACGCCGCAGCGGTTTCCGCACTTAGGGACCGGACTGAACCAGCTGGCTCGTTGGGAAGGGGGGGGGAACTGATGCCAGGCGAGCTCTGACGGGGAGAAGCAAGGCCTTCTGGGAAATGGAGTCCTTCCCTTCCAGTACGCTCTTTCCCAGACAGGAAGTGCGCTGGTTTGAAATGGGACTCCTACAAAAGGGAAGAGCGCGGGAGGATGGGAAGTGTAGTCTTGGAAGGATGTTGGAATAATGCTTTCAGGCGCCGATTTTTCATTATTAAATCATTAAATACCCTATAAATTACTTAATTAATGTTAACTGCATTCCATCAACAGGCCGCTCCCTTCTCTGCTAAAGACCTTGCAGAACTACAACTCCCACGATTCCATAGCATTAGGTCACAGCTGTTAAAGTGTTGTAAAGCTGTATTCATTCTACAATGCAGGCAGGCCCTAAGGCTGCATCTGAACAGTAGAATTGATTCAGTTTGATGCCGCTTTAAACAGCAAATGCATTGTTGAAGGACAGAGTGACAAACCTCTTTTCAAATACTACTCTGCAATTACCACCTTTAAACCTGGGAAGGAATCCTACTGGCGCATTGCAGCACACCAAAATACCTGGGAGTCACTCTGGACTGTGGTCTGCCTGGCAAGAAGCACTGCTTGAGTATCACACAAAGAGTGGGTGCTGGAAATAACATCATGCTGACTGGCACCACCTGGGGATCAAAACCAGACACATGAAGACATCTGCCCTTGCACTTTGCTACTCTGCTGCTGAGTATGCATGCCCAGTCTGGAATACATCTCACCACATTAAAACAGTGCATGTAGCTCTTAATGAGACATGCCACATTGTCACAGGATGTCTACACCCTACACTGATGGAGAAATTATACTGTTTAGCCGTTATTGCTAAATAACTGGCAAATAGAAGGAGAACACATGGAGGCAGTGACAGACTTTATATTTCTAGGCACCAAGATCACTGCAGATGCAGACTGCAGCCAGGAAATCAGAAGACGTTTACTTCTTGGGAGGACAGCAATGGCCAACCTCAATAAAACAGTGAAAAGCAGAGACATCACACTGGCAATGAAGGTCCACATAATCAAAGCAATGGTATTCCCCACAGTAACCTATGGATGCGAGAGCTGGATCATAAGGAAGGCTGGAAAGCAAGCCAGCTGCAACAAATCATGCTGACCAAGAGGTCATGAGATCAAGGCCAGCCCGTGCCTGCATCTTGTCTCTGTCTCTGTTCTATGTCATGGCATTGAATGTTTGCCTTTATGTGTGCTATGTGATCCGCCCTGAGCCCCCTTTGGGGTGAGAAGGGCGGAATATAAATGCTGTAAATAAATAAATAAATAAATAAGTAAAGGCTGAGCGAAGGAAGATAGATGCTTTTGAACTTTGGTGCTGGAGGAAAATCCTGAGAGTGCCTTGGACCACAAGAAGATCCAACCAGTCCATCCTCCAGGAAATAATGTCCGACTGCTCATTGGAAGGAAGGATATTAGAGGCAAAGCTGAAGTATTTTGGCCACATCATGAGAAGACAGGAAATCTTGGAAAAGATCATGATGCTAGGGAAAATGGAAGGAAAAAGAGAGGCCGACCAAGGGCAAGATGGATGGACGGTATCCTTGAAGTGACTGGCTTGACCTTGAAGGAACTGGGGGCAGCGACAGCTGACAGGGAGCTCTGGCGTGGACTGGTCCATGAGGTCATGAAGAGTCGGAAACGACTATGTGATTGAGAAGCAGCAGCAGCCGTTGTTGCACCACCTGACATCCATCAGGAAGTAGCAGCCTGTAATGAAAGGACCAAGGCATTGACATCTCCGGCCCACCCTCTGTTCAGATATCAGTCAAGATGCCAATGTCTTAAACCATGAAACAGCTTCCTAAGATCTATAGAGATACTCGCAGGGAGCAAGAGAGTCCAAAAGTGGCAGGCTAAAACCCAGAACTTCAATCAGTGGTTGAGACTGGATGAGATTCCCTCCTAGACACACAGAAGACTGGGCGACTTGAAAGGCATTGAACAGACTGCACTCTGGCACCACGAGATGGGTCATCCAACTCCTGTTTAAAAACCTCCAAAGTAGGGGACCCCATCACACTCTAAGTCAGCATATTCCACTGCCGAACAGCTCTTACCATCAGGAAGTTGTTTCCAATGTTTAGGTGGAATTTCTTTTCCTGTAGTTTGAATCCATTGCTCTGTTTTAGACTCCAGAGCAGCAGAAAACATGCCCCCCCCCCCCCCCGGCCTCAATGTGACATCCTTTTACCTATTTGAACATGACTCTCATGCCTTTTCTCAGCCTCCTTTTCTCCCAGCTAAACATCTCCAGCTCCCTAAGCTGTTCCTCATAGGGCTTGGTTTTCAGCCTTTGATAATTTTGTTCGCCCTTCTCACTCAATAGTAGATGGTTTTTCAACAACACTTACATGTTTTTGGGGAAAAGGTGGTAAGGTTATTTCCTCCCACCATCACTGGCCTTGTGGGTGGTTCTAAGGACAAAAAATTAACAGCCAAAGAGAGATGTATGCTACCTTGAGCTCCACAAAGAAAAGGCTAGAATGATTTTCCAAAAACTATCTAGTGGGTGAATGCAAGCTATTCTCTTTTCCAGCAAATATATTTGTATTTTCACAGCTGCTTCTTAAAAAGCCTGAAATCAGATGATTTGCCCCCTTGAAAGCAGGACACACAATGAAAGCCAGTGATCCCAGTTAGTGCTTTCTCTTTATTTCAGGTTTAATCCTTCTTAAGTACACATGTTTTTCTGTCTGTTTGGACCCAGAGCTTTAATTCATCAACACAAGTAAAGGCTTTTTGATTACACTTTGTGCCCCAGATGTTAAGTTTATGAATCTCATAATTAATAGCGTTTTCTCATTTTTTGGCTAAGGCTGTGTGGAACTGTAGTCTAAAGCAGCCTGGAAAACACTAGCTTGTTTGCTCATCCCATTCAAATTTAGAATGTATGAAGACAATCAAGAGTCTTCCTTTCTCTGAAATGGGCACAAACAGCTAAAGCTTCTTGATAAAGAGACAACTAGTATGGGCCCAATGGAAGTCGGGACCATGTAGTGGATTAACACCAGGGTTTGAATCCATGCTGAGCCATGGAAAATCCAATGACTGACCTTGAGCAAGTCATAGGGTGCATCTACACTGTAGAATTAATGCAGTTTGACACCACTTCAACCCCAATAGCTCAATGCTATGAAATGATTGGAACTGCAGTTTTACAAGATTTGTAGTTTTCTCTGTCAAAGAGTGCTGGTGATTCACCAAACCATAACTCCCAGTATTTTATAGCATGGGGTCACACTGCGTTAATTCTGCAGTGTAGACACACATACTCTCTCAGGAAAAAAGAATCCCCCCTCTGAACAAACCTTATCAAGAAAATCCCATTATAGGCTTATCTTAGGGTTGCCATAAGTTGGAAATGACTTTAAGGCATATAGGACCACCACAATGTGATCACTATCTTCTAACAAAACCAACGGGACTATACTACTAAACAATATCAATTGACAAAGGAATGCGTAAACAATCCAACTAAGTAAGTCATTTGGCAGGACACAACATCAGTGTGACCACTAACCAGGAGAAATTGTACTGCGGTTCCCAAACTTAGTGTCAGAACGTATTTTTGTATTTTAAAAAAATTGTCATTTTTGTACAGTTTGACTGAGACCTTGGCAGGAAACTCTCGAGTACCATTAAAAAGATCGCAAACTCTCAATTATGTTTAGTGTGGTTAAAAATCGCAGGTGTTTCCTGCCAAAATCAGGACCTCCCCATGACTGTCAACTTTATTTCAAATGGTCAACAATTCTCACTTTAATGCCATTTGAAAAAGCAAAACCAGCCGTAGCTATATTTGCACAAACTGATATGTTTTAGCATTGTTTTTGTTCCTATATGAAGGCCTATAAAAATAAGCTTTATATATATACATTTTTAAAAAGAAGGTCTTGATTTCTGTAGGTCAATGCAACCATCTAAGACTCAAAATAGAACCCAGAGTCCTAGTGTGATTGGAATCTAAAGGAATAGAGAAGAGGAATGCTGAAAAATCTGGTCTCACTTATTTGAGGGAAGAGGACAAAACAAGCTAAAGGAGCTAATTTATACTATACAAAAAGCCTATAGAAAGATGAGAAAGATCAGTCTAAAGCTTCACCATTCTAGCATGATCCAGGTTTTATATTCACTGCTTCTTGATCTTAGCTGGATGATGTTGCCAGGCCCGGTTGAGGTAGCCAAGGCGTTTGTAATTGAGAAAAAGCAGGGCGAAATTGAGGATGTAAGTACTGACACAAATCACACAGAAGTCATGGAGCACGAAGAAGAGGATGTAGGCCAGATAGAGCGAACCAGCAATGGAGACCAAGGATGAGCCCAACAGAGCGACGGCCGCCAAGCCACTGGTTGAGAAACCTGGGAACAAGAAGGATGCAAAGTTAAGTTACTTTCAGCCACAGAAACGAAAGCAAAAAAAACAAACAACCCCCCCCCCCCCCCAAAAAAAACCAGATTAACCTGCTACAGGCAGTTTGCAAGTTAAACATCCAACTCATAGTTAAGAACAGGCGTGAGACAACAGATAAATAAGATAAAGGTTTGTCCCTGACATTAAGTCTAGTCGTGTCCAACTCTGGGGGTTGGTGCTCGCCTCAATTTCTAAGCTGAAGAACCAGCATTGTCCGTAGACACCTCCAAGGTCATATGGCCAGCATGATTGCATGGAGCGCCGTTACCTTCCCATCGGAGCGGTACCTATTGATCTACTCACATTTGCATGTTTTCGAACTGCTAGGTTGGCAGAAGCTGGGGCTAACAGCGGGACCTCACCTGCTCCCCGGATTTGAACCACCGACCTTTCAGTCAGCAAGTTCAGCAGCTAAACAGTTTAATCCGCTGCGCCACCAGGGAAAGTATTCCAGCTCTATTCTCTGTTTTAATTTCTTAAATGTTACTTGAAATTACAAGGAAACTGACAAGAAAAATTGGGATTTGTTTATTGCCTTTTCCCCTAACAACAATAAGAGCAAATGTCAACTGTAGGATTTATGAATCAGAAGCAAGTTACCAAATGTGGAAGTGGGGTTATATAATACCATTTAAAGCAGTGGTTCTCAACCTATGGGTCCCCAGATATTTTGGCCTTCAAGTCCCAGAAATCCTAACACCTGGTAAACTGGCTGGGATTTCTTGGGAGTTCTAGGCCAAAACACCTGGGAACCCACAGATTGAGAACCACTGATTTAAAGGGAAAGGAATAAAAAGGGATTAAGGCCATCTGATAGTGCGTGTGAGGTTCATAGAATTGTTTTATTGTTTGTTAGTGTAGTTTGTTTGTGTATGTGTTCGCAGGTGTTTTGCTTGTGTATCTGTATTCTGATATAGGTTCGTAATTTGTTGTAAGAGCTACAATGTATTTGCATAAGTTTTAGCATTTTATACTATAAAGTTTTACTTCTTTTATTATTTATTTTCTTTGTAATAATAACCTTGGTTTTCAAATGGTTTGGGAGTACTGACATTGACATCTGTGTTTCTTTCACTCTGTCTTCGTTCTTGTACTTGGAAATTTTCGTGAATGTTGACATGCCTATCTTGCTCTCAGTACTGGCATTTATCACCAGAGTTGTCTAGTAGAAACAGTGATAATTCATAATATTTAATAGACACATCACTGCAATGTCACAATACTCTCTAGAGTTTAGCTGTTCCTCTGCTAAAAAATACACTGAACTAGTACTGGAGCAGAGAAAGGTTGTACCGAAACATATTTACACACAGACATATGTACACAACATACACTCTTTCACACAGACATCGCCAGAGTTTGTTTGCTACAGTCCAATTTTAAACAGACTTTGGACTATATTTCCCAGAATTCACAAGCAAGGACAACCAAGAGTCCAAAGAAAACAAACTGGTCTAGTTTTATTTTTAGATAATTGCTATTTTGTATTAAGTTCTAGCAATAGTTGTTTTATTTTTATTTTTACTTTTATTTTTTTTTACTTACAGTAGAGTCTCACTTATCTAAAATAAACGGGCCGGCATAACGTTGGATAAGCGACAATGTTGGATAATAAGGAGGGATTAAGGGAAAAGCCTATTAAACGTCAAATCATGTTATGATTTTACAAATTAAGCACCAAAACATCATGTTTTACAACAAACTGACAGAAAAAGCAGTTCAATATACAGTAACATAATGTATTTACTAATTTAGCTCCAAAACATTGCAATGTATTGAAAACATTGATTACAAAAACATTGACTACTAAAAGGCAGACTGCATTGGATAATACAGAATGTTGAATAAGTAATGGTTGGATAAACGACTCTACTGTATTTTGTTTTGATGTAATTTGTTCACATGTTTCTTTATTGGCATTTAATGTTTGCCCTAAGTGTTGGAAACTGCCCTGAGTCCCTTTTTGGGGAGATAGTGCGGTCTACAATAATAATAATAATAATAATAATAATAATAATAATTATTATTATTATTATTATTATTATTATTATTATTAACCCACCCTCCCCCCACCCCAAATTGAGGACTCTCTTGATTTTATAGCATGCATAGTTAAATATATGGTCCTTTTTATTGTAATGAATATTTTGTTCCTGTATGCATCACCCTGGAATCTTTATGAATGAAGAAACAAATGTTATCACTCACCCAAAAGGACCTGAAGAATATAAAAAGCAATCCCGAAGATGCTATTCGGCTGGTTGAACACACTATCGGATCCCAAGAGGCCTGCCACCAAGCCAAAACCACGACCCCACCTGGAAGGAAAAATGGAGGAAGGAGATATGTTATAGAACAGAAAGCAGTGGCGATAATAATAATAATATATTGGATTGATCGTGATGGGCAGGGAGATGTAGAACACCACAATCGGCCTTGGCCAGCAGGACTAATGGTGAAGGATGATGAGAGCTGGAGTCCAACCACCTCTAGAAGGTCAAATGTTACTCATCTCCGGCCTAAGCCTAGGTTCCAGGGATCAATGGGTTTGCTGGCATGGTCCTCTCAGTGTGTATTTACACCAGGCATGGGCAAACTTCAGTCCTCCAGATGTTTTGGACTTCAACTCCCACAATTCCTGGCCTCAGACCCTTTCCTTTCCCCCCTCAGCTGCTTCCAGGTCAATCGTTGGTGGAGTTCAGGGTGCTCACTGATTGCAGGTAAACTATACATTCCAGTACCTACAACTGCAAAATGTCCAGGCCAATTCCCCTCAAAAACCACCTAGTATTCAAATTTGAGTGTATTTGGTATATATGCCAAGTTTGGTCCAGATCCATCATTGTTTGAGTTAATAGCGAGCTCTGGATGTAGGTGAATGACAACTCCTATACATTCCTCCAAAGACTCCAGTATTTTTTTTCTTGGTCATGAAGGTTCTGTGTGCAAAGTTAGTTCCAGGTCAATCACTGGTGGAGTTCAGAGTGTTCCTAGATTGCAGACGAACTATATATCCCAGTACCTACAACTCCTATAAATCATGGTGAATTCTCCCTAAACCTCTCTCTCTAGTATATTCAGTTGCTGATCAATTCCTCTTTTTGCTGTGTGCCAGAGAAGAATAGGAAAGGGGTATGGGAGAGGCAGTGGGTGGGGTCATGCAAATTCCACACTAATAATAATAATAGGGGCCCCTGATGGCACAGTGTGTTAAAACACTGAGCTGCGGAACTTGCAGACCAAAAGGTCCCAGATTCAAATCCCGGGAGCGGAATGAGCACCTGCTGTTAGCCCAGCTCCTGCCAACCTAGCAGTTTGAAAACATGCAAATGTGAGTAGATCAATAGGTACCGCTCCGGCGGGAAGGTAACGGCGCTCCATGCAGTCATGCCGGCCACATGACCTTAAGATGTCTATGGACAATGCCAGCTCTTCGGCTTAGAAATGGAGATGAGCACCAACCCCCAGAGTCGGTCACGACTGGACTTAACGTCAGGGGAAACCTTTACCTTTTTAAAGCCTTTTCAGTAGTGGCGCCATCTCTCTGGAACACCTTGCCACCTGAAGTTTGTGCCTTGCGGGACTTGTCGGCCTTCCGCAGGGCATGTAAGACACACCTGTTTCAGCAGGCTTTTGAGTTCTGTTATTGATGTTTTAAAAGGTGCTTTTACGATGTTTTTAAGATGTTTTAAAGATATTTTTAAATTGTTGTTCTTGTAAGCCACCCCGAGCCCTAGGGGAGTGGCGGCATATAAGTTTGAAAAATAAATAAATAAATAATTTTATTTTTGTATCCCGCCTCCATCTCAGGGCAACTCACATGGGGACAAGCCAAATCAACATAAGACTAAAACATAAATCAGTAAAATTAACATTAAAACCAAATAAAACAACATGAACAACCATTTAAAACCCAAACAATAATAATTGCTGGAATTCAGAGGATAGGGGTTGGTGCATAGAACCAATGGAGAGAGTAAGAATCATTATTACGATTTTACCATTTATGTGTTTTAAATGCAATATTTTATCCTGTATTTTTGTTTTAATTGATATATTGTATTACTGTTTTATCTTTTTATAGTGTGATTTGTATTATGTTGCCTATGTTTTGTTCTATGTTGTTTGGGCCTCTGCCCCATGTAAGCCACCCCGAGTCCCTGCGGGGAGATGGTGGCGGGTATAAATAAAGTTTTATTATTATTAATATTATTGGGGGGTCTGTGGTGGAGGACAAACAGAAAATCTTGGATGAGATTGTCCCTGAATGAAAGTCTTCACTTGGGTAGTGGGCAATGTGGTGTTTGTGGAGGACATTGGCAGGACTCTTGGACATGTTTACAGCGCTCTCTATAACCTGCAATGACATTGGAGGGAGGGCCATTGATGTCTACATTAGGCACAGGCAAACTTGGGCCTTCTTTCCCTTCAGGGGTTTTGGACTTCAACTCCCAGCATTCCTCACAGCCTCAGGCCCCTTCCTTTCCCCCCTCAGCCGCTTAAGCGGCTGAGGGGGAAAAGGAAGGGGCCTGAGGCTGTGAGGAATGCTGGGAGTTGAAGTCCAAAACCCCCGGAGGAAAGGAAGGCCCAAGTTGGGCCATGCCTGCCGTGCAGAATAATAAACATGCCCGGGACGCATCTACCTGGAAGTGAAGACGCGGGAGCAGCTGACGCTGGCGCTGAGGTCGCACATGGCGCGGTAGGCGGCGTCGCGCTCCTTGGCCGTCTCCACGTGGAAGGCGTAGGCCGAGAGAGCCAGCCCCGCCGCGCACAGGAACAGCCGCGCCGCCCGCTCCCAGCCCCAGCCCGACATCCCTTCGCCGGCGCTGTTGCTCCCGCTTCTCTTCATGCCGGCGGGAAAGGAGCCCCGGGCAGCTTCCCCTGCCACTCTGGCGCGGGACACTCGCCCGCCCGCCATTGCGCGCCGCCGCCAATCAGGGCGCAGAAAGGAGGAGATAGACAAGACGGCCAAGGGGCGGGGAAAGGAGCAAGGCATGCTGGGGGTTGTGGTCCATCAGCCTTCAAAGAAAACACTGAGCATCTCTGCTTCCTTCGGGTTGCTGTGAGTTTTCCACGCTGTATGGCCATGCTCCAGAAGCATCCTCTCCTGACGTTTCGCCCTCATCTATGGCAGGCATCCTCAAAGATTGCGAGGTATATTGGTAACTAAACAAAAGAGGTTTATAGATCTGTGGAATGATATCCAGGGTGGGAGAAGGAACTCTTTGTCTGTTGGAGGCAAGTGTGGATGCTGCAATTAATCACCTCGATTAGCACTGAATAGCCTTGCAGCTTCAAGGCCAGGCTGATTCCTTTCTGGGGGGTTCCTTTGTTAGAAGGTGTTACCTGGCCCTAATAATAATAATAATACAGTAGAGTCTCACTTATCCAAGACTCGCTTATCCAAGGTTCTGGATTATCCAAGGCATTTTTGTAGTCAAGGTTTTCAATACAGTAGAGTCTCACTTATCCAAGCTAAACGGGCTGGCAGAAGCTTGGATAAGCGAATATCTTGGATAATAAGGAGGGATTAAGGAAAAGCCTATTAAACATCAAATAAGGTTATGATTTTACAAATGAAGCACCAAAACATCATGTTATACACTAAATTTGACAGAAAAAGTAGTTCAATACGCAGTAATGTTATGTTGTAATTACTGTATTTACAAATTTAGCACCAAAATATCACGATGTACTGAAAACATTGACTACAAAAATGGCTTGGATAATCCAGAAGCTTGGATAAGCGAGGCTTGGATAAGTGAGACTCTACTGTATATCGTGATATTTTGGTGCTAAATTCATAAATACAGTAATTACAACATAACATTACTGCGTATTGAACTACTTTTTCTGTCAAATTTGTTGTATAACATGATGTTTTAGTGCTTAATTTGTAAAATCATAACCTAATTTGATGTTTAATAGGCTCTTCCTTAATTCCTCCTTATTATCCAAGATATTCGCTTCTCCAAGGTTCTGCCGGCCCGGTTAGCTTGGATAAGTGAGACTCTACTGTAATAACAACAACAACACTTTATTGGGTTGCTGTGAGTCTTTCGAGCTGTATGGCCATTTTCCCGAAACATTCTCTTCTGACACTTTGCCCTTAAGTAGCAATGAATAGCCTTGCAGCTTCGAGGCCTGGCTGATTCCTGCCTGGGGTAAATCCTTTTTTGAAAAGTGTTAGCTGGCCCTGATTGTTTCATGTCTGGAATTCTTCTGTTTTCTGAGTGTTGTTCTTTATCTACTGTCCTGATTTTAGAGGGTTTTTTTTAAATATTGGTAGCCAGATTTTGTTCAATTTCATGGAATTTCATAAGGTTTTCAGTAAGCAAGGAATGAATATTCAGAGATGGTTTGGCCCATTCCTTCCTCTAAAATAGAGCCTACAGGGCCTGGGTTTTCTTGATAGTCCTAGGCTTGGGGAAAGGTTTTCTATTTTGGACTGCCGCTCCTAGAATCCCCCTTTTTGGGATGATAGTCCAAAAAGTCACCTTTTTTCCCCTCTGGAAATTCTACCCTGCAGCATTCCGGAATACCGGACCAAGGACAGATATTATGTGTGTAGGTGCCTTCAAAGATGTTGACGTCTGGCAACCCCATTAATTTCAGAGAGCATTCTTAGACAAGGGATAGATATTCAAACGATTTTGCAAATTCCTTCTTCTGAAGAATAGTCTAAGCACCTGGTATATGTTGGCAGTCTCCCATCCAAGTACTAACCAAGGTTGAACTTACATGACTTCCAAGATCAGGTGGGATCTGAAGCTTTTAGGGCAGTAGTTCTCAACCTGTGGGTCCCCAGGTGTTTTGGCTTAGAACACCCAGAAATCGCAGCCAGTTTACCAGCTGTTAGGATTTCTGGGAGGTGAAGGCCAAAACATCTGGGGACCCACAGGTTAAGAACTACTGTGTTAGGGTATTTAGCTAGTCTGCTGATGCACAGATTCATCTGCGTCCAAAGAAATGGGTTTAGGACAGTTTTAAATAGTGTGTGGAATATGTTTTAGTAGTATAGCACATTTTCCTTAACAGCCAACAAGGTGGATTTAAAATTTTTTTTAAAGATGCTTATTATATTCAATCGAAACTATTTTAAAGTTGGGAGTTGGTAATTCAATCAAAAGGGAAACTATAGTCAGGAAATCAGAAGAAGGCCAAGACTTGGCACGACAGACTTGAAGGAACTGGAGAAAGTTCTCAAGTCTAAATATATCCAAGTCAGAACCATCCATTCTGTATTATTTCTACTTAGGGATAGGAAAGCTGGAAAGTAAAGAAAGTGGTAGGAAAATAGATCAACTCCTATGAAATATGGTGCTGGAGAGCTCAACTGGTACCATGGACTGTCAGAGAGACCAATGAGTCCTGAGCTCTCCCTGGAAACCGAGATGCTTAAACTGAGCTATATTGTATTCTAGGCTCACAGTGAGACAACTGGAAAAAGATTATAATGTTCAGTAAAGCAAATGGCAGTAGAAGAAAAGACTGAACTACAGGTACCTTGATTTAATCAAGGAAGCCACAGTCCTGAGTTTGTAAGATACGAGCAGAGAAGCCTATAACTTAGAAATTAATGAGAGACCATAACGTAGGTCTCTCATTCATAGCATCATTATATATCAAAGTTGACTTGATGACAGATAGCAATGAAGGTCTGGGGGAATGACAGAATTGTTCTCCCCTGACTCCAAATTTACATGAAGGTAAGCAAGAGGGAAGCTTAACTAGGAAGAGGCAATAGCCAACCACATCTGGTATTCCTTGCCAGCCCAGTCCAAGTATTAACCTGATCTGACCCTAACCTAGGTTCAAAAATGAGGTAAGATCTGTTGCTTTTAGGATATAGGTACTACAGGACTCTGTAGAGCTGTGACCAAAGGCGGTCACCCCCTGGAAAGCTTTCTTGAGATGCCATTGTCCATCCGTGTTGAGATTACTAAAACATTCGCACAAAATGACGTCAGAAAAACATAGCAAATATATTAGTCTGCTTCCTTTACGATTTCTAACCCGAAAGGTCAAGGGACAGATGTCGTATTGCTGACGTGGCCAACAGTCATGCAGGGCATTTTACAAGATACCTAGTTTCCCATATCCAGCGGAGTCATTTGTTGCTTTACTGAACATAAAATCATAAAATTTTAAATTTCTTCCTGGCCACCATGAAATCTGGCCAATGCTAGGGAAGGGGTGGTTTAATACTGAGTAATTTCTTTTAGATGGTACTGTATATTGGTATTATAAGTACAGTAAAGCAAGCTGTTCTCTTGCCATATCAGGATTTACAGAGTAGGAGATAGAGGTGGAAAGAATTAAAAAAATTGCTGAACAGGCATAAACCTACTGACCTTTCTTTGAAACAAGTAAAATTTAATACTGCTCATTGTTTCTAAAGTGCTTTCTGTGTAAGAGGTTACATGTGGCTACCACTAGAACAACTTCGTAAAAGTTGGTTAATATTAATCTGAGGGTAATATTACCCCCAGGGAGAGAAGAAAATAGAAGAAAAGTTACTAGACAGGTAAAGTTATTGCAAGCAGTCTGAATTCTGTAGAAATAAGAATTTATTGAATATATGCAGACACAGGGAAAGAATCCTCCAAAAAATGAAAATAACAAGGCAGTGGCTGACTACATGATTTGTAAATTAGGCAGTTTTCACCTTCTTTCAAAAAAGAGTATACAGTAACTAAGAAGGTTAAGACATCCAGATACTTTATCCTTGGACAATGCAGCTTGTATTTGTCAGTTTAAAATTAATCTATATTTTGAAATAATATTGCTCTATTTCCTGACCTTAGGTAATTTGTCCTCAAAGTAGTCAAAATCTCTATAGACCACATGATATGATTCCAATAATGTTAGAGGTTTGACTTTTAATAGATTGCTATTTATGGCAGAAAGTGAGCCAAATCTGATAGGAAATCCCAATTAGATTAGACTCACATAAATCAACACATATATCATACTATGGACTGAGTAGGGCTACACTAGTTGAGACCAGCAATTGATTTTAGATTAGTATTTCTATTACCCCGATAAGGCACTCAGGTGTAAAAGTTAACGATGGCAGTAGCTGTCATTCTTTCATGTTAAAGGCTTCTTGGATGCTTTCCAGTGCTTGCTGCTTGGTGATTCTTTTCCAATCTGCAGGGAGAACAGCGGGGAGAGCATCATATTCTTCAGCAAACTTCTGGTTGTACTTGTTGAATATAAACTTCCAGTAATCTGAAGCTGCAATGCTAGCATCAGGCTGTATGCGCCAGTCAGGATAGTACTGGCGATATTCCTTATAGGGATGACGTTCCCAACCCGTGTCCATGTTTATAAAATCAGTATCTGAAGTGACATCTGAGGAGCATAAGGAATATACAAGTTCCTTGCTTTCATTACATCTATACCTCCCTAATCCTTGAGGTCGATGGATCGAGGCAAAATGTTCCTGGTGATTTCCACCCCCAGCTTCACAAGGGACTTTGCAGAAGGGGCACTGTTTTCCACAGCCAAAGACACGCTTGAAGATTTCTTCCTGGGGCTTGAATGGAACCTCTTGAAGTATCATGTCAACATTCAATTTAGATTGATCTGCAAGGATTCTTTCCATTACTTCGGAGATACAGACCTGGACATCAGCTGAGAAAGAGCGAACTTTGGAAGTATTGTTGAACAGGATAATATCCAGAGACTCCTTGGAAATCACAAGCTCTTCACTCATCTCTTGGCAGAAACATTCCAGAAATTCAGATAAAGTCACTGTTTCTTCTGCAGAGCTCTCCAGGGCCACTTTGACTTCCTTTATCACAGCAGATAGGATTTCTTTTTCCAAAGCGGCCAAATCTTGGCTTTCCCCATAGTGGTCCACCAAGTGTGCCTCTATCCAAGATTTGACAAACTCCTTATAATCACTTATGTACTTCACATATTCATCAAAATTTTCATCTTCCAGCAATTTCTTCTGCACCATGAACTGAAAGAAGCTCCGACTCCCATACTGAATGGATTGCGCACTGCTGAGAAAGTTATCAACTATGTCTATGCCAAGTCTCTTGTAGAGGTAGTCCACCAAAGCTGGCTTTAAACACACATCACAAAAATTCATGGCTCTCTTCTGGCAAGCATCTTTCTCATTGTAAAGGTCTTTGAAGACGGAAAAATAGTGAGGTTTCAGGTTTTCTAATCGCTGACGGGGATTATTAGCCTTGTAGAAGGCATTGTGCATCCCCTGAAAAGAAACAGCTGCCTCTTGCAGAATGTGATATTTCACCTCTACCTCAAAGTTAATGGTAAAATAAAGTTTCTGAAAATATTTCTCTTGAAGTTCCTGATTAATCATCCACAACAATTCACGACAGTATGTTTCAACATAGTCCCCTTTCAGATTGACTTTCTTCATAACATAGTTTCTGCACTTTTCAATTAGAGACATGGTAGCAATCTCAAGTTCAACTAGACATTCTTTGAAGAAGAATTCTTTCATTTTTTTAAAGAATGTCATTTCTAGGTGCTTGAATTTTATGATAAATTGTTTCTTACCAAGTTCTGAAGTGCAGGTTAACTCCTGCAAGATCTGATTTGCCAAGCTACCCCGACTCTCTAAATCTTTCCTGAGCTGATGGAACACATCAACGTCAATTTGCCGGAGAGTTAAGATAGTAGAGGGCAACTCTGCCAATGTTTCTTTCCACATTTTCTCAAACTCTCGTTTTAGTTTCTTGGAATTCAGTTTGCATTTTCTTTCCTTGCATTCTTCTAGGAGTTTGTTCACCTTCCCTTCCATGGTTTTAAAATACTTAGCTTGCAGATTGTCTATCTTGCCTTGCCCTTTACAAATCAGAATAGTCTCCTGACACTTGTTAACTAAATAGCTCTCCAGGTGGTTGCGAAGGAATTTTGCGCTTCTAACAAAGTCTTCCTTATACTTTTCTATGAGGTGCAAATGTTCTCCACCACTCTCAAAATAGCTCTGTATGCGCTGCAACATTTCTTGCTCTCCAGCATCCAATTTGTGATAACCCTCAAGTATTATTTTATCTAAGACAACATCTTTGAGTTCTTCTAGGGAACGATTCTGAATTGAAGTCTCAGCTTTAGACACCCAGCAATATATCTCTTTCCAGAAATCCCACTCCCATTCTGAATATTTCATTGAGAGCTGGTTATATGCATCGGCCACAAGACTGTTACGGAAGCTGAAAATAAAATTTTCATGTTTTACAGCATTCCATAGGCTTTTTATCCATTCAGCAAACTGAGGGATGTCTTTAGAAGATCTATTTTGTGAGCTAGTCCTCATGAAGTCAAATAAATACCTTTTCAATTCTGACACACTTTCACTGTATCCAAGGTTCACTGGAGCCATGGGTGGGACACCATGCCACAACCCAGGAATGTACCAGTTGTCCTTTTCTGGATCGTAGTCCATAATATCAGAAAAACATACGTCTCCATGTCGTTTCTCCATTCTGGCTGCAGCTGTGGTCATTTCATTCAGCTGTTCAAGGAGGTGTTTTCTATCCCTCATGTTTTGATCATGCGCGGAAACGTCACTGACGTTCTGATGCACAAACTGACAGTTGGGTTTGTGGCCAATGTTCTCCATCCGCAAAAATGCATGGACCACAATTTGCAAGATGTCCTTCATTTCGGTGGCATTTTCCATGGCCAGGTTAACAATGGTGATATCACTGAGTCCAATAACCAAGGTCGCCAACTCATTGTCATGCTCATAACTGTCCTCCAGCTTAGCCAATTCAGGGGCTTTCAAACCTTCTGTGTCTATTACTAAGACAAAATCACAACCGATTTCCTGCTGCAGATTCTCCGAGACTCTAAGGAGTGTCATGAACGCTCCCCGAGTACATCGACCACTGCTGACCGCAAACTGCAGTCCAAACATGGTATTGAGAAGGGTAGATTTGCCAGTGCTTTGCACACCAAGAACAGTTAGAATTTGCATCCTAGATCTGCCCCCTAGCTTTTTATGGAGCTCAGTCAGAACATCAGTGACCCACTGCAGCGGGATGTTAGATGCATCTCCATCAATCAGCTCCATTGGAAATCCTTCCAGCATCAAGTCAGCAGCTATCGCTGGCAGTTGCACAAATTGCCTTTGGTCCTGTGTCTTCTTACCTTCTTTCACCATCATGTATTCTGCTTCATAAAACTGCCCCAGCTCACGCATGAAGTGTTCCACCCCTAAGGAACTGATAGAAATTAATTTGTCCAGCTGTTTTAATTGCTCTGTGTCATTACCTGTGGTGCGGCATTTCTCTTTATACTCTTCCTTCAATATTAAGAGGTTTTTCCTTGCAACACGATCTAAGTTGAATTTCATCCATTTCAGAAAGAAATGCTTCTCTGTTGGGCAAAGATGCTGGAGTCCATTAATAAATTTTGTTATGCCGTTAGTAAGGTCACATTGATTTTGCTGCGTGCGTAACTGTATCCACTTCTCCCTTAGCTGTGACTTGTAGTCTTCTGTTGGTGTGTCAGCTTGTCCTTTCATTCTGCATTGCTCTTTCTCCACCTTGGCCACATTTCTCCACAAGTCCCCTTGGAGTTTCAGCATTTCCTTCTTGTAATCTGCAACATCTCCTATTTCTTCAATGATTTCCTTGGCGTACGAAATCCCATTCTGACAGCCCAGTGTATCTGCATCTATTTCAATCCCCAGTTCTTGACTTATAGCAGACATTTCTTCTATAGTCATCACTTTCTGAGGAGAGGTCACTATATTTCTCATGGACAAATGGAGCTTCTTCACAAATTCTGTGATATTTTGGCTTTTTTCTTTCACCAGCAACTGTGATTTGGTCAAATTCAGTACTGATGCTAGTCTGTTAAGGGATGCCAGGGCTTCCATTGATTTTCCTCCTTCAGTATTTAAGATAAAGTAGAATTTAGATGCCAATTTCCGGAGAGTCAAGAACATGTTATATTCTGATTTGGAAATGTTCTCAACAAAAATAAACACAGCTGTTGACACTTCTGTTAAAAAACTGAATTGCGACCAATGTGACTCTATGTCTCCTCGCAGGTTTGCTATTGCTACAGGCTCTGGAAAAAGATCAGAGTTTTCCCTCCCTGCAGGGAAATACCAGGAAATTTCCACTAGCCCGTTACTAATCTCTCGACCAATGTTTCCAGAGTCAACATCACGGTGTACAAAGAAATCATGGTGGTGTTGAGGGGAGCTGAGGACTTCATTAAGTAATTTGGATTTGGAGAGACTACTAGTTCCCATCCGCACAAAGGAAATGGTTGGCATGGAAATAAGCACCACATTCTCCTCTCTAAAGCCTCTACTCTCAGCTAAGGAATGTGGCCGCCATTTTCTCACAATGGCCCTCAAGGCCCAGAGCATGAAGGTGCATTTGGGAGTCTCAAGGGGAGGCAAAATCAAAGGAAGGGCAAACTGGCACATAGACATTTTAAGAAAAATCTCCTGTTGAAGGAAACTATCAGAACACAGCAATATAGCGCAAAGGACATCAAGAGGGTTTGAAGAAACCTCTGTCTCTCTTTTAGGAAGACAAAATATCTCATCCTTTATGCTTTCATCTGAATCTTCCTCAGCCTTTGGCACCAGGCTTGTATTTCTTGCTGTTCCATTGAGGGCCATGAGTTTCTTCAAGAAATGCCATGGTAGATCTTCCAGCTTCTGGGGAGCCATGATTTTGAGACTTTCTGAGTCAATTTCTAGGGTTTCTCTCATGGTGAGCTTGCTTCTGCTTTGCTTGCTGAGCCCCAATTTGTTCAGGAAGCTCTTGACTTTGCCTGGTGGGAGCGAAGAAGGGACAAAACAATTATTCATCATGCAATATTTCTTATGAATTATTTTGGAAGAAGTACATTTGCCCAGAGGTGGAGGAGTGCTGGGTGAGAGACAGGAGGGAGAAACTTTTCCAATACATGTAAAATAGATTAATAAAATGAACCATTTTCTTCAAAAGTTCTCCAGAAACTGAGAAATCCTTACCTTCAGGAATATCTTCTTCCATCATATCTACTTCAAGCTCTTCAGTATTGGATCCATCTTCTAATTGTGTGAAAAAAGGAAAGGAAAATTAGTATCTCTTATTATTCAAGACACAAGAGTACCAAGTTAATTGATTAAGTTATGCACTCACAAAAACTAAGGTGCCGGTCTTTATCTGGTTAGTGACACTTCTTGCCCCAGAGGCAGAGCCGGCACAAAGTAATTTTCAAGTGTAAGTGAAAAGATTTTTGGCGCCCCGCCCCAAACAATCACTGAAAAATAAAAAAATAAAAAACGGGAAATCCAGACAGGAAACAATCAGGGCTAGCTAAAACCTCCCAACCAAGGATGCCCCCAGGGAGGAAGCAGCCAGGCATTGAATCTGCAAGGCCATAAAATGCTAATCAAGCTGGCCAATTGCAACATTCATATTTGCCTCCAACAGATGAGTTCTTTTTCCTACCCTCGTCATTCCACAGATATATAAAACCCCACTTGCCGCTGCGGTGGTGAGAAGGCGGCGATGGGAAGGCCGAGGCGGTGGCAGGAAGGCTGCAGGCGCCAAGCGTAGGAAGAGCGAGATGAACGGGGCGCCCTCTCCAACCACTGTGTATGCGCCAAGCGACCACATGGCGCATGCACAGTTGCTGGAGAGGGCACCCCACCCATCTCGCTCTTCCTCAGCTTTACGGGGCCGCCACCTGCCTCAGAACGGGACTCCAGAGGCCCCGCCAGGCCATGGAGGCAGGAAGGGCTCTTACCTGCCACCGGGGCCTCTGGCGACCCGTCCCGAGGCAGGCGGTGCGACCGAGCTGAGGAACAGTGAGATGGACGGGTCACCAGAGGCCCCCATGGCAGGTAAGAGGCCTTCCTGCCTCCGTGGCCTGGCCTGGCCTCGTACCAGGCCAGGCCGTGGAGGCAGGAAGGCCATGCCTGGGCAGAGGTGCCTCGATGGTAGCTGAAGGCGCCATCCTCTAGGGAGTGCTGTTGAGGCACCTCCGCCTAGGCATAGCCTTCCTGTCTCCGCGGCCGTGACCTAGGCGGAGGTGCCTCAACGGCGCCATAAGCAGCTGTGTACCTCGCCTAACAGGTGAACCGCTGCTGCCCAGAGGTCAATTTATCTTCTGAAGCTTTTTCTTCCCCGAAAAATGGAAAAATAATTTATGCAATTTTTTGAAATGAGGAATAAATGTTTAAGACAACATGTTCATGAATATACTGTCCCAAAATGAAGTCTAAATCTCTATCAGAGGAAGTTTTTAATGTAAGAGTATGTTCACAAAACTTCGTGACAGGTTCGCCTTAGGGTTGTCATAAACAATATGGAAGGCACACAGCAAACAAATGTAGAACTTTGCTTTAGTGAAGTGACGTGGGGTCTACTTTTCTAGACATCATCAAAAAGAAGCTGAACTACCTGCTGATGACTGTTTTGAGTAGTCTACCATTCTATGCTATTTTACTGATTTTGTATGGCCAGCACGGCTATCCTTGAATATGTTTCCTCAGTCAAGTAATGTTCAGCTGTCTAGCTGCTGTACAGAAATAAAAATACCAGTTTGGATGGACAAAAACCTGATCTAGCCTTAGAGCTTTAGGATGGTTAGAAAGACAGAAAGGTACAGAAAACATTGGGAGATAAAATTTGCATAAGATCTAGGGTAGGACAGGGGAAAAAATGGTCTTCCAAATACCATAGACCATGCTGCCTGAGGTTGATGAGGGATTTAAGCTCAACAATATCTGAAGGAGCACAGGTTCCCCATATGCTGATGAGGAATTCTGTGTTATTGGCTGAAAAATGTAATGAAAACTGGATGCGGAAAATCAGTTTTTACAGCAAGAACTATTTAAAACATGGCTATATGTAGACTGAATTCAACTTGGCAACCACTTCATTTTTCTCATAGCTTCTGAGAAGAAAGTAAGAGTATTCTTATTGATCCAAGGAACAATATTCAAAGAGTCATAACCCATTGATCCAGGTATCATGAAGACCAACTACAGGAATAAATATTTTCTACAACTTTGGAACTAAAAGAGCTTTCATAAATTAATGTTGTTCAGAGCATACCTTCAGAGTTCTTGCTTCTATTCAGTGGAGAAGAAGGCACCAAGTCTGGATTTTCTGGTTCATTCTTCTCATTCACAGCTCCAGCAGGAGGAGAGTTACAACTTCCATTTACATCTGAGCATTTAGTAGGAGAGCAAGCTAACCAAAAGATCTTCAGTTAAAAGCAATTCTATCCAGCATCCCCATCCTCCCTCTAAACAGAAAGAAAGCTTGTCCAACTGTGCATTTCAGCATCACCTCTATGAATCATGGAAATGCATACAGTCAGCCCTTCACATTCACTTGGGTTAGGAGCAGAGGACCCCCATCAAAGTAAAATACTGCAAATAAAAGAATTGCTCTTTTTTACCCAAAGGAACACCTTTCTAAGACGATCTAGGCCTTCCAGTACAAATCTATCTATGGTCAAATACTGCTGAAAGCTGACCATATAATTTGCACTGGGGGGCCTAGAGATTCCTAGAGGAGTCTTCTCAAATTATCTTATATCCCATCTGTGTCCCAATAATGGGATTCAAAGCAACTAACAACAGTGTAGAAAGCAACTAACAATAGATGTAGAAGATCATTTAGGTCCCATACTTACTGACTTACTCCACGTGATTCAGGGAAGTTATTGAGGGCTTAACTTGCACTTATCCCTATCTCTAACTTTCCAGAGACTTGGCCTTCGCTTTTCCCTCCTATGGGACATGAGAATCCTATATGCATACACGCATGCGCGTGCACATTAAGCAAAGACAGATGAAGAGAGCGTAGAAATGTAGAGAAAGGAAAATGAAAGGTTCTATTCTAAGCAAGAAATCTTACATTAGCAGAAGGGTAGCTTATACATGTAGGCACCTTCCTTCAGATTATACTTAGGAGTACAGTTGGCTTCCCTAAGGCCCCTTCCACAGAGCTGTATAAAATCCACATTGAACTGGATTATATGGCAATGAGGACTCTGATAACCCAGTTCAAAGCAGATATTGTGGATTATCTGCCTTGATATTCTGGGTTATATGGCTGTGTGGAAGGGCCCTAAAGAAACTCAACATCTAACCCATACATGTTTCAATGAAAGAAGGTGGGGCAAATCAAGTAGCACAAAGGGCACCAGAAGAGCTGAGGTGGAAAGGGTCAGAGGAAGCCCTTGGGCAATAATGGTGGTTCCCCAGCCACACTTGATCTCCCACCAATAAACTGAATTTCTGTGAATAAGTTGTAACAAAGGGGAAACTCAATATCCTGTTGACCCCAAGCCAGGTCCATAACTGATGACTAAAGTCAGAACAACTGAAAACAAAAGGTCTAGAAAGGGAAAACTGGGGAAAGTAAAGCCTTGAGCAACTCAGTATTATGCAAACAGCAAAAAAAATTGGAACGAACTGGGTCCACAGTTCATGATGGGTGTATGATGCAACTTCAGAGATAAAAGAAATCACCAATATTTCATCAGTGCAAACCAGAAATGTAAGTATTTCACAGAAGATCTAGGAGACTTATTTCCTTTCAGGGTCATTTTAAAGCCCCTTCTAATAAAGCCCCTGCCATATAATCCAGATTATCAAAGAAAATAATCCACATAATCTGCTTTGAACTGGATTATATAAATCTACACTACTTTATAATGCAGTTCAAAGCGGATAATCTGGATTTTATATGGCAGTGTAGAAGAGGGTCTAACATAAGTGGAAGTGTTATGATCCTCTTTCCTTGTAACCAATTCCAAACTGTACTTAAACCTAAAGTATATACAATATGATAAAATTCAGTTGGTTTATAATTTGTACATCAGTTTTTCCTTTTTTGGCTCCTCCACTGTCAATAGAACAGAAATCTGACCAATTATACTAGTATGCAAAGCATTAATGTCGATTGATTACACTGTGAAAAAAAATACTATTTTTTTCTGTCATTCATTAACTCCTGACAACAGTGAGAATGGCCAGAGAACATTTTGCTTTGCTAACCTTGATGTTCAGTACTTGAAAAAAGCAAGATTGTAGACTTCATGGTGGATACGGAAACTGCGTTTCTTCCTAAGGGCATTTTATGCTATCTGATTGCAGTACTCTGATTCCACTTTAACTGCAATCCTATGGAATCCTGGGATCTGCAGTTTATAGAGAGGTATTTAGGCAGCTCTAGTGTCTCATTAAATTACAAACCCTAGGATTCCATAGGATACAGAGAATGAGAGATACCATGGCATGGACAGTTCTAATATTAAGACTCATTTTCACACTTTAAGGTCTTGTTTCGATAGCTGCCCTTCCATGTCCTAGGGTACATCTACACTGTTGTTAGTTGCCTTGAGTCTCATTATTGGGATACAGTATATAGATAAATGCGTTATTATTATTATTATTATTATTATTATTATTATTATTATTATTATTATTATTCCTCAGTGCCCTTTTCTGCTAATTGAGAAATTTATACATTTTCTTCCATCTTATTCTCTTAGATGATACTCAAAGGAAGTTCTGTGACTGGCACCTGGCTCATTTATAGCCTTTACCACACCTAAGCTCTGAACTCAACAGGTGCCATGAAGTCACCATTTCTCAACCTAAGATAATTCAATTGTAAAATGGGGGCAATAGTGGCTGACACCTCTAGGTGTGTTGCAAGGTTACATATTTTAAGCCCATAAAATATTGTGCACTTAGGGTGCAGCATTCACGATTAATTATTATCACCTTAATTTAGTTTACTCACAGCTCTTTGCAGTCAGCAACTCTAACCATTTCCAAAAGCTGAGGAGGAGTTATTTGACAACTTCATAACCCAGAAGTTCGATGAAAACATTGCAAAAAGTATGGAACCTTGTAACCAAGATCCTACACCAAGCAGGTGGGATTGTTAATACTCTGTTTGCAGTTTTGTGTTCTTCCCAGACGCAAGATGGCTCCAAGAGGGACTTCCATTTCTGCTGCTCACTAGTGGAGGGAGGTGGACAGAGTGCAGGAGGATACTCAGGATGAATCTACACTGTAGAATTAATGCAGTTTGACACCACTTTAACTGCCATGGCTCAATACCGTGGAATCATGGCAGCTGTATTTTGAAAGAGTCCTTGTGCTCCGCCCCCCCCCGCCCCCCCAAATGACAAGTCCTGGGATTCCAGAGCACTGAGCCATGGCAGTAAAAGTGATGTCAATGTGTATTCGTTCTATAAAATTGATGTATCCCTGCCGAAATCAGAGGAAAGCTGGTTTAAATACTCCCTCCATACGTCTCTTTGTTGCTTTACACTGTAAGAGAGCTCTGTCTGTCTTTCTTTTGAGAGGTGTCAGAAGGAAGATGTGGAGCAGAACCTGCATCCCTGAGAGTGCTTTGATTGTGAGTTCCTTCATGGCAAATGGGGTTGGACTGGATGGCCCTATGATTATATGACTGGTGAAACTGGAAATCCTACCAAACATCAACTCACCACTTGCTGGAGGCCATAAGGCAGCAGGCAGGTCTGGGAAGATACTCCGTATGCCTTCTAGAAACCGATGGCAAATCTCTTCGCCCTTGAGTTGGATCTTGACCAAGAGTTTGCGCATCTTCTCATTGGAGCTCTGAAGCTTATCCAAATCATTGTAATCTGTCTCTGAGATAAAGCCTTGGGAGGCTGCATCGTCCAAGATGAGACCAGGTGCCCTTTCAAGGAACGCGATGAGATTTTCACGCTCCCTCCGAATTGTCTCAAAGGCCATGGAGGCAAGTCGCGGTGATGCTGTTCCTACACAAGAGCAGATAAGTTCTTTTTAAAACTCCTTCAATACTGAACAGCTCTCACCTACTCTTCAAGTAAAGCCAAAACCCTTTTAACTCTTCCTTTTCACAAAGCCTCACCCCTTCTCTCCGATTTGATCAATGGCGTCATCGAGTCTGTGAGCTTATCAAAGTTGTTATAAATTTGGGACAGCCTTGGACTAATTAAGGATTTCCTGCCTTTCTTTGGTAGGATTATTCCCAAGTTGGCCACCTTATTCCTTTACCTTTTCAACTTTCAAGCATGCAAGTCATCTTGACCTATCTGAATCCGTGCTATTTGATAAGGGCTGCTGCTCCACTTCACAGCTGTTTTGAATAGGCTCTCCCTTTCTGTTATCCTTCCTTATCTTCAAGGTTTTTCTGGCAATTAAGCTTGTCTGTGGTCAACAATTTTTCTTATGAACAGCAAAATACAAACCTTAATAAATGCAACATATTCTTCAATAAACTTATTTTTTTCACCAATCTATTTCTAATATTTCTAATGAACTTGTCCTATTGATTATTATTAGTCTAATGAACCTAGTCTATATTGGGGTTGTTGTATGTCTTTCGAGCTGTGTGGCCATGTTCCAGAAGTATTCTCTCCTGGAACATGGCCACACAGCCCCAAAGACATACAACAACCCTGTGATCCCGGCCATGAAAGCCTTTGACAACACTAGTCTATATTCTTCAAGGCACTAATTTTATATTTTGTAAAAACAGCATTTTATAATTTCAATATTTTCAATGATTAAGGATTGGAACTATCTGAATTCCAATCTCACACTTGGCTGCAAAAATATCTGAGTGAGTTTTGGCTCTTTCTCAGCCTAAACTAGCTCTGTAGATAACAAGCAGCACTGGCTGAAATTCCCTCTTCTTGTTGTTCTTAAGTTTCACTAAGTCAAGAATAGAAGTAGGGTATTTTTACATTCTACCTTGACTGTGTCTCTGGATTCAATTCAGAGTATTTCTGGACCCAAGTCAGTTCAGCCTAGGAATACACATCTATTTTTTGTGCTACTGTAAAATTCTGTTGGGGTGTTTTGCCATTTTAATTAGATACTGATGTTGCTTGGGCACAAATACACACATTTCCATCTGTTAAAAGTTGGAGAGAGTGCGTTGTGCTTTGCCACTTCTGCTCTGACTTCCTCTTGCAGCCTATATAAATCTATATATCAACTAACACATCCTTTGACATAGATTACTCATATACCACATTTTTGCTTTCACTTTCTATTCTTTACAAACCCCTGGTATTTCTGAAGGAAAAAGAAACTTATCATAATCACTTAACCCCATAGAGGTAGTTTCCACCAACCTACCCTGTAATCTATTTATATTTCTGTCTCTTTTTTTTGGTACAGTGGTGGGACTTCTGGAAAGAGGTGGGCAATTAGTCACTACCAATCATAGCAATAATACATGTATTAAGAGGTTTTCTTGTCTAATATGAAAATGTTTTTGAAATACCTTTTGCCATGAACTCAACATTACATCTCCAAATGTTTAAGTAGAAACACTGGTTAACACACATTTTGGTGCCTCAACTGTTAGCCCTATTTCTGGGTATATTTGACCTACTGATTCGAAAAATGGCACCAGTTTCCCCCTATCTGCACAGTTTTTGAAATACAGAACATATGTCATCTACAAGTTGCCATCTACTTGCCCATAGAAAATCATGATAACCCTATCTAAGAAGCTAGAGCTGATGCAGTCTATCCACTACAATGCTGGAGGCAAGGGTTCAAATCCCTGCTTACCCATGGAAATGGAAATCTAAGGGTCAAGTCACATACTCTCGGGGCCCTTCCACACTGCCATATAACCCAGAATATTAAAGCAGAAAATCTTACAATAGTTGCTTTGAACTGTGCTATCTAAGTCAACACTGCCATATATTTCAGCTCAAAGCAGATAATGTGGGATTTTATTCAGCTGTGTGGAAAGGGCCTCAGCCTCAGAGCCTTAAGGGCAAAGACAAACCCTTTCAACAAATCTCTGTGGTGAGTTTGCCTTTAGGGTTATTGGAAAACTGAAATAATTTGAAGGCACACAATAAAAATGAGCACACACCCTCCAACAAATGAGCATTGAAATAATGTGTGGCAAAATAACATCAGAGTCTGATCAAGATGACAAGTGTTATTAAGGAAAAAGAATACACACGCTAGGAGATTCCGCAGCAGTTTGCATTTGCCAGACTCTGCAAGAAAGAGTAAGATTCCAGTTAACAGTACTTTTTGTACTCAGTTTGCAGCAACCAAAATAAGCTGAGGACAAAGGGATGAAATGGGAGAAACAGACTCAATATTATAACCAATTTCAAAAATGGGATGGCAAAGGATTAATCAAGACTCTGTCAAACTGGGACAACTGCAGAGTAACATTCATAACAAGTTCCCAACTAAGCAATAGAATAAACAAATAATTAATACATTGCTTCCTTTAAGGGTGCATCTATTTTGTACAATGAATGCAGTTTGACACCTCTTTAACTGCCAAAGCTGAGTGCTACAGATTTCTGGGATTTGTAGTTTGGTGAGGCACAGCACTTTTTGACAGAGAAGGCTAAACACTTTGTAAAGCTATAACTCCAATGATTCCGTAGCAATGAGTCATGTGAGTTAAAGTGATGTCAAACAGCATTAATTCTACAATGTAAATGCACCCTAAGTCTATCCCAAAAATATTTATTTACATATAGATCTTACACTTTTTCCTGATGACTTCCTCCAAGGTTTCAAGCAAGCAGTTCTTTGCAGAGGTCTGAAGGCAAGCTGTTTCCTCAAAACCGTTCTCATATAGGTGAAACCTCACACTATGCCTGTTTCTCTGCTTTTCTCTGCTTTATTTCTCATAATTTCTTCTTGTCTCGGTCTTGTCTTCACCACCTCTGTTTTTTTTTTTCAATTACTCAATTGTAATTTCATCTCAGCTTCCACTTCAAGCATCCACATCAACTAACTGCCCCACCCTGGGCTTTGATTGCTCATATACTACAATTTATCTTTCACTTTCTATTCTCTAGAAATCTTTTTGAAGGAAAACGAAAGTTAAGCAGTGAGATTAACTCTATATTATCAATGCAGTATCTCTCTGGCCCCTTCTACATTGCCATATAAAATCCAGGTTATCCGCTTTGAAATGGATTATATGGCAGTGGGGACTCATATAATCCAGTTCAAAGCAGATAGTGTGGATTATGTGCTTTGTCCATCTTGATTATATGGCAGTGTAGAAGGGGTCGCTCTCTCTCCTGTCAATACAAAATAACATAAAACACTTAACCCCAATTTGAGACTGGTGATTTGGTTCAGTGGTTTTGTTGTTTACTCCATGGGAAAAACGCATATTACATTATATATATATAGATAGATAGATAGATAGATATAGATATTCATTATTATATTCATTATTAGATAGACAGATGGATGGATGGATGGATGGATGGATGGATGGATGGATGGATGGATTACTCTGTAATAATGCCCACAAATCACCTAACTGGATTGATTATTAAGGCAGCTTAAAAGGGTCAATTTTCCCCACAGGTTCAAAGCATGTTTATAAACATCATGTAAGACAAATGAAAGCAAGAAAGGCTAAATTCTGCTTCTAGGCAGAAGAGATTATTACTATGATGATAATTATTATTTTTATTATTTTTTTCATGAGAGGAAAAGCAAGGGAATACCCTTTGCAATCAAATATATAGGAACCCACAGTCTGGCAGAAACTCTGAATTCGGTAAGGTGATTTCTGAGGTAAAAGTTTGAGACAAAGAAACAAACCGCCAAAATAACACAGAATCAAACATAGAGTGAAAATAGCTGATCTGAATTGTGGTCGAACCCGGGTGACCATCTGTGTTTAGTTTAATCTGACCTGCAGCAGTGAGTTCCACAGATCAGAAGGAGCCATGATGAAATCAATTCAGCCGTGCAAGCATGCCTCAGCAGCAACTTAAAATGTATCTTTTGCTCCCTCTCTGTGCCTTCCAAGCTTTTGACTATATAACAACTTCTAATAAAAGCTATTTTGTATCCTCTCTTGCATGAAAGCATGAATTCCCTCTCGCGGCTCTGCCCTCCCTTCCTTTTCTCCCTCACTGGGCGAGCCACAGAACCATGGGCTACCCCTAGCCTCAATTTCCGGCCATATCTCCTTTGTTTCGACCTAAGCATGACCATCTTTCATATCCCCAACTCAAAACGTCCCCTGTCAGAAGGAGACCACCCGCTCTCAAATTAATAAAGTTTTCGGAACCAAATCAGCTGATTGTCAAAAGCTGTCAACTGTCAAAAATGGAGTTCCCTTGCGCTGCGGCACGATTCCCTCTGCAAGGACAGACTTGCAAAGGTTCGGACTACGTGCTAGGTGCGGAGGGGGCTGCCCAGAGCTTCCTGCCCTCCATCCATGAACTACCCTTTGCCTCCCGGGAAGGAGAAGAAGGGCTCCCTCCTCTCCTTCCCAGGTGGTGAGAGAGAGAGCCTTCGCCTCCCGGGAAGGAGAAGAAGGGCTCCCTCCTCTCCTTCCCAGGTGGTGAGAGAGAGAGAGCCTTCGCCTCCTGGGAAGGAGAAGAAGGGCTCCCTCCTCTCCTTCCCGGGCTCCTCCTTCATGGCTGGCAAAGGGGGCCGCTGCCATCGCCGCCGCCCGGGAAGGAGAAGAAGGGCTGCCTCCTCTCCTTCCCGGGCGGCGAAAGAGAGAGCCTTCGCGGCCCGGGAAGGAGAAGAAGGGCTGCCTCCTCTCCTTCCCGGGCGGCGAAAGAGAGAGCCTTCGCGGCCCGGGAAGGAGAAGAAGGGCTGCCTCCTCTCCTTCCCGGGCGGCGAAAGAGAGAGCCTTCGCGGCCCGGGAAGGAGAAGAAGGGCTGCCTCCTCTCCTTCCCGGGCGGCGAAAGAGAGAGCCTTCGCGGCCCGGGAAGGAGAAGAAGGGCTGCCTCCTCTCCTTCCCGGGCGGCGAAAGAGAGAGCCTTCGCGGCCCGGGAAGGAGAAGAAGGGCTGCCTCCTCTCCTTCCCGGGCGGCGAAAGAGAGAGCCTTCGCGGCCCGGGAAGGAGAAGAAGGGCTGCCTCCTCTCCTTCCCGGGCGGCGAAAGAGAGAGCCTTCGCGGCCCGGGAAAGAGAAGAAGGGCTGCCTCCTCTCCTTCCCGGGTGGCGAAGGAGGCCACTGCCACTGGGGAAAGCGAAGGAGGGCTCCTCCTTTGCCTTCCCATCGCCGCTGGGGAAGGCGCACCTTCCCTTCTTCTTCGGCTCCCTCTTCCTAGGTCTTACTTTCGGGGGGGTGTCTTATATTAGACCATCCCCCCAAATCTCTTATTTTATGGGGATGTCTCATTTTCGGGGAAGCACGGTAGTTCAATATCAGGATCACAACAAAAACATTGGTTTCTCTGTGTAGTCTGACATGGTGGGTGTTAGAGTGGTCCAGCATATCTGTGTTCTCAAATAATATGCTGTGTCCAGGTTGGTTCATCATGTGATCTGCTATGGCTGATTTCTCAAGCATGTGGACAATTTCAATAGAAAAGAGGAAACCATTAAAATGAACAAAATCTGGCTACCAGTATTGTATTTTTTAAAAACTCTAAAATCAGGACAGTAAATAAAGAACAACACTTAGAAAACATGGGGAATTCCAGACATGAAACGATCAGGGCCAGATAACACCTCCTAACAAAGGATTTCCCCAGGCAGGAAGCAGCCAGGCCTTGAAGCTGAAAGTCCATTCAATGCTAATCAAGGTGGCCAGTTGTCACATTCACACTTGCCTCGAGCAGACAAGAGTTCTTTCTTTCACCCTGGACATTATTCCACAGATATATAAACCCCATTTGCCTAGTTTCCAGCAGATCTCACAACCTCTAGGGATGCCTGCCATAGATGTGGGTGAAATGTCAGGAGAGAATGCTTCTGGAACATGGCCATACAGCCTGGAAAACTCGCAGCAACCAGTGATTCCGGCCATGAAATCCTTTGACAAAACAGAATAAAGATAAATGTCCCTCACTTCATTTCTTCTTTTGTCATTCCCCTTCTCCCTGTTATCGACCGCGTTTGGGGGATCGGGCCCCTTTAGAAGGAAGCCGATCCGGTCCTGAGGGAACGGACCTTGGCGAAGCCAAAAGAAGAATATAAGCCGCAATACAACCTGAAGCCTGAAATGAAGAAGGTCCGCCAAGTTGAAGGAAAATCCGCCAAGGAGGTTTTATTGAGCAATTCAGCTGAAAAGGACGCTAATAGCGATCATTCAATCTACTAGCGTACATATGTTTCAAATAAAGCCATATTTATACAATGTTTCGGTCTGACAGCCCTTTGAATTTCCCGCCCCGCTTCCCCGCCCATCTGATCGCGGATAGGCTGAGAGGTTGAACGAGGCGGGCTTTCGTTTCCCGCCTTGCTCTGCTGGCCCAATGGGGAGCCGCTTTTTGTCCCTATTCGGGCCAATCAGAGAGGAGGAGGCGGGAGCTGTTGAGACAATGAGGTGACCGGACAGGAAATATCAGATTAATTCTGGCCCAGCCAATTTCTAAAGGAATTTATGACACCCATCAAAGATGTCCGGGGTCCTGTCACGTTCACAGATTTTAGATATGTCTTTGGGGTGTCAGACGGGAAGTGGTGATGGGTGGTGATGAGCCGTCATTGACGGCCCCACAGGGTGCCTTCCTGCGGCGTCCTGGCCTGGGATATGATAATGTTTGCCTTGGGGGCGAGTCACCTTTAGGAATTTGGTGGCTCGCCCTATATTGTCCATGCGATCGGAATGAGATTGGATTAAACTGTGGCAGATTATCCTTTTGTTTTTGGGAAGGGAGGTCTGGGTCATAGGGCTAGAGTTCATGTTGGGGTCATAATATTTCCCATTTGATTTCATGATCTGACAATTATATGGGATAAAATGAAAATTAAAATAAAGTTGGAACATAAACCCTGCTGGGAAGAATACATATTTTCCGGGGATCCCAAAGAGTATAAATACATATAGGCAGATAGATAGATTTCAAGGAAATAAAGGAGAATCCATAAAGGTGGGTGACATTGCATAAAGGGGAATCATGAATGATATAAGCAATAGAAAACATTTGATAAGGACGAAGTTCACAACATCTGGGGAACCTGATATGGAAATTCATACAACAGTGAGTCATGAGAGTGTCCAAGTACATAGAATATGGAAATTCACAAATACATGAGGAAAAAGAGTTCATAAGGAATTCATAGAGATGGCATGGGAAGGGGCACATGTGGGTTGCAGTCTTTGGAAGTATAAGATTTCATAAGTCCAGGGGTAGGTCTGGGGAAGAGTGTTCTTCTCCTTCATAAAATCATGAAAAGTATGAATTAAACGTGGAGGGCACCCGTCCGGGCATCCCCTGGCAGCTGTAGAGGGTGAGGATCCTTGGAGAACTATGTCTCCCCAGCGAGAGAGCGATCCCCCCCCATCCCCAATTCACAGAAAGGGGCTAGGGATCTCTTAAACCCTTTCCGCGGGGAGAGGAAAATCCGGGATAAGGCAGCATTTTAGCTTGGAAGGAGCCGTCGGTCCCGTTTGACAGTCAGCTGTTGAGGTGCCGAAAACTGGACCGATTCCGGGTCTGCTGGTTGTCTTCGAGTCAGGAGCCTTAGAAAGGGTTAGGACTAAAAGAGGAGCGTTCTAGGGGTAATTTTGATAGAGATATGAGCCAATTTATATCGACCGCCATGTTAATCTATGGCAGACAAACCTCAACCGGAGTTAAAGGGACGGGAGAGAGAGAGAGAGATTTCATGCGAAGGAAGGAGTCAGGGAAAGATACAAAATAACCAGATAGAGAGTGTTACTGTTAAAATAAATGTTACTTTTATTGGGGGGATTTGTTACATAGTTCAGGGAAGAGGAAAATGAAGGAAAAAAAAGGTCTTTTAATAATAGTCTGTTGCGGTCCCGCTCCGTTCCTTTTGTGGGTGACCGGCGGAACTCTCCGCTGCGTTTTCAAATCAATTTGAAGGCCGGGGTGACGGTTATCATACCCCCACTCGGGAGGGCGGGGCGAGATGGGCGGAGCCTATTTCGCCCCTGCCCTACCGCATAAGCATTATAACCTCTTAGCGGCAGCATGGCCATCTGCTGAGAGGGGTTCGAATGGTTCTTTTTGCGACAAATTTGGAACAGAGCGGGCAAATGCGACCAGCAGCAGCTTATTATTAGAAGGAAAAGGATTACAGCTAGAAAGAGGAGAAGACCTTTCCTCAACCAGTCTAAAGAAGGGAGCCAGTCAGTCAGAAAACTAAGGTCGAATCCAGTCGTCTCCTTAATTCCTGAGGCCAAATCATTCAAACCCTCGATGGATTTATGAATCATAGGAGTCTGGTCTGTCAAATTAAAACAGCACATGTGCCTTACACTCTCACAGCCATAGTGGTTTTTCAATAGGAGGAAATCAATAGCTGCCCTGTTATCTAATACAGCCTCCCGCAGCTCATGCATTTCCTTTGCCACTGATGCCAAGGCTTGAGAGGTATAATTGATGTTTTTGACCAGTGCACAGGCCAGATGCTTTATGGCTCTATAATTCATGGCTGAGGCTACTCCAGGTGTGAACAGTGCAGCCGCCACAAATTGAGGAATGCCTTTAAGTACTACTGAGGGGTCACAATTTGGATCCAAGTTTTGAATGGATCTTGCCTTCCGACCCAAAGAGTGTGCCAGTTCTAAGTCGTTCTTGGAAGGCATAAAAAGAGACAGCCTACCCAATGCACAATTCCCCATGGAGGTATTGGCAGGTAGATAACCATAGGCTGTCTGTCCACACAGGAAAAACCATCCTGGGGCAGGACCAAATGGGCATTCAGATGAGACAGTTTTTCTATATGGGTGCAATTTAGAGAGTTGTCAATGGGAAGCTGATGGCACTCACCGATGCAGGTGGGTATTTGAAAACAATTTTCTGCTTGAGGAACATGAGCAAGGCGGATGGTAGCCATGCCAGGCAACTTGTCCATGGAGACTCTTCCCCAGTTAGAGAGATCTCTGTAAGACATATCCTTTGGGATGTCTTGGAACATGGTATAATTTCTAAAAATTTCCAGAGGTTCTGGAATGCCAATTAAACAGGTGGAAAACAGGTCTGTGGCTGAGGCTCCACTGGACAGGCAAAAATCTGAGACATTTAAGGCTTTTGTGGCCAACTGTTGCCAGAAGTTTACTTTGGAAGAAAGCCATTCATACAACACCGGGCTAGAGCTGGCAGGGAGAGTCAGAGAAAAAATGAGAATTAGGGTTAGCATTTTTAGGGTTAGTACCCTGGACAGCTCCCAGTGGGGAAAGATAGGGAAAGAGCAGAGAGAAAAATAGAGGGGAAATTAGAACTCACGGCTCCTGATTCAGCACGCCGGACAGCTCCCAGTGGAATCGTGGTGTTAGTTCTTCCGAGCGGGGGGGGGGGGGTTGAAGTGAGGGCCGATTTGACAGCTGTCAAAGCGAGCTGTCAAACGTTTGTAGGTCCAAATGGGGGTGTTCCCGTGGTGCTAGAGGGATGGGATTTGGAGGGGTCCTCGGAGGGGGTCTTGTGCTTCCGTCTCTGGCGTTTGGTCTTTCTCCGGACCTCGGGAGGGTGTGGGTCAGGACAGCTTGCGGGCGGCGGGCCCTGAGGAGGTGTTTTCCGGAACAACACCTTCAGGTCGTCTCCCAGCTCAGCTGTCCACAGATCTTTGTCTTCCTCACCGCTGGTGGGGGCTGGCTCAGGTTCAGGAGCGCTCTTGAGCCTGGTGTGATGGATCCAGGCGCGGATTCCAGCAACCTTGCAAGCGGTGTAGGAGGTCAGGAGGACTTGGTGAGGTCCGACCCACTTCTCAGTCAGAGGCTCCGGTCGCCACGTCCGCACGAAGACCCAATCTCCGATGGAAAAGTCATGGACTGGAGCATCCAAGGGGACAGGAAGGTGGGAGAGTAGGTACCTGTTTAGAGAAGAGAGGACAGAGGTAAGAGAAGACAGCCTAGCTCTAAGGCTTTCGGAGCCCACCTCATGTAGGTGTTCAGCCTTCAAGGGAACCTGGGAAGAAGGAAAAGGTCTACCATAAAGAATCTCAAAAGGACTTAATTTTAACTTGCCCCTAGGGGCAGCCCTGACTCGAGTGAGAGCGAGTGGAAGAGCCTCTGGCCAAGGTAGGTTAGCTTGCTGACAGATTTTCGCCACTTGTCTCTTAAGGGTTTGGTTCATCCTTTCAACCTTGCCGCTTGCTTCTGGGTGCCAGCTGGAGTGCAAGTCCCACCGGATCTGAAGGGCCTGAGAGACCTGTTGGGTGACCTTGGAGATGAAAGAACTCCCGTTGTCCGAAGAAATGCAGAGGGGCAGGCCGAAACGTGGGATGATGTCATGGAGGAGAGCTTGAGTGACCTCTTTGGCAGTACAAGTATAGCAGGCGAAAGCTTCAGGCCACCCGCTGTAGCAATCCACAAACACCAACAGGTATTTGTACTTCTTACTGGAGGGCAATTCAGCAAAATCCACCTGCCATACCTGTCCTGGCTGCAGTCCTGCCCTGAGATGCCCCACTTCTGGCTTCTTCTGGATCTTAGGGTTGTTCTTTAGGCAGAGGAGGCATCGCTTGCAGGCCCAGATAGATTGTTGGGCCATGCGTGGTCCAATGAAGAAGGATCTGAGGTGTTCCAGCATGGCATCATGACCCCAGTGGGTGCTTTTGTGAAGGCGGAGGGCCACTTCACGCATCAGGGGATCTGTGAGGAGCAGACGGCCTTGGCTGTCCTTCCACCAACCCTCATCCCGTGTCAGTCCTTCCTTCCTAGCAAACTCATCGTCCACAGTTCCATACAGAGGGAGGCTGGTGATGGTGGTATCCGGGATGAGGGCTCCCTGGAAGGTGGGCGTTCGGTTGGCGGCCCCCTTGGCCGCGGCATCTGCTCTCCTGTTTCCCCTGGCGGCGTCCTGGTCTCCTGCCTGGTGTCCCCGACAGTGGATGACAGCAACGGCAGTAGGCTTGCAGACAGCATCCAGCAGCCTCAGGATCTCTGCCTGGTGCTTGACTGGGCTGCCTGCAGTAGTCAGCAGTCCCCTCTCCTTCCAGATGGCTCCGTGGGCATGCAGGACATTGAAGGCAAACTTAGAGTCTGTGTAGATGTTGACAGTCCTTCCTGCTGCCAGCTCCAGAGCTCTGGTGAGGGCGATGAGTTCTGCTTTTTGGGCGGAGGTACCGGCTGGCAATGGCTCTGCCTCTATGGTGTCCCACAGAGTAACAACTGCATAGCCCGCCTTCCTCACGCCCTGATGGACACTGCTCGACCCATCAGTGTAGTATTCCAGGTCTGCCTGGGGAAGTGGTTGGTCCTTGAGGTCCGGCCGGCTGGAGTAGACTTCTTCAATGGTGGCGATGCAATCATGTGGCTCCTGGTCGTCCCCTTCGGCTGAGTCGATGGGCATCAGGGTGGCTGGGTTGAGGCAGTTGGTGGTGGCCAGGGTGAGGTCTCCCTGGTCGATGAGCAAAGCCTGGTAGCGAGTGAGCCGTCCTGCTGACAGCCAGTTGGTCCCCTTAGCATCCAGGACTGCCAGGACGCTATGGGGCACATAGACAGTCATTGGTTGGCCCAGTGTCAGCTTCCGGGCTTCCTCAGCCAGCATAGCGGTGGCAGCCACGGCACGAAGACAGGCTGGCCACCCAAGGCTGGTGGGGTCCAGTCGCTTGGAGAAGTAGGCGACTGGCCTTTTGGTGTTGCCCAGGGGTTGGGTCAACACCCCCGCTGCCACCCCCCGGCGTTCGTGAACATAAAGGAAGAAGGGCTTGGTCATGTCAGGGAGTCCCAAGGCTGGTGCAGACATGAGGGCTTTTTTGATGGCATCGAAGGCTGTCCTGCATTCTGCGGTCCAGGTGAGGAAAGTCTCCGGTCCGGTGGTTGCCTCGTAAAGAGGCCTGGCAAGCAGTCCGAAGTTAGGCACCCAGATTCTGCAGAAGCCAGCCATGCCCAAAAAACCCCGCAGTTGCTTCTTGGTCTTGGGCTCTCGGACCTTACAGATGGCTTCCTTCCGCTCCGGTCCCAAAGCCCGTTGTCCTTGAGAGACATCAAACCCCAAGTAGCGCACAGTGTCCCTGCAGATTTGAGCTTTCTTTTTGGAGACCTTGAAGCCAGCCCCTCCCAGGAAGTTGAGGAGACTGATGGTAAGTCTTTCGCCGGTAGGTACATCCTCACAACAAAGCAGAAGATCGTCAATGTATTGGAGAAGGACTCCCTGGTCCCGATCCGGCCACCTGTCCAGCTCCGAAGCGAGGCTTTGGCTGAAGATCGTAGGAGAACAGGTGAAACCTTGCGGAAGAACCTGCCAGCAGAGCTGCACCTTCCTGGCCGAGTCCACATGCTCCCACTCAAAGGCAAAGATTTCCTGGCTATCTACGTGTAGAGGGATAGAAAAAAATGCATCTTTTAAGTCCAGAACAGTAAAGCAAGAGCAGGAAGGAGGGATAGTGGAAAGAAGAGTATAGGGGTTAGGCACCACGGGATGAATGTCCACCACAACGGCATTGATGGCTCTGAGGTCCTGTACAAAGCGGTATTCATCTGAGTTGGGCTTCTTGACTGGCAGCACAGGTGTGTTGTAAGGGGAGGCGCACTCTCTCAGCAGAGAGTGCTTCAGGAAATTTTCAATGATGGGCTGGAGGCCCTTTTTGGCTTCGAGGGGGATGCGGTATTGGGGAATCCTAGGAGGCCTGATGTCAGGTTTTAGGGCAATTTTGACTGGGGCGACGTTCTTGGCCCTCCCTGGAATCCCATCGGCCCACACAACAGGGTCAACTTGTTCCAGAATGGCCAAAGGAATCAGGTCAGCCTCTGGGCTGGGCTGATGAAGCAGGAGAGCCTGTATCCTCCACCCCTCCTCCTCTGGGACAGCCAAGATGATCTTTTCTGGCCCAAAGGTGACCTGCGCCCTGATTTTACAAAGGATGTCTCGGCCCAGAAGGGGAACTGGACACTCAGGCATGTACAGGAACTCATGAGACAGAGTCTTCCCTCCCACCTCACACTCCATGGGCTTGAGAAAAGACCTCTCTGCCTCTTTCCCTGAGACCCCCACTACCTGAGTCTTCCTAGCTCCCATGTCTGTTCCCCGAAACCCTTCGGTGACCACTGAATGGGTGGCCCCACTATCTAGAAGGAAATCCACAGTTCTTTTTCCTAACTTCAATTGCACCAACGGGTCACTGGGAGCCAAGACGATCCGCTGCCCTAGTCACATGACCCGGCTCTCTGGTCCCTTATCCTTGAGATCGGGACATTCTCTCTTGAAGTGCCCCCTCTGCTGGCAGTAATAACAACGGAGTTCCCTTGGTGGTTCTCTTCCTTGCCCCCTGTCCCTCCAAACTGGCCTTTCTCTGTTCTCCCCAACTCCCCGTCCCCTGTCACGTTCTGCCAGTGCAGCCACCATACTGGTTGCTTGGGCCTGTGCTTGAGCCTGCCGGTCATCTTCTTCCTTCTGGGCCGCTGCATCCTCCCGGTTGTGGAATACCTTAAAAGCAATATTGATTAACTGGGAGATGGGCATACCTTCTCCCCCCTCCAGTTTCTGGAGTTTTAGCCGAATGTCCCTGCATGACCTGCCAATGAACAGGGAATTTAAAGCGGACGCATTTCGGGGGTCAGAGGGGTCAATGTGTGTCCACTGTTTTGCAGTGCGACATAACCGATCATAAAAATCAGAGGGGCTTTCCTCAGGAGTCTGTTTTATGTCATAGTATTTAGAAAGGTTTATAGGTCGAGGATAGACCAACGGCAGGCCAGCCAAGATGGCACGGTGGAAGGCCTTCAAAGACATCATACCAGCGTTGGTATTGTAGTCCCAGCCGGGGTCTTCCTTGGTTGGAAAAATAATTTCAGAATCTCTACCGTCATCTACATCTGCCTTCATGATTTCAGCCTGAGCTGCGGCCAGTAGGCGGCGCTTCTCCTCTTGAGTAAGGAGAGAAGCCAAGAGAGTCATAACATCTGCCCAGGAGGGGCGATGGGTTAGGAAAATAGTTCTAAAAAGTTCGGTCATTTCCGAGGGGTCTTGGGAAAGTGATGCAGTTGTCTTCTTCCAGGTAATGAGGTATGTTGTACTGAAAGGGACATGGATTAGGACCGGGTCTCCCCTTGCCCCGATCACCTCCCGTAGGGGGGCCATTACAGTGGCGGGGCGGGCCCGCAGGCTATTTTTGGTGATGAGGGGCTCAAAGGGATCCTCTGACGCTGGGGAAACCCTTCGAGGGGGGAGGGATGAAGTTTCTGACGAGGGAGTAGAAGGGGGACAGCTGAGGTTGGGTCTTTCGGGCGCTAGGGGGACTGGTGGGGTGGTCTGAGAAGCTGGGGGTGCTGAAGAGACGGGGGGGTCCTTGCAGGAGGCGCAGAGGGGAGTAATAGAGGGTGGAAAGTCTGAGAGGCGAGAGGGTCTGGGATCGGGAAGGGTGATCCTCTGGGTAGCGTGTATGGGAGATAGAATGGGGAGGGAAATTGAGAAGGAGAGGGAGAAAAGGATTGGAGAATGGGGGGGTTGGGAGGAGGAGAGAGAAGAGAGGATTGGGGGGGCTGAGAGGGAATGGGAGGTTGGGAAACGGAGGGGAGATGGGGCGAAAGGGTAGGGGGTTGGGTGAGTGAATCTGGGAGAGTGGGGATCCCGGGAAGCAGAGGTTCCCTTGAGGGGTCAATCTGGGAGTTCTGGATCGGTGCAAGACTCAGAACAGGAGGAGAAAGCCGGGGAGGAGGTGGGGCAAGGGATAGGGGTTGAGGTTGGTAAGGTGGGGGACAAGCAAATGTCTCCAGAAGTTCCTCTTCTGGTGGAGGCGGGAGGGGAAGTAGGTCTAGAGAGGAGCTTTTAAGGAGGGTAGGTTTGGAGCCCACGTCCCTGCATGGGAAGACTTGGACCCCCTCCCCCCTTCCACTCTCCCTCTGGCTTAAGGCCATGAACATTGCAGCATAAGCCAGTTGGGTCCACTTGCCCTCCCCATGGCAATGGCTCTGGAGTTTCAAAATGAGACTCTCATCCTCACTGCCATGTGGAGGCCAAGCGACTCCCCCTTCAAGGGCCACGAGGGGCCACTTACGCTTGCTGAGTTGGACCAACCTGGCCTGCACCATGTTTTTCGATGCAAACCCACCCCAATCGGCCAGGATCTTGCCCAATGGAGAATCCCTGGGGATGTCTGCTGGGGTGGGACACCCTAGACGTGCTGAACAAGCACCCATTCTTGGCTCAACCCCTGCCCAGTACCTGACAGTTAACGGAGTAACGAATCACCCAACCGGCTAGGTGCCGCTCGTCCTTCCGAAAGTTCCCTTCACCAAGACTGAATGGCTGGCGTCCGTAGAATCCGCAGGTGCCCCGGGAACACAACCGTTCCCCTACCCCGCGATTCTTGAACCTGTAATCTTACAAGCCAGACTGTTCTCACACGTCCCCCGAGCGCCAGATGTTCCCGCGTTTCACCAGGAATTTGTTACCGAGCCCTGATCCGAAGTGCAATACCTCCAGGGCTCCTCCCACCTGGGTCTCAACAACGGGGCCGGTTCCCTTTTATTTTTTACAGGGCGTCCCCTGTTTCACGTTGGCGCCTTTCCTTCGAGGAGCTAAAAATCTGCTTCCTCCTATCTGGCTCCTTTGTTCAGTACCCTGAATCAGATCTAGAGAGAGAAAGGGACTGCCAGAGAAATTTGGGTGTGAAATGAGGTCAAATTGTTGGTCGGAGGGCCCTCCTTGCAGCCGTTTCTCTCCCCAACCTGTTCCAGAATATCTGGACCAAGGTCGCCGCTTGGAATTTTAGCCTAGAAATTGATCTTTGGAACTTCCAAGCAAGTCCCTTCGTGGTCGCCAAATTATGTTATCGACCGCGTTTGGGGGATCGGGCCCCTTTAGAAGGAAGCCGATCCGGTCCTGAGGGAACGGACCTTGGCGAAGCCAAAAGAAGAATATAAGCCGCAATACAACCTGAAGCCTGAAATGAAGAAGGTCCGCCAAGTTGAAGGAAAATCCGCCAAGGAGGTTTTATTGAGCAATTCAGCTGAAAAGGACGCTAATAGCGATCATTCAATCTACTAGCGTACATATGTTTCAAATAAAGCCATATTTATACAATGTTTCGGTCTGACAGCCCTTTGAATTTCCCGCCCCGCTTCCCCGCCCATCTGATCGCGGATAGGCTGAGAGGTTGAACGAGGCGGGCTTTCGTTTCCCGCCTTGCTCTGCTGGCCCAATGGGGAGCCGCTTTTTGTCCCTATTCGGGCCAATCAGAGAAGAGGAGGCGGGAGCTGTTGAGACAATGAGGTGACCGGACAGGAAATATCAGATTAATTCTGGCCCAGCCAATTTCTAAAGGAATTTATGACACCCATCAAAGATGTCCGGGGTCCTGTCACGTTCACAGATTTTAGATATGTCTTTGGGGTGTCAGACGGGAAGTGGTGATGGGTGGTGATGAGCCGTCATTGACGGCCCCACAGGGTGCCTTCCTGCGGCGTCCTGGCCTGGGATATGATAATGTTTGCCTTGGGGGCGAGTCACCTTTAGGAATTTGGTGGCTCGCCCTATATTGTCCATGCGATCGGAATGAGATTGGATTAAACTGTGGCAGATTATCCTTTTGTTTTTGGGAAGGGAGGTCTGGGTCATAGGGCTAGAGTTCATGTTGGGGTCATAATATTTCCCATTTGATTTCATGATCTGACAATTATATGGGATAAAATGAAAATTAAAATAAAGTTGGAACATAAACCCTGCTGGGAAGAATACATATTTTCCGGGGATCCCAAAGAGTATAAATACATATAGGCAGATAGATAGATTTCAAGGAAATAAAGGAGAATCCATAAAGGTGGGTGACATTGCATAAAGGGGAATCATGAATGATATAAGCAATAGAAAACATTTGATAAGGACGAAGTTCACAACATCTGGGGAACCTGATATGGAAATTCATACAACAGTGAGTCATGAGAGTGTCCAAGTACATAGAATATGGAAATTCACAAATACATGAGGAAAAAGAGTTCATAAGGAATTCATAGAGATGGCATGGGAAGGGGCACATGTGGGTTGCAGTCTTTGGAAGTATAAGATTTCATAAGTCCAGGGGTAGGTCTGGGGAAGAGTGTTCTTCTCCTTCATAAAATCATGAAAAGTATGAATTAAACGTGGAGGGCACCCGTCCGGGCATCCCCTGGCAGCTGTAGAGGGCGAGGATCCTTGGAGAACTATGTCTCCCCAGCGAGAGAGCGATCCCCCCCCATCCCCAATTCACAGAAAGGGGCTAGGGATCTCTTAAACCCTTTCCGCGGGGAGAGGAAAATCCGGGATAAGGCAGCATTTTAGCTTGGAAGGAGCCGTCGGTCCCGTTTGACAGTCAGCTGTTGAGGTGCCGAAAACTGGACCGATTCCGGGTCTGCTGGTTGTCTTCGAGTCAGGAGCCTTAGAAAGGGTTAGGACTAAAAGAGGAGCGTTCTAGGGGTAATTTTGATAGAGATATGAGCCAATTTATATCGACCGCCATGTTAATCTATGGCAGAGAAACCTCAACCGGAGTTAAAGGGACGGGAGAGAGAGAGAGAGATTTCATGCGAAGGAAGGAGTCAGGGAAAGATACAAAATAACCAGATAGAGAGTGTTACTGTTAAAATAAATGTTACTTTTATTGGGGGGATTTGTTACATAGTTCAGGGAAGAGGAAAATGAAGGAAAAAAAAGGTCTTTTAATAATAGTCTGTTGCGGTCCCGCTCCGTTCCTTTTGTGGGTGACCGGCGGAACTCTCCGCTGCGTTTTCAAATCAATTTGAAGGCCGGGGTGACGGTTATCATACCCCCACTCGGGAGGGCGGGGCGAGATGGGCGGAGCCTATTTCGCCCCTGCCCTACCGCATAAGCATTATAACCTCTTAGCGGCAGCATGGCCATCTGCTGAGAGGGGTTCGAATGGTTCTTTTTGCGACAAATTTGGAACAGAGCGGGCAAATGCGACCAGCAGCAGCTTATTATTAGAAGGAAAAGGATTACAGCTAGAAAGAGGAGAAGACCTTTCCTCAACCAGTCTAAAGAAGGGAGCCAGTCAGTCAGAAAACTAAGGTCGAATCCAGTCGTCTCCTTAATTCCTGAGGCCAAATCATTCAAACCCTCGATGGATTTATGAATCATAGGAGTCTGGTCTGTCAAATTAAAACAGCACATGTGCCTTACACTCTCACAGCCATAGTGGTTTTTCAATAGGAGGAAATCAATAGCTGCCCTGTTATCTAATACAGCCTCCCGCAGCTCATGCATTTCCTTTGCCACTGATGCCAAGGCTTGAGAGGTATAATTGATGTTTTTGACCAGTGCACAGGCCAGATGCTTTATGGCTCTATAATTCATGGCTGAGGCTACTCCAGGTGTGAACAGTGCAGCCGCCACAAATTGAGGAATGCCTTTAAGTACTACTGAGGGGTCACAATTTGGATCCAAGTTTTGAATGGATCTTGCCTTCCGACCCAAAGAGTGTGCCAGTTCTAAGTCGTTCTTGGAAGGCATAAAAAGAGACAGCCTACCCAATGCACAATTCCCCATGGAGGTATTGGCAGGTAGATAACCATAGGCTGTCTGTCCACACAGGAAAAACCATCCTGGGGCAGGACCAAATGGGCATTCAGATGAGACAGTTTTTCTATATGGGTGCAATTTAGAGAGTTGTCAATGGGAAGCTGATGGCACTCACCGATGCAGGTGGGTATTTGAAAACAATTTTCTGCTTGAGGAACATGAGCAAGGCGGATGGTAGCCATGCCAGGCAACTTGTCCATGGAGACTCTTCCCCAGTTAGAGAGATCTCTGTAAGACATATCCTTTGGGATGTCTTGGAACATGGTATAATTTCTAAAAATTTCCAGAGGTTCTGGAATGCCAATTAAACAGGTGGAAAACAGGTCTGTGGCTGAGGCTCCACTGGACAGGCAAAAATCTGAGACATTTAAGGCTTTTGTGGCCAACTGTTGCCAGAAGTTTACTTTGGAAGAAAGCCATTCATACAACACCGGGCTAGAGCTGGCAGGGAGAGTCAGAGAAAAAATGAGAATTAGGGTTAGCATTTTTAGGGTTAGTACCCTGGACAGCTCCCAGTGGGGAAAGATAGGGAAAGAGCAGAGAGAAAAATAGAGGGGAAATTAGAACTCACGGCTCCTGATTCAGCACGCCGGACAGCTCCCAGTGGAATCGTGGTGTTAGTTCTTCCGAGCGGGGGGGGGGGGGGTTGAAGTGAGGGCCGATTTGACAGCTGTCAAAGCGAGCTGTCAAACGTTTGTAGGTCCAAATGGGGGTGTTCCCGTGGTGCTAGAGGGATGGGATTTGGAGGGGTCCTCGGAGGGGGTCTTGTGCTTCCGTCTCTGGCGTTTGGTCTTTCTCCGGACCTCGGGAGGGTGTGGGTCAGGACAGCTTGCGGGCGGCGGGCCCTGAGGAGGTGTTTTCCGGAACAACACCTTCAGGTCGTCTCCCAGCTCAGCTGTCCACAGATCTTTGTCTTCCTCACCGCTGGTGGGGGCTGGCTCAGGTTCAGGAGCGCTCTTGAGCCTGGTGTGATGGATCCAGGCGCGGATTCCAGCAACCTTGCAAGCGGTGTAGGAGGTCAGGAGGACTTGGTGAGGTCCGACCCACTTCTCAGTCAGAGGCTCCGGTCGCCACGTCCGCACGAAGACCCAATCTCCGATGGAAAAGTCATGGACTGGAGCATCCAAGGGGACAGGAAGGTGGGAGAGTAGGTACCTGTTTAGAGAAGAGAGGACAGAGGTAAGAGAAGACAGCCTAGCTCTAAGGCTTTCGGAGCCCACCTCATGTAGGTGTTCAGCCTTCAAGGGAACCTGGGAAGAAGGAAAAGGTCTACCATAAAGAATCTCAAAAGGACTTAATTTTAACTTGCCCCTAGGGGCAGCCCTGACTCGAGTGAGAGCGAGTGGAAGAGCCTCTGGCCAAGGTAGGTTAGCTTGCTGACAGATTTTCGCCACTTGTCTCTTAAGGGTTTGGTTCATCCTTTCAACCTTGCCGCTTGCTTCTGGGTGCCAGCTGGAGTGCAAGTCCCACCGGATCTGAAGGGCCTGAGAGACCTGTTGGGTGACCTTGGAGATGAAAGAACTCCCGTTGTCCGAAGAAATGCAGAGGGGCAGGCCGAAACGTGGGATGATGTCATGGAGGAGAGCTTGAGTGACCTCTTTGGCAGTACAAGTATAGCAGGCGAAAGCTTCAGGCCACCCGCTGTAGCAATCCACAAACACCAACAGGTATTTGTACTTCTTACTGGAGGGCAATTCAGCAAAATCCACCTGCCATACCTGTCCTGGCTGCAGTCCTGCCCTGAGATGCCCCACTTCTGGCTTCTTCTGGATCTTAGGGTTGTTCTTTAGGCAGAGGAGGCATCGCTTGCAGGCCCAGATAGATTGTTGGGCCATGCGTGGTCCAATGAAGAAGGATCTGAGGTGTTCCAGCATGGCATCATGACCCCAGTGGGTGCTTTTGTGAAGGCGGAGGGCCACTTCACGCATCAGGGGATCTGTGAGGAGCAGACGGCCTTGGCTGTCCTTCCACCAACCCTCATCCCGTGTCAGTCCTTCCTTCCTAGCAAACTCATCGTCCACAGTTCCATACAGAGGGAGGCTGGTGATGGTGGTATCCGGGATGAGGGCTCCCTGGAAGGTGGGCGTTCGGTTGGCGGCCCCCTTGGCCGCGGCATCTGCTCTCCTGTTTCCCCTGGCGGCGTCCTGGTCTCCTGCCTGGTGTCCCCGACAGTGGATGACAGCAACGGCAGTAGGCTTGCAGACAGCATCCAGCAGCCTCAGGATCTCTGCCTGGTGCTTGACTGGGCTGCCTGCAGTAGTCAGCAGTCCCCTCTCCTTCCAGATGGCTCCGTGGGCATGCAGGACATTGAAGGCAAACTTAGAGTCTGTGTAGATGTTGACAGTCCTTCCTGCTGCCAGCTCCAGAGCTCTGGTGAGGGCGATGAGTTCTGCTTTTTGGGCGGAGGTACCGGCTGGCAATGGCTCTGCCTCTATGGTGTCCCACAGAGTAACAACTGCATAGCCCGCCTTCCTCACGCCCTGATGGACACTGCTCGACCCATCAGTGTAGTATTCCAGGTCTGCCTGGGGAAGTGGTTGGTCCTTGAGGTCCGGCCGGCTGGAGTAGACTTCTTCAATGGTGGCGATGCAATCATGTGGCTCCTGGTCGTCCCCTTCGGCTGAGTCGATGGGCATCAGGGTGGCTGGGTTGAGGCAGTTGGTGGTGGCCAGGGTGAGGTCTCCCTGGTCGATGAGCAAAGCCTGGTAGCGAGTGAGCCGTCCTGCTGACAGCCAGTTGGTCCCCTTAGCATCCAGGACTGCCAGGACGCTATGGGGCACATAGACAGTCATTGGTTGGCCCAGTGTCAGCTTCCGGGCTTCCTCAGCCAGCATAGCGGTGGCAGCCACGGCACGAAGACAGGCTGGCCACCCAAGGCTGGTGGGGTCCAGTCGCTTGGAGAAGTAGGCGACTGGCCTTTTGGTGTTGCCCAGGGGTTGGGTCAACACCCCCGCTGCCACCCCCCGGCGTTCGTGAACATAAAGGAAGAAGGGCTTGGTCATGTCAGGGAGTCCCAAGGCTGGTGCAGACATGAGGGCTTTTTTGATGGCATCGAAGGCTGTCCTGCATTCTGCGGTCCAGGTGAGGAAAGTCTCCGGTCCGGTGGTTGCCTCGTAAAGAGGCCTGGCAAGCAGTCCGAAGTTAGGCACCCAGATTCTGCAGAAGCCAGCCATGCCCAAAAAACCCCGCAGTTGCTTCTTGGTCTTGGGCTCTCGGACCTTACAGATGGCTTCCTTCCGCTCCGGTCCCAAAGCCCGTTGTCCTTGAGAGACATCAAACCCCAAGTAGCGCACAGTGTCCCTGCAGATTTGAGCTTTCTTTTTGGAGACCTTGAAGCCAGCCCCTCCCAGGAAGTTGAGGAGACTGATGGTAAGTCTTTCGCCGGTAGGTACATCCTCACAACAAAGCAGAAGATCGTCAATGTATTGGAGAAGGACTCCCTGGTCCCGATCCGGCCACCTGTCCAGCTCCGAAGCGAGGCTTTGGCTGAAGATCGTAGGAGAACAGGTGAAACCTTGCGGAAGAACCTGCCAGCAGAGCTGCACCTTCCTGGCCGAGTCCACATGCTCCCACTCAAAGGCAAAGATTTCCTGGCTATCTACGTGTAGAGGGATAGAAAAAAATGCATCTTTTAAGTCCAGAACAGTAAAGCAAGAGCAGGAAGGAGGGATAGTGGAAAGAAGAGTATAGGGGTTAGGCACCACGGGATGAATGTCCACCACAACGGCATTGATGGCTCTGAGGTCCTGTACAAAGCGGTATTCATCTGAGTTGGGCTTCTTGACTGGCAGCACAGGTGTGTTGTAAGGGGAGGCGCACTCTCTCAGCAGAGAGTGCTTCAGGAAATTTTCAATGATGGGCTGGAGGCCCTTTTTGGCTTCGAGGGGGATGCGGTATTGGGGAATCCTAGGAGGCCTGATGTCAGGTTTTAGGGCAATTTTGACTGGGGCGACGTTCTTGGCCCTCCCTGGAATCCCATCGGCCCACACAACAGGGTCAACTTGTTCCAGAATGGCCAAAGGAATCAGGTCAGCCTCTGGGCTGGGCTGATGAAGCAGGAGAGCCTGTATCCTCCACCCCTCCTCCTCTGGGACAGCCAAGATGATCTTTTCTGGCCCAAAGGTGACCTGCGCCCTGATTTTACAAAGGATGTCTCGGCCCAGAAGGGGAACTGGACACTCAGGCATGTACAGGAACTCATGAGACAGAGTCTTCCCTCCCACCTCACACTCCATGGGCTTGAGAAAAGACCTCTCTGCCTCTTTCCCTGAGACCCCCACTACCTGAGTCTTCCTAGCTCCCATGTCTGTTCCCCGAAACCCTTCGGTGACCACTGAATGGGTGGCCCCACTATCTAGAAGGAAATCCACAGTTCTTTTTCCTAACTTCAATTGCACCAACGGGTCACTGGGAGCCAAGACGATCCGCTGCCCTAGTCACATGACCCGGCTCTCTGGTCCCTTATCCTTGAGATCGGGACATTCTCTCTTGAAGTGCCCCCTCTGCTGGCAGTAATAACAACGGAGTTCCCTTGGTGGTTCTCTTCCTTGCCCCCTGTCCCTCCAAACTGGCCTTTCTCTGTTCTCCCCAACTCCCCGTCCCCTGTCACGTTCTGCCAGTGCAGCCACCATACTGGTTGCTTGGGCCTGTGCTTGAGCCTGCCGGTCATCTTCTTCCTTCTGGGCCGCTGCATCCTCCCGGTTGTGGAATACCTTAAAAGCAATATTGATTAACTGGGAGATGGGCATACCTTCTCCCCCCTCCAGTTTCTGGAGTTTTAGCCGAATGTCCCTGCATGACCTGCCAATGAACAGGGAATTTAAAGCGGACGCATTTCGGGGGTCAGAGGGGTCAATGTGTGTCCACTGTTTTGCAGTGCGACATAACCGATCATAAAAATCAGAGGGGCTTTCCTCAGGAGTCTGTTTTATGTCATAGTATTTAGAAAGGTTTATAGGTCGAGGATAGACCAACGGCAGGCCAGCCAAGATGGCACGGTGGAAGGCCTTCAAAGACATCATACCAGCGTTGGTATTGTAGTCCCAGCCGGGGTCTTCCTTGGTTGGAAAAATAATTTCAGAATCTCTACCGTCATCTACATCTGCCTTCATGATTTCAGCCTGAGCTGCGGCCAGTAGGCGGCGCTTCTCCTCTTGAGTAAGGAGAGAAGCCAAGAGAGTCATAACATCTGCCCAGGAGGGGCGATGGGTTAGGAAAATAGTTCTAAAAAGTTCGGTCATTTCCGAGGGGTCTTGGGAAAGTGATGCAGTTGTCTTCTTCCAGGTAATGAGGTATGTTGTACTGAAAGGGACATGGATTAGGACCGGGTCTCCCCTTGCCCCGATCACCTCCCGTAGGGGGGCCATTACAGTGGCGGGGCGGGCCCGCAGGCTATTTTTGGTGATGAGGGGCTCAAAGGGATCCTCTGACGCTGGGGAAACCCTTCGAGGGGGGAGGGATGAAGTTTCTGACGAGGGAGTAGAAGGGGGACAGCTGAGGTTGGGTCTTTCGGGCGCTAGGGGGACTGGTGGGGTGGTCTGAGAAGCTGGGGGTGCTGAAGAGACGGGGGGGTCCTTGCAGGAGGCGCAGAGGGGAGTAATAGAGGGTGGAAAGTCTGAGAGGCGAGAGGGTCTGGGATCGGGAAGGGTGATCCTCTGGGTAGCGTGTATGGGAGATAGAATGGGGAGGGAAATTGAGAAGGAGAGGGAGAAAAGGATTGGAGAATGGGGGGGTTGGGAGGAGGAGAGAGAAGAGAGGATTGGGGGGGCTGAGAGGGAATGGGAGGTTGGGAAACGGAGGGGAGATGGGGCGAAAGGGTAGGGGGTTGGGTGAGTGAATCTGGGAGAGTGGGGATCCCGGGAAGCAGAGGTTCCCTTGAGGGGTCAATCTGGGAGTTCTGGATCGGTGCAAGACTCAGAACAGGAGGAGAAAGCCGGGGAGGAGGTGGGGCAAGGGATAGGGGTTGAGGTTGGTAAGGTGGGGGACAAGCAAATGTCTCCAGAAGTTCCTCTTCTGGTGGAGGCGGGAGGGGAAGTAGGTCTAGAGAGGAGCTTTTAAGGAGGGTAGGTTTGGAGCCCACGTCCCTGCATGGGAAGACTTGGACCCCCTCCCCCCTTCCACTCTCCCTCTGGCTTAAGGCCATGAACATTGCAGCATAAGCCAGTTGGGTCCACTTGCCCTCCCCATGGCAATGGCTCTGGAGTTTCAAAATGAGACTCTCATCCTCACTGCCATGTGGAGGCCAAGCGACTCCCCCTTCAAGGGCCACGAGGGGCCACTTACGCTTGCTGAGTTGGACCAACCTGGCCTGCACCATGTTTTTCGATGCAAACCCACCCCAATCGGCCAGGATCTTGCCCAATGGAGAATCCCTGGGGATGTCTGCTGGGGTGGGACACCCTAGACGTGCTGAACAAGCACCCATTCTTGGCTCAACCCCTGCCCAGTACCTGACAGTTAACGGAGTAACGAATCACCCAACCGGCTAGGTGCCGCTCGTCCTTCCGAAAGTTCCCTTCACCAAGACTGAATGGCTGGCGTCCGTAGAATCCGCAGGTGCCCCGGGAACACAACCGTTCCCCTACCCCGCGATTCTTGAACCTGTAATCTTACAAGCCAGACTGTTCTCACACGTCCCCCGAGCGCCAGATGTTCCCGCGTTTCACCAGGAATTTGTTACCGAGCCCTGATCCGAAGTGCAATACCTCCAGGGCTCCTCCCACCTGGGTCTCAACAACGGGGCCGGTTCCCTTTTATTTTTTACAGGGCGTCCCCTGTTTCACGTTGGCGCCTTTCCTTCGAGGAGCTAAAAATCTGCTTCCTCCTATCTGGCTCCTTTGTTCAGTACCCTGAATCAGATCTAGAGAGAGAAAGGGACTGCCAGAGAAATTTGGGTGTGAAATGAGGTCAAATTGTTGGTCGGAGGGCCCTCCTTGCAGCCGTTTCTCTCCCCAACCTGTTCCAGAATATCTGGACCAAGGTCGCCGCTTGGAATTTTAGCCTAGAAATTGATCTTTGGAACTTCCAAGCAAGTCCCTTCGTGGTCGCCAAATTATGTTATCGACCGCGTTTGGGGGATCGGGCCCCTTTAGAAGGAAGCCGATCCGGTCCTGAGGGAACGGACCTTGGCGAAGCCAAAAGAAGAATATAAGCCGCAATACAACCTGAAGCCTGAAATGAAGAAGGTCCGCCAAGTTGAAGGAAAATCCGCCAAGGAGGTTTTATTGAGCAATTCAGCTGAAAAGGACGCTAATAGCGATCATTCAATCTACTAGCGTACATATGTTTCAAATAAAGCCATATTTATACAATGTTTCGGTCTGACAGCCCTTTGAATTTCCCGCCCCGCTTCCCCGCCCATCTGATCGCGGATAGGCTGAGAGGTTGAACGAGGCGGGCTTTCGTTTCCCGCCTTGCTCTGCTGGCCCAATGGGGAGCCGCTTTTTGTCCCTATTCGGGCCAATCAGAGAAGAGGAGGCGGGAGCTGTTGAGACAATGAGGTGACCGGACAGGAAATATCAGATTAATTCTGGCCCAGCCAATTTCTAAAGGAATTTATGACACCCATCAAAGATGTCCGGGGTCCTGTCACGTTCACAGATTTTAGATATGTCTTTGGGGTGTCAGACGGGAAGTGGTGATGGGTGGTGATGAGCCGTCATTGACGGCCCCACAGGGTGCCTTCCTGCGGCGTCCTGGCCTGGGATATGATAATGTTTGCCTTGGGGGCGAGTCACCTTTAGGAATTTGGTGGCTCGCCCTATATTGTCCATGCGATCGGAATGAGATTGGATTAAACTGTGGCAGATTATCCTTTTGTTTTTGGGAAGGGAGGTCTGGGTCATAGGGCTAGAGTTCATGTTGGGGTCATAATATTTCCCATTTGATTTCATGATCTGACAATTATATGGGATAAAATGAAAATTAAAATAAAGTTGGAACATAAACCCTGCTGGGAAGAATACATATTTTCCGGGGATCCCAAAGAGTATAAATACATATAGGCAGATAGATAGATTTCAAGGAAATAAAGGAGAATCCATAAAGGTGGGTGACATTGCATAAAGGGGAATCATGAATGATATAAGCAATAGAAAACATTTGATAAGGACGAAGTTCACAACATCTGGGGAACCTGATATGGAAATTCATACAACAGTGAGTCATGAGAGTGTCCAAGTACATAGAATATGGAAATTCACAAATACATGAGGAAAAAGAGTTCATAAGGAATTCATAGAGATGGCATGGGAAGGGGCACATGTGGGTTGCAGTCTTTGGAAGTATAAGATTTCATAAGTCCAGGGGTAGGTCTGGGGAAGAGTGTTCTTCTCCTTCATAAAATCATGAAAAGTATGAATTAAACGTGGAGGGCACCCGTCCGGGCATCCCCTGGCAGCTGTAGAGGGCGAGGATCCTTGGAGAACTATGTCTCCCCAGCGAGAGAGCGATCCCCCCCCATCCCCAATTCACAGAAAGGGGCTAGGGATCTCTTAAACCCTTTCCGCGGGGAGAGGAAAATCCGGGATAAGGCAGCATTTTAGCTTGGAAGGAGCCGTCGGTCCCGTTTGACAGTCAGCTGTTGAGGTGCCGAAAACTGGACCGATTCCGGGTCTGCTGGTTGTCTTCGAGTCAGGAGCCTTAGAAAGGGTTAGGACTAAAAGAGGAGCGTTCTAGGGGTAATTTTGATAGAGATATGAGCCAATTTATATCGACCGCCATGTTAATCTATGGCAGAGAAACCTCAACCGGAGTTAAAGGGACGGGAGAGAGAGAGAGAGATTTCATGCGAAGGAAGGAGTCAGGGAAAGATACAAAATAACCAGATAGAGAGTGTTACTGTTAAAATAAATGTTACTTTTATTGGGGGGATTTGTTACATAGTTCAGGGAAGAGGAAAATGAAGGAAAAAAAAGGTCTTTTAATAATAGTCTGTTGCGGTCCCGCTCCGTTCCTTTTGTGGGTGACCGGCGGAACTCTCCGCTGCGTTTTCAAATCAATTTGAAGGCCGGGGTGACGGTTATCATCCCCTTGGGTTGTTTTCTGTTTCTTCCAATTTTTTCTCATTTTGAAGATCTTCAGATATTTTCTTCCTTTTTTAACTCTAATTTAAATCCTGCCCTGGGAGAAGAGGAAATTATACATTAAATTATTATTAATTAATAAACAAAATAGCCATTTTCTTCTTTCTGTTCTCTCTCCTTCCCTAACCCTAACCCTCTCCCAGCACTTCCAAATCCGTTCAGGCCCTCAGACTTTACTCTCCCTCAGATTAGACAGAATTTCCTTCTCTCCCCTTTTAGTATTTTTGTTTACATGTCTTCATTGTTTTACTTGTAAATCTTTTATTATATTTTAATTTTAATTGTGTTTTATACACCTTTATCCTTTTTTTCACCACCTCTTGTGATTTGGGACTGTACCACATATACAGGAACAGAATGGGAACTCACAACTGACAGAGTCTCTGGACTCGGTAAGGTGATTTCTGAGGTAAACGTTTGAGGCGAAGAAAGAAATAGCTAAAAGAATAAGGAAATGAACATAAATGAAATGAAAAGAAGTTGTTTCCTGAGGTAATAATGGCACTCTCCCTCAGCCTCAGAGGATGGCAACATCCCTCTGAACAAATCTTGCCATGAATTTGTTTTCTCATGAGTGAATATCTCGCTAGGAAGCTTTACGTCCTTCGGCACAACTCTGTGGACAAACTTCGAGTAGAATTGTTGGAATTTTCTTGTGTGTTAGGGAAAACTACCCAAAAACAGCAAAGCATCCAAAAATATGAAAAAACATAATACAGTAGAGTCTCACTTATCCAACATAAACGGGCTGGCAGAACGTTGGATAAGCGAATATGTTGGATAATAAGGAGGGATCAAGGAAAAGTCTATTAAACATCAAATAAGGTTATGATTTTACAAATTAAGCACCAAAACATCATGTTATACAACAAATTTGACAGAAAAAGTAGTTCAATACATGGTAATGCTATGTAGTAATTACTGTATTTACAAATTTAGTACCAAAATATCATGATGTATTGAAAACATTGTTGGATAATCCAGAATGTTGGATAAGCAAGTGTTGGATAAGTGAGACTCTACTGTACTTCTAGTTTGAGCATTTAGCTCACAGCAAGTAGAGCATGAAGTACCATGTGGCTGCAAATAATTTACAGCTTAGGAAGCAAAGATGCGAGTTCTGTCTTTAAGATTACAAAAGGTTTATTTACAAAAATAATATCTTCATTGCTTAATAGTAAAGAATTGGGTCTTAGCTACTCTAAACTACATCTCATCTAGGGTTCAAAAGAGAAGGAAAAATCTCCAGGCACACATCTCTCCTGACACATAAGCAGAGAGAGATCTGAATACACACAGCACATACTAAGATTTTTTTATTTTATTTTTTTGGTGTCAGGAGCAACCGGAGTTGCTTCTGGAGTGAGAGAATTGGCTATCTGCAAGGACGTTGCCCAGGGGATGCCCTGGATGTTTTGATGTTTACCATCCTTGTGGGAGGCTTCTCTCATGTCCCTGCATAGAGCTGGAGCTGATAGAGGGAGCTCATCCACGCTCTCCCCGGGTGGGATTCGAACCTGACAACCTTCAGGTCAGCAACCCAACCTTCAAGTCACGAGGCTTTTATCCCCTAGGCCAATGATGGGCAAGCTTTTGCGCTTGGCGTGTCAAAATTCACCAAAAAACCTAGCATGACTTGGGTGGTGTGTCACTTTGAGAAAAAAAACCCATAATTTCACAATATGTATAGTTTAAATAACAAAAATGTATAATTGTAATATATAACTGTATTTAATAAATCAAAATCTATTTACTACCCTTATTTCCATGTACAAAGATCTATGGTACCTCTTGCAGTTTCCACACTGATTTCTCTCTATTCCAGTTTCAATGTAGTCATGAATAATGAATAATATAATAGTAATAATATGATAATATACTACAATTATATATATATAATACATACAGTAGAGTCTCACTTATCCAACACTCGCTTATCCAACATTCTGGATTATCCAACACATTTTTGTAGTCAATGTTTTCAATACATCATGATATTTTGGTGCTAAATTCGTAAATACAGTAATTACTACATAGCATTACTGAGTATTGAACTACTTTTTCTGTCAAATTTGTTGTATAACATGATGTTTTAGTGCTTAATTTGTAAAATCATAACCTAATTTGATGTTTAATAGGCTTATCCTTCATCTCTCCTTATTATTCAACATATTCGCTGTTATGATTGAGCCTCATGGCTCTGTTACTGACAGACGTGGGCGTAAGACTCCTAGAGAGTCAGATACTCTCGAGGAGCGAGAGAGAAAAAGACTGCGAGACATATTTGCAGCACCATCTGACGAAGAATCTTTCGAAGGGTTTACGGAGAGAATGGAGGAGGGGCTGGTTAGCTCAGAGGAGGATGAGATGGATTGGACTCGGGTAAGGGAGGAATTGGGTGCCACTGGCCATGATGGGACAGAAGATGAATGGGGACCTTCAGGATTAGACCCATGGCTTAGCTGGAGGGATGGGACGGGATCCACAGCTGGAGATGCTGTTGGGCGTAGTCAGAGGTGTTCCAGCTCTGACGAGGAAAGTGATGAGGAAACGCCCGGGTTAAGGAGGACAGCTGACAGTGATGAAGATTTGTAACTGGCATAAAATGGGGCTTGGGAGCAATTGCAAATTGCGTCGGGCAAGGTAATCTGGGCAAACGCTTGGGATCCGTGTGTGTGTGGGACGTTTCCCTGAAGACTTGTGTGCTTTCCTGTGCTGAGACGTAAGTTGATTGGAATCCAAGGTCAGACGGCGGGAGGGATTGTGTGGGCATTTGTTTGTGCAAACCTGTGCTTACTCTTATTAGCTTGACCTTCCGTCGTCTTTCTGACGGACGCCATCTCCTGCTTTGAGAACCCGGACTGAACTGACCACGGCTTGTCTTCCCCCCTTCTTGGACTTGGAAAAACTACAAACGTCTGCTTCTGGCTTTGATCTACGGAACGGAACTGGTCTACTCTACTTCTACAATCCTTGGCTGAATTGCTCGTGTTGGAGATCCTGTCTACTGTGTGTGTGTGGGAGCGACGCAAGTTACTCTAAGCACAGTGCTGGCAGCAGAGAGGAATCTGCTGCCAATTAGTTGCATTCTTTGTATCTTTTGTTCCTTGGCTTTCGTTCTGTTAATACCTAGGCTGAAGCAAGCAGTTTGTTTTTACCCGGATTAAACTCCGGTTTAATCCGGTTTATCTTTTGAACATTTACTTTTGTCCCTTTTTGCTCCTAAAGGCAAAAACTGCCTGGCCCTTGTGTTTTTACGGGCATTTTTGAGTTCTGTAATCTAATAAACTCTGTTACTTTGAATCTTGTGGCGTTCTGTCCTTGACAGATTGCCCGACGCCCATAAAAAGTTTATTGCAGCAATAAACCCGTCAGGAAGACGATGGATGAGTTAAGAGCCAAAGTAGACCAATTGCAAACGGCCTTAAGCCAAACAGCTTTTGCTGTGAAAGGACATGTTTTGACTCCTGAACGCTTTGACGGAACCAGGTGCAAGTTGCCAACCTTTTTGGCACAAGTGGAGCTTTATTTTTCTCAGCTCAGTGCTCATGCTTTTCCTACTGACACTAGCAAGGTGGCTTTTATTTTGAGTTTGTTGACCGGTCCCGCAGGACAATGGGCCACTAATTTAATTTTGGGAAATGACCCAGTCAAGGACAATTTGAATAATTTCAAAAGGTTGTTAACTGATACTTTTGGGGATCCTCTCCGCACGGAGAACGCTGGGTGGGCTCTGTATCGGTTGAAACAGGGAAAGGGGACTGTTTTGGATTACTTAAATAAGTTTAACCTGTATCGCCACCAGCTGGATTGGGGGGAAAATGCATTCATGCTTTTATTTACTGCCGGGTTAAGTGATATGCTCCAGGATGAATTAGCACGCTTGGAGCCGGCTGAAAGCTGGGACGCCTTAGTAGCTAAGGTGCTGCGTTTAGACGCAAGGTTCGAGGCTCGTAAACACTCAAAAGCAATGTGTGCGCCACCCATGCATGTAACCAGGGCACCTGTGGTGATGGGGGAAGAGCCCATGGAGCTTGGGGTCTTTAAAAAACTGTCTACAGAGGAAAAGAGCCGTAGGAGGCAGCTGGGCTTGTGTTTGTACTGTGGGAATGCTGGGCATTTTGCCAAAAATTGTAATGTGAAACCTTCCCAGCTTTCGGGAAAAGGCCAGCCCTAGTGCGACGTGAGTCCAACGCACTAGGGCTCCTCAAGCAGTCAACTGAGGGGAGGAAGCATGTTTTCGTACCCATTACATTATCTGTTGGGGGAAGGGAACTTGTTTCTACTCTGGCACTGCTGGACTCAGGAGCTACGGTCTCCTATGTAGATATTGAGTTTGCTAAGAAGCATGGCATTCCTAGAGTGCGCAAGGCATGCGACGTGTGGGTGGAGGGAGCAGATGGGAGACTGCTGGAGACTGGGGTGGTTAACCAGGAAACCTCAGCAGTAACGTGGGAGGTGCAGGGAGTAACGGGAACGTTTGTGTGGGATATTACGAGCTTGCCTAGATATGATGTGATCCTGGGGATGGATTGGCTAGCTGTAGTAAACCCACAAGTGGATTGGGCAACACGTAAAGTGATCTTAAAGAGGCAGGATTGTTGCACTCTAAACGTTACTCATGCTGATATGGAGGGAGTGCCTGCTGAGTATGGGGAGTTCTCTGATGTATTTTGTAAAAGAGAAGCGGACAAATTACCACCGCACAGGCCATATGATTGCGCCATCAAGTTGGCAGAAGGTGCGAAACTGCCAGCAGGGAGGCTGTATGCCTTGACTGTACCGGAAAGGCAAGCTTTGCGGGAGTTTTTAGATGAAAATTTAGCCAAGGGGTTTATTCGCCCATCTAGTTCTCCAACTGCGGCACCAGTATTCTTTGTAGCCAAAAAGACTGGGGAACTTAGGCTGGTCTGCGACTATCGGATCCTAAACAAATACACCATTCGGGATAGGTACCCGCTCCCTTTAATCTCGGAACTGTTATCAAGGGTGCAAGGGGCTAAGGTCTTTACCAAGCTTGACCTGCGGGGGGCCTATAACTTAATCCGTATACGGGAAGGGGATGAATGGAAGACGGCATTTAACACGTGTTTCGGATGCCACGAGTTCCGAGTCATGCCTTTTGGGCTTTGTAATGCTCCTGCGGTCTTCCAGAGGTTCATGAACGATGTGTTCAGGGACCTAATTGACCAATTTTTAGTGATTTATTTGGATGATATCTTGATTTTTTCTAAGGACGAGAAAGAACATCGTCAACATGTCAAGCAGGTTCTGCACCGACTGCGGGCTAATGGGCTTTTCGCCAAGGCTTCCAAATGCGTCTTTCATGTGCCTGAAGTGGAGTTCCTAGGTCATGTAGTGTCAGGTAGGGAACTTAAAATGGACCCACATAAGGTTGACGCCGTCAACTCATGGCAGGAGCTGAAAACTAAGAAGGATGTACAAAGGTTCTTAGGTTTTGCTAATTACTACCGGGAGTTTATTCCGAATTTTGCAAAGCTCACGGTACCTTTGACGCAGCTTCTGCGCAAGAAACAGCCATTTGTGTGGGGGCGGGAAGCTCACGAGGCGTTTCTACAACTTAAGTCTAGTTTTCAATCAGACAACATACTAACCCATCCTGATGTTGACAAACCGTTCGTGGTAGAAGCGGACGCTTCTAGCTACGCGTTGGGGGCTGTATTGTCTCAGAAAGATTCCTCAGGGACCTTGCGTCCCTGTGGATTTTACTCGCGGCAACTAACACCCTTCGAGCAGAACTATACCATATGGGAGAAGGAGTTGTTGGCGATTAAGGTGGCGTTTGAGGTGTGGCGGCACTGGCTTGAAGGGGCACGGCACCAGATCGTGGTCAGATCTGATCACAAGAATTTAGAGCACTTGCAAACAGCAAAGAAGTTAAACCAGCGTCAAATCCGATGGGCTTTGTTTTTCTCCAGGTTTAACTTCAAGGTGCAGTTCGTAGAGGGGAAGGCAAACTTGCGGGCCGATGCTTTATCCCGCAAGCCGGAGTTTAAGACCAATGAGCAGGTTGTATGTCAGACCATCTTGCCTACTGCCTCTCTGTGTGTTGTAGATAATGAGCTCGGGTTACATGACCAGATCCTTGAGGCTCAGAGGGATGATGTGTGGACACAGGAGCAACTGATGCTGCTCTCAGCAGGTAATCGTACCATACTGCCGCATCTACAAGATCAAGACGGAGTATTGGTACGCAGGGGGCAGGTCTACGTACCAGTGGGGGCCCTCAGGTTGGAGGTGATTAGAGCCCACCATGACGAACCCATGGCTGGGCACTTTGGCAGATTCAAGACCGTGCAGCTCATTACCAGGAGCTATTGGTGGCCAAAGATGCGGCAAGACATTCTGCGCTTTTGTGACAGCTGCGCCGTTTGCCAGCAGAGTAAGACGCCTGTTGGGCGCCCTAGAGGGTTGTTGTCGTCTTTACCTGTTCCGGACAGGCCATGGCAAATCATTTCCATGGATTTCATTTCAGATTTGCCTAAGTCTGGGGGTTATACTTGTATTTGGGTGGTGGTGGATTTATTTAGTAAACTGGCTCATTTTATTCCTTGTTCAACCATTCCGGCGGCCCCTACGTTGGCCTTACTATTTACTAAGCACATCTATCGTTTGCACGGAGCACCCGAGGTGATTATTTCAGATAGGGCTCCGCAATTTGTGTCACGCTTTTGGAAACATTTCCATGAGTGCTTGGGGACTAAGTTAAACGTTTCTTCAGCCTTTCATCCGCAAACGGATGGACAGTCGGAACGGGTTAATGGGCTCTTAGAGCAATATCTGCGTTGTTTTTGTTTAGATCAACCCACGGCTTGGGTGAAGTGGCTACCGGTGGCGGAATTTGCTTACAACAATGCGGTGCACACATCTAGTCAGCATACGCCGTTTGAGCTAACTTATGGTTTTCACCCACGGGGAGGTGTGGCGCCGTCGACCAATGTGGTCTCTTCGGACCCTGTGTACCGCTCTACGGAAATGGCTGCATTGCATGATGTTGCCCGTCGCTTACTGCTGGAAGCTAAGGCAACGCAGAAGACTCAGGCTGACCGCCACAGGCAGGCAGGGGAGGAGTTGGAAGAAGGGGATTTGGTGTGGTTATCTTCCAAACATATTAAACAGGCTGGGGGAAAGTTTGCGCCTCGGTATTTGGGTCCCTTTCCTATCGTTAAAAAGATTTCTTCCGTTGCGTTTCGTTTGCGTTTACCGTCTAGTTTAAAGGTCCATCCAGTCTTTCATCGTTCGCTGTTGAAACTTGATACCTCTAGTCGTCGTGGTGCTATAGCGGAGGGTATCACTGCCACTTCTCCGCCATCGGGGGAGGAGGCCTTTGTGAGAGGGGATAGTGTTATGATTGAGCCTCATGGCTCTGTTACTGACAGACGTGGGCGTAAGACTCCTAGAGAGTCAGATACTCTCGAGGAGCGAGAGAGAAAAAGACTGCGAGACATATTTGCAGCACCATCTGACGAAGAATCTTTCGAAGGGTTTACGGAGAGAATGGAGGAGGGGCTGGTTAGCTCAGAGGAGGATGAGATGGATTGGACTCGGGTAAGGGAGGAATTGGGTGCCACTGGCCATGATGGGACAGAAGATGAATGGGGACCTTCAGGATTAGACCCATGGCTTAGCTGGAGGGATGGGACGGGATCCACAGCTGGAGATGCTGTTGGGCGTAGTCAGAGGTGTTCCAGCTCTGACGAGGAAAGTGATGAGGAAACGCCCGGGTTAAGGAGGACAGCTGACAGTGATGAAGATTTGTAACTGGCATAAAATGGGGCTTGGGAGCAATTGCAAATTGCGTCGGGCAAGGTAATCTGGGCAAACGCTTGGGATCCGTGTGTGTGTGGGACGTTTCCCTGAAGACTTGTGTGCTTTCCTGTGCTGAGACGTAAGTTGATTGGAATCCAAGGTCAGACGGCGGGAGGGATTGTGTGGGCATTTGTTTGTGCAAACCTGTGCTTACTCTTATTAGCTTGACCTTCCGTCGTCTTTCTGACGGACGCCATCTCCTGCTTTGAGAACCCGGACTGAACTGACCACGGCTTGTCTTCCCCCCTTCTTGGACTTGGAAAAACTACAAACGTCTGCTTCTGGCTTTGATCTACGGAACGGAACTGGTCTACTCTACTTCTACAATCCTTGGCTGAATTGCTCGTGTTGGAGATCCTGTCTACTGTGTGTGTGTGGGAGCGACGCAAGTTACTCTAAGCACAGTGCTGGCAGCAGAGAGGAATCTGCTGCCAATTAGTTGCATTCTTTGTATCTTTTGTTCCTTGGCTTTCGTTCTGTTAATACCTAGGCTGAAGCAAGCAGTTTGTTTTTACCCGGATTAAACTCCGGTTTAATCCGGTTTATCTTTTGAACATTTACTTTTGTCCCTTTTTGCTCCTAAAGGCAAAAACTGCCTGGCCCTTGTGTTTTTACGGGCATTTTTGAGTTCTGTAATCTAATAAACTCTGTTACTTTGAATCTTGTGGCGTTCTGTCCTTGACATTCGCTTATCCAGTGTTCTGCCAGCCTGTTTATGTTCGATAAGTGAGACTCTACTGTATATGTATATGTATATATATATATATATGTGTGTGTGTGTGTGTAGTAAGCATAATTCCCATGGCGTAAACAACAAAACAACTGGACCAAATCACACCAAATTTGGCCACAAAAGACATAGTCATCCAATCAATCTGCAGGTGGCAGCGTGACAGCAAAAATGGCTAGGCGTGTCAGTGCTGACACGCATGTCATAGGTTGGCCATCACTGCCCTAGGCCACCGGAGGCTCCACATACCAAGATGTAAAAGTTAAAAGTCAAAGACAAAAGTAACCAACCAGAATGAGAGCAAAAACAGCGAGAAGAGAAGAAATAGATACATTCCAACTTTCGTTCAGGAGTTGGGGAAGGGATTTCTCTTAGCCTATTCTGAGCTATCGAACTACTCCTCATTGAGGACTGCAGACTTGGGCGGGGGGGGGGGGTTGAACTCCAACAGAAGTCCATAGCTTTGAGCTATGGCACTTAAAGTAGTGTCAAAGTACAATCATTCTATAGTGCAGGGGTCCCCAAACTAAGGCCCGGGGGCCGGATGCGGCCCTCCAAGGTCATTTACCTGGCCCCCGCCCTCAGTTTTATAATATATTTTTATATCAGTTGTAATAATATAATATATTGTATATACATATAATATTGATAATAATCTTATGTTATACAATATAATACTAATAGTAATACTATATAATAATATTAATTATATGTTATATATTAGATATTATATAATAGTATAGTGGTATAGTTCAATATAGTAATATACAATGCTACTATTGTGTTATGCTAATAATATAATATATTGTATGTACATACAGCTGCTTTGAGTCCCCTTCGAGGTGAGAAGGGTGGGATATAAATGTAGTAAATAAATGCAGTAAATGAATGATTAATTTTAGACTTAGGCTCGGCCAAAGTCTGACATGACTTGAAGGCACACAACAACAACAACAATCCTAATTAACTTGACTATCTCATTGGCTAGTAGCAGGCCCACACTTTCCATTGAAATCCTAACAGGTTTATGTTGGTTAAAATTGTTTTCATTTTTAAATATTGTATTTGTATTGTTCTTTCGTCGTTGTTGTTGTTGTTGCACTACAAATAAGACATGTGCAGTATGCATAGAAATTTGTTTGTATTTTTTTTTCAAATGATATTTCGGCCCCTCAACAGTCTGAAGGATTGTGGACCGGCCCTCTGCTCAAAAAGTTTGGGGACCCCTGCTATAGTGTATATGTGCCCCTAGAAAATCAACATTCTTCTGCAGTAAATGCCCTTCTGGTTAATGTTTAACTGGTCTGCTCCATTTCCAACTGGGCAGCGGAGGAGGAGGTGAAGAAGGATTGCTGCTAAAAAAAAAAACACCTCCAGCTAGACACAGGATGGGGAGGAAAAAGGATTGATGGGCATCAAAATACTTTGTAAAAAGGAGCTTCTTTGGCAGAGGCTTTGTTACCTGAGGTATGTCTGTACTTTGTTACCATCTGTCTCAGTGGCCCCTTCTGCACTGCCATATAAAATTCAGATTGTCTGTTTTGAATTGGATTATATGGTAGTGTAGACTCAGGCCCCACCTACACTGTCATATAATTCAGATTATCATAACAGATAATCCACATTATCTGCTTTGAACTCGATTATATGAGTCTACACTGCCATAGAATCCAGTTCAAAGCAGATGATCTGGATTTGATATGGCAGTGTAGAAGGGGCCTGTCATAATCACACATGCCATGCAACTATCAGCTCCCCAGTTCTGATGTGTAGCACATGGCTGATGGCCAAAAGGGAGGACAGGATGTGCAAGGACACATGAACCGGCCATGAAAGTCAATTGCCCTGAGGTGTGAGAAGGTGGATTCTGGTCTGTGGGAAAGGGCAGGCACCAGGTACCAGAAGTGATTGATGACACTGTAGCTAAGGCCCTATATAGATGGGCAGTAATGCTAGACTCTTGTATTTTGAAAAAAAAAAGATGTATGGTATCTTCAGCCCCTGTGTGTCTTGGTGTATTCTTCGAAGAGAAAGCTAAATCCATAGCAACACTGTTGGAGCAAAGAACTCTTACAAGGGCCTCATGTAATCCAGTTCAAAGAACATAGAGTGGATTATCTGATTTGATAATCTGGATTATGTTGCAGTGTAGAAGAGCTCAATGTGTCACTCAGCAAGTTTCCGCACCTCTCCTTTGAGAGTCAGAATGCGTCAGATCCTTCATTGCCCAGAATAGTTTTGCTGGAGGATACTGTGCCTGAACATAGTAGTGACTGAAACAGCTAACACCTCCCAACAAAGGATTCTCCCAGGCAGGAAGCAGCCAGGCTTTGAAGCTGCAAGGCTATTAAATGCTAATGAAGGTGGCCAATTGCAACATTCATACTTGCCTCCAACAGACAAGAGTTCTTTCTCCCACCCTGGACCTTCCGCAGATATATAAACCCCACTTGCCTAGTTTCCAACAGACTTCACAACCTCTGAGGATGCCTGCCATAGATGTGGGTGAAACATCAGGAGAGAATGCTTCTGGAACATGGCCATACAGCCAGGAAAACTCACAGCAACACAATCTCTCTTTGTGCCTGAAATAAGTTTGTGGTTGTGCTCAGTGGGATTTGTCCTCCCCCTCCCCCATTGCTCTAGCTATCCATCATTCTTCTAGCACATAAGTGTATGCGGTGTGGCACGTCACATATATGGTTGCCAGATCTCAAGGCCTGGCCCCTCATCTTCAGTCCTCAGGGCAGAGATTCAGTTTGTAGTCGGTTGCTAAGTAGCAAACACAGCCTTGTTATACAAAGCCAAATAATTCCTTCCAATTGCTTATATAACAGGATGCTTAGCATGTGCAGGTGTGTTTGTATATTTGTAAACACTGCTATGTGTAAATCTCAATAAGCACCAAACTCAATCTTTCAAACTAACAACTTATGCAAAACTCTTATGTGTGTCACACACAGAAACAAACATTGTTTGGCATGTTGTACAGGCAGTACTCAAGTTCTGTAGGTTTCTTCTTAAGTTCAATTACTATGTAAGTAAGAACAGGTTCATTTTAAAAGTGAAACTTCAGCCAAACATATATCTTTTAGCTTTGGATAGGATAAAGAGGCAAAGGTTTTCCCCTGACATTGCCTAGTTTGTCTAACTCTGGGGGTTGGTACTCATCTCCATTTCTAAGCTGAAGAGCCGGTGTTGTCCATAGACACCTCCAAGGTCATGTGGCTAGCATGACTGCATAGAGAGCTGTTACCTTCCCGCTGGAGCGGTACCTATTGATCTACTCACATTTGCATGTTTTCAAACTGCAAATGGCAGAAGCTGGGGTTAAAGGCGGAAGCTCACCCCACTCCCTGGATTCGAACCACCTGCCTTTCAGTCAGCAAGTTCAGCAGCTCAGTGGTTTAATCTGCTGTGCCACTGGGGATGCCTTGGATAGCATAGGGAAGGGTTAATACCCCTGTGTTGCTTGTTTTGCTGTCCGTGCCCCTGTTGAGCAGCGGTTTCTATTTCATACCTTGATACATTTCATTATACATTTCATAATTAGGGGGTCTGATTTCTCAATATCATGATTTTGATATCATGTTGGTAGAAGGTTTAGTTGAAGTTGCTAAAACGTATGGGAGGCCAAACCATTTCTAATACACCTCTGGAGTCCTTACCCTTTGAAACGCTAAATATGTTTTTAACTTCAGTTCCCAGAGACTCCAGCCAGCATGACCAAAGATCAGGGATTCCATTAAAATCTAAAGCATCTAAAACTTGAGAGCCACTGCTCTAACTTAACACAGTATCGAACTCACTTGGTTTATAGAAAACACTATATACAACTCTCATTTCTGTTCTGTGTAAAGGGTCAGCTGTGAACTGATGGTTAGAAAGCATTTCCAAAACTTGGCTTCCAACTGTGAATGTTCTTCCCATCTTATCTTCAGTAATAATATACCATAATAATACTGTAACATGATATCGCAAACTTGGGAGAACCGGCATGGTGTTGTGGTCTGAGGGCTAGACTGGGAATCTGGGAGTCCAGGATTTAAAATCTCCGCTCATCCATGAGGACCAAATGAGTGATCTTGGACAAGTCACACTCTTTAAGTCTCCGAGAATAGCAAGGACAACCCTCCTCTGAAGAAATGTTATCAAGAAAATATATTGTAAGTTCACCTAGTCCAAAACTATTTAAAGGTACACAAACAAGAACAACAACTTCTTGAGTTGATGTTCAGTTGGCAAACATCCTCGTTTCCATCCTCCAAGTGCCTGTGTCCAAACCTGTTATCTATGAAATTCCATGGAAGCAGCAAATTAACAACTTGGGATGGGCACCATTAAATGTGGGCTTGGAGTCACAATCACCAACTATGGCCATAGTTTTTGGCCTTTGAAAGTTGGCATCTCCTTGCCTGTGCTGTGTGGTTTTCCTGCAAGCCAAGACAGGTGTTTTCCTCGATCACTGGGATAACAATTCACCTAGTCGTCATCTCACCATGCACGTGAGTCTCCTCCCTCTTTTTCCACGAATCCCAGTCAAATTTCCTTATCTGGCAGCCACCACGCAAGCACAGTCTATTGTTCACTGAGATACCATTAAAATTGGCAGCCGAGCTGCATATTTTGCAAGAAACTGGCTTCCCTATGACCCCCTGAGGGGAAGGGGGAGTCTGAACAAATGTAACATCATCAAGTATGATAAAAGAAGAAACATAAATCAATGATCCATCACAAGGGAGAGGCCTTGGATGAAAGGTTGCATTCCATAGTTGGGTGACTATGCTCCTTACGTGTCAAGACGTTGATGAGTATCATTTGGGGACTCGTTTGGAACCCCAAGAAACCCCATTAATTAATTAATAATGGCTCATGACCTGCATTTCAGAAACGCTGAAATTACTATCTTGAAATGCTTCAAGACAAGCCTTTTATTAGGCAATCACCCAATTCAGTTTACAAAATATTTATTGGGGAACAGATGGACCCAAACTCCCGCGTTTGATTTTGTTTCTTCTTTTTGCGACAGAAAATGTGTTCAGGAGGAAAAAAATGGAATAACTGCACAGTGTCTTTAAACTGGCAGGCATCTTGAGACATTCTCCATCTGGCTTAGCAATTCTGCTTAAATGAAAGGCAGTAGTTTCTCACATTCTTTGGTTTCAGAAGGTTCCTTGATCTTCAGAGATGTGCATGTTCTTGAATGGGCCTCAGACTTTCTTGAAGCTGGTCAGTGTGTTATAATAATAATAATAATAATAATAATAATAATAATAATAATAATAATAATAATAATAATACTTTATTTTTATACCCTGCCTCCATCTCCCCGCAGGGACTTGGGGCGGCTTACATGGGGCCAAGCCCGGGTAAAACAACAAACCAAAATAAAATGACATCAGAAAATACAGACACAAAAATTAAATTAACAGTTTAAACATGATAAAATATAAAATGATAATCAAAGTAAAAACATGGATTTGGCACCCAAGTAGAGGGGATAAGACAAACTGGGTAAAGTGCAACGAGTGAATATTGTAAACAAGGTAGTTGATTAAGTGCTACCGTCAATAGGAGAGCAACCGCGTGACTATAGTAAACAGATAGGGCAAGATAAAGTGCAACAGATGAGTAAATGGTCGTAGATACAAGGTCTATCACGGGGATGGGGAATTCACTCTCCAAAAGCCTGTTGGAAGAGCCAAGCTTTTAGGTTTTCCTAAATACTGTCAGGGTGGGGGCTTGCCTAGTCTCCCTGGGGAGCGAGTTCCAGAGCCGGGGGGCCACCACGGAGAAGGCCCTCTCCCTCATCCCCACCAACTGCGCTTGTGACGGAGGTGGAAGCGAGAGGAGAGCCTCCCTGGACGAACGAAGAGATCGTGAAGGTTCATAGGAGGAGATATGGTCACGAAGGTAGGCGGGTCCCGAACCATTCAGGACTTTGTAAGTGATTACCTGAACCTTGAATTGGGCCTGGAAGATGAATGGCAGCCAGTGGAGTTCCTTGAAGAGAAATGATGTTCCTTCAGAAATGATGGGGTCAGACCTCCATCACTGGTTTTTTTTTTACTAGAAGAGTGTTATTATGTGGGGAATGGATATCGATGGTTCTTTTTCATTTAATGGGTGTAGAATATTGAAAGACTATATCCATCAGATAGAGAATATAAAGCCCTTAGATTAGATGTAAATTGTAGGTAGGTAATGTTTTTCTGAAGCTTTGAATGTAATAGTAATATGTTCGCTTTTATTCTAGAAAAAGTATATTTAACTTTATTTTTGTTGATTAGTTAATTAGTTTGTGTGTGTTTATATGTACATTTTGTATGATTTGTTTATATTAAAAATAATTCAAAAAAAGAGAGATGTGCAAGGTTTAATTATTGTATTTTTAAAAAATAAGATGCCATTGATTGTAAGATGCACACTAATTTTAGTACCACACACACACACACACACATGATTCTAAGTACTACCTTGTTTTTAGAGCTGTTTATATAGAGAGGAAAGTGTATCTTAGAACCGAAGAAAAAAAAGGGTCTGGAGAACAAGCCCTATAAGGAGCAGCTTAAAGAGCTGGGCATGTTTAGCCTGTAGAAGGGAAGGCTGAGCGGAGACATGATGGCCATGTATAAATATATGATGGGAAGTCATAGGGAGGAGGGAGCAAGCTTATTTTCTGCTGCCCTGGAGACTAGGATGTGGAACAATGGCTTCAAACTACTGCAAAAGAGATTCCACCTTAATATTAGGAAGAACTTCCTAACAATGAGAGCTGTTCAGCAGTGGAACTCTCTGCCCCGGAGTGTGGTGGAGGCTCCTTCTTTGGAGGCTTTTAAACAGAGGCTAGATGGCCATTTCTCAGGGGTGCTTTAAATACGATTTTCCTGCTTCTTGGCAGAATGGGATTGGACTGGATGGCCCAAGAGGTATCTTCTAATTCTAGGATTCTTTGAAATGTGCCATTTACACATGGAAATTAAGAAATGCCTAACAGTAGTAGACTTTTCATGTGCTGTTGACTGACAAAAGATTGATGCTTCGTCACTGAGAAGATACATTTTCTCAATCTGTGATACAAGATTTAGCAACACTTGAAACATCTGAAATAATTTAAAAGAAAAAAATGTACAAATGGATTTATACTTGGACATATTTGGACATTTCGTCAGCTTTTATAGAAATGTATGACTAAAGTGTTATTTTTCCACTTCTTGTGGTTTGAGTTTCCTGCTTTTGTTCTATTGGAATGCTAGTGTATATAATGAGGTTTCATTTAATTTTTAAACTACTTCTTACATTCTTAAATAAAAGAAAAACGTTGTCCTTAGAGCAGGAGAGGAGTAGCCGAACACAATGCCATCATGCTTTGGTTCACAAGCTGTGTCAGAAGTGACTTTCAAGAACATACTGTGTCGCATAAAAGAGCTCCTGATCTCCAGCACCTACATATGATATCCTTTAGTATCTTCCCAAACCAACTTTGAATATTTCTTGCCTAAGCAAACCTAAGCAAGCCTATCAAGACATATATACCGGTACACCTGCAGTCTCTTCCCATCTCCCTCAAAGTTCCTTTTAGATAGTCCAAAATCCAAACATTTCACCTGTACTTTTGTGCTTTTTTTTCATGTCAAGAGCGACTTGAGAAACTGCAAGTTGTTTCTGGTGTGAGAGAATTGGCTGTCTACAGAGACGTTGCCCAAAGGATGCCCGGAGGTGTTACCATCCTGCTGGGAGGCTTCTCTCATGTCCACGCAAGCTGGAGCTGACAGACAGGAGCTCACCCTTTCTTGCGGATTTGAACTGGCAATCTCCAGATCAGCAACCCAACTTTCATGTCAACGGTTCAGCCAGCACAAGGGTTTAACCCACTGCGCCACTCACAAGCTGGTGAGAGTCCCATAATACTACTCTTCCCAGTAAGCTCAAGCAAAATGAAACTGCTTCATCTTCTCCTAGCTTGTGTGTGCTTTCATTAATAACGTTTGCCACCACGATCACTATGACATTATTGTGATTGGAAAAAGACTCAATTTTTTCTTTAAGGTATGTGAGGAACACACAATTTGATTTAAAATCTCATTGTGCTTGCTTGCTATGTATTTTCTTAAAGGAAAATGAAACCTTTCTCAACCATGGTTGATATTCACAACCTAATTTGATGGATGAAGAACTCTGGCAGTAGGATGAGAGCATCCCTTATTCTACGTATTTGCCAGCCCTAGTCAAAAGGGAGAAGGCAGGCAGTATACGCATGGAAGAAACAAAAGAAGTACTGTATATACTCATGTATACAGTATATGTATACAGTGTTCCCTCACTACTTCGTGGTTCACTTTTTGTGGATTTGCTGTTTCATGGTTTTTCAATAAACTCTAGAAGAATATTATAAATCATAAAAAAATTACAATTTACAGCCTAAGGAAGGGAGGAAGAAGAAGCTGAAGGGAGAGAAAAGGAGCCCAAGCGACAACGAGAGGAGGCAATTTATCAACACATGATTGATTGATAAAGACTTAATACTAAATAATGTATAAATATTAAAATAAATATAGTGTCCCTACTTCGCAGATTTTCACTTATTGCGGGTGGTCCTGGAACATAACCCCAGCAATAAGTGAGGGAACACTGTATACTATATATACTCATGTATAAGTCTAGAAATTTAGTTAACAATTGACCCAAAAAAACCCTGGGGTGACTTTACAATGGGTCTATATAGGTGTGCCTTAACTCCTTTTAAAAAGAAGCATCTCAGAGTAAAGTGGGGAGAAGTGAGAGCTTAGGCTTTCCTAGGAGAATCCAAACAAAGCACCGGCCCCTTCTACTCTCTCTATCGTGGTCCTATTTCTGATCTTTTCAAATCCCTGTGTGGAAAAATAATGTCAACAGCAGTGCTTTTCCTTTTTTGACTTATCATACTATAATCCATAATTTTGGCCATAAACCTGCCCTCAACTTATACATGAGCATATATGGTAGCTTAGAGTAATAGACCAAAGGACATGGCAAAAACAGTGAAGATGAGCAAAGAGTAGAAAGCTGGAAGCATTCCTTCACTTGTCTTTAAGTGCTTATCCGCATTGTACAAATACAGCATTTTGATATCATTTTAAACACCATGGCTCCAGCTTTTCATTCAAAAGGACCCAAATATCTAGGTACAGTGCTGCCATGGAATAGGGGTAATTGTGCCTTTTTGGTCTTACCAGAATGAGGATTTTTTGGAACGTAATAAATATGCAATTTATATTTACAATCTTTACTCCTTATTAACAAGGCAAGGATAAAACCAGCGAAACTACCAGCAATTTGTCTTTTTGCTTTTCTGCCAGGTCAGCAAGAACAATGTTATCACATCAAACTGTGAAAGCCTTTTGGGTTCCAAAGAAATCAAGATGACTAACTGTGCCTCCAACTTACACATCCAGAAAAATGCCATATTGTGTAAGACTTATGGGGTGTGGAAGGGCGGGGTGACCCAGGCTGCCTCCTCCCGCCATGGGCCACGGATGCCTATAAAACTCAAGACCTGCAGGGAGCAGATAGTTACAAAAGGAAAATCTGCAAGGATGGCAGGACTGGAGAGAAGATTTGTCAGCACTGGGTTGCTCGTGCTGCTGGTCCTTTTGGGTGAGTCCTGACAGGCTGTCTTTGTGAGGAAAGATACATTGATGGAGAGTTTTGGTTCATCTACACTGCATAATTAATGCAGTATGGCACCACTTTAGCTGCCATGACTCAATGTTATGGAATCCTGGGCATTGTAGTTTGATGGGGCACAAGCATCCTTTGGCAAAGAAGGCTAAAGAGCTTTTACAATTGCAACTCCTATCATTCCATAGCATTGAGCCATTCATTCATTCGAATCTATAGTGTGGCTGTATGGATGGGTGAGAATGTATGTGGTGCATTGGACAGAGCGTTGGACCTGAATTTGGGAGATTCCAGTTCAAGTCTCTAAAGAGCTTGAATCATTTATCCTCTCAGCTTAACCTGTCTCACAAAACCATTGTGAGACTAAAGTGGGGAAGAAGAGGTCTCTGTGATACCTTAAGTTTATTGCAGATTGGTTTTATCAAATGGGAGTTGTCATGATATACTGCACCTTGGATGTTGATAGTTTATTTCAATTATATTTATTTATTTTATTTCCAATATTTCTATCCCACCCTTCTCACCCGAAGGGACCCACTTTTCTCCCACATCATCCACTTATTCAATGTGTGCGGGGCTGTTTTTATTTATTTTGCTGAGATCTTCTGATGGTTTGACAAGTGAATGTTCTCCTCTCAGAAATAAATTATACTTAAAGTATTATAGTGCAACAGTATGTATATATGTGTGTGTGTGTGTGTGTGTGTTTCATAGCAATTCAAAGAGAGAAATAAATAAATAAAGGATAAGTGAAGAGGAGGTAGCATATTGTTATGAGAATTACTTAGAACTGATAACAAATTCAAGGTTGGGAATAAAGTATTGCAGCTGGTATTGGGAGTTGGCAGCAAATAGTCTGGGAAAACAGAATTTTAATTGAATTTTTAAAAACTTGAATACCACAGTAAGAGATACCACAACCTCCTGACGCATTTGCTCCATTTCGAAGAACCAAAGGTAGAATATACTGGTAATTGTAATTGGAAACAGATGGAGAATTAGCAGTGTGCGTAAGAGAGAGTAAGAGAGAGTATGTGTGAAAGAGAGAGAGAAAAAGAGAGAAAGCTAAATGCTGGAAGCCAAAAATTAGAACAGAGGCTAGATTTGTAGGCAAACAAAAGTGAACTCTCATTCATGAAAGCTTTGGATCTTTTAAAGATGCGTAGTATCTGAACGGCATAATTTTTTCTGCCATTGGCCGTATGACAAGGCCCTAAACTACAGCAAAATCCACAACCACAAAAGAGTGTTACCCTTATTGGCTACCCAACATGCACAAAATTGTTTGCCAATACAGGCATTGCTTTTTTTGTGGATTTTGAGGTTTGTTGTACTTTATGGTCTGGTCAACAGGGACACGACTGACTATATTTCCAGGATATCTTTAAGATGTTATAGAAGACTTTTTACTGCAGCAGACTCACTCAGGGACCATCTACACTATGGAATTAATGCAGTTTGACCCCACTAACTTCCATAGCTCAATGCTATGGAATCATGAAAGTTGTAGTTTTTTAGAAGCCTTCTCTGCCAAAGACTGCTGGTGCCTCGCCAACCTACAAATCCTAGGATTCCATAGCATTGAGCCTTAGCAGTTAATGTGGTGTTAAACTATATCCATTCTTTAGAAAGAAATAGAAATATGACCTGGATTGTGTGATTTTTTAAATGATGTTTTAATGTTTATGTTTTTAATTGGTCTGGATTTTAATGCATTTGTTTATTTATCGATATGTATATGTATATGCGGCATCAAATTGTTGCCTTTGTGATGCGACTCTGAGTCCTCTTTGGGGTGAGAAAGGCAGAGTACAAGTGTGGTAAATAAATAAATAGAATGGCAGGAAATTATCATGGATGATGGATGGATGGGTGGATGAGCAAAGAAAGATTACACAGATAGGTTGGTACAGAAGCAGTGTCTCATCCATGACATGAGAGATGCTGGAGTTTAAACTCAGAAGACCTTTAAACTTTGGACTAAAACCTAGAGAGGATCCACATGCCCTGCTGACATTGCAGTCACTCAATGATTCTGTTCGCAATGTGAACTGACCACAAAAGGATTTTAACGATGTGTTGCCTTATTGGTTTTCATCTTTTGTCTTTGAATTGATTTTAACTGGTGTTAATTCTATAATATATTTAGAAATGACTTTGATAGGATTTATGCCAATGCACTGGTATTAATAGTTTGTGGAGCCCCCAGTGGTGCAATGGGTTAAACCATTGTGCCGGCAGGACTGCTGACTGATAGATTGGCGGTTCGAATTCAGGGAGAATGGGCGAGCTCCATCTGTCAGCTCCAGCTCCCCATGCGAGGACATGAGAGAAGCCTCCCATAAGGAAGGTAAAACATCAAACATCTGGGCGTCCCCTGGGCAACGTCCTTGCAGACGGTCAATTCTCCCACACCAAAAGCGACTTGCAGTTTCTTAGCGACTTAGTTTATAATTAAACTAAAATTAATTTAAAAATTAATAGTTTATAAGCCACTTTGAGGGCTAGTACTGGGGAAATAGTGTGATATAAATGAAATAACAATAACAATAGAAGGAGAGTTTCAATGCCAGGCTAAGGGATGATGTGAATTGTTGTCAAACATCTGAAGGTCAATGTGTTGTTGAAGGCTTTCATGGCCAGAATCGCTGGGTTGTTGTGCATTTTTTGGGCTGTATGGCCGTGTTCCAGAAGCATTCTCTCTTGACGTTTCACCCACATCTATGGCAGGCATCATCAGAGGTTGTAAGGTTTTGCTTAGGGTGCACCTACACTGTAGAATTAACACCACTTTAACTGCTATGGCTCGGTATTATAGCATACTGTCGTCGTCCCCTATGAACCTACACGCTCTCTGAGATCTTCTGGGGAGGCCCTCCTCTCACTTCCACCTTCCTCACAGATACGTCTGGTGGGGACGAGAGAGAGGGCCTTCTCGGCTGTGGCCCCTCGGCTCTGGAACTCCCTCCCCAGGGAGATTAGGTTGGCACCCTTCCTACCATCCTTTAAGAAACAATTGAAAACCTGGATGTTTGGGCTGGCCTTTGGAGAGACAGCTATTGGATGACCAGCCTCATTATAATTCTATTCTGAATGTTATTAGGTTCCTTTCATCGGGGTATTTTAATCTAATGATTTTATCTTATATTGCTGCTATAGTGTCTCCCCCCCCCCCCACCTTTGAAGTTGACGGATTTGCATTGGTGGTTGTTTGATATTATTACTGTTATATAAACCTTTGTTTTAACTTCTGTTTTATCATCTTCTTGTGTTTTAAACTGTGTATATTGTTTAATGTATTTGCGCTGTTACTTTTGTAACGTTGTGAGCCGCCACGAGTCCCCATGGGGAGATGGTGGCGGGGTATAAATAAAGTTTTATTATTATTATTATTATACTGGAAGTTATAGTTTTAGAAAGTCTTTAACCTTCTCTGCCAAATACAGTAGAGTCTCGCTTATCCAATGTAAACGGGCCGGCAGAACGTTGGATAAGCGAATATGTTGGATAACAAGGAGAGATTAAGGAAAAGCCTATTAAACATCAAATTAAGTTATGAGTTTACAAATTAAGCACCAAAACATCATGTTATACAACAAATTTGACAGAAAAAGTAGTTCAATACGCAGTAATGTTATGTTGTAATTACTGTATTTACAAATTTAGCACCAAAATATCATGATATATTGAAAACATTGACTACAAAAAATGCGTTGGATAATCCAGAACGTTGGATAAGCGAGTGTTGGATAAGTGAGACTCTACTGTAATGCTGATGTCTTACCACACTCCAACTTCCATGAAATGAGCAAACCAGGGAAGGACTGGAAGTGTTCCTTCCAATCTTGGCTTAACAATGGATGCCTTGGCAGCTTTATGTATATGAGAGAGTGTTCATCCTCTGATTCATCTATGGACTTGAAGTAAAGGGGGCAATAGCAGAGGACTGAAAAGATCCCTTTTTGGACTGCAGCTTGCCCTGTGCCCCAGCCAGCGTATTGTTGGTTGGGAAAGCTTGGATGTGGGGGGACTATTGAGACTTGTGACGTTTAAAATGGCTCTTTCCCACAAAGCTTTTCCTGTGTCTTTCACAACTGTACAATTTAAGACAAGCACTTTTGCTTGAGATTGCTCCATTTTACTGCTGTCCTCTGAATCAATGATAGGAATATGCCAGGTCGTAATTTCTTTACTTCATCAGGATTACTACGTCATCAGGATTACTATTGCAACAGATAACCCCCCCCCCCCCAAAAAAAAAAAATCTGGAGGAACAGTCATGAAGAAAACTGAGAAAGATGTTGCGGGCTGAGAGCTGTAAAATTTGCAGACGCAGTATTTGTGCCAAGCTGAAATTGTTTCACTTGATCTCCCAATCATACCAATGGGATTTGTGACCAAATGTTAATTGGGGTGAAATATTCACATGGATTTCTACCAAGGCTAACTTTGTCTCAATCCAGTCCCAGGATGATATAGTATCACAATAATATGCAGATATAAGACTTCCCATAGATCAGTGGTTCTCAACTTCCAGAAATCCTAACATCTGGTAAATTGGCTGAGATTTCTGGAAGTTATAGGCCGAAAAACATCTGGGGACCCCAGGTTGAGAACCACTGACATAGATGGAGGCTTTTCCTGCTTAGTTTAACCTTTTCATTCTCCTCTCACCATTTCGTGATGGCTATTGATACACTTTCATTGGCCACCGTTTCATTCTGCGGAATATGGTTGGTTCTTTGTGCCCAAGGATTCTGCACCTATAGATTCCACCGTCCATGGCTTGAAAATATTAACAAAAAATTCAAAAGCAGCTGTTGATATTTCCATTTTAAACAAAGAACACCATTGTATATATAGAGCATCTATGGATTATTGTATACATAGGGAGTCCTAGAACTAAACTCAGCAAATACCAAGGCCTACTGTTTTGGGATTTGGAGCATAGAGAGAAGTCTTAACAATTCTCAGCCATAGGACTCTAGTACCTCCTTGAACTGCAAATCCCAAGCATCCATAGGCTATAGCCAAGGCAATTGAAGTGCTATAAATGTGTGGCATAAAAGAGCTTCTGATCTGCAGCTCCTACACATGATATCCTTTAATAATAATAATAATAATAATAATAATAATAATAATAATAATAATAACAACTTTATTTTTATATTCCGCCTCCATCTCTCTGAAGGGACTTGGGGCGGCTCACGTGGGGACTAGCTCAAGCAACAATAAATTAAGATACAAACCAATAAAACTTAAACATAATAAATACATAAAAACATGAAACAACATCAACATTTAATAACTTCCCAAACCAACTTTGAATATTCCTTGCCTAAGCAAACCTATGAAAATCCATGGGGTTACTACAAGTCAACAGGCAGGATGAAGACATATGTACCGTACACCTGAAGTCTCTTCCTACTTCCCCTGAAGTTCCTTTTAGATAGTCCAAAGTCCAGACATTTCACCTGTACTTTTGTGCTTTTTTCGTGTCAGGAGCCACTGACACGAGTTGCTTCTGGTGTGAGAGAATTAGCCGTCTGAAAGGACATTGCCCAGGGGACACCCAGATGTTTTACCATCCTGTGGGAGGCTTCTCTCATGTCCCCACATGGGAAGCTGGAGCTGACAGATGGGAGCTCACCCCAATTCTCAGATTCGAACTGCCGACCTTTCGGTCAGCAGTCTTGCTGGCACAAGGGTTTAACCCATTGCACCATTGGGGGCTGAAGGAATGTTACTGTTTATTTTTCATAAAAGAGAGTCCAGCCTGCTTCTTTGGAAAAGGTCATGAGGCCACACAGGTTCCCCTGTGGCTCAGCCGTACAACCTGTTCTAAATTCCAAAGCTCAACCTCGCAATGTGGGAAATCCTCATAAAAAGAAAAGTTTCTGAAATAAATACAGAGTATGTGTATGTATTTCAGAAATTGTATGAGTTCTGGAAATTCCTTCTGGTCACTATCACCCACCATTATTGCATAACAGGGAAGGATCTTCAGGCACTCTGATCTTTCAGCCAAGAAGTCAACACTTGCTCTGAAAGGTTCTTGTGACCCATATTCTTCTCATTGGTGTAGCCAAACCTTTCTGCAAGCCAAAATATAGCAATTAGTATAGGATTTTGTTTCCAAGAACAGAATAGCAATTGGGTGTGACCAAAGGCGCCAACTGTCTGCCCTCCCGTACCATTAAGTTTGCTCTGTTTCTGTGATCAGGAACAGGGTGCTCTAAATGCCCTCCTTTCTTTTTCGACTTCAATTAAACCTTTGGCACAGCTCCAAAAGATATATTGAAGACCTATCGGTGGAAGAGAAATGCTTGCCCCAGTCTTTGTAGTTGTCCCAACTTTATCTCCCAATTCAGGTCAATGATGAAAGGTGGAGGAACGCTGCCAGCAAAATGAAAATAACATAGGAAACCAAACACACAGTGGCAGCAGGAAGGGTGACAGTGTATTAATATAGTTAGAAAGCTGGACAGAGATTTAAATGATCCAATATGTTTGCTTGCATTTTTGCTTGCTTTCAATAGTTATACTACATCCTATCTGTTGTGCTTTGATTCCTGCATGGCAGAATGGGGTCAGACTGGATGGCCTTTGTGGTCTGTCCCAACTGTATAATTTTACATATCTATTTTATTTCTATCCCATCTTTCTCCCATTATGGGACTCAACTAATACAAGATTATATAGGGAGCCTCATGGCTCAATGATGACTTGAACTTTTGGAGGCTTTGTACAAATTCCTCCAAATAAATAGTTTCAAATTATTTAAAAGTATTTTAACAGGACTGACAAAACATATTCTATGTAAAATTCACCTATGTGGGTTTTGCATAGAAAATGAGGTTTACCTCTTTAAATTGTCATTTTGCACAGCATAAGATCCCTTCTACACTGCCATATAATCCAATTTCTGAATCCAGACTCACATAATCCAGCTCAAAGCAGATAATCTGGATTCAGAAACTGGATTGTATGGCAGTGTGGAAGGGACCTCATGCTGTGCAAAATGTCCATTTAAAGAGGTAAACCTCATTTTCTGTGCAAAACCCACACATCCTAATGATATGATATTTTTTGAAACAGAAAGTATTATCTCTGTGCAGAACCTTATTTCTAGTGCAAAAAGTGTGCATGTTAATTTTGTGCAGATTAATCCTGATTTAAGAACCAGTATGGTTTAATGGTTGGACTGTTGGACCAGGACGCTGGAGACAAGGGTTCAAATGCCCACACAGTGATGAATATCCACTGTGTGACCTAGAGTATGCCTCACTTTCTCAGCCTCAGAGAAAGGCAATGCCAAATCTCTTCTGGCATTGAGAGTCATGATAAGTTGGAAATTATTTGAAGTCATTGAGATCAGACTTTGAAAACTGCAGCTTTCAACAACTTTCTTGTGGCAGGAAAAATTGCTTGTTGCCTCCTTTGTTCTTAGCAAAGAATTAAATCCCTAGTAGAGTGTGGACAGGGCTAGATTACATCAGGAGCAATAGGTTTTGAATATACATCCTTTTGAACATGGAACACTGTTGTTCTTTTCTTTCAAAGAGATGCAGTCCACTTGCCCCAATTAGGCATTGCCCCATGTGCATCTCAAGATCTGACCTTTCTCATTTATTATGTCTGTGTAAACTAGTCCAGATCTGAAACCAGGATGTAACAATCCTGGCCAGGATATTGGATGCCTTACGCATTGTAGTAAATAACTGTGAGCCCATTCAGAAATTGAGGCAATTGTAGCCGTTTCCTCTTTCCTGGCTTAGGGACTGGCCCAGCAGGGATGTGGCTTGAGTCAGAAAGGCGCTGATCAGGACTTTCTCCCTTGATGAGGCAAAACAACCCCCATAAATCAGAAGGTCCAGGAAAAAGAGTATTTTCCTCGAAAGGGAGAACTCTTACCTACCTACATTTGTGAGTAGCTGCAGGAAGAGTTGCAACATGAGAGCATTGCCCCACCAAATGAGATTTTCCTCCTCCATGAACTTTACCTCCTGTCTCCAAACGTTTAGCCTTGTAGACAGTAAGACACTGGAAATAATACACACTGGAGGCTATAATGTATATATGTATTGTGTTATCATTGGGTGCATCTACACTGTAGAATGCATGCAATTTGACACCACTTTAATTGCCATGGCTCAATGCTAGGAAATCCGAGGGCATGTAGTTTAAGGATGCACCAGTACCCTTTGGCAGAAAAAGCTAAAGATCTTGTGAAACTACAACTCCCAACATTGAGTCATGGCAGTTAAATTGGTCTCAAGCTGCATTAATTCTACAGTAGAGACATACACTAGAATCCCTATATTTCTATGTTCTCTAAATAGGCTGGCATGCAGGGAAGAGGGGGAGTTAATAGTGGTGGCGATGGTTACTGTGGTTGTGGTTGTTGCTTATTGTTGCGTGCCTTCAGGTCCTTTTTGGCTTATGACGGTCCTAGGTTGAGCTTATCATGGGGGTTTCTTGGCAAGATTCACTCAGAGGAGGCTTACTACTGCCTTTCGCTAAGGCTGAGAGTTGCTTGTCCAAGGTTAACTAATTAGTTTCTATGGCAAAGCTATGATTTGAATGCTTTCTCAAGGTTGTAATACAATACTCAAATCGCTTCACGATGCAGGCAGCAACTATAGCAACACTATAAGGAATACTAAAATAATGAGGACTGGAAACTTATATGCCACTACTTTCTACTTGCACAACTATCATCATTATTTTCATTATTTTTTGCTGACTTTTGGTGATGTTCACATGAAAAGATTTAAGGATTATAATTTTTTCCCTCTTTTACCTAGGGTTCCATCAGATATCATCTGCACCAGGTATGTACCTATCTTTCAAAAGGTATTTACATAAGCATTTTAGTCAGAATAATAAAACTTAATGGTTGCAGTGAAATCTATCTGCACAATGCTGCTACCTCTTCTTTGGACAAACAGTTGCCAGGAAAATGGTTTTGAATAAGAAACCAGGGAAGTTACTTTTTTGAAGTAGGGTTCAGAATGCCCTGGCCAATAGGGCATTCTGGACCCTACTAGTCCAAAAACGTACCTACTTCTCATTTAAGGTGTCCATTGATTGTGGCTGATTGGATAGATATTTAAAATGCTTGTTACTCACAATATTTGTAAGTCTTGTCAATGTATATAGGATGGTTTGCAGAGAGACAGGCTAATAACATCTTAATTTCCTGATGAACTAAAGACTATATCTCACCTTGGGGGGAAAAGATTAAGCCATTATGATGTCCAGAGGTTTCATAATTTTCCCTGTACTAGTAGAGATTCATATCAGTTGGTGATTATGGGATTTCTCGCCTTACCGAAACATGGATCCCAGATGTCATTGGATTATGACTCCCATCATACCTGAGCCCTAGCCAAGCTGTCTAGGGATGATGAGAGTAATAGTGGTGTGTTTAAACCTCCTTATTTCCTCTCCAGCACTGAGCTGTGGCCGCCAAAAGCTGGTTCCCCGGATGGCAGGGGGGATAAATGCCAACCGCGGAGAGTGGCCCTGGCAAGTCAGCCTCCAGTACCGTGGCCAACACATCTGTGGTGGAAGCCTCATCAGCAACGAATGGATCCTGACAGCTGCACATTGTTTTTTTGAGTAAGTGAAGGCAGGGAAAATCATCCCTTGGAATGGCATTACTTATAACTTCATTGTAAGCCAGAGATTGTAAACCAGAGATTACTTGTAGGCATTGTAAGCCAGAGATTACTTGTAGGCACACAACAAGAACAAAGAATGTGTCTTTTCCCCAGGACTGCTTAACTTGAACAAAAACACATTTTTTCAAAACCAGAATTGGACTCCATTTATTTATTTATTTTCTCCTTTCTTTTTATTTTTTATTCTGAGGGTAGGTGGGTAGTAAGGGGTGATGGGTCACTATATTCTTTCTTTTCTTCACTTTCTTTAAGGAACTTGTTCTCACTCTTTCACTGTACATCTTTGAAAAATCATAATAAAAATTATATATACAGTAGAGTCTCACTTATCCAAGCTAAACGGGCCGGCAGAACCTTGGATAAGTGAATATCTTAGATAATAAGGAGGGATTAAGGAAAAGCCTATTAAACATCAAATTAGGTTATGATTTTACAAATTAAGCACCAAACATCATGTTTTACAACAAATTTGACAGAAAAAGTAGTTCAATACACAGTGTTATGTTGTAATTTCTGTATTTACGAATTTGGCATCAAAATATCACGATATATTGAAAACATTGACCACAAAAATGGCTTGGATAATCCAGAAACTTGGATAAGCGAGGCTTGGATAAGTGAGACTCTACTGTATATAAAGAAACAGAAGTGGACTCCCAGCCACTTCCAGTTCCATTTAATCCCTGGAAGCAGTAAACTGGACCTGGAGTAATGGTTCTAATCTGTTCTGTGGATTCTCTTTAGACATCCTAACTAGTATGGAAGAAAAGAAATTACATTATTTTTGTCTCACCATCTCTGTATCTTACTTCACTTACAGGGTTGGAACGCCAATCAACCCAGCTGATTGGAAAGTGGTGCTGGGCCGTCTGAAACTGACAGGCAGGGAGACACGGGGTTTGGAAAGCAATGTTAGCACCATCATCCCTCACGAGAACTACACTCACTTTGAGAAAGGCAAAGACATTGCACTGGCGCGCCTGACAAAGCCTGTCAACTACAACAGGGATATATCGCCTGTCTGCTTACCAAAATCCAACCACCGCTTTGCCTTTGGAACACAGTGCTGGTTGAGTGGCTGGGGAGACGTCGCCACAAATGGTGAATGAAAAAGATAATTCCCTCCGCCCCAAATCCCACCTGCTATTAGAGGAGAAATGATGACCAAGAGTCTATATAAATCTTCATACAATGGTAGATGGTTGTCCCCATGTCAGTGGGGTGATGGATCCATTCCATGTTGTCAACATTCACTCCATGTTGTAAAACATGGTGTAAATTAACTACTCTACTCATAGGGAAATACCAGCAGAACTGTGTGAAAATGTATACAATTGCAGTGTAGGATTTCAATGATGCTTTAAAAGAGCTCTCCAAGGTGCTGATCACTGTTCTTAAACATGTTCAATATACTGTATTCGAAAACTCCTTTACAGCTAGTAAAAACCTGGAATGGATTCACTGCCCAACTGAGATGACAGCCACTATTTCTCTGCATCTGGAGTGACATATTGATCTATAACTCATTATTGAAGGGCACTGTTGTGCAGTTGGATGCATATATGCATCAGTGTACATATTAGTATCTATGTATGTGCAGTGGTACTACCTGGACAATTCCTCTCCTCCAGATTTGACCTGAACATGGGCATTCCACATCAGACACAAATGTCCAGCTGCTTCTATAGGGGAATGCATGTGTTCATAAGACACACCCACTGGATTTTAGCCTTTTTGGTGTTCCTATTGCTAAATTATCAGGATGGCAGAAACACCTGATAGATATCCATCACTTCATAGTCTTCTTCCCCGCCACCGACTTCTCAGAAGTTCTAGTTTCAATCTAAATGCAGACCAATCTTAATTAGCCATAGAAGGAAATGGAATAGTTGGTGACCTGTTAATGTCAAGACCAACCACATTCTAGGTTCAGAACCTGAAAATATTCCATTTTTAGAATACACAGAGTACAGTTGTTTGAATTCTTTAGTTTGCTGGCTAAGGCACGCTAGGAATCCAGAAAGAGCAACTTTGCCAAGCAATACTGAAGGTAATGCATTGTTCTGTAAAGTGAATGGCTTTAGAAAGGGGTTTGGCTAGATGATGATGATGATGATGATGATGATGGACACCAGAGAGTGACACAATCCCTGGTTGTTTATTTAGCTACAATTAGCATTTTAGGTGATCTGGCAGGGCTCTTCCCTTTTTCTGTATTGCAGCCTGATAAAATCTCTGGCTGGAATTCAGTAAAGGATGTACACTTTCATAACTGGACTTCCATGCACATGAAAAAGAACCAGACAGTTTCACCATGTTTGCCTCCACCTAGGAGCTCCTGTGCCATTATCACACCTGGACATATGTTGCATAATGTGGACATTTGTTGCATCATGGTCTAATGCACAGTGGTGAACTGGGGCATCTTCTAGATGCACATCTGGACTCCTTTCTAGGAGGTGTTGGAGTACAGCAGGAGTGCCCAATGAACATCAGAAATGCCGGCTGTGCATAGGATCACTTGCCAATGCCATGATATGCTTCTTCACAATTCACTAACAGTGATTTATTGCCTTATATAAATATAGCTAAAGGTTCATAAATAAGGGCAACATAGACTGTGATGTGGAATCTGTCTTAGTGTAATGTAAAAAGTTACCTTTTACAGTGTACAAAGGTGCAATTGTTTGAGATCGGTGCTTCCAAAACATGTCATCTCCTTCCTTCTTGCCTTCCAGTCAGCCTGCCAAACCCCATGGCCCTCCAAGAGATAGGGATGGACTTGATGACTGTCGACACTTGCAATTGCATTTACAGCAACCTGAGGAACAGGAGGATTGTCAACCCAGCCTTGCCCGGCATGGTTTGTGCCATGACTCCTGACAGGCAGAGAGGTCCTTGCAAGGTCAGTGGAAATAAATATGAAAGACTCAAAAGAATAGGTTTGGGGAAATGCTGGAACTTTCTAAAAATACTTTTTTTTTTCAATTTGCTTTTGAAAACAAATGTCCAATCCTGGAAGCTTCAGAATTCAAAATTGGCTCACACGTGAAAATTTTTCTTCTGATGGGTACAGCTGGCCTTCCTTATTGATGGGTTCTGCATATACAGGTTCAACCAAACCACGGCTTAAAATTATTCAGGGGGAAAAAATCCAAAAAGCAAACCTCGATTTTGCATTATACTGATGTATAAGGCATACCATGCTGTAGCCTCCTGCCATTTTGTAGACCATCAGGCTCTCTCTAAAACCTGTTTTGAGTTGTTCATCATTTTATATAATGGGCATCATTTTACCAGGTCATTATATATAATGGGATTTCCATGGATTTTGATATACACAGGTATCCTGGATACCAACCTGAGCAGATTCCAAGAGCCCACAGTATTGCGATTTTGATATAATTTATTATTTGTTTTATTATTTTTATTTCTATAATTAATATCTGTGGCACTATTTATAGGATAGGGATCCCATTGTACAGAAAAGGTTTTCTTTGTGGAAATGTTTTGTAGCCCAAACTATTTTAATCCAATCCTTATCAAGAGTCTGCCTTCAACTATTCCTTCTCATTAATGAACCATCTTTTAAGTCTCTTGGTTTACTTATAGGCAACAACCTGCTCCACAAAGATCAGTGGCTGATAGAGACAAAATAGATGGTGTAGATAATAATATAAAGTTTTTCTTTCTACCTCAGGGTGATTCAGGCGGTCCTCTGGTATGCTTGGAGAATGGCTATTGGTTCCAGGCAGGGATTATGAGTTTCTCCATGGGCTGTGGCCAGTTCTATGGACCAACCTTCCTGACTGAGACAAAATCCTATGCCAGCTGGATCCAGCAACATGTCAACGGGGGCACCTTTGCCAATCAGATTAGGCCCTTGCCTAATACCACAGACAGTTACATGTGCAAAGGTGAGGTTCCTTATCTAGGACAATTGTTGAAGAACAGTTTTTATGACCTATCAATCTAAAAAAAGAATATGGTTTGTGTATTTCTTTCCCTTTTCCCCCATGGCAAATTGTCAATACCAAACTATTTTTCATGAGATTTGTAATTAGGTAAAGGAAATGAAAGTCTTTTTTGAAACTCTCCTTCTGGATAGAAAATAATATTAATAATAATATTGGACAATTTGGACAGAAAAACTAGAAAACTCGTGACCATTCATCGTTCACTGCACCATCGCAGTGATGTTGACCGGCTATATCTGCCTAGAAGATCAGGGGGCAGAGGACTCTTACAAGTAAAACAAGCAGTCAAAGAAGAAGAACATGCCCTGGCAGAATATGTAAAGCAAAGTGAAGAACCTGCTTTGATTGAAGTCAAAAATCAGAAACTCCTCAAAGTACAGCAGACAAAAAACCAGTACAAGAAAACCGCACTACAAACTAGAGCTTACAGCTGGCACAACAAAACATTGCATGGAAAGTTCCTTGACAAAATTGAAAGAAAAGCTGATAAGGAGAAGACCTGGCTATGTCTCATGAATGGGACCCTGAAGAAGGAGACAGAAGGCCTGATCCTTGCAGCCCAGGAGCAAGCCATCAGGACAAATGCAATTAAGGCCAAGATCGAAAAATCAGCTGATGACCCAAAATGCAGACTGTGCAAGGAAACCGTTGAAACCATTGAGAAAATTGCACAGACAGACTACAAACAGAGGCACAACCATGTGGCCCAAATTATTCATTGGAAGTTATGCCTCAAGTACCACCTCCCAGCAGTAAAGTCTTTGCTGTGTCATACAATAAAATTATTATTATTATTATTATTATTATTATTATTATTATTTTATTATGACACAGCAAACAAGATAGATATGCTGGATTTCATATCACAAAATCACAAGTCGAACACTTCCCAAGTGTCTAGGACTGTGTGATGTATTTTCGGATGATGCGTGCAGATCCCAGTAGGGTGGCCTTTTGCAGTTGGCAGATAGTAATTTTGTCAATGTCTATTGTTTCCAAATGCCGGCTGAGATCTTTTGGCACGACACCCAATGTGCCCATCACCACTGGGACCACCTGTACTGGTTTCTGCCAGAGTCTTTGAAGTTCAATCTTGAGGTCCTGATAGCGGCTGAGTTTTTCCTGTTGTTTTTCGTCAATGCGACTGTCACCTGGGATGGCAACATCAATGATCCAAACCTTTTTTTTATATTATTATTATTATTATTATTATTATTATTATTGGAGATAGATCAGTGTTTCCCAAACTTTGGTTCTCTGGATGTCTTAGAATTTGGCTCCCAAAGTTAGCCAAGCTAGTTAGAGATCCTGGAAGTTGAAATCCAAAACAGCTGGAAGGCCAAAGTGTGAAACCACTGTGATAGATGCTATCAAAGCAATGTGATGTTGTGTTTTAAATGTTGGATTAGGACACTGGAAGACCATTGTGTAAATCCTTTCTTTAGCCACGTAAACACCTTGGGTGACCTTGGGCAAGTCTTAATGTCTTGTGTAAGTGATGGAAGCTGGGGCATCATTTCATATCCCATTTCTGGCTCCTAGGTTGTGGAGTGCTGAAAAAGAACATGACTGGCAGAGGGCCCTGGCCCTGGTATGTGAACCTACAGTACCAGGGGGAGCATGTCTGTGGAGGCACTTTGATAGCTGAGGACAGGATTTTGACAGCTGCACAGTGTTTCATTGGGTGAGTGGGGATGTTTGCGTAGAGCTTCCTATCTGGCTTCCAGTAACCCCAACAAACATGACAGACTGATAGTATTTGTCTTCTATATAATTCTTTCTGTACCATTTTTTTCAGACGCCAGGAAGCAGAAGGCTGGGAGGTTCTGCTTGGTGAACAACAAGAAAATGAGAAACAAAAATGGCAGGAGAATAGGACACTTCAGAGCATTGAGGTTCATGGTGCTTACATCGAGGCAAAAGAGGGCTATGACATTGCAATAGCCAGGCTGAGCCGTCCCGTGACCTTCAGTGACAGCATCCGGGCCATTTGTGCCCCATACGCCAAACACCAGTTCCCATTGGGCTCCACTTGCTGGACTCGCGGACGGAGTATTGGTATGCTGAGATTTCTCTTCTAGTGGAAGGCATGGTCATAGTTCAGGCTTGTGAGATCTACTTTGACTCTAGACCAACACGACCCATCAATCCCCCTTTCATTGCAGAGCCAGATGCAAGTTGGCAGCGAGGGAAAGGGAAACTGAGTCCTCCGGGCGGCGTAGAGGTGAAACTCCTTGGTCCCAAGGCATGTAACTGTGCCTACAACAAGACCAGTGAACATGGAGAAGAGATTCCCATCACCTCTGAGATGCTGTGTGCCACACCCTATAAATGGACCATGCGCTGTGAGGTAAGGGGCACCACTTTTCAGATCATGGGCTTTCAGACAAATACATGGAACGAAGCAGGGGTTGTCCTAGATTAATATGTCAAGAATTTTAAAACACTTTGGACTGAAAATCCAAAGAGCTCTTCCTTCCACTTCCTGACATGAGGCACAGTTCAATTAGATGGATCTGTAGGAGCACAGAAGCCCTGTGAAAGTGAAAAACCCAAAATGGAAAAATTGCTATTTTTTTTTAACCCGAGAGAACACTTCTCTAGGAATTTCTAGTTCTTAGAGCGTGTCTCAATGGTCAACTTCCACTGCAAGCTAACCACAGAATTGTATTGGCACCTAGAAATTATCACTAGAAAATCTCTAGGTTCTCCAGTATGACTGGAAGAAGTTGATTGTAAAATCACACTGGAGGATCTAGGAATTCCTAGAGTACATTTTTAAAAACCTGTGAATAATCAAATCTGCACAAGTCAAAACCGCAAATGTGGACAGATGACTGTATTGGTATTAAATATTCTTCCATATATCCTGTGCTGGGATTAAGAGATTAATCATTTCTTTAATATTCTGCAACCCTATCACCCCCTCCCCTCAATTGTTGTACTGTGAGGATAACCTCTCTTTCTTTCTTGCACTTATAGGCAGGCGTTGGAGACCCTCTGGTTTGCAACCACAATGGGGTGTGGTTCTTGGCAGGAATCTCCAGCTTTGGAAAGGGCTGTGGGACCGTGATCCGTCCAGGGGTTTACACATCAGTCAGGGCCTATGATGAGTGGATCATGCAGAATGCCTGGTCAGCTTACTATGCCGTGCCAAAGCCGCCTCTTCCAACGGCCAGTGATGAAGACACTTGTCTGATATAACTTCCAGGTAAATTAGACAACTAAGACAGTCTTGGGGAAAACAGAATGGCTCTTTGGCAAGCCTAATGGACCACAGTCTTCCCAAGGGCCTGAACTCTACCATCCCTGTTTTGCAGTTTGAGAGGCAGACCAGCTTAGAATGATTGTGTAAGCATGTATGCATATCCATAAACATACACATATGTATACATCTGTATGCACTGACCCAAGAGATATCAAGGCCTGGAAAAAATTGAGACAAACCTTTTCTCAATTTTTCCCCTCATAAGCAACACTTTTTCTATTTCTCTAATAGGAAAATGGAAAGGCTTGGGGAATATAGAGGAGAATTGTTTTGGAATTATTGAAATTCTTTTTAAGACAAGTGAATCCTTTGGGTTAATCCCAAATAAGTAGATAAATTTAATGAATTTGGGGACAGAAAGTCAACACCTAAGTAAACTGCACTGATTAATGACTCTAATTTTAGTTGGTACTAACTTTAATGCCCTGTGTGAAAAACATTTAATTTTAATAGATCTATTTTGCTGAAATAAATGAGTAAGTTTGCTCTGGCTTCCTTTTTTCTCTGCAGGAGCAGGTTATATGTAAAACACAGGCAAAAGGACAACACTAGATATGGAAGAGACCTGCACAACAAAATTCTTTCTTCTTATCTCATTTTCTATTTTTAAGAAAGCCCTTTAGGAATATGAATGCTAGCTTCCATCATACAACCAAATCTTGGGAAATGTGCTATTATTAGAATCATAGAGTTGGAAGAAACCCTGGTCTCCAGAGTCATAATCCAACACTCGAACCACTACAAAAGAATTCAGTTCTATATCCTCCAAACTAAGTCCACTTACAAAGACATATCTATATTGTACAATGCAAAGAATGTATACATAACATTTACTTTCTTCCTTCATGAAGCTCAGAGCACTCTAATGACACCAAAACCCTTAAAACCAGTAAACATGGTAGTTCCTGTAACTGAGACAAATTTTGAACTTTGATTTTCCATGTCTGAGTAGGCCATTTCTAGGCCACGTTTCACTCTGGTTCTCTTTAAGACCCAGCAGGGCATTGTTACAAACAGATATTAGCTCTTCAGTCCAAAATGTGAATGGATAGGAACTGGAATCTTCTAGGCTCCCTCTGATGAATTGTGTCCAGACAGATTTCTATTATTTTTAATATCATAAAACTGACAGTTGTATGGATTGTTCTTGTTGTGTGTGTTCAAGTTGACTTGGACTTACAGAGATCCTATGAATGAGACCTTCAAGAGAACGAAGTCATGTGGGTTTAATGATCTCAGAATTTCATGGTACAAATTATGTGAACAGAGAAAATGTTCTCAAGAGATAAACTGATGGTTTCTGTGCTGAAATGGATAATACTGACATTGCTATTCATATGGAAATATTTTAACTGGCAAGTGTGAGAGCAGGCATAGACCTGCTTTTGTGGAATTTTATCTCTAGGGAGATCCAGCACCATTTAAAAACCTTTCATTAGGACAGGGATTTCATGACTGATTTTTTAAAAAACTATTCTTAAATTATTATTTTTTTCAATTTTAATACTGTATTTTTAAATATGTGTGTGTGTGTGTGTATTTATATTCTGACACCGTATATTTATTGTTATAGCATATTTGTTTCTTCAAATCTCTTGGAAAAATTGTAAACATGGGATATAATGATTAAAATCACTGAGTAAACCAAGCATTGGAGTTGTCTGTGCCAAAACTTGCGTATCTACTGCTGTATTAACTGTGTCTTGTTATAAGCAATCTCTTTGGCTATCCAAGTTCAAATGATTGCAGCTTTTCTACCATTCTGTTAACGTATCCAGCCAGTGGCATTTAGTCTGATAAAGAAAACGAAGAGGGAAAAAATTATATAGAAACACTGCTTTTAGAAACCAAGAACAATTTATTTGCAGTTTTTAAGTGTTTCACGTATCAGGCATGGCCACCAGGAGGTGCCAAATACCCATGCGATCGACGTACCAGGAAAAAAAAACCTGGGGTGAAGGGCATCTAATAGGACAGAGCGAGGAGGAGCAAAACTCCAGTCATCTCCTCATCTCTGGAAGGGCAGTGAGAACTAGTAAGTTAGATCTAGTGAGTTAGAACTAGTGAGTTAGAAAGGAGAATGACTTAACATTTGAGAAGTGCCTATGACATCCCAACCCCTTAAAAAAAATCCCAACAACCCAAAAATATTCACATGTACATCTAAGTACAATGGTGATATTTAGAGAACTGTTTTAAGAAGGCAGAGGGGAGTAAGGAAATCAATCCCAAAGAAACACTTGGAAATGCTGTTTTGACTCTCTTGGGAGGGCTTTTGCTGAAGCCAAATTGTCAGGTGTTGAGAACAGCAACATAAAACAGGACCAGAGCATCAACATCTAGTACATATGGTGACGTAAGAATAAAAATGGAAGAGAGGACATATGTCAGTTGGCCAAATAAACAAATGCACATGAACACACACATATCTATATATGTCCCTCCCGCCTGCGTAAAAATATTACCTATCTATATTAGAAATTCTATAAAACATTCACAACTGAGAGTTCTCAACTACATATAAACGGGGAGGCTTCCACTGAGTCGAGTTGGGGGAAGAATTTGGATGGTTTCCACTCAGGCATTTGCACCCAGTGCAAGTTTATCTGCGACATGCCAAAAAGTCCTGCCTGGATGAGATAAACACGGGGATGGCCTCAGAGACAACCGTGAATCTTTTTATCCTTGCCAACCCATTCACAGGATAGTCTGGTGCCAGTCTAGCTTCTAGTCCTCTTGTTTCAAAAAGACCAAACAAGCATTTAAAGGATTCCCGACAGCTAGCTGATACTCAAGGCCAAGAAGTTCCCTCTAGAAATGTTAGACCATGTAAGAACCCTTCTGTGAATTTAGAATAATCTCCTGTTAGGACTGTGTCATTTGAGACAATGAGAGGGAAGGTCATGCACATATAACATGGGATGAAAACATTATTTCCTGGCCAACATGATGTACTAGGTTATGAAATGCAGGGAAGAGTTAAAGCAGGGAAATGTTCAAATCTTCAGATCCTCTTCTGCAGTTCAAAACAGTGTAACCCCCAACAGGACCTCGCTGAGTCGAGATCAACCTCATGGTTAAAGCCAAAATGTGTTCTTAGAAGAATGAGATAAAGAGATCAGGAAATTATTCCAGTTCTCAAGTTAGCAATTATTTCCAGACTTATAGGAATTGGCAACCTATAGGCCAAATAGTTTGGGCTTACAATCATCCTACAACAGTGGTTCTCAATCTGTGGGTCCCCAGATGTTTTGGCTTTCAAATCCCGGAAATCCTAACAGCTGGTAAACTGGGATTTCTGGGAGTTGTCAGCCAAAACACCTGGGGACCCATAGGTTGAGAACCACTGTCCTACGACAATGACTATAATGTTTAGAGCAGGCATAGACAAACTTTGGCCCTCCAGGTGTTTTGAACTTCAATTCGAATTATAGGAGTTGAAGTCCAAAATACCTTGAAGGTCAAGGTTTGCCCATGCCTGCTCTAGAGCTGTTTTTGAACTGCAGTCCAAAACATCTGGAGGGCTACTTTCCACATTTACACTTGGAAAAGCATAGTTAGGCAGAGGCTTACTTCAGCCCCTGTTCTTTTTTAGAGTCATGCATTGTTTTCTAGTGCAGAAAAAGAACAAACAAACTAAAAAGGAGGCAGAGCAACAAAGCAGAAGAAAAGTTACTTCCCAGGACTTTTTAACTAGCACAGCACTTCTATCAAAATCAATTGATATCAAATATAAAACCTGGAAATGTTCCCTTTTAGCAGTTCATATTCCGGAATCGAGCAATATTGCAGGCCATGAGGGATTTTAGGAATGTGGAGTTGTACTCCAAAGAAAAGTACTTAATGAAACTTTAAGGGTGTTTGTTTAGGGCTATCATAGTGGAGGAAACATTCAATCCCTTTAGCCCCAGTCCTTTAGAGTTACTACCAATTATTTTGGGAAAATGTGAACATCTCTAATGACATCTAAATTCTGAATTTGGCGCCAATTCACATCTTCCAAAAAGGAAACAATTTTCTAAACAGTGGTCCCCAGCATTTAGCATCGCTACCCACAGTATTTGTTGGGTTTCATCTCTCAGAAGCACACCTAGAAGACCAATAGTTGAGAATTACTGTTTTACAGTATCTCAAAATAATAGCAAATTCTGGGTCAGAGTAGAGGTGACTCTGGTCATCTTTTTAACAATGGGTTTTGCCCCACTGAAAACAACAGGCCCAGTGGGGTCCATTTTGGTTAAAACTGGAGTAGGGGCAGAAGGTTACAGCATCCTTCCTCTCAACTGGGATGAGCAACTATTTCAGGCACTTTGGAAGGCCATGCCTTTACCACCACAAGCCTCAAAAATGTGAAACATCCTTGCCCGCAATGTCAACACTGTTTTGGCCTTCACTGGGTCATCTCAGACCCAACCTCTGTGTCAATTAACTTTGGAAAAAAGGCCTTTCCTTGAGGTAAAGAGAGCATGACCAACACTGTCAAAACTGTCTCCCATATTCCCCAAGATGTGGGGTTTTTTTGGAGGGGGAGATAAATTAAAAATGCTGGACCCCAAAAATGTGATGGGGAAAGTGCTGTCCTCATTCCTGCTTTACACCATGGGTTGGATTAAATTTGCGTTTCCTTGTGTAATGAAGAATTACGTCGGGGTTATATTCTTAAAAAAACAACTTTGAGCAATAAATTAGCGGCTGTGCCCTCAGAGGCCTACTTTCCTTCTATTCCTGCATTTGATATTCTCCCTTCTATGTCTCAGAAGGACGTTAGCATAGGTGGTTATGTGATTACAACAACCAAAGAGATCTGAAGATTTGTGCACCGTGGCAGACAGTCACAAGCCTCAGCCTGGTGCCTTTGATATGTGTGAGGAGACAACTCTCAAATAAGCTGTGTGGACTATGGTGATAGACATTGCAGTCCAAACCATATCAATGGCACCAGACTGGAGAAAGTGGCTACAGAAAACAGACAGATGTTTGTCCTGCAAAACCATTCCCTCCAAATCTGTCCCCGAGGCTTAGATCTATAAGGGGCTTGTCTGACTGGGATTGTAAAATAAACATTTGACTAACTGTGCTGTTAAGCAGTTCCTGCTTATTTCACTAGAGCTGGCCTGAGAGAACATTTTGGTGGAGTATGCTCTAATTCTGCAGAGGATAATTTGTTTACTCACATAAAATTCATGCTTTAAGTCAGTTGCCTCTAGGGACCAACTGTAACTAACACATTCTTCTTTTAGTGAACAGTTCCCAGACCCTGTTTTTAAAAAGACCAAAATGTATGAATCCTGGACATATTTTTTTAAAAGAACAAAATTCCCCTTCACACCAAGGAAATGTCAATAATTTTCCAGTTAAAGAGGTAGAAACCAAAAGAATTACTCCACGCCAAAGGTTCTTGTTCAGCTTCGTTCAACAATTAAACTGAGCTCCAAACCGGCATGTTGTTTTCCTTTTAAAACAGTACTTCGGTGATTTTCTCACTCTAAAAACAGTAATTTAAATACCATATGTGACTTAAACATGGACTTGCTACTCATCTGACTTTCCAAATGCATTTAAAAACATTACCAAAAAAAAGTTCTAAATTTCAAATCAGTAGGGCGCTTTAAGCACATGCTCAAAAGGTTCCAAGGATTCTCAATTTCAGTTCTTCAAATAGAATCCAAGGCAAAAAAGGTACATGTTGCTGTAGGGGGACATTTTTAAGGGACACAAAAGAGGTATGGATGGAGGTTTCAACGTAACGCTCCATGAAGGAAGAGCTCAATCACTCCAGTACTAACTGACCAAATGTTCTATAGGGGATGAGGGTTTGCATACTCCCATCTTCCCCATATTTTTACCCTATCCTCCCCATATTTCCACCCAAAGCTGTGCCCCTTGACCCCCCAGCCTCACATGTGACCCCTATCTGTATACTCCTTCTCTTCCTTTTTCTTTCAATGCAAGGCCATTTCTTTCAATGGAGAAGGCTCCCCACTCAGCCATTCTAAATTTCCCTAGGGTATAATCCCCCTGCCAGACAATCCTTGGCATACACTCTTCAAAATCCTCAGCTGCCTGCCCCCGTAGACACCGGATGCCCATCGTCCTTGGCATGCGAGAGCTGGTGCTGCTGGAAGCTGAGTTGTTGAAAGAATGTCTGGGAGCAGACAGGGCAAACAAAAGCTGCCTCCTCCTCCTCCTCCTCCTCCTTTGTCCTGCAGCAGGCCTTGGTATGGGCAGCCAAGCGCCGGGCAGTCCGGAAGGTTCTGCTACAATGGGGGCACCGGTGGCGTTTCTTGTCCTTGTGGGTATGAAGGTGGTTCTTAAGGGCCAGGCGGTTGTAGAACTCCTTCTCACAGGTGGGGCAGCGGTAGAGGCCAGTGGCGTGCGCCTGCTTGTGGTTGATGAGGCTCCCAGCATGGCGGTATGTCCGCTCACACCGGTCGCACTTGTAAGGCCGCTCCTCCAGTGTCTGATTGGTCGGGACTGTCCCAAGAGGGGAAAGCTCATCTTCCTCAGCAATGTCACCCACCTCCTCTCTCTGATGCCTCCTCCGATGGTGCATCAAATCCTTGGAGGCTCGATAATTTTTGCCACACTCTGAGCACTCATAGCGTTTCTTTGTGTGGATGCGGCTGTGGTTCTTGAGAGCAATGTGGTTAGAAAAATGTTTGGAGCACAAATGGCAGGGAAAGGAGCCTGCCGTAGCCTCTGTGGAGCTGCTCCCTTGCTCCCTTCCAGAAGCTGATTTGTTCTGGTCCAATCTTTGCCGTGAGATGCTGCCGCTATTACCAACACAAGGATTGGGGCGCCGTTGGTGTTTCAGCAGCTGTCGCTGCCACTTGAATGTCTTGCCACAATCCGGACACTGGTGACGTTTGACTTCATAGTGGATCCGCTGGTGGTTTTTCAGGGACATGAGGTTGGGATAGGCCTTGCTGCACAAGGAGCAGGTGAAGTGCCCTACCTTGTGGCTCTTTTGGTGATTGAGCAGGCTCCCAGCATGGCGGTATGTACGCCCGCACTCCCTACACCAGTAAGGTCGCTCCTCAGGATCTGGGCATTGCTTGGCAGCATTTAGAGGTTGGGCTGAATTCTCCGTCTTCCCAGCCCGCTTGGCATGTAGAGATCTCCGAGAAGGATGGGCAGAGGAGTCCCGCTTCCTCTCACGGTGCACTCGCTGGTGGCTGGCCAGCTGCTTCTGGAGCCGAAAGGCCTTGGGGCACTCTGGACACCGGTAGCGTTTGGTTTCATAGTGAGTGCGGTTGTGGTTCTTCAGAGCCATGAGGTTGTAGAACTGCTTCTGGCAAATGCTGCAATGGAAAAGGCCTGTCTTGTGGGTCTGCTTGTGGTTGATCAGGCTGCCTGCATGCTTGTAGCTGCGCTCACACATATCACACTGGAAAGGGCGCTCAGAGGAGGAGTCCTCTTCCTCAGCAGCTGGGGAATTTTCCTCTCCACCTATCACATCCTTCTCTTCTTCCAACTTCTTGTCTTCTTGGGCAAAATGCAGGGGCCAATGGGCTTCCAATACTGTTTTCCCCTCATACAGCTCTCCACAGATATCAAACAGCTGGGCCTTCTTGCACTCTGGCTGACTAGCCTTCAGTTGTCTTCCTGATTTTTCCTCTCTAATAGGAGACACTGGAGACTTAGCGTATGGCAGATCTTCCCGGTTTTGAAGCACCGTAACCCTGTGATCCAGAGGCTCTTCCTTAGCCACTGTATAAGAAAATGGTGGGTCTTCTGCTGTAACAGTGACTGGTTGCCGATTTATTGGGACACTGCCACTTATCTTGCACCTTGGATGGTTCCGGAGGTGGTTCTTATAAGCTGACAAGTTGGGGTATGGACGGCAGCAGACACTGCATTGGTAATCTCCAATCTGGTGGATTTTCTTGTGGTTTACTAAGCTGCCACCGTGGCGGTAGGTTTTCCCACACTGGCTGCAAGCATAAGGCCGGTTGTCCAAGGGCTCCATGGGAGCATCAGACACCTCCACTGGAAGTGGTGGTGGCTGGTCCTCCTCTACACGGGAAGCTCGCCGGAGCTGCATGGAAGTGTCGGCCAAGGCAGCAGCTTTCTCCTCCAGATGTCCTTCGCTGTGCTTCTCTAAGCTGGCCATATCGTCAAATGTCTGGCCACAGTAGCCACAGATGTGTGAGAGGAGCTGCTCCTCTTCTCGGTCCCCACCACTATCCAACTGCTCCTCTACCTCCCTTTTGAGTCCAACATCCTGCTCATCTCCCTGGGTTTCTCCCTCTTCATGCAACAGACTGTGATGCTGCTGAAGGCCCTCCTCGCTGGGAAATATCATGCCACAGAAGCTGCAGAGGAAGGGTTGCTCCTCGGCACTGTCATCTATGCCGGGGCTGCCTTCAGAGCATGCCGTAGCCCTGGTATGCGCATGAAAATGGTTTTTTAGAGCTACAAGACTGGAATATTCCTTGGGGCAGAGGGAACACTGGTAGATGCCAAGTTGGTGGGTCTGTTTGTGGATCACCAAACTACTGGCCTGGTTAAAGTCCAGCCCACATTGGTCACAGAGATAAGGGGTTACTTCAGTGTCACCTGACAATGGCGAGGGAACTTGCGACTGCCAACCATTCGGGAGAGCATCTTCTTCCAAAACATGAAAGCTGTCACTGAGCTCATCTCCTGAAGGCAGCAACCCAGGAAAGGCAGCTCCGTCTTCAAGTTCACCAGCCTCATCCTCATTCATAGCCATTGTGGCCTCACACTGTGTCCTCCGGGGTCTCTGATGCCCACGCAAGTGACTCTTAAGTGAAGCTACGTTTTGGAAGTGCTTACTGCAAACTGAGCAACTGAAATCCCCTGTCTGATGTGTCTGTTTGTGGTTGATGAGGCTCCCTGAGTGCCGATAAGACTTGCCGCACTGGTCACAACCATACAATCGCTGGAGGGAACTGGGGGAGTCAGTCCTCTCAGCCATCCCTTCTGCCAGTTCCCTTTCGCTGCTATGCTGCAAGACATGACTCTGCAGGACATCTGCACTGGCAAATGTCATTCCACATTGGTGGCAGACATGGGCCACCTTTGAGTCAGGAAGGACATCCTCGGCCACAGATGCTCCGTTCTCTAGAGCTTCCACATCCTGCTTGATAGCTTGGAGAAGATCTGCCTCCTGTGGATGAAAGCCACTGAGTTTGGGAACTGCTGCCGCTTCAATGTCCTCAGCTGAGGGCAGGTGGCGCAGCTGATGGAGCTGGAACTCAGCCTCCTCCTCAAAGCTCTCCCCACATCTGCTGCACGTGAGACCGCCCCCTTGTTCTCGGCCACGCATACGGGCAGCCCGCAAATGTACTCGCACATGATTCCGGAGTGCCATAAGGTTGGAGTACTGTTTGGGGCAGATGGAGCACTGGAAGATCCCTGTCTGGTGGGTGTGGCGGTGGTTCACAAGACTGCCGCGGTGCCGGTAACTCCGCCCACAATCCCCACACCTGTAGGGCCGGTCTTCCTCCTCAATGCCTCTTTCCTCCTCTTCCTTTGGACAGGAGGCTCCTCTCCAGACATCTGGTGGCTGTGAACTGTAGTCTCTGTGGTCTCCAGGGCTGTCCTCACCTTGATGCATGTCTGAAACAGCAGAAAGATGCTGGGATGCTTCCTCCATAACAGATGAGCTGAGCTTGGACTTCAGGTGGACCCGCAAATGGTTCTTCAAGGCGGCCAAGTTGTAGAGCTGCTTTGAACAGACGGTACAACTGTAGACTCCTATCTGGTGGCTCTTTTTGTGGTTGATGAGACTTCCAGCATGGCGGTAAGTCCTGCCACAGTCTCCACAGCGGAATGGACGCTCCTCCAATAAGGAATAGTCATCTTCTCCTTTCAAACTTGCTTCCCAAGTGCCATTGGAGCCAGGTGCTGGTTGAGAGGGACTATTGCTTTCCTCCTCCTCTTCATCTGCCTCCTCTGGATAGAGACAACTATGTTCTTTCAGCTCCTCCTCATCAGCAAAAGTTCCACCACAGCGTACACACAGCTCCCCATCTGGGTTGCAGCGTTCACCACCCCCTGCCTTGGAGGTGTCTTTGAGGCTGCAAGGGGCACTGTCCCCCAGGTTTGTGCCTGCTGGGGGAGGTTGGTAAATGTCCAGCTTGGCCAAGGTCTCTATGGATTCCTCCTCCCAGATGCTGTGTTCAGAGCCTTCCCAAGCTGGCAGGCCAGTCATCTTGCTTTCATCCTGGTTGTGGGCCTTCTGGTGGCTCAGCAGCTCCGAGGGGAGCCGGAAGGCTTTGTGGCAAAAGCGACACTTGTAGGGCCGATACTCTGAGTGGAGACGAGTGTGGCTCTTGAGTGCCATGAGGTTGGAGAAGGCCTTGAAGCACATGGCACACTGGTACACGCCCAATGTATGGCTCTGCTTGTGATTGGTCAGGCTGCCTGCATGCTTGTATGCCTTGTCACACTGGTTGCATTTGTAGCGCCGTTCATCCTCTGTGGCCCTGAGTCCTCCCATCATGGCTGCCTCCTCTTCCTCGCTCTGGTGCACTGGGAGCCGTTCCTCCGTCTCCTTTTCCATCTTGATCGGAAATCCCAGCTGAGAAAAGTCAGCAGGCACCACCGATTCCGCAATGTACTTCTCCAGGTTGGTCAACAGGCTTCTGCTGCTGCCTTCCATCCCAGAACAGGCATCGCCATCTGATGAAGAAATGTCCTGGACCTTCTGGAATGTACAGCTGTCTCCATTACTTTCTTCCTTCTCCTCCTGCTCCTGGTTGAGACGGGCCACACAGCGGTGATTGGCCAGCTGGGAGGACGTCCGGAAGCCTCGGCCACAGTCCAGGCATTTGTGACGCTTCTCCTCCAGATGGGTGCGGAGATGGCTTTTGAGGGCCATGGGGTTGGAGAAATCTTTACGACATACCAGGCAGTGGAAGAGTCCCACCTCATGGGTGTGCCTGTGGTTCACCAGGCTGCCAGCATGGCGGTAACTGCGTGGACACTGCTTACATTTGTAGGGACGTTCCTCCTGTTCAGCAGGCTGTTCGCAGGCCAGGGCGGCATCCCCCTCGGCCATTGCTCACATCAGATGTCCTTTCTGCTCTCCCTCTTCTTCAAAGAGCAAGCTTGGGTCATTCTGAGGCGGAATGCCACCCCATTGCAAATCTGTTGTTTCCTCTTCCACAAATGGTCTAATTCCAGGACCTACAGACACAAAACAAGGACAAAAAAAGAACACGATCAGAAAGCCCTATAGTGAGATTAAGCATCACTATGGGTAGAACTCTGTCCTATCCACGATTTTGCTTTTAAATTAGACCTTATGTGTTAAACACAAGGCCCATAGGCCAAATCTGGTCTGACACGTTATTTTATGTGGTCTGTAAGGCTTTCAATGCCAGGGCAACATAGTTACAAACTGCCTTTTGAAGGCAACCATAAGGCTGATGTACCCCTCTGTGAAAATGAGTCTGATACTGCCTTATGTCAACCCGATCATAGGGTTTTCTTGATAAGATTGGTTCAGAGGCACTTTACCTTTTACTTTCCTCTGAGAGTGAGAGAATATGACTTGCCCAAAGTAATCCAGGAAGTTTATGTAGCCAAAGCGTGATTTGAGCCCTGGTCTCCAGAGTTATGTCCAACACTCAAGCCATGTTGCCTCTCTCTATCAGAAAATACACAAATACAAGACAGAACAGGATGTGGGAAAATAGGGTTGTCTGGACATTGGCCCTCTGGATCAATGAGGTGCGTGGAAAGCAACAGCCCTGTCCTTGCTTAAAATGGCTTTTTCTCAGGGGAGGATCTCTTCAAAGAATGCATGTAGAGGGTGTGTATAGGGCCCGGAGTTAAATATTGCCAGGGGCAAACCCATCACTGTCTCTCAATCGCTTCCTTTTTAAAAACATTCCCTCCCTGCCAAATAGACTGTAAGACAATAGAGATGACTCTTGCGACAGGTCTAAACAGAGCACTTGCAAAGGTCTCTTTTTCCCATTCATCCACAGTTCAGCCTGCTCACTTCTAATTTTCACTTTATAAAATTTCAGCATTTGCCTTCTATGCATTATACTTGATCTATTCCATGGCAACAGCTCCCAGAGAACAGTATTCATCTATTACAACAAAAACAAGAGACTCATGGGATACTCAAGAATGTACAAATGCATTGCAGATTGAACTTCTATGACCTATAGCTTGCTCTGATTGTACCCCACAAGAGTTATATGAATTTGTTATGTTCTGCAATTGGTCATATACGTTTGTGCTAGAAAGTGCCATATATCAAGTGCAGGATTTGTGTAGCCTTTCAAATGTGGCTGAACTGCAACTCCCAGCATTCCTCATCAAAGGCTCTGCTGTCCAACTATATCTGTAGGGCTCACACAATTCCCATTCCTTGCACACACACTCCACTAAGGTACCCCTGGTTTTGCTTAATCCACCCCCACCCCTCACCCCGCTCCAAATCTAGACCCAGAATTGATAGATACTCTATAAATATGCCTTGCCATGGATCTCATGGTAAGAATTAATCCCTATGAGAGAAGTGGAAGTTTAATTTCTTAGTAAAGGGCTTTTATTAAAATGAATGGTGTGTACACATTCAAAGAGTGGGGAACACATGGTCTCCATATGTTGCTTAATTTCCACCTCACCTCAGACTGTGCCGACCAGGGTTTATGGGAACTGCAGTTCAAAAAACAAAACAAAATTAGAGAGCCATATGTTCCCACCTAAAGCATGTCAATGAATACTAGCTATTTTCAGGGAGGAGGGCAATGGGCAGATGCCACTGACTTTGTGCCTTACTTGTATTTTTCTTATCTGCACCTCTCTGACAATGCTTCAATGAAGCTGCTCAACATTTAGTCGAAATGTGAATATATTATGGAATTCATTGCTACAAGATGACAATATTAACTTGCTTAGATGCTTTTGGAAGGAGAAAGGTGGAAAACTGAACCTACTGACAGATCCATCAAAATCCTTCATGAAAAGAGTTAAGTGTACCTTTGAATAACATTTTCACAATAGACAAGCAGGGATGACTACACCCTTTATCATGCCAAATCACTGCTAACTCTTAGTTAAGTCCCACGTTTTCCATCCAAAACCAAAACTCAAGAGATGCACTCGGGGGTGCTATGAATGCGACGGGGGTGCTATGAATGCGATTTCCTGCTTCTTTGCAGGGGGTTGGACTGGATGGCCCATGAGGTCTCTTCCAACTCTGCTATTCTATGATTCTATGAGATTCACAAGCCAGGAAACACAATGATGAATTTGTTGACCTCTCCTAGCTAAGCAATTCTGGTATTTTTATATAGCAGTTCTGAAAATCATGTAGCCTTCCACACGCCACTGGACTGCAAATCCCAGCAATCCTTGCTGTCACAGACAACAGCAAATAATGCTGGGGTTGCAATTTACAAACATCCAGAAGCTCATATGCGTCCTGTTGATTTTACAACCTCATCCTGGGTGTAAACATCAGCAATATTTGACTTATTTCACATGTTTCTTAGAGGATTTTTGGATTGGTGCGAGATAAATGCACAATGAGAAGTCCGTACTCTCTACTCTAAATGTAAAAGTGGAAGTGTCATCCTAGGAAAACAAGCCAAATGGTGTAGTGAGAGTAGGCCAGAATGGACCAAAATTTAAGATGGATCTTCAATTGGAAGTCATGAGTGTCTGATCTCTAACAACGTATGCTCTAACTATCCAATGTTAGGGAATGGCATTTCCCCAGCCTCCAAAGTGCCCTGGACTGGTACCATACTTGTGACACATTACCAAGCATCTCTTCCTTTTCTGAAAACTCCTACAGACTGGCAGCCAAATGGCTCAAGAACGGTCATCAGTTCACAAATCATCCCTGTGAACACTATTGCTCTAACAGGTTTCTCTTTCCAATGCCTACAACTAGGAGGAGTCAATTTATGACTCTCCAGATGTTGTTGGATCACAACTCTCATGACTTCTTGTCATTTGCAATGTTATCTAGGGCTGATGGGAAATTTAGCACAACAGAAAACATAGTCAACTTTGACTTAACACTATCACAACAGGGATAGGATTAATAGCATTATTGTTATTTTGTCATTTATGAGGGGAAGGAGAGAGCATTGTGATTTTGGCCTGGGTTTGTATTTCATTTCTCAGATTAGGGCAAAATGTAGTGGATTTTGGGATTGGGACTTTATAATAAATCTTCTCTTTTGGGAATATGATAGGTCTAGGAAGCCTCTAAGGATGTTTTGTTCCAACAACAAACTGGTTTCTATTCCCCAGCATTTGAGTATAACCATTTAACTGATATTCCAGCAAATCACTTGGAAATGAATGTTACTTTTGTTTGTACGCATTTGTTAGGCTGGTTGGAAAAAATCCAGCAGGCTCTGCATAAATGAGTAAAGACAGCAATGAGGTTACTGTTTTTGACTCTAAACATATTTATAAGGACTGTTAGTTTCTTACCTCTCAGACTTTGCTGAGCATCCTTGATGAACAGAACATTTTTCTAATAGCAGTTGACTTAAATTTCCTCCTCCAAAAGCAGGCATATCGAGTTATTAGTAACACACACACACATTGAGGAATCGAGGATTGTGAATGTCCTAAATCTGAACAGGTAGTTTCAAGAGTTCCAGTCATTATGAACATAGTCAGGATTTTCCATTTTAAAAAAGAAAGACTTCAGGACCTCCAAGATTTTGCGCTTTCAGTTTGGAAGGTCACAAAAGTAACAGTCTAAAAAAATCAAGTCTGAAAAACACACAAAATCCCTGAGTGCACAGAGTGGAAGGCAGATTTCAAAGCTTCACAATGGGCCTGAATAAAAAACTTTAAAACTCAAGTAGAAAACTCAGACTGTCATCTCAAACAGTGAAAAGCAATGGAGGTCCCACAGGCGTAGAAATCAAAATATTGTAAGAAACTGTGACTTCCAGCAGAGGCAGTGCTTTATGCTAGACTGGAGATCCAAATTATCCAGAAAGCATCGCCTGTGACCTGTGAAAGTTGCACTGACGTATCAGAAATGCAAAAGACACTTGGATGGAGAAGGACACAGGGAGAGGCAGTGACCATCAAGAGAAAAGTTGAAAAATCAATGTTTCCAGGTTTAGAAATCAAAATATGATTTTATAAGAAACGGTAACTTCCAGCTGAGGCAGTGCTTTATGATGGACCGGGGATCCAAATTATCCAGGAAGCATCACCTGTGACCTGTGCATGTTCCACTGACGTATCGGAAATGCAAAAGATGCTCTGATGTCGAAGGACACAGGGAGAGGTACTTGGTGAAAAAGAAAAAGTTGAAAAATGAATGTTTCCCAGGTTTAGAAATCAAAATACGACTTCGTAAGAGCTCGAACTGCGACTTCCAGCAGAGGCAGTGCTTTGTGATGGGTTGGAGATTCGAGGAGCAGATATCGCTTGAGATGTGTCTGTATTCTACTGAGGTGTCGGACACTCAGAAGGAACCTGGACGAAGGAGGACGCAAGGAGAGGCTTTGACCAGCAAAGGCAGAATGTCAGACATTGACGGGGCTTCATGAGGAAACAGAGAGAGAAGTCTCAGTCAGAGTTGAAGGCATGCAGTCCCACTTCTGGGAGGCCCCAGTGGTGGCGGAGGGAAGGAAGGGGCCCAAGAGCCCCAAAGTCCAGCCTTGCGGAAGAGGAGAGACTGGGGCCCCTCTTGGCTGTCTTCCTGGAGAAGATGGCTTGGCGGGTCGGAGGCAACGGAGGGAAGGAGGGTCGGGGCCCGGCTGGCAGCCCCTCCTGATCCCCCCTGGAAGCCCCGGAAGGCGAAGCAGGCCCTGGCCTCTCCCCGGAGGGCCTTGAGCGGCCCCCGAAGCCCTTCCTCCCCGAGGCAGGAGGCTCCCTCTTGGAAGAAGTCCCACAGACCAGGGCAACAACAAATACTTCCTTTTGTTGCTAGGAAACAGGAAGTGAGCGCCCTCCAAAGCGTTCCCCCTCCAGCCACACCGAGGCTTCACTTCCGGCGAGGGGGAGAAGAGCGTCGTGTCACGTCCCAAAGAGCTCCCCCAACTCCCCCAAAGTTACAACTGACCCATTTCCGTTCCGCTCATTTCTTGCTCCTGGCTGGAAAAGAAATGAGAGGTCCTTTTTACTCTGAAGTTAAAACAGAGCCCGTTTTCATTAAAAGCGGAAATGGTTCTAAATATAGCTCTATGTTTTTTCAGCACTTCCGCCCTACTGCGCTGCTTTTCCCCAATGCAAAACAGTCAATTCGCCATAGAGTTCTCCAGTGCTAGAGAGACACCTCTGTGTTCTAACAAAAAGGAAACTGACGGCGGCCGAGGTAAATCTATGATCACCTCATAGGAGCTCTCCCAATATCCGTCCCACTGGCAACAGTTTCCGTACTAAGTATGGTTCCGCTTCCTTTCTAAACGCTTTTCCTCGTCCATGAAAATTAGAGATTTGGAGACTGCACGTTTATAGATTGGTGAAGAGAGCTATTTATTTCCATATGACACAAGCAACAAAATCTGTAGCCCCTGATGGCGCAATGGGTTAAACCCTTTTGCCGGCAGGACTGCTAAATGGAATGTTGGTGGACAGGAAAAGAGATTTAAAGATGGGCCTAAAGCCAACCTCAAAAACGGTGGCATAGATACCGAGAACTGGGAAGCCCTGGCCTTTGAGTGCTCTAACTGGAAGTCAGCTGTGACCAGCAGTGCTGTGGAATTTGAAGACGCACGAATGGAGGGTGAAAGGGAGAAATGTGCCAAGAGGAAGGCGCGTCAAGCCAACCCTGACTGGGACCGCCTTCCAACCAGAAACTGATGTTTTCACTGTGAAAGAAAAGTTGGGTCAAGAATAGGGCTCTACAGTCACCTATGTATCCACTGCACTTGGAAGGCCATCATACTTGGACAATGAAGGATTGTCTAAGTTAGTAAGTACATATAATATACCATTATACTATTAGTCTTATACTGCACCTTTTTCCCAAACTGGAATTCAGGTCTGTTATAGGATGCTCAATCTATAACAATTTTGCTGTTATAATCCTAAACTGACGTATTCTCCTGTTGATACCTTTAGAGGCGGCCTTATATATTACATTACATTACATTACATTATATTACATTACGAATAGTATGATATCCTAGTAGTGTATTATATATATTATGGTATAATTATATAATACAATATAATAATATATAATAATATATTTGTATATTATATTACAGTATCATGGTATAATACAATGCAGTAATAATACTAATATTGTGCTATGTAAGATTGATAATATTATATTGTAATACAGTATAATACTAATAATAATACAATATAATAATATAAGCAAAGAGGGAGCCAGCAAAAATAGTTTCCATTTTGTCTCCTTGCTGCAGCTGAAGGCCCTTCCCACCAGTAACATGCTTTGCTAATCTATCTTCTATATATATAAAAGGATAAAGTTGTTTGCACAGTGACTATAACAACAAAACTAAACATCCCAGAAATGCGAAACTTGGCAACACAATGCAAAAGCCTTGCCTCCGGGTTATAACAACACAACCACACCACAAAACCACAATCTGGACCCACAGAACTCACAACAACGCATTGTGACTATAACAACACAACTAAATGTCCCAGAAATACAAAACTTGGCAACACAACGCAAAAGCCTTGCCTCCCGGTTGTAACAACACAACCACACCACAAAACCACAATCCAGACCCACAAAACTCACAACAACGCATCGTTACTATAACAACACAACTAAACGCCCCAGAAATACGAAACTTGGCAACACAATGCAAAAGCCTTTCCACCCGGTTGTAACAACACAACCACACCACAAAACCACAATCTGGACCCACAGAACTCACAACAACGCATTGTGACTATAACAACACAACTAAATGTCCCAGAAATACAAAACTTGGCACACAACTAAACGCCAGAGAAATAAAAAACTTGACAACACAATGCAAAAGCCTTGCCTCCTGGTTGTAACAACACAACCACACCACAAAACCACAATCCGGACCCACAAAACTCACAACAACGCATCGTGAGTATAACAACACAACTAAACGCCACAGAAATACAAAACTTGACAACACAATGCAAAAGCCTTGCCTCCCAGTTGTAACAACACAACCACGCCACCAAACCATAATCCAGACCCACAAAACTCACAACAACGCATCGTGACTATAACAACACAACTAAACGCTTCAGAAATACAAAACTTGGCACACAACTAAACGCCCCAGAAATACAAAACTTTACAACACAACGCAAAAGCCTTGCCTCCTGGTTGTAACAACACAACCACACCACAAAACCACAATCCGGACCCACAAAACTCACAACAACACATTGTGACTATAACAACACAATTAAACCGGATGGCCATCTGAAGGGTTTGGGTGGGGTCTTCCTCCATGACAAAAAGAAAGGAAGGGGTTGGACTGGATGCAAACTACAAATCCCAGCACCCCATGGCATGGAGTCCATGCATTTCAATTAGAGGCCTCTTCCTTCTCTCCCTGTCCCCGCTATCCAACCCACTGACCCAGGCAGGAAAGGCTGGGATGGATAGAACGAAGGAAGGAGAGAAGGAAGGGAAGCGAAGGAACGCCAAGGACAAGAGCCCTCCCTCTCTGCCCGGAAGGCCAAGAGCAAAAGGGAAAGACCATTGACCCGGTTATATTTACCCTCCTTTCTGACCAGTGTGTTCTTATCAGCAAGATCAGGATCGGAGCATAGAAAGGGAACAGCATAGGAATAAAGGAAACAATGAGAGCACCCACTCTATCTATCCATCCACTCATCTATCCATCCCCTCACCCACTAATAATAAACACCTACACAGGCAAGAATCAGCCAGGCACTGAGGCTACAAGGCCATTCAGTGCTCATCCACCTCCCCAATCCCTACATTCACACTTGGCCTCCAAAAAACAATTACAATAATAACAATGACAACAGCAACAATAAGAATTAACACCATCACAGGCAAGAAGCAGCCAGGCACTGAGGCTGAGAGGCCAGTCAGTGCTACACTGGGCCTCCAAAAAAACAATACAGTAGCATCTAACTTAACGAACCTTCATGACCACAACAACAACAACAACAACAGCAACAATAAACACCCACACAGGCAAAAAAAAAGACTATTGTACCACAATAAAAATATAATCCACACTCAGCAGAATCAGACATCACGATTAACAACAAACCAAAGACAGCAGGGATCTCAAGCAATTATCAATACAAAAATTGAAGAAGGTAACAGACTTCAAATACTACTACTAATGTGAGTATGAAGAAGGGTGGAGGTCACATCATAAATACAGCCTAATGTAGACTGACCAACACCACCAGACCAAGCCACAGCAACGCGTGGCTGGGCACAGCTAGTTGTGTATATATATATGTGTGTGTGTGTGTGTGTGTGTGTGTGTGTGTGTGTGTGTGTATATATATATATACACACACACACATGCATATATACATATATACAATATAATTTACAATAATATTATTTTGTAATACAATATAATACTAATAATACAATATAATAATATTAATTATATATTATATATTACATGTAATATTATTAATAATATTACAATATATAGATATAGTACAATATGGTAATTTGTTGCCAGTATTGTGCTATGTTAATAATATAATATTGTATGTAAATTTAATTTGTAAGCTGCTGTGAGTCCCCTTCAGGGTGAGAAGGACAGGATATAAATGTATTAAATAAATAATATAATATAATATCATAATATTGTAATATAGTAAACTCATATATTAAATATATTTACTACTGATGATATATAATAATATATAATGATAATCCTGTTTTAATATAGTATATATGTATATTTCAAGTTGTAATGTTTTTGATTGTGAGCCTCTTTGAGTCTCGTTGTGAAGAGATAGGTAAGGTAAAGGTTTTCCCCTGACGATAAGTCCAGTCGTGACCGACTCTGGGGGTTGGTGCTCATCTCCATTTCTAAGCCGAAGAGCCAGCTTTGTCCGTAGACACCTTCAACGTCATGTGGCCGGCATGACTGCATGGAGCGTCGTTACCTTCCCGCTGGAGCGGTACCTATTTATCTACTCACATTTGCATGTTTTCGAACTGCTAGGTTGGCAGGAGCTGGGGCTATCAGTGGGCGCTCATTCCGCTCCCGGGATTTGAACCTGGCACCTTTTGGTCCGCAAGTTCAGCAGCTCAGCGCTTTAACGCACTGTGCCACCAGGGGCTCCGAAGAGATAAAGCAGGATACAAATAAATGAATGAATGAAATCAGTGAAACAATGCCACACTTCCGGTTTGTGCATTCTTGAAACCTTTCCCCTAGGGCGGGCAGCCTTTGCCACACTTCCGGTCCGTCCCTCAATCCCCTCCCCTCCTTTATTCAACCCCTTTCTTTAACCAAACCCTACTCTGTCTCGGGGCTCCATCTGGACAAGCAGCCCTCCTCTTTGGCTTGGCAATAAACCATGGCTTGGATTCTGAATTGATCGCTTGTGGCTTTATCCTTTTTTTAAAATTAATTTTAAAACCCTGCCGCCTCCTCTTGGTCTCCCTCCTCCTGGGTCCTAGCGCCCGCCCGCTGCGATGGAGCGGCAAAAGAAAGGCAGAGCCAATAGACAAAGGAAAAGGAAGGTAAGGGAAGGGGGAAACGCAAAGGCAATTGCGGGGCAAGGTTTGCCAAGGTGGAGCGGGATCCCTCGCCTTCTCTTTCCTGGGAAAATCGTGGACCTGATGCAGAAGGGATGGACCCTGAACCCGGCCCTTCCCTGCAGGGCTCTTTGCAGCCAGGCAGCAGCAGCAGCCGCCGCCTCCCTGGTCCTAAAGTCCGCCATTTTAAAGCCAGAGAATCCCTGCAGAGGGAAGGGGAGGCTTTGCCCAGCATGGAAAGCATTGCTTTGCCCATCATCCCCAACGCAGGGGGGTCCAGCCTGGGGATCTCAAGCTTTAGTCTCTCTGAAGAGCAGCAGGAGGCTGAATCCGGGCTCAGTAGGAGATCCCAGCCTCTTTCCTTCTCCTCCCTGCCTTTTTGTCTCTTGGTCCTAGAGACAGCCATTTTGCTGGGCTGGGATCCAGCAACCCAATCTCTTTCTTCTTTTTTTTCATCCCTCTTTTTTGCCTGTCTGGACAGGACAGGAGAGTCCTGTCCCCGAAGAGCACTGCTACAAAAACCAGTTTATTTTGCTATATATATATATATATATATATATATATGCATGCATAGGTATTATTAACAATAAGATTCTTGGGTTGGGAAGGATACTTTGATGAGCAATACTGTACATTTATTTTTCCTGGACTAGAATCCCATCTCAAGAGCACTTAATCCTGTTTAGTTTCATGATGATCTGTGATCATAATTATGATCTGTAATTATAATGATGATGATAATGATAATAATACATCACATGAATACTACTAATAATACTGTGTGATGTCTTATTAATAATAATAATTATTATTTTTATTAATAATAAGACATCACACAGTATTATTAGTAGTATTAATGTGATGTATAATAATAATACAGTAGAGTCTCACTTATCCAACATAAACGGGCCGGCAGAATGTTGGATAAGCGAATATGTTGGATAATAAGGAGCCATTAAGGAAAAGCCTAGTAAACATCAAATTAGGTTATTATTTTACAAATGAAGCACCAAAACATCATGTTAGACAACAAATTTGGCAGAAAAAGTAGTTCAACACGCAGTAATGCTATGTAGTAATTACTGTATTTATGAATTTAGCACCAAAATATCACGATATATTGAAAACATTGACTACAAAAATGTGTTGGATAATCCAGAACGTTGGATAAGCGAGTGTTGGATAAGTGAGACTCTACTGTAATAATAATAATAATAATAATAATAATAATAATAATAATACATCACACAATCCTAAACACTTGGGAAGTGTTTGACTTGTGATTTTGTGATACGAAATCTAGCATATATATATATACACACACACACACACACACACACACATATCTCGTTTGCTATGTCATACTGTGTCTTTGTGTCAGTAATAATAGGTTTGCTGTGAGTTTTCCGGGCTGCACGGCCATATTCCAGGAGCATTCTCTCCTGACGTTTTGCCCACATCTATGGCAGGCGTCCTCAGAGGTTGTGTGGTTTGTTGGAAACTAGTCAAGTGGGGTTTATATATCTGTGGAAGGTTCAGGGTGGGAGAAAGAACTCTTGTCTGCCTGAGGCAAGTATGAATGTTGCACTTGGCCACCTTGATTAGCATTGAATAGTCTTGCAGCTTCAAAGCCTGGCTGATTTCTGCCTGGGGAAGTCATTTGTTGGGAAGTGTTAGTGGGTGAAATGTCAGGAGAGAATGCTTCTGGAACATGGCCATACAGACCAGAAAACTCACAGCAACCCAATAATTGTTGTTGTTATTACTATTACTGTTACTACCTGTAATTCCAGCAGATATTCTAAGATTGGGAGGCACACTTTAAAAAAGGAATATGGACTGGAATCACAATTCATCAAATAAAAAGTGGGCTCTAAACCAGGAATGTTTATGCAATAATAAAGGCTTTTAAGGCCCTTTTAGATGTTTCATTAAAACATATGACTATGGTGAAATACCCAAAAAACACTGTTCACAATTGGCTCTTTTACAGTGTTCTCCCTAAATACAAAAAGACAAAAGCCATGATCACCTCTCCTTTTGTTCCTTTGGGTTTTGTTTAAAACTCAGAAGACATAAAAGAAATCCCATTACATTTGCCTTATGCATTTGATTCACTGTATTTAACTGGTTTGGGGGCTTTTTGTAGCATATGTTTTTATTCAACGATTATCTGTTTTTTTGCAAAGAGGAGGTAGATTTTTTCTTTTATGTTCCAAAACGGCTCACTTCACCAGTGACAACTGGTGATCAGTCTCAATAGTGACCAATTAGGACTTTGTGTTTTGTTAGTTATGCAAGTTATACAGATTGTAACATTATAATTTATTTTAAAAGGGGGGGGGGGGGGAAACACGTTAAGAATGTTAAAAGAAATTGTTTAATCTCACCATATGATTATAGAATATCTCCAATTAGATGTAGTATAGACCAGGCATGGGCAAACTTGGCCCCTCCAGGTGTTTACAGCCGGTAGGAATTGTGGGAGTTGGAGTCCTAAACACCTGGAGGGCCGAAGTTTGCCAATGGCTGGAATAGAGGATAGAAAGCAAAGCAGGCATCTATCTCCATTCAGAGATTTAGCTTTCCCCAAATGTTTAGATAATTTATTATTAATCACAAATTTAAAACCTGCACCTTATGTTTAATTTTTGTTCTTTGCATTTTAATATGTCTTTTGTAGAAATATATTTTGACATTTATATTTTGTAAAATGTTTTTAGATGAATGTGTGTGCTTTAGCAATGCTGTAACCCATCTCGAGCCACAAGGAGAAGTGGGTAAGAAATAAAATTATTCCTATTCGAAGTACAGTAGAGTCTCACTTATCCAAGCTAAACGGGCCCACAGAAGCTTGGATAAGCGAATATCTTGGATAATAAGGAGGGATTAAGGAAAAGCCTATTAAACATCAAATTAGGTTATGATTTTACAAATTAAGCACCAAAACATCATGTTATGCAACAAATTTGACAGAAAAAGTAGTTCAATACGCAGGAATGTTATGTTGTAATTACTGTATTTACGAATTTAGCGCCAAAATATCATGATATATTGCAAACATTGACTACAAAAATGGCTTGGATAATCCAGAACCTTGGATAAGTGAGGTTTGGATAAGTGAGACTCTACTGTATTAGGAGTATTAGTATTTGTATCCTGCTTCTTCTGTCCCAAAGGAGACTCAAAGCAGCTAACACTAAAAATCATACACTATACCCCAGATTTTTCCCATAGGTGCAATGGGGAGAGACATTTCCATATCCTTGGAAATTATTTATTGAAGGTGCCAAAAAAATGCCATAGTTAAGAATTATATAGAATGCTCAGTTTAAATAGGATTGCAGCAACAGATTTGGTTGTGATGTATTTCCCTTCCTCCTCAAAATCTGAATAATGTGGATCTGTCTGGACAGGATTGTATAACGCAGCTCTTAAAGCTACTGTCATTCAAGAAAATGCTGAGCTGGTGCTTTGTGCAAGGAAAGGCGTTGTCAACTAGCCCTCAGGAGAAGCTATTGTCTTCCAATACCAGATGTGTGTCAGCCAGCAAATATCCTATACTGTGTAATAGGCACTCGGGACATGCTCAGAGGCTGTCTTGTATATTCAATCTAGCAAGTGGATTCCAGGACTGAAACTTAAATGACACCATTGGAAAGGGAAAGACTTTCTCTGTCCTACTGCACCTCTCCAAACTGTGATTTTAGCCCACTGTCTTTCCTTGCTTGGTCTTAAAGCCAGCCATTTTACATCCCGGGCTTTCGGTTCATACAAAGCCAAATACGATTGGAAAACGTCTTTGATTCCCTTTGTGTCTTCCACGATTTCCATTAAGGGAAACTGGGGGTGATTTTGTTTATATCAGTCTCCAAATGTGTTCTGCTTCCATCTCTAGCTGGAGATGATCAGCTTCTCCCTGAATTCTAAATCCATCCATGTTGCAGAGAATATGGCCAAATCCATAACAAGCAAGCCAAATCTGTTATTGCTGAATGGAGAGATGGACCTTTCCCTCCTTCTCTCCCGGATTTTGAATTTTATTCCTATATGAATATATATACCAGGCATTGCCTGGATAAGCATTTTCTAATGTTATTTATTAGAAATATCCATTGTTAGCTTTACAATTGTAGGAATGTGCAATTAGAGAGGTGAAGAAAAATATCCACAATTCTTGTTGTTGACGACTCAGTAGCCAGCAAATACCTTATAGCCAATTTCCAGCAAATATCTTATAGCCAATTTCCTGATACGTGGGCAACCCTTTAAGCACAACTGCATTGTAGGTTTGCAAACTTAAATCCAGGACAGGCCTCTAATCTCATTTTAGTGATTGAGGTCCTGGTTTGGAAAAAGGTGGATTGTTTTTAGTTTGCTTTTTCACCTTCTCTCCTAGAGGCTATTGGTCCCTATACAAGAGATAGTCATCTTGCAACTGCTTTGTGGAAACCAGAGATGCATTTATTTATTAATGGCATTATTGCTGACTGTAGACTAGAGTATTTTATTTTAAATTCTATTTCTTTATTCCTGTATCCTGCAGTTTTGTCATAAACAGATGCAGCCCTCCTAATTCCATAGAAACCTCTCGAAAAGGCTTGCTGTGCCAACCATATATTTTGGATTACATTCCAAGCATCCTTACTACCTGGACAGGCTATTTGGGATGCTGGGGAATAAGCTGCAAAAGATCTGGAGGGCACCGGATGACAGCCAAAGAGATTTCCCTAATGCGAAGAAGAAATGCCACGCAGGAACACACATTGTCCACAATATGCATATAATTCAATTGAGTATTTGTTACCTGAACATTCGCATAATATTGCAAAGCAGCCTCACTGGGCTCAGTTTCTAAAAGAATTGACTTTACCTCTCATGAGCTTCGTCAAAAATGGATCTAGTACCCGTAAGAGTTTAAATTTGGTCACTGCAGTATGACCCCCCCCCCCCCCCAAATCGCTTACCTGCAATACAGCAGATGATAGTGAATCCTATTAAAAATAAAGTCTTCTGGTCCAAGAATACTGTAGAATTTTGCTGGAAGACCTAGAAAATGCCTAGAGAGGATGTATTTTGGACAGATAGATGAAACTATAATATCACTTCTGCTGATATGGGAGGTTGTACTGTAGTTACTAACCACTTGAATTTAGATGAGAAGTGTTTGGGAAGTGTAATGCAATTCCTGGTTAGGTGGCCTGAGATCATCCAGTAGGCTTCAGGATTGTGAGATACTAAAACCCCTTCTTTCTTGGAGCCTGTTGTTCCAACTACTGTGTAGTTCAACTCCCATGGTGTGGCAACCTTGTAATATTGATTTCCATTTTTATTTAGGCAGAATCCTCTTCCAAAATGGCTGAGGCAGGAGAAGAAGATGTTAGCGTGGAGGTAAAGCTGGAAGAGGAGGAGGAGGATGCTGGCTACGTCCGGTCGGGTCGGCGCTATAAGTGCCTGACTTGCAGCAAGACCTTCCCGAGCATCCCCCGGGTGTTGCGTCACTTAGAGTCTCATGCAGCCAATACTGGTGACAGCTTGGCTAGCAAACTCGCTTGCCCAAGTTGCCGAAAAGAGTTTCCAGACCGCAACCAACTCCGCAAGCACCAGCTGAGCCACCAGGTGGAGCGCCCTTACCAGTGCCAGCTGTGCGCCAAGGCCTACAAAACGGCCCCTGAGCTGCGCAACCATGGCCGCAGCCACAGCGGAGAGAAGCCCTTTGTGTGTCGTGAGTGCGGCAAGGCCTTCATGCAGCCGGTCTGTCTCCGCGTCCACATGGCCCGGCACACGGGGGACCTACCCTTCCGTTGCCAGCAGTGCCACAAGGGGTACGGCACCCTCTCCAAGCTGAAGATCCACCAGCGCTCTCACACCGGTGAAAAGCCATATTCCTGTGGTGAGTGCGGCAAGCGTTTTGCTGACCCCTCGGTCTTCCGAAAGCACCGCCGCACCCACGCTGGCCTGCGCCCCTACCAGTGCGAGGTTTGCCGCAAGACCTACGCCGAGCTCAAAGACCTCAAGAACCATGAGCGCTCCCATACTGGCGAGAGGCCTTTCCTGTGTCAGGATTGTGGGAAGGCCTTCTCCCGATCCTCTTCCCTTGCCTGCCACCAGCGCATCCATGCCGCCCACAAGCCCTACCGCTGCAACCTCTGCGGCAAAGGCTTCACCCAGCTGTCCTCCTTCCAGAGCCACCAGCGCACCCACTCGGGGGAGAAGCCCTTCCTCTGTCCACAGTGTGGGCGCATGTTCAGCGACCCCTCCAGCTTCCGTCGGCACCAGCGGGCACACCAGGGCTTCAAGCCTTACACTTGCGACAAGTGTGGCAAGGCCTTCCGCCAGCCGGCCGACCTGGCCATGCACCAGCGCATACACACGGGCGAGAGGCCTCATAAATGCCTCCAGTGTGACAAGAGCTTCGTGGCCTCCTGGGACCTCAAGCGCCACTTGCTGGTTCACTCGGGACAGCGCCCCCACCAGTGTGGGGAGTGTGGCAAGAGCTTCGCTGAGCGAGCCAGCCTCACCAAACACTACCGTGTCCACTCTGGCGAGCGGCCCTTCAAGTGCGGTCGCTGTGGCAAGGCCTTTGTTGTCTCCTCCAGCCTCAGGAAACACGAGCGCACCCACACCAACGAGAATAACGCTGACAAATCTGCCCCCCTCAACCAACCCCAAGACCCCCCTGCCGACAGTGACCCTTCGACCATTGTTGTGGCCACTGTGGTGCCTGCTTGTGGGGAGTGTGGGGAGACATTTTCTTCTACCCAAGACCTGCGCCGCCATGAGCGGCTGCTCCATCCTGGCTTGCGGCCCTTTCCATGCCCAGAATGCGGCAAAGGTTTCTCCGACAGGGCCGGTCTGCGCAAACATGAGCGGATCCATTCGGGGGTCCGGCCCCACGCCTGCCCTCACTGTTCTAAAGCCTTCCTGGGTGCCTCTGATCTGCGCAAGCACCTCAAGACCCACGTGGCCCTAGAAAACAGAGCCCCTGATGACACCATAGTGACAGCCACTATCATGACCTATGAGCCGCTGCTCTCTGCGCACATCCACCAGCATCCCCATGATGAGCAGGCAGAGGCTGAGAAGGAGCCGCCCTCGGCCTGTCTCGCCGAAGCTCTCACCGAACCCTCTTAAGGTCCAACCACTGCCTGCAGTTTCCGTACATTCGACTGTGAGACCTCAAGGTGGCTTGCTTCTTTCAAGGCACACTTGCCTTTACAGCACTTGCCTCCTCCCACATCATGTGCTGTGGGGTCTCCAGTGGTGCCTTCCCCTTGGGATATGGTTTTGTTTTTTACCCCATCTCTATCATTTTCCTTTAGGAGAAATATTTCTCTTTGGGATACATTTGCTTCGTAAGGCCCACCTCTTAACCCGGATCCCCTTTTGCTAGATTGGCTACAACAAATACGCAAAACATCAGGCAGACAAAAAAATGAGCTGGGCGAACTACAGTTTTGAAAAACTGACCCACCACCTCATTTGTCAATGAGGGAGGTCTATGTATTGAGTGTGTATTTGTGTTTGTGTGTAAGTGTGTGCATGTACATATGTATGCTCCTGCCTTCTGCTGGCCGTTATACCTCCCGCAGTAGGGCGAGTGTGCATCCATTGTGGTTTATTGGTTATGAGAATGAATGCTGTGTGTGGTTTTAGGGGATGCAAAGAAGGTTAAAATTGGAAAGGGGAGGAAACAGGAATCTCCCCACTACACATCCCTTCCTTATAGAGACAGTTCTCCCTCTGGATCTGTTTCATGCTGCATCTGGTTGTATAAACAGAATGGAATTTTTAAAAACCTTGGGTTTTTTTTTCTATTAAAAAAATGAAACACTTGAGGTCTCGTGTGACTTGTAATGTGCTATTATGGGAAACTGAACTCCCTCTAAAGCAGTGGTTATCAACCTGTGGGTCCCCAGGTGTTTTGGCCTACAACTCCTAGAAATCCCAGGCAGTTTCCCAGCTGTTAGGATTTCTGGGAGGTAAAGGCCAAAACACCTGGGGACCCACAGGTTGAGAACCACTAAAGCCTCTAATTCCTCTTTGAAAGCCAAAGGCAAAATTCAGGAATTAGGTTCTGTTCCTTTCCTGTCACTGCTTCAGTATCTTTCAAATCCCAAAAAGCAGAATATTCTTGGCTCTTCAATCATCCATTATGAAGATGAAACTTGTTCCACTGATAGCCTGGGTTGTTGTGAGTTACTCAGAAAGCAAAGCAGCTAATTTTCCAAATTGTGTGAAGATGGGACAAGTTGTCTTTCTAGCTGGTCTTTAATTTCATAGAAGACCTCTTGGATGATAGTGAAAATAAGATGGTGAAAAAGCAAATAAGGAGGCAGAAAATATACTGTATGTCAAGATGGGCCACTATGGCCCTATTACCAGTGGCTATTATTATTTATTCTGCTATATTTTGCCTTTTCCTAAATACTGGCTCTCAAGGCACTTTAACAACATTTGAAACAAGTGCATCCAAAAGATATATATTTTTAATGCAACTAGACCAGGCATAGGCAAACTTGGGTCCTCCAGGTTTTGCGCTTCAACTCCCACAATTCCTTGGCTGTTAGGAATTGTGGGAGTTGAAATCCAAAACACCTGGAAATCCCAAGTTTGCCCATGCCTGGACTAGATCATCCATTAAACTAAAACAATTTCAAAATCCATTAGAAGGCATAACAAGACAAAACTGGAGATGTAATCTATATATATAAAAGAGTGATGGCATCATGGCAATTCACAAAACAACAAAAGTACAGGCCCCCCAACCTCAAAATTTGACAACACAACCCATCATCCACGCCTCAAGGTTGATACAACAAAAAGAAAAGAAAAATAAAGTCCTAATTAGAGAGAGAGGAATAATTTTTTTATCCAATTGCTGCCAGTTTAGAGGGCTAATCTCTGCCCACTTGGTTGCCTAGCAACCAAGGGACAGCCAGGTTTCAGTTAGGGGACAGGCAGATTTAGGCCTCACTTAGACTTCTTCCACAGATTATCTAATTTGCACTGGATTATATGGCAGTGTAGACTCAAGGCCCTTCAACACAGCTATATAACCCATTTATAATCTTATATTATCTGCTTTGCACTGGATTATCTTGACTCCGTACTACCATATAATCCACTTCAGTGTGCATTTTATACAGCTGTGAAGAAGGGGCCTCAGATAATCCAGTTCTGAGCAGATAATATAAGATTAGAAATATACAGTAGACTCTCACTTATCCAACATAAACAGGCCGTCAGGATAAGTGAATATGTTGGATAATAAGAAGGGATTCAGGAAAAGCCAATTAAACATCAAATTAGGTAATTGTTATACAAATTAAGCACCAAAACATCATATTATACAACAAATTTGACAGAAAAAGTAGTTCCATGCGCAGTAATGCTATGTAGTATTTACAGTAGAGTCTCACTTATCCAACACTCGCTTATCCAACGTTCTGGATTATCCGATGCATTTTTGTAGTCAATGCTTTCAATATAGCGTGATATTTTGGTGCTAAATTCATAAATACAGTAATTACTATATAGCATTACTGTGTACTGAACTACTTTTTCTGACAAATTTGTTGTCTAACATGATGTTTTGGTGCTTAATTTGTAAAATCATAACTTAATTTGATGTTTAATAGGTTATCCTTAATTCCTCATTATCCAACATATTCACTTATCCAACGTTCTGCCGGCCCGTTTATGTTGGATAAGTGAGACTCTACTGTACTGTATTTACAAATTTACCACTAAAATATCACAATGAATTTAAAACACTGACTACAAAAACATTGATTATGAAAAGGCAGACTGCGTTGGATAATCCAGAACATTGTATAAGCGAATGTTGGATAAGTGAGATTCTTCTTTAATATGAAATAATTACTGGGATAGAATAATGCAGAACAATATAATCTCTAAAACCAGGACAGTAAATAAACAGGGGAATTCCACACAGGAAACAATCAGGGCCAGCTAACACCTCCCAACAAAGTATTCCCATCATCAAAGTCTGGAAAATCCTCTGTTTTTTCAGGGCCACACACAGTAGAAGCACATAAAATATCGCAAACAACACCACTCTGAAAACAAGGGAATTCCAGACAGGAAACAATCAGGGCCAGCTAACACCTCCCAACAAAAAATTCACTCAGGGAGGAAACAGCCAGGCTTTAAAGCTGCAAGGCCATTACATCCTAATCATTTTTCCTAATTGCAGCATTCATACTTGCCTCCAACAAACAAAAAAAACCAATCAGAAATATTGTATATTCACAACCTTTAGGAAATAATATCCCCTGATGGCGCAGCGTGTTAAAGCGCTGAGCTGCTGAACTTCTGGACCGAAAGGCCACAGGTTTGAATTGGGGGAGCGGAGAGAGCCCCCACTGTTAGCTCCAGCTTCTGCCAACCCAGATGTTCGAAAACATGCAAATGTGAGTGCATCAATAGGTACTGCTCCGGCGGGAAGGTAACGCCGCTCCGTGTAGTCATCCCACATGACCTTGGAGGAGTCTATGGACAACGCCGGCTCTTTGGCTTAGAAATGGAGATGAGCACCAACCTCCAGAGTAAGACACGACTGGACTTAATGTCTGGGGAAAACCTTTCCCCTTGACCTTAACTACCACCAATTCCTCAATACTTTATTTCCCAGACCACCAGACTTCGCCACAGCAACGCGTGGCCGGGCACAGCTAGTGTCCTTACAAAGGAATGATGAATTTAGTTACATTTGATTTGGACTACTATAATTTACTAGCAGCCCATTCACACTATAGAGTTATTACATTAGTGTTGTCCCTCCATGTCCATGGATTCTGTATCCTTGGGCTCAACCACCCACAGCTTAAAAATGGTAAAATCTCCAGAAGCGAATGTTGATTTTGTCATTTTATATATAGGGCACCATTTAACGCAACAGCTAAAGTCACAAAGATTGAAGAAATAAGAAGTTGTGAATATTTCAGAATGGAAGTCAGCAAGGAACGGAGGCAGTGGGTTGCTAGGTCTCAACCGGCTGCAATCCTCCCCATTTTGGCCATACCTGGCGTCATAACATTGTGATTAGCAACTCTAAGGGGGCAAAAGAGACCGAGATGTTTGGGATGGGAGTAAGAGCTAAAAGGCACTAGATCCCATCTGATCTTGGAAACAAAACAGGTTAAATCCCGATTAATACTTGGATAGAAGACTGACAACAGATATCTAGGGCTGTATTTCAGAAGAAAGAGCTTCCACCCTGTAAGATACATCGGGTCAACATAAGTTGATGGACAACTTGAAGGCACATACACACTCGCACAAGAGCTGAACATCCTATACCGGGCATGAGCAAACTTCTCCCCTCCAGGTGTTTTGGACTTCAGCTTCCACAATTCCTAACAGCCGGTAGGGAGTTGGTCCAAAACACCCGGAGGGCCAAAGTTTGCCCATGCCTGTCCTATACTCAACATTATTCATTTATTGATCTGAATGAACCAGCTAATTTTATGTCTGTAGCCTTTTAATACTAATCTCCAGGGGACACCTTATGAACTACCACTGGCCAACACACATTTGGTGCCTCAAATATTAACCCCATTTCTGGATATATTTGATCTGATGAATCCAAAAATGGCACCAGATTTCCCCTATCCACTCTAGTTTTTGAGGTGCAGAACGTATGGTTGGACTACATGGCCCATATAGTCTCTTCCAACTATTAATGATTCTACCAGTATCTGCTTGCCCAGAGAAAATCATGATAACCATATCTAAGAAATTATAGCTGATGTGGTCTATCCAATGCAATTTTCTGAACCGGTGCCCCAAATAACCCCAGGAACATGACTAAAAACCAATACTCTTTTCTTTTGTGGTTGGGCCATGTAATACATGTTTATGGTGGTGACCTATATAGGGATGAGTTCAGCAACGCCTGTTATCCGTAGAAAAGTAGATGGTCTCTTGGCATACTAGACATGGTGGAAACTTGGTTGGGAGGATGCTCTTGAAGAGGGAAAAAATGCTGTTATTTGGAGTTTCGTTCTACAAAAAGGCCTTTCCTTCATATCTTGTCCTTGTCTTTCATATCTGCATCTTCTCAGTGTTTTCTCTGGCCCACCATTTCCCCTCATGTATCACAATCTGAACTGTTGATCATCACCTCCATTTCTTATGCTGCTTGTGGTGGGAAGTGTGAAAACAATAACACCCAACACAGAAGAGAGCTGTTTTATAATATTCCTATGGTTGAAAAACAAGACTGACGCCCATGACAGAAACAGTTTATTGAGCTTCCACATGTAGTTATTACCTTTGTATGAAATACATATATTCAATTATAGTGACAAGTTGTCAGAATCAAGTAATCTATCAGATGTAGAACTACAGCTCCCAATATACATCAGCATTACCTATGCTGATATGAGCTGCTGGGAGTTGAAGTCCATCTACATCTGGAAGGTTATTCAACTTCCAACCTTGAAATATGAGATTCTATTCAGGAGCTCTTAGGGACAATCCCTGCTTTCAGCTTCAGAGTCTAACTTGTTCAACTTGTCTAAATTGAATGTAGGCCCTTTTATATACAAAACATGTGCTGCTTTGTCTCAGGGTGCATCTACACTGTAGAAATAATGTAGTTCAACATCACTTCAACAGCTATCACTCAATACTATGGAATCATTGGGAGTTTTAGTTTTATAAAGTCTTTAGCCTTCTCTGCCAAGCAGTGCTGGTGTCTAGATTTCAGTAAGGCCTTCGACAAAGTCCCCCACGACCTTCTGGCAAACAAACTAGTAAAATGTGGGCTAGACAAAACTACGGTTAGGTGGATCTGTCATTGGCTAAGCAAATGAACCCAAAGGGTGCTCACCAATGCGTTGTCTTCATCTTGGAAAGAAGTCACGAGTGGAGTGCCGCAGGGTTCTGTCCTGGGCCCGGTTCTGTTCAACATCTTTATTAACGACTTAGACGAAGGGCTAGAAAGCACAATCATCAAGTTTGCAGATGACACCAAACTGAGAGGGATAGCCAACACTCCAGAAGACAGAAGAGCAGAATTCAAAACGATCTTTACAGACTAGAGAGATGGGCCAAAACTAACAAAATGAAGTTCAACAGGGATAAATGCAAGATAGTTCATTTCGGCAGAAAAAATGGAATGCAAAGATACAGAATGGGGGACGATGCCTGGCTAGACAGCAGTACATGTGAAAAAGATCCTCGTGGACAACAAGTTAAACATGAGCCAACAATGTTATGCAGCTGTTAAGAAAGCCAATGGAATTCTGGCCTGCATCAATTGGGGTATAGCATCTAGATCCAGGGAAGTCATGCTCCCCCTCTATTCTGCCTTGGTCAGACCACACCTGGAATACTGTGTCCAATTTTGGGCACCGCAGTTGAAGGGAGATGTTGACAAGCTGGAATGTGTCCAGAGGAGGGCAACTAAAACGATCAAGGGTCTGGAGAACAAGCCCTATGAGGAGAGGCTTAAAGAACTGGGCATGTTTAGCCTGCAGAAGAGAAGGCTAAGAGGAGACATGATAGCCATGTACAAATACGTGAAGGGAAGTTATAGGGAGGAGGGAGCAAGATTGTTTTCTGCTGCCCTGCAGACTAGGACGGAACAATGGCTTCAAACTACAGGAAAGGAGATTCCACCTGAACATCAGGAAGAACTTCCTCACTGTGAGGGCTGTTCGGCAGTGGAACTCTCTGCCCCGGACTGTAGTGGAGGCTCCTTCTTTGGAGGCTTTTAAACAGAGGCTGGATGGCCATCTGTCGGGGGTGCTTTGAATGCGATTTCCTGCTTCTTGGCAGGGCGTTGGACTGGATGGCCTTTGAGGTCTCTTCCAACTCTACTATTCTATGATTCTATGATTCTCTCCAAATTTCAATGGCCATAATTCCATAGTGTTGGGCCATAGCAGTTCAAGCAGTGTCAAACTGCATTAATTCTATATTGTTTGTTGTTAATTCATTCAGTTGTTTCTGACTCTTCGCGACCTCATGGAACAACACACGCCTGAGTTCCCTGTCAGCCATTGCCAACCCAAGCTCCTTCAAGGTGGAGCCAGTCACTTCAAGGATACCAGCCATCTACCCATCTTGCCCTTGGTCAGCCTCTCTTCCTTTTTCCTTCCATTTTCCCCATCATCATTCTCTTCTCTAAGCTTTTCTGTCTTCTCATGATGTGGCCAAAATACTTCATCTTTGCCTCTTAACATCCTTCCCTCCAGTGAGCAGCCGGGCATTATTTCCTGGAGGATGGACTGGTTGGATCTTCTTGTGGCCCAAGGCACGCTCAGAATCTTCCTCCAACACCACAGTTCAAAAGCGTCTATCTTCCTTCGCTCAGCCTTCCTTATGGTCCAGCTCTTGCATCCATAGGTTACTATGGGGAATACCATTGCTTTGACTATGCTGACCTTCGTTGCCAATGTGATGTCTCTGCTTTTCACTATTTTGTCAAGGTTGGCCATTGCTCTCCTCCCAAGAAGTAAACGTCTTCACTATTTTATCTTGTTGAGAAATAGCCTATTAGTCGAGATGGAGACTTTTGATAATCTTCTCCCCACATGTCATGTTTCATCTGGTGTGCATTGCTCTCTAATATGTGAGCAATGAGTGCAGACCTCAGAATCACACATTCTATCCACTTCTCAAGCTCCTTTGATCGTTGATGACGGAGGTGTTACCTCTGAGGTTAGGTTTCTTTTTCCCCTTGTGACATCCTGTCTTTGGGGGAGTGGTTGAGTCACACACAATATATATACACAACATTTGGACTGGTTAAACTGTCAAGCACATGCACTGAAAAGGCTGGAAACTTCCTTGTCTCCTGTAGTTGACAAAGGTAGGCACATGAAGGAATATATTATTTTTAGAAGAATGAATGAAATAAATATAGGTGTGTTTAACAGTTTTTCCATTTGTGAGAATGGGGAGGAGGACTGGAAGAATATGTAGGATACTACCACAGGTCCAGGACAGTGGTATTGTGGTTATGTGCTTCAAGTCAACTTAGTTATGGTGACCCCATCGTAGAGTTTCCTCTGCAAGTTTTGTTCAGAGGAGGTTTCCCATGCCTCCTTCTGCTGAGCAAGAATTTGAACTCAGAGTCTTAGTCCAATGCTCAAACTACTACACTATACAGATTAATTCATAGGATGTAGACACACTATACAATTATGATGCTTTGATGTCTCTCCAGCTGCCATGACTCCATCCAAGAAATCCTGGGATTTCCAAGTTGGGGTTGGCAGACTTAGAATTTTCTCTCCCCCTCCCACCAAAAAAATAATAATTCCCAGGGTCCTCTACTTGTGGAGAATGGGCTACATAGCATTCTAAACACCTCACCAAACTACAAATCCCAGCATCTGTAGCACTTAACAGCATTATCAGACAGCTGTAATGGTGCAGTGTGAATGTATCGTATCCTATTTGAACATCCTGCTCTTCTCATAGCTTTCTTTGGACTTCGGTGGAAACCCCGCCAAACTCTCAGGTTCATAGTAATTTCCAGAGCAGGGCTGTCAAATCATTTTAATTGAGAGCCACATCAGCCTTATGGTTGCCTTCAAAGGACTGTGGATAATCCATGGATTGAGAGGACCAATTATAATCTTTTTACATAGTAGTTGATGCTCTTTTGTTTTTACCCAGTTTGGGTCCCCAGATGTTATTTAATGACAACTCCCATCACTTTTGAATATCCTCCCTGGTGATTGGGGGATGATGGGAATTCCAACTCAACAGAACTTGTGGCTCTGAAGTTGGAGAAAGATTAAAGCTAAAAACCACATTAACAAGCCTTGTGTCTAAGTTCAAACCCCACTCTCTTTACTGAACAGAACATATTGCAGTCTTCCATATGTTACTGTATCACAACACCCATCACCCTAGTTGTGATGTCTATTAATGAGGAATACATGAGTTGTATATAGGGCTATATAAAAGGACTGATGGGGTGGTTTTAGCCCACAGCACTTGAGTTTGACACATGTGATTTAGTCCCATCCCTTGAGAAACAGGCAGGGTAAAAATCATGTATGGGCAAATGGAACCTCCAGATGTTTTGGACTTCAACTTCCACAATTCCTAACAGCCGGTAGGCTGTTAGGAATTGTGGGAGTTGAAGTCCAAAACACCCGGAGGGCCAAAGTTTGCCCATGCCTGGTATAATTAACCATCTCCCCGCTCTCTTTTTATGTAGGGCCAGCAATGCTCAACATGAACCCTACCTGTGCTGTTGTGGTGCACTTTCTCCTCCTCTTTTGCACCCGCGTTTCTCCACAATGCAGGACAGCCACTGAGGATGAATGCCAGGATCACCAGCACTTCATACCAGGTCATGGCTTGGCTGGTGTGGGGTTTGATATAACAAAGCTAGAGAGGAAGGCGGCCAAGGTGTTGGATATGAGTCAATGGCAGAAAGCAGATGGAACCTGCACCTTGTGCCAGAACCCGTTACTGGATGGAAAACCCCTCCAGAGGCTTCCTCTGGCCATTGCCGACTGGGAGGCCAAAGTGGCGTGCCAAAAAAACCTCCGCTCCTCAATTCAGGTCTCTGGCATTTCTGCGGTCCAAGCAGCCGGATCAAATGTGGACAACGACTGGAAAGTCGAGCTGGATGTTCAGGTGAAGCCACAGATCAACGTTCAGGTGGCTTTGGCTGGCTCCCATTCTAAGATGGCCGACTTCAGCATGGAGAAAAGTTCACAGGACCAATATACCTTTGTTAGTCACGAAGTGTCTTGCTCATATTACAGGTGATTATATTAGGCGGTGGGGAAAAAACTGGGGAAAGTAGAGTTGATAATGGGGGAATCCTATAGGTAGACAACTGGGAGCTGTCATGTTTCTAAGCGACCATATTTTAATGACCAACACAATGAAAAACAAAAGTTACTTTCTTTTTATATACTGTAATGAGTAATGAGTATTATTTCCTCTTCAGAAAGTTGATAATTCTGTTAATATCTATAGAACCTCTTGCCCTATAGTTGAGGACTAAGTATTGGGCTCACTGATATTGGGTGGTGGGATGGGGGATTGTCTTGCTTTTAAGAATAAAGTGACTATTGCCCTTCTTGATCTAATTTCAAAATCCTTGTCTAGTGAAACCTATGGTCTGATTTCACAAGTGATCCTTATGCCCTTATCAAACAATTATCATGCTTTAATATCTCCAAGAGTGCATCTATTCAATAAAATTAATGCAATTTGACACCACTTTATCTGCCGTGGCTCAAGACTATGGAATCACGTGAGTAATGTTTTACAGATTGTTAGCCTTCTCTACCAATGAGTGTGGGTGCCTCACCAAACTACAACTCCCAAGGTTCCATAGCATTGAGCCATGACAGTTAAAGTGATGGCAAGTTGCATTAATTCTGCAGTGTAGAATCATCTCAAAGCAAAACTGTGATGGGAAATACATAATAGGCATTCAGTACTGACCTGGGACTCTGGGTGGTTTTGTATTTCTTTTGTAGCCTCCGCATTGGCCACCGTCGGAAGCTCGCAGAGCATTTCAGACATGCCTTGAAGACTCTTCCTCTCAAATACAACCGTGGCACCCGGCTGGAATACCACCAACTGATTGGCACCTACGGGACCCATTGGATCACCCACCTTCGCTTGGGAGGCCGGATGAAAGATGTGACGGCAACACGGGTGTGTGAGACAGTGCTGGACGGGGTGACTGCTGATGAGGTCAAAGACTGCCTGAGCCTCGAGGCATCTGCCAGCATTGGTAGCCGCAACTCAAAGACATCTTCCAGCTACAAAATGTGTCAAGAACTGAAGAAGAAGCAGAACTTCAAGGGCAGTTTCCACAACACATACAATGAGCGGCACACAGAGGTTGTGGGTGGGGCGAGTCACGTGGACCTGCTCTTCTCCAACGACCAAAGCACAGAGTCCTTCAAAGAGTGGTTAGAAGGCCTCAAGTCTCTGCCCGACTTGCTCTCCTACTCCCTGGAGCCCATCCACACCTTGGTTCGAAAGGGTCACCCTAAGAGGGAGAGCCTGCGGCAAGCAGTGAGTGAGTATGTGACTGAGAGGGCTCTGTGGAGGAACTGCACCCACCCTTGCCCACCAGAAACAACCCGCAGCCCTCGAGACCCCTGCTCCTGTGTGTGTCACAGCAACGGTCTTACTGACTCCATGTGCTGCTCCCGGAAACGAGGTCAAGGCAAGCTGACAGTGACAATTCAACGTGCCCACAACCTGTGGGGAGACCACACAACTAGTACTGATGCCTATGTTAAGGTGTTCTACCAAGGAAAGCAGACTCAAACGTCCACCATATGGAACAACAACAACCCAGTATGGAAGGACCACTTTGACTTAGGCATAATCCAGGTCTTGGGGGAGACCAGCAAGCTTAAAATACAGGTCTGGGATGAAGACAATCGATACGATGATGATCTTTTGGGGTCATGTGATTACACCTTGCAGGCTGGGAAACCACAAAGCACTGTTTGTTATCTTAACCACGGGAGTCTGTTTTTCCAGTACCAACTGGTCTGTGGTCCCTACCTAGGTGGACCCTATTGTTTGGATTATGCCCCTCAGCAGCCAAAATATGCAGGTGCCTTATTACAACGTAAAGGCAAAGCAGATCCCATTGCACCAAGAGCCCCCTGATAGGGTTTCTCTCTCTTTCTCTCTCACAGTAGATACATCCAAACTTGGAAATGTTCTAGCTATTTCATAGCTATGACACAGTTTGAAAAAGTTAGAAGTGCCAATGCTGGATGAAAATTTCTGGGACGTACGGCTCAGAAAAATGACTTTTCCAAGCTTTGCTATTTGTCTTTGAAATATAATACATCTCCTTCCTCCTAAACCACAGAAAACCGATGTTCATCTTACACAGTTAATGCCAGAAGAAACATGTAATTTTTATGTTGTCCCAGAGGCCTTTCATCATTAAATGCTGTGCACACCAAGCAAACAAATAAATGCGAAGAGATTTCCTTTCTGTATTATATTTGTATGTTGCAGAAATAAAAGTGAATATTGACAGTTGGTATTGAAATTCAAAACATTTTTACGCAGAGTGTAAATGCCATGAAAACCAGGACATGTGTGACCAAGCAACTTCAGAGTGTGACTAGGCAAGAAGTGAACAAAAAATATTAATGTGGGAGAATATACACGTCTTATTTTAAAGCAGCAATTCACTATATCTTGGGATTCCCATGGAATTATTGTAGCTTCCATGACAGTTGTATGGCTAGATGATCTATGACTATGTCCCAGTCCACTAGATGCTTTTCCAATTCTTTGTCTCCCCTCCATCCTTCACGGACATGGCTATGCAAGTGTTTCTTTGAGTCCCAGGAGCAGGAGACCTTTGGTCTCTGAATGTTAGTTGTGAACGCTGGGATATTCATTTCGAACAGAAACTGCTTATTACACCTCCAAATATTTGGTACAGTAATTTTCAGCCACAAGTGTCAAATTGAGACCACACAGCCTACATTACAGTTCTGACCCTTGTGTTTTTCCTGTAAGACAAGATCAAACAGGAAGTAGAGATAGAAAACCATGGGTCAGATAAAACAGTGGTAGAAACCACCTTTCCCTCAAACTTTAAAACAGAAGCAAGAGAAACAGACCAAAGAAGAGAACCCATAGTTTCGCTTTCTTTTCTGGACAGATCTCATATCTAGTGGTCAGTTATAAACTACAAAAAGCAACTAGTTACACAAATAATTTTGAGTTCGGTCATGTTTTCTTTTAATTTAATAGACCTTCAGGCATTGAAAAGAAGAGATGCATGTTGTTCAGTAGTCAGCAGAAAAATACTGCAGCTCTTATGTGGTGATTAAGTTTTTTTTTTACTTTTAGCACAGACCTCCCATCTGAATCTATCCTTTGATCCCATCTATTCCCCAGATATGAAGTCTTAGAGCCTAATCTAACTGCAAAGCTGGCTTTTCTCTGCAGCAAAAATACTTACAGGTGTTTGCCAGAATGAGTATGGAAAACTAAGGAGATATTTGCCTATTCCAAGGTACAACTGTAGTTTCTTCACAAATTTCATCAAGCAATATCTACCTTCTGTTTACATTCATCACACAGAGCCCAGCCGAGTGAACCAGGTATCCTGTAAAACGTCTCTCTTGCTATGCTGGGATTAGGCATTCAGATTTATACACCTTTGGAAATTTTGTTTAAGAAGAAATTGAGACCTTGATAACTTTCAAAAAATGTCATTTGAGATAGGATCTTCCGTTGAGAATAAAGTTCTCACACAAAGATATCACCCCAAAGAGAAAGAATGAGAGGGCAGGGGGAAATAATCATGCAGTTTTGAAACTACAGTTTCTATTTTGAGTAGGGAAAATATTTGTAATCGAAGAAGCTTACCAGATGTACTAAACTAAGGTTGACTTGCATCAGGCCTCAAACCAAGAAGATGTTAAGCCTCCCTCATCACAAAGTAGCCTCACCACCTCCTGCCTTCTGGTTTCAACTGAAAGTTTTCAGGGCTGACAGTACAATGGCAAAGAGTATTCTGGGCAACAAAGAGATCACTGCATTGCAGATTGCTTTTCTTAAAAAGTGCTTTTATTTTTATATTACAAAATAATTTGAGTCAGGCTGCTTTTCTTTCAATACATTCAATCTCCAAGGCAACTGGAACACTTTGCTCAAAGCTCTGATTTATACAAGTCGTTTTCAAAGTAGTAAAATATTAGATTTTCAGGAACAAGGCTCCTGGGTTCCATTTTCAGGAACAAAGCTCCTGGGTTCCATTTCCTCCATGATTTCCTTACCCAATTCAGTTAAGCACTGCAGACAGTAGTGCACTGAGTAGCTCAATATCACCACCTCCCTTAAAACCATAATTCCATTTAGTCCTTTGGACCTACTTTCAAACCAACCCATCCAAAGTCTGCATTCAGGTTCTGTGAGAAGGGAGCAATGAAATTCATGCAGCTTTGTCTGAATCCTTTTCAGGTTGGCACTGAGATATCCATCCATTCATTGTAAGGGGAGGGGGAGAGATCCAGAAGACCATGATAATAAATAGTCTCATGAAAGGGTGGGGATTTACAATTCCTAAGGCACATACGACATGAGAACACCAAAAGGCAGTACAATACAGCTTGGCAAAAACTGTCTCAATCACAACAGATCCAATATCTGTTAAGAGCTATTGATGGAAGCCAAGGACTCCTTCAAAATCCCAATAAACTAACTCTGGAAGAAGGCATTAGGGTGAGAAAAATCAGATTCAGCTCCCATCTGCCTTCTTCACAGCTGAGTGAAAATGGTAAAGATCTCACTAATCAAGTTCTGAAAAATATTCACCTGGGTGTTTGCTCCCTAATAAAGACCTTCAACATTCCATGTTGAAAGTGATATCACGTGAAAGGGAAATGCGATAAAGAAATATAGCAGGAGAAGAAGTTGCCTGAAGTATTGATAAAAAATTAATACAACAGCCACCATGGTCAGGAAGGGAGATCTGGGTTTGCTCAAGATGAAAAACAGCCTTGAATTAACATGAAGGAAAAAAGATGAAAAATCTTTAAATGAAATGGCCCGAACAGGAAATATCCATTTTCATGCAGATGAAAAAGTCACAGAATGTATTAGGGGAGGAATACACAAGCATCCAATAATGTTACAAACCAGCAAAAATGACCACACACTTAGGAAGGCCAAAAGCTCAGAGGGCAATGGCCTTGCTCTAGATTTTTAGTTACAGGCGGCTCTGGATGTAGGGAAAGGGAAGGAGGGACTTCGTGGCCAATAGAAAGGAGGCAGCCACAGGCAGCATGTGGTTTCACGACTGGAAAAGAGCAGGTGACATCTCCACCAGCCATTGTTCAGTGCAATTGCTCTCTATCAGGGGGCTGCAGTTCCAGAATGGAGATTAAGCCAGAGAGGAAGCCTGGGGAGAAAAAAATCCAGAACTTAAAAAGGCCAGGTTCCGAAAGTGTTTCAACTCAATCAAGGAGCCACATCTAAGCAAATCTCCATCAGTACTATCTAATTTGCATTGTAACTCAATCAACAATTTAAAAAAATCTTCAGTATCCTTACAAAAGGTACCTGAAGACGCCTGACTTGTTTAAGGGATAATCTTTGGCTGTTTGTAACATCAGAAACAGCTAAAATTTATTAAGCCTTACTCTGTAAAGCACAGGAGCAGCGACTCCCCCAGGATCATTTGGGGATCCCAAGGGCTCAAAATGTTTTTCAATGTTTTTGCCTCCATACACGCATGAATTCCCTCAGGAAGCATAATACTCCCATGTCTGTGGTACATTTTAAACCCGGGAGAAGTTTTTTGGGAAAGAAACAGTGACTTCATATTCACTTCCCATTGTAAAATGAGGCCTCTCTTGGGCCTAAAAAGGGGTGCAAATATGAGGCAAAATGTCTCCCAGATCTCATAGAAAGCATCTGGGGGCAAAACAGACACTTTACTTTGTTTTTACTTTGAAGCACACCAGGAATGTGACCCTCAAAACTCTCCTGGAGGGCAAAGTGGACCACTAATTTCAAATAATTATCTACTCTGGTATAGCAGGAGCTGAGAGCTGTTGCAGAATCAGTACAATGCATCCTTTAGTAAAATCTGGATTCCCACTTACACTTCCCCACTGCTTAGGTGAAGCACTTCAGAGGAAAAACTCCACAAACCCCCAGCTTGCCTGGTTACCAGATTTCTACTGAGCCTTCCCCTTAGTGGACTAAGCCTGATCCAGACCTATCTCTTTGCTCCCCCACCCTTCCCTTATCCATACGTACCATCAGGCTCCAACAATGCAGCATGAAGGGAGAGACAACTCTGTAAGCCCCATCTAGCCAACCGCAATCAATACGCCAACGATGGTGATGATGATAGCTAGTGTGATCGTCAGACAGATGGCAATCATGAACTTCTTCTGCAGAGCCACAAAACATAGAACACGCAAACAAAGTGTTAGGACAGGCGGGTGATCTAAGTAGAACTTTTAGCCCTTGCTAGATTTTTTTTTCTTTTTCTGCTAGCTAGTGGGAAGGGGGGGGGGGTGAGAATAAGAAGCTATGGAAACCAATGCAACGCTTTAACCTCTGGAAGTCATGGGCAACACTATTCCCACCAGCATCTGTATTACTCCATCAAGTACTATCCCCATCATCTCAAATATCTCAATGGAATAGAAATGGCATAAAAGTTGTTCCACATTTAGCATAAATTTTCAGGATACTGAGTAACACATTTATATGACACAACTCTCGGCAAACACAATGCAAATAACATCTCTTTCAATCTAAGGAAGAAGCAGTCTGCATCTCATTCCAGTAACTTACTCTGCGAGCTTTCTTCTGGTTCTCCTGGGCCTTTTGGAGATGCACCTGCCCTTTCTTGACATAGTCCCCCGAATCGAGGATATTCTTCTCTATTCTGTCAATCATTTCTCCCTACAAGCAGGGAAAGGGACGGGGTGAAGTTGAGGTAAGGAGAAACTTCTAAGATTAACTGTGGTGGGAGGAATTCACAACTAACTCTGGAGCAAGAACAGAAGGGCCAGGGAAAGAAATGAGGAATAAGAGGCTCCACCACAGGCAGGAAGGAGACAGGGTTGTTGGGTCTGTGTGGGGACATTTGGGTGAAGAGAGACAACAAAATGAAACAAATCATGAACTGAATACAGAATAGGAGAAAACAAAGATTACCCATGCGCAATAGCTCCATAGTAAATATGAGCTTCTTGTATTCTACTGACTCCAATATGGAAGAAGAGTCTCTCCTCCATTACTATTAATAAGAAATGCCAAGGAAATACAGTATACAGAAGTCAGTAGGCAGCTGTAGTAAGTGATACAAGAAGGAGGCTGACCAAAGCTGAGAGTGCATGTACACTGTAGAATTAATGCAGTTTGACACATCTTTTACTGCTATGATGCAATGCTATGAAATCCTGCGATGTGTAGTTTTGTGAGCCACTAATACTCTTTGGCAGAGCAGGCTAAGGCGTCATAAAATTAAGAAAGTCATGATTCCATAGCATTGAGCCTTGATAATCAAAGTGTTGTCAAACTGCTTTCATTTTACAGTGCCAATGCACCCTACACCAGATTCACAAAACACTGACTGGAAAACTTGGCAAAGTATTATAATAAGCAGTTTTCATTATAGATAACCCACATCTTGAAACAATATAAAAAGTAAACAGAGGCTGGGTGGCCATCTGTCAGGAGTACTTTCAATGTGCTTTTTCTGCATGGCAGTAGGTTGGACTAGATGGCCCTCTTCAAACTCTATGATTCTAATTAAATTGATTTTGGGTTGTATCTTGTTTTTCTGTTGTGCATTAATTCTAACATTGTTTCAAGATGAGGATGCACTGTAGATACACCCAGGGATTAAAAAAAAAAGGGGGGGGGGTGTCAAGCTGGCCCTTTCTTATCAATAAGGGAGTGAGGGGAAGCAGTTTTGCATGCAAAAAGTTCTTGGGCTCAATCCCCAGCATTTTCAGGTAAGGCTGGGAAAGACCCTGGCCTGGAAGCCTAGAGATCTGCTATCTATTACAGTATGTAATACTAATCTCAATCGTTCGACCAGGTTCCTATGTTCGTAATCCCCTTTGTCTCGTCCCCCCAAATCATACCTGCAGTTCCACTTCTGTGGCCAAGTACATGAACATTTCATGTAGCTCCTGGATGCTGCGCTCAAGCTTAAGGATCTCACTGTGCCGCGTCTCAATTTCATTCAGGGCCTGCTTTGTCACCTGTGTGTCCTTCATGATCTGTGTGAACAAGAGACAGGAGGTGAAGCATCCCACAACTCATGAATGTCACAACTTCCAAAAGCCCCACACTTTTTGGTACTCACATTGGAGACAAACACCTCCGTCTGGCCACTCTCCAGCATCTGGTCAAGCTCTTCATCTGACACCACCCTGTTGTCCGCTGATGAAGAATCAAGAATATAATCTCAGCATCAAATAGGTCTTATGTTCTCATCACAATTGAGAAATAATCCAGATTCTCTTGCTTTTGGCTTGGTTACAAAAACCCTAATAGTATCAGACCTATCCTGGAATTGAGAGCAGAACCCAAAATATTGATGTCTCTTATTCTAAAGCACCAGTTGCTCCACACTTGTCAAAACAGAACCCATAGCCTGCACGGGAATTTTTTTTTTTTAAACCCATGTTATTCTCTGCTGGCACCATAGTCCCTTTAAAGGCTTGTTGCATGAAAAAGAGGACGAGAAATATGGTCAGCTTTTGTCTATGTGTATGTTTAAGCCTTGTTCATATCATATGTAATAAAAAGGTAAAGGTTTTCCCCTGACGTTAAGTCCAGTCATGTCTGGCTCTGGGGTGTGGTGCTCATCTCCATTTCTAAGCCAAAGAGCCAGCGTTGTCTGTAGACACCTCCAAGGTCATGTGGCTGGCATGACTGCATGGAGTGCCGTTACCTTCCCGCCAGAGCGGTACCTATCGATCTACTCACATTCGCATGTTTTCGAACTGCTAGGCTGGCAGAAGCTGGAGCTAACAGCGGCCGCTCACGCCACTCCCGGGGCTTGAACCTGGGACCTTTCGGTCTGCAGCTCAGTGCTTTAACGCACTTTGCCACCGGGGCTCCTGTCATATGTGATACATTTCCCTTTTTTCCTTCTTTCCTATTATTCTGATTTTGGTAAAAATACTTTAAAATATAATCAAAATGTTTTAAAGAATACTAAAGGAGCTGACCATGTGCACTGACGGTAAGAGCATATGGTCAAGCTACCTCAAAATGTGGTGGTCTCTCCTTCTCTTGAGGTTTTTAAGTAGAGACTAGATGGCCATCTGTCAAGGGTTCTTTGATTACATGTTTTTGCATGGCAGAATGGGGTTGGATTGGATGGCCTTTCAGATCTTTTCCAAACATAGGATTCTAGGAGGGACCCCTTAGAGCTGACCTTACTTCTCTTTCAATACTATCCAAAACTTGTATCCTTTAGTCTTTCAAATTGATTTGGAATTTGGATGGAGCAGCCACATTGATGGGTCTCTCCTGATATTTATTTTCACTGAGACATGAAGACAAACCATCTTCACTTGCAGTTGGAGAAGAATCAGCTCATCAGGAATTTCAGCAATGGCTTGTTTTAAATGATTTTGAATGGCTATGCTATCTAAAAAGAATTGCAAAACCTTCCTCCTTGCCTCTGGCAGTGAAGCCCTGAGACAAGCAGGTCTGTGCAGCTTACCTTCCTGGCTTTCAAGGTCATCCTCCTTCAGAAGACAACAGGCAGCCTCTATCCATCTCCACAGGAAGATGACTTGGCCAGTGTACAAGTACCTGCACGTCACTGAGGCTTTTTATAAAACTGCACATTCAGAGGTGGAGCAAAAAAGTGCTTCCAAGATATGAAAACAGCGAAGGGAGGGGGGATTTAGAGGCAACATTGTACCAAGCTTTTCACACCAGAAATTATTTGAAATTTCTGCAAGGGGGCCTTAGGGAGGTTTCTTTCTGCTGAAATGCAGCCAACCTTAAGATGTCAACTCATTAATTCATGGGATTTGAGATGTTCTACTGAATATATATATATATATATATATATATATATATATATATATCCTCATGCTTTCTTGATTCACACCTCAAACTGTGCTCTCAACAGAGAGGCAACTTTACTTCCCCATATTTGTGCACCACAAAAATGAAACTACTTACAAAAAGGGGGAAATGTGCCAATTATCCTCCTTGGAAACCCTACAAAAGTTTCAGGTTTCCTTGCATTTGGAAACGTTTGCAGCATTCTCTTGTCATTTGTACTCTATTAAAATTTAGAAATTTGAAGAAAGGCAGGAAAACATAGCTAAGCCTAGGCAATGAGTCCACATGCTAAGGACCAATATGCAGCTCAGGTTGTGATGAGCTAACGGCCAATCTTATGCCATGCACCAATATTCCAATATATAGAAAACAGAAAGTCTCACGCAGATAGAATTAGCAAGAATTAGAGAGGCAAACTCAGAAAACATCAAGAATCTAGGAACTGCTGTAAGCATATTCTCAGTTTTGTTTCTCACCAGAGAGTGTGGATAGGATGGTAGCTCCCAGAGTCCAGTACTTACACTATTGTTTTGGTTTTTTAAAAAGAAAAAGAAAACTCAAAGTAGAACATTACTATTTTCTACTTTGTGAAAAATCGGATTTTACTGCTTATTATGCAAATGAAATTATTTTGCAAATTGTTTTCAGTTTCTGCAAGTCATGGAGATAAATATGTCAAAAAAATAACTGGAAGCCCTGAAAGCCACCACAAATAGCTTACATTTTCCAATTTCATTCATAGTATTAGAAATTTGTGTTATTAAAAAACTCCAGATAGTTCTGCCAAATGTCCAGTATGATGTGAGAGAGGCAAGGACCAAATGGGTCCCAGAGAGCATATTTAAACACAATATTATGTGTAATTCTATACAGCTACCTCCAAATTGTAGCACTGTGGCTAAGTTAATAGGATTACGGTGGGTCCTAGACACTCACTTATCTGCAGTTGTCGCTTGATGCGCTCCAGATTCCGGTCCCGGTACTCAGATTGTATGGAGTTGCACTTATTGATTAGATCCAAGAACTGCTGAGATAGGATGCCATGCTGAAATAAAGATGGAAAGAAGGGGTTAAGAAAATCTCTCCTGATTTCTTCCCAGACCTCTATGAAACTAGTTGGCAAGACTGCCTCTCACCTGGGTTCTCTTCATGCGGGTGTTGACAGAGTTTCTGTTCTCATCTTCCTCGTCTTTCTTAGGTTCAATTTCTACATTTTAATTTTTAAAAAGATATAATTAAATTTCTCTCCTAGACAAGGAGACAGAAACCACTAAGCACCCCTCTCTAAGATGCGGGCAGAAAAAAAGAGGTCTGATAGGCATCCCCTTCTCTTTATGTACACTAAAGTCACATCCTTCACCCACACTCACTCTTTAGACGGGTTCGGATGTCTTTTGACAATTCCTTGATCTCATCACGAAGTGTTTGTAGGCTTTGTTTCATGCCTGGAAAAGAAGGAGGGCAAAAATTTAACAACTGTTACTGGGATGAAAGAGGATTAGATGACTTTTGCATGGACTAACTTAACAAAATGCACATGTGTATTTATATGCATGTATGTGCTTCTTTCCCACAAACATGTTCTGCAAACCATATGGTGAGGTAATGATGGTTGTTTGCCCTTCTATCAAGTGACAAAATTTGCTCCTTTCCTAGAATCCACTGGCCTAGTCGCAGCATTTATTTCTGCATAAAAATAGGTCAGTTCTACCCAATTATCTTGTCTCAAACCTAGGGTGCATTTACACTGTAAGTAATGCAATTTGACACCACTTTAATTGCTATGGTTCCATGCTATGGAATTCAGGGTTGTTTTTATTTGCCAAAAAGTGCTAGTGCCTTATCAAACCAAACTCCCAGGATTCCATAGCACCAAGGCATGGCAGTAAAGTGTTGTTAACCTGCATTAATTCCATGTTGTATGCACCATTAATCACCTTCCACCTAAACTGCTGCAACATCTCCTCCCTAGTATCTCAGGAAATCTCTTCAAAAGTCCATTGTCAAAATTATGCATCTGCTGTTCTAAAGAAGTAGATGTCTGATTTTAGATTCTTTCCCTATCTTCCAAGTTGCTTTCATATGCAGCACAAGCACCTGGTTTTCACTTTTCAAGATATTTATAGCCTTGACTCATTCTCCTTTAATGTTGCTTGTGGTATTCCAACCAGAATGACCTCCACTTCTCAACTTCCACCCTCATTTGATTGAAGATATCTTGTTTTCTTAGATGATGCCATATATTTTCCCTTGCTGGCCCCTTTCTGTGAGCCTCCTTTCCAGAATATGTACACTGAATCTTATCTCCCTGGCCCCTTCAAATTCTTCTCTAAAGCTCACAATTTCCTATATAGTCTGTACCTGTCACTTCAACTCTTGATTCCTACTTGAACTACACTTTTAACATGTAGACCAATACGTCTCTATTCTTATCTCCTCATCTTTAGCGTATTTACATCACCTGTGTTGCCATGTCCATTAATGGCAAGTATCACTTGGTACAGCCCAGGGTCTGATCTGAAGGAACATAATATTGCCAACTTGCCGAAGTTGGTCTTGGACTGCTCAGTATATGGATGGGGAACTACGTGGGAATTTTGCATACACCACTTTAGCATTTTCAGAAAATATAAAGAATAAAACAAGAATGGACTCTGCAGCCCTAGCATCAAAGTAATTCTAATTCTGCACTGTTATTACAACATTTAAGTACCACTTAACTCTGCCCTAAAATCTCACTCTTCCCCAAGCCATCTCTGTCCACTACCTTCTGAAGATCTTTATAAGGTCTTAAACCTACACAAGTTAGCCGGCATTCCCCCCCCCCCCCCGCCCCCCGATGTGCAATGGGAAGTTGCTGCTAACTGTGAGAGAAATAAGGTCGAACATTGAGAAAGCCATTCACTGCATGACTATCAGCCTCCTCCCAGTAGACTCAAATCAAGGAAAAGCTTCATGAGAACCACCACTCCTCTTGATGTTCCTCCAGCAATAGCAAGAGTATCCCTCTGGGCAGCTAAACCAGGCAATTCCAACTGGATGGCCTCCCATGAGGGTCTTCCTTCAGGGGCAAACCAAGAACGGGCAACTTGGAAGTCCCTAAATAGATTCAGAAGCAGAGTGGGAAGATCAATAGACAACTTGGCAAGATGGCACTACCTGGAGGAACCCTCCACCTTGTGTGACTGTGGAGCAGAACAAACAACTCCGCATATGTATGCTTGCCCACAATGTCCTGCTTCCTGTACTGAGAAGGAGTTGTTTAAAGCTACGGACAATGCAGTTACTGTTGCCCGCTTTTGGTCTAAAACTATTTAGCTGCTTGTGATTCCTTTATTTCATCACTTTTAAACTTATTTATTATGCAATGCTTTTGACACGAAATATATAAATTTGACATAAAATAAATAAGATCACGGTCTCCACTGTTTTATTAATCAGACATCTCCATTTACATTAACTTACTATCTTCTGGGAGCGGCGTGGCCAAAATTGTGGTCTGCTTTTTCTCTAGCTCTTTCACTTTATTTTCCAGAGTCCTTAAGGCTTCACGAATGCCACGTGTCTGAAAAGGAGACGGGTAAGTCAGAAATCTATCATCTTAATCCTCACTTTGAATTTCTAAGGATTTTTCAATTATATAGTGATAATCTTTTCTTCTTCTCTTCCAAAGTTCTCTTTTTGAGAGTGGCCATCCATTGCATCCCCAGATAAAAATGCACTAAACACACTTGCTTTCTATTGCTGGAGGTGCTGAGACTACTGCAACGAAGAAATGTACCAGCTAAGAGTTTTCTCTGCTTTTGGAAAGCCATACTTCTTTCACTGCTAATGATGAAAAACTATCATCACAGCAACATGTCTAAACTAAATTATGTCATGAACAAAAACAAAATCTGTCTGTTTCAAAAAACTCCAAAAGCAGGTCAGACGATTCACCCCTCCCACTCATACACTACTCAAGTGCAGTATGTATTATTAAAACATAGTCAAAACTAAAACTGCACCGTAAGTAAAAGCATAATATCTAATTACTGCAAGACTAATTTTGGATAGGATATTATTATTAAAATGAAGGAAAAAACAAACTTTTTTTTCTTGGTACTTGAAAGGTAACAAGTGAACTCCAGGAAAAAATCATAGGCAAGAACGTTTGACAGCCAAGGAACAAATAAGGCTCTTTCTACCTGCCTATGCTTCTTGCAGTTTCAGTGTAGATCAGATAATTGTATCTCATGATAACAGGATAAGAGAAAAAGACAAAGGTCACTGAGGAATTTGAGGAATAGGCAAAAGTAAATCCTGTTATACTGGTGGTCATACACAACACATACACAGAAACACAGAAAACAAGAGCGCAGTCAACTTCTCAAATGTTCAGAAAAGTCACAGTACCGTCTGGAAGAATTCATCAGTAGGATCCAAAAGGTCATTGGATTTCCCTGATCCTCGTGTGACCAAAGCCTCAAGCTCGGCATTTTCACTGTCCGAATCATCACCCTTCTGTGAATGAGATATTTGGAAGGAGATCAGATGCGCTCATACCAACATGTACTGTTCACATATAGCCATAGAGCAGGAAAGGATAGAAAGAAATAAACCGTTCCTCTTATTTGCATCACCTTACAAACACATTTATTCTGTTCTTTAACTTAAGAGAATTTCTTAAGCAACTATCAAAGAACCGTAGAGTTGATGAAGTTTGACGCCACTTTAACTGCCATGACTCAATACTATGGAGTCACGAGAGTTGAGGTCTTATCAGACACCAGCACTATCTGGCAGAGAAGGCTAAAACCCTAAAACTACAACTGCCACGATTCCATATTGAATGAATTCTAGTGTATATGAACCCCTAGTCTTCTTTCTTGTACAGTATAAGCAGAGGAAACATCTTACTAGAAAGTCAAGCACAAAAAAGGACCAAAGTGTTGGTGAATCATGACTACATTTTCATCTGAACACGTGAAAGCTTGGTATGTATACTTAGTAACAGGATCTGTGGTGGATAACTGGTAATCTCTGGTTGTAATAATGTGACGTATCACTCAACAAAGCTGTAGACCTACAAGATTTTCTGGTAGGCGAACTGCCACCCATCATTTTCTGTGGAAGTCATCTTGGCTGATCATGCTGTCTTAGTACATTAAAAAATGAGACATTAAGTTATTTACACATATTTGGTTCTATACAAAAATAAGAGCGAAATCTCCAAAACCGGGCAATGAGATGTCCTTCCTTAGAGGATCTTCTTCTCTCATATCTTAATTCAACATAAGCTATATTGCTACCATATTGAAAAACAGTAGCAATAATACAATGAATCTGAGAGATCTGTGATGAAGATCTTAAAGAAAGGTAAGGTTTGGGTGGGAAACCAATCTCCTATATACGTTGGCCATCTATGTCCAGTAGGGTATTTTGGGATATAACTTTGGTTTAGAAGATGGTTAGAACATGATTTATGAGGACTACATACATGGAACTTAAATATAGAAAACACAATTCATGTATTTTGTGTACTTCGTTGCAGTTTGTACCAGCCATGAGAGTATGAAATGCATCTTTTGGATACAGATAAGGGAAAGCGAATACTCTTGGAAGCTGCATTGTTTGTGTTTTGCTCTAACATTGACACTAGCATAATTATAATAAAAGAATTCATTCTTAATGATGGGTGCAGCTACAAATCAGTACAACCCTGAAGTGCGCCAGTCTTCCTCCATTGTTGCTGTTATGATCATTAAATTAGTTTTGGTCAAAGTACACCAGGTGGCTTATCTAAAACTATGCAATCAAATGAAATATCAATATCCTGTCCAAACAAAAAGCCAAAAGTAATCAATCGCACCCAGAAACCAGCAGCAGTTTTAAAAGTTGAATTTTGTGCTGAATCCAATTTCTGCTGTTACCTTTAAGCAGAATTTACTCTAAACTAGGGTTTGAAACCAAAATTTGAGTTTGCACCCATAATTAAGAAGGAACTCTTTTGCTGTAATTAGGTTTGGTAGTGATGTTGGTGTAAGACTACAATTCAAGACTGGTCAGGCAGGAAAGTTCTTGTGAGTGTTCAAATAATACTATGCCCCCTTATAATCCCATGAACATATGTAAAATATTGGGAACACAAATCTTCTGGCTCTTTGTTTAGAGCAGTGGTTTCCAACCTTTTTTGACCATGTTCCACCTAAGCATCTCTAAAAGCCCGATCTCCCCCCTGCCCCGTGACATATAATACTTAATATTCAGAAAATGAACTCTTTAAATGGACGAAGTCTAAAAGGCCATTAACTGATACTAAACAATCTTCCAAAGAACATGGCATCCATGAAAGAAAAATAAAAGGACAGTTGTAATACTGAAAAAGAAATAACTAAGAAATTGTTTTAAAATAATTAAAGATAAAGTAATGAAATAGAGCAACTATCACGTGGGCAGTAGTAATATTCAAAGCACAACTGATTTGAGTAATCTGCATCGAAGTCAGGGTAACTTAAGTGTCCAACTTCATTGTCTTTGGTGAGTATATCTTGTTACCAGACGTTAAATTTCTTGCGGCTGATAGTAATTTTATTTTTATTTGTTTTCATACAAAAATATTGCCTATGAAAGTAATTGTACTTTGGATCTTTTTTTCACAGATTTCATTCCACATTCATATGCAGAACAAAAAAGACATGTTAATATATTGTGTATAGTTTGTAATGTTAAAAGAACAGTGATAGGAGTGGTGTGTTTGGGATGAAAGTGGACTCCCGTTTCTGGGCCCATGTACTGTCCAGTTACCTCTATGCTCCACTCCTCCCTCTCGCCATTCTGATTTTAATTTTTAAAATGTGTATGTCACAAAATATATTTATATACTGTATATGAGGCCCCTAGAACAATAAGAAATGCAAAAAAAAAAAAACCTGTTAGTAACTCATTCCCACATTGGGAACCAGAGTTTAGACTCTTGGGATACAATTCTCACTTTGGTGTATGAGGTCCTGGGTCCAAACCCCAGAGTTCAGCCGCTTCGTCAAACTACAACTCCCAGGCTCCCATAGCATGGAGCCATGGTAGTACAAAGCGCATTTACTCTTATAGTATTTGAAAATTGCAGAGACAATTCCACAGAGGATTCCAGGGATTGCCACAGCACCTGGAAGCCTAATTCAATTGTGGCTTAAACTTTCAATGGCCACCTGCCTGCCTTTATCAGAATGCATCTATAATAGGTGGTAAAAACATTAGTACTGTTTCATTACAGCTACAAGCCGTAGCCTGATAACATTTAACCACAGACAATGATTCATTCAAATTAGAACTGGAAGGACTTAAGTGGAGCATAGATGTGCCAGTTCCTTCCTTAGTTCCTTCCGTCATGACACCTGAAACTGTGGTTATTAGCGAATCCTATAATTTGACAATATTTGGGTAGGAAGCATATCATAGGGCCTTGGGATAGGTCCTGTATCCCAGGACCTGATATCAGGTTTTCTGCTTTAAGATGGATTATATGAGTCCACACTGCCAGATAATTTGGGATAAACAGAAAACCTGGGATCAGATCCTGGGATATAGGGCCTGTCTGGAAAGGTCCATCAACTCACAATGGAGGAGCGAGAAGGGCCCACAAACACTTCCAGTGAGAATATACTTTGGAGTGTTATATGGGAAGTTGTGGATATCGATTCTGTGAAGATGAGGGTCGTACCCTATTTTGTAGTTTGTGTCCAGGAGCCGCAGTGGCACAATAGGTTAAACCCTGGTGCTGGCTGAACTGATGGCCTGAAGGTTGGGTTGCTGACGTGAAGGGGGCCAGTTTGCATCTGTGAGATGGGGTGAGCTCTCGTCTATCAGCTCTAGCTTGCGGGGACATGAGAGAAGCCTCCCAGCAGGATGGTAACATATCTGGGCATCCTCTGGGCAAAGTCTCTGTAGACGGCCAATTCTCTCACACCAGAAGCAACTGGCAGTATGTTTTCAAATTGCTTCTGGCACGATTTTTTAAATGATCTGAGGATTGTAAAGTTCTCAAGACGAAAATATAAATAATGGGAATATCGATATCAATGGAATAAACAGTATTATTTGTGTAGCATGACAAAGCTCATATTTGTGAGGGCATCCAAACCACCCTCTCCGTCCCCTCCCCCCTCCCCCCCCCCCCCCCCCCCCCCGCGGATCCATCCACTTTTATTGAGAGGCCCTGAGCAAACAGTTTATTATTATTATTATTATTATTATTATTATTACTACTACTTCTTCTCAGATTCCTGCTCAGCAGCTTCTTTGGCCTGTTTGGCCCGGATGGCGAAGAGCTGTGCACTGGCCCTGGCCATGCACAGGCTGGCGAAGGCCTTGAAGTTCTTTTCCTCCTCGGTGATGACCCAGGCCTTCTCTTTGTGGACATTCCTGATGGGCATAACTAGTCTGGAGAGCTAGGTGGCTATCTTGTGGAACTGTCTTCTTTCTTAGGCATAGAAGGCTTCCTAAGGAACAGGATGACCTTGGAGCGGTACTCCTTCTGCCACTGGACATTAGCCTGCAGGGCCTCTGTGGAGCTGTTGTGGTGACGGGGCTCCACCATGATCCCAGCTGTCTGGGCAAACTTCTTGTTGATGCCGGTCATCCTCAGCTCCTCCAAGCTGAATCCTTTACCAGCCTGGACTTTGGTATGATACTGGACGGTGGGGCACCTCATGATGATGATTGATGATGATGATGATGATGATGATAATAATAATAATAATACAAAGTTCTGGAACACAACACAGCAGACATCACAGTTGTGGAAAAGAAAAAAGGTTTGGATCATTTATGTTGCCATCCCAGGTGACAGTTGCATTGACGAAAAACAACAGGAAAAACTCAGCCGCTATCAGGACCTCAAGATTGAACTTCAAAGACTCTGGCAGAAACCAGTACAGGTGGTCCCGGTGGTGATTCGCACATTGGGTGCCATGGCAAAAGATCTCAGCCGGCATTTGGAAACAATAGACACTAACAAAATTACGATCTGCCAACTGCAAAAGGCCACCCTACTGGGATCTGCGCATATCATCCAAAAATACATCACACAGTCCTAGACACTTGGGAAGTGTTCGACTTGTAATTTTGTGATACGAAATCCAACATATCTATCTTGTTTGCTGTGTCATACAATATAATACTTTATTTTTATACCCCGCCTCCATCTCCCCGAAGGGACTCGGGGCAGCTTACATGGGGCTACGCCCGGGTAAAACAGCAAACCAAAATAAAATGACATCAGAAAATACAAACACAAAAATTAAATTAACACTCTAAACATGATAAAATATAAAATGATAATCATAGTAAAAACATAAATTTGGCACCCAAGTAGAGGGGATAAGACGAACTGGGTAAAGTGCAACGAGTGAATATTGTAAACAAGATAGTTGATTAAGTGCTATCATCAATTGGAGAAAAAGCGTGTGACTATAATAAACAGATAGGGCAAGATAAAGTGCAACAGATGAGTAAATGGTCGTAGATACAAGGTCTATCATGGGGATGGGGAATTCACACTCCAAAAACCTGTTGGAAGAGCCAAGTTTTTAGGTTCTTCCTAAATACTGTCCTGGTGGGGGCTTGCCTAGTCTCCCTGAGGAGCAAGTTCAAGAGGCGGGGGGCCACCACGGAGAAGGCCCTCTCCCTCATCCCCCATCCCCACCAACCGCGCTTGTGACGGAGGCGGAAGCAAGAGGAGAGCCTCCCCCAATGAATGAAGAGATCGTGCAGGTTCATAGGAGAAGATACGGTCACGAAGGGTGTGATTGGTCCAGATACTAGATGGGGAGCGATCTGATGGGCCTTTGCCTGTCATGCCTTCCTTCTGAGGATCTTCCTGGCCAGCTGGTTAAACCAAGTGGCCACCCGTTTTTGCCAGACTTTGTGGAAGTGGGGCTTCAATATCATGCCATTTCAGCTGGGCACCATGGTTGTTTACGTCCCTCCTGGGAGGGAAAATGTCATCTGGGGAAAAAAAAGACTGGCCACCCTCTCCATTTGTTGCTCAACCGAAATACATTCATCTAATACAGGAATGGGCCAACTTGGGCTCTCCAGGTGTTTTGGACTTCACCTCCCACAATTCCTCAGCCTCAATCCCCTTCCTTTTTAATCTTAGGCAACATAAGAGGCCCAATGGTACAGCAGATTAAACCGCTGAGTTACTGAACTTGCTGACTGAAAGATCGGCGGTTTGACACTGAGTGAGTTCCCGGTGTTAGCCCCAGCTTCTGCCAACCTAGCAGTTCAAAAATATGGAAATGTGAGTAGATCAATAGGCACTGCTCTGGCGGGAAGGTAACGGCGCTCCATGCAGTCATACCAGCCACATGACCTTGGAAGGTCCTGTGGCCTAGAAATGGAGATGAGCACCAATCCCCAGAGTCGGACACAACTAGACTTAATGTCAGGGGAAGCCCTTTACCCTTTACCTAACATGGGAATTGTAGTTTTAACAAGGCCTTCAGCCAAAGAGTTGTCGGGTGCCTCAGCAAAACTACAACTCACAGTACTCCACAGCGTTGAGCTATGAAAGTGGAACTGGTGTCAAACTGCATCCATTATACAATGTATATGCATCTTGTTATCTCCATTTTTGTGGCTGCATTTCAGCTCAAGACTAAATAGATGCAGATAGATATAGGTATATATCATTTGTATTTTTTTTAATTTAGGCTACTTTTGGGGTTTGAACTTTGTTATGTATTAAAAGGGGGGAGCGAGAGTATTGCAATGGAAATAAGGGTCGAAAGAGAGAGAAAAGAACAGAACAGGCCCCTTTCTCAACGGAGGGAGTGTGAGAGGAACAGCCGACGAAGCAGAAATATAGAGGGGGAAGGGGGGGTGAAAAGAAGAGCGGAACCCTCGCGTGCCACCAAGATAGGCGGGGCCTCAACGACCGTTGTGGGCGTGGCCAGGCGCGCGGGAATAGAGGGTGCGCGTGCGGATTGCGGGGGGGGGGATGCTGTACTCCTTACCTCTCTGAGCTCGTGCGTTCGGTCCCTCATCTTTCCTTTTTTTTTCACAACTCTGTGAGGAAGCGGATGGGGGAGGGGGAAAATGAAAGGGAGAGGAAAGACTGCGCATGCTCGGGCTCTCTTTGGCGTTCCTCGCTCCGCCCTTCTCACGGACAGGCTAAAGCAGTGACATATATCCGTAGTGCGCAGGCGCCGTTCCATTTTCGCCTTTTTACCCTCATTCCTCGCAGTCGGCTGAAAGATGAGGTGAGACCCGGAAGCGTTAAAGACTTCAAAGCCACTAACGGTGGCTAATACGGAAACTATCCTCACCCAAGTTTTTTTTTCACCACCTTTCACATTAAGAAATGGATTCAACGGGGTAATTATTTTAGGGTTTAAAAACAGGAAGTGACGTCAATCATATACATTGAAAGCTCATTTGCAATATGTCCGCTGCCGGATGTCGTGTGTCCACCGGATGTCTTTTTTTAAAAAAAATCCATGGATAATAAGCAACTTAGGACAGGCATGGGCAAACTTGGGCCCTCCAGGTGTTTTGGACTTTAACTCCCACCATTCCTAACAGCGGCTGAGGGGGAAAAGGAAAGGGCCTGAGGCTGTTAGGAATGGTGGGAATTGAAGTCCAAAACACCTGGAGGGCCCAAGTTTGCCCATGCCTGATAGGAGGATCCAATAACTAAGGGTTGGGTTGTGCATTTTCCAGGCTGTATGGCCGTGTTCCAGAAGCATTCTCTCCTGACGTTTCGCCCACATCTATGGAAGGCATCCTCAGAGGTTGTGAGGTATATCGGAAAACTAAGGAAGGGAGGTTTATATCTGTGGAAGGTCCAGGTGAACTTAGTCCTCCAAGGTGAACTAAACCACCTGAACTGGGCTCTACAGGACAAAGGATGCTCCACCACAAACATCAGAAGAGCTGCAAGGCCAAGAACAAGCCACGAGAGTAAAGACAAAGATCCACCCAGAGGAAAAGTGTTCTTACCATACATCAAGGGAACCACTGACTGCACAGGGAAGCTGATGAAGAAACAACCTGCAAACTTATAGACCCGCTAAGAAAATCCAACAAATGCTATGTTCAGTGAAGGACAAGAGGGATCTTCTCACCTCTACAGGAGTCTACCATATACCATGCAGTTGTGGACAAGTCTACATAGGGACCACCAAACGGAGCGCCCAAACACGAATCAAGGAGCATGAAAGGCACTGCAGACTTAACCAAAGAAGTCAGCCATAGCAGATCCATTGTACCAACCTGGACACAGCATATTATTTGAGAACACAGAAATGCTGGACCAGTCTAACAACCATCATGTCAGACTACACAGAGAAGCCATTGAAATCCACAAATTTCGACAATTCCAACAGAAAAGAGGAAACCATGAAAATGAACCAAATCTGGCTACCAGTATTAAAAAAACTCTAAAATCAAAATAGTAAATAAAGAACAACACTCTGAAAACAGAGGAATTACAGACATGAATCAATCAGGGGCAGCTAACACCTCCCAAGAAAGGATTCCCCCAAGTAGGAATGAAGCTTGCAAGGGCATTAATGCTGATCAAGATGATTAATTACAACATTTACACTGGCCTCCTGCAGAAATGAATTCTTTCTCCCACCCTGGACCTTCTTCAATCACACAGTCGTTTCCGACTCTTTGTGACCTTATGGACCAGTCCATGCCAGAGCTCCCTGTCGGCCGTTGCCGCCCCCAGCTCCTTCAAGGTGGAGCCAGTCACTTCAAGGATATCATCCATCCATCTTGCCTTTGGTCAGTCTCTCTTCCTCTTTCCTTCCATTTTCCCCAGCATCATGACCTTTTCCAAGCTTTCCTGTCTTCTCATGATGTGGCCAAAATACTTCATCTTTGCCTCTAATATCCTTCCCTCCAGTGAGCAGCTGGGCATTATTTCCTGGAGGATGGACTGGGTGCAGTCCAAGGCACTCTTAGGATTTTCCTCCAGCACCAAAGTTCAAAAGCATCTATCTTCCTTCGCTCAGCCTTCCTTATGGTCCAGCTCTCGCATCCATAGGTTACTATGGGGAATACCATTGCTTTGACTATGCGGACCTTCGTTGCCAGTAAGATGTCTCTGCTTTCCACTATTTTGTCAAGGTTGGCCATTGCTCTCCTCCCAAGAAGTAGACGTCTTCTGATTTCCTGGTTGGAGTCTGCTTCTGCAGTGATCTTCGTGCCTAGAAATATAAAGTCTGTCACTGCCTCCACGTTTTCTCCCTCTTGTTTGCCAGTTATCTATCTGGTTGCCATAATCTTGGTTTTGTTGATGTTTAACTGCAGCCCAGCTTTTGCACTTTCTTCTGGGCCTTCTACAGATATATAAACCTCCCTTGCTTAGTTTTCCAATATACCTCACAACCTCTGAGGATGCCTGCCATAGATATGGTCAAATGTCAGGAGAGAATGGTTCTGGAACATGGCCGTACAGCCTGGAAAATGCACAACAACCCAGTGACTGCGGCCATGAAAGCCTTCGACAACACAACTAAGGGTTGTTTTTTTAAAATATAGTTGATCTTAGAAAAGTCACAAAATTGACCCACTCAAGACATTGGGCACATCAAAAGCATCAAGTTTGCCAACGGCGCTGTCCTCCAACGCCACACCAATGTCTTGGAGAGGTGGTGACAGCATTTCTATATCAGTTTGAATGAAGAGTTCTTGCTGGATAAGTTCCACTTATCCAGTCTGCGGCTATCATAGAGGGACCTGTCCCACAAATTACATTGGACAAAGTCAAACAAGCTGTCGCAAAAATGAAGTCAAATAATTCTACAGGTCCAGGTAACTTGCCTGCCACAATAGTCCACACTCTTCTTACATTCTGAATAGATTACTACAATACACTTTACATGGGGTTGCCTTTGAAGACTGTTTGGAAGCTTCAAGAAATGCAATGGGTGGCAGCCAGATTTCTAACTGGGGCGGCTTAGAGGGAGCATATAGCATATGCGTCAACTCCACTGGCTGCCAGTCTGCTACCAAGCACAATTCAACATGCTGGCTTTGGTCTATAAATCCCTCAACAGTTCAGGTCCAGCTTACCTATCTGAATGTATCTCCCTTTATGAGCCAATTAGAACACTAAGATCAGCTGGGGAGGTTCTGTTTGGTCCCACCACAGTCGCAGGTGCAATTGGCAGGGACAAGAGACTGGGCCCCTCAAGTGTGGAATTTCCTCCCCAGTGAGATTAGATCGGCCCTCTCCCCCCTGGTATTTAGGAAGCAATTATAAACCTGGCTGTGGAGGCAAGCATTAGGTGGCTGACAACAACAGCATAACGGATGACAATCTCAGGATCAGTGCAATTTTAAATTATTTTCATGATGTTTTATAGTTTTAATGGTCTAATTTATGATGATAGGCCACTGTTTTAGATGTGTAATGTACTGTTTTTATTATGTGTGAGGCATTGAATTTTGCTATTTATTTGATGTGAACTTCTTTGAGTCCCCCCAAGGGTGAGAAATTATGTATTTATTTATTAATTACAATAACAGTATAACCTAATATTATAAAACTATAAAACACATACATATGAATTATAAATAATCTTTCAGATGATTAAAACATATCAAAGGTCTAGCACCAACTTTATAAACATTGGATCAACTGCTTTCGCCATTCTTATACAGGTTCCGTCATACTTATGGATCGTATGAGAAAAGCAGTAAATAAATGCAATAAATAAATAAATAAATAAATGTTTGGAAGCTGTTGGGAGACTGAGTTTAGGTTCTGGAACTTCTAGTAATAAAAGCCACTCACAATGCAGAGACACCGGAAACTTAACTTTATTTTCCCTTTTACCAAACTATAAGAAAGACACTTCTGCCGAAGCAAGCATAATGGTGGGTTATATAGTCTCCTGCCTGCACATCCCTCATTCCATGTCAGGTTGAGCGATTCAGCCTTTTTCACACGTCTGGAGTTGGCATCCTGACACCAAGGCTGTGAGTGGCCTACTGAGCATTTCAACAGGATCATCACTGAGGGCAAGACGGGGGTTCTGTGACTAAAACCGTGCTGAATATGGAAGTTGCAGGTGCCAGGTCACACAGCAGACCTAAAATGCGCTGGCCTGACTGTTTGAAATGCGACATGGCTGAATTAAGATTCACAATGAGAAATGCGACCAATAAGAACAAGTGGAGAACAAAGTAGCAAACAAGCGGACCCTGCGAATTTGTGGGACAAATGCTAGGAAGAAGAATAACAGGTACCCTTTGGCCTTTGAAACCAATTTTTATCAGAAAAGCCAAAGGCAACACTAATTGCCCAAAGGAAAATCCCATAATATTTTGCAAGAATGCTATTAGCAGGGCAACTCTCCCCAGTCAACAATCACTTCCACCTGTCTTCCAAAAAAGATTACAGTCTTATTTCCCCCTCAATACACTATTGTCTTCATGGTAACTTTCAAGGTTTCTCTTTTTACCCTGACAGTAATGACAGTTGGGGCAAGATTTATCATTGATATTGCTGTTAATTCCTTTAGGGATGCTCTTATTATCTACTTTTATCTAGTTATAGTATTGCTATTTATATTTATCACAGAGACCACAAGGCTATCCGGTCCAACTCCATTCTGCCATGCTGGAACACACAATCAAATCACTTACAACAAATGACCAAACAGCTTCAGCTTAAAAACCTCCAGAGAATGAGACTCTATCACACTCCAAGGTAACAGCATATGCCACTGTGGAACAGCCAATAATAATAATAATAATAATAATAATAATAATAATAATTTTATTTCTTACCTCGCTGCAGCTCATGGCGGGTTACAACACAATTACCAATATTGAGGTAAAATCTCTTTTCCTGTAGTTTGAATGCATTGCTCTGTGCCCTAGCCCTAGTGTTGTCAAGCCATGATGACCTCCCCTCCAAAAGATCTGTAGTTCACCTAGGGTTCCTCAATAAATATATTATTTTTTATTTTTTTAAATAATTTTTAAAGCTTTCATTATTTTGAAGCACTGGAGATTGGAAATTTACGATGTTTCTATCCCACGTTTCTTTACCCTGTAGGGGACTCAAGGTGAACGGACCAGTGGCAGTCCCCCCCCCCCCCCAAAAAAGACTTTGTTTGAACTGTTTAATAAATTGTATCTACTTTCCTTGACTTTTTGTGTGACTTGTATCTTTCCATGTATTGTATCTTTTATCTAAAATGTATAAAATTCTTTATAAAATGTAACAAGATACAGTCAAGAGACAGTCAGCTCTCCATAACCTGCTAGAGTATTTTCATGAGAACAAGGGGGTTTGGGCAAATCCCTCTGGCTGTTTCCCAAGCCAGGTATTCATGAAGATCCATTGTTTATATATTCAGATATATAGTTTTCAACAGAAAACACGCTTACCACAACTTCAATATGATATTCTTCCAAATATTTAAACATTTTACCTTCATGTTACCTTCTCCTTCCTAAACTCTAGGCAGCTTCTCTAAAGTTCCCTAAACCACTACTACTAGGGATTAATGGTTATCATATCTTTTGCCATTTTGGCTGCCCTTCTCTGGGCACTCTCCAGCTTGTCCATATCCTTCTTGAACTGTGGTGCCCAGAACTGGACACAGTATTCCAGGTCTGTCTAAATACAATTAACATTTTAAATTATATTGTATTTGAATTGTATTTATTTTTAATAGGCAAGATTTAAATACCATTTATTTTATGTAATACTTTTGTATTGAGTCCCCTCAGGCAGATAGGGCAGGTTATAAATAAAGCATTATTATTATTATTATTATTACTACTACTACTACTACTTTGATATTGTATTTATTTCTTTAGTACATTAATGGTCTATGGTCAAAGCATTACTAAACTACTGCTGCTGCTGCTACTGCTACTACTACTACTACTACTTATTCCTTCCCAATATTCAAAAACAGGTATTGAAATGCAGACGCTGTTGGAGAAGATGCAGCTGCTGCTGGGATCGGAAATTGTTCATTGCTAAATGTCTGGCTGTCAAGACAGCTTAATTGCTGTCAGGCAGCTGTGACAGGGACCTCTGCCAGAAAAAGTGGTATTCCTACCTTCATTTGTAAACTGAAAAAATAACACATAATCCCCCCTCCACCTCTTCTTTAGGCTTCAGCATGTTGTAAATGACTAACTTGGTATGTAGCTAATGCTTTGGGTACTGAGTACAGTTTCAATTGCCTGATCTTCAAAATCAAATTACAGAGCAGGACAGTGAGGAGAAAGGAGACCCCACAATGATCCATGATGCAGAACATCTTCCTTTGAAAGAAGGCTTCAGGGTTTGAGAACAAGAGTTGACTAGGATTTGAATTCTGTGCCTACTTTCCTGGGAATGAGTCCTGCTGAAAGCAGTAGGACTTTCTGCATAGCTGGCATTGGTGTGATTGCTCTGCACAACTGTAGGGGAAATATGGGGAAGGCTTATAAAATTGGGGGTAGTTTTCTCTTCTAATAATAGAATTTGGGATCATCCAGTGAATTAAATCAGTATTTTGGCAGTATATTCTGGGAAAGGGGGACAATGTATGGTTGTTGCTGATTCTCCATTGAGTACTAGCCTTAGAAAGTAAGCCAAAAAATGAATAATGAGATTTCCTGGGTTAATTTTTGCTGGCAGACAGACAGGAACAGTTGATGGCCCTAAAAAGAAATTGGAATAGATTGGTGTGTGTGTGTGTGTGTATATATATATATATATATATATATATATATATATATATACACATACATACACACTATTAAGGAATTAGTCACTGTAGCTGTACGGCATCTCTGAGTTCAGAAGCGATGTGCCACTTACTGCTAGCAGCTGATAGCAAGAGCAGGAGGGAGCTGTTACTCTCATAACTTGTTTGTAGGCTTCATGGAGGACAGAACCCCAACCGGCAAGGTGCCTGGGGGATTCTGGGAGTTTATTTATTTATTTACATTATTTATATTCCGCCCTTCTCACCCCGAAGGGGACTCAGGGCGGATCACATTCAATGCCTTAACATAGAACAAAGACAAGACAAATGCGGGGCTCCGAGCTGGCTTCGAACTCATGACCTCTTGGTCAGAGTGATTTCTTGCAGCTGGCTGCAGCTGGTTGCTCAACAGCCTGCGCCACAGCTCGACAGCCTGCGCCCATGTAGTTTTGAACTACATGTTTTGTAGTTCAAAAACATATTTCTAGCTTTGACAGGTGCAATTTGGTTGGCCATTTTGAGAAATAGCATAATAAAATTGCCCGACCAGAGTTCTTCTTCCAAAACACTTTGTAATAATTATAATGTGCATAACTTGATAAGACTGATTTAATGATAGATTTATAACCCATTTTTCAAGGCAACTTTTTTGGGACAATTTATGCAACTTTCAGAATTAGAATACTGTCTGTATACAATTAAAACAGAATAACAGAGGAGCAGCAAATTCAGTGCTTGAGGAGGAGGAACTTTTTAAAAAAAACTTAGGAAAATACAAAGGTCTTTGCCTGGTGGCGAAAAGATAACTGGGATACCAGACGAACTTCCCTGGAGAAAGCATTCCAATAGTTAGCTATTTGCCTGCAGTGTGAGATCTAAAATCAGCCTTTCCCCTGGGGATGGGATGTGTGCCAAAAAAGAAAGAGTCTGATTTTAGGCAAAGTGACAAAAGACTTGGAGAACAAGGCATTTTCAACAAAATAGCCCAAAACAGGTGTGGATAATATAGGTTTGGGATGTGTCCATGGTTGCACTGTAAATCTTTCTGCTTTGAAAAACTAATGCAGGGCCAACATTTGTGCTGCCTGCTTCAGGGTTGTGCTTTTACATTCGGAAATGAAACAGAAATGTACAAAAACATTCAAAATCCCCAGTTCACTGTGTCTTTCTTTCCTTCTCTCTGGTGCTTTCTCTCATATTCACAAGAAAACAGAATTTATAATGAACCTCTCAAACATTCTATCTCTTGGGAGAGTGAACTGAAACACCCTTTGGGGGTGTGAGTAACATCTAGTTAGGGGGTGTTATGCATGCATTTTGCTGCTTTGCAGGTAGAGAAGGGCTTTGGCTTTCGGTTGCTAGGAGGGCTTCAAGGAGCTTGGCAGCTCCAGCCGTGCGTCAGGCCAGTCCCTTTGCTAGCTGCCTTGGCAGCGTGCCCTGGCTGTCTGTGTCAATAGCGCAGCCAGTGACTCAGGAGGTTGCAAAGCTCCGTGACGGGAACAGGGATGAATGGAGCCCTACAGCCAAGGTGGGGAACAGGAATGGGAGGAGGTGGAAAGGAGAAGAACAAGAAACGTGGCTCCAACAGGCAGGGGAGGAGAGGAAATACAGCCAAGAACCAGCTACCTGTGATGGTGGACTTCATCTGCAATCCACACGATGAAGGGGTGTATTTCTAAACCAACGTGTCTCCTCTTGTGTTGTTAACAGGGGAAATACATGATATATTGTAGCTACGCGTTGCCTGTATCCATGTGAGGGAATAAGGTCCAGCCCAAGACGTTTGCATCTAGCGTTAAAAATCCAGATTCCATCTTTGTTCTCATTGCATGCTTGTAACTCACACATGTGGGTCCAGTGGGAAGTCTTATTAAAGTGAAACTTGCTTCTTTCCTAGTTCATTTCAGTAGAGTTTTGTTCATGAGACTGGGATTCTGTCTGTAGGTCACATCTTTCTGTGTCCTGCTGTACTATACTTGCCTTGAGGCCCATTATTGAAAGAAAAGTGATATACTGTATAATAATTGCTGCAACTGTCTCAACTTCTAAGGGACAGTATCATTTTTGAGTCCTACTTCCAAGGACTCTACATTTGTCCTCTACATTTGTAGATTTGATTAAAATGTTCTCTAGGAACGTTTAGGTCCTCCAGTGCAACTCAATGGGCGACCTCTGCCAGACATTGACCATAGAATCATACTGCAGGACCCACAGAGAACACCTCTTAAAAATCACTTGGAAGTTGACCATAGACGTGCACTGAAGGACCTTGAGATCCAGACTTTTAAGGTGGGTTTTTTATTTACAATTTTTCTACTTCCACAGGGGTCTTGCACTGTAGTTGTAACTGTCCCTGTTTAATCATGTTTTCTACCAGTGATTACTTGAGCTTTTCTAGAAATTTTGACTGGGGAATATGAATGCTGTCATATTCATCTGGAGGTTATGAGGTTGGCAAGGCTGGGTTAGAGAGTCTTACCAATATAAATGTGTATTCTTCTTTGAATGACATTATGCATTGCTTCACTTAAAAATGTGGAAATGAGATTCTTCCGCTGAGTTAGACCCTGGACATCTGGGCCCTCTGTTCAACCCTTCTGGCACTTGGGGTTTCTGCCTGGTGGTGGGGAATGTTAATATGTTATCATCCTTTGTTACATATTTCATTGCTCAGTATTCATCTTCTTTCCAGTCTCAAGAAGTTAAATTGGACTGTGGGGAATGGATGGCCTCTTAACTTTTGTGCCTGTGCAAAATGGCTATGTTGTTGTCTTTGGCACAGACCACAGTTTCACAATTTGCTGCTGCTGAGTATTTTGAACTGTTTGTAACCTTCTGTCAGGATTATAAAATTTTGTTTCCTAATATATTTTTAACCAACAGGGCAAAATATGCCATTAACTTTTTAAAATCAGCTGAAGACCAGTCATTTGCAGAGTAAATGGATACAGTGCAAACTAGGCCCAGTACAGCATTTAGCAGTGTGAAAGATCAGGGTGTTGGGCAGTTTAGAAGCATATTGATTTTGAGAATTAGCATGTTTTATTTTTTATCATAATTATATTTTTCAAAATCCTCCAGATAGCACAGTCAATGGCCAAGAGTTTGGGAACCAAAAATAATATTTCCAAAATACTTATATTTCTATTTCATCACTTATTTCAAAATATAGTGAGCTATGCAGCAATGTCTGGGATTTTATTGTATAGAGTGGATTTGGTCTTCTGCTCCAACATCTTGCCTCAGTAGTATTATTTTTGAAGGAGTAGAAAGGTATGCCATGCTTTCTGTATCAACTGTCTGAGGCTCACAGATCTTGATGTTGCATAAACAGAGGGGAAACTTCCTTCCAAAGTCTAACTGCAATCCCTCTGCATAAATTGTGCAGATTTGGCACCAGGCCTTGCATGCTGCTCTTTCATTTTCAGGAAATAATTTTGGCAAGTAGGGAAGTGTGACACGTTTTCTCTCAGCAGTGAAGCCTTCCTGCCAACTGAGGTGACCAAGAGGCTGGAATCTACAGTCTTTTGACAGACTCAAAATCCTGATCCAATCTTTGCTGTTCCCTTCTCCCTCTAGCTTGCGACCCTGAAAACCAAAAGACAGATTTAAGGGTCACTAGATTTGAAACCAAAAGGCCCAGAAAACATGGGGTTTCTTGGGTCTTTGAACTCAGGACAGCTTTGAATTGGTGTTGTGATTTGAAAAAGGCCTTTGTGACTCAGACTTCTTGTACAACCATTTTAAGTTCAATGCTGCATGTACATGTATGGGATTCGTTTGCTACATGACTAGATATTATGCAACTTGACAGCCAAGGATCCTTTATAATATTCATTATTCTCAAAAATTATTTTTTCCAATGAAAGAAAGAAGAACTACATCTTCAGAAGCCTTCCGTGGGAGCAGATCTTACCTAAAAGAAGGCAATTCTCTGTCCACATCAGTGGAAACTGATGGAGGCAGAGTTTGCTGACATCTAGCAATTCAGGGGAAGAATTTGGTTATGCTTGTTATGCAAGGGAATGGGGCCTGGGCACAAATGTATTTATTTAGAGATGTTTAATATAAGCACGTGTGGGCAGCAAACTGCTAAAAGTGGTTGTTGAAAACTTGCCTGCAAGGCTACAGTACATTAACTATACCATACTGCAGGTTCTTTTAGTCTGCATGACATATGCTACCTACTTATTTGCAGTCTTTTTAAAAAAAATGCTATATTCACAGTTCTTTTTGTTTTCTTTTGTAGCCTTGTCCATTACGTATATCATTCTCTATGAAAAAGAGATACCAGGTTAGAAATCTGGAGGATAAAGCATCATGTGACCTTTTCTTCTATGTTTAACGTAATAGGTTCTGAGAACCATATACCATGACTCTGGGAGATAAGTGCCATTTGCACCCCTCCATCCCAGGCAGGGAAATGTTTTGGACCAGTTTTGATCACAAAAGTTTCCAGTCTCCTTGGAGATGCAAAGATGAGTGGAATGGTGAATGTATTCACTGTGTTGCTGTTGCTTTTTTTCTGTGCTGGTGGGAAATATTGTTTCCCATTAGGACTGAAACTGGTAAAATTATCTTTGGGAGATTAAAACCAACAATTTCTGACAGCAAATTAATTTTGTTAACTGATTGCTGTTTGTCAGGCCTGCTGGTGTACAAATGAAACATGCACTATTTTTGCTCCTGATAAAATTGTTCTGATTATTATTATAGGTTTATTCTTTTAAAGGTTACAGAATTCCTTTGCACTCAGTTTTAATATGGTATTATCCTTCTTTGCCCTCCTTACATGTTTCAATGTTTTTACTACCTTGTCAACATTGTGAAGGTATTAATTTCCTGCAGCTACATTTCAGCAGTTTGTATGCATTTATTTTGGAATACAACTCCTAAAATCCCACGACCATTGTAAACCCAGCCCACCTCCCCAAGCTATTCGGGTCTTGTTTCCATTCTAGTACTGCAGTTGCTCCTGAACTTGTTGAGACAGATTTGGAGCTGAGCCTGCAAACATTTAGCCTGCAGACCTCGCTTTCAGTGTTCTGCCTTATTCCCACACATAACCCCCCCTCTTGCGTTGTTCTGTCTGCATGCTCAACCGCGCACAAATTATGCAACCAGTGACCTTTCACCCACACCCCAATTTCACAGACAAACCAGCCCAATAAGTATAATTCATGAGGATGTGCATTTTGTTTTCCTCCGGCAGGGGGCAATGTCTCATTCTTTCATGCAGCAAGAAATCATCCAAAGCAGGAACACTCTTGTCAGCCAAAGGACATAATCACACACGCACACAGCCGGGCAGCGCATAGCAGCAACACAGATCCCATACTCTATAAGAAGATAGCCTTGTACTGATCTGAACAAGCATCAACTTCTGCCACCTCTGGGAGCATTACCTAGGTTCTCCATGTGCCCTGAAATATGCCAAGTCGTTATTATAATTATATTCCGAACAATGAGGTGGGGGTGAGTTAGTAGGATTTGTTGCTTTACTTCAGATACATGACAATAGATTCCAGATTTGAATAATTCTCCATGATCAAAAATCATAGTCATAAAACTGTCAGTGCATTGAGGAAGAGTTAACTCTGACTCTTTCTTTACTATGATGGCTTTCTATCTGCAAGGAATTTTGGACATTGGAGGCCATTCAAAAATTTGGTCAGCCATTTGACACATGAAGCAACCCAGTCTATTCTTCCACATCCTCACTTGACCTCCTCATGCTACTCTATCTTTAGATGTTAGTGAGACAAGTAATTGAATTGTCAGATTTATTTTTTTTCTTTTCATCATACATCTTTAGGATTAGAGTAGCAACCAGTTGGTATTACAGAAGCCATCCAACTGTTTTGTTTTTAGTCTGTTTTCAATTGCAGTCTTTCTTGGTTTCTCTGATTTTTTCCCTTTTCACCAAAACCCAGTGAGTTAAGTTTTTTTTAATTGTGCCAGAAGCGACTTGAGAACATACTTCAAATTGCTTCTGGTGTGAAAGAATTGGCCATCTACAGAAACGTTGTCCAGGGGATGCCCGGGAGGCTTCTCTCATGTCCCCGCAAGCTAGAGCTGACAGATGGGAGCTCACCCCATCTTGTGGATTTGAACCAACAACCTTCAGGTCAGCAGCCCATCTGGCACAAGAATTTAACCCATTGTGCCACTGTGGTTCCATGAGTTAAGTGATGAGTAACCACATTGAGTAGCAGATTTAAATATATCTCCACAATTTAAATTGAGCCATTATACCATACTGTCTCTTTTGCTGATGTCAAGATATGCTGTCATAGAATCAGATTTGGAAGAAACCACAAGAGCCATCAATTTGAGCCCCCTTCCATACAGGGACACACACCAAAGCACTTCTGATAGATGGCCATCCATAATAGTACTTGTTTGTCAACAAATATATGCCAAACTCAAATCTGATTCACTGTCATATTATGTGGTTCCTTAATGTACATTAGGGATTATCTGCATGTGTCATTTTTTTACCCTTAAGGGCTAGAAATCTGCTTTTAATTTTAAGATGAAATACTCAGAATGCTGACTTCTGTGCCTCATGCCAAGTTCTCTCTATATTTGGTGCCACTGATAAATGCACAGAGCTTCTGGATGTAAATATTCTTAGTGTACACCTCCCTTAACAAAGTAGATGCATTCCTGTGATTTCTTTTTTATCGGAAAATTTGGTACCAGAGGGTTTAGGTTCCTTCAAGATGGCTGAACACATTTCAGCAGACATTTTGTTCAAAACTAACAGCCTGGTTAACTGAGCCTTGCACCAGTAAAGAAAAATATATTGAATCTTGTAGAAATCACTTAGAGCCTTCTGAAATGTATGACTTTTTCTTTCATACACTTCCACTTTTCTCAGTAGGATTGGCTGCAGCAGAATAGCATTCTATCCCAGCTTAAGCTTTATGGGAGTGTTTTGTTTACTGAAAATTTTGGTGCTGCAGCAAAATAAAAATATATATATTTTAAAAAATCACTCTTTTAAAATTGTAACTGCAGTGATAACTAACTACTTGCATCCATTTCACCTGGCTGGAGGATTCTAGGGGTTGCAGTCCCAAAATAACTTTCTGAGCTGTGGTTAGAATAGTAACTGCAGCTGTTTTTGAAAATATTTCTCAAACTCTGGTCATTGCTTTCTGCTGTTTCTAATTAGCAAAAATGTATTCTTGATGAGAGAAAAAGCGGGGTATAAATAAACATAATATCCCGATATCACCATGGGACCACACCCAGTTAACAGCTGGTTTGCCATTTATGTCCACAGTCTAGAACAGGGGTCCCCAAACTAAGGCCCGCCCTCAGTTTTATAATATAATATTTTTATATCAGTTTTAATAATATAATATATTGTATATACATATAATATTGATAATAATATTATGTTATACAATATAACTAATAATACCATATAATAATATTAATTATATGTTATATATTACGTATTATAAAATAGAATAGTGGTATAGTTCAATATAGTAATATATAATGCTAATATTGTGCTATACTAATAATATAATATATTGTATGTACATACAGCTGCTCTGAGTCCCCTTCAGGGTGGGCAGGGTGGGATATAAATGTAGTAAATAAATGCAGTAAATAAATAATTAATTTTAGACTTAGGCTTGGCCAAAGTCTGAAATGACTTGAAGGCACATAACAACAACAATCCTAATTAACTCGACTTTCTCATTAGCCAGTAGCAGGCCCACACTTTCCATTGAAATCCTAATAGGTTTATGTTGGTTAAAATTGTTTTCATTTTTAAATATTGTATTCTTTCGTTGTTGTTATTGTTGCACTACAAATAAGACATGTGCAGTATGCATAGGAATTTTTTTTTTCAAATGATAATTCGGCCCCTCAACAGTCTGAAGGATTGTGGACTGGCCCTCTGCTTAAAAAGTTTTGAGACCCCTGGTCTAGAACATATATCCATCAAGTTACTGAGCTAGCCCAGAACATCTATCTCTGTGGAGTTTCCTTGTGCCTCTGTCTTTTCCCAACATCTCATGATAAGAAAAAAACAAAACTTGAACAAATGTCTGGAAAAACTGCCCATCACTTAGCATCCACTCGTGACCATTTTCATGGCTTAGGTGTCCTAGATAAGTTAATGTACTTTGTACATCAATTGCTAGTAACTATCAGGTTACTTGAAGTAAGGATTGCAAGACCCCTGATCCTTTTCATACATACTGCTTCCAAATCAGATGGCCTTCTCTTGACTTTTCCTGCCTCATACATACGTTTACATTTGCCTGTTGAAATTCATTGTGCTAGCTTTGACCAGCCAGCCTATCTGTTAAGTCAACTTGAAGACTGTTTTCTGAGATTTTTGTTACCATTCCCTGTTGGGTGTCTTCTGCAGATCTGGTGAGCATCTCTTCTTTTCCTTCATGTAGGTGAGCAACATTGGGCCCAAAGCAGAATCCTATACTCCAATTGTCCTATGCCCCAATGTTCCAAAACCCAATAGTCAGTTCTACCCAAGACACCAAGGAACCATTGGTGAGCTTTCTTTGGGCTCAGCACATCCTCCAGCTATAAATCCACATCTTCCACATTTCCCCAGTTTTTCTATGAGAATATCACAGGGGACTCTGTAAAATACCTTACTATAATCCAGATGTACTGTATGACATCATAACCCTGATCTACCAAATTTGTAACTTTATCAGAATAGAGAGAGAAGATTAGCCTAGTACAGTTTGTTTTTGAGAAATACAGCCTAGCTGCCAGTAATCACAGTCATCTTCCTTTTGTAATCCTCTGTATTTTCCTAATATTTCTTCTGTTTTTTTTTTAAACTATAAAAGGTTTGGTGGTGGTGGTGGTGGTGGTGAACCTTGAGTAGCTACATAATGCTTCTCAATTGGTAAGGCTAGGAGATGCCCATTTTGAGGTGTGTGCTGTAAGAATTGTGTTAATTTTACTCTACTCTTTCAGTTCATGTTTATGTTTTAGGTGGATATACTGATCTGCATTATTCACTTTAAACATGGTGCCCCATGAATAAAAGCTCTTCTATATACCTGTAAATGATCTAGTGCAGTCTCTGCGCAAATGATGTCTTTGCTAGATTTCCAACCTTTAGGGATTTTTCCTTCATAGACATGTCTACCAAGATAGCTGCTTGCCTAGGAGAGGATGCTGAAGCTTAGAATAACCCACTCTGGTTCACATAGGGGTTTCAGAAAATATGTTGGCTGTTACCATAGTTCATGTCAATGAGTGAATGACCCAACACACCTCTTTTGCAAGTAAATGTGGCTGAAATTGGGAACACATTCATGGGAAGTTTGTCTGCCACTAATTTCCCAGTTAAGAAATTCATTGACTGAGTTTTAAATGGGTGGCTAAGGTTCCTCCTGAAAGCACTAGTGAAAAACCTGCCTTTCTCAAATTGGCCCCTTCCAGATGTGGCCACAAATAGCAATGTCTTTCATTGTGACAATCCACACATTTGCTTCCCCAAGGAGAAGCCAAAACTTCAGACACTGTGTTGACTAGTAACTGTTCATTACACCTACCACTGGAATCACTGGGTTGCTGTGAGTTTTACAGGCTATATGGCCATGCTCCAGAAGCATTTTCTCCTGATGCTTCACTCACATCTATGGCAGGCATCCTCAGAGGAGTGAGGTATATTGGAAACTAGACAAGGGAGATTTATATATCTGTGAAAGGTATACTTGAAACTTGAAACATTTCTCATAACCTTACAAGTTGAAGGAACTAACCATTCTCTGCTGGTTCTTTTTAAAAATCACTTGAATCTGTGGTCAAAAAAAATCTTAAAACTTAAAATGGGGAAAACAAATCACCCTCAGTCTGAGCAACTTTATTTTGAAGCACAATCTAGGTTGCCTTGGGCAACAAAAAGTTGCCTTTAGTGAAGTGTACTGGCAAGCAGATGCGGAATGGAGCATGTCGTCCTTTCTATCTAAGCTAGTGAATTTTTTTGCCACTCTAGTAAATTTGGTTGGCTTTTTTTTTACAAGGCAGCTGTACACCTTAAAGAATAGATGTATTTCTTCCGACCTATTTTTCCATGGCTCAGGACCTTTTTATCATGCTGATTAATGCATTGGAATCTAAAAAGGGGAAAAGTAAATGCTGTGTTTTAAAATATTTAATTGTGATACTTACAGTCCACTTCTCCATGTGCAGTCTCTTTGCTGGGTCTATACCAGGCATGGGCAAACTTAGGCCCTCCAGGTGTTTTGGACTTCAACTCCCACAATTCTTAACAGCCTCAGACCCCTTCCTTTTCCTCTTCAGCCGCTTAAGCAGCTGAGGGAGAAAAGGAAGGGGCCTGAGGCTGTTAGGAATTGTGGGAGTTGAAGTCCAAAACACCTGGAGGGAGGTTCCAAGTTTGCCTATGCCTGGTCTATACCATTTGAAATTAAGTAGTTTAATAGCCATAAATTGTCCTGGATTGTCCTTCTCTCCCCATTTCTCCATTCTGGGAAGTAAATCTGTGTTCACTTATCTCAAGTGAGTTTCATGAGAGGAAGCTCTGATTCCAGAGGAAATCAATGCCAAGAGGCCAGGCCACCTGCCATCAGAGGAAGCATCCCTTGCTCAGGTTGCTCCCCTTCTCTGAGCCAGACTACAACTCCCATAGCCCCTTGGGTGGGAGGGGGCACAATGAGCATGCCCAGGCTCTGACTTCTGCCTCCCGCCTCCTCTCCTGCGTCCTCCCACCCTGCTCTGCTGCATCAGCACCAGCCTCTCTCCATCCTTAGAGCATCTTTCTCCTCCCAGCTTGACTGAGCAGGGAAGCTCCGTTTTATCCATTACTGCAATTACCAGTAACCTCCCCCCTCTCTCTCCCCCCACCCCCAACCTTCAGCCTGCTCCTCCTCCACCCCAAAGAAGAGGGGTTCTTGCCAGCTTCCCTGTCTCTCTGCTGTGCCACAGGGAAGGTGGGGAAGAAAACCCACTGAGGACTCGCAACCTCACAAGGAAGCGCAATGAAGGATCGTACCCAGGAGCTGAGAAGTGTAAGATACCATTTCTTTTCTCTCCCCCTCTTACTTGTGTATGTGTTGGGGGATTCTCTTTCCCACCTTCTTCTGCAGCACAGAAGGTGGTGGGAAGATAACCAATGTCCTTAAAATGTATTTTTAACAAATATCTCTACCTCTGGTCATTTTGTATTTTATGAAACTATCTCTAATTTCTAATGGCCAAGAATGCAGTGAGGAGAACACAGTATGGCTAAATGGCGACTGGGATAGGGAAAAGGGAGGTTTGATTGTGAGCTAGCTAAATTGCTAGTGGGATTAGTGAAGAGGATGTCTTCAATTTCCAAAATGGGGGATAGCAGGTTTGGATTGGGGGCTCATCTCTCTGTAGTGAAGGCAAAGGAGCTGGTGGTAACATTTTGGTGATGGGGAATCTCTCCAGAGAACAATGTTGTTATGATAAATGTAGGGGTGGAGGGAGGATTTCAGCAGGTTTCTCCAATCCCCTGAAGTGTTGGGGGAAAGGGAAGATTTCAATCCATTCTCCCCACCAATGCAGCCTGTAGACATGGGAGGGGGCTGTTAATTTTTATAGGTCACCCAATTCCTCCCCTTCTCAAGGAGGGATGCAGTTGGAGAGAAAGTGCCGTTCCACACAGCCATATAACCCAAAATATCAAGGCAGAATAACCCACACGATCTGCTTTGAACTGGAATATCCGAGTCCACATTTCCATGAATCCTAGTTCAAAGCAGATAATGTGGGATTTTATTCAGCTGTGTTGAAGGAGCCTAAGGATAAATCCTTAAAACATCAAATATGTCAGGAAGTGTGTAAGTGGGGGTAAGGAGGAAGAACTTTCTCATTGCTCCCCCTTTCAGCAGTTTGTTGGGAAAAGGATTGAGAAATTCTCCTTCCTCCTCCCTTTTTTGCAGGGGGAGGGGAGAGATGCCTGGCGGTTGAGTCCAAATGGAGATGATAGATTTTGTCTGAAGGGAAGAGGGTATGTGGGTGAGGGGAGAGAGATTTATATATCGTAATGCGTTAATGCCATTTTTTGATTAGCATGAAGTGAAAGTGGTATTACCCAGTGATTGAGGAGGAAATCATTTCCAAGATCTCCCCTCATAACTGCCATTTTATAAGATAGCACCTTCCATATGAACCTCTATGCCCCAGTCTGCCTCCCCCTCCCATTCTTTTCTGGTTTGCTGAGATAGAATGTGACTCTCATTTCTATTTAAGCCTGGAGACACATTGCAAATCTTGGGCTTCAGTTCCCTCCCTCCAGTTTCCCCCTCCCTTTCCCATGGAGTCATTCATATAAATCATTTGCAGTCTGTACGTAAAGCAATGAGAAATGACGGGGTGGAGGGAGGTAGGAAAAATGGGGTGACCAAATGGGAGGGAGTCACTTTCTTGGAGCCATCTCCTGTCTTGCTGATCTCAAGTTGAGATGATTAGGGATCTTCCATTTGCACATCTTTGTATACATATAGTCAAGTCACTTTTCTTCAAAATCATATATATATATATGTATGTATATTTGGACAGTTATACTGCAGTTATATGTGTATGCTTTTCTGTGCCATCTTTTGCTTTGAATATTAGAAATGTTATTTCTCTTTGTGTTCAACATGGACTCTTCTCATTGGAATAGATATATTTTGGAAGTGGCTGGGAGTTAGAGGATGCACATAGTTTTTTGCACTATTTTTGCCAAATCATTTGGGCTCCCTCCCCCTGCATTTGTGTGCATTTAGGGGTGGGCTTGCTTAATGGAAAAATAAGCTTTCTAGAGTAAATGTGTGACAGTTCTATCCATGGATTGAGAAATCAGAAAAACAACCCTTGCTCCTAACAATTTAATTGCAATTCTGGTGAAATAATTCAGTGACCTTTCCCAGAATTGCATGGTAGTTGTCCCCGCAAGCTTTGTATTTTGCCTTTCAGATTAAAATGTGTAAGAGAGAGAGAGAGAGAGAGAGAGAGAGAGGGAGGGAGGGAGATGTTTAATAATCACCATTCCCATTGCTTCCATCTTCAAAGACAAGAGAGTTGAGCTATTCTTCCCCACTTCTTTTTTTAAAGGGGGGATTTCATGTTATATACAGTTACAGTAAAAACATTGTGATATGTGTGTACATGTGTATAAATATATAGATATAAGTGTGCAGCTCCTCCCCTCTCCTGCTTTTGCCCTCCCCTTTATTCTGCATGGATTAAAAAAACAGACATGATACAGTGGATATGCATACAGACTCCAGTTCTGGGAATATCTTTGGTGGATGCTTACATTGGGTGATGGTGGTGTGATCTACCTTAGATCTGCAGAAGACAAATTGAGGAGGAGAAAACCCAACCAAATAAATCCTTTCTCTCCCTACTCCCCACAAAGAAATCTCCTCTTTGCCAGCGGGCAGAGAATGGGTTCCAACATTTCTGCCTACCCTTCTGGCTGGGCAAGAGAAAATGGCATTTGCTTTATCGTTGGCGCATTGTGCATTGAAGGGGGGGTTATGATGGAGGAGACGGTTTTGCTGCAGGAGCCAAAGGCTGTGTGTATGTGTGTATGTCTCTCTCTCTTCCTCTCCCCCTTTCCTTTAACCCCCACCCTACGCCTCTTCTCAGTGTTGATCGTGTTGGTAGCTGAATGCAGTAGAATAGAAAGCATGCACAAACACTGACACAGAGAGAGAAGGAGAGAGAGATGTGGAGTGGAGGGGGAAAAGAGATAGAATGGTTATAAAAGCATGTGTGTTGGCAGAAAGGAGGGGGCTGGTAGCACCAAATGTGGTGACAGTCAATCTAGTGGGGGCAGGCAGGAAAATGCACCCCCTAAGGCAGTCCGTAGGATGTGTGAGCTTACAGAATACTGCAATCCTCAGTCAGGTTATTCAGCCCTTGAAGGTAGAGGGAGAATTCCTTTGCAAGTATGATAAACCAGTGGGGGAAAATCCCCTTTTTGCAAAGTCTGTTTCTTTCCTCCTGAGCTGTTTTAGTCCAACCCAACCTCAGCAAAGTGCATCAAATCTCCCTTCTCTACAGTGCCACTGGGGATGGGGATGTGGAGGGGGCTCTGTCATAAGTGCTTCTGAAAAGGTTCTCAAGTTCAGGGTATGGAGACCTTCCAAGGAAAGGGACTTCCACAGTTGTGGTGCAGCCACAGGTTCATTGCAGTGGGTTACTTGCAATAGGTTTGATTGCAGTGGATGAGAGGCAACAGTTGCTCTGGAAAGGAAGAGTCCCCTTTCTACGCACAGACACAACACACCAGATTAAAGCTGGTTTGCATTCAGTTCCCAAGAGTCCCATAAAACAGTCACCCTTTGCAGCTCCCTCTGAATTCTTGATCTTTATTAAGCATCAGCAGTGCTTGAAAAGCATTGCACAGCATACCCAGAAGGCTTGCCATGTGCAGAAAATATATGTAACCAGATTGGGGAGATTCATGGATTGAAATGTGAGGAGCGAGGCTCAGGTGGAAAGAATCAGATGGCAGGTGGAGACGCAGGTAAGCTGAGATTTTGTTGAAGGTCTTAAGGAGGGACTTGAAGGAGGAGAAGAATGGAAAAAGCTGTTTTGAAGTTTGGCAAACTTAAGGAGACAAAGCAGGGCCGTATAGCAGATTAAAGTATTTGAATTTTATTTTAAAGTAATGGGTGTAAGGAGATAGACTCAAGCTGAAGGGTGATTCCTTTTCCTTTTTATCTGAATAACGTGTACCTTGGTTTTCTTTGCTAGTCATACATTTGAAACAATTAAAAAAAGAACAACAAAGAATGAGCAAAAGGTGTCTCCTTCCAAGAGTAAACAGTTAAAATAAAGGTCTAAATTCCAATTTAACAGTGACAAGCACAATTCTATGAATAACTGTTAAAAATATACAGTAATGTTATAGAACCAGACAAGCCAAGTGCTTTTTGAACAGGAGAACTTTTCTCCATTGGTGATTGAAAGAGTAATTCCAGATCTCTCTGGGGAGAGCATTTTACAAAGTCAGTTTGGCTACGCAGAAGGCCTACCCACCTCCCCGGCTTCACAGGCACCTAAGACAAGATCCTATGGAGGCAGCCCATAATATGCCCTGGTCGCAGCTCAATAAGAACTTCAAAGAACCTGACAATGCGTCCAGGAACAGCCAGCTAATGCTACCTGAAGATCAGTCTAATACTCTATCTAATAATCTGGCAGATACATTTTGCAATAGCTGAAGTTGTTCATATTTTTAAAGAATGGCCCTCATTGAGGTTGATGACTGTAGTCTAGCCTGGAGGTTACTGGAGTAGGAATGATTGTGGCAATGTCCAGTTTACCCAGAGAGAGTCATAGATGGTTCACCAGCTGAAGCTGGTAGAAAGCCTCAAAATTCAGCACTTGTATTCTGGTTCATATTGCAAATTTAAGCACTCTAAAATTTGAATTTCCAAGAAAAGAAGTATCTAGAGGTGCAATTAGAAGAAAAAGACAGGCCAGTGCTGGATAAATTATTACATACCAATATTGGAGAACTGAGGGAGGAATTGTAGACTTTGCTGTAATTAGCTTGCTGGTTGGTTTTATATATTTGGCTTTCAAAAACACCAAATGAATAGTTTAGGAAGGGAAAGCCTCACAAAGCATGGATAGGATGTTGATGCATGTGGGGATGTGATATGAGAGACAGGGAATCCAGTAAGATATTGCTATATTATGTTATAGATAATACTATAAAAATGAGGAAATATAATTACATTCCTTCTCATATTCCCAACCTAAGGACAAGTAGGGTGTTTTTGTGAATCCTCAATATCCTTTCTCCAACAGACAAATCAATGTATATCAGTCTTCTTAGAGGACTATTTGAATTACAGTTTTTTTCCAGAAGGTGTACATCTAAGAGTTTTGTAACACAGTTCTTGGCTTGAGTAAATGTGTACAGAGTGTTGTATTTTATGGAGAAATGCACAAGATATTTAGAAAATGCAAATTTTAGAAAAAGACATTAAAAACTGGACAGGAACAGAGTGAAAAGATGTAATCCAAATTGATTATGGATTTAAAATCAACTTTTTTCATAACTTGCTTTTAGGAGGCAAGCTCCAGTGAGCCAAGTGGCAATAATAATAACAATAATAATAATAATAATAATAATAATAATAATAATAATAATAATAATAATGCATCTTAATAAGCCTGTTTAGGTTTCACTGTGAAGGGTATATCTTTAATAGAATCTTAAAGCAGGTTGGTGAAAATTGAGAGATGCTATTTTGACAAGTCAACAGGGTGTTATTTCAGAATTAAACCTTGAGGCTAGGTCATCATGGTATTCCAGGGTTGTTGAAACCATTTGAATATGGAATGTAGATATGCCTAGTATACATCCCAGATGGAAAGAGCTGTTTGAAAGGATGCACACTCCTTTGGAGTTGTGAATTCACCTTCTCAGGAGGTTTTTATACAGAGGCTGGATGGCTTTAATTGTCTGTCACTGTAAGGCAGGAGATGAATTTCATGGCCCTTTTAATCTTTTCCAGCTCCGTGATTCTATTCTATGAATAGTTGTTAATCTGTGGAACTTTTCACCAAAGAATAGAAGATACAAGCAGGTGGTTAAAAGAAACAACACTATGTGTACTTTAGGGTTGCCTGATTGTTCTTGCTAGGGAAGGAAGGTGAAGAAGGCTCAGTGATTAAAAAAACATGTTTGTACGTCTGGAATCGAGTTATAGGTTCCTGAAACTGAAAAAAAGATGCCTTTACAAAGAATAGTAGGTAGAGATTAGTGCCCAATAATAACTTTAATCGATGTGAAACATCTTCCTCTGGAGAGAACTGCTACCTGAGACTAGATCCTGGAAAGTCACTTTGGGGAAGGAAGCTGCATCTTTGCTCAGGAAACCCTTTTCCCTAAACCGAGTTCTGTGGTGCACTAGTTGAGGTTACTCATTGGAGAGAGCAGCTGAGGGCCTGAGGCTGTTAGGAACTGTGAGAGTTGAGATCCAGACACCTGGAGGGTCCAAGTTTGCACATGCCTGGTCTATACCGACCATGTTAGAAGCATGATAGCAAGTAAACTTTGGACTTCAGTATTCCTTCTTCTTTTTGAACCACAACCATGAGGAGTTTGTAAAATGTTGCTTTCTTTATAGATTAACTGCAGTTTGCCCATGTTATCTGAATTCAGATTAACCATGGATAGAATAATAATAGTTGGTTGAGAAATGTTGTTTTTTCCCCAATAAACCATATAAAATTAACCTCAAGTTAGGGTTCAGAAATAACATTAAACCATATTTAGTCTACAATGGAAATAGTAGTTTCCAGTCTTTATGGCTGGGTCAGAAGTGGGAGTTCACAGGCTCATTGCATTTCATTGTCCAATGGAATGGTGTATGGTTTGAGTAGGGATAGATATCTCATTTCACCACTGTAGAGTGATCACTGATATTGTCTACATAATGCTAATCTTTACGGTAATGTTGCATGCAAAAACTCTTGATATCAGTATAGTCACTTGCTCTCTGTTTCATTGGTTTTCAAGTGGTGTCTGATGACCAACCTCCATGAGTCACACCTCTACCATCACAGTCATTCTCTCTCTTTCTCTCTTTTCAATTACTTTAAAGGAACATCACCAAGGAGGAAAGGAGAAAGAGGTAGATTGGTGGTGAGGGGAACAATTGAAAACATCATGGAATGAAATTAGTTCATCAAATTAGTAATATGAGTCTCATGCTGCTAATAAATATTAAGCTTTGTTAGTTTACCAGTATAAAAGGCTTTTTAATGTCCAAAATGGTCCTGATGTAATGCCCCACTCAGTGCAGGATCTACACCAGGTAGCTGTCCAGGCTGTTCTTGAAAACAGAAAGGGCCCTTCCAGACAGGCATTATATCCCAGGATCTGATCCCAAGTTTTCTGTTTATTCCACATTATCTGGCAGTGCGGACTCATATAATCCAGTTTAAGGCAGAAAACCTGGGATCAGATCCTGGGATATAAGGCCTGTCTGGAAGGGCCCTAAGAGAAGAAAATGCTACTTTCTCTCTGGCTATTGGTTCCATTGCCTAACTGCTCTCACTATCAGAAAGTTCATTCTAATTTTCTTGAAATATACTCCTTGTAACTTGAAATCAGTAGACCTGGTTCTATGATAAAAGAGGAATGTCTTCAAGAAGAGCATTCCTGTTTTTCTGACAATGGTCAAGGTATGAGGGTAAGGAGGTCTTTAAGGGCTCCACACAGCCCTTTGTCCGAGAATATCAAGGCAGAAAATCCCACAATACTCAGATAACCCAGTGCTTTGAAATGGGTTATCTGAATCCACACTTAGATAATGTGGGATTTTCTGCCTTGATATTCTGGGTTATAGGGCTGTTTGGAAGGGCCCTTAGTCACCATCATGCGCATGCTATAGGCAAAAAACTCTATTTTTTGGAACGAGAGAGCTGCAATGGCTTCATGGCAGAGAATACATGATTTCCAGGGAGAAGGTCCCTTTAGTTCAAAAAAATCTTGCGTAGTTAAACCTAAGACACTAACTTGGTTTGTGGTGCTTTCAGAAGTTTATCTTCTCTCCAAACACTGAGTGTTGTATCCAATACCAAGTTACATTTTAACATCATATTGTTACAGATAAATGATAGGAAAGAAATCTTACAGGTGAACTGCAGAATATAGTAGTACGTCGTTTTATGGAAATATGTTTTAATATGTGTATTTTATTGAGTGTTTTTAAATGATTACGTACATTGATTATGTGTTTTAGCAATGTTGTAACCCTCCTCAAGCTGTGAGGAGAGGCGGGTAAGAAATAAAATAAAATATAATATTATTCTGAAGGAATAGTTTGCTTCTATATGATTCCTTTACATATTCTATAACATTCATCCCCATATTTTTATTCTTTTCAGTGTCTAGGAGCATTCAGACACATGTAGATGTAATCTAGAGGTAGTCTTTTCTTTCTTCAACAAGCGCACTAAGTTCTGAACATATTTCTTATACCTTCCCAAAGTTCCTGGCAACATCCTCAAGTTGTCACAAGACATGTTTAAGCAATGTGAGCCATTCAAGTTATCATGAGTTCATTCTGTCTAGTTTGCTTTAATTTCTAATGTTCAAGTGATTGGTCCTCATCTTCTAGTACTTCTGGGTAATGTTTTGAACAGTTAACCCTGCAGTTCCTCAGAGACCATCAAATCCTTGATGCTATAGTAACTTTGTTAGTATTGTGCAACTAATTTTGCACCACAGCATTAAATTAACACCTTAATGTTCTTTCCCCTTTCTCCAAATAAAGTTGCTAGGCCTCGAGTGTATGAGTTTCAAGCCACTCTTGTCCCCTCTGTCTTTCCATTGCATCTGAACAATTTTCCTCAAATATAGAAATTATTGAAAATCCCAAAACAAGCCAACATGGTAAACTATACCAATGTAAAGCATTGTGGTGCCGTTACACCTGAGCACATAGCCCTTGTTCCTTTTACAGAATTGTTATTCTGCTGTGGGAGTGTGCTTCCCAAGTTGAAGAAGGGACTACTGTTGTTGGTAGAAGGAAAAATTGCCCATCCAATTTCTGAGAACGGCTTAATTCAGATAAATGCAGAATTGATCATTGTGTGCACTGAGCTAATACATACGATGTTTTCTATTTTTCTTCTACTCCAAGAAACTCAGAGCAGTACACATGATTTTCTCCCAGTTGTCAGTTCTTGCGCCGATCCAATGAAGCAGGTTAGGCTGAGAGAAAGGCATGGTGTATGAACATCATGACTCAGCCAAGATCTTTCCTAATTCAAGTCCAATATTCCATTGACTATATTGGTTCTCAGAGAACCAGCATGTAGTTCTTTGAGCGCTGTAGTACTACTTTGGATAGCAGTGTTCAAAGCTCTATTTGGCCATGGAAACTTAATGGTGACCTTGGACAATTCACACACTCTCAGGGCCCTTCCACACAGCCATATAACTCATAATATGAAGACAGAAAATCCCATAATATCTGCTTTGAACTGGGTTATCTGAGTCCACACTCCCATATACAGTGTTCCTCTGCTACTTCACGGTTCGCTTATCGCGGACTCGCTGTTTCGCGGTAAAATTATTTATATATTTATTTACCAATTGCTGCTGCCCCCTTGCTTCGTGCCCGCCATGTTGCTCTGGCTGCCACTGCTCCTGCCGCCAGGGAAGAAGGAATGCAGCTCCGACCCAGTGAATGAGCGAGCAAGGGAGGCTGGGTAAGATAGTGAGAGAATGGGGGTGGGCGACAGGAGCCTGGAAGAGGCAGCCACTGCTCCAGCTGGGCCACGCCAGAAACGTGGAGGACTCGAAAGAGGGGGCGGGAGTCGTGGAGGACTCCGCCCCCTCTTCCGAGTCCTCCACGGTTCCCAGCGTGGCCCAGGGGCTTGCAGGGGGGAGAAAGGCCACCTAACAATTATAAAAAAATGCATAAATATTAAAATAAAAATAGTGCCCCTACTTCACGGATTTTCACTTATTGTGGGTGGTCCTGGAATGTAATCCCCGCGATAAGTGAGGGAACACTGTATTCCAGTTCAAAGCAGATAATGTGGGATTTTATTCAGCTGTGTGGAAGGGGCAACTCCTCGCCCCTTGAATAAATCTTGCCAAGAAAACCCCTGATAGGGTCACCATAAGTCAGAAACAATTTGAAGGCACACAACCACACATTGAGCCTCAAGAAGGCCAGCATCTAAACTACAGGAAAAGAGAGTCCACCAAAACATTTGGAAAAATTTCGTAATGATAGAAACTGTTTGATGGGAATTTTCTGTTTCAGAGTATAATGGAGTCTACTTCTCTGGAGGTTTTTCAGTAAGGATTGTGTATTCCTGCATAGCAGAATAGGGGTGGACTGTCTGACCCTTGGGGTTCCTTCTCTATAATTCTATGATTCCTATTCGTTGTCTCAGTTCATACTCTAAAGGCTCCTGAGAGGTTACACTTGAAGAACCTGTGCAAAAGCTGAATTTGGACTTCAACAGCACAATCTCAGCATCCATATCAGAAACAATCAATTTTTCTTTCTTAAGACATAGAAAGTGCATGGACCATTCCAAGAGCCTTTCAGATATTACCTCACCACTTCTAGAAAGGCCGGGCTGTGGCGCAGGCTGGTGAGCAGCCAGCTGCAACAAACCACTCTGACCAAGAGGTCATGAGTTCAAGGCCAGCTCGGAGCCTGTGTTTGTCTGTCTCTGTTCTATGTTAAGGCATTGAATGTTTGCCTTATATATGTAATGTGATCCGCCCTGAGTCCCCTTCAGGGTGAGAAGGGCGGAATATAAATACTGTAAATAAATAAATAGAAAGTCAGACCACCCTCACCATTTGCACTGAAGTGTCCAGCTTCCATGGAAGCTGCTCATAACGTAGTTTCTTCCTCAGTCAGTGGCTCTGGATCTCAGACCTGAGTATGAGGGCATGGGAAGGAGCCATGTGGGAAGGAGTCCCCATGTAATAGCATTCACAGCCTTCAGGTGTTATCACAAAAAAAAAAACAAAACTCAGAAATTAGGAGAATGGATAACTTGAGCAGAATTAAGTCACAAGGTGGGGCTTCCTTGCACTCTGTGGAACACTGACTAGCGGCTTAAATTATGCAAACTAGCAAACAGTTGCATAATTTATATCGGCTGCACAATCCTACATTTTCCTTGATGAAGAATTTGGCAGAGACTCTATCCAGGCTTGGATATAATCTTGCCGGGGCCGCTGTTTATTTTTGCCTTCATCGTCTCCTCTGATACTCCTTCAATAACACAATCCATCACCTCTCAGGCCTTTAAGGTGGCAGCTGTCTATCTAACACCCATCAGCGAAATCTGGCAGCTACAAATACATAAAGAAAAGGCAAGACACTGCATCCATACATCTTCCTCCTGTTCTGGCAGATGAACCTGGATAACTGTTTATGAAGGCTGTTTTTAATTCTTTTTATGGTTCCTATGCTTCAGGGTGTATGCTGCGGTTTTTCCTCCCGACCTGTCTCTTCAGCTATGAAACAAAATGTTGTGTGTCTGCCTGTTTTCTTCTCACCCCACCCCCTTAAAATAAAAGTTCTTTTTAAAAAGCATAAGCATTGATTATGTTTCTGTGGAGGAAGTTACCAAAAGGAGGCATCCTGGTGGCATTTTAAATATAATTGCTCTTCTTTCCTCCGCCCTGGCCCACCCCCATGTGTCTTCACAAAACACACAGATGCCCCCAACGGCATCATTTTGAGGGAGGAATGAGAACACAAGAAGGCAAATGATTTTTCCCTCAAAGAAGGAAGAAAAAATGGAAGGGGAAAGGAATGCAAACAAATGGATGTTTGTTTCTCCCCCTAAGAAATATTAAAGAAACAGACATTATTTTCTGGCTCATTAAAAAGTACTAAGTTCTCCTGTGGTGAATTGCATCAGAGTCTTCAGCCAAAGTCCATTTTTTCTGCAGCACTAGGAATCTTATTCTTGTACCATATCACTTCAGGCAGGAGGAGATTGCAGTTCCAAGTAACCTGTCTAGTATGGAAAAGGGATGGCAGTCTTCTTCGTTTTCTATGCAAAAGGCCAATTTCCCAACCATGGAATTCAGAGATGAAATCTGTAGCTTGAAATAACCCAGTCATAAAAAGCTTTATTGTTTCATTCTGTTCAATGTGTAAATTAACTTTGTATCTATATAAAGAAGGGCCTGCAACAAAACATTGTCATATGGAGTTCAACTCAGAAATTCCTGCTGTCCAACCCCATTTTGTCTGAGTTTATTGGCTTTTTAAAAAAATCGAGACACTTGGCTTTTTGTGGTTTGTCAACATTTTCAATCCTCTTCAGCCTATTTTTATTAAAGGTGTTGTATTTCCTTGTTCTTTCGGTGATTCTTCCCATCTACCGTATTTCTTTTATACTTCTGAAAATCAGGGATGACTCTAAACATGAGTTTACGTCCCTTCTTTTTTTCAGTAGAGAATACAGTCTTTTGTAGGCAACCTTCTTAATGTTTGCCAACTGTGTTCTTTACTTTTCCAGGGAGTAAAGGACTTCTTTGCACTAAACTTGGTCTTGCTTCTTGTGTGAGATATTTTGGACATAGAATCATAAAGCTAGAAAAAACCACATGGATATTGCATGCCCCACTAAATTCAGTGCTGTCATCCCAATAATTTCCTCTGTTTTTTATGTTCATTTATTTAGCCTTTATGCCCCACTTTTTTGTGCCAAAAATTCCCAGAGAGTTCACAAATGAAGTAATCAATATTTAAGAATTAAAAAAATTATATAGCACGACCCCCTTATCCACAGACTCAATATCCATGGTTTCCCACAATCCAAAAAAACATTTCCCCTGGAAGAGTCTTGAGTGCTCTAGGTCCTCTAGTGGTTTTCTATGGCATGCGTTCAGCCTAAAATACAGTCAAAATATAGGGTATCCTTGGGAGACCTTGAAACGTATCCCCATGAATATGAGGGCTATATATATATATATATATATATACACACACTATAAAGCTGGATTATGATTCTCTGGAAATCATAATTGATTCTTTGCTCAGCCATGGAAACCTACTGGGTGACCTTGAGTCACACACTCTCAGCCTCAGAAAACCCTATAGGTAAGAAATGAATGGAAGGCACACAACAAAATATACATTTATATAATTATAAATATATAAACACATATTTTTATATTTATGTGTAACAATTATACATACACATAGATGGGATATAAAAATCAAAATAAATACACAAATGACGAGAAACCAAGAAACCAAAGCAGAATATTTTTTTTACTGCAGTACTGAATTTAATGTAGCATTTAAACTAATTCCCATCCATGTATGTGTGTGGGTATCAGATAAATATATCTGAAAGTAGCAATCAAAAAGATATAATTGTTAGAAGTATAACTGCTCTTAGCAGTGGCAGAACATTAATGTGCCCTCAGAGATTTTATTAACAACCATATCTTCATGGTTTCTTGTTGAAAACTGAGCAGCGAACTGAGTGGATTGGGAGGAAATTCTACAGTTTTGGTTTTGTGATGGGAAAAGCTCTTTTTCATGTATGAAGGTAGGTGCTCAGGTAGATCACTACGGTAGAGATCAGGTAGCTAACTCAGGCTAGTGTCTAGGTAACAATTGGGTAGATCACTGGGGCTTTAAAGCTCAAAAGGAGCCCTTTGAATTGAGCCTGAAATGAAACAAGCAACCAATGCAAGTTGAATAACAGTCCACTCTCTGTATAGCAAGCCCTAGTTAGAAATCTGGCTGCTGCATTTTGAACCGATTAAAATTTCCAGACACGTTCCAAAAGCAGCCCCATGTAGAACATCTCACAGTAGTCTTTGCTTGAAGAAAACCTAAGGGAATAAGAAAAACAACCCAAAAAAACTGCAGAGAAGTAGGCTCTGAATCCTAGGAAACATAGACTCATAGGATTGGAAGAGACCTCCATAGCCATCCAGGCCAACCTGACTCTGCCATACAGGAATACGCAATCAAAGCACTTTTGACAGGTGGCCATCTCTTTAAAAATCTCTGGAAAAGGTGACTAGCACAATCTGAGGCAGCATATTCTGCTGTTGAACAGAAGGATGTTCTTCCTAATATTCAGATAAATGTATTTTCCTTCAGCTTGAATATGTTCTAATCTTTGGAACACTATAAAACAAGCTTGCTCCCTCCTCAATGTGACATCCTTTCAAATATTTAAGCATGACTATCAGGTCCCTCTTAACCTTCTCTAAGTTCAACATCTCAAGTACTGGAGCTGATGCCTTGTAGTCTAAAAGGGGGCGATTCTGTCAGTCCTTCACTTGTTTCTGGTTTTCATCTCCACTCATTTCTTTCCATTGTCCATACTGATGGTGGCTGGTTTAGCTTGAGTTTAGATCATTTGGAGAGCCACTTTGGAGGCATCTATGCAATAGAATTAAAGCAGTTTGACATCACTTTAACTACTATGATTCAATGCTATGGAATCATGGGAGTTGTAATTTTATAACATCTTTACCTCAACCTCTGAGGATGCCTGCCATAGATGTGGCTGAAACGTCAGGAGAATGATCTCAATGAATAGTTCCAATATGGCCCCTTTCCACATAGAATCCCAACATGTAACAATGGAATCCACTATTGGATGCCTCACAAGTAATACCAAACAAGTGATGCCATAGGTTGCAAGAACATTTTATATGCAAAATAAAATGTGATGCACAAAGTGAAGCAACTTTCTGCAGACTTTTGCTTAAGTGACTTTGGCGGTTTACAGTCTATTTCCTATTAGGGACCCCTACTCTGCAAGAAGGCATCACAGATTTCTAACAAGGAATCAAGTACAGTAGAGTCTAGCTTATCTAATATAAACAGGCCGGCAGAATGTTGGATAAGCGAAAATGTTGGATAATAAGGAGGGATTAAGGAAAAGCCTATTAAACATCAAATTACGTTATGATTTTACAAATTAAGCACCAAAACATCATGTTTTACAACAAATTGACAGAAAAAGCTGTTCAGTAACATTATGTAGTAATTACTGTATTTACAAATTTAGCACCAAAACATCACAATATATTGAAAACATTGACTACAGAAACATTGACTACCAAAAGGCAAACTGCGTTGGATAATACAGAACGTTGGATAAGCGAAGGTAGGATAAGCGAGACTCTACTGAACCTTCACCAGGTTCTAATTATTTTAAAAAATTTATAGCAGGACAGGACAGCTATGTGTTTGTATGTATGTGCTTTTAACCTACCTGTCAACTTATGGCAACCCCATGAATTTCATAGATTTTTTTTAGGGCAAAGAATACTCAGAATATCTGTTCCTTCCTCTGAAATATAGCCTACATCACGACGTTTGTTGGCAGTTTTCCATCAAAGTATTAACCAAGCATAAGTATGCCTAGCTTCAAAGATCAGACAGGATCTGGTGCCTCAAGGGCAGTTTTGTCCCCATTTAAAACAGAGTAGTGGTTAGGTAGGTTCTGGGTTAGAGAGGATTTCTCTATTTATCTATTTAAACCATGGATGGACAATTTGGGTGGGTCTGGGACCAATTTCTACCCCTGGAAGTATGTGGGAACCTATCAAATACTGGAGGAGAATGATTTAAATTGGCCAGGTATTCTCTTCTGATTTTGAGCAATTGCTATGTTTTGATATGTAACCTTTTTAGATGACAGATTGCAGCTGTCAGAGGTTTCCAGGAGAGGCAACGCATTCTCTTTTTTGTGGTAGAGGGAAGAAAAAGGACAGGCTGGGAATCTGAAGGGTCTGTGGCCAGAAACAGACTTATAATTTCTCTTCTCCCGCCCCTCAATTTAAGCTCATAATGTAGTATTTCTGTCAGAGGAGACTAAGCATCTGTCTTGTGGCATGTAAATCTCTGGTGTTCTTCAGCAGAGAATACAAAGCCCTTTTAAAAAATGAATTCAGATGGATATGCCTTGATACCATTCCTATTTTTTTTTCTTTTAGAGAAAAGATATTCCAAAGCTCTAGCTTGACCTAGAAGCTGCGCTCCCAAATCCCAGAAGGGCAGTGGGCAGCTGCAGTTACTCAGCTAGGAGTGGAGAAATGCACACTACATATGCACTCCTCTCTTTTAATATTCTTCGTGGTCCATGGCATTCACCCCTTGTTGTGTGGCCTGACAAGAACCAGGCTAAAATTAAGAACTTGTTTTACTCCTAGAATTTCAGAGAGGAGGCCACAACTCAGACAGAAAAATGTGTGTTTTTATGCAGAAGGTCTCAGGTTCAATCCTTGTCATCTCCAATTAAAAAGATTGCTTAGGTAACGGGTGCCAGGAAAGGCATCCGACTGACTCTGGTGTAAGCTACTGCCAGATGGCAATATTGGAAAAGATGGACCAGCCATCAGGTTTGGTGTAAGGCATCTTTATACGTTCAATGGAATAAAATTGCCTTTCGTTCTAGATCACCAGTTTAAAGGCTTTTTTAGGCCGTGGCTAAGATTTTCAGAAAAACCAAGCAGACAGGTCACAGCAGCTCATTACTTGAGGTAACCCCATCTCTCTGTATCTTTAGAAACGGTCAGATTAGAAACGGGTCTTTCTGTAAAGATCAAGATTTCTCCAAATACACAAGGCAATAGAGACAGACAGATAGGGGTTTTATATAATTCTTTCTCTCCAGCTAGCTCTATTGTTCAGAGGCTACAGTGGCAGAGCTATCGTGGTTATATAAAAATCTATCTGCCTCTATAGCTCTCCTACCCAGATAGCAGGCTACGATATGGCACACACACACAAACACCCTGTGCGTGGGCTCCTTTTCCAGCTCCTTCCATGCATTGCACATTTGTGCAGTGACACCTCCAGACTTGTCACCCTTTGACAAAAACGAGTATCTGCCATCACTGCCTCATCCACAAACCAAATCCTTGTTTGGAGCCTCCTGGTTCCAAACATTCTTGAATCTTCCCTATTCTGAATGAGGCTATCCTATGAGGTATGAACCACAGGTGGTGTATTTGGGATGCAATAAGAGAAAGGGGAACCACAGATCCTTTTTTTCTCTAAGGAAACTGGCAAGAGGGAATTGCACACTCCCCAAGAGGGGAGTAAACAAAACAAAGCAAATTAAGAAACTTACTTCTATTTATGGGGGATGGGTTAAATGAATAATGTGGCGGAGCCTACACCCTATTTAAAAGATGAATCGGCAATTCACTTTCTATTTTGCCCAGGAAAGGGGCAACTTATGGAGTGCTGCAAAAAGAACTGGGAAGTGTGAGGTTCCAGGACTGAATCATGCCCACTTTTGCCCTCAAATAGTTGCACAATAGAACTGGTAGTTGATGGAAATATCCACCAATAAATCCATCCTCATGGTCTTAGATGGCTCCTGTTCATTTCGGGAAGGTAAACACACGAAGCCATTTCCTGGTGGATTATGTCACAATGGTGAGATTTCATGTTTGCTGCAATTCTGTATGCACTAAAGTATGACTGTTAATCTTTTCTTAACTTTTCTAGAAAGACATTTATATGTAAAAAAAATTGACTGGCCAAAGAGAGATGGTCATAATGGTTTCGACTTCTTCTGTTCTAAACAAAACAGCTGGGGTTTATTGAAATATCCCCAACTAGGGTTAAAATAAAAATGGAAGTTGAAACATACAGAAATCTATCTCTCTTTTGTCAACACTTTTATATACATACATATTACCCATATAAGCCCTGGCATGTGGATTCAGATGTAAACCCCACTGAGTTCAATGGATCTTATTCCCAAATAAATGTGTACAGCAAAGATTAGGACTATGGGGATATGTACATTCTAGAACAGGCATGGTCAAACTTCAGCCCTCCAGGTATTTTGGACTTAACTCCCACAATTCCTAATGGCCTCGGACCCTTTCCTTTTCCCCCTCAGCCGCTTAAGAATCATTTCAGTTGACATCACTTTAACTTCCGTGGCTCAAGGCTATGAATCCTGGGATTTTTAGTCTGATAAGGACCAGCATTGTTTGGCAGCAAAGACTAAAGATTTTGGGTTGTTGTATGTTTTCTGGGCTGTATGGCCATGTTCCAGAAGTTTTCTTACCATCTTGATCAAAGCCTTGGTTGTTAGTTGTAGCGACAATCAGATCTCCATCCGTGGAAGTGCATGTTCAAGAACGGTTCCATCATACATATGCATGAATTAAGTCTGATTATGTCAAGTTAAGCTAGCTGTCCAGCCAGTACCACCAGCCTTGTTCACTAGGACAAGTTTTAGTCACAGTATAATTTCATCAGCATGTCCTATTTTTGCTTGAACATTATGGCCATTTTGATAGCAATCCATCAATACAATATAAACAATAGGAAGAGTTGTTCAATTTTAAAGAAATAACAAATCTAATTTGATATAAGCTTTCCATGAACTATAAAAGGTATAGAAATTTTAGCTGTGATGTTCCTCGTATTTTTGTAACACCACTCAAAGAGTAAATAGTAAATGAAGCTTTTCTGTCTTGTGTCGTTGCATGCTTTCAAGTCATTTTGGATATATGGCAACCATAAGGTGAACCAAAGGTTTTCTTGGCAAGATTTGTTCGGAGGGTGGTTTGCCTCAGACTTGGAAACTGAAAGAAGATGACTTGCCCAAGATCAACCACTGGGTTAGGATCCACGATAGCACAATGGGTTAAACCCTTGTGCCGGCTGAACTGCTGACTTGAAGGTTGGATTGGTGATCTGAAGGTTGGCGGTTTGAATCCGCAAGATGGGGTGAGCTCCTATCTGTCAGCTCTAGCTTGTGGGGACAGGAGAGAAGCCTGCCAGCAGGGTGGTAACACATCCAGGCGTCCCCTGGGCAATGTCTCTGTAGATGACCAATTCTATCACACCAGAAGCTACTTGCAGGATGTTTCTCAAGTTGCTTCTGACACAATTTTAAAAAACCATTGGGTCTCCATTGTTGAGGAAGGATTTGAACCTTGTTCTCCAGAGTTATAGTCCAGTGCTCAATCTACTGCGTCATGTTGGCTCTCTCTGTCTGACTTTTGTATTATTTTTATACCAATGGTCAATTCACATCACCTTTTTCTTGTAACGTAATATTACATTCCCCTTTTTCACATAATTTAGCATTTTTGGCTGGTGGAGAGATAGAGCCCTGCTGGAAAGCTATCTTTTCATCTTAGAAAACAAAACATAATGATTGGTGAGTAGAAAGGGGAATAGCGTTGACCCTGGCTTTTCTGGCAGCAAACCTGAAAGAAAAAAAATTCTTAGCTCGCTGCATTGGTGTGTGTGTGTGTTTTTTTGACAATCTTTCATGCAAAAGGGTACTTATATATTATAATTTTCTTCATAGTAATGTTTAGCTATAGAATCTTTTCTCTCATGTTCTTCTCTTTCTTCCATTTTGTGTCTCGATTTCTTTTTGGATTGCAAATACTTTTTTACTGCAGGAACTCACCTGTTTTGCACATTTAGCGCATCACCAATATGCTAGAATTTTAAACTGCTTAACCAATAAATAACAGCATCATGGGGATAATAATAATAATAATAATAATAATAATAATAATAATAATAATAATAATAATAGCTTTATTTTTGTATTCCCCCCCCCCCCCAATCTCCCCAAGGGGACTTGGGGCAGCTTGCATGGGGACCAAGCCCAACAATATACAATAAAATACAACAACATAAAATACATTCCAATTACAAAAAAATAATATATCAGAACTATGAAATCACAACATCACACAATAAAAGCATAGCCAGAAGCCAAGGGTGACATAATGGCACTCAAGATCAACGTCAAGACTCAGGATGCATCTACATTGTAGAATTAGTGTGGTTTGGCACCACTTTAACTGGCATGGCTCAATGCTATGGAATCCTGGAAGATATAGTTTGGGGAGGCACCAGCACTCTTTAGCAGAGAAGACTAAAACTACAACTCCCGTGATTCCATAACATTGAGCTACGGCATTTAAAGCGGTGCCAAATTAAATTAATTCTAAAATGTAGATGCACCCCTAGTTCTTGAAATATGTGAATATGGTTAAGCATGTCCTACCTGGAGCCCATTAGATTTTTTTGGGTTATACCTCCCATTATTCCTGACCATTACCCATATTGATGAAGGCTTTTGGAGCTGTCGGTTAAAACAGATTTAACAGTGAGTTGCTGTGAGTTTTCCAGGCTGTATGGCCATATTCCAGAAAAATTCTCTCCTGACATTTCACCCACATCTATGGCAGGCAATCTCAGAGGTTGTGAGGTCTGTTGGAAACTAGACAAGTGGGGTTTACATATCTGTGGAATGTCCAGGGTGGGAGAAAGAACTTTTGTTTGTTGAAGGCAAGAATGAATGAATTGGCCACCTTGATTAGCATTGAATGGCCTTGTAGCTTCAAAGCCTGGCTTCTTCATGAACCACAAATCAAGGAACATGAAAGGCACTGCAGATTAATTCAACCAGAGGAATCAGCCATAGCAGAGCACTTGATGAACCAACCTGGAAACAGCATATTATTTGAGAACACAGAAATGCTGGACCACTCTAACAACCACCATGTCAGACTACATAGAGAAGCCATTGAAATCCACAAACGTGGACAATTTCAACAGAAAGGAAACCATGAAAATGAGCAAAAATGGCTACCAGTATTTAAAAACTCTAGATTCAGGACAGTAAATAAATAGCAACACTAAAGAACCAGGGGAATTTCAGACAGGAAACAATTAGGGCCAGCTAACACCTCCCAACAAAGGATTCCCCCAGGCAAAAAGCAGCCAAGTATTGAAGCTGCAAGGCTATTCAATGCTAATCAAGGTGGCCAGTTGCAACATTCATTCACACTTGCCTCAAACAGACAATATTTTTTTCTCCCACCCTGGACGTTCCACAGATATATAAAACCCCACTTGCCTAGTTTTCAACAGACCTCACAACCTCTGAGGATGCCTGCCATAGATGTGGGCAAAACATCAGGAGAGAATACTTCTGGAACATGGCCATACAGCCCAGAAAACTCACAGCAACCTAGTTGCTCTGGCCATGAAAGCCTTTGACAACAGATTTAGAAGGCAGCTGCCCTATGGTAATACAAGTCCAATGGGAGTTTGTTGTTATACCCTATTATTTTATTTTTTCCACCTTTATAAATCATACAGCTGAAGGTGTTTGATGGATATGGTGATAGTTACAGTCCAAAAACATTTGGAAAAAAAATTGAGAAAGGTAGAGCTGAATCATTTAATATACATGAATGATTTGTAGAATTGTCATTTGATGTGTCTGCAGCGAGCTAGGAAATGTACTATGAATATATAGGTTGATAAGGTATTGCAAGATATATTCATACAAGACAAACAAGAAGCATCACGATCTAGGAGTTTTAAATGAAAAGGGAACATTTTCAAACTTCAGGCAGTGCTTACACATACCTTGCCCTTTGTCTCACATTGTTTAGCCTGAACCCAAGTTATACAGTCGGCCCTCAGTATCTACAGATTCTGTATCCATGGATACTACCATCCACACATTGATTTTTTTTACATTTTTAAAAGCACATTTTTTATTTTGCCATTTTAAATAATTTTAAAATTATTTTACTGCACCATTCAATATAATGGGATTTGAGCATCCACGGATTTTGGTATCCATGAGAAATGTGGAACCAAAACCCAGAAGATACAAGGGGCTTATTTTCATCCAGTATAAACAACTAAATGATCCATCAGTGACCAATTGATATGACTAAAACTCTCCAAATGTTTGTTTATTTATTTATTTACAGTATTTATATTCCGCCCTTTTCACCCCGAAGGAGACTCTGGGCGGATCACAGAACATAGATATGCGGCAAACATTCAGTGCAATTTATAGACAGATAAGACAGATGTTTGAACATAGAGGTAAAGTTAAAGGTTTTCCCCCTGACGTTAGTGCTCATCTCCATTTCTAAGCCAAAGAGCTGGCGTTGTCCATAGACACTTTCAAGATCATGTGGCCGGCATGACTGAATGGAGTGCCATTACCTTCCCGCCAGAGCGGTACCTATTGATCTACTCACATTTGCATGTTTTCGAACTGCTAGGTTGGCAGGAGCTGGGGCTAACAGCGGGCGCTCATTCCGCTCCTGGGATTTGAACCTGGCACCTTTTGGTCCGCAAGTTCAGCAGCTCAGCGCTTTAACACACTGTACCACCAGGGGCCTTGAACATAGATAGATAGATATATAAGCTTTTTGGAGACTTGTGCTTGGTTCCGGCCACAGAAACGAGCTGTCGCTCCATCTCCCTGTCAAAGAGCTTTGTTTGTAACTTCCTCCTTTTTTGATCGAATTGCCGGCCTTTCCCTATGGGTTCCTTAATACCTCTCTGCTTTTAAGCGGTCCCTATTTATCTACTCACATTTTGTTTTCAAACCGCTAGGTAGGCGGAAGCTGGGCTAAAGGTCAGGAGCTCACCCTGACCTGGGCTTCAAACTGTCAAGCCCAGACCATTGTTGCAAGTCTATTGGAAAGTTGTTGGAGGTGGAGGCATTGGTTGTTTTTTTATCATTCAAATGATATATCTCTTGTGCCGGACTTTTTTCTTTTTGGCAATTCTTGGCTCTAGCTGCAACATTTTATATTCCTACACTCAAGTGAGATCCTTTTGAATTTCTAGATGTCTTGGATCAAAAAAACTCTGGTTTTTTTCTCTCTTTTTATTTTTTTAGAGTTACAGTTCATTACTGCTTCAATGGAATGACACTTTTGCACTGTAACAGCTCTTAAGATTTTTTTTAAAGATATAGGGTGTATCTACACTGTAGAATTAATGCAGTTTTACCCCACTTTAACTGTCATGGTTCAATGCTATGGAATCATGGGAATTGTAATTGTACAAACTCTTTAGCCTTCACTGCCAAAGTGATGTGAAACTGTTTCAATTCTACAGTGTAGATCAGGCATGGGCCAACATCGGTCCTCCAATTGTTTTAGATTGCGACTCCCACAATTCCTAACAGCCTCAGGCCCCTTCCTTTTCCCCCTCAGCCCTTAAGCTTAAGCGGCTGAGGGGAAAAAGGAAAGGGCCTGAGGTTGTTAGGAATTGTGGGAGTTGAAGTCAAAAACACCTGGAGAGCTGAAGTTTGCCCATATCTGTTGTAGATGTACCCTTAGAGAATAAAATTCGCCTTGCAGACCACAATGCCACCTTGGAAGACAAAACATTTGGAAGAGTCCGTACACAGATCCAAGAAGCCTGGGGTAGTAAAAAACCTTGCAAAATCCAGGGAATTATTCTGTAATAACTCTACTCTCTTTAATCTGGAAATGCCAAGAGGGGGAAAATATGTCAAATGCTGCCACTTTATATTGAGTTATTTACTGTAAATATTACAAATTACAAAACATTACGATTAAATCCTCTAAACTCTGTTCATCTATATTCACCCTGGCTCCATTATCCAGATGTCTTGCATTTGAATTTGTAATCTGATTCTCTCTCTTTGTCTTCTGTCCCCCCTCCTCCCCTGCAATAGCGCTTTGCTCTCTAGACAGCCTCCTTTGGTATACTAAATTCAACATCCTTTGGGTTCATGGAGGGGCAAAGAGACCTCTGAAAGCAAAAACAGATAATTGACAAATATGTTTCAGAATATCAACCCCCCCCCCCCCCCAATAATAGAGACATTCATATACTCTAGCTTGTTATAGAGAGCTGTGTATAATAGCATTATCTCTAGGACTCCCAGCTTTAATCGGTTTGATAGGGAGATTAATCAATTCAAGATTTTATTGATTAAAACTGGTGCAGGGTGGGTTCATCCTATTAACCAGTAGCAACAAATTTCAAATTGGCCAGGCTGGGAATTAAGGCCAGTCAAGTGGCTTTTGGAAGCTCTTTGGATATTCTGTGTTCCAGATAGAATGGAAAGGAACTGCCAATGCTATCTAATGGTGAGAATCAGCATTTATTTATTATTAAGTGGATAATAACATTGAATTTGATCAGAGTGATTTGCTTAAATTTCCTTGATGAATTTGTCAATTAAATGGCAGACTATTATTCCAGAACAAGAGTGTTTAAACAGACAATATTGACTATATGGCTATGGAATATAGTTACAGATACCTACATACCTGTGTGTGTGTGTCATTCTAGTTTGTGCAAAATTGGGTGCACCTTATACCAATATTCCAGGTTTTACCCAAAACATTTTGGTTACTGACGTAAAAGCCCAAATAGTACCCCCCTCCCCCCACAAATCATGGTGATTCAGACACTATTCTTGCCCTCATTTGTTTTCCATGACATCTCATGATGCCCAGTGAAGCAGGTTGCTTCACTTTTAATGACAAAGGGAAATTGGGGTTCTAGTGTGCCTCTAAAGCAGTGGTTCCCAACCATTTTTTGACCAGGGACCACTTTACCAGGAACCACTCTCCAATGTTAGTACCAAAAGGGTTATGAATCAGTTTTTGGTTAACTTTAGATTTGGTTTGGTTATTTGGGGTGTTGCTTCAGAAAATTGCATTGCATAGACCACATCAGCTTCAGTTTCTGATACGAAACATATACCATTCACTAGTTGCCGTCTGCTTGCCCACAGAAAATCATATTTAATAATCTAGAGCTGATGCAGACCAAAGGTTGGGAACCACTGCTCGAAAGCATACTGTGATAGAGAACACTTGCTTTTGATTTCATGAGGATGGAATCACTCAATAGCAAGAAAAAGGCACAGGAACAATTCTTCTTTATGAGAATGTTGTGTATTCTGAGGCTCGAACTGAAAATAATCCTGGGCATATTCTAGGATTAAGATTCTTGAAAAATACCTGACTCAATCTAAACCGTAAGATCTAAATCCTATATAAATCATTCTTGCTTAAGCAAATCTGCATGTCTGTCTGTTCCTCTATGCATCCTTTCCCTTATCTGCTTTCCTTCCATTCATTAGTTATTGCATAGAGTCCTATCTGCTCGCAGTCTCATTATCTGTCTTTCCATCCATCACACCATGCACTCACACTGTGCAATTGTCTCCTACATTTCATGTTTTTTATGTTAGTGAATTTGTTCTTCAAGTATGGATTCTCATGTAGCCAGAATGGCACCATCTATGCACAAGAAGGTGATATCAGAGGTAGCTAGGGAAAGAGTCCTGAGGTTTGTAGAAAGATCAAAATACTTCTAAAACCCCTAGGGGCAACCATTTCCCCCTAAAAATAGCACAGTGAGTATTTAGGATGCTCAGTGGCATGGAATGCTGGCTGCTTTGTGGTACTGGAAAGGGACAGAAAATTGGTGTTTTGGGTTGGGCTTGGCATGGTGTCTCTTGGAATGGGTCATAGTTGACCGATTGAAATCACAAGGACTGCACACCTATTGTTGCATGTCCCCTTTGTGCATCTTTATTTATGTTTGTGTGTTTACTCATTTGTAAGGGTGTTTAGGATTGGAAACCCCTTCCTCATCTTTTCTCTAAGTCTTCCTTTCGTTCTCATCCTTGTTTAAATATTGCTGTCTCACTCATTATTTATACCTTTCATATTTGTCTGTCTTCCAGCTCATCTATCCATCAATCCACTAGTAAATATTTCTCAGCCCGATCCATCCTCATAAATACCTCTCTGTCTCCAGCTCTCCATAGTTCCACTGGGTCCATCTGTCTTCTCTCTCTCCATCTGCACCCAAATGATCAGGCATTTTGAGGTGGGAGAGTTTGCTCCATGGTTTTTCTTTCCCTCCCCTCCTTTAAGGGAAGCCTGAAGTAGCTAGAAGTGGGATTTGCCTCTTGAGATTGTGGGAGCTCGTATTCGCACAGGGTGCGTATATGTCTCAAACACTGCTTTTCTCCATACCTGCATTCCCTTCCCCAAACAGCTGCAATGCAGGAACAATTGTGTGAGTGGTGGAGACAGACGTGGGCTTGCTTGCTGTATCGCTCATTCTTTCTCTCTTATTTTTTTTCCAATTTCCAACAAAAGGCATAACTCATGTCAACTAGGGTGGTTTATGGACTGCAGGCAGGAGGCTGGGCTGGGGTGAGAGGTGACGTGCAGTCCGGGCTTGCTGGTTTAAGAAGGCTATATTCCTCTTGTGCACAGAGACAGTGCTTAATTGCAACCAAGGTATTGATTTCAGACCAGTTTGTAGGCGTTAGCTTTTGTCGTGCAACACTGAAATGACAGTGAATAATAATTAGTCATAATTTTATATGATAATGTTCCATATCTCTGTGGTTCCCTAAACTCTCTATCCTTTATCTGAGAGAGGGAGAGATGTTAGAAAGGAAAGGCTAAGAGATAGGTTTACATTAGGTAATGTGGCAACCCTTCATACACGCTCCCAGTGCCCCTTCATTCTGGGAGATACAGGCAATAATATTAGGACTTCTTAATGTTTTTGTGACAACAACTTTTGCTACAATTTTCAGCCCCACTTTTGGCATAACTGCTCTGCCTAGCAACCACAAAGCAAACCATGTTGTATTTTAATGGGCTCAAATTTGGAGCAAATTTTAAGAGGAAAGGTGAAAAGTAACACATGTTTGCCTACCTTTCATCTCTGTGTCTGTGCTTCCATGCACATTCCTGTTTTCCATTTTCTGAATTGGTTGCCAGTATGAAAGAGTGCCCTGAGCATGTACAGAATGCCCATTTCTTTTCCCCAAGCCATCTGTATATTCAGCGTTATCTATGAAGCTTCCAGAGGAAAGTTTGAGTCTTTAGTATGTCTCCCTTTAGAAATCAAGCACCAAACATACAAGTGAATTATGTGAAAAATGGCAGCCAGATGCCCTTTTCCTGCATACCATCATTGATATACATTCTCTTTGAGATGGAGAAATCCAAATATGCATATTCCATGAATGCCCTATTTCACACTCAGACAGTCCTATTCTTCCTAAGACATAGAAAGGAAAGCTTGCAATTGCACGCTCTACAAGTGTGCTGTCGTGCACCCTAGTGTGCACAATCTGTCACAACAAGCGCTTTGATCTAGTGTGATATCAAGTCCCACATCAGGTGCTTGCAGAATCTGGAAATACATGATAACATATAGTTTTAAACGCAGGGAGAGGAATAGGGAGGATAAGGTGGCTGAAGCTGCAGCTGGGTTTTTTGTTTGTTTATTTGTTTGCACACAGACACACACCATCAAGCCTCCAAGAATAACTACACAGATCACTTGCAAAAGGATAGATTCCTGATCAAAGGCGACACTATACAATGGGAGGTAATTGGCTCAATATACACTGTAGAAGGAAAGCACAGCTTAATCTGGAAAACATTACCTTTTGACCTGGCTCAGAAATATCTAGATAGCACACAAAGGCATCCTTCTAGGTGTCCTGCATAGTATGTTTTCAACATATGAGTGCTTGTGTTTTGTTTAAATCACAATGTCCTAATTTTCTACCTTTATGGAATCTTTTTGTACCACCTGCCCTCCAAGGTCTTGGCTATAGGTCATAAGGGCAGTACTTGTAGGTAAAAGGTTTCTAGCTTTAAACTGTAGGGATTGGGGTTAAAGGGATCAGACCTCTTAACCCAAATATTCACCCAGTGTGAATTGAGGATGTGCTCCAGACACCTTAGGAACTGCCTATGGCAGGAAGAAGTTGAGTTGTAGTGGGTGACCTGCCCTTTCAGAAAATATTTCTTATTGATATCAAAACGAACAATCACACGTTAATTTCATGCATATTAATACAGTATTTTAAAAGAATAGAGCTGACTACCACATTCCAGAGCATCAAATGCTCTTTGAAAAGCTTCTGACTGAAAGTAGTTCTGTATTTTCTCATCCTAAAACAGAACAAAATTGCTGCATTAGAAAGGACTGAGAAATTGTCCAGACGAGGCATGTTCTATAAATTCCAGTGAACCTCAATAAAAAACCAAGGTTCTCTGAAACAGTGGATTAAAGGAAGACTAAATAATAAGAAAGGCTTGGGCATTAAAATAATGGCAAATCTGGTAAAGAAGAACCAACTACATGATGAAAAATGTTTTCTAGGATCCAGAGCCAGCCTTACTACTTGTCCTGAGTACTGTGTAACAGTTGTCACTGTCTATCAGTTTGGAGCATTATTAAAGATAGGCAAACGTTCGGCTATTTAATTTATCACCATCACAATCATCATCCAGTCCAAGGATATGTTAATTGAGTCTCCATTCTGGGCATTGAAACATCTTGCCAATTGGCTATTTTTGGTGTGTCCAAAGTAATGTGCTGTGAACATTTCTGCCACACAGTAACCAGATCCTGGTGGCAAGATGTAGACAGATGAACCTGCCATCTCTATGCTATTCTGTCTTCAAGAGGTCCTCAGGAGAACCTGATGATGGGGAAAAGAAGTACTGGGGGAAACCAAACTAATTTTTCAACCTTTTGGCATGAGCAGGATTCTACCACTGCCTCCACCCCCATACCAATTCTCATTCTGCCTTTGTTTTCATTGCCTTGCATCTTTGTCTCCCTTCTTGTTGCCATTGCTGTTTTAAAGATAGTTGTTCCACCATTGCTGTCAGAAACCTGTCAAAGAACGTGCAGGCAGAGAACTTGCTTTAATGAGGATATCTTGCTTGTCTGTGTCTAGATGCCTGCTAGATGTTCCAATAAGCATCCACCTCAAGTGTGTACAGGATTATAATTTGCGGCAGGAGGGAGAGGGTAGTTGACGCTTCCCATTAGATTGGTAGAGTCCCTCGGTATTGCAATTTCCTCATCTTTGCAAAAACCGTGCAGGATTGCTTGGCTGTAAGTGAAGACTGAGGCTGAGGATGGTAAGCAAGGGAATTGGCCATATGACATAAACCTCTCAATGTATCCTCAGACGTAGGAAGGAATCACGGGATTTGTAAAGGCCAGAGGGTGCGGGACAAGGCAGGCCCAGGGAGAAGATTGGGGGTGGGTGTACATAAGCCATTAAACTAAGTGGCTCTGTATTTGGGCAGCTGTGTCTTTTTTTAGCCTGTTATTTTGAATGCTGGGTTCTCCTCAGTCAGCCAGGGGAATGGAGTGGAAGCCGGGGACGCTGAACATAGCAATTGCTTGCTATCTGTTGCCGCTGCCATATATGTGCAAGAATAATACTCATTATACTAATCTCTATAGATTCCAAATCAGCTGGCATGGCTGTACTATATATCAAGGGACTGTTTGCCTGGCACTCTGTGGAGTCTTTTCTCCTTCCCATTGTTTTTCCTGGGCTTTAGTCCCTTCAACTAAAGTTAGAACCTCCTTGATCCTGGCTCATCCACATTCCATGTCTGAAGAAACCTGACAATGCTTAAGTAAAGTTTGCTAGGGCTATAGAAAACTGACTACCAGGTTATTGTCCACCTTGTAATGCTTTTGTCTCCTTTTCTAAGAGCTTGAGGTTTTATAGGTTTCGTGTCCCTTATCTAAAATGCTTGAAACCAGAAGTGATTTGGATTTCTGATTTTTAAAATTGTTTTGGAATATTTGCACGTATTGTATATAATGCCATACTCAGGAGGTGGGACCCATGTCTAAACACAAAAATAAGTTGTTTTATATACATAGCCTGAAGGTTATTTTATACAAAATACTTTAAAATAATTTTGTGCATAAATTAAAGTTAGGGTATGTTGAACTATTTGGAAACAAGGATGTCAGTATCTCAGCCTGCCGAGTGGATGGATTTGGAGGATTTTAGATTTCTGGATAAGGGAAACACAGTCTATAGAAACTGCAAAACCTAGTTTTCTGATTTAAGACTTGGTTTGTAATCCATTAATCCAAATTAGCCTGTACACAAAGACCTAAATCTCAGTCTTTGCTCATTAGGTTTCTCTTGGGGTTGGGAATTGGCTCCAACCAGCCTTTGTGCTTTTACCCATATCCTACTAGCTCTTTCCATCCTCACGTGATAGATCTCATGAATCTTGACTTTAAAGTATGTCCTTGGAGTTGGGACCTGATCCTGAAATGGTGGGGTGACACACCATTCTCTACTCAGAAGTTGACAATATCATAGTCATAACTTTACTGTTTCTGCTTTAAAAAAAACTGCCAGAAACTCTGTGACGAGTCACATGGTCAGTAGCTCTCTGCAAAGTGCAGGCACACAGATGAAGAGGAAAAGCTTCACCTGTTGATTTTTTGCTCACAATGGCAGTTTATTTTTAAAAGATGCCATTGTTCAAGTCCTTGGAAGTAGAAGCGTGGCCGCTTTATGTGGTGCATCACCTTCAAAGCTGAAGGAGGGAAGCAAAAGACCAGGACTCTGACTTCTGGGGTCGTGGAGAGCGAAAAAACAAAAAATGATATATACAAAATATGATGTTTGTTGCTAAATATCAACATATCCAAGTCTGTATGCAGCAACATTAGTATGATTCAGATATGGCAAAACACCAGATATAACTTCGGGCCAGAACTACTATGCTGTACTAGCAGTCGTAACATATTTGGTTTTCGGGAAGACCAGAGGGGAGCCCAATCATGGATCTTTCCGTGGCCCATTGCCAAGTCTCTGTGGTCCTTGATCAACTTCTAAGGTTCTCAACCTTTGCTCCTGCAGCTATTTTGTACTTCAGCTCCAGAAGCCTCCACCAGTTCAGCCAATGGTGATGGATTCTGGAACGGAGGTTCAAGAAATCTGGAGAAACAAAGGTTGACAATTGCCCCTCTATATGAACAGACAGACACAATCCATTTTAACTCCTTGTGCATCCAAACCAGTACCTGATCGCTGTTGTATTGCTATCTCACTGGCTGGAAAGCAGCTTAGTCACTCTGGATCGACACAGCCTGGCTGGCCAAAGAACCAATCACACTTGAAGGAGAATTGTGGTGTGAGGCTTTCAGGCATGTAAATGAGGGAATTGAAAGCAGCCAGTCACACTGCAAGGGCAACCCTGGGAAAGTCCTCATATTGAGATGAGGGAAGGGTGAGCATCCAATCTAGTGTGTAAACAGATTTACAAGGGACCCAGTGCAAATGGGGAGACTGCCAATCAAATATGAATAGTTGGTAAGCAAGCTGTTTGGAAGGCTGAATGGCTTCTTAGCTCTGTTCTACCTGGCAGGATGGGGCTTTTGCTCTGATAGGATATGGTGGGCAACCCCAAACAGACTAAGGACTGCTATTTCACAACAAGCCCCTCTTCATAAACCATATTAGGCCTGGAAATGCAATTAATAAATCCTGTTGATAACAGTGCTGGGGTTTGGATCCAGGAATACAGTAGATACCAAAATCTATGGATGCTATAGTCGTATCGTATACAGTGTGGTAGTAAAATGATACATTTCAAATAAATCAAAATCAACATTTGGAATTTTAAAAAAATATTTTCAAGTCATGGATGATTGAATCCATGACTGCAAAATCTGTGGATATGGAAAGCTGTCTGTAATCCAGAAGTCATAAGAGATTACGTACTTAGTTTTTACTTTCCCTTTCCCCCTCCTCTTTTATTTGTATGAGGGAATTTGGGTTTTAGGGCTCCTGCCTTGTTTTAAGTGAAAACTGAGCTGGAGAATCCTAAAAATGTTTTTAGTCATTTTAAAATTAATAACAATAATACACGTTATTTATATTCTGCCCTTCTCACCTAGGGGACTCAGAGCGGATTACAGTATTTACATACATAGGTAAACATTTAATGTCCTTACAATCACAGATACAGTGAGACACACAAACACAAACAAAGGCAAAGTTTCTCTTTTCATTTCCGGCTTCTGGAGTCAGACTCATCTCTGGCTTCTGGGAGGTGCTTTTTCTCCATTTTCAAGTCGAAGAGCCTGCGTTGTTATTGCCTGATCGTGTGGCCAGCAAGATCTCCTGAAAAATATCCTTATTATCCGCACGACTTTGAATTGTTACTTTTTTCTGATAGGGGTCTACTTGGGAGTTTTCTAGAAACTGCAGTTGAAAAAAGCAACTTGTGTAAGTTCTGGCTATATGTGAGTAACTACAAATGCCGAATCCTGTTTAAGCACATGTGAAGCAAACATAGATTGCAGAGGCCTAGGATTGAGTCCTCTCTCTGATGGTGGCCTTGAACACACCACATCTCATTGTCACCCATTTCAAAGGCTCAATTTAAGAAAAATATGCTTATCTTTATGTATACTGACCTTTTGTACTCTTTGAACTAAGGATGGAATGACAATGTGATTGATAAATAGACAGATTCCATTCCTCTGGTCATTTGGATAGCCTTTTTCCTTCTTCCCAGCTACATCTTTTGGAATCCTTGGAAAGGGGAGAAAGAGATAGCATCGTGAGCAGAATGTTCCCAGATTTTGAGAGTGCCAGAAGGCACCGACTGAATGACAGTAGATAGATGGCTTCATAAGCACCCTGTGGCTGCCTCTGAACCTTCTAGATCTTGCAACTATGAGAGATGGATGAGCTGTGCATCTGACCCAATAAGGCTGGTTATCTGTTCTCACAAAGAAATGACCTTGGCCTGCATCTTCTCTCGTGATGCAAATGAGCAAATGTAGGATGCTAAGCTTTAAAGGTAGGTTAATTACCTGAGCTAGCCGGGAGGAACAGAGAACACCAAAGCAAATCATCTTGGCAAGCCTCCAGGCCTGGGCGGAGCTTCTGGCCATATGGCTCAGCAAGCCAATAATGAGAAGAGCCAATAGACTCATTATAGAATCCTTGCATATAAATGAATATGTTGAAAAGCTGAGACTGACTGGTTGAGTTTGGGCTATGACGTCTTGGCACATGGCCTCTAGAAAGCCACAACCCAGCTGGGTTCTGCTCTTTCCTTAGATGAAGAGGATACTTTGCAGTGCAATATATTCTGCTTTGAATTTCATGACAGAGGAACAGCAAGATATAAACCAAAATCAGTGTCACTATAGCATTGTTTGAAAATGAGTGTTATCTATTCTGATAGCCTCTAATTGTGGTACTTTGCCAGGTTTCCCATTCAGTCTTTTGTGAATCTAGTATAGGATGCATCAACAGTGTAAAATTACAACTTTAACTGCTGCAACTCAGTGCTATGGAATAATGAGCGTTAGTTTTGCAAGGTTGGTTGTCTTCTTCGTTGCCTTCTCCATTGCTACCTCACCAAACTACAACTCCTGGGATTCCATAACATTGAATCTATAGTATCAAACTGTATTAATTCTACAGTGTAGATGCACCCTAAAAAAATGAGTTTCTTGTTGAGTGATTGAGAAAAAAAATGAAATTAATGAAAAATCTTGCCATGGCCCATTTATATTCTCTACATGGCTGTCACTTTTCCTCAGTTTATACATGTGGAGAAATATTTTGTTTCTCTTTGACTATAGTGGGGAAGATTTCCAGCTTCATGGCACATAGGCAAGTGTGTATCCACTAGCTCATTCTCAGTTTTCTCTGTGTGTGTCTGTCTCTTTCTCTCTAGCTCTTTAATATCTAGCTGTCGTATTGCCTTTTCTTCTGCAAAGAGGAAGGACACGTCAGAAGACTATATTTGGTGTCCTGCTAGCCACTTGCTCCTATAATTTCCCTGGCTGGTCTGATTCATCCATTGGACAGTGAGGTGGCTTCCTCAGGGAGCATATTTTCAGTGTCGTGAAAAGGCCACAAAGAGATTTCTCTGATTTATTTCATTATTGTTTTTTTTTATTGCCAGAAATGAGTAGAAGTGTCTGAGTCCTTTTATTTCATCTTTGGATAGTATATACCTTGGTATGAGGGTGTGTGTCTTCCAGCTTTGGATAGTACGTATTTTGATATGAGAGGATGGGACTATTTACTCCTCTATCTCAGGCATCAAATCTTTGGGGGCTTCTTCTTTTCACAGGATTTTTAAGGCCATTAGTGCCAGGGCTGGAAAACTATCCTAGCCCGAACCCTTCTCTGTAGGATAAGTTGTGGCTGTTTTCTTTTGTTTTTCTTTTTGTCCTCAGCAACCAGGGCTGGTTATTTTGGGGATAATGGTTTTCCTGGAAGGAGAAAAGGAATCTGATAGCCTCTTGAAGTGATGTGGTACTGCCCTCTCTCTGTTTCTGCACGCAGGCACCCACATGAGTGCTCACCCACCCACCCACAAAATACACCACATAGGAGTGTGAGTGGTTGCTTTTTTTGTGTGCATGTGTTATTATGTCACTGTTCCAGCTCGGGTAGCTGTGACCTTGGACAAAAGGAGAATGCGATGAGAGAGCGCTTCGTCACACGCTGCCCTCCAGGAGACAGAGTCAGGCACCCATCCAAATTCCAGCTTTCTGCCTCCCTCCAAATCCCTTTCTCCATTTCCTTTAACCCATGGCAAGGGGACAGCTTTCTTCGATGCTGCGTTGGCCTCCGCACCCTTCAGATGCCAGCCTCCTCCAGCTCTGTGAAGCTGCGCAAGTGGCATGCGCTCTCCCCCTTGAGGGACTTTCCAAGTGGCTGAACCATCTTCCTCTGTCTTGTCGCCTCAGGTTAAATCAAGTTTTGGGGGGAACTGCCTTTATATAAGATGAAATGTGGCATCTCTACTGAAAAGAGAGGACTTTTAGCTCTGCTAGTTGGCACAAGGAACCATGGGATATCAAATAGAAAATGAAGGTTTGGAGGACAGATTGACAGCAACTTTCATTTTTTAATACTAAGGCTTACACATATGGGGTGGCAAACCTCTGTTTTACCTTCACACTGGGGCATTGGCACTCTGGATTTAATACTTTTCCCCATACAAAAAAGCCAAACACTGTGCTCGTAAAAACAACTTTCGGTTTTAGCCATACTTTCTTTTATAACATTTTTTTCAAATTGGAAAAAATATTTTCCCCTTATGTGAAAAACATTCAATCATACCATTTAACTCCTACCATTGGAATCTGGTAAACCATTCACACTGCAAAATTCTAGCATTTCAGCACCATTTTAACTGCCACGGCTCCATGCTGTGGAATTCTGAGCATTGTAGTTTGCTGTGGTATCAGAGCTCTTTGACAAAAAAGGGTAAATGCTATTCTAATCTCACAATTTACAAATCCTAGAATTCGAAAGGATTGAGCCATGGTAGTTAAAGTGGTGTCAAACGGCTATAAATCTGCTTACTGATTTGTCCAGACTAGGCCACAACACATTTATTCTGGAAAGTGAGGGTACTTGGGGAAACTACTAGTCTTGGTGTCTCTCCTTATCACGCCAGTTCTAGAATGGACGTGATTTAGAAAAGGAGAGCTCAGACTACTGTTTCTCCAAGATTTTTCTTTCATTCCAAAAAGACATTGCAAGCGTTTCTGAAAAAACAGGCCTTTGTGCCTGCTCCCCAGTTCACCTCAAGAGTGAGAAGTGGGTATGGAGATAAACATGGAAGGGATAATTCTGACAGGTCTAGAAGGTAAATCTGCTAACTCTCTTCCTTCTTGGGATTTGGACAGTGCTTAGGTTTTAACTCACCAAGAGCTGAGCCTGCCTACAGGCAACATGTTTTGTATCCTGAAGCACTTTGCTTCTAATTCCAGATGTAGGGATTGGGTTTGTTCTTAACCAGAGGCAAAAGAGCAGTCTCGGCATGTGGTTCGCTGCAGTGTTGTATTCATGAGCCTCTCACTTTTTTTTGAAGGGATGAGCCTTGGCATTAAAAATATAATGCTCTCCACCATTTGTCAACAGGGAAGGTCCACAGCCTCTATTCTTCTTGAATGCAGGTGGTACATTCCTAGCTTCCCAACTGCAAGTCCTCCATCTCCTAGGGAAGCAAAGTTTAAAGATCTTCAATAGGTGTACAATAATTTCCTGGCTTCATGTTACCCCATGGGAGGATTATTGAACTGTGCAAAGGTGTCAATTCCACACTCTTATATTTAGATGGGAGTCTAAGTTTTCCACAGATTTCATATAAAGGGTTCCAGGTAACAGGAGGCCAAAGATAACCTTTCCTGAAATCAAGGTGTTTAGGGCATCTGTGTGTCAGATTGCTTAACATATCTTAAGGAGGCTCATGCATCTTTATGTAATGTGGATGGCATCAGCTATTGGGATAAATTGCTGATTTTTGTATAGGCTAAGAAGAAATAGTTGGCTCCTTTTTTGTTTTCTTACAGAAATATATATGAGCAATCATAAAGTGAGCATAAGAGGCTTGGCGAGTTGTCAAGAAAACTTGCTTCCTCCCAATCCTTTCCTCTCCAATTCCTTAGTTCTCGTGTGTCACGTATTACACTAAGATTGTAAGCCTGGGGACAAGAACTGTCATCCTGTTTTTCTTTGTAAGCCACTCTGGGAATTGTTTTGTCTGTAGGCAGAAGCATAAATGTATTATTATTATTATTATTATTATTATTATTATTATTATTGCTACAATGGTGCTGGAAGAAAAGGAACAGTTGCAGGCATATTTGCAACAGAAACAAGATTCTAGTGGATGGGTGGATAATAGCAAGAAGATAGGGAAGCTGCTAAGTTAGGGAAGGTTCAAAGCTCAATCCTCAACATCTCCATAGTATATTGAGAAAGACGTCTTTCTGTGAATCCTGGTGTAATAAGCTCTGCCTCTTCCACTAGGCGGATGTCCAGTGGCACAAAACTGTATTTGTGACCTTGTTGGATACCTTTTTCATTGGCTTGATAGATTGAGATGGGAAAAGATAGGGGAAGGCAGAGAACCAAATGGGAGGATGATTTTTCTCTCTGTTGCTAATCTGCTTGTACAGTTCTTACAGTTATTTTGGGAGATGGATAATGCTTGTGCACTTCGATTTTCTTTGTTTCTGCCCTATACAACCATTGGGAGCCAATCTTCCATTAACCTTTCTTGGGCTCTGTAGCTCAAGGGCTCCCCATATATTCAGTGATGGGGATTTGAGTTGATTTCCAGATAAGGGATAAGCCTGGGTAGGATTTGTGTGGGGAATCCAGTTCTACCATTGTCTGTGAGAGGTTGCTAGACCCTATCAGTGAAAGGGTTGGAATGCTTATCTAGTTTGTACTATCATTTACCGCCAATAAGCTTATATTAAAGCAGTAGCATGTGCCAGTGTCGGACACCAAAAGTACTACACCTGTTTCTGGTACTAAATACCTGGGAAGTTACTTCCACTATTAATCAGTTTTGACAATGCTGAACTACTAGATGACCTCAGAGGAAGGCAAAGGCGACTCTCTCTGCACAAACCTTGCCCTGTGAAGGGGTTACGATAAGTTGTAAACAACTTGAAAGCACATAGCAGCAGCAACAACAAAATGTATTTGCAGCTCATCCTCCTTTTTAAAAATCACTTTCAAAATAATCTGAACGTTAGGGTTGTATGTCACAAAGTAATATCCCATCATGAATGGCTTTAGAGAAGCCTGATCCTCTCATGGAAAAAAAGCAAAGGTCCCACACTCAGTTTCCAAGTTGAATGGAGCTCTGCTTTGGAGGTAATGGTAGAGTGACCATCAAGCCCACTGGGAGTAGTGGCCCACAAAGAAGCAGAAATGTCATGTGCTGAGGAAATGCAGAACTGCTATAAAGGCCTTCTTATTGTGTATAGCTTCTCTTCACGAGGAAGATGTCTTTCAAAAATAGTGAGGAGCCTCAGCAGAACCTTCAGTGAACTTTTGCCAGTTCCTGGTTAAATGACTTTCTGGAACCGGTAAGAGAATGGAACTGTGCAGGTGGAGCATTGCACTGCTTACACTATCAACCACGGTCTTCCGGTTAGCTTGGACCCAAGACATGCAGGGATTTATAGTACATAATCAGCATGTATTTCTAAAGAACTCTTGTAGAGAGGAGCATGTAGGTTTGCATTCTACTGTCCCAGAGGATAAAACCAGATGTAATGGTCTGAAGTTGCCAAAAGGTAGATTTCAATGATGCATAAGAAGAAACTTCTTGATGGTAAGAGTGGAAGAGGGCTCGGGCTGTGGCGCAGGCTGGAGAGCAGCTGCAGTGAATCACTGCAATGAATCACTCTGACCAGGAGGTCATGAGTTCGAGGCCCACTCGGAGTCTATGTTTGTCTGTCTTTGTTCTATGTTAAAAAGCATTGAATGTTTGCCTATATGTGTAATGTGATCCGCCCTGAGTCCCTTTCGGGGTGAGAAGGGCGGAATATAAATGCTGTAAATAAATAAATAAATAAATAAATAAATAAGAGTGGAACCAATTGCCTACAGGCACGATGGAATTTCCAACTCCAGATACCTTTAAAAAGAAACTGAACAGCTACTTGCTTGGTATGTTTTAACTCAAGTTCCTGCAGAGAGTGAGAGGATGGGTCATAAGGCTCCTTGCAACTCTAGGAGTCTGTATGATTCTATATATGATTATATGTAATCCAGCGAACTGTATAAGGCAGCTTCCTAACCTCCCAGTGTTTAAGGACTCTCTCACCTTTCCTCAATAAATGGACCCTCCCATTTGCTCCTTGATGTCTAGAAGCGACATTTGACTGTGGCCCATTGTAGCTTTGAGTTTGGTATGCTTTGAAAGGAGTAAAAAGATTCAAGTGACAGTGTAGCTTTGTGGACTAGTCATGTAAGTGTTCTAACCTTTGACAATGTTGTGTTTTGGTAGGCCAAAGACAGTGACGATGAGGAAGAAGTGGTGCATGTGGACCGAGACCATTTTATGGATGAATTCTTTGAACAGGTAAGATGGGGGATGCTGTGCAAGCCTTCTGCAGAAGAGTGTCAAGTTGCTGTAGTTGTGACAGACACATATTACCTCGACTGACCTGAAATACCCAAATTGGATACATCAGCATATTTTCCAGCACATCTTACTTCTCTTAGGCTAGTTATTACACATACTCCTTTCTTAGGAGTAATATGTATTCTCAAAGGGATAAGGAACTGACAGCTGAAATGTAAAATACTATTTTACATAGACTAAAATTAATGCTACCCTCATTTTATTTTGAGCACTTTCTTGCTCAAGCTATCAAATTAATAACCCCCATAAGCAAGGAGTGACAATTTTGGAAGGCTAAGGGGACAACCTTTAGCTACTATAATTCCCTGTGAATCACATTGGGTCTGGAAATGTAAGATATCAAAATTCAAACGGGCTTTTGATCTATTTCCAATTTTATTTTTTTAACATTTTGGGAATACGTTGGGCCAGAATGTCTCTGAGCACAAAACCAAACCATCCCTTCTGGAAACCTACAAGAGTAACAAAAACCATTTTAGGCCCCTCCTCCAAATAGGGCCCTTTTCATCATGGTGGACCTATCAGGATTTCTAAGGGGCCTGTTATCTGCAAAAACATCCATGAGCTAGACTTTTCCCACTCATACTGAGTCAACAAAGTCATGCATCACATTTTGAGATGTCCCTAGGTAGAATCAGAATTTGTCATTTTGAGTGATGAGGCTCAGTGATCTTTCTCTAGTTTGAGAAAAAATGCTTACTTAAATAGTGAAATGGAACTTCAGTATCCAGATGTAATAGATCTCTCTGAAAACTGTAAGCCGAGGAATGACATCTCAGTAATGTAGGAGTAATGCCTTAATGTCTTGTTTGTCAGTGAAAAATCAGAAATGGGTAGAAAGTATTCATTTTGCTTAGTGTCTTCTATACCCCAGAAGAATGTAAGTTGACCCATTTCACAACTTTTGCTGTGTTTTCAACTACTCATTGAGTGGATGTCTATGTCAGAAGATCCACAGAATGTTATAGTGCTATTATTCCACTTTAATTTTCTGGGTTCAATCCTACAGAATTGTGGGATTTGTAGTCTGATGTGGCTTTGCCTGAGGATTATAAATGCACTTCCATAAACTACCAATCCCAGGATTCTATAAGATGGAACCATTACAGCTGAAGTGGAATAATAGCATTTTGATTCTGCAGTTTGATGGGCCCTGGTTCTGTCTTTTGAAGCTAGCGTATATGTTCCCTCTCCATATGGCCACTTGGATATCACCAAAGTCTTCAATGCTAGGAATAGCAGACATTTTCTGAAGCCTGAAATGTAGTGGCAGGTGTGTGCCTTGAAACATGGCTAAACTTTGCTCACATTTGTAAAAAAAAGAGTGGAGGTCTAATTTGAAGAGCAGAATCACATAAAGGAGTGAAGCAGAAACCTTGTCCACAGTTTGTCTCCCTCCCACAGCACCCCGAGGTGTTTTTCTCTCTGCTGTACTCAGGAAACAGGTTGCAAGGAAGTACGTAGTAAGCAGAAAAGCTTCAGTTCTGTCTTACCTTCCCTTCACCTGTGTACTCTTTTACTCATACAATTCAAGTGTGATGCAGATTGAATTAGACAATTCTACAGCAAACATGTATTTATTTAGAGTATTTCTAACCCAGACTATATCAGCATTATCTCAATGTAGTGGCCATAAGACAATCTAAAGCATTTTTGAAAACAATTAGCTGAAATAAAACAAAATCTGAAAATTGATAAATGGCAAGCCAAACCATGATCTTGCCAAGTCCTCAACATCAGGTTTTAATTTAGCACCAAAATAAAGTATTATGTATCTTGAACCAGTTTTAATTTGTGTGGAAAGCATGTTATTTTCAAATGCATGTTTGGGGAGAGAGAGAGAGAAAAGAGGAAAGAGAAAGAGAAAGAGAAGGAGAGATCATGGTACTTGATGTTATCTCTTTGGGGTTTCATCTTCAGGCCCAGTTATGCCTGAACATTACCTCATAGTAGTGAATGCTATTGTTTTTTGTGAAGCATGAGAAACCATACAGTCTGAATATCCCAAAAGGCACCTGATCCCACCTGATTTTGGAAACTAAGCAGGATCAGCTCTGGCTAGTACTTAGATGTGAGACTTATTGATGAAAACTAGGCTATATTTCAGAGAAAAGAGCAGGCAAAACCACTTCTGGATATTCCTTGCCTAAGAAAACTCTATGAAATTCATAGGGTTACCATTAGTGGACTTAAAGGCACATTAGCATATGAGAAACCATGAAGAGGTTTTTTGTGCCTCAGAATATACTTTCGGCACCCAGACTATCGCAGAGAAAAAACCCAGCCACCAAGGATACAGATTCTGGACATCTTTATTCTGCACCCATTTTTTTCCCATTCCTCCTCTTCTCATTCTTTCTCGGGAGCTACATTTATGCAGGAGATGGTGGTGAGTACCCATGGCCTATATTAAGTTCTAATTCTAAATCAGAGTTAAGCTCATGAATATTCAAATAGAAGGCACTTAATATGAAGACCATTTTGTTCGTGATGCTTTGTAGCCTACATAAATGTACAAGTGTTGGAAGTTTAGGGAAGCTGGGAAAGCCATTGAGATGCTCGACACTAAAAGCTGTGAAGGCCATTGTGTGTCTGGTCACAAAGGCCAAAAGTGTTTGAGAATTGCTGCAGTCCATTCCAAAGAAACCTTGCTATTTCTGCAAAACTGTATTGTCTGTAGTGCCTCACAAGTGCTATTCATTGTTAAAATCCAGCTTGCTTATCTTTCTCATGGCAGAAATTATTGAAGGCATTGGTTACAGACTATAAAATCTGACATAGAGATCTAAGGTGTTCAGTTTTCTTCTCTTCTTCATAATTAAAAAAAGTTGTTAGCCTTCACGATATGCAAATAGAATGTCATAATACTGAAGTAGTAGTTTTGTGAGCTAACTAGCCATACTGAGAAGAGTCTAGTCAAATTTCCCCCACATTCCAAGTTTGGCTAAAACAAACAATGCCCACAATAGCAGAATCTGCCCACCCTCCTTCAAATGACCACATCAGTTGCATCATTTCATGTTAAATTATCAAATGCAGTTACATAGTGCTTTAATTCAAACATCTCAGTAGTCTTGCAAACTCTTGTTCTGAGTCCCTGGGGTCCAATTGTTCTCAGTTATAGCTGCTCATTGATGAGTAACCAATCATCAAATTTGTAATTTGTGAACACTGAGGCACAAACTAATATGACAAGGGAAGGCAAACATGGGACTGTTTTGATAGTCTTTAGAGGGTTGGGATTTTCTTTTTGCAGAGCTTGGGAAAGCTTTTTAAGGCTTCAACTCCCTGAATCCCCATCTAGCATATCTAGCAATCTTGCTGCCAGGGGATTTTGAGAGCTGCAGTCTCAAAAACAACTTTCCCAAGCACTGGGAAAGTTTCAGTGTAAAGATTTAGTCAGTGTGGTAGTTCCAAACATACATGGAGTTACTTATATCACTGATTTCATATCTCACACAACTGAGTATGACCTGAATGTATGCAAATAGGCACCTTAATCTCATATAAAATTTGATTCTGAGTCTTAGGGTTTTGTTGAATGAAGCTGCTATTCCTCGGCATTCGCATGATTGCCAATAGCAGCTACATACCAGCATGAGCATCCTTGCTGTTTCTCCATTCCTGCACCTGCTCAAATTCCCCAGTCTGTGGTCCTTCACTCGCACTTCCACATAAACTCACAATTTCACCTCCCACACTTTCATTGCTCCATAATAATTTGTGTGTGTGTGTGTGTGTGTGTGTATTTAAAAGCAAATTTGCAATTCCAGGCATGGTGAGTAAAAAAACCCCAAAAGCCCTAACTAGCATGGGAGAGGAGGAGAATCCTACCCCCTGAAGTCACTCTGAAGGTCTCTCCACCTCCCACACAGCCATTCCCTGCTTTGTGGGGAGCTGGCAGGATGGCAGAAGTGTATAGCTGTGTCCCCATAGTGAAGTGTCAAATGATGACAGCAATGCAAAGTCCATTGGAGTACCCAGTTGGATCTCAGCACTCATATTATCATTTCACATCTGGCTACAGGGAGACATTTCTGACATCCTGCCTGCTCCCCATGAAGCAGGGCATGCCTGCCATGGGAGAAATGGGATGCCAATGCCTGCAGCACCCCAAAACAGACATACAGCCACGTACACCTGATTATGTACTTACATGCTGTTCTAATCTCAAGCTCGACTCAGGCCATAATTTGAAATGAGCTTTGGCTGAGAAATCTTGGTGATGCCTTTGTGTGAGCAGCCTGCAGGTTTCAGGACCTTGGAGAGTGTTTCGGGGAAGAGTCAGCCTGAGGTTCAAATCCTTTTTTCTGTGCAATGCCCCCTGGTGCTCAGCCTCAGGAACTGATGACATTTCACCAGCAGAAAATTATTTATGAAAGTGTGAAAAGTATTAGAACATCACCAGCAGCCCCAGGCCGCCCCAGATCTATAAATTATGGGGGAGTTCAGATAGGTGGAGAAATTGTCCTGTAATCCAAGGATGTGGAGACTCTAAGGGTGAAACTGGTGTCTCTGGCTGCTATGTGAGTTTCAGCGCCTACCGCTTTGTGTTCTTGCCCAGGTGGAGGAGATCCGTGGCTGCATTGAGAAGCTCTCAGAGGATGTGGAACTGGTGAAGAAGCAGCACAGTGCCATCTTGGCTGCCCCAAATCCAGATGAGAGTGAGTAAAAGCAGAAACCACTTATACTTTCATGGTAAAAAACACTGTCAGAGTAACTTAGGAAACTGTCTGATACTGTCAGGACCCAGGCTACAGAACACCAATAACCATGCGCAGAGGCCAGATTCTATCTAATATCTTTATTATAGGAATATATAAAGTCAATAAAAACAAGTAAAGAATATAGTTCAGAAGTAGACCTTTCAGGAAAGGTCAAATATAGTCCAGGAAAACAATGTCCAATATGTGATATTAAAGTCCAAAGTTATAATCCAATAACCGAAACACACACTATGCCAAGCAATAGTGTGGGGAGATGACAAGGTCCTTTAGTCCATTGGAGCTTGACAACAAGGCTGGAAAACAACTAGATTCTTGGCAAAACAAGACTTGATACGAGGCAAACAAGAAGCAAGAAAAGGTCCGTGGCGAGGTCCGGGGAACAAGGCAGGCTTGGAACTTGGTCCTGGAAACAAGGAACTGGAGTTGCGTAGTCCACACACGATCTCTCTCCTCAAGCTGACGAGTTGACTCCGCAAGGTTTCCTTCACGGCAAAACACCTAAATAGGGTCTCGTTTCCTGCCAGAAGAACACTTTCCCTGGAGAACTAGAAGTGAAACCCAACTCTGTCCAGATGCATGACTCCTTAGAATTTCCCAAGGGGAGCAGACCTAATCAACTAATTGTTTGGCTGCGATTCTGGCGCTCCGGCGATTCGCCTCCCTAGCTCCTCTATCTCTATTATAATTGTCCTTTCGAGAATTCTGCCCAAGGCTTGTTTGGCTGACTTCTTGAGGGCAAACATCCTCCAGGTGCAGGGGCTCCGATTCTGGCTGAACCGGTGGAAATCCCAGGTTTTCCTCCTCGTCAGCCACAATAGTACTAGGAACAGGACTACAAGGCCCATGAGACATCACAGATACCATGTCAGGTCACTGGTCCATATAGCTTAGTACATCAGCTCTGTCTACTGTAGGTTGAGCAACCATTACCCAGAAATTCAAAATACTCCAAATTCCAAAATTGTCTATATGAAGTCTGAAATATGGATACTTTTGCTTTTTTATTGTTCCATATACAGTGTTCCCTCACTTATTGCTGGGGTTAGGTTCCAGGACCACCCGCAATAAGTGAAAATCCGCAAAGTAGGGATACTATATTCTAATATTTATACATTATTTTAGTAGTTATACACTATTTTTAGTCTTTATCAACCAATTGTGTGTTGATAAATCGCCTCCTTCTCCTCCCGTTGCCACTTGAGCTCCTTTTCTCTCTCTTTGGCTTCTCCTTCCTCCCTTCCTTAGACTGTAAATTGTAATTTTTTATGATTTATAATAGTATTTTAGAGTTTATTGAAAAACCGCAAAACCGCAAAAAGTGAACTGCGAAGTAGTGAGGGAACACTGTACACAAACTTTGTTTCATGCACAAAATTATTTAAAATATTTTATAAGAATATCTTTTGGATATGTGTATAGGATATACATGAAACATAAATAGTTTAGACTTCAGTCCCATCTCCAAGATATCTTTTGCACATATATGCAAATATATTCTAAAATTTAAAAAAATCAAAGTTCTTCTGGTCCTAATCCTATGTGCCCACCCTCTGTTACAGAGCCATGCATAAGCAAATGCATACAGTGCTTTCTCATTGTGGTAAGATAGAGAAATATATTCCATACCTCAACTACCAGCCAAGATGTCTGTTTAACATCCTTCCTTTTTGGTCTGTTCTGCTTTTAGAGACCAAGCAGGAACTGGAGGATCTTACAGCTGATATCAAGAAGACTGCCAACAAGGTGCGCTCTAAGTTGAAAGGTAAGAACTGGAGTTGCAACCATGTGGACTGCACTACTAGTTTTCCTCTTTGTGCTATATGCAATCAACCCTCTGCATCCATAAATTCAGCTATTCATGATTTGAAAATATATTTTAAATATTCCCAAAAACAAAGGTTACATTTGCCACTTTATATAAGGAACACTATTTTCCTACACCATTCTGTATAGTGGGGCTTGAACATCCATGGATTTTGGTGGGAAGTGAAACTATATCACTCATGGCTTCTCCCAGCAGCTGCCAGTGGCCATCTTCATATATCTTGGAAGAGGGATGTTACGTTGCCATGCAGTGATGTGCCCGGGGTGGCTGGGTATGGTAGCTCTGAAAAGAAATGTTGTGTTTTGTTTTAATACCAGTGAATACCCAGCTCCTATCCTATGCATGGAGGCATTCAACTTTCCACTCACAAAAAATTGTTCTTGTTTCATCCTGCCTATGCCTCAGTCCCAGCTGCTGTATGAGCTGAACTCTTTCATCTGAGAACCCTTTGCTGCCCTTAGATTCAGCAGGCATGGCCAAAACTGTTGCTCAGGCAAACACAAGCCTGATCTGGAAAAAAAATATGGACCCTATGAAGTTAGAGCAAACCAAAGGGCTGCCTGGATATAAAAAGGTATTCTGAAGCAAGGAAAATGCACCACCATAATTTTAACTGGGTGTTAGGTGGCTCATCACATGATACAACAGGGGAGTAAACTAAACAAAGCTAGAATAATATGGTTCTACATATGTTGGTGAACCGACTCTTTGAAGTCCTATCCCATATGAACAATGGTGAAGAATGCTAGAAACTGTAGTCCAACTGGAGGGCCACATAACTCCCATCCCAGTGCAGAGGTTCCAGGTTTTAATCTGGGTATTTTTTTTATACTTGCTGCAGCTCTAATTCTTTAACTCTTTTTACCTCTCCAGCAATTGAGCAAGGAATTGAGCAGGAAGAGGTTCAGAACCGATCTTCAGCTGATCTACGGATCCGGAAAACACAGGTAAGGCATTAGAAACAATTTGCTTCAATTTTTCTATCTTTGTGTTCTATTCCTCATTTTAAAAATGCTTTGGCCTTTTTCTACAGCCTCGGTCATATGAAACTGATATGAACCAACTTGAGTTTGTTAACTGTGATTGATGTTTGTATGTGTCATCCTTTAAACCAAGTCTGAATTATGGGCAGATGGTTTACAAAATATTGATACAATACACCAACTGCAGAATTCAATAGACTGAATAGAAACCCCTCGAAAGAAGTGTATGGTGAAATAATGCATCTTTGAGACTGTTTCCCACTAGCCAGGCAGCCATCTTTTCTCTTGAGTCAGCTGCTACCCAAGTGCAGACCACATGGGCTCTAGTTGACTGCTCTATTCTAGTGTATTCTAGTCTACTCTATTCTAGTCTGTATGCATGTAAACTGAGCAAAACCCCTAAGAATTCTAAATAAAACAATGTATTGCTGTTATTCTTAGATGATATATGCATTATCTTGGAAGAGGCGTTTTTGCTTCCCTTTCATATGTAGGGAGTGGGGTGGGTTCTAAGAGGGCACTTACATATGATTAAAAATGGAACAACTTTTCATACATTTTTATTAGGTGGTTATGCATCATAGCATGCATCATTTTGGAAGAGGCTTTCTCCCTTCTTCCCCATGGGGAAGGTAAGCCTCTTCTAAAATATAGGTTGCTATTATATATTTTTATAATTTAAAAAATCTGCTAGCCAGCTCATTGAGGAAAGGTTTTGGTGAATTAAAAAAAATCAAGGTAACCAAGCAGTCTCCTAAGTACTGAAACCCTGTTAAAACCTTCTTCTAATCAGGGGATGCCTCTTCCCCTTTCTGGCAAAGGTCTTTTGCCCACCTGTATTAGGCCCACTAATACGGCAGTTTGAATCTGGGGAGTGGAGTGAGCTCCCGCTGTTAGCCCCAACTTCTGCCAACCTAGCAGTTCAAAAACATGCAAATGTGAGTAGATCAATAGGTACCACTCTGATGAGAAGGTAATGGCGCTCCATGCCATCTTGCTGCCTACATGACCTTGGAGGCATGAACAACACTGGCCCTTCAGACTAGAAATAGAGATGAGCACCACACTCCAAACTGGACTTGATGTCAGAGGAAACCTTTACCTTTACTATTGGGTCCATTGCTATATCTATTTGATGCCACATCTGATACATACCCAGTCACTTCTCCTACTTTAGATGTTATAAAAATCTAAGGCATTTTGAAACAGAGAATGTTGTAAAAAGACAAAAGCCATTCTGATTAGGGTCTATCAATATGTAGTTTTAGTTGTGCTCTTTGCCACAAATGTGACATGAATTTGCATGGGAATTCCCCTCCCATTTCCTTTCAGGCCTATAATCAATAGGATTAGGCCTTGCATTGAAACAAGAGTGCACTCTCTGCCATTCTCCTCCTACCTGACTCTTTCCCCCATTTCATTGGCCAGCACTCAACCCTCTCCCGCAAGTTTGTGGAAGTGATGACAGAATACAACACAACTCAGTCCAAATATCGAGACCGGTGCAAGGACCGTATCCAGAGACAGCTGGAGATAAGTATGTTTGCTTGCCATTGCATTTCTCTTGCAAACATTCCAGCATTGTATTATCTAAAATGTTCAAAAGTTCAAAATATGGCTTATTGAATGCATTCCATCCAGAGAGGCAAGAATATGCCATTAGACTTCTCCACTGGCTGAAGGGCATGGAACCTGAGTCAATTAAGTTGTTAGCAATAATAAAATCAAACTTTTGAAGAAATCTTTTCTAATACTGGATCTACACTTCTATATAATCTAGTTTCAGAATGCAGATTAACTGCATTAAACTGGATTATATGAGTCTACACTATCATATAATCCAGTTCAATGCAGTTAATTTGAATTCCAAAACTAGATTATATGGCAGTGTAGATGGGGTCTAAGTCAGCTTGGCAGCCTTTTTGGTTGAATGACAGGGTATCAATACTCATAATATGTGAAATATATAAATAATGAAAGTTTCAGTGAGCATGTATAGCAGCATGGGCAAACTTCGGCCCTTCAGGTGTTTTGGACTTCAACTCCCACAATTCCTAACAGCCTCAGGCCCTTTCCTTTTACTCCTCAGCCACTTAAGCCATCCACAATTGCCAAAGTGGAAAAATGGCAAAACCTGGGAGAACACATTGTTTAGGAATCTCTAGGTCTTCCTATGCAACTCTGTGGTCAACTTCAAGTGGAAATTGACCATTAGGTCACACTGGAAGACCTAGAAATTCCTCAAGAGACCATGTTAATCAAATCTGCATATAGTCAAATCTGCAAAAGTTAAACCCACAAATATGGAGGGTTGATTGTTCTTGGTTGTTGTTGTTGGTAAAACAACATCACTCCTTCCTTCTCTACTAGCAACTGCCTTTGCCTAATAGGGGAGAATAACTGTTAACAGATTAAAAGTTTGCTGTTGGTAGATTTGTATTAGTGCCTCTTCCTTCAAAATAAATGCCAAGCTGAGCAGCAAACCAGACCATCCTTGTCTGTTGTTGGAGGGGGTTCTGCTTCTTCCTCTACAGCATTTGTAAATAAGCAGAATGAATCCCAGATATATGTGTTTCCTTGTCAGTAGAGTAGTTTGTGAATTATTCTGGAATCAGAACAGGCCCTCCATATCCATGGATTCAACTATTCACAGCTAGAAAATATTCAAAACAAACCTTGATTTTGCAATTTTATATAAGGAACATCATTTTACTACACTGTCTATATTGGGACTTGAGTATCCATGGTTTTTTGTATCCCTGGGGAATCTGGAACCAAACTCCAGCAGATGCTAAGGGCCCCTTGTATTCTCCTGTGGCTTGCTAAAGAAATGGGGGGAGGCATTGTAGGAGAAAGTGTGACCAGATTCTCATGACCCTGGCCTACTTTTCTTGCAGCTGGCAGGACAACTACCAATGAGGAATTAGAAGACATGCTGGAGAGTGGGAAATTGGCGATTTTCACCGATGATGTACGTATCTGGACTATGGATGCCTCCCTCCTGCAACTGCTTGGTGGACTAATTTCATAGGGAAGCACACCCCAAATAGCTTGGAAACCATGAACTTCTCAAACATGGCTCTGCTGTAGTTTAGAGCTCAGGGAATTATAGTGGTGGGGACAGCAGAAAAATGTAAAAAACGAATCTAGGGTGCTTAAGTGTGTGTGACCCAAACTTGGGAATAGATGCAGGTACACTAAGCAGGGACAAGAGGAGAGAGGGGATGGCAGACGGGTTGAAGTGGATGTTGAAACTCCACGCCCTGACTTGTTAAAAAGCCCTCTCCATTGCCACAGCAGTCAGGAGATTGACAACTTATTGTGATGCTCTGCTCCTGAGTCATTGGGAGCATAAACTTGTCATTGTTTCCCCCTGAAAGCTGAAGTTCCCACATATCATGGCTGTTAAGTTCTATCCAGTTACGATTTTCCATAGCATTGAAATTCACTCTTTCTGTCTGCATCAGATCAAAATGGACTCACAGATGACGAAGCAGGCCCTGAATGAGATTGAAACCCGGCACAATGAGATCATCAAACTGGAAACCAGCATCCGAGAGCTGCATGACATGTTTGTGGACATGGCTATGCTGGTGGAGAGCCAGGTATGAGCAGTAGATAAAAGCGGCTGGCGGGCAGTGGCTGGATGAGCAGCATGGGATTGTCTTCAGTCTGGAAGTGGCAAAATGCAGCTGCCAGACTGTTGACAATGACTGGGAGATGGAAATGCATCATATTTATTTTGAAATAACAGTTGGGGTTCCCTGTTTGCTTCTGAACTCAACTCAAAGTGTATGTTTTTATTTTAAAGCTCCACACGATTTCAGACCAGAATACCTACTGGACTGTTTTCATCTGCTCACTTGTTCTATGAGAGCTGCATTGTGACTCTTCTCTACATATCACTACCATTTGAAGGCAGCAATCAGGGAAAGAACTTTTTCAATGCTGGGTCCTCAGTCTTACTGTTCTTAATGGATGTTTGTCAGTGTAGTTACTGATGGGGGACAAGTGGGTGGCGGTATAATATTTTTATATATCATCTGTGTTGATGTTTTCAACTTTTTACCTTAGTAATATTTCTCTTCTTCTCATTTCAGGGAGAAATGATTGACCGCATTGAATACAATGTTGAGCACTCTGTTGATTACGTGGAAAGAGCCGTCTCTGACACCAAGAAAGCTGTAAAATACCAGAGCAAGGCTCGGAGGGTAAGTAAGAGGGTCTGGAGCACAAGGAAAAATGCAGAGAAAGATCCGAAGGGCTGGAGTCAGCCAGGAATCTGCTACAATTATGATGTTTGTACAGTAGACCTGCACTTTCATGAATGTTATGGGCACAGGACCCCATGAAAACTGTAAATAAAAAACAATGTCTTTTTACTCGAGAGGACCCCCTTCTGGGAATCTCTTGGTCCTCCAGTGTTACTCTGGCCGAAGTTGAAAATAGTTGTGGTAGAGGGCCTAGAGAGGTGTTCTCTCTAGAAATCTCTTCAGTTGTCCAGCACAATTTTATGATCACCTTTGGTAGAAGTTTAGAATAGAGTCATGCTGGGGGACCGATAGATTCCCAGAGAGACCATATTAATACAAATCTGCAAATAATAAAATCTGCAAAAGTTAAACCCGCAAGTGTGGAGGGCTAACTGTACTGTATTGGAGAAGAACAGGTTGACTCCAGAAAATTGAGGAAATAAGTAAACTTACTTTGGTTAGAAAAAAAAACTTTTAGAATCTTAGGATCAGATTTTGAAAATAAAGAAGGAATTGAAACAAATAGCAAATCTGGGGAGAGGGGGCAAATCAAAGATAGGGAACAAAAATATGGCTCCAGGCTGTATTACTAAACCTTGGATTAATCGCCTTCAGTTTATTGGTACTTGATCAGGCATTATATCAAGGGTGGATAATATGCAATTCACAGGCTGCCTGTGGGATTTTTCAGCTTCCAGACATAGAGCATCCCAACATTGTATTTAATGAAAATAAGAATTGAGAACCAGTGTGTGCAGATTGTACACATAGTACATTGCTGCCCAGGTCTAATTCTTTTTAAACTGAAAAATGGTAGGAGGGGTGTGAAATGGATAGTAGACTTTCCACCTTTATTATTAGGTGGATTGCTGCAACCCTTGTTGGGATGTGGGGAGGAGCTGGCTGACTTCTGAAGTTGCCCATGCTGCCTTACATAAAATGTTCTGGCTAATGAGCTTTCTAGTTTTGTGCCATCTTGTTTATGTGTTGTCATTTTCGGAAATGTTTTCTGCAACATCCGGATAACTTTTGTTAATAGGCTCTTTATCTTATCCAAAGTTTTATATATAACTCCTTGGTCCTAATGCTTGTTTGTCTTTTCCTCTCTCTTTCTCTTCCTCTCTCTTTTTCTATTTGACTTGCTCCATGGATTTCCTTGGGTAATGTAGAAGAAAATTATGATTATAATTTGTTGTGTGGTCCTCGGTATAGTACTGGCCTCCTCCATTGGGGGTACGCTTGGGTTGTAAATTAAAGCAAAAAATAATAATAATATTATAATAATTTAAAAATTGTACATGCAGTGGATATAACAGCACATGTTCCAGCTACCTATAGATAAAACAACTTTATTGGGTCAGCAAATCTAAGTTTGTTGTTCAGCATCATCTCTTCATCCATTTTTACTCATTTGCTGGACACCAGGGTTTCACCCAGAATGTTCCAATATTCTGGGCCTCAACCGGGTGTCTTGTAATCGCACCTCCCCTTCCCACTGCACCATGGTCCAAAATGTGTGATTCCTGCCCACCCCACAGATTTCCCCCTTTCATATCAATGGTTAACCCTGTGGGAAGAAAGGGTTCGTGGTATTCTTTTTCCTGTTTTGCCTGGGAAAGGACACATAGCTGTGACTTGAGCAATCAGTGTGACAAAAGGCTGTTCTGTAACTTACTAGAACATAGTGTGCCTGAAGGAGCAAAATAGATCAGTATTAAAGTTGTAGGATCAAGCAAGGGCCATTGTCTGAAGCATAGTTCTTTTGAACCTATTTAATTGCATTCAGTAGTTGAGCGTACATAGGGATTTCCAGTCCCAGTTTGTAGGAAGGGAAGGATTTAATGCCAGCGTTAACCTTTCCTTTTTCATAACTGATAATAAAATACCCCTGGGCTGACTCTCCTTGTCTAATACAGACATGGTTTCTAAGAACTGTATGAGTTAAGAGGCTTCAAAGTTTTCATTCTTAGGTACCTGGAAAAAAAATAGAGTAAATACTCAGGGCGCAATGTGTTCATCTGCTGCATCCCCCTCATCTCAACTTGCCTCCCCACTGCACCCCATGTACTCTTACACCACCCAGACCCTCCCTTCCCCATTGGCCAAGATCTATGTTTTCAGGAGAGCAGCCCATTCCTGATGACATGCATAAGGGACCAACTGGAGTACCCTCTCAGATATTAAAGGGTGTTTAATACTATGGTATTGATGCTCTGGTCATTACAAATAGATTTTCCTCTGCTGCAGTTTCCCCAAAATAACCAAGAAGCACTATAGCCATGCTACAAATATTGGTACAATTCCATTTTTTAAATACTACACTAGCGTTATTTAAAATACTTCACAGGTACATCAATGCTGCATATCAATGTGGTATTATTAAGCAATATTGCAACTACTAGGAACTTGGGTTATTTATAGCTGAAAGATAACAGCCCACGCTGAACCATCAAGGATACAAAAATATTGCTGCTATATTATCCCAAACTCCTGATTTAAATATACCAAGATGAGGAAATTGAGACCCTGTCATTTAGTAATAACTGGGGACATATGCTCACTTTTTAAAAAAGTGGATTCATGACTGCAAAGGATTGCAAAATCATTATTCCAGCATTTGTACATAGGAATAAATTAGTAAATTGTTTCACTGATATTTGGCAATGTGAGAAGATCTAAAGCTTTCGTCTATAGCCTTCAAATTAGGGCCAGATTGCAAACAAAAGTAGTCACATAGATAATTCTGAAGGAGGAAGCTGAGTGGGATCAGAACTATAGCGAGAGAAGAAATTTAACCATTTGCACCAACTGCACTATTGATAAAAACCAGTGTGTGCTCCCTGGGTTGCTATGGAAAGTTTGGTGCAATGGGAGCATTTCCCCATTGTGAATAGCAGCAGGTGGACAAGGACACAGGCAAAGTTCCTTCCCCCTTCCCCTGGTCCTCCTATTGTATTAAATATTTAATGTTTGTTTTTTTAAATCCTAAGTGCCAGGCTAACTGGATGAATAATGTCACATTGAATTTGGTTCTGAGAGGACCAAAAGAAGTAGCTTGGGGCTGCAGTGGTTGCTCAGAAATAGCACAGATGATGAGGACGTACCCATTTGGAGTGCAGGCAAGGAAGTGCAAGTTCACATCTTGAAGAATTATCTACATTAAAAAGAAAATCACCCCTCTACTTGTGGGAAGCTTATAGAGATTCATATTTTAATGTAGCTTCCTTTTTGCTGAAATGGCGCATCCCGAAGAAACTCTGTATCATGTGTGATACTTTTGAGCATGTAATTCAGCTCTGAGTGATCTGGAATTGGAAAGCTATTCTGCCAGTTTGGATGTCCTGCTGCCAAACATCAGCCATAAGGAAAGAAGTACCTACAGTATTAGAGCATGCATCCATTTTCTGATAACATTCCAGAATTATAGACTTGATGGAAGAAGTGGTCAGGGTTTCTTCCCAGAAATTCAACCTATGTGGCTGCTGCTTCATAGAATTACAGAGTTGGAAGAGACCACAATAGTCATTAATTTCCACCTCTGCCATGCCATATGTGGTTCTTACAGCAAATAATAAGTATAAATACTCTTACATTATCAGCTGATGTTACACCAAAGGGCTGATAATGAGATGGTCTGTTCAATAACTTTTTTTATACAATAACAGTTTGCATATTTGTAAGGATCAAGGGTGAATCTTTTCCCGGATGATTCCATTTCAGAAGAGGGACGGGGCTAGGAGTTGTCTGTTTGCATACTCTCCCATAAAAATAAAATTCTCCTAATGAGGAAGATTAGTATGCCATTGAAAAATATTCAGCCCAGCCAACTCTCTGGCATGCTCATTTTTAGTGTGTAGAGGGTGTGTTTTTTTTAGTGTTTAGTAAGACCCCCTTATACATGTGGAAAATGTTCCAAGATTCCTCATGAAAGCCTAAAACTATGGATTGTACCAAACCTTATACAACAATATTACTGGAACTTGGTTAACCGTAGTTAACTGAAACACCAGAAAGCAAAACATGGCTAAGTGGGGCCAAGTAATATTTCCAAACTTCAGTTGACTGTTGGTAGCTGACACTACAAGGGAGTCTTACTGAATAACGAAGCATTTAATATGTCCGTCACTAGATTATGTTGAATGTATAAACTGGCTCTAAATTTTTAAGTACGATGAAATCCATAGCCTTAGAAACTGTTTGGGTTGTTTTTCTCCTCCTTTTTCTCTCCCACTCCTGTCTCCAACCCCACAAGTTGCCTTGGCCCAGTGGTCCTCTTCCCTGTATGACAGGGTAATGCAGATACTCAGAGCAGCTGTTTATGTGGACAGCCTGCTGTGGGATCTCTCTGCCTGTGGAAAACAAGAGGCAATTCCTTGCTTTGCCGTCCATGCATGGAAACAGGGACAGGATTCTATTGCCGGCTAGGAAGAAGGAATTGGGGAAGACCAGCAAATCAATTTCTGCTCACACAAAGAGACTGATTACTGGAGAATTATATGCCAGCCATGCAATAGTATAATTGCCCACCCTTAAGCAAAGCCATCAGATATTCTTCTCTAAAGTGACCTATGTATATAAAGACACATTCTCTTGAGTAGTAATACACCCTCACTAGAGTAATGATGTTGAAGTCCAAGGAGGTAGGGTGGGCCAATCCAAAGAAATTAGACTTTCTGACCCTTGCCAATATTATTTCAATATTCAAGTGTGATGGCTCCTCTTACTTCCCAAAGGTCCTACAGCCTTCTAGAGTAATATAATATTGATCCACCTTGTAATGTTAAGAGAAATTGTTCATGCCCTTATAAGAAAATCAAACTCATAAAGCAATTGTGCCAGTAACCTTAGCACCCTAACTATGCACCCTTTTCAAAGAGTAGAAGGATTGCTCCTTTAAACGGCATCTCTATAATAGAGAGCAAAGCATTCCCAACTAGATTGTTTTGTGATTCCCTAGAAGATTAGCAGCTTCTAGATTGGCATTTGTGTATATGAAATTATTTGGAATGAGTCCTAGTACTCTTCATGCAATAGCCCACGGCAATCAGTAGTAATACTTTATAGTATGATGACTGGATATTTTGTGGGATACATTTCCAGAAATATTTAGTATTTTTAAACAATAATAGTAATTTAGACTTGACAGGAGTGTTATATTAAGTTTCTTTAGGATTGTGTAGGCCAATGTTTCTAAAGTTTTAGAGGCACCCTTCAGCCACGCAGGTTTTCTGACAGTATATGTAAGAAATGCCCCCATTCAAAGAAATGGCTCCCTACCTCCTTGTGTTTTTGCACAAATTTCTTTGCTAGGCATGTTTCCCCCGAGGATGCATAACACTACTGACTTTCTGTGCTGGGAATTATTGCGTTAAGTACTGCACGCCCAATGCAAAGAGACTGCAAAAATAACCTATTCCTTGTGGAAAGCTGGGTAGCAAAAGGCCATGCTTGAAAAATGAGGCATACAGTTGTACATTGGGCAGTCTCTTTGCAGCTCCTTGGACCTTCAAAAACACAGGAGTATTTAGTTATTTTTTGCAACTCATTAGTGTAGCTTGAGGCACAATTCAGAATTTCTGGTGGATTGATGGGTTCCTTTCAAAATATATCAAGACCATTAACTAACTTGGCCCGTAAGGACCTCTTCCTCAGTGGAAGATTATGCCATTTTTCACAGCGATACTACAGAGCACAGTGGAATTTGTATTTGATGCAGTCCTGTTTTCCTGAAGTCAGCCTTGTTGATGAAGCAAGGAGGTTGAGGAAGAACATAGCTTCCTAGGAATTGCCTTCGCCAACCTATAGTCAACTGCACCTCATGACCTTGCTCTCCCTGCAAACAATGGCAGTAATAGTGTTAGCAATGTGCATTTTTTTAAATAAAAAGATCCCTTCTAATGAAAATCCCTCTAGTACCTGGGCTTCTAAATGGAATGAGGAAGAATATTTATTGGTCCCAGGGGTTCCAGAAATGGATGTATGAGGCTTCAACACACTTTGAATATGGAGAAGTCAAGGAATGCTATTGAGTGTCACTTGTATTGGTTTAAGAAAAGAGAGCTGATGATGACACAGTACAGAAGACCTTTTGAGATTTGTGCAAAACAACAGTGGAAGGGTAGAAGGTCACCTTTAGCAAGGAGTGGATCCAGTTTAGATAGATGAGAGAGTGAATTACCAGAAGGAAGATGGCCAGTTCTTCCATTGTAGCCAATATCCTATCCAGTTACCCCTTTTCCCAATCCTCAGTCCAATATTCGTCATTTAAAGGTTGCGCCGGCAAATCTGTTCCCCAGGGTTCACATTGTTCAGTGTCATGACAGGGTCGTCCACTCCCGACACCTTTTCCCTTGGGTGGGGCATGATGATGCTTTCCCCCCACCTACAACTCTCATTTCTCTTACCCATCTACTCTTTCTTCTATCTATTTAATTCTGCTTTTATAAACCCTCTGTGTGTGCGTGTGTGTACATATCTGTAAATACCAGTAGATATGTTGTACATAAATTCAGTGTGGCGTTCTTTTGTACCTATGTGCAAGTGAACTCATGGGATATAGGTGTAATATAGAAACACATGGGTTGTGTATACACCCAGCAGTATGCAATATGTGTTTGCTTATGTGTGATTGTGCGTTTCTGTGTCATGTTTCTGGTTTTGTACATGCACATGCTGGCAGATCTTTGCCCCACTTACGGCAGAACGAGTAATAATTTTATCTGGAATTTAAAGAAGATCTGCACAGAAAAGAGTTTGAGACCTAAGCTTGTTTTTGAGATGCACTTACAAATCTATATACTATCCTTGTTTGTCATAGTTTATAGCAGGCATGGGCAAACTCGGGCCCTGCAGGTGTTTTTGGACTTCAACTTCCACAATTCCTAACAGCCTACCAGAATTGTGTTAGGAATTGTGGAAGTTGAAGTCCAAAACACCTGGAGGGCCTGAGTTTGCCATTCCTGACTTATAGCAAGAATCTATGGGCCGCTCACTTTTCAAAAAGCCACTAAAATAGCAAGTATGAAGATCTGTTTTGCGGTGGTACTCATCTGGGCCAGATTTTCCACGCGGGTGTTCACAAAAATCACTTGATCTGGATTAGCTACCACCACAAAAGGTGCTAAAGCTGTTAAAATAGAAGAAACACACATGATTGAAGAACTGCTTAAAGGAAATTCTAATCCAGTCTGCGGTGAGAACCTTTTCATATAAACCCGCTTTTCTCTCTTATGTTAACTAGCCTGATTATGTGAAACAATAGCTATCTGGAAAAATGCTAAAATTTTACCAAGACATCTGGAAATGGTGCACAAAAATTGTGTAATCATTTACTAGTGGTTCTGGAAACAGGAATTAGAGTGTGATATATAATTTAAGTTACTTCATCAGGTGTAAATAAATGGTTTTTCACCACCATTTATTACAAAAGTGTCATTTTAAAAATTATAGCCCATCATTTGAAGGCCACAACTATTTAAAAAATTGAATGGGAGCGCTGGTGTATTTTGCTTGGCCAGTACTTTCCAAATAGAGGGGAAAGTCTTCCTTGGGCTCCAAATTTGTTTCGGGCTGAACAACATAATCAGTAGGCCAGGTGATATTTCTACTGCTGAAACATACTGTCTCCGACTGCCAATAAAGGAACTCATGTCTGAACCATCTTTTAAAAAAATTCCTATCACCCACCTACATTAATTTTGTGCATTTTGGAGAGGTTGTAGTGTCTAAAAGACAGGTGTTGAAATGATTGATCATTCACCTGCAACCTCTTGGAGAAATCACACTGCGATACATAATACTGACATTCACAAAGGGTTTTGAAATCAGAACTGTCACAAAGGCGCTGCAATATCTGATCAGAACACAATGTGTGGCAAACATCTGTCGTATGTCATTGGCATGAATAAGTATGCCTACATGTGTATGTGATACTTTTGATGCCTGTATCTAGCTTTCAATGTGCCTAAATATGTGTGCACGCTCTCTCTCTCTCTTGAGTACACCGTTGGTTCTCAGAGTGTTCTGAAGCGAGGGAATTGCAAAGAGTTACCCAGGGGAGATGGGATTTCCTCTGTGTTTCCTTCCATTCTCTCTCTCTTCATTGGGCTAGAAAGCTAGTCTATATTGCTCTCAACTAACGCAAAATTATGATCTTTTGGGGGTGGTTTTCAATAACTGAATATCGTTAGATTATTTATTTCCAGGTGTTTATCCACTGAGGACAAATTTGTGGCTCTTTCCTGTCTGGTTGTCTTTTGGATTGTGGCTTGGGGCCACAATCAAAAGTTTGAGAACCCCTCTTATATAGACAGATAGATACCTCTCTGCCTTTATGATACCCTGGAAAGAAAGAGATGATATTTGTCTATGTCCTGGTATGGCTGTGTATGTGCTTTGCAATGGGTTTCCAGTATGTGTATTTACAAGTGGCCTGTTCCTCCCCTGCTTCTACATAATTATGAGGAGGAGAAATGGTCCACATTTGAAACTGGCTACTGCTGTCATAATTTCAAAGCCAGTTCAGATGAGGAAGATGAAACAAATCCTGGACCATCATTTTGGGTTATGTAGAAGCCATTGCAAGTGCAGTAGTCAGGCGGTATCAGTATGTTTATGTATATGCTGACTGAATATGTGAGTGTGATTTGTTGGTGTGGATGTGCCTCTCATCTGTATGTGTACACACACACACACACACACACCTGAACATCATTCAAATACACACAAACAAGTACACATTTTAAACTACGAACTGAACTGTGATTACCCTCAACCAAGCCTAAAGTTTCCATTGGGTATCTTTGATTCATACATTTTGAAAATTATCATAGGAGGAACACCATATGGGAAATACTTGCCCTTAGACTATATCTTCTATGGGTTTTATTTGGGGGGGATTGCTGAATTTATATATTTTTTAAATGCTGAAATTGCCTTGGACTCTTCAAGGAATCATCTTTAGGTTCAAGTCAATATATCCATTCACCTTGGGATTTATAGACAAACTTTGGTTGGGAGTAAATACAGTATATACTCCAGAGTACATCCATATAACATTGTGTTCCCTCTGTGTAAGTGCATACATACTGCTCTCACTTTCTCTCTATAAAGCCTCCATCCTGTCATCTCTGCATAAGAGATCAAACTCCAGAAAAGAAAGAACAAAAAAAACTTAGATTTTTTGATCTTTTTTACAAAACATATCCAATATAACACAAGAACCAACTGTTTAAAAAAATGCAGCAACGCAAAGATAAGATAAAATCCTACGAACGTGTCGAAATCCCCTTGACTTTCCATTTTGGGTATTGATCTGTGTATTGTTTCAATGTAGGCGGTTTATTGTAGTCTGTGGCGTATTTGCTAAGAAACAACAACGTAAAACCTTCCTTTAAAAAATTCATTCTTTTTTTCCCCATTGACATGCCCTTCTTTTCCATTACTCTCTTATTCCCCTCCAATTTCTTGCTAAACTTTATAGTATTTAAAAAAAAACAAAAGAGAGGGGACAAACTCTTACATATCTTTTCTCTCCCCCACCCCATTTCATCAATCAATCAATCAATCTATTTATTGAACGGGGAGAGGAGGGAAAGAAAGAAAAGCAAGTGTTTTTACCAAAATGAATTCTTTTCCTCTTCTCCTCTACACCCATAATAACCATACTTAACCTTTTTAGTATGAACATTTCACCCTCCCTTTCTTGTTCCTAATTTCTGTGTTGCTTTTAATTTTGGATCGAGGGAGTTCGTTTGATTTCTTTCCGGCAACAGTCAATCCAGAGATCTATGCACACCTTGACGCATGTGCACACCCTTTTGTGCATACGGGATTCCCTATTCATTTCAGTGGAGGAGTCCACTTCCATGCACACAGAGGAATGTGTGATCCTGTTGAACTTACTGAAATGAACAGGGCGTTCAAACAGATTAAGGAGCTCTATATGTGAATGGAGCTTCCATATACATATAGTTCAATTTACATATATAATAGGGGCAATTGGCTCTTTTTCTTTAAATGCTAGATAATTGGCTTTAGTAGGACATGTTGATTTTACTCCACACCTTCCAAGTTATAATCTGAATACACATTGAACCATTGACAATATGCAGGCAACACATAGTGCAGAAGGCTGCATAGAAGGTCCTTTTGAAGTATGTGCTCACAGACTTTTGGCACTGTCTCCTTCTAGATTTTTTTTATTGTGTCAGAAGCGACTTGAGAACATACTGCAAGTCACTTCTGATGTGAGAGAATTGGCTGTCTACAGAGACGTTGCCCAGGGGATGCCCTGATGTCTTACCATCCTGCTGGGAGGCTTCTCTCGTGTCCCCACAAGAGTACAAACATCAATATGTTCAACTCCCTTTCTTTTATTCCTTTAAGAAGTATCCACATTCAGTTTTGGAGAGAAGATGTGTTATATTTCTCCCTGTGGGTGCCTCTACTATGGCTATATCATTTTGCAACACAAGGAGTGTCCCAGCTAGGATTAAAGGTCAGATCCAGACTTAGCCATGATTAGAGGAGACCCCATAAAATCTACAGAGCTTGAATTCAAAATGTTACTAAATTCTCAGTGGTTTTTAATAAGAGTACTCTAATCATGATTAAGTTTAGATCCAGTCCAATTAAACAACATATGCACATTCCTTAAAATCAATATATGCACATTCAGAGTGGGCAGAAATTTAAAACATATGACTGGGAATATATCCCATTAAATACAATGGGACCAATTGTGGAGTAGAGATGTTCTGTATATACAGTTGCATTGTGAGACTGTAATTCTTTACACATTTGCCTCAGGACCTTTCCTTTCCCCCCTCAGCCGCTTAAGCGGAAAAAGAAGGGGCCTGGGGCTGTTAGGAATTGTGGGAGTTGAAGTCCAAAACACCTGGGGGCCCCCATTCCTGATATAGACTATCTGGGCATCATTCCAAGCCAAGTAGATCCTAAATTCCAGCTATCGAAGGATTCTATTTTGAGGGATGGGTGGGAGGGAGATAAATTACTCATGCATAATAGGTGCATCAAGTGGGCAGAATCATGCTTAGACAGGCCTGCCAAAATCATTGGGTGTTTACATTGGGTTCCTCAATGTAATCCTCAGTTGATTTGTTTAACATTTTTTGCCAGTGGATATGAATATATGCATTCCTGCCTCCTATAATTTCCCTTTCTCCTCACAGCTGAAAGAGCTCCCTCGGTCCAAAGAAAAGAGTATTTTTAGAAGATAAATAAATAGCCATTGATCTATATAACTTATCTTTCTTTTCTCTCATCACCCCCACCCACCCCCTTTCACATGTGGTGCTTTTGAGGACCAGAAGGGCTTGTGAGCCTTGATCGCACAAAGATTTATACGGAGACTTAACTTGATCCGGAAAACCCAGCTCCCAGGATCTGCCGGGCCTTTTGCAAAAGTGCCTAACAGGATTCGGCCCTGTTTAGAAAAATGCTTTTGTTTGGCATACAATCCAATGTTAGGTTTTCTGGAGCATGCCCTCTTGAAATGATAGGGTGCTGTATAATGTCACTTCTTTTAAAGCACCTGTTGGTTAGTTGGGGCATCTAATTACCAATGGGGTGCTCACAAGAACCCACCCCTTTCTGTCTCATGAAACCTCACTTTGTAGTCTAGAAATATAGTAATTCCATAATAAATAAAGTAAATTGGATTTTCCTTTACCCCCAAGCTGTGCCAATCCTGAAAAAAAATCTGGTGTGAGCCTGAAGAAAACAAGTTGTTTTAATTCCCCATATTTTTTTCATAATATTTTCTTACTTTCTTCTTTTCATGCTTAATGACAGTGGCATAAAAATCCATCTCAGAATCATTAACACATGCGTCTGATGCCATAATAGCCCCGTACGTTGTTCATTGTTTCCTCTAATTCACTAACTTCTCAGGGCCACTTACATTGCTCTGTCTAGACTTTTAGTTCGTCCCGCTTTCTGTATTGCTTTTCGGCCTTTTGGCTAAGATCAAGTGTAGTATCTGTATGCAAGATTTTATTCCCCCTTAAAACTTTTGCTGTTACGATTTTCAAGTAGTTTCAAATCACTGCTATGCCGCCCCCATGATGAAGAGGCCAAGACTTTTGCATTAGAAATCTTCAGTACTTCTAGGATTGCAATGCCTTTAGTAGTTAGGGGGTATAGCAGTGAAAACACATTCATTTTACATTTCTATTGTATCCTTGGCATTAGATACAAACCCAAGAGTGAGCAGAAGGACTCACATTATAGAAAAAAAACTATAATAATAATAATAATAATAATAATAATAATAATAATAATAATAATCCCTTAGAAATTAGATGTAGGAAGTAATTTTTTAAACAGGGTTGAAATTTGCTGTAGGAAGTAAGCATTTTTGCAATAGACCCACAACACATGTCCTTGGTCTTCCGATCCAATTTTAGGAAGATGAAATAATTGTGGGATTTTTTTGAGATGGATCAATGTAACCTGACCCATGTGTACATACTAATGTGTATATGCACAGAATGGGGCGGTGCATTTCAGTATTCTCACACAAAGTCCCTGTATCACAACCGACCGCTGGATCATTGCTGTGTTCAGTTCTGAAAGTTGTGGAATGCAGGCTCAGCCTGGAAATAAAGCAAAGTTAGGTTGTCGTGTGAATCTTGGCAGGATTCAGGGCCCAAATTTGTAAAGGAAGCATTTCCCTATCTCATGTCTTTATTCTTCCTCCTTGTCCTCCACTTCCTCCTCCTCTCTTTTTCAAGAATACTTTATCCTTCACTCTTTGGTTCCTTCCCCGCCTCCGTGTGTAAATACCAGCTGCTGTGCGTGACGGGTGATTCCCCTTCTTCCTTCCCCCTTCTCTCCTTGCCCCCCACCCCTGTTTTTTCGTGGAAAAAGTTGCGTTTGTTTTGTTCTGAATGCGCTTTACTGGCTGACTTCGGAGGGTTTGAGTGTTTTTTTTCTGGGGAAGTTTTGTTCCTGATTTCGTTCCAAATTTGTTTGTGTGGCTCTCAATTACTATTTCCTTTAAAGAAAAATTGGTCCTTTTCATTTTTAAAAAATAATAATTTGTTTTCAGTTTTTTTTCAATGTCTGTCCGAATGTGCTTAGTTAAAGCCAGTGACTAAATGCTAAACCTTTCCAAATGCTCGATGGCTTGCACGCTCTCGCCAACTGAAGTTGGTCTAATAAAAAGGTATCACCTTTTGCCTGCCTTGTGTCTCTCCATGTGTGGTGAAAAATCCCGCTCTCTCTCTCTCGCTCTCTCTCTCTTGATATCTCTGGGCTTGTTCTACTAAAAAAAATATTCTCACCTCATAGATCCCTTGGTCCTGAAATATGACCTACTACACCTTTAACAGTGGAAGTGCTTCTCTAAAGCTTTAATGCAATATTCTGAAACTCTTCTTGTTCTGCATTCCAGGAAAATCAGTCTTTTGCTGTTTTTGGGTGGCTTTGGTGGAAGGAAGGAGGAACTGATTGCTAGATGGCAAGCATCATCATCCCCCTGCCCCATACATGCTACATGTATGCTTTGTGATGTCAAAGATGGCTTAATTTTTTCATTGGGAAGTGACAGCCACCACCTTTATAATCAAGCACTTTCCTTTTAAGTATTTGTCATTCCTTTCGATCTACCTTCCTGTCAAAACACCTCCCCAGAACCTTGGTGGTAATATTGCTCCCCCTCCCAAATCACTGATCGACTATGGCTGGGCTCCTCACCCTGCCCCAGAGCCAGTGACGCCAGATGGGTGCTTTGCCTGATAGTGCAGACAGTGATCCCAATGGGTGGGGTGGGGGACACACACAACAAAAAGATGCTGGTTCAGATTTGGCAAGGGAACTGTCTAGACAGCAAGGTGACTTTGGATTGATTGATTGAAAACAGGTGAATCCAGGGCTGCTCTGGGGCAAAATAGTTCAGTTTCCACTAGGATTATTTTTGCTGTGTTGACAAGCCCTCTCCCCCCCCCCCCTCTCCTCTGTCCTCCTCTTCTTGTTTTAATTCTTGGCACTGTTCTCATTCTGAAGGAGCTTGAGAGATGAATCTGTGATCATGATCAGATCTGAGGTCATGAAACTCTCAAGGGAGCAGAGCAATTCAGTTCAATGTTACTTTTGGAGCTGATGCCTGAACAGTTTGGTTAACTACAAAGAATCCCAGTTAGAAACATAGGAAGCAGCTTTATCACACACCAGGCAATTTGTCTTTCTAACCAAGTATCAACACTGTGACTGGCAGCATCTCTCCAGGGCTTCAGGCAGAGAAACGGTATTTCCCATTGCGTTTGAGCATGACTCCTTTTAGCTGGCAATGCAAGGCACTGAACCCCAGGGCCTTCTTCATGCCAAGCAGGTATTCTATCAATGAGAAATGGGCTTTCTACATCATGATTCCACATCATTATAGGCTTTTTATAGTCATCAGTACCAGATGCAGCATGCTTGTGCCAACAAGGTGTGGGGTATCAGAATGCAAGAGCTTCTGCACAAGGTAAGAGTGTCATTCCACCTTCTTAGAAACTTAAGATGATGTACATGGGCAACAGGAACACAGACTCCATTTTCTCCATTTTAATCTTTTTCTTGTCTTCAAGCCTGATAGTAACAAAAGGCCAACTGGTTGTCCTTGGCTCTTCAGACAATGGGTTTATCAGCAACCTTTTTCAACAAAAGAGCCAGCACCATTTTATTGGATCATATATAGAGTAGGGTTTCATCTGTCAAAGAACATCCAACCTGAGTCTCCTGAAATCCCGGGGGACATTTGCATATTCAATAGTCCTGAGAAGTAAGGAGATCCTCTTCCTTGGGTTTTCTCAGGGAGCAACCATTGAGTTAAGTCTGACTCTTGTGTGGGCTGTACTTGAGGAAGAGCTTTCACTGCTCAAAAGAATTATTTCCTCACCATCATCAACAGATTTAGTGTTGTGTGCCGTCAAGTCATTTGCAATCCATGACAACCCTAAAGGTTTCCTTGGTATGATATGTTCAGGTTTGTCTTTGTCTTTCTCTGGAACCAAAAGTATGTGACTCACCCAAGGTCAACCATTGGGTTTCACATCTGAGCAGGAATTCGTCCCCTGGTCTCTAGAGTCATAGTTCAACACTCAAACCATTATAACATGCTGGCTCTTATCTTTAGATACCTGTGCATTTTCCCCAGAGAATCACAAGTATCTAAGGCATGTCCCGCTTATAGTCATCCTGCATTCAACAATGGTGTGAGTTCCTGTGGCAACCTGAAAAATGACAGGCTAATTTGAGGTACCCACTGTAGATGCTTATTGATTTAATAAGTGCCTTCTCCTTCCACTGAACACTGGCTGAATACATGCCACCTCAGCCTTTTCCAATCCGATGTCACCCCAATTGTATTGTAGTTACCAGTTTTTTCCAGTCCACTGTTAAGAGCTCTGGAAGAAACCATGTGGGGCAAGGCTGTACTGCATCTTTGCTCAGTAGGCACACAGTCAAAACATATTATAGAATCCCTTTGGGGAACCTAGGAAAATGCTTAGCAAAGTGTTCTCTGGGCTTCCAAGTTGATTCTATAGTCAACTTCTGGTAAAGGTTGACCATGGAGCTGTACTGGAGGCCTATAGAGTACACTTCTCTAGACATCATTCGGTGCTCCAGAATGATTGCATGGTATTCATGTATGAATGAAACCATGTTCAATGAGCTTACATAATAAACAGGATTACTGTGTTGTCAAATGTGGTAAACTAATTGGCTGACTTGGGGATGACCCTCTGCTCATTCTGCTGAGTAGTGTTCTGGATGATTATCCCTATGTCCCACCCTGGTGACACAGTTGAAATCCTCAAAGGCCTATGATGTTTGGACTGACATTTTGCCTCTTCTATTCCTGATGGTTCTTTGCCACCCAAAAGATGGAGCACATTTTCTCAAGCATTCCTGATCTTCTTTATTTTTATAGATCATGAGCAAACTTAAGAAACAATTGATACTTAAAAGCACTTGCTGAAGACTAATATGTAGGGAAGCAAGAGTACAATTTTATTCCCTTAAAGAATAATTCTTCAAGCTCTGGATACTCTTCCTTTTGCCTCTAATTCCTGCAGTGTGTGGTTCAAAGTCCTATTTTTTAACTACAGCTATGCTGATCAGACATTCCCAACCCTTTTAGCCTGGAGGAACCCTTGACATAATTTTCAGGTCTTATGGAAAGCCCTGCATAAAAAGGATTGTATCCACAATTGAACGTTTTCCCATTGCAATATCTCATGGAACTTCCCACAGATCCTATTTAGTGTTCCAAGTCACTTTGGTTGAAGAAACCTAGTGTCAAGAACTCTGGTATTTTTGGCTGCAGAGGTCAATTTGCTTGCTTGCTTGTTTTTAGTTCAGAAAGAGAATTAGTTCCACCAAAAGATGATTTTGGAATTAAAATAGGATTTAAACATGTACAACAGTATGCTGACCTCCAAGAAGCATGTGCCAGGAATATAACACATGCCTCTTACGTTCCAGCAGTTTGACAGCTTCGTATCCTGCCATTAGTTTTCAGATATTTTGTTTTGAATCTCATGGATGTTATGGCATATTATTTATTTTCTCTTCTAGGATAATGGTGGGTGGGTGGGTGGTTGGAAAATGTGCTTGTTCCAAAGAGAAGAAGGGGGGTAGGAACAACTTAGAAGAAAAGAGAAGAGTAACTAGATGAATATGATTGAAATATTTTGACTCTACAATGTGGAAACTAAAAAGAACAAAAGTACTCCTACTATAAAATCTATTTTGCCACTGATAGTGATCTGAATTCATTTGTTGTCTTTGTTTTTTCTTCTTTGTTCTTCTGGTTTTGTTGCTATTGAACCTCACTTCCCAGCCCCTTAATGTTTTTCATCCTGATAAGAGGCCCACCTTTTTTCAGTCCACCAAGAACTTCTCTCCATGAAGACCCTGCGACTCCCTTTAATACTCATATTAGTTCTTTGCTGGGCTAACTGCAGGAAATAGAAAACAGCTCACCTTCCATTCGCCAAAAATCTATCTATTATCTATCTATCTATCTATATCTATATCTATATGAAAAACTATATGCCAGTTGGAACCCCTACATACAAAACAATTAGGCCCCTTGGCTCTCTTCAGCCTTACATGTGATGTCAGTTTTGTGATGAAGGGCAAATAGGACACTTTTGCCATCTCTTGGGTGAAAAGGCACTTCTGATACATCAGATGATGATACAGTTTCTTGGTCATCATTGCTGAGTGATAGGTGACTGCAGGGAAACACACATATGCTTACAACTTAGACCAGCTGTGAGTGGAAGGAGCGAATACTAGTGGCAGCAATTCATAACATTGTGGGAAATTTGGACCTCTCATTAGCCTTCCTTTTAATTGCCTTTTCAATTCATAAATATAGATTATGGTCTGGAGAAGAAGAAAAACACAAGATCCTGAGTAGTATCTTTGGAAAACAGATATTTCCCTATGTAGGGAGTCCAAAATGAAACACAAAGTCAAAGCCAAAGCTGATTGATGCCAGTGTGGGGTGGTGGTTTGAGCTTTGGCCTGAGACTCTAGAAACTTTGGCTCTATTTACCCTATACAAGTAATGTAGTTTGACACAATTTTAATTGCCACCACTGAATGCTATAGAATCATGGGAGTTGTTGTATTACAAGGTCTCTAGCATTTGAAAAAGAGTGCTGGTGGCTCACCCAACTATAGATCCCAGGATTCCATAGCATTGACTCATGCCACTTAAAATAGGGACTACCTGCACTAATTGTACAGTATAGACACATCTTATGACTTTGGATTCCCACTTGGCCATGGAAACTTACTAGGGTGACTTGAGACAAGTGACACACTCTCAGTCTCAGATGAAAGCAAAGACAAACCCTCTCTGAATGCCAAGATGCCCTAAGTCCGAAACAATTTGAAGTCAGACAATAACAACAAAATCACTAAACATCTTCCTTCTGCTCTTTGGAGGTGGACCCTCACCACTGGATTTGTGAGTTTGTTTTTATTCTCTGACCTTGAAGTTAGCAAAGCTGTAATGTCTTTCTCCAGTGATGGGATGCTGTGCTTCACAGAGCAGTTTCCGGGTAATAGTACCTCTGCTTCTTAGCCAAGGGAGTGCCCTAACTGAGCAGCTCGGAAAACAAGCAGGAGAAATGCCATTATCTAATCGGATTGCATGCTAATCAGGTAGGGTGGATAATCCCAGATCGTTAAAGCAAAATCTCGTTAGAACAATCCCATTTCCAATGCTCAGTAATCCCACTATGTCAGAACAGCTGGACAAGGATGGTACAGTACGCGGCCCTCTGAGCTGGGGATTTGAGTGTTGGCCTCAGCCGCTGGGGCCTGTACTTTTCACAGATTTTAAATATCCCAGATTTTCTTCCCAAACATCATTACCTCCCCAAAATCCTTAGCAAGAATTCCTGTCCTATACCCCAAGCAAAATCATTAGGCCTTGAACAAGGCTATAATAAACAGATATGGAGCACTTTTTGCTGGCAGGAAGATGTAACCCCCTCACCTGTTGGATTTCTGGCTGGCATGCAATTAATGGCAGAAGAACCTTTCTGGGAGCTGAAAGGCATGGGAGATGTGGTAGTCCTTGTACCCAGTACATGCTGTTCAGTGTCCCCAACCCTACATTATGGGTGTGGAGTGCAAAGATTTAAAACAATCTATATAAATTCAGTCACTAAAAAAAATGGCAAGATGGAACAGCGACTCCTCCTATCCAGCTGTTTTTCCTCATAACTTTCCATTTTAAAATGGGTTATGCATTTGTTTGTGTATAGTTCTACTGGCATGCTCCAAATGTAGAAAGCCAAGGGCATCTAAAGTTATAGTTGCCATTCTGTCTAAATCAACAATATTCCCAGTTCAAAATTTAGGGGTTCTCGTGCATAGAAAGGGGTACAAGATAATAGAAATCGAGCTATTGCAGTTAAAGTGTTGTCAAATGGCATTACTTCTACAATGTAAACACACCTCTGAGAGAGAGTTCTTTTTAAAAAAACATTCCAAGCTCAGCCCAAATATTTCACCAAGAGTGGTTACTTAGGTAGCTGGACTCTCTCGATCCACATCAGTTTATTTGGACGTGTGCATGACGCAGGTCAGAGAAAGCTATCCTCATCTTTGAGGTGTCCTATCTTCTGGTCCAAACATCAGCTCTTTCTCAATAGTATTGCCAGTGTTTGAATGTCAGTTTCTGCTCCTTTGGTTTTTTACAGCAGCCTGACCCAAAAACAGCAAACATGTCTGTAAAAGCAGCAAGAGAAACAGCATCAGCAGCTCCAATTTCTGGAGCTAAAGCTGCTATTGAAAACCAAGGAGCAAGTGAGGCCAGCCTCCTCCCCATCCACTGGCAGTCTTATCTCCCCAAGCAATGTTTTGTTTGGCTTTGAATCCAGGGCAAAAAATCTTAGTGCTGTGCTTTAGTGTTTGACTCAAGCTGGGGTCTCAAGCTACATCAATAAGCGAAGCCAAATAAGCAAAAATAAGAAAAATAGTGGGAGAGACAGGTGGAGCAGCTGGCTGTAAGACATTCCCAACCCTTTCTGGAGAAGCCAGCAGTCCAGACAGTTATACAAGCTATCAAATGATAGGCCCGGCTCAGAACATCCTGATCTGTCAACTCATTCTGACCTGCGGCAGCCTCCTTGCTTAGACGATCCTATGCACATAGCTCTCTGTCCATTCCCATCTATCCTGACCTACTGCCCTGTGGCTTTAATAAATGCAGTTTAAAAATATTCTTTCTTCCCTTTTTTTTCCCTTGCAGACTTGGTTTTATTTTTAGGCTCCCAACGCCTGGAAGCATAGCTTCTTAATGCAGTAGGTTTTGCCATCCATATCGTCCGACTGCCCCCTGGTGGTTGTTGGTGATGGATTGAATCTTGAAATACATACAATCTGGTTTTCTTGTTGTGGTTAAAGCCACGTCCACAAGCACAACCTCTTCTTCCCACCTTGCCCTCCCACGGTGTGATAAGCTTTCCCCCCTGTGACTTGGAATAAAACTAAACCCTAACATCTCTTTTCACTCTTTACTTGTAGAGAGTAGATGTCATCTTGCTTGATTTCTTGGAGGGTTTATTCTTCAACAAAAGGTAAAGCAATATAGTTTGCTCTTATTAGCAATGCCTATATTTATCTCCACACCTCACACTACAGACATTTCTGCCTCAAGCAAGATGGGCACCTATGGCTCCATGATTTCATGCACTTCTTGCCTGATGAAGGCATGATAGAGCTTCCTCAACACTGTAGAACAGGCCTGGGCAAACTTTGGCCCTCCAGGTGTTTTGGTGTTTTGGACTCCAACTCCCACAATTCCTAACAGCCTCAGGAAAGGGCCTTAGGCTGTTAGGAATTGTGGGAGTTGGAGTCCAAAACACTTGGAGGGCCAAAGTTTGCCCATGCCTGCTGTAGAATGAATGCAGTTCGATAGCACTTTAACTGCCATGGCTCAATGCTATGGGATCAGAGAATGCTGAAAGACCTTGTAAAATTTTCATGATCCCATAGCATTGATCCTCGGCAGTTAAAGTGAAATTAAACTGTTAATTCTACAATGTAAATTTATCTTTAGTTAGCCCAATAAAGGTAACACCATGATCTGTATTTCGGGGGTTTACTTTATGACTGCCAGATCTACGACTGTATATTTGACCATCGAAAGCAAAGGTGTCACTCTCTTGGCCACCCATGTGGACAGTTTTGGATTTTGGATTATTTTGGAATCTGGAATTCCAGATCAGAGATGGACAGTTTACAACATCTTTCATTTGCCTTGAACTCCCTCTCTCTGTGTGTGGTTTGGGCTTAGAAGGAGCAATCAAGGAAGAATGAGAAAAGAAAGGAACCCACTGAAGGCATTTAGCCAAAGAACTTCCTGCAAAACAGGGAGTCCCTGTTGCCAACCCAATTCATACAAACAGGGCAATCATTCTAGCTTTGGACTTAGGAGTCCCACCTTTTTAGCTTACGTCTGTAATTCTCCCGTTAGCTGACTAGCACAACCTGGGGAATCACAACCATATACAGTGAATACATCTGCTCTTATGCTTTGCTACTCTGCTGCTGAGTACTCATGCTCAGTATAGAGTACATCTCACCACATTAAAAGAGCGTATGGGTATTGCACCAGTTGATATTTGCCAAGAAGTAGCAACCAGCAATGAAAGGACCAAGGCATTGATATCTCTGGCCCATTTGCTGTTCAGATATCAGCAAGCATGCTAACGTCTTAAATCAAGAAACACCTTCCTAAGATCTACAGAGATATGTGCAGGAACACCTCTGCAAGTGAGAGTCCAAAAGTGGCAGGTAAAAACCCGGAACCTCCATCAGTAGCTAATACCGGATGAGAAACTCCCTCCTGGGCACACAGAAGACTGGGCAACTTGGAAGGCGCTGAACAGACTGCACTCTGGCACCACGAGATGCAGATACACGAGATGGGGCTATAACATGCGTGTGTGTAGAAGAGCAAACCACAGACCACTTACAACAATGCAATCTGAGCCCTGCCACATACACAGTTGAGGACCTTCTCACAGCAACACCAGAGGCACTCCGAGTGGCAAGCTTCTGGTCACAGGAAATTTAGCATAATGCCAAGTTTGTTAATTTGTTTCTTGTTTTTCTATACATTATAGCTGTATTCTCAATTTGCTTTTGTCATGATAAATAAATATCCTGTTAGCCACATTTGGATCTGCAGCTATTTGTGGGTAATAACGTTCCCACAAGTATGACAACCAGAAACCGTAAAACATTTTTTACCTGTGTGCCATGGAAAATTCCAGCAAAGCGGCCTTCTGTTAAAGGAACAGAAAGTGAATGGGATTGTTTTTTCCCTCCCTGTGGCCAACTGGACAACCCTAGCTAATCTCCCAGTCATAAAAGGAGATTCAGTTCTGGGCAACATGTTTTCTGGAACTCTTTCTTCTCTATTAGATGAGGAACAAGCCCAGATAGAACCACATTATTTTCTTCAAAAACATGAGTCACACCTAAGGCAGATTTGGGGCCCTGAGCAATGGAAACCCACCCTGTTCCTTTGGGCAATGAGGCAGGGAAATGGAATGATCCAGCACATTGAGTGATGCTTTCTCTCATTGACAGTGACTGCATGTTTCCACCCATGTAGCTGGGCCAAGTTAACACCCTGAAAGCAACAACCTAAGTCATCTCAGTGTTTCCTGTTGACTGCCACAAACCATTTCTCACCAAATATTAGCATTTATTGCTTAGAAAAGAACTAGGAACAGAAACTGGAGAAATGGAAAAGAAAAAGCACAGAACCAGTAAACCTCTAACTGTCCTTTGTGGCAGAACCAATCAATCTTCTGTCACACTACTTTTTCAGCTACTTTCAAAATATCCCAGTTCTTCTCTTGTTCCACTTCCCCCTGGTACTTCAGTAGCTGAAGTCTAAATTCAAACTGCAATAGTAGGCAGAGGGAAGAGTAAAATCTTGGTTTTCCCTTAGATTCAGACAAAAGCAAACTGCTGCAGTCTTTCCTAGCTTGTGTGTTCTTCCTCATTAATATCTTGATTGCACTCTGGTGTTACCTGGAGTATGAATGTGGCTATTTCCAATACTTAGACATTAATATTTAGTGGAACAGACAATTTTTGAGATGGATGTTCCAGTACATTCATTCTAAATAAATGTGCCTAGGAACAGACTGCTGGATGCTGCCAATTCTATCTTTCCTTCTCCTGAAGCTCATATGACAACCACGAGGAAGAGGCAGCTAATCACTAGAAGCTGGATTTTTGTAATAATTGGTAAAGGCACAAGATCCAGCAGAATTGTGGGTTCTTCCATAGAGATTTCATAAAGGAGTCCAGATAATTCTCCATTTGTCCCACTAGCTAATCCTTCTAATATGTCAGACCTCCTGCAGTTTCCTGTATGGATAGAGAGCAGAAGATGCTGAAAGATAGATAGCATCACTACCTCTTACATCAGATGGCTTACGTTATTACATAACATCCAGGCGAAGGTGGGCTTGATTTCTAGCCGACTATGCCTTATGGAAGGCCTATGAGACCTTTCCCTGTTTTCTTTCCTCCCATAATGGACCAATGTGCTAATCCAGATGTGCTCATTGTCCTTTGCCCTCTGTGCTTTATACAGCCAGTCAGGTAAGAGAAAGAGATATACAGTAGAGTCTCATTTATCCAACACTCGCTTATCCAGCGTTCTGGATTATCCAACGCATTTTCGTAGTCAATGTTTTCAATATATCGTGATATTTTGGTGCTAAATTCATAAATACAGTAATTACTACATAGCATTACTGCGTATTGAACTACTTTTTCTGCCAAATTTGTTGTCTAACATGATGTTTTGGTGCTTCATTTGTAAAATCATAACATAATTTGATGTTTAATAGGCTTTTCCTTCATGCCTCCTTATTATCCAACATATTCGCTTATCCAACGTTCTGCCAGCCCGTTTATGTTGGATAAGTGAGACTCTACTGTAGTTAGTGGTGCTACAGCAGGAATCTATCCAAACAATGGCGATAGGGCCATTGCAAGGAGAAGATGGGGTGATGGCGACAGGGGACAGGGAAAAGGCAGAACTACTTAATGCCTTCTTTGCCTCGGTCTTCTCACAAAAAGAAAGCCATCTTCAACCTCAGCAACACGGAATGGACGAAGGATTGGGGGAAATCCAACCCCAAATAGGGAAACAAGTTGTCCAGGAACACCTGGCCACTCTAAACGAATTCAAGTCCCCAGGGCCAGATCAGCTACATCCAAGAGTACTGAAGGAACTAGTGGAAGTTATTTCAGAACCACTGGCAATTATCTTTGAGAGTTCTTGGAGAACGGGAGAAGTCCCAGCAGATTGGAGGAGGGCGAATGTGGTCCCTATCTTCAAGAAGGGAAAAAAGAACGACCCAAACAATTACCGTCCGGTCAGCCTCACATCAATACCAGGCAAAATTCTGGAAAAGATCATTAAGGAAGTGGTCTGCGAACACTTAGAAACAAATGCGGTCATTGCTAATAGTCAACACGGATTCACCAAAAACAAGTCATGCCAGACTAATCTGATCTCTTTTTTCGATAGAGTTACGAGTTGGGTCGATACAGGGAATGCTGTGGATGTAGCGTACCTGGATTTCAGTAAGGCCTTCGACAAAGTCCCCCACGACCTTCTGGCAAACAAACTAGTAAAATGTGGGCTAGACAAAACTACGGTTAGGTGGATCTGTAATTGGCTAAGCGAACGAACCCAAAGGGTGCTCACCAATGCGTCGTCTTCATCATGCAAAGAAGTGACAAGTGGAGTGCCGCAGGGCTCCGTCCTGGGCCCGGTTCTGTTCAACATCTTTATTAATGACTTAGACGAAGGGTTAGAGGGCACGATCATCAAGTTTGCAGACGACACAAAACTGGGAGGGATAGCTAACACTCCAGAAGACAGGAGCAGAATTCAAAACGATCTTGACAGACTAGAGAGATGGGCCAAAACTAACAAAATGAAGTTCAACAGGGACAAATGCAAGATACTTCACTTCGGCAGAAAAAATGGAAATCAAAGATACAGAATGGGGGACGCCTGGCTTGACAGCAGTGTGTGCGAAAAAGACCTTGGAGTCCTTGTGGACAACAAGTTAAACATGAGCCAACAATGTGATGCGGCTGCTAAAAAAGCCAATGGGATTCTGGCCTGCATCAATAGGGGAATAGCGTCTAGATCCAGGGAAGTTATGCTCCCCCTCTATTCTGCCTTGGTCAGACCACACCTGGAATACTGTGTCCAATTTTGGGCACCACAGTTGAAGGGAGATGTTGACAAGCTGGAAAGCGTCCAGAGGAGGGCGACTAAAATGATTAAGGGTCTGGAGAACAAGCCCTATGAGGAGCGGCTTAAGGAGCTGGGCATGTTTAGCCTGCAGAAGAGAAGGCTGAGAGGAGACATGATAGCCATGTACAAATACGTGAAGGGAAGTCATAGGGAAGAGGGAGCAAGCTTGTTTTCTGCTGCCCTGCAGACTAGGACACGGAACAATGGCTTCAAACTACAGGAAAGGAGATTCCACTTGAACATCAGGAAGAACTTCCTCACAGTGAGGGCTGTTCGACAGTGGAACTCTCTCCCCGGGGCCGTGGTGGACGCTCCTTCTTTGGAGGCTTTTAAGCAGAGGCTGGATGGCCATCTGTCGGGGGTGCTTTGAATGCGATTTCCTGCTTCTTAGCAGGGGGTTGGACTAGATGGCCCATGTGGTCTCTTCCAACTCTACTATTCTATGATTCTATGATTCTATGATTCTATGAATGCCACTAGAGGCCAGTATTTGCCCAGGCCACAAAGTCAGTACCTTCCAAGCACCTTGGTTTTTCAAACTGCTTCAGATGAGTTGGCAGGTACCTCTAGAATCTTATCACAGGACCCAGAATATAAGGAAAACAGAAGAATAGTCAGGACATACTAGGCCTTGAAAAGAGAGCTTGTCCACTCTAGAAAGTCTAATCCAACTCCCTGAACTGTTTGAAGACCCATTAGAAAGTGTACGTTTTGGAATATATATGTTGTTGATGCAGGGCATCATGCCCAAGAAATCATGCCACTAGGCTATTTGAAGGAATGTGCATCCTATGTCTTTAACTATGCCAGTTTGCAATACACTGGGAGGCCTCAGGATCAAGTATATGGGTCACAATGTGCAAAGGCAATATTTAAGTTCAGGCTGCTTTATACCCTTCAACTGTCCCTGTAGGTCCATGAAAGTCCTGATTAATCCACTTTTTGGGCTGATTTTAAAATATCCCTCTTTCACACTTACCTTATATTCAAGGCTGCAAACTGAGTTCAAGATATAGTAATAGTTGATACTCTGCTCCATGGGGGGGGGGGTGCAAAATGGTGCCCTTCATAGCTGGATGAAGCAATAAGAAACTGCTGCAGCCTCTCCCTGCCCAGGTCCTGGCATAGGTCATCCCACATAATAACCAAATTGTCTCTGTCTCTGTCCCATAATGACTACAGCTTAAAAATAGATTGAAATGAATCTAGATAATCTGATTTATCCAGTTACCCTTGAAGCTGAGAGCCACAGTCACTTTGCCCAGAAGTGAAGACTGGCTAATAGTTATCCAAGATAGTAGGATCCAGAGAATGGTTATTTTCTTTCAATAGAGATCTTACAACAGCCTCTTTTTGGCATGCTGGGGACCTTCCTTGCTGTAAAGAGATATTAATCATTCCCCTGACCTTTTCTGCCGGTCTCCCTTGGGTCTGTTTAATATGCCAGGAAAGGCAAGGGTCTTGTATACATGTTATAGTATTCAAGTCAGAGTGAATTTGTCTGCAGAGTGGTGGGGAAATGCATCACAGCGTGCAACTGAGTGGTTTAATTTACTATAGTCACAAACCTTCAACAACTTAGAACAGTTCTGCTGAAGGACCCTTAAACTACAGTTGCACATGTTTATGTCAAAAAGCATACATAATCTCTGATCACTGGACAGATTGTTTGTCCAGTTTTCATCAGGAGGTTTTATAATAAATTCTCCATCTCACGGAATTCTGGTAACAATGGTGGTCACCTAAGAATCATTAATAGAAATCACAGCACCATGTACAGTTGCCAGATGCTTTAGGACAAGGCTCAGGAAACTTTAGACTCACCCTCCCCAATCTTGAAGACTCAGATTCTTATCATCCCCAGTCTTGTTTAGCCAATTCATCCTCATCAGGAGGACCAGCAGTTCCTATCAGCCTTCTTTTAGGAGAAATCATGACAACCCAAAACTCCTAATGCAAACCCACCTTCCATTGCGGTGGTAATGCTAAACCTCAGTGGTACTCAAGTCAATTTGTGTCTAAGTTCATGAGGAAGCTTTTCCAGGCTGCTTCACTTCTGCTACGCCTAAGCAGGCACCTGGAGTATTGGACTGGGTTGGTCCCAGCTTGGGCAGAAATCCATCCCCTGTACACATTTTCCACTGTCCCACTATGTTGTTATTCCAGGAATGAACAGGACATGAGACGGGCAATAGCCAAGCTCTCTCGCCAAGGGCAAGCCAGGCTGCCAATTTCCGCATTGTTTCCTCCCATCTGTAATTTTGGTTTTGAAATGCTCTCTTCCATCTCCTCCCACCCCATGGGGACAAAGAGAGGGAGAGGTCACATCCCAGTCATTGGGAGCCTTGATTTGGTCAAAAGTTAAAAGGGGTGGTTTGTTGTTTAAGCAACTATTGATAGAGTCAAACAGTTTGTGAGTGGCAGAGAGAAAGCCACTTGGATCCCAAAGATTGGTCAAGTTGTTGCGCTTCTCTTTAGAAAGTGAAAAGGTCAATGGCATGGCAGATGCCAGAAAAGATAAATTCTAATGCTCTAAAATATGCATATAATTTTGTGTGCTTTGTTATTGTGTGCCTTCAAAATTACTGTCTGGATAGGAGATTTCCACTTTTCCGAGTTCTGGTATGATTTTTTATGCATTGATTGTACCAAAGCTCAGTGCTATGTCTTGAGATTGTGTTTATATCTGGATCCTAAAACCCTAGTAGCCCTCCCTTTTTCTGTTTTGTTCTGATTCCCAAAGTCTTTATTCTTCAGGCCTTCTCTGCATGTTTCTAGCCCCTTCCAGAGGAAATCTGTGGTTAAGTTGTATGTTTGTTTCATCACATTAGCAGGCATTCACTCTCTTGCAATTTCAGATGTGCTGACAAAGGCTTTTTAAACCAGTTTTTCACTCTGTGCACAAAGGGCATTGGTTATGCAGTGACCCCTTTAAAGCTAGCTTTGAAATCATGTGCCCTTTCCAGAAAATTTCAGTCTACACATCCTATCAGTCCTAACCATCACAAGCCAGTACAGGAAAGCATATATTAAATTCACTGGCAAAAGAAAAAACAGGTCTCTGTTTACTTCTTGATGGTTGCATGTTATAAATTAAACAGGTTTTTGGTTCTCCAGTTTTCTATGAAGTAGAGCCTCCACTGGTGCAGGAAGTTAAACTCCTGAGCTGCTGAACTTGCTGGTTGAAAGGTCAGCAGTTCAAAATTGGGGAACAGGGTGAGCTCCAGCTTCTGCCAACCTAACAGTTTGAAAACATGCCAATGTGAGTAGATCAATAGGTACTGCCCCCGCAGGAAAGTAATGGCGCTCCATGCAGTCATGCCAGCCACGTGACCTTGGAGGCATCTGCGGACAACGCTGCTCTTTGGTTTAGAAATGGAGATGAGCACCAACCCCCAGAGTCAGACACTTAATGTCTTAATGACTAGACTTAATGTTAGGGAAAAACCTTTACCTACTGGACCCCTTAACCTTGATGAATCACTCTTGAAATGATCCAATTACTAACCTCTCTGAACAAACTCCTTGACTTGAAAGTCTTATATTTTCCTTATAATTTTGGTAAACACAAGGATGATTTGCAAGTGTCTTTTAATGTACCACAGGGGAGTGTGGCCTTCTAAATGTTCAATGTATTGTCAAAGACTTTCATGGCTGGAATCACTGGGGTATTGTGTGGTTTCTAGGCTGTATGGCTGTGTTCCAGCAGCATTTTTCCTGATATTTCACTTGCATCTCTGGCTGGCATCTTCAGAGGATCTAAATGTTGTTGGACTGCAACTCCCAGCATTCCTTATCCTTGGCTATGCTGGGGCTTTGCATACCATATTTGCTGTAAAATGCCCGCCAACAATATGCAGCTAAGAACAGGTAACACATTTTGGTGGTGGACTATTCATCCTGGAAATAATAGAGGTTTCAGTCCAACATCATGGGATAGCATAAAAGAGATTTTATGGAATGATGAAAGTATTAACACTGGATGGTTTGTTTGCTTTCCTGTGTCCTTTCAAATTATCCATTTTGTATTCTCTGGATAGGTTTCCTGAATTGACTTATTATTGCCCCTACCATACCATAGCACAGAAGAAAAGGAGCCAGCTATTTATGCTGAAGTCAATATACATTTATTTGCATAAAATACATTTTGAACTGTCAATACATTCTGTGTTTAGTACAGTTTGAGCATCCCTTCTCCTCAAATCCTCCAAAATTGCCCTTATGGGTATCTGAGAACGTGGTTCAATGTACACTAAATTGTTACATGCACAAAAGCATTAATATATAATATTATTCTCACACTATGTGCATAAGGAATATATTAAATGTATAGGAGTTCTGTAGACTTGAGTGCCCTCTCTAGAGTATCTCCTTATAGGAGCATACAAATATCCTGAAATCCAAGCCGCTTCAAATGCCAAATTTGGATAAAGGATATTCAACCTGTACATGAAATTCAAGTACATCAGAAGACTGTCTAGAGCAATAGCTTTCTGTTCCCCTCATGACCAGGAGGACAACTTTTGGAAGCCCACCAGCAGGCCGTGACATCTGTAGCCATGCCCAGGTCCTAATCTTCAGTAAATGAATTTGAGGACCCTTCTACATTGCCATATAAAATCCGGATTAACTGCTCTGAAGTGGATTATATGGCAGTGTAGACTTATAATCCAGTTCAAAGCAGATAATGTGGATTATCTGATTTGATGATCTGGATTATATGGCAGTGTAAAAGAGGCCAGAGTTGTACTCTGCCTATAAACTTGAAGGCTGCATCTATCCATGCCAAGCTGGAGGAAACTCCTTGTTGGCCCGCAACTTCCAAATCCTGTTGCCCATGTTGGCTGGGGCATTTTGTGAGTTGTGATCTACAAAAATAAAATTCCCAAATACTGCAGTGTAGACACTCATAGCTTTTTACTCCCATCTTTGTCCTACCCCCTTCTAAATGCTGTCAAATGCAGGGGCAACTCAACATCTTCAGAAACAAAGATTCTCCACTAATGAGGAGAAGGACTTTTCTTTCTCCCCCCTGAAGAACCTGCTGTAAAGGAGGAGGGAGCAGGCCTGACTTAAGCTCAGGGAATGCCAGGGTTGTCTCCGCAAGCGGCCAAGTGGGCTTTGGATTTGATAGAGATACAGTTTGGATTATATAGTTTAGGGAGCTGTGATTGAGTGAGAGTTCAAGGGTTAATATATTAATGGCATTTGACTCAATAAACATCTACTTGTTTATTTTTGCCACTGGTTATATCTCTTTGTATTAAGTTTGATCTTGACATGAACCACAGTAAAACCAATAGAACCTCGAGTACATATATAAGGTCAAGCCTGTAATACAGGAATGGATTAAAGGGGTAGGAAGGACAAGATAAATGACAGAAGCCCAAAGGTTGGAGAGAGGAATGGTTACACCTGCTAATCTGGAAAAGGGTCCCATGTTTAATGTATACACTAATTTAACTGGAATAATATCCCCATCTGTCTCCCAAAAATGGGAGCCAAGTCAGCAATAATCTCTCCCACACTTTCTCTCCCACGTGCTTGTTTCTATACACTTTTATCCTATTATTCACTCCACTTCTAGCACCTTCTCCTCTCAAGCTAAATCATCCCAACCCCTTTAATTTTATTGAAAATGTTCTATGTGTTGTTCTTGTTATGTGCTTTCAAGTCAATTTTAACTTCTAGCTACCCTGTTCTAGAAATGGGTTGATGAGGTTTATTTAGAGGAGGTTCCTTCCTCTAGGGCTGAGACAGCGTTGCTTGGTGGGTTTCCATGGTTGGATGGGGATTTGAGTCCTTGTCTCCTGGAGTCCGATTTGAACACTCAATGCATCACACTGTGCTGGCTCCCCATTCCACATCCCAACCTCCATTTAGTTACACTGCCCATCGGACCTAGTTTCCAACAGACCTCACAACCTCTGAGGATGCCTGCCACAGATGTGGCCGAAACGTCAGGAGAGAATGCTTCTGGAACATGGCCATACAGCCCGGAAAACTCACAGCAACCCAGTGATTCCAGCCATGAAAGCCTTCGACAACACAATTATAGTATTGTTGTTAAACTGTTTTAATGATATTGATTTTTTAAATATGCAAGCTCTATATGCCATTTACTTTTATATTACTTATATGTAATTATTTATTTTGTATACAAATAATCTATGGTCTAAGCATCAAGAAACTGCTACAGTGTCCCCAAATCTCCCATCCAGCATGTCTACTTAGGTTTTCTAAGAATGGTGACTCCCCCAAAACTAGCTTTTCAGAGCTCTGGATTGCAGAAATAGGGTTCAGTCTTGTAAAGATGGGTTGTAATTCTTATGACCCCACACCATTGACTACCCTAGCTGAGGATGATGGGAGCTTTTTTATTGTGTCAGAAGAAACTTTCAAGTCACTTCTGGTGTGAGTGAATTGGCCGTCTACAAAGATATTACCCAGGAGATGCCTGGGAGGCTTCTCTAATGTGGCCGCAAGCTAGAGCTGACAGACAGGAGCTTACTCCGTCTCACTGATTTGAACTGGCAACCTTCAGGTCAGCAAGCCAACCTTCAGGTCAGCAGTCCAGCCAGCACCCATTGCCCCACCGTGGCTCCATGATGAGAGTGAAGTCCTATAAAATGTTCCCCAGCCATATTCTATGGGGAGGGGGAAGTAGAACTGCAAGGTGAAGATCAATGAAGGAAGCTTTTAGCTGTGTCCCATCTTTATTAGATTCCACATATAAGCAAACAGGCAAATGTCAAAAACTGCTCTCAGTCCCTTCAGAATTCATCCTTTAGTTTTTAGGATTCACCCAGAAATTCTAGCAGCCTTATTTGTGTTAAGCAAATGTGACTACCTTTCCCATACTGAAGACAAATTCTCCAGTCACTTTCCCATTGCACAAGCCCTACACACACAAACACACACACACACACATATAAAAAATTACATCATGGCATCATGAGCATGTTGCATTGTCATGTTTTGTAATACTAAGGAAATTTTATCTTGTCCGTTCCAATGATTAAGCATTGGCTAAATTAAATCAAAATGTGGACTGGAGTCCTTATTGCACTGGAATCAGTAATGTACAGTAGTGGTGACTGAGGTAGAATGAAAAATTGGAATTGGATTGTGGTATGGTGGGAATGGATTGCCAGCCCATGCTGCGACAGCACAATCATTGCCAGCAAAATCAAGATTACCAAGGTGACAGAATATAAGAAGAGCATGACAGAAGAAATCTGTGGGAGAAAGTGGCTCCCACTAAAGAGAGATGTGTGGAATATGTGGTGATGCCAAAAGCAAAATCTGGATCCGGAAGTTATGTCAGAAATGGATGGGAACTTTTCCAGAAAAAAGCTCTCCCAAGAGATACCAAACTTGAAATATGCATCACTGTCCTATATACTTAGGCATGATCCAGGACATAGTTGACTGGTTGTGGAATTTGCATCTGGAAAAGTCATGAATGGTATCTCAAAGTTCATGAATCTATTTCTGCTTCCTCTTCTTTTCTTCTTGATGAACTACCTGTCTATTGGTAAAGATTTCATCTTTGACTTCTGTGCAGTGCTAAGTCAGTTTTATGTGCTAGATGAAGGCAAAATGCAAAGGCACTGTTAGATAATATATAATAGCATGAGCCAGAGTCCACCCAGATTCAATGCTCTAGATGAGACAAAGTCTCAGTTTTGCAAAGATGTTCCTTGGGTAGATGACATTGGAGTTGATTTTCCTTTGGGACATCTCTTTGCTCCGCCTTTCCATCCCTCGGCGGTCTATTTCCCAGCCTGCGTCTGAGTGTCCACCTCTTGAAGCCACTTGACAGTGCGGCTCAGGCTCTCCTCCCAGGTGTATTGGGGCTTGTAGCCAAAGTGTCGCTGGGCCTTGTCAGTTGCCACAGTGAAGGTGGTGCTGGCGATGACCAAGGTGTAGGGATTGAGGATGGGGGCATATGTGAAGAAAGGTTTCAGCACCCATTGCAAGAAGACGTTGAGAAAAGCAATGAGATGGAGGAGGAAGTAAGGTATCAGGGGCCGGGAGCCCAGGAGGCGGAAGCCACAGGGCCTCAGAATCTCCATGTTGAAGTCCTCATAGCTCTTGTAAGGGGAAGAATCATAGCAATAATACACCTGGCCCCCCATAGACACGGGGGACTCCTGTATCTTCCGGGCTGCCAAGAGATGCATCCAAGCCACATTGCCTATGTTAGAGAATGGGAAAAGGAAAAACAAGCTTAGGAATCACAGAATCATACCGTTGGAAGAGACCACGAGAACTGCCCAGTCCAACCCCTTGTCATAAGAATGAAAGTCTTTGTTCATGGTTTATGTTTTGCCACTTTATAAACCCTATTGCAGAAATGCATGGAAACCATGTTGGTGAATTGCAAAGATGCTCTCTAAAGGGGGCACCAATATGCATTGATGACTTCTGATGGTTGGAAAACCAGGCTCCAGCACTTCCAACCGGTGCTTGGATTTGTGGAGTTGTGATGCACATTAGTTTCCAGTGCACATGAGGATGCAGTGCATGAGTCACCCCATAATTTACTTAATAGATGCCCATACATTGTAATGTCACAGCAGCTTCTAAGTGAATATGGACACCGAAACTGCATTCTGCATCTGTGAATTGCACCATCCACAGCTTGGAAACATTTTAAAAAAAATCTAATTGAATTAAAATGTAATCATGGTACTATAATTGGGTCATGAGAAAAGGACCCTGGTTTCTTAGGAGGTTTGTGTACTATCAAGGACTGGAGATAGACATCGGCATTGAATATTTGTAGGAACCAAATTAAGATACAATATGGCATCCCTTATCAGGAATTCCAGAATCCGAAATACTCCAAATCTATATGGATAGATAAAATGGTAACATATTTGGTTTCTGATGGTAAGTGTACACAAACTTACTGAGCATAAAATTATCGTCAGACTAGGGATGTTGGTGTATATGAAACATAAACCAATTTTGAGTTTAGACTTGGGTCCCATCTCCAAGACATCTCATTATGTATATACAAGTATTCCAAATCCGACAAATTCTGAAACATGGAACATACATGGTTCCAGCATTTCAGATAAGAGATACAATCTGTACCAAAAGAGCCATTTTTCTTAGCTCTGGCTCAGTGTGAATATGGAAGAAAGGGGTCAGAAACAATCCAGGGAAGAAGCGTAACTCACCCACATAAACCCTGCCATGCTCAACAGAGGCTGGGATGGCCCGAAACATCCATCTTCCTGTGAGCAGCCCTTGCTTGTAAAACTCTTTTATCAGTGGATGGTTCTCTCCATAGATGCCAGTTGGGCGAAGGGCACATGTGACCAAGTGTTTCCCACCTTTCATCTGGCACAGAAGAAGCAGAGAGAAATGTTGTCAGTTCCCCTTGTTGGCAAATACATACACAGAATAATGGCAACCCCATTCTTACCTCCCAAAGTGGTAAAATAAAGAGCCAATGAAGTAGAGTTGCCTCGTCCATCTTGATGCTCTCTAAATGCTCTACCAGCCAGCATGACAAAAACAGCATGGCAGTTGGGGTGCCTGCACCGACCTAGTCCCCTCCCCAGATGTACTAAACCACAAATGCCATCGTCCTCAGATACCATGGCTATAAACTATGCTTGCTTAGGAGTGATGGCATTGCAGTCCAGCATCTTTGAAAAGTGTTGTTTGTGCAGACTGTGCAAGCATTTTCAATTTAGAGCACTGAAACCCATGATCCAAATTCCTGCTCAGCTTTAAAGCTCACTGTCTGATCTTTAGCTAGTCACACATTCTCAGTCTTATCCTACCTCACAGGGCTATTTGGAGGGTAATGTGAGAAATGCATGCACTCCCAACTCAACTTTCAAACTCCTCAAAGGGTACACTCAACTCCTCAAAGAGCAGAACTTTAATATACCCCAGAAAGGTAGGCAGTATAACCTTGAAGGTGCTGCACAACCCTTCGTTACTTTGTTTTTAAAAAACCCCTATAAACATTCATGAATTACAACCCACTGCATCAGAAGCATAAAATGTATCCTTAGGAGATATAGATAAATCTATCAAGGAATTACTTTAGGTATCTGTCAAAGGTCTTGGCTCACAGAAGTTTGTCTTGCGATAAATCTGTTCATCTATTAAAATGGCACAAAGTTCCTTTGTTTTATGCTGATTCCACAGAGAAGGACAGTCTGTCTTACCGGTCGTCCATTGGCTTCAAGCACCAGCTTCTCAGCTTTCGTTTTGCTAACTGGATATGGCAATTCGTGAATGGATTTGTAAGGAGTATTTTCATTTCCTCTGCAAAGGAAGAACAAAACACTATAAACAATCAAACCGAGTGATTCTAGTATGCAGAAAGAGAGGAACCTCATTTGTGAAGCTCATTCCTTTTCCTTCTCAGCTAACAGAATAAGCAAAATGAGCTAACAGAATAAGGTACTCACAATATACTTTAATGTTGAACAATAATGCATTTTTTCGTGTCAGAAGCAACTTGAGAAACTGCAAGTCACTTCTGGTGTGAGAGAATTGGCCGTCTACAAGGATGTTGCCCAGGGGACGCCTGGATGTTTTACCATCCTGTGGGAGGTTTCCCTCATGTCTCTGCAAGGGAAGCTGGAGTTGACAGATGGGAGCTCAACCTGTTCCTCAGATTTGAACTGCTGACCTTTCGGTCAGCAGTCTTCCGCCACAAGGGTTTAGCCCATTTCACCACCAGAGACTACAACTAATAAATTTATATTGTGGTACAATGCATTTATATAGTGCTACAAACACTACTACACAATGTACTGCGCAGCATGAGATAAAGACACTCTCGCTATTAAGAGAAAAGATAACTGATATTGATTTGACTGGTACTATTTCTTCCACTATGAAAAGAAAAGTTGTCTTATAATACCACACATGGAATCTGATGCTCTAGTTTTCCTTACCTCACCTCCCATCCCACTCTGATTCCCAATCCTATGACCTCTATCGAAATGGCAAAGCTGACTAAGACATTTGTTGTCTAAGACAGAACAGCAAATACCCTATCACAATGAGTATATTACTTTAAGTTAGTTATATTTAGGGAGTTATGTGACCCCATGAATATTTCTTCCCACCTCCTGTAGTAAGAAACAGAACTTAGAAAAGTCTGGGTGTTTGTAAAAAAAAAAATTACAGTTATAGGTCTCTCCCTTCATCCCAACTGCCATTGCCCTGGCCATGGAGGGAGAGAAGAAAAGGCAGGCCCAGTTCCATCATGTCTAGAATGAAAGACCCTCCCTTAATGCCTAAAAATTGGCTTGTTTGAGCCCTAGATTAGTCTATGGAGTATAACCTTTCCCCATCACCATCCACTTTATAAGAACACAGAGTGCTAGAAAAGCCATTGCTTGCACACACACAACTGGCTGCATTTTTCCATTTGCTTTCTCCATCTCAGGCCAAAACACTGGCAACAAACATTTTAACATCTGCAGAAAGTGATGTAATATGGCATATGCAAGCAAGCCAGAGCCAAATTTACCTTATCCCCTGCAGTACCCCCATTTCCTCCCATTGTTGTGTGTTACTAGAAGAGAAACGTTTCTCAAGACCAGGACAAAAGCAATGCCCCATAGGGAGCACTGTACACTTAAAAATCTCTCCCTTCCCAATCTCTGGGGTTTCTATGTACAGCTATTGCCATAGTGTTGCTAAGGAGGTTTCTGGGGAAGCCCAGATCACTGGCCTGGACCAAAGCCAGGGGGAAACTCCTTGTTTTGGATACCACACATATGCAAACAGAGAAGATTATCGCCTTAGGCACACTGTTTGGAATTTTATTTTAACTTGTCCTGAGTCGGAAATGAAAGGCGGCAAGAGTTGAAGAATACAACAATGGTATAACCAGGCCATCCTTCCACCCTAGGATTCAGAGGACAGGTTATGAAACTTCAGATGTTGTTGGATTGCAAGTGCTATCATCCGTAACCAGCATGAGCAGTAGATTATGAGAGATGAAGTCCTAAATGTTTGGCTCTGAAACCATCTATTTATCTCAGCTGAATCTGTTAGCATTACCACTGTATATAGTAAATCCACATTTTTTGTAAATCCACCTAATTCTTTAAAACATATTTTATTCAATAAAAACACAAACTACAACACACAGACATTTTAAATGACACTACAATACTGTACTTTAGTTCTACTAGCTTGGGGATCTGGGTGATTTGAAAAGGGGCATTTGTCAGCTGGGTTATTTGTTGGCTGGGTTCAGTGCTGTCTGGATAAGGGTGAACTACAACTCCCATTTGCCAAGGTCAGTCACCCCCAAACCTGGCCTGTATGAGCAGTTGGCTATATTGGGTCTGTGTGAAGTTTGGTCAAGATCCGCCATTGGCTGGGTTCAGGGCTTTCTGGATAAGGATGAACTACAGCCAAGATTGCCAAGGGCAATCACACACACACACACACACACACACACAAACCGGCCTGTGTGCACAGTTGGCCATGTTAGGTCTATGTGCCAGATTTGGTCCAGATCCGATGTCAGCTAGGTTCAGTGCTCTCTGGATGAGAACTACAACTCCCAGATCCAAGGTCAATCTTCCCCAAACCCTGCCTGTATGCACAGTGGGCCATGTTGGGTCTGTGTGCCAAGTTTGGTCAGATCCAATGTCAGCTGGGTTCAGTGCTCTCTGGATAAAGGTGAACTATAACTCCCAAAATCAAGGTCTATTCCCACAAACCCCTGCAGTATGTTTAGTTGGTCATGGGGGTTCTGTGTATCAAGGTAGTTCCAGGTCCATCGTTGGTGGTGTTCAGAATGCTCTTAGATTGCAGGTGAACTATACATCCTTACAACTCCTATAAATCAAGGTGAATTCTCCCCAACCATCTCTAGTATGTTCAGTTGCTGATCAATTCTCTGTTTGCTGTGTGCCATAGAAAAGAATTGGAAAGGGTTATGGGAGAGGCAGTGGGTGAGGTCATGCAAATTCTACACCAATGGAGAGAGAAAGGAACACTGGGAGGTGTCTTTGGTGGAGGAAAAGCAGAAAATCTAGGATGAAATTGTCCCCGAATGAAAGGTGGTTGGCAGGATGGTGTTTGTGGAGGACATTGGCAGGGCTCTTGGACATGTTCATGGCACTCACTATAACCTGAAATGTCTTTGGAGGGAGGGCCATTGGTGTCTCCTGAGTGGTGGAAGTTATAGCTATTTGTGGAGGCAGGAGCCTGTCTGTGTAAGTGGGCACCCCTGCCACATACACACATACATATTTTCACTTTTATTATGTGTGTGTGTGTTTTTTTTTTTTTTTCGTGTCAGGAGCAACCGGAGTTGCTTCTGGAGTGAGAGAATTGGCCGTCTGCAAGGACGTTGCCCAGGGGACGCCCGGATGTTTTGATGTTTTTACCATCCTTGTGGGAGGCTTCTCTCATGTCCCCGCATGGAGCTGGAGCTGATAGAGGGAGCTCATCCACACTCTCCCCAGGTGGGATTCGAACCTGGCAGCTTTCAGGTCAGCAACCCAACCTTCAAGTCACTTAGTCCACTACGCCATCTGGGGGCTCCACTTTTATTATGTGTAAACATATATTCCAAAATCCCTACAAACTCTCTACTCTCTGTCTTGATGGTTGTTATCCGTTGTCAGCCTACTCCCTTTAAATCAAGTATGGCAAACTTCGGCCCTCCAGGTGTTTGGAACTTCAACTCCCACAATTCCTAACAGCCGATAGGCTATTAGTAATTGTGGGAGTTGAAGTCCCAAACACCTGGAGAGCCGAAGTTTGCCCATTCCTGTTTTAAATTATAATATTTAAATAATAACATGATCACACTTTTGGCAACGCTGTTTATCCAACTAATTCAATAAGTCTACATTTGGGGGGGGGGAGCCCTTGGAAGGTCAGGATATGGTAATACTATTTTTATGAGTTTGACTAGAAATAGTCATGCAATGCTGTGTAAGTTTTCAGACTTTCAAGAACTCTTCATCAGAAAAGATGTAGAAGCAATTCCTGGGCAGCTGGAAGGAGGAACTAGTTGAAGCTAAAACCCTGAGGTCTGCATCTACATAGTAACAATTTTAAAAGGGAAAGTGGGGGAAAGCTACATACAGTACATTCAAATTAGGTTTCATCTGGAATCGATATGGCTTCAGGTGCTTGAGCTCTCCTAAGAGTAACAAAAGAAAGAATAATCAATTTAAAACTCTGGGTCTAGCAGAGCAACCTACCTGTAGAAGTGATCTCCTTTAGTGTTGGGTCCCACCACTTCCATGCTGCTGGTGTAAACCAGATACTGGGTCCCTTCCGATACGCACGCTTCAATTACGTTTTGGGTTCCTACAATTATATGAAAATCATGGCAGAGAAAAAGAGAAAAATAGCCACTGGTATGAAGTCCTCCCCTGTCAACACTTCTTTCGAGATGTAAGCCTGGTTTAGCAGATGGAGCAATGAGGAGCTTTCCCCTTGCAACTGATCCAGGAACAATTTTATATGGTCCCCAACTGGGTAGAGAATCATACAGTACATTTCTAGAAGACACTGGACTGCAACTCCCAACATTCAACCACCAACAGCTAGCCTGGCTGAGGCTGTTGCGATTTTGAATCTCACATCATCTAGAAGGCTGCATGAGTCCAAGTCCTGGGAAATTGGGAAGAAGGGGGTCCACTGAAATGGTTCCTTTGAAGCCTGTCAACAACTTACCACAAACGTTGACAGCATTGATTTTCTCAGGGCTGAATCTGCCCCAAACGTCCACCAAGCTGGCTGTGTGGATGACCACGTTGGCACCTTGTACAGCGGTCCTCACATCTTCAGGGTTGGTGATGTCCCCCTGGATCAGAGTCACTTAATTGAAGAGAACAAGAAAGAGGGGAATGGGAGTGGAGAAGAGAAAAAGAAAGTGAGTTGGAAATTTCCTGGCGAGGTGAATAGCCCATTGAGCAGAAGTGAAACAAAGAGATCCAAGTTGGTCAAAAACAAGTGTTCAGGTTTAGTTCTCTTTGTTCCTTGGGCGTAGAACATGATATCAGCCAATACCTCTCTCAAGAGTGCTCTCAGGAGTGACCACATCTCTGAACATCCCCCAGAGCCATGATGGATAGGGATGATGGAGGTTGTGGTCCAGCTCATGTGAAAAACATAAAATTGGGAGACGTGGTTCTATCACAAATAGCTCAATACTCCCCCACTCCAGAGCTTGGAAACATGCTTTTTTGACTGCTGGAGGATTTTTGGGATATGTAGTCCACATAACAAGACTTCTGAGCTCTATCCTACAAATCCCTATATGGTTCGGGTCCAGCCTGCTTGAGGGACTGTACCTCCTTCTACCAACCCACTTAAGCCCTGAGATCCTCAAGAGAGGCCCTTCTCTCAGTCTCACCATCATCGCAGGCATGTTTGGTGGGAATGAGAGAGAGAGGGCCTTTTTGGTGGTGGCCCCGTGGCTCTGGAACTCCCTCCCTAATGAGGCATGATCCTCCCCCCTCCTTACTGGCCTTTTGGCCGCAAATTTCTGTGGAGCCAGGCCTTCCCAGATGAATGATAATAGGCACTGCCAGTCTGATAAATATTTTGATAATATGTGACAAATAACTTCAGTGGTCGGAGGTTATGGATATCTTTAAATGGTGCTTGCCATAAGTGTTTAAAGGATTTTATTTGATATGTTAATTGGGTTTTTATATCGGGATATGATGTTTTAACTGATTATGTATTGAGGACGGATATATTTGTATGAATTTTATATGCTGTACGCTGCTTTGAATCCCACCCACAGGAGAAAAGCAGGATGGAAATGAATAAATAATAATAATAATAATAATAATAATAATAATAATAATAATATCCCAGAAAAGACAGTTAAAAAGCATGATAGTGCCAAGGAATGTAGAAATGTAAGGCTGGTACATAGACATATTATGGAGTGCAAGGATAAGTATGGTGTTGGGTACAATACCATGCCATTGAAGGGATTATATATTGCAGAAACTCCCTCCCTTGGGAAGTCCAGTTTGGTTTACTGAACGAAATCTAGATCAAATCTGGATCTGTCAGGTGAAAGTATAGTGTCTTTCCTTGTCTTGCCTCATGGCACTCATGCCAAAACAGATGGCTTGCCTCATCCCAGTAGCCTTGGATCATTCTCTTTGCAAGGTTATAAATGAATATATTGTTCTGCGAACGGAAGGAATAAAGCCAAGGCAGCTTCTTGCTTAACAATATGTCTCCTCCCAGAAGTCACACTGCTGTTTGTTTGTATGAAGCTAGAAAGGGGGAGGAAGACTACGACAATATTCTATGGTACAATCGGGTTCCTCTTTCTAGCTTTCCTAGAAAGAATCAAACAGTGAAGAAGTGCTGGGAAGCGCCACCTCTGCCTTATCCCCAAAGGTCTGGCACACAACACGCACAGTGTAATTCTATACAAAAGCAAGACTGGTGCTTCCTTGCCCTAAAAACAAAAGGCATTGTACTGTAGATACAATGATAGATAGATTTTTTATTCTTGTTCGTCATATTTCTTGTTCTACCAGAGAATGTATGTGTATTAAACAGTAGCAAAAATGGCTACTTTGGATGGGACAGTTGTTAGCCATTCATAGAACCACAGAGGCACAGAATTGAAAGATACCTGTCTAACCCCATTCTGTCATTTAGGAACACCTAGTCAAAGCACTCATCCAGCCTCCTTCAGAGGAGACTCTATCACACTCCAAGGCATCATATTCCACTGTTGAACAGCAATTACCATCAGGAAGTTCTTCCTAATGTTTAGGTAGAATCTCTTTTCCTGCCATTTGAATTTATTGCTCCATGCTCCAAGCTGTCTCCATGTTCAATATAACATCCTTTCAAATATCTAAATATAGCTATCATGTCCCTTCTTGGCCTTCTCTTCTCCAAGGTTAATATACCAGGCTCCCTAAGCTGCTCCTCATAGGGCTTGGTTCCAAATCTTTGATCATTTTGGTCATCCTTCTATAAACACATTCTAGTATGTCAACATACTTCTTGATTTGTGTTGCCCACTCTGTTCTGTCCACAACTGGCTTTGCAAGAATGTTTAAAAAAACCCATTTTTATGGAGTTCGGTTCCAGGGAAAAAGCACCACAACTTAATGGAACATGCCAAGGTGCTTTGTCAAGGTTGGATTCATGTGTTGATGCCCTCATAGCCTGCTATTCAGGCTTTCCTGGGAAACTGCCCACCATGTGAAATATTGAATGCTCCCAAGGACTGTGAGACATTGGACATAGTTGGCAGGTTTGCAGTCTTCCACTGCTGCCAAGTAGAGCCAATATACACTGGTGTCAGGAGACCCAATGGTGCTCAGTGTTGCTATCAGCTCTAACCCAAAATGTAAATGTGAATCCCTCTTTGCTCTTCCTTTCTTCTCTCATCTACTTTCTGCATACATTTCCCTTTTTTTTTTTACTTTCCAAAACACATCCAACCCAACAGGAGTAGGCTTATAAAATTAATAGGGGTTTGGTAAGTCAAGACTAAGTAAAGTTCCTTTGATTAAATGTATGTATGCCTTCAAGTCGCTCACTAACCTATGGTGACCCCATAAATTTGTGAGGGTTTTCTTAAGCAAGGAACAGGCAGAGGTGGTTTTACCAGTTCCTTTCTCTATATCTGGCTTTCATTGATGATCTCCCATCCAAATACTAAACCATGGTTGACACTGCTTAACTTCCAATAAGAAATAGGATTGAATACCGTGGGAACAAGATCCAGTAGAACCCAGTTCAAATAGACATGGGAACAAGATCCGATATTAACCCTGTTCGAATAGACAGATCTGTCACTATCTGTCAGTACCTGAGAAAAATAAGGGATTGTTTGAGAGGCTTCAGCCTCTTTGTCTTGACATGGCAAGTTCAAATAAGCAAGTGAGAAATTGATGACAAAAATGTCTTTGGTATTTTCCCTGCTCGACTTTCCCATGGAACAAGGAACTGCTATTGTTAGCTCTAGCTTTTAGGAAACGCTTTAAAAATAAACTGTATCAGTTTAGCACTGATGATCACTAGGTAACACAATTTTTGTTCCTGGATTAGAAATGTCATTTCCTAATTGGTTCTATCACAAAAACATGGAAAATGTTTATTAAACTGCAAAACCTTTATTTTTGTGGGACATCCTGTGGCACATTTTGCTATAGTTTTTTGATGAGTACCTTATAGAGTCTCAACCAACTCAACGTAGTTTATGGAAGCCACAAAAGTGAAGTTTCTGGAGTATAACAACTACTTTCAAAGTAAGTACTGCACACTCAAACAGGAAATAAAACTTCCAAACCAGAAACAGAAATTTTTAAAATTTTTGTTACATTGTACAATAAAGAGGATTAAATAAAAATGCACCACTGCACCTTCTTAGGGCCAGGAGGGACAATTTCACCATATCACCCCCCCCCCCCTGCCCCCACAATACACTTATTTAGTTCTAGGAGAATACTGCTTTTTTTAAAAAGTCAGGAAATATACTGGAAGTTGTTTTGAGTTTACTTCTTAGTTTTCCCTGAGCCTTAAAATGGCAAAGGGACATAGCATAAATCAACTACAACTTGTAGGGATCATGGAGGCATTTTGGGATATATATATTTTAAATTATATTGTTTAAGAAAATAGATTTAACCTCTTGACTTTACTGGCAGGAATTTTTGATGCCTCCATGGAAATTTCTAGGCAGAGATGGGTGGAGGGAGGAAAAGGTAGAAACCCGACTCTGCAGATTTACTGCAGATTTAAGAAGAGTTTCTCTTTCCCATTTCTTTTTTCCAAGGAAGCCAGGAAGCTTCATGGTGACCCTGTCAGGAAATCCTGTCTGTAACCGTATCTATCACAGAACACCTGCCAGAAATGAAATGACACCCATCCGCTTTTCCCGCGAAGAGAGGAACTTGAGCCATGGAGTTCATTCCCACCTGCCTCCCTTTGCGTCAAGTGAGGCCTTGCAAGGCTGTTTCCCCTTCCTACTTTATTCCTCTCCAGATAATTAATAGCCCATCTGGTATTAACCAGCTGTTTCAACCCTCTTTTAATTTTCTTACATTATTTTTTAACACGAACAGACTAATTTGCAGTCAGAGTACAGGTTGAGTATCCCTTATCCGAAATGCTTGGGAAGTCTTCTGGATTTTTGGAATATCTGCATTTATGTATATAATAATAATAATAATAATAATAATAATAATAATAATAATAATAATAATAATAATAAATTTTTTTATTTATATTCTGCTCTATCTCCCTGAGCAGAGCAGATTACCGATACATATATGGCAAACATTCAATGCCGTTATACAATTGACTAAGACAGACATTACATAAACAGAGGCAAGGCTTCCCTCTTTTTTTCACTTCTGGCATCTGGAGGCTGTGCCATGGGGAAGTGCTGTTGTTTTATTTTTCCACGCCGAGGAGCTTGTTGTCCATGGCCGCCTTCCTGGTCGAATTACCGGCATGTTTTTCAGGGGCGCCTTTTACCTTCGTGCCAAAGTGGTACCCATTTATCTACTCACATTGCTGTTTTCGAACTGCTCGGTAGGTAGAAGCTGGGTTGACAGTGGGAGCTCACCCCAACCCGCAGCATGAACTGCCAACCTTCTGGTCGGCAAGATCTTCTATAGTTGGTAATTTAACCTGCTCTGCTAGCCGCAGTCCCCAAAATAAGGTATTTTGGTGATGGGAATCAAATCTTGACATGAAATTAATTTATGCTTCATATACATTTTGCACACCTAGCCAAAAGGCAATTTTATACAATTTTGTGCATGAAATAAAGTTTGTGTATATTGTGATGGCTGGCCATTCAAATATGCTTTTAATGTGAATTTAATTCTTCAGTTAGAAGTTGGACTAAATTGGTGGTTCCCAAATTTTGGTTCTCCTGGGGTTTTGGACTTCATCTCCCAGAATTCCCAAAGACCAACGTTTAGAGACTGTAGATTAGACAGCCTCCAATTGTCTCACACTGTCTTCCCAAGATGCCACTTTCTTACCCTTTTTTCTGCATTGACATTCTCTAGATCAGACTAGATCTGAAACAAGGAATCCCGGTTCCTCCTTGTGAGGCATAGCCCTGAGACATAAATCCATGGAACAGAGAGAAAGATTGAGAAATAGAGAGAGACAGAAAGAGAAGAGAAGAATGGAAAGCCTTCTAACATTCTTCAGCTGCCTCTAAACTGTTAGCATGCCAGCTGACACTCTTAAGAAGTGAAATTTTAACGTGTCTGCTTTTGCTTTTTATTCATTTTCCTTCCCCAGAACCGCCTTTCTTTTTTTGCTGTGCATTTTAGTTTTAAGCCTGAGAGCAGTGGCTGTTTCACTATCGATATACGTAAGCTGGTTTGGGAACCTTTTTTGGTTCAGCAAAGGCCTTTTAAAGAAATCCTTTTTGATTAGGCAGAGAAAGCACAAGTATGAAGCATCTCAAGTCACTTCATAGTCAGCATAAATATAATTGTTTCTGAAATATACGGTAAATGGTAAACCACACGGAAGCTTGAAGAACAGATTCTACGGAGGCACTGCTACATCCTCTTACATCATGGAGATGCCTTCTGTCTATGTGTTACCATATATACTCATGTATAAATTGAGGGAAGGTTAGTAAAGGTAAAGGTTTCCTCTGACATTAAGTCTAGTTGTGTTTGACTCTGGCAGTTGATGCCCATCTCCATTTCCAAGCTGAAGAGCCAGCGTTGTTGAAAGACACCTCCAAGGTCATGTGGCTGGCATGACTGCATGGAGCGCCGTTACCTTCCTGCTGGAGCAGTCCCTATTGATCTACTCACATTGGCATGTTTTTGAACTGCTAGGTTGGCAGAAGCTGGGCCTAATAGCGGGAGTTCACCCTGCTCTCTAGATTCGAACCATCAACTTTTCAGTCAGCAAGTTCAACAGCTCAGCGGTTTAACTCGCTGTGCCACAGGGAAGGTTAGGCGCCCCTAACTATTAATTTTGATATGACCTTTAGATAAGGCATTAAAAAGGTTAGAAGTGATTCTATACAGAGAGAGGGGCAGGGAGCATGAATCAGTGCTTCTTTTAGGTTCTTCTGGGGTGGATTAAGCTCTTGCCTTTCTCCACACAAGAGATGATTCCTTTTACAATAAGAGCAAAGGTACACTACTTACACTGATCCAGTTTTGGGGCGTGTTGCTGATATTTTATCTATTTTTTTTTACTTATACATGAATATACAGGGGATGTTCCATGTCTCTGTGTATTTTGCTCAGTATTAAATATTAGCAAAGGAGGTCCAGTCCGGATCTGTGGCTCTGTTCTCATCCTGTTTTCCAAATCACCAATTCTCTTATCAAGCCCTGTTGCCACAAAAAAAGCTGCTGAAGGTTCATTGCTCCATTTCCTCTAATAGAGTGAAGGTATTTTTCAAGGTCAGGCTTTGTTTTATCCTGGACTGAAGCCCAAAAGACACTAGATCTTTAGCTGCAGAAGGAGCAAAAATTCTGCCCAGAAGCCAAAATCATTCCAACTGGGCATCTTTCCCAGCAATTCCTGAGCAGAATCTTTCATTCCTCCCCCCCCCCCCCTCTTTCTCAATTCCTGATATAGAATGCCTAGCAAAGCTCTTGCCACCAAGTATCATGCACATTTGGCCAAGCCGATGATATTTTGGCAGCAATGGAGTCAGCAGAAGGACGTGGACCAGGAATAAATCACAACCACCTGGGTAGCTGTAGGCCTTTCTGTGCTCCCCACAGAACTGGCCACACAGTTGCTTTTGAGGCCAGTGCTTTGACAAAACTGTTCCACGTGCTTCTGCCAACAACATCCCTCCTTTTGGGAGTCACTTTTCTGGAATGAAGCAATGGTGCCACATCCATCCGCCTAGCTGTCTGTCAGCAACTTCCATACCACAAAAGGGGAAACAATGCGGAGCAGGCAGTTGGCTGATCCATAGGCTGCGTCCAGCAACTGGACATGCATCAGGACCAGCGAGCTCATTGCCCCCCACATTTCGGAGATGAAAACTGGGAGAAAAGTGTCCAAAAAATATGAAGTGTGGTCAAGACAGTCAAAGTTATTAAAAAGAAAGTGCCCATAAACTAGGATTGGCTAGAGCAGTTGGCTTTTGCTTGAGTCAACTGGAAAGGCAAAATTATTTCTACTCCCTCTTGTTCTCTCCCCTGCTGAGTGAATAGAGGTACAAACTAGAGTAGACACTCTGTTAATCAGCACCCAAGGGATAAATGCCAAATAAATGTAGTTTCTTGTTGCTTGAGAATTACTATTAAAATAGGCCTAATTGATACTATAACCCATACATGTCAAACTCAAACCTATGGGCTAAATCCAGCCCACCATGTCATTTTATGTGGCCCTCCAGATGCGGGACTACAGCTCTTGTATTCCTCATTATTATGCTTCATGACATCCGGAGTCTCCAGTGGTGCAGTGGGTTAAACCCTTGTGCCAGCAGGACTGCTGACCTGGAGGTTGCTGGTTCAAATCTGGGGAGAGCGTGGATGAGCTCCCTCTGTAAACTCCAGCTCCCCAAGCAGGGACATGAGAGAAACCTTCCACAAAGATGGTAAAAAATCAAAACATCCGGGTGTCCCCTGGGTAACATCCTTGCAGACAGCCAATTCTCTCACACCAGAAGAAACTTGCAGTTTCTCAAGTCATTCCTGACACACACACACACACACACGGCTTCATGATTAGAGTTGATGTGACTTGTAATAGAGATCCCTTCTACACTGTCGTATATCCCAGGATCTGATCCCAGATTATCTGCTTTGAACTGGATTCTATGAGTCTCCATTCCAGATAATCTGATATATCTGACTTTACGCCTTACACCACTGGAGAAATTATATTTTTTAGCCATTAATGCACCACCTGACATTCATTGGGAAGTAGCAGCCAATAATGAAAGGACCAAGGCATTGACATCTGGCCCATCCTCTGTACGGACATCAGCCAGAAAGCCAACGCCCTAAAGCAAGAAATAGTTTCCTAAGATCTACAGAGATATCTACAGAGATAAAATCACGATGGTCCTAAGTAAATCAGGATAGTTAGAAGTATGCCAACCCTACATCAAAATTTCTGGCTCATTTGCCATAAGCGAACCCCAGAGATTGACTACAATACCCAGAATCACCCAGAAATGAACAACAGCAACACAGAATTACATTGTTGCCAGCCATGAATATACCTAGGTTTTTGTAACCAGAAAGACACAGTTTATTCATTACGAAATTTCTAAAGAAATGATATGCCCTTGATATGAAGAGGGGGGGGGAAACATAACCAGCTGTGTTTTTAAAAACATGAACTTTCAGGCCTTAAGAGACACACATACTTTCAAAACTGGAGTTGCATCCAAATAATTAACCTAAGTTGGCTTTCTCTGAGTTTATTTGCTGCAAAAACACACACACAGCATGCCAAGATCAATGGAAAAATATGTCTAATATTCAGTTTGTATAATCAAAGCTTAGAATTTGACCTGGGTCTGCACTGGAGAAATCTCCCTGGTAGGCAAAGAACAACACTTGAATTTGCAAGGAGAGTGTGTCTCCCATGTTCCTTGCTCTTTATTACAGAAGCACCATAGGGAATAAATGAAAACCAACATCTAGGGCACACGGTTTTCCAAATTTTTGAAATCTTATTTTACTTCTAGTGCCCTATAATTTTGTGGGATCATCACACTTCTAAAAACCAGGAGAAATTTAAAATGTAGGATAAATCAGGAAAAGAAATGATATCAAAATGGCAATGTGGTCCATAAAAGGGAGGCATTCCAAGTTCTAATATGCTTGCACCTGAACTAGGATTCGTGAAACCAGGGAGGGGCCCATTCCCACTGAAAAATTATAGTACTATTTTTTTACTATGACTGCCATAATTCTATTTGACAGAATCCCAGAATTAACATCTTTTTGGGTAGCATTTGGAACTGGTTGAGTTCAACACAATATCAAAGACTCCATCAACTTCCTTCGTACTGTGAATGCAGCTGGACATGTCTATGATGATATTTTGGCAATTCCAGAATTTGATCCAAGACCTACAGAGATGTGATATCCACACACTGCTGGCTAGAGCTTCCTGGCCAATATGTGGAAAACTCAAGGTAAGTTTTGTCTGGGGCTTACCTCTGTTCAAGTGCCGCATGCTCTCATCCAGATGCAAGTCAAAGACACGCACTTCTGCCAGGTCCGGCTCCTGCTCCAGCAGCATCTGGACCAGATGTTTCCCCAGAAAACCACAGCCGCCAGTGACTAGGTAGATCTGGTTTCTAGAGGTTGACCCCATTTGCTCTGGATGGGGAAAGAAACACAAGAAACATCTTTAGCAAGAGCAAGGACAATCCAGGCATAAGTAATTCAACAGTAGGTGGGAAGCAATATATCAAATCAGAGGTAGTTGAATCAAAATACTATGTACCTCCTGTAGCTGCAGAAGTTGACATCTAGGACCCATCTCAGTTATTAAAAAACACACTCAAAACTTAGGTTAGGTAAAGGTTTTCCCCTGACGTTAAGTCTAGTCGTGTCCGACTCTGGGGGTTGGCGCTCACCTCCATTTCTAAGCTGAAGAGCCGGCGTTGTCCATAGACACCTCCAAGGTCATGTGGCCGGCATGACTGCATGGAGCACCATTGCCTTCCCGCCAGAGCGGTACCTATTGATCTACTCACATTTACATGTTTTCAAACTGCTAGGTTGGCAGAAGCTGGAGCTGACAGTGGGAGCTCACTCTGCTCCCCGAATTCAAACCACTGACTTTTCGGTCAACAAATTCAGCAGCTTAGCCGTTTTAACCCACTGTGCCACCGGGGGCTCACAACTTACATTGTTAAATTGCGACAATGTAAACACACATTTTTCATTGAGTCTGCATTCATGTCGCTGCCATTTACACGACAATCTATGCTTGCTGGGTCCTATGGATCGATGGATCCGGAAAACTGAATGTATTGTTTCCGTAAAATCTGCAAAGACTAGACTTGTCACTAAAGAGGAAAGACTGGAATTAAGCAAAGCCGGATGTTTACCGATCAAACAAGCTTACTTTCTGGAAAGAGAGAAAAATGAGATGCCATTGTAATAATACAAAAGAATGAGTAATTTATGAGGAAATATTGATTCCTTCCAACTCAACCAGCAGGAATCAGATGCAAATTCTAAATGTACACAATAATACAATGAACCAAGAGAGACTGGTTAATTTGAAATCTGCTTTCAACTGACCCTGACTTATAGGAACATCATCAGAGGGGTTTCTTGACATGATTTGCGGGTATGCCTTTGTCTTTAAAAGGAAAACCCAACTTGCCAGAAATCATCCAATGGGTTTCTGCAACAAAGCAAGAATCCAAACTCTTGCCTCCTGATTCCCAACATTCGCCATAAAGCTATCAGGAGGATGGAAGGACAAAAGAGGAAAATAACAGAAAAGGAAATTAAGAAATTCATTGCTGTGAAAAAGTGCTGTGAAGATTTGATCTTCATTATATTTTGTGTCATCTGTCTTGATTGTCATTCTTGGAGTTTACATGTCAGAAGTAAATTGAGAATGCAGCTATAATGTATAAAAAACCCCCCACAAAGTTAAAACTTTGAAATTCTGCTAAATTTCCTGTGACCAGAAACTGGCTACTTGGAGTGCCTCTGGTGTTGCTGTGAGAAGGTCCTCCATAGTGCATGTGGCACGCTCAGACCGCATTGTAGTAAGTGGCCTGTGGTTTGCTCTTCTCTGCACTCGCATGTTGTGGACTCCACTTTGTAGCCCTGTTTCTTGGAGGGCCCAAGTTTGCCTATGCCTGGTCTACACTGACCATGTAAACTGCATTATATGGCACTGTAGATCCAGCCCTAAAAGGAATTTTCTGCCCAGAAATACTGAGCTGTGTCAAAGCCAGTTGTTAGTCTCTCTGTTTATATTTCCAGTGCTTTTAATAGCTGCTTAACAGGGAAAAAAGAAAGAAAAACACCAACAGCTGTAGAAGTCTCTGTCTTTAAAAAGATGGATGGCGATCCTGAAATGGGTAGGTATTCCTGGAAACCAGATTTTGACATTCAATCTGGGGTCATGATGGAGGAGGCAGAAGGGAGACGGCATCATATGTGCAGCTCCCTTTGAACGTGTGTTGCCGAGGGCAGACCGTTTTTAGAAGCTTAGCCTTCATTTTCACTGGCTATCCGGATTAAGCCTCTCACAATCTTATCACAAAAACGACTGTGTGAAAGAGGTGATAAGGCTGCACTGCCTTAAGATGCCTTTCCATGCCTGTTTCCAGCAGATAAGCAGCCATTAAAAAGTTAACTCCTGATTGACGCTTATCTCTATGCTTTAATTATGGAAAAGAAAGGCAATATGGGAGGGCTTGGGTCAGCCTAAAGACACCAGATCCCATCTTGGAAGCTAAGCAGTGCCAGTCCTGGTTAGTATTTGCACTGACCCCATGAATCCTGTAAGTTTTCTTTAGAGGCATCTACGCAGTAGAATTAATGCAGTTTGACACCACTTGAATTGCCATGGCTCAATGTTATGGAATGCTGGGAGTTGTAGTTTGGCAAAGCACCAGCACTCTTTGTAATAGTACCAACTCCTATGATTCTATAGCATTCAATCATGGCAGTTAAAGTGGTATCAAACAGCATTATGTCCACAGTGTAGATGCACCCAAGGAGCCTGCGGTGATGCAGTGAGTTAAACCAAGCTGCTGAACTTGCTGACTGAAAAGTTGGAGGTTTGACTTCGGGGAGTGGAGTGAGCTCCCGCTGTTAGCCCCAGCTTCTGCCTACCCAGCAGTTCAAAAACATGCAAATGTTTCTGCAAATGTAGATCAATAGGTACAATTCCAATGGGAAGGTAACGGTGCTTCATGCAGTCATGCTGGCCACATGACCTTGGAAGTGTCTATGGACAACGCCGCTTCTTCAGCCTAGAAATGGAGATGGGCACCAACCCCCAAAGTTGGACACGGCTAGACTTAATGTCAGGGGAAATCCTTTACCTTTACCTTAGATGCACCCAAGCTCACCCAGTGGGTTTCCATGGCTGAACAGAGATTTGAACCTTGGTTTCCCAGAGTCTTAGTCCAATGTATCTAAATCAATTATTTCTTCTATAGGCAGAAACCTGAGGCCCCTTCTACACTGCCACATAAAATCCATATGATCTGCTTTGATAATTTGGATTATATGGTAGTGTAGAAGTGGCCTGAACGGGAAGGAGTGTCATGGATGAGTCACAATATTTAAATTTTCCTCCTGGTAATTGTTGCAATCAAATTGTTAAAAAAAAAAAGTAACATAGCACATGGTATGTTTTTTGATAGTTTGCCAACTCTGTACGTTCAGATGTCACTCCCATTTAAGCGTATGCTCCTGGTATGCAGACTTGGCTTTATAGGTCGTATGTCATTGTTTAATCATCTCTCATGATACCCCAAAAAATGTGAAACTCAGGCTTAGAGTCAGCAACACACCTTGGTGATAAAGATATGCCAAAGATATGGCACACGACGCACCTACCAATGTTTGCGTTCCAAGATACGCATCAAATTATGATGCATGCTTGCTTTCCAAATCATTGTAAGTAAACAACAGCCTTGGTGCCGCTGTGTGGGAGCCAGTTGTTGGGCAGTCATTTTGATAAAGATTTAACTTGCATTGTTATGAACCCACGATCTTTGGCAGAGAAAGCTAAATACCTTATAAAACTACAAATCTCATATTCCATAGTATTGCAGATGCACCCTTGGTGGATGATGCCGATTTGGCTTCTATCCCTCTACCAGCCTGGCCGACCTCATCAGATTGTTGTGAAGCCAAAGCAAGAAAAAGAAGGACAATTTTTAAGTATCTGTAAGTCCACAAAAGAAAAGGATATAAATGCAACTAAATAAATAAACAGAAATGTAGAACAGATAGAAAACACCAAAAGCTGAAACCAGCTTTGAATGACTGTCTATTTGGGAACCCTGTGTAAGCTAGTAATGTCTCAGGAAAAGCATAATAATAATAATAATAATAATAATAATAATAATAATAATAATAATAATAATAATAATGGCATGTATTAACACTGAAATACATCCTGGCACGAATACTCAATATGCCCAAATTTGAACACAGCAGAGGGCTTTTGGTGGGAGGATTCGCCATCTGTTTCCAAAAAGGAAGAAAAGGACAGGCAGAGAGATCTTCAGCCTTCTCTGCCAAAAGGATTCCTAAGAACACCAGATATGGGTTTTCAGATGGTCTTTGGCGCCCCTTCTGAAAACTCCTCACGACCCCCAGGTTGAGAAACGCTGAACTAATCCAATTGCAATTGGACTCATAGAAAGGAACAGACAAATTCACCTCTGTGTGTGCCTTGCCTTACAAAACATCATGAAATTCATTGAAATGGACATAAATCAACTTGAAGGGACATACATGCAAGTCTTAGAAACTTCTAATGCTCTTGGATGGGAGACAGGAAGAAGAAGAAAGACATACAACAACCCAGAAGATATCTTCCTTTCTAATCAAAATGCATTTTAGATAAACAAATGCTCATTTTAAGTAGGAAAAAGAAGCCCAGTTTGGTCACACACAGATCAGTCACTAAGGATTGCTTGGTTATTTTATTTTAAAAATCCCCCACGCAAACATCAATCTAAGTACGTATATCTAACAAGGCTTAGCTAAGTCAACGACAAAGGCAAATAGCAGGGATAAAGCAAAAGCATTAAGATGTGTCATCATGGTTGTTTCTATCCGATAAACAGATTTTAATTGAAGCTGAAAGGTCAACCTGGATCTCCTGCATAGACTGGGATCTTTGAATAAATTGCAACAGATCTGCAAGGAGTTTTTCTCACTGCCAGGAGGAAATCTCTTGGCCTCGCAAAGGGCCAGCTAGAAATGTTCATTTTAAGCAGAAATTTCACATTTCAGTACTTTTTTTTAAAAGCTCACATTTCACAAATGCCTGACCTTAAAATTTTATTTTATATTTCTTTGCCATTTAGGTCTCATTAGTTTATTCTCGAGTTTTAGTATTTTGTTCCCAAAGTAAAATAATCAATGGGAACAATTACTAAATTGTGCAATATTACTTATATTCCATCAAATACTTTTATAGGCGCAAGCTTATTAACTTGAACCGAGTTGGAAATGATAGTTCAGTGTACACAACCTTTGTTTTGTGCACAAATTTAAAATACCGTGTATAAAATTACTTTCAGACTATGTGTATAAAGCAGGCATGGGTAAACTTCGGCCCTCCAGTTGTTTTGGACTTCAGCTGTAGACTGTTAGGAAGTGTGGGAGTTGAAGTCCAAAACAACTAGAGCTGAAGTTTGCCCATAAATATAAAATGTATAGGTAACATATATGAATTATGTGCTTAGACTTGGGTCCTATTTCCAAGCAATCACATTATGTATATGAAAGTATTCCAAAATCTAAAAACGTCTGAAATTTAGAACATTTCTGGTCCAAGCATTTTTAAGATATATTCATATTGTATATCTATTCTGTATAGCAGTACAATGCGAATCAGGTTTGAAAAACCCGCACAGTTCACACACATTTTTAGAAGCAAGCCACAAACTCAATCCAAAGTTGTTAATAAAGACCATACCTGTGAAACGACAAGACGAAGATACTCTAAGGAAACACCTAAACGCTAGTAGCAAACACCTGTCTCCTTCAGATCTACCATAGATACACGTGCGGTTATATTCAGCAATGTGTCTGTGTGGTTGCACACACTTGTGCGTGAGACCTCTTCGCTGACGGAAGTGGGAAGGAAATGAGAAAGAAAGGAAATGCAACCTCACGGATGAAATTATTTCTCACTTCCCTTAATGGCAAAGATTACATAACCTGGCACGCACATATGCTTATTGTAAACCAGGTAACTTTTTGAACTACAGTTCCTGGGATCCCCCAGCCATCATTTTAGGAAGTTTGCTCCAGAGTGTCTATTTCCCCAAGTACTTGCTGTAAGCACTGTTGATATTCAGTGCAACTTGGTGGTGCTAATGAGTGGTGACTTGGGGTGCATCTACACTGTAGAATTAATTTTGTTTGACACCACTATAATTGCCATCACTCAGTTTGTCTATTTATTTATTTATTTATTTATTGTGTCAGAAGTGAATTGAGAATAATTATAATTTATAGAAAAACAACAAAGTTAAAAACTTGGCATTGTACTAAATTTCCTTTGACCAGAAGCTTGGTTTGCCTCTGGTGTCGCTGTAAGAAGGTCCTCCACTGTGCATGTGGCACGGCTCAGGCTGCATCGCATTAGGTGGTATATATGGTTTGCTCTTCTCCACACTCACAAGTTGTGGACTCCATTTTGTGGCCCCATTGGCTCTGCATGTCATGATGCCAGAACACAGCCTGTTCAGCGCCTTCCAAGTTGCCCAGTCTTCTGTATGCTCAGGAAGAAGTTTCTCATCCAGTCTCAGCCACTGATTGAGGTTCCAGGTTTTAGCCTGCCACTTTTGGACTCTCGCTTGCTGAGGTGTTCCAGCGAGTGTCTCTGTAGATCTTAGGAAGCTATTTCTTGATTTAAGACATTGGCATGCTGGCTGATATATGAACAGGTTGATGGGCCGGAGATGTCAATGCCTTGGTCCTTTCATTACAGGCTGTTCTTAAGATGAAAAGCAAACGTCTGCGTTTTAGATGCTCAGTGCAATGGAATCCAGAGAGTTGTAGCTTGGCACTCTTTGACAAAGAAGGCTAAAAGTCTTATCAAACTATACTTGCCATAATTCCATAGCATTCGATCATGGTTGTTAAAGTGGCATCAAACTGCATTAATTTTACAGTGTAGATGAACCCCAACTCTGACTGTACCTATCCAAACTGCTGAAGTTACTTAGGATAGCTTCTTTAAAACCACACCCTATTGGCCATGGGGACCACTATGTTACTGCTCATACTCGGTCAACTAACAAGTATGGATTAGGTTGGGATTCTGCTCCCAAATCAACATTTTTTCTGTTTTTTTTTACCTTTGAAACCTTCCCAAAAAGCTTAAAAGGGACATCTCCTTAGAGAGATCTCCCTATATACCAGAGTAGCCACTTGGTGAGAAGGTGTCAGGGAGCAAAGGAACCGATGCAAGATGCTGGAGGATCTAATCAGGAAAATAAAGGTTGAGCTTCTCCTTTCCGAAATGCTTGGGACCAGAAGTGTTTGGAAATTGTTTTATCTTGAAATACCTCCTGTATTTACATATACTTACATAATGAGATCTCTTGTAGATGGGAAGCAAGTCTAAACACTAAATCTATTTATGTTTCATAGATACTCTACGCACACAGCCAGCAGGTAATTTTATATAATACTTTTAAATGTGTTGTGGATAAACAAAGTTTGTGTACACTGAATCATAAGAAAACAAAGGTGTCACAATCACAGATACTCATGTGTTTTGGAATAATGGATAAAAGGATGCTCAATCTATAGTATCCTGTCCTCACAAATGAAGAATTCAGTTGCTGCTATAGTTACCTTTTACACATGAAAATGGAACAATCTTGTCTTTTGCCCCAAAATATGTTTGCCCATTCATCCTTTTTGTGGTTCCATGAAGACTTTCCCCACTTGTGTTATGGACATCCTCAGTCCAGACCATCCAACAATAATAAACCATACCACGCGAAGTTTACCAAAAACAACCATTTAAACAGGCACTTAAAAACAAAACCAAGAAAAAAAGCAAGCTTTATAGCCAAAGACGTCGGTGGTAAAATCAGCTAAAGTCTTCCCAAAAGCCTTTTAACGCAAGAAAATTTTAATGAAAACCTTAAGATGGAATGTGTGACCTTTAAGTTGGCCTGAGGAAGCTGTTGACTTCAAACAGATTTTAGTACTTAATGGCTTTTTCTCGTGGCAGATGTGGCCCAAGAAAGATTGCTGCCTGAGACAGAAGAGGGAAATCTGTCTGGAAAATCTGGCGGCACACAACCCAAAGCCAGCCAATTTCTTTTGGCATCACGAAGTGGAAATCCCAGCACATATCTTCGTTGATCCCAACAACTGAAATACAACAATAAAACATGGAAGAACAGTGATTGTGGCAAACCCAGCCTATGGAACCAGGCAGATGGGATCTGGAGTCCTTGGTTGATGTAGATGTCATCACCACCAAATGTTACCAGGAGTTCAGTGGCATGAATAACTTATATTAATGATCTTGCTGGCTGTTTGAACCTGGGAAAGGATATGAAGGCTGAGAACAGACTGGGGAAGTGAAATTTCCTCTGTTGCTAAACTGCTTACACTGTTCTCATAACTACTGGTGGGAAGGTCACGTTTGCACACTTTGGTTTTGTTCGTTTCTTACTCTATATAATTCTTAAATTGGAGAGGAGGCTACACGCCAACTCAGGCTTCCCATAGATCAAGTTTACCTTATATATAAGTCAAGGACAGGTTTGGGGGCCAAAATGAATTAGATGGGACCCATGGATAAGTTAAGTGGAGAGAGGAAAGCAGCAATGCCATCTCAGGCAAACTGTTGTGGTTCAACCAGATGAAGATGAGGGGCTTGTGGTGTCGGGGCCTGTGAGAATGGAAGATACAGTTTCAGAGCCAGGGAGAATACTGGATTCAGATGCAGCCAGGAAGGGTGTTGTTAGGGCAAAAGGCTGTTTCTGTATTGCCGTGTGAAAATACAGATGTTTTGGAATCCAGCAGTCAGGGAGGTGATCTTTCACCTACTAGAAGCCCAGATAACATTAGCTCATCCAGAGGAACAGTTGATTTGGATAAACATTCCCATCTTGCTCTGGGAGGGGAGAGAAGATTGGGGAGACTGTGTGTGTGTGTGAGACAGAGAGAGAGGGGGGGGGTTCAAGGTCAAAAGAATGTGTTAATGCTTTGCAGTCATTAAAGGACAGAGATCTTTGTGAAGATTGTAGATCTAGCAATGTCACTTTCCCTGGGAGGTTCTCTGACCTCGTTCCCTGTTCAAACCTGGTTTTGAGACCAAGATTCATGCTCATGTTGTGGTTCCTTGTTTCATTGATTATTTTGGGATTCATGCTTCTGGGATTTTGGGATTCATGTTGTGCTTCTGGTTTTCTGGTTTTACCTGGGGATTTATGTTCATATTTTAAGCTTTGTATTTAGGATTTATCCTGCCTTCATGCTCCAGTTTTGAGCCTTGTTTTGGGATTTATTCTGCCTGTGGATTGTTCTCTGTAAACAGTTTGACTTGGCTTTTTGCTTATGACTTTTGCCTGCTATATTAACTCCTGGATTTTACCCTTTATTTACTCCATGGTGTTTTGCATTTTATATATGCTTTCTTAATAAACTGTTTTGATTTTCACATTTGGTTTCTTGGTGGGTGCTGTGAGCAAGGTGAAACCCCACTGAGGTGCAACACGAACCGTGACCCCTGGACGCTGCTGCCATTTCCTCACCTGGCATTCAAAAGGGCCAGACGTTGCACCACAGCAGAACAAGCACAGGGAGTAGTTACTTCTTTCAGGTTCTCCCAGGATGGACTAAGCTCCTGCCTTTCTTTCACCAGTCTACATAAAGGAGGGGATGATTCCTTTTTGCTAAGAGTTAAAGTACAGTTCTCACACTGACTCATGGATAAACTGATCTGGGTTTTATGGCTTGGTTGTAAAAATTTTCTCTAAAATTTCTGGACTTATACATGAATATATAGGATAGTTTCAGGACCCAATTCTCCCACTGCCTGCTGGACCCCATAAGCAACAGGGCTGAGATTCCTCTTTACTTGATACCATCTACTGTAATATTTATGATATAACAGTACTATGCAGTATGCATCAGTCCTCACCATCCACTGAACTCTTGGGGAGGCCTGGAATAAAACAATGATCAACTTAGATTTGTGGTTGTGGCATCCCATCTTCCTCAGTCAAATCTTAGGACTGTCCCTTGCCTTCTAAGGAGAATGAGCAGCCATGGAGGCAGGTGGAATTCCTTACTCCACCATTACACCCACAGAGGAGGACATCTATAGTGTCAGGGAGTTGCCTTTACAGTTTGGCTTATTTCAGAAAGCTCCCTGGAATGATAATGACCATTATAGGGATGTAACAAGGCGATATGGCCATCTGGCAGAAAGAGGACGGTCGTCCAAATGGCTAACTGTCTCCCATGAGCTGTGGACTTATTGATAAGAAGAAAACACGGACATCAAAGGGAATCAAATGACATATGGTCTTTTTGATTCAGGAGAACTATTTTAGCTGTACTAATGCCATTAGGCTTCGATCCAATTTCGTTCGCTTTAGAGCTTGTAATACAAAGATTTCATCCAAGCACAGCTTATGAGCTTTCCTTTGTTGCTAAAGGGTTTTCAAATCCTGACACATAGTCTACTTTCTGTGACGTATAGGTTCATATCTCACATGCCCAAGTGTTGCGATTCAGAAGTGCCCACGTGGTGTCTGACAAAGGAGCAAAGTCCAGGACCTCAAACATTGACCCAAGTCAGCTGGACTAATAATGTGACTTGGCATCAAGCTGTTCTTAAGAGTTATGTCTTCCTTGTTGTTGCACGGCAAGGTTTGCTGTGACATTGACTTATGGTTTTGGCTTGATGCCAAATGAAAATATTATTACCCTTTGCCTACACCTTTCCAACATTCTTTGCATGGTCGATTATATAAGACTCTGTAGCCATGATTCTCAACCTTTCCCCTACTGGGTGGATCTGCAGTGCAGATACACCTGTAGTTTCAGTGGTGGATTAGGAGATCTGAGTTCAAATCCCTGTTCAGCCATGGAAACTGTAGTGGAATCTACTCTCAGCCTCAGAAATAAGCAATACCAAGTTTGCCAAGAAAGTCTTAGGAATTGGTTGCAAAAAGTCAGAGTTGAATTGAAAGCATATAAGAACAACAAAGTTTGATCCTTACTTCCAACGTAATCTTTTAAAATGTAACTTTGTTATACTCTTATTATATTTTTCTCAAAACGAAAGTATATATTCTTTCCAAGCTCTGAGCAATGGTGTTGTTTGATGCTGACATTTCATTTCATGACAATGTGATGCTGTGCCATGCTTTTTATTATGGATTTTCTGACTTATTTATTTTGCTGCTTGCAGCTGTTCCAAGCAAACTCTAGGCATGCTAAGACAAAACGTATGCTTAGCGCAGAAAGTTGGAACAAAGCTATTGTCACTCAGAGGCAGCTCCTGATTTATTCTAGCAGCTGACTTCTAAATATGTTGAAATTTCGAAATACTTTTTAAAGCCACTTCCACACAGAGTGTGAACAGAAATACATATATAATTTGATCAGAGCTGCATGTGGTAAAATTTATATTAGTACCAAAGCATACCCTCCAACATTTCGCAGCTTAAAACTGGTACACAAGGAACCAAGCAATATGAGACTGTGACGAAAACGGCTAACGTTATTATTGAGGAAGAATAGACAAACTAGAAGAGGCTGCAGCAGTTTGCTTTTGCCAAAGCTTACTGGGAAGGGCATTAGTCTGCCTCTCCTCTATTCTCCTCCTTTCCTACTGAGTTAACAGTGTAAAATCCTTTTGCACACTGAACTTTGCTTACAGCAACAGAAGTAATAATACTAGTACAGTAGACTCTGAGCTAATCAGAACTCAAGCAATCAGCAAGCAAATCGAAGTTACTCCATTCGCAAAGTTGTTTTTATAATATGGTAAAACTATGTTACATGTATTTGTCTTAATTTGTTTTTAATTACGGTGCTTCAATATTAATATTCAATCAATGCAGAGTTTATGGGATGGTATAGTACGTTTTTGGAGCCCCGATGGCGCAGCGGGTTAAACCGTTGAGCTGCTGAACTTGCTGACTGAAAGGTCGGCGGTTCAAATCTGGTGAGCGGGGTGAGCTCCCGCGGTTAGCCCCAGCTCCTGCCAACCTAGCAGTTCGAAAACATGCAAATGTGAGCAGATCAATAGGTACTGCTCTGGCAGAAAGGTAATGGTGCTCCATGCAGTCATGCCGGCCACATGACCTTGGAGGTTCTATGGACAACGCTGGCTCTTTGGCTTAGAAATAAAGATGAGCACCAATCCCTAGAGTTGGACATGACTAGTCTTAATGTCAGGGGAAACTTTTACCTTTACCTTTTTACCTACTGTAATAATAATAATAATAATAATAATAATAATAATAATAATAATAATATGCCATGCCAAAAGATCTCAGCCGGCATTTGGAAACAATTGACAAAATTACAATCTGTCAACTGCAAAAGGCCACCCTACTGGGATCTGCACGCATCATCCGAAAATACATCACACAGTCCTAGACACTTGGGAAGTGTTCAACTTGTGATTTTGTGAAATAAAATCCAGCATATCTATCTTGTTTGCTGTGTCATACAATAAAATAATAATACTTCTCCTTGTAATAATACTTCTCCTCGAGGTAAGGTACAACATGGTTAAAATACGTAGATACAAGTAAGTTCAAAACAAAGGGGCAAAGCAAGAGAAGATATATATGAGAATATTATAAAAGCTGCTTGAAAGATGAGATGAAAGAGGAATTATGCAGCCAGATCAGGACACTTGGAGGGGATGTCCTGGCCAGTTCAATGGCATTAAACCTGGGTTACTAGGATTAGTACAGTTTGTTAGAGTTAGGGACACAGGATCCCTGTGAAAGCGAAAAACGCAAATAAAAAATGTTTTTTTATACGTCTCTCTATGAATTTCTAGATCTTCCGGCACTACTCAAAGGCCAACTTCTGCTGGAAAGGGACCATAGAATTGCATCAAAGGACCCAGAGATTCTTAAAAAGGTGTCTCTTCCAGAAATTGCTATGTCTTCCAGCTTGACCAAAGGAAGTTGACCATAAAGTCAGACTGGAGAACCTAGATAATCCGAGAGAGAACATTTCTAATCAAATCCTCAAATGCCAAACCCACAAATGAAGAAATATGGTTGTATTTTCTATAGTGATGGCTAAAACTTTCTTGCCTGGGCATTTGGTCTTTTTGCTCATCCTTGCGCCTTGTTGATTCCTTGCTGGGCTTCTTTGCTGCTCTTGGCTCCTCCTGCTCCTACCTTCATCTTGTATTTTCTAAATGCTCACAAGTACTGCCACATATTCCTCTCTAGAATTGACAATGATGGTAATCCCAGTTCAGCCCCATCCTTGTTTTGGCTGTTTACCTACAAAACCTACTTCTGGTCCTCTTATCTTCTGCTGCCCAGACTGCACTTTGTACCTATTACCTTGATATTGTGATGTACTTGCATTATGATACCAAGGCAACAAATGAGAGGCAGCTAGGGCTCGACTCGCAATGGCATTGTGAATGATTTCTGGAAAATGCAAGTGGATGAGAAGACATCAAGGACATCTATACTGATCACTTACATTGGTATGAAATTGGCATAGGAAGAAGCAGTTTTGGTCTTCAGATGATTAGATGGGAAGTACTGGAAATGGTTTGATGCTTGAATGGCACTTATATTTACACTGAAGTAGACTTAAATCTATGAAAGCTTATGTTACCAACTTCATTCTCTTGGGATACATCTACACTGTAGAACTGATACAGTTCAGTACCACTTTAGCTGCCATGTTTCAATGCTATGAGAGTTGTAGCTTGGTGAAGCACCACCAGTCTTGGGCAGAGAAGGCTCAAGACATTGTAAAACTACAACTCCCATAGATGCCATAGTACTGAACCAGGGTGAGCGATGTCAAACTACAATGTGGATACACTCTTTATTGGACTCTAAGGAGCTACAAGATTGCTTTGTATACAGAAATTCCTGACGAACATGACTACTTTTTTGGATCACCCTCCAATCTCACTTAATCCATGTTTTATTTACTGACCTGATTGATAAGCCATTCTTCAGCTAACAATCTTCCATTAAAACATAGTTAAAAGCACATTACTCAAGTAGAATTTCAAACACACAAAACCACAAATTGCAAATATTGATTAAATACAATTAAAAACAATGCAGCTACAATCTTCACTTTTTTTCTCATTTTGAAAGTTGTAGATTTAAGCTCCTGAATACTGGAGGCAGCTGCTGTTTGCCTTGTGGGTTGTAGACATGCAGACATAGCTACAACAGAATCAACTAGAGTAAAAACTTTTTCCAAGCTCAATTTTTATTTAATTGTTTATGCAGACATACTTCTGGAACACAAAGCCAAAAGACTGTGTTTTTACAGCTGTCCTCCAATATCTTCTTAAGGCCAATGCTGCTTAAAATTATCCAGCTGGACAGAGGACAAAAAAGGCCATTTGGGCAGGTTTTGAAAAAAAGGGCTTCTTTGTCTATAATTTGTTAATAGAGGTATGCCTGTATGCCATTTGTTGTATTATTGTTATGTGTATGTCCGTCTATCTATGGACTTAAATTGTGGTTGCATTTGTAATTTTACATTTGTAATATTAAATTACAAATTTGTAACTTAATAAATAACAAGACTTTATAATTTTAAATTAGAGTTGGCCCTACAAAACCCAGGAAGAAGTATATCCCCATTACACTATGTAACACAATTTTTGTTCTTGGTTTATATATGTCATTTCCTAATTGGTTCTATCATAGACACATAGAAAAAGTTTATTAAACTTTTGCGGGACACCCTGCAGCCCATTTTGCAATAGATTTTCAATGAATATCTTATCTAATTCAACATTGTTTGTGGCAGCCACAAAAACAAAGTTTCTGGAGTAGAACAACTACTTTCAAAGTAAGGAACACACAATTAAACAGGAAATAACACTTTCAAGCTAGGAACAGATTTTGTTACATAGTGTTAATTTGCCATGCATTTCTAGTGAAAAAGGATCTTTCCTACCAATCACTTTGCCTCTTCTGCTCTGTTAACAGAGCAGAAGAAGAACAAGAATGTGTTTGATCAAGCAGGAATCAACCTGCATGTTATTTGCTGACTTTCAGTAACACAATAAGCCACATTATTAAGTTAATTAATGACTAAGCCCAGTCCTTGGATCCCTGGACACCGTGAGCAACAGTTGAGAAGCCCTAATTTCTTTAATAACTACATAGACACTGTGTTTTTTAAAAAGTGGTTACATTCTAAAGAGTGGGCATTGTTATCTGGAAAGGTTGCACCTAGAATTGTGAAAGTCCAAAGAGTTTTTGGAAGCTGACTTGGGGAGAAAAATGGCACACAAATGAAATAAATCAAATGATTCTTGCTCTTCTTACATAAGAAAGTTAAGACTCAGTGTGCATCAATATCAGACACGGGCAAACTTCGGCCCTCCAGGTGTTTTGGACTTCAACTCTCACAATTCCTAACAGCCGGTAGAACTGGCTGTGGCTTTAAAGTTGACAGAGGTGTTTTGTGTTTTAAAGCTCCACCCTGGAAGAGAATGGGACACCTCTGGACTGATACTAGAATTGTTCGCACTGGAAATATATAATTAAGAAAACATGACTGTAAGTTCAAGAAAGTTCAATAACAAGATACTTATGTGTTACCCAATGCATTCAGCTCTTTATCACAGGAAACTTGAATCAAATAAGGTCAGTAATTTCACACAGATCACATGGATCTCTCTTCAAATGGGATCCTTGACTTTTGTCCTTGATTTCTAAAAGATTGCCAAAGAGGTAGAAACCTTAAAGGAAAATAAAACATGCCACTCACTCGCTACTCATATGGTTATTCATGGTTTTTTTTAAATCAAATTGGGATGCTTCTGGTGTGAAAGAATTGGCCGTCTACAAAGACGTTTATCCATGAAACGCCTTGATGTGTTACCATCCTGCTGGGAAGCTTCTCTCATGTCCCTGCATGGGAAGCTAGGGCTAACAGATGGGAGCTCATTCCATCTCGTGGATTCAAACCGCCAACCTTCAGGTCAGCAGTTCCTGGTAGGGACCAACATCTCATTTTATTGAGATACAATTAAAAATTTTTAAAGGGATTTCTTTAATATGGAAAGAAAATACTAATTTCAAGACCCCAAAAGCAGGTCAATTGATTCACTTTGCAAGAAAATAAAACAGTTTTCAATGATATATCTATCACAGTAAATGTCATCTTAGAAGATGGGGCTGCCTTTGAAGAAAGTTTGGAGGCTACAACTGGTTCAGAGATGGGCAGCCAGATTACTAACTGGCATGCTGTACAGGTAGCAGACAACTTCCATGTTTTGGCAGCTCCACTTGCTGCTGATATTATTATATCCTGCTCCCCTCTCTTAAAGGACAAAAGTGACAAAAGAGACTCAAAGTGGCTTGGCTGAGTACTCCTTATCCAAAATGTTTGGGATCAGAAGTGTTCTGGATTTTTGGGCTTTATTTCTGGATTTTGGACTACCTGCATAGACATAATGAGACATCTTGGAGATGGGACCGACTCGACACAAGATCCATGTCTATTTCATCTAATACTTATACACTTCTCCTAAAAGTAATGTTATATACAATATTTGAAATAATGTTGTGCATAAGATACAAGTTTATGTACACTGAACAGAAAGCAAAAGGATTGCTATCTCAGCTGCCCATTTGGACAGTTTTGGAATATTCTGGATTTTGGAATTCCAGATAAGAGATACCCAATGGCCAATATTAGTGTGATAGTTTATTGTCTTTTTTAGGGATGGACATTTAAATGGATTGCTGGACAGAGTATACCTATCTGTAAATATTGCAGCAATTCCATAAGTTTCATGGAATCCGTTCAATAACTGCTCTCCATACCCAGGACAAGTTCATATATATTAAGGGCAAAACAAATTATGTTGACTGAACTAGGAAAAAATTGTGCTATTTCTGTACCATATTTTTAGATGTTTTAGCTCTGACTTGGAATGTGTCAGCAGTTTGCTTTCTGTTTTGTGTTTGCTTTAACATTGTTTGCCTTGTTTTGTCTTTTGTCTAATTTTATCCTAAGGCATCCTGGAATTCCTTTTGAAACACAAGGGCAAGCTATCAAAATATTTGATACCAATATATGTTTAGTCTTCAACAGAGCCATGTAAACAAGGGCGGGGAGGAGAGCCGTTCCAAAAGTTTGTTCTGGTAACTTTGGGAGGCTTTTTGAGAAATGTCAGTCTATGGAAAGATAAAAAGCCTCTTTTTGCCATGGATTGAGAAGTAAACAACCAAAGCATGAACCAAATGGGTGAAATAAATCTTGAATAAACCAAATGCCACGTACCAGCCAGGACCAGTCTTACATGTTTCTTATGGCACAACTGAAAGGACAGGAAGACGTGAAGGCACAAACTGATCTCTGAATGGCACAGCCGGACATTTTATGGTTTGGGGAAGCAAACTACAACTCCCAGAATCCCATATCATTGAGCCATGGCAGTTAAAGTGGTGTCAAACTGCATTACTTCTACAGTATAGATGCACCCCACATGAGTGGCTCTACATAGTCCAAATTCTAGTCTGGACTTGGAGAGAACTCTCCATGGTGCTGAACCTAATCTCCAAAATATATCCAGGACCTCACATTTCTCCTTTAAACATCAAACTAAAATCCACTATTGCTCTGACATGAGGACCACGGCACTATCTCAGCATGAAAATGGAGATCTTTGTGATGTGGCACCATCTGAGCTTTGTTCCAAGGAAACAAAGCATTATTGGATACCATTGCGCTTTGGTCAGACCTCATCTAGACTACTGTGTCTGGTTCTGGGCACCACAATTCAAGAAGGATCTGGACAAACTGGAATGTGTCCAAGGGAGGCAACCAAAATAATAATAATAATAATAATAATAATAATAATAATAATAATAATAATAATAATAATAATAATAATTGTATTCTTATAACCTGCCTCATCTCCCCGAAGGGACTCGGGGTGGCTTACATGAGGCCAAGCCCAAATAGAACAATAAAAACAAGACAAGTAACCAATAAAACCAATAATCAAACCATAAAAACAAGTCATAAAAACCACATACAAGATAAAATAGTCAAAGGATTAGAAAAAAAGTCTTATGAGGAACAGCCTAGGATGCTGCATATGTTTAAGCTTGCAGAAAAGAAGGCTGAGAGAGAACATGAAAGCTATGTTTAAATGTTTGAAAGGCTGTCATGTTGAAGGTGGAGTAAGCTTGTTTTCTCTTGCTCCAGAAACTTGGACATGGGGCAATGGATTCAAATTGCAGGAAGAGATTCCGCATAAACATTAGGAAGAACTTTCTGACAGTAAGAGCTGTTCAACTGTGGAATATGCAGTTTCAAAGCATGGTGGGATCTCTTTTTCTGGAAGTTTTTGAATGGCCATCTGTTGGGAGTGCTTTCACTGCAGGAAGCATTGCAGAGGATTGGGCTAGATGGCCCTTGTGGTCTCTTCCAATATGACCACTGATACCATGAAAAAAATATTTTATGGTGATATAGATAACATTGGATTTACTGGTGGGTCTTTGAGGGGGCCCCTGGTAGCACAGTGTGTTGAAGCGCTGAGCTGCTGAACTTGCGGACCGAAAGGTCCCAGGTTCAAATACCAGGAGCGGAATGAGCGCCCACAGTTAGCCCCAGCTCCTGCCAACCTAGCAGTTCAAAAACATGCAAATTTGAGTAGATCAATAGGTACCGCTTCTGTGGGAAGGTAATGGCGCTCCATGCAGTCATGCCGGCTACATGAACTTGGAGGTGTCTATGGACAACGCCAGCTCTTCGGCTTAGAAATGGAAATGAGCACCAATCCCCAGAGTTGGACACGACTAGACTCAATGTCAGGGGAAAACCTTTACCTTTACCTTTACTTGGTAATTTAAACCTTGACTTGCATGGGAGGGAAAGGCTCCAGTAGCTATTCTGCCGCAGGCTGCAAAATCTCTTGGTATTGCTATGCAAAACCAGTTGAACAAAAGCCCCCTACCACTGTGGGTTATGGACCACTCCCAATAGCATTCTTTAGGTCTGTTCAGCAAAAATGCAAGATCAAATGCAAAGGCCTTGTCTGTCACTGTTAAGGAACATCTGAAAAACCTTTGAAACAGACTGGATTTTCCAAGATGCAGTTTTAAAACTCATACACTTCCATAACAATGGGCAAAATAAGGACGCTGGGGTGATCTGTCCTTAGCTGGTGCACTTATTTGTCACAAGAATGGTATGTTTTAAAATATCCTTTGTGCTTTGTCTCTTTAGGAAAGGTTCTTGTGAAAGAATGAACTTTATGATTTGGCTCTTTAGGAAATGTTATTGCAAAAGACAGATTTGCAAGGCCCCGTGTCATTGTGCCTTTGGGTCATTTTGGACTCATGGTGAACCCATCATGGATTTCTTGTGGCAGAATTGCTTCAGAGAGGGTTTGCTACTGTGATACACTGAGGCTGAGAGAGTGTGACTTACACAAAGTTTCAATGGCTGAGAAAGCATTCAAACCCTGGATTCGAAGTGTCAAAGGCAAACTTGGGACCTCAAGGTGTTTTGGACTCCAACTCCCAGCATTCCTAACAGCCTCAGGCTGAGGGGGGAAAGGAAAGGGCCTGAGGCTGTTAGGAATGATGGGAGTTGGAGTCCAAAACACCTGAGGGGTCCAAGTTTGCCCATTCCTGATCTACACTGTAGAATTAGTGCAGTTTGACACCACTTTAGCTGCCATGGCTCAATATGATGGAATTAAGGGACTTGTCGTTTGTTGAGGCATGAGCACCTTTTGGCAGAGAAGGCTAAAGACCTTGTAAAACCACAACCTCCATGATCCAATTAAGCCACGGCAGTTAAAGTTGTGTCGAACTGCATTAATTCAGCAGTGAAGATTTTTTTATCACGTCAGAAGTGACCTGAGAACATACTGCAAGTCGTTTCTGGTGTGAGAGAATTGGCCATCTACAGAGACATTGCCCAGGGGGCGCCTGGATGTGTTACCATCCTGCTGGGAGGCTTCTCTCATGTCCCCACAAGCTAGAGCTGACAGAGGGGAGCTCACCCCATCTCGTGGATTCAAACCGGCAACCTTCAGGTCAGCAACCCAGCCTTCAGGTCAGCAGTCCAGCCAGCACAAGGGTTTAATCCATTGCTCCAGTAGTGTAGATGCAAACAATGTATTTTAACACAAGGTATTCTACTTGGACATTAAAAAATATTTAATGGGTGAAAAACTCACAGTTATGAGTATTTGGAATAACAAGGGTGGGAGAAGGTCAAGCTGGGAGCTGCAGTCATTTCCCTTGGGATCTCCACCCTTCCCGGTCTCTGAACCCACACCAGGAATGTCCATGTTTCTAGTCCAGAGCAATACCTAATCGGTGTGAGATCATCTATTTGTTCATAGGCAGCCTTAAGTCCCCAGTCCAATGACTTTCATTTCTATCCATTCAGCAGTATTACTGGAGATAATGCAGATGTGGCAGAAGAGGACATGTGCATTACAGACCAAAATAAACCTTATGAATGCACTCAGTGCAGTGAGAAAGAAGGGATACCCAAGATATTTTGATGCAATAGAGCAGGCATGGGCAAACTTCGGCCCTCCCGGTGTTTTGTTGGACTTCAACGCCCACAAATCCTAACAGCCAAATTGTGGGAGCCCAAAACACCTGGAGGGCCAAAGTTTGACCATGCCTGCTATAGAGGGGAGGTGGCACATGGATTTTGTAGTTTGATGAAGCACCAGCACTCTTTGGCAGAGAAGGCCAAAGATGTTATAATACTATAACTCTCATAATTCCATGACATTGAGCCAAGGCAGTTTGAATGGTTTCAACTCCACAGTGCAGACACACCCAGGGATAGCACAGAGTCAAAAAGAAAGAATTTGACAGATGTTTGCTGTTTATTTATGAAGGATTTGAGAACAGATGGATTCCATGCTTTGATTAATAAAACATGGCGGAGAACTAATAAACGAGGGAGGAGGCCTGCCCTTGGGTTAGGAAGACTGCAAAACTCTGTCCAAAGAAAAACAAGGGGAACAAAGGGGATTTGTAGTGCTGAAGGTTTTGACAGTTTTGACTGATGCAAAACAGTGGGACATTTTAATGGCTCAGAGAAGAAGAAAAAGAATGAACACAGTCCAGTTTTGGAGAGAGACCTAAATGTCATCCCAGCTGGGATGAAAATATAACACTCTCCAGGCACGGAAAGGTAGCGAAAAGGGCAAAAAAAGGACCAATAAACCGGTTTAGCTGAGATTATGGCTGCATTTCCCACATTTCTAATTGTTGAGGGCACTATTCCTTTCTGAATAAAGCCAGAACTATGTACCCATTTTAATGCTCAAGAATGCTTCTACTTTTAGAAAATGAAATGATTCATTCTCAGAACAGCCAAACATCTACATCTCTGCTCTGTTTCAGACTTAGGAGCAAACTATAGCACTAGGTAATGCGATTTTTGTTCCTGAGTTATGAATGTCATTTCCTAATTGGTTCTATCATAAAACACAGGAAAAGTTTATTAAACTTCAAAACTTAGTTTTTGCGGGACGTCCTGCAACACATTTTGCTATAGTTTTACCATGAATATCTTGCAGGGTCTCAACCAATTCAACATAGTTTATAGCCTGATGACGTTGACAAGGTTCTTGGAGCGGTGAGGGCGACCACTTGCATCCTAGATCCTTGCCCATCTTGGCTTATCAAACTCGCCGGTGGGGGTCTGGCTGATTGGTTTACTGGTATCATCAATGCCTCTCTGCAGCAAGGGCATGTTCCATCTTGCCTTAAAAAGGCAATTGTGAGGCCCATTTTAAAGAAGGCAACTTTAGATTCATTATTATTGAACAACTATCGGCCAATCTCCAACCTCCCATTTTTGGGCAAGGTCCTGGAGAGGGTGGTTGCTTCTCAGCTCCAGGAATTCTTGGTTGAAACCGATTATCTGGATTTGTCACAGTCTGGCTTCAGGCCTGGTTATGGGACTGAAACGGCTTTGGTCGCCTTGGTGGATGACCTCCGCAGAGAACTAGACAGGGGGAGTGCAACCCTTCTGGTTCTCCTGGACATCTCAGCGGCTTTTGATACCATCAACCATGGTATCCTTCTGGGTCGGCTCTCGGGAATGGGTCTTGGGGGCATTGCTTTGCAGTGGCTCCGCTCCTTCCTGGAGGGTCATTCCCAGATGGTGAAGCTGGAGGACACCTGCTCGGACCCCTGGCCTTTGACCTGTGGGGTCCCACAAGGTTCCATTCTCTCCCCCATGCTTTTCAACATCTACATGAAACCGCTGGGAGAGGTCATCCGGGGCTTTGGAGTTCGGTGCCATCTTTATGCAGATGACACCCAACTCTACTACTCTTTTCCACCTAACTCCAAGGAAGCCACTCAGACCCTAAACCGGTGCCTGGCAGCTGTGTCGAACTGGACGAGGGCTAACAAGTTGAAGCTTAATCCAGACAAGACAGAGGCCCTCCTGGTCAGTCGTGGGACCAATCGGGGTATTGGGTGGCAACCTGTGCTCGATGGGGTTGCACTCCCCCTGAAGGCGCAGGTCTGCAGTCTGGGGGTCCTCCTGGATTCATAGAATCATAGAATCATAGAATCATAGAATAGTAGAGCTGGAAGAGACCACATGGGCCATCCAGTCCAACCCCCTGCTAAGAAGCAGGAAATCGCATTCAAAGCACCCCCGACAGATGGCCATCCAGCCTCTGTTTAAAAGCCTCCAAAGAAGGAGCCTCCACCACGGCCCCGGGGAGAGAGTTCCACTGTCGAACAGCTCTCACAGTGAGGAAGTTCTTCCTGATGTTCGGGTGGAATCTCCTTTCCTGTAGTTTGAAGCCATTGTTCCGTGTCCTAGTCTGCAGGGCAGCAGAAAACAAGCTTGCTCCCTCCTCCCTATGACTTCCCTTCACGTATTTGTACATGGCTATCATGTCTCCTCTCAGCCTTCTCTTCTGCAGGCTAAACATGCCCAGCTCTTTAAGCCGCTCCTCATAGGGCTTGTTCTCCAGACCCTTAATCATTTTAGTTGCCCTCCTCTGGACGCTTTCCAGCTTGTCAACATCTCCCTTCAACTGTGGTGCCCAAAATTGGACACAGTATTCCAGGTGTGGTCTGACCAAGGCAGAATAGAGGGGGAGCAGGACTTCCCTGGATCTAGACGCTATTCCCCTATTGATGCAGGCCAGAATCCCGTTGGCTTTTTTAGCAGCCGCATCACATTGTTGGCTCATGTTTAACTTGTTGTCCACAAGGACTCCAAGATCTTTTTCACATGTACTGCTGTCTAGCCAGGCGTCCCCCATTCTGTATCTTTGCATTCCATTTTTTCTGCCGAAGTGAAGTATCTTGCATTTGTCCCTGTTGAACTTCATTTTGTTAGTTTCGGCCCATCTCTCTAGTCTGTCAAGATCGTTTTGAATTCTGCTCCTGTCTTCTGGAGTGTTAGCTATCCCTCCCAGTTTGGTGTCGTCTGCAAACTTGATGATCGTGCCTTCTAACCCTTCGTCTAAGTCGTTAATAAAGATGTTGAACAGAACCGGGCCCAGGACGGAACCCTGCGGCACTCCACTTGTCACTTCTTTCCAAGATGAAGATGACGCATTGGTGAGCACCCTTTGGGTTCGTTCGCTTAGCCAATTACGGATCCACCTAACTGTAGTTTTGTCTAGCCCACATTTTACTAGTTTGTTTGCCAGAAGGTCGTGGGGGACTTTGTCGAAGGCCTTACTGAAATCTAGGTACGCTACATCCACGGCATTCCCTGTATCGACCCAACTCGTAACTCTATCGAAAAAAGAGATCAGATTAGTCTGGCATGACTTGTTTTTGGTAAATCCGTGTTGACTATTTGCAATGACCGCACTTGTTTCTAAGTGTTCGCAGACCACTTCCTTAATGATCTTTTCCAGAATCTTGCCTGGTATCGATGTGAGGCTGACCGGACGGTAATTGTTTGGGTCGTTCTTTTTTCCCTTCTTGAAGATAGGGACCACATTCGCCCTCTTCCAATCTTCCGGGACTTCTCCTGTTCTCCAAGAACTCTCGAAGATAATTGCCAGTGGTTCTGAAATAACTTCCGCTAGTTCCTTCAATACTCTTGGATGTAGCTGATCTGGTCCTGGGGACTTGAATTCGTTTAGAGCAGCCAGGTGTTCCTGGACAACTTGTTTCCCTATTTGGGGTTGGATTTCCCCCAATCCTTCGTCCATTCCATGTTGCTGAGGTTGAAGATGGCTTTCTTTTTGTGAGAAGACCGAGGCAAAGAAGGCATTAAGCAGTTCTGCCTTTTCCCTATCCCCTGTCGCCATCACCCCATCTTCTCCTTGCAGTGGCCCTATCACCTCCTTTTTCTTCCTTTTTCTACCAACGTAAGCAAAAAAGCCTTTTTTGTTGTTTTTAATGTCCCTGGCAAGCCTGAGCTAATTTTGCGCTTTAGCCTTGCGAACCTTTTCCCTGCAGGTGTTGGCTATACGTTTGAATTCTTCTTTGGTGATTTCTCCCCTTTTCCACTTCTTGTGCATGTCACTTTTGAGCTTTAGCTCAGTTAGAAGTTCTTTGGACATCCATTCTGGCTTCTTTGCACTTGTCTTATTTTTCTTCTTTGTTGGCACTGTTTGCATTTGCGCCTTGAGTATTTCACTTTTGAAAAACTCCCATCCATCCTTAACTCCCTTGTTTTTTAATATCGGCGTCCATGGAATGCCGCTCAGTAATTCCTTCATTTTTTGGAAGTCAGCTCTCTTAACGTCCAGAATGCATGTTTGACTTGTCTTAGTTTCAGCATTCCTTTGTACTGCAAACTGCAAGAGCACATGGTCACTTGCCCCTAAGGATCCAACGACTTCAACTGTATTGATCAGGTCTTCCACATTTGTTAAGATTAGATCAAGAGTTGCTGATCCCCTTGTTGCCTCTTCTACTTTCTGGACCATAAAATTGTCTGCAAGGCAAGTGAGGAGTTTGTTGGACTTTGTACTCTTGGCTGAGTTTGTTTTCCAGCAGATATCGGGATAATTGAAATCGCCCATGACTACTATATCTCTTCTTTGTGCCTGTTTGGTCAGCTGTTGACAGAAGGCTTCATCGAGTCCTTCATCCTGACTTGGAGGTCTGTAGTAGACACCCATGACAAGATCTTTTTGAGTCCCGGTTCCCTTGATTCTTATCCAGATGCTTTCAAGCTGGTTTCCCGGATTACAGTCTTGCATTTCTTCTGCAATGTAACTGTTTTTGACATATAAAGCTACTCCCCCTCCTCTCCCCTTTGTTCTATTTCTGTGGAAGAGGTTATAGCCCTCAATTGCTACATTCTAGTGATGGGAGTCATCCCACCAGGTTTCAGTGATGCCTATGACATCGTATGTGTGGTGCTGTGCTAAGAGTTGGAGTTCATCTTGCTTATTTCCCATGCTCTGGGCATTGGTGTAAAGACATGTAAGCCCCTGTGACCTCCCCTTGAGCTGTTTATTTGGGGTTATTGTGCTTTCCGTACTTGGTCCTTGCTGTGTTTGTGCAGCCCTCCGTTTAGCCTTTTGGCGGTTCCCTGTGGTCATGGGTAATATAGTGTTCACCAGGCTGTTGTTCCCCTCCCCCAGTGGATCTAGTTTAAAGTGCGCCTGATGAGGTTTGTGAGTCTGTGTGCAAAAAGATGTTTTCCTACTTGTGTGAGATGCACCCCATCACTTGCCAGTAGTCCATCCTCTTGGAAGAGTAGACCATGGTCAAGGAAGCCAAAATGCTCCTCTTGACACCATTTTCTGAGCCAGTTATTGACCTGTATTATTTTTCCGGCCCTTGTAGAGCCGTGTCCTACAACGGGGAGGAGGGATGAAAAGATCACATGTACATTATACAGTTTTAGCTTTGTTCCCAGAGCTCGAAAATCATTTGTGATCTTTTGAAAAGTATGCCTAGCGGTGTCATTGGTACCTACATGAATCAACATAAGGTGGGGAGGGTGATGGGGCTTTAGGAGCCTGCTGAGCCTCTGAGTGATATGGTGTATTTTTGCCCCCAGGAGGCAGCATGTTTCTCGAGCCATCCCATCCGGTCTGGAAATGATGGCTTCCGTTCCTCTAAGGAGAGAGTCGCCTACAGTCAGCACAACCAATGATGGATGTTGGTTCCTCCTTAGCTTCTCCTGAAACATAGTGCCTTCCAAAGAGGTTGCACTACAATTCCATGACCAAACGTGTTGGCGATTTAGGATGATGGGAGTCAGAACCCAGCACATCTCAGCTGGGGAAAGGACCGAACTAAGCTAAACATCTCATAGTTACTAGTTAGCAGTTCAAGGGAGAGTAGCGGCTAGAGGCTGAAAATACAAATGGATTCATGCCCCACTCCGAACTTAAAAGAGACGCTCCATGAATCATAGCCTATAATTAGACCGTGTGGTTTATGAGACTTCCAGCTGGAACCTTTTTTAATGTGGCTAAATGTATGAGCTGGCAAGATTGCCTGTCAGCTCTTACCTCAGGCTTGTTTAGGCACATGCCATAAACTTTTTATTAGAAGGAGTCTTGACGCAATGTCTTGGGCGCCAACGGACTGAGATTGAAACAAGTGTCAATTCAGCTAATGGTCCCTTTCTGGCAGACTTAACAGAAACCGGACTGTTTTCAAGGATGAACTATAGTACTACGATTCTAATTATTTTGCGCTATGAAATATTGGGATTTGCAGTTTTGGAAGGTGTACTTATACTCCTTTACTAGAAAACACTCTAGTACCTCAACAAACTGCAAGCCTCAGGACTCTATAAAGTGGAATAATAGTGGGAAAATTGTGTAATGTGAATGGAGTCCTGAATTTCTGCCATCTCTATACTCAACCCTGAACAAAAAGGAAGGTAATGGAAAATCATTTAGGAAAAAGAGAAATAAAAACGGCACTGATTCAGATTTGGGGAGTGGACAGCAATATAATTTCAGTCCGGAATATTAATAGGGATGAATTCAGGGCAGCTCCCAGGCTGAATAATCTGAATTACAGATGGGTTATTTCGGTGATGCAGACAGGTCCTATGGGACTCTGGAAAGGGACTGACTGGGCAGAGCTTTGAACACTTGCTTTTTTAAAGAGCTGTAATCTAAAATAAACATTCCAAGCTTTGCAGAAAAGATCATGAAATTACACTGGGGCAAAAGATCAAGGCTTCAGGACCCATGTTATCAATCTGTTTTACCTTGGACTGGCGCCACTTTGGTAGGGAGGCACCTTTACTATTGTTAAAGTTTGGATATAGTACCATGTTATCAAACTGTTTGAACCTTGGACTGGTGGTTAATGTTTGGAAATATCAGATCAAATCCAGCGGAGGACAGATTTCGCTCCTTGAAGCAGAACAGCAACTGAATGGCATTGCCACACCGCCTCCCAGATTTCAAGAAGTACCAAGGCCAGGCAAACAATATTGGGTCCCATTGGAAAGGAACATGAGCCATAAATAAATAAAATTTGGCATGAGAAGCAGATGATCCTTCCCCTTCCTAGACAATTTTGAAAAACTAGAGTACTGGAAATACCTGATTCCTTGCTGTTTAATTATGACCCCAGTTCTCCAAAATAGGCTGCCTAATGATAAATTGGGAAAGTTTGAGGGTGGGGAAGAAAAAGGGGCCTCGGTGCAAAACTCCAGCTGAACTGAAATACAAAAATGGAAGTGATCCGTACAAAATCAGAATATACAATTTCTGCCATGTCAGATCAATGCAAAACTAGGAAGGAACATTTTTAGACTGCAAACCCCAGAATCTCTAACTTCCATGTGATAATTGGCTAGGGATTCTGGGAGTTACAGTCCAAAAGAATAATTTTCCTAAGCCAGCCAGTAGTTCAGAACCATGGCATGGGTGTACTAATACACCTTATGGAGACCCCATCACTGGGTTTTCTCACCAAGATGTGTTCAGGAGAGGTTTGCCTTTGCCTTCCTCTGAGGCTGAGAGAGTGTGACTTGAAAGAGTCACCCAATAAGTTTCCATGACTGAGCAAGAATGGTCTTTAGATTTCTAGTCCAGTACTCAAACCACTACACTATGCTGGCTTTTCTATAAAATTATAGTGTGATATTTAATCTTAATCACCATGGCAACATCCTATGGGATGCTGACATTTGAAATTTGGTTGAGGCAATAAAGCTCAGTGCTGAGGATTCTAAATATCTCACCATAATCTGCTAATCCCAGAATCTCACAGAATAAAATCACAGCAATTAACGTGGAATTATAGTGATAGACCCTCAACTTTCCATGTCAGGAAGGGATTTTTCTTGGATGCAACGTTAAGGCTGAAACATCCTTGCAGAGCAGATATATGGCTTCCTGTTATGCAAACAGAGGAAACAAACTGCATTAATTCTACACAGTGTAGATGTATCCTTAGATTCTTGTCAATTCACAGATCCTCAGTCATTCTCCAGCCTCACATCTCATTGATTCGCTTCTTGTGTTGTGTATGAGAACCAAGGCTGGAGAGAGACTGAGCATCTGTGAAATGGCAAGAATCCAAGGCTACCTCTCCACTGCAGACTTCATGCAGTTCAACATTATTTTGGTGGGAGTTGTAGCTTTACAAAATTGCTAGCCTTCTCTACCCAAGAGTGCTGGTGCCTTACCGAACTACAACTCCCAGGGTTCCACAGCACTGAGCCATAAGCAGTTCAAGAGGTCTCACACTGCATTCATTCTACAACACAGATGCACCCCAGTATTCAGTGTGAATCCACATTTCACAGATCCTCATGAACAACACATTACACTACATAACAAAATTTGAAAAAAAAATCTGTTCCTAGCTTGAAAGTGTTACTTTCTGTTTAATTGTGTGGTACACTTACTTTGAAAGGAGTTGCTATACTCCAGAAACTTCGTTTTTGTGGCTGCCACAAACTATGTTGAATTGGTTGAGTCTCTGTGAGGTATTCATTGAAAAACTATAGCAAAATGTGCTGCAGGATGTCCCGCAAAAACAGTTTCTAGCAATTTAATACAATTTTTCCATGGTTTTTTTTAAAATCATAGAACCGATTAGAAAATGACATTTATAACCCAGGAACAAAATAGTGTTGTACACATAAATCCAAACACACATACAAACAAAACCGAAAACATTTAAAAAATGCAACATAGAAAGAAACCTGTTGACAACTAACCCGTTAAAGGGAGGGCCTCCTGTTCCCAGGCGGAAAAAGAAGAGACTTCTTTGCATCACAATTGCTCTAAAACATTGAGGCATGCAACTCCACAAAGGAATTACAGACCTACATTTTATACTATGGGAAAACAAGGATACAAAGGACACATCCAGAGTAACACAGGAGAGGATGTGGCCAACTGCCAGTTTAAAACTCCGCAGAAACAAAACCCAGCGGGCCTTGCAGGAAGAATGCCCCTTTTGACCCAAGCCAAGCGATAGGAAGACCATCTGGCTACAAAACAAAACACCTTTCTGGATTGTTTCCCTGAGTGGCTCATATCTGAGAACTGAAAGGAAGCCAAGGTTCAGAAAGAGCAGAACCGGTGGGCCTTTTGTCACATTTGCTAAAGCCACACTATTGTTGCATTTGCTAGTGGCCAAGAGGGATTTGTGCAAAACAAGGCCAATCCATATGGGAAACGCCAAAACAGCTACAACAAGGCATTCCAGAAGAACAAAATACCAGGGCAACCTGGAGATTAAATACCAGGTTATGGTGCCAAACTGGAATGGAGTTGAAGGTCATCACGCAACCTCTGATTTCAACATTTGGCAAAGATGCTGCCTGCTTGGTCTGATGCTAATCTGTTCAGCAGGAATCAGATTTAGATCCAAGGCTGCATCCACACTGTAGAAAGAACACAGTTCCACACCACTTTAACTGCAATGGATCAATGCTATCAGATCCCGGGAGCTGTAGTTTAGTGGGGCACCAGCATTATTCAGCAGAGAAGGCTAAAGCTCTTGTCAAACTGCAACTCCCATTATTTCATAGCAAAGATCCATGGCAGCTAAAATGGTGTCAAAGTGCATTAATTCTATGGTGGACGTGCACCCTGGGCCATAGGTAAAAATAAAGGTTTTCCCCTGACAATAAATCCAGTCGTGTCCGACTCTGGGGGTTGGTGCTCATCTCCATTTCTAAGCCAAAGAGCCAGCGTTGTCCATAGACACCTCCAAGGTCATGTGGCTGGCATGACTGCATGGAGCGGCATTATCTTCCCGCTGGAGTGGTACCTATTGATCTACTCACATTTGCATGTTTTCGAACTGCTAGGTTGGCAGAAGCTGGGGCTAACAGCGGGTGCTCACTCCGCTCCCCGGATTCAAACCTGCGACCTTTCGGTTCACAAGTTCGGTTCACAAGTTCAGCAGCTCAGCACTTTAACACACTGTGCCACTGGGGCACTACTGGTGCACTGGGACAACTCCTATTATTTCATAGCAAAGATCCATGGCAACTAAAGTGGTGCTGAACTGCATTAATTTTATGTTGGATGTGCACCCTGGGCCATACATGTCCCAGAACTAATTTTTCCAAGCTATGCACACAGCTACCAGTGGTTCTCAACTTGTGGGTCACCAGATATTTTGGCCTTCAACTCCCAGAAATTATAACAACTGGTAAAGTGGCTGAGATTTCTGGGAGTTGTACGTCAAAACACCTGGGGACCCACAGGTTGGGCTAAGCCATGGCTTTTAGGAGTTGCAGTTTTACAAGGTCTTTATCCTTCTGTACCAAAAAGTGCTGGCGCCTCATCAAACTACAAATCCGAGAATTCTATAGTATTATGGGCCGGGCTGTGGCGCAGCTGGCTAGTAACCAGCTGCAATAAATCACTACTGGCCGAGAGGTCATGAGTTCGAAGCCCGGGTCGGGTTAAGCCCCCGACCATTAAATAGCCCGGCTTGCTGTTGACCTATGCAGCCCTGAAAGACAGTTGCATCTGTCAGTTAGGGAAATTTAGGTACGCTTTATGCGGGGAGGCTAATTTAACTAATTTACAACATCATAAAACTGTCAGCAAAACACGAGAAAAGGAATGAGGAAGTACAGCCACTAGTGGATGGTGAAGCAACAGCTCCCCCTGTGGCCGGAATCGTGAAGCTGGAAAAAAATGTTAAATGCCTCTATGTCTGTCTATATATGTTGTTTGTCTGTTGGCATTGAATGTTTGCCATATATGTGTTCATTGTAATCCGCCCTGAGTCCCCTTCGGGGTGAGAAGGGTGGAATATAAATACTGTAAATAAATAAATAAAGCCTTGCAGTTAAAGCGTGAGGATGCCTGCCACAGATGTGGGCGAAACGTCAGGAGATAATACTTTTGGAACATGGCCACACAGCCCAGAAAACATACAACAACCCTGTGATCCTGGCCATGAAAGCCTTCGCCAACACACTGATATCAAAGTAATGGCGAATTTCTAGCCATATAAAGGCAGAAATTAGCACAGCCGTACTAATGCAGCACTCTTAACAAACCACACACATCTCACAACCTCGGACCCAATAAAGAGGGTGTCAAAGTTTACAATCCCAGTTTATAACTGATTCACAATTTGTGAAGGCTGCGGCTTGGTCTGAAGCATGTTTCCTGCTGCCGCAAGCCAAGCTGGCAAAATAACCAAACAGCTGATGTTTCACCTCTAAACTAGATTTTTTTTTTTTTTTTTGTAAAATGCCAGCCTGGTGTCAGGAAGAAAAAACAAACAAACCCAGGAATCCCTGTGGTTATATGAGCAGGAGTGTTGCTAGATAGTTCAATTCTCCCAATTCATTCTACAGTGTAGATCAGGCATGGGCAAATTTGGGCCTTCCAGGTGTTTTGGACTCCAACTCCCATCATTCCTAACAGCCTCAGGCCCCGCTTAAGCGGCTGAGGGGGAAAAGGAAAGGGCCTGAGGCTGTTAGGAATGATGGGAGTTGGAGTCCAAAACACCTGGAAGGCCCAAGTTTGCCCATGCCTGGTGTAGATGCCCCCAGTGAGAGAGGGAAAAAAATAGGACTATTACAACAAATTATCCAGATTCACAACAAAGTTACAGAGTAAAGAAACAATACAACAAAGTTACCAAGTAAAGACAATTCCAAAGAGCTGATTTGTAAGCATAATGTAAGAGTGAATGCAGAAATGGAATCTACATGACCTTCATGAGGACTAGCATCCTTTTAAAAAAAAGCATCCATACAAACTCACCTACTTCCACCTGCGATCCAAGGGGAAAAGATCTTCTGCTTTACTCTGCAGTCTCTCCCTCTATCGCTTCCAATGGATGGCTTTGTACTGGGGAAGCCTTTCAAATCCCCCGCCCACTGGCTTCCCTGGGTCCTAACGCTAGTAGTCCTACCTCTGTCCCAAAAATATGTATGCACTCTTTAAGAGCTGAATACAGGTTAAGTATGCCTTATATGACAGGGAACTCTGGTGTGGGCTAGTCCATGAGGTCACAAAGAGTCCGAAACAACTGAACAAATAAATAACAACATGCCTTATCCTAAATGTTTTGGTAGGTACCAATGAAATCAATTTTTTAATTTTTTATCTCCCGATTCAGGAATATTTTAATACAGTATATATATACAGTAGAGTCTCACTTATCCAACATAAACGGGCCATCAGAACATTGGATAAGCGAATATGTTGGATAATAAGGAGAGATTAAGAAAAAGCCTATTAAACATCGAAATAGGTTATGATTTTACAAATTAAGCACCAAAACATCATTTATACAACAAATTTGACAGAAAAAGTAGTTCAATACACGTTAATGCTATGTAGTAATTACTGTATTTACAAATTTAGCATCAAAATATCACAATGCATTGAAAACATTGACTACAAAAATGTGTTGGATAATCCAGAACTTTGGATAAGTGAGTGTTGGATAAGTGAGACTCTACTGTAATGAGATCTCTTGAAGATGGGACCCAAGTCCAAAGGAAACATTCAATGTGTTGTCAAAGATTTTCATTGCCAGAAGCACTGGGTTGCTGTGAGTTATATTGCCATGTTCCAGACATATTTTCTCCTGACGTTTTGCCCACATCTATGGCAGGCATCCTCACAGGTTGAAACTATGCAAGGGAGGTTTATATATCTGTGGAATGTCCAGGGTGGGAGAAAGAACTCTTGTCTGTGAATGTTGTAATTAATCACCTTGATTAGCATTGGAAAGTCTTGCAGCTTCAAAGCCTGGCTGATTCCTGCCTGGCAGAATCCTTTGTTAGGTGTTAATTGGCCCTGATTGTTATTTAAGGTAAAGGTAAAATTTTCTCCCTGACATTAAGTCTAGTTGTGTCCAACTCTGGGGGTTTGTGCTCATCTCCATTTCTAAGCCAAAGAGCCAGCGTTGTCTGTAGGCACCTCCAAGGTTATGTGGCCGGCATGACTGCATGCAACGCTGTTACCTTCCCGCCAGAGTGATACCTATTGATCTACTCCCGTTTGCATGTTTTCAAACTGTTCTTTATTTACAGTCCTGGTTTTAAGGTTATTTTTTTAATACTGGTGGCCATATTTTGTTCATTTTCATGGTTTCCTCCCTTCTGTTGCAATTGTGGATTTCAATGGCTTCTCTGTGTACAGCCCAGAAAACTCCGCAACCGAGAAAAATTCAATGCTTGGGGCCGGAAGTGTTCTGTATGCCGGGTTTTCTGATTTTAAAATACATGCATATGGTACATCATGAGATCTCTCGGAGGTAGGACCCAAGTCTCAATGAGAAATTTATTTATACACATTATGCACAATATTTTGAGTATGAAACAAAGTTTATGGACATTGCATCACCAGAAAGCAATGGTGCCGCTGTCTCAGCTAGTGCTATGCAGGCAATTTTGGATTTTAAAGGGATGGTCATTCTGTATTAGCTATGGTGATCATTTGAATGCTGAAAAAATAAATGCTGTAATGTTTATTTATTCTAAGTTACAAACTTCCATCATGCCTTGTGGGGTTGCCATAAGGTATAGAGTTTGCCATTAGCTAGTAATGTTTTGAAGGCACTCAACAACAAGAGGATTTGTTCAGAGTAGATTTGCTATGGCTTGCTTTCTGCTGAGAGAGTGTGACTTGGCTAAAGTCACCTAGTGGGTTGCCATGAGTGAGCTGGAATCCAAGCTGTGGTCTAATATTTCTAGATTTATCCCTTTTCAAAAAGGATCAGGAATTGGGAGATTTTAAATTATTGTGTTTGGGCTCTGAAGAGGGAGGGACACCTTCCAGGTTCAGCAGCTGGAGCAGGTTCTGGGATCAAGGCAGCTGGCTATTTTGCACCAAATGCAAAACATCTTTGGATTGTACACAGAGATTCTTGGTATTAAAAACAGGGTGGACCTGTACTTGAGGCACAGCAACACCCATTCATTCTCTCTACGACTGGATTAAATGATGTAGGAGGCATGTTTTCGGAGCAATCCAGGCCTGTTCTCTCAGAGGCCTATACCATCAGATGAGCACAGATATAGCATTTTTCTGCTCGTAATGCTTCATAAAGATCTACCGAAATCTAGCAATGGCTCATAAAAATGAGGGCAAATCACCACAATGAGAAACCTGACTCCAACCTGACTTCCAGTCTCCAAATATCTAGCATTGCCCAGATTGAGGATGCAATTGCAACACAGAATTAATATAGTTTGGCACTGCTTTAACTGCCATGCCTCAATCTATGAGAACCTGAGGTTTGTAGTTTTGTGAGGCACCAGCACTCTCTGGCAGGGAAGGATAAAGATCTTGTACAGCAACAAGTCTCAGAATTCCCTAGCATTTAGCCAGGGTAGTTAAAGTGATGTCAAACTGCATTAATTCTGCAGTGTAGATGCACCCTAAAAGAAGAAAAGATACTTCCCACTAGTTGATCCCATACATATTGTGTGTCATCAGCAATCATTCCTCTGAAGGTGGCAAGTCTGCTCTCAAAACAAATTCTTTTACTTTAGACTTCACTTTCTTTTTGCACATGGTACTGACATGTTTCTGTCTGTTGCCCAAGGGTGAGGAATTCCTTGATGAGTGAGTTGTTTATACCGATCTTTCATGTTGGAAAGTAGCCTGGTATTGCTCACCAACGGTCATTAAATCGTTTATTAAATAGGGATTCAGGAATTCGGAGGCAACATTCCTGGGAGAGCCCACTGCACTGCAGATGTGTGCGGTTGTCAACAAAAGGCCTGATCCAATTTTGTATGAGCAGCTGATATATTTTCCTTCTGCGGTTAGAACTGCCAAGCTGACAACTGCTGAGGGCTGCTGTATCTTTAATGAGATTATTATGGGGTTTCCTTGGTAAGATTAAAGGGTTTTGCCTTTGCCTTCCTTTTTCTGAGCCTGAGAATGTGACATCTGCAAAGTCACCCAGTGGGTTTCTATGGCAAGGTAGGGATTTGAACAGTTTTGGTGCTAAATTCGGAAGGTAATGGCACGCCATGCAATCATGCCAGCCACATGACCTTGGAGGTGTCTGCGGACAATGCCGGCTCTTCGGCTTAGAAATGGAGATGAGCACCAACCCCCAGAGTTGGACACGACTGGACTTAGCGTCAGGGGAAAACCTTTACCTTTACTAGTATTTTGCTACATAATGTTACCGTGTATTAAACTGCTTTTTCTGTCAATGTGTTGTAAAACATGATGTTTTGGTGTTTAATTTGTAAAATCATAACATATTTTGACATTTAATAGGCTTTTCCTTAATCCCTCCTTATTATCCTGCTGGCCCGTTTATGTTGGATAAGCGAGACTCTACTGTATATAGTAAATGCTGAACATTCCAACTGTCCCAATTTGACAAGAGACAATCAATCCTAATTAACCCTCTATCATCCCACTTTTTCAGATACAGTAGAGACTCACTTATCCAAGCTAAACGGGCCGGCAGAAGCTTGGATAAGCAAATATCTTGGATAATTAAGAAGGGATTAAGGAAAAGCTTATTAAACATCAAATTAGGTTATGATTTTACAAGTTAAGCACCAAAACATCATGTTTTACAACAAATTTGACAGAAAAAGCAGTTCAATATGCAGTAATGTTATGTTGCAATTACTGTATTTACAAATTTAGCATCAAAATATCACGATATATTGAAAACATTGACTACAAAAATGGCTTGGGTAATCCAGAAACTTGGATAAGTGAGACTCTACTGTACTGTATGTCCAAATTTCTCTTCATCTCGCTTACTGTGACTCATTTCCTTTGAAGAGACCACAAGAGCCATCAGGTTCAACCCAAATAAAAATACTCTGGAAATAAAAAATAAAGATGAGCTTTGCTATGGATGTGTTTCTGTATGTTGATATAGGAAAACACAGCCAAACATGGTCAAATTTTAAAATGCTGCTCTGGAAGTCTATGACTTCCTCTATCAACAGCAGTTTTGCTTCACTTTCTCATTCTAAGCATTATCCTTTGTCCATTTATGTCTACTTAACCACAGTCTCCTTTGCTGTCTCTCTGTCCAACCCACATTCAACACAGAAGTCCCTCAACTTCCCAGTTCCCAGCAATACGCAGGGCTATCTGGTTCCTTTTCAAACAAGATATTGCACAGCCAATGTGGCTAGTAACCAACAATGCAAGGTGAGACTTTGCATGTCAAAAACTAGACAGCTGCTATGAGAAAACCATTATTTCCTTAGCTTCAGTTTTGCCAGCTCACCTCACCACATTTTTGCAATATAGTATTTCTATACGACTCTGAAGACATGGCAGAAGTATGACTGGAATGCTTCAGCTCAGAATATTATGTCTGTAGTGGGAAGTTATGCAAGGATGGTGGCATCTGGATTAGAGGAATCAAGTCTTGCACAGAAACCACAGCAGCACAGAGGCGTTCACACCAGAAGTCATAAAGGTGGGAGAGAAAAAGATCCTCATATGTAGTCAGATAAGTGGAAACAGCACTACTTGGTCATAAGAGGGCATTCAGTATTCCTTAGTGTTACAAAATATGTTTTTCTCATGAAGATGAGTCATAGATGTATTGTTGAAGGCTTTCATGGCTGGAATCACAGGGGTGTTGTCTGGTTTTCAGGCTGTATGGTTATGTTCTAGCAGCGTTTTCTCCTGATGTTTTGTCTGCATCTGTGGCTGGCATCTTTGATGCCTGGAAACCACATAACACCCCAGCCATTGAAGAGTTGGAGAAGACCACAAGGGACAATAGAAGAGAAGTCATTTTAAAAATCATGTGGCATTTAGATGTTTTTGACTGCTAAACTAGAGGCCAGGGCTGAAGACAACCAGGACAATGCATCAGCCCCAACCTTACAGACCTCATTGCACAATATACCACTCGCTGTAACGTCAGGAGATCCTGAAGTGGACAAGAAGATAAAGAATCTGAGAAAGAAGCTGAAAGCGACTCAATGGCTAAAAGATCAAACTGTTATGAGGCAAATACGTAGAGAAAAATCAGTTGGAGAAGATTCAGGAAGAAGCTGCCCTTCCAAAATTTGGAACTGAGTCTTTAGAGCTTCAGAAGATTTGAAGTTCTGTTTTACTAAATCGCTAAATATAACTAAAAATGTTCATTTTTAAGCGCTTTGGCTGGCAAAAGGGGCAGGAGATTTGCCAACCAACAATATCTGGAGGCTGTATGATTTCTGCCCATGTAAAAACTGCAACTGTTATCTATCATCCATCATAAAAGAAGAAATATGAAGCAATTAGCTTTGGATCAGAGCTAGAGCAAATAAAGTAATGGAAGTGGGAAATGGAGGCTTTCAATCATTGGGAAAGGCTCTGTGCCTGCTCCTCCAGTTATCCTTGTCACCTCATTTGCTTCCTGCTTAAGCTAAGCTTGATCAAGCCTGCAGCCTAGTGGTCACTCTGCATCACAGTTCCTTTGTAAAGAAATCAGGTTTTCCCTTCCTCCTTTTCCAAGTGCCAAAATAGAAGCTTGGTGGTTTTTAGATGGAATTGTGTCTTTATGTAAACTCTCAGACAGACGCCTGTCCTGAATTCCAGTAACCAGTATCTTTCCTTTCAACTCCAAAGTATTCCACCTCTCAGTTAGGGTATCTACTGGATTTTGATTACAGGATCTTGCATTAATATCAAAATCCATGGATGTTCAAGTCCTAATATATACAACTTATGTGAAGTAGCAAAATCAAGGTTTGCTTTCTGAGTTTTTGAAAGTATCTTTCAAGCCATGGCTTGTTCAGAATGAATAATCTATGGATAAGGAAGGCCAACTACACATGCTCAGTTTAAAATCAACTGCATGTCAAACACCACAGGGGTGTTAACCCTTCCCTATGATATCCAAAGCTAAAACATACATACATACATACATACATACATACATACATACATATATATATATATATATATATATATATATATATATATATATATATATGGCTGGTGTTACACTTCAAAAATGTATCTGTTCTGGCTTACAAGCAAGTTCAACTTAAGAATAAACAGTCAGATCCTATCTTGTTCATAACTTGAAGAGGTAAAGGTTTTCCCCTGACATTAAGTCTAGTTGTGTCTGACTCCAGGGTTGGTGCTCATCTTCATTTCTAAGCTGAAGAGCCGGCATTGTCAGTAGACACCTCTAAGGTCATGTGACCGACATGACTGCATGGAGCACTGTTATCTTCCCACTGGAGCAGTACCTATTGATCTACTCACATTTGCATGTTTTCAAATTGCTAGGTTGGCAGAAGCTGGGGCTAACAGTGGGAGCTCACCCCGCTCCTTATATTTAAACCCTCGACCTTTCGGTCAGCAAGTTCAGCAGCTCAGCGGTTTAACCCGCTGCACCGCTGAGCCTATGTAGAATTGTGTTTAATGATCAGCATTGTCCATAGTGATCAAACTATATAAAACAGAATTAGCAGAGAGATCATTTTTCATAGAAGAATTTGTGCTATCTGTTCTAGCACAACAACAAAGAGTGTTCTAGCACATTACGACTATTTTTTAAAGTCATGTGCTCTTGTCGATTAAAATCCTAATCCAACACTATATCACACCATAAATTATTATGGTAAAATACAACTACTCATCAGGGTTTTGTAAGACTCTTCATTGTTAAGATAGAACAACCAGGTTGTGACTCAACATGTGTCCAGCTGCAATTCACCTTTGTTCTGATGTTGTTCATTCCCATTTCTGAATTAGACAGTCGTTGAATCTAGATTTAATTAGAAATTGACCTTTGGCAGATCTCTGCCCCAACAATAATCTTATTGAATTTTTATACTTTCACACGCTCAAATCCTGTGGTTTTTAGCTGGCATGCAGATCAATAACAATCCAATTTTTGAGATGTAAGAAATGCTTGTTTTAGTGCTATTTACTCACTTATTACATTGTTGACTGGGAATATTGTTCTCTGGAGAACAAAACAACACTGCCTTTTTGTTTGATAAGGCCTTGCATCCATTCTGTTGCAGCTTTATTCTTGCATTCCTTGTTCTTTTTAGGCAATAAAAGGGCAGAAGTCCTACCTTGGATCTGCAAATAAAAGCATCTGGGATAGATGAAAGGGAACATGCATTTTTTCCATATATGCTTACCCTGGAATGTTAACTTCTCTTATAAATAGCAATATAATTGCTTCATTTCCAAGAAACATCAATTTTCAGCAGCATTTGATTTATATCTTTCCTTTTTTCCTGAATGGGATTCAAGATATTTTTCCATTTCCAAAGGGTAGTTGCAGGGCAAGGGACAAAATCCCCCCCCCCCCCATAAAGATCTTGCCCCCCAGGTGAACATTTCTTTCAGTCCCCAAATTTCTAGAATTGCATAGAGAAATGGGAATTATTCACTCCTACAACTCTGATCTTTGCTATATGCCCACATTCCCTCTTCCCCAGTATCTGCCTCCTTGTATTTCCCTTTCCGCTTTTACCAGCAAATTGATATGGTGTTATAAAGTTATCAACAAAGGTCATAAAGCTAATACAGTGTCAGAAATCAGGATGGTTAGACAAAAGTGTAGACAGAAGGGAGACAAGACTCAAATTGTGTATCTCTTGAATAGTTGGGAGACGATTGCCAAAAGAAACCAACTTCCTCTGGTCTAAAAACAAAACATATTTCCCCTTGTCTAAATGAAGTTTCTAAGAAGAGGAAACCTCAGGTAGGAAACCAAGTCAAAGCTCAAGTGGGAAACCAAGACCAACCCTGTTAACTCTTCCCCCAGGTTCCAGTTAGAAAAACCTAAAATTATTTTGTTGAAAGGAAGGTGGAAGTATTTTTAACGTGTCAGTTAAAACTAATTTAATTAGGTGGCCATTGCTAAAGTTATAATTTTCAATTTAGGTTAGTTTTTTAAAATTGTTCTAAGCCACCTTGATTCCAAAATGGAGAAATGTGGGATACAAATAAAATGTTTTTTAAAATAGGAAGTGTAACATATAATCAGAAGAATCAGCAGCGCCAATTATTATTATGTACGCCAAAACTCAATTGACAGACCCAGTCTTTTGAACTTGAACATGTCCATTTGTATTTTAGAATGTTTTTATGAATGTTGATGTAAGTTTAATAATTTTTAATCTGATTTATAGTGTACTGTATAATTTTTATATGTGTGTTTATTGTAAGCCGCCCTGAGTCCCCTCTCGGGTGAGAAAGGCGGGATATAAATGTTGTAATAAATAAATAAATAATCAATTAATCTGCTGAGTCTATTCATACCAGAGAATGAGCCCCAGCCTCTTTATCCTCCTTACATCTGATCATTTTGGGCAATATTGCTTTCATGCAACAGAAGGTTTTATATACTATGCTGTTATTCTTACTTCCTGTAGAATATCCGAGTAACTTGAACTTATTTTCTCAATATTTTAAGTGCTAAATAAAGGTGGCATTGTTGGAACCATGCAGAGCTTCCAAAGCAGTCCTTTGAAATAGTCGTTATCACAAAATTCCAGAAAAATACATTACTCTTTATAGTCCAGTCTCCATGACATTTTCCTCTTTTTTTCTTTTGCCAAAATATTTCACATTCCTTGAAAATAAAACGATGCAAGTACATAATATATGCAAATGGAGGGAATTGATTTACACAGACAGAAAACGTATCAAAACTGCCTAAATACTATTGCAGTTTCTCATATGTGTTAGTTTGGGTGGAATTCACTGACTTCAGATAGAAGTGAAGTTCCTTTTGGAAGTAAGCTATAAATATAGGCCCATTTGAGGAAGAAAGGGAGGATATAAATTCAATAAACAGATGATAGACACAGATAAGTGGAGTGATTTAGTACATTCAAATTAAGTTTCAACGAAGGGGGAACACCGTTCAGAACTGCTATGTACCCCAAGCATAGAAATGATGAAGATCATTCCCAATCTTTTGTTTTTTTGTACAATAAAAGTTTAATGACTTTTATAAAAATGTGCTATCTGGCACCAAGTAATGAATCCACAAATTATTAACATATTTACAGGTAAGAAGCCATTAAGATCAAATGAAAATATATTTATATTTATATATATCTATATATATAATATTTATATAGACAGAAAAGTAGATATACACAGTTGAGGACAAGCATCCAATCCAGGTTAAGAGGGAGAGAAGGGAAAACGGGGGTTCATCCATCCATGTTTGATCATTCCCACATCAGCATTGAACACTTAAAACTCTCGGCGAGCTGCCACTGCTACAAGGGAAGGTTGAGAAGTCCATCACCCTCCTTGGTATAGAGATAATTTTTGTATATATATACCTTTTTTACATATATGTACAAAGGAGAAAATGCAAGTAGAGACAGAAGTGGATGGGTCATTCAGAAACACTTCAGCTTTACAAGCTGGCAAATAGAGGAGTCAGTTCTGAAAGATCTAAGGAACTTTATATTTTTGGGTTAAAGGCATCTGGAATCCTTTGGAGAGGTTTAATTGTTGTTTTAAGCAACATGACTTTCCTGTTCGTGTGGTCAGGAGGGACACGGTTGACTTGGATACAGCCAAGTTGAGAAGCACTTTTTCCCTTTCCTTCTAGATGTAAAGAGCAACCAAAATCTCGTAAATATGAGAAAGGAGAAGAAAATAAACTGAAAAGTGTACATGACTTATAACCAGATGCTGAGGATATCATGTCTCTTGAGAAGATTAAGGGTTTGATGGTTACATGATCCATCAGAGGAATTAGCTTGATCAACAGAAGAGAAATGGATTTAACTTGCACCTGGAAGAGACAAACAAGTCCTTGCCAAAAACATGACATTTAATAGGAATCTTCCTTGCGAGACGTAAGAAAAAATGAAGATACATCAAGACCTACTAATTGGACCAGACTAAAGAATTGTTAGCATAAACACCACAAAACACTACCACTTGTTTAAAAAACACAAAATGTACATAATATTTATTCTTTGGTTCTATCTTACAGGTAAGTCACAAGCCTCAAACATGGGATGGCATGTTTGAAAAGTAACCCAAATCTCTCATAAAAATACTGGAGTTCAAAATGATGTCAAACCACACATGCTTTCAGCAGCAAAAAAAAACTCCATTAAAAATAGAAGACTGAAATGGTGCTGTGCCAATCTTCCAGGATTGACTCCGTTTTTCAAAAGCTTGCTACTGAGCAATGCATCCAATTAATGATTGAATCTCTTATCTCTTTTCCTCTGCAAATGTACTGTACTTAATTGTAATTCACATGGCAATATTAAACTGACTATAAGCTAAATCTATTCTGACCTGTTTCACATAAAATTCAGAATCTAGCAGGAATCTTTAAAAAACGCTAATTAAATGACTGAAATGTGGCTAATGGTTTATACAGTTAGCAAGTAAGCAAGCAAAGAGAGCTGCAAGTACTATTTTCCGAATATGTAAATCTTAATCGGAAGAGCTGTTGAAATGTAAACCTGGAGAGAGTCTTGCAAAAATAGAGACTTTAATTTCCGGATCCCGACCTGTTGGATTTGAATTTTTTAAACCCTTGGGAGACCTTGTATAAAGACTTCAACCATATCCTGTTGTCTAATTTGCTAGGTGGCAAGAATACATTTTGCTAATGAGTGAAAATAATTTGAAATGGAAAAAATGCACATCTGGGAAAATAATTAAAGGGAATATAGATATCCAAAGATGAAAAAACAAATCTGAGGATCTGCACCATTAAGGATTAAAAGCATATCTGCACAGATAGGGAAAGAGGTAGACTTCCTTAAAAAAAAAACCACAGCTACAATGAAACAAAATATTAAAAGCTAAGAACAGACGGGAAGAGGCGATTAAAATTTTAAATATAGAAATGATTTGAGTTGGGAGAACACATCAAAGGCAAGCCAATATTTCTTCCGCATAAGCAGGGCCTTGAGAGAGGAAAAAGAGACTGCCTAATGCATGCTGTTTGTTATCACTGGCACCTAGATATATTCTCAATTAGCTCATGTAGGACACATGTATGTGTGGAGCATGTGAATATTAACCTGAGCTGAGGAAAACCGGCACCTGAAAATGACAAACCGACAAGGCAAGGGGAGGGCATTTTCCTGCCTTAATCCACATGAAGCTGAGTAAAGTATTTTATCTCTAGAAAATGAAAGGGATGGAATAGCTGTTTGACTCTGACAGAAAGAAAGGTGGGCAAGCCTAAGCACTCAAAAACAGAATAAGGAGTCCTTTTAAAAACACTTCAAAATGAAACCACAAGGCAGCAATCTACTGTCTTTGTTTATGCATGTGCCCATAAAAGCAGGTAAAAAATACATCGCCGCTGTTCTAGCTTTACCATTTCACCAGTTGCTAAGACACTGAAAACAGAAAGGAAGTTGTGGAAACGTGGAGAGTGGAAAAGGGTGGAGGAGAGTTATGCAAGGCTCTGCCAAACACAAAACCACACGTGATGAGCCACCAAAGTTACAGCCTTCAGCATGTCTCTTACAAGTGTTTTGCTTCTCACTTCTTGTAATTGCAAGATATAATTTCTAACTCTCCAAAAAACCTCCACTCAATAAATTCTGTTGGAGCTTTTCAAAGCATAAGATTTAAGCCAGCTTCTAGTTTTGGAAGGAGTACTTCCTAACTCTAGATGGAGGTTTCATCACAACTCCTCAAGAACAGGCTACTTATGAATCTTATTTCATAGACAGGAATTGGGGGGTGGCAAACATCCAATAATAAAATGCCAAGATACCGCTGGGGTTCAAATTCACAACCCTCATTGAATGAAGGGCAGGAAACAGTGATGACTTTAAAGCCATCTGTTAAGACAACAGGCAAAACAAGAAAGTAACATGGGAAAAACAGAGCCAAATGAAAGATGACACTTACTAGATCTTACGCAGCCTTCAGTATATTGGAAGAAAGTTGGGATGACACCATCATCACACCCTGGTCTTCACGAAGATTTGCTAAATAACATAGAGAGTAGGAATAGGAAGGAAACACTTTCAAGGGTAAAGTGGTGGAGGGCAAGAGAGGCTTAAGTTTTCATCTTGAGCTGCTTCCTTCTGGAGTTGTTCTTGGATGGGCTTAAGCCGCTCCTGGATCCTAGCTGCAGAGAAGCTGGAAGGATTGCTTGGGTGAGGAAGGAGCAGCAGTGGGTAAGGGGTTCATTAAATGTGTCATCCCACCAACCTTTCTCCCTACAAATGTACCGTGTCCACCTTATTCAGCAAGAATGTAGGTGACAAACCATACCTGACAATGTAATATTCCATTCCTCCCTCTGAAACGTGGAATTTGAATCAGTGGTTCTACCATCTCACACCTTGTGAGATTAACCAAAGACAACATCTCATAAAGAAGGGATGGAAAATGGGTATCTCTCCTTATGCCGCTGGACTGCAACTCTTAATCACCCTTCAGTAAAGGCTAGTCTAGTCAGGGATGATGGGAACTGCAATTGTCCAACACTTGGAAGACCACATGATTTCCCTATCACAGAAAATCAATTTTCTACTTCTGGTAAGACTGCAAAACCTACTGACCTTCTGCCCCCCCCCCCCCCCGCCCCCAATCTGATGAATGGAAATTGAGAAATAAAATTGAAACAGTTGCCTGTCTGGAGGAGAGGTTCAGCAGAATGGCAGCAAGAAGATGGCTATCCAGTCCCTTTGCATCTATTCCCGAAATCTCCCTGTAATTCAAACATCATTGGAAAACCTACATTTGCAGGCAGAGCACTAAATCCAACCCATTGTCCTAACTGGAATGGACGAAGTGGATTAATGAGACTAGTTTAGTCAAAGTGATGTGTGTCCTATTGATTCAATGGATCTACTGTGGTTGGGACTAATAATTGCATGTAGCACATAATGGGGAATTCTCTGAAAGGCTTTCTCTCAGTGCTTCATGAGCCTTTGGGACAGAGAAATATAAGGAAACCACATGGATTCGAGGGAAACTCGTACCAAAGAAAAAGTGCTCTCAAATGGAATGGCCCACTTCAATAAATACTTGGAATAGCAACATACACAACAAATAGAATGCTGACAGATTTTTTTTTAAAAGGTTCCTAAAATATTTCCAAATGCCTTGTTTAAAGCCTTCTGTCTTTCAAAACTGACTCGGATGAAAAACCATTTTTCCGATCCCCTCCAATGCATCATTCAAAAGGATGTATGCTCTTTCCCAGGAGAAAAAATAAAAGGGTGCCACATTGTAAGTGGGAATAAGAACAGGAGAAGGAAACACATTGTAACATTATTTACAGTTTTCTTTTTAGTATGAAGTGGAAAACAAAAACAAAAAACAATTAAAATATTTACATATCAATAAATGCATGTGTTTCTACAAGAAACAGCCAATCCATCTGGAATAGATATATACACAACTTTCTTCTCCTAAAGAAAAATTATTAGGGGGTGGGGTGGGGTGGGAAGGTATTAGCTTACACTGCAAGTCAGCCTGGCTGAAGCTGTTAAGTGTAGCAGGGAAAGAAATTCAACCCCCCTCCCTTCACTATTACGAGAGATGCTTCCCCCTACTTCTTGCTAAATGTTACAGAATAGAACAAGAGGAGAGAAGGTCAGGGCGGTTACAGCATGAATGACACAACCCAATTGTTTTAGGATCTCTAATGCTGTGGCCTCAAGTGCTTGTAAGAATAGATGGAGAGGAATCTAAAACAAAATGGTTCGCATTTTGGCTCATGATGACAAATACAGACTAATGATGCTGCGGCGTGAAACTCCAAGGACATTCTGGCTCCATTGATTAACAGTGTCTCATTCCAGACTCAGGCTCTGGAGAAAGGATTGCTCATGAAGAGATATGAATGAGCACAGACTCTCCCTCCCAGACACCACCACACCCTAATTTAACATTTGGAAATGGAAGAAAAGGATAAAATACTCAGTGGCTTTAATATTTCAAACATTGGTTGGGGTACTTCTTAACTCTGACAACTTCTGGCATTAAGCGATGCTCTGCCTCAAGAAGCCACGTCGAAGTCTTGATCACAAGGAAGTTTCCACTCAAGGGGAAACTTTTAAGATTGGCATTGTTAAAAAGTTTTCCTTTTGAGTTCTATTGATCTATGGATATTTAGAAGAGCACTCGCCAAGCTGTTTTCAGAGCTAAGATGATGTTGTTTAGTTTTGAAGAGGGAAGTTTTCGTGAAGAGGGAGATATATTTCCTTTCTGCCAAAGATCTGAACCTACATACTTTTTGTTAAATAAATGATTTTCTCAAGGAGGAGCTGAATTTAAAAAGGATTGAAAAAAATCACAGCAACATTAAAGGCATGTTGCCAGCTGACTGCCAAGAAGGCAAAGGAGTTTCTCATTGATTAGAAACTGAGGAGCAGGAAGTGCTTTCTCATGAATTAGGAAGTTTAAAAGGTACCTGGACAGGTCTTAGGGTGACTGAGAGTTTTCCCACCACAGCTCTGTGGGGAGATGAGATGAGCTACATGGTGACACGATGGTGGTCGTAAAGAGAGATGGGGCGGGGAAACAAAATAAATATGAATTCTATGGTTATGTCTCTCAGTTCAGGGTGCCCCGGCAATTCTCTGTGCCGCACAGGCAGGGAATCTTGTTCTCTTCGATTGGGAACTTGTAGTCGTAAGTGATCTCCTCATTGATGCTGATGGGCTGCTTGGAGTAGATGACAATCTTCTTCTGGGATTCAATGGTGATGACTTTGGCATAGCAGTTGGGCTGAGGAAGAGAAAGATGGAGAGAAATGAGCTGGCAGGGACGGCTCTGTGCCAATGCTAGCAGCACTGTCTCTCCATTTTATGATGCCACTTTCCCAAAATTCAGGGACAAGGGAATAACAGAATACTTGTGCGTATAAAATGTTAAAAGACTGTATATAGCTTGTGTATAAGTCAGCCTCATGTATACATTGAGAAGAGGTTTTGGGGCCACAATTCATGCTTGCTGACAAGACTCCCAAAACTGGACTTTTAAAAAATGGATTTTTGCAAATTTGGGTAATTGCAAAAATTCAATTAGTGCTAATCAAATCTAGTCATTTGGGGCCAGGGATTTGGGATTTTGCTGCTGTTGTTTATCTTACTCAGTACAATGCTTTGGTAATTAGCAGTGTTCTATAAATTAGATACAAATTAATGCATTTCTGAGATTCTCAGAGACCATGAAGAAGAAATTTGATTCAATTAATATTGACAACACATGAATGACAGCTATAAGAGCAATAGCTCTGTAAATCCCATGCAACTCACCGTGCAGCAGTGGTTGATGAAACGGGCTAGGTTTCCACATTTGGTGGCATCGATGATTGTGTCATGGTCCACACGGAAAAGATAACTGCTTCCAATGCCTTGCTGGGCATATCGCTTCTCACGCATATCAGCCACAACCTTGGGGGACACAAATAGTTGGCATATGAGGTACTATTAAGCAACAGAAGAATAGACTTAAGTACAAGCTGCTCTATTTATTAAGGAATTGACCACTTAGGCCAGGAATCAGAAGAAGGCAACCAAAAGATTATTTTCCAGTGTGAAAAATTGAAACTGGGCCATTACATTTTATAACTGTTTATTGATGTTATATTTTTATTGATGCGACATTGTTTTATTGCCGATCTTGTTTTATTGTTTTATTGCTGTTATTGTATTGTTGTCAGGCATGGCCCCATGTAAGCCGCTCCGAGTCCCTCCGGGGAGATGGGGCGGGATATAAAAATAAAGTTATTATTATTATCATTATTATTATTATTGTTATTATTATTATTACCATTGCAGTATATCTCACAAGAATGTCCATCTAGCAACTTTGCCCCTCCTACCAACAAACAGAATTATCTTTGCTAGCTGAAGGAGGAGGTTGGAATTTAAAGGAAGAGACTTGTTCTGCTCAGGAAGTCTCCACAGCACCTCCTAGTGTCCACAGATGGTAGGCATACTAAGCAGGCACATCAACAATTCGGAACACTTCCAGGTTTACTTTTTCTGATACAGACAAAACTGAAACAGTCAAGGCCTTTTGACCAGACATGGGCAAACTTTGGCCCTCCAGGTGTTTTGGACTTTAACTCCCACAATTCCTAACAGTCAGGAGACATTCTCACATTATGAAAACACCTCTGCACAAGACACCAAGGAAGTAAAAGTAGCCTCATCATTACAGATACTCACCTGCCTGATGTTCTGACCCACATACTCAATGACCATTTCGTCAGCAGCAATTGGCTCCATCGCAAAGAGGCCCCATTCATGAATTCGGCTCCGGCCAAACCGTAGCTTCTTCTTCCGGAACTACAAGGGAAGAATGAGACAGAAGATGTAGAGAGAAAGTGTGGTACTTACTGTTCTTAACTTGAAGCGAGTTTGCAGGTGCATCAAAATGATGGATTATTAAATCTATGCTCCCTGCCAGAAAAATATTAATAAACCCCCCAAATGGCTAGCAACATGCTGATGGTTTTGGTTATTCTGAATATAAGGACCGTGGAGCCAAGAAAAAACACTCTTAACAATTCTGTGTCCCCTTTCAGAATACAGAAAGTGATATTAACCCATAGACATTGGGGAAAGGTTGTCATAACTCATACTATGATTGATTTCATCCTCAGGATAAAACGTGGGCAAATTCCAGCCTTCCAGATGTTTTTCCAACCCCTGTGAGACCCACCAGCTTTGTCACAATTATCCATCCTGCCCTAGACACTTACAGTTCCAATGCTTCATGAATCCCCTGCTTCTTATTCTAGAATGCAAGAACTATAGACAGAAGATTCTATCCCAACTGGACACCTAGAGTTTTCTTGGGTAACATAATCTGGGAGAACAGGTGGCTTTCCTCAAAACTCAAACAGATTTTTGGTGAACAGCACACAAAATCTTACTAAAAGCTTGCTCTCTCTCCTATCTCTTAAACCAAAAATAGTATCTTCTTGTATCTAGCTCAGCACAGCTTCCAGGAAGTACCAGCGTTTTCAAATGCCTACTGGTCCATATCTGTGTCCTTTTCCTTCCAAGGAACACAATGAAAGCAAGTCTCATGTCCCCGCTACAGGCCTTCTCACACTTGCTTAACTGGACAGCTTGAGTACCTTCAATTGGTTAAGTTTCAGAAGATCACTATCAAGGATGGCAAAAGATCCGATGGCACTAAGAAGGCGCCTTTGCTCAGACCTCCGTTCAGACAAGATGCGATTGGTGCCCTGAGGAGGAAAAGGGAGGTTGTTAAACATGACTGCATGAAATATTTAAGAGTCCACAAAGGCGTCCCCATTCTCTCAGCCATTGGCTCATCCAGCTTTGAGGTGAGACCATGCATTAACGTGGACATTAGCAGTATGAAGACATCTCACATCACTAAAAGGCAATTCAGTTTTTCAGTGTATCAGGATTTATCCTGCATACACTTTTCACACGCTTTAACATGGAATATGCCAAGTTCTAATCTTTTTTTTCCAAATGTATTATTTCTATACTTTTCAGCTAGTAATAATTCTAGGTTTGTCACCAGTCCAAAAATTGTGCTGAGTCATTTATGATGGTAGGAAGAGGTCAAGGGGAGTCATCTCACAAAGGGAGTCAGACCTGTGTATCAGGAGCATCCAGTTGCTGTACGGTGGCTGGGCACACATCAAGGTACTTGTCCTTTTCCTTCTTGCTGATGTGATAATAGCCCTCGCTACGGGCACAGCCTGTTTGATGCTCCCGCAGATCTGACGACTTCCGCTTTCGTTTTGGGTTTGCAATGTTTGTGAGTGGAGGCAGAGGGAGTTAAGGAGAAGAAAGAGAAATATGCAGCAAGATGGAAGCAAAAAAAATGGGACCCAAACTTGATATTCCTTACCGTCTTATGGCTTGAGGTATAAAACAATGTGCCTTTTTAGAAACTTTGGAATCAAGGTGGGAAGAAGATATGAGCACTGGAACTCATGCCTTTTACTGTAGATGGGGTGGGCAGAAGAAGAGAAAAATTAGTGCTCTTCAATGTCTACGCTTTTCCTCTCTACAGCAACAAATGTAACCAGGTAGCTCTAGAGTAGATCTGCACAATCTGTGACCCTGCAGGTGTTTGGGACCCCAACTTTCAGAAGTCCTAACCAGCTTGTCCAACTGTTAGAAATTTTGGAAGCTGGAGCCTGAAAAGCCTTGAGGGCCACAAATTATACAGGCCTGCCCTAGAATAAGGCAGAATCAACAAAGTAGAATCTATTGTGACCTTCAAAAATGAAACATTTGGTCCTAAGCTCTCATCCTGAAACTTTGGGCTGGAACATAATGGTGAATATATATAAGAGTTCCCAGTTCACCAACAACATCAGAAATCGATCAGTTTTTAGTGGAAAGCACTATTTATTTATTTGCTATATTTATATCCCACTTTGTTTCACCCGGAAGGAGACTCAAAGCAGCTCACAGTATGGCAAACTACACATGTAAGTTTGATTAAACGGTAAATATACATTTTTACTTACAGCAATATCACATTGCCAAACCAGAAAAAGAGAAATGCTTGAGGTTTCTCAATAAAGTGTATCTATGGCTGTAATTTTTGTTTGTTTTTGAAATTAAAAATTAGCAAGGCCTACCAATATGCTTAGCTGGGAATCTTTTTATATGATAGGATGGAAAGACCCATGTTATACCCATACAATAGAGGTAAACCATTTAAATTGTCATTTCTTCTTCCTATGGAATTGTAGGTGTGGCATTCTGTTGGAGGAAAGACTCACACTCTCTAACAGAATTCTCAGCAGGCTTTCTCAATTCCTAGAAATCTGTGGAAGAACTACAATAGTCAAAATGATATAAAACAAGTTTGCAGATAGATAAACACCCCTCCTAATTTGCCCCCTTCTTTTGCTCCACAAAGGATATTGGTGTGGTGGACCCAATGGGTGTCATTCAGCCAATCCGTGCTGTTGTCCTCATGCAGCAGGCGCTCATAAGTCAACCGCAGGTACTTCATGTCCTCCAAGTCTAGCCCTGAGTTCCAGATGTCATACAAGATGGTCATTTGCTCAAACTCACTGCGTGTCTCAAAGACAGGAGGTGGAGGAGGTGGCTTGGCTGGGGCATACTTGTGCGAATGGGAACGCAGGGATCTCCTGCGAATCTCCCCCTCATCGCTGCTGTCAGCACTTTCTTCCTCCTCATCTTCCTCCTCCTCATCCTCCTCCTCCTCTTCACTGTCTGAAGGAAAGAGGTCCTCCGGCCCAAAAGGTAACAGCCCTGGGTCCTTTATTAATGCTTCCTCTTTGAGCCAGTTAGGATGTGCCTTCTTGGTTTGGGACTGCTGCTGTTCTCGGACAGTGGCTTTCGGTTTCTCCGTGGGCAGGGGAGGTGGAAGGGGCAATGCAACCAGGTCACTTAATTCAGGCTCAGTTTTGATCTCAGTGGCATCAGCCACCACCTCCTCAGGAGCCTCCAGAATCTCACCCATCTGCTCATTATACAAATCCACTCGCAACAGATCAATAGACGCCTCATCTGCCTTGCGAGAGGCAGCTGCTGGGGCAGCACGGACAGCCATGGCATAATTATGTTCCATTAGGATACTGCTGGCTTCAAGAGACAAGGTGGGAGGAGGTGGCACCGCTGCCTTGGATTCCTCAGTCTCATCGGAGATCTCAGTCTCCTCAGAGTCGTCTCCTCTGGCACCAGCAGGCCTCTTAAGAGCCAGCATTGCCCGGTGGGGTTGATTGGCTAGCTCTAGCAATGAGGAGGCGCCCATTTGTTCGCGTACCTGAAGGCCTTTTTCTTCAGGGGGCGGGGGGACCCGAAGGTGGTCTGAATACCGGGAACGAGAGCGGTTCCGCGACCGGCCAGGAGACGCCAGCTCTTCTGACCAACATTTCACCATAGAAGCATGGTCTGCTGGCAGGTTGCTGATTGTTCTTTGGCTGGCTTTTGGGGACTCCCGCTTGCGGCCGGCCGCAGGCGCTGGCTTAACGGGGAACGTTACAGGGGGCAGGGAACACGCAACTGTAGCTGGGGCATCAGAAGATAAGGACACTTGGGGTGGTAGCATGGGTTCCACAGGCACTAGCGGGGATTGTGCTTCATCTGTGGGGGTAGAGGGAATAGGAGGGAGTGGTGCGGGGAGAAGAGCTGGATGTGCCAGTTCAGGTGGCTTCTCCAAAGCTCCCTTGGTTTCATCCTCCTCACCAGGAGCAGAAAAGGAGACTGTTTTTCGCCGTTTCTTGGGTGGTGGCAGAAGTGGGATGGGTGAAGAAGGCCGTTCTTCTGGCCTGGGCCGCTCTTCCAGTGCTGTTCCAACATCCTTCTCTTCTGGTAGTGGAATCTGCATGCTATCCTCCTGGGGAGCAGGCTTCTCTTCTGCCACAAGACCTAAGCATAGGGGAGACGTTTAATACAGACAAAACTTTATAGACAGGCCAATTCCATGGGCTGCCAAGTCCCTCATACTCTGCTGAGCAACTGAGGCAATAAGAAACTGAACAACACAAAAACAGCAAAAGCAAACAAATAGCCTTTAGAAACAGTTAAATACTCAATAAGAGGCAATTCAACCATCAGATAAATTATATGTTATTAAAATGGTGAGAAAACAGTAGAGTGCTTAGCACCTAGAAGTCAGTGAAGACTGGAGGAGCCAGTGTAGGAGTTTGATCATGGGACTATGACTTTTGAGAGAAACTTTGAATATCTGGTTGACCATGGAAACCCACTAGACACACTCTCTCAGACCCAGACAAAGGGGAAGGTAAAGCATGCTCTGCATAAATCTGGCAAAGAAAACCCTAGGTTCGTTTTAGGGTTACTATGAGTTTGACATTATCCCGGTACATAGGGGGAGATGTGATCACGGAGATAGGCTGGGCCCACTCTGGAATGCTGACCATTAGTAGCTGAATCCACCCAATGGAATAATTTCGAATCAGATTTTTAATGTTCAATTTTAAATGAGTATATTGTGTTAATAGTAATTATGTTTCTATTTTACTATGTTGTGATGTATATTTTTATGTTGATATTGAGTGATTTACCTATATCGGAAACTGCCCTGAGTCCCTTCGGGGAGATAGAGCAGTATAAAAATAAAGATTATCATCATTATTATTATTACTTGAATGCATGATTTTTAGAGATTTCCAGAAAGTGTTCTTCCAGTCATCACCAAACTAACTTCTAAAGGTTAACTTTGGTTTTTGGGTTTTTTTAACAATAAATTCAGTACACTTGTCCACATTATCCAGGGGTAGGGAGATCAGGGAAAGCTTTGTAGTGTCTTTTTATCTATATCTCAGTATCTTAAAACAGTGTAAAGAAATCATTCCAGGAATTTTTACACATTGTAGGCCTACCATATTAAACCAAACCAACTTTTGAGAATCATTTTAAGGGATCCAATAAATAAGAGGCTGCTTAGAAGGGTGGGAAAATGTCTGTCATATAACATTGAACTCAACATCCAACAGAAAGAATACAGCAAAAACTGACAGTACAACTCCAAAGGAAAACCAAGAACTGTGCATCTCACCTTGAAGTAGAGCTGCTTCTGGCTTCTTTTTGTCCATCTCAGCATTAGTTGCTTGCTGTTCTACTTCCTCTGTACTTCTCGTTGACTCACTTGGGCAGCTGTTCATTGCAGATCCATCCATTTCTTCCATGCTCTCAGCTTCTTCCTCCTCCTCCTCTTCCTCTTCATCAGAGGAAGATGACGAAGATGACAAGGAAGATGAGGAGGAAGAACTGCTCTCCGAATCAGATGTACTGTCGCCGTCCTCATCAGAGTCTTCATAAAGAGAACACTTTGAGGAGCTGTCACTCTCACCATCATCTACACAAAGGGTAAAGAGATATTGTCATATAATCTTAGAGGAGACCACAAGGGCCATCTAGTCTAAGCCCATTCTGCCATGTGGGAATATATATAACTACAGCTGCTTTGAAGGCAAAACTTGAATGGTGGCCATAGACCAGAATTCAGCTTCCAGAGCCAAAAGGTCTCCCGTTTTAAAAAGACAGATATTTTCCAGTCTTCATGGCTGCAAGGACATACCTAAAAGGACATACCTACTGCAATTTCAGAAGATATAGGATGGGGTTTCAATTACTTTTTCCCTTCCTATGACTTACATTTTTTAAATATGCAGAAGTATAAAAATTAAAAAGCACAGAATCATGGAGTCAAAAGGGGTTTTATGTGCCATCCAGTTCAACCTGCTGCTTAATGCAGGATCTCCAGCTAAAGCACCCCCAGAAGACAGCTGTCCACCCTCTCTCTGAAGCCATCCAGAGGAGGATACCTCACCACCCTTCTAGGTAATTGGCTCTACTGATAAAGAATTATGGTTCAGTCTGAAAGTGTTCCATCTATCCCACATATTATGGGGGAACCTTGTAAAAAGCTTTGTTGAAATCCAGATAAATGATATCCAAAGCATTCTCACCATCTACTAAACTCAATTTCCTGACCAACAAAATAGATTAGTTTGGTAAGATTTGTTCTTGACAAACCCATGGTGGTCCTACTGATAATTGCATTGTCATCAGGATACTTGCAGACAGGCTCTCCTAATAGTTTTTCTGATATTGAGACCAGGCTGACTGATGTGTCATTTCCTGGATCTGCTTTTTGAAGAGAAGAACAATGTTTGCTCTTCTTCAGTCCTCTGGGACCACAACTGTTTTCCAAGACTTATCCAAAATCCTGGCAAGCAGTTCATAGAGTACATCAGCCACTTCCTTCAATACTATGAGAAGCAGTTCATCTTTGCCATGCTGGCTCTCATAAATTCTGTTTGGTGACTTGCAGCATTTGAGCTTACTATACTCTATTGTTAGTTGGTAGATACCTTCAGATGCCTTTGCACTTTGTTCCCTGGAAGCTTCATTTTTCTGCCTTCTCTGCTCTTCTTCCTCCTCCTGCAAAGACAGTGAGACTTTTCTAAGGTGAAATATTTCAATAAAGTCATTGCCAGGGCAAACAAAAAAAAAGACTCTTAGAATGACTGGGGAACCAGCCCAAAAATGAATTGGGCTGCAGTAACAAAGGAAAAGCGAAGTGGAGCAAAGTAGATGTAAGACTGGATAAACATGAAAAGGGGCCAGGAATCCACTGTAGCAACAGCTGCTAAGTAGGCCAGCTATGGCCACTACTCTTTTTCACAACCAGGGAGATCCGGCACTGGTAAGTAAGAAACAAGATCACATCAGGCTCAGTGCTTGCTGGCCCATAAGGTGAAGCAACGACACACTGAGAAGCAGAGAGCAATTAAAGGTAACTGTATGAAAATAAGTATGAAAGTCTTGTCAGAACTCATAAAGTCACTTGGGCAGGCAGAACAGGTAACGGCAAATGCCAATATCAAAACTATTCAATATTATGCATTGAGATCATATTCTTAATCCTAACACTCCATTTGTGGAGAAGGAAAGTATAAAAGAGAATTTGGTATCTATACATTTCTTGCCCCAATCTCTTCCATATGGTGCGAACATTGCCGTGACTGCCTACAAAGGAATGCTATTCTCTGACCTTTTCAGAAGAGGAGTCATCTGATGCTTCTTCCCCTTCACTGTCTAAGCAGAAAAGTTTTCGACGTTTTCCTGTCCCTTTGATCCGTTCGTCATCCCTCTTGGAAGGCTTGTGAATCTGTGAGGACTCTTTATCTACACAGTTGTGAGGGGGGATAGGATAGAATTGATTAGGAAAATGAAGAAACAAATACTTTCTGGCTAATCAGAGAAATGTAAGAACTGTCCATAAAACTCATGATATGAAGCAACTAACCATCTTCATCCTCTTCGATGGGAGTAGAAGGGCGTGGCTGCTTCACTTCACTACCCTCTGAGATTTCAGAGGGCTCTTTCCTTTTCACCTGCAACCACAAAACCAGTGCATTACTTAGGATGGGACATAAAAAGGAGAAAGAAATGGTAAAGGAATGTAGTAGCCCCAGTTTTTCTTTCTGCATGAGCTTTTGTGGGTATAAACTCAGGTCCCTTCTACACTGCCATATAAAATCCAGATTATCTGCTTTCAAACTACATTATCTGGCAGTTTAGACTCATATAATCCAGTTCAAAGCAGATATTGTTCAAATCCAGCTCAAAGATGATAACTTGGATTATATGGCAGAGTAGAAGGGGCCTCAGATGCAATAGGTTCATGAAAGGTTGTGCACAAAAAAACCCCAGTTAGACTTAAAAATACTGCTACATTCTTTATCCTCTCCCTTCCTTTTATGCAAGTGACTATCATGGCAACATGCTTGAAAGCTACTACAGGGAGTGCTCAAATTATGATAGGTTCTGTAGATTTGTTCTTAGGTTGAATCTGAATGTAAGTTAGTACATTTTTATTTATTTACCATATTTATATCCCGCCTTTCTCTACCCATGGGGGGACTCAAGGCAGCTTACAAACGGCACTACATAGTGCCTAAAACATAAAATAAGATTAAATTAAAATTGAACATATATAAAAACCTAGTTAAAATACAATCCAATGTTGACACACGTCATCTGAAGGCAAGGTCTAAGGCTCTTCCATAATCAATTGCATGATTTCCAGTAAATCTGTTTCACTGTACTATTTTTAAAATGTAACTCCAGCCAAAAATATATAGTATTTAGCTTTGGATAACATAGGAAAGGGTTAACATCCCAGTGGTGTTTGTTTTGCTGTCTGTGCCCCTGTTCAGATTTCACCTCACATTCTGTCACTGTGAGAATTGGATTTTGAAAAAATTGGCTTGTTGTGGAGACATCTTTTCCTCATGCCAACTCTTCTAAGAGAGAAAGGCAGATTTCTCTGTTAATTCCCTATTGTCTCAACCCTGTTCTTAACTTTTAGTCATTTGTAAGTTAGATATTTGAAACTTGGGTACTGCCTATACTTGGGATGGGACAGGCTGAGAGTCCAAAAGCAATACAGTAACTAAGTCAGTCTTCTGTCTCCTGAGAATTCACCTTTGATATAACCTGCAACCTTGTAAACAAAGCAAGACTTCAGACCCTGGAGCTGGATTCCAGCAACAACCAACCTCACAGAACATGAGACCCTCACCTTGAAGGATGGGAGCCCCAACACTCCTCGAAAGCCGCCACCAAAGCCAAAACCTTCCAGGCCACCAGTACCACCACTCTTGGCCCAGTCAACCAGAGACAGTAAGGCCGGTTCTTTCAGTTTGGTTTTGTCTTTCTCTTCTTCCTTGGCTGGCTGCTTGACAGCACTCTGGAAAGGCTGCATGTAAGGAAACCTTGGTATTAGTGACACCAGGGAGAAGTAGAGAGGGGGAAACCAAAGGTTCAGGTAAGGATGCCAGAAACCAGGCCGGAAAAAAATGAGTTGACCCATTGGAACACTGAAACTGAGCAAAAAAGCTGAATGTGAATTAAGGAACAAGCATTTGTACCTTCATGGAAAAGCAGGGTCTATTTCATAAAGTTTGACAGACACTACTAAAGTCACAAAGCCTGTGTCTTGTCCTCCAACATGTTCCACTTACTCAACCACTTTGATTTGCCTGCGCTTTGTCCACCCTCTCAATTTTGAATTGTTTCTCAGGACCCACACTTCATACTTCAGCCCCATATTATCCAGCACCATCTCATCCCTATTCTGTGGGTACGGCTGTGTCATAGAGGGAAATCCCATGCTTTCAAGCTACAAATTACTAGTAAAACATGGGGAAATGCTTGGGCCCTATTATATCCCCATGGACCTTGCTTGGAGAAAATGTGACCAACTAGTTTTTAAGGAAGTCTGCCCTCAAATCCACCAGAGTCCAGACCCCTCCCAATCCCAGGAATATTGATTTGCCCCACCCTCCATATCCCCAGTCACCTTAACCTTCTCTTCCTTACGCTCCCACCACTTGTCAAAGGTGCTGAAAGCCACATTTTCCACCATTTTGCGGTTGAGGTCACGTTGCATGATGCTCTTCATCTCCTGCATCAATGTCTCAAGCACACTGTCCACTACAGAGGAATGAGGGTCTTTGGGGAGGGGTGGGGGCAGAGGTACTTCCTCTTGGTATCCCCATGGGGTGCCCCGGAAATCAAGGAGTGGCTGTGGAGGTGGCAGAGGCGGCTGATCTGAGGAATGCTGTGGTTGTTGCTGCTGTTCTGACCCTCCTACCACTGACTGCTGTTGCATGAACAGTTGGTCTCTCTGGAAATGGTGGTTGCCCTGGTCCATTAGGTAGCCATGGCCATAGAGGGGCTGGCCACAAAAAGCCGCTGCCTCCCGGTGATAGGAGAAAGGGTCCTCAAACTGGCCTTTACTTTGACGCATTTGTTGCAGGCGGCTCAGCATCTGAGTCTGCATCTGAAAAGACATGGGCATCCCGCCCCACTGGTTGCCAAGGCGATTCATCAGCTCCATCGAGTTGACAAAGTCATAGATGTGGGGGGCACCTCGGCCTCCCCCCACCATGCCTCCCCGCCCTCTGAAATCTGACAAGCGGTGAGCATGCCGTGGCCCAACCTGGTTGTAGTTGGGTAACTGATGGGATTTCCCTGCTAGGTGTGGGAGAGAGACAGACATGAGAGGCTGTATGGGGTAGGTGGGAGGCAGCTCCGGCTGGTGATGGGGAGTAAAAGAGGACATGCCCATTGGCATGTGGCCCAGGGCCGATGGCATCATGGAAAAATGGGGCTCCGGCACGCCAGTCACGGGGGTTGGGGGCTCAACTTCTGCTTCATCATCAGAGATTTCCATGTCTTCACCTGATGAGTGCTGCGATGCCTTATTGAGAAGACAAAGAAGAAGAAAACATATTACTGTAAGTCAGTAGTCCCAGCAACTATTTTCATTCTTGCTAGTCAACTCCTAGTAATTTCCATGTTGAAACACAAAAGAACTTTTTGTAGGATTTTTTAAAATGAAAATTTAGGAAAAAAAAGTTTAGATGTCTAATATTTTCCTCTGAGCTTCCTTCATCACTCACTGTATTATGAGTTTCTCTGATGAGGTCATACCTTCACAATTTGACACAAAATTGTGAGACTACTGAAAGGGGCATAAGCCAAGAGGCTGAAACAGACTATATGTTATGATTCCTATAGTAAGGGAAAACATTCTTTTTAAGAATCTACCCTGGTCCAACATTTTGCATCTTTGTTTTCCTGACTCCAAAGTGCTATGAACTGCTACACTCAACATTCTCGAGGTTTCAAACTTTAAAAACTGCGAAAGTAATCTCTAAAATTGTTTGTCAAGTGCACAAGTTAAAACTAGAGCATTTCAAAAAGTATTTTACTCATATAAGCCAAATGCATACCTATTTGTGCACATGCACATTTAGTACTCAGCCCAATGTACCGATTTTAATGTTTGGCTTTTGCATGTCTGCTCTGTCTATGGATGGTGCTATTTTAACTGTAAAGAAGATCCTACACTCAGAGAATGTGTTCATTTGTTCTTATACGTTCTTATATATCATACCACAAAGTTTATGGGAGATGTGATTTCTTCAGCTGTTTTAATCAAGTGTAGGAGTGTGTGAGAAATTACTCCCACAATTGGAGGGGAGTCAGCAGTTAGGGAGGCTTCAAGAACTGCCAACTGGGATTGAATGTTTGTCTCCTCTGAAAATTATGTCTTTTTCACATGCATGCACACATTCTACCTAGAGGACACATTCCAAGCCCTTTAGTCTTACCCTGTCTTGCCCATTGGCTTTGGGGGACTCTGCTCCTGACACCATGTCCAAGGCTGGCACAACATCTTCAAAGCTAACTGGAAGAGGCGGTGGTGGAGTGCAGGGTCCGTGCGGCTCCGCCCCCTTGGGACCTCCCTTTTCTTCCTCTTCCTCCTCGGTGTCAGAATTGAGGAAAGAGAACTTCGATCTTTGCTCCTTCAGCAGCATCTCAATGCGGGAGTCCAAGCTGCTGTGGTGAGCAAAAGGAACACTCTCATTCGTAGTCTCAGGTACTGGAGAGCCAGATCGAGCCGGAGAGGTCTGCCCAGCAGGAGAATGGGATTGGTCATTGACTCCCAGAGCTGCTGTCGGTACTGGATTGATGTTCTCTTTAGTTTCCTGAGCTAGAAATTCTGTAGGAGGCAGGGAGTTGGCAGCAAACGTTTCAGCTGTGGGGAGTAGCCGGTAGTCCTGATCTGCAGGAAGAGATTCTGCAGGTGTAGGAAAGGGCTCTGGAGTAGCCACGTAAGATGGGTACAGAACGCTGGGTGCTGGGAAAAGCTCCGTGCTCTGCTGAGCAAAACTATGAGAGTTCTGGAACTGAGCAGCATCTGAGACAGTGGCTGCAGATGAAGAAGATGAACAGGGAGTTGTAGTGGAGGTTGGGGCAGCAGTAGCAGTAACTGTGGTAGAGGAAGGCGTAGCATCATCCCTCTGGGTGCGTTCCCGTTGTCGTGAATGGAAACTAGAGTCCTCTCTTTGGTGGGAGCGATGGGAAGAGGAGGACGAAGAGGAAGAGGAAGAGGAGGATGACCGGCCTTCCAAGGTGGATGAGAGGCGCTGGTACCGGCTACTGCTGGTTGAGACAGTGTTGCTGCTGCCGCTGCCACTGCCACCATCAAACTGTTGACTAAAGGGTGGGTAATGATGGTCATTGCTGCGGTAATGAGAGGAGGAGGAAGTGGTTGAAGATGAGGATGACGAAGAGGAGGAGGATGAAGAATAGTGCCGGCGGGAATATGAGTCTGAAAAGCTGTTCTCATGTCGGCGGGATTTGTAGGAGGTTGACTCTGACTGGTAGGTAGAATAGCCTGGTGTTCCTTGCCTTGGAGAAGAAAACAAAGAAGGAACAATCCCATGAGCACCTCTGTTTCACTCTCCTAACCCTTTTTGTCTGGTTATCCCTCACCACTATTAAAAACAAACCTTGAAATTTTAAAAACATCATAGTGCTAGAGCAAATAAGAGGATTTATTAAATTGTCAAAAATTACAAGACTAAACCTAATTTCAGTTTGTCTAGAATAAATTGGCTACAAGAGCTGGTCAGATTCAACATAATAATGGATATTCTTTTTATTCTGCCTTGCTGTTCACACTATAAAATCTACAAAATCACAGAACATTATGGAGTACATGTGCATATTAACATGAAAAGAACATTTTGATGCTTATCCACTGCAATTGTCATCTCTCCTTTTAAAGTGACATCTTAAAAACCTATTTTACATATTAATCACCATCTCTGATTACTCCCCTGCCTTTTCAGGAAGCGGCACTCCTAAATTTTTGATTGGTTAGGGACAAATAAATATAAATCACTTACCTGCTAGAGTAAGCAGAATCTTGGGAATACGGTGTTCCTCCCCGGGGGGTATATGGAGTCCCTTGGGAAGATTGTGGCGTGTACTGGCCATACGAAGAAGGTGTGTCTTGCCGGCCACTGGAATAGGGAGTGTCCTGAGAGCAAGGGGTACCATTACCAGGCGTTGAAGGCATTACGCTGCTAGGGTAGGAGGAATCAGTTGAGTGGCGTCTTCGTGACTCAGACTGAAAAAGGAAAGCAATTGAGGAGACACTCAGTCCTCGTTTGGATATCTTTCTTCTCACCTGCTGCTGAGATATATTACAGCTGGCCTACGCCATAAAATAGCTTACAACACCGTGCCTGGAAAGCAACCACCTCTAAGACAAATGCCATTATGAAATATTTAGTAATGAAAGAAAAAGGACTGTGATTTCTGGCTGTCTAACTGTAAACTGAGATGGGCTATTTAATAATGAGTAAGATTGCAGGATCCTTGCAAGCAGACAATAAGCAAACAGGAAAAGAGAAGGTGTGTTGATGGTGTGACAGGAGAGAAAGAAAGATGTCTCCTTTCTTAGGACCAGAAAGTACATTCTTAATAGAAAAAAAAAATCATTGGTTTGGCCTCTCATGGAAAGTGGCCCAACAAATCAAGCTATTCTACTTGATTCACATACGAGAGCATGATGGACTTACCGAGTCTACTGGAAATTTCTCATTCAAAATTTTGCCCCCAGTGGGAACCGTCTGTGGTGTGTAGGAACCATTCACAATCAATTCATAATACTTCATTCGTTGCTGTCCTGTCAAGAGAAAATGCTGTTTATGGGAAGCGGGCACTACTGTGAACCAGGATAGCAATACTGAGCCAAGAAGATGACTGAGGGCAATTACCTTTGATATCCAGTTGTGCATGGATGATGTTGCCCATGACTGTCGTGTTGTGCAGGTTCTTGACTGTTTCCTTAGCCCCCCTCGTGCTTGTGAAGAGCACCTTGGCAAGACCCAGATGTTTGCGGTTCTTCGGATTGTAGAGGATTTCAATCTCCTCAATGTCTCCATACTTTTTACACATCTCCGCCAGAAAGGGTTCCTTGATGTTATCATTGAGACGAGCAAAGGTGACCTCCTTCAAAGGGATCTGACCCACGTAGAACTCATCCAGCTGCAGCCAAGACAGAATAATTCACTTAATTAATTTGCATGCTGCCCTTTTCCCCAGACTGCTTACAAATCAAGCTAAAAATGTATTGTATAACGTAAAAACAACTATAACCATTATAATAATACCCAAAAAATATAAATTACAACACTGCAAATAAAGCAAAACAAGTGCACTTTTTGACTTCTGACTTGCAGTGCTTTCTTTGATTCCTTCTCTTGAAAACTCCCTTCCATGACATTTATTCAGGTTTTATTACCTTCAAGATACACATTTATCATCTACTGACACTTCATAAGAACAGGATCACTAAGCTGGTGCCATCCAGTTTGTCTTCTGAATTCCTTTCTAATTCAATTCTCCCTTCTATGGGAGGTCCTGTTCATGATGAGAAGGATGCAGAAGGCTTTTCCTTAAAATGTGACTGCTACTCATCAGCCCAAATCCAAACAGATAAAGCATATGCATATACTTCTTACACAATAGTTCTCATGTATCCCATCTTACTCCTTTCCTTCATTGATGTTCCCCCTCTGTAGAAGATCTTTGCAAATGCAAAGAGATCACAGAGATACTATTTACAGTAGCATTCAGTCAGGTCATTTACAGTGTGAGAAGCAATGACAGTCGCACACATCTGGCCATACCTGGCCATCTAATGGGCTTGAGAAAGGAAGCTGTGCCAAACTTGGAGACTAGAAACATTAAAACGGGGGGGGGGGGGGGGGGGAAGAGAGAGAGATATAGTGAGGTTATGCCTGCCTTACCTTAAACTTTGGGACAGGAAGGGAAAGGTCTCTTGTTTTAGACCATATCCTGCGCCTGGGATCCCGCACTTCATTAACAGGCTCATAGCCCGAATCCTTCAAAAGCATAGTTTTTGTTAGTAAACAATGACAATTCAAACAGATTTAACAGAAAACAAAGTTTTATCTGTCAAAAACGTATTTATTCGATCTTCACTCTGGAGATGTGGAATAGAACATTTTCTGATGCTGTATTTACTGAGGAAAATATACTACATTATATATCTACATTTATTCATAACTTTCTGGTCTGTTGTACTGCAATCCATATGCTAAATGGGATAAATATGAACTTCTAGTTACTGCTCTAGACAGACAGATATTGACAAATTCTAGTGCTGAGGGAGGAAACTAACAAATTGATACATTGGTAACTTTGTTTTTCTTTCATAGAATATTCTACTTTACAAATAATCAAAAGTACAAGTAGGAAAAACAAAATGTAACGGTTCCCTCAGTCTCAGGCTGAAATACTCAGAACAGTGTTTCTCAAACAGTGCTCCTCCAGGTGTTTTGAACTTCAGCTCCCAGAAATCCCAGCTATCTTACCAGCTGTTAGGAACTGTGGGAGTTGAAGTCCAAAACATCTGGAAGAGCAGTTTGAGAAGCAATGCTTTAGAGAAATAGAACATTCAACTGGTTGTACTTGAATCAGATTTTTCTCAAATTGCAATAGAACTTATAAGTAGAGCAGAAAGTCATAGTGAAGCTGAAAGTACTAAAGTTATACCTCCAGAAAAGAAAGCTAACTTTTTGATATCTCAAGTATAGCTTTCTCAGTTATGAGTCTTTCAAAAAGGTGGTGATCTTTCAAGAACAGCAATATATTTTTCTAAGTATAACGGAGATACAGCCTATTTTCTTTACATGATTATACTGGGCATTCAAGCCACACCCAACTGGTATAAATGAAAAAAATAATAAGAGGTCAAGATCTGGAAATACAGTAGGGAAATGAGCCTTTAAAAGACAATAGAATCATCATTGTTCCCATAGTAGTTTGTAATTTATAATGGAAAAGGTTCAATTTTCAGTGCTAAAGATTTACATATGGATTTGAGGCTCTCACCTGCACAAATTCAAGCTTCTTTGTAAATCATCCTCAAGGGTATAAAATGTGCCTGTTTCTATGTAGACCCATATTAAGGTCTGCTAATATGAAGAAGGCTTTAAAAATCAGAGCACAACACCGACTGAGAATGAAAGAAGTAAAGTTAAATTCCAAATTTGCCAGACTAAGTGCAGTGCTGTAAATGAGTTGCTCTTCCTTGCCGCTACATGGATGGAAAGTTTATAGCAATTTACCCTCAAATAGTAAAAAAAAAAATGTCAGGCACTTTACAAGTGACAGAGAGAAAGGCAGGTGGAAACAAAAATTTCTGAAGGTGTGGTGAAAATTTCAATTTTTATCTATGTCTATGTATATGGAAACATGCTTTCCAAAATATGGCAGTACAAAATGTCTTATAAAGGTCCCTTCCACACTGCACCTATAGCCCAGAACCTGATCCCATATTATCTGTTTATCCCAGATTATCTAGCAGTGGAGACTCACATAATCCAGTTTAAAGCAGATCATCTGGGATCAGATCTTGGGATATAGGGTAGTGTAGAAGGGGCCTGAGATGTGAAACAGAAAAGTGCTGTAAACTTGCTGTCTTCTTGGCGGAAATTAGGGTAAGACCTTCTAATTATCCCTACTAGTTTAAATGCACACAGTCCAAACCAAAGCTATTTTTTCTCGCATAGTTTAAACCAGTTCTATTCAAAGTGATCGTCTTTGGAACTTGTGCCACTCTGAAGCCATCAACTGGCACTCCTCATAGGGTTTCCAGCAAAAATAGAAATTTAGGCAGTCCCTGAGTTACAAACATCCAACTTACGTACAACTCATAGTTAAGAATGGGGTTGAGACAGCCAGAAAGTGAGAGAAATCTACCCCTCAGAAAGGAAATTCACTCCTGAAAGTGTTATCATGGGGAAAAGCTGCCTCCACTGAAATTTTATTACCAATCCTTGTTTCCACAACAAGCCAATTTTTCCAAAATTCAATTATCACAGGGACAGAAATTGTGGTGAAATTTTCTGAACAGGGGTACAGAAAACAAAACAAACCCCACAGGAGTGTTAACCCTTCCCTATGCTATCCAGAGCTTTAAAAAGATACTTTTGGCTGGAGTTACACTTTAAAATGCAAGCCTGGCTTACATACAAATTCAACTTAAGAACAAACCTACAGAACCTTGTTTGTAACTTGGGACTACCTATTGTTGTAGTTAATGGGAAAATATGGCAATGGTCCTTGGCACTTTAGAAAAGAAAGCTTGCCAGTCCAGCTGAAGAGGCAGTGGTTTGAATCACAGCATCTTTGCATTCTGTTCTCCACTTGCCTTCAGATTCCCCACAGTTCTTAAATTGTTTTTATCAGTACTGCTTTAGCTGTCTGGGGAATACCCAAACAAAGCAACAGAAAGAGATCATGTCAAAGGAAGTCAGAAAGTGAAACTAGGCATGTCAAGTACAAGTAAGCTGGGCAGGAAGAAAAGAGTCAACGTGAAAGAAGCATCCATTTTTAGGCTGATCAGAAAACCTCAAGGACAGAACAGCTGTTAACCTGACAATATCTCTCTCTGTATCGAAATGTGATAAAAGTGAGGTTTTGTGCATGTATCATTTGTGGGAGGCAACAGCAATGCTGTCATCATCCAGCCTATTAAAAAAGTCAAGGAAAGGAAGGATGGGATTGTATATTTACATTTGTTTCCTGACTTATCCAGGAAGACAGGGTTCCTATTGCTACAAATTATTCTACCTCAAGTAATTATCTGTAAAATGAGTACAATGACGTGTGTTTGCTAGGCACCCTGATCATACACTGTGTTAAGATTATACAAGTGTAAAGGATTTTTTGCAATGATCCTACAAAATTTATATTTAAAGGTCAAGAAAATAATGCAAGTGAAGGATCAAAGTGCAAGAGGTTAATGATTTAAAGTATTTGAACCATGGCAGACAACCCAAGATGATATTCACATTGCTACAAGACCTGCTCTCATCTACAGGTCAATTCTGAAACTGAACCTTCTCTCTTCAAACAATTTAACATCAGTTAACTAAATGCTTTTCCAAATGATACATTGCTCTCACGAGGTTGGCAATGACTGTAGGGAAAGGGTCTTCGCCAATTATATAGGTTGGTAAATGGTTAATCCTAATGTGTTTGGCATGTAAAATCACTACACTACACTGGACCATAAGGGATTAATCATTACTGGTCTGCTTTCCCTATTTAGCTCATATGTATTTTCCAGTGACTGTTATCACACAAGATTCACCTGCACTGTTTATTAACATGAAATTAAAATAATTAATGAGTATTTCAGATGCCAACATCAGCATTTTTATGAACCAGAATAAAAATTAAACCTGAGCAAATGCCATTTCAACAACCATATTTTAGTTTCTGGAGATACAAAGGCATACAACATCAGCACTGTTGGGAATGGAGAATCTGCTATAACCTGGAGAAGGAGGTGCACAGAGTTGGTGAGGTTCTGGAGCTTATAAAGCATGGAGTAAATTCCTCCAATGGTGTCAGCAATACTGCCTTGGATATAACTCAAAACCACAGAGTTATTACTCTTCAATTATATAGTGTTGGATTAGGAGATTAAAAAACCGAAAACTGGAAACCATAAGAAGGGTCACTAGACACTTAAGGAAGACTTATTATTACAGCCAGTGCAATGAAGACAATCATGCTACTCTCCTTGCCAGAAATCATACACATAAGGCATACAAATACAAATGTACTTACACTGGCACTGAAATGCACTCCATCATAGCGGTAGATCTTATGTGGGGCCCGCTTGAGCACAGGGTCAACAATGAGCTTGTAGTTTCTCCACTGGAAGTTAGGGGTTTTCTGGAAGTCACCCCCACCTTCCTGATCCATTCTGACTCATTTACACTGGAAAATGGAATTAGACAAAATCTACATTAACTTTGTGGATTTTTTTTCAAGCAGAAAGTATTCAAAACAATAAAAGACCACTCTTAGCCATCCAACCCACAACTTTCCACAGAAAATATTCACCATTCTATATTCCACAGGCAGAAAAGGTTTAACTTTATGCTCCCTGAAGAAGCACATTTTTTTCTGAAACAGAAATACCTCTTCTAAAAAGTCCATTAAACATTCACAGTACTATTTACTAGACAAAACAAGCCTTCAGGATATGCCACAATATTTGAATGTTGGGCATTTATTAAATTGTCTGGTTTTGAAGGAGTTTGAATCATATGGAATGTACATTGTAAATATGGATTCTACAATTACAGGCGTGTGCTAGAGCTCTGATAAGATGCCTTTCCAGACAATTACAAGAAACATGAAAATGTGGTAATTGATACAAAACAGATCTGTATGAGGATCTCTGGATTTAACAAGATTTATAGAAAAACACATTTCTACCCCTTGACTGTGGAGAAATGATTGGAAGGATGTAATCTGCTGTAATCTCAGAAGTTGAAGAATTATCAAATAAGATTTTCAACAGTTGGGGAAGATATCTAGAATAAGATAAGACAGTGGATATTTGTTTTCAGACACATCATTTACAAAGGACCCATTATTAAACTTTTTTTGGGCAGACTTAAAAAAATTGAATGAGTATAATTTTGGTATTTGTGTGGTTCCAAGAATCTATATGGCGTGATGGTTTAAAAGGGAATGACAGAAGACAATCAAGTAATTTTGAAATGTAAGTAGAAAAAAAGAATTCAGTAATTAAAAGTGTATTTAACTGAATTTATATTATGTCTTTCTTACAATATGAAATTTATTTATTTATTTATTTGCAGTATTTATATTCCGCCCTTCTCACCCTGAAGGGGACTCAGGGCGGATCACATTGCACACATATAAGGCAAACATTCAATGCCATAACATAGAACAGAGACAGAGACAAACGCAGGCATGGGCTGACCTCGAAATCATAACATCTTGGTCAGAGTGATTTGTTGCAGTTGGCTGCAATGTAATTGTGTTCCCAGAATCAGAGTTGTCTACTGAAACAAGTTCTTTGTAAATATAAAAATGCTTGAATAACATCATACTGAAACACTTCAAAGCAAGGAATCTCAAGACTTCTAGTGCTTATTATTAGGAGGTGGCTTTCATATCTATTTTCCTGTAATTTACAATCCATTCAGTAATGCCTGGCCTCAAAAATCTTTTTGTTCTTCGCAAAATATAAGAAAACTGCCAACCTTCCTGAGCTCATTTATGTTCTGCTTACTGTTGAATCAAAAATACAAGTCATGGAAACCCCAATAATGTGAGATATTGACTTGTTGAACTGTTCATTGCATAAAAGTAAGCTTATAGTTCATGGAGCAAATCAAAATGAATAGAATGAAAGGAAAATAAAATGTATGAAAGACCCACCTGTTGTTATAGAGTATCACTTCGAGGCTCAAGCTATTGATGAAATGTAATAAACAAAGACAGTATTTTTCCCTTCCTTTAAATAAAATCAGGTTGGAGCTGGTTCAGTCCATAATTAAAACAAGGTATTTGAGAACTAGGAAGAACATAAAGAAAGAAGTCTTAAATTAGTAATTGAGAAAAACATATATAATGTAGTAACAGACCCAGATTCAAATTGTGGAATGTTCTCACGGAACAGCACAATAACAGCACAGCACAAACCTCTGAGATTATAAACTAAATTCTGAACAATATTGTTAGAACAGAGTGTTGAGAATAAAGACGTCAAATTCTAAACCTTGGGGACACTTTCTTCTTTACTTATGTTCATGTATTTTAACAGCTAAAAGAAAAAAAATGCAATCTTGCTAAAAATTTTAACAGGTGTATAATCAACATGTAGCAGGCTGTACTCAGGATGAATAGAGGCAGAGAAAAATGACATACTGTAAATCAAGTTGTTTTAAAAAAAAGCTATCCTGTAAATCCTTTCTTCTGCCAGAAGTCTAGCCCAAAAATTTCCTTCAAAACCAACTTGAGAAAAACATTTCTCATTTTTAGTAACAAGTATCACTACTCAGAAGATCGTTTGCATTATTTTCCAAATTTATATTTCATACTAGCAATTCTCTTTCCTGCAAAGTACTCAATCCTAATTCTCTTTACAATGTAAAATCCCTTATTGTTTTTTCTTCGTGCATTTGCTAACTTTATAACTTCCTAAACTTCCTCCACACCTATATTTTTCAAATGGCCATACTATCTTTTTATTACTTTTCTCCAAATCCATATATGTGTTGAAGGAAGGGGTGTTTCCCTTCTGGGGCCTGCACCTCCCCCAAGTCCTCTCTCCTCCTCTTACTCCCAACTGCCTTATGTGTTCCTGTTAAGAATACCTGTCTACTCTGGCATTTCCTTAGCCAAACTACCCATAGAGCCCATTCTTTTTTTTCACCTACACCCCTCACACCATACCACATCCCATTTCCATGAAATATTTCTCCCACCTGTACCCCACAACTACACTATACCTATTTTTATGTTTCTGTGTATTCCCCTCCTATAATGCAGCCTCTTCCAGGAAATATTTCCTCAGCTTGTATCCCAAATTACCCTACCCATCATATTAATTTATATTTACAGTAGAGTCTCACTAATCCAACATAAACGGGCCGGCAGAATGTTGGATAAGCTAATATGTTGGATAATAAGGAGGCATTAAGGAAAAGCCTATTAAACATCAAATTAGGTTATGATTTTACAAATTAAGCACCAAAACATCATGTTATACAACAAATTTGACAGAAAAAGTAGTTCAATATGCAGTAATGCTATGTAGTAATTACTGCATTTACGAATTTAGCACCAAAATATCATGATGTATTGAAAACATTGACTACAAAAATGCGTTGGGATAATCCAGAATGTTGGATAAGTGAGACTCTACTGTATATGTATGTATGTTATTTATTATTATGTTTATTTATACCCCTTTCTCACCACAAGGAGAATCAAAGCAGCTTACATTAAAAGTGCTCCAATACAATTTAAAATCTAAAAATATACAAACATTAAAACAGGATTAAATATAAATGGTATTAAAACCTTCATAGTTAAAATCCATAAAAACATAACTAAAGCTAAAAACCACACCAGCCCCTGATTTGATGTTAAAAACCTTGTTCTTTAAAAGCCTGCCTGAATAAAAAGGTTTTAGCCTGCCGCCAGAAGGACAGCAGGAAGGGGGCCATTCTGGCTTCCCTGGACATGGCGTTCCAGATTCGAGGGGCAATCACTGAGAAGCAAGGTCCTCTCTCTCGTTTCCACCAATTGAGCTTGCAATAGAGGTGGGACTGAGTGAAGGGCCTCTCCTGAAGATCTCAGGGTCCAGGCAAATTCATACAAGGGAATGTGGTCAGCCAAATAGCCTTGCCCTAAGTGATCTAGGGCTTTAAAGGTCATAACCAGTACTGTGAACTGTGCCCAGAAACAGAATTGCAGCCAGTGGAGTTGCTGCAATGGGGGGTTGTCCACTCCATGTAGTCAGCTCCAGTGAGCAACTTGGCGGCAGCTCTTTGGACCAGCTGAAGTTTCCAAGCAGTCTTCAAAGGCAGCTCCACTTAGAGCACATTACAGTAATCCAGATGGATGTAACTAAGGCATGGACCACTATGGCCATATCTGGCTCATGTACAGTTGACGCACAAGTTTTAATTGTACAAAGGCCCTCCTGGCCAACGCAGATACCTGGGCCTCCAAGTTCAATGCTTAGTCCTAGAGGACCCCCAAACTTTTCAGGTTCTCCCCTTTCTACACATGCTATACCACATTCCCTTCTCATTAAATATTTCCCTTAATCTTACCCTGCTGCCTCTAGCTCTCTACCTCCCTATCTATTCACACACATATTCCCAGGATTACCTCCCCTCTCCCCACCCCAAATATGACAATATACCACATTCTCCTTCTCATGAAGTATTTTCCTCACTTGTACCCCACACCTATCCCTACTCTATATCTAGGGTATTTTCAGGGTTCCTCCCACCCCCAATACCAAACCATTTTCACTTGAAATATTTTTCTCAATTGTACCTTGCACTTACCCCATCCTATATTTATATACCTGTGTGGATTCTCTCCTGACACCTCTTGACACGAAGTATACCACATCCTCTATGAAATATTTTCTCAATTGTACCCTTTACCTACCCCTACCCTCTAATTCCACACACACGCACATATATTTTATCCAGAGAAGAGGATGATGTGAATATATAGATGTGTGTGTGTGTGTGTGTGTGTGTGTGTGTATATATATATATATATATATATATATATATATATATATATATATTCCCACTGTCCTCCTCCCTCGATAATACATTTTCATCCTCATGAAATATTTCCCCCACATGTGCCCTGCAAGTACCACTTTCCCTTATGATCACCAGCAATCCCTTGTGTTCGAGTATGATTGCTTTTCAAGTGTAGGGTCTCGGTGGTGGGTCCATAGGTGATAATGTGTATACTATACCACACATGCTATACCAGTCTCTTCCCACCCATAAAATATCTCTCTTGATCTTACTCTGCTTCTCCTCTACTACATATACATCAGGACTCTCTCTTTACCACCCCTCCACACTATCCCACATCATCTCTCCCTCTCCCTTTATATATATGAAACATTTTCCCCACTTGTATCCCACACTTCCCCATACCATATAGAAGTAGTTCTCAACCTGTGGGCTGTGACCCAGAAGTGGGCCATGATAACGGAAATCCGGTCCACGAACCTCCTTTCTCTGTATTTATTAAATTTCTGTTCCTTTCTGCAGAGCAGACCATTGCATTGGATAGACCACATCAGCTCTACATTATTAAATATGGTTTTCTGTGGGCGAGCAAATAGCAACTACTGGATGGCATACGCTCTGTATTGGAAACTAGAGCTGATGTGGTCTATCCAAATTTTCTGAATTAAATAACCAAACCTAAAGTTGACCAAAAACTGATTCGTAACCCTTTCGGTACTAATGTTGGAGAGCGGTCCCTGATCAAAGTAGGCCCTGGCCAAAAAAAGGTTGGGAACCACTGTCTTATAGAGAAGGTCTGCACAACCTGTGGCTCTCCATAGGTCTGGGACTTCAACTCCCAGAATGCTTGACCACTGGGCAAGCTGGGTAGGGCTGTTGAGATGATTTGTAACCCTTTTGGTACTAATGTTGCAGAGCGGTCCCTGGTCAAAAAAAGGGTTGGGAACCACTTCATTATAGAGAAGGCCTGCACAACATGTGACTCTCCAGGGGTTTGCGACTTCAGCTCCCACTGTGCATGCTAGGAGTTGAGAGTCCCAAATACCTGGCAGGCCACAGGTTGAGCAGGCCTGACAGGTGTTTTGGGGTTTCCTTTGGGCCCCCCATCAATGTCAAATCATTTTCCTCAAGAAATGTTTTCCCCCAATTGTACCCAGCATGGGCAAAGTTGGGCCTCCGTCCAGATGTTTTAGACTCCCAACTCAACCATTCCTAACAGCTTAAGCGGCTGAGGGGGGAAAGGAAAGGGGCCTGAGGCTGTTACGAATGGTGGGAGTTGGGAGTCTAAAACACCTGGACGGAGGCCCAACTTTGTCCATGCCTGATAGATAGATAGATAGACATGCATATGTACATATATACCCATATACACACACATAGAGTGACAAAATCATATCTTCACCCTTCCAACCTTCTTCCATCCAAAAAATAAACCGCACAAAAATCAGGCCAAGTGCCCGGCCCCGCCCACCAGGTGCACCCCGCGCGCGCTCCCGCTCCCTTGGCCTCCCCCTCCCCTCGTGAAAGAGAGAGAGGGCGCGCGCTTTCCCTCCCTCTCTTCCCCTCCCTTTTTTCTCTCTGGAGTCAGGCGCGCGCACCCCCCCCCCCCCCGGCACGGCCCGGCCTGGTCTTTCTGTGTCTCTCACTCAGTCAGTCAGTCACGGTCTTTCTGTCCCTTTCGCGGCCTTCTTCCCGCTCTCCGCCAATAAAGGACAAGGGGAGGTTTGAGGAAGGGAGAAGGGAAAGGGAAAAGGGTGACAACCAACCAGCCACCCGCTAGTAGCTCCGTACCTCTTGCCACCGCCGCTGCCGACAGGGACCAGTGGGCGGGGCCAAAAAACCTCCGGATTCGAGACTCTCGCCGGTTCTCGCGAGATTCCGCTTCCCCCCCCCCCTCCTTTTTTTTTCTCTGTCGTCGTCGCCGCCACCCTTGTTCTTCTCTATGGTGACGGTGTTTGGTTTGTTTTCCTTCCTCCTTCCGTTTCCGCAGTCGCACTTTCGTCACGAAAACAAAAAGACCCGTTATGATAACAAACTACATCAAGTTATGATTTAAAATAAAAATAAAAAATAGAAACTCTCCTTGTGGTTCCTCTATTACGGAATGTAAGAATCTCTCTCTCTTTTTTGTTTCCGGTCTAGTGACGAATCTTTCGCACCCAAACCTCAGCCTAAATCTTACACAAGACTGATCAAGGCTCAAAGGGAGACTTAACTGGTTGGCAATTCCGCAGCCGCACTTTCCATCTCGAAAATGGAAGTTCTTGCTTGAGAAGGGGGTTAAAGGGTGATGAGAAGAAAGAACGGGGGTTCGTTGGGATTTTGTTTTGTTTTTTTCCCCCTCGTGAGGCCCAGGTGACAAAATGGGGGCCACACGAATCTGCGGAGGCGACATCAAAACTAGCTCTAATGGGATGGCAGAAGGAAAAAATTGCGAGGCTTGCGCAGCGGGAGGATTGTGGTCCCTGGAGGTAGAAATGGCTTCGGATGGAAAAGATTCAGGCCAAGTACAGAATAGAAATTTCCCATTCTGTTTTGATATTTGGGGAAAGGCCAGCCTTTTCTGTACAGTAGAGTCTCACTTATCCAACATAAACGGGCCAGCAGAACATTGGATAAGCGAATATGTTGGATAATAAGGAGGGATGAAGGAAAAGCCTTACACATCAAATTAAGTTATGATTTTACAAATTAAGCACTAAAATATAATGTTTAACAACAAATTTGACAAAAAAGTAGTTCAATACGCAGTAATGCTATGTAGTAATTACTGTATTTACGAATTTAGCACCAAAATATCATGATATATTGAAAACATTGACTACAAAAATGCGTTGGATAATCCAGAACGTTGGATAAGCAAGTGTTGGATAAGTGAGACTCTACTGTACCACTCTTTCTTGAAATCCACTTAAAATGTCAATTGTTAGGAAGCTCAGCTTAATAGGTTTTGGTATTTTTCACCTTAATAATAATAATGAACTTTATTTGTATCCCGCCCCCTCTCCCAAAACGGACTTGGGCGGCTTACAACAAAAATACAATATACATAGTAATAATATATAAGAATTATACAAGACTGCTATAATATAATATCTATCTATACACATAATAAAAGTGAAAATGTGTGTATGTGGCACGGGTATCCATTCAAACCCTTTGATAAGAAAATCCAAATTGGTTACATAAATACTTCCTTGTGGGACATAAAAATTACCATTAAATTAAATTAAAACAGTCTAAAAATTCCCATGTGGTGATAAAATACTATAAAGTGCTGTAAAATCCTAGGCTTCTGTTACAATGCAATTAAAAGCTATGTCAAACAGGAACGTCTTTGGTTTTTTCCTAAAAGGCATGAGAGTGGGGGCTGCTGTAATTGTAATATGTATTTTAATAGTGTCTGGCTTTGTCACGTAACCCTCCTCAAGGAGAGGAGGGTAATGAATGAATATATCATTATTATTATGTGACACAAGCTGTTGATGAGGTCAAAGTAGGAGTGATACAAAGAAGGCAGTTTGCTATTTCTAATCTATTTTAAATTATTTTTGGTTATCCATATTAATTGTTTCCTGCATGTCCAGATTTGTTTTAATGTCCCAAGATCATAGGCTAACAAGCAGAAATGTTATATGTCTCCTTTTCTGAACTGATGAAGTAGTGCTAAACAGGCTGTCACAAAAGTCTCCATACATAGGAAAAATTAACACTTTGTGTGTGTAGAAAGAGGTAGCCAACATGTAAATAATATTTTGTAAAGTTTTGTAATTTTTTTATTTTGTGTCAAAAGCATTGCATAACAAATACATTTTAAAATGATGAAAGAAAAGGAAATCACAAGCAACTAAATAGTTTTAGACCAAAAACGGGCAACAGCAACCGCATTGTCCGTAGCTTTAAACAACTCCTCCTCCTTGCATGAGGCAGGACATTGTGGGCAAGCATACATATGCGGAGTTGTTTGTTCTGCTCCACAGTCACACAAGGTGGAGGATTCTTCCAGGCAATGCCACCTTGCCAAGTTGTCTTTAGATCTGCCCACTCCACTTCTGAGTCTGTTCAGGGACTTCCAAGTTGCCCATTCTTGGTTTGCCCCTGGAGGAAGACCCTCTTGGGGGCCATCCAGTTAGAATTGCCAGGTTTAGCTGCCCAGAGGGACACCCTTGCTGTTGCTGGAGGAACATCAAGAGGAGTGGTGGTTCTCATGAAGCCCTTCCTTGATTTGAGTAAGTTTTGTAATGAATATTTTGTAAATAAAGGTACATTTGGCTACAATTTCCCATTTCCCCTATGTATAATGATTTTTGGGACAGCCTGTTGTGATGTTGAATTATTCCAAATGGGGAGTATGACACAGATACAAACACTAAATTTTAGGGAAGATAATGTCTCAAAAGGTAAATGTGACTGTTTATTGCAAATATTAGTTTTAAATATTCCATATTTTAAAAGTTCCAGGGAGCTTTTTCCCCAATTATTGCTGACATAACACTGCAAACAATTTTTCTATCGTTATTAGAGGAAATTATGTATTTTTACAGACTGACACATTCCCCAAACAGAGGGAAATAGTAACATAGTTGACAGTAAAGATCTGAGAAACAACCCACTTATTTATCATGTCAGAAGTGAATTGAGGATACAGTTATAATGTATTTTTAAAACACAAAGTTAAAAGCTTGGCATTATACTAGATTTCCTTTGACGAGATGCTGGCCACTTGGAGTGCCTCTGGTGTCGCTGTGAGGAGGTCCTCCATTGTGCATGTGGTGGGGCTCAGGCTGTATTGTAGTAAGTGGTCTGTGGTTTGCTCTTCACACTCGCATGTTATGGACTCCAGTTTGTAGCCCCATTTCTTAAGGTTAGCTCTGCGTCTTGTGGTGCCAGAGTGCAGTCTGTTCAACGCCTTCCAAGTTGCCCAGTCTTCTGTGTGCCCAGGAGGGAGTTTCTCATCCGGTATCAACCATGAATTGAGGTTTTGGGTTTTAGCCCGCCACTTTTAGACTCTTGCTTGCTGAGGTGTTGCTGCAAGTATATTTGTAGATCTTGGCTGTTTCTTGATTTAAGATGTTGGCTGATATCCGAACAGAGAATGGGCTGGAGATGTCACTGCCTTAGTCCTTTCATTGCTGGTTGCTACTTCCCAATGGATGTCAAGTGGTGCGATACTGGCTAAGCAGTATAATTTCTCCAGTGGTGTAGGGCATGGACATCCTGTGATAATGCGGCATGTCTCATAAAGAGCCACATCCACTGTTTTAATGTAGTGAGGTATATTCCAAACTGGGCTTGCGTATTCAACAGCAGAGTAGCAAAGCACAAGGGCAGATGTCCTCAGGTTGTGCCAGAGGAGGACAACATTATAGGAAGGATTGATAAAAACAAGGAAGATGCAGCACTGATATCGAAAGACCTGAGGAAGGCAGATGATGACTTAAGATCTTGGAAACTCCTTCATGGGGTCTCTATAATAGTAGAAGTTGATCTGATAACAGGCAGCATCCAGAAAACACTTGTGCAGAAATAACACCGGCCACCAAACATCACTGGGTAGTCTAAGATCTCTGCCTAACATTCATGAACCCTGGCTACTGTTGGTGGCTCCATAGGCTATCTCCAAAACTGGGACTCATTTTGGCTGGGCTTGGGTGTGTGTTTGTGTATGTGATATCAAATTACCCTGCTTATTTACGTGTAGATACAATTTTTTTTCTTTAGATGATGAAGTTACAATTTTTTAAAAGTAATGTAGGAAGTAAGAATCAAACTTTGTTGTTGTTCTTATGTGCTAGTACTTTCAATGCAACTCAATTCAAAATATTCCTAAGGTTTTCTTGGCAACTTTGACATTGTTTTGTGCTGAGGCTGAAAGTAGAATATCCCCAAGGTGTAGTTTCCATGGCTGAGCAGGAATTTGAACCCAGTTCTCCTAATCCAATACTGAAACCACAGGTTCAACTATGCTGTAGAAAATATGTAATTTGACACCATGATATAAAATCACGAGAGCTGTAGTTTTGTACAATCTTTAGCCTTCTTTGCCAAAGTTTGCTGGTGCCTCAGCAAATGGCAAATCCCAGGATTCCATACCATTGAGCCATGTCAGTTAAAATGGTGTCAAACTGTATTACATCGACTATGTAGATGCACCCTCAGATGTGACTCGCTTGCATTCATGTGCTGTTAATGGTTTTCCTGCAGAGGGCAGCACATATCTGGTCTAAGATTTCACTTCTGTCCGATCTTTGAAGATTTAGATTGAAATACAGATACAAAGGAAGGCTGCCAGCAGACACATTTTTTGATCTGCCTCTTTGCACAAAGACTGCCATTTTCAGTTGGCCCAATGCCTCTATAATTTTCGAAATACATCTGCCCTAGCTTGAACAGCATCTTACTTTTTTTCTGTATTTCCTTTAATGATTTTGTGGCATGACTTTCTTCATGCAATAACTGTCCAGTAGGTCAAGCTGACATAGAGTGGCTGATACAAGATAATTTAGGGAGTTTCACAGCAGAGTCAAAACTTAAACCCTCTCATCTGATCGAACTCTGCAACCATTCACTATCCATCCATTGTTATTATCATAAGAATCCTATGAAGTACATAAGCTAACAGAGAGGAAGGCACAAAATCTAGTGATAATGCCAGAACTGAAAGAGAATTGGAGTTCAAACTGAACTGATTTCAAAAGCCCCAGACAGCTAGAATTAAGGAATTCCCCAAAACATTATATGACAAGTATTTTTCTAAACTCTTCTATTATGCTGAATCATCCCGGAACTGGAAGCAACATAATGTCGCTTCTAATTTCATTTTGACCATTTATAATTGGCAGTATTTCTCGAACTTTGGTCTTCCAGGTATTTTGGACTTCGGCTCCCAAAATCCCTGATCATTGGCCAGGGAAGCTGAGGCTTCTGGAGGCTAAAGTCTCAAAGACCTGGAGGACTAAAATTTGAAAGGCTGGGAGAGGAAAACCACCATTCTTTTCTGTGGTTCTGACAGCCTGGAAAATAATATTTTAATGTCTCCTGGAACCATAAAAAAGAAGAGTGAAGATGTTGGGCTGTGGACCAAACCTTTTTCATTTTTGCCATTAGCAAAGCTGTTCAGGTCTTTCTTGAATCTCTAATCCAGGCCAAGGTTCAGTATTTTGTTTTATGATGCATTAACTGGAAAATCTGTTTACCTTTAGGCTGTACCCACAGCAAAAGAGTGTGCTTATAAGCATGGCAAAATTGACTTTTCCCCTCTTTACATGTACCCACAGTGGTTCCCAGTATACTTGGATATTATGGGTGGAGGTTCTTGATGGGTGCCATTCAAATGTCCTTGGAAATATTTACTATTTTGGACAGGATTGTATAATAGGAAGAAATGCACTAATTCCATCTTCAAATGATAAATTATTGAATTGTAGTTGGTTGCCTAATTACTTTCATTGGAATTAGTTGTGACTAACCAACAGTACTGAAGACACTGATTTTTATGCTGGAGATGGAGTTAAGGGTCATCCAAAGATGGTGGGAATACCTTCACAACCTGTAGAGTGATTTGAAAGTATTATGGAGCTATATGTACTGTATATATTTTCCATTTCTATATATATCCATACACATAGTTCCATAACACCATCAAATCACTCTATTTATCTATGGGAAAAATATTTCTGACCCCTCAAGAGGTTACAAAATGACCTTGGGAGCTACATATATGTGTGTATGATAGATGAAAAAATTCTGTGTACAGTAGACACTCAGTTAACCAGAACTCTTAAGCAACTGGTGAAAAACATTCAAAGAAATAATACTTTAAATTATAATAAAATCAATTTTACAGGAAATGTAAGTTTAAATGAAGTTTGTCTTTATTTGCTTTTAATTACTGTATTACAATGTTTTTTTAAAAAAATCATGTTATTCAATATTGAAAGGTCTTTGTGACTTTTGCCCCAACCTTGTATTCTTAACCAGCATCTACCAATCTCCATAGTGCAAGTTAATTGAGGCCCCATCTACACTGCCATATAAAATCCAGATTATCTGTTTTGCACTGGATTACATGGCAGTGTAGACTTCTATAATCCAGTTCAAAGCTATTTGTCAGGGTACTTTATGCTTTTCCTGCATGGCAGGAGGTTGGACTAGAGGGCCCATGTGGTCTCTTCCAACTCTATTGTTCTATGATTCTATGGCAGTGTAGAGGGGGCTTGAGAGTCTACTGCAGGGGTCCCCAGACTTTTTAAACAGGGCCAGTTCATGGTCTTGCAGACCATTGGAGGGCCAGACTATAGTTTTAAAAAAACTATGAACAAATTCCCATGCACACTGCACATATCTTATTTTGAAGAAAAAAAACAAACAAAACGGGAACAAATACAGCCTCAATGTTTATAATAATCATAATCATAATAAAAATAATAAAGAGGATTGGAAAAGACCACTTGGGCCATTTAGTCCCACCCCCTTCTATCTTTGTGTACCAAAAGCACAAGCAAAGCACCCCTGACAGATGGCTACCCAGCCTCAATGTTGTTAATGATGATGATGATGATGATGATGATATAGATCAGGGGTCCCCAAACTAAGGCCCGGGGGCCGGATGCGGCCCTCCAAGGTCATTTACCTGGCCCCCGCCCTCAGTTTTATAATATAACTAGCTGTGCCCGGCCACGCGTTGTTGTGGCAAAGTGGTGGTGGTATTGGTTAAAAATTGTTGTGTATTTTTTATTTGATGTTATTTGTATTTTTTAATTAATTTTATTGTAAGTTATCTTTTTATTTATTATATCTTATTATTTTCTTGTATTATTTTTAATTATTTTCTGTTATTATAGTATTTTATTGTATTAATTTTTTAGTATTTTTAATTATTTTTAGTGTTTTTTATTATTTTTTATTGGGTTGCTAAGAGACCAAGTTGGAGGAGCTTAGCCTTCTAACTGGCAGAAATTGGATAAAAGCAACTATTCCTCTCTCTCTCTCATTAGGACTTTATTTTTCTTTTCTTTTTGTTGTATCAACCTAGAGCCATGGATGATGGGTTGTGTCGTCAAATTTCTAGGTTGGGGGGCCTGTAGTTTTGTTGTTTTGTGGGTCGCCGTGATGCCATCACTCTTTTATATATAGAGAGATTTTTATATCAGTTTTAATAATATAATATATTGTATATACATATAATATTGATAATAATCTTATGTTATACAATATAATACTAATAGAAATACCATATAATAATATTAATTATATGCTATATATTGCATATTATATAATAGTATAGTGGTATAGTTCAATATAGTAATATATAATGCTAATATTGTGTTATGCTAATAATATAATATATTGTATGTACATACAGCTGCTCTGAGTCCCCTTTGGGGTGAGAAGGATGGGATATAAATGTAGTAAATAAATGCAGTAAATAAATAATTAATTTTAGACTTTGCCTCGGCCAAAGTCTGACATGACTTGAAGGCACACAACAACAACAACAATCCTAATTAACTTGACTATCTCATTGGCCAGTAGCAGGCCCACACTTTCCATTGAAATCCTAATAGGTTTATGTTGGTTAAAATTGTTTTCATTTTTAAGTATTTTATTGTTCTTTCGTTGTTGTTGTTGCACTACAAATAAGACATGTGTAGTATGCATAGAAATTTGTTTGTATTTTTTTTCAAATGATAATTCGGCCCCTCCAGAGTCTGAAGGATTGTGGACCGGCCCTCTTCTTAAAAAGTTTGGAGACCCCTGATATAGATATATCACACAGTCCTAAATGCTTGGGAAGTGTTCGACTTGTGATTTTGTGATACAAAATCCAGCATATATATCTCATTTGCTGTGTTATACTGTGTTCTGTCAATAATAATAATAATAATAATAATAATAATAATAATAATAATAATAATAAAGAGGGTTTGAAGAGACCCTTGGGCCATTTAGTCCAACCCCCTTCTGCCTTTGTGCACTAAAAGCACTAGCAAAGCACCCCTTAATAATTAATAAAATAATAATTAAAATACCATTCTAAACAAGTAAAGCTTTGGAAGGCACGCACCATGCTGCATGCGCCTTCCTTGGCGGAGGAGGAGGGAGCCGCCGCCACGCGGGCCGGATAAATGGCTTCGATGGGCCACATGTGGCCCCCGGGCCTTAGTTTGGGGGCCCCTGGTCTACTGTGTATATAACAATGGGCAATATGCAACCCTAGTGCCATTTTTCTAGGCCCTCTAAGGGTGGGAAAATACATGTGGGGGCAAAAATTCACCCCTAGAGAGACTAGAATTTCCCACCGTGGTGTACATAAACATTATGCATTGTGTTTGTGCTATGGCACCAATTCATTGACCATGTTGTGCAGCAGCACTATTCTGAATGGGTTTTTTGTATCAACATTTCTCCAGATATTTACGATGTGTTGAGGTGATGTTGGGTTGCAGCCCAACCCTTCAGGGCATGCAAGTTGCCGGATGAGAAGCCTAGCCATGCTCTCGTCTTTCCTCCTTGTTCCCATCTGTCCTGGAAGCCTGGACAGCCCACCTTCCTCGGCCAGAGAGCTGCCTGCCTTGACCTTCTCGTTCTGTTTCCCAGGGCCTTCTTGGCTTCTCCCCAGCAGCGGGGCCCAGGAGTATTCCCAGACAGCATGAACATTTCGCCAACCCTTGGAGAAGAGCCAAGGCCAGAAGAGGATTATATATAGCCCAACTCCGTTCAGAAAGGAACATGAGAGTGTATCCTTGGGGCGAGGGGGGATTTTGAAGCCTGGGCAGGAAGACATGAATGTTCCAAAACAATGACAAGGCAGGACGCACCAAAGAACCTATAATGTAGGAAAGGGTTCAGGGGGTACATCGATGCAGCATGTAGTTGGTATAGCAGGGGCAGCTTTTGAGAGACTGCAATGTCCAGCAATTCACTCAACTATCACCTCTGGGTTAGTGTGTCTGACTAGTAACGCATCTACACTGTAGAATTAATACAGTTTAATACTACTATAACTGCCATGGTTCAGTGCTATGGAATCCTTACAGTTGTATTTTGGTGAGGCCACCAGTACTCTAGCAAACAACTCTAAGGTAAAGGTAAAGGTTTCCCCTGACGTTAAGTCCAGTCTTGACCGACTCTGGGGGTTGATGCTCATCTCCATTTCTAAGCCAAAGAGCCGGCGTTGTCCACAGACACCTCCAAGGTCATGTGGCCGGCATTACCTTCCCGCCGGAGTGGTATCTATTGATCTACTCACACTGGCATGTTTTCGAACTGCTAGGTTGGCAGGAGCTGGGGCTAACAGCAGGTGCTCATTCCACTCCCGGGATTTGGACCTGGGACCTTTTGGTCCGCAAGTTCAGCAGCTCAGCGCTTTAACACACTGTGCCATCAGGGGCCCTTTAAACAACTCTAAAGACCTTGTAAAATGTCCACTCTCACGATTCCGTAGCATTAAGACATGGTACATAAAGTGGTGTCAAACTGCATTAATTCTGCAGCGTAAATACACCCTTAGATAGGAAACCTAGGTTCAAATTTATTTGTTGGCATGAAGGCTACATTGCTTAACCACACCCAATTACATTTTCTGAGCCTATCTTAATGTAGCGGGATGCTGAAAATATGGCAATGGCAAGGAGGGTGCAGTGGTTTGAATGTTGGATTAGTATTTCGGGAGACCAGAGTTTGAATTCCTGCTCATTCATGGAAGCCCATAGGGTGACCTTGAGGAAAGTCTCAGATGAAGGCAAAGGTACAAATCGTGCCGAGGAAACACGGTGATAGGCTTCCCTTAGGCTCACTGTAAGTCAACTTGAAGGCACAACCACCACCACAACCGTACAATGAATACTCCCTATAATAGGAGTGGGAAACACATGGCCCTCCAGATGTTGCTGGGTTGCCATGCCCAGCATTCTTTACCATTGATTATGTTGGTCAGGAGTGATGGAAATTGCGGTCCAATATAGGAAGGGGGTGCATGATTCCCACCCATGGCCACAAATGAGATAAATCTAAAATACTGGCAAGTATTGGGCTTATTAGAAACTTTATTCCCAGTCTGCCATGATTCCTATTTACAAGATGGGAGATAGTTCATACAATTTCCCTGTATGTAGCACAGTTCCTTCCCTATTTTGCGACTTTGTTCTTTCTTTCTGTGTGTCTTATCCTAGGCCAAGATGTAAGGAGAAAGAGGACAAAACTGTAATTACAGGAAAGGAACACTTAAAACAATAGCAGCTGTTAAGGTGAGTCAGGGATAGGCTAGGGTGAGGACTTAAAAGGCAAACAAGTGCTGCAAAATATTTTGGGTCATTAAAACAGATCTATTTACCATGAATTATAATGGAAAACGAGGGAGAACTGACCAGTTTATCAGCACATACCTAAGGATACACATCCAAGAAGGTTGGAAAGACAAAGAAGGCCAAATAGCAGTCTCTTGTAATTTACTTTGTTTTTCAGAAAGAAATATTGGGAGATGTCAGCTCTGGAATTATGCATAACTCTTTTGCAAACATGTTTGGAACACAAAGTTTGCATTCCATACACACAACAGTGGCTGAACCAGAATTCCAGCAAAGATTTAGTGTGAGAGATAAAGACAAAGCTTTCCAAAAGGCTCAAAAGATAGCTGTTTTATTACTTTAAAAGACCCAGTTTTTGTTGTGGAGATGTCTCTAGTTTTGGGGGGGTTTGGGGGTAGATTTCATTGGGTGCTCCCTAATTTCTGTTTCTTTGGGAATAGATAATGAATTATATTGACTTTTAAAACAGATCCCATTGCAGAATCTTATATGTAAATACTTCCATACAGAATAACATTTCTGGGTTGTTGTGAGTTTTCCGGGCTATATGACCATGTTCCAGAAGCATTCTCTCCTGGCGTTTCGCCCACATCTATTGCAGACATCCTCAGAGGTTGTGAGGTTTGTTGGAAACTAGGCAAGTAGTGTTTATATATCTGTGGAATGATGTCCAGGGTGGGAGAAAGAACTCTTGTCTGTTTGAGGCAAGCGTGAATGTTGCAATTGGCCACCTTGATTAGCACTGAATAGCCTTGCAGCTTCAAAGCTTGGCTGCTTCCTGCCTGGGGGATTTTTTTTTTGGGGGATGTGTTAACTGGCCCTGACTAAAAGCAGCTAAGCTTTGAAGCTCCAAGGCTATTCAATGCTAATCAAGCTGGCCAACTGCAACATTCATACTTGCCTCAGGCAGACAAGAGCTTAAGCGGCTGAGGGGGAAAAGGAAAGGGCCTGAGGCCAGGAATTGTTGGAGTTGAAGTCCAAAACACCTGAAGGGCCAAAGTTTGCCCGTGCCTGATCTACCTTGTAGAAATAATGCAGATTAATACCACGTTCTTCAACTGCAATGGCTCAATGCAATGGAAACCTGGGAGTTGTAGTTTTACAAGGTCTTTAGCCTCCTCTGCTGAAGAGTGTTGGTGTCTCACCAAACTACAACTTCTAAGATTTCATAGCACTGGGCCATGGCAATTAAACTGATGTCAAACTGCATTCGTTCTGCAATTTAGATGCACCCAAAAAGACAGACAAAAGAAAACGCACACAACCTGCAGCTTCTCTGTTTGTTTTGAATAATTGCACATTGACAACTTCCTTTTCTTTAAAAACGTATTTATTTGAAAAACGTACACAATAAAAAGTGCATATTGCTCTTCATTATCAGATGAGAGTTTTAAAAAAAGTCAAGTGTGTACCAAACAAGTGTGTACCGTCCGCACGTGCAATGCCCCTAAACCAACGTGATCGACACATAAACTAAAACAAGCTTCTGCAATAATGGAAAACATTTTTTTAAAGCCAAAACTGTACATGTCCTTAGGCTGACAAATGATGTGAAGAATAAGTTAGCTTTTATTCTCATGACTGCATTTGAGAGCTGTCTGAGTTGAGTGTCAGTCAGTTGCGGAGTTCAAAAATTTTTCCAGCACGTCCTTGATAAGCATCACTTTTATGCATCTTTTTCTCTTCCTCTGGGCTGCCTGCAAACCATCATTTCTTGACATGAGATTAGCAGTTCCTGATGGATAAGAATCAAGCTTCCTTTGCATGTAAATAACAGTTTTCCCCCACCAAAGCACCCCAGCACCATTTTATAAAGTAAAACAGCTATGGGTTGCGGTGAGTTTTCCAAGCTGTATGGCTATGTTCCAGAAGCACTCTCTCCTGACGTTTTGCCCACATCTGTGGCGGGCATCCTTAGAGGTTGTGAAGTCTGTTAGAAACTAGGCAAGTGGGGTTTATATATCTGTGGAATAATGTCCAGAGTGAGAGAAAGAACTCAATTCAATGCTAATCAAGGTGGCCAGTTGCAACATTTACATTTGCCTCAAACAGATAAGAGTTATTTCTCCCACCCTGGACATTCCACAGATGAAAGCCTTCGACAACACAAAAACTATACAGTTTGATACAGGAAACCACTTTCAGCTGTTTTAAGTGATAAAAAAAACCCCATACAAGTTATGTGACCTCACATCAACCATATTTCTAGATAATGGAGGAATGAGGAACATGCAATAATTTGCAATGCAGGTCAAAGCTGCTTACTACCAACACTGTGGCCTTGCTGACTGAGGATTTATGGGGTTTTCGTTTGCCGGATTGGTGGAGGGCTGCTCCATTGGGTGGCCCTGACTCTCCAAAACATTCTTCTTGTCAAAAGAGCGGCCTTTTCTTCCCTATAAGGCAAGATGCAACTTTCGGGGAGGATAGCAAGCAATGGGACACACGATTAAGATTTATAATGTTGTTTGTGGTATTAAGAAAACAGAGAGAAATCCTCTCTCTCTCTCATAATGCTGGAGATCCCTTTAGCTTCATTGAAGTTAAAGTGGTGTCAAACTGCATTAATTCCATAGTGTAGATACATCCTACGTAGATCAGTGGTTCTCAACTTGTGGGTCCCTAGATGTTTTGACCTTCAACTCCCAGAAATCCTAAAAGCTGGTAAACTGGCTGGGATTTTTGGGGAACCACAGGTTGAGACCCACTGCCCTAGATTAAACTTTGTTTCAGATCCCACATGGCTCTTCATACATTCTTATTTTAAGCTTATTAAAATTTTCCAGGGCAGCTGTTTGGCTAACTTTGCAGGCAAATGATGCAAAACAAAGTTGAAGAATGCAAAAATAAAATACCAGTATTCAAATCCGTAGCCAACCCACATCTCTCCATATCTGAACCATGCTTTACTCTCAAGGTCTTCCTACCACTTGGGGATCCAAGGGGTTCCAGTCTGGAGAAGCAAATTTATTTAGGGACCCAAATTATAACAACAAGACCCGAAAAACTACATTCTGGTTTGGATATTAGTGATGGGGTGGAGAAGATATCACACAAAGCCATGGCCTAATGTTAACCTATATACCTTTGTAATTCCTACCCCTTTGAAGAATTTGGGATGTGGCTTTCTTGGTAGGGTGAGTTGTCTACCCCACCTCTCCCGCTTCAAAGGGATTGTCCTTGGCGAACAATACAAAACTGGTAGGAGAGAACAATTACAGGAACCGCTGCACACAATTCACCTTCAGATCTTCATTGGCCCTCCCGCTCTTCCTCCTCTGCCAACAAAAATATACTGCTTCCCCTCAAGCCTGGCTGCTAAGATGAACTGTCCTTCTATAGAGAAAAAGGATTGGTCTTCACCAACACCAAGCGCATGAGTCATGTTGGAAGCATTCTTTTGTTTGAGGCTGGGTCTAAGAATGCAACTGCTACCCTGGACCAGGAACGAGGAGTTTGCCTCTCCCTTCTGCTTGCCTACTCCCCACAAAAAACAAAACAATGCATACACCCATTTTCAGTGGCTAGAAACCTGGTGTGCACCACTGCTGCTACTGGACTTTGTCATCTCCTATTAACTTCTTTGCTCTTGTGGGAGAAAACATTGATATTGCTTATCAACCACATTGAGGAATTGGAAGAGATCATGGAGGAATACTGGTGGACAATGGCAAAGGGCTCTTCTCTTCTGTTTTGGAGATGGTCATGTCAGCAAGTGGCTGCTGGTTCAGCAACACAGGTACAAAACTGGAGGAGAAAAATAGTCCTGGCAGCCTAGCAAAGAGTGTCTGGCAATGAGTCAACAAGCAATAGTGAGATAACCTATTCACCTACTTTCTCTCCATGGCCTACGGCCAACCCTTTCCCTAGCATTAAACATGCAAATACCGCTTTTTATTCTCTCATAGTTTTTCCTTGCAATATATTTAAGTTTCTAACACCATGGTGCTAGAGGTTTGCAGGAAAGAGAAAAAACTGGGGTTTGAGCAACTTCGGCTTTTTAAGATGGCTTTCAGTCTACAACTTTTCCAAGCCCTAGGATGCATCAACACTGTAGAATTAATACAGTTTGACACCACTTTAACTGCCATGGTTCAATGCAATATGTGAAAGGTAAAGTACATTTTTGATTACAGCTCCTAGAAGAGATTATGGGATATGTATTCAAGAAAAGGAACATACAGGCTCTGGGTGGGAGGCACAGTATACAAGGGATTTACTGGCCCAACTTTTCCCAACTTGCATATTAAAATACTCAAGGATTGGAGAGATATGCAAAGAGGAAACAAACTGTACCCAAATAATCAAATTCTTTGTGCTTCCTCGCAGGGGGACAGATGGCATCTCTTTCCTTCAGAGCTATATTTCATTGCCTGTGGAAGTGTGGGCAGAATATTTGAATTCCCACAACTGAAGGAAAAATCCATTGCAACAAATCATTCCACACTTCCAAAACCCTTTTACTTTTTTTTTTTTGGCATTCAGAGAGGACATGAGTGAATTTTGTTAAACAGTGACAAGAAAAGAAAAACCTGTAAAGAGAGGTCACCGTAGCTTCTTGGTTAAGTTCCAGCTGTACCGATGACAGTCGCCTCTTCCGACTCAGGCAAGATGAATAAGATGTCCTAACATCTTTGGAAAAATAACCATCTTCAAAGGCTTTCATCAGTTGTAAGTTCTTCAAGCAAAGGGCACTCAATCCTTCACACCACTTGCAATGCCGTGGCTTCTCCGTCCAACTGATACTTGATCTGGTTGAGTTCCTCCAGCTCTTGTTGGTGCCGGTCTGTCTTGTGCCCAACTAAGGACCGGTAGAAGTGCAAGGCGAATATGATGAAGACCACACCAACTGGAACCATGATGACGGTGGAGGCCATGGCAGCGTTCCACCCAGAACTGTTATGAGGAGCCACCGTTGGAGTCGTGTCATTACCGGTAGGGACCGGCGCAGGATTACAGCACTGCCCAATAGGACTGGCACGTCCAACGGGCATAAATTTGACCCAGCAGATCAGCACCACCTCGGCAAGGAAGAGAAAGATTCCCAAAGCAGTGGAGAAGCCCCAAGCCAGCTCAATATAGTGGTGCATGCGTTCGTGCGGAGACTCGTTGACCGAGTTGAGGTTGTGGATGTTGCTGACGGCCTCGATGTTGGGCAAGATGCAGGTGCTGACCATGAGGGCAAAGAGGTGGACGGCCACCAGCACCGTGGTGCAGGCACTGAAGGCGACCAGCAGCTCTCGGGGATAGTCGTAGTCCTCGAGTTGTACCTCCACCATGGCCACCTGAGGAGGGGAGTTTGCATTATCATCTCTCACAATTGTCATGACAACCTGAACTCAAGGCAGTATACATGGGCCAACACCCTGTTAGAGACATACACATGCGTAAGTTAACCCTTCACTTCCCTATGTTTATCTTTTGCTGCCACAGAGGTTAATATTCCTTTCCTCCCCCTACAGCCACCAAAGCTCCCTCCTGGACTCACTGTAGGATCACTGATGCCCCTCCCTCACAAGTCACATCCATTCATGCTCAGAAGATAGGAGGATTGCAGAAGTATCTATCTACATCATTATATCTAGATGCAAAATGATGACCTCATAGAATCATAAAGAGATGGAAGAGACCACAAGGGCCATCCAGTCCACCCCACTGCCATTCAAAAATATACAATCGGAGCACTCTCATCAGATGGCTATCCAGCCTCTGCAGGGAAGTCTGCAGGGAAGGAGGCTCCAGCAAACTTCGAGGCAACACATTCTTCCTAATGTTTAGGTGGAATCTTTTGCTCTGTGTCCTAGTTTCCAAACCAGCAGCAAACAAGCTTGGCCCCTCCTCAGTGTGACATTATTTCAGATATTTAAATATGGTTTTCATGTCCCCTCTCAGCCTTCTTTTCTTCAAGCTAAAACATATCCAGCTCCCAAAGCCACTCCTCATAGGGCTTGGTTTCCAAATGTTTGGTCATTTTGGTGCAGCCTAGAACTGCATTGGCTTTTTCAGCTGCTGCATCATACTGTTGACTCATTTCCGCTTCTGGTCTTCTAAGACTGATCAAACAATACAGTTCGATCAGTGCCATCAGTTTTCAGCTCTAATATTTCTTTGCAATGGTGATTGTTGCCAAACAAATGGGCTTGCCTGGCAGGGAGCTAGGTCCTGGATAGGAAAATGCTCCCAATTTGCTGCTCCAGAAACTAGAACACAAACCAATGGATACAAGTCATAGGAGATTCTGCATAAACATTAGGAAGAATTTTATCATAAGGGCTGACAGTGGAACAGATTGTCCCAGAGGGTGATAGACTCTCCTTCTTTGGATGTCTTCAAAGAAAAGTTGGATGGGCTTCCTTCTGGATGCCTTGTTGTGTATATTTGGAGATTTTCATCTTTCTGGAATGTCTAAATTTTATATTCCTGTGTGGTAGGGGGTTGCACTAGATGACCCTTGTAACACTTTCCAGCTCTCCAATACTATCATTTATGTTGCAGTCTCGCCATGCCCACAATAATTTCTGATATGAACTGGAAAATATGACTGTGCACAGCTTGCTTTGTTTTCCCCATTGCCTCTTACTGTTGAGACTGAAAGTCACTTTGGCTGGTCTTAAAACACGATTCCTATTAAACCCCAAGTTGGCACTAAGAGCTTTTTTCCAGGGATCTGGGGGAAATGCCCCATATCTCAGCTCCAACTTTGGCTTCGATCCCAGCTCATTGGCACTTTCTCCAGAGAATTGGGGGCAGGATAGGGGAGTGATACAGAAAGGAAGGATTTAACCCACACCGGCTACAGCCTACAGCCGTCACTTTAAGAAACATAAGAAAGGGGAGTCCCCTTTGCCCATATAGCAAGGTTTGCCCTGTCACCCCAATATCACCATTAGGGGCTATTGGGCCAGCAGTGAACTCTTAAACACAGCAGCATTGAGGCATGGCTTCAAGTTATTTGGGAAGCCAAGGGAAGCAGGACAAGGCTTATTTTGGACAAGGCCAACAGCTGGTTGGCACAGGCTCCATAAAGTGGGATGCGTTGGAGACTCAGACAGAGCTGCCAAGGCATGAAAAGAAGGGAATGGACCTGACACCCAAAATATGATCTCTCTTTGTGCTCCACAGAGAAGTTTAATCTAAGAACGATTGGCTGAGAAACCCAGAACTGCTGCCCAGCCATGCCACTGGGTACTATGAGATTTCGACCAAGAATTCTGTTCCTGGCTCCTGTAATTCCTCCCTTTTTTCCATGTGCTGAAGGCTCCTTCCCTTAGAGCTTTACAACCCCCTTTTCTGGACATTATACTGGTATCATTCCCATCTAGGGAATAAAAAGCCAGAAGACTGTCACAGCTTTGTTCAATACATGCACTTTTTCTCATGTCAGAAGCAAATTGAGAACATACTGCAAATTGCTTCTGGTGTGAGAGAATCTGCTGTCTTCTTGGGAAGCCAGATCTAACAGATGGGAGCTCACCCTGTCTCACGGATTTGAACCACCAACCTTCAGGTCAGCAGCTTAGCTGGCTCAAGAGTTAACCCACTGCTCTACCACGGCTCATCTACATGCACTCACATGCAAGTAGAGTTGCCAATTCAAGAGCCTCCCAAGCCCCAAGGTTTCTTAGGGATGGCTGCTGGTGATGTAATTGGGCATCATCATGCCTTAAGTGCCAACCACAGTTGCTCACAGCTTGTCATTCTAACACAGAGAGACAATGTATTTCCCTGTTTGGAAATCAAGAAGGAAATCTCAGCTAATGACTTTTCCCATATCAAGGAGGAATTAGGGCATGGTTACCTTGTCTGCTACAAAAGAATTAGGATAAGGGACATTTAATCTAGCCTCCTTGCCCCTAGTCAGAAGGTGAATGACGAGCAGAATGGAAAGTGAGTCCTGGCACCACAGCGATTGGTAGGGAAGAAGTATCTAAATAAATACATTCAGTCCACATTTGCAGGTTGGACTTTGGCAGATTAGATTAAAATGTTCTATCTATTAATCACTAGGCGATCCAGTGAAACTCCATGGTCTGCTTCTCCCAAAATTCAACCACAGGATCACACTGGAGAACCTAGAAAATCCTAGAGAAAATGCCTCTTCTAAATGCCCCTCCTGAATACCAATCCAGTGATTCCATTTTGTTTTTTCGTGACAGGAGCGACTTGAGAAACTGCAAGTCGCTTCTGGTGTGAGACAATTGGCCATCTGCAAGGACGTTACCCAGGGGACGCCCAGATGTTTGATGTTTTACCATCCTTGTTGGAGGCTTCTCTAATGTCCCTGCATGGGGAGCTGGAGCTGACAGAGCGAGCTCACCCGCTCTCCTAGGATTCGAATTGACAACCTGTCAGTCAGCAGTCTTGCTGGCACAAGGGTTTACCCATTGCGCCTATAACTGTGTAGTGTGAATGGACTCCCTGTAAACTGTGTGACATGCATTCAATTTAGGTTATAATCCTGGTTGGGGACTGTCATGCTAGGATTCTTTTTTAGATAAAACAACCAGATATAAATTGTTTAAGGAGTGGATAACAACAACTTTCCTGATTATTTTGGCCTACAACTCCTATAAACTTTAGCTTTAGTCAATGTTAACGGATTCTGGGAGGTTACCTGGAGATCCTAATCCCTGTTTAAAGGATGGAAGATCTGAATTCAAAGTAAGGTAAAGGTTTTCCCCTGACATTACGTCCAGTCGTGTCCGACTGTGGGGATTGGTGCTCATTTCCATTTCTAAGCTGAACAGCTGGCGTTGTCCATAGACACCTCCAAGGTCATGTGGAGCGCATGGAACGCCATTACCTTCCCGCTGGAGCAGTACCTATTGATCTACTCACATTTGCATGTTTTTGAACTGCTGGGTAGGCAGAAGCTGGGGCTAACAGCAGGTGCTCACTCCACTCCCTGGATTCGAACCTGTGACCTTTCAGTCTGCAAATTCAGCAGCTCAGCGCTTTAACACGCTGCACCACCGAGGGCTCCCGGTGAATTCAAAGCATCTTCCTTAAAGCTCCTATTTTGAGCCACTGGCTTTCCCTTTCCCAGATGTGTCCCACTTCCCTAAAACCTAATGGCAGTTACAGAAACGTTATATATTTTTATTCATGAACTCTTCCAACTCTGAAAACGAGACCTTGCCATCGGTCTAATTTGCCCGATCCTCCCTTTGTCGCTTAAGCTCCCTGGTTGCTTTGGTTACAAGCAAATGAGATCACACAGTGTGGAATGCAGTTTTGCATGCGGACCTGGCCTGAGCAAGGAGAAGGAACAGTGAGTGGGGCGATGTGTGGGGCATTCTCACCCCAGCCTTCCAGCTCTCGTGTTATCTCCAAAACAACCCTGCAAGGGTTTATAGCAGGCATGGGCAAACTTTGGCCCTGCAGGTGTTTTGGACTTCAACTCCCACCATTCCTGACAGCCTCAGGCCCTTTCCTTTTGCCCCTCAGCCGCTTAAGCGGCTGAGGGGCAAAAGGAAAGGGCCTGAGGCTGTCAGGAATGGTGGGAGTTGAAGTCCAAGCGGCTGAGGGGCAAAAGGAAAGGGCCTGAGGCTGTCAGGAATGGTGGGAGTTGAAGTCCAAAACACCTGCAGGGCCAAAGTTTGTCATTCCTGGTCTATAGCCTTCTCTGTCAAAGGTAAAGGTCTTCCCCTGATATTAACTCTTATCGTGTCTGATTCTGGAAGTTGGTGCTCATCTCCATTTCTAAGCCGAAGAGCCGGCGTTGTCCGCAGACACCTCCAAGGCCATGTGGCCGGCACGACTGCATGGAGCACCTATTAGGGTATTAGGGGAGTGATTATCCACCCAAACCAATGTTTTCAAAATTCAAGGACAGCAAAAAGGATCAAGTTCCACCCTCTAGGATTACATTGTGCTGCCTAAGGAAGTAATTGCCCCCACACAAGTTCTTTTAAAAGTTTTTAAAAACTGACTTTATGTATTTCTTAAAAGATGACAGGTGTTTAAATCATCAAACAAAACACCCTAAGACTACAAAATAAGGTGTGGTGCTTTTGAAATACCTTTTTATTGGCAGAGAGCCTAGATCTAGTGGCAGGGGTATGACTGGAACAGGTCAAGATGACCAGAAGAAAAGCAAAGGTAGGAAAATAATTAGCAAAAGTTTGGCTCTCAGGAGCCCAATAACACAGTTGATAAGGAGAAGACCAATATGGATTCATTTGTGTTTTTTTATCAGAAGTGACTTGAGAACATACTGCAAGTTGCTTCTGGTGTGAGAGAATTGGCCGTCTATAGAGATGCTGGCCAGGGCACGCCTGGATGTGTTACCATCCTGCTGGGAGGCTTTTTGCATGTCCTCGCAAGCTAGAGCTGACAGACAGGAGCTCACTCCATATCGCGGATTCGAATTGGCAACCTTCAGGTCAGCAACCCAACCTTCAGGTCAGCAGTTCAGCTGGCACAAGGGTTTAACTCATTGCGGCTCCACGTTTGGGGGGGTTTTTGGTTTAATTTTTTTATTTACATACATTAACAGCTTACAGTGTAAACAAAACACAAAACAATATTTTACAAACATATAACCCCACCATCAAGGCCTGAACAAATATAATTTCCTTTGTCATAAATTTATGAGTCAACCAGTAAACAAATGTCATATTCAAAATTCCTGACCAAGAAAGTTGTATTGTTTTCCTTTTTCATTCTCTAAAACATATTTAATAAAAACTGAACAGTATAAATTAATATCAGATCTATTAGTTTTTCCCCTGAACACGCTCCACACTTGGATTAACACTGTAGAATGAATGCAGTTTGACACCACTATAATTGCCATGACTCAATGTGATGGAAACCTGGGATCGGTAGTTTGGTGAGGCACCAGCACTCTTTGGCAGGGGAGGCCAAAGTTATTTCAAAACTATAACTCCCATGATTCTATAGCACGGGGCCATGATGGTTAAAGTGGTCTCAAACTGCATTCATTCTACAGTGTAGAGATGTACCTTTGAAAACCGTTCCAGGATTGAAAGCTACAGAGCCTTCTGTACCTTTAATGCAACGAGGTAACAAGCAACACCTGTGGAAATCCGCTCTTATGTTTAAAGATACAGGATCCTGATCCAGCTTTCAATCTTGCAACTCTAACTCCTTGGATGGATGCATGCCATAATCTCCAATACAAACGGTGTGGTTACAGAAACATTCATGTAGGAAAAATTACAGACATAACTACAAAGCCCCAAAAGACTATGAAGACATCAATATAGAGCCTATAGAGGTGGGGAAAGGTGGCCCTTCTGCTGTTGTTGAGCTACAGTTCCCAGGAATGCCCACCACTTGTGATGAGTGGTGAGAATTGCAGTCTAATTGCATCAGAAATGCTGCACAATGTGCTGTATTGTCTATTTTCTTTTTAAGGAGGCAATATTTTAACTGGCTTCGTTTTCATTGCTAGCTTCACTCCATTCTCAACTTTTGTATGAAACATGTTTTTAGCTATGCTTATTTTAACTGGGTTGCTGTGATTTTTCCAGGCTGTATGGCCATGTTCCAGAAGCATTCTCCCCTGATGTTTCGCCCACATCTATGGCAGGCATCCTCAGAGGTTGTGAGGTCTGTTGGAAACTAGGCAAGTGGGGTTTATATATCTGTGGAATGATGTCCAGGGTGAGAGAAAGAACTCTTGTCTGTTTGAGGCAAGCATGAATGTTGCAATTGGCCACCTTGATTAGCACTGAATAGCCTTGCAGCTTCAAAGCCAGGCTGTTTCCTGCCTGGGGGAATCCTTTGTTTGGAGGCGTTAACTGGCCCTGATTGTTTCCTGTCTGGAATTCCACTGTCTTCTGATTAAAATTCCTCACAACCTCTGAGGATGCCTGCCACAGATGTGGGTGAAACATCAGGAGAGAATGCTTCTGCAATGGCCATACAGCCCGGAAAACTCACAGCAACCAGTGATTTCGGCCATGAAAGCCATTTACAACAGTTATTTTAACTGTTGTATATTGGATTCAGAATATAAATAAAAATATATAACTAGATTTTTTTTCAGTTTGAAAGTTTGTGACCAATATCACCAGTGGATTTTCATGGCCAAGTGGGCATTCAAACCCTGGTTCTCAGAGTCATAATCTAACACTCAAACCACTATATCACATGGGCTATATACTTCTAAAATAAAGATTCTATTTGGATTTGCACATATTTATTCAAGAAAATCAGAACTTTTTCTCCTTTCTCCAGATTTAAAGGAAATATGCCCACCAGCATGTGAAAGGAACTTCTAAAGCCCTCCTTTTACAAAAGCCAATATTGCCTCTGAGTATGTACAGAGCATAATTCCCTCTCATACCTAAAATTATATTTCTAAAAGCCCCATATATTTTAAAATAAGTTCTCATATTTTACATTTTTTACAAGGAAATATGGTTTTAAGATATTAAAATTTTAATGTGGGTAAGATTAGGTAAACTAAGCTCGAGGCAAGCTAACAGTCCCCTAAATGGTTAAGCTCAGCTCAGCTTTTTTACATCTATGGCTACCACCACCATCCCAAAGCGGATGTTTAACCACACTCAACATACTTCATGTCATCAGTTTCCTGATCGGAAAAGGGGCGTGAGACCGAATATTGAGTCACCAAAAAGCAGAGTGGGTGTGTGAGCATGTGCGTATATATTACAAATAGAAGTTTGCATTTCTGAACTGGAGTCAGAGCTGCCAAATTACAGGCTTAAGTTTAGAATTATCCTAGGAAACGGGAAAGAATCAGAATTCTCAATGGGAACACTTTGGAAAAAAGTACTTTCCCCATTATATATGAGGAGGTTTCAATTTGTTTTAACTTCTGCTTTTTGCAAGCTTTTGCTATAGACTTTTTTTTAGTAAATTAACTAAAAGTTTGCCAATGGAAGAAAACGATTGACACATTTCCGCATTTCCCACACTCATATATATATATATATATATATATATATATATATATATATATTACTCACACACACACAGAGCATTTATATTCCACCCTTCTCACCCCGAAGGGGACTCAGGGCACGCACACACATATACATACGTACACATGCATATACACATGCACACACACAGATATATAAAATAAAAACTCTTGAGGGCATGCAACAAACTATAGACATATAGTTTAGTGCTAAAAGGTTGGTGGTTCAAATCCGGGGAGTGAAGTGAGCTCCCGCTGTTAGCCCTAGCTTCCTCTAACGTAGTTCGAAAACATGCAAATGTGAGTAGATCAATAGGTACTGCTCCAGCAGGAAGGTATTGGTGCTCCGTGCAGTCATGCCGGCCATGACTTTGGAGGAGTCTATGGACAATCCTGGCTCTTCGATTTAGAAATGGAGATGAGCACCAACTCCCAGAGTCAGACACAACTAGAATTAATGTCAGGGAAAAACCTTTACCTATATACATATAATTTGCAAAGCTCAAAATACTGCACCATGCTGGCTCATTAGATAGACAGATAGATAGATAAAGATAAAGATAGAGATAGCATCTATCTCTCTATGGAGCCACAAGTGCTGTGGTTTGAACACTGGACTATAAATCTGAAGAACAGGGTTCTAATCCCCATTTAACCCACCATCTCTATCTCTATCAAGGAATAAGAATCATTGTCTGTGTGAACAACATATCACAGCAAATATGCTATCTAAAAACATATTACGCAAAGCTTAAGCTCTTTCGAGAAATAATGATACGCAATTATACTAAAGTCTTAGTCATACCTACTTTCACATTGAAACTGCTGTGTAACATCCTTTGGAGCCAATTTTTCGGTGCTTATAAATTATAAACAAGAGCCTCCATTAGATATTGCAGAACAAGTATTTCCAATGCTATGTTGTAAATACATCAGGGGCAGGCTAGAAATGGGGAGATGTAGGTTGAGTTTCCCATAGGGAAAGGAGTTGAACTGATAAAATTTATTATTATTACATTATTACTATGCTTGTTGTTATTATTGTTATTATTATTATTATTTTATTTGGCTCTTCAGCTGACTGAGTGATCTCGGGCCACTCTCTCAGCTTAATCTACCTCAAAAGGTTGTTGTGAAAATAAAAAGAGCTTCAGGAAAGAACAGTTATATGCTGCTCTGGTGGCTTTAAAAGAAGTGTGGGTTGAATGTCAATAAAAATATAGTAAGTTTTTAAAAATGATGTGACTATGCCATATTAGAAGGTTGCAACCCTGACTACTCTGTGAAGGTTTTAAATACATTACAAGTACAGGGATATGTGGTGCTTATTTGAATGGGTTGCTCAGAAGCCATTCTGACATAATGTTTGCCACTGTTGAATAATGAATCCCCATCATCCCTGAAGACAAGTTCTACTAGATATTTGAGATTGCTCCTGTAAGTAAGCCGTGCTGCAGCTAAGCACAAATACATACTTGCAATGTATCTACACTTTAGGCTTAATGCAGTCTAATAGCACTTTAATGGCTGTAGCTCAATGATGTGGAAACCTGGGATTTGTAACATGGGAAGGCACCAGCACTCTTTCAGAGAGAAGGCTAAAAGGCCATGTAAAACTGCAACCCTCAGGATTACAAAGCACTGAGCAATGACAGTTAAAGTAGTGTCAAATTGCATTAATTCTACAGTGTTAAAGCATCCTTGGAAAAGCTTTAAAGAAAAGGCTAGTCTCTTTTCAAAAACGCCGTTTTGAACACACACAAAACCTACACAGTAACTCAGATCTGTCTTCCCCTGCCAGCATAGCCCAAAGGACAGGATAATGGGACCTGAAGTCCAATAGCATTGGTAGAGTTATATGGACATATATGGGTTAGTGGCAAAGAGAAGAGAAACCTTAGGGATTTGAAATTTGTCCTACACTGTTTTTTTTATTGTGTCAGAAACTACTTGAGAACATACTGCAAGTCGCTTCTGGTGTGAGAGAATTGGCCGTCTACAGAGACATTGCCCAGGGGATGCCTAGATGTGTTACCACCCTGCTGGGAGGCTTCTCTCATGTCCTCACAAGCTAGAGCTGACAGACAGGAGCTCACCCCGTCTCGCGGATTCAAACTAGCAACGTTCAGGTCAATAATACAACCTTCAGGTCAGCAGTTCAGCCGGCACAAGGATTTAACCCAGTGGTTCTCAACCTGTGGATCCCCACATATTTTGGCCTTCAACTCCCAGAAATCCTAACAGCTGGTAAACTGGGATTTCTGGGAGTTGGAGGCCAAAACACCTAGGGACCCACAGGTTTAACCCATTGCACCACCACAGCTCCTACACTGATGCATGCTTATAATTAATACAACTTGTGGTCTCTTCCAACTCTATGATTCTATGAATTTTTCCATTACCTTTTCCCCTTGCTCTAGGATCAGGCCCTGCTCTTACTCTGAGATTTAAAAAAACTAGCACAGTCAATATGGTTGGACTTCAAAGTTGGGAAAAAAACCCTCAAACCATTTCTGAAGTTTCAAAAACTTAAAAGGAAGTGGGAAAAAACCCCTCATCTATCTTAAACGGGAAGTTCAGCCAAGAGTCCTTGTGTCCAACGTCTTTGATCTAACTCTCCAACAGTCAGCAAAGAAGTCCTTGATGCATCATTCAAAGCTAATTGGGACATAACCCAACAAACACCCAACTTGGTTAAAAGAATACAAATAAAAGAGTTGATTCAAACTGGATAACCAACTACTGGCCTCAATCCTTTACTCAATGCTATAGAATTCTGAGAGTTGTTGTTTTATAAGATCGTCAGCCTTCTTTGTCAAAGGTTCTCCACCAAATCCTGGGATTCTATAGCACGGAGCCATGGCAGTGCAAGTCGTGACACGTTTCATTAATGCCATAATGTAGATGCATCCTACATTAACTACCATGGCCCAGTGCTATGCAATTCAGGAACTAGTAGTTTGAAATATTTATAGTTTTCTGTGAAGGAGCTTTTGGTGCCACAACCAATCACAAGTTTGAGGATTCTGTAGGCAACAAAGTGGTGCAGTATGCAGTAAGGAGGATCAAAAGGAGAGCGAAGTGTGGGAGCAAAGGAGAGTGCATGCCAATGGTCAGGGAATGTCAATGGTAATGATCAAGCAATGTCACTAGTCAAGGGATGTTAATGCCAATGGCCAAGAGATGTCAATGCCAATGGTCAAAGGACATCAATTCCAATGGCAAAGGGATGTCAGTTCAATGAGCAAGAGATGACAATGCCAATGATCATGATATGTCAATGGTCAAGGGATAGCAATGCTAATGAACAAGTGATGTCAGTGGTCAAGGGATGTCAATGTCAATGGTTTGGGGAATGTCGATACTAATAGTGATTTAACTTATTGTATGGATTCAAATGCTTTTAATTGTTTAAATGGTGCAGTTGTTTCTATTGTACTGTGTTTTTAAAGGCATTGCCTATTTTGTAAAGCCACCTCCGGGGTTGAGAAAGGCGGGATAAAAGAACCGTAAATAAATAAATGAATGAATAGTCAAGGGATGTCAGTGTCAATGATCAAGAGATGCCAATGATCAAGTGATGTCAGTGGTCAAGGGATGTCAATGGTTGGGGGATGTCAGTGCCAATGGTCAAGGGATGCCAACAGCTAAGGGATTTCAATGCCAACACTCAAGGGATGCCAGTGCTCATGGGATGTCATTGGTTAAGTGATGTCAATGCCAATGGTCAAGGGATGTTAATGGTCAAGGGATGTCAAGGGATATCAGTGGTCAAGGGATGTCATTGCTAATGGCCAAGGGATGTTAATGGTCATGGGATATTGATGGCCAAGGGATGTCAGTGCCAATACTCAAGGGATGCCAGTGTCCATGGGATGTCATTGGTTAAGGGATGTCGATGGTCATGGGATGTCAATGCTAATGATCAAGTGATGTCAGTGGTGAAGGGATGTCAGTGTCAGTGGTCAAGGGATGTTAATGGTCAAGGGATGCCAATAGTCAAGGGGTGCCAGTGCCCATGGGATGTCATTGGTTAAGTGATGTCAGTGTCAATGATCAAGGGATACCAATGGTCAAGGGATGTCACTACCAATGATCACAATATATCAATGGTCAAGGGATGTCAATGCTAATGATCAAGTGATGTCAGTGGTCAAGGGATATCAATGGTCAAGGGCAACAAGTTGCTCCCGACACAAAAAAAATGGTCAAGGGATGCTGCCAACGGCCAATAGTCAAGGGGGATGTCATTGGTTAAGTGATGTCAGTGTCATTGCTCAAGAGATGGCAACGGTCAAGGGATGTCAATGGCCAAGGGGTTTTAAGGGTCAAGGCATGAGGGCTGGGTGGGGAAGGAGACAGTCATCCCCCCCCCCCCCTGCTTACCATGGCGAAGCCGGAGAGCAGGGCGGAGGTGCGGCTGGAGGCCTTGAGCTTGGCGCGGCTGAGGTAGAGGCGCCGCCAGTTGAGGGCGTGGAGGGAGTGCTGGTTGGCGCTCATCAGCTCCAGGTAGCTGCGCCGGACGAACTCCCGGTAGGTGGCCGAGACGCCGAGCGTCTCCGTGGACTCCGGGTTCAGGGGCTCCCGCTCGCCCTCGGCCCCCTCGCCATCGGGACCCTCGGCGGCGGCCCCGGCTCCTCCCCCGCCGCCCCCGCTCTTCATCGGGACTCCAAGGAAGCCCGGAAGGAAGGGGCCCGCCTTCTCCGGAGCCCAAAGGAAAAACTTTGGAGAGAGAACCTCGCCAAAAAGAGAGAGGTTTGGAGCGAGGCGTTGGGAGGGGAGGGAAAGGCAGAAGTTACTCCGGATTTGGGGAGGGGGGATGCGGGGGAAAGGGTCGGAGAGTAATAGGGAGATGGGGTCTCCAAAAATGCGGAAAAAACGGGTGCGTCAAAGTGAGTCCCGTGTCCAAAAACAGAGCAAGAGGAAACAGGGGAAGGAAAGAAAGGTGGGAGATGTGGAGGAAGGGAGGGAGAGGAGGAAGGAAGTGGGGAAGGTTAGGGGAGAATTTAAGGGGATGTCACAATGGCTAAGGGAAAGGGGTCCCTGGGACTGTGGGAGGGGTCTATCTCACCAAGAACTCAGCTGTGCGTAAAAGTGGGTTTCTTTTCCTCTCCAAAAATAGGACCAAGAAGTAGTTGGAGGAAGTGGGGAAAGGAAAGAAGAGGGAAAGATTGGAGTTGGGGATGTTTAAGGAGGAAGTATTGCTGGCTAAAAGGGGGGGGGGGGGTCGCAAAAGATAAAGGGGGACTTTCCTCGAGTTAAAGGGAGCTTTTTCTCCAGTGTTTCCTAATGCATAAAATAATGTTCCTCCTGTGCGTAAAAGTGGGCTTCCTCTCCAAAAATAGGACCAAGAAGAAGTTGGAGGAGGTGGGGAAAGGAAAGGAGGGGGAAAGATTGGGGTGGGGGACGTTTGAGGACGAAGTATTGCTGATTAAAGGTAATGGGGGGGGGGGGGAGGATGTCCCCAAAAGTAAAGAAGGGCTGTCCCCGAGTTAATGGGAGGCTTTTCTCCAAGGTCCTCCTGTGCGTAAAATAATGTCCTCTCGTGCGTAAAAGTGGATTCTCTCTCCAAAAAAGGACCAAAAAGATGCAACAGCCGAAAGGAAGAAAAGGGGAAGATTTATTTTTGGACAGGGGGGGGGGGGATAAGTAAAGATAGGTGTAGTTTCAGTGTTGGCCTGTGCGTAAAAGTGAGTCCCCGCTCCAAAAAAAGGACCCAAAGAAAAGCGGGTAAGCAAATGAAGAAAAGGGGAAGATTTGGGGGTGAGTTTAAGGGGGATTAACTCTGGCTAAGGGTTAAAAATAGCGGGAAGGGTCGCCCCAAGCGCTCACCTGTGCTTCCAAGCGGGTCCCCTCCCCAAAAGAGGAGCAAGAGGAAGCTGGGAAAAGGGGAGGGAGAGAGTGGGGAGTATTTCGCCGGGAGAGGGGCGCTCAGGAGATGTGCAAGTGGGGAATCGGGGGAGAGGGAGGAAGGAAGGAAGGAAAGAAGGAAGGAAGGAAGAGAAGCCCGGAGGCAACCCGGATCTCCTGCTCCCGCCGCGTCGGGCAAAAGTTGGTCCCCACGAAGGCGGCTGAGCTGAGGCGAGGAAGGAAGGCAGGCAGGGAGGGAGGGAGGCGGGCCGGATCGACTGACGGAGAGGGCGGGGAAGTCGGTGTGCCTCTTGTTTGCCTTGGCAGCCGGCGTTTAAAGCAAAAGCACCGGAAGGGATGGGGAGAAAAAGCAGAACTTGGTTTTCTTGGGGGAGGGGAGGGGAGGGGAGGGGAGGGAGGACTGCAACGCCCAGAATCCCCGCATCGGAGTAGACTGCTACCAAAAGCGAAAGTGTGGCTATGTAGCAGGTATGGGCCAACTTGGGCCCTCCAAGTGTTTTGGCCTTCAACACCATTCCTAAAAGCCTCAGACCCCTTCCTTTGTAATAATACAGTGCAACAAAAAAATTCTTAGTGTCTTGGTTTTGAGGCCTGTTTCTGAGATTATTTTGGGTGCTGATTCAGAAAATTGCATGGAAGAACCACATCAGCTTCAGTTTCTTAGATATGGTTATGGACGAGCAGATGGCAACTGGTAGATGACATATGTTCTGTATCTGATTAAACAGAGGCTGGATGGCCATCTGTCAGGGGTACTTTTTGCTTTTTCTGCATAGCAGGGGGTTGGACTAGATGGCTCCTGCGGTCTCTTCCTACTCTATGATTCTATGATCTCAGAAACTAGAGCTGGCTGGGGAAAACTGGTGCCATTTTTGGCATCAGCTGATCAAATATACCCAGAATCAGGGCTAACATGTGTGGTACCAGAATGTGTTTTGACCAGTGTAGTGAACTATTTGTTTGTTTTGTTCATGTGTGTTTTATTTCTCGTTCTATTTAAGTTGAGTTTTTGTAGGTTGCTGTGAGTTTTCTAGGCTGTATGTATGGCCATGTTCCAGAAGCATTAACTCCTGATGTTTCACATCTATGGCAGGCATCCTCAGAGATTGTGAGGTTTGTTGGAAACTAGGCAAGTGGGGTTTATATATCTGTGGAATAATGTCCAGGGTGGGAGAAAGAACTCTTGTCTGTTTAAGGCAAATGTGAATGTTGCAATTCGCCATCTTAATTAGCATTGAATGGCCCTGCAGCTTCAAAGCCTGGCTGCTTCCTGCCTGAGGGCATCCTTTGTTGGGAGGTGTTAGCAGGAAGCAGTCAGGCTTTGAAGCTGCAATGATATTTAGTGCTAATCAGTACTAATTAAGGTAGTTAATTGCAACATTCACACTTGCCTCAAACAGACAAAAGAATTCTTTCTCCCACCCTGGACATTATTCCAAAAATATATAAACCCCACTTGCCTAGTTTCCAACAGACCTCACAACCTCTGAGGATGCCTGCCATAGATGTAGGCAAAACGTCAAGAGAGAATGCTTCTGGAACATGGCCATTACAGCCCAGAAAACTCACAGCAACCCAGCGATTCTGACACGAAAGCCTTCCACAACACATAGAATGTTTGTATTTGGAAGTAGTGGGTGGAATGTATTTATGTAGTTTTAGTACTACATATCACAAAATGTTGCTTGTTTACTATTACTGTTCAATAATACTAATGCATTTATGTTCCTTCTCAAATTAATATAGTCTCCTAACTTTTATTTTTAAGTACCATATTTCTGTAATTCTAAGATAACCACTTATTTCAGTATCACCAACAGGAAAAAATGTTTTTATTAATATATAGGAAAAGCATCTGCAATTCTAAGACATACCCCATTTTAAAAGCTCTCTCCCATGTCACATCTGATCCAGCCCCAAATGGTGCATAGCTGTCAAGGAGTATGCAATATAAAGCTGCTGTGCATATTCCCCACACTGAAATTAGGCAGGAAGTAGAGGCTTGCTTAGAAAGCTCGGAAAGGGTAGAGGCCAGATGCTGGAGCCAAATGCACAAAGGTTATGTTTTGAACAATAATTTACCAAATCCCCCAAACATCATGGGCAGTGGCAGGAACTTTGACACCATCCACAACTTTTTCTCCCGAGCTACTGAAATGAGACTCACAGTAGACCTCACCTGTAGAATGCAAAACTGCTACAATAGACTGCAGTAGTTTGTCAAAGGCTTTCATGGCTGGAATCACTGGGTTGCTGCGAGTTTTCCAGGCTGTATGGCCATGTTCCAGAAGCATTCTCTCCTAATGTTTCATCTACATCTATGGCAGGCAACCTCAGAGGGTGAAATGTCAGGAGATAATGCTTCTGAAACATGACCATGCAGCCCGGAAAACTTACAGCAACCCAGACTGCAGTAGGTTTTTGGTTTGTGCTGGAATTTGGTTCCAAGACACACATCACTTCCTCTGTGGATATAAAAATCTGTGGAATTGTGTCCCTTTGTTTTTTGGAATTTCCACCAAATCTATTTTCAAGCTGTAGAATGGAGGGTCGACTGTATACTATATTTCAGATGGCAGATGGAGTTATAAAAATCCCAAATACTTCCATCAAGTAGAAAACTCTCAGAAAATAGAAAACTAATCCCTCAGGGAGTTCACAGGGAGGTTTACATGTTCGATTTGTTTTTTAACAGAGGTAGAATTGTGTTTGCATTTCTTGTGTATAATATGAATGGTGAAGTCATTCTCTTGCTATTGCATCCCTACCTTATTCTGTTGTATGTGCAGACTGCAGTTGTATTTATGAACACTATGAGTTAACAAATGAAGCATTTTCCCAGGGGAGCTAGGCAAAATATAGCGACTGGAATACTTAACTGGAACAAGGGAAATCTTGGATCAAAGCCTCAAACTGAGCCATAAATCTCACTGGATGAACTTGGGTCAGCTACACTCTCCGCCTGAACTAACTCACAGAGTTGTTGATGTGAAGACAAAACTAGTGAGAGGGACAGCTCTATAACACCGCCTTAAGGTCTCTGAAGAAATGGCAGGATATTCAAGCAGCTAAGTAGTAAATACTGTAAATCTTTGAATCAGACTTACATAGAATTCATGGTAAGAATTAACTTCCTAAAAATATACTTGATGGAAAATTGAAGAAAAACTAGCTTAAAAACAAAACAATGGCCAGTTTAAAACTGAAGGAAGAAAGGATCGAAAAGGCTAAAGTGGACAGATTTTAAGAAACGTGACAAAGAAAAAGGAGTTTTTGAGTCGTTTTGGAAGGAGATGTGATTCAAGCCTGTTTGATTATCATGCCATTTCCTTGGCTTATTGGAAATCCTAAATATCTTAAGGGCAGCAGATCCTATCTGAACTTAGAAACTAAGTAGGGGTTTTTTTGTGTGTCAGAAGCAACTGGAGAAACAGTAAGTCGCTTCTGGTGTGAGAGAATTGGCTGTCTGCAAGGACATTGCCTGGATGTCTTGATGTATTTACCATCCATGTGGGAGGCTTCTCTCATGTCCCCGCATGGAGCTGGAGCTGATAAGAGGGAGCTCATCTGCACTCCCCCTGGGTTGGATTTGAACCGGCAACCTTCAGGTCAGCAACCCAACTTTCAAGTCAGCAGTCCTGCTGGCACAAGAGTTCAACCCACTGTGCCACCGGGGGCTCCAACAAGTAAGTAGGGTCAATATTGGTTAGTACTTGGAGAGGGTTTACTTAGGTAAGGAATAGTTAAGAAGTGCTTTTGCCATTTCCTTCTTCTATAGCACTGGTATTTCTTAGCAGTCTCCCATCCAAGTACTAATCAGGGTTGATCTTTCTTAGCTTCCAAGAGCAGATGGGATCTGGTGCCCTTAAGGCAGGCATGGGCAAACTTCATCCCTCCAGGTGTTTTGGACTTCAACTCCCACAATTCCTGGCCTCAGGCCCTTTCCTTTTCCCCCTCAGCCGCTTAAGCGGCTGAGGGGGAAAAGGAAGGGGCCTGAGGGCAGGAATTGTGGGAGTTGAAGTCCAAAACACCTGGAGGGACGAAGTTTGCCCATGCCTGCCTTAGGTCTTTAGAATACTAAGAGTGATCTTGAGTTGACTGAGGTGGGAAGTAGTAACCCTCCAGATGCTGCGGGACTGCAACTCCCAGCAACTCTAGACATCATAATGAATGGTGAGAATAACTAGGACTTGTCTGACAGATTGCTTTGTGATTCCCACCTTTCCCCTATGGAGTGTAACTCCATGAACCCCGTTTGTCTGGGAATGTTGGCGGCACAAAGAAAAAAAAAGGAAAACAAAATAAAACCTCTGAAAAAACCAAAAAGGAGAGTTTATAAAACACATTTCCAGAAACCATAAAATAGAACCCATTGGAAATAAAAAATAAAAAATAATTAAAAAAAACCCCAACATGTTTTATTCGCAACATTTTTCTTTAAACAAAAATGAAAAGAAAACCAAAGGAGGGCAGGTGGGAGAGGGGGTATTAAAAAAACAAAACAAAACAAAATAAAACAAAAACAGGCTTTTAAGACCAAAACACAGATTTCATTTTTTCAAAGATTTTGTTTTGTTTATATAGCAAACAGTTATTGTACAATAACAGAACCCCTGAAATTCAGATCGGAACCTGTTCTTGCGGCCCCCCGAATCCTGCCCCCGCCCCCCAAAGCCCCAACAGTCCCAAAAGGCCGGGAAGGAGGTGTTTTGATTGAACACTACCAAAGACACATTGCTCCAAACCAGATTTCCCCTCCCCTTTTTATATTTACTCCCTTTCCCTCCCCGCAAAGCTGTCTCAACGGATGGGTAAGAAGTGGGCACCTGTGTGATTCAAGTTCTGTGAGGCATGAAGAATTGGGGGGCAAGTATTAAGACAGTGAGAATATAGCACTGGTCCGCTAAATTGGGGGAAAGCCCATTTGATACCTGTTATAATGTGTTGTTTAGGCCCTGTGTTTGGTGTAGCGTGTCTAAGAGATATGCCATGGCAGACTTGGGGGGGACGGGGACTTTGAAGCAGTTAGTTGTTGAGCGGGAGCAGGGAAATGAGAATATAGCATTAGTCTGCTAAACTGGGGAAAAGTCCCATTTGATATCTGTAATATAGCATATTTATGCCTTGTGTTTAGTGTAGTGTGTCTAAGAGACATGCCATGGCAGATCGGATAGATGAGAGAGGGAACCCTGGAGCATTTTGCATGGAGAGGAAAAGAGAGGGAAGAATATAGTACTAGTCTACTAAAATTGGGGGGTGGGGAGTCAGTATTACTGCCTGTGTTATAGTGTGTTTAGGCCCCGTGTTTGGTGTAGTGTGTCGAAGAAACATGCCATGACAGACCAGACCAGATGGAGAAGGAGAAAGCTTGGGAGTATTTTCCTGTGGAGGAGAAGAAGAGAGGGGAGAATATAGCACCGATTTGCAAAGTTGAGGGAAAGCCCCATTTGGTACCTGTGTTATAGTGTGTTCAGGCCCTGCATTTGGTGTAGTGTGTCTAAGAGACATGCCGTGGCAGACCAGATAGAGGAGAGGGGGGACCTTGGAGCATTTGTTGAAGGCTAACATCTCAGAGAGGATAGAGGGGCAAGAAGAGAATTTCAGGAGGAGACATTTCTCCGTGTCCTTGTACCATTCTAGGACCAGTCCCTTTGTGTCCGAGAGACGGTTACCTACATGTCAATGAGGGGATGCCTTTCCAGTGATTGTAAAGTGGGAAAACCTGTGTAGGGGAGGGAAGCAGAGAAAGGGGGATTTCATTGCCTGCACCCCTTGGGTCCAAACCGTATCTCTGGCCATGGATAGCACCCCCAAATTGGTCCGTCCTCCTCCCTTCCCCCCTCAAAGCAGCAGTCTATGCAGTCAAGAGACCCTTGGATGATATTTTTGTTCTTTACCATTTCTTTTTAAACCTGAGGTATTTTTCTTTTCTTTTCTTAGTTAAAACAGTCGTTCAAAAGGAAGATTAAACAAAAAATGTTAAAGGATATGTATGAAACAGCACCCTATTGAATCACCATCCTTGGCAGAAGGAAAGGCAAGGATGGGTCACCATGGCACAGGGAATGCGATCCCCCTCCTATATAAATATTACTCTTTTGTTCTCTGCTGCCCTCCATCCCAAATGCAGTGAAACTGACAGAGGGGGAATTTGACAGTTCAGAGCCAAGTTTAGCTGGAAAGAGGGGTTTGCTCTAGTGCGATTCAACCCACGTTTGTGGTTTGCACCATGGAGTGTGTAGATCTGGAGACACCAAAGGGAAGGAAGGCAATACAGTACATATTCACGCTGTGCCCGAAGGGAAGTCAACATTTTAAGGATACGGAAAGGCCTATTGGATTTCTCCCCTCCCTCCCCATGATGATAGACCCCCCCATCTCTATCATATCTTTACCCCAAAGTCTCTGCCACCTTCCCCACTTCTCAAATGCTTAATACTTTCTTCTTAGGAACTTCTAACAGGGTGACTAAGGAAGGAGAAAGTCCAGAAGTGGGGGGCAGTTGGGGAGAAAGGAAAGATTCCTTGGCCCTCTTTGGCTAATGGAGTGAGAGAGGGAAGGATTTTTTTTTATTTCATCAGACAAATAAAAATTAAAATAATAATAAAAAAACACAATTAAACCGAACCAATTTTCTTTAAACAATAAAAAAGAGCACCCAACAGAAGCTTAAAAAAAAAAAGAACCACCGAAAACCTCGCCTCTGATTCCACGACCGATCGCTGCGTTTTTCAAGTAATGCTTTAGTAATAAATGAACGTTCAAGTATATATATATATTTTATAAAAGTTATGGTTACCAGTTTGAAAGCCAGTCTCACACCATCTCGCCCTCTTCCCAAATCCCAACATGCAGAATGGACTCTTCCTGGTGCCCCCTGACAGTCCAGGTTAGAGACAGTGGGAGGCAGAAGTGAGAAAAGAGGTGAAGAAGAAGAGAAAAAGGCCAGAAAAGGGGTTTTTCAGAGCCTAGACTCTGGGAAATCGTTTTAATGAGAAAGACTGGAGTGGAAAAATATTCTGGGGGTGGTCAATCTGTGAATCCAGATAACCTTCTATTACTTGCCACACCACTCACTGCTCCCCTTGGAAAGCCACTGAACTTCAATCTCTGTTCCATCTAGCAAGTCAATAAGAAAGAAATATGGAGATGAGAAGGAAACATGTAAGAGGACACTAGACAGGAAATAGGGAAAAAAGGAAGGGGTGGGGGGAAGAGCTGTATTAACCTTGCAATTCCACCTACAAACAGAAGGAGTAAAAGGACAGATAACAGCTTCGATCCGGGACATTCTTTTTGCACCCTTTTTCTACAGTATTTCTCTTTCCACCTCCATTAAAGTAAAAAACACACACACACAAATGCGCGCACACACACACAAATAAAAGGAGGGGGGTTCAAGTTTGAAACTGGGGGCAAAGGGCAGGCAGAATTAAAGACCAGGCCTGGCCCTGTCCCATTGTCCCATTATCTTCTACTTACCCCCCTCCACCAGTTTCCAAAACAGTGGTTTTTTAAAGCTTATGGACCCAAACAACTAAACAAAAAGAGAATGGGGGGAGGGATATGAGAGTTGAAGCCACAGAGCCGGAACAAGACAGCTGCCATTTACCTCCCAAGATGAGGTCAGAAAACATAAGTAAACAGAGCAAAAAAGAAAAGATAGTGAGGCAACATGCTAAACCCATCCTCGCTTCAACCCTGTTTGCTTCAAGGAGAGGCTTTGTGAGGAAGGAGGAGGGAAAGTGGAATTTGGTAAAGAGCGCTGGCACAATCACACAACCTTGGGGTCAGAGAGGGAGGAAATAGGTGTTGCAGGTGGGAAGATAACGTGAGTGTGTCTGTGGGAATAAAAATGCTACGGGAGTAGACTTGCAGGTAGAAGTGCCTATATATGATCATGAGGGATCAATGGAAATGTATAAAGATAGACTGGAGGACAGCAGGCAGAGAATGGACATGTTGCACACATGTGCTGATGTACATCATTTATGCCCAGAGTGCTCATTTTTGACTTCTGTCAGAAGCAAAACAGAAAGGGGGAGAACTCACAAAATAGTATGGTGTGCCCCCACCCCACCACACCTGGCCTTCAAGAACATAGGAATGAATTGTTCCCAGATTTAACTGCTCTGTAGAGGATACCTAAGAAGCATCCCTAGGAGTGGTCTAAAACATACAGTAGAATGAGAATAAAATGGACTGCGCCATTTCAAACTGCAAAACAGAGGAGACTCACAGGAAAAAGGTTTCCTATTTTTCCCCACTGGGTCTTTCTTGAGAAAACATTACCTGCATGTTAATACAGAAAGGTTTAGTGTCACATTCTATACAATGTGCAAGTTTACTCGTACAAGGAGCGGGTTTTTACAAAACAGGAATCCCTTCTTATATGTATGAGTATGGAAACAATATCAGGATGATGTTCAAAGATAAGTTCTGCTCACTCTATTCAGGACGGTTCTACAGGCAGAACAAAAGGGGACAAAAATCCTGTGAGTGTCCACAGATAGGCCAGACATAAAGTCTCCATATGAAGACAAAACATAGATGTGGAAACTCAGAAGTGATTCTGAAACATACTTCTGTGGCACTGAGTATACAATGAAGGTTTTTGAATGCATGTAGCATGAATGGAAGCGAGGTGGACAAGAAATACAAATGGGAGGTGAAAAGGTGAGTGCGAAGGGCCGAGCAACTGTTGGAGGGCCCACTCATGCATGTGCCTTTGCACGCATGTCCACGTGCACACCACGTTTTTGTGTAAACAATATAGCAGCAGAGACAGTGTACATATGGATTGCAGTGTGTGCGTGTTACCAGTTTTGGTGATCGAGCGCAATTTGTGCACAGGTCAGGCACATGTGTCAAGATACCTGAACATTCAGATCAGCCAAGAGGTTGGGTGGGATACAGGAGTAGAAAGATGTGAGGAAAAGGGGAATGTATCCAGAGAGCAAGGCTTTGGGGCATCCAGGGAACCGAACCCTTATGTACATGGCAACCCAAAGCGTACATACTGCAGTGGGAGAGGGATATGTGCAGTGGTGTGGACGGCATTTCAGTGGGCATGTAGTGAGGCGGGGTGAGGAATCAAAGTATCAGCTGCCTGGGCCCCCACCACCACCTTTTAAAAAGCCACACTGAAAGTGAACATTGGGGAAAACATGGAGGGAAAGGAAAGTGAGACAGGCGTACAGACAGGCAGACTCACACACACTTTCAAAATCATAAAGGCAGCATGTGCGGTGGTGGGGAATGGATGAAGTTGGAGTGCACATTTGCATCAAGGAAGGGATGAGAAAAATAATAATCCAACACCATACAATAAGCTGCCTTCCTCCTGAGCCAGCATTTCAAGCTCCTGCCCACCTTGCCGCAGCCATCCCGAGGGAGTCGTGGTACCCATTGCAGCCCAGACTGATGTTTTCAGGGATGGGGAGAGAAAAAGACGGCGCAGCGCATGGTGGGAGGAAGACACCATTCCCAGCATTGTAAAGCAACAAGGCTACCTGGGCCCCACTTACTCCGTGGCTCTGTCCTGGAACAAAGCGATGGAGCAAAAGGCGACCAGCCCTGCAGCGGCGGCAGGCCCGATGGGTCAGGGGAGCACATCTCCTTGCCCTTGTGCCGCACGCTCAAGGGGGGCTGGGGGTGGAGACGCCACTCCGGTTCAGTGCATGGCTTTAAGTAAAAAGGTTCTCTCAGAGTCCGTGTCCGGTTGTTTGATTGGTGAGGCAGAGTCTCCCCGCGCCTCCACCCCAAGGCGGGTATTAGCTGTCCTTCAGCAGCAATTTCTCCTCGGGGCAGCGGAAAGGAGGTGCCAAGGCAGGGGCAGGGGGGACCGAGGCCCTGTTGGTGACCGAGTCCTCAGCAAAGCGGGCACAGGCCTCAGGGGTGACATGGTGGCAAGAGCGGAGGTCAATGCGGGAAAGGCGTGGGCAGCGGCGGAAAAGGGGCAGACACTGATCCGTCAGCCGGTTACATCCTGCGAGAGAAGGAAGGGGCAGACAGGTCAACAATCTACTAAGTCTAGAAAGCAACTCATGTTTTGCTAATATAATATGATCCTGATCTGTGGAGTGACACATCATACTCTCAGTACTGTGCTATTTGATTCCTTTGCACCTTTTAAAGTAATATAATTAGTTACATTTCAAAACCCAATGAGCAAAGAATAACTTCAAAAACGTAATACCCTGAAGGCACCTGGATTACATCGGATGTTAAGGAGGGTCAGGCTTGGTTAGTACTTGGAAAGATCACTAGGGGCTGCAGGTGACATTTTAGAGGCAGACCATGGCAAGCCTAAGGATGTCCTATGAAATCCATGGGACTGCCATGTTGACATGCAATTTGAAGGCAGATAATCACACCCAGACAAAACAGTTGGGGAAAACTAATTTCAGGACTTTCTTGAAGGCCAACTAAGGGTTGGAACCAGGACAAACAGGAGATATGGGAATTGTGAATGGCTTTGAGGGAGAGGCATCACCAACCCTGTCTCTGTGGTTAAACTTACCGGTGAGGTTGAGCTCGGCAAGGGTCTCTCGGAGTGGAGAGTTAGCAGCGGTCAGCAGGTTAACAGACTGGTCGCCCACATGGTTGCAGTGGCTCAGGTCCAGTTTGGCAAGTTGAGGGGTATGCCGGATCACCAAGCGCAATGAGGAGTCTGTGATGTCCAGCCCAGAGAGCCGCAGCTCAGAGACATTCTGAAGCCGGCCCCGACTATCGGTCTGGCCTGGCATGGTGGAAGGAAGAAAAGATCAGACCAAGTGAGCCAAGAGGGAGTGTGCTTTGGGAGATGGATTGTAACAATCACTAAAAGGAATGTGTGAAATAAGAAGCTGTGGATTTTATTTTTTTATTTATTTACGTCATTTCTATCTCGCCTTTCTCACTCGAGGGGACTCAAGGCGGCTTACAGATCTGGCAAAGATTCAATGCCAATAAAACAAAAATACAATACAGTAAAACATAGAGCAATTAAAAACAAGCTACTAATAGCACCCCATGGAATGCTGGAAGGCAGACTATGGGGTAAAGAATATAACCTTCAGGCTTGTGTGCTGAAGGATAGACAGGGCCAGTGAGAGAGACATAAGGGGTCAGGTATAAATAGGAAAAAAGGCAGTTGGGAAGGCAAGAATGCAAAAGACATGAACTGGGTCTTGAAGAAGCTGAGAATATGGAATAATGTTGAGAATTCAGAGAAAAGTGTTACTTTCTTTAAACCTGACAGTTACTGCATACTATGTGTGAAACCCGCATAATGCCAGATGTTTTATTTTATATACTAGAAGTCTTTACTGATTTTATTTCGTGAATTTGGGTCTGGATGTTTTAATATAATAATTAACAAGGAAAACTAGCCATGCATTATCACCCCAAACCCGCTGATCAACATGTCCATTTACAGTGGTCATGTTGTGGCCTGGCTGTCAGATCTGGGCTCAAATGGCAAAGTGAGTGCTAAGAGGTTTGGGACTGCACAGCCAAACTGGATTTATCACAGCAGGTAAGCAGTAGCCATGTTAACTGGGGTCTTTAAAATGTGTAATAGTGAATTCTCCCCTCCAATCTGGTCCAATAAGGATGATGATGATGATGATAATGATAATAATAATAATAATAATAATGCTTTATGGAAAGCATTACTATCTCCTGCTAGATCCGCTTTTTACCTGGCTTAGCATCTGTGGCAGGCAAGAGCAGCTCACGGAGGTGGGAGTCCTTGATGTCCTCGATCCAACGCAAATCTAGAAGCCGCAGGGAAGGGAAGTTGGCTGTGCTAAGCGCCGATACAGAGCACCAAGAGCAGCCGGTCAGAATGAGCTCCTTAAGGCCTGCAAAGATGTAGGAGGCAGTACATGAATGGAAAGAGAACATCAGAACCAGCCCTACAACTCCTCTAAAATGTGCAACTAATTCTCAGTTTGAACTTCCTTCCTACGCCAATGTTGTGATTTCGGGCTTACATACTCAAACTGGCACCTCAGAAAATAAATTTAAACACATTAAAACAATTTAAAAATGAAAAAGTAAAACAGAATTTGAACAGACTAACAGCTAATTAAAACAAGTTTAAAGCCATGCACATATATAGTATTCAGATAAGATCTAAATCTATCTCCCCCCCCCCGCGCGCAATATTCCTGTCCTAAAGGAGATTGGGCACAATTGTCCCTCCTTCCCTTGGTCCACTTGCTGCTGCTGCGGTGCTTTATGATTATAAACCTGTACCAACTGGAGTGCTATGATTATGTTTTAACTTCTTTACTACATCTTATTTTAGCATTTTTGGAAGTTGCCTTGGATTCCATGCTGGGAGAAATTCAGAATATAAAGCACACACACAGCCTGGCCAACCCATTTTTCTCCTCCACAATACCTTGCAGCCTGTTGAGAAGCCACATTAGCTGCTTCTTGGAAATGTTGGTCCAGCTAAGGTCAAGACTGGCTGGTTGCCGGCGGATGATGCCACTCAGCATGGAGGGAGTGATGGATTTTCGTCGGCTGAGGTCAATGTGTGTCCAAAGCCGCTTGTCACAGCACCTGGAATGGGACAGAGACCAGTAAAGAGGAAACAGTCAATCAATTCAGCAAGCCAGAGACAGCATGCAAGAGACTATACATATGGGAGAAGGAGGAAGGAGAGAAAATCTGTACTATAACTTAAAATGTCTGCTCATTATGCTATAACAAGGGTGCAAAATGAGGCAACCCTCCAGATGCTATTGGACTCAATATCCAGAATACAAGCCAGCCTGGCAATGGGGGAGGGGGGGAACCAACATCTGAAGGGCTACACTCTCTTGACTCTATTTAATATACTTTGAATCAGAGCTTTCCAAATACTTTATGTTGGTGACACACTTTTTAGACATGTATCATTTCATGACACAGGAACTGAGTTTTACTAGCAAACCAGAGGTTAACTAATCTCTTATAACAGATATGGACACATACATAAATTATAATAATGAAATGTTTGGGGACACAACATATTCCATTATAGTGATTTTAAAGAAAATTGCTATAAAGAGCTCAGCTAAAAGATATAAAACCAGGAAAGATTTATTCTGGAAATCTGAAAGAGAAAGGTATCCCCTACCATATGTAATGAAAATGGTATTGAAATTTTACAATTAGAACTAGAATTTATGCTGTGTCTTTTCAACGTGATATATGTACTAATTAATAAACCTACAAGGAAAATAAAGGTGTATTTGATCACAACTGCAAGAATAGTACTTGCAAAAAACTGGAAAATAACTGAAGTAACTTCCATCCATGACTAGCAACTGAAATTAAGAGAAGTGATGCAAATGGACAAAGAAACTAGGACAGTGGTTCTCAACCTGTGGGTCCCCAGATGTTTTGGCCTTCAACTCCCAGCAATCTTAACAGCTGGTAAACTGGCTGGGATTTCTGGGAGTTGTAGGCCAAAACACCTGGGGGCCCACGGGTTGAGAACCACTGAACAAGGATAATGAAGGGGACCACTCTCTAAACAGTGAGGAAAGAGTGAGAGAAAGGGGGAAAATATTTTAAGGAATATGTCTAATAGCAGGAAAGGTAAAAATTTCAACCAAGAAATAAAACATGAGTGGGGAATTTATGGGAATAGTGAATATTGATATAAAAAGGACTATAAAAGTCTTAAAAAACATTTAAGTTAGAGGAAATAAGGAAGCAGTAGTAGTCTCTGTGAACAAAACAAAAAACAAAACAAAAAACATTAGGTATTCCAGCTCTATTTTTATGAAATGGAAAGCAAGAAGATTAAGGAAGAACCTCTACCTCACAAGAGAAGAAAGGAAGTCTAGACAAGACATTGAAGGAATATCTTTATTTTTATTATTTAATTCGACTATGTTATGTGTGTTTGGTTTAAATATGTCCTTTTTCTTTATCCTCCTTGGTGATGTATGCTCTTTTTTTCTTGAAACTCAGTAAAAATATTGTTTAAAAACGTATCTCATTAAAACCTTTCATTTAAATTTTTAAAAAAAATATATGATCTGTGATATACATTCCCAAAATGTTTGTCAATTTGTGTTTCATTTTCATGACACACCTATACTCTGCACCCAACACACAAATGTGTCGTGACACACAATTTGAAAAGCTATGCTTTAAATGCTTTTAAATTGTTTCAAATTAGTGACATTTTAAGAGCATAATTTATTCCATTTTCAAAAACAGTTTTATCATAATCTCTTTCTATGTGCACATCTGTTTTAATCCATGTTTGAGCTACCTTTGGTCTTTTATTGGGATAAAAGAGGGATATAAAATCAAAATGATATTGCTCTTCTTACATAATTGTGCTTTTGCTTGTAAAAGGAAGAGGCAAACAATTTCACACAGTGTTGAGAATCAGTATGGGGGATAGATTTTTCTTCTGGTGCATGGAAAGAAAGCAGTGGTATTGTTGCAGTATCAATATATTCAAGTGAGTTCAGTTCACAGTTGTTAAGGGCGTGGAGGGCTCCCACAGGGCAGATGTTTCCTGCTCAGTTAAAATAATCAAAACAGGGAGGAGGAGGAAGTCTACTTTTAGATTTTGACAGTGACGATATCAAAGAATTCTTACTCCAGCATATAGATGAGAAAGAGCTACTATAAGTCATTAATGCACAGCTGCTTGCCCCTTAGGGCTGTGGGGCTTTTATGAAGTGGTATGAAGAAAATCTCTCCTGCCAACATCTACATAGTTCACTGTTTTGCACAGTACGGTGGCCCCAAAGGCAACTACTGCAAATATTTTAGGCAGCCACCAAGTGGGAATTGTTTCACACACACCCCAGCTTTGCATTTCTATATTAAGATTGTATACTAGCACCATCCTTGAATCATGCTTTTTACAACAAGCCTTTGCATTGCTAAACAAGATCATTGGCATCTAATATGTGTCCATCCAAGTTGGAAACAGAGCATAAATCAGCCTTCCTGAAGGAGAAGCAACCCAAATGCATTGGACTACACCCCAAGCAGTACATCAGAATATGGGCTTTATAGTTCAATTTGCCTAAAGGACATTGGGTTGATGGGCAGCTGCAGAAAGTTGAAAGAATTTGAACAGGAAGGACCATATTCTCACATATGAATCGGTCAAGCACCTGGAGCCTTAGGGAGATGTCCTTCTCATATTATGCCCCACATTAGCATGCTTGATTCAAATGTGGGAGAGGACTTTCTCGGTGGATGTCCCGAAGCTTCAGAAATCTTTTATTAGAGTCTAGTCCAGTGTGTACTATCAGCAAATGTAGACTTCTTGTTTTGTTTTGTTTTAACAGGTCTCTAGGAACTACCTATTTAAGGATGTTCATTCATTGTTTTGTATCACTCTTGTTTCTTGCTTTATAGTGAAGGACATTGGGTTGATAAAAGGCTGCAGAAAGAGGACAGTTTAAATATGAAGAGAACCACATTCTCCTGAGGGGGGAAAGCCACCCTCATCTTATGTACCTCATTGGCACATTTAATAACAAATGTGGGAGAACCTTCCCAATGGCTGTCTCCCAGGGTCTGGAACTCTCTCTTGCCTGGCTCTCTCCATCAGCAGAAGTAGACTTTAATTTTAGCAAGTTGGTGCTGTATCACTCTTGACTTTTAATGAATACATTTTAGATCTACTGACAGTATGATTATATTTTACATTGTTATATGTTTTCATTGATAACCTCTTTGAACTGTATCTCTTTAAAATTTTGCCACCCACTCAGTCCCAGGATTGGAAAAAGGACAGGTTACAATTAAATCAAGTAAGAATAATGAATAATAAAAGTGGATACATATCTCATTGTTGCTGTTAAGACTTTGTTTCCACATACAAAATAAATGACAGCACATTTCACTGCCTTGGCTAACACAAATGATTTGTCCTCCTTTCTCTCTCCCTTTCCCAAATCTCTTAAGATCACAATGCAGGGTACTACCTGCTCTTGTTACCAGCAGTCTCTGAAAAAGGCTATGTGGCACAACAATGATCCTACTCTGCAGAAAAGCCTTTTCCAATACCTCCAAAGACCAAGTGACCAGGCACACATCCAGCTGAGTCACACATCAAGCATGATGGCCTTGGGCCAGTCACCACTTTTCAAATCTGCCCCAAGGGGCATTTGGTGGGGGTCAAGCTGGGGAGAAAAAGTGCAACAGCGCCACTTAAATTCTAGTCAATCTGGTTGCCTAGATGCCATGCAATTTGTTCTATCTCTGTTCTTCTGGAAAATGGAAAGCTTTTCTGTCCTGATTTCTAGGAATTGATTGCAATGGACTTTTAATACTTTGATATGTTTCTTCTGCTTTTAATGGACTTTAAAAGGCTTTCACTCCACTTTGAAAATTGTACTTCAAAATAACATACATGCACGTTAAGCGGCATTAATACTGTGGAAACTGCCTGTCGTCCACTATGAAGTAAACAGTGGCATATAAATGAATTATTGGTCCTGCTGTTGTTGTTATTAATAATAGCTACCAACACCAAAGCTTAGTCTAGTTCCTTTTTTGGACAATACGTTCCTTAATATATTACCAAGAGTCCTTTGATATACAGTAGACCTTCCACTTTCACACAGATTAGAGGGCAGGACCCACATGCAAGTGGAAAAACCACAAAAAAAACCCCACCTTTTTGCCTGATAACACTTCTCTAGGAATCTCTAGGTTCTCCAGGGTGAATCAATGGCCAACCCCTGCCCTGGAGATCCTAGACTACTAGAGAGAGAATATTAAATTAAATCCATAAAGGTTAAACATGCAGATGTAGAGTGCAGATCATTGTTTCAAAGCGCTAAGCAATAACTTGGACAAACTGTACAATACACATGCTCTCAACCCACCATAGATCCAAGTTTGATTTGCTAGCATGGGATCAACTACTCATGCTGGGATCACTCACTTTTCTCCCTCTGCACCTCTCATTCTTATTATCATTTCTGTTTATAGGGTTGGCAAGCTGAGTGCCACGTGAGCACAGATGTACCCAGCTTATATCTGACAGGACTGGCAGAAACTAGTAATAAAACAGTGAGCCAGAGAAAACGTTGATGCAGAACCACTCTCAAGAGAAAATTGTTGGGAACAAATGCCACAGGACATCAGCCCCCTCCTTTCTGCTCCCAGAGACTTCTGATGCTCCCCAGTGCCATCCGTTTCCCCTTCTCTAGAAGTGGGACAGAGGAGGCGCCACACCACCCCGGATGCGAGCATGCCACTCACCAACGGCTCCACGTTCGGCACACCCTCATGCAGACGCACAGCTCTCGATAGCTGAGGTATTGGAAGACTGCCAACCAAATGTCCCGCTGCATGATGTGGTCGGAGCCGCTGTCCAAAGGAAGGGAGTCAGGTTCAGGGCTGTCGGGGGGAGGCCGGACCACATGCCGCTCCAGCTGCAGCAGGGGCTTTGGAGGGGAGGGCACCAGGGGCCAGTTGAGGAACTGAGTCCGGGCCACCATGCGGAGCCCCGTCTGCCCAGCGGGACGGCCCGTCTTGCGCCCGCCCGCCTGCTGCTTAGCCCGCTCGCTCCCCCGGCTGGACGGACGATGATTGTTCTCCTTCTCCTGAGAGTTCCCCCGAGCTTTGGGCTGCTTGCCATTCCGTGCCGTCTCCGAGCCACCATTGCGCCTCCCGCCCTCTTCTTCATCCTCTTCGTCTTCCTCATCTTCCTCACTGGCGCTGAAGCCCAAGGCAGCCAGGCGCTGGGAACGGGTGGCTGGAGAGGCCGCTCGGCTCGACACCCCTCCGCTGGAGCCATCCGAGCCCCGAGAGTCCGTATCAGAGTCCGAGTCCGAACTGGAACTAGAACTGCTGCTGTTTTTCACCCGCTCCAGCATCTGGCACATCTGCTTGAAGCGCTCCAGCTTCTCCCTCTGATGGGACTTGTCCGACTGGACTGAGGACTCCAAAGGGCCTGGCGGGACCTTTGGTTTCTGGGAGGAAAGGAAGGAATTATCGTCATTTAATTTATTTAATTGTTCTCATTGAATTAATTACAGATTTGCTTACTTGTGTAAAGACAAAAGAGATGGAGCCAAACTAGTCTCCTTCAGCAGGTAATTCTAATTTGGAACTGACAATATTTTAGATATTCATTTTAAGACAATATTTACAATAGGATGAGGATTCCTTAAGATTTCTGTATTTAGTCTGCTCATATAAACTTCAGTTGCTATCTGTTTTGTCTCCAATATGTGAAAGACATACAACCAAGTCATAGTTGGAACCCCATAAGTAAATAAAATATTCCAGATCGGTCAGATTTGTGTTCCCACAAGTCTGGGATCAGTATGATCTGGTCAGAATTATTCATGCCTTAATAATGTACAATGTTAGATTACTGTACGTGAGTTATATGCAGGTTTGTCTAGGAAATTCTGAAATTCCAGCTGGTTCAGGATACAAATTGGGGCAGTTAGAATTGATTAGGAGTCCTTCACTGGGTGCCGGTATATTTCTGGAGGTAATTCAAATTACTATTTTTTTACTGTGAAGGTCTCAAGGACAAGAATGGTGTCAGTTCCTACATGAATGCATCCAGCTGTTAAAATCTGTGGTGGAGGTCCTGAGATGCAGATGGACTCACTTCCAGAAACAGTATGGATTGATAATATAAAAAATCCAACTATCAAATATCTCCTTTGCCATTGTTATCAGCACAAGATAGAAGTGGCTTTCCTTGATCATTTTAAAGTAGAATTTGATTGAATTACAGTCACTCTCCACATTCACTGTGGCTAGGGACACAGGGTCCTGGTGAAAATGAAACCATGAATTTTACCTGAGAGAGCCGCTCTCTTGGAGCATCTAGGTTTTTCCAGCACAACTCTATGGGAAACTTGAAGTTAACCACAGAATCTCATTAGAGAACCTATGTTCCAAGTGGATGCTCTCCCAAGGTCCCCCAGCATGACTGTATGATCAACTTCAGGAGGAAATTGACTGTAGTTTCATTGACAGATCTAGGGAAGTGGTTCTCAATTTGTGGATCCCCAGGTGTTTTGGCCTATAACTCCCAGAAATCCCAGCCAGTTTACCAGCTGTTAGGGATTTCTGGGAGTTGAAGGCCAAAACATCTGGGGATCCAAAGGTTGAGAACCATCAATCTAGAGATTCCTTGGCAGAACATTTTAAATCAAATCCACAAATAATAAAATCCACAAAAGTCACACCCGCAAATGTGGAAGGCCTTTTCCTTTCGATCTGCTCTGTTTTGAAAAAATATTTTCCCAATCGTTTCAATTGTTTTCATGTTTTGTTTTAGATTATTGTCTGTAAGCCACCCTGCTGAGCATATATTTGAAACGCAAAATATTTCTAAATCAATTCCTGGGAAACACATCAGATCACATTGCTAGACATCTTCTGGAAGCAGTAGGCAATCTTTGAAAAAAAAGAAAAACCAGCAGCCAGGGATAGAACAGTGTGAATGTCAGGAGTTAGTATTTGTAAGGAGCTTGTAATGTTTTCAATACAACGTTACCTGCCTTGTGGTTTTGAGGTAGAACAAAGCTATAAATCAAATAAATGATCAGGATGAAAAAAATCACATTTTTATGAGGACTTAAAAAAACAACAACCTATATCCATGGTTGAACTACAGAACACGGAAGAATCTGTACTCAATACAGAATCACCCCAAAAAATATCCAAAGTTGCAAACAATTAGTATTTCTTGACTACAGCCCCACCTGGCGGCTAAAAGGAAGTATCAGTGAAGCACAAAGGGGAAAAAGACAATGCATAGAGGGCATATCTCTATGCATTATGTGAGCATGATACAGATATTTTTAAGACAACTCCATGCTGTCCCCGTATTCCAGGAGTTGTATTGGGAAAAAGTAACATTGTTCTGAAGATGTCTGTCAGCCTGTATGCTTGTTATACATTTGGAGAAAGTACAGCTTTACAGCAACATTTGACAATAGTCTGAAGGCCAATGACGCAGCCGGGACTTTGAGCAGCGTAATCCAAAAAAGGTGGAGGGTCAGAGATTTCCCCACTCTGAGCTGCCAGTACTCACTTCCATTCTGTAATATTGAAAGAGGCAATGACTCCTCCTGTCAGGTCTCTCACCTCTAAGTCACCAGCCGTGATCTGGCTCAGATGGATGGATGGGTGGGAGATGGACCCCTTCACCTCAAAATCCCCGCTGCCCATGCGGCTCCAGGTCTGCATGGACTGCAACTTGTTCCCATCAGAAGGCTGCTCAGCGGCCTGCGATTTGGGGCAGAGAGGGGGGGGGGGAGAGGGAGGAGGAGGAGAAAGCCCAAGCAAAGATGTGAGTCCAGGCAGAGCAGACACAAGACACACACACAATAGTGAAGTAGTTCATTAAATCACACAAAAGCCTGTCTTTCGTGTGATTTAAAGCAGAGTCCAGCAACAGTACTGAGAAAGGTTCAGGATCTATCCCCAGATGTGTTGGTCTACAACTCCCATTCTGCACCACCATGCCCTATGTGGGTGATGTTTCCTATCATCCAACTTATCTGAAGGGAGGACAAAGCTGGGGAGGCTTGGCAAATAAGGCATCAATTTCTTACAAGAACCATACTGTTGAACATGTCATGTGTAGATGCTGCTCAGGTGCTTTTCTCAGTCATGTTGGGGAAAAATATTGATAGGCCAGACTTTGCATGTGCTAGGCAACCTTACCAGCCATCAGGGCAGACCCTCTCAAACTGAGTCCCCCAGTCTATTGACTGTATTATGCCCAGCCTTGCTTAATGGCAACCTGCCAAGTGATAAAACTCAACACACTCACCTTCTTCAGATGCTTTTCCCGTGCGCCTTTTAACTGAAAGAAAAAGATGAGAAATGATGATGATTGAGCAGAATGAGTTCGAAAGCCAGGATCTCCCTACTGGGAACTAGAAGAATTTACAGAGTTCAGACCATAGATTCTTGAAAGATGGGAGGGTAGTGAGGTAGAATCATAGAATCACAGAGTTAGAAGAGACCATGAGGGCCATCTAGTCTAACCTCCTGCCATGAAGGAATATGCAATCAAAGGACTAATGAAAAATGGCCATACAGCCTCTACTTAAAACTCTTCAAAGGAGGAGACTCCACCACACTCCCAGGCAGCATATTCCACTGCTGAACAGCTCTCACCATCAGGAAGTTCTTTCTAATCTTTAGGTGGGATCTCTTTTCCTGTACTTTGAATTTGTTGCTTTGTGCCTTAAGCCTTTGAAGCAGCAGAAAACAAGCTTGCACCCTCCTCAATATGACATCCTTTCAAATATTTAAACATAGATATCCTCATAACCTTGCCTTCTCCAAGCTAAACACACTCAGCTCCCTAAGCCATTCTTCTGAGGCTTCTAGACCTTTTACCATTTTGATTGTTCTTCTCGAAACACATTCCAGAAACCAAGCTAAGGCTGACTTGGGGTACAATTCTGCAGGGTCTTTCTAAGTAGCCGCTTCTAATCTAGAATCTTGTTTCATTTGTGCTAAGACTACCATCTTCCTTATCGTCACCAAACATGACCAATGAAAAGGCTCTTTTTTTGGGGGGGGGGGGGGAGAAGATCTGAGAGTAAGAAAAAGGAGTAAAAAACAATTTCGCATTCTGCATAAGTCTAAAGTCATTCAGTCATTCCAGTCTTCTCCCTAACCTTTTTTTTGGGTCCCGTGTCTGGGGGCGGCAGCTCCTTCTCCTTCTTGCGCTTGTGGGCTCCACCCTGACTCTCCTCAGAGGGCGGTTGGGATAGGGGAGGGGCGGGTGCCAACTTCTTCTTGTTCTGAGCGGGTTCATCTGTCAGCTTCCACCGGACACCATCTTCCCCATTGTCAGAGCGCCGCTTCCCTGTGCCATCACTTGAGTCCTAAGTGCAAGAGGATGGAAGGCAAACAGAGTCATCAGCACATGCATGTGGTTCCATAACTTACAAACAGACCTGAGACATAAAGGAGTTTGTGTAAGACTCCCCTCCCCCAGTGCCTCCATAACCATGCAAATTTGGGAAAGGGAATTCCAAGACAGAGAAATCCCAAAGGAACAGTTGAGGTGAGAGAGACTGCCAGATCAACTTTGTGTAAAGCAAAACAAAAGTAACAACTGAAACAGAGATCTAAAACTATGTACATTGGGCCAGAGCTGGCTGTCAAAAATAGTGCTATGCATCCCTTACTTTTATTTTAAGGATGTGTTTTTGTTTCAACAATTCAAAAAACATTTTCCAGTGCTTGGAAAAGTTACGTTTCTGTATTACAATTCTGAGAACAATAGGAATAGGAGGTTTCTAGGAGTTATGGTCCAGAAAAACAAGGCAGGCACATTGCCCACATATCCCAGTGGAAGATATGAGAAAAACACAGGAATCCTACACCCATATTGTCCTTGTGTACATAAATGATACCTTTCTTGTAGTAGAATGGTGGGAGAACCAGTGTTGTGGGGATAATTTGAAGGAAAGAATTCATGAACATAGATGGGATAAGGCATTTCTCTTCCCATCTCTCGAGTTCTTTTTTAATTATGATAAAATTATGTTTGCATGTATCTCAAGTAACACATGGAAATACTTTCCCCAAGGGCAGTGAGACAAGCAATGCTGTAGTTTCTTTGCACTATAGCTCTGGGAGGAGCAGTCTTCTTGAGCAATAACTGTGTGAAATTTCAGTTGGACAGTCCTCAAGATCCTGTAGTCATTATTGAAAGCCCTGTTGCTAACTAGTATATTGGCCGGGGGGGGGGGGGGGGGGGAGAAGAGATGGAGTCTATGTCTAATGTGGAAACGAATAATGAGCAAGAAATCTTATTTTTACCAGCATTTACTAAATGAGACCCTTGCATGTTTCCCCCATTGCTCTCTATCCCTTCATGGTTGGCCTTTTGCCACACCATTCCTCTGCTCCTGGCATTCTTGCCCCACATTCACGTACTTTCATTGATTTGCCTTCTCTCTTGCACTTGGGACATTCCCAGCAGTTTGGAATCTCGTTGTTGATCACTCCTTCAGCAGTCCCCATCTGGAAAGAGAAAACAAGAGGCATAGTTGAAGCGCAAGAGTGTAACAGATAACATCCCTCCTCCTCTGTCTGCCAGCTTACCTTCAAACAGCCTGGATGCACAATCTCATTGCAGATGGTACATTCCATGAGCGAGAGGTTGAACTTCTCCTCTTCACTCTCCACTGTATCCTCTTTCCCGGCCTCCCCACACACCAGGCACACAGCCGTGTGAGGTAGAACTGGCTGTAATGAGAGAGAAGATCAAGAAATGAGTGAAAACTCACAGGGGCCGTTGGAAAGAATTGCTTCCCAGAGGCGGATGTCATCCTAGATGGCTGATTTGTGGTTCCCAAATTCTTTTAGGGTGGCTCAGTTAGGAGGCAAAGAATACACATACATTCTTAGCTTTACATTGAAGGGAACAATCAAGGTTATAAGTCTCAATTTTACTCATCTGGGCCAGTTTTCAGGGACGAAAAAGAAATGTCTGAAGATTAAGATATTTTAAAATTGTGCTTTTGGTGATGGCTAAGGGCTTCTGAGAATAGCAAAAGCAGGGCTCAAGGGCCACACGTGACCACCAGCTACACTTTCATGGGCTCTGTGTTAATACTGTAACAGTACAGGCCTCTGGATCAAATTTTCTTCAAAATCATGCGGACTAGGAACCCACAGTATTCCAAACCTTGCCTTGTTTGCCATGCTGAAATGGAATGACTGCTTAGGGTTTTTTTTATTCCCAGTCCTTCAGCCATAAAGGCTTCCACAACCAACTTACAAAGGGGTCATATAAAAGTTCCCTTTTTACAATCTAAAAAGACACAAAACACAAGGAAAGTGGGATATCATTGGAGGAGGTGATTAAGTCTAGAGGATGTTGGCTGCTCTTCTTCAGAGGCCACAACAGTGGTAGATGGTATGGAAAGATTCTCTCACTAGCTACTAGAGCCAAGACATGATGGCGATGTGCCTGGCTGCTCTTCTTTCCCTCAAAGGTTGCATCAGATAATGAAAAGAGGACCTCACACCAGCCACTAGTACAAAAGTATGCTGGAGCATACATGCCACCAGCTTTCCCATCCCACTCACCGCTGTGCACTGCCTCTGGAGGCACGACTGCTTCATGCGCCCAGGGCCCCCAAACTTCTTCATGTCCTTACAGAAGTGGCACTCCCCACACTCTGATCGCAAACAAGCTTTACACTTCCGGCACCGCGTCCGCCGCCGGCGAGCTCCAGCCCCTGCCCCTTTGCTGGACGACATTGGCTACGTCCCGCTTCAGCTACTCTCTGGGCTGCAAAGGAGAGAAGAGGCCAAACATGTGAGTTAGCAGTCATTTTTTCTGCAAGTGGGATAATGCATAGTAAAAACAATTCACAAGTGGATTGGGCAAGGGAAAGAAGTTTAAAAGTAAAACAAAGGAGATTAGACTTCAGTATAATTGTTGAAGTGATGAAACCAGATCTAAGGAAAATTTAGGGTTTTAGATTAAAGCTCTTATACTAGTTTTTATTTATTTACAACATTTACACCCTGCCCTTCTCACCCCAGGAGACTCAGGGCGGCTTACAAATGAATTGAATGAAATAAGTATATATAGTACAGGCAATCCCCAGGTTACTAACAAGGTAAATTCTGTATGTTTGCTCTTAAGCTGAATTTGTATGTAAGTTGGAACAGGTACATTTTTAAATGAAACTTCAGCCAAAAATTATATCTGTTTTATTTTCAATAACATAGTGAAGGGTTAACATCCCTGTAACATTTGTTTTGCTGTTTGTTCCCTCTTACAGAGAACTGCATCTCATTTTGGTCCTTGTGACAAGTGGACTTCGAAAATTTTGGGTTGTCGTAGAAACAAGGATTAGTGACAAAGCTTCAGTGAAGACACCCTTTTTCCATGATAACTCTTAGAGGAGTCAATTTCCCTTCCTAGGAGTAGATTTCATCGCACTTCCTGTTGTCTGATCTCTGTTTGTAACTGATATTTATAATTCGGAGACTGTCTGATGTGTATTCCCTCAAAGCCAGCATGTTATAGCGTTACCATCCATGTAGCGTTACCATCCATATATGACATATGACTACATATACTATAGGCCAGGCTTTGAATTCCTAGATGACATGGAAACCCACTGGGTGACCTTGGGCAAGTCGCATTCTCTCAGAAAAAGGCAACAGCAAAGCTCATCTGAACACATCTTGCCAAAAAAGCCCAGTGACAAGATCCCATAAACCAGCAACAGCTTGAAGCCACCCAACAACAAATATTGAGCCATATCAGAATAACCTAGATGATACAATATATTCACTTCACAAAGTCTAAGAAACAAAACCAGTTTCTTTCTTCTAGCTGTAATCTGAAACAAAACACCTTAAAATAGGTTTCACAATACCAAACCTGTAACTTTCCCAAGCTGAATTTATAAGTCTACAGCTCCCAGACTCTATCAGCAAGTATAGCAAATATTAAAAGATTTCAAGAACAGTTGTCCAAAAGGACACTTTTCCAGGAGAAAACTCTTAGATATATGTTGCAGTGCAAGGACAGCAGGGAATATACATAAAGGGGGAAATTGTGGGCCAGGTGTTAACAGCAATCACTAGACAACAGGAGTAAAGAAAATAAGTCTCACCTATCGCTGCAACAAATAAAGTAAGTTAGAAAATGCCACATTGTTTTCATCATTTAAAAAGGCTATTAGTTTGAAACAGACCACTGACCCATCACACAAAGATAGGGAAAGAAGTAAAACTGGCTCACTACTAAAACAGTAGAGCCAGTATGGTGTTTGAGTGTTGGACTAGAACCCTAGCAGATAAGGGTTGGAATCTTTGTTCAGGTATGGAAACCCACTGGATGTCTTGTACAAGTCACACCCTTTTAGCCACAAAGAAAGGCAATAATAAATTCCCTCTGAAGAAACCTTGACAAGAAAAGTCAATTATAAGGTCACCTTGGAGTCGTTTTAAGAAATGGGAAACAACTTGAAGGCACACAACAACAACAACAAAACCCAGAATGGATTCAAAGGAAAAAGAACAGGGTCTCAGTGAAACTTAAGACAACTCAAACAGTTCTGTCTTGGCAGGACTGATCAGTGGGATTCCTGTGGGCCATCAGTAGTCCTAGGAAAACAAGGATAGGATGCAGACAATGCCACCTGGCAAATGAAGGTTGGCATGTGCAGGGGATTTGCATCCCCAATATAAGTTTCTCAACTAAATATTGCATCTGGGTTACACCAGTGTGGGAACTGTTGGCAAGCCAAACAAAATCCCAGCAGCCACCTCAGCACTAGACACATGGGGCAGATCATGCAATATTAGACCTAAGCAACCAAGAACCAAAGTTTTGAGGAAGCTTATTTTTAGACAACTCCCAGAATCCCACAACCTATGGTAAGTGAGGAGTTCTGGGCACCGTGCGACAAAAAGTAATTTTGCCAAGCCCTGCCAAGGGCCTCAGCTTGCGGCTGTTCTCCTACTGTATGGTGACTCATCCAGCTTCACCCACCACTATATTTTTTCCTTGTAAGCAGTAATATCCTAGAGAGAAAAGATGCAGAAATGTTTATCTAGTACATCCCAAAGAAAAAGAAGCCTCATCCATGACCAGGACTTTGAATTAATACCTGAAAGAGAATGACACTCATATTTATATTCAACTGACTTGTTGAATAAAGAAAATTCTGTTTGGTTCTTGTCTTGGGCCTGCCATTTTAAAAAATGCTATTTCCATGAGAAAACTGTCATCACTTGTATAAATTCCAGAGACTTAGAAAAATAATCCACAGGACTATCATTTATAAACAAAATATGTATATTTATGCAGATTTTGCCCAAATATACCAAGTTTCCCCAATTCAGGCCAAAACAAAATGCTGAACTAAAAACAGAGAAATAAAACTCTGTTTCTCTGCATTTTAAAGTGAGACACCATCTTCTGCTGTCCAGGTTGGCTTGAATAAAATCTGGTCATGGTGGCAACAAAACTGCATTTACTTTCCAAATAAGAAAGCAGTTAATTGGGTGCTGAAGTAGGCATTTGGATGTAGGCATTTTGCACTTTAGTCCAGTTTCATCCAGCAAGCTATTTTTGAATCCTAGTGCAATGCAGGGATCGGGTCTGTGCTATCTGACAGAATAGTAGGGGTCTGGATAGATTCAGTCCCTCCTGTGGGTTACAGCTCCCAGAAATGGTAGGCAACCCTGCAGATGTTTTTTGTTTGGCTGAGAGCTTCCTTGAATCTACACCAGCATATTCTGACAATCAGGGAGCATGGGAACTGTAGTTTAAAACATGTGGAAAGCCCCAGATGGCTACATCATATGCTACACATTTTTGGGCCCTGATGAAGAATCTGACACATGCTACTTTCACTTTCATCGTGATAGGCAGGATATCAGCAAAGAGCAAATAACTCTCTCTATATGTTGTTGCTGTTGGACTGCAAATCCTATCAGTCATAAAAACATAACCAATTGTAAGGGATGCTGATAGCTGCAGTTCTGCAAGATTGGCAGGGCTGTATTGATTCCCACCTGCAATTGATTCCTACCTGCTTTGAATGCGATTTCCTGCTATTTGGCAGGGGGTTGGACTGGATGGTCCATGAGGTCTCCTCCAACTCTACTATTCTATGATTCTATTTAAATTGACTAAATAATATAAATATAAGTAATATCACTCCCACTGCCCAATCAGGAGAGAAAGTCTGCCAGCTTTCCCTGCTCTCTCACAAGATCCAATCACTGCTTCCAAACTATTAAACTATAAAAAATAGGCATGAAGTAAGAAGAAAAAAACATAACATAGGACCAAAAAAATCTGTTACCAAACACCAAGTGCCAAGGTTGTAACGAATATATTTTGCTACAAAAATAAATACAAGTAGGCAACAAAGAAACCACATTCCTCATCGATAAAGCCTTAGTTTGCGTAAATGATGCAAATTTCAGCAGTTTTGGTAAAGATTGTCCCTTGCTACATTATTATTCTATTTTGGCGGTGATTATAGAAAGCCTAGATTCGCCACCTAGAACTGCTTGTCATTGAAAATCCTGCTTGACCTTCTTACCCCTATTAGCTTATAGAATTTCAAGTCTAGAAACTTGAAGAGCGTTGCTCCAAATATCACCCCCTGAAGTGTACAAAGCAGTCACTGAACATGCATGGCTCGGAAAGCAATGATACTGCAACAGCGGAAAAAGGGAGAAGAAAAATAAAGGCAAGGGTCAATATGGATATTTTTGTATAAAGAAGCAATAGCAAATTTAAAAAAAAAGTATGACTTTACTCCAAATACTTTTCTTTAAAAAATAAACCAACAAGCACATGCACATACATGTAACTCCCCAAATCTAGATGCATTCAACTTCACATTAAAGCATGGGGAACTACATGAGAATAATATCCAAACAAATGTCATTCTGCTTGAGTATGGCTAGGAAGCAAGGACTGAGATCTAGGTTGTAATTCTATCCTTGACACACAGGGATCACAGAGACATCAATTTCCTTTAATCTCAGCCATCTGAACAAAATGATCTTCCTCACAGGGAAGCTGTGAATGCAACAAGAATCAAAGTCCCTTGGATACTTTACAGTCCCTGTATAAACAATGGAACTGATATGGAATAAAAAGAATCTGCTTTAAAAAAAGAGGCAACTCTGATGAATGGGTCAATCTGGAAGAGTCAAGGAATGGCTTCACTGCTCTTACTTACTGATGTTCACCTTATACCCAAGTAGCAAAAGACATTATTAAAAAGCATTCATGCTGCTTTCGATATAGGTTGTCCACATTCACTGATTTATAGAAGGGGTTAGAACAAAACCAATTTGTTTTCCCAAGAGAGAAATAACTGAAAAGAGCACACAGGCATCTCAGTTAGGGGTAACACCCCTTAATAAAGCAATCTGCTCTTTGTCCTCATTAAAAAGTGCTGCTTTAGAAGAGTTACTAACATCAATTATAAAGCCCCTTCCACATAGCTGAATAAAACCCCACATTTTCTGCTCTGAACTGGGGGCCCTTCCACACAGCCCTATATCCCAGAATATCAAGGCAGAAAATCCCTGCCTTGTGGACTCAGATAACCCAGTTCAAAGAAGATATTGTGGGATTTCCTGCTTTGATATTCTGGGTTATATGGCTGTGTGGAAGGGCCCTCACTCACTACTCTAGTTGTGATCCTCTCTAGGGGCCCTTCTACACAGCCATATAACTCAGAATATCAAGGCAGATAATCCACAATATCTGCTTTGAATTGGAATATATGGCAGTGTGGATTCAGATAACCCAGTTCAAAGCAGATATTGTGGGATTTTCTGCCTTGATATTCTGGGTTATATGGCTGCGTGGAAGGGCCCTAAGGGGAAAGGTGCTGCCACCAAGGCGACAACACAGTGTATTTCATGCTTTTACAAACCAATCTGAAATCAAATCTGGAAAAAAGGTGGGGAAAAACATACTTGTTCTGTAATGATTTGAGAGGAACAAGAAAAAGTCAAATATCTAGGCAACAATGTGAGTTATTTTTTTTTCTTAAAGGAATTTTCCAGACCTGTTAAAGGCCATCATGCCTGAACTGACACAGAAGGGACCTGAAACTTTTAGAGAAGGAAAAAAAAAGATAGGGAGCAATTTTTGAAAGAGTAAGTATCTTGCGGAAGACTAAACCAGACAACACAGGGAAAGGCCAGGAACAATCTTGATGCTTTTCAGAGAGAACATTTCACAAACATTATCAGTTGTTTTTTCCAAAAAGAACAACGTCCTATAACAATAATTTTCATAGGAAATCTTCCTGAAATGTGCAGGAACAGAGTAAGACATGCTGTCAAAGGCTGCAGCAAGATTTAATGTTGCCAGCAGAAAAAGTAATACCAAAGGTTTTTATGAATGTCAATAGCTTGCACAGCAAAGGACTCTCTCATTTATTTCACCACTGTCAATGGCTGGTACATCGCACTGAAATATGATGCAAAAAGCATAATTCCCTGATTTAAAATCCAAGAAATCTAGGAGAAAAATAAAGTGCTCATGTTCTCTCTTCCGTCATCATTATGTAGATTACTAAATTAGGTATCACCCTGAGCATACAGCTATTTCTCCCCCACAAAATATATCACCTTGTAGGTGTAATCTTCCCTCTTTCTGTATAATGTCCATAGAACTCACTCTAAAGCATGATGTCATCACTTCCCACCACTGGCTGCCAGTGATTGGAGAAGGGGCAGGGAAGGGCAGAACACTGTGATGACAGAACATAGGTAAGTTCTTCCAGATATTATGGGGTGGAGTGAGTAGAGGCAGGGCACAGAGGAACAGTTGATGCAGTAAGAACAAGGATTGTGTTAGGGAATGTCCAAATTGACTCTACTTTTTACAGCGGACATATAAAGTAAAACAGGGACAAATGTGAGTATAAGGAGATACCCATATTATGGGTTCCTCTCTTTACATCCAATTTTTAGATGGTATGTTTCAAGGAAGAATAAAAGAAGAATGTGGTCATGTTGCCAAACCATCTTTTGTGAGAGGGTCCAAATTAATGATTGTTGTCAAAATAATCTTACAGTATATTTTCAGTTAACAGGCCCCCATGGGGATTGGTAGACTCTGCATAAATGTAGTTTCTGGTTGCTTGAGAATAACTATTAAAATAGGCCTAATACTGTACCCCATACTATACCTCACCAAAAATACTCTAATGACATGATATTGACTTAAAGAAATTAAAAGCAAATTAATGCAAATAAAGACAATTTAATGTAACTGTAAAAACTGATTTTACTGTGTAATAAATTTTTTATGTTTTATTTTATTTAAAGGAAGAGAATTCAGAGATAGCTACTGCAGTTACACAGAAAACATGGTATCACTTTCTATATTTAAAAAAAATTAAGGGATAGGTCTGGAGCAAGGTGGCAGTTATGGAGGCATTTCTCAAGAAATGTACAACTGACACTGGTTTTAGGAGCATTCAACTGCTACTTTTCCTTTCCCTACACCTTCCTTCAATTCTCACCCACAAATGAAAAATACTTGCAGTTTCTCTTCCTCACCCTGTGCTCTTCTTGTAAGATCAGGTGGAATCCAGACACAAAACACTATCCCCTAAACATATACATTTATAGAAACATAGCTCCAATATATGTGTGTGTGTTTTTCTTCAATTCTAAGATGCCATTAAGTGTACGATAAACAGTAATTTCAGTAATACCACCAACTGAGAAATATCTAAGACAGAACTAAGATTCTAAGGTGCACTCTATTTTTAGAGATGTTTCTATGGGGGGGGGGGGGGGGAGTGTCTTGGAATCAAATGAATAATTTCTCTCTCTCTCTCTCTCTCTCTCTCCCCCCCCCCCCAATATATATATATATGGACGGATGGCAGGCAGGGAATTGGACTAATAATTGGACTAATAGCTAAAACATTTTGCCAGCTCCTGCTATTTCCCTTCCTCACCTTTCTCTCAAGATTAGGTGGAATGGAGGTATAAAACAACTGCCTCCATTTATACATCTATGAGAACATAGCTCATATAGCTATATTTGTATGTATGTATCTCCATCCATGTCATTCTCCCTACAACTTGCAAGGTCAGGTGGAATGCAGGCACAAAACAATCCCCACAATACATCTTTGGGAACATGGCTTGACTATATATGTAGGATTACACACACGTACATATGCACACTCCCAACATGCATCCAGTTCTCAGCCACAAAATGATCACTGCTCTTCCTAACATTACAGCTGGAAAATTCTTGCGGTTTCTCTTCCCACAAAACAAGACCCCCTATGGAAGAATATCCCCAAGGCTTACATATATCCGTATATATGCCTCCCTCCCCTCAGCCTGCAAGACCAAGTGGAATGCAGGCACAAGGCGACCCCCACAATACATGTATGGGAACATGGCTTGACTATATATATATGTTTACACACACCTCCCAAGCTGCATCCAGTTCTTACCCACAAAATAATCATTGCTCTTCATAACACTACAGCTGGAAAAATCTTGCTGTTTTTCTTCCCCTAAAAACAACACCCCCACCTATGGAAACATGCCCCCAATGCTTACATATACAGTAGAATCTCACTTATCCAAGCCTTGCTTATCTAAGTTTCTGGACTATCCAAGCCATTTTTGTAGTCAATGTTTTCAATATATCGTGATATTTTGGTGCTAAATTAGTAAATACAGTAATTACAACATAACATTACTGCGTATTGAACTGCTTTTTCTGTCAAATCTGTTGTAAAACATGATGTTTTGGTGCTTAACATGTAAAATTATAACCTAATTTGATGTTTAATAGGCTTTTCCTTAATCCCTCCTTATTATCCAAGATATTCGCTTATCCAAGCTTCTGCCGGCCAGTTTAGCTTGGATAAGTGAGACTCTACTGTACCTGTATACGTGCCTCCCTCCCCACAGCTTGCAAGATCAGGTGGAATGCAGGCACAAGGCGACCCACCACAATACATCTATGGGAACATGGCTTGACTATATATGTATGTTTACACACACCTCCCAACCTGCATCCAGTTCTTACCCACAAAATGATCATTGCTCTTCCTAACACTGCAGCTGGAAAACTCTTGCAGCTTCTCTTCCCCAAAAACAACACCCACACCTATGGAAACATGCCTCCAATGCTTACATATATATACCTGTATACGTGCCTCCCTCCCCACAGCTTGCAAGATCAGGTGGAATGCAGGCACAAGGCGACCCCCACAATAGATCTATGGGACCTTGGCCCCAATGTCTCCACAGGCACATCTACCTCATCACGCCCCAGCCACGGCCTCAGTGCTGACAGGCCCGGTCCCGGCGCAGGCTCCCCTCCATCGGGCCCCCATGCTGCCAGTGGCAGGGCCCCCTCCCCTCGATTCCCAGCGGCAACAACCTGCTTGACACATCTCTCTCTCCGCGAAGAGTCCCTTGTCTTCTTACGTCCAGGCGGCCTTCGGGGGCCGGGCCTCCCCTCCAGAGCCCTCTGGGCCCCCCGTCTCCTCGGGGGGGCGAAGCGGAGCCATCCTTTCGCCGTGGCCCCCCTGGATCCGGCTGACACGGCCCCTCCCCTCCTTCCCTTCCCCTCCCCCTCCCCTCCAGGGGTTAAAACATGAGAAACACACACAGAGGCAGCCCCGTACGCCCGCCAATGTCTTCCCCCTGGAAACCGCGGCTGGGAAACTTTGGTTCCGCGCGGGCCCCTCAGCTGCTCTCTGCTGCTGCTGCTCTTTTCTCCTCTCCCTCATCACCCCACCCAAAGGTGATACCCCCCTGCTTAAAAAAATAAAAACACTACAGTTCATCTGCTCAGAGGCTATATATACCCCGACTATGAATGGGTCTGTTTATTTTCATTGTAGGAATAATCCTCCTTTGCCCCCTCCCAAGCCCAAGGTGACAGAATGTAGGGGAGAATATCCAAGAAAGCAAAACAACAAAGGAGATGATGGGAAAGAAGGGGGAGGGGGCGAGCAAGGGAAATACAATAGCTCATCTAGATATATTTTAATGGGGAGGGGAAAGGTGTAGATCTCAACAGATATGCATCTGTTTATATGCAATCCGTTTGATGGCTGAACCACCCCCCCTCCTCCCTGCATCTGAGTTGTTGTGATGTTTTCACATGCTGTGTGCATCCACACAGTCCACACTCTATGTGTATTGAATGCAGGAAGGAGGGTGGGTGGGGAGGGGGCAGTTTGCGTAGCATTTCTGTCCCTCCTCCTCTTCAAAACATCACTGGGCTCAAGGCAAGGTGACGAGGGAGAAGGCTAATTTAATTTTGAATTGAAAGCTTAGGGTTGTGGGAAATGGGATAAAGAGTTTGCTTTTGGAAGGAGAGAGAGAGACCAACATTTTTAATCCCTCTATTTATTTTTTTCAAAGGGGGGAGGGGGGGGGGAGAAAGAGAACAGGGCAGTGGCTTACCTTTGGGAAGCGCATCCAGGCACCAAAGATTCCTCCTCATCCATCAGAAGCCTCCAAAAGAGAAAAGATGCTGTACGTCTTACAATCGCCACACTCACACACTCTCTCACGTATACAGACATGCATATATCCCAGGCAGGCACTAGCGGAAAAGGTGGCCAAGGATGGGAGGAGATTGGAGATGTGGAATACAACCCCCCCCCCCCACATCACCTCCACCCCACTTTAAAAATCCATGAAAGGTTTGGGAGGAGGGAGAGGAGAAGAGAGGGGGGTCACTCACCTGCTGTGTGGCCATGGTGTGGATGGCGATTCTAAGGCTGGATTTGTTGTCATGATGGGGAGGGGGGCTTGTGGAAGAGATCCTGCCAGTTGCTGAAGGATTTGTGTATGCGCCTCTCTCTCCCAATCTCTCTCTCCTTCTCAGTCCCCCCCCACAAAACCAAAGTGGGGGGGAGGAGAGAAGAAGAGGAGGATGAGAGGCTAGACGATCTCTTACAGATGCATAGCAGCAGTTTCCCCCCACAACACACACACACCTCAGCCCCTCTCCTGCTGTACCCTCCACTGTTCCCTTCCTTGCCCTTGGGAGAAAACAAGGGGGGTGATGTGCGAGAAGGCACCCTCCCTCCCCTTTTCAGCTCCACAGGACATTAAAACACACAGAGAGAGACACACAGAAGGGCAATCTGGACCCCCACATCTACTCAGGGTCCTCTAAATTTGGGGAAAGAGCTTTGGTATTGCCTGCACGCAAACTCCAGACCCCCTCCCCAAAACCCTCCTTGCTTCCTCCTGACTCCTCCTCCTCTGCTGCCCACCACTGAGGTTTGCCTCAGTTGCCCAAACACCCACCCTCCCCTTTTTTCAAATGCAGGCAGACCACTCCCCTCTGGAAGCCCACTCCTTGAGCTTAAGAGAAGGTGGAAGAAGAAGTGGGGAGAAAAGGAAGAAGGGGGGGGGGGGCTTGCCCTCTTCTTGGCTGGAAGGAAGTGGTGGTGGTGGTAGTAGTGGTGGGAGGGGGCTTCCCTTCTGCTTAGCTTGTTACTCAAAACTCACTTTGCAGCAGGCAGGGTGGTGGGCTTGATCCTGGAACACATGCAGCCCCCAAGTATACCTATATTTTAAATGACTTTGTTTTTTGTTTTAGCAAAACAGGAATATACCTTGCTTTGGACCCAAACTAAAGCTCACAATCTTCCAAACTGTCCTAGCTTTCCTGAAACAACGAAAGGGGAGGTAGTCCCCTTACGACCTGAAACCTTGCCTGTTCAATGAGGGGGGAGGTGTCCCCTAAATCCACTCCTTGGGCTTAGAGGAAGTGGGATCAGAAGGGAGAGAAGGAAGACTCCCCTTCTTCTTGGGCTTCGGGCTCAAAACTCCATCTCCATTCGTTCTGCAGCAGGAAAGGCGGTGGGCTTGATCCTGCAAAACATGCCCTCCAATAATATATAAGATTAAGTGTTGGTTTCAGGACAGCAAGGATGTCTCTGGCTTTGGTTATAAAGAGCCCACTCTCCTTTACTAGTAGTCTTTCAACCTTCCCTGCTTTTCCAAAGCAATAAAGGGGGTGATATTTAGCCTACAATCCTCAAAACTTGTCTGTTTAATGGGGTGGGGGGGCCTTTAAGCCCTCCCCAATTGCAAAGAGGGGGTGCCTGGTGCCCCCCTCCTGTCCCTCTCTTCAAGGGGGCTCTGAGCTGCCCAGCAGTCTCTCCCCCCACATAAGGAGGCCCTTCAAGCCCACCCCCCTCCCTTCAAACGCTCAGATATAGCAATGGGGTCGGCTGCCTCTTCCCCCTGTGCCTCATAGAGAGGGGGGCTAGGCCTCAGGCTCCTGGCTGAGAGAAGAGCAAGGCTCCCGGCCTCGTTCATCCTCTCCTCTCCCCCTCCTTCCTCCCCACAGTCATTCACTCGCACATACTGATACACCTCGCTCACACAGAGATGCACACAGCCACACAAAAACTCATAATGGCGGCCCCGGGAAGCCCAGCAAGGAACGCTCGCCGCGCGGGGGCTGATGGGGGTCGTAGTTTTCTCCACCCCTCGGGACGCATTCGGCTCTGCGGCGCGAGGGAGGGGCCCGGACTACAAACCAAGATGGCGGACAAGGCCTCGGCGCGGTGCCGTCTGGGAATGGTAGTTTTGATGCCCCGCTTTGTACCTTAGGCCCTGTTGGTCGCTACGGCGAAACAAGAGATGTTTGGACTACAACTCAAATGGCGGATAGGGCGGCTGAGGAAGAGGGATTTGGCTCCGCCCCAGACTAGGCCACTCATAGAGGCCGCTAAGCAGCACGGGGAAGAGAGTCCTCTCCTGGAGGCTGATTTCCCTCAACAAGGAGAACAAGGACTACGACCAAGATGGCAGAGGGCGAGGGAATTTCTCCAAGAATGGAAAATGCTGCATGGGCACTGTGAACCTCTGAGCATGTGCAGAGTTCGTTTACTTTCGAAAGGGATTTTTATCCGCAACCCCCACTTTCAAAATCAGAATACAGCTAGCTCAGGCATGGACAAACTCGTGGCCTCCAGGTGTTTTGGACTTCAACTCCCACAATTCCCATTAGCCTCAGGCCCCTTCTTTCCCCCCCTCAGCCGCTTAGAACAAAGGGAGACCAAAAGCAATGGCCACATAGGTGAGCAAGCCAACAAAGGTTCACTCTTCCTGATCTCACACTGGGCCAAGAGGAACCTCAATTTGTGGGTTGCTGTGCATTTTCCGGGCTGTATGGCCATGTTCCAGAAGCATTCTCTCCTGACGTTTTGGCCACATCTATGGCAGGCATTCTCTGAGGTTGGCTATACTGGAAAACTATGAAAAGGAGGTTTATATATCTGTGGAAGGTCCAGGGTGGGAGAAAGGACTCTTGTCTGTTGGGGACCAGTGTGAATGTTGTAATTGATCACCTTGATTAGCATTAGAAGGACAAGAGGGATCCTCTCACCTCTGCAGGAGTCTACCGTATACCATGCAGCTGTGGACAAGTCTACATAGGGACCACCAAACGCAGCAGCATTGCCCAGACACGAATCAAGGAACATGAGAGGCACTGCAGACTAACTGAACCAGAGACGTCAGCCATAGCAGAGCACATGAGGAACCAACCTGGACACAGTATATTATTTGAGAACACTGAAATGCTGGACCACTCTAGCAATTATCATGTCAGACTACACAGAGAAACCATTGAAATCCACAAGCATGTAGGCAATTTCAACAGAAAGGAGGAAACCATGAAAATGAACAAAATCTGGCTACCAGTAATAAAAAAACCCCTCTAAAATCAGAACAGTAAATAAAGAACGACACTCTGAAAACAGAGGAATTACAGACATGAATCAATCGGGACAGCTAACACCTCCGAACAAAGGATTTTTCCCAGGCAGGAATGAAGCTTGCAAGGCCATTAATGCTAATCAAGGTGATTAATTGCAACATTCACACTGGCCTCCAACAGACAAGAGTCTTTTCTCCCATCCTGAACCTTCCACAGATATATAAATCTCATTTGCTTAGCTGTCCAATATACCTCACAACCTCTAAGGATGCCTTGGACCGCAAGAAGATCCAACCAGTCCATCCTCCAGGAAATAATGCCCGGCTGCTCACTGGAGGGAAGGATACTAGAGGCAAAGATGAAGTATTTTGGCCACATCATGAGAAGACAGGAAAGCTTGGAAAAGATCATGATGCTGGGGAAAATGGAAGGAAAAAGGAAGAGAGGCTGACCAAGGGCAAGATGGATGGACGGTATCCTTGAAGTGACTGGCTTGACCTTGAAGGAACTGGGGGCGGTGACGGCCGACAGGGAGCTCTGGCGTGGACTGGTCCATGAGGTCATCAAGAGTTGGAAACAACCATGTGATTGAGCAGCAGCAGGACTGGATGGCCTACGGGATCTCTTCCAACTCTATGATTTTATTATTCTATGATCTGTGGCAAGCAGTATGGCGGCAGCTCCTACCTTACTGTCCACCAGCGGACCCATACAGGCGCCTGCCCCTACCCCTGTGCCCACTGCAGCGAATGTCCTCCAGTCTTTTCCACCATCAGCGAGTCCATGGGGACTCAGCCCCTGCTCTTGGAGAAAAGCCATGGCCACGAGGGATCTGGTTGGCATTTTCTCGCTTGCAAGGCGATAAGGACAGTGATTCGAAACATATCCTTTCCCCCTAGAGGATGCTGACATAACTAGGATCTTCCCTCACATCATCCATTTTGCCCCCTGTGGCTCACATTGACCCACATTCCATGAGGATTATGGGGTGGCAATTGGGATGGAATAAAAGAAAAGGCAATGGGGAGGAAGAGGGGCAATGAAATGGTCAGTCACCATTTGTCAGAAGGGGATTGATGAATGTCCAAATCATGAATTGCTACTGTAATTGTTACTAAAGAGACATGTGGCTTACTCAAGTGGGCAAATAACTAATATTTTTATAAGAATGTAGTGAGGTTTATTCATTGCTGTGCCAATTCATTAAAAAGTATAAGATGGGTATCGGGAAAGTACAACCTGATTCCCATTTCTTCTTTACCCAAATCTGCCTGATATATTGTCAAAGGTCACAGAACTTCCCTTCTCCATTTTATTTTTTTCTGTGCAATTTTAAGGCATTGTTTTTGCCTCCAAATCTCCTGCCGTGTTTCCCCAAAAATAAGACAGTGTCTTATATTAATTTTTGCTCCCAAAGATGCACTAGGTCTTATTTTCATGGGATGTCTTATTTTTCCATGAAGAAGAATTCACATTTACTGTTGAACCAAAAAAATGAACATTTATTATATACTGTACAGTAGTTGTCATCACAGACCAGCATAACCAGACAAACTGTGAGTCCTATCAAGAATTTCTTGTTACTACCATTATTTCCATGTACAACACTCTATGGTACGTATATTTACCGATCCTGCATGTTCTGGTGTTCTGTTCGGCGGGCATGCTTCCAAACAAAACCTTTGCTAGGTCTTACATTTGGGGGAGGCCTTATATTTAGTAATTCGGCAAAACATCTACTAGGTCTTATTTTCTGGGGATGTCTATTTTAGGGGAAACAGGGTATATATGTCCAGGCTGCCCACAAATACAATGCTCCATATTCTTTCCCCTTCGACCATCTTCCAAATTCTCTCGGCTGCAGAAATGGAAGTGTTGTGAAGTCGATTCAAGGAATGGGTGACATTCTGAAATGACTTGGGAGAAGTTGGCTTCCACCTCCTGCACAATTCCAACTGGTATATTAATTTCAACACTGGTTTATCAGAGATAATTCAGATTCTGGGATGGAATAATATGGGAGAATGGTATTCAAGGGTATTGTTTACTAGGGCATCATGGATTTGGTCATCCTGGATGATTATTTGATGATGTAAGAGTTGAACTGTTTACTGGTCTAATTCAGGGAATGATAATTTGGTATCTCAACCAACAAGGGAACTAGGTTGAGAGAGCAGTTTATTATTGAGTTATTGGGATTAACTGTTCCTTAGAGAAGAAATTAGATCCTAGGAAGGTTGCTTAGATTACGGTTGGCAAGAGAAAGAACATTGCGTTGGTATCTAGGTAACCAAGATAGCAGAAGCTTTAGTAAATCTTTGGCTGTCAAAAAAAGCTGGTGAGTGGAATGGCAGGCCTTAGCTCCATCTTTGTATGAAGTAGCAATCTCTCGGTTTACTGAAAAATGAGTGTTTTACCCATGTGCTGAGCCCTTAGCGGTACTCATTATCCAAAGCCATGGTATTTGTAGTTGATGGAAGTTGTAGCCCAACATGTCTGAAGAGTGCTAGGTTGGGGAAGGTCTAGTTTTCACCCCAGGTGTGACCAGATCAAAGTTGTTTTTGGATCAGCAGCCAATCTGTTTTTATTCTAAATGCAGAGGAAAAAATAGGACCACACTTACTTGAACCTTCCTCACATATTTTGTAGCAGAATTATTGTACTTGATTGTGGCTGTGGAGTAGCATGTGGGCCTGTCCAGTCAATGAATGTTTAGGCTTTTGGCCACTTTTCTTTTAGAAAGATATTCCACACTTCTGGTGCCAGGAAAGTTTCCTTCATCCCTCTGCCCTTCCCAAAAGAAGCTGGTGGAATTCTGCAGCTTTCCCATAACGTCAGTCCCTGGTTTCGCATCCACTTCTGACATCCTATTTTGGCTTCTGGGATGGGAAGAGGAGGTGGTGTGAACCCATGAAGCAACTCAGAATTTATAAAGAAGCAATTTGCTTGGAATGGAAAGCAAGGTGTCTGAAAATGTGAATGGGAGTTTAAACATCCTGATATATTTCAAAGAATTCAAGGTTCCAAAAAAGAAAATGGGTTCCCTGGAACTACAAAGACAAGTATCCACTATTACAGTAATACAGAAATCATTAAACCTAAATTTCGTTCGATACAACAGTGTGAAAACCGATGCAAAATGCGTTGTTAAACAATCAAACAAAGGACTGTTACATTCACAGTAGAAACAATATTTTTCTCTTGAAGGATGAATTTACTCCTCTTCTCTTAAACAATAAATGTTCTTTAGTTCTTTGATTGTTCCACATATACAAATTGAGTCCTCTTCTTATATATAATGATTGTTCTTGTTTCTTTATTATGGATAGTAGACTGCAAAATTCATCCTTCAATAGAAAAATATTGTTTCTACTGTGAATGTAACAGTCCTTTGATTGATTGTTTAACAACGCATTTTGCATCGATTTTCACACTGTTGTATTGAACTAAATTTAGGTTTAATGATTTCTGTATTACTGTAATAGTGGATACTTGTCTTTAAAGAATTCAAGGTTGTCAGAGTGAAACCTGGAGACGATTCCCCACCTTTATTGGTTATGTAGAAAATGGAGCTTTTTGTGTAGACAACTCAAAAGGCAACTATGTGAAGTGGAATGGACTTTAACCTCCAGGAGTTTGACCTTTTGAATACAGTGCAAGGATTTGTTGAGCGCCTTCAAGTTATTTCCAACTTATTGTGAACCTATAATGCAGTTTTCTTGGCAAAATTTGTTCAGAGTAGACCTGCCATTGTCTTCCTCTGAGGATGAGAGGATGTGACTTGCCCAAGTTGGCCATTTAGGTTTTATGGCAGACCAGGTAGTTGAACCCTGGTCTCCAGAATTGTGGATGTAAGGGTCTCCTACACTATTTATTATTATAAACATATCTGTATTTCCAAAACCAGAATTGATTTTTGGTCACTTTTAGTTGTATTTTAGTGGTTTTGGGACCTCCCAGAGTATTTTAGTGGCGGGAAATGTGCTCCTTCCCATTTCCCAACATCTGGTCTAAATCAATGCTGTAACTAGAAATGCATTATGTTGATTATTCTCCAATGTTAGTCAGCAAGGCTGATATGTCATAGGATGACCACAAGGTGGCAGCACCAGGCCATCCGTGAGAGATGTAATATCAATTTCTTCTGAAATAAATTGCATCTGGAATGGATAAAAAATAGGGGTGAGATTGCAGCAAAGATTGCATGCTATCTATAGAATTATCTTCCCTGGAGATATATGACAAAAGAATATTTGAAGAACTACAGTACATGGAAAAGTTGCTTGTTATTTCCAGCTTATTGTGACTTTAAGGCTAACCTATAATGCAGTTTTCTTGGCAAAATTTGTTCAGAGGGGGCTGCCATTGCCTTCCTCTGAGGACGAGAGAGTGTGACTTGTCCAAGTTGGCCATTTGGGCTCTATGGCACACCAAGTATTTGAAACCCGGTCTCCAGAATCGTAGCTGCAAGGATCTCCTACACTATTTACTGTTGTGTCTCCACCAGTAGGTTTGAATGGATAAAATGGAGTTGCTGAGAATCTGTGAATGCTGGGACATTTAAGCTGCATCTACACTGTAGAAGGAATGCAGTTTGACACTATTTTAGCTACCATGGCTCAATGATACAGAATCATGGGAGTTGCAGTTCTATAGACTCTTTAGCCTTCTTTGCCAAAGAGGGAATGCCTCACCAAATGACAACTTCCAGGATTTCATAGCATAATACCACGGCATATAAAGTGATGTCAAACTGCATTCATTCAACAGTTTAGATGTCCCCAAGGAGAAAGGTGGCAGCAATGGAGGCATGCATTACCTGCGGAGGAGGAAAAAAAGAATGAATAGGGCTGGGGAAAGTGGCATCATTCCAATGTACTTCAGCTCCATTCTTCAGGTTCACTCAGGCGTGGGAGAAACAATCCCACTGCATGAGAGGTTTGCTTGAGTTAATTCTCAGATTTCCAAATTCATCAATTCAAAAAGGAAACCAGTTCAAACTGAAGTGGATTTTAGCTTGTTTGCCCAACTCCTCTCGCTCCTGTTTGAATTTGAAACTGATGCTTGAGCATGCACACATATGTCTTCCCTGGAATTAATTTTAAGCCAGAACTTATCTGATATGTAAAGTAGCAGTTGAGTGATTTAGTATGCTGTATTCCTCCTTCAAATATACTCTACAATCCTTCAAATATACAAGGACTGGATGGCCTTTGGATTTCTTCCAACTCTATTAGTCTATGATTCTAAATCTAGAGGGCACTTCCAGACAGCGTCATAATCCGGAACAAAGAAGTGGGGCAAAAAATCACGGTACATGACAGAAAGTCCAAACACGGAGTTGTCAGCCCCGGTAAGTGCTCTCCTGACGTCCTGACACCTTCATTTGTAGCAGATTTTAGAAATTTGCAAGATGGCCGGAGGATATCTGGTGGATGTTTACTTTTACTTTTTAAAATTGATGCTCCGTGATGTGCTGGACCTCATTTGCACTGATGCGGATATCTAAATGTGCACACAAGCAGATCTCTTATTATCTCTCCTCACTTTCCTATAAATTCAAGCTCTGTCTGATTTCATAAACATCAGAACAAAGGAATGGTTGCAGAGAGTTCTCATTGTAATTGCTTTCCAGTTGTGCTTCCATTTAGCCATCTGTGTGTCTGTGGCTCAATTTGTTTACAGCCCTTATTAGCTGTTTTGGGCTTTTAAAATGCGGACATACACTGGAGTAGTCCACACCAGTGTTACCGGATGAAGTTACATGTTTTCCTTGACTGCAGGGATATACAGTCAAGCGAATGTGCACATTTTTTGGGGCAGAAATCAAGTTTTAAGCATACTTTTAAACAAGTTTTTCAGCTGTTAATGCGAATCAGTGCGCATTTTCCTTAAACGTCATTTAACCACTACCCTTTTTATCCCAGTTTCTGCCGCATTTTAGGGTTTGTGTAGAAGGACCCTGAGATGACTCAAGGCTGAAGCATCTTACTTTTGGACCCTTCTCCAACTTGGAAGCAAATGAGGATATTGATCAATTTCACACCAATGCAGTGTGAACAGAGTAGTCAATGTCCTCTGGATTTTAGTCTGAACTTTAAAGGAGCTCTCCAAAGAACAGTCAATATTCAGAAATTTGGGGAACTGAAGTCCCAACACACATATCCTTCAAAAATTCGCAAATGAGAACTGGGATTTTTTGTGGTAAAGCATCCTAAGCATATGGTCAAGTTGCTAATGTTTGTTAATAAGAAGGAATCACTCAAGAGAGATTGCGATAGTTCTGAATGATTCATTCCAGTCAAAGAGGGTAAAAAGTCTATTTTTAGCATACATAACATTCGTGCAAAGAAATTGGGACTCTCCCATGGTTTGTTTGTCTATTAAACCCAAAATATTTCCTGCTATTAAACAGTAATGGATTGTTCATAAAGGCTATCATTCTTGGCTGCCTCATTCACCAGAGTGGTTTTATTCAGAAAAGGATTTATTTATAGGCTTCCAGAGAAAATTTCAAATTAGCACCTCATCATATATTTCTTCAGTTCCGCAGCTTTCCCCAACATCATAGCACTTTCAAAATGTTTGGGATCGCAGCTCCCATCATTTGCAAGCCCACATAGCTAATTGATGGAGATGGTGGATAGACTCCGTCCGGGGGAAAATGACATTGCAACAACTCCAGAAGCTGAATCCTTAGTGCAACTATCCCAATGCCGACAATAAAATTTTATGATAAAGAATAAATGGCTTTCACGTCTGCCATGACCTCACAGCTAGTCTCAGTGGTTGTGATGGTCTGGTCTTATTGCTTGTTCGGCTTCCATGTTGGTATGTCACATCAGAGGGATGACCAAGACATTTTGCTGCCTGGATCTAAGGGTACGATATCACTCCTTGCTTACCTTGGCATTACTTAGGGAGCTGGGTATATTTGCTTTGGATTATGATGATGATAGAATAAGGAATTGAGGTCCCTTCTACATTGCCATATACAGTTCAGATAATCTGCTTTGAATTGGATAGTATGGCAGTGTAGACGCATATAATCCAGTTCAAAGCAGATAATGTATATTATCTGCTTTGATAATCTGGATAATATGGCAGTGTAGAAGGGGCCTAAGAAATGATGATACCCATCCTTAAATATTTGAAAGGATGTCATGCAGCCTTAGGCCCTTCTACACGGCCATCGTCGTCTCACTTGTTCAGTCATTTTTGACTCTTCGTGACCTCATGGACCAGTCCACACCAGAGCTCCCTGTCGGCCGTTGTCGCCCCCAGTTCCTTCAAGGACGAGCCAGTCACTTCAAGGATACCATCCATCCATCTCACCCTTGGTTGGCCTCTCTTCCTTTTTCCTTCCATTTTCCCCAGCATCGTGATCTTTTCCAAGCTTTCCTGTCTCCTCATGATGTGGCCAACATACTTCAGCTTTGCCTCTAATATTCTTCCCTCCAGTGAGCAGCCGGGCATTATTTCCTGGAGGATGGACTGGCTTCTTGTGGTCCAAGGCACTCTCAGGATTTTCCTCCAGCACCAGAGTTCAAAAGCGTCTATCTTCCTTCGCTCAGCCTTCCTTATCGTCCAGCTCTCGCATCCATAGGTTACTGTGGGGAATACCATTGCTTTGACTATGCGGACCTTCGTTGCCAGTGTGATGTTTGTCAAGGTTGGCCATTGCTCTCCTCCCAAGAAGTAGACGTCTTCTGATTTCCTGGCTGCAGTCTGCATCTGCAGTGATCTTCGCGCCTAGAAATATAAAGTCTGTCACTTCCTCCACATTTTCTCCCTCTATTTGCCATGATCTTGGTTTTCTTGATGTTTAACTGCAGCCAGGCTTTTGCACTTTCTTCTTTCACCTTGGTGATAAGGCTCCTCAGCTCTTCCTCACTTTCAGCCATCAGAGTGGTATCATCTGCATACCTAAGGTTGTTAATGTTTCTTCCAGAAATTTTAACTCCAGCCTTGGACTCGTCAAGCCCCTCACATCGCATGATGTGCTCTGCGTACAAGTTGAATAGGTAGGGCGAACCAGTCTGTTGTTCCATGGTCTGTTCTTACTGTGGCTACTTGGTCTTTATACAGATTTCTCAGGAGACAGACAGGGTGACTTGGTATCCCCATACCACCAAGAACATGCCATAGTTTGTTATGATCCACACAGTCGAAGGTTTTAGAATAGTCAATAAAGCAGAACTAGATGTTTTTCTGAAACTCCCTGGCTTCCTCCATTATCCAGCGGATATTGGCAATTTGGTCTCTTGTTCCTCTTCCTTTTCTAAACCCAGCTTGGACATTTGGCAACTCTCGCTATGTATTGCTGGAGTCTGCCTTGCAGGATCTTGAGCATTACCTTTCTGGCATGGGTGTGCTTTGTTTGCAAATGATTACCAAGCACCTTTTACTATGAATGAAAGCCTATCTTTTCTTCATCTAACCCTAATGCACATTAGGGATGAATCCTTTCTTTTATGGCCCCTTCTACACTGCCATATAATGCAAATTATCAAAGAAGAGCATCCAAATTATCTGCTTTGAATTGGATTATATGGGTCTACACTGCTGTGAAATCCAGTTCAAAATAGATAATCTAGATTTTATATAATAATAATAATAATAATAATAATAATAATAATAATAATAATAATATCCCCCCATAGGTGCCACCTTGTCGTGGTGTAAAGACTCTGGCATAAACCAGTACAGGTGGTCCCAGTGGTAATTGGTGCACTGGGTGCCATGCCAAAAGATCTCAGCTGACATTTAAAAACAATAAACATTGACAAAATTACAATCTGTCAACTGCAAAAGGCCACCTTACTGGGATCTGCACGCATCATCTGAAAATACATCACACAGTCCTAAACCCTTGGGAAGTGTTCGACTTGTGATTTTGCGATACGAAATCCAGGATATAGATCTCATTTGCTGTGTCATACTGTGTCTTTGTGTCAATAATAATAATACTTTATTTATATCCCACCATCATCTCCCAAAAGCATGTAATAGTGCAGTAAAATACACAAGATACAGTAAAACAACAGCAGTGACAATTTACATAAAACAAATATACATAAAATAGCATATAAAACCCCTGCTAAATTAAATAAGATACTCAATACAACGCAGCCTTGACTGCAGATTTAAAATAGCCTGTATCAATATCAGTCATATAAGTGCCAGTCTCAAGTTTTAATATTTGAAGTTTTAATCATGTTCTAAGGTCTATTTGAAACTTGTCGGCAGCCAATGGAGCTGCTTTAATAGGGGTGTCGTACACTCCCTACAGCTAGCCCCAGTTAGTAATCTGGCTGCCGACCTTTGCACTAACTGTAGCTTCTGAGCCATCTTCAAAGGCAGCCCCATGTAGAGTGCATTGTAGTAATCCATTCTAGATGTAACTAAGGTGTGGACCACTGTGGCCTAGTCAGGCTTTTTGTGGTATAGTTGCAGCTGGCACACAAGTTTTAACTGTGTGAAAGCCCTCCCAGCTACCGTCAACACCTGAGCTTCAAGTGTGAGTGCTGATTCCAGGAGAACCCCCAGACTGTGGACCTATGTCCTCAGGGGTAGCACAAGTTGCCACCCTATACCTCTATTGGCCTCGCGACTGACCAGGAGGACATCTGTCTTGTCTGGAGTAAGCCTCAGCTTGTTGGCCTTCATCCAGTCCATCACAGCTGCCAGGCAGCGGTCTAGGAACCAGGGAGCTTCCTTGGAGTGAGGTGGAAAAGAGTAGTAGAGTTGTGTGTCAACTGCATAGAGATGACACCCAACTCCAAAACTCCAGATCACCTCACCCAGCGGTTTCATGTAAATTTTGAAAAGCATGGAGAAAAGAATAGAACCTTGGAAGACCCCACAGGTCAATAGCCAGGGGTCCGAGCAGGTGTCCCCAAGCATCACCTTCTGGGTACGATCCTCCAGAAAGGAATGGAGCTACTGCAAGGCAGTGCCCCAAGACCCATTCTTGGGGAGCCAATGCAGAAGGATACCATGGTCGATCCAGGAGAACCAGCAGGGACAAACTCCCCCTGTCTAGTTCTGTGTTGAGGTCATCCACCAAGGCGACCAAAGCTGTCTCCGTTCCGTGACCAGGCCTAAAACCAGACTCTGAAGGATCAAGATAATCGGCTTCATCCAAGAAACCCTGGAGCTGAGACGCCACCACTCGCTCCAGAACCTTGCCCAAAAAAGGGAGATTAGAAATGGGCCGGTAATTATTTAATACTGAGGAGTCAAGAGACGGTTTCTTTAAAACTGTGCTTACAATTGCTCTTTTGAAACTAGATGGTAATTGTCCCTGCTCCATCGAGGCGTTGATAATCCTCGTAAATCACTCAGCCAATCCCCCACTGGGAGGTTTGATAAACCAGAAAGGGCAAGTGTAGAAGGGACTTGTGAATGTGTCAGTGTAGAAGGGGCTTGTGGGGCTTTATGGTGGAAGCTTTTAAGCAGAGGCTGGATGGTCATCTGTCAGGGGTGCTTTGATTATGCTTTTATGGCAGAAAGGGGTTGGACTAGATGTCCCATGGTGTCTCTTTCAACTCTATTATTCTGTGATTCAACATCATGATGTGACCAAAGTATGACAGTCTCAGCTTAGGTATCTTGGCTTCTAGAAAGAGTTTGTGCTTAATTTACTCTAGGACCCATTTATTTGCATTTTTAGCAATCTGTAGAAAACTTATCTACCATTTTCTTCCTATCGGCTTTCTTCACTTTCCAGTTTTCCCAGTCATACCTAGAAATGGGAAATATGATGCCATGGAGAATCCTAATTTTAGTATTCAGTGAAGTATCATGATATTCCAGGATCTCATTGAGGTCCTTCAAAGCTGTTCTTTCATCTACACTATAAAATTAATGCAGTTTGACATCACTTTAACTCTTTTGGCTTAATGCTATGGACTCCTTGGGTCTGTAGTTTGGTGATGCAACAGCACTCTTTGGCAGAGAAGGATAATGACTTTGTAAAACCACAGCTGTCAGGATTCCATAGCATTGAGCCATGACTGTGGCCCCTTCTGCACTGCCACATAATTCAGTTCAAAGCAGATAATCTGGATTTTATATGGCAGTGTAGAAGATGCCAGTAAAAGTAGTGTCAAGCTGCATCATTCTACACTATAGATGTACCCCTAATTTGGGGAGGGACCAACCTCTTGCCAGGTAGGGATACAGGACGAAAGCACTTCTGTTGTATGACCTCCAATGATGGAGACTTCAAGACGACACATTCCACTGTTCTTACAAGCCCCATCCACAGTGCTATATAAAATCCAGATGATCTGCTTTGAATTGGATTATATGGCAGACTCAGGCTGGATCTACACTGTCATATAATCCAGATTATCAAAGCAAATAGTTAAGATTATCTGTTTCGAACTCAATTATATGGCAATGTAGACTCATATAATTCAGTTCAAAGCAAATAATCTGGATTATCTACTTTGAAACTCTGTTTCCCCAAAAATAAGACCTACCCTGAAAATAATACTTATCATGATTTTTCAGCATTTCTGAGGATGTGTGAAATATAAGCCCTATTTAAAAAAACAAACAAAAAAAAGCCCTAGATATAGTTCATTTAAAAAGTCAATTCTATACTATAGATATACCCCTAATTTGGGTACATCTGAAAACAAGCCCTAACACATCTTTTGGAGCAAAGATTAATATAAGATCCTGCCTTATTTTTTGGGAAATCTGGATTATATGACAGTGTAGATCCAGCCACAGTGGAAAGATCTTTCTCATTTTAAGCGGAGTCTCTTTCTTGTGATGGCTGTGATCGTTGACGGACACAACTGCAACTGGTGTCATTGCAGCAAACATTGCCACAACCCACATCATCCTGTCAGACATTTCATGACTGTTGGTTTGCTTTGTCATGGTTTCTGTCTTTATCGCCATGGAAGAGAAGGGCAGAAACCAGTTCTGAACTTAGAAATATTCCAGGAAAATATTTATTTCCTCTTTTAAAAGAAAGTTTCGTAGTTTATCTTTCGTGCTATAAAAACACATCCTCCTTCCATTCGGGCTATGTGTATTGTTTCTTTTCCGACGGTCATGGCTTGACATCCTTCTTTATATGAGGCAGTAAAGAAAAGGAAGGACTGATGGACAGATATATTGGGCTCGCTACCTCATTTTCTAAGAACAACATGGAGCTCACTATCTGACCAGTTTCATTACTCACCGCCTTTTCCCTCTTGAATCTCAATCTTCCAGTTGCTGCAACTTCTGATATTTATCTTTACAGTGCTATTGCATATGCAGTATGTTTGTTTACCCAGAGTGGAAACCTAACGACCTCAATGGAACTTAAGTTATTGGATCATCACCCCTGACAATTGCTAGGCTGTTTGGGGCACATGGGAGCTGCAGTGCAATATCTGGAAGATCATAATTCACAGCCTCTTTAGGGTGCATCTACACCAGGCATGGTCAAACTTTGGCCCTCCAGGTATTTTGGACTCCAACTCCCACCATTCCTAACAGCCTCGGGCTCCTTCCTTTTCCCCCTGTCCAACCTGGCACACATACTCAACATGGCCAACTATGCATATAGGAGCACAGAGTTTTGGGGGTTAATTGACCTAGGATCTGGGAGTTGTAGTTCACCCTTATTCAGACAGCACTGAATCCAGCCAACTTCGGATCTGGACTAAGCATGGCACACACACATAACATGTCCAACTGATCATACAAACTGCTTTGTGGGACGGGGGGGGGGGGGGTAATTAACCTAGGATCTGGGAGTTGTAGTTCACCCTTATCCAGAGAGCACTCAACCCAGCTGACTTCAGATCTGGACCAAACTTGGCACACACACCCAACATGGCCAGCTGTGCATACAGGCCACTTTGGGGGGGGGGGGGGGTGATTGATCTAGAATCTAGGAGTTGTAGTTCACCCTTATCCAGAGAGCACTCAACCCAGCTGACTTCAGATCTGGACCAAACTTGGCACACACACCCAACATGGCCAGCTGTGCATACAGGCCACTTTGGGGGGGGGGGGGGTGATTGATCTAGAATCTAGGAGTTGTAGTTCACCCTTATCTAGAGAGCACTGAACCCAGCCGACTTTGGATCTGGACCAAACTTGGCACACACACCCAACATGTCCAACTGAGCATACAGGCCTACTTTGGGGGTTATTAACCTAGGATCTGGGAGTTGTAGTTCATCCTTATCTAGAGAGCACTGAACCCAGCCAACATCAGATCTGGCTGTGTATTTCAAGGATGGCTGTGCATTTCAAGGAGGGACTTTCTCTTTTGTCTTTTTTTCTTGTGATGGAATAAAGGTGATTGTGCTTTCTATTGATTGATAACTTACTCTTTTAAAAAAAATTCTATGGCAGGGTGGAGTGGGAGACAGGGAAATGACATCTTCTCTCCCGACTGCTGCCAAAGCTGAGCAGCCTCACGGATGATGTGGCCTCGGGGCATATCCATCCTTTTTTTTTTTGTTTTTTGCTGGTGTTGTCATGAGTCAGTTCCTTCTCTCTTTTTCTGAATCTTGCTGTTCATGTGTGGGCAACCTGGGGAATCTCCGGCTTTGGAGCGACGATTGATTTCTGACGTCAAGGAAAAGTCTGCAAAAAAGCTGGGATTGGCCACCACGTTAAAGGATAAGCCCAGACATGTAAATGAGGCACTGTTTCATAGAAAAGCATCCATCCCTGTACAATAACCTCTTGGCATCCGGTTTCATTTCCTTAGGGACCCAAAACGAAAGAGAAGTCGGTCACGAGGAGAAGGAACGTTTGGCGCACGTCCGGATAAAAAAACTCTCCCAAAGAGAGAAAAAGTTGAGAATGCACAGGGCACCAACTTTTACTTATATTAATTTATTGACTTCCTTAGACTTGCAGCTTTGATTGCATCTATACTGCAGAATTAATGCAGCTTGACACCTCTGTAACTGCCATGGCTCAACGGCATGGACTACTGGGAGATATAGGCTGGATCGACACTGTCCTATATCTCAGGATCTCATACCAGATTATCTGGTAATGTAGATTCATATAATCCAGTTCAAAGCAGATATTCTGGGATCAAAGCCTGGGCTATAGGGCAGTGCAGATCCAGCCATAGTTTTATAAGGGCTTTAGTCTTCTCTGCTAAAGAGAGTTGATGCCTCACTAAACTCCAGCTCCCATGATCCCTTAGCACTGAGCATGGTAGTTAAAGTAGTTTCAAGCTGCATTAAGTCAAAAGTGTAGATGCACACTTAGATAGCAGGAAAAAAGCCAGGCCATGAAGCTGGCAAGGCCATTAATGCTAATCGAGGTGATTAATTACGACATGCAAACTGGCCTCTAATAGGCAAGAGTTCTTTCTCTCACTCTGGACCTTCCACAGATATATAAAACTTCCTTGCTTAGTTTCCAATATACCTCACAACCTCTGAGGATGCCTGCCATAGATGTGGGTGAAACGTCAGGAGAGAATGCTTCTGGAACATGGCCATACAACCCGGAAAACTCACAACAACCCAGCGGGTGAATTTGCCACAATTGTCTTGTTTTCAGGTGCTCAACGCAGCCAAAATAATGCAGCATGACGCCACTCTAATCACTACAGTTCAAGTTTAAGTAATCATGGGAGTTGTACTTTTTCAAAATCTTTTGCCTCCCCTGCTTTACTAAACTACAACTCCCACAATTCCACAGCAGCGTAGATGCATCCTTCATTGTTTTCTGCCAATTCTGGCTACGGTTTAATCGAACACTCCAAAATACTATACTAGACAGGTTCCAAACACACTACAGAAGTGTGTCTTCTATATGTACTTACTAGCTTATGTACCCAGCGATGCCCGGGTTAGGTCTTTTGTAATGATACATATTAGAAGTAGTCATGGTTTGTTTTGGGGGAACTACAATTCTCATCATCCTGGGTCAATTCTCCCCAATGCTGCCAGTATTCAAAATTGATCATGTTGGGCATGCGTGCTAAGTTTGCTCCAGATCAATCATTGGTTGGGTTCACGCTCTCTGGATGGGAGTGAACTCTAACTTCCAAAATTCAAAGTTAATTCCCTCCAAACTCTGCCAGTATAGAGAGTTGGTCATGTTGGGTATGCGTGCCAAGTTTGGTCCTGATCCTTTGTCGGTTAGGTTCCCGGTGTTTTCTGGATATGGGTGAACTATAATTTCCAAAGTGCAAGGTCTATTCCCCTCAAACCCTGCCAGTATTCAAAGTTGGGTATGATGCGTATGCGTGTCACGTTTGATCCATGTCCAACATTGGTTGGGTTCATAGTGTTTTCTGATTGTGGGTGAACTATAACTCCCCAAATTCAAGGTCAATTGCCCTCTAAACCCCTCCAGTGTTTTCTGGTGGTTATGGTGTGTGTGTGTGTGTGTGTGTGTGTGTGTGTGTGTGATCCTATGTGCCAAAACTGGTCCAGATCTGTCACAGGGCTTTCTGGAAGTGGGAGCCATCTTGGAAATTGTCAGCGAATCTATCTATCTATCTATCTATCTATCTATCTATCTATCTATCTATCTATCTATCTACCTACCTACAAACTATATGCGCACACACATACACATCCTAAAGTCTGAACCTAAGGCGAATCACAGCTGAAGCTAATCTTATAAAAATATCTAAATGATCAGCCATCTTTTCCTAACCAAGTGATGCTTGTAAAAAAAAGTGGAATGGGGGGTTATTCCATTAGGGAAGGGGATTTTCCTTCTCTCATTCCTCTAGCATTCCTAATTACAGATATCACTGGATTTAGGTATTTCAGAGTGGGCTGGAAACTTAGCAAGCAGATAGTTATCACTGATTCATTAACAAAAAATGAGGATTTAATTTGCAAACTGGAAGGGAAATGATGCACTGAAGCTAAAAAATTTGGCAAATTTTGAAATAGTTTTGTTTTTAGCTGAAATACACAACAGAATAGCAATGACATCTTGTTTGATAATTTACTCCCTTTCCACCTGCTTTTAGGGAGATGTTGATAGAAAACTCCTGTGTATGGATGGCATCCTTCAGGGGGGAAAATGTATGATGGGGCAATGATAAGTCAAAGAGTCAACGTGAGGGCGCATAAGAAGAAAAATAGAAAATACAATTGTTGTTGATTTTTCTTACTATCTGATATGAATTAAAAATAATGAAAATGGGAAAAGTTGAGAAAGGAGATAAAATGGGACTTGGATAGCTACTGGAGTTTGACACCAAAATATGTAGTCCCACTATAAACAGTGGCCTTGTATAAAATGGCAAAGTCAAGGTGTAGTTTTGGGAACTTTTGGGGGGAATATTTTCAAGCCGTTGATGGCGGAATCCTTGGATGCGGAATTAATGGATATTATGAGCCAAGTGTGGATGAATTTACACTATCATATAATGCAGTTTGGAACTGCATTATATGGTCAGTGTAGACCAGGCATGGGCCAACTTGGTCCCTTCAGGTGTTTGGGACTTCAACTCCCACAATTCCTAACAGCCTCAGGCCCTTTCCTTTTGCCCCTCAGCCGCTTAAGTGGCTGAGGGGGAAAAGGAAGGGGCCTGAGGCTGTTAGGAATGGTGGGAGTTGAAGTCCAAAACACCCGGAGGGCCCAAGTTTGCCCATGCCTGGTGTAGACCCATATAATGTAATTTAACTGCAATGGACTGCATTATATAGATCTCCACTGACCAAACTGCATTATATGGCAGTGTAGATCCAGCCAGTAACTTTTTCATTGTTACTGCTGTTGTTGTGTGTCTTCACAATGATCCACCTTTGGCAACTGTATCATAGGGCTTCTTGGCAATATTTATTTGAAGGAGGCTTGCCAAGACCTTTCTAGCACCTGATAAGCCTCGGTATAGCTATTAGGTGGAGACAAAATGTGGGCATTGCTCCCCAAATAAGAGTCCTGCACCCAAAGGAATGCAATGCTGAATAGTCCTTTAAATTTCTAACATTGCAACAAGTGAGATGTAGACAACAATTTAGAATTCTTCTACAGTCAGCACTCCACATTTGCTGCTCTGAGAGGCACAAGCAATGAGTGTGAATTTGTAGAATAGATCCACTAGTTGTGTGTCTAATATGTGCTCCCTTTTATGGCAGTGTGGACTCAGATAACCAAGTTCAATGCAGATATTGTGGATTATCTGCCTTGATATTATGGATTATCTGCCTTGATATTCTGAGTCCACACTGCTATATAATCCAGTTCAATGTGGATTTTATACAGCTGTGTGGAAGGGGCCTAGGAACCTCTATACTCCAGCTTGACTCTGTGGCCAACTTCTGTCACAGCACAGCAATAGTGGACCCCTGCTAAATTGGCAAAAGCTAAATCTCCGTATGGAGTGTGACTGTATTTGTTGTCCACATTCCCTAGGTGCCTGCCCATTTTCTTTGAAGGCTTAAACTATATTTCCAAATATTCAACTGAAGTTTTAAGTCACTCCAATACTAGAAACCTGGAGAAGGAAGAGGGGACTCAAGCTTCTATTCTCAGCTCAAGTCATCCTAAATCCCTTCTGCTCATTTCCAGAGTGCAGCATTTCTCCTCGGCACAGTCTTGGGATACACAAAGAGGCACCGTCCCCAAATCCCCTTTTCTGAAAAGGCTAAAACCCACAGCAAATGGCTGCCATGCCATGAAAGGTTGGACCAGTGAGGCTGCCCACTTTAGCCCACTAGGCTCCCTCTCTCTCTCTGGAAACGGACCCAGTAGGCCTGGCCTCTTTCCCAGCTCCTTCTCCGCGGCTCCTCTTTCTTCAGCTTCAGGATTTTGTTTGCAAACGGAAACCCGATGCTGGGACGTGCCGAGAGGCCTGTAATAAGCAGGTGGTACAAACCACAGTCCATCCTATTTCTCCATCCTAGTTTCGCACTCTCAACTTTCAGACGCCTTGTTCAAAGATTGATTCCTGGTAGTGAAAGCTGATTTCCCCCCTGACAGTCCAGTAATGTCTATATTATGTGCACACGCAATTACGCACACACGCCAGTTCTTCCTTCTGTCTGGGCCTTTGGCACCGTCTCTGCCATTGAAACATCACACTGGAATGTGCAGCGTAACACCAGTGTATGGGCACAGAGAGGGATGCTTCTGGCGCGGCCTGAATAAAGAATGGAAGGCCACACTGTCATTCCTTCTGTCTTGATCCTCCAGACATCGTATCGGTGGCTCCAACAGCTGCGTTACAGACAGATATTCAGCCGTCTGTGGTTCTCCCTACCTGAAGATACCTTCAGAAGGAATGCTTCACTGGATTTGGGCCAATTGTGTTGGTTAAACAGCTTGCCAGTAGGGATATTGAGAGCTAGAATGAGTTTGGAAGACCATCAAATAAAACCTAGGAGATAATCAAATAAATCCAGTGGGTCAGTTGTGTTTATTTGCTTAGATTCACATGTAGTTGGAAAATGAGGATGTACACTGGGCAGTGATTCTGTAGAGGAATGCACTTCATGAAGAAGGAAGGAAGGAAGGAAGGAAGGAAGGAAGGAAGGAAGGAGATGAGAGATTAGCCCAGGTTCATCATAATGGGACAAGACCTGACTCTGAGCCTGTTCCACACCTTTCTGATTTGGCTCCCTCCTTATCCTTTATCTCTGACAACTGCATGGAGGCAAAAGAAATTCCCTCCCTTAGTTGCCTAGCAATCCCCTCGTCCTTTCCATATCTCTCTTTCCAGGTCTCTCTCAAACTACCGTGTTTCCCCGAAAATAAGACAGTGTCTTATATTAATTTTTGCTCCCAAAGATGCTCTAGGTCTTATTTTCAGGGGATGTCTTATTTTTCCTTGAAGAAGAATTCACATTTATTGTTGAACAAAAAAGTGAACATTTATTATATACTGTACAGTAGTTGTCATCATAAACCAGCATAACCAGACAAACTGTGAATCCTATCAAGAATTTCTTGTTACTACCAATACAGTATTTCCATGTACAACACTTTATGGTACGTACATTTACCAATCCTGCATGCTCTGGTGTTCTTTCGGCGGGCATGCTTCCAAACAAAAACTTTGCTAGGTCTTACTTTCGGGGGGGGGACTTATATTTAGCAATTCAGCAAAACTTATACCAGGTCTTATTTTCTGGGGATGTCTTATTTTAGGGGAAACAGGGTACTTGCTGGGCCAAAAGTCGATTGTGGGATAGAGAGGAGGAGTTGCTACAATACGTGGGACGTTGAAGTGTCCACCTACACAGGTCCAAGGGCATATCTTTGTCAGGGCTTCACAGCATGAAGAGTGGACTTTGGGGCTTCAGCTCCCAAAATTCCCATAGCCAGACATGATGGGGGTTGTAGTATCCTGGTCCCCACCAAAAAACCCTTTCCCCCAGACTTTGCTAATGGTGTCCTTTCTAAATTGCACCAGGTTGCCAAATAGTTCCCCTGGTAAAATGATGTTCCGTTTGGTTGGATTCCTAAAGTTGCCAGGCTGAAATTTTAAGTGATTGTGTAAATTAGGGAAGTTCATTTACTGTTCCTTGTTATAAGTGCTGAACATAATTGGCTGAAATTTCCTCTTCTACACAAGCCTGAAAAGTCCAGGAGCCCTCTTTGGTGTTTAAGCTGGCATCCTTTGGTTTTTGCCAGACAGAACATCATTCTCCCAGTGGGACCAGCATCATCCTGGCTGTTTGACAACTCTGAGCAATTTAGAAAGGAAATGCCCTCTTGTCTCATGTGCTGTTCAGCCCTCCTCCTCCTCCTCCTCCTGCCGTGTCTTTTCTTTTCTCCTTTCCCCTATTCAGGAAATTAAGCACATTTCACAATCGGCCCCACCTCTCCCCGCCTTCCCTTGCATCTCTTTTTCGCTCCCCCCCAGTTAGTGTTTTTTCTTAGGAACAAGAGAGTCCAGGAAATGGTCCTATGACTTTTTCCCCCTTTCCCCCTCTCTTCCCCTTTCTTGGGAGGAGGTGTTTACCACAGAGGGGAGGGGAGGGAGGCTGGGAATAAGAAGATGGGGTTAATACCTCAGCTGCCTATAAAGGGCCGGGTCAGTGGGGTTCCTGTGACAGACAGAGCAGCAGCAGCACCAAGAGGCTCAGGGCAAAAGGAGGGACTGCCGGGGAGCAGCCCTTTATGGGCACAGAGAGAGCCAGAGAGAGGGCACCCGGGGCCACCATCCCAATTGCCTCCACTTGGGGGCGACAGAGACAAGTCACCAGGAATCCCCAACAGCATCCAAATAGGAGCAGAAATACCTCCATCAGTCATTAGGGGGTGACAAAAGGGACCCCAAACTAAAGTTTCTAAACTTCACTCAGATTTTCAGCTCCAGTAGCCATGAGTCTTTCTTTGGGTAAGTGTAACTTTTTGTCTAAGGCATATAGCTGGGTGTTTGGTTTTTTGGGGGAAATGGTGACAAGTTTTTGGGGAATGTTATGATTCAGCTGTATATTATGGATACTAGCATTTTCCCTGTTCCTTTAATTAATTTATTTTTAGCTGATTTCTCCCTCACCCCCCAAAAAATCAGTCTACAATTATCCTCAAAACAATTATCGTGTGAGGCTGGTTGGGCTGAGAAATGGGAATGGCACATGAGTCACCAGAGAAGATTAATGACTTAGCAGGAATTGAGCTGTTCTATAGATTGAATATCCTTTATCCAAAATGCTTGGGACCAGAAATCATTTGGATTTTTTTTCAGATTTTAGAATACACGTGTTTGCATATACAGTAGTGTCTCACTTATCCAACATTCTGGATTATCCAATGCATTTTTGTAGTCAATGTTTTCAATGCATTGTGATATTTTGGTGCTAAATTCGTAAATACAGTAATTACTACATAGCATTAATGTGTAATAAACTACTTTTTCTGTCAAATTTGTTGTATAACATGATGTTTTGGTGCTTAATTTGTAAAATCATAACCTATTTTGATGTTTAATAGGCTTTTTCTTAATCTCTCTTTATTATCCAACATATTCGCTTATCCAATGTTCTGCCGGCCCGTTTATGTTGGATAAGTGAGACTCTGCTGTATGTACATAATTATATATTTTGGAGATGGGATACAAGTCAGGGCATAAAATTCATTTGTGTTTCATATTCTCCTTCATAGCCTGAAGGTAATATTATACAACATTTTTGGAAATGTGCATGAAATAAAAATTGTGTGTGTTAAATAATCAGAAAATAATGGTATCATGATCTCAGTCACAAATTTTAGATTTCTGAATGTTTTGGATTTTAAAACTGCAGATAAGGGATGCCCAACATATACTAGATATGCTCAGAGGCAGGTTTGTTTGTAAGTTGTTATTTTGCATATTAATACCAGGGAAAGTCACTTTCTTTCTGCATGGTAGAGAAAAGGAAATGCCACATGGAATAACTGACGATATATTTCATCATATTTTGAACTTGCCACTAGACATAGCAGTGGATGGTTGCTTCTATGTAAAGTGGGTTTTGCTTTGGGGTGTAGCCTGAACTCTCCATGGTGCTGAATCCTATAAGAGGTGCAGCACTTTGGATAGCTCCATAAAGTCTGGACTAAAACTTACGATAGACTCTCCATCCTCTCTAGCATGATTGTAATACCAAGGCTGTTGAGTGGTTGCAATGGTGACTGCTAATATGACATTTTATCCCCCTAAATTATCTGCTAAAAAGCCAATGTGTTTCTAGGCTGCATCAATAGGAGTACAGTGTCTAAACTGAGGGAAGTCATAGTTACACTCTATTTTGCTTTGGTTAGATTTCCCGTGGAATACTATGTCCACTTCTGGACACCATAATTCAAGAAAGATATGGACATGCTAGAACATGTCCAGAGAAGGGTAAACAATATGATCAGAAATCTGGAAGCCAAGTCTTATGAGGAGCAACTTAGGGAACTAGGTATGTTTACCTTGGAGAAGAGAAGGTTGAAAGGGGACATGATAGCCATGTTTAAATATCTGAAAGGATGTCACTTTGTGGAAGGAGCCTCCGGTGGCCTAGGGGATAAAAGCCTTGTGACTTGAAGGTTGGGTTGCTGACCTGAAGGCTGCCAGGTTCGAATCCCACCCGGGCAGAGCGCGGATGAGCTCCCTCTATCAGCTCCAGCTCCATGTGGGGACATGAGAGAAGCCTCCCACAAGGATGGTAAAACATCAAAAACATCCGGGCATCTCCTGGGCAACGTCCTTGCAGATGGCCAATTCTCTCACTCCAGAAGCAACTCCGGTTGCTCCTGACATGAAAAAAAAACTTTGTGGAAGGCTTGGATTGTGTGTTCTTGCATGACAGGGAGTTGGAGTGGATGGCCCTTGTGGACACTTCTATGATTCTGTGTGACCCCATACCCTCCCTATAGTTGCTCTATGCCTTGTTGCATTCAAGTAAAAAAAAATCTTATGAATTTGTACATTTTTTTCGAGTCAGGAGTGACTTGAGAAACTGCAAGTTGATTCTGGTGTGAGAGAATTGGCCATCTGCAAGGACGTTGCCTAGGGATGCCTGGATGTTTGATGTTTTACCATCGTTGTGGGAGGTTTCTTTCATGTCCTCGCATGGAGAGCTGGGGCTAACAGAGGGAGCTCTCCTGCTCTCCCTGGATTTGAACTGCCGACCAGTTGGTCAGCAGTCCTGCCAGCACAAGGGTTTAACCCATTGCCACCGGGGGCTCCAGTAATTTGTACATGGATCTCCAACTACATCAACTTTTTTTTTGAGGCACTGGTGAAGGATGCAGACACTAGAGCCTCATCTATATCTGAAACTGCATTATATGGCAGTGTAGTTGTGGCCTAGTACAGACAGCAGCAACTTGCTTTTGCCTATTCTCGCCTCTGCTCTTGATGCTGCTGAAAAGCAAACTATCTTTTTGGTTTGACCTAAGGTTATAGCAGCTGAAGGGGGAAAGTAGTAACAGGAGGGAAAAAATGGGACATTTTAAAAGCAGCTGGAAATGTGGGATGATAGAGAATTAATTAGAGTTTTCCCTGCCAGATGGAGACAGTGGGAAGGTATGTGGATACATCACAGAGGGGAACACATGAAAGGCCTTCTCCACAACTGGGGGTTAATACTCAAGATTCTCTCTTTTGTTTCTTTTCAGTCAGCAGACTCTTTGTAATTTCGGCTGTCTTCGTCCATGTTGCTTCTTCTGAGCCTGAGCCTTCTGTCAACAGCATCATTAGCCGGACTTACCAGCTGCTCCAAAGCATGAAGGAAAACACCACCATCCTTCTCAACACCTATGTAAGTAATTTTTTTGCCTTTTTAAATTTGGGATTATAGACTGGGTTACTTTGAACCAATAATTGCAAAACCAAGTTCTCAGAAATTATGTGGTTTCTTGGAAAGTTCTTCTGTACCCACATTTCTACGAAAGACCGCCTGTGCCCATCCCTGGAAGGAGACGGTTGGCCATCTTTAAGATTATGTCTTCAATTCTAGCACCGGCTTAAGAATTGCATTCTCAACAAGATAAGCTAAAAATTGCTGGAAGGAAAACATTTGAAAAATTACTTGTTTTCAGCATTTGATAAAAGCCTGTTTTTAAATTTTACATTTTCGGCCAAGTGCGAATTCTACACTAACCAACATAGAATTCTTCAAATGCATATCTTGGTGAGAGGAGTGGAAAGCTGGTTCCAGCTTCTAGTTTGAACTTGCATTGCGGTAGACTGGGTAATTTACTCTGGGTTTTGGGGTGAATGTTAAAGGAACTATCCAAGAGGTTATGTTCTGTTCTTTAAAAGTCTTCAGCATAACTCAAACAGCTGCTTTAGAGTTCAGACTAAAACCCGGATCAGGTTTGCTACGCCATTGACTAACCACTAGAAGCACATTTTTACATTCTGAAGAAATCTGTGGAATTTGGAACCAGTTCCCACTGCCTTTGTTTCTTCTTTTCCTATGAGGCCAAGGCAGTGGCAGTTGGGGTGGAGGCCTTTTGCCTTCTTTTGGCCTTAGGTATGATGGAGTAGGAGCTCCTGCCAGCCTAGCAGTTCAATAACGTGCAAATGTGAGTAGATCAATAGGTACAGCTCCGGCGGGAAGGTAACGGCGCTCCATGCAGTCATGCTGGCCACATAACCTTGGAGGTGTCTACAGACAATGCTGGCTCTTCGGCTTAGAAATGTAGATGAGCACCAACCCCCAGTCGGTCACGACTGGACTTAACGTCAGGGGAAAACCTTTACCTTTACCTAGGAGCCTCTAGTGGTGCAGCAGATTAAACCACTGAGCTGCTGAACTTGCTGATCAAAAGGTCAGTGGTTCAAATTCAGGGAGTGGAGTGAGCTCCCGCTGTTAGCCCCAGCTTCTGCCAACCTAGCAGTTCGAAAACATGCAAATGTGGGTAGATCAGTAGGTACCACTCTGGCGGGAAAGTAATGGCGCTCCATGTAGTCATTCCAGTCACATGACCTTGGAGGTGTCTATGGACAACGCTGGCTCTTTTTCTTAGAAATGCACCAACTCCCAGATATTGGACATGACTAGACTCAATGTCAGGGGAAACCTTTATCATTATTATGATGGAGCTGTGCCTGACTCTTCTTCTCTCTTTTTGAGGCCAGGGCAGTGGTAGTTAGGATGGAGAGAGGGCTTTTAATCTGCTTCTGGAGCCTCCGGTGGCCTAGGGGATAAAAGCCTCATGATTTGAAGGTTGGGTTGCTGACCTGAAAGCTGCCAGGTTCAAATCTCACCCAGGGAGAACGTAGATGAGCTCCCTCTATCAGCTCCAGCTCCATGCGGGGACATGAGAGAAACCTCCCACAAGGATGGTAAAACATCAAAACATCCTGGCGTCCCCGGGCAACATCCTTGCAAACGGCCAATTCTCTCATTCCAGAAGCAACTCCAATTGGTCCTGACACGAAAAAAAAAAAAAATCTGCTTCTGGACTCATATTTGATATATCATCTGTACGTATAACCAGGGCAGTTACAGTTGGGATGGAAGACTTTTCATCTGCTTCTGGAGCTAAGCATAACGGAGCTAAGGCTGTCTCTTCTTCTCTCCCTCCATAACCAGGGCAATGGCAGTTGGTATGGAAGGAGGGCCTTTCATCTTGTTCTGGGCCTTTAAGAAACTGAGGTTGTTTTCTGGCTCAGGGATTACTCTTGAGTAGACATTACTAGACCAGAGCTGGACTTTATGTGCTGAAGTTCCCAAATGGTTAAGCATTATCGGTTTGCTTTACTAGCCTCCGCCCTTCAGACTATACATTTGAATTCACCCTCCTTCCCTCCCCAACCAAAAAGTCTCCTGACCCTGATCTAATCCTTTATGATAATAATAATAAAAACACATCTAAGGAAGTAGATTACATCTTATGATGATGCCACTTATGCATGCCTACATAAGCTATATCTGTCAACATCCTGTTCAGGCGAAAGGGAGGCATTTGTCATGCAAATGAGCTTTCTGGCCACCCTTAGCTTCCCATTCCCGTTGCAAACCTGATTTAAAGCCAAAGCTGATTTTTAAACCTCAGGTGTACCGGCTCCCAAGGAAGAAGGGTTGGGCTGGGCAGGAACAGGCAACTTGTCTATTCTCCTTGAGGGCATGGCTACCCTCCAACCACAAGATCATCCGATCCTAGGAAACGCAGGACTCAGATCCTTCTTGTGCAAAGAAACTGGCTATTGCAACTGGAGTTGCTGGTTCAGGATCGTTCCAACCTCTGAAGATTCTGGGCTGAAACCCAAGACTTTGGAAGGAGCCACGTGATATTAATAAGCAAAAACCTTATCTAAAGATACTATTCCCAGACCAAGATGAAAAGAAATGTTCTTCATCTTCTAAAGGAGGATTGGAAAGCTTAGTAGAAGACAAGAATACTAACAGGTATTCTACTTGAGGCACTTCCTTGCTTCTAGAAGATGACTGGAAGGCAGAGCAGAGGGTGAGACCTGGCACAGCAACATTTGGAAGGAAGGAAGATGCGAACTAATTAAATAAAGGGGCTTTTTGGGGATCTTTGAATTACTAAGTAAATTGCTGCTCGATTATGTGAGCTTTGAAAGATATTTGCTCCCAGACCTTTCCTTCTACCCAAAGTTGTGACCACCCCAAACTGGAAAATTTGAACCCTCATCTCCCACAAAAAGCAGGAAATATAAGGCCAGGCTGTGAGATTTGGCAACTCCAATAGGAACTGAGTACAAACCTCCATCACAGTTTGAAACCCAAGGTGGAAATACTCTTTGAAATGAACTGCCATGGTTCAATGCTATCCAATTCCGGGAGTTGTAGTTTAGTGAAGCACCAGCAATCTTTGGCAAAGAAGAGTATGTAAAACTGCAACTCCCACTGTTCCATGGCACTGAACTATGGCAGTTCAAGTGGTCCCAAACTGCATTCATTCCACAGTGTAGATGCACCCCAAGCAAGCCATACCCCAAGGTGCTAAAGAGAGTTTCAAGATTGGTGTCTGAAATGGGAGCTGCGTTTCTTTCAAGGCTGCAACGCCTTTGTCCATTAACCCATCAACAGAAAACATGATGGAAAGGTGCCCCATAAATTCATTGCTACACTTGTTCTGTGGCTTTTCAACATTGGCATAAGAGATGAGAATTTTGGGAGAGGGACAAGCTTATTTTCCACTGTTCTAGAGACTAGGACATGGAGCACATTGCAGGAAAACAGTTTCCACCTGAACTTTAGGAAGACTGTTTAGATGGTTAGAACTGTTCAGCAGTAGAATATGCTGCTATGGTGGAGTTTCCTTCTCTGGACGTTTTCAAGCAGAGTCTGGATGGCCATCTGTCAGGAGTGCTTGGATAGTGTGTTCCTGCATGGCAGGGGGTTGGACTGGATGGCCCTTGTGGTCTCTCCCAACCCTACAATTCTATCACCCTCCTTCAAAGTGGCCTTCAGCCCTTTCGCCTGCATTCTGATCTTGCCGACACGGTGGCAGGGTGCCCAAGTATTTATCACTGTCCGTTTCCCGCCACATGCCCGGGCTTAAGATGCCAGAGGCCGTGAGGTCATTGCAACCCGGAGGCTTTGACACGCTGGTATGCAGCCCGCAGCATCCACGTAAAAGAGAAAGTCACGCTGGAGGAACTATGGTTGGTCAGACTGAGAAACAACAAGAGGCTTGTTTCTGCAGACTGAGGAATCCCACAGAAGGCTGGAACTGGTGGGTGGGTGACGCTCCCCCAAATTTCTGAGAGGTGACAAAGGAGCAAAGTCACGCTTGGCAGACCCCCTGGAGCCTATGAGCCACCACCGAGGCTTTCCCATTCTCTTTCACCCCAGTGCGGTCCTCCCTTTTAGGCTGTGAATACATTTCTCACCTTTGTTTCCCCAGTGTGTGGGTGTCTTTGGCAAAGGCTTAACAGAGATAGTTTTTCCATGGCCTGGAGGCATAAAGGAAGCCACGGGGGTTGGGATTTTGAAAGACGTAGTTATTTGAAAAGGGAGAAAGTTCACCAGGTCCAAAGATGATCACCGATTCATGTCATGGCTGAATGCTGTGGAACCATGGGAGTTGTAGTTTTACATGTTCTTTAGCTTATTCTGCCAACAGGAAATTGAAAGTTACCTGAAAAAGCCAAGAGCTCAAACACTGTTTCCATCCTAAACATCTCAGTGTCTCCTTAGATCGAACACTAACATTTAGGAAACACTTTATGAACACCAAGCACAAAGTAGCTGCACGCAATAACATTCTGCAGAAACATACTGGACCCAAAATAATAAAAACATCAGCCCTGGCCTTGTCTTACTCAACTGATGAGTATGCCTGCCCTGTTTGCCACAAGTTTGTCCATACGAAGCAGGTGAGCATAGCACTGAACGAAACATACAGAATAATCCCAGGATGTCTTAAACCTACACCTGTTGATAAACCCTACAAGCTAGCTGGCATTGCTCCCCCTGACGTGTGATGGAAAGTTGCTGCTGTGAGAGAAATAAGATTGAACATGGTGAAAGCTATCCTCTGCATGGCTATCAGCCTCCTCCTAGTAGACACAAATCAAGGAAAAGCTTCATGAGAACCACCACTCCTCTTAATGTTCCCCCAGCAACAGCAAGAGTATCCTTCTGGGCAGCTAAATCAGGAAATCCAAAATGGATGGAGGGTCTTCCTTCAGGGGCAAACCAAGAAAGGGCAGTTTGGAAATCCCAGAACAGACTCACAAGCAAATCAAAAGACAACCTGGCTAAATGGCACTATCTATCAGAATCCTCCACCTTTTGCGACTGTGGAGCAGAACAAACAACTCCGTATCTCTCTGATTGTCCACAATGACCTGCCTCATGCACAGAGGAAGAATTGTTCAAAACTACGGACTATGCAGTTGCCCATTTTTGATCAAAAATTATTTAGCCGCTTGTGTTTCCTCTATTTTTATCAGTTTTATACTTATTTATGCAATGCTTTTGACATGAAATAAATAAATATGCTAACTCTGCCAAATTGAGCCAAATAACAACTCCTATGATCCCAGAACACTGAGCCATGACAGTTAAGGTGGTGTCAAACTGCATTAAATTCACAATGTAGATGCATCCCAGTCTCCCCAAATCCCAGTCCAATACTCAAAACAGTACACAATGCTTGTTCTCTTACTTTTAGAATTTCTTAAAAGACTATAAATATTCATATTTATCAGTTTAACTCCCTTTTATTGGTTGAATAGACTGTAGCGTTAACAAGTCACTTTCAAGTACCTGAATCTCAACCTTCAAACTAATAGATACTCCAAAAGAAGGCTGCCTTTGATTCTGTGCTTCTTTTGTCCTTATTCGCCGGCACTAAAAGTATCTGTGACTTAATCTTTAGCCACCTAAGATTGTATTTGCATTGTAGATGGCCAATTGCTCGATGCTGTGAAATCATGGGAGTTCTGGTTCACTTTTAGCCTTCTTTGCCAAAGAGTTTGAGTGCCTTCCTAAACTACAAATCCCAGTATTCCATAGCATTGAGCCGTGGCAGTTAAAGTGTTTCGAAACTGCATTCACTCCATGGTGCAGATGCATCCATAGACATCCCTTATGTGCTGCAACAGAACTTTCTAACTGTGCTGTCTTCTCTCTCCTTTTGTTCCCAGCGGAGTCACCAAGGGAGCCCATTTACCGATCCCGATTTCAAAGGTTTCAACTATTCCATGCACTACAAGAAAGTGCCATTGCCCTCCAGCAATTTCCCAGAATGGAGTAATCTGTCTGACATAAAGCGCCTGGAGAAGAACTACCAAGCTTACCATAACTACTTGGGGTTAATGAAGCTGGTCTGGGAGGACCAGTCTGAGTTGAACCCTGACAAAGGGGAACTGCTGAAAATGTTGAAACTGACCCAGAAACGTATCCAAGGCCTGCTCAGCAATTTGACCGCCATCATTTCTGCCTTGGGTGGACCATCAGCCCCTGTTAAGGATCCACCCGTTCCGGACTTGGTTGGAAACAACAACTTTGAGAAGAAAGAACTGGGATACGTTGTGTGCTTCTGGTACAGAGTGTGGGTGGAGAGGACGCTGCGGGACTTCAACTTCCTAAGAAGGAAATATCCAAGTTAACGCTTCCTCTAGGAGTCAAAAGGATGGCACTCATGCCCAATACCTTCCTGGAAACCTCTCAGGGAAATGAACCAAAGACAGATGGAGACAGGATTGGACATGTTTCATGCAAATTTACCTATTTATTTTCAGAGCTGAGCTCTGAAAGCTTCTCATGCTGCAAGATCTCAGTAGAAACCGGTGGCTTGTTTACCTGCCCCGGTGCTGTTTTTCATCTGTTACATGTCTTAAGTCATCTTCCAGATCCTGGAACATTTTGGCTTTTACCTTATTTTTTATATTTATGTATTATAATATGTATTTAAAGATTATACAGAAAAATGCATGAATTTATACATGTGAAAATATGTACAGGATCAGATCTTGGGGAGAAAAAAATACAGAATGGGGGATCCAGAAAGCACTTTTTCCAAGATTCGACCATGTACTTATTTTCACCTGTATACATTTGTGTGAAAATGTAAGTTGTCTGTTACATCTGGTTAGCCAGTAATCAACTAGAATTTTTTTAACACAGCTCAATGTTGTGGGATTTTGGGATTTGTAGTTTTGTTTGATATCACCGTTTTTTGTCAAAGGGTTCTGGTGCTTCGCCAAACTACAACTCCCATGAGTTAAGGACCAGGGTCTCAATGCTATGGTATTATGGGAGTTGCAGTTTTACAAGGTCTTTAGTCTTCTCTAATGGCTGCTGATGCCACAACAAACTACAATCCCTACGATCCCATATCATTGAGTTAAAGTCCAGAGTCACACAACTCAATGCAGTTAAAGCCCAGGGTATTAGAGTTAATTTTTTCTTTCATGTCAGGAGCGACTTGAGAAACTGCTCAATGCTATGGTATCATGGGAGTTTCAGTTTTACAAGGTCTTTAGTCTTCTCTAATGGCTATTGATGCTGCAACAAACTGGAATCCCTACGATTCCATATCATTGCGTTAAAGTCCATGGTCACACAAGTCAATGCAGTTAAAGCCCAGGGTGACACAGGTTAATATTATAGTATCATGGGAGTTGCAGTTTTACAAGGTCTTTAGTATTCTCTAATGGCTGTTGATGCCACAACAAACTATAATCACTACGATTCCATATCATTGAGTTAAAGTCCAGAGTCACACAAGTCAGTGCAGTTAAAGCCCAGGGTGGCACATCTCAATGCTATGGCATCATGAGAGTTGTAGTTTTACAAGGTCTTTCACCTTCTCTGTCAAATAGTGGTGGTGCTGTAACAAAGTACAAATTCCAGGATTGCATAGGCTGCATTATGCTGACCCTTCCTTTACAAAGGTTACACAGATAGCACTTATGGATGTTTTGTTTAGTTATCCAGTTGTATTTGAGCACTGATAGACTGATAGCTGTACTATTAGACTTTAAGAAAGTATGGTAAGTAGGAAAAGCAGGGATACTTTGAATGCTGCTGGAAAGAAAGCCAACTCTGTGAACTAGCAGTATGGAGGATGGCCTGATCTCTCCTCCATCATCTATCAAACTGACCATTTCATTACTTCTGGGACAGTTCCCTTACCAACTTTTAAAAGAAATATGAGTAACAACCCAACATTGGGAATTGACGCCTGGGTTTGCGTTCTTTCTCTTCCCTTGTTATCCCTTTTTTGGATGCAATACCTTTTAGATTGTAAATCTGGGACAGGAACACTTTTCTTGCTCTTTATAGGCTGCTCTGGGAATCTTTTGGAAAAAGGGAATAATAATAATAATAATAATAATAATAATAATAATAATAATAATAATAATAATAATTTATGTCATAGAGAAGTTTACATGGATTATTTATATGCTATTTAATGTGGGACAGTGGGATGTAATTTATTCTGTGTTTCGGATGTTCTGCAACGCTCTGGAGTTTGTAGAAGATTTCAGAAGAACTACCAGGCAGAAGACGCTTCCAGGAAATATACAGAAATTATGAATTTCCTGGAACAGTCTGACCTCTGAAAGCCTGAGTGGACATCTTTTTATTTCCTCTTTTATAGAACCCTACTTTGCTCATCGGAATCATTTCTTATCATCTCTCCTCCCTTCCGCCTTTCTTTTTCTTATTCAACCTCTTCCTCTTTAATTTACCCTTTCTCCCTTTTCTAAAGACCACCCCTTTCCGTATCGCCCAGGCATGGGCTGAAGTTTGCCCATGCCTTGTATAGTCCATACCTTATTTTATTTAAATACTGGGGTTTTGTAAAAGTTAAAAATAGTACCTGTGTTTGGTACTGTTTCCATACCTATGTTTGGTACTTTATGGTACTGTATGTGTGTTTTTTTTAATTTGAAAAATGGTATATTTTGGTACTTATGCTTTTTGTAGGGTTTCAACTAACTTGTGTAAATGGGACTTTATTTTGTATAATAAAAACCATCTCATTAAAAACAGCAACAATGTGTTAGGCTTGTTTGTGAAAGCATAGGAGTTCAAGCAACGGGGGCGGATATTTATTTATCATGTCAGAAGCGAATTGAGGGTACAGTTATAATGTATTTAAAAACACAAACAAAGTTAAAAACTTGGCATTATATTAAATGTCCTTTGACCAGAAGCTGGCCACATGGAGTACCTCTGGTGTCTCTGTAAGAAGGTTCTTCATTGTGAACATGGCAAGGCTCAGGTTGCATTGTAGTTGGTGGTCTGTGGTTTGCTCTTCTCCACACTCAAATGTCGTGGACTCCACGTTGCAGTCCCATTTCTTAAGGTTAGCTCTGCATCTTGTGGTGCCAGAGCGTAGCCTGTTCAGCGCCTTCCAGGTCACCCAGTCTTCTGTGTGCCCAGGAGGGAGTTTCTCATCTGGTCTCAGCCACAGATTGAGGTTCCAGGTTTTAGCCTGCCACTTTTGGACTCTCACTTGCTGAAATATTCCTATGAGTGTCTCTGTAGATCTTAGGAAAATATTTCTTGATTCAAGGCATTGGCGTGCTGGCTGATATCCGAACAGAGGATGGGCCAGAGATGTCACAGCCTTGGACCTTTCATTACTGGCTGCTACTTCCCGACGGATGTCAGGTGGTGCAATATCAGCTAAACAGTATAATTACCCCAGTGGTGTGGGGCGTAGACATCCTGTGATAATGCAGCATGTCTCATTAAGGACCACGTCCACTGTTTTAACATGGTGAGATGTGTTCCACGCTGGGCATGCATCTTCAGCAGCAGAGTAGCAAAGCGCAAGAGCAGATGTTTTCACTGTGTCTGTTTGTGATCATCAGGTTGTGCCAGTCAGCCTTCATACAATGTTATTTCTAGCACCCACCTTTTGCTTGGTAGTCAAGCAGTGCTTCTTGTAAGTCAGAGCACGGTACAGGGTAACTCCTAGGTATTTTTTGGTGTGCTGCTATGCTCCAATGGGATTCCTTCCCAGATAATTCTCGAGATGCTTGTCTGTTCTTAAGGTGAAAAACACACGTCTGTGTTTCAGATGGACTAGGAATCAACTGGTTTTCCCTGTAATAGGCAGCAAAAGCACCTAAAGCAACGGGGGCTGGATGATCTTCGCAGAATTCGGCCAGAAAAGGGAACCAAATCCATTGTGAAACTGACAGACTCTGAGAGAGCGACCTGAAGTCACTTAATAATGTAGATTTACTGCTGAAGTCTCAGATCTTGGAGTTGGACTTTCTTCCCCAGTTCTTAGAGCTATGGAGAGGTTATCAGAGGACAAGAGCCTCATGTCTTGGGGGTTAGCAGGATGTGTTAGGAAATGCAGGGTGGCCCCCGTGTCACAAGGAAACAGGAACCGTGGCCATTGAAATGAATAGCTTTGGTCGAAGGTTGCCATAGAGTTGTCCCAGAAAATTCCTAAAGAGTGAGATGCTATATCTTCCCAACATGACACTAAGGTATTTGCCATGTCCTCCAACACAACTTTATAGTTACTTCCAGCAGTAATGCAAAGTAACAGAAACCACAAGAGATTTTTTATTTATTTATCGTGTCAGAAGTGAACTGAGGATGCAGTTATAATGTATTTAAAAACACAAAGTTTAAAACTTGGCATTAAATTAAATGTCCTTTGACCAGTAGCTGGCCACTTGGAGTGCCTCTGATGTTGCTGTGAGAAGGTTCTCCATTGTGCATGTGGCAGGGCTCAGGCTGCATTGTAATCGGTGGTCTTTGGTTTGCTCTTCTCCACACTCAAATGTCGCAGAAAGGAAGAAACGAGTGTGGCCACAGATGAAATAACCAACCATTAGAGAAAGATAGATCCATTTCGCCAGAGATGTGGAAGTCAAACCACCGATATTTTAAACTTGTTTTGTGATTCAATGTATTTGTTATTCTTGTTGATTTTTTTTCTTTTTTCTTTCTCTTTCCCCCCCCCTTTTTTTTTCTTTTCTTTTTCTCTCTTTTCTTCTTTTCTCCTTGTAGGTTTTCCTTTCCCTAGTATATCTGTGTGCACAATCTTTATGTATATATGTACACTAATATGTCAAAACTTAATAAAAAAGATTTGATAAAAAAAAAATGTCGCAGACTCCACTTTTTGGCCCCATTTCTTAAGGTTGGCTCTGCAAGTGATGCAACAGTGGCTTCGGTCACTAGAATTAGTAGGAGGAAAGAATCCCTTTCTTGAAGAGCAACACTCCATGCTCTGACGTCCTCTGCTACGGACGTGCCCTTCTGTACGTTTCGCCTGAAGAAACGAAAGTGGCGGCACTGTCCTATCAGGTGCTCTTGGCCTTGGAAGGAGCTTCTTGGCACACAAAGAAAGCTTGCCTTTGTTTGCCGCCTTCTGGAGGCGTGTGGGGCAGCGTGCCAGTCTCGGCCCTCTCTTGAAGTCTATCTATTGGACCTTAACCTCTATTTTTGCTCACTTTCCCTTCCGTGGAATTGACTGCCCTGAACACACCCTCTGATACCAATGCTTGGGATCTTGGGGTGGGTTGGAAAGAAGGAGAGAAAGGGGTGGAAGGGGGTCAGGAATCTTCGGTGTCATCAGAAACCTTCAGCTCTGGGAATGTGGGCCTGGACATTGCTTGTGGTTCAGCTTCTCTAAAGCATATGGTGGTGTTGGGTTTCTGTCTTTGTCTTCTCCCTTTTATAAATGTTTAGTCATTCCATCCTTTCCCCAATCCCCAGGACCCTGATGGTTGAAGATTTGGCCACTGCTGCCCCCTTTTGGGTGAGCTTTCTTGCATTTTATTCCAGTTTATTATTGCCCCCCCCCCCCCCAATCCCATCTGCTCATGTATTTTGTCTCTCACATTGGCCACATCTACACTGCCCTAAGGTAAAGTAAAAGTAAAGGTTTTCCCCTGACATTAAGTCCAGTTGTGTCCGACTCTGGGAGTTAATGGTCATCTCCATTGCTAAGCCGAAGAGCCAGCGTTGTCCATAGACACCTCCAAGGTCATGTGGCTGGCATGACTTCATGGAGTGCCATTACCTTCCTGCTGGAGCAGTACCTATTGATTTACTCACATTTGCAGGTTTTTGAACTGTTAGATTGGCAGAAGCTGGGGCTAACAATGGGTGCTCACTCCACTCCCCACATTCGAACCTGTGACCTTTCGGTCAGCAAGTTCAGCAGCTCAGCACTTTAATATGCTGCACCACCAGGGGCTCCTCACTGCCATATAATGCATTATATGGTCAGTGTAGACCAGGCATGGGCCAACTTTGGCCCTCCAGGTGTTTTGGACTTCAACTCCCACAATTCCTAACAGCCTACCGGCTGTTAGGAATTGTGGAAGTTGAAGTCCAAAACACCTGGAGGGCCAAAGTTGGCCCTTGCCTGGTGTAGAGTGATATGTAATGCAGTTTAACTGCATTGAACTGCATTATATGAATCTGCATTGACTATATAGTGCAATAATAATAATAATAATAATAATAATAATAATAATAATAATTTTATTATGCATTATCATATATTATTATATGTATTTAATTATATTATTTTAGGCGGATTCTCTTTCCTTGCAATGAGAATCCTCATTATGATCACAATGGCTTTAGCCACTGACTCCGACATAACACTGCATCAAAATTCTACCTTTCAGTACTGTAACTGTGGCCGCAACTACTGTCTATTACAAGCATTTTTATAACAGCTGGCTTGCTTTGTCATGTTTTCCATCTTTCCCATTACAGAAGCCAATGGCAGAAACCGGTTCTAAAAATAGGAATCACTCCAGGAAAATATTTCTTTTTTTAAAAAAAGTTTCATGGTTTATTTGCTTTTCATTGTTATAAAAATACATCCTCTTGGCATTCTTGCTACACGTATCGTTTCTCCGAAAGTCACGTCTTGGCTCTCAATTGCATATGACGCAGTGAAGAAATAATCATAATCACATACACATCTACTCAAAATAAAGTCTGTAATGGAAGATATGATAAAGTATATACTGTATAGGGCAAAAAAAGAAAAGAAAAAGAAAAAAGAATTTGTGTCTCCCCTTTTCACCTGCCTTTAAAATGCCCCCATTGCTCTCTTCTCACATTTTCCCATTTTGCCTTCAGCTTACTTACTTTATTTTTATCCCGGATAAATATAGATACTTACTTCTGTTGCTCCAAATTGAATTCTTAATAATAATAATAATAATAATAATAATAATAATAATAATAATAATAACAACAACAACAATAATAATAATAACCAATGGTTCCTCCTCATCCTGGAGAGAATTGACTAGTGAGGTGCCATACAAATCTGTCCTGAACCCAGAATTATTCAACATCTTTATCAATGACTTGGATGATAGAATAGAAGGCATATTAGTTGTATTTGCAGATGACCCCAAATTGGAAAGAATGGCTGATAGCCCAGAGGACAGGATCAGAATCCAAAATGACCATAACAGATTAAAAAACTGGGCCAATCCTAACAACATTAATTTCAAAAGAGACGAATGTACGCTACTAAACTCCGGCAATAAAAATGAAGTGTGTGGATATAGGATGGGTGACAGATGGCTTGAAACAGTCAATGTCAAAGTTATCTAGGAGTCTTAGTAGATCACAAACTGATTAGAGTCAACAGCGTAATGTGGCAGCTAAATAAACTAATGCGGTTCTAAGCTTCATCAATAGTAGTACTGTGCCATGATTAAGGGAAGTCATAGTCCCACTTTGCTTTGGTCAGACCTTATCTGAAATAACCCTGTGTCCATTTCTGGGCACTATAGTTTAAGAAGGATATTGACAAGCTGGAACAAGCCCTGAAAAAGGTAAACAAAGTGATCAAAGGTTTAGAAGCTGAGCCCTATGAGGAACAGCTGAGGGAGGTGGATATGTTTATCTTGGAGAAAAGAAGGCTGTGAGAGGACATGACAAGCAGGTTTAAATATCTGAAAGGACATTACATTGAGAAGGCAAGCTAATTTTCTGCTGCTCTGGAGACTAAGACTTGGAGCAATGGATTGAAATTGCAGGGGGAAAAACCCACTTAAACATTAGGAATAACTTCCTGATTGTGAGAGGTTTTTGGTAATGTAATATTCTGCCTCAGTGTATAGTGGAGACTTCCTTCTCTGGAGGTTTTTAAGCAGAAGCTGGATGGACATCTGTTGGGAGTGCTTTGGTTGTACCTTTCCTCTATGGCAGGAGGTTGGACTGAATGGCCCTGGTGATTGCTTTCAACCCTATGAGTCGATTAAATTCTAATTGGATTCAACTTCCAAAAGGAGTTTATTACTCAGTAGGCAGATGGGAGAGGAGAAGCAGAGGGGAGAGAGTTTCCTTCACAGTGGATGTGGGGTGCATCTACACCAAGGGTCCCCAAACTAAGGCCCGGCGGCCGGATGCGGCCCTCCAAGATCATTTACCTGGCCCCCACCCTCATTTATAATATAATATTTTTATATCAGTTTTAATAATATAATATATTGTAATATACATATGATATTGATAATAATATTATGATTTTATACAATATAATACTAATAATAATACCATATAATAATATTAATTATATGTTATATATTACATATATTACAGTATAGTGGTATAGTTCAATATAGTAATATATAATGCTAATATTGTGCTATGCTAATAATATAATATATTGTATGTACATACAGCTGCTCTGAGTCCCCTTTTGTTGTCGACCGCGTTTTAGGGGATCGGGCCCTTAAGGAGAGACCCGACCCGGTCCTGAGGGAACGGACCTTGGCGAAGCCAAAAGGAGAATATAAGCTGAGATACCACCTGAAGCCGAAATGAAGAAGGTCCGTCAAAGATGAAGGAAAATCCGCCAAGGAGTCTTTATTTAGCGATTCAGCTGAAAAGGACACTAGTACCGATCATTCAGTCTACTAGCGTAACATATGTTTCAAATAAAGCCATATTTATACAATGTTTCGGTCTGACAGCCCTTTGAATTTCCCGCCCCGCTCCCCCGCCCATCTGATCGTGGATAGGCTAGGAGGTTGAACGAGGCGGGCTTTCGTTTCCCGCCTTGCTCTGCTGGCCCAATGGGGAGCCGCTTTTTGTCCCCACTCGGGCCAATCAGAGAGGAGGAGGCGGGAGCTATTGAAACAATGAAGTGACCGGACAGGAAATATCAGATTAATCCTGGCCCGGCCGATTTCTAAAGGAATTAATGGCACCCATCAAGGATGTCCGGGGTCCTGTCACGTTCACAGGTTTTTAGATATGTCTTGGGGTGTCAGACGGGAAGTAAAGAAGGGTGGTGATGAGCCGTCATTGACCCCCAGGGTGCCTTCCTGAGGCGTCCTGGCCTGGGATATGACAATGTTTGCCTTGGGGTCGAATCACCTTTAGGAATTTGGTGACTCAAGCCCTATATTGTCCATGCGATCGGAATGAGATTGGATTAAACTGTGGCAGATTATCCTTTTGTTTTTGGGAAGGGAGGTCTGGGTCATGGGGGCTAGGGTTCACGTTGGGGTCATAATATTTCCCATTTGATTCCATGATTTGACAATTATATGGGATAAAATGAAAACTAAAATAAAGTTGGAACATAAACCCAGCTGGGAAAAACACATATTTTCCGGGGATCCCAAAGAGTATAAATACATATAGGCAGATAGGTAGATTTCAAGGAGGAAAGGGAGAATCCATAGAGGGGGGGGTTACATTGCACAAAGGGGAACCATGGATGATATAAACAATTGAAAACATTGGATAAGAATGAGGTTTACAACATCTGGGGAACCCAATATGGAAAGTCATAGGAGTGGAGTTCAAGCAGCATGATTTCACAATTCATGAAGTTAGCCCAACGATTAGAAATTCATACAACAGTGGGTCATGAGGGTGTCCAGGTACATAGAATATGCAAATTCATGGATACATGAGGAAAAAGAGTTCATCTGTGATGGGAGGAATTCGTAGAGATGGCATGGGGAAGAGGCACATGTGGGTTGCAGTCTTTGGAAGTATAGGATTTCATAAGTCCAGGGGTAGGTCTGGGGAAGAGTGTTCTTCTCCTTCATAAAATCATGAAAGTATGAATGAAACGTGGAGGGCACCCGTCCGGGCACCCCCTGGCAGCTGCAGAGAGGGTGAGGGTACTTGGAGATCCATGTCTCCCCCGCGAGAGAGCGATCCCCCCATCCCCAGTTCACAGAAAGGGGCTAGGGATCTCTTAAAACCATTCCGCGGGCCGCGGGGAGAGGAAAGTCCGGGATAAGGCTGGAAGGAAGCGGTCGGTCCCGTTTGACAATCAGCTGTTGAGGTGCCGAAAACTGGACCGATTCCGGTTCCGCTGGTTGTCTTCGAGTCAGGAGCCTTAGAAAGGGTTAGGACTAAAAAAGGAGCGTTCTAGGAGTAATTTTGATAGAGATATGAGCCGATTTGTATCGTCCGCCATATTAATCTATGGCGGAGAAACCTCAGCCGGAGTTAAAGGGACGGGAGAGAGAGAGAAATTGCATGCAAAGGAAGGAGTCAGAGAAAGATACAAAATAACCAGATAGAGAGTGTTATTGTTAAAATAAATGCTACTTTTATTGGGGGATTTTGTTACATAGTTCAGGGAAGGGGAAAGTGAAATAAAAAAAGATCTTTTAATAATAGTCTGCTGCGGTCCCGCTCCGTTCCTTTGGTGAGTGACCTGCGGAACTCTCCGCTGCGTTTTTAAATTAATTTAAAAGCCGGGGTTTCGGTTATCACTTTGAGGTGAGAAGGGCGGGATATAAATGTAGTAAATAAATGTAGTAAATGAATAAATAAATAATTTTAGACTTAGCCTCACCCAGAGTCTGAAATGACTTAAAGCCACACAACAACAACAATCCTAATTAACCTAACTATCTCATTGGCCAGAAGCAGGCTCACACTTCCTATTGAAATCCTGATAGGTTTATGTTGGTTAAAATTGTTTTGATTTTTAAATATTGTATTGTTCTTTCATTGTTATTGTTGTTGTTGTTGTTTTGCAATACAAATAAGATATGTGCAGTGTGCATAGGAATTTGTTAGTTTTTTTTTCTTCAAATGATAATTCGGCCCCTCAACAGTCTGAAGGATTGTGGACTGGCCCTCTGCTTTAAAAGTTTGAGGACCCCTGGTCTACACTATAGAATTAATGCAGTTTGATACCACTTGAATAGCCACATCTCAAGATTATGGACTCCTGGGAGTTGCAATTGTACAAGGTCGTTTTTGCTTTCTCTGCCAAAGAGTGTTAGCACATCTTCCAACCAAACATCCTACGATTCTATATCATTGAACCATGGTAGTTAACGTAGTGTCAAATTGCATTAATTCTTCAGTGTAGCTGTCCCCTTGGGCACAAGCAAATTGATGCAGCTTTGCTTAACTTGCATCCTTTGTCTCATTAATAATTTTGGAAATGTTGAAGGTCGCTTTCTAAGTACCTAGAGCAAGCGTGTTTTCTGCTGCCCTGGAGACTAGGACACAGAACAATGGCTTTAAATTACAGGAAAGGAGATTCCACCTGAACATTAGGAAGAACTTCCTCACTGTGAGAGCTGTTCAGCAGTGGAACTCTCTGCCCTGGAGTTGATAAAGGCTCCTTCTTTGGAGGCTTTTTAACAGAGGCTGGATGGCCCTCTGTCAGGGGTGCTTTGAATGCGATTTCCTGCTTCTTGGTGGAAAGGGGTTGGACTGGATGGCCCACGAGGTCTCTTCCAAATCTATGATTTTATGATTCTATACCATTTACTTATATCTTGTCACCCATTTTCACTGGTGTATTAAAGGAGGAAGTTGTAGTTTTGTTTCCTTATTTCTTTGAAATCAAACTTAGTGAGACATACTGTAGTTGTCTAGAATTTCTAAGATCTCTCTCGAGATGTTTTGAAGCCTATACAGTAACCATTTCGGTAGTCATATTTCTTGCGAGTCAGATGAGATGTCTGTTTTAACTGTCTGACCCCGTTTCATCATCGCTTGGCAGCCCTTTCACTTCCGCTGAAAAAAAGAACTTTCACCTTCATTGAGACGGCCTTTGTTATCTGCGGTTTTACTGTCTTCCTGCCATGACGTTTTCCTCCACGTATCTTGGGGTTTTGAGAAGAAAAAAAGACAAAGAGGAATTTCTGGAGAGTCAAATGGAAACAAAGATAAAGGCGACACATTGTGGGTTGTGACACAAATGAGAGGGGGGAAAGTGGAAAGCGTCTTCTGTGTTATTTATAGGCACAAGCTGCAGCCCTTCCCCACGTTTTAAGACTTTAGTCAGAATATGATGAAACCCAGCGGTGTCCTAATAGGAAAAGTCAGACGTGAGTCAGCTCCCTTGCCCCTTCTTTCATAAGCAATGGGTTCACAACCATTGATGTATTTCTCAGAGTTGCAGTTTAAAAAAAAATTAATTTCTGACTCAAGATAGAAGTGTTGTCAAAGGCTTTCATGGCCAGAATCACTGGGTTGCTGTGAGTTTTACAGGCTGTATGGCCATGTTCCAGAAGCATTCTCTCCTGACGCTTCGCACACATCTATGGCACATATTCTCCGAGGTTGTAAGGACTGTTGGAAGCTAGGCAAGTGGGGTTTCCAAATATCCATATATCTGTGGAATATTCAGAGACCACCAAACAGAAGGACCATCAAACGCAGCATTGCCCAAACACAAATCAAGGAACTTGAAAGGCACTGCAGACTAACTCAACCGGAGAAGTCACCCATAACAGAGCAATTGATGAACCAACCTGGACACAGAATATTATTTGAGAACACAGAAATACTGGACCACTCTAACTACTACCACGTCAGACTACACAGAGAACCCATTGAAATCCACAAATATGTAGACAATTTCAACAGAAAGGAGGAAACCATGAAAATGAACAAAATCGGGCTATCAGTATTAAAACAACAACAACTCTGAAATCAGGACAGTAAATAAAGAACGACACTCAGAAAACAGGGGAATTCCAGATATGAAACAGTCAGAGCCAGCTAACACCTCCCAACAAAGGATCCCCCCAGGCAGGAAACAGCCACGTTTTGAAGCTGCAAGGCTATTCAATGCTAATCAAGGTGACCAATTGCAACATTCACACTTGCCTCAAGTTCTTTCTCCCACCCTGGATATTATTCTACAGATATATTAACCCCTCTTGCCTACTTTCCAACAGACCTCACAACCTCTGAGGATGCCTGCCATAGATGTGTGTGAAACACCAGGAGAGAATGGTTCTGAAACATAGCCACACAGCCTGGAAAACTCACACAACCCAAAGATAGAAGTGGTTGCATTTAAACATCAAATGGGCTTGAAGATCAATGTAATGGGATCCTGGGAGTCGGAATTTTACAAGGTTTTTAACCTTTTTTTGCCAGAATGCTGGTGCCTCACCAGAACAGCAGAGAGCCCATGGCTTTTCCAGGTACTATCCATAAACAAACAAACAAACCCACACAACGCTGTTATCCCATTCCCTGAATGTCTGACGCTTTGGGAAGAAGTTGACAACTCGAAGTCTGATTTAGGCTGGAATGATTGAACCAAGGTAAATAAAGGTCTAAATGCCCTAAAAGCACCAGATTCCATCTACTGAAAGCTAAGCAGGGTCAATTCTGGCTAGTACTTGGATAGGAGACTATAAATGAATATAAGCTGTATTTCAGAGGAGCCGCGTTGGCGCAATGGGTTAAACCCTTGTGCCAATTCTCTCAAACCAGAAGCGGCTTGCAGTATGTTCCCAAGTAGCTTCTGACATGATAAAAAAGCTGTATTTCAGAGGAAGGAGTTAACAAAAGCTATAGATTCCATACCTATAGAATGATAGAATCATTGAGTTGGAAGAAATCCCAAGGGACATCCAGTCCAAACCCATTCAGCCATGTAGGAGTACACAATCCAAGCCCTTTTGACAGATGGCCATCCAGTTTCTGCTCAAAAACCTCCAGAGAAGGAGACTCCAACACCTAAGAAAACCCAATGACAGGGTCACCATAAGGCAACAAGTAACTTGGGCTCATATATACCAGGATCTGATCCCAAATTATCTGTTTATCCCAGGTTATCTGGTAATGGGGACTCATATAATCCATTTTAAAGCAGATAAACTGAGATGAAATCCTGGGATATAGGGTAGTGTGGGAGGCATATAAATAGATAGAAATAAAGTCAAGCCACGGTAGATAAAAACAGAAACCCTCTTTGGCAGAAAAAGAGATGAAAACAGGACCTTGGATAGCTCCAAAAGAGTTATGTTGGTTAGGTTAGAACTGACTGTCCTAAAGCTGTTTCCGCACTATAGAATTATACCAGTAGGATACCACATTAATGGCCATGGCTCAATGTTATGGAATTTTGGAGATGTAGTTTTGTGGAGCACAAGCACTTTTGGGCAGAGAAGGCTGAAGACTTCTTAAAACTGCCAAGGTCCCGTACGATTGAACCATAGCAAATCAAGAGGTGCCAACCTGCATTACCTCTGCAGTGTAGATATCTGGACCAAGACCATGTTGGAATTTACAGGAACGTTACCAGATTTTTTGGAAGGAGCTTGAAAAGATCATGGAGCATTGGAACAACGAGGCTCTTTTGTATCCAACCCCAGTTAAAATTCTGGCTGTAGTTCTTTGGACCACACACATTGCTTTGTGATATTAATTGTCTATCACGCTCTTAAAGGAAGCACACGCTGACAGATTTAAGATGGGAGGATGTTTTCCGAGCTGAAGTTTCCGATCATTCTTCAAAGGCAATGTTACTGTAATTGCAATGGAATGTAATTCTCCGATGTTGCATCTCGAAATGTTGTCGTCATTCCTCCCAACTCTGCTTTCTCTAGAGTCCCGAGAAACGAAATTTCCAGGTGGCCACTTGATGCCAAAAAACATAAATGGAAAATACATGCCCGGGGGCCTTAAGGGGGTCAAGATAGGTTTGGAAATTAGTGAAACACAGTGTGGAAAGGATTTTGGGTGTACCTACACAGTAGAATTAATGACATCATGTGAACTGCCATTGCTTAATGCTGTGGGCTCCTGGAAGCTGTAGTTTTACAAACCCTTTAACCTTCTCTTCCAAACTCCAAATACTAAGGGCTCTGGCAGTGAAAGTGAAGTCCACTTGCATTAATTCTGCAGTTTGGGTGCACTGCTGTTTCCAACCAGGATTTTAGGAACCTAGGCTTCAAGTCCCCGCTCAGACATGGAAACCCATTGGATGATCTTGGGCAAGTCACTCTCTCTCAGCCTTGGAGAAAGGCAATGGCAAGCCCTCTCTGTGGGTTTGAATGCAGAATGAATGCAGTTTTTGCCCCCACTTTAACAGCCATGGCTCAATATTATGGAATCCTGGGAGTTGTAGTTTTACAAGTCTTAGTCTTTTCTGACAAAGAGTCTTAGTCTCTCACAAAACTATAATTGCCAATGATTCCATTACATTGAGCTATGGCTATTAAAGCGGTCATACATTCATTCTACAGTATAGATCAGGCATGGGCAAATTTTGGCCCTCCAGATGTTTTGGACTTCATCTCCCACAGTTCCTAACAGCCTACCAGTAAGCTGCTAGGAATGGTGGGAGTTGAAGTCCAAAACATCTGGAGGGCCAAAGTTTAGCCATGCCTGGTGTAGATGTATCTTGAGTGTCCAGAATATTATTTGTATTTCTGATAGTTGTCATTCACTCTTCAGTATTCGAATGGATGAATTTGGTCACTTTCTTTATATTGTTTAAACCATTGTTTATCTGCTTGATTTAATATATCATGAACCCATATTGTTATCCTATAATGTTTTTACCAGTGCAGTCTGATGGTTTGAGTATTGGACTAGGACATTGTGAGTCCAGGGTTCAAATCCTTGCTTGACTGTGGAAAGCTACTATGTGACCCAGGACAAGTCACACTCTCTCAGCCTCTGAGAAAGCCATGAACAAGAAAACACTTTAATAGGCTTGCCTTAGGGTCACCGTAAATTGGAAATGATTTGAAGGCACACAACAACATGGGCTGAAAATTTAACAATTGATGCAATACCCATACTGTTCTCAGAACTATCAATAGGATTAATTTCATTGTGTGTTTATTTGGTTGCATTCTGCAAGTCGCTTCTGGTATGACAGAATAGGCCGTCTATAAAGACGTTGCCCAGGGGGTGCCTGGATGTGTTACGATCCTACAGGGAGGCTTCTCTCATGCCCAGTGTGGACTACATCTCACCACATTAAAACAGTGGATGTGGCTCTTAATGAGACATGCCGCATTATCACAAGATGTCTACGCCCAACACCACTAGAGAATTTATACTGGTATTACACCACCTGACATCCATTGGGAAGTAGCAGCTAATAGTGAAAGGACCACGGCAGTGACATCTCTGGCCCACCCTCTGTTCAGATATCAGCCAGCATGCCAATGCCTTAAATCAAGAATAGCTTTCTAAGATACAGCGATACTGGCAGGAACACCTCAGCAAGCAAGAGTCCAAAAGTGGCAGGTTAAACCCATAACCTCAATCCATGGCTGACACCAGATGAGAAACTTCCTCCTGGGCACATAGAAGACTGGGAGACTTGGAAGGCGCTGAACAGACTGTGCCCTGGCACAGCGAGGTGCAGAGCCAATCCCAGGAAATGGGGTTACAAAGTGGAGTAACAAGTGTCCACTAAATGGAATAATAACAATGTATTAAATATCATTAAACATTGTATTATACACAATAAACGATTATAAATTTCAGATAAATGGTTACAAAAGCCAATCAAACTGTTGCATTCACAGTATGATAAATGGTAGTTTTATGCACAATGTAATCAACTTTCTTGGTTATCCACTTATTTCTTCATTAAAGAAGAGTAGACCCCTGATCCACAACTGGTTTCGACTACTTATAGTCTTTGTTTGGTGGTAGGGTCTGTAAGTATTGGGTAACATTAATACAATTGTACAAAGTGTTTTCTGGCTTGGTAAAATTAACAACTACTAATACATACTACTTACTTTTGTTATTTAGTTCAAACAATTCAAGCATGTACTCAATAAACCGTACAGTCATACATAGATACCGTGGAACCTATTGGGAACATAATGTGGCTTACAAATTGTTCTCTTGATACATTAAACAAAGAATGGATAAAAATAAAATAAGGAAAATATATTATGTCTATACTTACAAAGCGTTCTGTTTCAAATCAAAGATACACTGCATTCAGGTTTTATTCTACTGCGAGTATGAGCCTAAATGGCTCAACCTGTTGTTTAAATAGTCAAGAATCTCACACAGGTATTCTACAAAGCAGTGTGTAACATTGAACTCATGAGTTGCATTTAAAGAAATACAACAGATTTATAAAAAACAGTCATAAGAGTTGGTATTGTTTAAATCTTTAGGGAATTCTGTTTGGAGAGTGAAAATCCAAAATGATTCACATTGTAATAATTTGGTCTGAAAATCAATACCTTTAGAAGGTGTAACAACTTCTGGAATCTGGACCCAAAGTGACTCAGGGCTATGGTTCAAATCTTCAAAATGCTTGGAAGAATAGAATCAATTGAATGGTTTCTGACTTTACTTTTATGTTCTGTAATTCAAAGTTTGATTTCCCTGCCTGTCTGACCAATATACATTAGCGGGCAGGAACAAGTGATAGCATAAATAACCCCTTTAGTGGTACAGGTAGCAAAATGATGTATTTTATATTCAAAATTGGTGTTATGATTCTTGAAGAACTTGGCCTGTACAAATTGTGGGCATATGGAGCAGTGTCGACATGCAAAGTTATGGAATGTCGTTTCGGGTCTATATCAGAATGTATTAAAATATCTCTAATATTGTGTGTTCTCCTATGGGCAATAAGAGGGGGATTCTCACATCCTGGTACGTCACTCACCAAGTTCCAATATTTCCTCACTGTTTTTATTGCATGTTTAGATAGATTGGTCTGATATAAACCCGGAACAACATTCCATAAAATCCAATCTGGTGGGTAACTTTGCATGTCCACTGATCAGGAATCGCTCTCACCTCCAATAAAGTTCCATATTCGGATGGCAAAGCCATTCCAGGATAAAAGCCTTGTCTCAAAATATCCATAAATAATCTTAAGACTGGTGGAAAGTTGGCCAATATGTTCTTGGTATGTGGGCAATAGGCCAATAGTGGAGAAGTTTGTACGAGCTTTCAGTTTCCAGCAACTGCTGATATATCATTTAAGAAAGGATCACCAACTGAGTTCTTTGAGCCAAAAGCTGCCCCTCAAAAGGTTCTCTCCTGTTACAAATGGCAGGATATTTGCAGCAGTAGAAAGAGTTGATCTGTGATGTTTAAAGAATAAAAATATCACTTTTTATATTTAGCACATGTTGAATATTCCTTCTTCGGAACTCAGAAATCCAAAACAAAAATTATCCAAATGGGTTGCTGAGATAGTGACATCTTTATTTTTGGGTGGCTCTGCGTACATAGACTTTTGTTTCATCCACACTTGCTCAAAATGTTGTTTAATATTACCTTCAAGTAGCAGTTCAAAAGCATGTAAATGTGAATAGATTAATAGGCACCACTTTGGCGAGAAGATAATGGCGCTCCATGCAATCGTGCTGGCCACATGACCTAAGAGTTGTCTACAGGCAACGCCGGCTCTTTGGCTTAGAAATGGAGATGAGCACCAACCCCCAGAGTTGGACACGACCAGACTTAATGTCAGGAGAAAACCTTTACTTTTACTATGTTTTATAAGGTGTATTTGAAACTATAACTCCCAGGATTCCAGAGCAGTGGGCCATGGTAGTTAAAGAGATGCCAAACAGCATTAGTTTTAGTGTTGATGCACTCTTGATCATCCATCTGTTTTAATGTCACTCACTATTAGCAAGCCAGGTGCCAGTCTCTGCACTTCTGAGTGTAGCTTCAAAAGATTATTTCATGCACTACAATTCCCAGAATCCCTGGGCTGGAGAAAGAAAGAAACAAACTGATGATGTCTTAGTGAATTTGCTTTGGTTGCTTCCATAGGCATCATTAAATTAAATGCTTTGTGCAAAACATTTCATAGACCAGAGGAGAAAAATGATGACAACAACACATCCTACTATAAATAGCTTTATTAAGAATATTAATATAGTTTTTATATAATCATATTTATATTTTACTTTATATTAATATAAAACCAAAGCATACATTACAAACTAAAAGTCAACAGTACAGGAACAAATGCCCTAAGAGAGAGGCTATACAAACCAGCATCTACTTTGTTGACTTAATATCATTTTAACTGCTGTGGCTCAATGCTTATAGAATTTGGGGAGTTGTAGTTTGATGAGGTAAAACTAGGACTCCCAGGCTTCCACAGCATTGAGCCATGGCAGTAAAAGTAGTGTCAAACTACATTCATTTGGTGATATAGATGCGCCCAGAGGGTGGATCAAAGATGGATAGGGCAAGAGACCTCCCAACCTGCAATAAAATGGAGTGGCAACAGAGGTTTGCAAAGGTCAGAGCTGGTACTGAAAGAGACGTAAAGATGTCTTACATTCTTTTCAACTGAGTAGGCAATTCTGTAAAATCATTAATTCAGTGCTTACAGATGAGACTGCACACGGAAATGTGTGTTCTTTGTCCTAGGGTTCAATGCAATCATGGGAGTTGTAGTTTTCCAAGGTCTTTAGTCTTTTCTGTCAAAGAGTGCTGGTGCCTCACCAAACTGCAACTCCCAGGAGTTCATAGCATTGAGCTATGGCAGTTCAAGTGGTGTCAAACTGCATTAATTTTACAGTAGAGATGGGTTTTAAATTGAGTGAAAATAATGCCTCTTGCTCTTTTAGACTAATGTTCCACTCAACTTGCTGATTTTGTGTCTTTTGCCAAGGACGATAGGCCAAAAGGAACAACCCCTGTTGCATTTTTGAGTCTACTGCCCAAGTGCTCAATGGCACACAGACTAAACTGGAAAGACTACCAGCCATCCGGTGTCTGCTCCCAATCCACTCCATATAAAACCTATTCAGTGTCTTCAAATCAAGGCACCATGTCATGCCATTCAAGCATAAGATGGAGAAGGACTCTCCCTTCCTTCAGGAAGCTAGGATCTGTTTGAATAGTTCTGACTGACTGCAACCAGACACCTTGGCACCCTTGTCCCGTTCTTCATCAGTCAAAGGAATGCCATTTCCAGTGCTGGCATGCCTTCAAGAATGGAGCTGCTCTTCCCTTCCCGCACTGAGATGCCAATCTACCTCTCAAAAACAGCTGCTCTTTCCAAAGCAGCTGACCTCCCTCATCTTTCCAGTCCCACTGTCTATAAAGCCTGGTCCGTCTGAGTCAAAGGATAGAACTTTTTCATTGTGCACAAAGGAACAGAGCGGACTGGCAAGACACATCGTCCACTACATATGAGAGCAAAGTGACATCTTTAGAAAAACAGGATAACCTGTGCAACACACACTGGATACCCTTCAGTGGCATGGCCAGGGTTCAGCCATAAGAGCCAAGGGGTTGCTGTTGCTATCCACTCTGAGGCAGTTGCTTCAGGATGTCTAGTAGTATGAGTGATCCTATGGCAACCCTGTGAACAATTCCACTGAATACCCTTCAGTGGCACAGGCAGGAATTTAGGCAAAAGAACCAAGGGGCTGCTATTGCTATCCACTTTGAGGCAGCTGCTTCAAGTCACCTAATAGTATAACCAATCCTGTGCCACTCCTGAGAACAATTTTCCATTCATATTCAAAGGAAGAAAAGAAGAGAAGATGGAAGGGACCAGCAAGACAGAAAGTTCAGTTTTGCACCGGTAATGGCACAGTGTCAATACCATTTTTACCTCAAGGAAAGGGCTACCAGTGGGTACTTCCTTCTATTTACTCCCACACAAACCCCTGCAAAATGACAGCCAGCTTGGGCGAAAAACATGATGAAAGCCACCTGCCTCAGCTGAAGGATCAAGGGCAGAGAAAAAACTCAAGCAGGGTATTTGGCGGCCAGGAGGGCCATGTCCTTTTGGCAACGCTTGACCCAGTCCCGGTAGAGATGGCAAATTAGGTAACCAGTGAATTTCATGATGAAGGCGTCCTCCATTCCTGGCGGCTCGGCTGGAATGACAGGGCCAGGTAAGATGCCCAGGGGAGCCATGACGGCTTTCAGGTTGTTTGTGAGACCGAGACACTGTACGCTTGAAGTGTCGAGCAGGCGATGCAGTTCGGAGGCTTCTGGGTTCAGATCGGTTTGCTGGCGCTTCACCGCGGCTAGATACTCCGGCAAATTGGAGAAGGCCCCAAAGTTCTGCTGCAAGCGTTCGGGGTCGCTAAGGTCCAGCCATGCCACGGTTGAAAGAGTAGGCAGTGGCAGCCCCGGAAAAGGCTGGGGAGAAGGGTTAAAATCCGGCTCCCCAAAGGGCTCCTCTTGGTGAAATGCCTACAAGGAAGCAAGGAGAAACCCACGAGACAGTCAGAAGTGTTTGACCGATTTTTGACATTTGGACCCCACCCATCGTCCAAGGAACTTGGGAGTGGGTGGTGTCGGTGCCTGAGGCAGCCACATTTTTTCTCTGCAAGAGGCTTGTCAGATTGTTTTACGTTTGTGTGAAATACGGTGACCGACCGTTACAAGGTCAGGGAGGGTGGGGAACACAAGGCCTTCCAGATGTGCTTGGAACACTGACATCTTCCAGACTTCAGGGGACTATATACATGTGTATACTTGCTTTCAAACTATGTGTCAACTTCTGGTAAGCCCATTAATCATGTAGGGTATTTCTAGACAAAGAATACTCAGAGATGGTTTGCCATTGTCTCGCCGTCTGAAACATAGCCTTCAGTTGTGTCAATGGACTAGAGTTTGTGGCTAGATCCCAATACTGCTGTTTCTCTTCAAACCTCTCTTTGTGATATATCCACCAGCTCCAGTCTATTGACAGTGGGTTGAACAGAGACAATGGTTTCATGGGACATTACACATACTATAACATAAGTTAACAACCCAGCCTCACGAGGGTTCTCTTGCTTGTTTTATCACAACTTTCTGGTTCCCAGCCAGCATCACATTATATTCCAAAAACTCCCTCCATCATTGATCTGGTTATCTACCATAATCATCTTGGTTATAGTCATCTTTTTCCTCACCCTTTTCCCCAGAACAGCCATTGTTAAAACTGAGCTGGTTACCTCATCATCATACCCACAAGTTTTGTATTTCTATTTTCACAAGCATGACTGTTTATCCATAAATGTCCCTAGGCACTTTACTCCGTGCATCTGATGAAATAAACTCAGCATCTAGACTGTAGAATGAAAACAGTTTGAGACCACTTTAACTGCCAAGGCTCAGTGCTACAGAATGAGGGAAATGGTCTGCCAAGGAATAGTAAAAAGGTAAAGGTTTTCACCTGACATTAAGTCTAGTCGTGTCTAGTTGTGTCTGACTCCGGGGGTTGGTGCTCATCTTCATTTCTAAGCCAAAGAGCCAGCGTTGTCCGTAGACACCTCCAAGGTCATGTGGCTGGCATGACTGCATGGAGCACCGTTACCTTCCTGCCAGAGTGGTACCTATTGATCTACTCACATTTACATGTTTTCGAACTGCTAGGTTGGCAGAAGCCGGGGCTAACAGTGGGAGCTCACCTCGCTCCCCGGATTCAAACCGCTGACCTTTCAGTCAGAAAGTTCAGCAGTTCAGTGGTTTAACCAACTAAACTACGGGGTGCCATGGCATTGAGTCATGGTAGTTCAAGTGGTGTCAAATTGCATTCATTTTACTGTGTAGATGCACCCATAGAATCCATAGAACTCAACACAGACATTTCTGGAGAGGAAAACAACTATATTTTAAAGAGCTCAGAAAGTGGAATAAGAATTCAGGGCTCAATTGTTGCAAACACACATAAACACAAACACACACCTCTGTTAAAGAATTCGGCACACTTTGAAGACTCACATAGTTTGACAGCAGCTGTTCTGAGCCCTCTTGCATGTAAAGTGTCATGTTGCGTGCTTTTTCTATTCTGAGTGCTATTTCTTGGTGAGATCGAGAAGACGACGAAGAGAGGTTTTTGGGTACATCCACTGCAAACAAAGAAATGGACTAAAGGTTAAGATATATACAAACACCTGAATTTGCTAATAGCTCCAGGTTGTTTTTCATAGGCAAAGGGACTTTGGACAACTGCTGGTGGAGAAGAGTATGAGAACCAGGGAAAGAGTAGAGAAAACACAACTAAACCAATCTTTGTGCCTAACTTTTACAGTAGCTTTGATCTATTTTCCTCCACAAGTCCCACTTTCGTACCACTACTTACTGTAACAGTTTTCTTGCATATTTATTTGGGCCCGGGCTGTGGCGCAGGCGGGAGAGCAAGCCAGCTGCAATTAACTGCAATGAATCACTCTGACCAGGAGGTCATGAGTTCGAGGCCGCTCGGAGCCTATGTTTGTTTGTCTTTGTTCTATGTTGAAAGGCATTGAATGTTTGCCTATATGTTTAATGTGATCCGCCCTGAGTCCCCTTCGGGGTGAGAAGGGTGAAATATAAATGCTGTAAATAAATAAATAAATAAATTTCTAGTGAGACCCCAAAACATAATACTGTTATTTCCACTCCAAATGTTTCTCCACATTTGCGATTTTGACTTTTGTGGATTTGATTATTCATGGATTTGAATAAAATATCCTTTCTTTAGTTCCTGCAGTGTTCTCTCATCATGATGGAGGACTTAAGAGATTTTTCGAGAAAACATCTGTCCAGTGCAATTCTATGGTCATCATCCAGCAGAAGTCAACCACAGAGTCATGCTGGAAAACCTGGAAACTTCTAGTTCTACCAGCATGACTCCTTTGGAATATCCTTTGATAGAATCACATTGCAGAGCCTAGGGATTTCTAGGGTGCTTCCAGACAGCCTCATAATCTGGGACAAATAAGTGAGGCAAAAAAATCACGGTACTTGACAGCTGTCAGGTACACAGAGCTGTCAACTCCGGTCAATGCTCCTCCGGCATCCTGACACATTTGTTTGTAGAGAATTTTAGAAATCTGCAAGATGGACCCACCAGAAGTTTACTCTTAACTTTTTAAACTGATACCCTGAGATCTGCTGGACTTTATAAACATTGATTCAAATATCTGAATTTGCACACAAGCAGATTTCTTATCATCTCTCCTTAACCTCCTGCTGCCTTTACTTTTTCCCTCTTGAACACCGTTTCCCTTTGGGGTCACTTGTCTGCCATGCTGGTGCCCACTGTATAAATTCAAGTTGTGTTTAATTTCATAAACATCAGAACAAAGGAATGGTTGCAGAGAGTTCTCACAGGGATTGCTTTCTAATTGTGCTTCCATTTAGCCATCTGTGTGTCCATGGCTCCATTTGTTTACAGCTGTTTTGAAATTTTAAAAACATACACATTCACAAGAACAGTCCACACCAGTGTATAGGGATTAAGTCATGTGTCTTCCTTGATTGCAGGGATATACAGTAATGCAAATATATATATTTTTTGCCCAAAATCAGGTTATCAGTGCACCTTTTTAACCTGTGTTTTTTGGCTGTTAATGCGATGCAGTGTGCATTTTTGGCAAACATCATTTAGCCACTCTAGCTTTTATCCCAGTTTCTTCTTCATTTTAGGGCATGTGTAGAAGGGCCCTTAGAGCAGTGGTTCTCAACCTGTGGGTCCCCAGATGTTTTGGTCTTCAACTCCTAGAAATCTTAACAGCTGGTAAACTGGCTGGAATTTCTGGGAGTTGCAGGCCAAAACACCTGGGGACTCAGGTTGAAAACCACTGCCTTAGAAAGATGTTTCCTTTCACAATTCTGGGATCTTTCAGAATAGACTCACACTGGAGAACCTAGAGATGTCAAAGAGATAACATCAAACATGTAAATAATCAAATCTGCAATCCTCAGAACTACAAAATGTGGAGAGATAACATTACTTGACCAATGAATAAGTTGACACAGGTTTTGAGGATTGATTTATGAGAAAATGCCTAGGCTTACACATGAGTATGTACAGTACCTGTCATAAAGAAATATGACCCGGTTCTTTTCCAACCACTTGAATCTTTTCTTTGACTAGCTTTGCTCTATAACCTCCCCCCCCCCCCCCCGGCCAATCTTTTTTACTTTCAAATATTTAGTCTGAAGGGTTAAATAGAATTTATAGGGATCCCTTGAGGCTACGTGTGGGGTTTTTCACCCACTGAAAATGCTCAACTTGGAGAGAGGGCACGGGCATTGGGTTACAGTCAAGTCACACAGTCTTTCCATCTGCAACCGTCTTTATTTAGAGACTTCTGTTGCCCTTCAGCTCACAAGCTCCCAAGGCAGCTTTCAAAGTCATAAAACCAACTCCAACAATGATAACGATCTGTTAGGTTTTACGACAAACAAACAATAACAAAGTGCTTCAGATTTGCAGCCCACCACACAACATGTGTCATATGAGAGGCATGGGTCTGTATTCATTACACCAAATTTCAAAATACTTTAGAATTGAAATCCATCCCCTTTTCACCAAATGCCACCCAGCTTTCTCCTTAAAAATCTAGTTGAACAGCATGCTGCTTTGCCATACATACACATTTCAATAACATTTTAAAATATTATTTAAAAATGGTTTAAAACACAGCTGTCCCTCCATATTTGCAGATTTAACTTTTGGGGATTTGGTTATGTGATAATTGGATTCATATGTCCTCCTAGGAATCTCTAGGCTCTCCAATTTGACCTTGTGGTCAACTTCCAGTGTTAGATCAGCATGCAAAGGAGATTCATCTGATGGAGTAGATTTAAGTCCACCAAAGCTTATGTTACCAACTTTTTTCAGTTTCAGTAGTACTGCAAGAGCCTCTTGTATATTTATTAAAGTTACCGACAAGTCAAACTTTATAAACTAACTAGCTGTGCCCAGCCACGCGTTGCTGTGGCATTTTCTGGTGGTGTTGGTGAGAAATTGTTGAGTTAGTGGTGGTATTGAATGTCTGTTGTATGGTAGTCTTTATGTTTAGTATGTACACTGAAGTGGATTATATGGCAGTGTGGAGTCAAGATAATCCAGTTCAAAGCAGATAATATAAGATTCTAAATGGGTTATATAGCTGTGTGGAAGGGCCTTGAGTCTATACTGCCATATAATCCAGTTAAAATCTGATAATCTGTGAATTATCAGATTTAAGTGAGGCCTAACTGTGCCTGTCCCCTGGGCTGAGTAGGTTGCTAGGAGACCAAGTGGGCGGAGCTTAGCCTTCAAACTGGCAGCAATTGGATAAAAACTATTATTCCTCTCCCTGTAATTAGGACTTTATTTTTCTTTTCTTTTTGTTGTATCAACCTAGAGCCATGAATAATGGATTGTGTTGTTAAATTTCGAGGTTGGGGGGCCTGTAGTTTTGTTGTTTTGTCCGCTGCCCTGATGCCATCACTCTTTTATATATATAGATTAATGAAATGTTTTTGCTTCTGCACGCAAATCCAAAGGGACGCTGGTTTTCATTTCCTTAAAAAGGTTAAACAATGCCCATAACAACCTATTCCAAAGGATCATTGACACACTTGGATTCTTCCAGCAGAAACAATTGCTAATCCTTATTTTTGGCCAGAAAAAAAACAATAGTATTGGGAGCCTGGAGGGGCTGAGGCTAGAAAATCAGCTTTAGGGAGATGCCCAACATGCCAGGGCTTGTCCTTTGTCCTCTCCATCCTTATGCCCTGCTGGGAGATTCTTGGCTGTTCTGGGAAACCAAATGCTAGACAAGAAATGGACTTTGGATCATCCCCGGAAGCATTCTTCAGTGCCACTCCCTGAGATCCTTCAATTGGAAAATCCAAAAACTGCACCTGGCTGAGCATTTATGCAAAGCAGAAGCTTGGCATCTTGAAAATCTCTTTCAAGTTCCCAGTAAATAATTAACTCTCGCTTCAGGTGCCAGGGTGGAAAATACGTGCAGAGATGAACTTTTCATTCATGGAAAGATTGGGTGCGGAGAGGAAAGAATACAATATTGGACTTTTACGGTTAAGGAGCCAATGAGGTGGAGAAGGCAAAGGGATGGGTAGAGCAGTTTAGGCTTTTGTTGTGAAATGTGGAAAGAGAAAGAAGAGCTGAAGATTAAGGTATGTGAGTGTGTATCAAAGACAAAGGTAGCCCTTGGCAAGTTGCCATGGAAGAATAAGTCGCTGTATTCTTAATAACTATAGAACAGAGGTGAGAATGATAGTATTCTCAAAATGTTCTTGGACTGCCATTCCCAGCATTATTGAGCATTGACTATAATGTCTAGAGCTGCTGGGCGTTACAGTTCAATGAAGTTTGGGGGGCTTCAGGATCCACTGATGCATTTTGTTTCACTTCCACAGAATTCTGCACATTTGAATTCTTGTATTTTTTAATATCCATTCATAAATGTCCACCCAAGCAATTAAGGAAAAGCTAGATAATCTTTCTGTCAACTTTATTGCTGTTGTGTGTCTTCAAATTCTTTCTAACTTAAGGCAGCTCTAAGGTGAACCTATTACAGTAGTTTATTGCTAAGATTTGTTCAGAGAGACTTTGCTTTTGCCGTCCTGTGAGAGTGTGAGACATGCCCAAGGTCACCTAGTTGGTTTCTTTGACAGAGCAATGATTTGAATCCTGGTCTCCCAGAGCCCTTGTTCAATTCTCAAACCACTTCACCACATTCGTTCTTTGGTAAACTATAAAAAGCTGTATCTGTCTCTCCCTTCTCTGTTTGTTTGATGACTGCCCACAAGTGGCATTTCCTATTACAGACCAGGCAATTATGAGATTTTGTGGTTTCTTTGTGTAACAATGGGACTTTGTCTGACCTCTCAATGCTCTTTGAATTTTCACCGGCTTCAATTCAAACAAGTCATCATGGCATCAGCCACCTCGTTCCCACTCCAATGTATTCCTTGCTTGCTTATGCTTCTCTCCATTGAGACCCCGAAAGAGCTATTATTTACCTACATTTCCAACATGCTTCTAGCTGTTCCTATAACTATACCATGTGAATCTGGAGCAAGGGTAGGCAACTGTGATAGGTCTAGCAGAATCATCTTTTTTTTGCCTCTGGGGTCCTTTGAAGGCTGCATGAATGGCCAAAAAGGCTTCCCTTAAAGCCAGATGCAGCCAGAAGTCCACTTCTGGGTTTTGTTGTTGTTGCTATTGTTGCTATTGCTATTATTATTATTATTATTATTATTATTATTATTATTATTATTATTATGTTATTTATACTCTGCTTTTTCTCCCTAAAAGGCTATAAGCCCCACCTAGAATCATAAAGTTGGAAGAGACTGCATGGGCCATCCAGTCAAATACCCAGCCATGCAGGAAAAGCAGAATCAAAGCACTCCCGACAGATGACCTTCCATTTCAATGCCTCCAAAGAAGGGGTTTTCACCACACTCCAAGGCAGAGAGTTCCACTGCTGAACAGCTCTTATGATCAGGAAGTTCTTCTTAATGTTCAGGTGAAATCTCCTTCATTGTAATTTGAACCCAATGCTCCCAGTCCTAGCCTCAAGGGCAGCAGAAAACAAGCCTACTTCCTCTTCCTTATAGCATCCTTTCAAATATTTAAACAAGCCTGCTTCCTCTCAGCCTTCTCTTCTACTGGCTAAACAGACTCAACTCTTTATGCCACTCCTCTGAGGGATTCACGATTTCCAAATCTGGTTTGTGGAACATAAAATACGTGCTTTTCAAAACCCAGAAGTGGGCTGGATTTTGAAAAAAAAAACAGGCCAATTGTTGCTTCTGGAGGTAACTGGGAGAAACAGGTCAGATTCTGCAAGTCAGAAAAAAGTGGAAATCTAGCAGGCCCAAGGTCCAAAGAATTATCCTTGGAGAGGTCGCATGTAGTCATTGCTTGCATTTTACCCAATGTTGCCGTAACACAATGGTGCATGAAGGCTTTGTTAGCATAATCTGTGATTTTCTGAACACAGCTAGTTAGTCATGCAGGATGGCTTGATAAGTTTCCAGTATGTAATGATGCAGAAGCCAACTAATTTTTTTGAATGACTTGGGGGCTATTTGTACCTGGCTGGTTAGCTGGGCCACAGGTTGGACAGGTCAAACAACTTCTATTTCTGTTTAATTTTTTTGAAACCCTAGATTGGAATCCTCCATGTTTTTTTGGGAAGTATAAAATTGCACACAACTAAGTAGCAGAGGTGGTTATAACCTGGTTATTGAATTGCAAAGATGTGTAACCAACACTTAGGTAAAGGTTTTATCCTGACATTAAGTCCAATCATGTCTGACTCTGGAGGTTGGTGCTCATCTCCATTTCTAAGCCAAAGAGCCAGCATTGTCTGTAGACACCTCCAAGTTCATGTGACCAGCACGACTGCATGGAGTGCTGTTACCTTCCCGCCGGAGCAGTACCTATTGATCTACTCACATTTGCATGTTTTCGAACTGTTAGGTTAGCAGAAGCTGGGGCTAACAACGGGTGCTCACACTGCTCCCCAAATTTGAACCTGAGACCTTTTGGTTTGCAAGTTCAGCAGCTCAGTGCTTTAATACGCTGTGCCACCAGGGGCTCCTACACTTACCTGATACATACTGGGACCAACCTTACTGGTGTCTCATTGCATATTGAATTTTTTTGATGGCAATGCTATGTAGTTAAGAAGCAACAGCCCTTCACTCAATATGTACATTATACATCTTTGGCATTCTGTTTACTGCACTTATATATATATATATGCAATGCCTCAATAGTATTCCAATGCATCTTTTTGTTCCATAGGATTCAGGAAGGAATATAAATTTCTTCCCATTCATAGATATTTTTCTTTGATAAAGTCCAGTGCCAGCTGGCCATTTCAATGTTTGTGGGATGGACAATCCACATTGTGTTTTAGTGTGAACTTTACAGGAGCTGTATCAAGCACTGAGTCCTAGCTCCCAAACAGGTTCAGAAACCCAGATAGTTCTTTTAATGACCAGACTAAATCCAGAGCAGGTTCTAATGTCCCACTGCTATTGAAGCTGCCAATGATTCAGTTGAATGAGGAATGGAACCTTGTTTTGCACAGTCCTATTTCAAAAGCTCATAAGGCTTATCCTCTCAGTGCATATTCCTTCAACTTTCACATTCCTTTTGAAAACATGATTTTATGCTTCTGCAACAGAGTGGTGCAGTGGTTTGGGAATTGGACTATGACTCTGGAGACCAGAGTTCTCTTCTGGGTGAATGAATTATCCCACAATAGAGTCTCTTTAGGGTCAGAAACAACTTGAAGGCACACAACAACAAAGTATTCTGCATAGATATTCCCTTACAGGGTTGCCAACTGACCAGAAGACTTTCACAGCTTTTTTCTGTGCTTGGAGAGAGCAATCCCTTCTCATTTGAGGGTGAAATTAGGATCAGGAATTGATAACGCTCAACACAGAAGGGGAGCACTGAATGATATGACAATGAAAATCAATCCTAGGTTTCAAACCAACTTGAGAATTAAATGTTCAGGGTGGGAGAAAGAACTCTTGTCTGTTTGAGGCAGGCGTGAATGTTTCAATTGGCCAGCTTAATTAGCATTGAATAAACTTTCAGCTTCAATGTCTGGCTGCTTACTACTTGGGGGAATCCTTTGTTGGGAAGTGTTAGCTGGCCCTGATTTATTCATGTTTTCTGAGTGGCGTTCTTTATTTACTCAGTAACTCCTCCAAATAAAGGTTTCCCCCAGGCAGTAAGAAGCCAGACCTTGAAGCTGCAAGTTTATTCAATTCTAATCAAATTGGCCAATTGCAAAATTCACACTTCTCTCAAACAAGAGTTCTTTCTCCCACTCTGGATATTCTACAGATGTACAAACCCCACTTGACTGGTTTCCAACATACCTCACAACCTCTGAGAATGCCTGCCATAGATGCAGGAGAAACGTTAGGAGAGAATGTTTCCAGAACACGGCCACACAGCCGGGAAAACTCACAGCAACCCAGGATTATGATAATCAGGCAACAGTTACCATTTCTAATTTTTAAAAGAGGCTCAGCTCTTTCACAAAGTCGAAGGGGTAGGATCTAAAGTTCAACATCAGGGAAAGAAAATGTCCTTATTTCAGTTTCATGTACTTTGGCTTAGATATAGTTGCCGGAGCGAGTCCAGCAGTTTAAAGGGCATCTGCACACAATAGCTACTGTTATCCTTATGCCAACCCTGCAAGGTGGAACCATTTAGCTCCAGTTTCTTGTCTGCAACTGGGATCCCATCTACATTGCCACATAATGCCGTTTCAGAATGCAGTTTAGCTGCATTGAACTGGATTATATGAGTCTGCACTGCCATATGAAGCACTAGAATGCAGTTAAACAGCATTCTGAAACTGAGTTGTAGATGGGGCATACAAGGTTGCTATCCATGTCTGGGTAGGAAAGGCCTCCCTTTCACAACTTTGTCTCTTGGGCATTAAACTCGTCTATGATCTAGTCTATCCTGTCTAAAGTTCAACCCTGCTGAAAATCCTGAAAACTCCGGGATTAACCTTTGTTTTCTCTTACAAGTCTAATGCTTCTGATACCCTGCTAAAATCAAAATATTGCATAAAAGTGTCCAAGAGCCTATGATGTAAAATGTATTTATTGGATTGTTTTAAACTGATTGTTTTAATTGCTATGTTTTATTTTTGTACTGTATACCGGCATTGAATTTGCCAGATTGTGAGCCGCCCTGAGTCCCTTCGGGTGTTAGCTGGCCCTGATTGTTTCATGTCTGGAACCATGTAGAGCCAGCTAACCCCTTCCAACAAAGTATTCCCCCAGGCAGGAATCAGCCAGGCTTTGAAGGTGCAAGGCTATTCAATGCTAATCAAGGTGATTAATTGCGACACTCACACCTGCCTCCAGCAGACAAGAGTTATTTCTCCCACCCAGGACATTCCACAGATATATAAACTTCGCTTGATTAGTTTCCAATACACCTCACAACCTCTGAGGATGCCTGCCATAGATGTGGGCAAAATGTCAGGAGAGAATGTTTCTGGAACACGGCCATACAGCCTGGAAAACTCACAGCAACCCATTGATTCTGGCCATGAAAGCCTTTGACAACATATTTAAACATTTCCTGCACACTTCTTTGGCTGCATCTCTATCTGTATAAGTTACCTATCTTTACACCCTTACATTTGTCCAATGTTATCATAGGCTCTTGGACACTTTTATGGAATATTTTGATTTTAGCAGAGTGTATCAGAAGCACTAGACTTGTAAGAGAAAGCAAAGGTTAATCCCAGAGTTTGCAGGATTTTCAGGACAACACACTTCTGATACACTCTGCCAAAATCAAAGTATTGCATAAAAGTCTCCAAGGATATCTGTTGACATTGGACAAATGTAGGTGTGTGTGTTTTAAAAATAAGTAACTTATACAGAGATGCAGCTGAGGAAGTGTGCAGGCAATGACTAAATACAGTAGAGTCTCACTTATCCAACATAAATGGGCCGGTAGAATGTTGGATAAGCAAATATGTTGGATAATAAGGAGGCATTAAGGAAAAGCCTATTAAACATCAAATTAGGTTATGCTTTTATAAATTAAGCACCAAAACATCATGTTATACGACAAATTTGACCGCAAAAGTAGTTCAATATGCAGTAATGCTATGTAGTAATTACTGTATTTATGAATTTAGCACCAAAATATCACGATATATTGAAAACATTGACTACAAAAATGTGTTGGATAATCCAGAACGTTGGATAAGCAAGAGTAAGTGAGACTCTACTGTAGTTGGAATTCCTGCCTGATAGACTTCCATCAAAGGCAGGGAAGACTTAATGTGAAAAGAAGACATCTCTCACTTAGTTGGCACTGCAGCCCTACACTGTAGAACTAATGCAATTTGACATCTCTTTAAGTGCCATGGCTCAAAGTTAGTATCGAATGCACTTTGACATCGCTTTAAGTGCCATGGCTCAATGCTATGAATCCCAGGTGTTGTAGTTTGCTAAAGGCCTTGCACAACTCTCAGGATTCCAGAGAACTGAGTCAAAACTGCATTCATTCTCAAGTGCAGATGCACTCAAAGAGCGGTGGCATCCTTACAAAACTTTGGTCTTCCAGGTGTTTTGGACTTCAACTCCCACCATTCCTAACAGCCTCAGGCCCCTTCCTTTTCCCCCTCAGCCGCTTAAGCGGCTGAGGGGGAAAAGGAAGGGGCCTGAGGCTGTTAGGAATGGTGGGAGTTGAAGTCCAAAACACCTGGAGGGACCAAGTTGGCCCATGCCACAATCACAGCACTCCTACCTAGCTTCTGCATACAAGAAACACTTCCAGAGCAGACTCCAGACTACCCCCTTGCCCCCCAACAATACAAAGGGACAGCCCTGGCTTGGCCTAAGGGTTCAAGGGAAGGGTCGGGGGGCGGTTCGCCCTACCTGGGAGCACCTCCATCGCGCTGGGTCCGGCTTTGCGCCGCTTGTTGCGGCTCCTTCCCCGGCGCGGGAGTTTTATAGCGGGCGCCGGGCTTCCTCCCCTCCCCTCCCCTCTTCCTCCTCCTCCTCCTCCTCCTCTTGCCCGGGGACCAGGCATTCCAGGCGCCTGACATCACCGGGTCCTGGCCGCCCGCCTTCCCGGAAAAGGGAACCTAATCCCCTTCCTCCTCCTCCCGAGGCTCACCTCTCCGGAGCAACTTGGCACCCAAAGGCACCGGCCAGGAGCGCAGAAGAAGGGGCCGGCGGTGGGGATTAAGGGACAAAGCCGGAGGGAAGAGAAAGAAGCCCGTGTGACTCATTTGTATGACTCTACAGTGCTTTCCCTTCTTAACTTTAAGAGAAGCCCCCCCCCCCAACTACTTTTTTATTTATCGTATCAGAAGTTTTAATGTATTTAAAACTATAAGCAAAGTCAAAAACTTGCCATTATACTAAAAGTTCTTTGACCAAAAGCTGTCCACTTGGAATGCCTCTGGTGTTGCTATAACAGGCATGGGGAAACTGAGGCCCCGGGCCAGATGTGGCCCCCTGGGTGGTTGCCTCAGGCCCTCCTCATATTCCTTGTCCTTGTCACACCTCAGGTTAGCTACACCTTGCTAAATACACCAGGTTATAGTCTTTTGTAGGTTTTCCCCTGATGTTAAGTCCAGTCGTGACCGACTCTGGGGATTGGTGCCCATCTCCATTTCTAAGCCGAAGAGCCGGCATTGTCCGTAGACACCTCCAAGGTCATGTGGCCAGCATGACTGCATGGAGCGCCGTTACCTTCCCGCCGGAGTGGTATCTATTGATCTACTCACATTGGCATGTTTTCGAACTGCTAGGTTGGCAGGAGCTGGGGCTAACAGCGGGCGCTCATTCCACTCCTGGGATTTGAACCTGGGACTTTTTGGTCCACAAGTTCAGCAGCTCAGCCCTTTAACACACCGTGCTATCACGGACACCTGTAGTTTATTATGGTAAAGGTAAAGGTTTCCCCTGACTTTAAGTCTAGTCGTGTCCGACTCTAGGGGTTGGTGCTCATCTCCATTTCTAAGCCGAAGAGCCAGTGTTGTCCATAGACACCTCCAAGGTCATGTGGCCGGCATGACTGCATGGAGCGCCGTTACCTTCCCGCCGGAGCGGTACCTATTGATCTACTCACATTGGCATGTTTTCAAACTGCTAGTTTGGCAGGAGCTGGGGCTAACAGTGGGCGCTCATTCATCTCCCGGGATTTGAACCTGGGACCTTTTGGTCCGCAAGTTCAGCAGCTCAGCGCTTTAACACACTGTGCCACCAGGGGCTCCTGTAGCTTATTAAGGTAAAGGTAAAGGTTTTCCCCTGATGTTAAGTCCAGTCGTGACCGACTGGGGTTGGTGCTCATCTCCATTTCTAAGCCAAAGAGCCGGCGTTGTCCGTAGACACCTCCAAGATCATGTGGCCGGCATGACTGCACGGAGCGCCATTACCTTCCCGCTGGAGCGGTACCTATTGATCTACTCACATTGGCATGTTTTCAAACTGCTAGGTTGGCAGAAGCTGGAGCTAATACAGTAGAATCTCACTTATCCAAGCAGTGGCCGAACGTTGGATAATCGAATATGTTGGATAATGAGGGATTAAGGAAAAGCCTATTAAAACCAAATTAGATTATGATTTTACAAATTAAGCACCAAAACATCATGCTATACAACAAATTTGACAAAAAAGTAGTTCAATACGCAGTAATGTTATGTTGTAATTACTGTATTTACGAATTTTGCACCAAAATATCATGATATATTGAAAACATTGACTACAAAAATGGCTTGAATAATCCAGAAACTTGGATAAACGAGGCTTGGATAAGTGAGACTCTACTGTAATTCTTAAAAGCAAAAGTAAAGTTTCAAAAGATTGTTGCAAAACCGAAGCTATTGAGAATAATCCAAGAAAACATTAGGCATAAAACAAGGTTCCATGAATGCATGACAAGGTCCCATGAACTTGAATACACAAAACTGCAAGGAAATTCAGGAAAGCAAGAGATTGCTTCTTGACTCCAAACGAGACATTGCTTTTGACAAAGGTTTGTCTCTCAGCACACTCTTTAATATTCCCTGCGTAGCATGAACACATTTCTTTGGCCTCTGACCTCTCTATTTTTTGCTATTCTGACACTCCTGCAAAACGGCCAGCTCGGTCCAGAAATGCTGTTTCGGCAAGGCCAGACAGCTCGTTAGCAGCAGCCTCTGCATGCTATCTAGCTGGGAGCTGTCCTCCCTTTGCACCTGGCTAGCTTCAGTATCATCAACATCATTTCCTGCAGTAGGAATGCCTCCCTGCTCCTCATCTCTCACAGTAGGGACACTCTGAACCTGAATCCCATAATTCCCATCCAAGTCATCTTGAACCTGAATCCCATCATCTTGAACATCTGGAACCTGAGTCCCACAATCCCCATCAGAGTCACTCTGAGACTCCAGCTGAGTCACATCAGTCCTCTTGGCATAAAGACACGGTGGCCCACGGTATCCTTATGCCAAAAAGATGAGGGAGGACGGCACGCAGCACCCGAGAGCCTTCAGGAGTGCTCTCAGCCACCAAGTGTCTCGCTTCCTCCCAACAAAAGGATGATGCGAGTGGCCCTTCTTATGCCAGGGGGATGGCTCGAGGAAGGCATGAGGCAGCTGAAAGCCTTTTGGAGCACTCTCTGTCACTCTCAGCCTGCCTCGCCCTCCTCTTGGCATAATGCCAAGAGGGCAGCTCGAGGATCTGGAGGAGGATCGGGGCAGTTGCTGCGTGTCTTGCCTTTTTCCCAGAATAAGGATGGGGTGAACAGCCTCATCCTTATGCCGGGAGAACAAAGAGGGCATGTGGTGTTATTTGGAGTAGTTCATAGTTCGCCAGGGACACATCTGGATTGTAGAATGAACACTACAACTCCCAGGATTCCATAGTATTCAGCCAGGGCAGTTAAAGTTGGGCCACACTGCATTCACTCTACAATGCAGATGCAGTTTTAGTCAGGGCTGTAACTACAGGAGGTCTGTGCAAAATGAAAACATTCTCCTCTCCAATAAGAATTCATCCTTAGCTCCCAAATTTCTAGCATAACAGTCACTTGAGATATCAGGTGGGCATTTTTAAACAAGGTTGAGACATTTCAAAGAAAAGGAGCAGGCAAAAGGATGAAGGAAATGCAAATATATCAAAGACCAAAATTCTAGATGCTAGTGAGTTTCAGTATCTCACTCTCTGGCATAAGGTAGTGAATCTGTTCTAAGTCTAAACAGAGATGGGGCTAGCCAAGATGATGGACCTTTTTGAGGGGAGTAATAGTATTGTCACTTTGGACAGTTTTTTATAGTTCAGACTAAAACCAAGGGTGGATTCATTACTGCATTTATTTTGGAGGCAGCAGATGGCCTACCAATGTGCGTTGCCAATATGTGAATGAATTATCGCTTTGTTCTTTGCAGGTGAATTGATGCCTTGATGCAGGAAAACCAAGAACTGAGTCTCAGTAAAGCTGGAAGAGGGTGGGTGCTTTTCTTGCAAGAGAAAAATACTTATTTTGGAGCAGGGTTACCATTTGCCCCTTCTAAGCAGATGTGGGAATCTGCCTAGGGATGTGTTGTCGAAGGCCTTCATGGCCGGAATAACTGGGTTGCTGTGAGTTTCCTGGGCTGTATGGCCATGTTCCAGAAGCATTCTCAGAGGTTGTGAATGGCAAGCATTCTCAGAGGCTGTGAGGTCTGTTGAAAACTAGGCAAGTGGGGTTTATATATCTGTGGAAAGTCCAAGGTGGGAGAAAGAACTCTTGTCTGTTTGAGGCATGTGTAAATGTTGCAATTGGCCAGTTTGATTAGCATTGAGTAGCCTTGCAGCTTCAAGGCCTGGCTGCTTCCTGCCTGGGGGAATCCTTTGTTGGAAGGTGTTAGCTGATCCTGATTGTTTCCTGTCTGGAATTCCCCTGTCTTATGAGTGTTTTTCTTTATTTACTGTCCAGGATCTGGTTGCCAGTTTTAAAAAACTCTAAAACCGGGACAGTAAATATAGTACAACACTAAAAAAAAAGGGGGAGATTCCATTGTTTTATTCCTGGTTTAAAGAACCTGGCTTTTAGTTTGGGAACAGTGGAGTATTGAGATGGAGTATTGAGATATCATTGATGGCCCTATCTAGAAAGAGAGTCTTCAGATACAGTACTCTGGCAACTTCTTATCTGGGGGCTCTTCTACACTGCCATGAAATCCAGATTATTATCAAAGCAGATAATCTATAGTATCTGCTTTGAACCGGATTATATGAGTCTACACTGCCATATAATCCAATTCAAAGCAGGTAATCTGGTTTTTATATAGCAGTGTAGAAGGGACCTATATTAATGAAATCATACTTTTGAATTGTTTCAGTTTAACAATCCAGATTAATCCTCTCTCATCCCACTTTTTTAAGATGCTTCTAATATGTCCCAGTTTCTTTCTCCTTCCACTATTCCGCTTTGTTATCTGGTTACTTCGATTGCTGCAAGATGAGTTTAAGCTACCAAAATTGTTTGTATTCTATAAGTCAGCAGCAGGGAAGGGACAAATGCTTGCAATTTCTTGTGGAGTCAAATAAAAAATTGTAAACTACACCAGCCTCTCCTAGTTTCTAATAATTTTTGCCATCTTGAACGCATTTGGATGTTGCTTGGCCACACACGACAGTTTTTGCCTGAGGAAAGTTAGCAGCATGATGAAATCCTGGATGTTGCCTTTGAAATTGGTGTGCTTAGAAAACAGTTGGGAAGGATCCCAAGGATGATCTGGTATTCTAGTTCATTTTCCTGTCATATTTTAACTGGTCTAACATGGGGCTAGAACAGGCATAGGCTGTTAGGAATTGTGGGAGTTGAAGTCCAAAATACTTGGAGGGCCAAAGTTTGCCCATGCCTGTGAGACAGTATATGTAAAGAATGCTTTCCTGGAATATGCTTGGACTTTTGGAGAATTGAAACATATAAGTTTTGCATAACCAGTTTAAATATTGACCAAGGAATTTCCCCAAATTAAAATAAATATACGGAACAATATAAAAACTGCAGGTTGGAACGACAAAGACTAGTGTGAAGAGAGCCTGGATTTCCGCATTCCCTTTCATTAGCCATTGAAAGCCAAATAATGTTGGGGACCAATCATGTGTGTCTCCAAGTGTCCCATCAAATGATATAAATTTTCTCCCCTGTGATGACAGGCGGCTGGGAATTCTGCTCCTTGATTTTCACAAGGAAGTTGGTTGCATGCTTGGGGTTTCCCCTTCTAATTGCTTATACAATTCTTTGGGCGGAGGAAGAATGGAAAGTTTAGTCTTACATTTGCAAAGAGACAAAGGAGGGGCTGAATGAGTCTCGGTTAAAATGGACCCCCAGGGAGCAGGAGCCTCACACAGATTCTGACGTCAATAGGAGGCAGTCTCAGTGCAAAATGAAGCTTTTGTTTATTCTCAATTTAAAAAGAACAAAATCTTACCCTGAAGCAGGGATTATTATATGTAGCCTTCAGCTGTCCTGGAACTGTACTTCCCAGCAGCTATTCCTTGCATAGGCAGTGGTGGAGAATGCTAGGAGTTGCAAGCCAACCAAAGGAAAGATGCCTGGTGTCTAGCCTTCCTCTAAAGCAGTGGTTCTCAACCTGTGGGTCGTGGCCCAGCAGTGGCCCACAAAAACGAAAATCTGGTCCATGAACCTCCTTCCTCTTTATTTATGTATTTATTTATTTTATTTCTGCTCCTTTCCGTAGAGCTGACCATTGCATTGGATATACCACATCTAGATTATTAAGTATTATCTTGTGGGCATGCAGGTGGCAACTACTTGATGACATATGTTCTGTGTCAGAAACTAGAGCTGATGCAATTTTATGAATCAGCACCCCAAATAATCAAACTGAATCTAAAGTTGACCAAAAACTGATTCGTAACCCTTTTGGTACTATTGTTGGAGAATGGTCGCTGGTCAAGTGGGCCCTGGTCAAAAAAAGGTTGGGAACCACTGCTCTAAAGAATAAATACTTGGCAGTAGACAGTGATTGTGTTGTTGAAGGCTTTCATGGCCGGGATCACAGGGTTGTTGTATGTCTTTGGGCTGTGTGGCCATGTTCCAGAAGCATTCTCTCCTGACGTTTCGCCCACATCTATGGCAGGCATCGTCAGAGGTTGTGAGGTACAGGCGAATCAGCCCCATTGAGGCAGCAAAATGACACACAGAGCTAATTTGGTTTAATGCAGGCCAAGGTCAACTTAACGCAGTCTTGAATGAGCTTAACAAAGTTGTGGGCCCCAAATTCTCCCTGTGAATCTGTAGCAAACTGCAACTTTGGGCCTGTGCAAGTAGTTGGGCCAGTTCTGAGATGGAACTAACGACTGATGTTTATAATGCCATCCTGTATTCCTTGAGCTCATGTGGCCCAGGGACATGGGATGGCTCTCACCATCCTTCTCTCCTCCCATTGATGTGGTAACTAACGGATTGGTCACTCATTGCCTGGAGTGGTCTTAGTTAGAGTGACTCCCTCCACTTCTTCTCTGCCATTCTGCTGAGTTAACTGAGGGCACATCTATACTCCAAATTCTCCCCCAAAAATTTGGAGCATAGGCCCGGGGACATGGGGTGGCATTCACTGTCCATTTGTTCCCCGTTCTTGTCATCATCGCAGGGGCCAGAGGATGCACTATAGCTAGTGTCTGTCACTTGTCGCTTGGAGTGATGCTTTGAAATGGTTGAACAAAAGCTCTCCAAAGCTTTATGTCCTCTTACTGCCTATTGCAGGGGAAACCAGCTGATTCCTAATCTATCTAGCTAAAATGCATACGTGTGCTTTTCACCTTAAAAACAGACAAGCATCTCGAGCTCTGAGGATTACCTGGGAAAGAATCCCATTGGAGCATTGCATTGCAGCACACCAAAATACTTGGGAGTTACCCTAGACCGTGCCCTGATTTACAAGGAGTACTGCTTGATTATCAAGCAAAAAGTGGGCGCTAAAAACAATATCATATGAAAGCTGACTGACACAACCTGGGAATCACAACCAGACACAGTGACGACATCTGCCCTTGCTCTTGCTACTCTGCTGCTGAATACGCATGCACAGTGTGGAATACATCTCACCAAGTTAAAACAGCAGACACGGCTCTTAATGAGACATGCCACATTATCACAGGATGTCTACGCCCTACACCACTGGAGAAATTATACTGTTTAGTTAGTGTTGAACCACCTGACATGTGTCGAGAAATAGCAGCCAGAAATGAAAGGTCCATGGCAGTGACATCTCTGGCCTATCTCCTGTTAGGATATCAGCCAGCATGCCAATGCCTTAAATCAAGAAACAGCTTCCTAAGATCTACAGAGATACTCTCAGCAAGCGAGAGTCCAAAAGTGGCAGGCTAAAACCTGGAACCTCAATCAGTGGTTGATACCGGGCTCCCTCCTGGGCACACAGAAGACTGAACAGACTGCGCTCTGACACCACAAAATGCAGAGCTAATCTTAAGAAATGGGACTGCAAAGTGGAATCTGCAATATGCGAGTATGGAGAAGAGCAAACCACATACCACTTACTACAATGTGGTAGAAGTCCTGCCACATGCACAATGGAGGACCTTCTCACAGCAACACCAGAGGCACTCCAAGTGGCCAGCTTCTGGTCAAAGGAAATCTAGTATAATGCCAGGTTTTTAACTTTGTTTGTGTTTTTTAAAAAATACATTATAACTGTATCCTCAATTTGCCTCTGATACTATAAATAAACAAACAAACAAACCATCTATTGTGTTTTCAGGACACCTTATAGGGTAGATGTGCCCTATGCTTTAGTAGTAAGGCCAACCCTACCATTAGGCAAGGATTTTTGAGGTCCTGAAAGTATATTAGATGGTGAATGGGTTACTTTGCAACTGATGTACTCTTCTCACTGCCAGAAGATACAGAAGTGCCAAGGGGATTTCCCCCCTTGTGTGTCAAAATAATATGGACTGATTTTAAGGAGGGATCAAAAAAAAATCAGACATGGGCAGAAGGGTTTGGGTTGCAAAGTTCAGCCGGTAATAAGTTCAACTCCGGAGTCTGTAAAGTTCAAATTTGAGTATGACGGAGAGCTTGCGGCCACCACTTCCTCTCCCTCTTGTGGCAACAGTAGTTTGGCAGTTAAGCAGCAGAAAGAAAGAAATCCATTACTCAAAAGCAATACTGCCCAGCAAACACAGGCCAAGGGGTCCTGTAGCAGTTTGTGTTTACCCGAGGCTACTGGGAAGGCAACATTTTGCCTCTCTTGTTCTTGCCCTGCCACTCAGTTGAGTGCAAGCTACTATTACATTTTGAATTAGGCAGCAGTAACTGGGCCAGTTTAGAAATAGGTGGAAAAGTGAGATCATAGAGGATTTAATGGAACTCTCCCTGCAGAAACAGTATAGTATTTGTCTTGATGTTTGGATTTCAGTTCCTATATGTTCCAGTCTTCTAGGGGCCCTTCCAGATAGGCCCTATATCCCAGGATCTGATCCCTGGTTTTTTGTTTATCCCAGATTATCTGGCAGTGTGGACTCATATAATCCAGTTTAAAGCAGAAAACTTGGGCTTTAAGCAGCTGAGGGGGGAAAGGAAAGGGCCTGAGGCTGTTAGGAGTTGTGGGAGTTGAAGTCCAAAACTCTTGGAGGGCCAAAGTTTGCCCATGTATGTTCTACAGTATAGATGTGAACACACATCAGATGCAGTCTTAGAGCCTTTAATGGGTATGTCTTTAAAATTAGAGCTTGTGTTTGGGAATGGGAATGTTACATTTTGGGCTACAATTCCCCTTAGCCATGCTGACCTGGGATTTGGGGAGATGTGCTCTAAAGTGGAACCCTCTCAAGCTTTGCTTAGTGAAGGCACAATCATCAAGTTTGCAGACGACACAAAACTGGGAGGGATAGCTAACACTCCAGAAGACAGGAGCAGAATTCAAAACGATCTTGACAGACTAGAGAGATGGGCCAAAACTAACAAAATGAAGTTCAACAGGGACAAATGCAAGATACTTCACTTCGGCAGAAAAAATGGAAATCAAAGATACAGAATGGGGGACGCCTGGCTTGACAGCAGTGTGTGCGAAAAAGACCTTGGAGTCCTCGTGGACAACAAGTTAAACATGAGCCAACAATGTGATGCGGCTGCTAAAAAAGCCAATGGGATTCTGGCCTGCATCAATAGGGGAATAGCGTCTAGATCCAGGGAAGTTATGCTCCCCCTCTTTTCTGCCTTGGTCAGACCACACCTGGAATACTGTGTCCAATTTTGGGCACCACAGTTGAAGGGAGATGTTGACAAGCTGGAAAGCGTCCAGAGGAGGGCGACTAAAATGATTAAGGGTCTGGAGAACAAGCCCTATGAGGAGAGGCTTAAAGAGCTGGGCATGTTTAGCCTGCAGAAGAGAAGGCTGAGAGGAGACATGATAGCCATGTACAAATATGTGAAGGGAAGTCATAGGGAAGAGGGAGCAAGCTTGTTTTCTGCTGCCCTGCAGACTAGGACACGGAACAATGGCTTCAAACTACAGGAAAGGAGATTCCACCTGAACATCAGGAAGAACTTCCTCACTGTGAGAGCTGTTCGACAGTGGAACTCTCTCCCCGGGGCTGTGGTGGAGGCTCCTTCCTTGGAGACTTTTAAGCAGAGGCTGGATGGCCATCTGTCGGGGGTGCTTTGAATGCGATTTCCTGCTTCTTAGCAGGGGGTTGGACTAGATGGCCCATGTGGTCTCTTCCAACTCTACTATTCTATGATTCTATGATTCTATGATTCTATGAACCGTCATGGTTGATGTGCCTAACCTCATGTGATGAGTCTGCCTGGGATAAGGGAAACAAAAGGCAAAAATATCCCCAAATGCCATTACTCACTTTATACCCAACTGACCCAGCACTTGCATGAATGCCCCTCCGCCTGAGCCTATGGTCTTCCTGTAATCCCAAATCCTTCCTGCCCCAAAATCACGTGGGCCTCTCAAATACTGACTCACCAAGACCTTTTCCCCGCCGGACACCCCGCAAAAAGCTCGTGCTGATGGTGACCCCAACTAACGCCTTTGAGTCATCCTCCCTGTGAACGGAGACCATGGGCTGAGCTGCTCAGCTCAAATCCCCGGAAAGCTGCTTTCGAAGATTACGCGGGCCTGTCTCACCAGCTTTGTAAAAAGGGGGTGTGTGGGAAGGTGTTGTGAGATGCTGGGAACCAAACAAACCCTTAATTATACAAAAATCAAATAAACAACATTACAGATTACAGAATGCTTGTTACTGGAAAAGTGCTCCAAAGTGGTCCCATGGTCACGTCTCTGTTCCCTTAAAACAGTGGTTCTCAACCTGCCTAAAGCTGCGACCCCTTAATCCAGTTCTTCATGTTGTGGTGACCCACAACCATAAAATTATTTTTGTTGCTACTTCATTACTGTTATGAATCGTAATGTAAATATCTGATATGCAGGATGTATTTTCATTCTCGTAACTCAATTTGGCACAAATACTTGATAGACACAAATTTGAATACTGGTGGGGTTGGGAGAGAGATTGATTTTGTCATTCAGGAGTTGTAGTTGCTGGGATTTATAGTTAACTTACAATCAAAGAGCATTCTGAACTCCACCAACGATGGAGTTGAGCCAAACCTGGCACACAGAACTCCCACGACCAACAGAAAATACTGGAAAGGTTTGGTGGGTATTGACCTTGAGTTTTGGAGTTGTAGTTCACCTACATCCATTGTGGATGTAGAACATTGTGGATTCAAACAATGATGGATATGGGTTGCTGTGAGTTTTCTGGGCTGTACCAGAAGCATTCTCTAGTGAGATTTTGCCCACATCTATAGCAGGCATCCTCAGAGGTTGTGAGGTCTGTGGGAAACTAGCCAAGTGGTGTTTATATATCTGTGGAAGGTCCAGGGTGGGAGAAAGAACTCTTGTGTGTTTGAGGCAAGTGTGAATGTTGCCGTTGGCCACCTTGATTAGCATTGAATGGCCTTGCAGCTTCAAAGCTTGGCTGCTTCCTGCCTGGGGAATCCTTTGTTGGGAGGGGTTAGCTGGCCCTGATTGTTTTCTTCCCCTGCAGGAAGCAGCCAGGCTTAATAATAATAATAATAATTTTATTTTTATACCCCGCCGCATCTCCCCGAAGGGACTTGGGGCAGCTTACATGGGGCCAAGCTCAGGTCACAAACAATATAAAAACATAACAATAAAACAATCAATCAACAATAAAACAAGTCATAGGTCAAGATACAATAAATATACTATGATAAAATCCTGGGTCAGCTTTGAAGCTGCAAGGGCATTCAATGATAATCAAGGTGGCCAATGGCAACATTCACACTTGCCTCAAACATACAAGAGCTTTTTCTCCTACCCTAGACATTCTACAGATATATAAACCCCACTTACCTAGAGAAGGACAGGCGGAGAGATCTTCAACCTTCTCTGCCAAGGGGGTTCCTAAGACCATCAGAAATATGTGTTTTCTGATAGTCTTTGGTGACCCCTCTGACACCCCCCTCACAACCCCCCCCCCCCAGGTGTCTTGACACCCAGGTTGAGAAATGTTTCCTTAGTAAATATTGCTGAGCTTGGGCAGAGAGCATGTTCTTTCTTCACTGAATAAAGTATTTTAAATGTGTCTGAATTCACCTATACAGCTCATTTTGGGGCCCTTCCACCCAGCCCTATATCCCAGAATATCAAGGCAGAAAATCCCACAATATCTGCTTTGAACTGAGTTATCTGAGTCTACATTCAGATGTGGGATTTTCTGCCTTGATATTCTGGGATATAGGGCTGTGCGGAAGGTCCCTTAGAGAAGCAGGGCAAGAAAAGCTCTCACCAATTAAAAATATACAAAAAACAGAGTAGTTGTCCTTCCACACCTGAGGTTTAGACTTTTGCGGATTTGATTATTCATGGATTTGATAAACGTGTTCCCGTTAAGAATCTCTAGGTCCTCCAATGTAAATCAATGGTCAACCTCTGCCAGTTATGCTGGAGGACTTAGATATTTCTGGAAAGAACACATCTCTATGAATCTGTAGGTCTTCAAATGCAATTGTATAGCCAGCTTCCAATGGAAGTTGACCATATAGTCATGTTAGAAGACTCAGAGATTCCTCAAGAGGTGTTTTCTCAGGTTAAAGAAGGACCTGAGAGTGACTGAAGGCTGCTTCATCTGTTCAAGGTTTAGTACATTACTTTGCTGGATAAACCCTGAAGGATTTTCATTATTTCAGTACAAGTGTTGGCCTTGTGGAGCTCATGGGTGTTTCAGTATTTTTAGAGACAATTGCACTACGAGTCATCTATGAGAAGGATTATCTTCTACCACATGAAGCTGTGACTTCACTTTCTCAGGATTGCATGCACTACAGCCTATAGTCAATACTACAGGTTAAGTATCTCTTAACTGAAATGCTTGGGAACAGAAGTGTTCTAGATTTTGGGGAAAAAATTGGAATATCAGTACTTGCATATATGCCATAATGAGATAACTTGGAGACAGGAACCAAGGGCGCACCTACATTGTTGAACTAATGAAATTTGCTGCTACATTAACCCCCATGGCTCAATGTTACAGAATTCTAAAAATAGGAGTTTTACAAGATTGTTAGCTTTCTTTGCCAAAGGATATAAGGGGCCAGGTTTAGCACAGCAGGCTAAACCTCTGTGCTACAGAAAAATCCTGTCAATCGAAAGGTCACCAGTTCGAGCCAGGGTCGGGGTGAGCACCTGCCGTTAGCCCCAGCTCACTTGCCCACCTACCAGGTTGAAAGCAGAAATTCAAGTAGATAAATAGGTACCGCTTTTAGTGGGGAAGTAATAATTGCGCCCTTAAGGCTATTGATAGGAAGAAAGCTCCTCATCATGGAAGATGGAGCGATAGCCTCCAAGATGCCGGAAATAAGATGGGAAAAACTGCCTTTACCTCTGTTTGTGTTGTCTGTCCTTGTTAAGTGTATAATCAGCATTAAATATTTGCAGTATGTGTGTTCTGTACCCTTTGGGGTGAGAAGGATGGGGTATAAATATTATAAATAAATAAATAAATAAATAAATAAATAAATAAATATTGGTGCTTCCCCAAACTACAGCTCCCAGCATTGAGCCATGGTAGTTAAAGTGGTGTCAAACTGCATTAATTCAACTGTGTGGATGCACCCTGAGTAACTGCATATTCATCCACAAGAAATGTCACTAAGGCTTTGTTAGGGTCTGCGTAGGAGTAAATGTTTAATAATGGAACACTTTATCCCTGTCCAACCACAGGCAGGTTCCAATGGGACTTATTTCCAAGTAAAATGCATATAGGAAAGGGAAAAAAAGCGTATAGGAGTATAGTTTTTATAAGAGCTTCTGCATCACATCCTGTTTGAAACTCGACTTTGCAGCCTCTGATATAATTTTCCCTTTTTTTCTGCTGAGGGATGGCCTAACATAATTTTTAAAAGAACCTAATAGTTTCTGTTCACTATCTGTGCCCTTTGAAAGCAGTTATTTTTGTTGCATAAGGAGGATGTAAAGATGTGAGACTGCAAAAATCATTCAACAAGTAGGAACAATTCACTTTAGTTATGTGCTTTCAAGTCGTTTCCGACTTAGGGGTGTGTTTTCATGACCCAGCAGGGATTTGATAAGGTTTTTCTGTATGGCAAAACACTTATCTAGGCTGGCAGATGTTTTGTGACCTTGATGTAATTCTTTGTTACTATTGAGTGCCTTCAAATCATTTCCATCTTAAGGGAACTTGAAGGCAAACTTATCACGGAAATTTCTTGGCAAGATTTGCTCAAATAGTTTGCCATTGCTTTCCTGTGAAACAGAGAATGTAACTTGCTCAAGGTCACTCCGTGGGTTGCAATGGCTAAATGAAGATTTGAAACTTGAGCCTCATTCAAACCACAGAATTATAGCACCATGAATCCACTTTAACTCTCATGGATCCATCATATGGAATCCTGGAATTTGTAGTTTAGGGTGGGGCATTCAGCATTCTCAGTCAGAGATCTCTAGTGCTTCTTCAAACTACAAATCCTAGGATTCCATGGGGAATCCTTTGTTGGGAGGTGTTAGCTGGCCCTGTTTCCTGTCTGGAATTTCCCTGTTTTCTGAGGCAGCCAGGAAGGAAACTGCCAGGCTTTGAAGCTGCAAGACCATTCAATGCTAATCAAGGTGGCCAATTGTAACATTCACACTTGCCTCAAACAGACATGAGTTCTTTCTCCCAACCTGATCATTCCACAGATATATAAACTCCACTTGCCTAGTTTCCAACAGACCTCAGAACCTTTGAGGATGCCTGCCATAGATGTAGGCAAAACATCAGAAGATAATGTTTCTGGATCATGGCCAGACGGCCCAGAAAACTCACAGCAACACAGTGATTCAGGCCATGAAAGCCTTCAACAACACAAGAAATAACATTTCCTTTTGTTGTTATAAAACGTACACATCCAGTCTCAAAAGATTATACTGTGAAAACCTTACAATAACCTTTCCTGAATTAAATGGCAAAATCTAAGCAAAGAGGGTGCCAACATAAAGTATGTTGTTGTTGTTGTTGTTGTTGTTGTTGTTGTTATATCCCTGCTTTCCTGTCTTATACTGGCAAGGTTGAACTAAATGATCCCTTTAAACTCCACGATTCTATGAATAATGATTCAGTTTGAGTATCCTTTATCTGTAATTTTGAAATTGTAGATACTCCAAAACCATCCTTACTGTTTAATTCCCAATTACTTTAGGTATGTATAAAATTACCTTTGGGAGATGCATACAACAACAACAATAATAATAATAATAATAATAATAATAATAATAATAATAATAAATATTAATTAATATTAATATTAATAGAAAATTGCACAGACAGACTACAAACAGAGGCACAACTATGTGGGCCAAATGATTCATTGGAACTTATGCCTCAAGTACCACCTGCCAGCAGCAAAGAACTGGTGGGATCACAAACCTGCAAAGGTCATGGAAAATGAACATGCAAAGATACTGTGGGACTTCCGAATCCAGACTGACAAAGTTCTGGAACACAACACACCAGACATCACAGTTGTGGAAAAGAACAAGGTTTGGATCATTGATGTCGCCATCCCAGGAGACAGTCACATTGACGAAAAACAACAGGAAAAACTCAGCTGCTACCAGGACCTCAAGATTGAACTTCAAAGACTCTGGCAGAAACCAGTGCAGGTGGTCCCAGTGGTGATGGGCACACTGGGTGCCGTGCCAAAAGATCTCAGCCAGCATTTGGAAACAATAGACATTGACAAAATTACGATCTGCCAACTGCAAAAGGCCATCCTACTGGGATCTGCATGCATCATCCGAAAATACATCACACAGTCCTAGACACTTGGGAAGTGTTCGACTTGTGATTTTGTGAAACAAAATCCAGCATATCTATCTTGTTTGCTGTGTCATACAACGTCGTTGTGTCAATAATAATAATAATAATAATAATAATAATAAACTTCATTTATACCCCACCACCATCTCCCCTAGAGGACTTGGGGCGGCTTACATGGGGCAGAGCCCGAACAATACAATCAAGAGAAAACAGCATACATACAATTCACAGTATAACAAGATAAAAAACAAAATACAATATAAAACAGAGATATTATAATAGTTAATAATATGAGTGAACCACCAAGTACAGTTCTGTCATCTACATAGGTGGAGAAACTGAAACATCGATGTGTCTATGAAACATAAGTGTTGAGACTTGGGTCCCATCCCTAAGAGATCTCATTATGTAAATACAAAAATGCCAAAATCCGAAATGCAGAACACATCAGGTTCCAAGCATTTCGGGCAAGGGACGCTCAACCTGTAACAAAATGATAGACCTCGCTGTGAGATTGGCCTCCTCTTAAAGCCTGTAGTCTTAATGATCTCCCACAGCATTGTCACTTAGAATAGAAGAGAATTGTGTGGAGTCACCAGATTCGTATCTGCGGATTTGTTATTTGTTTCTCTCTCCCCCCCCCCCCCTTTTCTTATCTGCATCTCCACCTGCAGGATGCAATCCTAAAAAGAGTCAAGTCAGTAGACTTTTCTGGCTTCTCCTAGTCAGCAGATGGCGCTCCTTTAGTTACAAATCTCTATTGGAAAGAGAGAGAAAAAACCACAGAAAGAACTATATTATTTTCTTCCGATGGTGAACTGCCTTTTTTCCGTTCTCTATTTTTTGTCTTCCCCTTTTTGTGTGTGTGCAAAAGGCTGGGCAGGAAAAGGAGACAAAGAGGAGGAAGTCCAGACCGGCGGAGGCTCAAGAGGGACAGAGATGTGCAGGAGAAGGCTTGCATAAAAAAAAAGAAGAAGAGAGAAAGAGAGAGAAAAGAAGGGGGAGAGAAAAGGAGAAATTGTTGACACATCATTGACAGAGGAGGACCGCTTGATGGAGAAGCGGTGGCTAGATAGATGGAGGACCGAGTGACGCAGATGCTTTCCGGCACTGGGATTCCTGCAGTGAGCCAAAACAGGTAGAAAGGAGGCAGAGGAACAGGTAGAAAGAAAGAAAAAAGACAGAAAAGAAAGGGCAAGAGCAAGGCAAGTGTGAAATGGGATCAAGGGAATGGATAAGCATCAAACGAAAGATTGCAAAATAAATAAATAAAAGGTCTCAGCATCTGCTCCAAATCCAGCTGGAATACCATCACAAGCCAAAAAGTTGGACCAAAAGAAAGAAGCAAGAGTAAGGAAAGAGTGAAATGGGATAAAGGGAACAGGCAAGCATCAGCCAAAGGTTGCAATCCAGGTTGCAAGACAAGACTCCTGTTATCTCTCCCCCCCCTGCATCCACCTCCGACATCAACACACCCCAAAAGTTGGACCCCGATGTCGGGACGGGCGGTTCGAGCAGAGACGCGGAGCCGGGCGAAAGATGACATCAAGAAAGTGATGGCAGCCATCGAACACGTCCGGAGATGGTGAGGCCCACGGCTTGATAATAGTTTTTGTTGACCGTGGTCCGACTTTGGGCAGAAATGTGGCTAACATAGGCAAACCTATCTATTTTTCAGTCGGTCATGGAATCACTGCAGTATGGGTTTTGTTGGGACTTCACAGGGACCTGGCAATCTCTCTTGTTGTGGGTGTACTGTACACTGTTGGGCCTCCAAACCAAGCTTTCAAGGTGTGGGGCACAGGATTAATGTAATGGTTTTTTGTGATTCTTTGCCATAGCCCTGTCTACACTGCCATGGAATGCAGTTTGAAATTGCATTATATGGTCAGCGTAGACTCGTATAGGGAGCCACCGGTGGCGCAGTGGATTAAACCGCTGAGCTGCTGAACTTTGCTGACTGAAAGGTCAGCGGTTCAAAACCGGGGAGCGGGGTGAGCTCCTGCTGTTAGCCTCAGCTTCTGCCAATTTAGCAGTTTGAAAACATGCAAATGTGAATAGATCAATAGGTACCGCTCCGGCGGGAAGTTAGCAGCAGTCCATGCTGTCATGCCAGCCACATGACCTTGGAGGTGTCTACAGACAATGTTGGCTCTTCTTCTTAGAAATGGATGGAGATGAGCAGCAACCCCCACAGTTGTACACAATTAGACTAAATGTCAGGAGAAAAACCTTTACCTTTACCTTTGACTCATATAATGCAGTTCAGTGCAGTAAAACTGCATTCTGGATGGGTCTAGAATGGACTGGATCCAATTTTAATTTTTATCTTTCCCCCTGGGAACTGGTTATGGTTTAGAAAAGTCACTTTTTAAATTATACCTCCTAGAACTGTCATTATACAGGGAAAACATGCATGCTGCCGGATTGGGAGAGAGTTCTAGGAACCATAGTCCAAAAAAAGCAAAAACAAAAACAAAAAAAACCAACAACTTTTCAAGCTTTGTGTTAAATGACTAGGACTGAACTGCGATGGTGTAAAGTATCTGCTACGATCACATCATTCTTTCTGTAAGGAGAGGTAAATCTACCATGTTTGTAGGTGGGTTGTGATCTCTTTGGTGTGTGCGGTTTGTGCAGTTATTATTGTTGTTGTTAGTATCATATTTATTTATACCCCGCTTTCCTTTCTTAAATGAGACTCAAAGGTTGGGATTGTGTCTGGTTTAGTGTTGTGGTGTGCTAATCTGTTTGGTCAATATTTCTCATCTTGTCCGCTGAAAAGTCCCAGATAAGATGGAATAGGATTGCCTCATCTACTGTTTCTTTTTCAGAGAGGTTCACTTTACATGTAATAAAACGGGTGCGTGCAGTTGCACAATTGCAATTTCTGCCCACCAAAACATGACCCAGATGACACATGCGCAGTGAATTTGATGGGAGGAGGCTAATGCTCTGAATTAGTTAAGAGACTGTGAAAGAACCCGAGTTATCACAAACTTTAAATGGCAATATAGGGACTTTCCCCCAAGTGGCCTTTTTTCTTGGTTTTGCCTGTCTAGTTAGAAGAAAAGTAGAGTGGGAAATGACCCTTAAAGCCTTCTGTAGCTTTTCCAGCTAGGAGATATATATATATGACTACCACATTTCCAGATTGTCTTCAAAATAATAATAGTTGTAGTAATGGTGGGAAATAGTGGGAATTTCTACATTTCTCTTTTCAAGCCAACAAAGTTCCTATGTGAATTTAGTGTACATCAGAGTTAAAATTCCATAATTCTCAAACGTTCATAGAAAAAACCCCAGGACATATGTGGCCAACCAACATCAGAGTGTGGTCAGAATGGCAAAGGTTATTAATGAGGAAGAACACATAATCCAGGAGAGGCTGCAGCAGTTTGCTTTTGCCCAAGCCTTTTGGAAAGGGCACTGTTAAACCTCTCCTTCTTGCTGAGCGAATTGAGTCCTAACTATTTCTATACTTTGAAACACATTTGCAGAAGAGGGAAAGTGGAAGTAGGAAGAAGAAACTGGGTCATTTTAAAAGCATCTGAAAAAGTGGGAGGGCAGAGGGTTAGTTGGGACTCTTCCTGCCAAACCAGGACACTTGGAGGGTACAAGATGGATGAACTCCATCCAGACAGTTTCTGTCACTTGCATCAAATATCTATACCTTTCTGAAAGCAAAAAAGAAAGTTTGAAGATACGTCTTGGATTCTTAATGCTTACCTTGTAAGGTGCCTTGAGTTCCGTGCCAGGAGAAAAGCATAAATAAAAAGAAATAACTACCCTGCTCCATTCATACAGTTAAAGTAGGCAAAAGCCACGCTCCTCTACCACACCCTGATGGGCTCACTTAAGCATGATAAGAGGAAAAGTCATCTTTGAAGATCCATGCTCCAAACATACAGCTTCATAATTAAGGTAGCTATACTGGTTTCTGTTTGTTTCTGGGCTCATTTCAAAGAGCTGGCCGTAATCCCAATGGCCCCAAACAGTCTGGGTTTCTGATAGGCCAAAGGACATCTCCTTTTGCATGAGCCGGATTGAGCGCTTTGCTCAACAACAGGGCTTGAGGTTCAAAGAGGAGGAATCACCATTCCTTGATGTCCAGGCATTGAAAGTCTTAACGGTATATGGTGGAATTACCAGCAGGTCGGAAGGAATCTTGAGTACCTAAAAGCTTTTAGATAGGAGTGAACAAAGAGCAGCCTTGGTAATGGTGTCTATACATGTTTTGTCACTGTTGTGTGCCTTCAAGTCATTTCCAACTTATGGTGACCCTAAAGCAGATCTATCAAGGTCAGCTAGTGGATTTTCATGGCCAAATAGAGATTCAAATCCTGTTCCCGAGTTATAATTTATGCTCTAACCAAAATGAGGGGATTTCCTCCCAAATAAGAATTATATCCCTCCTCACAAAATTCCTCCTCAAATTTCCAGCATTGCAGTTTTTTATCATGCCAGAAGCGAATTGAGAGCATACTGCAAGTCACTTCTGGTGTGAGAGAATCGGTCATCTATAGAGACGTTGCCCAGGGAATGCCCGGATGTGTTACCATCCTGTGTGAGGCTTCTCTCATGTCCCTGCATGGGAAACTGAAACTGACAGATGGGAACTCACCCTGTCTCATGGATTCAAGCCGCCAACCTTCAAGTCAGCAGTTCAGCTGGCACAAGGGTTTAATCCATTGCACCACCACAGCTCCTATAGCATTGCAGTAACTATATGAGTTAGCACCTAGGGCTCCATTTGTGGAAACCTGGCACCTGGAGTTCCTGCTTAGAAATCAGAGAGCTCCATGGCTATGGTGCAGTAAAGAGTTCTAATCCCCCCTTGAACTACTAATCCCAAGAAGGAGGGAGTGATGGCCATTAAAATGTAATCTATCTGCCATAATGGTGCTTTGTTGTAGTCACAGTGATAAAAAAAAATTATGTCACATTTGTACTGATAAAAATGTGTCTAGATTTGTAAAAACAGTTTCTTGGTTAACTGCAGCCTGTCTTTACTATCTTTAAAAATCTTTTTGTAATTGCTGGGTCTTTGTGAGGATCTGCCAATTGGCAGGCAGGTGATCATTATTTTTCCAAAATGACTCCTACGGTAGGATAGTTTACTAATCATTAACCTCTGGCTCACAATCTAAAGACACAAAATATAAAGAAAAGGGATTGGCAGTGGGGATGGGGATTATATCTGGCATATAAATATGCCTCTTCTTCTTTTTCCCAGGCAGTGACAGTTGGGATGGAGAGAGGATCTTTCATCTTTTCATCTTCTTCTAGGCCTGGGCATGGTAGTGCCTCTTCTTCTCTCCCTGTGGGATCAGGACAGTGCAGTTGGGATGGAGAGATAACCTTTCATGTTTGTGTCTTCTTGTAGCCCGATCCTTTATTTTTGTGTCTTCTTGTAGTCTTAGACATGGTGTAGCTGTGCATGCCTCTTCTTCTCTTTGTGTGGGATTAGGGCAGTGGCAGTTGGGATGGCCTTTCATCTATTTACTTCTATAGTAAAGTCATGGGAGTTTTGTTATTGCCTTCGAGTAATTTCTGAACCTACCACAACTCTAAGGAGAACCTTTCACAGGGCTTGCTTGACACAATTAATTCAGAAGGGCTTTATGTTTGCCTTCTTTTGAGGCTGAAGGAGCATGAGTTGGCCAAGGTTACTTAGTAGGTTTCATGACCTGAATGGGGATTCAAACCTTGGTCTCCAGAATCACAGTCCAATGCTCAAACCATTACACCATGCTGGTTGGATGTTCAATAAATAGTGAGGTTCACATGGCAAGTCTCTGACTTCTATTGCTTTCTCTTCTCTGCTTCCTAGGGAAAAACGGTGGGTGACAGTAGGAGACACATCTTTACGCATCTACAAGTGGGTACCCATTGTGGATCCCCGGGATGAGGTACGTGGAGGAAGCCTCTGTGCTGTCTCTAGTCTCTTGTCTTTTCATCTTCCCTTATTTTCTTAGTCCCTTCTTCTCTTCACTTTTTCAACAGGAGAAAAGGAGATTGGCAGGCAGCAATGAGCAGCAGAGGGCGAAAGAGAGAAGATCCCAAGGGCTCAGTTCCCGGAGCAATCCTGCCTTGCTGATGTTGGATCTCAATGGTACATCTTGGAAAGTGGGGGACAGGAAAGGGGAATTCTAAATATTCCTTCCTAAACTACAAATCCCAGGACTCCACAGGATACAACCCCAGCACTTAAAGTGGAATCATAGTGCTATAACTATGGCTGGATTTACCTTGCCATATAAGACAGTTTGGGGCTGTGTATTATTGACACAAAGACATAGTATGACACAACAAATGAGGTATATATGTTGGATTTCATATCACAAAATCACAAATTGAACACTTCCCAAGTGTTTAGGTCTGTGTGTTGTATTTTCAGATGATGCGTTCAGATCCCAGTAAGGTGGCCTTTTGCAGTTGACAGATCGTTATTTTGTCAATGTTTATTGTTTCCAAATGCCGGCTGAGACCTTTTGGCACGGCACCAAATGTGTCGATTACTATTATTGCTATTATTATTATTATTATTATTATTATTATTATTACAGTAGAGTCTCACATATCCAAGACTCACTTATCCAAGATTCTGGATTATCCAAGGCATTTTTGTAGTCAATGTTTTCAATATATCGTGATGCTTTGGTGCTAAATTCGTACATACAGTAATGACAACATAACATTACTGCGTATTGAACTGCTTTTTCTGTCAAATTTGTTGTATCACATGATGTTTTGGTGCTTAAGTTGTAAAATCATAACCTAATTTGATGTTTAATAGGCTTTTCCTTAATCCCTCCTTGTTATCCAAGATATTCGCTTATCCAAGCTTCTGCCGGCCTGTTTAGCTTGGATAAGTGAGACTCTACTGTATTATTATTATTGTTTTTATTATGACACAGCAAACAAGATAGATATGCTGGATATCATATTATTATTATTATTATTATTATTGATATTATTATTATGCTTATTTATATCCTGCTTTTTCTCGCCACAAGGAGACTCAAAAAGGCTTATATGTTCAGCTTAGACCTATACAATGCAGTTAGATGGCATTATATGGGTCCAAAACGCATCATATGACAGTGTAGATCCAGCCATGTCATGTAGAAAGGTTCCTAGCAAAGTGGTGTATTACTGCAGAACCATTTCCCCTGGCCTGAACTAAATATCACATGAAGTTGTCAGTGCTCTGGTCTGTCCTGAATATCCAGCCACCAAAGGTCTTCTCTCTGACATCCTCTGTGTTTTTCATGGTTACATTTCTGCTTTTCCCAGATGAGAACAGTAACCAGAGCTCTATTTCGGAAACCTCCTTGCTGAAAGGTGGTGACACCAGCCCCAGTCCTACTCCAGACCGCAGCCAGACTGTCACCCCAACCCCGTTAGGGGAGCTAAAGACCGAGGATTCACAGCCTCCTTTGTTGGGGCAGGAAGGAGGTAGGTTCTACCAAGGAGAGAGCTGAAGGACAGGGGACACTAGAGTTTGGACTTATATATGACTTGGATACCGGGTATCTGAAGGACCACATTGTCCTATTTGAGCCTGCCTGTCTTTTAGATCAGGCAAGGGCAAACTTTGGCCCTCCAGGTGTTTTGGACTTCAACTCACATAATTCCTAACAGCCTACCGGCTGTTAGGAGTTATGTAAGTTGAAGTCCAAAACACCTGGAGAGCCAAAGTTTGCCCATACTTGCTCTAGATCCTTCCATGGAGGAATTTCCTTCAGTCCTTCTGATTTTCCAACCATATTTAGTGGGAACAAGAGGAAGGATCTTCTTTCATTGGAGCTGTAGTTTGGTAATGCACCAGCACTCTGATCAAGAAGGCTAAGGGCTTTTCAAAACTACAACTTCCAGGATTCGATAGCATTGGGCCATGGCAGTTAAAGTGGTGTTAATTCGATAGCATTGGGCCATGGCAGTTAAAGTGGGGGGGGGGGGGAATCTGAGTGATTGATAGTCAAAAGTTGAATCCAGTCACACCACAGTAACATGGATCTGCCAAGTCTGATCTCTTGTTTTCTTTCCTGGGTGTAGATTCTAGTGGGTTGCTTCTGGAGGGAACAGATGAGCCTCCCATGCTTACCAAAGAAGAGCCGGATCAGAAGACATCGGATACCCCGGTGAGTTTCTTTATGTTTGGAAGGGGAAAGACCAGGGGTCCTCAAACTTTTTAAGTGGAGGGCCGGTTCATGGTCCCTCAGATTGTTGAGGGGCCGAATTATCATTTGAAAAAAAAACCGAGCAAATTCCTATGCTCACTGCACATGACTTATTTGTAGTGCAAAAAAAAAAAAAACCATAAAAAACCCCAGCAACAATTATTTATTTATTTATTACATTTCTACCCCACCCTCTCTCACCCCGAAGGGGACTCAGTGCGGCTTACAAGTTGTATGTACATACAATATATTATATTATTAGCATAGCACAATATTAGCATTATATATTACTATATTGCACTATACCACTATACCGTAATATTATTAGTAATATTACATTTAATAAATAATATATAATTAATATTATTATATTATACAGTATTATTATATTGTATTATTATTATTATTATTATTATTATTAGCTGCCCTGAGTCCCCTATTGGGTGAGAAGGGTGGGGGTAGAAATACTGTAATAAATAAATAAATATTATATTGTATTACATTATAATATTTATTATCAATATTATATGTATACACAATATTTTTATTACAATATATTATATTATATTATTACCATATCATTCATTTACAATATTTCATTTACAATATTGGTAAATGAAAAAACAATACAATATTTAAAAATAAAAATAATTTTAACCAACATACTGTACACTTATCAAGATTTCAGTGGGACGTGTGGGCCTGCTTCTGGCCAATGAGATAATCAAGTAGGATTGTTGTTGTTGTGCCTTCAAGTCATTTCAGACTTTGGGTGAGCCTAAGTCTAAAACTGAGGCCGGGGGTCAGGTAAATGGCCTTGGAGGGCCGCATCCGGCCCCGGGCCTGAGTTTGGGGACCCCTGGGAAAGACTGTTCTGTTGTTTCCAAAGTGATTGGTGGGAGTCGAAGTCCAAAACACCTGGAGGGCCAAAGTTTGTCCATGCCTACTTTATACACATATCCTGATACGACATTTTGAATAATTTTGTGCATGAAACAAAAGTCTGCGTACATTGAGCAATCAGAAAGCACAGGTGTCTCTATCCTAACTACCCATGTGGATGATTTTGGATTTTGGAATTCTGGAGAAGAGATGTTCAATCTGTTCTATATACTTACATACATACATACATACACACTTTTAATAAGGAATATTTGTATTCCTTAACTATTGCAGATTCGCCTTTTCTACTGCTGAAAATATCCCGGCATTAGAAACAGGAGAGGCACTTAAATTTAAGCCCATCCAGGTGCCCATGAGCTCATGCTGAACACCATGGGCCTTCAAGGTCTTATCTCGGATTCTCAGAGAATATCTCGTTTGTCTATGTTTCACTCCTTGCGTTCTCAGGCCCAAGAACACTCCCCATCAGCCCAAGGCCTTTTCTCAAGGGAACTTGAACTTTCGCTTTCCCTCGTTGCCTGGGAAGGAGCACAGGAATTTCATCTGCCTGCAACTCGCTTGGATCACTCACTGACTTTCACACATTGAAATCCATCATTCCCTTCATTCTCTGACTCGTCATCAGAAACATCCTCTAACAGTTGCTGAGCTACAACAGTTGTGTATTTTTAATCTCGGGTGTCCTCTGAAACCTCCAACTCTAGGGTGCTTTGAATGCGATTTCCTGCTTCTTAGCGGGGGGGGGTTGGACTAGATGGCCCATGAGGTCTCTTCCAACTCTACTATTCTATGATTCTATGATTCTAGGGATGAGGGCTTGAAACTGTTTATGGTTTAGGTTACTTTGGCAACCTTCGTTTATAGGAGGTTTGCATCTTTTCTCCCTCTTGTTGCACTCCCCCTGAAATCACAGGTCCGCACTTTGGGGGTCCTCCTGGACTCAGCGCTGATGCTTGAGGTGCAGGTGTCGGCGGGGGCCGGGAGGGCTTTCGCACAACTCAAACTTGTGCGCCAACTGCGACCATACCTCGTGAAGTCTGACTTGACCACGGTGGTGCATGCCTTAGTTACCTCTAGACTGGACTATTGTAATGCGCTCTACGTGGGGCTTCCCTTGAAGACGGCCCGGAAATTACAATCGGTCCAGCGCTCGGCTGCCAGATTAATAACGGGGGTGAGTTACAGGGAAAGATCCACTCCCTTGTTCAAGGAGCTCCACTGGCTGCCGTTTATTTTCCGGTCCCAATTCAAGGTGCAGACCATCACCTATAAAGCCCTAAACGGTTTGGGACCCACCTACCTTTGTGACCGTATCTCCTATCATAAACCTGCCCGATCCCTTCAATCGTCAGGGGAGGCTCTCCTGTCGCCTCTCCCGATATCTCAGGCCCGCCTTGTGGGAACAAGGGAGAGGGCCTTCTCTGCTGTGGCCCCCCGACTGTGGAACTCACTGCCCGTTGAGATTAGGCAAGCTCCTACATAAGTAGCCTTTAAGAAAGACCTGAAAACATGGCTCTTCCGTTGTGCTTTTGGAGAGTAATTACTACATACATCTTCTCTGTTGCTCCCCTCCAATATCTATCCTCTAGATTGCACCACTATTTTATGACCCTGTTCTTTGTGGTTTTTATTCTTATTTCTTTCTCACCCCGAGTTTTTACTTAGTGTTCATGTGGCCCGCCCTTGTTTTTATTGTTCTTCTGATGTTGCGTTGTAATGTATATTATCATTTATTGTATTGTTCAATGTGTTATGATTTGTTGTTCTTTTATATTCTGTTATATTGTATTGTTCTGGGCATGGCCCCATGTAAGCCGCCCCGAGTCCCCGTTGAGGAGATGGTGGCGGGGTATAAATAAAGTTGTTGTTGTTATTATTATTATTATTATTATTATTATTATTGTCTTCCAGGTGAAGGATGCTGCCACCCCTTCGGAGCCTGCGAAGACCTTTGCGGAGCCCACATCTGAGGCGGAAGAGGTGCCGTCCCTTGGGGCTCCCCCACTGAAACGTATCCGTACCGAGGGGCAAGATTCAGAGTCTAGCCAGCCCTCGGAGGCTTAGGTTCAGATCTGTTTCTGTCCTCCCCACTTCTTTTGATTTGGTGTTGGGGAAACTTAGACGGAAGAGCATCTCTTAGCATCTTCTCAGCTAAAATATGGTACCAGCAGCCATTGTTCCGGCTCGTGTTGTGTCCCCCCCATCCCAATTGTCACCATTTTTCTGTCCATCCCTATAGAGGCATTATGCTACTATATCTTTGGATGCACAAAGGGAACATGTTTGTTTACAGGTAGCAGCCATGTTCATTTATGATCCGCAGTATTAAAACGAGGTGTGTTGCTGAGGACGAAGCACACAAAACTGAAACAAATGTGGGGAGGAACAGTCTTAGGGTTTGCTTTGTTTTAGATGCCTCGTTACTTTTGTGGAAGTGAATGGGAGAAGCAAGACCACATTTGCTAGAAGTAAAAGATGCTTTAAAAACACTTGCCAGGAAAGTCACAAGGTTTCCAGGTTCTGTGTTCCAGTCTTTATTGGGGAACTAAAGGGCACCTATTGGTTTTAAAGGCAAGGTGACATATAAGCCTCCTCTTATTCCAATTTTGCAGTCAGGACAAAATCCGCTTCCACATTCAGTGAATACAGCCAAATAGGAGAATTAAGCCTACCAGTTTTGCAACAATTTATTATTTTTGTGGTTTAGAGGAGGGGAGAATTTGGAAAGGGTTTTTAGTTTTTTTCCTGAATGATGAGAACTAGATTCTTGCATCTCAGGGGTGAAAATCCCACCCTGGTTTGTGGGCACGAAAGATGTCTTGAGCCTTAATGAATCTGTCATTGATCTTTTAAGCAACAAGTCAACGTTAAAGTTGTATATTGTTGTCCTTGAAATCCCGTATGAATCAGGTCTACTTTTTGGCTACTTTCTAGGAAGGAGAAAGGCACTCTTCACATACTGAAAGCATTAGTTGTTGTATTGCAATTAAAGCTTGCTTCCATATCATTGAAATGTTCTGAGGCAAAGGTTTGGTCTTTAGTCTCTGGCAAGGGACTAAGAATGTATCTACACTGTAAAATAAATGCAATTTGATGTCATTTCAACTATTATAGCTAAAATCTTGGGAGTTGTAGTTTTATCAGGTCTTTAGACTTCTTTGCCAAATAAGTCTAGTTCTGGCGTCTCATCAAACTCTAACTCCCCAGGTTCAACTGCATTTAACCATAGCAGTTTAAAGTGGTGTCAAACTGCATTGATTCTAAAGTGCGGATGTACCCTAAGATACACCTTCGCTCCAGAAGGTTAAGGAAATCTTAGGTCCCATTTATACTACCATATAATGCAGTTTGGAACTGCATTAGGACATCAGTGTAGACTCTTACAATGCAGTTTAACTATTCTGAACGGCATTATATGAATCCACATTTATCATATAATGCAGTTTCAAACTCAGCTGTAGAAATAGGAAGTTGGAACAGACCTTGTAAACGTTACTTTGTTTGGTGTGCAGCATACTTTCAACTGTCCAATCCCAATTAATCCCCTATCATTCCACATTATCAGTTGCTTTAAAATGTCCCATTTTTCTTCTCTCCACACTTTCCCTCTTCATCTTCAGCTCACTACCATTGCCACAAACTTCCATTTTTGCAGTAGAGGAATTTTGACTTTTGAAGCAATTTGTTTCAATCAGACAGAAGGAACATTTCACGAGGAGATCTGAATTCTTATTTGGAGGGCCAGGCCCTCATTTTGTCCCTTTTGTGGCTACACATGTTCTTAGCCCAGCTCTTTAGGCCTTTGCAAAAGCTTTTTATGTTTAGGACTCTGCAGTTCCATTGACCTCACACATATGCCACATATGGCTTGTTGTGACAAATCCACACGTGTGTACTTTGCAGCCTGATACCTGGCATGAAAAAGTCACAACCGTCTTGTTATACATGGTATTTGCACAATTTCTCTCACAGACACCGTTTCCGTGTGCAAGCAAGCTTTGCAGAGTCTGCCGCTGGCCTCGAGACTTCCATTCACTTTAGAGAATGTGCTTAGTAGTGGTAGCAATGTGCTTTTGTTTGTTTTAGCAATCGTAGGCTAACGTTACTCTTTTATATTCAATTGTTCTAGAAGCAAAACGTTTATTTTTGAGCTGACATTGTCATTTTCTGGGTCTATAAAGGAAGTTCTTCCTCATGTGAAGCCTTGCGTCTGTGTCTTTCCTGGATGGGGTAAAGGGAGAATGTGTTTCAAAGTAACTCAGAAGGTATTGTTCAGTCTCTGTTTCGTCAGAGCTACTCTGTAAATTAGGCAAATGGCATTTCATGGAGCCACATAGAATTGGAAGCAGTGTTGGTGTGACCCAGTCAGTAACTCATGGTGTCACCCCGAAGTACCTCTTCCTCTACAACAATGGTTCCCAACCTGTGGTCCGTAGACAACAGTAGTACCAAAGAACAAAAATATGGTCCGCAGCCTCACCATTACTACATCGTTGCAATGAGAACAACAAGTCTCGTGAAACCCTCTTGTAGTGCCGAGACAACAGGGATGTTGGGAAGGGAGAGGCTGACTACCCACAAAAGGTGCGACAAGCCTCCTGACTGCTGCTTCTCCTCCTCCTCCCTCCCCCTGAGTGGAGCCATTCTATGTAGCACCTGGAAGCAGGAGCGCTTTGGTGTCTTCGTTTTTAGGCCAGTTCCTGGGGTTATTTGGAGTGCTGATTCAGAAAATTGCATTGGATAGACCACATCAGCTCTAGATTATTAAATATGGTTTTCTGTGGGTGAGTAGATGGCGACTACTGGATGGCATATGTTTTGTAACAGAAACCAGAGCTGATGTGGCCTATCCAATACAATTTTCTGAATCAGCACCCCAAATAACCAATTTGAATCTAAAGTTGACCAAAACCAGATTCGTAACCCTTTTGGTACTAATGTTGGAGAGTGGTCCCTGGTCAAAAAAAAATTGGGAACCACTGCTCTACCAGATCATATCACAATGTTGTAGCTAAAATACCAGATCTTCAAGTATCCATATCATTGCCTCTCCTGAAACTTGAGATTGTGTGTGTGTGTATCCTTGTTGGTCTTTTGCTCCTGATGCTGTCCAGAAATCCCAGCACCAAAGGGCACCCATCTTGCAAGAAAGCAGGAAAAGACCCAGAAATTCAAAATGTATGGTTAGCCCATTCAGCAGCAGGAAATATGTTCGGAATTGCAAATTAAACCCATATGCATCTTCACCCATCAAAGCACGCCACACAAAAGCATGTGTTTTGGCATACCATGAGAAAAACACAGCTGTTGCTGGCGTCAAAAACTGCTGGGGAAGTGGTTGGGAGTAGAGAAGGGATGGGGAAAAGTGGAAACTGAAACTGAAACGTTTTATTATCATAATCGTCAAGATATTATTATAATCTGCAAACACTTTTGGCCAAATATGATTGTCTTCTAGAGGAAGAGTTTTGGTGGTGGATTTGTAAATGACTGTGAAGACCTCTTCTGGATCCACATCATCTTTCACACTGATAACACAGATTTCCAGATGGAAGCAGTCTTGGCATAGATTTCCAGATGGAAGGTCTTCACACATTATTTTCCTTTTGCCCTGTATGCAAGTTTCTTCAAAATCCATAGTAAAGTTGGTAACAGCTGATCTCCCAATTACAACACTTGAATGCCCACGCTTCCCAGGTCTAGGTGTTTAATGTTCATACCAGATTTTTAATGTTATATTCAAACATATTGTTAAATCTCTTTTACTGTCCACCAACATTCCGTTTTCCATTCTTAAACTGGGAATAAAGTAACTGCTTTGGAGATGATGATTGGGCATTCAAATAACGTGGCCAGTCAAATGGTTGGTAGTGGAGAATAATCGCGTCAGTGTTGGTGTTCTTTACTTCTTCCAGAACGTTGATGTTTGTCCACCTGTCTTCCCACGAGACTTAGAGTTTTTTTCCAAAGCAGCATTGATGGAATCTTTTCAGATGTCGAGAGTTAGGTTTGTAGATAGTCCATGTGTCGCAGACATACAATAGAATTGAAAGGACAATATCTTTGTAAACAAGCATCTTGGTGGCCCTACGAATGTCCCAATCCGCAAACACTCTTTGCTGCGCTCGCAGAGCTCAGGCTGTGTTGTATTTCAGCATCAATGTTAGCTTTTTGGGGGAGGTGGCTGCCTAGGTAGCAAAAACGGTCTACGTTTTCTAGCATTACACCATTAAGCTCTATCACTGGCATTGCAGATGGATTGGCTTGTGCCTGCTGGTAGAGCACTTTGGTTTTTTCAGTGTTAGGTGAGAAGCCAAGCTTTTCATATGCAAAGCTATTTAAAGTGACTCCTTTTTTTGTATGGTTGTTTAAAGAAGAGAGTGGGGTGTTGAAGAGGGGAGGTGAAGCTCGAAAACACTGTAAATTTGTGGGGAGAAAGGAGGGATTGGAGGAAGGCAGCCACTTAAGCACACACAAGGATGGTTAGCAAGAGGGATTTGAATCCAGAGTTTTCCCCTTCCAGATTCCAGACCAGTCTATTCAACCTTGAAAAAGCTCTCAGAGGCCTTTATGGTCCTACAGATTTGTGGTTACTGAACATTTTCCATTTTCTTTGACCTGTGCTGAGAGAAAAAAGGGAGGTTATGTATAGAGAACACCTCTAAGATTGATTTAGTTTAGCATGAAATTGTATGGATTCAATCCACTTCTTCAAATGCACTAATCACAATTCTATTTATAGTATTTTAAGTGGTACTCCAGATTAAGGCTAACTGCTAATATACTCAGGCTTTTCTCTTAACTCAATCAGAGGGCCCAAATCAATCTGAAGCTGAATTTCTACTCCCTTCCCAGTCAAAGAACTGTTATTGAAACCTTGGGATCCCAAAGAGAACTCCAAACGGCTTTAGAAAGATCTTGATAGCCAAGTCCAAGATGACCTTTCACCCAGAAACCTAATTTGGGATAACCTTCACAGATAACTTTTATCCTGGATGTACAAGTTTCACAAGCACTCATACACTCACCAGGGGAGAACACAGGAAAATTTAATCACCCTTCCAGCTGCAAGCATAATCCTAACAAGACCTCCATCTTCCTAACAGTGGAGTTAAGTCAAAGATCATGAAAGTCACCCAACACCCAGCCAAGCCCTCTCCATGGGAACCCATGCATACTTTGCTAACACCCTGCCACCCATTGTTAAGTTGGGCAAGACCCGTTCTCTTATTCTGGCCAGGCAGGAATGGAGTCATTGGCACCCATTGACTCAGACACTACCCGCATTCCTTTCCTCCCTGCAGCCACCAAGGGTGGACCAAGAAAACAGCCACAAGACTTCAAATTGAGCAATGACCATTTATTAAAGTGATCTTTAGACCAAGAAACCAACCAGCGGCAGCTGGCACATCTCAGCTGACCAATGCGCGGATCCTAGCCAGCCCCAGGTTGTGTCAATCAACACACAGAGCAGAATAAAGTCCTCCGTCTCAAACTGTTGTCAAAATCCTATACGTACTAGTCTTGTGCCTTTGTATAGAATTACTATCTGTTTCTTTTTGTTTCATTCGTATGGCCCTGTTTTTGTTTTGGAATTCTGCTTCCGAAAACAAGACCTTTCTGAATGAGCTGTTTCATTCTTTCGTCTGAATAAACAAAAATTTTAGTTCCATCGACCAATATGGGAGGGCTTCCCAAAATCCCCTCCCCCTCAGTTTTGGTGCTAGAGAATCTCACCATTTCACTGATCCTCAGGCTCTCTCCAGCATTCATTTGAGATGTTATGGTTGGTGGGATAAACCCGTCTCTGAATCCAGATAGGCAAAACGCAGTCTGTGGCTCACTGATGCTGTTTTTGCAACCCTTGGCTCTTCTTCGGGCTCTATTATCTTTTTAAATGGGTAGCAAGCCCCCACCCTCGTACTTTTTAACACACAGTAACTTGGAAAGATAGGAACCCTGGTGGCGAAGTGTGTTAAAGCACTGAGCTGCTGAACTTGCAGACTGAAAGGTCCCAGGTTCAAATCCCAGGAGTGGAGTGAGCGCCCGCTGTTGCTCCAGCTTCTGCCAACCTAGCAGTTCGAAAACATGCAAATGTGAGTAGATCAATAGGTACCGCTCCAGCGGGAAGGTAACGGCGCTCCATGCAGTCATGCTGGCCACATGACCTTGGAGGTGTCTACGGACAACGCCGGCTCTTCGGCTTAGAAATGGAGATGAGCACCAACCCCCAGAGTCAGACATGACTGGACTTAATGTCAGGGGAAACCTTTACCTTAACTTGGAAAGAAACTCTCTTTAAGAGTGTGTGTGTGTGTGTGTGGCCTGCAGGCCCAAAGCACTCGTGACTGCCAGGGCCTGCAGCTGAGCGTCGAGCGAAGTGCCTCTTACTAGGCACTTGGCGCTTGGCTGCAAGCCCTGGCAGTTGCAGGCTCTTTGGGCCTGCAGGCCACACATACACTCAAAGAGCCCGTGACTGCCAGGCCTTGCAGCAGAGTGCCAGGTGTCTAGTAATAGGCGCTCTGTGCTCCGCTCGGCACTCTGCCTTGTAGCCTTGTTGGGAGGTGTTAGCTGGCCCTGATGGTTTCTTTTCTGGAATTCCCATGTGCTTTTTTTCGTGTCAGGAGCGACTTGAGAAACTGCAAGTCACTTCTGGTGTGAGAGAATTGGTCGTTTGCAAGGACATTGCCCAGGGGACGCCCGGATGTTTTGATGTTTTTATCATCCTATTCCTGTGTGTTTTAATTGATCTTTATTTTACTGGCCAGATTTTAGTGTTTTTTAATATTGGTGGCCAGATTTTGTTCATTTTCATGATTTCCTCCTTTCTGTTGAAATTGTCCACGTGCTTTTTGTGGATTTCAAGGGCTTCTTTGTGTAGTCTGATATGGCAGTTATTAAAGTGGTTCAGCCTTTCTGTGTTACCAAATAATACAGTAGAGTCTCACTTATCCAACACTTGCTTATCCAACATTCTGGATTATCCAACGCATTTTTGTAGTCAATGTTTTCAATACATCGTGATATTTTGGTGCTAAATTTGTAAATACAGTAATTACTACATAGCATTACTGTGTATTGAACTACTTTTTCTGTCAAATTTGTTGTTAAACATGTTTTGGTGCTTAATTTATAAAATCATAACCTAATTTGAGGAGCCCCGGTGGCGAAGTGTGTTAAAGTGCTGAGCTGCTGAACTTGCAGACTGTAAAGGTGCCAGGTTCAAATCCCAGGAGCGGAATGAGCGCCCACTGTTAGCTCCAGCTCCTGCCAACCTAGCAGTTCAAAAACATGCCAATGTGAGTAGATCAATAGGTACCGCTCCGGCGGGAAGGTAACGGCGCTCCATGCAGTCATGCCAATGGCCACATGACCTTGGAGGTGTCTACGGACAACGCCGGCTCTTCGGCTTAGAAATGGAGATAAGCACCAACTCCCAGAGTTAGACATGACTGGACTTAAGGTCAGGAGAAAACCTTTACCTTTTACCTAATTTGATGTGTAATAGGCTTTTCCTTAATCCCTCCTTATTATCTAACATATTCGCTTATCCAACATTCTGCCGGCCCGTTTATGTTGGATAAGTGAGACTCTACTGTATCCTGTGTCCAGGTTGGTTCCTCAAGTGCTCTGCTATGGCTGACTCCTCTGGTTGCGTGAGTCTTGCAGTGCCTTTCTCGTTCCTTGATTCGTGTTTGGGCAATGCTGGGTTTGGCTGTAGCCTTGTCCACAGCTGTACGGTACACGGTAGACTCCTGCAAACCAGGCCGGGCAAGGAAGAGTTAACCCCTCTTCCTTCTCCTCCCCCTTTTTCCCATGTGCAAAGAGATTGAGAGAGAGAGAGAGAGACGGAAGAGGAGGGCAAAGAGAGGCGAGGACTCGCCTGGGCGCTTCGCTCATTTCCTGAGGCGGGTGTGTGAGTGTGTTTGGAGAAGGGGCTCTGACCCCATTCTCCATTCCCCGGAGCCGAGCGTGGAAGGAGGGGAGGAAAGGGGGGGCCGAGCCGGGGAAGCCATCGCGGCTTCCACCCAGCAAGCTCTCCGGCTCTTTGCATCCAAGGTGAGTCGCGCAGAGAGTGGCTTAGGCGCAGGTGGGAAGGCGCCTCAAGCACGGGGACAGGGAAGGGTGTGTATATGTGTGTGTGTGTATATGTGTAAGGGGGATTGGGGGCAGAGGCGAGGGCTGGACTCCCCCAACAACTGGGAAGCGGGTTGGGTTTCATTTGGTTGGAGAGGCGCGTCTTCATTATGGACTAGGCTGGGGAGACTTGGCTTCATTATGGACTTGGTTGGGGAGACTTGGCTTCATTATGGACTTGGTTGGGGAGACTTGGCTTCATTATGGACTTGGTTGGGGAGACTTGGCTTCATTATGGACTTGGTTGGGGAGACTTGGCTTCATTATGGACTTGGTTGGGGAGACTTGGCTTCATTATGGACTTGGTTGGGGAGACTTGGCTTCATTATGGACTTGGTTGGGGAGACTTGGCTTCATTATGGACTTGGTTGGGGAGACTTGGCTTCATTATGGACTTGGTTGGGGAGGCTTGGCTTCATTATGGACTTGGTTGGGGAGGTTTGGCTTCATTATGGACTTGGTTGAGGAGGTTTGGCTTCATTATGGACTTGGTTGGGGAGACTTGGCTTCATTATGGACTTGGTTGGGGAGACTTGGCTTCATTATGGACTTGGTTGGGGAGACTTGGCTTCATTATGCACTTGGTTGGGGAGACTTGGCTTCATTATGGACTTGGTTGGGGAGACTTGGCTTCATTATGCACTTGGTTGGGGAGACTTGGCTTCATTATGGACTTGGTTGGGGAGACTTGGCTTCATTATGCACTTGGTTGGGGAGACTTGGCTTCATTATGCACTTGGTTGGGGAGACTTGGCTTCATTATGCACTTGGTTGGGGAGACTTGGCTTCATTATGCACTTGGTTGGGGAGGCTTGGCTTCATTATGGACTTGGTTGGGGAGACTTGGCTTCATTATGGACTTGGTTGGGGAGACTTGGCTTCATTATGGACTTGGTTGGGGAGACTTGGCTTCATTATGGACTTGGTTGGGGAGACTTGGCTTCATTATGCACTTGGTTGGGGAGACTTGGCTTCATTATGCACTTGGTTGGGCAGACTTGGCTTCATTATGCACTTGGTTGGGGAGACTTGGCTTCATTATGGACTTGGTTGGGGAGACTTGGCTTCATTATGGACTTGGTTGGGGAGACTTGGCTTCATTATGCACTTGGTTGGGGAGACTTGGCTTCATTATGCACTTGGTTGGGGAGACTTGGCTTCATTATGCACTTGGTTGGGCAGACTTGGCTTCATTATGCACTTGGTTGGGGAGACTTGGCTTCATTATGGACTTGGTTGGGGAGACTTGGCTTCATTATGGACTTGGTTGGGGAGACTTGGCTTCATTATGCACTTGGTTGGGGAGACTTGGCTTCATTATGGACTTGGTTGGGGAGACTTGGCTTCATTATGCACTTGGTTGGGGAGACTTGGCTTCATTATGCACTTGGTTGGGGAGACTTGGCTTCATTATGCACTTGGTTGGGGAGACTTGGCTTCATTATGGACTTGGTTGGGGAGACTTGGCTTCATTATGCACTTGGTTGGGGAGACTTGGCTTCATTATGCACTTGGTTGGGGAGACTTGGCTTCATTATGCACTTGGTTGGGGAGACTTGGCTTCATTATGGACTTGGTTGGGGAGACTTGGCTTCATTATGGACTTGGTTGGGGAGACTTGGCTTCATTATGGACTTGGTTGGGGAGACTTGGCTTCATTATGGACTTGGTTGGGGAGACTTGGCTTCATTATGGACTTGGTTGGGGAGACTTGGCTTCATTATGGACTTGGTTGAGGAGGTTTGGCTTCATTATGGACTTGGTTGGAGAGACTTGGCTTCATTGTGGACTTGGTTGGGGAGACTTGGCTTCATTATGGACTTGGTTGGGGAGACTTGGCTTCATAATGGACTTGGTTGGGGAGACTTGGCTTCATTGTGGACTTGGTTGGGGAGACTTGGCTTCACTGCGCACTTGGAATCCTAGAGTTAGAAAGAGATCCCAGTCCAACCCCTTCCCATGGAGGAAAATCACACCAAAGCATTCCCAACAGATGGGCATCCATCCTCTGTTTAAAACCCTCCAGAGAAGGAAGGACTACACTGACAGCATTTTCTTCTTGGAGAGGCTTGGCTTCATTAGCACTTAGAACCCCAGAGTTGGAGAGAGACCCCAATTGCCCCCCAGCCCAGTTCCCTGCCATGCAAGAACACACAAAAGATAGTCACTCATCCTCTGCCTTTTTTTAGCCTCCACACTTCTAACCAGATTGGGGAGATCTGGTTTCATTACCCAGACCTCTTAGGTTGGGGTCTTCTCTGTCTGCCTTCCCCTCCCTTCTTTCTGCCTTTTTATTTATTCTTCCAACAGTTTCCAGTCCTCCCAGCCTTGGAGGGAGAGGAGGTGCCCTGGCTTGCCATCCCCCACAGTCCTCGCCCTTGCCTGCCTTCCTTATTTTTAAAAACTGGGGAGGGCGGAGGAAGGCAAGCATCTTTGCTCCTCCTCCCAGCCTTTAGCTTGGACCTCCCTTCCTAATTGCTGCTAAGACTTTAAGTCCTGCCATACTTCTTACAACTATACTGTATACCAGGCCTGGGCAAAGTTTGTCCCTCCAGGTGTTTTGGATTTTAACTCTCACAATTCCTAACAGCCGGCTGTTAGGAATTGTGAGAGTTGAAATCCAAAACACCTGGAAGGACAAACTTTGCCCAGGCCTGCTGTGTACATATTGACCTTCATATATATATAATCCAAAATATAAATAATAGAATCACAGATTTGAAAAGGACCGTGGCAGTCATATAGTCCAATCCCAAATAAACCTAAAAATAAAAAAATGCAAAATAAAACAAAACTTCCAATAAGATGGAAAATAATATTTACTTTTTATGATTTTGCTTTATATTTGAAAGCAATTCTACTGTTGTCAAAGGCTTTCATGGGCGGAATCACTGGGTTGCTATGAGTTTTCTAGGCTGTATGGCCATGTTCCGGAAGCATTCTCTCCTGATGTTTCGCCTGCATCTATGGCAAGCAGCCTCAGAGGTTGTGAGGTCTGTTGAAAACTAGTCAAGTGGGGTTTATATATCTGTGGAAAGTCCAGGGTGGGAGAAATAACTCTTGTCTGTTTGAGGCAAGTGTTGATATTGCAATTAGCCGCCTTGATTAGTATTGAATAGCTTTGCAGCTCAAAGATTGGCTGCTTGTTGCCTGGGAGAATCCTTTTTTTGGGAGATGTTAGCTGGCCTGCTTGTTTCTTTTCTGGAATTCCCCTGTCTTCTGAGTGTTGTTCTTTATTTACTGTCCTGATTTTAGAGGGGTTTTTTTAAATACTGGCAGCCAGATATTGTTCATTTTCATGGTTTCTTCCTTTTTGTTGAAAATGCTTGTGGATTTCAATGGCTTCTCTTGCCTAGTTTTCAACAAATCTCACAAACACTGAGGATGCCTGCCATAGATGCAGGTGAAATTTTAGAAGAGAATGCTTCTGGAACATGGCCACACAGTCCAGAAAACTCAAAGCAACACAATTCTTCTAATTTTTCTATATAGGAGACTTTTTTTTGAGCATATGGTTCCTAGTAAATCCAGGAATGGGAAAAAGTGGTGCTGTGTACCATTAATGCCCTTAGCATGGATTTATTTTGGTTAATCCATGAATTGGGGAAGTGGGAGAAGACCCTGAAAAATCTAGGGAATGCTGCCCCTCAACAAATGTTGTGAAAGGCCATATATTATTTGAATACTTGTAGATCTGTGATGCATATAATACTCACATAAGTTCTGATACAAACATTGGTGTAAGTTATCTTAAACAATCCTTCTTACATTAGGTCAGTTTATTTCCTGAAGTAAGTGAGCCTATATCTGATGGTCTTTATGTTGCATCTTCAAGCCATTTGTGAGATGGCTTTTGTCAAGAGTCAGATGCCAATTAGCGAACAAAAATAGAGTTTATTCAGCAGATAAGCCAAAAGGTAAAGTTAACACAGAAAAAACCTTGAAACACTTCACTATCAGTGCTTCAAGAGCAATTCAAACAAAAATATAATTCAGCAACACAAGCAGGTAAAAACAAAGCTAAACAAACTTAGTGCAAACTGCACTTTCTGAGTCCAAGCCCTGCCAGCCGGCTCTGTAGTTTTCAAAGGAACAGTTCCCAAAAGAAAACACCAAATTGGTCAGGAAACAAACAAACAAACTAAGAATGCAGTAGACTGCTTCCACAATGTGGATAAAGCCGAAGGCTCCAAAAGGATGGTGAAAAGACGTCGTCCGGGATTCCAAGGTCAGGTCAGGAGATAACAGCAGTGTCCAAAGAGCAAGCCAGAAGTCAAAAGCCGATAGTAGTCATCAATCACAGGGCGAAGGCAGTAGCAAGGTCAAATTCCGATCCAAGGTCTGAAGAGGGTGCAGTCATCCAAAACAGGTCCACGATAAGACACAGCGAGAGCCAAGCTAGGTGATAACAGCAGATTCAAATCATAGTCCAAGTCCAGTCTTCATGGAAACACAGAGATCCCAATGGCGCCTCAGCAACACCTTGCCACACGCAAAGTGCAGTGGCCAAACATTCCCATTTTATTCCCCTTCCTCCTGGGTGACCAAACACTCACACCCAAACACCAGGTGTCCCAAATCTACTCAGAGTCTGAGCTCCACACAGCTAGAGCTCGTGGATCTGGAGTACCTAGCAATTCGTCGGAGTCCCAATCATCCTGCCCACACTTAGCCCCATGAACACTTAAAGAACCATCCTCCCTTCTCCAAGCATCCCAATTGGGATCAGCTCCTGCAGAAACCCCAGGTTCAGAAGTATCCATAGACCCCAAATCCCCAGACATCTCCGGTGGCTGTGCCCATTCAGTGCCCGCTTCCCCAGCCACCACCTGTTCCTCAGCATCCATCTCCCCATCTGAATCTTCCTCAGAAGATCCCCCATATAGCTCTCTAAGTCGCTTCCTGCGCAACTCCTCCAGTGAACCCTCATCACGAGGGTTTTTTCTTCCTCTTCGAATTCCATCCCCATCAACCATAATCCCCGAAGGCGCAGTCACAACAGCTTTTCTTAGATAAGAAATTCTTAGAGGTGGTTTTCCCAGTTCCTCCCTCTGAAATATAGTCTATAGCAGGTAAATACCTGGATCTCTCCCATCCAGGTATTTACCAGTGGTGACACTATTTGGCTTCCAAAATCAATCTGGTACCTTTAAGGTATTCTTAGGATCATCATAAGTCAGAGTCATCTTGGCTGCAGTTCAGAACAACAAGCCACTCTATTTTTCACTCTGGCAACCCTAGTGGATAAACTGAGGCTGTCTTCCCCTCCCACGCATGGGAATCCTATTGTTTGCATTCTTCCTTCCTTCTTTTCCTCCCCTTCTAATTCCAGGCATACTTGACTCCCTTGAGTCCCCCATACAGTGGGAGTAGGGAAACTCCAGGGAAGTACAATTTCATTGATTTTCTAATTAGAATATTGAGCTCTGCCTCTGTACCCAAAGATCTCAAGGCAAAGCGCACCACAGTCAGTTTAGATCAACAAGTTGGGGCTCCATTTTTTTCTGTATGGCACTTCAATCAAAATGTTCTATATTTTGTGCTAGTGTCATGTCCCGTAGTTGATGGTGGTTGGTGTCATACCTAGGAGTTGGTGATGGGTAAAACAGGATAATGACCAGCAGGGTGGTGATGTTGCAAAAGGTAAGGAAGGGGTTAATCTCAGTCCCAGGTTCTAAAGATCAGAGTAATCTGTGAAAACTCACAGGCATTGCAATTCAGGGAGGATGCTTTAGAGGTAGGACACATCTGTGATTAACTTCACAAAAAGAGCTAGCCTATAGATTGCTCTTTGGAGAGAAAAGTATCTGCCATACTTGGCTGTGGATGGTGGTGGTCTCTCTCTCTCTCTCTCCCCCCCCCCCCCCCCCCCTTTGTGTGGATTGTGGTATCCTGACCTGTCTCATGAAGTCTTGGAACCTTGTACTTTGAAGAGCTTTGAACTACAAGAATCCTGTTACTGCTGTATCTTGTGTAGAACCTTGATGTACTTTGATTCTCTGGACTGACTCTTGACTATGTATTTTGGATCACCCTTGAACTCAGGACTTTCTGGCTTGACCTTTGGAATGATGACTACGTTTTGTTCTCTTGAATCTTGGACATCAATCAGTGAACTCTTGGACTCAACCTTTCTCCTGAATTGGTGTTTGTAGTACGCTCCTTGTTATAAGTCTTTGCTTTGTATCTGTGGCTGTGTGCTATCTTTATGTTTTGAACTTGGACTTTGAAAACAGCCAAATGAGTAAGTGCTGCTTTAAGTGAAATAGTATTTGGAGACAAGCTGGGTGTTGTTTTTGGTTCATCTCTGCCTACATGTGTGCAGAGCTCTGGATCCTGACAGCTAGCTGTGAAATAGTCTTCAAAGACAGTCCCACAAAGAGTGCAGTTGTCCAATTAGGAAGTTGCTATTGTATAGTTGACTGTGGTTCTGCTATCCCTGAGCTTTCTTTTTTCCTCCTCTCTCCTAACCCATGGCATGATGATGGCGAGCATGTTGGAAATAGCAACCTTCTACACGCCTCCTATACTAGTTATTTGCTATATATATAATTGAGATTGCTTACTATAGTTTATGTATATATTGGTATGCAGTTTTCCCTTAACTCTATGTTGTTAGAAGTTGTGGGAGGGACTACAGACCATGTGACCCAGATCTGAGAATGTTCAAAGTGAGACTCTATTTTAGAATCTATCTGAATCAAGTCAGTTGGAAGTCAGTTGATGTCAGTTAGAGTATGGGTTTGTTTGCATCAGAAGTAGTATGACGTTAGTTGAGTATAGTACAGTATGCTGTAGTGAGTAGTCAGTTTATAGTAAGTCAATGTTCAGTACTGTATTAGACTGAAGAGAGTGTTAGTTAACATGAAACCAGTAGGCAATATATTTTATGGGAGAGTAGATGTTCTTTTTGGGCAACTGAAATAACACCTCTGAAGATCTATATATTTTATGTATTGGCATATCTTTGTTCCTAACAGTTCAAAGAGAAAACCAGGGATATCGGTCTAACAGCTGAGAAACCTGAATTGCCTCGCATGAATACGAGTAGATATTTACCACTAAGGAGAAGATTGACTCAAGCAACTTTTTAACTCTTCACAGGAAGGTCATGCCTTTCCAAAAGGTTACAGTCTCTAACAAGATCATACTTTCCAAAAGGTTATAATTATTTCAAATAGTGTCGATGCCAATTAATCGCCAAAAGGGTCATGCTTCCAAAAGCCTGTGGAGATTCCTGGTTTTCCAAAAGAGAATGGGTCCTGCCATGTTTATTCTTCATTCATTGTCTCCACTTGCTTGAATTAGCTATGCACATGTGCACTGAATGGTGGGTGGTGTTATGCTTTAACCATGCTGGTCTTTGCTTGCATTTAGAGGGCTGCTGGAGAATCTCTCGTTACCTAAGAATTTTTTTTAATCCATGCCTGTTGGATTTATGGCTGCAGCTTCAAAAGGGAGTTAATAACTGGTGATCAGCTCCAAGGTAGAACAACTCCAAGGTTATTCTGCTGCCATTCTGAGAAGGACTACAGGAGAAAATGAGACCTTTAGATTTGTAGTTTGTGGGAGTGTAACCAGGATGGGAGGGAAGTGACCCACACATAAAATGCTATAGAAATAGTTTTGGTTTCTCCTGAGAATTTTCATGCCACTTGCCCGAGATTGTGGTTTATACACATAGGTGTTTTGTTTTTGACTGAATGGCCTTCTTTTTTCTCTTTTGTTCAGCTACCTGGTTCCAAAGGAGACACTGCACTGAGCACCAAACAACAAGAGACGATTGTCCACACATTTAGGCTCTAGACAACGACCACAGTCTGCCTCCTGTCGTAGAAGTAGACTCCAAAATGGCTGCTGAGCCAGGTGGGCCACTCACTTGGGTTCTCACGTTCCCTTCGCCAGTGGAACCCGGGGCCCAGTTGAGTGTTGGAATGGAGGAGAATTCATCTCCTGTCAGTGGCATTCAGGAAATCGTAAAGCGCTCACGGTCTCGGAAAGATCGGAAGGGTCTCAGTAAAACTGGTGTGGCACCCCAGTGTTGGGAGGTTCGCCAACAAATGCTTCTGCCCACACCAGAGAATGAGGAGACTGGCAATAAAACATCTGGAGAGATCCTGGAGGATGATATTGAGACTTGTGTGGTCTCTTTTGAAGATAGAGGCTCCAAAGAAGAAAGAGGGACTAAAACAGAGGTGATTGTTGGGCCCAATTGTGTAATTACTATTGAAGAAGAAGAGGTTGGCCTTGGAGAACGGGATTCACGAAAACCCGACTCTGTGTCAAAAGATGACATTGAAGCCTGTGTGGTATGTCCTCAAGAAGTCAGTGGCACCAAGAAAAAAGAAATTCCATCTATGGTCATAGATGGAGGTAGCATTGAGGACTTTGTGGAGTCCCTTGAGGACACTGGCCTCCCAAGAATAGACAAGGCCACTCAGACTGATGTTATGGAAGAAGCCATCTCTAAGGTCTGTAAGGTTTCCAACCAGAAAGCAATTCACTTAAAAGAAGAGTTGAAAGGACTTGAGAAGAATAACCAGATTGGTGTGTCTTCTCCAGAAAAGTCAACAGACTTTAAGGGAGAAGAAAAAGAGACACAAGGGTCTTGTAAGTATCCGGAAGTTGGAGATAAAGGAGGTGATGAGAAAACTGAGCCGGCCATCTTTGAAGAAGGTGGAATTGTCATGGAGACGGCGCGCCAGGGCTTCCGGTGGTTCCGCTACCCAGAAGCCGAGGGTCCACGAAACACTTACGAGCAATTGCGGGCACTTTGCCACCTTTGGTTGAAGCCAGAGAGCCGTACCAAGGAACAGATTTTGGAGCTGCTGGTTCTGGAGCAATTTTTGGCCATTTTGCCTCAAGAGATACAGACTTGGGTCTGGCAGCAGCATCCGGAGACTTGTGCTCAAGCCGTTGACCTGGTAGAAAACTTCATGACAGGTCTTTCTCTGCTTAAGAGACATGGGGAAAAGGTAAGACACTCCGAGCCTAGCCACAAGGCACATTTAAGGTCCTGGCATGGCATCTTGGGATACCAGGGTTTCAGAGGTTGTGGAGTTAAGCAGCCAGGTGCTGGGCGTTCAACATTCGTAGGGCCAGGTGGCAGGCCCTGGCAGGGCCTACAGTTGAGCATGCGGCATCCTCGGATGTAGGCCCTGGCACTTTGCTGCCCATGGGCCGAAAATCTTTGGTTTTTCGGACCTTGGAGGGCAAAGCTCATTTGGATAGGTGCCTGTTTTTGGAAGGGGAGGATGAAAATGGAAATTGGGCCCTATGAATGGGACAAACAGATACGGATAGTGATTCCATGCAAATGCATGAGACTAGTAGATACTGTTTTCCAAAGGAAGCACCGTATGGGTTATATGTCTTTGCAAAATTGCATTGTTTCAGGCACTGGTGACTTTTGAAGAGGTGGCTATGTCTTTCACTGAGGAAGAGTGGAGACTCCTCAGCAAAGCCCAGAGGAAGACCTACCAGGAGGTCATGCTTGAGAATTACGAGAATGTCAAGTCACTAGGTGAGAAATGTCATGGGGTTTTCCCTAAAGACTTCAGTGGGGTTGGCCTTGAAGACTGGCTAGTGATTTTAGATGTGCAGAAAGTTAGTTTATGACTCCACAGAAGGCTTGGACCTTAATGAGGTAAACCGAATGCAAAAAGGCTAAGCTGGTTGACCCACATCTGGGGCTTACCAGAGTTTAGAGAAGTTGTTTTTTGGCTTTCAAATCTCAGCTGTGATCCATTGTGTTGTAGTGGCTTGAGCATTGGACTAGAATGCTGAAAAACCAGAGTTCAAATATATGCTTGGTCTTGTGTAATCATTTTGTCATGGAGGCCATGAAGGTCCCATTCAGGAGAAAAGCAGAATATAAATCTAATTTTCAAAAATTAAAAATCCTTCACAAAATATTTATTATACCTGAATATCGAGTGACTACGAGTAAGTCCTATTCTCTCAGCCTTAGAAGAAGACATGGGCAGAGCCTGTTCACACACATAGATTATACATATATTCAGATACAGACATTCCAAAATTCCAAATCTTTCTGGCCCTAAGTGTGTCTTATAAGGTATATTCAACCTATAACAAATGGAACCCAAAGAGAAGCACAACATGCTCTTCTGAAATAACTTTTTTTAAACACTTTGGGGTGTTCTACAATTATATTTCAAAGTTTTGAGTTGATCATTATTTAATTTATTTGGGGCTATAATTAATTCTGATGGTTGAAAACTTGAGCAAAGAAGTTTGGTTTTTTTTATGTCTATGTCCTTCTGTTAAATGTTCTTTATTTGTTTCTCCCCTTTATGGCCAGGTTTTCCAGTTCTCAAGCCAGACCTGATTGTCAAAATGGAGAGCGGCAGGGATCAGGACCTGTATTTACAAGAACCCAAGAATTTTCCAGAAGGGACACCCTTGGGAGTCATAGGTGAGGGAAAAGTTATCCTGTGATCTCATTAGTTTTCTTTTGGTACTGAGACATTCCAGATGACATAAGTGTCCTCAGAGGAACAGTCTTCAACCACACATCACTACCAGTTTTCTCTTGCAATGTCCAGTAGCCAAAGTGAGAAGCAAATTCAAGCATGTTTTAGGAGGTGGCACAAGGGTGGATTGTGGCACTACTCAGAAAGCTGTTAGTGGCCCACTTAGTGCCTGATGGTTGTTGGCATCCCTGCAAAGTGGGGCCTTGGCTTAATGTAGCAAGAGGTGTCTGATATTCTTAAGTAATAGTGCAAGGCATGGCAAGGTTAGGAGAGAAATATAGCTTTGTTTGTAGGTATGGTGGTAATGCCTGTTTGAAATTGCTCCTCCAATTGAACAAACAACAGGCATAGATAGAAAGCAATTGGAACAGCATGCCAGCCCTGTTACACTGCTTCTTTTCTAGATTTTAAAAACTGTAAAAAAAACAACTGAAACAGTCTGTAAATAAATATGTAAAGTTTCTTTTTTAAAAGTTACGTGAAAGTACTGAAGACCTCAATATGGTTGAGGGAGTGCTAAAGATTGCACTTGACCATTTTGTTAATGTAAAGAACAGGGTGCCTTTGAGCATGTGTTGAGTCCAAGTATTTGTTTTCAGTACCAGAATTACACTTGTGGCCCTTCCATACACACAAACAGTGGCTGGGTCCCCACACCCCAAAATTTTCTTCATTTGAATGGCCAAAACAAACAGGAGAGAGAATAGTCAATGAGGCAGCAAGTGATTAACAGCAAAGGATGCAACTCCATCTACCAATGTCCTCTAGTTTCTCCTTGAAGCAAGTGGTTGAATTTGGCCTTTAAGCAATGAATTCTGCTTTGACTCTACCAGCATGGGCATCTCTGTCAGAAATATTAAAAATTAACTCGGTATTTTTAATTACAAAAATGTGAGTCAAGTACTGAAAGGGTTAAATGGATGCATTGACTCATCAAAAGCTGCAGTTCAATATAAGCAGGTGTGCCTGTAGCTTAGTCAGCTTCAGTCTGAGAGAGGCCTCAGTGGGAGAAGGGCCTCAGTGTCAGAGAAGCCTCAGTGAGACAAGGCCTCAGTATGAGAAGGCCTGGTGTGAGAGAAGCCCCAGGTTGAAGGCCTCATGTGTAAAACTACTATGTGAAGCTCCTATGTAAGTTCGGTGTGAGAGGAGGCTCTGTGAGAGCGAAGCTGTTTATCTGCATGAGAAAGAAGCCCAGCATGGAAGCAAAGAAGGAAGTATAAAGAACTTTATTTGTGTTATGGAAACCTTGTTTTTGTAAATAGTGCAACCATACTATTCTATGACAAAGAAACACCTCTTAAAGAAGATAAAACATTGGTCTGTGTATTTTTGTTATTTTTATCACTTTTGGCTACTGGTGTTGCATCACACTGCTGCTAATAAGTTACTCTGCTGTACATTTATGGGGAGGGTCTTTTATTAATAAGCTCGCTCACCCAACAATCTCAATCCCTGTGACTGTGGAGCCCTTCCAGTGGAGCAAGACCGAGTCCCAAGATCTATGTAGTAAAGAAGCTAACAGGGCAGTGACACGCACAAGCGTGATCCATCTCCTGTTATTCAAGTTATGCGCAGAATATCAAGTCACTTAACACTGAAGCACAACATTCACCCCATAATCTTGCCCACCTTTCTTTCTCTTCCTCTTTCCCAGGAGATGCTGTGCTCTCGAGTGAGTCCAAATGTGAGGAGGTGGCAACCTGGAAGGAAGAGGAATCTACTGACAGATTGGCCTCTATAGTGGGACCCCCAAGCCCGCTCAAAGGCTGGGAGGCCACGGTCCAAAGTAGCCCTCCCAGCAAGCAGGAGACCAAAACCCGCTGGCTTCGAGCTGGGCCACGCTTTGCCTGTCCTGACTGTGACAAGACCTTCCCCTGGCAATCAGCCTTGACTCGGCATCAGCTCTCACACTCCGGGGAGAAACCTTACCCCTGCCCAGAATGCCCCAAGAGGTTTGATCGGCACTCCAGTTTGGTCCGGCATCAGCAAGTCCATACTGGGGAGGCCTCTCGCAAGTGCCTGGAATGTGGGAAGATATTCTGCGACCGCTACAAACTGGCCCGCCACCAGAAGATCCACGCCAAGAAGCAGCCTTACCGTTGCGAGATCTGTGGCCGTGGCTTCTGCCTCAGCTCCAGCCTGCAGCAGCACCGGAGGGTGCATTCGGGTGAGCGCCCCCATGAGTGCCCCGAATGCGGACGGTTCTTCAGTCGCCGCTCCAACCTCAACCAGCACCTCCGGGTTCACCAACATCAAAAAGAGAGAAGGCAGGACACAGGGCTCCATTCGGGTGACTCTGAGTTTGGGCCAGGCTCTGATCTGTGTGAAGAAGAGTGGGAATACGAGTGGATTGCAGACACTCAGGAAGGGGAACTGGTGCCTGAGTTCCCCATGGAAAGTGGCAAGGAAGAGATGGCTGAGCCACCTTTGGAAAATGGCAAGCCAATTTCAGAGCACCATGCCCTGAATCAGGAAGACAAGGAGATCCTGGAGCTCTGTGTTGGGGATTATGAGCACAGGTGGACTAAGGAAATCCATGAGCATGGTGATATCATGGCACTCCATGCTCGGAACCATGAACACCAAGACAATCTGGATCTCAGTGCTGGGAATCCTGAGAATGAAGAGATAGTGGAGTTTCATATTGGGGATGGTGATGAACAGGGCTGGAATGAGAAGTTGGACGCTAAGGATGATAGCTGCTTCTTGGTTAGCGACAGAGGACTGCTCCACTCCGACAGTCAGGAGAGTTGCCCCAGTCCAAGTCCCTCATCTGATCAAACACTTGTGCCAGGAACTGAGATCCCACAGAGCTCAGATTGCCAACGAACATTTCCCCACATCTCCAGCCTCAACCAACTCCAGCTAATCCATGCGACTGAGCGCCTCTATTCGTGCAAGGAGTGCTCCTGCTCTTTCCCCCAGTCAAGCCTGCTCTTTCAGCACCAGCTCACCCATGCCCCTGGAAGGCGCCACCCGTGCCCTGACTGCCCCCAAAGTTTCACCCAACGCTCCAAATTACTGCACCATCAGCGCATCCACACAAGGGAGCGGTCTTTCCAATGCATTGACTGTGGAAAAAGCTTCAGGGACAGTTCAGTTCTCCTCCGACACCAGCGCATGTACCACAATCCCCTGTCTTCGGGATATGCGCCTGTGGCAGAACAGAGTTCTTTCCTCCACTGATCCTGTGGTGCTCATCTTGTGAATATTGTGTTGGGCAATAATTAAATTCAAAAGTTACCTACTGGGAACACTGAGTGGAATACTTGATATGGATTAACCACATTTCTGTCTGCTGGTTTAACAGTTCATTTAAACTGTTTGGTGACCCTGCAGTTGTTTCTTTTTATTGCTGTTTTGGAATAGTTTGGAGTCATTCTGAGAAAGGACCAAAGTTATGTTTGAAAAATGGCAGGGGTTCATGTCAGAGTGAGGAAAAGTAGCCAAGTTGGAAATCCTAAATGCTTCTGACTGGCTAGGATCTGCAGTGTTACTGTTATCTGTGCTGAACAGTTGTTAGCGCTGATTTTGTGTTACCCAACCTGGGCTTTATCTACTGTGAATCCTCCCTTCCTTACTTCACTTGAGTGGGGAAGGTGGCGGTGCCCTTGGAAATAAGGGCAACTCAAGAAAGTGTGTTGCCGGAAGCAGAGAAGCCAATGGCACATTATAAGCTAGTAACGTGACTATGGTATAAGCCACAACATCTCATTGTAAATACCACTCCATTTGTCAGAAAAATACTTTCCTCGCTCTGGCTAATGATAGGTCTGTCCCTGCTTGGGAGACTCAGCCTCATGAGAGGAATTAATGGTGGTTGTGGGTTGGTTGTACATAAGGAGAAATAAAATCTATTTTTTGTTGTTTCCATGGCTTTCCTGGTGAAATCAGTCAAGTCAATTTTGCTCTCCATAATACTCAGTACAGTTATTTTCACGTGGCCAAAGCACATCACATCATAAAAGGTAAAGGTTTCCCCTGATGTTAAGGGCAGTCGTGACCGACTCTGGGGGTTGGTGCTCATCTCCATTTCTAAGCCGAAGAGCCGGCGTTGTCCAGAGACACCTCCAAGGTCATGTGGCTGGCATGACTGCATGGAGCGCCGTTATCTTCCTTCCGGAGCAGTACCTATCTATCTACTCACATTTGCATGTTTTCAAACTGCTAGGTTGGCAGGAGCTGGGGCTAACAGCGGGCGCTCATTCCGCTCCCAGGATTTGAACCTGGGACCTTTTGGTCCGCAGGTTCAGCAGCTCAGCGCTTTAACACACTGTGCCACCAGGGGGCCCTTTTATGCTATATTTTATATTACTATATCGTTGCTGGGGAGTGGGGCTTTTTAAAAAGATGAGTTCAATTATTCTCCGGGCTATGGATTTGCAGTCTGTTTTTAGAGAGAAAAAGTAGGATTTGTTATTATTATTGATGGTACTATATTTCTGCAAGAGATGTAGCTCTTAAAGGTACAGGAGTGGAGCCAGGAAAAAGAACAAGCCTGAAACTCCCACTCTTGCTAAGGTAAAGGCCATATGTGCATAAAGGGTGGCTGGCTGGTGTGTTCTTACTTCCCCGCCCCTGGTGAGTGATACATCCTAGATCAATTGGGTGTTTGGAGCAAAGTCCAGCTCCCTAGTTTGGTTAAAGTCAGACAACGCCTGGGTCAAGAGCAATGCCACAGGAAAGTGCTGTTTTTGACAACTGGGTTTTCTGATTCTGGCTTTGTGAGCAGGTAATTGGAGAAAAGGGTAAAGAGATTGAACTGCTGATATTGACCAGCCAAAGTTCTCGAAGACCTTCGAGCGGGCCCCTATGGCTTCAGGTACACTGTTTGAAGATCTGGTTCCAGATTTCTCCTGCCCAATTTGCCTGCAATGGTTCTTGGAGCCAGTTGCCCTCCCTTGTGGGCACCTCTACTGCCAGGCCTGCATTGAGACTGCTTGGGGAGCCCATAGCAGCAAACACGTCTGCCCCCAATGTCGGGAGGAGTTTCTGGAGAAGAGATACACCCCTTGCAAGCTCTTGGAGACTTTGATCCACCGAATCAGGAGAATGAATCCCAAGGAGACTGAGGAAGGCCGACGCAGCAGTGCTAATGGCAGGGAATGTGCACTGGAGCAGAATCATGCCAGGCTCCCTGTCCACGAGGCAACCGAGTGGTGTAAGGTGAGACTGGGTCCAAACTTTAAAAGGGGAGAAGTGAAAAACTTTTAGGTGCCATGGCTTGATTCTATGGAATTCGGGAATTTATAGCTTGGTGAGGCACCAACACACTTTGACAGAAAAGGCTAAATACCTGATGGGAATACTCAGACTGCAGCCCTCCAGCTGTTTGGGCCTCCAACTCTCAGAATTCCTGACCATTGAACAAGCTGGATATGTATTTGAGGATGACTGTATGTAAAACTTTTGAGTGCCTAGCATTGGGCCAAGGCAGTCAAGGTGATATCAAACTGCATCCTCTCTACAGTGCAGATGTAACTAATGAAACCATGGTTACATTGAACTATCATAATTCCCACTTGCATTCCTGAACAGGGGGAGCTGGGTTTGGCAGTGTCTCAGATGGAATCTAACTTGGCCAAACTTCTTGTACTTAAGAGAGAGGAAGAAGAAAAGCTCCAAAACCATCAGGTAAAAGAAAAGTATGATTCTTAAAAACTAGAGAGTTGGTGTTTGATTTTTTAAGCTACAGAGGAAGGAAATGCTTAAAACAATACACCCTGCTTTATCCATGGTTTCGATACCTATGCTGTCACATACCCATGCTCCAAAACTCATTTTGTTTCTCTTGGAAATGTCTGAGCCTCTCAGAATCTTCCAATACAGTCTTATGGAATGCTTCAGGCCCAAATATAGTGTAATCAAAATATGGGGTTTGCTATTACCCTTGGTTTTAGGTATCCACAGAGGGAATGTATCCCTGGAGGATATGGGGGTTGTACCGTACTGTACATAAACACATGCCTGTTTTCCAGGCAGTTATGCTGAGCCTGGATGACCACATCTCCACTGAATTCAGGCAGCTCCACCACTTCCTCAATGTCCAGGAGAAAGTGTGCAAGTCAAGGTTGGCAGAGGAAGGAGGTGCCCTGCTCCAAGAGACAAAGGAGAGGCTGAGGCTGTTGCGGGAGGCTTGCCGCAGTTGTCAGGAGCTGCTGTTGGAAGCCCAGGATCATCTGGAACTACAAGACTCTTCAGATTTCCTAACAGTAAGAGGAAAATTTGGAAGCCACCATGATGCAGTGGTTTGAGTGTTGGATCATGACTCTGTTGACTAGGGTTTGAATCCCTATTTGGGTAACAAGACCCACTGAATGACTGTGGGCAAGTCACAGACTCAGAGGAAGGGAAAGGCAAATCTCCTGTGGATAAATCTTAACAAGAAAAGTCTATGATAGGTTAACCTTAGGTCTCTGATAAGTTGGAAATCATTACAAGACCACATAACAATGGCAAAGGGGAAAGTGGTATCCATAGAAAGAGAGAGATTGTGTTACAGCTGAAATGACACCCAAGGTTTGGCCCAATTGTGTTGCTTCTGTTTTATGGACAGAAAGTCCCAAGTTATGTCCCTCAAGATCTCCAAGAAGGGGTTGATAAAGCCCTATCGTACATGAACTCTTCGCATGGTGCTGTCTTGCAAATTCTCATATTCACCATTGGCCACTGGCTGCTGAAATTTGTCATCTAGCAAAATCTGGAGGGCTATATGATTTCCACACCTGTACTTTCTAGTTATACCATAGTTATTAAATTTCATCGAAATGGAGAGAATATGTGTTAACATTATGTGACATTAACAGCATTTTGGTCCATGGCTGAATGATAAAAGACTTGCATAGAGGACATATGTTATACTATTAAATATATAAGATATTAATGGCAGGGCTTTTGGAGTTAAATATTATTTAAGAGAATCACAAATATTCCGGCTGTTAATTTTGCATCCTCATTTATTTTCCTCTCTTAACAGGGCATACACTCTCTCCTAAACAGGTGAGTGTAATGAAAAAAAACATTTTCTTAGAATAAACACTTGTTTTGATATTTATAAACTCATATTTCCATATGTCTGTGGCTAAGGGTGAAGCAGCAGCAAACCACTCCAGCGTTTCCTGTTGTGTCACCGACATTAAAGGTCCTTGGATCATCCAAAGGACCTTTGCAATATGTTGCCTGGAAGGAAATGAAATCTGCTCTCAATATAGGTAAGGCAATAATCTGGAAGAACCACCAAGGGATCCTTCTTACTTTTCTGAATGCCACATGTGGAAAATAAAGAACTAGACTAATTGGCAGGTATTTCCCTTCTGCTGCCTATGGAATATGTATATGGTAAAGGTAAAGATTTCCTCTTGACATCAAGTCTAGTCATGTCCGACTCTAGGGATTGGTGCACCTCTCCATTTCTAAGCTGAAGAGCCGGTGTTATTTGTAGAGTCCTCCAAGGTCATGTTGCCGGCATGAGTGCATGGAGCGCCATTACCTTCCCACTGGAGTGGTACCTATTGATCTACTTGCATTTGCATGTTTTTAAACTGCTAGGTTGGCAGAAGCTGGGGCTAACAGCAGGAGCTCACCTCGCTCCCCAGATTTGAACTGCTGACCTTTCAGTCAGTAAGTTCAGCAGCTCAGCTGTTTAATCTGCTGCGCCATCAGGGGCTCCAAATGGGTGATTTCAACTGCAAAGCATCTAGCACCTTGGGGATTAGAGAAATTTGGTTGATGAGATGTTTGGTTGTGTTAAATTCCATCTGAGAAACAGCCAGTGCTGGGATATGGGCTCAACAAGAGATTTACAATGTATTGTCTTGATTTACAGAATGATTATTTTCTCTTACTTCATTCTGCAGATTTCCCCCTGATAACCTTGGATCCTGAAACAGCTCATCCTTGTCTCGTCCTTTCGGAGGATTGCACCTCTGTCCGCGACGGCCATGTGCGCCGGGATATCCCTGACACTCCTCTGCGGTTCAACTACTGTGTAGCAGTCTTGGGTTGCAGAGGTTTCTGCTCTGGAAAACATTACTGGGAGGTGGAAGTTGGCAACAAGCCCTCTTGGACTTTAGGCCTGGTCAGCATCTCCATCAACCGCAAGGGGAAAATCTCTGCCTCCCCCAGCAATGGATTCTGGGTGATCCGGTTTAGGAATGGGGTAGAGTTAATGGCAAAGGACACTCCACCTCAAAGGCTGTGCTTCAGCTCCTTTCCCAAAAGAGTTGGTGTTTATCTGGACTATGTCGGTGGGCTGGTGTCCTTCTATGATGCCTTTACCATGGGCCATCTCTATTCCTTTGTCACCCCAAGATTTGCCGGGAGGCTGTTCCCCTATTTTTGCCCTGGGCTCTACAATTCAGGGGAGAATGCATCCCCCTTAAAAATATGCCACCCTTCTCTTTTGTAAAGGAGAACATTCCTCACTTCTCCTGTTTTGATCTGATTTTATGTTGGGATCCTTATTCCTTCTAGTAAAATCCCCTGGCCTGCTCACTTATTCCTGGAAATAGATCCTAGCTCGGAGGATCTACATAAAATGACTCACAGATGAATAAAAATGCCATTAAATTATGCAATTATCTTAAAATTACTTGTTGATGTAATTTGTTTATTTATTGTGTCGGAAGAAAATTGAGAATGCAGTTATAATGTATAGAACAGGGGTCCCCAAACTAAGGCCCTCCGAGGTCATTTATCTGGCCCCCGCCCTCAGTTTTATAATATAATATATTGTATATACATATATTGATAATATTATAATGTAATACAATGTAACACTAACAATAGTACCATATAATAATATTAATTATATATTCTATATTACATATAATATTACTAATAATATTACAGTATAGTTCAGTATAGTAATATATAATGCTAATATTGTGCTATGCTAATAATATAATATATTGTATGTACATATAATTTGTAAGCCACTCTGAGTCCCCTTTGGGGTGAGAAGGGTGTGATACAAATGTAGTAAATAAATGCAGTAAATAAATAAATAATAAATAAATACATTTTAGACTTAGGCTCGCCCAAAGTCTGAAATGACTTGAAGGCAAACAACAACAACAACCCTAATTAACTTGACTATCTCATTGGCCAGAAGCAGGAACACACTTCCCATTAAAATCCTGATAAATGTATGTTGGTTAAAATTGTTTTTATTTTTAAATATTGTATTGTTCTTTCATTGTTCTTCTTGTTGTTGTTTTTGCACTACAAATAAGACATGTGCAGTGTGCATCGGAATTTGTTTGTATTTTTTTTCAAATGATAATCCGGCCCCTCAACAGTCTGAAGGATTGTGGACCGGCCCTCGGCTTAAAAAGTTTGAGGACCCCTGGTATAGAAGGACCACAAACAAAGTTAAAAACTTGTCATAATACTAGATTTCCTTTGACAAGAAGCTGGCCATTTGGAGTGCCTCTGGTGTCGTTATAAGAAGGTTTTTGAAGCTGTTTAATCTCATAACTCAAGTTCTTACTTGGATTCTTTTGTAGCATTTTTCTTTACCATAAATTTTATTCTGAATGTTTTAATTTTTCTTCTTTTTCTCTTCATATTTGTATCTTGTTGTATAAGGAAAAACATCTCACGAAGGCTTTACGAGCATCCCAGACAATTCTAATATTGGTTCCTTTATTCAAATGTTCTTCAAAAATTGTTTTAGCCAAGTCTTAGCTTTCACAGACACTTTTTCATTGTGTAGCAATGCTTCATTAAGCTTCCTCTTCTTTACATACATATAGATGTCTCTGTGCTTTCCTTATTTGCCTCTTTGTTGCACTGGAAGACTTTTAATGCTCTAAATAAACTAAATGTAAATTAACTAATCTTTAGGTATTTATTGTGTCAGAAGCGAATTGAGGGTACAGTTATAATGTATTTAAAAACACAAAGTTAAACTTGGCATTATACTAAATGTCCTTTGATCAGAAGCTGGCCACTTGGAGTGCTTCTGGTGTCGCTGTGAGAAGGTCCTCCATTGTGCATGTGGCAGGGCTCTGAATGCATTGTAGTAGTTGGTCTGTGGTTTGCTCTTCTTTAGGTGACTTTAGGTTTGGAGAATCTTAAAAGATTGCCGTCTCTCTTACACCAGCCTACCTGAATATGGTTAGCAGAATGTTGCCTAATATTATATATAATTGGGCATATGTGATGTGTGTGTCTGTGGATTTAATTGCATAATTAAACATTAATTTCTTCATTAGCTTGGGGAAACACCTGGCTTATTGCAAGAGGAATCACAGCTGCCTTCTATGAACACTGCAGAAGAAAAGCCCAGGAGCTCTGACTGCCTCAGAATGCCCTGCGCACTGCACCTAGCTGGATTCTGGCTTCTGTTCCAGAGACACAAATGAAGCCATTTCCATAGGGGAAGCAACTGTACGATGACAACACATACCTAGCAAGGCTCAGATTCAGTTTCTGGCAAATGGCTAGCTAGCAAGAATTTCGCAAACAGGGAAGCTTGACTGAGTTTCATGAGATGGAAAAACTCAATACAAATAGCCAGTGTTAGATTACAGACACCAGTGATAGTTGTTTTGCCTTCTTTTCTCCCTCCTTAGGCTGTAGTATGACAGCTAGAAATCCACAGCCCTTAAAGCAGTGCTTCTCAACCTGAGTCCCCAGGTGTTTTGGCCTACAACTCCCAGAAATCCCAGCCAGGTTACCAGCTGTTAGGAACTGTGGGAACTTATAGTAAATAAAGAACAACACTCTGAAAATGGGAATTCCTGATATGAAACAATCAGGGCCAGCTAACACCTCCTAACAAAGGATTCCCCTAGGCAGGAAGCAGCCAGGCCTTGAAGCTGCAAGTCTTTTTAATACTAATCAAGGTGATTAATTGCAACATTCACACTTGCCTCCAACAGATAAGAGTTCTTTCTCCCATCCTGGACCTTCCACAGATATATAAACTCCACCTGCTTAGTTTTCAATAACTTTCTTGTAACTTGAAGGTTGGGTTGCTGACCTGAAGGCTGCCAGGTTCGAATCCCACCCGGGGAAGAGCGCGGATGAATTCCCTCTATCAGCTCCAGCTCCATGTGAGGACATGAGAGAAGCCTCCCACAAGGATGGTAAAAACATCAAAACATCTGGGCGTCTCCTGGGGAACGTCCTTGCAGAAGGCCAATTTTCTCACTCCAGAAGCGACTCAGGTTGCTCCTGACACGAAAAAACCCCAAAAGTTTCCAATAAATCTCACAACCTCTGGGGATGCCTGACATTGTGTCTGTCTATATATGTTATTTGTCTGTTGGCATTGAATGTTTGCCATATATGTGTTCATTGTAATCCGCCCTGAGTCCCCTTTGGGGTGAGAACGGCGGAATATAAATACTGTAAATAAATAGATAGATAATGGTCGAAACGTCAGGAGAGAATGCTTCTGGAACATGGCCATACAGCCCGGAAAACTCACAGTAAGCCAGCCTACTGGCTGTTAGGAATTGTGGGAGCTGAAGTCCAAAACACCTGGAGGGAGGGCCAAAGTTTGCCCATGCCTGGTTTAAACTTTAGCTTAACCATCTCCAAGAGAGGAACCCAAGTCGAAGCCCCCTCCTGGCAAGGAACCCAGGAGTCTTGGCTCCCCTAAATCCAAGCAGCAAATCTAAACCCCCTCCAGATGGGAACCCGGGACTTCTGGTTCTCCCAGATCCCATTATCTTCCAGCAAGGAACCCAGGAAGGAGTCCTGGCTTTCCAAACTGGCTCCGTTCCTTGTGCGCCCTGGCAAGGCTGTGCGTAAAAGCGCGCAGGGCTGACTGAGCCCCTTCCATGCTTGCCGCCGCTCTCTTCTTCTGCCTCTCCCGATGTGAAACGGTTAAGCACCATAGAGGGAGAGGGAGAAAGAAGAGACCTTTCCCTCCCCACTCCTTTTCCCAGCAGCGGAAGGGGAGCCCGGCCAGGGAGGCACTTCCTCTCCCCCTCCCAGCCAGTCACCCTGAGCCTTGGGGGCTGGAGGCGCAGCCGAGGTGCCCAGGGCGCCTCCAGGAGGGCAGCTCCCTCCCTGGCTCGGTGGGGAGAAAGAGGGCTCCCCGAGGGATGGCTCTCTCCAGATCCCAGGCCCCTCCCTACTGGCAAGGATGCTTGCTTGCAAAGGTGGGTGGAGAACGGGGACAGACCTGGGAAATGGGCGCATTGCTGTTGTTTTGTTGGTACAGATTTCCTTGCAGACAAAAGAGGGTTGTTTAGTGATTGATATTGATTTGCAAACAAAAGGGGTGGTGATAGCTTGGTAGGAGGGACAGATTGTCATGAAGGCGACCTTCTCGTGATCATGATTTTACATTTAAAAAAAAAATCGATTTCCCAGCCTTGTGCTGCCAGACTGCTTGCACGGATTAACGTTGCCTTAACCTGCTTGTTATGGTCTTGAGCCAAAACGAATAGCAAAGCAAGCACAGCCCCCTGTAGGTGAATGCAGTTTGACTCCGCTTTAAATGCCCTGGTTCCATGCTATGGGATCAAGGGAGTTATAGGTTGCTGTGAGTTTTCCGGGCTGTATGGCCACGTTCCAGAAACATTCACTCCTGAAATTTCGCCCATATCTATGGCAGGCATCCTCAGAGGGTGTGAGTTCTGTTGGAAACCAGGCAAGTGGGGTTTATTTATCTTTTGAAAGTCCAGGGTAGGAGAAGGAACTGTTGTCTGTTTGAGCCAAGTGTTAATGTACCAATTGGCCACCCTAATTATCATTTAATAGCCTTGCATCTTCAAGGACTGGCTGCTGCTTACTGCCTAGGGGAATCCTTTGTCAGGAAGTGTTAGCTGGCCCTGATTGTTTTTTGTCTGGAATTCTTCTGTTTTCTGAATGTTGTTCTTTATTTACTGTCCTGATTTTAGAGTTTTTTAAAATATTGGTAGGCAGATGTTGTTCATGTTCATGGTTTCCTCCTTTCTGTTGAAATTGTCCACATGCTTGTCAATTTCAGTGGCTTCTCTGTGTCGTCTGACATGGTGGTCCAGCATTTCTGTGTTCTCAAATACAGTAGAGTCTCGCTTATCCAACATAAACAAGATGGCAGAACGTTGGATAAGCGAAAATGTTGGATGATAAGGAGGGATTAAGGAAAAACCCATTAAACGTCAAATTACGTTATGATTTTACAAATTAAGCACCAAAGGATAATGTTTTATAACAAGTCTGCCACTTGTTTGAGAGCGTGGCTACACTTGTGTTGTTGTTGGGCATGTTGGCCTGCTGCGTGTTACTGCCTAGAAAAACAGTTGCGGATCTGGGTGGGCGGCAGAATGTGTTGGATAATACAGAATGTTGGATAAGTGAAGGTTGGATAAGGGAGACTCTACTGTAATATGCTTTGTCCAGACCCACTAAGGAACATGAAAGGCACTGCAGACTAACTCAACCAGAGAAGTCAGCCATAGCAGAAGACTTGGTTCATCAAGTGCTCTGCTATGGCTGACTTCTCTGGTTGAGTGAGTCTGCAGTGCCTTTCATGTTCCTTGATTCCTGTTCGGGCGATACTGCGTTTAGTGGTCCCTATGTAGACTTGTCCACAGCTTCATGGTATATGATAGACTTCTGCAGAGATAAGAAGATCCCTCTTGTTCTTTGCTGAATGCAGCATTTGTTGGATTTTTTTAGTGGGTCTGCAGATAGTTTGTAGGTTGTGTTCCTTCATTGGCTTCCCTCTGCGGTCAGTAGTTTCCTTGATGTATGGTAAGAACACTTTTCCTCTGGGTCAATCTTTGTCTTTACTCTCATGGCTTGTTCTTGGCCTTGCAGCTCTTCTGATGTTATAGTTTTACAAGGTCTTTAGCCTTCTGTGCCAAAGAATGCAGGTGCCTTATTAAATTACATTTCTGTGATTCCATAGATCGAATGATGAAAGTTAAAGTGGTTTCAAACTGCATTAAATTCTACAGCATAGGTACACCCTGAGTCTACCTGGGCTTACTTTTGGGTAAACAATAAACATATATAAGGATTGTAGTTTAAGAAGTGGGTTTTCACCTTCCTTCTACCAAGGATTATAGTTAATAGATGAAGTGATGCCTTTAATATATACCTATTCGAAATCTGCACCTGAATGTGTTGCAGTATTTGAGGAGGAGTGACTGCATGTGGATGTCATCAGAAGAGGATCCAAAAGTTAATGGGGAGCTAAGTGGGGGAAAAACCCTGTCAAAAACAGGATAACCTTTGGAACGGCTTCAGTGAGAATCACATACCTTCTTAGATCCCTCTCCCATCCTACCCATGTAATCTTTTGTGTCCATTTTCACTTCCCACAAATTTGCATAAGGTTTTCTTTGTGGTTTTATATTTATATAAGAGTAGGAGCCCCCGGTGGTGAAGCGGATTAAACCACTGAGCTGCTGAACTTGCTGACTGAAAGGTCGGTGGTTTGAATCCAGGGAGCGGGGTGAGCTCCCACTGTTAGCTTCTGCCAGCCTAGCAATTCGCAAACATGCAAATGTGAGTAGATCAATAGGTACTGTTTCAGCTGGAAGGTAATGGCGTTCCATGCAGTCATGACGGCTACATGATCTAGGAGGTGTCTACAGACAACGCTGGCTCTTTGGCTTAGAAATGGAAATGACCCCCCCCCCCTCAGAGTCGGACATAATTGATTAGACTTAATGTCAAAAGGAAGCCTTTACCTTAAGAGTGGGAACATAATTCAGTGTGCAATATATTTCTAAGGAGACCTTTTAACATCAAAACAGTGTTCCACTTGGATATTAGCTAGCCTCCAAAGGGTAGATGTTCATTATCCATTTGAAGTCTTTTTGCTCTCTTGACTAACCTCAGGTTTTCTTTCCTTCTGCACCTTTCACCCCTGCAGATTGTGTCAGTGCCACAACATGCCCGGGTTGTAAGGATAGCATCAATTCAGTGTGTGTCTTGCTTCCAGGCATGAAGAAATCAGGGAGGAGGACTTTGTATCTGGACTCGGCTCCCTGGGAGTTAGCAGCTGCTAACACGTCCCAGTTACAAAAGCTCAGTTTAACAGTACAGCCAGCCTTCTACATTTTCTGGGAGTTAAGGGCACAGGATCCTCACAAAAGTGAAAAACCACAAACATACTATTTTTTTTAAGCAAAGAGTGCACCTTTAGGAATATCTAGTTTCTCCAGCATCACTCTATGGCAGTCATGGGCAAACTTCGACCTTCCGGTTGTTTTGGACTTCAACTCCCATAATTCCTAACAGCCTGGCTGTTAAGAATTGTAAGAGTTGAGGTCCAAAACACCTGGACTTCATGCCTGCTTTATGGTCAACTTCTGTTAGATTTTGTGCCAGAGGACTAAGAGATTTTTAGAGATAACATATTAATTACATCCCTGAATAATCAAATCGGCAAAAGTCTAAATTGCAAAGGGAAATCTCATTAGAAATGGGCTTACCAATATTTCTAGATGTATGTGTGTGTGTGTGTATAGGGAGCCCCGGTGGCAAAGTGTGTTAAAGCACTGAGCTGCTGAACTTGCAGACCGAAAGGTCCCAGGTTCAAACCCTGGGAGCGGCGGGAGCGGCCGCTGTTAGCTCCAGCTTCTGCCAACCAAGCAGTTCAAAAACATGCCAATGTGAGTAGATCAATAGGTACCGCTCCGGCGGGAAGGTAACGGCGCTCCATGCAGTCATACCGGCCACATTACCTTGGAGGTGTCTACAGACATAACTGGACTTAACGTCAGAGGAAAACCTTTACCTATAGGGATATAATTTTGTATTCTCTACAAATACTTCAGGCAGGTGAGATCTATCTGACAATAATTGTCTGTCTCCAGTTGTTTACAACTTGTGGCAAACCTATCATGGTGTTTTTGTGGCAAAATTTATTCAGAGGGGGTTTGTTTTTGCCTTCCTCTGAGGCTGAGAGAATGTGATTTGTCCAAGGTCACCCAGTGGGTTTCCATGGCTGTGCATGCATTCAAAACCTGGTCACCAGAGTCATAGTCCAGTGCTCAAACTGCTGCACTGGCACTTGATCGATCTGTACTAATATTGATCTGTGTATAGTTTCTATGCCACACCTCCTCTATGGAGGATTATACGATTATGTCTCAGTTGTTTTATGAAGTGAAAAACCCAGATGCAGCTATGAGCTAGGGCCTAGGCATTGAAAGCAGAGGCACACATTCCAGCCTTGCATTTCTGATCTTACTTCTTGACTTTGCCTCAGGCAAAACAGGTTTGAAACTGAGTCAGCAATGAAAAGACAGGGTTAAAAGGAGGCGGATGAATGTTTCTTAGGAAAACCTTGCATTTAACTTTGAGGAGGAGAGGACAGAAGACTTTTTAAGCAAAGCAAAAAAGCCATTGTACATGCAATACTTTAATAAAGTCTATATCCTGATAGCAGGGATTTCATGGGAACTAAAGGAAATAATTCAGGCTGTCAAAGTAAAAACTGGAACGGATCTGGTATCTTTAATGGTTTAATGGAAGATAGAGTTTCAGTAGATGTTGTTTGCATGGAACAAAACTATCAAAGGTAAAGCAGTCCTCTCCGGCTTTCACTCTGGCAACCCAGCAGGGAAAGGCAGGAAAAAAAGGCATGAAGAGGCCAATTCTGAGGTTATGGCCAGTTCCCTTTATTGTTTTGCCCAAGGGCCCTGACCCATAAAACATAATATTTCATTCTCTCTTCCATTCAACTATGATAGGTACAAAAACCCTCTCCAGTTTCCACTCTGGCAGTTACTAGGCAGTCATAACAAAAAGTGTCATCTTGGGTCATTGTGGGTTTTTGCTAGATGCTTGGCTGGAACCAAAACGAGATGCCAAGATAAACATTTGGATAAGTTAGAATGGTCTGAAATGCTCTCCAGGGCCCAGAAAGGCCCCAAACCATGATAAGAATTCCACCACATCCCCAAAAGGGTATTTAGAGGCAACAGTGTTTTGATTTGGGGGGAGGGAGAGGAACAGTGAAGACATGTGGCACTCCAAGGTCTCCTGAGGTCTAATGCACCTCCTTAGTCTTCCATAATTATTCCTGTTTTGGAAACACTATGTGGCATTCCTGTAGGTCAGTGGTTCTCAACCTGTGAGTCCCCAAATATTTTTGGCCTTCAACTCCCTGAAATCCTAACAGCTGGTAAACTGGATGGGATTTCTGGGAGTTGTAGGCCTAAACATCTGCGGATCCCAGGTTGAGAACCACTGCTGTAGGTAGACTGCTATTCCAACCTTTTTTCAACCGAAGGAACAATAGTGACACCTTTTCTTGTTTCAGATGCTGTTGATGCTGCCTACCGGAGCACTGTAGACTGAGGATCCAGCGAGCTTGCACACGGAAAAAGCCATGCAGGAGAACTTGGAAACAGATACCATTTTGTGTATGTCCATAAGTCACTTCTGTCTAGATTTTAGGCTCTATCCAAATTTCAAGTCTATCCAAAAAGATAAAAACTGTCATGACAGTAAGGCTGATATCTAAAGGAAGAGGATTCCACTTAGTAGGGAATGCCATTGGTAAATATTGAATGAGGTAGACTTCAGGAGCATGTGTTGCCACATCTGGTGGCTTCTCCAGATGACATCAGCTATTAGAGGCATTTATAGGCAACAAGATGGTCTTTTAGTTAACCAGGCCTCATGATCTCTCAGAATGTATGGACTACAAAGAAAGCCTTAAACCTCATGTTGGTATGTTGTACGGTTGTGAATTATGTGTCTTTCCAGATGTTGTTGAACTACAACTTCTAGGGTTCTTACCATGAGCAATGTTGGCTAGGGCTGCTAGGAGTTGCAGTACAACAGCAACTAATGGATTGTTTGATTACCACTTCTACTGTGTGTGGAAGAATGATAACCATAACACGTTTTGGACTCTAACTCCAATACTTAGCCAGCATGGTAAATGGTTATGACTTGTAGCCCGAAATGCCTGAAGCTCAGGGAAAGTTGGATCAGGGCTTCTGAGGAGGAAATTGGTACTATAAACCCTTATCTTTGTGACTGTGTGGCCACCTCAAAGGAGGAGTGACATCTAGTGGAGAGTGGTTTGCAGCAAAAGAGGCTCTTCTCATAGGCTGAAACCTTGGATTTAGTCATTGCTGGCATAAAGACTCACTATAGAGCAGTGGTCTCAGATGTTTTTGGCCTACAACTCCCAGAAATCCCATCCAGTTTGCCAACTGTTAGGATTTCTGGGAGTTGAAGGCCAAAAACATTTGGGGACCCCAGGTTGAGAACCACTGCTATAGAGAGAAAGGCAGTCAAATGCTTAGTAGAGATTGGTGATTTTTCCACTTTCCTGGCTTTGAGAAATCAGTAATTTTTCCAGGATTTTTTTCATGTCTACTGGCCAACTAGAGTGCTTCTCAGCCTTCAGTCCTCTGAATGTTTCATCCCAGACCTCCTCGAATCTCTGACAAGGTGTCTTCTGGCAGCTGAAGTCCAAAACTTCTAGAGGAACAAAGACTAAAACTACTGCACTGGAGGAAAAGCCTTGTTCTGAACTTCTGCATGTTGATAGGATGCAGGTGCCCCATACGTTTGCTGCATAGAGCTCAGATGTAGTCTGTGCAAGGCACCAGCTGATCCTGCAACTGAGAGAGAGCAAGTCTTCCCTCTGCCTTACCATGCTCTCTGTGGGCTTGTGGCTAAGTGTTATGGAAGATGATGATAATCTGTAGTATCTTTCAGACACGTTTCTTGACTGTTACAAATCTCCCCTAAATTGAAGAACTGCAATACTCCCCAGAACATGATGTGAAAGCTGTTGACAACCCAAATAGGATTAGAATTCAGGTTGTTCTGAACCCTTTGTTAGCTTGGCCACTCTTAATGCCATATTTTCAAATTACCTAGAAAAGGCTCCTGCTGCTGCCTTCCAGATGCCAGGAACAAAGGAGAAAGCATGTGACTCTAAAGTTTTGGAGGAAGAGGAGACACCGGGAGTCACATGTGCAAGTAAGAAATATGGAAGTGGGGTGACTTGTCTTCATAGAAGAAGGCTAACAAACACTTATTGTCTGGCAGAGATCGTCAAAGTGATGTTGCTTGCTCCTATTGCTACCTGAATGTATAAATAACATCAGCCTCCGGGACGTCTGGAGGACCATTAACCCATTCACTAAGAATGCCTTTTACTTTATGTTCAGTAACATGAATATAGCTGGAGTCTTCCCTGCCATCTTTGATGTCCATTGAGTTTGGGATGAGCAGTGTGAGAGAAGATGTGACATATATTTGCCCAGTGGAAGTTCATGCTACTTCTCCCAGATCTAGGATTTTGGTCTGTGTTCTCCATTGCCTCAGTACTCTTGTAGACTTATATACAATATTATATACGAGCACTTTAGAGAAATGATTTTTTTTACATAAATGGAGGGATAATTGTGGGTTCCATTAAAAAAGTAAAATGTTGTCTTAAATGGAAGGGTGATTACATTATTTTTTAAAAAAAAGAGAATAGCTTAATAAGGGGAAACAACCATCAGATAGATAGTGGGAAGTTTGCAGATTTTTTCTTTAAAAACCCCTGTTTTTTATTTGTAATCTAGTTGTGTAGCTTTGATAGTTTTATATGACTAAAATATCTGTTTTGTGTTTTACTTTGCATTTTTCTTATATAAAAATTATTTAACAAAACCTTCTCCCCTCGTTGACTTCTAGATGAGGTATCTGTTGCACAAGCCTTGAGATGCCTTTTCACCCATCACCACACCAGAGTTCAGTAGTACTATCTACAAAAGTTTATTAAGAAAAGCATGTGCAAAGGGGAAAAAGGGCATTTCCCAAAAGTGTAGTAGAGTAAAAAATACAAAATAGCAGCAATCTAAGAATGTCAAAGTACAGGAAATCAGTGAAGCCAAAATCTCAAACATAAATCCATAAGCATGAAAACAGGAACCTTTTCCAAGGCAAACTCTTCAAGAAATATAGGCAAAAAGAGGAAACTTGAATCATGAACTTGAGAGCCAAGACAGGAAACGTTGTCTCCTCTAAGAGGCACAGAGTAAACACCACTTAATTTAAGCCCGACCAGGAAGCCATGAGATCATGCCGAACACACCTGGGCTTCAAGGACTTTTCACAGATTCTCTCAGAACATCTAATTAGTCTATTTTTTACTCTCTCCATTCTCAAACCTAATTTGGCTGCTTGAGAAAATTTCCCATCAGCCAAAGGCTGTTTCACAAGAGAACTGAAATCTTCACTTTTTGTTGTCTGGGAACGAGCACAGGAATCCCAAACAACAGCTTCTTCAGCCTGCAATTCTCTCTGATTACTAGCAGACTCTTCACTTTGTTTCATCCTCTGAAACATCAGAAAAATCCCCTGCCGCTTGCTGAGCCACAATAGTACCAAGCATTTTCACACTTTAGTTCAGCAACCTTAAGCTTTCAGGTTTTTTGGGTCACGGAGAGGCTGAAAATTTACTATGTCAATAGATAAATAAATGCATACCAGTTTCTTCCCTGATTCGTTCTTTCTCTTTCCTTTGCCAGGTGATGGTGAAATGGCAGAGCACTTGAAGGAACAGGAGGAGGAAGAAGAGGAGGAAATGGAGGCCTTATATATCGAACCCCAAAACCATCTTGGGAAAGTGGGCTTGCCATCAGCCACTGCAGCACCTCCACTCCGTGGGAAGGGAGAGCGTCCGTATCCCTGCAGCGAGTGTGGAAAGGCCTTCAGTCAGTGGTCCAAGCTGGTGCGCCACAGGCGTATCCACACAGGGGAGCGGCCCAACACCTGCACTGACTGCGGCAAGTCTTTTACACAGAGCTCCCACCTGGTCCAGCACCGGCGGACCCATACAGGGGAGAAGCCCTACGTCTGTGGTGACTGTGGCAAGGCCTTTTCCTGGAGCTCCAACTTGGCTCAGCACCAGCGCACTCATACGGGGGAGAAGCCCTACGTCTGCCGGGAGTGCGGCAAGGCCTTCTCCCAGAGCACCAACCTCATCAAGCACCAGCGTAGCCACACCGGCGAGAAGCCCTACCGCTGCCCAGAGTGCCCCAAAAGCTTCTACCGTTCCTCTGACCTCATCCAGCACCAGATCACTCACACAGGCGAGCGCCCTTTCAAGTGCGATGAGTGCGGGAAGGGCTTCACCCAGAGCGCTAACTTGGTCAAGCACCAGAAGATCCATGCTGGGGAGAAGCCCTTCCGGTGCAACGATTGTGGCAAGACCTTCATCCAAAGCTCTGAGCTCATCCAGCACCAGCGCACCCACTCAGGAGAGAAGCCCTATCAGTGCCAGGAGTGTGGCAAACGCTTTGGTCATGGGGCCACCCTAGTCAAGCACCAGCGGCTCCACATGGGGGTGGAGCCTTACCGCTGCGACGACTGTGGCAAGACCTTTGGACTCAGCTCGGCCCTGGAGCGCCACCGGAGGTGCCACAGCGAGAGTCGCCCGTACGCTTGCACTGAGTGTGGTCAAAGCTTCTCTTTGGCCTCCAACCTCACCCTCCATTCCCGCATCCACCGGGGTGAGAAGCCCTACCGATGCGCCGACTGTGGCAAGTGCTTTGGCATGAGCTCCACCCTCATCCGCCACCAGCGCATCCACACGGGCGAGAAGCCATATGCATGCCTTGACTGTGGCAAGGCCTTTGTCCGCAGCTCGCACCTCACCCAGCACCGCCGGACGCACACCGGAGAGCGGCCATACCACTGTGAGGAATGTGGCCGCCGCTTCTCCCAGAGCTCCAACCTCATTACCCACCAGCGCATCCACATGGAGGAACGACCTCACGTCTGCCATGGCTGCGGGCAGCGGTTTGCGCAGGAGGAGGAACTGAAGTGCCACCAGAAGGAGGAGAAGGGAAAGTGCAGCATGGACAGGGGAGACTCTAAAGAGCTAGCAGGTGACACATGTGGGAAGAGTGGCAAGGATGACCATGCGGTGGCACTTTGTCGGGAGGGCAGTGTGTTCAGTTCTGTATGTGGGTTGGACTGCAAAGATGCTGCTGAACTGGAGCAGCATCAAGAGAGCCATGCATCCCACTTGTGTAACCTTTGTGGGAAGAACTTTCAAGACCGCGCAGGTTTAGTGCACCATCGAGAAAGTCATACATCTTATATCTGTACCGAATGTGGGAGAACCTTTAGTGATGCACACGCCTTGGTCTGCCATCAAGAGACTCACGAATCATGGATTTGTGGCATATGTGGGCAGAACTGCAAGGATAGGTTGGCTTTGGTGCACCATGAAGAGACCCATTCCCTGCCCATCCGTGGGGCAATTGGAGGGCGTTTAGTCAAGAGCAAGGTCCATACATTGCACAACAAGAGAGGGGGGTGCTTTAAGGAGAATCCAAAGCTTACGTTTGACCAGAAATCTGTGGACCTTACACAAAGCAAGTCCCAGGAAAGCGTTGCAGCTGGAGCTTTCCTGGTGCAGCATCAGGAAACACAAGAAGCTTGGACTTGTCTGGAATGTGGAGAGAACTGCCAGGATAACTTGGCACTGGTGGATCACTACCGGAGCCATGGGAGATCTCACTCATGTTCCAAATGCCGTCTGTCTTTCAGTAAACACACAACTCTGTGCCACCACCAACTCAGCCATTTGAAGGGAAAGTTGTACAAATGCTCTGGGTGTGATCAGAGCTTTGGGGACATCCTGGATTTCACTCAACACCAGAAAGAACACACTGGCAAGGAAGTACACCAGCGTGCCAAGTGCAGGCAAGCCCTTGTGGACACCACAACCCCTAAGCTCCAAAGAAACAGCCACAAAGGGGAGAAAGCAGATGAATGTCTTGAACCTGAACACTCTTTTAACACTGACTCAGATTTTGCCTTGAGCCAGAAGAATCACACAGGGAAATTAAGCCCAGGAATCTTGCCCAGTGATGAACCCTCCACTGAAAATTCACTTCCTAGTTCTCATCAGATCAATTCACTGGAAGGCCAGCCATTTCAGAGTCACTCAAGTTTTACTACACACAAAGGAATCCCCCCAGAAGACAAAGAGTCTTCAGGTGGACCTCATGAGGACAGCTTTGTTCTTACATCCCAACAGGGAGCTCACCAGGGGGACAAGGAAGAAATCTCCCCTGCCACTCCCCCACCTAAAAGATCCCCTGCTCCGGTTTCCACTGAAATGGCTGCCCTCTTCCAGCATCCCAGCCCCAAGCCCTACAAGTGTCACAACTGCGAGTGGAGCTTTGTGGATGCCGCTGGCTTGTCTCAACATCAAATCGACCACACGAAGGAAGGGCTGCTGAAAGGTCCTGAGTGTGGGAAAGACTTCCCAGAAAGGCTGGCTTTGATCTGCCCCCAGACAGAACACGCGGCAGAGAAAGCCAAGGCCAATCAGCCGGCCCTGCCGACAAAAAGCAATTGCAGCAAGGAGAGGGACCAGGGGAGTTCTCTGGAATTTGGGGAGAGTTTCACAGAGATCTCAGCCATCCTTTTGCAGAGGGGGGAACACACTTACAAAAGGGGCAGTAGGCAGCAGCTGAAGAAACATAGGCCAGGCTCAGGAGATGCGCTGGAGCCCTACTTCCACCTTGGTTTGGACAAAAAATCCAGCACGGGTGGCGGGTTGTCTCAGCGCCATGTACAGCAGGACAAAGGGAAATACTTTGCATTTTCTGATCCTACAAAGATCTCTAGGAATAGCTCAATATTGTTACAGCATCTCCAGAACCACACGGCAGAGAAACAGTGACACCCAGAAAATGTGGAATATGTGTCAGTTCCGGAGAGGTAGTGGGTTTGGCCCATGACTTTTTCCTCTTCCCCCGCTGCTCAGGGTGTGTTAAGTTTGGGGGCAGATAGATGGAGCTTTTAGGCCTGCCAAGTCTGGAGATATAGAGGAGATATTGACAGACATTGTCGTTAGATTGGGGAGTGCAGATGGACAGATTGAAGCAGAATGTGTAGCAAACAGTGCAGAATGAGAAACCCTTGCTCTCTTTACCAGCAAAACATAGTGTATGCCACTCTGTCCAGGATAACCTTTTGTTTTTTTTTCTGATTTCTTCCCACATTTTCTTCCTCTCCTGGCCCAAAACATCCCTTAAGGTACTGTGTGAATCTCTTGTATTGTAAAATGAAGAGGAGGTATGCTTGTACAGGATATGATTTATATTACACTGAGGTGGGCTAGTGTACTTGTATTTGAAAAGACATATGAGAAGAAGGGGAAGCTTCCGAAATCTCTCTCCCTTCAGTCACTGCATGTTAGAACATTTTCCATGAACGGTATCCACCCTGGGCATATTTTTAGAAGGATGAAATGGCTGCTTTTGCCACTTTTCTGTGTCTGGGAGATAGAAAATGAATGTGAATGGATAGATCTACTTGGCAATTTTAAAACAGTTTTCTAAGCCTCCAAACACTCAAATATATTTCTGACCTCCTCTCTTTTACTCTTTCTTTGGTTCTAATTAGATTTTTTTTAAATGTATTCCCTATCCTAGTACAGGTTGAGCAGCCCTTATCTGGAAATCTGAAATGCTCCAAAGTCGAAAACTTCTTGCCTGTTGCCTTTGAGTGGCGGTTCCCTCTTGTTGGTACACAAAGTAGAAGCGGGACTGGTGGGCTTTCCAGAAATCTCCTATATACAGTAGCATTGTGTATATATTTTTTTCTTGAATATAAGGTCCCTTATATCCTCGGTCTCTCAGATCTTCATTCTTTACCTAGCCTTGTGTCTCCTACACAACACAAGTAGCAAATGAATGAGACTGAGGCCAGAGAGAGATGTAAGGATTTGTAAAATGCCGAAGGCTTTCACAGCCAGAATCACTGAGATGTGTGGTTTTAAGGCTGGAAACCACAAACCACCATACAGCCCAGAAACCACACAACACTCCAGATCTGAAATGATGGGAGGCATGGATTTATGCCAGGCACTATACTTGGATTCCCACCATTTTAACAAATATTCCAAAATTCAGGGGAAAAAATCTGAAATCCAAAAAACACTTCCGAGGTTCCAAGAATTTCAGATAAGGGATGCTCAACATGTATAGTTTTATTTAAAGAGCCATTCATTACCAACATCTACCTCACCTCTCCAAACTGGGTCATGTCAGGCACTTTTTACACAAAATAATCCTGACAGAAAGCAACACAGCCTGTTTCCCAGTGGAACTTCATGGCATAGTCTTCATAATAGGTTCTTAACTTGTCATGTGAAAAAGATTTTCTACATCTTAAAAATTATCTTTGTAGTTGTGAATCTTTCTTCACCCCCAACCTCCAATTTGAGTTGGGGGGGGGGGAGGATATCTGTGTTGCTGTTCCAGCTTTGTAGTCAAACTTCTTTTCAGTGTTAGTATCTACCTCATTCTCTTTGTCTGGATTGTTTCTCTATCATGGGAAACACTCACACATACATACACATATAATAAATCAGTACAGGTTGAGTATCCCTTATCCTAAATGCTTGGGATTGGAAGTGCTTTATATTTTGGATCCCTCCCAATTTTGGAACACTTGCATATGCATAATGCGATATCTCAGAGATGGGATTCATGTCTAAACACAACGTTCATTGATTTTTAATTTATAACTTACGTGACTTGACGGAGAACAGAAGAGAAGGTTGAGAAGAGACATGATGGCCATGTTTGAATATTTGAAAGGATGTCATGAGGAAGAAGGAACAGGCTTGTTTTCTGCTGCCCTGGAGACTAGTATTCTGAGCAATGGGTTCAAATTATAGAAAAGGCGATTCCACCTGAACATGAAGAACTTCCTGATTGTAAGAGCTGTTCAAGTGTGGAACTCATTGACTCGGAGTCTAGTGGAAGCTCCTTTGTGGGCTTTTAAACACACTAGATGGCCACCTCTCAGGGATTCTTTGATTGTGCTTTTCCTACATGGCCCATGTGGTCTCTTCCAACTCTACGATTCTATGACTCATAAGAAGTACATATAAAATTCACAAGGGAATCGCCGAGAAGTGGGAATCCCTGGCTCTTGAATGTTCTAACTGGAAGTCAGCTGTTACCAACAGTGCTATGGATTTTGAAGAGGCACAAATACAGGGCAAAGGGGAGAAACATGCCGAGAAGAAGGTGCCTTAAGCAAACCCTTGTTGGGACCACTATCCACTTGGAAACCTATGTCCTCATTGTGAAAGACAATGTGGATCCAGAATATGTCCCTACAGGCACTTATGGACTTACTGCCAAGACTACCTTTGGAAGGCAATCCTACTTGGCCATGAAAGATCATCTATAGCAGGCATGGACAAACTTGGGCCCTCCAAGTGTTTTGGACTTCAACTTTCACAATTCCTAACAGCCAGTAGGCTGTTAGGAATTGTGGGAGTTGAAGTCCAAAACACCTGGAGGGCCCAAGTTTGCTCATGCCGATCTACAGCATAGTAGGACACATTATAGCCTGAAGGCAATGTTATACACAATATGTTAAATATAGTGTCCATAAAACAAAGTTTGGACACATCAATCCATTAGAAAGCAAAGGTCCCACTATCTCAGCAACACACATGAACGATTCTGGGGAATATTTTGGATAAAGGTTTTCAACCTGTACTTCTCTTTTGTATTTTTTTCACTGTTCTTCCTTCCTTTCAACCTTGTTACACTAATATTATTTTTAGGGCTGGGTTTCTGCCCTTTTATATAAAAACCATGTGATCCTATGCATCTTTACTCAGAGGTCAGCCCCATTGTGTTGGAAGGGGATTACTCCTAAGTATTTGAACATAGCATTGCTGCCTTAAGCGCTTGTCTTTGGTAACTCAGGGCTAACCTCTTATTTCCTTGGTGTGTCCCCCATCCGACCTTCTGCGAGAAGAACAAAAGGAAAATTTCTCCTGTAGAATCCAAAATATTACTGTGTAGGATCTCTCCATACATTTGTGTCTGTGTTTTTCCCCTCCCAGGGGTCAAATTTATAGTGGTAGTAAATAAAGAAATTACCTCGGATAATGTCTGCTCGATGGTTTGATTCTGCATTTCCCCCTGTAATTCTAGGAATGTATACAAACGGAGACTAATAAGAAAGCAAAACTGGTTTATGCAAATCCTTTTGCGTTGTGTCGTTTTCTTTACTATCATCATCTGAATGTAAAAGCTCATTTTGCGGAGCTACAAACATCAGTGGATACAGAAGGCAAAAGATAGGCAAAATCCAAAGCGAAGGCTGTATCTACGCTATACATTTAATACAGTCTGGCACCACTTTAACTGCCATGGCTCAAGGTTATGGAACTCTGGGATTTGTAGTTTGGTGAGGCATCAGCACTCTGGCACAGAAGGCTTAAGACCAAGCATGGCCAAACTTGGGTCCTCCAGGTGTTTAGGACTTCAACTCCCACAATTCCTAACAGCCGGTAGGCTGTTAGGAATTGTGCGAGTTGAAGTCCAAAACACCTGGAGGGCCCAAGTTTGCCCATGCCTGCTTAAGACAACTCCCATGATTCAATATTATTAGGCCATGGCAGTTAAAGTGGTACCAAACGGCATTAAATCTACAGTGCAGACGCACCCTAAGAATGTTTTCTCTTTAATGTAGGAATATATCCGTTAATGAAGTTAATGTGTTCCTATAAGAGAACATTTGGTACCAGAAGCAGGAAAATATGTTTCGGTAAACGTTTGATTTGCAATTGAAGATAGGCACATGAAATACAACAACGAGTTTTAAGTATGCTGTGCAAAAGTGAACAAAAACAGTTTGAACCCTCTACTTGAAGACTTCTTTTAAAAATCTATCCATGTGTGACTTTTTTTCTTTCACCAGTCTCTACTTGTATCCCATTTCCATTTTTAAACATTCTGCGGGGAAAGCCAGATGCATCTACGCTGTAGAATTATTACAGTTCGAAACCACTTCAACTGCCATGGCTCAGTGCTATGGAATTCTCCGAGATGTAGTTTTACAAGATCCTTGGCTTCCCTGCCGTAAAGTGCTGGAGCCCACCAAACTACAAATCCCAAGATTCAATAGCATTGAGCCATAGCAGCTAGGACCCCCTGGTGACGCAATGGGTTAACCCAGGCAGGGGCAAACTTGGGCCCTTCGAGTGTTTTGGACTGCAACTCCCACAATTCCTAACAGCCTGCCGGCTGTTAGGAATTGTGGGAGTTGCAGTCCAAAACACCTGAAGGTGTCAAGTTTGCCCCTGCCTGGGTTAAACCCTTGTGCCAGCAGGACTGCTGACTGAAAGGTTGGCGGTTCGAATCCGGGGAGCGGGGTGAGCTCCCGTCTGTTAGCTCCAGATTCCCATGTGGGGACATGAGAGAAGCCTCCCACGTCAAACATCCGGGCATCCCCTGAGCAACAACCTTGCAGAAGGCCAATTCCCTCACACCAGAAGCAACTTGCAGTTTCTCAAAAAAGAAAAAAAAGCCATAAAAGGTAAAGTGACTTCAAACTGCGTTAATTCCATAGTGTAGATGCACACATAGGGAACAAATCATGACATGTAGCTATGTCCTCAATGTCGATACAATAGCATTGATCAGATTGGCTTTATCGTCCTTTGTATCTTGGTTGTGAGATCAAAGAAGGATACAAACAAATATGTTCTCCTTGGAACAGAGATACAATGAATGGCCCACTTCTATGCCAGGGAAGAAAGCATCCTTTACAATCTTTTAATCCATTTATAATGTTTATGTCCCACCCATCTTCTAATTATGATGGTTGGCCCTGAGTCCCTTCGGGTGAGAAGGGTGGGATATAAATGTGATTGATGAATAAATAAATAAATATACCCTGCTTTTCCTGCCAAAACGGACAGAATTTAAATTAAATATAGCATAATGAAAAGGCATAAGTGTTTAACACTGCAAGGCAATAAAGTACCAAACAGTTTAAGCAAAGCAGGCAATATGGCAGTTTTTTTAAAAAGCACAACTAAAAATGGTGCAGCACTATTACACTGAGCCCTGACAGTTAAAGTGGTGTCAAACTGCATTAATTCTACGGTGTAGACCTTTTGAAGATGGTGAGACTGATATAAGTTAGGGTTATTTAAGGTTCTCTATTGATAGACTGAAAGCACAGTGGCTTTGATTCTTCTACAGAAGCACTTTTGCTGAAATCCCATAGCTGTTGTGCATCTACACTTAAGAATTAATACAGTTTGACACCACTTTCATGGCTCAGTCCTGAATAATCCTGGAAGTTGTTGCTTTACAAGAACTTGAGAACCTGCTGTTATGTGTCAAAGAATGCTGGTGCCTCCCCAAACTACAAATGCTGATTCTAAGAACTATGGCAGTTACAGCGGCATCGAACTGCATAAATTCTACAGTGTAGATGCACCCAGGTTAAGAGAAAACCGCAATGGAGAGACATGTATAATTTATTATTACTATTTTTTAAATGTTTCTTTAAGGGGAAAACTACAGCTCCCAGAATGCTCCTTGCTACTCCATTTCCCAGATTCGGACGCAAAGGAAGCCGTCTCCAAAGAGGAGGTTGCTTTCTCCCCTGTCTAGCTTTGCAAGGTGCTGTTCATGGAGGAGCTGTTATTGCAGATTTATTATTTCTTTGTGTTATGCAATTTCCCCATTTAGGGAAGATGGGATGGACCAGGAACCCCTCGGGTAAGTGGTAACGTGAGAACCCACCAAACGCGTGTCTGGGTTAATCCGGAGGAGGTTCAATTAATGCCGTTGCTGTTATTTGCAATTGCAGGATGGTTAGTGCATGTGTCTAAATCTGCAAACAGAACGTCCATGTGATTTTAATAGAGATTGAGCGAAATGCAAAAAGGCATCAGAGGGAATGGGAGGCATTAAAATCCCCAAAAACTGGTGTTTTAGAGACTAAAAGGACATGTCTTTATTTTTCCCCCAGGTTGCTTTGGATATTTCCAGACGTGGAAACTCCTTTGCAATGGCTGCCACGCATTTATTAACAGAAATGGGCTGGATTTATTTTAGGGCTATGATGCAACCTTTTCTGAATCCAGTGTTTGTGCCTCCTGCCAGTCTTTGCAAGGAGGCAGGGCTCTGGGGATGGGGTGCATCTACACCAGTGGTTCCCAACCTTTCTTTTGACCAGGGACCACTCTCCAACATTAGTTTTTGGTCAACTTTAGATTCGGTTTGGTTATTTGGGGTGCCTATTCAGAAAATTGCATTGGATAGACTACATCAGCTCTAGTTTCTGATATAGAACATATGCCATCCAGTAGTTGCCGTCTGCTCACCTACATAAAACCGTATTTAATAATCTAGAGCTGATGTTGTCTGTCCAATGCAATTGACAGAATCAGCATCCCAAATAACCCCAGGTACAGGCTTAAAAACGAAGACACCAAGAAATTTTTTTTGGTTGTGCCGTGTTATTATCCATGGATTTTGTTAATGCTCATGTAAAAAAAGAAGGGGAGGGAGCTGAGGTTGAAAAAAATACAAAAAAAGGAGTGCTAGACCCAAGAAACTGTTTCTAACGGCTATAATAATAATAACAACAACAATAATAGTTACTTTGGGGGATTAAACAGGGTCTTACAAAGGGCTGCTTTCCCATTACAATTCTTGTGTTTGGTAATGGGAGCTAATAATAATAATAATAATAATAATAATAACAACAACAACAACAACAACAACAACAACAACAACAACTTTGGGGGAATAAGCAGGGTCTTACAAAGGTTGCTTTCTCATAGCTGCTACGTGGCAATGGGAGCTAATAATAATAATAATAATAATAATAATTACCTTGAGGGACTAAACAGTGTCTTACAAAGGTCTGATTTACAAAGGTCTGATTACAACTGATGTGTGGCAATGGGAGCTAACAACAACAACAACAACAACAACAACAACTTTATGGGACTCTCCTCCTCTCGTTGAGAGTTGTCAGATATTCCCATACTACCTCTTTAGTACCTGTTCTGTGCTGCATTACCCCTTCTGTATTCTCTGCCACATTTCTGCAGATTGAAACTCTTTTCCTTTTGGAAGAAGACCGAGGTAAAGATGGTGCTGAGTAGGTGCACTTTTTCTGTTGTCTTTTATTAGCATATTGCTCTCTTATTATTATTTATTTTTGTTTGGAAGCGTTCATTTCTGCTTTGTTATATCTATTTACTGCCTTGTGTGATAAAAGAATGGGATGGATTTTTTTTTAATGTTAGTAATCATAATAGTAATATTTTGAATGATCTTGAAATAGTTTTCGATAGTTTGTTTTTCTCAATTGTGAACTCACCATAAGTGTGTTTCTCTCCTTTCTCTCAATTTCCTCCCCTATCCCTGCAGTGGAAACTAAGATCCTGAACAAGAATGAAGAGGACAATCCCTGGTGAGAAGTGGAGTTTGCAAAGAGTGTGCTCTCCTTCTATGGAGAAGCCCTGTTTATCTGGAGCATCCCTTTCCAAGGAACTGAGACAGATGAAAGGCCAGACAATGTCTAACAGCTCACAGTGGTTGAAAGGATGCCTACAACCAGAGTCAGAAGACCATGAATGGGACGAGGCCTCTGACAGTAGTTCAGTTGTCTTTATTGAGGAGAAGGGAGACATTGGATGTGTGTCTGATCTCATGGATGCCAGAGATATCTCTGGCCTGATGGAGGCTGCCATAGAGAAAAGATCCTTGATGGAAGAAACAGAAATGTTTCTTTATCCAGAGAGCGGTCAACCAAGGGTTGAGCTTCCATCAGAAGGATCAGAAGAAATCACTCACCAAAGAAAACACTGCAACAAAGCTGAAATGATATGTCCAGAGGCAGCTTGGCTAAGCCAGGATTCTGAAGAGAAGGAAACTGGAGACTTTGGCTGTAATGGTAGATCACCACTTGGAGTTGAATCCGAGATAAATCTTGATCCGGAAGGATCCAGTGGAGATGAATTGGAAGAGGTCTCATATTGGGGAGGAGCTGGTATGGATGAAACAGACATTGGGGGACATTCGGAGTTAGTTGTTTATCAGGATGGTTCTCCTTTAAGGGCCATATCTAGTGGGGATGAATCAGAAGAAATCCACTCACATCAAGGTGCTTTTTCCAGGAATGGATCCAACAAGAAAGCAATGAATACGTGGGCTGTCCCTGTACAGGAACTAGTCACTGAGCAACGACCACCCAAGCCGCGTCATATCTGCAGCGAGTGTGGACGTAGCTTGGCCAGCCACTCAGCCCTTGTCCGCCATTGCCTTATCCACACCGGAGAACTTCCTTACGAATGCCCAGAGTGCGGGCGCCGCTTCCGACAGTCCTCTGCCCTTGTCCGCCACATTCGGGCCCATCGGGGTGAGCGTCCGTACGTTTGCGGTGAATGTGGGAAAGCATTTGGGGTCAGATCAGCTCTGGTTCGCCATCAGCGAGCACTGCACACAAGCGAGAGGCCCTATGTCTGTGCTGAGTGTGGGAAGGCTTATGCAGACCTTTCCATCTTGACAAAACACCAGTTGATTCACATCAATGGGCGCCCATTTTCTTGTCCTGACTGCGGCCAATCATTTGGGCACCGCACCACCTTGATTCAGCACCGACGCATCCACACAGAGGAGCGACCATATCGTTGTGCGGAATGTGGGCAGACTTTCCGTCAGAATTCTGCCCTCGCCAACCACCGCCAAGTCCATTCCGGCAAACGTCCCTTTTCTTGTCAATACTGTGGCAAAGCCTTTGCAGGCAGACCTACTCTAGTCCAACATTTGCGTACTCACACGGGGGAAAAGCCATACACTTGCCAGGAGTGCGGCCGCCAGTTCAGCACCAGCTCCAACCTCCTGCAGCACCGGAGAAACCACCTGGGTGAACGTCCCTTTGCCTGCTCCTTGTGTGGCCGGCGTTTTGCTCGACGGCCAGATTTGGCTCGGCATTATGTCACACATGCCGAAGGGAGCATCAGGCCTCATCGGTGTGGGGATTGTGGGCGACGCTTTATGGAGCTGGTGGACTTGGAGCAACATCAAGCCACCCATCGTGGAGAGCGTCCCTATGTTTGCAGCTACTGTGGCAAATCCTTTACGGAGGCCGCAACCCTGGCCCGCCACCGACGGTCGCACCTTCCCACTGCCAAACAGACCTACAAATGTGACGACTGTGGGCTGACCTTTGGGCAGAGCTCTGACCTCTTAGCCCATGGACGGATACATAGCGGGGAGAGGCCATACGCATGTGCGGACTGTGGCAAAGCCTTTGGCCGTAGCTCGAATCTGTCTCGCCACCGGCGGGTGCACACCCACGAGCGCCCTTATGTTTGTGGAGACTGTGGGAAGAGCTACACCCAAAGCACCCACCTCATGGAGCACCAGAGGCAGCACACGGGCGAACGGCCCTATGAATGTGGGAACTGTGGACGGTCCTTTGGCAAGAAGGGGCATTTGGACTCCCACCAGCGTGTTCACCGCCTCTTGCCGGGATCTCCAGAGAGGCATGATGAGTCCCTTGTGGAATGTGATGATTCTGGAAGTCCACAAGATATATAAAAGCATCTAAGGTGGCATGAGTTTTGGGTCGGGAAGTGGGTTAAGGGGTTAGGGAAGATCTAATTGCAGCATGACTTAGCCCTAAAACTCTTCTAAATGTCACAGTTCTGCTCTAGTCACTAGGATAGAGTTCCTTACCATGAGTGACCCTACACAGAGCTTCACTGTTGCTCACATGTCTTGACAAGTGAGAAGAAGGTATTCCTGGAAAGGTGATTATTTGTGGATTCCTGTACCAGTAGAAATGTTCTTGACTGGCTATTGGCGCTTCTAAACTGCTCATAGACTTTCTAACAGCTGGATAGGTTGTTGGGCACAAGAGAAAACCCAAGATACGTGCTAAATTCCCAGTCTACAGTCTCTCTCTCATGCCATTCCTGCTAACATAGGTCATGGTAGATCTTACAAGTGACTCTAACCATTAGATTCCACTTCCCTTCCAAAATGGGGAAACACGGTCTCTTAGGCTTTGCCCCACTGCTTCTATCTGATTCTTTCAACCCCAAATGAAACTGACAAAACTGTAGTTCACGTCTTCCATCATGTAAATGTTTTGTCCCCTGTATCCCATCTCAAAAATGTTGGGTCTCAGTAGCTAAAATTCAAGTGCTATCCTGCAAGGTTGAGCTGGATCTCTCCAGAGAAAGCAGCATTATAATTGGGCTACTTGTCTGTCTCAAGAACCCCTCCTCTACCTCACCACCCTTCAAGCTGCTAGGTTTTGCTTTAATTCTGCTAATAAGAGAAAAGAATATTCTTGTTTATATATTCAATATGAGTGTGATGGTTGGTTTCTCTGTCTGTGTAAAAGTGTGATTTTTTTAGAAGTTCCTATTCAAATAGGCAGTGAAAATACATATATAAAGAACATTTTCCTGAGTTTGTGTTTTTAAGCCTCTGGGAAGCTCAAACATAATACATAAGAGGCTTTGAGTCCAAGGATTTCTAGAGAAGGGTATGTAGGGAAGCATGAGGAGAAAGAACTTATGCTGGTTTTTGCATTGGGATAGCCTTATCCACTATAAGGAACAGGTTAGTTTATGGGTCACAGCACAAATGACATGGCATGTATAAATCTGGACTTTCAACAGCGAGAAAGGCTGTTGTATTCAGGAGGAGAGGATGGTAGGTTGCCATTACATCCATCTGAAGCAATTGCTTCACCATGGCTAATACTGGTTGAGTTTCCCTTATCCAAAATGATTGGGGCCAGAAATGTTTCGGAATTTGGATTTTGGAATACCTATATTTGCCGCTTTGAGTCTCAGAAGCTGCTTTAGATCTCAAATAAGAAAGGAAAGCAGGATGATGATAATAATAATAATAATAATAATAATAATAATAATAATAATAATAATAATAGATGTACATGTTGAGATATCTCAGAGATAGAATCTAAGTCTAAAGATGGAAGTTCATCTTTTATAGATAATTTATACACATATCTGAAGGAAATTAATATGCACAAGATTTAGAATGATTTTGTGAGTGAAACTAGGTTTGTGTACATTATACCACCGGAAAGCAAAGATGTCAATATCTCAGCCACAATTTGTTTTTGGGATATTTCTGATTTTGGAATTCTGGATAAATGATGCTCAAGCTGTAATAGGGCTGGTCTGGGTGGTAATACATCACATCCAGATGCTGAACTGCAAATATTCTTCACAATTGGCTATACTCTTAGGGTGGATGGGAGTTGCAATCTAATAACATCTGGAAAACTTTGGTATTCCTTGCTTTAAAGTGTAACATACCTGTAGGTATGAGGCATGATGCGTCAAACTTGGTTTATTGGGGAGAATGACATCTATTTTATGGAAATAATATTCCCCTCTCTGGTGTTGTATATTATATTATCAGCCATGTACCTGATGTGCTCAGTATTATAACGTTATAGTGATAATATATCATTTTGGAAATAAGTTATATTTTGAGTGTGAGGCATCATTTCTTTTAAGCGTTTAATAAACTCAATAGCAGCATTTGTTGCATATTTTTTGTGTGTCCAAGGAATTTCTGACTTTTGGTGAACCTATCATGGGGTTTTGTTGGCAAGATTGGTTTTCCTTTCCCTTCATTTGCGGCTTAGAGAGTGCAACTTGGTTCAAGTCCACTTGGCTAATTTTCATTTATGGGCACAGATTTGAACCCTGGTCTCAAGAGTCATCCGTTCAATGCTAAAACCACTATATTACTGCTTTTTTGTTGTTTGCATAGATCTACCTGGACATGCAGAGCTTTGAAAAGTCCTTTTTTTTGAGCAAGTTGCAGAATCCTCTTGCCAGAATAGTGCTGTTCCAAAAATGGTAGGTTTTTTAAAGCTTTGGTTTCATGACATAGAGTACATTGTATATTGTAGAATTAACGTAGTGTGACACCACTTTAACTGCCATGTCTTCATGCTATACAACCATGGGAGTTGTAGTTTTACAAGGTTTTTAGCCTTCTCTGCCAAAGAGTGCTGGTGCCTCACCAAACTTCCAGCCCCAGGAATCCATAGCATTGAGCTATGGGAGTTAAAGTTGTGTCAAACTGCATTAATATTACAGTATAGAGATGCACCCATAGACTGTAATTAATTCTGGCCTTGGAAGCATGCCTTCTCTTAATTCAAATCAAATCCATACAACACTCTTTACCAGACAGATGGAGTATTTCTCTTTAAAATGGTTGTTTCCAAAAATGTTCCCCTATAAATATTTTCTACATTTTTAATAAATTATCCTGCTGCCAAACTTGGAATGAAACTTTAAAGCCATTTGGTTTAAAGGGACCCTCCAGTTTTAAATAACTGACTCTGCTATGTGCTACAATGGTGTTTTCCTGTTTTAGAAGTGGAATAAACAATTTTTTAGAGTCTTGTTTCCAAAGCTATAATGCTAATCAGAAAGAGATGCCACGTGTGGAAGATGTATGAGAAACCCAAAAGCGTTGCTGTTAATGCAGAGGATCCAAATTATTTTATTGTGTTTTAATCTTAGGGCTATGTCTTTTAATATATGTGTTTTCATGGTCTCGTGTATTTAATCTTATGTATTTTAACAGTGTTGTAGCCTGGTTCGAGTCTTGAAGCGAGGCGGGCAAAAATAAAATTTATTCTTCGTAATATTAACATTCATTTGAAACTTGAACTTTGTCTTATGGGTAAGCAGTTGGAGAAAAATCATAGAAGACTACTGTAATACAGTGATTAGAGCTACAATATAGTGATCACAGTTTTATGCACAGAGATGGAAGAATACATCTCCACCAACAAATGAGCTCCTGCCTGGGGGAATCCTTTGTTGGGTGGTGTTAGCTGGCCCTGATTGTTTCCTGTCTGGAATTCCCCAGTTTTCTGAGTGTTTTTTTTAATTTACTGTCCTGATTTCAAGGTGGCCAATTGGAACATTCAAACTTACCTCAAACAGGGTTGTTGTATGTCTTTCGGGCTGTGTGGCCATGTTCCAGAAGTATTCTCTCCTGACATTTCGCCCACATCTATGGCAGGCATCCTCAGAGGTTGTGAGGTATGGATAAACTAAGTAAGGAAAGGAAAGAATATATATCTGTGTATAGTCCAAGGTGTGGCAAGAGTCCTTTGTCACTGGGAGCCAGCATTAATGTTTCAGTTAATCACCCAAATTGGCATTGGAAATGTTTTGTCCCTTGCCTGGGGGCATCCTTTGTTCAGTCAAGTCCTCATTGTGTTGGTTCCCGTTCTAATGTTTTGATTTTGGAGTTTTGTAAAACTGGTAGCCAGATTTTGTTCATTTTCATGGTTTCTTCCTTTCTGTTGAAGTTGTCCACATGCTTGTGGATTTCAATGGCTTCTCTGTGTAGTCTGACATGATAGTTGTTTGAATGGTCCAGCATTTTTGTGTTCTCAAATAGTATTCTGTGTCCAGGCTGGAATTCCCCAGTTTTCTGAGTGTTTTTTTTACTTACTGTCCTGATTTCAAGGTGGCCAATTGGAACATTCACACTTACCTCAGACAATTGGCTACCTTCATTAGCATTAAATGGCCTTGCAGCTTCAAATCCTGGCTGCTTCCTGCCTGGGGGAATCCTTTGTTGGGAGGTGTTAGCTGGCCTGATTGTTTCCTGTCTGGAATTCCCTAGTTTTCTGAGTGTTTTTCTTTACTTACTGTCCTGATTTCAAGGTGGCCAATTGGAACATTCACACTTACATCAAACAGACAATGGCCTCGAAGCTTCAAAGCCTGGCTGCTTCCTGCCTGGGGGAATCCTCTGTTGGGCAGTGTTAGCTGGCCCTGATTGCTTCCTGTTTGGAATTCCCCAGTTTTCTGAGTGTTTTTTTTTTTTACTTACTGTCCTGATTTCAAGGTGGCCAATTGGAACATTCACACTTACCTCAAACAGACAATTGGCTACCTTCATTAACATTAAATGGCCTTGCAGTTTCAAATCCTGGCTGCTTCCTGCCTGGGGGAATCCTCTGTTGGGCAGTGTTAGCTGGCCCTGATTGCTTCCTGTTTGGAATTTCCCAGTTTTCTGAGTGTTTTTTTTTTTTTACTTACTGTCCTGATTTCAAGGTGGCCAATTGGAACATTCACACTTACCTCAAACAGACAATTGGCTACCTTCATTAGCATTAAATGGCCTTGCAGCTTCAAATCCTGGCTGCTTCCTGCCTGGGAGAATCCTTTGTTGGGAGGTGTTAGCTGGCCCTGATTGTTTCCTGTCTGGAATTCCCTAGTTTTCTGAGTGTTTTTCTTTACTTACTGTCCTGATTTCAAGGTGGCCAATTGGAACATTCACACTTACATCAAACAGACAATGGCCTCGAAGCTTCAAAGCCTGGCTGCTTCCTGCCTGGGGGAATCCTCTGTTGGGCAGTGTTAGCTGGCCCTGATTGTTTCCTGTCTGGAATTCCCCTGTTTTCTGAGTATTGTTCTTTATTTATTGTCCTGATTTTCGACTCTTTCCTCTCCCAACGCAGAGGCTTAAAGCGGCAATAAAACTTGTTTGTGTTCTTTGCTTTCCCCATCTCCCCTTTTTTCATTGGCTCCGGACCTCTCCTAAAGTTTACCTATTGGCTCAGATTAGGGAGTGGGGTGGGACTTAAATAACATCCAACCAATCAAGCATAAGTAGTCTCCTTGCCACGCCTCGCCGCTTCTCCTCCGTGGCCACGCCTCCCAGTGTTGTGATTGGCCGAGGAGGATTCGAAGCCGTAACATCCGGGTCCCTCAGAGGAGGAGCCCTAGACTAGAGTTGAGACAGAGATAGGGAAAGGGAGGGGCGAGAAGAGAGAGAGAGGCAGGAGTAGCGGACCAGAGAGGGAACCGCCCCAGCCCTCCAAAGGGATCTCCCATTGTAGCAGGTGAGAAGCCCCTTCCCATTCCTTATCCCAAAGGAAAGAAACACATATATTTAAATTTTTTATCTTTCTTTTTCTCTGCTCAGTATATTACCCATCCTTGCATTACAATACAGATTGTTCCCCATTTCATAATTCATTCCCTTTTCTTCTTCTCCATCTCCTCTTACGGATTTCTCTTTATCCTCTCCCCCATTGACAAGACTCCACCCTTATCTCCAACCCATAACATCTCCCATTCTTTCCCCTCCCTTTGTATTCCATAATATTCCCCATCCCCCCCCCCCTTTTAACCACCTGCCAGTCTCTTAAACCCACTGCAGTCTATTTCTTCTCAATGTGTTGTCGAAGGCTTTCATGGCCGGAATTACTAGGCTGCTGTGAGTTTTCCAGGCTGTATGGCCATGTTCCAGAAGCACTCTCTCCTGACGTTTTGCCCACATGTATGACAAGCATCCTCAGAGGTTGTGAGGTCTGTTGGAAACTAAGCTGTTAGGATTTCTGGGAGTTTAAGGCCAAAGTATCTGGGGACCCATAGGTTGAGAACCATTGGATTAGCTGGAGTGGTCCAGCATTTCTTTGTTCTCAATAGCTGGTAGGCTTTTAGGAATTGGGGACTTTTTACCTTTGTCAACTTGATATAGACACAGGGTCTATTCCCATCCCAATTTGCACTTCCAAGAATTTGCAGCACTTTATCAGTCACCTCGTGTTTACAATATTTATATGGTGCACCTTACCCAGTCTACTTTTACAACCTCTCCGTTTTAATCCATGTTTTTATTAGTTCTTGTCATTTGTTTCTATTGGCTAATGTTTAAATTTTTATAATTGTGCATGTCTTTTGTCTATTGTTGTGTTTTATATTGCTACTAGCTGTGCCCGGCCACATGTTGCTGTGGTGTTGTCTGGTGGTGTTGGTGAGAAATTGTTGAGGTAGTGGTGGTATTGAATGTCTGTTGTATGGTTGTCTTTATGTTTAGTATGCACACTGAAGTGGATTATATGGCAGTGTGGAGTCCAGATAATCTAGTTCAAAGCAGATAATATAAGATAATATAAAATTCTAAATGGGTTATATAGCTGTGTGGAAGGGCCTTGAGTCTACACTGCCATATAATCCAGTTCAAATCCTAAGTGAGGCCTAACTGTGCCTGTCTCCTGGGCTGAGTAGGTTGCTAGGAGACCAAGTGGGTGGAGCTTAGCCTTCAAACTGGCAGCAATTGGATAAAAACTATTATTCCTCTCCCTCTAATTAGGACTTTACTTTTCTTTTCTTTTTTTTTGTATCAACCTAGAGCCGTGAATGATGGGTTGTGTTGTCAAATTTCGAGGTTGGGGGGCCTGTAGTTTTGTTGTTTTGTCCGCTGCCCTGATGCCATCACTCTTTTATATATATAGATTGTTTTTATTCGGGCTTGGCCCCATGTAAGCTGCCCTGAGTCCCCTTTGAGGAGGCAGGGTATAAAAATAAAGTTATTATTATTATTATTATTATTATTATTATTATTATTATTATTATTGAAATCCAAAGAACCTGGAGGGCCGAAGTTTGCCAATACCTGGTATCGTTGCACTCCAGCACTAGCAGGTTTTTTTTATTTTATTTTACTTCATGACCCAGTTGAATTCCTCATCCCAGGACTTTAGAAGTAATTTATTCCTTCTTGTCTTTATTGCTCTTTCTGGGTTGTTATTGTGCCCTTTTAAGTCATTTCCAATGAAGGCTTGATCTACACTGCCATATAATCCTGATTAACAAATAAGATAATCCAGATTATCTACCTTGAACTGGATTATATGAGTCTACACTGCCATATAATCCAGTTCAAAGCCGATAATCTGGATTTTATATGGCAGTGTTGATGGAGCCCGAGTGTTGATTACTTCTTCTGTATCGGTGGATCCAGACCCCAAATTAATCCCTCCAAGATCAATGGTGTGGTCATGAACAATTTGGCAACAGTGAAAGGTTTCTGAAAGCCACCATTTACACAATTCTGTTAGCTATAGTGTGCAGTCTTTACAGTGGACTCTACAGAAAATGCTTCAGCTGTACTCCACAAAAGGGAAGGGCAGCCTACTTAACAAGCCTTGCAAATGCTGGTTAATTATCATAAATATTTGATTTTTTATATCTGTTTTGTATACCTTTATACTTGGAGTCATGTAAGGATGTTGGAGGTGCAAAGGGATCACGAGTGGAAAAGCTTTAAAAAGCTGTAGTGTGGATGAACCAAGTCAGAAATGACTTGAAATGACACAATTACTAGCATTTGTTTTTTTTATTGTGTTTTGTGACAGAAAGTTACGGCATCATGGCAGAGCCGCCGATAGAAGATGAAGGGGATGAAGCAGCCCAAGGCCAAGCAAAGCAGGAGTCAACTCACCAGGCCACGGTGGCAGCCAAGAATCTCGCCATCTTGAAGGCTCGATCCTTTGACGTCACGTTTGAGGTGGGAGATGAATATGAGGTCATTGAGACGATCGGCACCGGAGCTTACGGTGTGGTCAGCTCCGCACGTCGCAAGGATACAGGTGGGTGAGGACAGAATGGTTGTGGATGGAAGTCAGGATCTGCTCAGGTTTGTTTCAGGGCTGCAAGAAATAGAACATGGAAAACATGTAATAGGTTTCCCCTGAGGTCGCCTATAAGTCATAAACAGCTTGAAGGCACACAAAAACTATTGGAAATAACTGCACCCAGTATCTGGGCACATATCCCTTTGGAAATAAATGGCAATCATAACCTTATTGAAAAAGGAAAAATGTTGTCATATCTATTTGGCAAATGTGAATCTCTGTAAACATATGGAGACCATCTTTTGTAAACCACTAGTCAAGAAGAGCATGACCTTGTTAGAAGTCAATCCTTTGAACAAGTGATATTCATTAGCATTCATGTAATGGCACACAGGTAACTCAGCTGTTAAACTGAAGACCCATGTCTTTGAACTGCCAAGGACAAAGATATGCCACTACATACATACATACATACATACATACATATATATATATATATATATATATATATATATATATGGTTAACAGAGGATGGTTGCTTCTTTGAAGTTGAAATTGTAGTTGTTATTGTTATTGTGTATCTCCACCCATGTTTTGGATAGCTTAGGGAATGATTAACTTGACATTTATTTTGCTATTTTGATTGGTTTGGTCGTCTGTGAAACAGTTGCTGACTAAAACAGCAAGCCATGGTTAAGATGAACCATGTTTTAGTACAAAATATGTGTGTGTATAGATAAATAGTAGAATGTAGGGTTTTAAAAATTATCTTTAAATATAAAGAAACACACTACATATTCAAATCATATTATCAAACAAACTAAACTATAATAATAAAAATAACACAGGTAACAGAAAAAATGGCATGTTTTCCAATCACGCAGATAGCGTCAACAATGTTATTGTCACTTTTCCTGTAATAAACATATTATTGCACTTTATTATTTTTAATGTCTCAATAACCTAATCACTTAACTGATTAATACACCAAATTCTTTTTTCCTGTTTTTTCCCCTTTTATCAGGCCAGCAGATGGCCATCAAGAAAATCCCCAATGCCTTTGATGTGGTGATGAATGCGAAGCGCACTCTGCGGGAGCTGAAGATCCTTAAGCATTTCAAGCATGACAACATAATCGCTATCAAGGATATCCTTAAACCCACTGTGCCTTATGCTGAATTCAAATCTGTGTAAGTGCCTCTCATCCTCAAGTCCTGTAAAGTAAAGAAGGAGTAATTTATTTATTGAAAAAAGTCCCTTAAATATGGGACTTGTATTTGTGTACATATGCACATACAGTATATATTCTTGTATTTCTGTATATATCTTTTTAATCCTCAGTGGGTTCCATTTATTTTTTACCAGAGAGTGTCTCCCTTGCCTGACTTGAGCATCACGAAGTGCTTAATGTTAGGTGTAGAAATCCAGGACCTGCTGCCAACTTCGGCCGTTTTTTGACTCTCATTTAGACTAACTTACCTCAAAATATTAGCTGCAATGACAATATGGAATGAGAAAGCCAACCTTGAACACCTTGGAGATACAACAGGGTATGAGGGCAATTAATGAATCCCACGACCAGTCTATTTTGTTCTATTACTTTCCTTTCAAAAAGGTCTCTTCCAACTCTACGATTCCATGATTCTATGATTTTAAGACTACTAATCTATATTTAGATATAAATGGTTCCTTTACTCCATCACATTTCTATCTTACCATACATAATTATGCCAGCTACATGTACGGTCTCCTCCAAACAATCTGAAGAAGTCGTTTGGCTGTATTGTTTGTTTGTTTATATATTGCCCTTTTCCCATTGAGTTCAAGGCATTTTTCCTTCCTTCATCCTTGTAACAACTCTGTGTGGTAGTCCAGACTGGGAGTAATAGGGTCAATACCATATAGTAAATATTCATGGCTCTGAAGGGACAAGCACCTTTACTCCCAACTTATGTCTAGGTGAGAGAAAGAAAGAGTGGGTGTCTATCTGAGAGTGGATGTCTGGCCCATTGAGCACCATGGTGAGCACTTCCACGTGTTCTTTTCCTAAACGTCTTGCTCATCTCCTGGCAGGTATGTGGTGCTGGATTTGATGGAGAGTGACCTGCATCAGATCATCCATTCTTCTCAGCCTCTTACCTTGGAGCATGTCCGCTACTTCCTCTACCAGCTTTTGCGGGGACTCAAATACATCCATTCGGCCAACGTCATTCATCGGGACCTCAAACCCAGCAATCTGTTGATCAATGAGAACTGTGAACTTAAGATTGGGGACTTTGGTATGGCCCGAGGTCTCTGCACCAAGCCGGACGAGTACAAGTACTTCATGACAGAGTATGTGGCCACCCGCTGGTACAGGGCTCCTGAGCTGATGCTCTCCCTCCATGAGTATACCCAGGCCATAGATATGTGGTCAGTTGGGTGCATTTTTGCCGAGATGCTTGGGCGGAAGCAGCTCTTTCCAGGGAAGAATTACATCCACCAGCTTCAGCTCATCATCACCGTCCTGGGCACTCCTCCGGCCAAAGTGGTCCATTCCATTGGAGCTGACCGGGTGCGGGCCTACATCCAGAGCCTGCCTTCGCGCCAGCCGGTGCCATGGGAGACCCTCTATCAGAATGCCGACCGGAAGGCCTTGTCTTTGCTTTCAAAGATGCTCCGCTTTGATCCCCGTGAGCGAATATCAGTGGTGGAGGCCCTGAATCACCCCTTCCTGGCCAAGTATCACGACCCAGATGATGAGCCCAACTGCGTCCCGGCTTTTGATTTCGATTTTGACAAACAGGTACTCACCAAGGAGCAGATCAAAGAAGCCATAGTGGCCGAAATCAATGACTTCCATGAGCGCCGGGAGGGCATTCGGCGCCAGATCAGCTTCAAGCCAACCTTGAGGCCGGCTGCTATTGGCGGGGGTTATGGGGATGAAACCTCCAGCCAAACTCAGCTTCTGTACTGTCATGACGTGGATATGCCCAGTGCTGGTTCACCTAGAATGGCAGATGGTGACTATGCAATGGCGTCTCCTGTCCTATGCTCCCTGACGGAGACAATAGATCTCACCTCACCCCTCACAACCACAGCTGTGGTACAGCCCGAGGTGAAGGCTGAAGCAGAAGTCCCCGCAGCTCCTCCCAAGAGGGAAGGGGCCATCTCAGATGACACTAAGGCTGCCCTCAAGGCTGTTATCTTAAAATCCGCCCTCCGAAATAAGAATAAAGGTAAGGTGGAAAGGTTTTGTGGGCCAAGTGGTTGATGTATTTAAAATAGAGAGCAGGTGTAGCCCTGCAGTTAGGGGACTGGGATTTGGAAACTGACTTCAGTCTGTTGTTGTTGTTGTCGTATTTATATCTTTTCCCAATGATTAGAACTAAAAGTCATACTTTCTTGTTGTGTGGCTCCAAGTTAAACTTATGACTACTCTTAAGTAGAACCTATCATCCTTTTTTCTGGGCTTGAGAGTGTGTAACCTACCCAAGGTCATCCAGTGGGTTTCCATAGTCAAGTAGGGCATTGAACCTTAGTCTCCAGTATTGTAGTCCAGCACCCAAACTGTTGTCTCTCTGTTCTTCTTCAGCTTCACCTAAATCACAGGATTGTGAAGAGGCAGAGAAAAATGTATACTTGCATTTTTGGTTGCTATAGCTCAAAAACAGTAACTTTTCCAAGCTCCGGTGATGATCTTATCTTTGTGCTTGGTGGTTTGCAGAAATTTTCTATTGAAACAAACTTGGATTTACTAATTCGGGTGCTGGTGGTTTGTTTTTATTTGAAAGACTTTATTTGAATTTGATATTGTTGGGCACAGTTGAAATTTGGTGATTTTTTCTTACCAGCAGTAGACATTTCTAGGTATTTTAATGGAAAGGAGAAATAGATGGAGAAAATCTGTTCACTATTCAAAACCGACAGCATAGGTGGGGCATGTATCACTCTGAAGCAGTGGTTCCCAACCTTTGGGTCTCCAGGCGTTTTGGACTTCAGCTCCCACAGTTCCTAACAGCTGGCAAGCTGGCTGGGATTTCTGGGAGTTGAAGTCCAAAACACCTGGAGGCCCAAAGGTTGGGAGCCACTGCTCTAAAGCAAGGGTTGTTGCTTTTGCAGAAAAATGAAATTTGGGAGTGAGCCATTGATTTTGAAGGCCACACCTTCACGTATCTACTCCATAACAATGTATTTTTAAAAAGCACCTCTTCATTCCACAGATACGCCATCCTGTGTCCCAGAGACTCCTGATATCCGAAGGCCAGTGACGGCAAAGGAGCGCCAACGGGAGCGAGAAGAGAAACGCAAGCGGCGCCAGGAACGAGCCAAGGAGCGGGAGAAGCAGAAGAAGGAGAAAGAGAGAGAGCGCAGGGACATGCTGACAGAGAATGACCGCAACCTTCTGGAAAGGTGGACCAAAATGGTGGACCGAACCCAAAGCAAGCCAGCCCAGAATGGGTCTGCAGCCCTTCCGCAGACAACCGCACCCAGCCACAACCTGCCTCAAGCCCCTTCTAGCAACCACTTGCCACCTCAGGTGCCCCCTGCTTGCCATATCCCGGCTACCCCTTCCAGCAACACACCTGCACCGGCTGACTTTCTTACTTTCTCAGACAAGGGAGTGCCTGCCGTGGGACCCAAGCTGACAATTGTCCCTGTGGGTTCAGTTCAGAGCTCCAATACAAACGTGGTGCATTTTTTCCCAGCGCAGACTGCCCCGTTCCTGGTGGCCACCCCAGCTTGCCAAAAAGCCACCCCCTCAAAGCCAGAGTGCCTCCTGAGTGTCAAATACGCCCCCAGCCAGATCTTCCAAGCCCCTTATGGTGTTGCGGCACTGAACGCTTGGAGCGGTGTCCCCTCGCCTGAGAGCTGGGCTGCGTCAGGTCAGCTGCCAGTGACCCAACCAGAGATAGCATCTTCCAGTAGCGCCCTGCCCGAACAAACAAGTTTTGGGACCACTATGGAGCAGCCTCTGTTCCTGGCAGAAATGGGCAAGCCTGAGCCTCCACCATCAGGTTTTGCTGAAGAAACATCATCAGTGGCAAAGGGGCCTGCTCAGCACCAGATAACCTCAGGCCTGCCTTTGGAACCTCCAGATATTAATGTGGTAACACAGCAGCTGTCTAAATCCCAGGTAATGGCTTATGACCAGTTCTTATTTGTTCAGGGACTATACACAGGACTTTCATTCAGCGTTGGGCAACTGCTGAGTTTGGAACCAATGTTGGCATCTTATTGCAACCTGGTGGGTTGTTTGTGTGCTGTATCAGAACGGATGCCATTTAAGGGAGTGTAGTAGATTAGACTACCATGTAGGTCTTTGTTGGTGTTACCATGTGATGACTTATACAAAAGGAATGAGTTTACTGTGTCTTATTTCTAGGTGGAAGATCTCCTGCCTCCTGTTTTCTCTGGCACCCCAAAAGGCAGTGGTGCTGGCTATGGGGTTGGGTTTGACTTGGAAGAATTCCTGAATCAGTCTTTCGATATGGTAGGAGAGAACAGAGAAAGGTAAGAGACCCGCATTTTGTTGATTTTTAGCTAGAATATTTTTTAAGATGGTGTGCACTGTTTTATTTCTTTTTTTGTATTACTTTAAAACTATGTTTTTAATTGTGATTTTTTTTTAAATGATGACTTACGTTTAATTTTAAAAAGTTTCGTTAAGTCATCTTGGCAGGAGAAAGGCAGAATATAAATTGAGTGAATACTGTATATACCAAGCATGGGCAAACTTAGGCCCTCCAGGTGTTTTGGACTTCAATTTCCACAATTCCTATCAGTCATTAGGCCGTGATGGAGACAATAGAAGGTGTTAGTGTTTCTTTTAGGTGTTTACAGGACAGATTAAACTCTTGCCTTTTGCCACTGTACTCAGAGAAGGAGATGGTTCCTTATTTTTGTTAAATGTTTATGCAGAGTACTTATATTGATCCATAGATAAGTCGACCCAGATTTCTTTACTCATTTTTTAATTATAATTTCTAGACTTTTACATGTGTGTATACAGTAAATAAATTTTAATCAGGAGTAGAAAAGAAAAGAGGAAACTAGATGAACAGCTCATATTTTGTTTTTCCCTCTTTCTCCCGCTGTGAATGCATTAGCCAAGGAGATTCTGCCCCTCTTTCGGCCTCCCTTCTTGCCGACTGGTTGGAAGTCCATCGGATGAACCCAGCCGATATGGAGTCCCTCCAACAAGAACTCCAGCTGGGCTCTCCCATGATCCTGTCCGACATTCCCGACCTCCAGGATGCATGAAAAGCTGGAATCCTGTCTGCCATTTTCTTCTATTCCAAAACCATTGCTTGGAGGTGGGAAGGAAAAAAACAACAACAACAAAAGCCCAACAAAGGCTGAACTTGGAGAGTTCAAAACTGATCCATTTGCCTTCTCAATTACTCCGGCTGGGAACCGCAGTGCCTGTGTCTTTGTGTTGAAGCAAAGGCTGAACTGGGCTGGTGTTTGGACTGAAGGACTTTCCCAGAAAGGTGTAAGGTGATGGTGTGTTCTACCTATGTCACCTTGTGTTGGGTGTGTTTTGGCAAGCAGGAATGAAAGCTGTCCCAAGACTGCAGGGACAATACTAAGGGCGTGTGTGTGTTTGTGCATTGCTTGTTGCCTCTGAAACAGGTGTCAAGTAAATTCCTTCCTGACCCCTCACTGTGTCTTCCTTACCTCCTAGCCAATATTGGTTTTTATGCATAGGGTATCGAGAGGTGTTTGAAGGGGCAAATATCTGGAGAAAAACTTCTCCAGAAACAGTAAATACAGCTATAGCTTACTTTGTCCTTAGCCTTGTGAAATAGTTGGATTGTAACAGAAGAGAGATAAAAAGCCCTGCCAGTTGGTGTATTCTATTAGTTATCAATTTAGATTGATTCTCTGTGTTTGGACTGGTTGCAGCAAGTAACCAGTCTCTTCTTGAACTACTTTAACTGGAAATGCCAAGAATTAACCTTAGGGCATTCTAAAGATGGCTGGATGAGGGAGGGATGGGGCATTAGGTGCAACTCTTATCAGCTCGTCAGTATAACCAGGGATGATGGGAGTAGCATTCAAAGACACTAGAGCGGGTACAGTTGCCTAGTCCTGCTCTGTAATATGTGCTCTGCTTATGCTATAATGTCAGTCCCTTATATGGCAACTACTGTGATTTCCCAAACCCAGTGTTCAGGAGAACCTGGGAATGGCTGGTGTTGGTACTTTGGGGACTGAGTAAAGTTTCTACTCTCACACGTATGTATGTGTACATGTGAAGTCCACATGGAAATGAGCTTTACCTTTTCAGGACTCACTTAAATCCAGAGTTGTCATATTGTCATCCAAAAGAAGTATCCTCGATACACAGCCCCAGTCAGTGTTACAATGACTTTAATTGTTTTGTAGGAAAGGTGGTGGGCATTCTGTCCGAAGAAGCAAAAGTTCCATCTTGGATGTAATATGGCAACCCTACCAGACTCCCGTTTTGTATTGTGGCAGTAGCTTGTTCCTATGCATAGCCTCATTTCTGTGGACAGTTGTTGCCATTTGCAGCTAGTCAGCTTTGACTTAATGGTGACTCGTTCAATGTGTTGAGGTTGTAGAAGTAAATAAATAGATGCTTTACCACAGTTTCTGAATCAAGATAAACCCTGCAGTATAATAAAATGCCACTCAGGCTTGTGTAACAAGTAACAGTATCTTTACTTCAGTTCAAAAGTTCAAACAGGGCAACAATATATATAGTAACCTTTCTGAATTCACACAGAGAACATAGGGAATAAACAGTTCCTTTAAATATGCCTTATTTGCCTTATAAGTAATCAGGCTTCGGAGAGTATGGCAGCCATTTCCTTCCTGACCATTTTCCAGTCAGCTGCTCTCCTCCCTCTCCGAGATGAAAGTGGCAGTTAAAACCGTTTGTCTCAGCACCAAGCTAGAGACAGCAGCCAATTGGAATTCTGGCTCCTGACTGGCTCAGCCAATCAGCTGTTCCCACATGCCCTTTCCAGTCAACTCATCACATCGTGGTGCCTCTTTTACAAACCCTCACACAGTGAAAGGTCGCCAAGACACAACTTTGCCCAGATCCTCAGGGCTGTGGCTAATTTGATAGAGCCTATCTACTTGTAATACAGTCTTCCTCTTTTCCTACTGCCTCCCACTTTATCAGACATTATCTTTGTAAATGTTGTCTAATGATGTGGTCAAACTACAGTAGCTTTCATTTAGTCATTTTTGGCTTCATGCTTGATTTGTGGCACTGCATGCATCCGTAGAACCCTTTTCCAGGATCACATTTCAAATGTTGATTCTCTTTTTCACACTTTTTTTTTTTACTATCCAGCTTTTATACCTATATCAAAACATTTGTTCCGGGCTTGAATTCATGCAGAAATTCAGCCCATTCAACATCTTTCCCCTGTTCTTTGTGGGAGAGAATCCTTTGCTTCCCGGCATCCACACTGACCTCTCACTCGGTGCCTTGAAAGCTTATTTTCTTGCAGGTATGACCTGACAACTGGTGCCATTTTCTGCCGGGTCTGCGGTTGAAAGGAAATGCCCATGTATTCTAAGGATATTATGGATCTCCTTTCTATAAAAGGGGCATTCTGTGTTTCTCCACTTACGACTTGCAGAACTCACTTTAGTGTGCCCATGGGTCATTCTCTGCAAGCTGTACATTGTGCTGTCACTGTGCCACCCCAAAGTCCCCTTCATACATGACAGCAATCTTAGGAAGTTTGTGGTGCAACATTATTATCTTGAAATGAAGAAATATATTTCCATTGAAATTATTGGACAAAAACTCCCAGAAACGTTGACCATTATGACCAATAAGAAAGGAATATGGTAGTTGTAGTCAACAGCTCTGTCTAAAAGCCACAAAGGCACCTGTCAGATTAAACCTAAGCAGGGTCAGTCCTGGTTCACACTTGAATGGGAGATTGCCAGCAAATACAGGGTAGCGTAGGCCATGTTTCAGAGGAAGTGGCAAAACCACATCTGAGTATCCCTTATCTAAGAAAACTCTATTGAATTCATGGGGTCCCTATAACTTGACAGGCAACTTGAAGATACATAGTCAACATCTGAAGGGCCAAAGCTTTCTAGATGTTACTGTATTTATTTCTGGAAATAACATCTGCAATGTAATAAAACCGCAATGTGTTCCATAAGTTTTTCTTTGGCAAGGAATACTCATAAGTGGTTATGCCAGTTCTTTTCTCTGAAATACGTCCTACATTGCTTAATACTGGTTGGTGGTCCCCAATCCAAATACTAACCTGGGCTGACTCTGCTTAGCTTCTGATATCAGATAGAATCTGGTACCTTCAGAGTATTTATTTAGCATTGCTCAAAATATGAGGTTTCTCCCAGCATCCAATAGCACCTTTCTTAGGGCCTGTTTTGTTGCCTGCTTTTGTTCCTATAGGCCAGTGGTTCTCAACCTGTGGGTCCCCAGATGTTTTGGCCTACAAGTCCCAGAAATCCCAGCCAGTTTACCAACTACTAGGATTTCTGGGAGTCGAAGACCAAAACATCTGGGGACCCACAGGTTGAGAACCACTGCTAAAGGCTGTGATGATATACTTCAAGGTCCAAAGGATCTTACTCTTAATCTTCTACTTTCCAACAGAGAAGATGATTTCAGAATCTTTTCTCATTTTTTCTGGAGTTGTAGGAAAGAACATCTGTATCTAAGAGGATCTGTGTATATTTGCATAGTAGAGGTGAGGTATCTTTCCCTTTGTGTTCCTAGAAGTACCCTAATAAAACTATTTACTGTTGGGCAGGAGTGAGCAAAATGCAGTTCTGACACAGCTCCCAAAAAAGCTGTTTATGTGGCTCTAAACTTCACTAGTCTCCACAGACCACTTTATTTCTGAGATCCAGAGGTCAAATTTGAAATGGATTTTTGGCTGTGTTCTCAAATGTCTCTGTACAACTGGTTGGAAGCCTTTGAGTGCTGCTGTCCTTAGGCTGGAATGTGGTGGTGTATTTTTCTCAAAAGTGTTTGTGATGTCTTAGAATGGTTTTTTTTTTTTTGGTCTTGCCATTTCTATTAAAACCATGATTTATATATTTAAAAACCATGTAGTCCTTGTATCATGTGTCATATTACTTAGGGTGGGACTTAGTTGGTTGAGGTGTTTTGGGACATGTTTGACACATCATGAACTTAGGTGAGGCATGGAGTCTGCTGGTTGGCAATCTCCCTAGAAAAACATTTGGGCGACTGCAGAGCTCTGGTTGAATATTTGATATGGTAAATATTCTCAACAGGGATGCATTGAAGCCTTTTGCCTCTGGCCAAAACTACATGGTGATTTGATCCAGAGCTAAAGTCTTGCCCAGGATATTGTTACCTGGCCAAGAAGGGACAAAGGAGGGACAAAGTTCACTGCTGGGACCTGATATATCCCCCAAAGCTTTTTTCCACATCCCAGACACATTCACCAAGGTGTTTGCCTTTTTCTGAGTAAAACTTGGGTGAATGCTATCTTGGAAGCCTCCAGGCATTGTGATCCACCTTTCATTGCATGATATTAAATGTATACATTTTCAAGATCATGTCGGTACTTGTATTCTGGGGGCTGATACCTGTGATTTTTCGTACCTTCATCCAAAAAAATGTTCTTTCTAGATATTTTCTAGGCACTCCAGTGCAATACTGTGGTATGCTTCTTGAAGCTGCGGATATTGTACATCAGAAAGTCTGAAAACCACTGCTTTAGAAGTTGCGCCTCAACCTTTAAAATGGTAATGAGTGGAAATCCACACAAGTTCCTGGAAACCATTCAATGCTGGTATATGGGGAAAGCCCGGTATAGCCTGATTTGGCTCCAGGATTTGATGCAATAAATTTGATTTATTTAAATAGCTTGCATAATGTGAGTAACAAAGTTGTTTACACTGAAGTTTGCACATCTCTTAGGCGATGCCCATACATACAGGGAAAAAATGGTGTTGGTTTTTCAATGTGAGGCTTAAGTAAGGCTGGTGCATAAATTAAGGGACAGGGCTCCTAGTTGTTTAATAGTTGTGTAAAAGAGGAATTTCTGCTTGCATCACAGGACAGACTTAAAAGATGTTTACTCTTGTACACAAAGAGCAAACTTCTGTAGGTCTGGCTTGTGATGTATGCAGAAATTCCTTCTTATACACAACCTGTCCCTTAATTTATGTACCAACCTTATTTCACTTGGTAACTCTATGCCTATATGACAGAGGATCAGATGCTGAAGTTGGGATTATATGAACAGAATATGGTTGCGAGGATAGCAGAGCTGTAATGCACACACACACATATACACATACACACACACACACACACACACACACACACACATATATATATATATATATATATAGAGAGAGAGAGAGATATGGATAGTTAGATAGATCTTCAATGTTCCCTGTTTTGCAAAAAAAAAAAAAAAGGTGCTGAAACAGATCCATCTCTTTGCTCCAGGCCTCCTAGTATGCTCTGCTGCAACCTCTTGTTTAAGACAATTCCAGTACCAAAATGATGACTTTCCATTATCTTTACCTGTTTGCAAAGATTTGTTGGAACACCCATAATCAAAAGAAGCCTGGACTCCAATATTGTGCAATTCTGAATGTTGTACTGAAATGATCCCAGTCGGAAATGACTTATACTTTGCAACTTGATCACCTCGGAGGGAGAATGAGCATCAACATGACACAACACATCCGAATGCCACTCCAAAGCCGCAAGCAAACTTGCCTTCAACTTCTATGGGGCACATTGATTTGAATTATTGTTCAAATACTTGGAGATGGGTGTGTTAGGCTGAAGAGAAAGAGAGACTGATAAGTAGACAGGAAAAACTTGTTTTGTCTACAGCACGCCAATGGAGTGACACTGATATGTCTGGGCAAAGGTGAGGTGGAAGGGAGCTTCTCTTGACATCCTTGGCTGGATCTGGTGTTTGAAGGAGAAGGTAGAGAAACAGGAGAAAACCCATCTCTCTAGGAATGGAAGGCTATGTCTTGTTAGTATAATGCAGCCTTTCCCAATTTGGTGGCCTGTGGGATGTGTTGGGCTGTCACTCGCATCATCCCCAGTCTACATCATGTGGGCTGTGGATGATAAAAATGGCAGTCCAACACATCCTGTCAGCCACCAAATTGGAATTAGTAGATATAAACCTCCTTTAGACAATGGTGGCCAGCATATTGCCATCCAAATGTTGCTGAACCAAATCTTTCAGGAAGTCTAACCAATACTTGCAGAGTGAAGGTATGCTGGGAGTTGTAGTCCAACAGCATCTGGAGGTCCACATACTGTATTTACTTGAGCCTAATGTGCCATTGAATCTAATGCACACCTACATTTTCAAAACCCTGAAACCAAGTTTTTGCTGGCAAATGTAATGTGCAGTGGCAAAAAATGCACTCTTTGTTATACAGTTGATGCCTGCTTAGAATTTCTCCTTTAAAAATAAAAGTGTTAGAACACCAATGCTTCCAGCAATGGAAAATAATACCTTGGGGTCATCGCATTGGCTCAATGCTATTGAATCCTGGGGGCTGTAGTTTTACAAGGCCTTGAGTTTCTCTGCCAAAGTAAGTAAGCAAGTAAGTAAAAGTTTATTTGTATACCGTCCTCTCTCCCGAAGTGGACTCAGGGCGGTTTCCAATATAAAATCAGCATAAAACATTGTACAATAAAACACTGAAAACACTATAAAACGCTATAAGAATTAAAAACAAAAACAAAACATAACAATTGACTAAAACAATCACATAAACAGAAGGAGTATGCTCACTCAAATAACATATGAATCTGCAAAGAAAAAAGAAAAAAGACCAGTGGGATGGAGGAGAGGATGGCCTGGAGGGACCACTAGAACTAAAACACAATGTTATATTCTAAGATGCTTTGGGGCAGAGGAATATAGTGCAGTGTTTCAAGTCAAAGAGATGGCCTGTGCAACTACTATAGCTATGGGCTCGGTTATCCAAAGGCGCAGCGGAAGAGCCAGGTTTTAAGCAGCTTTTTGAAGGAAGCCAGGCTGGGTGCTTTCCGGATCTCCTCCGGAAGGGAATTCCAGATCCGGGGAGCAACAATAGAAAAGGCCCGCTCCCTCGTCCCCGCCAACCGAGCCTGGGATGGTGGCGGGAGCGAAAGAAGTGCCCTACCGGATGAACGAAGAGGACAAGTGGGTTCACAGAGTGCAGATGTCTCACAAAACTACAAATCCCGGGATTGCACAGCATTGAGCCATGACAATTAAATTAGCGACAACATCCCTTAGAAGCTCCAGGTGTTCCCGAAGCAGCTTCCCCATTTGCTTTGGCTCAACGCTATTTTTTGTGTGTCAGGAGTGAGTTGAGAAACTCACTCCTGTTGGTTTTGGTGTGAGAGAATTGGCCATCTGCAAGGACATTTCCCAGGGGACGCCCAGATGTTTTGATTTTTTACCATCCTTGTGGGAGGCTTCTCTTATGTCTCCACATGGAATTGGAGCTGATACAGGGAGCTCATCCGTGCTCTCCCTGGGTTGGGTTCGACTTGCCAAACTTCAGGTCAACAATCCAACCTTCAAGTCATCAGTCCTGCCAGCACAAGGGTTTAACACACTGCGACATCAGGGCCTCAGCACTAAGATTACTATTTTATGCTAATCTAATGTGCACCCTAATTTTGGTGAGGTAATTTAGCCAAAAAAGGCTTGAGTAAAGAGAGTAATTGCCATCACTTGATGTCTTTGCTTCTGCTACTTTTTTCCCTGGATCTGAAATAGGTTTCTTTGTACCACCTTGGACTCCTAGTCCTTGCTAGAAAATACTAACATTAACAACAAGTGTAAAAATCGATATTTCTTTGTAAACCCATCTTTACAAAAATATATGTTTTTCAAGTTTCATTCCCAGAATTCTGATGATTTACTTGTATAAGACCCTCTGAATTATTTTACTTGATACTCTGAGACATATGGAGTACCTGTATGATTTTCAGTCCTCAAAAATGGGATTGCAATTTTTCATTACTCCCATCCACTTATAGCTGAAATCTGATTTTATGTGGAACAGAGATACCTGTTTCCTGGACTTTGTGCCTTTCCTTCCTGCATTTGTTCTCCCAAACCCTTGCAAGAGGAGCTTAAATAAGGAAGAGTGGATTCATCCCAAAAGCAATATTAAAAACAGCATCCCACGAAAGAATTTCCTGCCATTTGTTACTGACTCATTATACCTCAATGGATGAATGCTTGGGCACTAGACATGCAAACCCATTTGATAATCTTTGAGTTGATCTGCTTTTAGAATGCTCCACTTCATAGATGGCTGCATCTCATCATCATAAAGTCTCTGTTTGTCATAGACGGTTGCTCAACTACAGTTCGGGTGTGCCAGAATTGCCCAACCGATGCAATGGATATGCAGCCTAGTAGGATGGTATTTCTCACTTTTTACTAAACTGAAAGATAAATCAGAGATGGATGAATAATCTGACGTCATTCCAATGTATGACATTCAATTTTCTCCTTCCAGAAAGCGGGGTAGGGAGTCAAAAATTCTTGGGGTCTTAATTCTAGGATATTTGAAGCCACCGAGGGTCTTGTTTGCAAAGTTGTTCCTCTGCATTTCACTTTTCTGCATTTGACTGCTCACAGATTTGATGATGAAAATGATTTAGTTTATTTATATCCCCACAAACCAAGGTGGCTAACAATCACACACTTTGATCAATTTAAAACAAAGTGAATGCAAAAATTAAAGGCAATTAAATAGTACTGTGCCTGGTTAAAAATACAATTAAAACATAATAAATAACATGCATTTTAAAACTGATTAGTATGGGATCTTTAGGGATTTCTAGTTCTTCCAGAAAATCTCTGTAGTCAACAGCCAGCATTTTTCTTTCTTCTGTTTTATTTGGAATTTTAAAAGGGGGGGGGGAGCACAAATAAAGGAAACTACAATGCCTACATATGCACAAACACACTTGAACAACATCTCTTAACATTTACGTACATAACTACACAATTTTTCTCACTAACCTACATCTCTAACTAAACATAAATCTAAAATGCAAATATATATATACCGTATATATATAAATTAGAATTACAAGCTGGGTAGATGCAGGGAATGCCGTGAATGGAGTGTATTTCAATAAGGGTTTCGACAAGGTCCCCCATGACCGTCAAATGTTGGCTAGGCAAAACTATGGTTAGGTAGATCTGTAATTGACTAAGTGAACAAACCCAGAGGGTGCTCACCAATGTGTCTTCTTCATCCTGGAAAGAAGCCATAAGACGGTTTTGTTTTGGGTCCAGTCTGTTCAACATCTTTATTAAATGACTTAGATGAAGGATTAGAAGGCATGATCATCAAGTTTGCAGATGGGACCAAATTGGGAGGGATAGCTAATACTCCAGAAGACAGGAGCAGAAGGGTTAGAAGGCATGATCACCTGTTCCTCTTCATTTAATAACTTTTGCCATTTTGACTGTGCTTGGATGTTGTGTGGCTGCAAGTATCCTGGGATGTATCTACACTGTAGAATTAATGCAGTTTGACACTACGCTAACTGCCATGGCCTAATTCTATGGAATCATGAGGCACCTGAAATCTTGTGCAGAGATGGCTAAAGATCTTGTGAAATAACAACTTGCATCATTCCTTAGCACTGGACCATCAAACCTCTTCTCCACTTCCTGCGACACTGAATCACCTCTTAAAGAAACCAGGTTTATGCCTAGAGGGGTCAAGAGGGAGGAATGAAACCCTTGCAAAATTGCAAAACCAGAGAGGATGGGCAACAAGCTTATTCATGAGAGAGAGAGCAGTGGAGCATGTGGCATGTAATTTATTGACAGGGGACTTCCCTTTCTAAAATGAGTGCCATGACTAATGGCTTAGAAAAATACGTATTAAAATCAAAAACACCTTTCTTCCTTGTCTGAAAGTAAGCACGCCTTTCCTTCTAGTCCTGCTAAAGTGCTTTTGAGAATATTCTTCTGCAAAATGTTTCCAGGCTGTCCCTCTTTATGGAAGCTTTTCCTTGTTTGATGTTTTGGGGAAGGGAAGAATAGAATGGAAAGGATTGGACTGTGACTCCACATATTCCTTGCTATTTGCTACCCTCCAGGTGATGTTGGATTCCAACTCCCAACATCCCCCATACCACATTGCATTGGGCTTGATGTGAGTTCATTTGGAAGGCCACTGATAGTTCATGCATTTTGAAATATATGAAAGATACATTTCATCCATATTTAATTTTAGAATTCATGATGCTTTGAATTTTGAAGAGTTCTTTTAAAATGTGAGCGAAAGTTTTACTATATGCTCCCTACATTTCTAAGAAGTGCCTTTTGATTTATGGAGACCTTATAACTTTTCAGAGGCAAGAAATACAGATGGGTTTGCCAGTTCCTTCTTCTGAAATATAGCCCACAGCACCTGGTTTTCATTGGGTGGTCTTCCATCCAAGTATCAGCTAGTGTGACTCTGCTAAGGTCAGATGGAATCTGACATTTTTAGGATATTTAAGGTAAAAGTAAAAGTTTCCCCCTGACATTAAATGGTACTCATCTCCATTTCTAAACCGAAAGGCCAGCGTTGTCCGTAGACACCTCCTAGTAGAAGCAATACTTATTGATCTATTCACATATGCATGTTTTCAAACTGCTATGTTGACAGAAGCTGGGGCTAACAGCGACAGCTCAACTGTAGCGGAAGCCAGATTTCCCCTCTTCCCGGCTTCTCGTGTGTCTGTGCGGACGCAGTGGAAGTAGGAGACAGACAACTGGAGGTTTTTCCAAAGAAAGCAGTTTACTATAGTTCCTGCAGCTGCAGAGGTTCATCCCACGCACAACTAGATGCTGAAAAGGGAGAACCCCGCAGACAGGGTCGAGTGTCTATTTATACAAGGCAGTGGGTTCAGTTTACGACCGCCCACATATCAAACCATTGGTGCATATTTGTGGTGCAGTATTACATTTCTTCATTACTTTCGTTTCTCTCAAAACACATGATTTCAGGGAAACCATGTGATAACCCATCGGCTGTGTTCCTGGCCTGCTCGTACCTCCTTATATGGCCATTTCCTCCTACCCCTTCATTCCTGCCTTATTCCCCCATTTTTTTTTTTTTGCGAAGCGTGTATACAAAAGCTGAAGCAAACTAAATGAGCAGACTTATGGGTTCCTCCAATCCCTTCTAGCTTGCAGCCAAGCTATCTTTTCAGTGGAAAATGAGCGCAGAATAGCATTTGTACATAGTTTCATCACCAGAGGTAAACAACACATGAGGATTAAAAATATTAATCAGGTTTTAGAAAGGACATAGTCCACAGTAGAATTCTGATCTAGCCCAGTCATTTGGCTTCTTCCGATGATGGATTTGTTGCTATGGCCAGAGGTGGCCATTCACATGCATGTCCAACTTTCAGGTCTTTTCAGTCTTTGGCATAAAGTCAAACTGGGGGTGTGTTTCCTCTTCCTTGATCAAAGGAATAATGTTCAGTTAATTTGAAGAAAGTCTCTTTGTCCAATCAAGTCTCTAGTCTCTAAGAATTGTCTCTGTGTAAAGAAAAGTCTGTAAAGAAAATCTCCATCTCTCACAGGGCTTTAGCTGTCATACCCAGTATGTGTGGCGTGGGGTAGACTTAAACTCCTACGGGTTTTGGATTCCAAAACAGGCCTTCCAGTAATAATGCCTTATGGATCTCCATTTTGGAAAACAGGCCTCTCAGTAACAATGCCTTATGGATCTCCAATTTTGGAACAGGAGTCCAAAAAGCTGAAAAAGAAAGCAGGAAGACAGTGAGAGAGAATGGGGGAGGGGGAACGGATTACCCATCTGTCGATCATCCTGTTCGGCATCACTTTTGTCTCAGCCAATCTTGTTGAAATCCCTTGTCTCTCCACGGGTGGGGCAGGTAGGCCACTATTCAGCTCCCAAACGACCCCTCCATGGCCTCTTGAGAAATGATTCCTCCATGGGCCTTCTTTCGCGATCTGCAGTAATCCTTTTTACTCTGGTCCTGCTGCAATGGTTAACTTATTTTATTCTTTGTCACATTGTCTCCGTGCTATATCCTCCTTTTGGCTTAAAAAGCAAGGTTGTTAGATGGCATATGAAAAAGTCCCTCATTGTCTCTCAAATCCGTCAAAAATCCGAATTATTTGCAATGTCCCATTACAAAAGGTCCTATCCAGGAGAGTTGGGTCAAAATAGAAAATTGTATGTTGTTGAGTTGGTCAGCCCTTACAGCCTCCAGCCTGATGCCACACTCCATCACAGCCTTAGCACTCAGCAACACCTATAGGCCCTCCCAGGCCTCTCAATAAACATGTCTCATAGACTTCTGGGTTTATCCCATACAGGAGTTCAGGACCTGTAGCAAAAAACAATGAGAGGGAAAAGAAGGGGAGGGAAATACTCATCCTTCCAGGCTGTATGGCTCTTGAAGCACTCTCTCTAGTCGTTTCGCTCACATCCAAGGCAGGCCTCCTCAGAGGTTGTGCCTTTGACAACACACTCATCTGTCTTGAAATCCAACAAAATCTTTCTTCTCCGCATCTTTTTCTTTTCCTTTCCGCAAACGATTTAACAATCGTGTATCCACTTGCTGCAATGCAATCTTCCACTCCAGTCCTGCTGCAGTGTTAAACTTACTCAATTCCCCTTTTACACCGACTCGTTGAACAGCTCAAAATTTGTTAGTAACACACGTTGAAAAGCCTCCTGCCGCTTCTCAAATCTGGCAAAATCCAGGCTGGGGGCGATGGAAAAAATGCCCCTATTTGCATGATCTAATGTCCCGTTTACAAAAGTCCTAGTCCTTCCTTTCCGTAACCTTTAGAAAGAGTTGGGCCAAAATCACAAAGTTCAGAATCCAAATCTCACAAAATTATTATGAAGCAACATGAGATGCAGCCAATTATATCATGTCTTTGGTTCTCAAAAGGATAACTTTTTATCACTTGGGCACTAGCTCCCTTTTTGAATAAAATGTCAATCAAAAATTTAAAAATCAATGTCAGTTCTTAATCCTTCTGTGTCAGGAATATGGGATCAATTTTTTTTTCCAAAAATAAATATATATTTATTTATTTTTTTGCACTGCCAACTTGTGACAGTTTTCCATACAAAGTCTCCACAACCAATAACTCCTCTCCTTGTCCTCTCCTTTCCAAAACATTCATTCACATTCCTTCTCCTTCTTCTTGACTCACCAAGATCACCTGTATTCCAAAGTGCTGCAAAAAAAAGAACCTCCAACATTTCCCTATAACCTGTAAGGGGTTTAAAGTCTGTAGAACAGGAAAAAGGGGGAGTAGCCCACAGAGGCTTGAGTTTTCAAAAGTACACTTGTTCAGGCTCATTTTTTTTTCCCTTGAGATTCAATTTCTGGGCAGATGTCCAGCTCTTATCTGTTGTATCACCATGTTCTCTAAAAACACTGAAGCATTGTTCTTTCAAAACAAGGATTTTTTTTTTCAAGCCTAAGACCATTTTTTTTTCCAAAAAAAAAAATATCTACAGCTTCCGAATTGCTTCTGAACAAATCTACTAACATTGTTTATAACTCTTTATGCATTTTGAATTCAACACATACATCTCATTCACACAAGGTCCACAGGAATTCTGATTAGTGGTTAGTTGTTTAGATAAAATCACACACTCTCTCTCAGCTCATGAAACATTCTCACCTAGTTGTCCCAAAACAAGTTCAAAGCAAGGATTTAAGTTCCAGGTGAAAGACAGAACCCCAATAATATATATTATATATATATATATATATATATATACACATTTACATCATCATTTTCTTTCTTTTTTTTTTCATATTAGATTCACATTACATTTTTTAAAACTTCACTAGTTCACAGTGGCTTTCATTGACCTTGGCTGTCCACTGGAATTCCATTTATCTTTCTCTGGGCATTTCGCCTGAGTTTAACCAGAATGACAGGGCGTTTTTACCTTGGACTGTCTGCCAAGATTTTCCCACTATCTTTTTTGGCATGAGGCCCAGGTGCAAAAGAAAACTTTTTAAGAAAACAGCTTTTGTTTCTCAGAAATAACAAGGAAAACTTTCTGAGCTTCAACACCACTTTAACAGCCTCAACACCACCCTCCCTTTTTCTCGCCTCTCTGCAGCTTGTCAGCAAAAGCAAACTAACACAGACCCTCTTCGAATCAGATTTTTTCAACCGTAATAAAACATTTCTAGATATTTGTGCTCAACATTTTTTGTGTAAATCTATAGACTCATTTTTCATTTTCACTTCAATATTACCACGAAACATGCAGAACTTGAAACTCATTATTCCCCACACATAACAAAGAAATCAAACAGTTTTTTTTTTCCCCCCGGGAGTTGCGACTCCTCATGAGCCCTGCACGACTTGGTCTTGGGGCACCCTCACAAGTCTTGTTCTCTGGGGAATTCCTTCTACGGCTCTACTTGCAACTGAGCCGAAATTGTCTAACATACACTGTAATGGGGTGGTGGATTTGAACCCACTGCCTCCCATCCTGCCTAATAGAGGGGACTGCCTTGGACTGGGCACCTGGACACTCAACGGTGTGTGTCAGGAATCACAAGACAGAACCCCTTTATATCTCCCTGGGAACCTTTGTGTCCCTCCCGGCGCTGTTCCCTTAGTGTCTCATTTAACCACTATACTTGCCAGATTGCTGTAGACGTCGGACCAACCTTCGCCCCTGGGCTTTTTCCCTGGATCCTTTTCCTCCTAGCTGGTTTCTTTGGAACCTCGCTGTCGTTGCGGCTCCCACCGTCGGCCGGCGTTGGCATCAGAGGCAAGTACCGCAGCCGGTCTTACAATATTCAGGGGCCCCTTCTCGTCTCACGGTAGTTGCCTCTGGCCCCCACCGCTGAGTTGGGACCGTCCCGCCAACGGGATCCGTCTCCGATCTCCTGGCCCGTCTTATTGTGGAATCACGTCGGGGTCACCAGAAAATGTAGCGGAAGCCAGATTTCCCCTCTTCCCGGCTTCTCGTGTGTCTGTGCGGACGCAGTGGAAGTAGGAGACAGACAACTGGAGGTTTTTCCAAAGAAAGCAGTTTACTATAGTTCCTGCAGCTGCAGAGGTTCATCCCACGCACAACTAGATGCTGAAAAGGGAGAACCCCGCAGACAGGGTCGAGTGTCTATTTATACAAGGCAGTGGGTTCAGTTTACGACCGCCCACATATCAAACCATTGGTGCATATTTGTGGTGCAGTATTACATTTCTTCATTACTTTCGTTTCTCTCAAAACACATGATTTCAGGGAAACCATGTGATAACCCATCGGCTGTGTTCCTGGCCTGCTCGTACCTCCTTATATGGCCATTTCCTCCTACCCCTTCATTCCTGCCTTACAACCTGCTCTGAGAATTTGAACTGCCAACCTTTTGATCAGCAATTTCAGCAGCTCAGTGCTTTAACCCACTGTGCCATAATCCTGCTTGATTTCTGGAAGTTGTGGTCCAAAAAAATAACCTTTCCAAGCTCTAACCAAAGCGTCTCGGTCTGTTCCTAGTTAGGCAAAATTCAGAGCTGTCTCCCTAATTTCAGTTCAGGTTGCAACTGTTTTTTTTGGCTTGCCTCTTCCCCTCACTTCCAGAGGAGAGACCTTTCCACTGGTGAAGAAACACTGAAGAAACACCAGTGAACCTTTTGACCAAATTTGCTTCTGTTAGACCCTCACAACAAAGACTCTGTCTTTTAATGCATTTCATCCAATCCTTTCCAATGGCTCATCAAGATCTAAGGGTTCTGGCTGTTGGCATCTGTTGCTGATTGTACTCTGGCTTCTTTACCAGAAATGGAAACTATTTCTTTTTTGCCACCTCCTCCTTTCTACATCTTATAAAGCTCCTCCATTCAATGATATGGCTGCCCTTGTGTTTGATCTTGAATTGCATTGTGGGGGGGAAGCAATACGGATTAAATGTGGATCACACAACTTTTAAGATATTCTAACCCAGACATGGGCAAACTTCAGCTCTCCAGGTGTTTTGGACATCAACTCCCACAATGGAAAACAACTGGAGGGCCAAAGTTTGCCCATGCTTACTCTAATTCAATGTGGGAAAAATTATAGGTGCTCTGCCTAACCTTTTTGTGGCTTCTGGATACCCCAGAATTGCCCACATCTGGTTTAGAAATGCTTGGGCAGCTGGATGCGTCAGGTCCTGCTTTCCTGAGTGAGTCATCTGGAGTAGACCAAAGAGTGGAAAGGTGGGGCTTCAAAAGGTAATGAGAAAGATTTCGGAGAGGCATTGAATAAGAGGCAAAGATGGGTCATGCACTGCTGTTGCATACCCTTTTAAAAGCAGCTGTTATTTGAAGAATTCATCAGAAGCTGTGTTGAGACTTGTAGCGTCTGGGCAGGGCCCGTTTTGAAGAAGACGGAGAAGAGAATATTGGATTGAGAAATGCATAGAAAATACTGTGAAGAAACCTAGCCGAGCAGGAAACAATGGGCAAGTGAAGAGTCCTATAGCAGAAGAGTATTTAATCCAAGGGGTGTATGTATTTCACGAGGTAACTTGGAAAAGGATATAAGAAATTTGAAAGAAGAGAAAGGAGGAGGGCATCTGGAGTTAAAATACTTCAAGAGAACATTTGTCCTTTTTTTCTGGAGAGAGGAACGTGGACAAAATAAAAAGTGAGGATAATATTTGGGAAAACCAGATTGTGAAGAAGTGTTTTGGATACACAGAGGAAACAACTGCAAATTAGGAAGGGGAGGAGAGGAATACCGCCAGGGTTGGTGAGAAGTTTTGAAGTTATTTGCAATCTGCCCGGTGGCACTGTGCACTGTCATGGCGGTCCCAACCGGAGTGGAGGATTTTGCAGAAGACCTGCGTTGTTCGATCTGCCTGGAGCTCTTTCTGGATCCTGTCATGCTGGAATGTGGGCACAATTACTGCCAAGCTTGCATTACCCGCTACTGGGCAGAGATACCCGTCAACGGTGGAGCGGACGTGCCACATCCCACTTGCCCGGAGTGCCGGCGTGAGATCCCAGAGGGAAAATTCACAGCCAACCGGGTGCTGGGGCAGCTGGCAAGGAAGGCCATGGAGTCTCTCTCCGCTCATGCTAGTGATGAGGATGCCGAAACGGAGCAGAATGACGATGAGGAGTTGCAGGGGGACAGACTCTTTTGCACCGACGACGGCTGTCTTGTGAGGTCGTTGCAACTGGAGCATTGGGGACATCCATGTCTTCCTTTAGATGAGGCTGTGGAGCACTATAAGGTCAGTAGGAGTCACTGTGAAGGTCTGGATTAGGTGGGCAACACAAGGCACAAGTATACCACCTGCTTAGTTTTGCCCATACAATTTGGAGTCACCCCGTGAAATTGATGGCAAATTGTTTCAGATATAGATGAAAGGAATGCTGAAGGCAACATTTAACAAATGTATGGAATTACTAGCTCTGTAGTATGAAGGTCACATGCTTTAGAGGCCTTTTGAAAGTGGGATTAAAAAACTTACACGAGGAAAAGCATATTCAGGGCTACTAAAGGCATCATAGATAATATTCGACTGTGGAGCCACCCTATGAAATTGATAGAAAATGGATTCAGGTGTATGTGAAAGGAATGTTGAAAGCAACTTCAGTATGTGGAATTCATTGCTGTGTAATGTGAAGGCCATATGTTTTTGGAGGCTTTAAAAAGTAGTATATGGTGGCTTCACAAAGAACAAATATACCTAAATTCTCAGCCCAAGCAGTGGCAGTTGGGAAGGCTTGTGCTAGGTCATACAATGACTTTATCCCATACTTTAAAGGACTTATCTATGATGCTAAAGGTCTACATCTTGGACTAGTTCCTCTAAAATTGGAAAATAAAAAGCCCAAGAGTGCTCTCTGAACCCTCTGACATGGAAGTTGCTAGATACCAGTAAACTTGAGATGTTCCTCAAAGGAAGGATAAGACGAAGTCCTCTCCCCTATCGAAGTCCAGAAGATGATTGGATTAGTTGTTGACTTGAAGCCCTTGAATGCCAGCAGTGGGATATAATATCCTCCATGAAATTAGCGACAGTAGACTAGTGAAAAAGACTCACGACAGATAGTGTGTGATATACACTGCTCTGTCTTCAACACAAAATAATTTCTAGGAAGTCTGGAGGAACCACCAGGGAGCTGACATAGGAAGGTGTCTCATTCTGTTAAATTGTAGTTTTGGTCCTGGCCAACCATGATGGAGATATCACCATAGTCAGACTCAGAATGAGTCGTGAAAATGCAGAAAGTCATCATGCAAAAACAGAAAGCCAGATTGTTATGGTTTCCAGGTTTTAGCATCCTCAAAGTATTATTTAGTCATTATAGGAAACCAGATATTGGACAAAGTGGGACCTTGGTGTGGCTGACTACTCTAATGGGAGAAACTCTTTGGTCAGCACCGATTGTATTACTACAATACACCACCAGAGGGCGACATGTCACTTTGGAATTCCCTTTTTTAGTCTCTAAGATGTTGCAAGATCCCTTGGTATACTATAGGCGTTATCTTCTGTGTCAATGCAACTGGGGATCCTGTTCCTCTGAAAGCCCAAAATAACTTTTGTATGCCACTCTTGATTTTGCATTTTTTTTCCAGTTCTGGCTGATGTCCCCCATGTTAGTGAATCTGATCTGGGTTTTAGTCTAAATTTTAGTTTGAACTTCCATTTGGTGATTGCAAACATTTCCGTGGCGCAAATCTTTTAAGAACTTAAATGCAACGGCTTTCAGTGATGTGATGTGCTATGTTATGCTTGGCATTGTCTTTTAATGAAGATTGATGCTTTTTATTGTTTAACTATTTAACTTTATAAATTGTTTAGTTGCCTTAAAGTAATGTTTATATTACGACTTTTTTCAAAGTTTTTTTGTATAGCATTCAAATATGTTGCTTGGTACTATGGTCCCCTTATTTGAAGAAAAGTAGATCAATAATACTAATAATAATAATGCAGATAGAGCAACCCTTTCCCTTGAATTCCAAAATCTGAAATACTCCAAGCTCTGAAAATATGTAGAGCAGGCATGGGCAAACTTTGGCCTTCCAGGTGTTTTGGATTGCAACTCCCACAATTCCTAACAGCCTACCGGGTGGATGTAGAGGGTGGATGAGATAAAGTCCCTCTTGCTTTCTGGTGGTTCAACTGCACAAATGTTATTTCATGCATGATTTAAAATAATTTATAAAATTCAAGCTATGTGTATAAGTGTATATGAACCATAAATGAATGTTTAAACTTCAGTATCATTTCTGTGGGTGCATCTGCACTGTAGAATTATTACAATTTGAGAGCATTTTAACTGTCGTGGCTCAATGCAATGGAATCCTGCAAGTTGTAATTTGGGGAAGTACCAGCATTTGCGCAGAGAAAGCTGAAGGGCTTGTAAAATTCCAATTTCCAGAATTCCATAGCATTGAGCCATGGCACTTCAAGTGGACACTGGATGCCCTGCAAATAAATATATGTTAGTTTTGGCTTTTAAAAAATGTCTCTTCTTCTGTCTAGGAGATCTTAACAGCTGCTCAAGCATCACTGGAAACAAGAGCCCAAGCAGCAAGACTACTGCAAGAGCAGAGTGCCCAGAAAATTCCAGAAATTACAGTAAGTTTTTTTTCTAGTTTTATGGAAAATGTAATAGTCCCCTGTATTGTGTGAGGGAATTCATTCTTGGACATTTTGTATAATTTTTGCATATACCATTTGGTCCTCATGCACAATGCTATGGTCTGCTTCAGCGAGACCAAGCGCTGCCTAGAGAAGTATGCATTCATACAGTCGTCTTCTCTGTCATTTTCCCCTTTTTAGGCTCAGCGGCTCCGTTTGGAGCAGCACCTCTCGGCCCAGTTCATTGAGCTTCACCAGTGGCTCCAGGAGAAGGAGGCGGCCATGAAGAGGACACTCCGGCACGAGGAGGAACTCCTGGTGAGCGAACTGGAGAGGAACCAGCGCAATGGGCAAGAGCAAATGCACATGGCAGAGGAACACATGGCTAAGATCCAAACTCGGCTTGAGGAACACCAAGACCCTGAAACTTTCCTGAAGGTGAGAGCATATCTCAGCAAAATTGTTTCTCCATATGTTTTGGACTGTCTCATCAGCTGGCACAGTTAGTTCTCAGGAATCCTGAAATTTGGACTCCAAGGCTATATCTATACTGTAGAATTAACTGTCTTGGCTCAGTGCTATTGAATCATGGAAGTTGTAGTTCTATGTCAAAAGATGCTAGTGTCTCATCTAACTACAACTCACAAGAATCCATAGCATTGAGCATGGAAGTTAAAATGATATAAAACTGCATTAATCCTATGCACTGTGAAACATCTGGAGGCCACCAGGCTGGCACAAGGTGGGGCTGAATATCGAAATTTGTTGAAGTTCTCTATCCATCAAGCCATTACATTTTCTCTGTGTTACTCCAAACTTTCTTCACTTTAGCCATATAATTTATGGTGAGGACAACAATGGGTTAGGAATAAAAAATATGGAGAATCAGAAATGTTTGTTGAGCTGGCAGTGTCCTTACAACAGCTGCCCCTTGACTAATTCCTGCTATCTTTTTCCACAGGACATCAAGGTCTTCACAGAGAAGTAAGTAGAGCTGAGCTTTCCAAACATTTCATGTTGGTGACACACCGTTTATATAGACGCACAATTTCATGATGCAATAATTCAGTTTTACTAGCAAATCGAAGATTAAACCAACCCCTTATAAAAGATATGGATACATGCATAAATTGAAATTATGAAATGAATGAGGACACAACATATCCCATGAAAACTTTTCATTTATATATTTTAAAATATATGATTTATAAAATAATGTACATCTCCAAGATGTTTGTCGTTTCTCGTTATGTTCATATGACACATTTAAACACTGAAGCCAACACACCAGTGTGTCATGACACACTCTTTGGAAAATTCTCAAATTTTGAACCTGTTTGTTTATCCCCTCTTCCCTATTTTGTGTTTACTTGGGCTACTTTCTGGGAAATATCTAGAGTGGAGACTACTTTCCATTTTTTGGTTCAAGAGCCATTTCATGAGCTCAATAAGCTTTATGGAGATTTGGAAAACTTGAAACTCTCTGAACCTATGAACTAAGATGGGGCATGGAAGTTGGACCTCTGAATCCAATGATGCCTAGGGTGAGGCATGAGGAACCATCCTCAATCTATATCTCAACATCCACACAGATTCCCCCCTTTTCTTCTAATATTGAACCATATATAACCATGTCAATCAGCAAGGTGAAAAGTGTTATTATGTACATTATCAAATGTACATGTCCCCAGCTGTCCCCATCTTGTAGCTTCATCAGTCTCATACAGAGTTGAGATCATCCCTATAAAATCTGCTTATAATGAAGATTCAATGATTTATTTATCTTCACAGGTATTGTCTCAGTGAAGAAAAGTGGTCTACCTTGCCCACAGTTTCTCGTGGTTTCAACTTGGGCCAGTTCAAGGGCCCAATTCAGTACATGGTGTGGAAAGAAATGTTGCCAGCCCTGAGGCCTTGTAAGTATTGGAGGAATGGTCAAAATTATAGTTCAGCTCCCGTATCCACAGGGGATAGATTTCCAGACTTTGTGTGGATATGCAAAACTTGCTGAAACGAGGGGAGTTCTGGCCCAATAATAGTATCAAGTTGCACTGGGGAAAGGGGAGGGAGGCTAGACAACAACTAGATGAGGCCCTCCAGATGTTTGGGAATCCCAGAGGCTTGTTAAATGGTCAAGCTGGATTCTGGGAGGTGAAGTCCAAAATACCCGGAAGGCTACAGGTTGCGCAGACTTGATTTAGAGATATGAGGAGGAGCCACAATTTCCCAGAGTGGATAAATGAAATTACCGAAATTGGTCCTGTGGATATGGGGGCCATGCTGTAACTGGCATTGTTAGCAGAGGAGTGGACACAAGTAATGGCTGGAATTCAGCATGGGATTTACATCTTCGCAAAGTATGCATGCAGGACTAAGTATTCCAAAGTTTGAAGTTTAACAGAGCTTTATTAAAGTTTAGGGTCCAGTACCTTGTAGTTGAAGTTCAGACTGAAATTCAGACCAAAGTCACAACCAGTTGACATTTGAGCCATTTGCCTTTGGAGATGGGGATAAATGATATTTTAAAAAAAGTATTGGATTTGGGTTGCCAATTTAGTACACACATGCTCTTTATTTCCTTTGAGTTGGGGTTAGAGAGGATGCTTAAAAAGTTGGCAACTATTTGGTGACCGTGTTTTGCTCTTTTCTCAACAGCTCCTTGCTTTATAACCTTGGATCCTGCCACCAACCACCCCAACCTTGTGCTTTCTAAGGATCTTGACACAGTACGCCTGGAGGACAACCCTGAGGAGGAAGTCCCTGATGGGCCAGAGAGGTTCAGCAAGTCTGTTTGCGTTCTGGGTGCCCAGGGGTTCACTTCAGGGCGGCATTACTGGGAAGTCAAAGTGGGAGATAAAACCAGCTGGGACATTGGTGTGGCCAAGGAGTCGGTCAACAGGAAGGAAGCCAAAGTAACGGTCAAGCCCAGCAATGGATTTTGGGCCATTTGGTTGAGGAACGGCAATGAGTACAAGGCCTTAGACTCTCCATCCAAACAGCTGTATCCAAAGGTCAAGCCCCAGAAAGTGGGGGTCTACCTGGATTACGAAGGGGGACAGGTCTCCTTCTATGATGCTGACACCATGGATCACATCTTCACCTTCTTGGACATTTTCACTGAATGCCTTTACCCAATGTTCAGCCCAGGTGTCAACAAAAATGGACTCAATGGTGAACCCATGTGTCTCCTGACTCCTCTGGTGTAACAGGAACTAACAGGAACCAAGCATAACCCAGATTTGACTTTATTTCAGTTGGGAACCATTGAGAAGGGGCTTAATTCATGGCACATTTGTGGAGTAATGTGGCTGTAGAAGTCCCTTTCTAAAAAGACCCGACTGGCTCCCTCCTTGATGTCATTAGATCAGCAGCTGGAAACATCTTTATTGTATAGGCTTTTGAGAACTAATTCTTTATAAGGATAGGACTTGTGTAAATACACACGATTACATTTGCCATACCATTTTTATAAGTTATACATTGTTTTTCATCTTCAGATCATTTAATTATATTTTAACAATATGTTTTTAATTTTTTTACCCAGTTTTTTTTATCTGTAGTGGTTTCCATTTTTCTATAAGCTTCCTTGTGTTATACGCAAAATATATATAGATAAAGGGGGTAAAGACAGAACAAGAAGGGGGAAAGAAGGTCAAAGCGAACAATCTGATGGCAACTGGATGGGAGGCCATTTTGGAAGAAAAATAAGGAATAGACATGCAATAACAATGTTAGAGATACCTCTCCTTCAGAAGAGGAAGGGGAGCAGGAACATGTTCATGAATCTGATGTTGAGTTGGAACCTGAGGAGGAGATTTTGCATGTACCCACATTTCAGGAGAGGTGAAAGGAAACAGAGCAGAGACGTTGTTCAGCTAGAATAGCTGCCAGAAATGCAGCTGAGTGATTGGGAACTGCCCTAGCAGCTGCGAGGGGACTCAGGGCTATAAAGCAGAAGCAGGTGCAGCCAGCTTTTGCTGGTAACAAACTGACTCTTCGCTCTCCTTGTGCCTGCTTTGAGTCTGCATCTGGGAAACTGCTCCTAAAGATTTATTGCTGTTTCTTTGTCTAAAGTAAGACTGCTATTTGATTTGAGAATTTATCAGAGACTAAGAACTGTGTTTGCCCTAAGACTTCCTTGCTTTCGTTTGCATTATTTCACTGAGTGTGCTGTTCTTTATGTTTTGCTGAAGTACAGCAGTGTTCATTTACTTACCACAGTGTTTTAAGGCTGTTCTTGAAAGACAAAACAGGACAAACAATTCGTGTTTTCAAGGCAGAAACAACTGCAGTTTTGCAAGACTGAGTTATGAGGTGACACTGCCTTGCAATGAGGTCTTGAGAATGTCATCAGCTCTTTTCCTATCTGGTCTTTGTGATACTTGAATATGTCAATAAACTTATTTGGCCCTCAACAATTTGCTGGAACCTCTCTCTAAATACAGACTATCTACCTACTCCCTTCTATTTACTTTATCTCCAAGTACTGATAATACATTAACAGCTGCACTTCCAAATGTATATAAGCACAACACATAGGCAGACAATTTTAAAGCTGCATTTTGAAGAACATATGTCCCAATCTATACCCTTGGACAGTACCAGTTAATCCTCTACTATCCCATTTTACATATGCTTTTAAATTTTTCCAATGCCTTCAGCCGGCAGGAGAGGATAGAAGAGGGCAGAATCTTGTCCTTCCTGATAGGTTCAAACAAAAAGAAAAGTTTGCAGCCTACTCTACCTTGAATGTCCTTCCTTATTAATAACATGCTTGGCTAATACAAAACGTGGTATATTATGCTTTCAGAACCAGCATAGTGTAGTGGTTTGCAAGTGGACTCATTAAGGCTAGAATCCATATTCTCCTTCATGGAAGCACACTGTTTCACATCGATTGTGTATTCCTTCATGGCAGAATGGGCTTGGACTCGATGGCCTTTGCAATCTCTTCCAACTCTACGATTCATAGTCACGAACTCTTAGTATCAGAGGAAGACAGTGGCCAACCAACTTTGCCAAGAAAACTCTGTGATAGAATTACCGTAAACTGGACTTGACCTGAATGCATGAAATGACAACTCCTGTGTTTTCTTACTAACCAGCAATAAATCAATGATGTTCATATTTTGGAAAACATCTAGGCAAGCTAGAAACAAGATCTTTCTCGAAGCTGTGCCCTTCGAGATGGGAAATCGGGAGGGAGTTGATTTACTGCTGAAACCTCTTGGGCAATGAGATGATGGTAGAAATATACTCATTGACTCAATCTTGTTGAAGTCTTTCTTTAGATGAGTGATAGGGTGGCGGAGGTAAGTGCATGATTTCTTTTAATGCAAACAGTGAGATGTGGCTTACATTTCAAAGAAAATCAGTCCACCTTGAAGAAAAGGCAAGCCTTTTGTCTTTCAAAATGGTTTCTTGAGCAGATCATGGATGTTGCTACTGCAAGTCAGTTTAGATATTGCTAGTTTGCTAGACATGAATATATCTATTCTTTCAAAAACAAAATTTTAAAATATGATGTATTCAGAGTAATTATAGCTTTGGAAGCTGAGAGCTAGGAGGTGATGGTTGATATGAAATTCTGTAGAGATTGGAATATAGTACAAGTTGAGCATCCCTTATTTGAAATGCTTGGGACCAGAAATGCTCTGTATTTCAGGGTTTTAAAAAAGATTTTGAAATACTTATATATACATTGAAATATCTTGGAGATGGGACCCTAGTCTAAATGTGAAATTCATTGATGTTTCATTTATATTTTATTCATGTAGACTGAAGGTAATATTATACACAATATTTTAATTTTGAGTTTCAAACAAAGTTTGTGTAGACATTGACAACCATCAGAAAGCAAAGGTGTCATCTTAGCCATCCATGTGGATAATTTTGAAGTATTTTGAATTTTGAATGAGAGATACTCTCTCTGTCTCTCTCTCTCTCTCTACACACACACTCACTCACACACACACACACACACACACACTAACACTATGCATGCATCTGAAGGTCTCTTTTCTTTCTAATACAGTTCTGAGATAGAAATCTAGAGCTTTGTGGTTTGAGCACTGGATTATGACCCTGTAAAACAGGACTTGAATCTCAGCTTGACCATGGAAACCCATTGGGTGACACTCTGAACCTCAGCCTCAGAGAAGACAAGGGCAAATCTTGCCAAGAAAATCCTGTGATAGGTGAGTTTTTAAATCATAAGTCAGAAATTATTTAAAGACAGCCAACAGCAATAGATCGATAGGCAGGCACACAATACAGATAAAGTATTTTGCTTCCCAAGGTCAAAGGAAATTACCAGTTTCTATTGCTTGAGTGTGTAGACATTTTAATTACTTTGTTTTGAAGATCTCAAATATCTACGTTGTAGCTTTTAATGAGATTTTAGTGGGTCTGTTCTTTGAACATGTTATATATATCTTAATATATTTAGTTGAAACTAACAGTGAGCAGTTGCAATCAATATCTTAAAACTCGATGGCTGAGATCCTACATCCAAGTCTTTAATAAGTTTATGAATCCATAGCTATGTAGAGAGAATTAAGATTTGGTAGAGTAGGGAAGGGGAGGGAAATGTGCATCATTTCTGACTAATGATTCTTCAATGTTTTCAATTGATTACAGATGACATGGGTCATGCCTAATCACTCTTCTCTCGTGAGCGAGTTCATCTTTGTTGGGTTTTCCGAATTGCCACAGATGCGGACCCTCCTCTTTGTGCTGGTTCTCTTCATGTACACTGCCTCACTTGCTGGAAATGCCATCATCACCACAGTGATCAAATTAAATGCCACCCTCCATACACCCATGTACTACTTCTTGATCAACTTATCCCTGTTAGAAATATGCTACACCACTGCCATTGTTCCCAAGATGCTGGCAAGTCTGGTATCAAAGAACGGCAAGATCTCACTCTGGGGGTGTGCCACCCAAATGTACTTCTTCACCCTCTTCGGCATCACAGAATGCTGTCTCCTTGCAGCTATGGCCTATGACCGCTTTGTGGCCCTATGCAAGCCATTGCACTACAATGTCATCATGAACCGGAGTGTCTGTGCCCAGCTTTCCATGGTCTCATGGTCAGTGGGAGTGATGGTGGGGTTAGGCCAAACCAATTATGTTTTTAGCCTGTCATATTGTGGGCCCAACAGAATCAATCACTTCTTTTGTGATATCCCACCCCTCTTGACACTAGCTTGTGGGGCCACCTCAATGAACGCCATTGCTGTATACATGGTGGCCGTCCTTTTCATCACTGTACCTTTCCTTCTGATTCTCACATCCTATGTATACATCATCATCTCCATTTTGAGGATGCCATCAGCCGAGGGTAGGCGTAAAGCCTTCTCCACCTGCTCTTCACACCTCATTGTGGTTTCCTTATTCTATGGTTCAGGCATAATCACATATCTTAGGCCAAAATCCAGCTACTCAGCGGAGAGTGACAAATTCCTGGCCTTGTTTTATACAGTTGTGACGTCTATGCTGAACCCTATAATCTACACTTTGAGAAACAAAGAGGTCCAAGTCGCTCTGAAGAGAACAATGAGAAACAAACTATATGTTAGAGAATGTAACAAATGCTTATTGCTTTAATAGAACTGATCTATTATGTTGTGCATCTTTTTTCAATAAAATATTTTGTGAGAGAAAACTAGTTTCTGCTTATATCTGCATGCTAATTGGTTATCACCACAGGATTTTCTACTGAGCCATTGTATTTTAGCAAAGTGACAATAACTTAGAAGATTTCTATACTCATAAAAAGTTGTGGAATTTGTAATACTGCGGAATTCCTCTATATGCATGTCTGATATAATTGACCTTTACTATAAAATGTTGTGTAATATATTAGATAAAAAGGTAAGGAACTGGTGGGATACAGATGAATAAATGAATAAGAATGTGATTGCTTGAATACTGGAAGGGATTTTAATAAGGTTGATGGTTGATAATCTGGTGACTGAAGTTGGGAGATTGAGTCATTGAGTTGGAAGAGAATCCAAGGACTATCAAGATTCTACCATGCAAGAATGAACAAAGCACTACTGACAAGATGGCCATCAAGCTTCTGATTAAAAACAGCCAAAGAGTGTGACTCAATCACTCTGAGGCAGCGTATCTCACTACCTTAGTATCATGAAATTCTTCCAAATGTTTAGGTGCAAACTCTTTCCCTGTAGTTTGAATTCATTACTCCATGTCTTAGTCTATGGCAGAAAACATGCTTGCTCCATCTTCAACATGACACCCTTTCAAATATTTAAGCATGGCTATCATGTCACCTCCAACCTTCTTTTCTCCAGGCTAAACATGTCTAATTCCTTTCTCCTAGGGCAGTGATTCCCAACCTTTTTTTGACTAAGGACCACTTTGACTAGAGACCACCTCAACATTAGTACCAAAAGGATTGCAAATCAGTTTTTGGTCAACTTTAGATTCAGTTTGGTTATTTGGGTTGCTGATTCAGAAAATTGCATTGGATAGACCACATTAGCTCTAGTTTCTGATAGAGAACATATGCCATCCCGTAGTGACTATCTGCTCGCCTACAGAAAACCATATTTAATAATCTAGAGCTGATGTGATCTATCTAGGGTAATTTTCTAAATCCCAGATAACCCGAGGAACAGGCCTAGAAACGAAGACACGAAGAAAAAAAAACATATTTTTGGTCGGGCTGTTATTATCCATAGTAGTAGGTGAGGCTGCGGAACATATTTTAGTTCTTGCGGACCAATGGTGGTCCACAGACCACACGTTGGGAACCACTGTCCAGGGGCCTGGTTTCCAGACTTTTTGCCATTTGATTTTCCTCTTCCAGACACATTCCAGCTTGTCAATGTCTTTCTTGAATTGTGGTGCCCAGGACTAGACACAGTATTCCAGCTGAGATCTGACCAATGCAGCATAGAGTAGTACTATTATATCCCCCAGAGTAGGCACTATACTCCAGTTGATGCAGCCTAGAATCACATTGGTTTTTTTGGCTGCCACATCATACTGTTGACTCACATTCAGCTTGTGGTCTTATAAAGCTCCTAAGCTGAAGATTTCCATATGTATTATTGTCAAGCCAGGGGTTACCCACCCTGTATCTGTGGAATCCTGGGTTTTATAGTTTTTAGTCAGAGCTCTACAGAATTTGAAGTACCTTGCTAAATTACAAACCCTTAGAATCCATAGGATGGAGCCACTACAATTAAAATGATACCCAACTGATGACAACGATGTGGTGCAGATCTATCCCCAGAAAAGGACCTGGCTCCCATTAAAACAGACCCATTGAATTAATGGGATTTAGCTATGTGTTGAATTACTACATCTCAAAGCTGGTAGATATGTTTTAAGGAGAAGGTTGCCAGAATGCTTCGGCCTGAAATACTTCTTTCTCTATGTGGAAGAGAGTTTGTTTTCCATGAAGCAGTCAATCTTTTAAGACCTAGTAGTAGTTTGATGTGGTACATCATAGAAATATGGAACCATATTTAATTGATGCTTTGAACTAGAGTAGATTTATTACATCAATGAGCACATACAGTCATAGGATAATAGAGTTGGAAGAAAGCACATAGGCATCTAGCTCAACTTCCAACCATGCAGGAAAAGCACAATAAAATGTTTACTAACTCTTAATCTGTTGATTCAATGAGCCTACTCTAGTTAACACTCCCAGTTGGACTTAGGCCAGGAGGACCATTACTATAAGGACTGTGCCATGAATCCTGACTTGGAACTTTTATGCATTGAACCTTGTGGGAGTTCCAGTACCTTGCTTAGAATAAGAACATAATTACTGAGAATATATCATCTGAGGACCTTAGAGGTAGCATTTTATCACTGGAGGAGAAGAAGATGGCACCACCATCTTCATTATACTTAACAAGGCCCTTGGAGACTTGTTTGTGAAAGAAAGAAAAAACTTCTTGGATAACTTCTGCTGTTCTTTCATATTAGTGGCTTCTGGGATGTAGTCTTCTTCTTGTGGGTCTAAAACTTTTGTACAATGGATGTGCAGTACAACTGTGTTGGTCAAATTCTGTGAAGTCTTTAAAAATTGAAAGTATTCCCCAGCACTGCACCCATGGTATTTTGCTGCCTGAGGCGAAGGAGGAAATAGTGTTCATTCCCATCTCATATAAAGGAGCTGCCTGACAGCTCAATCCTTTTTCAGTCCTGATGATGAGGTTTTACTTTATTTTATTGCATTTCACTCCATAATATGGGAACAAAGGCAGGTAACAATAGAAATTAAAAATACAGTTAGACACTCATGCAGGGGATGCGTTTTTGGTTGAACTATAGTTATGTGAAACCGTGGATATGACTGAATGACACTAATTTATTTTAGATTCCACCCCCAGCATATTATAGATGTGTGCCAGAGAACTGAGAGATTCCCAGAGAGGTATACTCTCTAGGAATTTGCTAGGCTTTCCACACAACTCTATGGCAACTTCCAGAGAAGTTGGAAGATCCTGCAGATTCTTTAAAAGGCCATTTCACATGCCCTGGTTTTCATCTGTGTAAAGTTTGAGAACATTATTTTGGGCAAAATGGGAAGTTTAAGAAATCAGGTGTGGTGGATGTGGTAGGTGGTGGGCTCCCCAAGAATGCAGCCCCTGGCCAAGCCCTGGCCATTGCTCACCCTGCTACACAAGATCCATGTTTTATGGGTGTTTTTATTAGATAATAATCAAGCAATAATACATTTTTATTTATTGCCCGCTTCTCCTCACAACTAAGGTGGGGCACAATACAATTAAAACACATTACCACAAAATACATATATTAAAATACATAGTGCAAGGATTAAAATACAATACAAATACATATATGAACATATAAATAGGCCGTAAATTTCAAATTCACTGTTTAATATTGACCTGGTAGGCTGCTGGAAGAGATAGGTCTTTAGTTCTGTCTTGAATGCTTACAGCTTGTTTAGCTGTTGGAGCTCTTCTGATAGGTCATTCCACAGTCTTGGGGCGGCTAATGAAAAGGGCTGCTGGGTGACAGTGGTCAGTCAGGTTCTGGCTGGTTGGAGTAGCTCCCTCCCCCACCCAAAGGACTAAGTGTTTGGGGAGGATTATATGGAAGAAGATGATACTGTAGGTAACCTGGATCAAAACCACGTCAAAACCTTTTTACTTTGTCCAGAAATTAATTGGCCACCAGTGGAGAGACCTTAATATTGGTGTTATATGCTCACTCCTGGATGCTCCTGAAACATTCTGGCTCCCATATTTTGAACAAACCTGAATTTCGGAACTTCATACAGAGCTATCCCCATATACAGTGCATGGCAGAAGTGCAACCTTGAATTGACCAGTGCGTGCACTACCATTTTAGATCCTCCAATTCTAGGAAGGGATGCAGTTAGTGTTTCAGCCAAAGCTAGTAGTAAGCACTCCTGACCATTATAGCTATTTGAGTTGACATTTGGAGAGACAGATCCAGGAGCACTCCCAAATTGTGAACAGTCTTCGAGGGGGGGGGGGTGAGCCCATCCTGAACTGGTTGACACACCTCTACCCCTTCTCCTGTCAAGGAAAGCTCTTCTAGGCGAGTCATGAGGAATGGCACCAAAATTAATCTTAATGGGGATTTCTGATCTGCCAACTGTCCGCTTTTCTTTCTTTGCTGCTTTCCTGCTCATCTACCTGGTCACCCTGCTGGGAAATGGCACCATCCTTCTCGCCATAGCAGCAGACTCACACTTGCACAAACCCATGTACTTTTTCCTCAGCAGTCTTTCCTTGCTAGACATCTTCTGCCCCACTGCAACAGTGCCCAAAATGCTGGAGAACCTCTTAACGGAAAATAGAAATTCTACTAACTCTTCTTGTGTTTCCTGGTTTGGAAGATACTGAATATTGCCAAAACGTATGCAAGGTAGGCCCCAAAAGTGTGTTGTTGACTAAATTACACTTTTCTTATATTTGAGAATAAATATATTTCATGCTCCCACAAGCCATTTAATTTCAAGATCAGAGCATTAGATAGGAGTGAAGGCAGATAGGCTGTGCTGATTCCTTTGCTTTTCAAAAAAACAAAATTCGAAAAAACTGTTTCTAAAAATGCAGAAGTAGCATAACCTGGAAATTGATTCAATGTATTGACTATGGCTTGATCAAGTTGTTTCCCTGGACTATTAACTTATTTGCTATCTGGAGGATTATGAGAATTGTAGCCTAAACATGCACTTTTCCAAGCTCAGGTGTTGACCAATCTACCAAAAGGTCTGGAGGAGCTACATGAACAGTTACTTGCTGCTAGTCATATATCCACTCTTTTCTACAATGAGGGCACATGGTCTTTCTTCTTCTTCTTCCTACAACAATACTCTGAGGCAGGGCTAACCAGCTTTTCATCCAACGTGTACACACGATTCTCCTTGTTCTTCTGCCCACATTAATCCTGTAAGGTTGTTAAGCAGGGAGGAAACAATGGTCCCAAGGTAATCCAGAGTGCTTCGTGGGACAGTGAGGACTAGAACTTGGAAATGGCCGTGGTGTAATTGTAATGGTGGCCAGACATACCAGGCTAGCACTGTATTGGCGTTCAGGTAGTGCAACTGTGTTGAAACTGCATTGTTCTTGCTAGGCATCCCTTGTCCTTCTGTGTCACTTTCACCAGTTCTTGACTATCATTGAGCTCCATCTCAGCACCTGGTATCGACCCAACCAGAAAGAATGAGGGGAGATCAACCATCTACTTCTTGCTGGTCACATGGACACCTTTTTCTGACATCACAGATGTGACTGTGATAACCAGGCTTTTAAAAGGAACTCTGTGTTTGAGGTGGATATGGCAGTGACATGGGGATAAGTGATGATAGTGACTGTCTAGATATGGGATTGGGCCAAACCAGACCTGATCCAGATGTCCATACTACCATGAATGCCCAGTCTACAAGCCTCACCAGAGTGCCACAATAGCTATTCCACCGTGAATGCAAACTGTACCTCATTAAAGTTCAGTCTTCTTGTGTTTTTCCTTTTAGCATGTGAGTAGTAGCAGAACCATGGGGAAATCATGGCTTGAGCGAAGATCTCAGAGGACCATCCCTGAAATATCTGATTGTGGTGGGAAATCACACATTGATCTTCACCTTGATGCTTGTTGTGGAAGCTACTTACTAGCTTTGCTGGAACTAGTTCTCCAGTTTATTATTCCTTGTGCTCCCTTCTGTCCCAACATAAAGGACAGACAAAACTAGGCTGTCAGAGGAACAGATAGAATCATAGAGTTGAAAGAGACCACAAGGGCCATTCAGTCCAAACCTCTCCTTGATGTCAACATGTAGAAGAATTCTTCATTCTCATTCTTCAAGGAAATGGACATGAGGCAGCCATTTCCAGTGAGTACTGAAGGGCATGAGCTTTGTGGAGCACTTTTGCAGGCTAGGACTTAGGATTGTCCTAATTGTAAGTAGATGTTGTCTTCCTTGTCCAAGATGTGATGAGCACTAGGACTTTCCACCTGACTGTCCACTCTGAATTTGAGGGAAACAATTCAAGGCACAGACTCCATTTGTGGGAAATATCTTTTTTTGGTTTGTGTTTTGTTTTGTTTTAATTTGATATGTTATCTACCTTGTTTATATTATTGACTATGTTTTATTATATGATTGTAAGCTGCTCCAAGTCCCTTTTTGGAAGATGGGACAGGGTATAAATAAAGTTTTATTATTTATTTTTATATCTTGAATAATTCCTTCAAACTAAGCTGCCATTCGTTTACAGATTCAAAAGCTTTGTATCATCATGGCCCAATGACAGCAGTAGTAGAATTGTATAGAACGAGAGTGGAAGATTGTGAGGCCAGTTCAGAGACAACCTATGGCGTCTCCAGAATCCTGACTTATCATTTGTGACCACCATACAGGCTGATTCAGCCAAGTCATTCTCACATGCAGGTGAACTAAGCAAGGATATCTGGTATTTTGTTTTATTGTAAACACTCAAATGCATCAGAAACTGGTGCTCATGCATACTCTCCCTCCATACCCAAAGAAAGGGATTATGGTTTGCATTTGGCTTTTTCTACCTTGGAAAGAAACAAGCCAGGATCAGGATTTTGATGTTATGTTATATAGATAACTGACCAAAGTGCTGCTGGAATGAAGAGTGATAGGCTGGCATGCGCTAGTACATAGATTTGTCTATTACAAGGGAGATAAGGATTTGAAATTCCAAATTTCAAACTGAACATGCCTTCTCTGTCACACAAAGGATGCTTAGATGAATAGAAAGATCAATAATTCTTAAAGCATTTTTTCTCAAACTCATACATGCATGCATATATGCATGCATGCATGCATGTATAAAAGATTCTTATTCCTTGTCTATGATACCTGAAGGGTCTTTTTGTCCATAGCGAGTGATATTTGCAGAACTGAAAAAGTCTAAACTATAGAAAGTGTTGGTTATGTTTGCACTGTTGGAAGTGTAAAAGCAGCTTCACAGACAGCAAACAGATCCATCTCTTTCCTTGTTGAATATGGTGGACAACGTGCACATATACATTACACATACATGCGTGTGTTTGTGTGTGTTTCCCCAAATTCACTGTATTGAAAAGAGAGACCATTGTTCCTAAAGGGAGCAGATCCTTTACACAGAGACTAACATAGAATTGGTACTTTGCTTTCATGACAATTCATATGTTTCAACAAGGAAAGAGCAGAAGAATCACTGCATGGAGCATGTTCTACTGTTGTACATTGACACTCCTTAGCTGCTATCTTGATGCATATTGAGCTCTATCAATATGCAATGGCACTCTTTAGCCATTGTCCAGATAATAATAATAATAATAATAATAATAATAATAATAATAATAATAAGAAGAAGAAGAAGAAGAAGAAGAAGAAGAAGAAGTTTATTTATATCCCGCCTCCAGGGAGGGATTCGGGGCGGCTTACAACAAAATCAAAATACAAGCAATGATAAAATATGAAACATCAAAGATAGACATTGGGAATGCTTGGTGCACATTACTGCCTGTTGCACATTGTCCTAATATCAAATAACCACTTCTTTTACTTGTTTATGTAGTAATGTCACAACAGACCCTTGCTGAATATGGATGTTGTGAAACTATTCAGTTCTTGCAGGTGTAAGTCACATACTGAATTCCAGGCACATCTGGTGCTCTGATTGTTTTAAAAGAAACACGGGGTTTTATTGCTCTGTTGAGTCCTTTTCTTAGTTATGACATTTTATGCTATATTTTAAGCTGCAGTTTGATTACCTTTTGTTTTCTTAAATAGTTGACTAGTTTCACTTTTTGCTTTGTTTTTGTTTTTTACATGCCCAGGTAGCCACATAAATCCGATTACTGTAGTAAATATGGTGACATGCAAAAAAAGAAAGCTTACAATCTATGATGGTGTAGTTTTGACAAACTTAATATCTTCCTTCTCTTGTCAAGGAAAGCTCTTCTAGGCGAGTCATGAGGAATGGCACCACAGTGACAGAATTCATCTTAATGGGGATTTCTGATCTGCCTGCTGTCCGCTTCTCTCTCTTTGCTGTTTTCCTACTCATCTACCTGGCCACCCTGCTGGGAAATGGCACCATCCTTCTTGCCATAGGAGCAGACTCACACTTGCACAATCCCATGTACTTTTTCCTCAGCAATCTTTCCTTGCTAGACATCTTCTGCCCCACCGCAACAGTGCCCAAAATGCTGGAGAACCTCTTAACGGAAAATAGAAATATTTCCTTTGCTGGCTGCATGCTCCAACTCTACTTCTTGGTAGCCTTGGCAGGGACAGAGGGCTTCCTCTTGGCCGCCATGGCCTATGACCGTTATGTGGCCATCTGCAACCCCCTGAGATACATGATTATCATGAACAAGAAGCTCTGTCTTCAGATGGCTGCTGGTACGTGGATCACAGGGTTTCTGATCTCCTTGCTACACACAATGATGACGTCCACACTTCCTTACTGTAATTCCAACATAGTTAATCAATACTATTGTGACATTCCACCTGTCCTAGTCTTATCATGTGCTTCCACTAATGTGGCTGAGATGGTCGTCCTTATCATTGGTGGCATTTTTGGTCCGGGAGCTTTTCTGGTGATCCTGATCTCTTATGTTTACATCATCTCCACCATCCTCAGAATCCGGTCTGTGGAGGGGAAATATAAGGTTTTTTCCACATGTGCCTCTCACCTCATGGTGGTGTGCCTCTTCTATGGGACCACTATCTTCACTTACGTAAGGCCTTCTTCCAGCCACCATCCAGACCAGGACAGGATGGTGAGCATGCTGTATGGGGTGATCACCCCCATGATGAACCCTTTCATCTATAGCCTTAGAAACAAAGAGGTAAAAGAGGCCCTGAAGCATATGATGATTTATAAGCGGCATTAACTCTAGAAGAATTATAAAATAGAACTGGAATGAACATTACTGGATATCTTTTGGAAAGCATATATGGCACAAGTATTTTGACGTGCATGTTTTATTTTGAACTTAGCTATTGGAGTGTTTACTGAATGTTTGGATCAACACATATTTATCATTTAAAGTTTTATCTCATTTTCCTGCTAACTGTTGTATTAGCCATACATGAAAAAATAACTAAATGTGTTGTGAATGAGTCTTCTGAGGTTGTGAGTGATAATGGAGGGATCAGGAGAGGAAGGAAGAACCCTCGCGGGGAGGGCTCGCTGGAAGATTTATACAGGAAAAGAATCAGGGAGATTGATCAGGAGTCTTCTGAGGAAGATTCATGTGGGGACTTGGGAGGGGATCTTGAGCTGGAAATGGATGCTGAAGAACCAGTGGTGTTGAAGGAAGTTGGCATAGATTGGGCACGGGCTCCGGAGGATCTTGGGGAGGAATCTGGGTCCATGGATGCTGTAAATGCTGGAGAGACTTGGGTATCTTCAGAAGCAGATCCCACATTGTCTGCCTGGAGGAATGAGGGTCGTTCCACAGGTGTGGATAGAGTTGGATGTGGGCAGGTTGATCTTGACTCTGATGAGGAGTTTGGGATGCCTGATCCAAGGGCGTTGGCTGTTTGGAGCTCAGATTCTGATGAGGAGTTTGGGACACCTGATCCAAGGGCGTTAGAGGTTTGGACGCCCAAGGAAACCTAAATAAATTGGGGATGTTGGGTCACTATGCTTTGCGTGTGGCAAGGTGTTGTTGGGTGCCATTGGGTTTCCTGTACGTGATTCTGAAGACTGGCTTGGGACTTTGCAACAGATGTAAGTTTAATCCGGGTTATTCTGCAACGGAGGGCTGGAATTGTGTGGGTTTCCCTGGACTGCACTGTTATTACTATTTTGCATTAGCTGCTGTTTGCCTCCGTTGTCTTTGCTCTTTGTGCCATTCCATGACGTGGACCTTCTTGTGACGACTTCACCCCTTGGACCTTGGACTGGAACTCAACTCGGCTTCTCCTTTTGCTCCCAAACTTGGCTTGGTGTCGTTCCTGTCTTTGTGGCTGTCTACTGTTGCTGACTACTGGTTTTGTTTCCGACCCTGACGCATTCTCCTTATCCCGACTTTGGACCGGCTTGACTACATTTCAGCGTTCTGCTCCTTTAACTCCTGGCTCGGCGTTTGTCTCTGCAGCGGTTTGCCTCAAACTCTTCAGCGTCTTCCAGTTTTGCTTGTTTTTCCGCTCACAGCAAAGAGCTTTCTAGCCCGGTTTGGGTTCTTGTTTCAGTTTGGAATCGCTGTTGTACTTCTGGGTTTTGGGAAAGTTTTTGGGGCTTCATAACCATTTGCCTTTGTTTGTTTTGCCATTTTAAGCCCGTTTTGAGCTTTTGGGTTGAGTTCAAGTATTCTATGTTAAATTCGGATTATATCTCTAGTTAATCCAGATTATATGCCAATTAATGCTTTTGGTGTTTTTCCTGCTTTGACTGCCTAATAACACTGAAGATTAAGTGTTTCAAGTCTTTGTTAATTTACTGAACTATTTTTGGACTATTACTTTAATAAACTATATTTTGGCTCTCAGTTGACGTATGACCTTTGACAAAATGTCTGATTGAAAACTAGTGTACCCCTACTTGGTTGTACTTCACTTGATGTGTTGAAACTGTAGTGTATTATATAGCATTTTTATTTATAGGAATTACTTATCTCTTGGCAAAATGTGGAGTGTACATGTATCCACTTCCCTAAATGAATAATGTGATAGTATGGATAGAATAATCCATGCTTGAATTATTAAGGATCAACGGACACAATAACAGCAGTAAGTACAACTACAGAAAAAGATGCAAAAGCTGGATTTGGCACAGCACAAATGGTTGAATAAAAGAAAATTTATTGGTCAAGCAGGAGATATTCCTTTGTGGATTGCCTTGGAGGCTCTGATGGATTGAAAGGGAAAACACAGCCTACATAAATGTACATATACACAAATACTTTTGCAGGATAGATATGAAGCTGTCTCAGAAAGGAGAAGATGTAGGGGTTCCAAAATATTCATAGTTGTCATAACCCTCAGACTTGCTTCCCAGTGTACATATCTTGGCCAATAATATTATTAAACCCAGACCAGAAAAAAATTACAACACAGAGGCTAAACTCTTTTATATCATCACTAGCTGTGCCCGGCCACGCGTTGCTGTGGCATTGTCTGGTGGTGTTGGTGAGAACTTGTTGAGGTAGTGGTGGTATTGAATGTCTGTGGTATGGTTGTCTTTATGTATGCATTTTGTTGTTTGTGTACTGTGAAAGTGGTGAAGGTAGAGCGGGTCTATGTCCCTGTGTAGTATTGTATAGTATTTATATGTTGTCCATGTGTTGTGAACGCTTGGATTGTGTCCTGCTGCATAGTAGAAAGGGTTGGGCTGGATGGCCCTTAGGGGTCTCTCCAAACTCTTGGATTCTATGCTATTATTATTATTATTATTATTATTATTATTATTATTATTATTATTATTATTATATTCATCATCATTATTATGTAGAGGCTGGATAGCCATCTGTCAGAAGTGCTTGGATTGTGTCCTCCTGCATGGTAGAAGGAAGTTGAGCTGGATGATCCTTAGGGGTCACTCCAAACCTTAGGATTGTATGATGATGTTGATGTTATTCTTCTTATTATTAATATTAGTATTAGTATTGAGAGGCTGGGTGGCCATCTGTTGGGAGTGCTTGGATTGTGTCCTGCATGGCAGAATTGGGTTGGACTGGATGGCCTTTAGGGGTGTCTCCTAACTGTCTGATTCTATGATTCGATTTGTATTATTACTGTGCAGATCTTGGATGGCCATCTGTCAGGAGTGCTTGGTTTGTGTCGTCCTGCATGGTGGAAGGAAGTTGAACTGGATGATCCTTAGGGGTGTCTCCTAACCTTATGATTGTATGATGTTGTTATTATTATTATTATTATTATTATTACAGTAGAGTCTCAATTATCCAACATAAACGGGCCGGCAGAATGTTGGATAAGTGAATATGTTGGATAATAAGGAGAGATTAAGAAAAAGCCTATTAAACATCAAAATAGGTTATGATTTTACAAATTAAGCACCAAAACATCATGTTAGACAACAAATTTGACAGAAAAAGTAGTTCCTTACATATTAATGTACACATTAATTACTGTATTTACAAATTTAGCACCAACATATCATGATATATTGAAAACATTGACTACAAAAATGCGTTGGATAATCCAGAACGTTGGATAAGTGAGTGTTGGATAAGTGAGACTCTACTGTATTATTATTGAGAGGCTGGGTGGCCATCTGTTGGGCGTGCTTGGATTGTGTCCTCCCTGGCAGAATTGGGTTGGACTGGATTACCACAGTAATTATTTCATATTACAGTAGAGTCTCACTTATCCAACATTTGCTTATCCAGTGTTCTGGATTATCCAAGAAAGTCTTCCTTTTAGTAGTCAATGTTTTTGTAGTCAATGTTTTAAATTCATTGTGATATTTTGGTGCTAAATTTGTAAATACAGTAATTACAACATAGCATTACTGCGCATGGAAGTACTTTTTCTGTCAAATTTGTTGTATAACATGATGTTTGGTGCTTAATTTGTATAATCATTACCTAATTTGATGTTTAATTGGCTTTTCCTGAATCCCTTCTTATTATCCAACTTATCCAACATTCTGCCGACCTGTTTATGTTGGATAAGTGAGACTCTACTGTATATTGATAATCTTATATTATCTGCTTAGAACTGGATTATATGAGGCCCCTTCTACACAGCTGTATAAAATGCACACTGAAGTGAATTATTTGGCAGTGTGGACTCAAGATAATCCAGTTCAAAGCAGATAATATAAGATTATAAATGGGTAATATAGCTGTGTGGAAGGGCCTTAAGTCTACACTGCCATATAATCCAGTGAAAATCAGATAATCTGTATTTTATAGGCAGTAGGGAAGCCTAACTGTGCCTGTCCCCTGGGCTGAGTAGGTTGCTAGGAGACCAAGTGAGCAGAATTCTAACTGGCAGCAATTGGATAAAAAACAATTATTCCTTTCCCTGTAATTAGGACTTTATTTTTTTTTCTTTTTGTTGTATGAACGTAGAGGCATGGATGAGGGGTTGTGTTGCCAAGTTTAGTGTTTCTCGGATGTGTAGTTTTGTTGTTTTGTCCTAGGCCGAATTTTAAAAAATCTTTTTATATATATAGATAAGACCAATTAGGATTTATGCCCCATAGATATTTATCAGATGTAGATAATGACTTACAGAATGGGGGCTATTGAATGACCATTACTGTTAAGAAAATCTGATTTAGGAATGAATGAGTTGGGCTTCTCAGTCTGAGTTGGTGTTTTAAGAGTGAGAGTGAAATGTTTATTTTAAATGTCTTCAATTATTATTTTTTATGTTCAGCTTCAATTAATAAAATATTACTTAATAGAAGCCAAACATAACAATAGTCAAAGACATTTAAAACAAACCTTTCACTCCTATCATGTACCATATACTTTTGGCTGCTGGGAACACTATGTTCACTTGGCCTGTTGTATCTGTGGGCTCACACCCCGCAGGTCCAACTCACTAAAACTTCAAATGTACACAATATTGCACATTTAAATCTGTGGAGGGGAACATGTCACTGGTGACGTCTTCCTCCAAGGTGGTGGTGACTTTCCTGAAAATTTGAGATGAGGGTTACAAATCCCTAGAAAGTACTGGAGATGGTGGTGTTGGGTGTAAAAGTATTTTCAAGCATTTCATCTTTTATTTCTGAGTTCCTAAGCTATTCTAAAGAAGTAATTCTGGAGGGTTAAATCTTTTGAATCCACTTTGTGTCTATTTCAGTGGCCTTTATTAAATTGCTGTAACTGCTTGAAACTGGCTGCCCTACCATGAGAATATTGGATTGTTTACAAATATCTGTGCTATGACGGTCCCAAAGACTCTGTTCTCTTAACCTTGCTATTTATATTGAACAACTTTTACTCATTCTTTCTGTTCACCTAAAACTGGAAGCTCTATAAATCAATGACGCTTTCAAATAAAGTTTATTGGTCTTGACCATTGTTGTGAATAGGCTGGACTAAAAACAGCTTTGTGTTCTTCATGGTTCCTTTTGCAAAGGGATATCAATGTACCGAATATGCAGATGATATGATCTTATTTCTTTCTGACTCCAAAATAGTATAGTTTGGCAATATAGATCAATGTCTCACTAAATAAACAGCAAATTATAAAAGTAAACACTAGCCCCATGCTATTTTTGAATTTAGAATATCACAATGCAACGTTAGTGAAATACTCAACTATTACAAATCAATTTTCTCGTTTATGAAGAACATGGATACTATGTCCATCATCATTTTATTTATAAATCTGTTTACACCAAAGGATAGAATATCAAACATATACAATCAGAGACAAAGACAATAAAATATAACACTATGAACATATATAAAACTCCCAAAATCCCACTCTAATGACTTCAGGTGCAAGTTGATTACTTTATGCAGTAAATCAAAGTGGAAGACCTTCAACTCCTTGTGAAAATGGATTAAATCCTCTTCTAGATATCCAAAGAAAGACTATTCCATAGGTACAGAGCCAGATCTTAAAAATCTTTGACAGACTAGTGTGTGAATCCTAGATGGTTCATACTATGCTATCTAAGTTGGCAGGTATTGGGGGAGATTAGAGTGCCAAGTCATAAAAAAAGATCAAAAATTTTAAAGGGGTCCATAGTTTTTTTTTTTTTTTTTTTTTTTTGGCTAAGATGGCGGAGAGGTAGCAGGAACTATACAGCAGCTCGGTAAGAGAAAACATAATCCAAGTTAATCCTCCCATCTGAGTCCACCCTTGCTAGCTAGAGCTCTTGTTTGGTCATCCAGGGTCTTGGAGGAGGCCTTGGGGGCTAATTCGCGTGGCTCAGCAGGAAGAAAGGGGAAAGAGACGATCGGGAGAGAAGAGGTAGAGGGCTACTGCAGCCGCCATTACAACAGGGCTGGAACGCTCTCCCTCATTCTGCCTCTCTATACTAAACAACTGCTGCTGCTGTTGCTGCTGTTTGGAACTGACTTTTCTGTCACTAGGGCCACTGCTGGTCTCTAACCTCTCCATCGCTAACGACCAGCTTGGGAGGAGGGTTTACACTGCTCCCGCTGCTTTGAATTCTTCGGAGCCGATCATTGCTCTGCAGCTGGCCGCTGTGTTGCCTAACACTGCCTACCTGTTTGACTCGTGACAGCGAGCTTTCTTCCCGAGGCGGCTCTCCATCTGGGACTGGGACTGGCTGTTTCCGAAGCCATTAACACCCAATTATCAGTGCTAGCTGCTTCAAAGGCTCAAAGGCTGCAGAGACTTCTACTTCTGCTGCTGCTGTTGTTAGAGACCTCCCCCCCTGGAGGCATTCTTGTTATTGCAGCTGCTATTCACCATCCGCTGGGGTTTCCTGCATTGCCTATCCTCCTAAAGGACACAGGAAGCAGCGCTGTGGAGTGTACCATCTTGCTCCTTGGGACTTGCCTGGGCTTGGCCGACCTCTCCATCTGCCCCTGCCCTGTTGGAATCAACAGCTAGGGCCAGTGCCGCGTGACGAAGGGTTTTCCTGTACCTGACACCATCAAGCCTTTTCTTTTTCTTTTTTCTTTCTTTCTTTTTTATTTTATTTTATTTTTTTTTTTTTTTTTTTTTTAATTAGAGAGTTTAATTTTACTGGTTGAGACTGAATCAATGAGGAAGTTCTAGATAGGAATAGCTTGGATCATTTCTTCAGTGCTGCAGCCTGCCATCTATTTTATTTTATTTCTTTTTATTTTATTATTATTATTATTATTATTAATTTTTTTCCCCCTCTTTTTCTTTTGAGTGTGTATATGTGTGTGTGTGTATTATAGATAGGAGTGAGAAAGTTTTTATCTAATTTCAGGGAGACTCTGATAGGAAGCAGGTTTGAGAACCTGGTACTTAGGTCATAGGAAGTGATCACATAGGATTCGAGAGTTCTTGAGTTTTATTGATTGGTAAATTGATGGTCCCAGAATGTGAATGAAGGTATGTGTATGTTGGACGAGATACTGTTGAGCTGAAAGAGATAGTAGAAACGAGGGGTAATTTTGAAAGATTAGAGAGGTATATTATAGGAAGGTTTTTGAAAGGTAATAGGAATGAGTTGGCAGGAAACATCGAGGGAAAACGAACTCTTTTTCCTATGTGATCTACTGGGAAAATCGTTCAGTACTGTTTTACAACAGTTGGAGACACTGAACAAGAAAATTGACCATCTTTTCAAAGGAATTTCCCTAATGGTGAAGAATCCTTCTCCTATAGACATTATACAAACTGTACCAACCAGCTTTATTAATATTAATGAGGAATTAAATGCTCTGGAAAGCCAGGGAAGAAAAAAGCTAGAGGAGCAGAAGGAAGGCAATAGGTCAGGCTTGGAAGGGGCCAGGGATGGGGTGGAGTCTTTATCTGGGGAAGAGAGTCAGAGTCAGGGGAGGGACGGCCGGAAGGAAACTAATAGAGTCTCTCAGAGGACAAACAACACGCTGTCCCCAGAACTGTTTGGACACTCCCTGGACACTTACTGCAATTCCCAACATCTGTTGCGAACTAATAAGGTGGCAGTGGAAGTGCAAGACTCACTATTGAACAGAGGAAGATGGACATCTAAGCGAGCGGTCCGGACGTCTCTCTCACAAATTCTATCTTTAAGCTGGTCGAAAGTGAAGATCAAGACTATCGACTGGCTTCGTAGAGACTATCAGTCCTGGAACCGCTCCATTTGTCTTCTCATTGGATTGGAAGACAGAACACTGATGGAGGAATTGTTTTTGTATAGGCCCAAACTTCAACAGTGGGGCATTACTCTCAGGAGGGTACTAGTAGACCCATTGATTCGCCCCCTGGACATCAGGCGGAATCTTGGTAGACAAGACCCCCCAGGTTTAGGCCATGTCTATGTTACCTCTCAGTCCCGTTCTCAGACATCATTAGTGCCTAGCCCCCTTCCCACGCTAGATGATGATCTGTTAGATGACTCCTTTCCTCCTACACCAGCGGAGATAGGCCCCTCCTTTAAACAACCAAGTATTGCTGGTGATTTTCTATCTCAGGACAGCTGACTATCCCCTTCAATGGGCAACCTCAATCAGTCATCTCTCCAGGGGGGAGAGGGTTTCCACGGGCAGGGTCTCATTGAGGTGGTTTGGGGGAGAAGGAAGAACGGTCACTTTCGACCCAGGGAGAAGCGCAACAGAGTTTTTGCGACCCTGGAGAGGAATAGGTGTGGTAGTCTTCAGGACAGACCTCCCAGCCTTAAGGTCCTGCTTTTGAACGCCAGATCCGTCAACGGTAAAACAGCTGTTATCCAGGATTTGATCCTGGATGAGGGGGCGGATCTGGCATGCATCACCGAGACGTGGTTGGACGAGCAGGGTGGTGTGAATCTCACTCAGCTGTGCCCACCAGGTTTCGGGGTGCATCAGCAGGCCAGGGCTGGGGGGCGGGGAGGAGGAGTCGCGGTGATTGCTCGGCAGTCCATCGCCCTGATCAGATGCGCCGTTCCGCAGTCTTCGAGGTTTGAGTGTGTCTTCCTGAAGGTGGGAGCCCGAGACAGCTTGGGGATTCTGCTGGTGTACCGTCCACCCCGCGACCCAGCAGTCTCTCTGTCCGAGCTAGCAGAAGTGGTCTCCAATTCGGCCCTGGTCTCCCAACAACTCATAGTTTTGGGGGACTTTAATATTCATGCCGAGACCTCTTTGACAGGTGCAGCTCAGGATTTCATGGTTGCCATGACGACCATGGGGCTGACTCAAGTTATATCTGGGCCCACACATCAGGCGGGACACACGCTGGACCTCGTCTTCATTGTGGACGGTGGGACAGTCAGAGTGGAAGAGCAAAATATTCTTCCATTGTCATGGTCTGACCATCATCTGATCTGTTTGAGTTTCGCCATGTCTTCTAACCTCCGCAGGGGTGGTGGACCCATTAAGATGGTCCGCCCCAGGAGGCTGATGGATCCGGATGGACTCCTGAGGTCTCTTGGGGATCTTCCTGTTCTGGAGACTGGCGATCCTGTCGATGTCCTGGCTGATCGCTATAATAGTGAGCTGACAAGGGCACTTGACACGATCGCTCCCGAACGTCCTCTTTCGCTGCGTAGAGTCATGTCGACTCCTTGGTTCACTGAGGAGCTGGCTGTGATGAAGCGTGCGAGGAGGGGACTAGAGTGCATCTGGAGGAAATCTCGGGATGTGTCTGACCAAGCACGGGCTAAAGCCGCTATTAAGGCTTACTCCGTGGCTCTGCGAGCAGCCAGGAAAGCTTTCACGACTGCCCGCATAGCGTCTGCGGCCAACAGGCCATCGGAGTTGTTCCGAGTTGTTGGGGAGCTCCTGCGGCCTCCTGAGACCCAGGGGCTTCCTGATGACTTGGCAACTAGGTGCAGCGATTTTGCGCACCACTTTGCAGGCAAAGTTGCTCAGATACGCCATGAGTTGGACTCCAGCTTAATTGTAGTTCCAGCGGAGGTAACCGAGGCACCTGTCTGTCCGATTTTGTGGGATTCTTTCCGGCTTGTTCTTCCGGATGACGTGGAGGGGATTCTTGGGTCTGTGAGGGCGACCACTTGTGCTCTGGATCCTTGTCCCTCTTGGCTGGTTAAGCAGGCCAAAGAGGGGTTGTTGGATTGGTTTGTGGCTATAATAAATGCCTCCCTGGGTCAGGGGTCATTTCCATCTTGTTTTAAGCAAGCGGTGGTAAAACCGTTACTAAAAAAGACCTCGCTAGACCCATCTGTATGTAACAACTACAGACCAATTTCCAACCTCCCGTTTTTGGGCAAGGTTCTGGAGCGGGTGGTGGCCACGCAGCTCCAGGAGTTCCTCGATGACACTGATTTTCTGGACCGCTCGCAGTCTGGCTTCAGGCCTGGGCACAGCACTGAGACGGCTTTGGTCGCCTTGGTGGATGACCTCCGCAGGGAACTGGACAGGGGGAGTGTGACCCTGCTGGTTCTCCTGGACATCTCTGCGGCTTTCGATACCATCGACCATGGTATCCTTCTGGGGAGGCTCTCCGGGATGGGACTCGGTGGCACTGTTTTGCAGTGGCTCCAGTCCTTCCTGGAGGGCCGTTCCCAGATGGTGAAGCTGGGGGACACCTGCTCGGACCCCTGGCCTTTGACCTGTGGGGTCCCGCAAGGGTCTATTTTATCCCCCATGCTTTTTAACATCTACATGAAACCGCTGGGAGAGGTCATCCGGAGTTTTGGAGGGTGTTGCCATCTCTACGCAGATGACACACAAATCCACTACTCGTTCCCACCTGACTCCAAGGAAGCCCCTCGGGTGCTGAACCAGTGCCTGGCCGCTGTGGCGGACTGGATGAGGAGGAACAAGCTGAGGATCAATCCTGACAAGACAGAGGCCCTCCTGGTCAGTTGCTCGTCGGATCGGGGTATTGGGTGGCAACCTGTGCTGGACGGGGTTGCACTCCCCCTGAAATCACAGGTCCGCAGTTTGGGGGTCCTCCTGGATTCAGCGCTGACGCTTGAAGCGCAGGTGTCGGCGGTGGCCGGGAGGGCTTTTGCACAACTCAAACTTGTGCGCCAACTGCGACCATACCTCGTGAAGTCTGACTTGACCACGGTGGTGCATGCATTAGTTACCTCTAGACTGGACTACTGTAATGCGCTCTACGTGGGGCTTCCCTTGAAGACGGCCCAGAAGTTACAGCTGGTCCAACGTTCGGCAGCCAGACTAATAACGGGGGCGAGTTACAGGGAGAGATCTACTCCCCTGTTTAAGGAGCTCCACTGGCTGCCGTTCATCTTCCGGTCCCAATTCAAGGTGCAGACCATCATTTATAAAGCCCTAAACGGTTTGGGACCCGCCTACCTTCGTGACCGTATCTCCTATCATAAACCTGCCCGACCTCTCCGATCATCGGGGGAGGCCCTCCTGTCGCCACTACCTATATCTCAGGCTCGCCTTGTAGGAACAAGGGAGAGGGCCTTCTCTGCGGTGGCCCCTCGCTTGTGGAACTCGCTGCCCATTGAAATCAGGCAAGCCCCCACCCTTTTAGCCTTCAGGAAAGATTTAAAAACATGGCTCTTCCGGTGTGCTTTCGGAGAGTAAATGTTCTATGCTACTCCCCCCCGATATTTATCCTCTAGACTGGTTCACTATCTGATGTCCCGTCCCTCGAGGTTTTATTCTGATCCCTTTCTCACCCAGAGTTTTAATTTTTAATCTAGTTTTTAAATGTAGTATTCATGCGGCCCGCTCGTGTTATATTGCTGTTTTGATCTTATGTTGTACTGTTTATTTTATGTAATGTATTATTTAATTGTATTATGTTATGGTTTATTGTATTGTCTTGGGCATGGCCCCATGTAAGCCGCCCCGAGTCCCCGTTGGGGAGATGGTGGCGGGGTATAAATAAAGTTTTATTATTATTATATTATTATAGTTAAATGAAAGAATCGATGGACAGACAGGGAGAAATATGTGAATATTTGTGGAGTTTTGAAGTGACCCTGACAGCAGTATTCTGAATTAAGACAAGAAGAAAGAGAACAAGGAGGCATATGTTGCCATTAGGTTGTTAAAATTATATAGGTCTCAAGTGTGAAGAAGCAAAAGGACTGCCTTGTAGACCAAGAACCTATGGATCCTAGATGCAAAAAAGATGGAAATTACATTATTTTGCTGTTGTCATAATAAAGGGGTACAGGAACAAATGGTCATCCAGCAAAAAGGTTCCTTCATGTCTATGCAAACCTGAAAACACAGCTACAAGATCAGTGGTTCCCAACCTTTTTTTGACTTGGGACCACTTGACCAGGGACCACTTTGACCAGGGACCACTCACCAACATTAATACCAAAAGGGTTACGTATCAGTTTTTGGTCAACTTTAGATTCAGTTTGGTTATCTAGGGTGCTAATTCAGAAAATTACATTGGATAGACCACATAAGTTCTAGTTTCCAATACAGAACATATGCCATCCAGTAGTCGCCATCTGCTCGCCCACAGAAAACCATATTTAATAATCTAGAACTAATGTAGTCTATCCAATGCAATTTTCTGAATCAGCACCCCAAATAACCCCAGGAACAGGCCTCAAAAGGAAGACACCAAGATTTTTTTTTAACGCAATGGTGTAGTAACAGTTAGGTCGCGGACCATATTTTAGTTCTTGCAGACCACTGGTGGTCAGTAGACCATAGGTGGGAACTACTGCACTAGATGGTAGAGCTGAATAGTCTGATATCTGTTTTGACCCATATTCAGTTTGAGATAGTGGCTGTTCACCTTCAAAGCGATGCTTGACATATAGTTTATCCACAGACTTCCAGACAGAAGCATAAGTTAGTTAAAATCAGCAGAGGAACTGTTAAAGAAAAAGGATTTAAACTTGGACAAAACATTTCCTATTATTCCCAGTGATGCCAGTCACAACCTCTTCTCTTTCATCTCATTACTCTTTCTGTTTTGTCTCCTGTTTTTCACACTTTACTCTTTCAACTCCAAGCAGCCCAACAAAGCCAAGTGGATTTACAGTCCCCTCACTATTCCACACTATATTCAGTAAAGGATAAAGAATCTTACCTTGTTCTTACACTTTAATGTTGCCATTCTGCTGTCCTACTGTTTGGTTAACCATAGCAAAAAACCTGAATGCTATCATATTTGATTTTGCCTGTTTGATTGCCATTTATATAATGAAATTTATCAATGTACTGTAGCCTCTGGTGGTGCAGTGGATTAAACTGCTGAGCTGCTGAAGTTGCTGACTGAAAGGCCGGCAGTTCAAATCCAGGGAGCAGGGTGAGCTCCCACTGTTAGCCCCGGCTTCTACCAACCTAGCAGTTTGAAAACATACAAATGTGAGTAGATCAATAGGTACCGCTCCGGCGGGAAGGCAGTGCAGCTCGATGCAATCATGCCGTCCACATGGCTTTGGAGGTGTCTACGGAAAATGCTGGCTCTTCAGCTTAGAAATGGTGATGAGCACCAATGCCCAGAGTCAGACACAACTAGACTTAATGTTAAGAGGAAACCTATACCTGTCATATATAATTGAATATGGATTAGTTTAATGGGTAACAAAATATGTGATAGTGGTTTGACATAACAGGTGATGATTTCCGATTATCTGCAGAAGACAGTTTTCTGCAACATTGATTTTTTAAATGCTACTTTTATCTCTTTATTTCTCAATGTGTAAATGATTGGGTTAAATGTTGGCGTGACTACTGTGTAGAGGAGGGACAGGATCCTATCGCTGCCCAAGGAGTGGGCTGATTTGGGTCGGATGTAGGTGAAGGTGGCAGTTCCAAAGAAAAGAGAAACCACAATGAGGTGGGAAGCACAAGTAGAGAAGGTTTTGTACCTGTTCTTAGCCACAGGCATCATGAGGATGGTGGAGATGATGAGGCTGTAGGACAAGATGATGAGCAGAAAGGGTACAAGGATGAAGAACACTGTTACAGCAACAACTACCATCTCATTAATGATGGTGTTGGTCGTAGCCAGTTTCAAGACAGGCAGAATATCACAGAAAAAATGGCTTATTCTATTAGGTCCACAAAAGGGAAGAGTAAATATTGGAACACACTGTCCAAAAGCTACCAAAATACCAATGGCCCATGAGATGGCAGCCAGCTGAGCACATTCCCGGGGAGTCATGATGCATGGGTATTGCAGAGGTTTGCATATGGCAACATAGCGGTCGTATGCCATCACACAGAGAAGGCAACACTCTGTGATGCCAAAAAGAACAAAGAAATACATCTGAGTTCCACAACCTGCAAAGGAGATGGTTTGTTTCTCTGACCACAAGTGTGTTAGGGTCTTGGGGATGATGCATGAAGTGTAGCCAATTTCCAGCATGGACAGGTGCTGGAGGAAGAAGTACATTGGTGTGTGAAGCATGGGCTCGGTGATGGTGAGGATCAAAATCAGACTGTTCCCAGCGAGTGTCACCAGGTAGAAAATTAGTACAAGACCAAACAAAAGCTTCTGTGTGGTCTGGAAATTGGAGAAGCCTAAAAGGATGATCTCAGTCAAGCAAGTCTGGTTGAACTCTCTCATGGCGTCATTGGGATGGAGACACCATAAGACCTTTAAAGAAAGAAATGAGCACAGAGTTAACTGAAGTGTCTTAGGTTTATCAGATTATTTTGATCCTTATCATATCAAGTCTAATAATTATTAACCCTTCTAAATTCAATTGTCCCAACTCCTTGGAAATTGTACTGAAATTGCAGTTTTAATGTAGGTGAGACAATCACATAGAGTACAACATAGACAACTGGTAACTTGAAAGCACAGGTACACATAACACAAAATCAATTTGCAGTATTAATACATCAGAATTTCTGTCCTCAGGTGTAAGCATAGATTTACATAGTGAGTGACAAATCATCTTTATCATTTTTTGTATTCCTTTCCAAGATAATATTTCTATATGACCACTTTTTAAAAACAGCTGCACATAAATTTGTACATATTTTTACAGTTTTCATTCCCAAATGTATATTTTTCTGCTAGCAGTTTCCACTAATATATCCTCTTTGGTACTTTATGTTTCTGTAATGTCTGCATTCATGTCTTCCCATCACAAAATTTAAAAAAAATCTGTAAAAAAGATCACATAGACATTTTATCCTGCCTTTTTATACATGCCTGCTTGAATGAACCAACCAACCAATTGTAGTTATAGTCAATCTTACTTTTTGGATAGTTTCCTGACAGTTGTCAAATGGATGCCTAGTGCCTAACATTCATTAAATAGTCCAAATGTCCAGGGTGGGAGAAAGAACCCTTGTCTGTTTGAAGCAAGTGTCAGTGTTGCAATTAGCAAGCTTGAATAGCATTGAGTATATATACACACACTCCACTTGCTTAATTTTCAACAGACATCTGCACAAACCTCTGAGGATGCTTACCACAGATGCAGGTGAAACGTCAGGAAAGAATGCTACTGGAACACAGCCATACAGCCAGAAAACCTCACAGCAACCCAGTGATTACAGTCATGAAAGCCTTTGACAACACATAAGCTATGCTATCAGAGCTTCACTGCCAGATGGTAGCTAAAACCTATGAACTATGAACATGTTAACCATACTGACAGCCATTATATAATAAAATAGTTATCCAGAGTTGAGTTCTGCTTTGGTATTAATTCATTATAAAGCATTGTGTTGTCAAAGGCTTTCATTGCCAGAATCACTGGGTCGCTGTGAGTTTTCGGGTCTGTATGGCAATGTTCCAGAAGCATCCTTCAAAAATGAAACTTATATAATTAGTTGTTTATGTATGTAGTGCTAGATAAGAATTAATGAGGCAGATTCTTCTTCTTAGTACCTGTTAGCTTTCAAACAATTTCATATTTCAACTCAACTTTTGATGAGGGCCTAAGGGGCCAGTTTGCTGCAGCCATTATGGAATACAATAAACTACAATTAACCTCCATAGAAATGATATAAAAAGTTTCAAAAAACTTCCTTGAAACCTTAATTCAGAGGTCCCCAAACTTTTTAAGCCGAGGGCCGGTCCACAATCCTTCAGACTGTTGAGGGGCCAGATTATCATTTGAAAAAAAAATACAAACAAATTCCGATGCACACTGCACATGTCTTATTTGTAGTGCAAAAACAACAACAACAACAAGAACAACAACAATGAAAGAACAATACAATATTTAAAAATAAAAACAATTTTAACCAACATACATTTATCAGGATTTCAATGGGAAGTGTGGTCCTGCTTCTGGCCAATGAGATAGTCATGTTAATTAGGGTTGTTGTTGTTGTTGTTGTTGTTGTGTGCCTTCAAGTCATTTCAGACTTTGGGCGAGCCTAAGTCTAAAATTTATTTATTTATTTATTATTTACTGCATTTATTTTCTACATTTGTATCAATCCTTGTCACCCCAAAGGGGACTCAGAGTGGCTTACAAATTATATGCACATACAATATATTATATTATTAGCATAGCACAATATTAGCATTATATATTATTATATTGAACTATACCACTATGCCGTAATATTATTAGTAATATTATATGTAATATAGAATATAAAATTAATATTATTATATGGTATTATTATTCGTGTTATATTGTATTACATTATAATATTACTAGCTGTGCCCGGCCACGCGTTGCTGTGGCAAAGTGGTGGTGGTATCGGTTAAAACTTGTGGAATTTTTATTTGACGTTATTTGTATTTTTTTAAATCAATTTTATTGTCACTTATCTTTTTTATTTATTATATTTTATTATTTTGTTGTATTATTTTTAGTCATTTTTTATAGTATTTTATTGTATTAATTATTTTAGTGTTTTTTATAATTTCTTATGGTATTATTTGTATTTATTTTTTATCATTATTTTATTAACACTGGGCTGAGTGGGTTGCTAGGAGACCAAGTGGGTGGAGCTTAGCCTTGTAACTGGCAGCAATTGGATAAAAACTATTATTCCTCTCCCTCTAATTAGGATTTTATTTTTCTTTTCTTTTTGTTGTATCAACCTAGAGGCATGGATGAGGGGTTGTGATGTCAATTTTCGAGGTTGGGGGGTGTCTACTTTTGTTGTTTTGTCCGCTGCCGTGATGCCATCACTCTTTTATATATATAGATTATCAATATTATATGTATATACAATATATTATATTATAAAACTGAGGGCGGGGGGCAGGTAAATGAGCTCGGAGGGCCGCATCCGGCCCCCGGGCCTTAGTTTGGGGACCCCTGCCTTAATTGGTTCCTCTGGAACTCCACAGATTTCTTTGGACAAGAGAGCTTCAAATCACAGATTAACACTGGACAAAAAGATATAGATTCTGCATAGGCTGACAATCTTAGAAAATAATTTAAATATATGTATTTAAGACCAATGGTCACTTGATGGCAGCAACGGACAAAAAAGGAAATTCTATTGGGTGAAAAATAATCATAGTGGATGGAATATACCCAAAGATAGTAAAATGTTCTTTACCACCAGAATCAAGCAACTTCATTATATTGGCTGGAATCCTGTATCCCCATCTACATTTCGTAATTTTATGCTACAGAAGTGTTATTATTGAATTGTGAATATGCATATTAGGACATCAGTGAGATGCCTTCTCTCCTTTTCCTTGGTTGCATGGACATCTTTGCTTATGTCCATGAGCTCTCTGGAGCTCTCCTACTGCCTTCGCCAAAAATTCTGAGCATTTCCTGACCTCATAATGTGGAAGTTTTATTACTGGTTTTATATTGAGTTATGAACTGGAAGTCCCGGGATGTCACCTGGATATCCAGGACTAACTTCTGGTTGAACTCAGTGTTTTAAGCCATTGTAGACGCAGAACTTCCTATTTCCTTTTCTGATGGAAACTGGAAGGTATGGATTTTCAGGACTGATCTTTGAGAGCAAGTTACCAGAGTTGAGAGCAGCCTATCAGAGTTAAGCTTGAAAGAAGGACATATAAGAAACTGCACATGAATTCAAAAACTTGCAGGCACACATTCTAATAAACATGATGCTTGCTTTATTGATACAGATTTACAAAGTGTTGTCTAATCCTTCTTAGACCATTGACCAAACACATGACTTTCAGAGAAGGTATTGCAGGACCAAAACTGATGAATGTTTTACTACCATCACCAATAGCACCATCACCAACAACAAAAACTTAATTTATATCTTTGTAATCTAGAGTTAATTCCCCCATAGCTGCTTTGTATCCAGAAAGACTGAATAAATGTCCGCCACAGTCTACTTTAACAGCCAACGATTGGATCAAGCAAACTCAACTGAGGTGCAAGGAGGTTGATATATCCAAACTCTTCCTGCCAGTGAGTGAAATTGCAACAATCCAAAAGAGGACAAGTCCTTGTCACAGCCTGCCTAGATAGCAGGAGATGGCTGGAAATATCATCCTCTTCACACACCAATTATAAGTTGAATGGACATACTTCATTCAATCTTACCAATGGTTCTTAAGATGAGCCAAGGAGGAGGATGGGTCCAGGAGAGGCAGTCATAACTAGTCTATATTGCAGGCATGGGCAAACTTCAGCCCTCCAAGTGTTTTGGACTTCAAATCCCACAATTCCTAACAGGCAGTAGGTAGGTTGTTTGGAATTGTGGGAGTTGAAATTCAAAACATGAGGAGGGCTGAAGTTTGCCCATGCCTGCTGTATTGGCAACCATCACCCAATCATGGCATGTTTCTGTTTGCTTAAAGAATGTGGTTGCAATGATGTAGCAGCAGGTTATGTGATTAAGTCCTAAGCAGATAAAGTCCAATGTTCTCACCACTACCTTACATTTATTCGCAGTGTGTATTTATGTGTAAGCTTCTTCAGTTCGTCTTTAACTTCTTTATTTCTTAGGGAATATATGAGTGGATTGAGCAGAGGTGTCACAACTGAATAAAGAATAGCAATCACCTTGTCTTCTTCTTGAGAGTAGACTGAGGTGGGCCTGATATATGTATAGATTATGGTGGAAAAGTAAAAGCTGACCACCAGGAGGTGTGAAGAACAAGTGGAGAAGGCTTTCCTTTTCCCTTCAGAGGATCGAATTCTAAATATGGCTGACAGAATAAATGAGTATGAGGCTAATGTCAGCATGCAGCTGCCCATGGAGAAGACTGCATCGGATATGTAAGCCATGGTCTCGTTGAGGCTGACATCTGAGCAAGAGAGGGACAGCAGTGGACGCAGGTCACAAAAGAAATGGTTGATGATATTGGAGCCACAGAAGGAGAGCCGCAGAATAAGTCCCACATGAACTGCAGAATTAACAGACCCAGCCATCCACACCCCGGCTACCACCCCAATGTGCACTTCCTTCCTCATGATGACTGTGTACTGCAAAGGATGGCAGATGGCAGCATAGCGATCAAAGGCCATAAATGAGAGGAGCAAGAGTTCTGTCCCCAGAGCCCAGAGTAAAAGGTAGACCTGTGCCATGCAGCCCCAAAAGGAGATGGTCTTCCTGTGGACCAACGTAGTGTGCAACATGTTGGGAATAGTCACTGAGATACACAACATATTTGCTAGGGACAAATTGACGAGCAGGAAATACATTGGGGTATGGAGCTTGCTGCAATTTCCTATAGTAAAGATGAAGAGAAAGTTAACCACCAAAGCAGCTGTGTAAATCAAAGTGAATCCTCCGAAGATGACCATCTGATGTTCAGGAGAGCTGGATAAGCCTACCAAGAGAAACTCAGGAATGGCTGTCTGGTTCTTTTGCATTTCCATATGTTCTGAATTTAGGCTGGATTCACTCCAGTTCTCCTCAAGAGACCTGTATATTGTCAAGACTAGCATGAACAAGAAGACTATGATTATTAACAGACATAGCAGGTATTTCATAGCAATGTAAAGTCAGAGTTCTATCTACTCTAAGGCTCACCAGTCCAAAGAGAACACTATGTATACATATCAGTCTATAATTTGACCTCATGTATGAGCTGAGGCAGGTTTTGGGGGCAAAATTATGGATTTTGATATCATCCATGGATAAGTTAAGGGTCATACTGCAGAGGGAGAAAGCACCAATGCCATTGTGAGGACCCAGCCATCCCTGGTCGCTGCCATTTCCACACACTGACATTCAAAAAGGCCAGAAATGGCACCATGGTGGAGGGTTGGGGGTGAGTGTCAACATTTCATTTAAGTTACCTCAAGGTGGTCTAAGCTCTTGCCTTTTGACATCCTACTCAGCAAAGGGCTGGGTCCTTTTGATAAAAATGAAGATATAGTAAATACTTTGACCCATGGATAAGTCATCTCAGGTTTGTGAGTTGAGTGTACACAGAGTATGTCCTTGAAACCGTGTACGGTATGTTTGTAGATATGTGTGCACTGTGGAGTAAGCACAATGTGAGTAGGGGCCTCATCAAATTAAGGACAAGAAGCCAGGGACAGTGGGGGAAACCATGGGGCAGCGTAAGGTTTTGACTCCTTACCGTTGGTGGTTGTGAGATTCCTTCTATAATGTTTCCCTGCAGTCCCCAGCTTTCTCCCGCTTCCTCCCCAGTTTCTTTTTGGCTCTGCTGGCATGCTTCTGGCATGGAGCTCAACAGAGCTCTGCCGGAAGTAGCCCTGCATAGTTTGATGGGCTCTGGTACTCTGTGCCGGCAGTTTGACAGTATGCCAGCAGCACCAAGAAGCACAGAGAATATGCTTCTAGACTTCAGCAATTTGGTTTAGAGAAGTCAAGGTATTTCTTTCATCCTTTCTACAAGTTCTTACAACAGAGCAAAACATCAATATCAAAATCCATATTTCTCACAACCAGAGTTATGGAGGTGGAGGAACCAAACCCCACTAGAGTAGAGTCTCACTTATCCAACACTCACTTATCCAACGTTCTGGATTATCCAATGCATTTTTATAGTCAATGTTTTCAATGCATTGTGATATTTTGGTGCTAAATTTGTAAATACAGTAATTACTACATAGCATTACTGCCTATTGAACTACTTTTTCTGTCAAATTTGTTGTATAACATGATGTTTTGGTGCTTAATTTGTAAAATCATAACCTATTTTGATGTTTAATAGGCTTTTTCTTAATTTCTCCTTATTATCCAACATATTCGCTTATCCAACACTCTGCCAGCCTGTTTATGTTGGATAAGTGAGACTCTACCGTATTTCACAACTGCAAGTCAGAAGTGCTGTGTACTAGCTCTTGCACTACCAAGCCACGAAGAATGAATGTTGATTATGGCCATATGTTGGGTACAACATTACCTTTCTACAAGTTCTCACAACAGAGCAAAACATCAGAACTAAAATCCATATTTCTCACAACTAGAGTTATGGAGGTGGGGGAACCAAACCCCACTATTTCACATCTGTAAGTTGGAAGTGCTGTAGCTCTTGGATTACCAAGCCACAATGAGTGAGTGCTGATTATGGCCATATGTTGAGCACAACTTTACCCTTTTTTATCTATAAGACATAGTACGACATTTGTGAGAGACTTATATACCCCTTTTTCTTATTGTGACAATAATAAGCAAGTCATCAAATAAAGTTGATTTCTCTAGCTACATATATACATTGCAACACATCCTCAGGTGGAAAAAATGTTACATCAAATGCTGGGTATTAACCATGATCTTAAAAATCCACATTCAAAAGGGCTCTGTACCTGAGCATCAGATGCTATGATCTGGCAGGAGTGCAAGGAACTTGCCTGATATACTGTTTGTCAGCTTCCCGAAAACATCTGGATAGTTACTGTTAGAAATTAGAAGCTGTATTAGATAGATCTTTAGACTGATCCAGCAGAGCATTTATTAACATTTTTGAATGCATCCATCTTTCTTCAATAGAATCAACTTGATCACATAAAAGTTTAAGGCAGTCAGCTTTTGGAAAGCAATTTAAAAAGCTGTGTTATTATGTTATAATGTAGCAGTCTCCTCCAGTCTTTGCTGTTATCACACAACTTTCATTCTGCTTGTTACATACCATGAAGATTTGTGCCCCAGAAAGTGCAGGGAAACAATATTGATCCGTAGCTGACTCTCAGCTTCATTCCAAGTTGGCAACAAATTTGGAAGAAGTTCAGTAGACTGAGTCATCTTCTATGCCTCTTTCCTTTTTTTATGTCAGAAAATATATTGCAATTTCATTTGTATTGATGAAGCACATAAGAAAAAAAAACCCTCCCTTATTTTGAAGACAAATTAATGCTCAGATCAACTTGTTGATTCGCCTGGAAGCAGTAGACGCTGAAATGGTTCTATCTACTTGAAAGCACGAAGCAGAAGATTCCAGTTGTAGTGATAAGGACACTCTAAACTCGTCACCAAGAATGGATCAAGTGGAGAAATCCACAGCACATTTAAATAACGAGTGACTCATTCAATACACTCTTGGTGCCCCAGAGAGAAAGAGCTTGGTGGTGCACAAAGTAGCAAAAGCCAACCAGTATGGCGAACTTGGATCATAACTGTTGATTGCCTAGTGGCCTCAGAGCCCAATACAGATAGTGTGGGGTTATGGTGTATGGTATTAAATTGTGTAATTTATTATTCTCATCTAGAAGAGTCCTATTTGCAAGAGAATATTCAAGCTGAAGCCTGTATGTCTCAGCAGTTATTTGTCACATTTGACACTTATGGAGCCCTGTGGCTGCATTGTATACATTGCTTGTCAGCTTCCTGAAAGCACCTTGATAGTCACTGTTGGAAATTTAAAGAACGTGTTAGATAGATACAAACCCACAAAATAGCATGGATTGAGCTGCTCTCACAATTGATGCGGTCTCCTTCCCCTTACCCAAAGATTGTCCCTTCCAATTTTTTCTCTGATCTCCTTAGCCAAGTAATATTGTATGGCCTTTCTGGCCTATACCAGTAGCTCTTTTCACTACTTTGTTTATGATCTGACCAAAGGGTATTGCTAGCAAAAGTGGGCTGTCTCCTGGGACAAGGCTGGACTACTGTTTGACTTAGCTGAAGGCAACTTCAGATGCCTATGAGCGAAAGTAGGAAATATATGGGATCCCCCTCATTCATTTTCATCTCACTGGCCCTGGGCCAGGAACTTACAAATTCTGAAAGTGATACTAATTCTGCTCGAGGCTTTCCCCTGGTATTGCTTTCTGTTCTGTTCATCTGACCAGAAGCAGATTGTCCTCAATAGCAAGACAAAACAAACTCATTTCCTTTTGTTGTTCTGATACTTGAAAACTTCAACAAAAAAGACATTTTTATAATGTCAGAAGTGACTTGAGGCAATTGGCCATCTACAAAGACATTGCCCATGAGACACCTGGATGTGTTATCATCCAGCTGGGAGGCTTCTCTCATGTCCCTGCAAGCTAGAGCTGACAGATGGGAGCTCACCCCATCTTGCAGATTCAAACTGGCAACCTTCAGGTCAGCAACCCAACCTTGAGGTCAGCAGTTCAGCCGACACAAGGGTTTAACCCATAGTGCCATCAGAGCTTATTATCAAAAAAAAAAAAATTGGGGGGGGGGGTACAATTTCTCAGCAACATGTAACCAACATGCACTATGATTCCTTAATACTTTCTGTAACTTTTCCAACTCCTTCGACTATAGTTGGCAACATACTTGTTTAGTTTAGTTGGGACTGTCAAACTTCAGAAATGGTGATCTTACTGGTCTGCAATTATCCAAATTAGTATAATTACATTTGGGTGTCTGTGGAATAGCTCGCCAAAGATAGCTTCCAGAATCAACAACCGTGATAGACCAATTATCTTGGCTACATGCTCTCGATAAAGGTCTGTTTGAAGTGGGCAGGCAATCTGTTTTGTGGTGCTTGGACATTGTTTAGTGCCAGTGCTACACGTCGAATTTTTTGGATTGGGAAAATCTATTGTCTGAGTAGAGGTACTTTTGTGCATTTTGATACTACATGAAATCACAATGTAGTGTCTGGGAAACATTTCAGTAAAAATGCAAGTGAACAGCTGGGACTGGGTGCCACATGCAAAAGCACTCAGAAAGGTTTGGTTGCTTCTTCTCTTTCATTTTCCTGGCACTTGGAGCAAGAGTTTGGGCTCCATATGTGATTGGCGGCTAGAGGTAAAACAAAATGTCCCTAATTCTGGGGAAGATATTATTATTGGGGAATTTATGTCCATGTTGTTGTCCAAAAGGACTATAGACAACTTAAAGGAAGGAGGGAATTCTCATTATGAAGCATGGTAAGCAATTTATAAAAACAAGTAAAGGGCAGAATGGGGCTTTGCATTTGTGTGGTTTAATTCAAGCTATTGTCTCATTTCAATTATTGTAGTGTAGACTCAGACTAACGGTTTTAGATATAATAACAAGATGCTGGTGAATGAAACTTTTAGTGATGAGAAGCATATCTGCATGAGATACTTATTGTTGATGTAGAACTCCAAAGAGGGTTTTTACAGCATGCTGGAAAACAAGCTTTGCAAGGGATCAAATACCAGATTAAGTTGTAAGTTATGATGCGTAAAAGAGCATCTAGTCAAAGGCAGTTAAGATCAACTGATATATAAGCTTTCCCATTGATAGGACTTAGTGGTTTAATTCTACAAAGTCAAACCATTTGAACAAACCAAATAATCTAGTCAGTACTCAGATGATAGCAAGCAAATATCAAACAATATCTATTGAAAACCCATCAAAAAGGAAATGTAACATAGTTTAGAATCAAGTGTTGTGTTGAGAAGGTAGATTAAAATGTATCAATATGTTGTGGTGAGAGCCCCCGATAGCACAGCGGGTTAAACCACTGAGCTGCTGAACTTCTTGACCGAAAGGATAATGGTTCGAATCTGGGGAACAGAGTGAGCTCCCGCTATTAGCCCCAGCTTCTGCCAACCTAGCAGTTTGAAAACATGCAAATGTGAGTAGATCAATAGGTATCGCTTCTGCAGGAAGCTAACGGCACTCCATGCAGTCATGCTGGCCACATGATCTTGGAGGTGTCTATGGACAATGCTGGCTCTTTGGCTTAGAAATGGAAATGAGCACCAACCCCTAGAGTCAGACACGACTAGACTTAATGTCAGGGGAAACCTTTACCTTTATGTTGTGCTGGGGATTCATGACTCCAAAGTGTTCAAAATGGCTAAATCAAAGTGACAGTTCCTGATTATGTCCTTGAAATGATGGTTTGAAAGATATACCAGAAACATTTTAACCTACATTTTTTTTTCATAACCACATCCCTGGATCCAGAATTCTTTAATTCTGTGTGTATTCAGTGTGCAGTTGCTTCAACCTCTGACAGATACATTCAGGCCTGATGCTGTCCTTTCATAAAATAGTAACATGAGATTGATCTATTTCTGTTATTACCATATTTTGTCTCATTCACAAGGCAGTTTGTAAGACAGGTTGTATATGAAATATATAAAATGCCTGATGTCAGTTTGAAAGATCAACTTTCAGGAAACTCTCAATGCAGGATGTTGCCTAAGAACTACCAGCTGATCCTTGCCTTTGCATTTGCTATTCATGAGATCAACCAGAATGACAAATTGTTGCCCAACATCACATTGGGATCAGAAATCTATGACAATATATTTAGTGCAATGAAAGCCACTGGGAACACTCTGCATCTTCTCTTCACGGCACAAAGGGACCCCTTCAATTACAACTGTTTCCAGAGGCAGAAAGTCATGGCCATCATTGGTGATATCAACTCTGAGACTTCTATCCAGGTGTCGAATATCTTAAATATCTACAAAATCCCACAGGTAGGTATCACTATATGTATGCCATATATTTCAGCAAACAGGAGACATGGAGTTCCTCCATCACTTCTCCATCTCTATCCTTTTAATGTCCAAAGTTCAAATGGTCTAGTCAGTTTATTATATATTGACTTAATGGTTTCATTTTTTTACTTGAGCACTGTTGAGAATTTGTTTTATTTAAAGCAGCACTTTGCCTCCCAATTGGCTCAATCTTCGCTTTGGGCAGCCATCATTGTTCCCGTTCCTGGCAGAAGCATAAAATCAGAGTTGGAAGATATGACAAGCAGGTCTGTAGCGAGGGGGGGGGGGGGGGGTTAGGGGTTCAAACCCCCCCCCCCCCCCCAAATTTTCAAGTTATAAAAAAAATCTCGTTTACTCATGAATTTTAACTGGTTAACCAAATCCCCATGCTAAGACTATGAGATGCAAAACATTAAGAGTCCCTCCAGGCACTATCTCAAGCAGATATTGACAGGTTTGTAGCGAGGAGGGGTATGTGCTAGGGGTTCAACCCCCCCCCCCCGAAATTTTCAAAACCCCTCCCGAAATTTTTTTCTGGCTACGGCCCTGATGACAAGGAACATCCAATTTAACCCTTTCTCATGTAGAAATACACTTCTAGCCATGTAGGAACACTCTGTAATGTTAAATGTGAGGAAGATCTTTGCATTCCAGCATAGAAACCACTCTCAGTAGAAGGATTCCAGATTCAAATACACCCGCTCTCTTACCTACCATATCTAATTGTGTATATTGGATATAGAAAATATATTTTCTACATAATATTCTTGGATAGGAACCAGCATATTTTGCACACACATAAAAAATTCCTGTGCAAAGGATGCAGTATTTTGGGGAAACGCACAGTCTCTAATTCCTTTCCAAGGTCTCTCTCTCTGTCTCCACACACATTTCCAACTGTCCATCAGATCCTAAAAATAGAGAAAATGTAGGTCCAAAGAGCTCCAAAGGAAAGTAGTAAAGGTTATACACAGAGTTATTGTGCTGAGATGGATGGGACAAAGGTTTTGCCAAACACAAAATTTCTAAAATGTAAGTTTATCAAATAAGTAATATCAGCCCATGTGCTTTTTCTCCACTTCTAGCTGGATTATGGATCTTTTGATCCCATCTTCAGTGATAAAACTCAGTTTCCCTCTTTCTTTCGGATGGTGCCAGATGAAATCTTTGAGTATCCTGGGATTGTTCAGCTGCTGCAGTATTTTGGTTGGAATTGGGTAGACCTCATTGTTCCCGAGGGTGCCAGTGGAGAAAGGTTTCAGCGAATGCTCAGTGCACATTTTGTCCAGAAAGACATTTGCATCTCTTTCACCCACACTGTTCCTGCAATAATAAGTTTCACTGCAGATACACAAATAACTAGAAAAATAATTAGACTTGTCTCTCTTCTTTTCTCTAAGAAAGTTAAAGTAATTCTAGTCTATGGAAATGTTCAGTCTTTGGAAAGTTTACGGATGATTCTAGAGATTTATGAACATTTCATGCAGAAACCTTTGGAGAAAGTTTGGATCACAACTGCGCGGTGGGATGTCACAAATATTTTCTCTGGAAGAGTGTTAACAGGAAAATCTTTGAATGGCTCTTTGTCCTTGGCCCTTCACACCACTGTCGTGCCAGGATTTGAGGACTTTCTGGAGAGCCTCAACCCATTCCAATCAAACATATTTTTCCTAAAGGAGTTCTGGTGCAGTGCGTTCTTTTGCTCTTTGCCAGCATATAATATGAATGGGCCAGGAGGGAACTGCACCGGGGAAGAGAAATTGGGGGACCTTCCTGGAGTTGCATTTGAAAAGAAGATGACTGGGCAGAGCTACAATATCTACAATGCAGTTTATGCAGTAGCCCATGCTCTCCATGCTGCTTATTCAATGAGAACTAAACATTACTCCTTGGAGACTGAAAACCGTTGGAATCGTCTAAATATTCAGCCTTGGCAGGTAAACCGTTAGTGCTCAGAGCAACAAATGAACTTCAATGAATTGTTGAATGGAGTGCTGTATGGTTGTACGGCCGTGTTCTAGCAGCACTTTCTCCTGATGTTTTGCCAGCATCTGCAGCTGGTATCTTCAGAGGATCCTCTGAAGATGCCACCCACAGATGCAGGCAAAACATCAGGAGAAAATGCTGCTAGAACACAGCAATACAGCCTGAAAACGACACATCACCCCTGTGATTCCGGCCGTAAAAGCCTTCAACAATACATTGAATTGTTGTATGTTTATTGAAATGAACAATATTCATTTTCTAATTTTGTTGCTAGGTCCTGACAAGCTGATTTTGTATTATGGTGACCACACAAACGAGGCACCTCCAATTCACTCTTATCAAACAAGAGCCCTGTTCATGACGTCCTTGATTAAGTCTATCCACCCGGAGCACCAACTTCCCCTTCTCCTATTGCCTTTTATCTTGCTAAGTGTTACACTATGTAACAAAATTTGAAAAAAAAATATCTGTTCCTGGTTTGAAAGTGTCATTTCCTGTTTAATTGTGCAGTACTTACTTTGAAAGTAGTTGTTCTACTCCAGAAACATCAAAACTATGTTGAACTGGTTGAGATTTTATGTGATATTCATTGAAAAACTATAACAAAATGTGCTGCAGGATGTCAGCAGTTTAATAAAAATGTTCAATGTTTTTCATATAGAACCAATTAGGAAATGACATTTATAATCCAGGAACAAAAATTGTGTTACATAGTCTTATTGTCTTTTCTAGCGAGTCATGTCTAATCATGGTATGTCGAAGTAGGAAAATCTGTCAGCTTTCTACATTGTCTAGATTTCACATAGAAATTTGAAATATCACAGCTTGGACAATTTTTTAATATCCAATTAAATATCTTGCCACTTTGGGGTCTTGTCTAATTTCCACATAGCTGTCCTTTTGAGTCTTGGGATTCTTTTGAATTCTTGACTGCAGTTACCACTCTGGCTTATAACTCAGTCAAGGTATGGAAAAACTTGAACTTCTTCATTGACATCACTATCTATCTACTTGGAAGTTATGCACTAAAACTTTTGGTTCTAATTTTGTAACTGGAACTTTGATCACGAATTATGTTTGATAAGAGAAGTAGAGAGACAGTGAGTTTCTCTTTATTCAAGTTGATCTTTTAAAAGCTCTTCTCAGGATCTTCTCCTAAATATATTCATGTTTTTCTAGGCCAAATGTAAAGTGCTTCGAATGACCAATAATGTCTAGATCTGATAAAGTTTGCACTTGCCTGATTATGAATTTTCCTTTATCAGGATAAAGGTAGTAAAATATATGACTAAATTATAGATATCACAAGAGTTGACCTTCACTATCCACTCTTTTTTGTTTAATTTAGCTTCGCTCACATCTGAGATCTATTCGTTTTAATAACAGCGCTGGGGAAGAAGTTTTCTTTGATGAAAATGGGGACTTAGCATCTGGATTCAACATTGTTAATTTGGTTACATTTTCTAATCAAGCTTTCAAAAAGGTCCAAGTTGGAGGGATTGATCAAAAGACCAAAAGATTTGTCCTCAATGGCAGTGCCATCACATGGAATCACAAGTTCACACAGGTAAATTTTCCTCTTTTAGTCTGCAAAGGGTAATCTTTATAAACAAAAAATCGCTTCTAAAGATCACTTTTGATAGTCAAAGATGAATTTCAGCATGCAGACGTAAACAAATAGATTGGGCCATGGTGGTAAGATTGGGGAAAAAACCACTTCTAGAGCAGTGGTTCCCAACCTGTGGGCCCCAGCCCACTGGTGGGCCATGAGACCTAAACTAGGGTCCACGAGACATGTGGGGAAAATCAGCTCTGGATAATTAAATATGGTTTTCTGTGAGCGAGCAGATGATGACCACTGGATGACATGTGTTCTGTATCAGAAACTAGAGCTGATGTAGTCTATCCAATGCAATTTTCTGAATTGGCACCCCAAATAACCAAAGTTAAATAACCAATTTAAAGTTTACCAAAAACTGATTCGTAACCCTTTTGGTACTAATGTTGGAGGGTGGTCTCTGGTCAAAATGATCCCTGGTCAAGTGGTCTCTAGTAAAAAAAAAAAAAAAAAAAGGTTGGAAACCACTGTTCTAGAGTCAGTTTCCTCCATGTCTTGGAATATGAGAAAATTTAGAGAATGAAGAACTGAAAACCAGGGATTCCTGTTCAAGACAATTACGCATAGGTCCTCTCTTGATTCATCAAGGTTTCCAATAAGCATTGTATTTTCCATACGATTCCCTTCATTTCTCCTCTCTGCATATAATCATTCTTCTCCAGTCCCATTATGTGGGAAATCCAGATGTTCTTCTCCAACTCAGAAAAGACTTTTGAAGGGAGCTAAATTTTCCTCTGCAAATCCTTTCTATCTGTGACTCTGAATCACTGATGACATTTTTGCATTATAATAAAGCTGGGAATTGTCAGAATAAGCAAATGTGAACTTATTTTCTTCACGAATACATATCTTTGTTCTGTTTATTAGATTCCACCCTGTTCCCGTTGTGTTGAGAATTGTCGTCCAGGATACAGCAAGATTGTTCAACCGGAGAAATTAGTCTGTTGCTATGACTGTGTTCAATGTACTCAGGGAAGGATTTCGGCCAATGTTGGTGAGAAAAGCAATATAGTGTCACATGGGAGAATAACACTGGCCAATACACATGTTGGTGTCTCAAATGTTAGCCCTATTCTGGATATATTTGATCTGTTGATTGGAGCCCCCGGTGGCGCAGTGGGTTAAACCCTTGTGCCAGAAAGACTGCTGACATGAAGGTTGGGTTGCTGACCTGAAGGTTGCTGGTTCGAATCCAACCCAGGGAGAACATGGATGAGCTATCCCTATTTCTTGGCTCACCACTAAGATTACCATATTAACTGAAATCTAATGCACACCTTAATTTTGGGAAGATAATTTAGCCAAAAAAAGAGATGAGCATTAGATTTGAGTAAATATGGTAATTCCTTTCACAGTCACTCGCGGTTTTGCTGCATGTGCAAAGGAGTGCTAGTACCTCTTGAAAGAGCAGGGCTGTTAATTAATTGTGAGTTTACTTTTAATATCAGGATCATAATAGGGATCATTATTTGCTCCATTGTCCTTGGGCTTTGTCCTATTGTTACCCGCCCTGAGACCCTTTGGGGAGATGGTGGCGGGATAGAAAAATAAAGTTATTATTATTATTATTATTATTATTATTATTATTATTATTATTATTCTGATGGTATAGAATTCAGGATGAAGTGAAATAGCTAATATAATATATACTGTAAAGCACAGAGAATGGGTTCATCATAATTCCAAAATGTTTCTCTGTACACAAAAATGCAATTAAAATATATCTGCACTGAGAAAATAATATTGAAAATAGACATGCCAAAAAATTGTTGGGAGATTGAGAAACAGGAACAGATTTAGAACTCATACCAGATTCACCAAACATTCTCATGAAAGAAAGAAGGAGGGAAAATGGTTTCTTCATATCTAAGCAGGCTTCATGAATCCAAATGATATCTGTGGACAATTCGCACTGATTTGGGAAACACTAAGAACTTCTTAATGTATTTCAGATGCAAGTGAATGCGTCAAGTGCCAAGAGGATCACTACCCAAATAGGAAACAAGACCAATGCCTTCCTAAGAGAACCACTTCTTTATATTATACAGAACCTCTGGGAGCAATTTTGGCTTCCTGCGCCCTTGTTTTTTCAGTAATCACAATTCTGGTGATGGGGACTTTCATTCGTTACTGGAACACTCCCATTGTCAAAGCCAACAACTGGACCATCACTTGTATTCTCCTTGTCTCTCTGTTGCTCTGTTTTCTGTGCTCTTTTCTTTTCCTTGGCACACCGGGAAAAGTTTCTTGCCTTCTCCGGCAAACCGTCTTTGGCATTGTCTTTTGTATAGCAGTTTCTTGCATGTTGGCCAAGACCATCACTGTGGTGCTGGCCTTCATGGCCACAAAGCCAAGGAACCAGATGAAGAAATGGATTGGGAAGAAGCTGGCAATATTGGTGATCGTCTTTTGTGCTTTTATTCAAGCTGGTCTCTGCACAGTGTGGTTGTCCACCTCTGCACCATTTCCAGAGTTTGACATGCGCTCCCAGCTTGCAGAGATCGTCTTGCAATGCAACGAAGGCTCCGACACCATGTTCTACCTTGTCCTGGGTTACATGGGGCTGCTGTCCTTCATTAGCTTCACTGTTGCTTTCTTTGCTAGGAAGCTGCCCAGCAGTTTCAATGAAGCCAAGCTGATAACTTTCAGCATGTTGGTCTTTTGCAGTGTTTGGGTTGCTTTTGTCCCAAGCTACCTGAGCACCAAAGGGAAAAATATGGTGGCTGTGGAGGTCTTCTCCATCTTGGTCTCTAGTTTTGCCCTACTGGGTTGTATCTTCTTCCCCAAATGCTATATTATTCTGGTGAGGCCAGAGCTGAATATAAGAGAAAAGCTTGTAAAGAAAAAGAATTGATATCTACACAAAATGCAATCATGTTTGTGATGAATGATCTCATATCAGTTTATAAAGGGAAATCAGTGTCTGACAGGGAATAATATTGGATTAGTACTATAGTGGAGTCCCCACTGGTGCAATGGGTTAAACCCTTGTGCTGGCAGGACTGCTGACTTGAAGGTTGGGTTGCTGACCTGAAGGTTGCCGGTTTGAATCCGGGGAGAGCGTGGATGAGCTCCCTCTGTCAGCTCCAGCTCTCCATGTGGGGACATGAGAGAAGCCTCTCATAAGGATAGTAAAAACATCAAAAACATCTGGCGTCCCCTGGGCAATGTCCCTGCAAATGGTCAATTCTCTACACCAGTTTCTCAAGTTGCTCCTGATACGAAAAAGTACTATAGTGCCTGGGATTGAGGTGTGCTTATTGCCATGACCACCGTGATGCTGAAGAAAAATGGTTATGGACTTCAGCACCAATACATTGTAATGTCACTTGATGGAAAAGGCATACTATCATGTGTTAGGTCTGTCACCATATTACTTCTTTGCACGATTCTTTGGGTAATTTATGTTCAGGGAGTCAATACCTTTCAGGAGACATGGAAAATTACTGTTGGATGCTTTATGATATACCCTTTTCCCCTGAAATAAGACCTAACTGGAAAACAAACCCTAGCATCATTTTTCAGTGTAGTAATAATATAAGCCCTACCCTAAAAATAAGCCATGGTTAAAATCACCAACCAAAGGGACGTATTTAGTTTACCAGTAGTAAATTCATTGCAACATGTTATAGATTTATTGAATTATAAAATAATAATACTAATATATAAGTAAAATACATACATTGACATTAATACTTAAAATAAATAGTAATGCCAGTAGCTGGTTCTATAGTTCATTTAAACGACTTCACAATGTTATATTCTTAGTAGGGCAGTCTCTCGCACTGCTGCCAAATATTCCATTAATAGGATCCCATCACTTCACCTGAGCGTTCCGTTTTTATACCAGTGTGGAAGGAAATGCATTCATGATGTATTCTGGGCTTTTAAAAAGATCTGTTGTGGACAGTGGCAGCTCGAATAGTATACGCCAGATATTGGAAAACCTCAGAGATTCTTCCCTTAGAAGAATGGGAAAAATACATTACAGATTTGCTGATAATGGATAAAATAACTGTACTCTTAAGAGGAAAACCTTTAGTGAAATTTGTTGAAGAATGGCAACCAATAATCCAACATCTCAATGTAAAATTAATGTAAACGTGTACATAGGGGAAGCTATAAGACGGTAGACAAGGAGGAAACGAATATTATTTTGGAGCCTATAATACCTTTATATGTACTATTTAAATAGAACACTCTGACCCCTTAATGAAAATATATTATCTGAGAAATGATTATGGAAGATTAATAGCTGGAAAATATTGCACTGTATGCAACAAACACTTGCAAATGTATGTCTATTTGAACGAATTAAATAAATAAATAAATAAATAAATAAGATCTGTTGTTTTTCACAATTCCATCCATCCTTGAGACAATGCAAAACGCTCCATGGTCAAGTATCTATTGCTTTCTACATTGTGTTCCGTTAGTATAAGGGGTCATTGGGATAGATTGTCTATCATGGACAGAATAATAGGAAGTTGAATATGGACTGCTCTTCAACTTGGATTCTAAGGAAGTCAAAACCTGGCTTGTGGTTGATAATATTGTCCATTTGGGTCAGATGGGGTAGAGGCTAGTCAGTTCCTAACTGCATTCCAGTTAGGCTTCAGGCCTTGTTTTGAACTGGATATTCCTTGGTTCCTTAGAAGGTAGATCTATTTCAAGTTTAAGACATTACTGATTCTCTTTGCCATGAAGATTTGCTGAACATGAGACCATCTCCCATGCCACTCCTTTTTCCTTTTTTGTCTTGTCATGCCATTAGATTGTAAGCCGGAGGGCATAGAACCGCCCTGTTGTTATTTTACTTGTAAAGTGTAATGTACAGAATTGGCACGATATGAATAAATAAAAGATGGTAATGACGATGAGTCAATAAATGTGTGCACATAAGTTGAGGAAACCATTAGTAAGTGGTTTACCTGCCCAGTTGAGAGATGAAAGGACTCATATGTTCTTATTCTGAAACATGCAGAATAATCACAGGATGTTCCAAACCTACACCTGTTGATCAACTCTACATGCTAGCTGGCATTGCCCGCCCGATGTGCAACGGGAAGTTGCTGCTAACAGTGAGAGAAATAAGATTGAACACTGTGAAAGTTACACTGCATGGATATCGGCCTCTTCCCAGTAGACTCAAATCAAGGAAAAGCTTCATGAGAACCACCACTCCTCTTAACGTTCCCCCAGCAACAGCAAGAGTATCCCTCTGGGCAGGTAAACCAGGGAATCCTAATTGGATGGTCTCCCATGAGGGTCTTCCTCCAGGAGTAAACCAAGAATGGACAACTTGGAAGTCCCTGAACAGACTCAGAAGTGGAGTGGGCAGATCCAAAGACAACCTGGCAAAATGGCACTACCCAAGAGAATCCTCCACTTTGTGCAATTGTGGAGCAGAACACAACTCCACATCTGTATGCTTTTCCGCAATGCCCTGCCTCATGTGCAGAGGAAGAATTGTTTGAAGCTACAAACAATGCAGTTGCTGTTGCCCGTTTCTGGTCAAAAGATATTTAGCCCAATCTCACAGACATATCATCTGATCTACACAGAGACTTTGGTCTTGGAGATAATTTCTAAGCAACCTTGTAATTATTAAAATTATGGTGATTTCACCCAGCTTCTTGCAGAGGCCCCAGTGTGACAGAGCATCTGTGAAATTCATAACATCAACAAAGTCAAACACTATTTTCTATAAAGACTCCCATCAAACTACTTTTAATCTAGTTGTTGATGTAAAATTGGCAAGGCCAACCAGTCTTTTTTGTCTCATTCTTTAGGTGAAAATCTCCAGGAAGGAATGTAAGCATTAGTGAATTTTACTTAATACTTACGGTACTCAAGAGTGGTTACTTATGGATTCTCTTCAAAATACTGCAGCTGGTACTAACATTGATGTTTATGTTGATGAAAATGCAGTTCTTCAGGAGGAGCAGAATCCAAGCTTTGCAAGTACTTAAACTGCTGTTGCTGCTCTTTTTGCTTTGGATTCTGCCTCATACTTTCAGCAAGACTTCAAACTTCTCTTTGTGTAACTGTCAGGAAATGAATCAAGGCAACCTACTTAACTCTGAAGACATTATCCTGGGTCAGTTTTTATCTGTGCCATGTGCCGAAGAACCTTTATTCAGCTTTAGAGAGTGCCCGGCTTTTTCACAAAATAATTTGTAAGTAGTTCATAGAATGTTGAAAAGATGGAGCAAATTTGCTTCCTGCTACTTCAAAAGGGAAGCTTTGATATGTTTAAATTATAAACTAGAAAAGAATTCTCAAATAAGCATAGGGAATAACACAGAGACTTGTCCAGCCTTGGAATGGAGCATTCTCGCCAAAGGTGCTGGACTTTTCAGTGTGAGAAGCTTTAAAACAGAGGTTGGATTGCCATCAGATGACAATTCTTTACCTATACATTAGCAGTGGTTGGATGGGATGGCCTTTGGTATCATTTCCAACTCTACCATTCTACAGTTCTGTGAGTTTACTGAAATTTAAGGAGAGAAATTTAGTGAGACTTATTCAAGGATCATGACAGCAGGAGAAGCCGTGAATGTAGATTGAATGCACATGGTACACTGAGTGTGAAAGTCCTTTGAGAAACAAGGAAAAGCAGTAAAACATTTATAGGTAAAGGTTTTCCCCTGACATTAAGTCTAGTCATGTCTGACTCTGAGGGTTGGTGCTCATCTCCATTTCTAAGCTGAAGAGCGACGTTGTCCGTAAACACCTCCAAGTTCATGCAGCCGGCATGACAGCATGGAGTGCTGTTACCTTCCTGCCAGAGCAATACTTATTGATCTACTCAAATTTGCATGTTTTCAAACTACTAGGTGGCATGATTATGTATGTACATACTTGTGTATTTAAATTTCTAGACTTATACATGAGTACATAGAGTTGTTTTCCCTAATATATCCTCATGTATACATTTAGAAATTTGGAATCACAAAAAATAATACAACACTCTGGGTCGACATATCACACACACACACACACACATTACTGTGCACACACACACACACACACACACACATATATATATATCACATACACACACACACACGAACTATCCACATCCCTGGGTAGAATAACAAATGGTGAGAGCTTAGCTTTGGGAGAATTTAAAAGTTGCTCTCTCCTTAAAATCTTCAAGTCCTGAACCCATTCCATTGTTATTTTTCTTTTTCCTTTTTAGCATGAGTTGATTCAAACCAGCAGCAAAATAGCTGCATCTGCTTCATTTCTTCCCACAGCAGTAAAATAGCTGCACCTGCTTCATTTCTTCCTCAAACCACACACAGTCGGCTACTAATAATCTTTCTATGTCAAGATGTATTTGGTTGGTGTATTGTTTTTGTGGAATTCTGCATAGTTCACAGAAATGTCAGTGGCTGTGTTTTTGAGATTGGTGAATTGGCATGGGATGATGTTTGATCTGAAATTCTGCATAATGGTTCAGCAAGGCAAGTGTATGGCCGGTTTAGATGTCACTGTATGTTACAGCTTTCTGCACAATCTTGTTGCTAGTCCTGCTACTGCTAGACTCCAGTGTATCATTTCTGCTCCTTTCAAACTGACTTCAAAGAGACAAAGCTTAGCATCACTTCCAGGTTTTAGAATTTTTTAAAGAATAATATTGTCCTTTTTCTCTCTCTCTGTCTTTTAAATTGTATAGACCTCACCTTAAAAAATTCCAGCATATACTTGCTTTTGTTTTTGCCATAAATGAGATCAACAAGAGCACTAGACTCTTGCCCAATACAACACTGGGATTTAACCTCTATGACAATGTTTTTGGTGCAAGCCGGACCTACTGGAGCATTCTGGATATGCTTTTTCCAGGAGAGAGAAATCCCTTTAATTACAACTGTGATCAAAACAAGAATGTAGTGGCTATAATTGATGGGGTCAATTCTCAACATTCAACTCAGATGGCTACTATATTAAATGTCTTCAAGATTCCACAGGTATGTTGAGAGACAGAGCAAGTACATAGAGAGAGTGAGTGAGTGAGCAGGTTAGCATGGTGTAAATCTAGCCCAAAGCAAGGAGCCCCCAGATGACGTAGTGGACTAAGTGACTTGAAGGTTGGGTTGCTGACCTGAAAGCTGCCAGGTTCGAATCCCACCCGGGGAGAGTGTGAATGAGCTCCCTCTATCAGCTCCAGCTCCATGTGGGGACATGAGAGAAGCCTCCCACAAGCATGGTAAAAACATCAAAACATCCGGGCGTCCTCTGGGCAACGTCCTTGCAGACGGCCAATTCTCTCATTCCAGAAGCAACTCAATTTGCTCCTGACACGAAAAAAAAAGCCCAGAGCAGTCCCAGATTTGGCATATTAGTGCTGAATCTGGGACCATTGTCAATAAGGACCAGGACAACATTTCCTCTGCTTGGGTGGCTTACATTTCACCTCTTGTGATGCTGTTGCTGCTGCTTGTAGTCAACCATGGAGTTTCATCTGAACTTCTGACCATGATGTGTGCATTGTCTGATGTCAGAATGGGATGCCCACATTACCAACAAGACAATTGTCTCCTTCCTTCTTGCTAATCTCGTGGTCATCCCATTCTGATATTAGCAGAGGTGGCCATGATGACCAGGAGCTCAGGCGGGGCTCTATGACAGGCTAGGAACATGAGTGGAAATATGGACACAATCCATCCTATTTTGCTGTGATTATGAGTTCAGGAAAGGGTGATGAAACTGGCCTCCATCTGGACAACAAATTGGGTTGAATCAGACTCAATACAGGTATCAAGACTGTCATCATTCCTGGGATACTAAGGCAAACTTTACAGCCAGAGATTCTTTTGGGGTGACTCTGGGATTTGGACTTGTGTTGACTAGATAAGCCCGTACACTGTGCAACAAAATTTGAAAAAGATTGTTCCTGGTTTGAAGGTGTTATTTCCTGTTTAATTATGCAGTATTTACTTTGAAAGTAGTTGTTATACTCCATAAACTTATTTTTTGTGGTTGCCACAAACTGTGTTGACTTGGTTGATACTCCATTCATTTATTGAAAAACTATAGCAAAATGTGCTGCAGGATGTCTTGCAAAAATAAAGATTTTGCAGTTAAATATACTTTCCCCATGTTTTTATGACAGAACCAATTAGGAAATGACATTTATAACGCAAGAACAAAAATTGTGTTAAATAAGAGCCATTAATTAAATGGCATATGTTTCAGGGGTGGCACACAAGTGTCCTTCCAGATGTTACTGCACTGTATCTTCAGTCAAATCTTGCCAACATAGCCAATGGGAAGGAATGTAGGGCAGTTTAAATAAAAATTATGGAGTGCTACACATTTCCCATCTCTATTCTGAGTGTTGCTGTGTCTTTCAAACTATTCTATAGGGATCTTTGATGTTAGTTTTTCAGTTCAACATTTAGAAGTAGCTTTTCTCAACTTCTCATCCCATATACTTGTCTCTGCTTAAGTTCCACTTCTGTGTAATCTTCCCTCAGAGAAAACTGAATTTATTCAAAGATGTAAGATTGAGTCGTGTTGAGTCTCCTTTGTAGAGAGAAAAAGTGGGGTATTATTATTATTATTATTATTATTATTATTATTATTATTATTATTAATATATCTTGTTTGCTGTGTCATACAATAATAACAATAATTTTAATAATGACCACATTTGTTGATGGTTTAATATCAACTGATGAAAGCATTTTATTTTTCCTGTTAGCTCAGTTATGGATCCTTTGACTCAAGACTAGATGACAAAACGTGGTTCCCTTTTTTCTATAAGATGATGCCGAATGAAATGCTGCAATACATTGGGATTGTTCACCTGCTTAACCATTTCAGATGGACTTGGGTTGGCCTCCTTGTGCCAGATGATGACAACGGTGAAATTGTTCTGCAGAAACAGGTGCCTATACTCCTCCAGAACAACATTTGCGTTGCTTTCTTGGACATGATTCCAACCGTGTTTTTCCCAGACACTTTATCTAACAATTTAGTCCAAATATATTTTACCTTGCTTTTCACCAAAGCCAATGTGATTCTTTTCTATGGCTATAATTACTTTTTCAAGGTGCTTCAGTGGGCTCTAGAATATAATATATTACATGAAAAGTACCACCCAGGAAAAGTTTGGATCAGAACAGCTCAGTGGGATATAAATACCATGGAAAGTGAGAGGAAACTCCCTGGAAGGACCTTGAATGGCACCCTATCCTTCACAGTCCATACAGAGGTGATACCTGGATTTGAGAATTTTCTTCAAACCATAAATCCTTACAAGCCCACGTTGTACCTCCTCCATGCATTTTGGCAGTATGCCTTCAATTGTTCATTTCCTAGTCATCCTCTTTACACCACAAACCAGCACTATACAGGGGAGGAGAAGCAAAGAGCTATCTTTGAAATGGGAATGTTTGGTCAGAGTTACAGTATCTACAATGCTGTTTATGCTGTAGCACATGCTCTTCATGCAATGTATAGATCAAGAACCAGGCATAAGGCTTTGAGAGATGGACTTACATGGAGTCCTATGAATGTTCAACCATGGCAGGTGGGATTTTATGAGTTTATGCTAGTAGTGCTGCTGGAGAAGGATGAACTGTATATATTGTATTTATTGTATATATATCATATACAATATAATATACAATAATATATAATATATAATATATTGTATATTCATATAAATTTGATAATAATATTGTAATGTAATACAATATAATATTAATAATAATACAATATAATAATATTAATTATATATTACATGTAATATTACTAATAATATTACAGTATAGTGGTATAGTACAATATAGTGGTATAGTACAATACATAATGCTAATATTGTGCTATGCTAATAATTTAATTTATTGTATGTACATATAATTTGTAAGCCGCTCTGAGTCCCTTCAGGGTGAGCAGGGCAAGAAATAAATGTAGTAAATAAATACATAAAATGTTGGGTAAAAACAAATTACTATTGTGGTAATCATTGTTCTATGGTGTGTAGTCTACAACTTTCCCATTCACTCATGAGGAAAGGAAAAAGAGAGAAAACAAGTGAATTCTTGCACATAATTTTATAATATGCAAAGGGATCATTCTTAACCTTGAACAAAAAAAAAAGAACTGCAAAGGATGATTGAAAAGAAATCTCTTGAATTCAAACAATTCAAAATCAATTGAAAAACTGTAATTATGTATTTGTGTATCATTGATCTGATTGGCTAATTGTTTCTTTATTTCAATCTAGCTTCATCTCTTTCTGAACAAAGTCCGATTTAACAATAGTGCAGGAGAAGAAATATTTTTCAATAATAATATGGAATTGACGGGTGGTTATGATATTGTGAATTGGGTCATTTATCCCAATCGATCTTTCAGTAGAAGACAGGTTGGAAAGATTGATAGCCAAGCTCCAGATGGCAAAGAGTTTACCATCACTGAGGATGACATTGTGTGGAATCCCTACTTCAACCAGGTATTCATTCATTTCAGTTTTCTAAAACACTTTCTATGATTACTGGAAAACACTCCAGGCCAGGTGCTTTATAGTCAACTCTTTCTTAGGTCATAAATATTCCTTATATTGCTAGAGTTCAGCCCAGTAGTGTTTTTGGGTAGGAAAACACGGACAGTTGGATTCACATATCATATAATTGTGCAAAGATAGAGATGCATAGCATCTCCTCCTTCTACTGGCACATGGCAGCATATTTCAGAAGTGTCTAGTCCCTTTATGAAGAGGGTTTTTTTTCTTGCACTACATGATTGCATCTGAAGCAGAAAGCATCACAAACACCTTTTCTTTTGGATATTTTTAGACATTGCCCCTTTCCACTTGTGCCAAGAGTTGCCATCCTGGATATCACAAAACTGTTTGGCCAGGGAAACACACCTGCTGTTACAATTGTGTTCGGTGCCCTGAAGGGATGATATCAGTCCAGCTGGGTGAGTTAGAGATAGCACTGGTAATCTTTGGGAAGAATATTGCAGAGGATGCTCTTATATATGGATGATAATCAAAATGGTAATGCAGTATGACTCCTGTATCCATGTGGTGTGCATTCTTGGACTTTGCATCAATATTCAAAGCTGCACATAATAGTGAACTCTAGTGATATGAAATCCTTTTTACCTAAAAATACCCTGGAGTTATGCTGGAAGACTTGAAGGTCGAGATGAATATTTTGGCACAAATGGATAAATGAAACCACAGATCCTGCTTCCACAGATATGGGGGCCAGATTCAGAATTGGCTTTAGATCTAAGTCAAGATCATGGCAACCAGACCGATTGACAACTGGCAAATAGAGGGAGAAAATGTGGAGGTAGTGACAGACTTTATATTTCTAGGTGCGAAGATCACTGCAGATGCAGACTGCAGCCAGGAAATCAGAAGACGTCTACTTCTTGGGAGGAGAGCAATGGCCAACCTTGACAAAATAGTGAAGAGCAGAGACATCACACTGGCAACGAAGGTCCGCATAGTCAAAGCCATGGTATTCCCCATAGTGACCTATGGATGCGAGAGCTGGACCATAAGGAAGGCTGAGCAAAGGAAGATAGACGCTTTTGAACTCTGGTGCTGGAGGAAAATCCTGAGAGTGCCTTGGACCCCAAGAGGATCCAACCAGTCCATCCTCCAGGAAATAATGTCTGACTGCTCACTGGAGGGAATGATATTAGAGGCAAAGTTGAAGTATTTTGGCCACATCATGAGGAGACAGGAAAGCTTGGAGAAGATCATGATGCTGGGGAAAATGGAAGGAAAAAGGAAGAGAGGCCGACCAAGGGCGAGATGGATGGACGGTATCCTTGAAGTGACTGGCTCGTCCTTGAAGGAACTTGGGGCGGTGACGGCCGACAGGGAGCTCTGGCGTGGACTGGTCCATGAGGTCATGAAGAGTCGAATACGACTGAACGAGTGAGACGACGACAGTGGTTTTCAACCTTTGGGTCCCCAGGTGTTTTGGCCTACAACTCCCAGGAATCCCAACCAGTTTACTAGCAGTTATGATTTTTGGGAGTTGAAGGCCAAAACATCTGGAGACCCACAGGTTGAGAACCACTAATCTAAGTGGATGTTCTTCATCCCATGTAGCTTAAAGCAAAGCTTTGAAGCAATGCTCCTCTGCCATCAACTTAGCTGGACTGGCCACATTGTCCAAATGCCTGATCACCATCTTCCAAAGCAGTTCTCGGTGTCTTGGCATAGACACCGATAACTGGGAAGCCCTGGCCCTTGAGCACTCTAGCTGGAGATCCGCTGTGACCAGCAGTGATGTGGAATTTGAATAGGCACAAATGGAGGGCAAAAGGCAGAAAAGTGCCAAGAGGAAAGTGCATCAAGTCAACCCTGACTGGGAAACCCATGTCCTCACTGTGGAAGAACATGTGGTTCAAGAATAGGGCTCTACAGTCACCTACGTACTCATCGCCAAGATACTACACTTGGGAGACCATCATACTCGGACAACGAGGGATTGCCTAAGTCAGTAAGTATGTTTCTTGAAATTGTTCCACCACAGATTCCATTTCTCATGCCTTTCAGAAGGCCATGGAAATTTTCTACAAACTATCAATACAAAACTGCCAGTTTTAACACTTTTCTGGGAATTTCTAGATCCTTCAGCATGTCTCCATAGTTAGCTTGGCCAGAATTACACTGGAAGACCTAGAAATTCCTAGAGAGGTGAAGACAGATGTGTCATATTTTAGTGAAACAAATCTTTGTGTATTTTTGCTATTGTAATTTGAAGACTTCTATATTCTTTTCAGATGTGGAACATTGTGAGAGGTGCCCAGAAGATCAATATGCAAGCAAAGATCAGGTTCAATGTATTCCCAAGGTTATAACTTACTTATCCTTTGACAAACCTTTGGGGATAGCTTTGGCTGTTTCTGCTGCTTTCTTTTCTCTGGTCACATTGCTAGTGATGGGGAGCTTCATCCAACACCGCAATACTCCCATTGTGAAAGCTGACAACTGGAACATTACCCGTATTATACTTTGTTCTCTACTGTTCTGTTTTCTGAGCATCTTCTTATTTTTCGGGCAGCCTGGAAAGGCACTCTGTTTTCTGCGACACACTGTGTATGACATCCTTATCTCATCCACTCTTTCATGTCTACTGGGGAAAACCCTCACTGTGCTTTTTGCCTTCAGGGTCACAAAACCGGGAAACAAGATATGGAAATGGGTAGTGAAGACACTAGGAATATCAGTCCCTATTGTCTGCTGCCTTATTCAAACTGGTTTATTTGCTGTCTGGCTGACAACCTCTCCTCCGTTTCCAGAATTTGACAAGCAGTCTCAGATTGAACAGATGGCAGTGTACTGCAAAGAAGGTTCCACGGTCTTCTTCTACACTGCCAATGGCTACCCGTGTCTTTTGGCCATCATCAGTTTAACCACCTCTTTCTTTGCCAGAAGGTTGCCCAATGTTTTTAATGACACCAAGCGGATTGTCTTTAGCATGATGATGCATTTCAGCATTTTGGCAAGTTTTGTTGCAGCCTGTCTGAATGCAGCGAGAAAATATATGGCCCCAGTGGCAGCCTTTTCTATCTTAATATTTAATTCGGGAATACTGGCTTTCATCTTTCTTCCCAAAGTGTATATCATCGTATTGAGACCTGAGCTGAACACAAAGGCACAGCTAGTAAGAAAAAGGAAATATGTTACTTAATTCTTTAAGAAAGGTTTTCTATGCTTACCAAACATACCAGGCATGGGCACACTTTGGCCCACCAGATGTTTTGGACTTCAACTCCCACGGGCTCTAGCTCAGCTGGTTAGTAGCCAGCTGCAATGAATCACTACTGACTGAGAGGTCATGGAATCGAAGCCTGGGTCAGATTGAGCTCCTGACTGTTAATAGCCTAGCTCGCTGCTCACCTTAAGCAGCTCGAAAAACAGTTGCATCTGTTGAGTAGGAAATTCTAGCTATCACTTATGCAGGGAGGTTAATTTAACTTAATTTATGACACTGTAAAAACTGCCAGCAGTGTGCAGAAAGGAATGAGGAAGTACTACCATCAAAGGACTCGGTGCCACAGCGGACGATGAAGCGGCAACTCCCCCTGTGGCCAGAATCAAGCATACCCTCATGAAGGTGGAAGTTGGAAAAATGTTAAATTGCCTCTGTGTCTGTCTATATGTTGTATGTCTAATAATGGCATTGAATGTTTGCCATTTATATGTGCATTGTAATTTGCCCTGAGTCTCCTTCGGGATGAGATGAGTAGAATATAAATACTGTAAATGAATAAATAAATTCCTAACAGCCTCAGGCCCCTTCCTTTTGCAGATAATATTATTTTATACAGAGAATATTATGTTTAATTATTGGGCATTACAGCAGCACAAATCTTCCCTCCACTTTATTCTAAGCCAGGGGTCCCCAAACTAAGGCCTTTGGGCTGGATGTGGCCCTCCAAGGTCATTTACCTGGTACCTGTCCTAAACTTTAGACTTAGGGTTGACCTAAGTTTGAAACAACTTGAAGGCACACAACAACAACAATCCTAATTTTAGACTATTTCATCGTAGTTTGGCCTTCCAACAGTATGAGGGACCGTGAACCGGCCCTCCACTTAAAAGGTTTGAGGACTCCTGTTCGAAATCTACGGGGAAGGCAGAATTGCCTAACTGTTTTGTATATTGTATATTGTATATTTGTATATTTGTATATAAAAGAATAATGAAGTGAGATGGTTTGTGATGCAATAACAGATTTTGTGAATTATATCTACATGTTAGAAAAAAAATGCTTTCTGAAAACTAAAATTCAACACCTTTGACAAATACCAGATATTGTATTTGTTGTCAGAGGAACTTGCAAATACAGATGGGAAGGGTCTTGACCACAGATACATAAACTGAAGAAGCTATCACAAATGCACAAAGAAAAACAGTGAACAACATTACAGAATATCTTATTAATTGATACACCTAAACATTAGGAAAAGCTTTCTGATGGCAAGAGCTGTCCGACAGTGGAGCACATTGCTTTGGAGCCTCCTTGTTTGGAGATTTTAAAATAGGGGCTGGATATCTATCAGGAGTGCTTTGATGGTGTATTTCTGCATGGCAGAATGGGGTTGGACTGGATAGTACTTAAAGTCTCTTACAATTGTTATGATTTTAGGTGTTCAACTAAAATAAGTAACTTTGTCAACCATTGAACAGTTCATTAAATAACTACTATTGGTGTGATTGTGTCTGATCAGCTTGGTTGTTGATCACCCAACTTAAGAGGACAGTTGATTTCTGTCCCTGTCATTCTGAAGCCGTACAGACTATGTACCCCACATGACCATGACCCAAATCTCCACTGCATGGACAGGCTCCCTTAAGTTTAAGGTGGGTTCAAGGGATCAATTCCTTAGGTCATGCAATGTAGATTATAGGGTTCAATGAGACCTTTCTATTGACACACTTAGGAAATTTACAGTTTTAAAATAATTTAAGGATTTAAGAAAGGAAAGGGAAAAGACAAAAACTAGCAAATTCAAGTAGAACAAGAAGCAAAGAAGAGTTAAATGACAACTGGTCCCTATGCAAGGTAGCCATTTTTGTGTGTGTCAGGAGCAATTTGAGAAACTGCAAGTTGCTTCTGGTGCCCAGGGGATGCCCAGATGTTTTGATGTTTTACCATCCTTGTGAGAGTCTTCTCTCATGTCCCCGCATGGGGGCTGGAGCTGACAGAGGGAGCTCATCTATGCTCTCCCCGGATTTGAACCAGCAACCTTCAATTTAGCAACCCAACCTCCAAGTCAGCAGTCCTGCCAGCACAAGGGTTTAACCCACTGCACCACCATGGGCTCCATTGCAGTCTCAGATCTCTCACCAAGACATGGAGATACAATGGTGTCTGAAAGGTGCGAGCTCAGGAGAGCCTTGAGATGTAGCTGTCAAATGTTTCTCCAGGCATCACAATGCCAACAATCTTTTATGCCCAAATGGCAATGACGGCCATGACACAGAAGCCTAGGCTAATGAAGAAGAACTTGGTGAGGGGACTTTCGTGTGACCGCAACTCGTATGGAAGAATCTCCAGGAAGGTGACATAGAGGAAAGTTCCCGCTGCCAATCCTTCCAGCACAGCTTGAGCCAGGCTGCTCCCATCACTATTGGAAAGTGAGACGCCGATGCCCACGCCGATGCCAGCTGGAGACATCAAAGCAAAGACCACCAGGTAAAGTAGTCTCCACCGGACCTTGGTCCCGCTCTGCACCAACTTCAGTGACAAGCTGAAGACCACAATGGCCTTGTGAATGAGCACTGCTAAACAAAGTTGAATGGCTGCTGTTATCTGCTTCTGAACTCCAATAGCTAGGCCTTCAAAGACTGAGTGGAAGGACAATGAGAGGAAGAGCACAAACGCCCGCAACGAGCTGTGGGCTTCTGGAAGGTCCTTGTGATTGTCTTGACTTTCATGGTCGCCGTGGGCATGAACAGCCCGGGGACAGCAATGAAGAACCACACTCTCGATAATAAACACGAGGAAGAAGCCGAGTGAGATTATCAGCTCGCCAAAAGGGTATCCCTGCCATGGGGAGGAAACAAAAAGGAAAAGAAATTGAAGTAAATAAAATGAGCCTTAATTTGCAGTGTCATAGCCATGCTAGTTTGTTACACTCAAAAAAGGAAAGTTTTATATCACCTAGAAGGCTAACAGATTAAATACAGAATGGTGTTCTGTGCATCTGATGAATCAGATACAGTAGAGTCTCACTTATCCAACGTTCTGGATTATCCAACGCATTTTTGTAGTCAATGTTTTCAATATATCATGATATTTTGGTGCGAAATTCGTAAACACAGTAATTACTATGTAGCATTACTGCGTATTGAACTACTTTTTCTGCCAGATTTGTTGTATAATATGATGTTTTGGTGCTTAATTTGTAAAATCATAACCTAATTTGATGTTTAATAGGCTTCTCCTTAAACTCTCCTTATTATCCAACATATTCACTTATCCAACGTTCTGCTGGCCCATTTATGTTGGATAAGTGAGACTCTACTGTAATATTACCCATGAAAGTCTATGTGATAATGTCTTAGGGCCCTTCAACACACCGATTTAAGCCAGAATATCAAGGCAGAAAATCCCACAATATCTGTGTTGAACTGGGTTATCATATATTCCAGTTCAAAGCAGAAAATGTGGGATTTTATTCAGATGTGTGGAAGCGGCCTTAGTTTTCAGGATGCACAAGATTTTCTGTTGGTATCATAAGATTATTTTGTTAGTCTGCTTTCTGTGTCTAGCCCAGTGAGTGCCTCCATCCATTGCTTTATTCTAACAAGTCAGAGCTACACAATTAATCCTGCATCAATAGAGAGGTTTTGGATTAAAGGGCTACTGATGTTTAACCAAGAACTTCATCATGTTATTTCCACATCCAAGGACACTTCAGGCTCATTTCAATGATGGAGAAGCACGGAGTCTATCACATGACATTGAACTACTTCCAGCCATCATGTGTTCCCATTCAGCATTGAAATGAGCCTGAAGGAGGGAACTCTCACCGTGTCTTTTGAGGTGCTACTGCTATTTGATCCACTTTTTAAGGCTAAAAACACGTGGGATGGGAAGTATCCTTCCTTGTCCTGTTTCATTGCTGCAAAGTGAGAAGGAACTGCTGCAGACAGAGAACAATTGAGAGTAGTGTTTGGCTGAGGATGTGGAGGCAGAAGAGAAAAAGAGAATTTTTTTGACTGAAAGAGAAGGAGGAAAAGCAGGGAGGACTTGACAAGCTTTCCCCCATGTGATGAATGTGAAGGCAGGTAACAAGGAGTCAGGAACGCTTTAAGAAAACAGTGGGATGGGAAGGAGTAAAAGTTTCACAGAGCCATTTGCAATCGATAAAAGGTAAAGGTAAGGTTTTCCCCTGATGTTAAGTCCAGTCGTGACAGACTCTGGGGGTTGGTGCACATCTCCATTTCTAAGCCGAAGAGCCGGCGTTGTCCATAGACACCTCCAAGGTCATGTGGCCGGCATGACTGCATGGAGTGGCGTTACCTTCCTGCTGGAGCAGTACCTATTGATCTACTCACGTTTGCATGTTTTCAAATTGCTAGGTTGGCAGGAGCTGGGGCTAACAGCGGGTGCTCATTCCGCTCCCGGGATTTGAACCTGGGACCTTTTGGTCCGCAAGTTCAGCAGCTCAGCGCTTTAACGCACTGTGCCACCAGGGGCCCCCTTGCAATCGATATAAATCTGTAAGTCCATGTGATCAAGTCACAAGTCTCCTGGTGTCAATGTTAAAGTTAAACCAGCAGGTGGAAGTCAAGAGCTTCTATCAGCCAAATTGTTTCCTGTTGTCATTGTTTGCAACACTAGTATTATTTCTGTTTTGTAGAAAGAAAAATATAGTTGTTCTTCAGTGTAAACAGAAACATGTAAAAACAAGTTCTGTGTACATGGAAGGTCTTACATGTGGGCATTGAGTGCAGCTGGATTTCCACTAACAGCTAACCTGCAGAGGGAAACATTTATGACCTTCTAGATCAGTGTTTCTCAACCTTTGGTTCTCCAGTTGTTTTGGACTTCAACTCCCAGAAATTCTGGCCATTGTAACAGCTGTTAGGAATTGTGGGAGCTGAAGTACAAAGCACCCAGAGGACTAAAGATTGAGAACTACTGTTCTAGGTGTTCTGAACTTCTGCTCCCAGAAGATCAGCTAGGTCTTGCCAATGGCAAGGGATTATGGGAGTTTCTTGGTTGTTACATGTTATGACTTTCCTCTCACAAAGGGGCTTGAAGTAATGTACAAGATCCTTCCATCACCGGTTTATTTTTAGAAGAGCCTTGTTAGATTCTTTACAGCAAGGGTGGACAACAATGAGAAGCAAGGGGAGTATATCACCTCCACAAGACACCATGCACCCACATACTCCTGCACACAAAATGTATGTTGTTTCATATTGAAATAGCCAATGGAAACATAGGAGGCATGCTTTTTTCAGACCCTGGGAGCACAAAAGTCATTGGTTTTGGAGACCTTGCAAGAACCAGGGTCATAGCCTTTGGAGACCTTAGGAGCATGAGAGGTATTGTTTTTGGAGACTTTGGGGGAAATAGAGGCACAGCTTTTGGACAGTTTAGGAGTATGAGAAGTATTGCTTTTAGAAATATTGGGATCACAAAAGTCATTATTTTTGGAGACTTTGGGAGTATGAAAGACATTATTTTTTGGAGACTTTGCGAAGATGAGAGGTATTGTTTATAGAGATGTTGGGAGCATGAGAGACATTGCTTTTGGTGACCTTGGACCACTTCAAGTCTCAAAGAAGTATTTTTTAGCAACAGGAAATGACTGGAAATCACCACACTTCCTATTTTAGAAATAGGCTTCTTCTGACCTAAAATGGCACAGGAAAGGACTTTTGGGGGCAAACAAATATTTGAACCTTTCCCCCCAAAAAATCAATTGACCTCTTGGGGGCCTTATGGACCACAAAAGGAGCCATGGTTGCATATTATCTTTGGCTATCCTTGATTTAGTAGTGATGGGACCAAATAAACTTCATGGAGACTTTGGATTTATGCCTCTGTAGTCTTAAACTGATCCTGCCTATGAAAGCAGTATTCTCATACTGCTTCTACAACAAAACTCATTGTCTTAGGGCCTTTCTACATGAGCGTATAACTCAGAATATCAAGGCTGAAAATCACACAATATCTGCTTTGACTGGGTTATCTGACTCCACACTGCCATATATTCCAGTTCAAAGTGAGCTAAGCATTTCCATCTGAATGTTATTCATTGATATTGTTTTACTGAATTCTTCAACCTAAAAAGAACAATAATCAATTTATTTAAACGGTTAATCAAAACCAAACAGAAGTAAAACCACAACAGATTTTCAGAACAGAACGATCAAGATAAGTCCTCTGGAGTTTACTGTGGTTTCTCTTCTGCTGCAGAAGTATTGTAACCACATGTGAGCAAGATCAGACAATTAAAACAGGTTACGAAACATACAAAGAACAAGATCATGATGCTAATCTCACTCCGATCTTGAAATTAAAGTTAAAAATAGTTCATCATCCATAACACCTTGCAGTTTAACTATAATAAACATGTTATCATTTTAACATCCACCAAGTTGAGTGTTAGGTAATGATTTACTAGTGATATAAATCTTCACATATTTCATTTTTTCATGTACAAATGTAAACATTTTTTCCCAATGAGTGAAACTATATGCATTTTCATGCATTTTTGTTGAATTTTCTTTTGGGCAAAAGAATTTATTAATGCGAAAAAACCCAAACCCCAAAAACTGGGTAATTTTGTTTTAAATTAATATAAAATATATACACATTTCTCCTAATACATCCAATAATGGATGCACTTTTGCCTTATACCCTCTATTTAGAAATATTTTTAAACATATAATTTCCCTTAATATATTCCTTTTCAGGGTTCACTTTGCTATTATATGCACATTTTGCATGTTTCCTAAAAGCAGAATTCACTGAAAAAAATGTAAAATTACAAATCACAAAAGATAACAGGAACTTGATTTCCATTGTTTTTAAAAGGTGTGAAATTAAATTTACATGATAATGAGACCAAATTAATTCCTTCCCCGTGTCTAAACTTGATCATATACTTCTTGACATACTTACATCAGAATCACCGTTGTCATCAGAGGTGGTATTCAGTTTGTTTGTGGAAACTCCCTGTATGTAAACATAACAGCAGAGTTAGACTGGTGCTGTAATGAAGGCAGTGAAAAGCTGTACACAGATTTAAAGCAATTTGGAATGTCTTCATAATCTAAATTCATCTCTTTCAATTGTGAGATCATTGCAAGTTGGTACTGAAATTTTATTTCAAAGAATGGTGTGTGCTTTTTTTTTTTTGTCCGAACCACTGCCCAAATTCACAGTATGCACGATCACAATGCAAAAAAGTAAGCAAAGGTGAGAAGTCAGACCTGGAAGCAAATATGATGTCAACTTAGATCAATCCAGTACAGTGTCACCTAATCTGACTTACAGTAGTTCTTCAGAGATTCCAGCGGAGAAGTTTCCAATTTTTTGTTACCTAATCCATTTAAATTTAGAAAAACAAATTGAGTCTCCCTTATTTGGAATTCCCAAATCTGAAATATTCCAAAATCCAAAGTTTTCCACATGAGTGGCTGAGATAGAGACACTTTTGCTTTCTTGATGGCTCAATGTACCTAAACGTTGTTTCATGCACAGAATAATAATAATAATAATAATAATAATAATAATAATAATAATAATAATAATAATGCTTTATTTGTATTCCATCGCTCTCCCTGTGGGGATTCAGAGCAGATTACAATGTAAACAGATACAGGCAAACATTCAATGCCTTGTTAGAATACAATGAGACCCACACAGGTAAAGGCGAAGGCTTCTCCTTTCATTTCCGGCTTTGGAGGCGGTGCTCATCTCTGGCTCTGGGGAGGCACTCTTCTCTGTTTTCAAGCTGAGGAGCCTGCATTGTCACCTCCTGGTTGTGTGACCTGTATGACTGCTTGGAGTGTCTTTATGCCTTTCCTGCTGAAGTGGTACCTATCTATCTACTCACATTTGCATGTTTTTGAACTGCTAGGTTGGCAGGAGCTAGGGCTGACAATGGGAGCTCACTCTGTCCCGTGGATTCGAACTGCCAACTTTCAGGTCAGCAGTTTAGCAGCACAAGGGTTTAACCCACTGCTACACTGCGTACTATGTGTATAAGATAAATATGAAACATATAGATAAATTTCATGTTTAGACCTGATTCCCATCTCCAAGATTATGTAAGTATTTAAGAAAAATCCAAAATATGGAACATTTCTGCTTGTACGCTTTATATAAGAGATTAAACAACCTGTACTAGAGCCTTCTTCGCAAGGCCAGTTGGTAAATATCATATCAGTATGACAGTCAATCCAAATCAGGTTTTATTCCAAATTTTAAAGTAGCTTGAGAAGTATTTTGGGATTAGGGTTCAGTACATTGGATGACTCTTGGAGTTGACCAGAAAGACTTCACTGTCCCACCAACACGGGGGTCCCCAACAACCAGTTCTTCCACTCAGCCATGGGCTGTTAGATTTTCAAGGAATATCTAATATGAGACACACCTGCAATGGCACTCACCTGTCGCTGCCGCTTCTTAATTTCTTCTTGAATGTCTCCCAAAGCATCGGCCACCATATGCATTAGGCAAGCACCCAGGAACACCCCAGCAGCAAAGCAGCCAATGCAACTAAGGATGCGCCGATGCTTCCCTAAAAGGGATGAAGGGAAGAGGGAAAGCTATTACATAAGATTCACATGTAGTTAGAAGCCAAGAGTGTCTATCATGTCCTGAAGAATTTATAGAGGTGACTCATCAGCTGCCCTGAGCTCCTGTGAGGAAGGTCAGATTAGGGATGGAAAGAATATTCAATAATACCCCAAAAATCACATGTGATTGTTTCACACAGAAAACAGATTTTTTTTTCTGCCAAGGAACTGTTCCTTTCTGCACAAAAAACATTTCCTTTGTGAGAATGGCATTTTTCTATGCAAAACAAGTATATGTGAATTCTGTGCAGAACAGGTCCTGACTTTTTCACAACAGGAAGAAAATGGTTTAAATGACTTGTTTCATTCTTCAAGAAAAAAATAGCATGATATAAATAATAGGAATTGTGTAAGTCCTTAAAAACTGGACTGCATGTTCCCGCAGCCCGAGCCAGCATAAATAATAAGGAATGGTGAGAGAGAGAGAGCATCTGTCCAATAAATAATTTGACTACTAAGATTAAGAATGGAAAAGAAGTTCACATCACTAAAAGATAACAATAAACCAAAAATCTAGAAATGTTTCCCCCTATCTTGAGTGCAGATAATGTAAGATATTTTTAAAAGAAAAATAAACGTGAAACTGAAATGGATTGACTTCTTCATTCAGGCTCAGTCGTTAGAACTTTGAATAGTCAATTTCTGTACATTGAACTATTTGAGTGCTGAATTGAGGTTGCTTTTTAAAATTTTGGACGATACGTATTGAGTTGGAAGAGTTCAATTGGGAAAACAGTAATTCTTTTTTTGCAGCTTGAATTATTTACCCTCATTGGTAAAATTCTTATACAGGCAGAAGTAATTTGATTATGTAAAAAAATAGTTATGGGGAAAGCTGATATATATTTTAATATGTTACAGCCGAAATAGAGGCATCCTATGTGTTGGAAGCTCAGCAGGGTCAGTCCTGCTTAGTACTTGAATGGGCAGCTACTAATGAATATAAAGTGCTACAGTTTGTAATTCAGAGGAAGCAATTGGCAAATCCGTTTCTGATTATTTCTCGCCTTCATGAGTCAATAGATGACATGAAGGCACACACACAAAATTGACCTCAATAATTCCAGTACCATGGACAGAACTTTTTGCCCAATGAAATACACATGGCCTCCATTTTGCAGTCTGATGTTTTATACTCGTAGTTCTTTTAGATAGATTACATCCAAGCCACACTTAAGACTGGAAGACCTCCCCCGTCATCCCTTTCATCAATTCCTCACCTCTGGCCATGTTGAATTGGAACCATTTGACTTGGGATGGGATGAGGCCACAAAAAAGTGTGATCACCAAAACGCCAGCCAGGCAGGCAATTTTCACGGTCAGCAATTCATCCATCTTTGCAGAGTTGGGTAGAAAAAGCGTGAAGAGGAAACAGCTACTGAAAAATCCTGTCTTGGGCTGATGTGTGTTTGTCTCCTTTCAGCTCAGACAGACCAGATAACTTTTCATAACTTGAATCCCATCTCAGAAAAATTTGCCAAGCTTGGCGCTCTTGTAGTTCAATAATCTTCCTCTTGAATTATTGGTAGAAGAAAAATGAGGAGAACAATTTTGTGCATGTGCAGTCTTCAAAAACTACGCATTGGCAAGATCATAAGCAAATAGATGTCTCAGTTGTAACCAAAGGTATCACTTCCTTCTTCCACTTCTGCCAGATTTAGTTAAGACTTCCTGCTACTGTCTTATTCCCATGTTGTTCTCCAGCACCCTACTGTTCCTTCTGTCCTTCCACTGGTCTTGACCAACCCTCCTCTTTCCTCTCTTCCTTTCACTGCTCTCCTTTGCTTGTGTCCATCCCAGCTCAGTTCTGTTCCTTGCCACTCCTTGGGAGCCTGCAAATAATAATCCCGATACTCCAAACCAGGAAACTTCACGCCTTCTTTGGTGCCCCAGCCCATTCCAGTCCCTTCATTATGTAAATATACAATGGCATACATAGTAAATAATCTGTGGGAGACTTTCCACATTAACGTGAGGTCACGAGGCCACAAGCAGGTAGAGTCATGGGCCCCACCTTAAGTTTCTGATAAACATAATAATTAAAAAGAGGAGTTAGTTGATCTAGCTCAAGATTGAGAACTGGCCTCCTACTGGTGGGTTGGGATCCATGCATGAATGGGATCAGTCCAAATGCAGCTGTAACCTGTTCTGGCAAGGGAAAGGTATGCCTTGATCTCCAGCTAATAGTCATTAAAACATTTAGTTTATATACGTACAAGCCACTCGTGGTCATGTGGAAATACTTTAAGTGAAAGATAACATAGCCAATCAATTGGAACAACTCTTAATGAGGGGCCAGTACAGAATGGCAGGTAGAACAAGGATGGGATATTCCAGGCAACAAGACCACGTTTCACCAAACCTGCAGAATCTGGCCAGGCCACAATCCTGATCCCACTTGGCTTCCTTTGGCAGACAACATCAAATCCAGTTTGACAGGCTGGAGAGCCACACCCAAGTGTCTCACATTACAGACCAAGATTTTAGTTTTATGAAGAGTGAAGAAATAGGTCCACATCCTGGCACCCCAGCTTCCTGAGTTACTTTGTTGCTGACACTGTTACCCATTTTCTGATAGTCTATGGGAAGTAAAACCCTAAGATGAGAGCAAACAAAAGCTTCTGTCAGTGGTTCTCAACCTTCCTAATGCCTCAACTCCTTAATACAGTTCCTCGTGTTGTCATGACCCCCAATCATAAAATTATTTTCGTTGCTTTTTCATAATGGTAATTTGGCTACTGTTAGGAATTGTAATGTAAATATCTGATATGCAGGAGGCATTTTCATTCACTGGACCAAATTTGGCACAAATACCTGATACGCCCAAATTTCAGTATTTTTGATGGGAGGATTTGCTGTCTGTTTCCAAAAGAAAGTGAAGGACAGGTGGAGAGATCGTCAGTCTTCTCTGCCAAAGGGGTTCCTAAGAAATATCAGAAATAAGTGTTTTCTGATGGTCTTTGGTGACCTCCCCCAAGGGTCCTGACCCCGATGTTGAGAAACGCTGAAAATCCAACAACTTTGGTATTTGCTTTCTCTTCTCTGCACATACTTCCCCTAGTACATTTAATGCTGCAATCCTAAATATATATTTTAAAGATTAATTGAATGCATAGTGAAATTTACTTTCCATTAAACATGCCTAGGATGGTGTTACCAACCTGCAGTCATATATTACACATACTTGGAAATATTGTTAGAAACAAGTGTTGGAGAAAGAAACCTAAACCTATGGCTTTGTAGAGCTTATTGGGCTGAAACTCCCATTGCCTCATGCTGTTGGCTTTGCTGGCCAAGGGATGATGAGAATGCAGTCCAACAATATCTGGAGACTCCAAGTTGCCCATTCCTGGATGAGTGAATCACACCAGCTCTGTTCCAGTTTTGAGAAAAGGACAGATTTTGTAACAAGCAACTATGCACTGCATTAAGGAAAACCAAAACTGAAGCCATTCCAAAACTATAATTACTGTTTTTAAAACCTTCTTGCAAAACCACAGCTGTGGTTTTTTTTTTAAAAAAGCCTTTTAAAAATAGATCAGTTTCTACATTTCAAAGGGGAAACTGTTCTGCCCTAGAAGTAGCAACTTCCACTATTGAACTCTGGATCATTCATGATTATTTTTAATTCATCTTCTTCTACTTTAATTCAACACACCAATGATAGTATTTTTTGAAAACAGAAAATCTCTCTGTGATTGTGATGACTGCACGATCCTGTAGCAACTGCAAATTCTCTACTTACTGATACTGAAAGTTCTGTTATTTGCTTGTTCCTTCAGCTGCAAAGTTGTACACTGCCAGGAAGAAATGGTTAAGATAAAACCCCAGAAAATCACAGTGAATAGAGAATGAATAATCAAGAACTCTTATTAGAAAGTCTTACTTCCAGTGATCTTTTTCAAGTGGTGAACTTCAGGATCCCGACACTGTAAGAATTATGACTGCCTACACAGCACCCTTTGTTTATTTGCTGAGTTAGGAACCAGAACACTCTCAAAAAGTGGAAATGGTTGAAAAGCAGAATTTACTTTTTATGCTTGCAAATGCAAAACTGAATACAAGAGACCGCTGCATTGACTAAGAGTGAAGAAAAACAATGTTCTGAGTCACATGAGAGGGAAAAAACAGTGCACTGACTTCAGTCAGAGGGGGGGAAGCAGTACATGGTTGAAAGCAGATGACACATCAAATTATATGTTGTAATTCAGAATGGTCAAAAGAGCAGTTTCATGAAAAGTGAGTTGATAAAAAAATATATGCCTTTAGATTACAATAAAACCATAAAGTGTCAACTATCAGAAAAAAAAGATTTTTGGGGAGATGTTTGAATTATCCACAAATTCAGATAATCATGAATTCTATCACTGATCTGTTATATCCCACTATATGCATAGGGTCAGACAAAAACCACAGAACTCAAAGAAAAAACCACTGGAGGTGGAACTTAATAGGTTTATTCATATATGCTTTTTTCTTGCAAATAGATTCCTAAATATCTCAGCTGGATGCTATCAGATTGAAACCTGCTTAGTGTCACTCAGTGTGAACGCAGACTATCGACTACTGATTGTTCCCAAGCTCTTCCCCTCCTTTAAAGACAGAAGGTTGCTTTTTCAGATTTTTATCATTTATTCATCTAGCTCAATATTGTATTTGCTGACCGGCAGAAACTTGCCACAGTTCCGCTGCCCTACTTGAAGATGCCTGGGCAAGGTTAGACATGGAACTTTTTGCATGCAAAACATGTAACTACCACAGAGCCCTCTTCTAGGTCCTCTTCCCTGGTCTAAAACTGGCCGAAAACCATGTAAAATAAACATTTCCATAAGATTATATATCTCAGAATCCCAAAGATCAGGGACACTTGTTCCAGATACAAAGGAGGAAGCATGTCTCCAGAACTTGCTCTCCAGTGCTCAACTACAGCTGCCTGCAACAGGTCAAAGAGAAGGCAGTGGCAGGACAAGCAACAGAGTGTTTGCAGGTCAGGCGTTCAGAAATCCCATTTTCTCCATGATGCAAAGAACACTTGATGGGAAGTTCTCTCCTCCAATGTGTTGTGTGGCTTCCTTCTAGTTTGCTTAAGCACAATTTATGGAGTGGTCAGAGGCTGGATAGAAACTGAGTATCTTGATGGATATCTAAGTTGCTGGAATGTCTGAAGGATGGCTATAAATGGGGTGACATTTGTTCTAGAGCTTTAGGGCAATAGCTGAGGCATTCAAGAGAGTGGGAGGAAAATAGCTTGAATAGAAACAAGTTCATCTGCTCCACCTGGACTTTACTATGGACAACTGTACTTGATGAAAGATTCATCTTCTTCTTGAAGTTTTGGATGCAACCCCAAACTTAAATGCAGTTTTGAGTCTCTGCTTCCCTCTTTCTTTCACTCTCTAGCTTATTTCCAAATGTAGGAACCTAATCCATGCTCTCAAAAGACCTATTTTAATTTATTAATCCCAGGTTTGGGGCTGGAACATACCTGGGATCACACCCATCCACCCTGGATCAAAATGAGGTATTTCCTACCACCTCCTGGTTTCATGTTCTCAACATTAATCAATCTAGTTTAGAATCATTCTCCACCCATAAGCTTGAAAGGAGAGTAAGAGAATAGCAAGTTATCTTTTCCTCTCTTTATATGAATTATGTGCCAAGTTCAAACCAACAACAATCCACTGCCTTTAAGACATCAAGGGTCAATTTCAACCCTTTTATGTCACCCAAAAATCTGAAATATCTTTTAACAGACATATGTTTATTACACCAGAAAGGGAACTTGGCCCTTTCAAATGTTTTATTTGACCAGTTCAGAACACATTCAGTGCGCCATGATGAAGACTGGAGTCCATAGTTAACGACCTGCATAACATAACTTAGAAAGATATCAGACGAATAAATATACAATTGCTATACCTGGCCATGTTAGATCATGGAGAAAGAAGTTTAATTAAATACAGTGCATTGTAAAGCAGCAATAGTTTTATTTATTTATTCTATTTACTTTTTTGTATCCCGCCCTCTCTCCTTCATAGAGGGATTCAGAGCAGCTAACAATTGACAACAATTCGAACAATTATTTACTCTGTGAGGTTTAACAACATTTGTTCTACGACTTTAAATGTCACACACTGATTTAACTTGGCATTGAAACATGGTCCATTGCTCATTAGTTGGGACATTAGCCAGTTTTCTTGTGCCAGTTCACACAGTAGGTCTTCATAGGCTGTTGAAAACACTGGAAGAGGACTGCTATCAACTTTGACCCTTGTCCTCAGAGATTCTCTCTTCTTCTAGTACTTGTTCACCATCTGGGTTCAAAACAGGGAGGCGGTCTCCACACTGACTATTCCGGGCACAACGGTAAAGATCCCTGAACAAAAGGGTGACAAGATGAAGATTCTCACATTCCATTCGTAGAATTAGTCATTATTCCGAATGACGCAACCAGTGAGGAGAAGGGATGGGGATCTTTGGCCATTTCAGGTGTTTTGGACTGCCTTTCTCTCAATCCCTTATTGCTGACTCCATCACCTGGGAAATGAAGTCCAAAAGAGCTGGAGAACCAAAAGTGCCCCATCTCTGGCCCAGAATCAATGCCTCTCCTCACTCTGCCAACCCTTTGAATGGAAGAGTTCCATACCTGCCATGTTTCTGAGCAGTGACAACTGCATGTTGTAGAGTGCCATCAGGACAGCACAGGCGGACATGGATGTGGCGAGGCCGGCAAAGGACAGGTTGGGTGATCCGAGGCCAGGGCTCTTCTGTCTCCCCTGCTCCACGGCGCAGGATTAGGAAAGAAAATCTCTCCTCCTTCTGTGCTGGGTTCTAGGAAAACACATAGGAGGGAGAAAGAAAGAAAATCAGATTTATCAAAAGTACTGTCATGTTTTCTAACGTCATATTCATAAGCCTTGTATCTAAATTCAAGCCCCACTATCCTCACTAAACAGAACGAACAGCAGCTTTCCAGATGTTACTGTATCAGAACTCCATCAGCTCTAGTCATGATGTCTAATGATGAGGAATACAGGAGTTGGAGTCCATCATCTGGAGAGCCGCCTAAAATGACATGGCAGGTAGGATTCAATCTATGGGCCTTGAGTTTGTGTCCTAGATAAGAAATGTGGGGCTGGAAAGGTGATTAGTAGCAAGTTGCTGGCATGTTATTTATTAATGATACCACATTCAGCATCTATCTCTTAGTGGAGCAGCTAAGGAACATGGTCACACAAACTGGAAGTCTCTGCTTTCTAATCTTTTAAATCATAAATGACTTTGGGCCGTCCAGCATGTTGTCCAATGACTCTGGACCCACTTAGGTAGACAAGAATAGAAAAATACAGTTTTTGGAGGAGAGAAAAAAAATTATCATCGGACCTTAAAAGAGAAACAAGCCACTATGTCAGGCTTTGCCCCTCTACAAATGTCGTCCCACAGTCCTTTCACTTGACTGAGTCATAAAACACTTAGAACACGTGCATCTGTTTTCTTGTTTTCCTTTCTCTTCCCCGTCTGATTTCCATTTTCTGCTGTGCTTTTTTAGATGCATGTTGTAAATCAGCCTGACTTGTCATTTTAGCTGATATGTAAACTTTTGTAAAAGCCATTCAAGCTCAGAGTAAAATATAAATGCAAAGATAATTAGTAATGATCCTTCATATTTTAACATGTAATATTGAGGTCTATATCTAACTAAAACAGACCTGTGGAATCAATGGGAACTTAATCAACATTTATATGGTTCTGGCCCAATCTACTTGTCCGAACGTATCTCCTCCTATGAGCCAGTAAGGTCATCTGGTGAGGCCCTGCTCTCGGTCCCACCTGCCTCGCAAGCGCGGCTTGTGGGAACGAGGGACAGGGCCTTCTCGGTGGTGGTTCTCCGGCTGTGGAACACCCTCCTCAGAGATATTCGACAAGCTTCAGAGGAGCCCTAAAAACATGGTTATGTGCTCAGGCTTTTAATGAATAAATGACAAAAACGACACGGACCGACTTATGGATAAAGCATGAGGTTTCTTGGACGATTGGATCTGACCATATGTTTTAATTTTTTAATATTGTATTTAATAGTTTTAACTGATTTTATGTACTGTGGTGAATTTAATTATGTGTAGGCATTGAATTGATGCCATTTGTTGTAAGCCGCCCTGAGTCCCTTCGGGTGAGAAGGGCGGGATATAAATGTTTGAAATAAAATAAAATAAATAAATATAAAACTCCCACTGAATCAGTGAAGATGGGACTCGCACATGAATTTAGGACAAAGTATTTTTGTGACTGATACTAAGCCTTCTTTACGCTTTCGTATGACTTTTTAACACAACAAAGAAGCCAAAGAAGGGAGACTCACTTGCCTAATCCTGCACAGCGTCTATACATCTCCTGCTCTCAACCACTATACTCTCAAAGCTGCCTAACCTGAACACACAGAGATCTTATTTAACCTCCAAAGTAATTCAAGCTCTTTTCAAAGCCAAGCAGGACACTTACCCAACTGAAAGGCAATGCATAATATCTCTGGGTGAAGTTACATGGCAGAACACGGTCAGAGGACAAAAGAGGGCAAGGCAAATGGTGTGGACACTAAAGAAACAATGAAATACAATGTCAGCATAACAATGTAGTGAGAACCTCCGGATCCTTAGGACAAAGCTCTCTTCAGAAAAAAGAACTCTCATCTACCATACACACCATGCAATCGTAAGTCTCTGCATTACTTTTTTTCCCAAGTCATTATTAAATTGAAAACAAATTGGCATGGGTTCACACCCAACAAATATTGTCCAATAAACAAAGTTCTGTGCTAGAATACATCTTTAATTTAACAATTCCAGAATTTCTCAAGATCCTATTATAAGCAACGTTCTGACCAAAAATCAGGATTATAAACCATGGAAGCACTAAAAAGTAGTGACTAGTAACATGTTTACACATTGGCCAATGACTTGATTATGAGTGGACTGCCAGTTGGACATAAATAAAACTTAATCCTGCCCTTAATCCATTTCTGGCTTTTTTGCAGTTCTTACCGGAGCAAAAACATGTGGTTCTCGAGGATCATGAACCACTTTGTCTGTGCCCTGCACAAGATGAAAAACAGAAAAATACAAGTCATTACAACAGCCCGCCACATTTTTTTTCCAGAATTTTACTATCCACCCACACACTCTCCCATCCACACAGAGACCTTTGGGCAAGATTCTGCAATGTATAAGAAGGGAATGAGGAACTGAAAATAAAAAAGTCTATTGGTTCTTTAATTAGGACAGTTGCACAGAAAGCTTATTCCTCCCCACACCACCCTTACCTATATGAAGATGGAGAAAAAAGAGCTCTCTTATCCCAGTTAGGGTGTGAGAGAAGAAATTTCTCCCTTTTCAATTAAAGGTTTTTCTAATAACTTGTGCAATTTAAATGTTTAGAGAAGTTACAATGAGAAGTAGACTTTGGGGTAAAATGTCACCTATTGGGAAATTTACTTATCCTGCCTTTCTAAACAAATATTTATGAAACTCAGGATTTTATGCATTCATTTTTACTGCTATCATAATTTTATACACCATATATATTGATTTCAGCAAGGCACAACTACATCTAGGTATCTCACTTTTAGTACAACATCTCGGGCCTCCATGAGTATTTGATGACCTTCCTTGGTACCGTTTTCTACCAGAACCTAGGAAAGATAGACAAGGAATGAACAATATGTGGCGCCTGAGAAGTTACTTCTTACGAAAGAAAGGGAGCTTTGGAAGCATGGGAATTCCAAGAAGAATTGACTATGATTATTATTACTACAGCACTATCTGCATAGTGTTTATGGAATATAGGAAGATCCAGCCAGAAGAACCTTAACGTCTAGTACCCAACAAAGGGGAAACAGATAGCATGAAGGAAGGTGTGAACCAGGAAGCAATATGTAGTTGCTTCATTACTTATCTGCAGTCCTGGCACCAAGTAATGTGGACCATGGTCATTAGGAAATGAAGGGACTAAGTCACAAGAAAAGCAAATCCTTGCTTTGGATCCCAAGAACCTGGCAGTGAAGTAGTGGTGGGGAAAGAAATAGCTTATCACCAAAACAGGGTAGATACATCACTTACGAGAAAGCCATCGGTCTTTCTCCAGAGAGTCTGCACTGTCTCCACTCTCTCAGAATAACTACGAAGTTCATTAAGAGAATAAGCAGATACCACAAGATCAAATTTCACCTGCAGTGGAACAGAAAAAACATTCATGGAGCCACAAGGTTTTAAATTCAAAATCATGGGATCCTTTAAGACCAAATATGAGGCCTGGCAAATATTTGCGGGGAACTAAAATCTGAGACTTTTGACCTCACACTGGAAAGACCAAGTTCTGATCATAGGAAATTCCACTCTCTCAGAACATCTTACTTCATAGGATTGTTGTAAGGATCTGATAGGGGTGGGGGTGGGGGGGTAGAGAAAGAGGCCCATGTATATAACCCTCAAAAAAAAGGAACAAACACTTATATTTGTGAAAATAATATTTATTGTTGTGCCCAAATCCCCACATCACCTACACCTCATCAAAACCAGAATACTTTTACACATATGTTAAAATCCTGTATTTCTTCTGTTCTAAGACACATTTTTTCTATATAAACATCTCTAAAAAAAGGGTGTATCTTAGAATCAAACATGCATTTTATGTATCTTTGTTGTTATTGGTACTGAAATCAGGGTAGGTCTTACAATAGATGGCATCTTACAACTGAAGAAATATGGCATTGTTTGGCACCCTATTCAGTAGTTTCGGGATCGTAAGTGAGAATTACAGTCTCAAAACCGCTAGGGATTCCTGTGTTCATTAATGACCTAAAGTGAACCCATAAAACTCTTCGGCCTAATTGCACCCAACCAAAGGCTGAAGATTGGGCTTCTGGGAAGATTGGGAATTGAGGTCTCTAGTGCTCTATCAGTCATGGGCATGTTGACAGAAGCTGTGCAGCAGGCACCTGAGAGGTCTCTCCAGCTACCTCTTCTTCATGCAACCCATGACCAGGAGAGTGCTGCAGATATAATTTCTCCAATAAGAGGTGCCCTTTGGTTGGGCCATGGCCTGGCTTTAAAAAGTAATGCTTTGTGGCAGTGGCATCATGAAACATAACTGTGACAATGGGGGTCTGTCACCATTGTTACATTTGTTGATGCAAGTACGTAAAGAATTACTTTTATGAACACCCTAAGTGTGGACCACCTTTAGCCATGAAGGGACTTGGGATGCAACACAATGTGGAGTTCAGCTATGTGAATTGAAATAACCCTGTGGAGCTCCATAAAAACACATTAGGAGAAAGGCTGCTATTCCAATCTCCGGTACAATTAACCACTGGCATCTCAGTTGCTTGAATCATGGCTAACAAGGCCTTTTGGGACCCCAGGCTCTTCTAAACAGAACTGCCATTGAAGAACTGTCATTTTTACCTTTGGCGAAACAGGGAGGAACTGCCGGAAATAGACCCCGGGGAATAAGGGGTCCTGGTTCTCGGACAAACCTGGGAAAGGAGAAAAACAAAAGAGGCACAAATGTAGAGAAGAAAGAAATGGCTTGTGAGAATTTGAATAAAATGGACAATCTTGATCAAACTGGAGCTTCAAGGTGGCTTCTTAAAAATATGTGTTTTGGGGAAGGAAGGCCTACACATTGCCTACTTCCCCACTATGCAGTGTACTATTCTCATTAGGTCTGTGGAGCTCAGGGCATTGAGCCAAAAGCAATTTTGGGTAAAGTGAGCATGGGTAGAAATGTACAAAAATATAACTTCAAAATAACTTCAACTGTCTGACTTGTTGCACACTTTATAGGAATTTAATAAATGTTCTTGTTCAGAAATTTTAGTGTAAAATATATTTTCTGTTATATCAACCTAAGTAGCCTTATGATTCACCTGAAAGCAATATATCGCTTTGTGCTATTATTTACTGCAGCACATTTGTTATTATTAATTAAAACACACCTGACATTTATGAAGCACTTAGAGCTGGAAGAGTAAGAAAGCTGAGAAGTCAAAGGTTTGGCATGCCCAATCCATAGCTCTAGCTCTCACCTTTCATTAGCTTCTCAGCCAAATCCAACATGGCAGCTGAGCTGTCGATGTTCATGTATTCCTTAATCGTCTCACCCCAAATGCTATGAGCCGCCCTGCAGTGAAGGAAGTGGGAGGAGTAAAGGAAGAGGACAGGTTACAGATCTACCTACTGCATCTGGCATAGCGGAATTGCTGGGTGTCCCAGTTATTTCTTTCTCCCTCCCTCCCTGCTTATCCCAAATAAGTGTTTTCTCACCGCTGCAGAATCAATGTCACATTAGTATCACACTATTTCTCACCAGCTGACAGTGCCGGTCCCAGAGCCAAAATCCAACAGGGTGCGGGGCTGAAAATCTGGGACTCTCTTCTGGATCTGGAGGGGTCAAAATAGAGAAGACAGCCTGGTGTCAGCTTCTGGGGTGACATGACTGATGTCAAGCATTTAGTGGCTCAAGTTCATAAGGAACCAGATCACATAAAAACTGACATACAGGGTACCTTGAATAACTGAGTCCCCTTGTCTAAAAGTCAGATCAATAACACCTTTGTTCGCACAGGTCCCTTTTCTCACAACAAATTGGCTGGCCGTCTCCCTCCCCTTAGGCCCTGGGTCTAAGGACACTTTGTCCTTTGACGCAAAGCACTTTAGAACTATGCCACTGCACTTTAGTTTAGGTAGCCCCATCATGCTTGGCCCTCCACCAACCTGGTGGTCCATTTTATCTTACTTTATTTTAACTGTTTTTATTTTTAACTGATTTATATATTAATTGAGTTTTTATGATTTACTGTATTGTTTTGGTTAAGGTAACTGTTTGTATAACTGCTGGTTTTTACTGTCTTTGTATTTTAATGTGTTTTAACTGATTTATTGTTTTGTATTTCGGGCTTCTGGCCCGTGTAGCCGCCCCGAGTCCCTGCCGGGAGATGGTGGCAGGGTAGAAAAATAAAGTATTATTATTATTATTTATTACCTTATAAGAAGCAGGTTCTTCTTCTCATCTAAAACTGCATATCCTTCTAAAGATGAGGCTATGACAATAACATATAACATATAACCCTGCTGTCATCCACGTATTGATGGACTGTAAACTTTTATCAATGGTGTAATCTGCAGTATTATATCAATATCTAGGATACTGAGAATTCTCTGCCATAGGTTCGCAAAATCTGACAGCCCATTTACAATGGTGCAACAGCAAGTATAAATCCCACTGCAGCACAGGTCCAATGGAATTGATATTAACACTTATAATAATACTGGTCTAGAGATAAGATTGTAGTAAAGACTGTTGAGATAATATTGCTAAGCAGTTTGAACATTTGGAAAACAAAACATTGATGCCAAAATCTTACTTCTTGCCAAAAGGCTGCCAAGAAAACCATGGTATAGTATGAGGTATAGAGTCATAGCATTAGAAAATCCCCAACATCCAGTCTAACCCCTTGCATGCAGGAATACACAACCAAAGCAGTCTCAACAGATGGTAATCCAGCCTGTTTAAAAATTTCCAAGAACTGAGTCTCCGCCACACTTTTGAAGCAGCTTATTCCACAATTCAACAGCTCTTACCACCAGGACATTTTTCTTTATGTCTAGAATCTCTTGTGTTTTAGTATGCACTCCTATATTTAAACACCATACAGGCACAGGCCTGGATAATCCATGCTTTTGCTTTAAAAATACTTCTTATAAGCACCACACTAAAACAGCAACTCACCTCATGTAAAGCCCGGTACACTGCAGCAAACATCCCATCCATCCGAGCTGCCATGTACAGAAAGCTGAGCTCTTCCGTGTAGCTTGGAAGGACAAAGTAGAGGCAGTCAGTTGCAGGGATCTGTTTGTGTGTGGTAGCAAAGCCTGGAATACGCCATATCATAAAAGACTAGAAAAAAGTCTCCCAATTGATGAATACATGCTAGTTGTGTTATAAGGGGCAGAATCAATCTATCTTATCTTTTTTTTTTTGATAGGGTTACAACCTTGGTAGATGCAGGCTTGTTTTCTGCTGCCCTTGAAACTAGGACTGGGAGCAATGGCTTCAAATTACAGGAAAGAAGATTCTACCTAAACATTAGGAAGAACTTCTTGACTATAAGAGTTGTTCAGCAGTGGAACTCAATCCCCTGGAGTGTAGTGGAAGCTCCTTTTTTGGAGGCTTTTAAATAAAGGCTGGATGGCCATCTCTCAGGGGTAGTTTGTGCTTTTCCTGAATGGCAGGAGGTTGGACTGGATGGCCCACAATCAAAGCCTTCCTGACAGTTGGCCATCTAGTCTCTCTTTAAACATCCCCAGAGAAGGAAAGTCCACCAGTCTCCTAGGCAACATATTCTACTATGAAATGGGTTACATGATATACACACATAGATGTTTTACATAAAATGAAAGACTTTGCAGACTAATCTGCATTTAATGAGCTGAGTGAGCACCTGCTATATGTGAAGCAAATCTTCCCTGGGAATCAGGCATTTTTTAAAAAGAACAGGGCACTTACTCCAATGCCTCCCAGTGGTAAGTTGTTTTACGGATGATATTCATGACCTTTTTCTGCAACTTTTTCTCATCAACTTCACTTGATGAGTCCAATGCGTCTGACAAAGAGACAAAAAATGATGGTGATATTTATATCCTGCTTTTTCTCTCTTAAAACAAACTCAAAGTGGCTAACAATGCAAAGAACAATATACAGTTCAATTAAAAACTTAAAGCATATAAACACTAAAATAGAATTAAACACAGCACTATTAAAAATGTTTAAAACCATTATACATTTTTATCTGCCACACCTTATTCCTTTCTCCTGCAAGGAAGGCATGTTTCGCACGTACTATAACTCTCATTGTACAATTACAGCCACCCCTATAATTTACAGAATTTACATGCTTACAGAATATGATCAGCTCAGTTATGAAGTAAGAGCTTCATTGCTGAGTGTGGGATTTAAACCCAGATTGATTCTAATCCAGTGCTCTAACTCACCGCTTCTTAAACTGTGGGTCCCAACAACAAAGGGGGTCCTTTTAGCTCAATGTTGGGGTTGTGAAAAATTTGGCAACAGTAAAGGTTACTCAGCACCACCTAGACATTTATGCAAATCTTTTAGCAGCAAGCAGTGTTTATAGTTGACTCTGTAGAAAATGCTGCAGCTCTACTCCACAAAAAGGAAAATCAGCTTGTTTAGCAAGCCTTGCAAGGGTTGATCATCAGTAAATGTTTAGTTGTTAAATCTATTTTATATACCTATATCTCTGGGCTCATGTAAAAATGTTTCAGGCAGAAAGGGGTCACAAGTGGAAAAACATTAAGAAACACTTCTCTAACCCAGTGGTCAAAAATCATGCAATTATTGCAAATCCCAGAATTCTCTGTCATTGGCTATGGGGATGCTGGTAAGTCTACAATGAAGTGATCATGACTCCCAACCTTGCTCTGGCTACACCACTTTAACTCCCCTTTGAAACAAATCCTCTTTTAACTGTTGTGGCAAAAAGGGTCCCCTCTCCAGTTGCCCCACAAACACACTTACCCTTCCGATGGATATGGGCCATCTCCTGCCGTAGCTTCTGCTCCATCTGCTCTGCTTTCTTGCGCAGGTCCACTGTCTCCATGGGGCGCTTGCGGCTCCAGAGATAATTGGTGAGGGCCTTTGTTTGCTTTTCCATACTGCGCATGGAGGATTCTAGGAGAAGGAATAGAAGTCAGGTTGGAGACACTCTCTCTTTGAAACATGATGTGCTTTCTTGCTTTCATATAACACATATGTTGTCTTCACACTATGAGCTGCAGAGGTTCCCAAACCTTTTCAGTCGTGGAACCCTTCAGTCATGGAACACTGTAATTATTTAATAGTTAAAAAAACTTTTAAACTCTTTTTAAACTTGTCTAGTCTTGTCAAGGACAGAACGCCACAAGATTCAAAGTAACAGAGTTTATTAGATTACAGAACTCAAAAAATGCCCGTAAAACACAAGGGCCAGGCAGTTTTTGCCTTTAGGAGCAAAAAGGGGCAAAAGTAAATGTTCAAAAGATAAACCGGATTAAACCGGAGTTTAATCCGGGTAAAAACAAACTGCTTGCTTCAGCCTGGGTATAAACGAAACGAAAGCCAAGGAACAAAAGATACAAAGAATGCAACTAATTGGCAGCAGATTCCTCTCTGCTGCCAACACTGTGCTTAGAGTAACTTGCGTCGCTCCCACACACACACACACAGCAGACAGGATCTCCAACACGAGTAAATCAGCCAAGGATTGTAGCAGTTGAGTAGACCAGTTCCGTTCCGTAGATCAAAGCCAGAAGCAGACGTTTGTAGTTTTTCCAAGTCCAAGAAGGGGGGAAGACAAGCCGTGGTCAGTTCAGTCCGAGTTCTCAAAGCAGGAGATGGCGTCCGTCAAGAAGACGACGGAGGGTCAAGCTAATAAGAGTAAGCACAGGTTTGCACAAACAAATGCCCACACAATCCCTCCCGCCGTCTGACCCTGGATTCCAATCAACTTACGTCACAGCACAGGAAAGCACACAAGTCTTCAGGGAAGCGTCCCACACACACACGGATCCCAAGCGTTTGCCCAGATTACCTTGCCCAACGCAATTTGCAATTGCTCCCAAGCCCCATTTTATGCCAGTTACAAATCTTCATCACTGTCAGCTGTCCTCCTTAACCCGGGCGTTTCCTCATCACTTTCCTCGTCAGAGCTGGAACACCTCTGACTACGCCCAACAGCATCTCCAGCTGTGGATCCCGTCCCATCCCTCCAGCTAAACCATGGGTCTAATCCTGAAGGTCCCCATTCATCTTCTGTCCCATCATGGCCAGTGGCACCCACTTCCTCCCTTACCCGAGTCCAATCCATCTCATCCTCCTCTGAGCTAACCAGCTCCTCCTCCATTCTCTCCGTAAACCCTTCGAAAGACTCCTCGTCAGATGGTGCTGCAAATATGTCTCGCAGTCTTTTTCTCTCTCGCTCCTCGAGAGTATCTGACTCTCGAGGAGTCTTACGCCCACGCCTGTCAGTAACAGAGCCACGAGGCTCAATCATAACACTATCCCCTCTCACAAAGGCCTCCTCCCCCGATGGCGGAGAAGTGGCAGTGATACCCTCTGCTATAGCACCACGACGACTAGAGGTATCAAGTTTCAACAGCGAACGATGAAAGACTGGATGGACCTTTAAACTAGACGGTAAACGCAAACGAAACGCAACAGAAGAAATCTTTTTAACGATAGGAAAGGGACCCAAATACCGAGGCGCAAACTTTCCCCCAGCCTGTTTAATATGTTTGGAAGATAACCACACCAAATCCCCTTCTTCCAACTCCTCCCCTGCCTGCCTGTGGCGGTCAGCCTGAGTCTTTTGCGTTGCCTTAGCTTCCAACAGTAAGCGACGGGCAACATCATGCAATGCAGCCATTTCCGAAGAGCGGTACACAGGGTCCGAAGAGACCACATTGGTCGACGGCGCCACACCTCCCCGTGGGTGAAAACCATAAGTTAGCTCAAATGGCGTATGCTGACTAGACGTGTGCACCGCATTGTTGTAAGCAAATTCCGCCACCGGTAACCACTTTACCCAAGCCGTGGGTTGATCTAAACAAAAACAACGCAGATACTGCTCTAAGAGCCCATTAACCCGTTCCGACTGTCCATCCGTTTGCGGATGGAAAGCTGAAGACACGTTTAACTTAGTCCCCAAACACTCATGGAAGTGTTTCCAAAAGCGTGACACAAATTGCGGAGCCCTATCTGAAATAATCACCTCGGGTGCTCCGTGCAAACGATAGATGTGCTTTGTAAATAGTAAGGCCAACGTAGGGGCCGCCGGAATGGTTGAACAAGGAATAAAATGAGCCAGTTTACTAAATAAATCCACCACCACCCAAATACAAGTATAACCCCCAGACTTAGGCAAATCTGAAATAAAATCCATGGAAATGATTTGCCATGGCCTCTCCGGAACAGGTAAAGACGATAACAACCCTCTAGGGCGCCCAACAGGCGTCTTACTCTGCTGACAAACGGCGCAGCTGTCACAAAAGCGCAGAATGTCTTGCCGCATCTTTGGCCACCAGTAGCTCCTGGTGATAAGCTGTACGGTCTTGAACCTGCCAAAGTGCCCAGCCATGGGTTCGTCATGGTGGGCTCTAATCACCTCCAACCTGAGGGTCCCTACTGGTACGTAAACCTGCCCCCTACGCACCAATACCCCGTCTTGATCCTGGAGATGCGGTAGTATGGTACGGTTACCTGCAGAGAGCAGCATCAGTTGCTCCTGAGTCCACACATCATCCTTCTGAGCCTCAAGGATCTGGTCATGTAACCCAAGCTCATTATCTACAACACACAGAGAGGCAGTAGGCAAGATGGTCTGACATACTACCTGCTCATTGGTCTTAAATTCCGGCTTGCGGGATAAAGCATCGGCCCGCAAGTTTGCCTTCCCCTCCACGAACTGCACCTTGAAGTTAAACCTGGAGAAAAACAAAGCCCAGCGGATTTGACGCTGGTTTAACCTCTTTGCTGTTTGCAAGTGCTCTAAGTTCTTGTGATCAGATCTGACCACGATCTGGTGCCGTGCCCCTTCAAGCCAGTGCCGCCACACCTCAAACGCCACCTTAATCGCCAACAACTCCTTCTCCCATATGGTATAGTTCTGCTCGAAGGGTGTTAGTTGCCGCGAGTAAAATCCACAGGGACGCAAGGTCCCTGAGGAATCCTTCTGAGACAATACAGCCCCCAACGCGTAGCTAGAAGCGTCCGCTTCTACCACGAACGGTTTGTCAACATCAGGATGGGTTAGTATGTTGTCCGATTGAAAACTAGACTTTAATTGTAGAAACGCCTCGTGAGCTTCCCGCCCCCACACAAATGGCTGTTTCTTGCGCAGAAGCTGCGTCAAAGGTACCGTGAGCTTTGCAAAATTCGGAATAAACTCCCGGTAGTAATTAGCGAAACCCAAGAACCTTTGTACATCCTTCTTAGTCTTCAGCTCCTGCCATGAGTTGACGGCGTCAACCTTATGTGGGTCCATTTTAAGTTCCCTACCTGACACTACATGACCTAGGAACTCCACTTCAGGCACATGAAAGACGCACTTGGAAGCCTTGGCGAAAAGCCCATTAGCCCGCAGTCGGTGCAGAACCTGCTTGACATGTTGACGATGTTCTTTCTCGTCCTTAGAAAAAATCAAGATATCATCCAAATAAATCACTAAAAATTGGTCAATTAGGTCCCTGAACACATCGTTCATGAACCTCTGGAATACCGCAGGAGCATTACAAAGCCCAAAAGGCATGACTCGGAACTCGTGGCATCCGAAACACGTGTTAAATGCCGTCTTCCATTCATCCCCTTCCCGTATACGGATTAAGTTATAGGCCCCCCGCAGGTCAAGCTTGGTAAAGACCTTAGCCCCTTGCACCCTTGATAACAGTTCCGAGATTAAAGGGAGCGGGTACCTATCCCGAATGGTGTATTTATTTAGGATCCGATAGTCACAGACCAGCCTAAGTTCCCCAGTCTTTTTGGCTACAAAGAATACTGGTGCCGCAGTTGGAGAACTAGATGGGCGAATAAACCCCTTGGCTAAATTTTCATCTAGAAACTCCCGCAAAGCTTGCCTTTCCGGTACAGTCAAGGCATACAGCCTCCCTGCTGGCAGTTTCGCACCTTCTGCCAACTTGATGGCGCAATCATATGGCCTGTGCGGTGGTAATTTGTCCGCTTCTCTTTTACAAAATACATCAGAGAACTCCCCATACTCAGCAGGCACTCCCTCCATATCAGAATGAGTAACATTTAGAGTGCAACAATCCTGCCTCTTTAAGATCACTTTACGTGTTGCCCAGTCTACTTGTGGGTTTACTACAGCTAGCCAATCCATCCCCAGGATCACATCATATCTAGGCAAGCTCGTAATATCCCACACAAACGTTCCCGTTACTCCCTGCACCTCCCACGTTACTGCTGAGGTTTCATGGTTAACCACCCCAGTCTCCAGCAGTCTCCCATCTGCTCCTTCCACCCACACGTCGCATGCCTTGCGCACTCTAGGAATGCCATGCTTCTTAGCAAACTCAATATCTACATAGGAGACCGTAGCCCCTGAGTCCAGCAGTGCCAAAGTAGAAACAAGTTCCCTTCCCCCAACAGATAATGTAATGGGTACGAAAACATGCTTCCTCCCCTCAGTTGACTGCTTGAGGAGCCCTAGTGCGTTGGACTCACGTCGCACTAGGGCTGGCCTTTTCCCGAAAGCTGGGAAGGTTTCACATTACAATTTTTGGCAAAATGCCCAGCATTCCCACAGTACAAACACAAGCCCAGCTGCCTCCTACGGCTCTTTTCCTCTGTAGACAGCTTTTTAAAGACCCCAAGCTCCATGGGCTCTTCCCCCATCACCACAGGTGCCCTGGTTACATGCATGGGTGGCGCACACATTGCTTTTGAGTGTTTACGAGCCTCGAACCTTGCGTCTAAACGCAGCACCTTAGCTACTAAGGCGTCCCAGCTTTCAGCCGGCTCCAAGCGTGCTAATTCATCCTGGAGCATATCACTTAACCCGGCAGTAAATAAAAGCATGAATGCATTTTCCCCCCAATCCAGCTGGTGGCGATACAGGTTAAACTTATTTAAGTAATCCAAAACAGTCCCCTTTCCCTGTTTCAACCGATACAGAGCCCACCCAGCGTTCTCCGTGCGGAGAGGATCCCCAAAAGTATCAGTTAACAACTTTTTGAAATTATTCAAATTGTCCTTGACTGGGTCATTTCCCAAAATTAAATTAGTGGCCCATTGTCCTGCGGGACCGGTCAACAAACTCAAAATAAAGGCCACCTTGCTAGTGTCTGTAGGAAAAGCATGAGCACTGAGCTGAGAAAAATAAAGCTCCACTTGTGCCAAAAAGGTTGGCAACTTGCACCTGGTTCCGTCAAAGCGTTCAGGAGTCAAAACATGTCCTTTCACAGCCTGAGCTGTTTGGCTAACGGTAAAAGCCGTTTGCAATTGGTCTACTTTGGCCCGTAACTCATCCATCGTCTTCCTGACGGGTTTATTGCTGCAATAAACTTTTTATGGGCGTTGGGCAATCTGTCAAGGACAGAACGCCACAAGATTCAAAGTAACAGAGTTTATTAGATTACAGAACTCAAAAAATGCCCGTAAAACACAAGGGCCAGGCAGTTTTTGCCTTTAGGAGCAAAAAGGGGCAAAAGTAAATGTTCAAAAGATAAACCGGATTAAACCGGAGTTTAATCCGGGTAAAAACAAACTGCTTGCTTCAGCCTGGGTATAAACGAAACGAAAGCCAAGGAACAAAAGATACAAAGAATGCAACTAATTGGCAGCAGATTCCTCTCTGCTGCCAACACTGTGCTTAGAGTAACTTGCGTCGCTCCCACACACACACACACAGCAGACAGGATCTCCAACACGAGTAAATCAGCCAAGGATTGTAGCAGTTGAGTAGACCAGTTCCGTTCCGTAGATCAAAGCCAGAAGCAGACGTTTGTAGTTTTTCCAAGTCCAAGAAGGGGGGAAGACAAGCCGTGGTCAGTTCAGTCCGAGTTCTCAAAGCAGGAGATGGCGTCCGTCAAGAAGACGACGGAGGGTCAAGCTAATAAGAGTAAGCACAGGTTTGCACAAACAAATGCCCACACAATCCCTCCCGCCGTCTGACCCTGGATTCCAATCAACTTACGTCACAGCACAGGAAAGCACACAAGTCTTCAGGGAAGCGTCCCACACACACACGGATCCCAAGCGTTTGCCCAGATTACCTTGCCCAACGCAATTTGCAATTGCTCCCAAGCCCCATTTTATGCCAGTTACAAATCTTCATCACTGTCAGCTGTCCTCCTTAACCCGGGCGTTTCCTCATCACTTTCCTCGTCAGAGCTGGAACACCTCTGACTACGCCCAACAGCATCTCCAGCTGTGGATCCCGTCCCATCCCTCCAGCTAAACCATGGGTCTAATCCTGAAGGTCCCCATTCATCTTCTGTCCCATCATGGCCAGTGGCACCCACTTCCTCCCTTACCCGAGTCCAATCCATCTCATCCTCCTCTGAGCTAACCAGCTCCTCCTCCATTCTCTCCGTAAACCCTTCGAAAGACTCCTCGTCAGATGGTGCTGCAAATATGTCTCGCAGTCTTTTTCTCTCTCGCTCCTCGAGAGTATCTGACTCTCGAGGAGTCTTACGCCCACGCCTGTCAGTAACAGAGCCACGAGGCTCAATCATAACAAGTCTAGTGTGGATAGATGTTAACCGCCCTGAGTCCTTATGGGGAGAAAGGCAGGATATAAATAAAGATAATAATAATAACTGTAGTCGTATTCTTCTGCTACCTATAATTCCAGACAAATAGGGCCTTCACTGCATACAGTCCAACTGTCTCACACCCCAGAGACTCCTAAATTTTATAAGTTTTACTCACGGGATACCAGAAAGCGAGCTGCTTCCACCAGCTCTGACGGAAGACTGATATTTTTCAGGTGGACAGCGCCAGGATGCTTGCGGTGTGGTAGTTTTTCCAAGAAACTGGATGTGTTATCTACCCTGGAGACATTGGGAATGACTGTAGCCAGGCCCTGAGGGAAGGCAAAGAGGAGAAATGTTAGGCATTATATATAAACCATATACAGTTGACCAGGCTTTCTCACTAAGGCTGTCCACACCTGGTCTACACTGATCATATCATGCATACCAAACTGCATTACTTATTTATTTACTGCATTTTACCTCATTCTATCTCAACCCTGAAGGGGCTCAGATCAGCTTTCAAATTAGCAATAATTCAGTACCTTATTAACATAAAAATATACATTGAGCATTATAATCATGAAAATCATAAAACACTAACATATTTTAAATAAGCTGTTAAAACAGTGCACATAGATGCGAAATCATCATCCAGAAGCCATCATGATCACATTGGATTCACTTCGTAGCTGCATATAGCCCTGTACTACTCTCCAAAAGCTTGGTTCCATAGCCAGGTTTTAACTTGCTTTCTAAAGGACAGGAAGGAGGGGGCCGATCTAATTTCACTAAGAAGAAAATTCTAGTGCTGAGGGGCCACCATTGAGAAGGTCCTGTCCCTCATCTCCATCAGCCACACCTGCGAAGGGGGTGGGACCAAGAGCAGGGCCTCCCCATTAGATCTTAGCACCTGGGATGGTTCATAGAGGGAGATAAGATCAGACAGGTAAGCTGGGCCAGAACTGTTTAGGGCAGTGGTTGTCAACCTATGAGTCCCCAGGTGTTTTGGTCTACAACTCCCAGAAATTCCAGCCAGTTTACCAGCTGTTAGGATTTCTGGGAATTATAAGGCCAAAACATCTGGGGACCCACAGGTTGAGAACCACTGGTTTAGGGTTTTATAGGCTAATGACAGCACTGTTAATTGTGCTCAGTAGCAAATTGGGAGCCAGTGGAGCTGACACAGCAGGGGGGTTGTATGTTTCCTGTACGCTGTTCCGGTGAGCAGTCTGGCTGCCGCCTGTTGAACTACTTGAAACTTTCGACCAGTCTTCAAAGGCAACCCCACATAGAGTGTGTTGCAGTAATCTGATAGAGATGCAACAAGGGCATCGACAACCGTGGCCAAGTCTGGTTTCTCAAGGTACGGGTGCAGCTGGCACACAAGTTTATGCACATTAGCACACATTACATTTACATACATTGGAGTGCATTACACAGCAGTGTCAATCCAGCCTGAGAAAGATGATTAAAAGACAAACAGCAACATGGCAACATTTAGGGCACTTCCACACTTTTCCCCTCAGCCACTGCTGAGGGGGAAAAGGAAAGGGCCCGAGGCTGTTAGGAATTGTGAGAGTTGAAGTCCAAACACCTGGAGGGCCCAAGTTTGCCCACGCCTGCTCTACAGTTATCGCTCTATGATTCCACTTTAGTTGCCATGGCAACATCTTAAAGGGTTGTATTCAGAGTCCGCACCTAGAGAACCTTAACTCCTCACCAAATCCCAAATCCTACAAATCCCAAGACTCCCTTGGCCATAAAAATATTATCCTTCAGTACAGAACCCAAAAACTCCTCGATGACTTACAACGGGGCCTAGTTATTCCCTTTCAATTACTTCGGATTCAACATTATTTTAGTGAATTCCGAATCAGAGCAGCTTCCACATACAACTTTCATAACGGAAAACATAACATCGTGGAGAATAAGAAAACAAAATTGAGAGAAATTCACCCTGAGAGCCAAAGCACTGCCAGGGACGGTGCTGTTGAAGGAACCCCATGCTCGCCTCAAGCCTCTGGGCGCCGCCATGTTGGAAAGGTCCCGTTTCCCCTCTCGCGCAGGCGCAAAAGCGCTCTCAAGCCCTCCCTGGCCACCATCTTGGGAAGGAAGGGGAGCAATACGCATGCGTACATGTCCCTTTCATCGTTCTATTTGAGTTCTTTCTAATCGGCGAGCAAGAGCGAGGAGAGGGTAGATTTGGTTTTCGTAACCCCTCTTACGTCATCGGGTCTCACTTCCTGAAAAGGACAATTTTACGGCCCGCGCGGGCGTGGTGTAGTGGTTTGAGTGTTAGACTGTGATGTTATAGGCTAGAGACATGAGTTCGATTCCCGGTTGGTCAGTTTGGGAAGTCAAATTCTTTTCAGCCTTAGCAGTAAGGCAAATGAGAAGTTAAGCAAACATTGCAAAGAAAACCCTGTGACAAGTTTTTCCAATCTTGGAATGTGTAATATGGTGAGTCCACCCTTATACAAAGAAGTCTAGAGACCATGTAAAACTCCCAGGATTCCATAGCAGTGAGCCAATGGCAGTCAAAGTGCTGTCAAACTGCATTTATTCTACAGTGTAGATAGCATCTCTTAATAATTTACGATGCAGACTAGTAACACAGCAAAATGACACTAGGATCAATTATATTTATTAGTATTGCGAAGACTTAATAAGTATATTAAACTGTACAAAACAGTTATGAAATTTGCATACAGTGATACTCTAGTCAACTATGTGCAATAGACTCTCAGTTAACCGTCACCCATGGGATAGACACCATTTCTGGTTGCTTGAGAGTTACAGTAGAGTCTCACTTATCCAAGGTTCTGGATTATCCAAGGCATTTTTGTAGTCAATGTTTTCAATACATCATGATATTTTGGTGCTAAATTCGTAAATACAGTAATTACAACATAACATTACTGCATATTGAACTACTTTTAATGTCAAATTTGTTGTATAACATGATGTTTTGGTGCTTAATTTGTAAAATCATAAGCTAATTTGATGTTTAATAGGCTTTTCCTTAATCCCTCCTTATTATCCAAGATATTCGCTTATCCAAGGTTCTGCTGGCCCGTTTAAGCTTGGATAAATGAGACTCTACTGTCCTATTATAATAGGCCTAACTAATACTATGCTACTATTCCATACCATAAACTCTCTATTGACTTGATATTAATATCGAAACACAGTAATTAAAAGTAAATAAAGACAGACTTAATGTAACACTGTTTTACTGTATTATAAAAACAAAAAAAATCTAAAATATTATTTTTTCTAATATTTTGCTGGTTGCTTGAGAGTTCTGGTTGCTTGAGAGTTGCAGTGAGTCTACTGCAGGTATGGGCAAACTTGGGCTCTCCAGGTGTTTTGGACTCCAACTCCCACAATTCCTAACAGCCTACCAGCTGTTAGGAATTGTGGGAGTTGAAGTCCAAAACATCTGGAGGGCCCAAGTTTGCCTATGCCTGGTCCATTGTATATAAAAAATATTTGGGGTTTGGAAGATCCAAAGTCAATGGCATTCTGTTGCAGAAATATCTGTTTGCAAGGGGTTTGTCACACTATTTCAGGGGTCCTCAAACTTTTTAAGTGGAGGGCTGATTCACAGTCCCTCAGACTGTTAGGGGGCTGGACTATGATGAAATAGCCCAAAATTGTTTTTTTTTAAAATTGTTGTTGTTGTGTGCCTTCAAGTCATTTCAGACTTAGGTCAACCCGAAGTCTAAAGTTTAGGACAGAGACCAGGTCAATGACCTTGGAGGGCCTCATCCAGCCCATGGGTCTTAGTTTGGGGACCCCTGATCTAGACAATCTCATAAGACCATAGGTAAGCAACGGGACCTCCAAAGACCATCTAGATGGTCTCATAAGACCACCGGGGGTGCTTTGAATGCGATTTCCTGCTTCTTAGCAGGGGGTTGGACTAGATGGCCCATGTGGTCTCTTCCAACTCTACTATTCTATGATTCTATGGTAAGGAAAGGGACCCTCAAAGGCCATTTAGATGATCTCATCAGGCCATCAGAAGACCATCTATAAGGAAAGGGACCTCAAAGACCATCTAGATGGTTTCATAAGACCATAGACAAGGATAGGGGCCCCAAAGGCCATCTAGACGCTCTCATAAAACCATAGGTAAGGAAAGGGACCCTCCAAGGCCATCTAGACGGTCTCATAGGACCATAGGTAAGGAAAGTGACCTCCAAAAGCCATCTAGATGGTCTCATAAGGCCATAGCTAAGCAAAGAGACCTTCAAAGACCATCTAGACGCTCTCATAAGACCATAGATAAGCAAAGAGACCTCCAAAGACCAGGTAGACTTAGGTCAACCCTAAGTCTAAAGTTTAGGACAGGGGCCAGGTCAATGACCTTGGAGGGCCGCATCCGGCCCCCGGGCCTTAGTTTGGGGACCCCTGCACTATTGTATGCTGTTGTTGGAAACAGGAGACTGTTGGCTACATGAAATTGCTCTCTTCGAACCGGATCGGCCATCCTGATGCATCACAGCCAATATGAATCTGTCTTTGGCCTGTGTGGGACCAGTAGCGGCATTGGCCCCGCGGAGACGTCTCCTGAAGTTTGCATGTGGTGACGGAGAGCGGCTCCCGGCTGATCCTCAAGGCTCGGCGGTAGTGGGTTCCAGCCCAGCCGCAGACATCCTTTAGCTGGTTCCTAGGCACGTGAACAAAGCTATTGGTGTCTTTGCAAGGCCTCGCCATGCCCCGGCGGAGCATCATGGCCCCACAGTAGTCCTGCCCGGCCACGTTGCTGCGAGGAAAGTCGTGGTGCTGCCTCCAGAATTTCTCATGCCGAGGGTTTTGGGAAGACACGCAACTGGCGATCACGCAGGCGAAAACCATGATGAACATCAGAGTTTCAGTTCTTTTCAGAGGAAGCATCATGGCTGGATTTGGAAAAGGGAAAGTGTGTTACAGCAGATTGGTATAAGCCAGGCATGGGCAAACTTTGCCCAAGTTTGCCCATGCCTGGTATAGACTCTGGTTTATCAAATTAAGTGTCTTGTGGCCTACTAGGAACCTTTCCAAACTCTATTAGGAAATATCTTCAAGGCCTCAGTTTTCCATCTGATAAAACACATATAGAGATGAAAGGTAAAAACTAATGGGAGTTATAGCTGGGATGCAATCTGACACATGGATTGACTTCCAATAACAGTGTGAGAAGCCTCCAGCACAGATTCAACTTTGGAAAATATTATAAGTCAACCCTTCACATTCACTGGTGTTAGAGGGATAAGGATCCCCACAAAAGGAACCTCTAGGTCCTCCAGCATGATCATAGGTAAAGGTAAAGGTTTCACCTGACGTTATCCGTAGACACCTCCAAGGTCATGTGGCCGGCATGACTGCATGGAGCGCCGTTACCTTCCCGCCGGAGCAGTACCTATTGATCTACTCACATTGGCATGTTTTCGAACTGCTAGGTTGGCAGAAGCTGGAGCAACAGCGGGCGCTCACTCCGCTCCCGGGATTTGAACCTGAGACCTTTCGGTCTGCAAGTTAAGCAGCTCAGTGCTTTAACACACTTCACCACTGGGGCTCCCAGCATGACCATAGAATTATACTATAAAAGTTAGTATGAGGTGTTGTTGAAGGCTTTCATGGCCTGATTCACTGGGTTGCTGTGAGTTTTCCAGGCTTATGGCTATGTTCCAGAAACATTCTTTCCTGATGTTTCTCCTGCATCTGTGGCAGGCATCCTCAGAGGTTGTGAGATCTGTTGGAAACTAGGCAAGTGGGGTTTATATATCTCTGGAATGTCCAGGATGGGAGAACGAACTCTTGTGTGTTTGAAGCAAGGTGGCCAATTGCAACATTCACACTTGCTTCAAGCAGACAAGAATTCTTTTTCTCATCCTAAACATTCCTCAGATATATAAACCCCATTTGCCTAGTTTTCAACAGACTTCATAACCTCTGAGGATGCCTGCCATAGATGCAGGCAAAATGCCTGGAAAGAATGCTTCTGAAACATGGCCATACAGCCCGGAAAACTCACAGCAACTTAGTATGAGGTGTTTAGATTTATACTATAGGACTTAGTATGAGGTGTTTTGATTCCTAAAGTGATATTCTCCTTAGGAATCCATCCTTCAGCAGGACTCTATAATTAACTTCAGACAGAAGTTAATGACAGTGCTTTACTGGAGGACCTAGCAGGTGTTCACCCTAAGGCTGGATCTACCCTGCCACATAATCTAGATTATCAAAGAAGATAATCCAGATTATCTGCTTTGAACTGGATTATATGAATCTACACTGCATATAATCCAGTTCAAAGCAGAAATCTGGATTTTTTTTTACAGAAGTGGAAGATGTGGCCTAAGAATCTGTAGGTGTTCCAGAATGACTCTGTGATCAACTTGTGACAGAGTTGCACTGAAGGACCTAGATTAGTGGTTCTCAACTTTTGGGTCCCCAGGTGTCTTGTCCCACAACTCCCAGAAATCCCAGCGGGTAGGATTTCTGGGAGTTGAAGGCCAAAACATCTGGTTGAGAACCACCGACATAGAGATTCCTAATGAAGACAATTTTAATCAAACTCATGAATAACCAGATCTGAAAAGCAAGCTAGTCGCTCACTCCTGCCTTTGAGGTGATGGCTATGGCACTTCTGCTTGTCCAATTGCAAGACAGATGCAGGTGTTTGGCAGGTTCCCCAGAAGTTCTGTCACATGAAGAATGCACATTTTTTTTCTTCAGCTTCTGCTTTGAATTTGTAGTGTGATGGATCCATGGATCCTGAGTCCATGGATGTGGCAGGTCCATTGTAACCATCATGATTGGTGGGTTCTTATAAGTGGGTGAGTTCACTTGTGGGTTCAGTCTGGAGCTGCCTGTGATGCTGGATGTGTATTTTGGAAACCAAAACCAGCAGCTGGATAGCTCCTTTAAAATTAGATTGTAAAGCAAATGTGTCACGTCACTAATCTGAAAACCATGAACTGAATGGTCAGGCAATAATTACACCTGGGTGCAGAAGAATTGACACTCTGAAAGGTGATGTGCACCTAACTTTTGCTTTAACCAACATAGCTTGTGTTGAGGAAATGATCTCCATGCAGATAAACAGCTCATAATTTCATAAGAAGTGCTGTGCTAACAGCCTAACTGATTCACCAGTGTTTTTATATGGCCAATAAAATGTACTAACTGATCCACCATTCTGTTCACATAGTGGATATCAGGTTACTTTTTGGAAGCCTACCAGAGAGTATAAATCATATCCACCAGTCCTGCTCACCCATCTGGTGTTTGCATTTGAGATATAGAAACATGCTACCTCTCATATCGGAGGAATACATATGTATCTGCATGCTATTGGTGGTTCTATCCTCCACAAATTTATCCAACCACATTTAAAAGCTGCTGTCTTAAAAACCATGTTAAAGTTTATCTGATGGGTTTTGAGTGAAGCAAGGAAAGAGCTTCCCATGCCATGTAGTGGGCGCTAGATGGCAACAGAGGACAAGAATTGGGCAGCAAGAAAGTGGAAAAACAATGATATTCTTGGATTTATATAAAAATGAGGTCATTAGCCTCTGCCCAAAATGTTTTAAGTCCTCAATGGAAGAATTTCATGAGGCCAATGGTGAAGAGGGACAATCCACAAATGCTGAAATGTTCTGTTTTATACTGCTTTGAAAAAATATGCAATCCTTCTTTGTGTTTGTTGTTGTGTGCCTTCAAGTTGTTTTGGACTTACAGCAACTCTAAGGTCAAGCTATCATGGGATTTCCTGTGACGTGCCCAAGGTCACCAGTGAATTTCCACAGCCAAGCAGGGAATTCAACCCTGAATCTACACTGCAGACCAAATGCAGTTTGACACACTTTCAACTGCCATTGCTCAGTGTTATGGAATCATGGGAGATAAGGTTTTATGAGGACTTTTAACCTTCTTTGCCAAAAAGTATTTTGCCTAGTTTCCAACAGACCTCACAACCTCTGAGGATGCCTGCCATAGATGTGGGTGAAACGTCAGGAGAGAATGCTTCTGGAACATGGCCATATTGCCTGGAAAACTCACAACAACCTACTATATCATACTTTCCTTTTGCACAAACTGCCTTAAGGATTTCTCTTTTGTCACCCCCCCCCCCCCCCCCGGCCAACCGCCCAAATAAAACCTCTGGCACAGAAGAAATCTAGTAGTAACAGGAACCATTTCCAGTGAAATCCTCAAAGAAAGTTAATTTCAATGACAAACACTTGAAACTATGAGGGTGGGTGCATGCAATGATACGCACACATAAAAATGTTCACACTTTGGGTACTTGAGCAAATATACTTAGACAAAGAGAAGTAGGTTGACGTGTGAAGCTTCAGCCCTGGAATATAAGAAAGAGATGCAGAAAGACAAGTGAGCATGCGCAGGTCCAAAAGAACTTTTATTCTTTAAAAAAACAACAACATAGTATTTACATCAAATCATCCTCAAACTGGGGTATTTCACTTCCCCCAAAACACAACAGCATCACAGATGAGGATTGGGACACTGGAGTGAATCCATGCTTGTCAGGAGCAGCATGGGATACATTCTGTAACCTGTTGCTCCCCAGATACTACATTTATGTAGTTTTCTAAATATTTATATCCCACATTAAACAAGTTTAAAAAACTGATTAAAAGGGTTAAAATTGTTTAAATGGAATTAAAACCATGAACATGCAGGAGTAAAACCAATTAGGGCTGAAAAACTTTCAGAAATGACTATATTTTCGCTATACTCTGCCATTATTCTTAGTCTTTATTTTAATTAGCATTAGTAAAGGTAAAGGATTCCCCTTGACATTAAACCTAGTCGTGTTGGACTCTGTGGGGTGGTGCTCATCTCCATTTCTAAGTTGAAGAACCAGCAGTCTGTAGACACCTTCTAGGTCATGTCTCCAGCATGATTGCAGGGAGCGCTGTTATCTTCCCGCCAAAGCAGTTCCTATTGATTTACTCATATTTGCATGTTTTTGAACTACTAGGCTGGAGCTAGCAATGGGAGCTCACCCTGTCCCACGGATTCGATCTGCCAGCCTTCTGATCAGCAAGTTCAGCAACTTGGCGGTTTAAGCCACTGCATCACCGCGGCCCCTGCTGTTAGTAATAGTATTCATTTATATCCCACCCTTCTCCTTGTGCAGGACACAAGATGGCTTATTACTGATTTTAAAAAGGGTCCTTCTAAAAAAGTTTATTGGTACAAAAGATGGGGAAAAATATTCCAAAATTGTTCCAGACGTATGGTGAAAGCACAAAGTTAAAACAACACATAATACAATTAAAACATCCAGTACAATTATATTCTTGGACTTACCTTGGAAATAGGAAACCACAGGCAATGACCTCTGGTGGAAGCATACTATAGAATTGCCCTGGAAGACCTAGAAAATATATCTCTTGCATTTCTAGATCCTCCAGTACAACTGTATGGTCAATTTCTGGCAGAAGCATATCATACAATTAGAACACATTTTATTCTATTGCTCTTTCTCTCAAGAACTTCGGCAACATTTTATTAATCCAGTTTTACAAAATACACTAGGGAGACCTGAAAGGTTTCATCTTGATCATTGACCAAAATTTATTTTCCCTTTCTTTCTCTATTCCTCTATTTCTCTACTTTGACTGAGAAACTACCTCTCCCATTTTGATATATTCTGCACTTTGGCCCAGATCCTTGTTTTAGTCTCCTGTTTTTAACATTTTATGCTGTATGTTGATTTTTATGATGGTTTTATTGATATTGATGTTTTACTGTTGGAATAATTGTTTTATCGTTTTATTGCTGTATGTTTCGGGCTCAGTCCCCATGTAAGCTGCTCCTAGTCCCCACTGGGAAGATGGGGCGGGGTATAAAAATAAAGTTGTTATTATTATTATTATTATTATTATTCCAGACATGGGCAAACTTAGGCCTTCCAGGTGTTTTGGACTTCAACTCCCACCATTCCTAACAGCCTCAGGCCCTTTCCATAAGTGGCTGGGGGGGAAAAGGAAGGGGCCTGAGGCTGTTGAAGTCCAAAATACCTGGAGGGCCTAAGTTTGCTTATACCTGATCTATACACACACACACACTCTCTCTCTACATATATCCCTCCCAAAATATATGCATACATTGATATATGTGTATAAATATATATAGACACACACACACACACATATCTCATAGAATTGTCCTGGAGGACCTACAAAATGCCTAGAGAGAGCTTATTTTTTGGATGTGTCTAAGTAAAATTGTGGGTACTGGTTTTGTGGATACGGGGGGACACAATGAAGTTCCAAAGATAAAGAACTCCACTGATATTTCTGCTGCAGAAATGATAATCCAAAGGTCTCCTTGAATGAAGAGATTTTTGCTTGAAGACAGAAGGAAAGGAGAGAAGGAGCCAAACAAATCTTCTTTGGAAGGGAATTCTACAACCTGGACAACACTACCGAGAAGACCTTTTTCCATTGCTCTCACCCAACAACCTTGCCATGGTGATGGGACCAAAAGAAAGCCCCCAAAGATCTTATAAATACCATCCACTGAGACTGGTGGGAGCTTTAGTTCAAAACAAGGTACCATGTTGCCTATCTAAACCCTGGGCTAAGGGAATCTATTTCTCCCACCAAAGACAACTTCCCTATTCTCCTTTCCATCTTGACACCACCTACACAGCCAGAAATTCCCCAGAGAAGCATCCAGCTTACCAAGATGTCTGATAAAGTAGCAATTTCAGTTTCCATGCGGAGTCAAAAGTCTTCCTTGCCTCCCTTCATTTCCCTGGGGGTTCTTTATACGCAACTCAGCCAGGTACCAGAGAAGATTGGAAACCCTGATCACATGGAACTGGACAGAAACTGTCAATAAGCCATAAATAAATGGAAGGCATGACTAGGATTATGAAGAACAATTGCATTAAGGCTCAAGAATCCTTTGACCTTATGGACCGAGGTCTCTCTGTTAAATAGTAAACTCTTCTCTCGGTGTCCTGACATCTCATGGATTTTTTTTGTAGTGTATATGTGGGAGATATATGTTTTCCCACATTTCATCAGGACAGAATCATCAATTATTTCCTTCCCCTCTGGGGTGAATGTTCACATTTTGGTTTTGCTTTTTTTCTTCTTTTTTTTGTTGCTTTTTTTCGGAGTTGCTTCTGGAGTGAGAGAATTGGCCGTCTGCAAGGACGTTGCCCAGGGGACGCCCGGATGTTTTTGACGTTTTACCATCCTTGTGGGAGGCTTCTCTCATGTCCCCATATAGAGCTGGAGCTGATAGAGGGTGGGATTCAAACCTGGCAGCCTTCAGGACAGCAACCCAACCTTCAAGTCACAAGGCTTTTATCCCCTAGGCCATCGGAGGCTCCCACATTTTGCTCTACTTGTGGCGAGTTCTGGAATTTTCACAAATTTCCTGCATGTTGGCATTGGCGTACAACTCAAGGTTGGAAATGTCACATTTGGAAATAACGTGCATGTTTTTTGCTGTGGTTTGTTTGCTATGATATGATATTTAACTGTTCCTTTTTTCAGTTATGATCTGCCCTTTTCCCCGCTTAGAACTCAAGACAGTTTAGAAAAACAGTGCAACCTAAAACATTATAGCACAATCTATAAAAAATGAAAAATCATAGCTGGATGGTGTAAACCAGGCATGGGCAAACTTCGGCCCTCCACGTGTTTTGGATTCCAACTCCCACAATTTCTAACAGCCTATTGAAATCCAAAACACTTGGAGAGCCCAAGTTTGCCCATGCCTGGTGTAGATTAATGGACTCAGGTTGGTCAACAAATAGGTAAGTCCCATTGACTTACTGTGTGTGTTCTAGTGGGAACTAACAATAGGGTTCAGGCTAATTTTTATTGCATGTGTAGATATAATTAGTTCCTACTGATAATCGTTAGGTCTGACTATTATTATGCTCCTGTTTTGAGTAATATGTACAGATGGCTTTAACTACTATTTTGTGGTTAATTATTGTTCATTGCTGTCGAGTCAACTTTGACTTAGAGTGACCATATATATACATGAGAAACCTCTAAGTCACCCTGTTTATCAACAGCCCTGGGGTGCATCTGCACTGTAGAATGAATGCACTTTAACGCTACTTTAACTGCAATGGGCTTAATGCTGTGGAATCATAGAAGTTGCGGGATTTTCTTTCTAATGCTCTTGCCAATTCAAAGATCCTGTTCTCGGTAACTTTATTCTATGACCATGGTTAGCACATCTCCATTCCATAAAACCTGTAGGGCAAATCTAATTCAATAGAGAACGTCACACTGTAATTGTACATGTATTTATTTAGAAAGGTGAGGCCTATTCTTGAATGAGTGAACTAGTGCTGATCCAAGGCCTTGTCCAATGATGGAAACATATTGTTTCTTGGGTCAGTTTCAGTTGAGCTGGTCAATGTTTGGCTACTGATAAGGGAGCAGCAAGCAGGAACGATTCAGTATAGCCTCCGTTTAATGCTGTCCATTGTTCATTATCCTTTTGACCCTGTTCTTTTCTCTATTTCTTACTTGCCTCCCAATCTCTCATTTCTTATTCAAGAGACAGCCTTCCATATACTATTCAACCACAGCCCTATCATATTGTCTAGGGTAAACCGATACCATTAGATAGGGTCCCCTGGTGCTTCCAAAAACAATGGCAATGGAACCTCATAGAATCGTAGACTTGGAAGAGACCCCAAAGACATCTTCCAAGAACACACAAACAAAGCACCTCTGACTGATGGCCATTGAGTCTCTGCTTAAAAACAGAAGAAGACCCCACCAAACTCAGGGCAGTATATTCCACTGCCAAACAGGCTTTACTACCAGGAAGCTCATCCTAATGTCAGGTGGAATATATTGTCCTGTAGTTTAAATCCATTGCTTCGTGTCCTAGTCTGTAAAGCAGCAGAAAACAAGCTTGCCCCTTCCTCAATGGGACATCCTTTCAAATATTTAATCATGGCTCTCATGTCCCTACTCATCCTTCTTTTCTCCAAGTTAAAAATACCCAACTCTTTTGGCTGATCCTCATAGAGCTTAGTTTCCAAGCCCACCAGTTTCTTATTAGCCATTACAGACTACACACTCAATTGTTGAATAGGAATGATTTCTGTATACCCAGGCCCCTTCTACACTGCCATATAATCCATATCATTAAAGTAGATAATTCATATTACCTGCTTTGAACTGGATTATATGAGTCTACACTGCCATTCAAAGAAGATAATCTGGATTATATATGGCAGTGTAGAAGGGCCTTAATCTATGAATAATAAAATCTGCAAAAGTTGAACTCACACATGTGGAGGGTCAACTGTATCAAAACTTTACAAACTGAATAAGAAATTATTTGATTTGACTGCTGGCCAAGGGATATGCCTGGATAATATTTATTTGTGTCCCCAGCTCTACCAGGGACTTTTTTTTTCGTGTCAGGAGCAACTTGAGTACCAGGGACTATGAGGGGATGATGAACCCCACCAGAAAAAGAACTACAATGCTCCTCTGCTGAGGACCATCTGTTACATCATTTACCATCAATATTTATTTTATTTAATTGCAGTATTTATATACCACTCTTCTCAACCCTGAATGGGACTCATGCTGCAGCCATAGCATGTTTCAAAGCTAAGGAGCTCTTGGAAAGACCTGAAGCTACATTTTGCGCTGGCAAAAGATCCAATTCTTGGGACCTTCAAAGGCAGACAATTGACTTTTTGGAGGACAAAAAAGCCAGTACTTCTGGGAGTTTTGCAGGCTTCACAAACATCCCGAATGGCCTGTCCGAATGGCCCCAGAGATCCCACAACGATCACGCAGCTTTTAACATAAGTGGCCTAATTATAAATTTCAAGGACTGTATTTTTAAAAAAGATTTCATGAGTGAGTCATAGAATCATAGAATCTTAGAATCATAGAATAGTAGAGTTGGAAGAGACCTCATGGGCCATCCAGTCCAACCCCCTGCTAAGAAGCAGGAAATCGCATTCAAAGCACCCCCGACAGATGGCCATCCAGCCTCTGCTTAAAAGCCTCCAAAGAAGGAGCCTCCACCACGGCCCTGGGGAGAGAGTTCCACTGTTGAACAGCTCTCACAGTGAGGAAGTTCTTCCTGATGTTCAGGTGGAATCTCCTTTCCTGTAGTTTGAAGCCATTGTTCCGTGTCCTAGTCTGCAGGGCAGCAGAAAACAAGCTTGCTCCCTCCTCCCTATGACTTCCCTTCACGTATTTGTACATGGCTATCATGTCTCCTCTCAGCCTTCTCTTCTGCAGGCTAAACATGCCCAGCTCTTTAAGCCACTCCTCATAAGGCTTGTACTCCAGACCCTTAATCATTTTAGTCGCCCTCCTCTGGACGCTTTCCAGCTTGTCAACATCTCCCTTCAATTGCGGTGCCCAGAATTGGACGCAGTATTCCAGGTGTGGTCTGACCAAGGCAGAAAAGAGGGGGAGCACGACTTCCCTGGATCTATATGCTATTCCCCTATTGATGCAGGCCAGAATCTTTCACTGTCTAAGTTTATATGCATTGTGCCTGTTATTTGAAATAGAACATAGTTGTCATTGCCATAGACAGAAGCTTAAAAGTATAAGGTATGTGCTTTCCTGTCTTGTTTTATACATTGATTTCGGCAGAAGAGCCAATCGTATCAAAAAGAAATTTCTCATGAAATTTCTGCCCCTCTTTTCTGTAGAACAAACCGTTTCATTCTGTTCTGTCTACCATTGTAAATCCTGTTATGCCCAGACATCTGCAAACTGGCATGCTGTAACTTTCTAGTGCACCTGTTTCTCTTTCGAAAGGCATTGTGATTTGGACACTGGCTCATTTCCAAAGACCCAACCGACACCTGTGGTTAAATGTAGGACTCTTTTCTGAAGAAAGGTGTGTGGACACTGAAATCACAGAAGGGCACTTTCACAAGCTCTTGTAATGAGTTTTGAAATAATGACACGGTTGATGGTTCAGTATCAGCGTTAAGAGGCACATCAAAACCTTTGCTATGGACCAACTGAAGGAGAGAAACTACTTCCAAAGGACTTCTACAAACTTGGAAAATGTCACAACGAACACAAAGCAGCCATTGTGTTTCATGGTATACATGGGAGTCATGTACTCAACATAGCTAAGATTTGAGAAGCTGCCTTTTCCCCAGAGGCAATATTTGAACATCTATCCCAGTATTTTTGGCTCTGACAGCTTATCCATGATCTCAGCTCTTGTTGACTTTGTACAATTATAGCACTTTGATGCTTCTTCAAAAGCATCATGGCTGCATCCTATATAATCCTTGGGGCTTCGGCTAGCATAGTGGGTTAACCACCAGCTACAGAAGATCTCGCTGAACGAGTTCAAGCTATAGGTGGGGTGAGCTCCAGCCGTCAGCCTAGCTTCTGCCTACCTAGCAGTTAGAAAACAGCAATGTGAGTAGATAAATAGGTACTGCTTAAGCAGAGAGGTAAAAGGTACACCTGAAAAACATACAGGCAGTTCGATCGACAGGCTCCTCGGCGTGGAAGAATGGAACAACAGCACGTCCCCATGGCCTAGTTGAGCACAGCCTCCAGATGCCGGAAATGAAAGAGCGAAGCCTGCCTCTGTTTATGTATCGTATGTTTCTGTCAATTATATAATGGCATTGAATGTTTGCCATATATATGTACCTGTAATCCACTCTGAGTCCCCTCGAGGAGATAGAGAATAATATAAATAAAGTACTGTATATTAAAATATATTATAATCCTGCCCAAAAAGTCTTTGGAAAGGAATATCAAAAACCTCAAAACCTGCAAGTCCTAGGAGCGTTGCCAAGACATAATGTGGGTTACTTGACACTACTGTACTTGCACAGTTATCCCCTGCATTTCAATTATTCATTTTTGGAATTTTTTGCTGTTTCCATAAATCTAAATTATATCTATTTTCCGCACCTCTGGAGTGCCGAAAGATCTGTTTTCTATCAGCCCATTCGGAGGGGAGAGGCTTCCGAGGCTCCCATTCCCATCATTTTAGGCATTTAAGCTCTACTCTAGAGGAGAGGCGCTCAGCTGCAGATAGGCTTGTGCTTTAAGGAGGCTCCTTACCTGTTTCTTATTCTAGAGGGGACGTTTGGCTACAGGCAGACACACACGCTATCTAGGCCTGCGCGCCACATGCACTTTCCAAGGCAAGGAGGCTGCACACGAAAAGCATGTGAGGAGCCAGAATCGGCTCCTGCTTGTTTTCATGTTGAGTTGATTTTTGTACTGGGACAGGGCTTCCTGCTACGTGCTCCTGAAGGTAACGAAGGATGGATGTAATGAAGGAAAACGGGATCCGTTCACAACTCTAGTGTTTAATCTTGTATTTTCACATTGAAAAAACCACAAGTTCCACTTTTCAACCAATTCCATTTTCTGACAGTGGTTCAGTAACCCATCAGGTAAGTGGAGGCTTCCCATCTTTTAATTCTTAACAGTAATATGGAAAAAATACTACTCACAAATACATCTTTAAATGTTGGTTCTTCGGTAACCCAGATGGCACTATCCACACCTTGAGGGGCTACTTAACAGATGGGGGGGGGGGGGGGGAGGATCAAGGAAACATATGGGGAAAAAATTCTGAAAATGAGAATCCCCAACCCAGCCCAATGAAAACTGAACATTGAAGAGGGCATGGGATAATCCGTGTTACCAAGGGATAGAAAGGAATCTGACCAATTTGATTGGAAAATAGACAAAGGGCATGCCTCACTTCTTTAAGTAATAGTAATAGTGTTCTTGTTGATGATGATCGTGGTGCAATAATGGTAATTCCATTCTACATACACAAGAAGAATTCTGGTACATATCACTTCAAGAGAAGGTATTTTATTGCATGAAGCTGCAAGAAGAAAAAATTCAGGCATAGTTTATACTTTTCAGTCATAAAGGAAAAAAAAATTATAGTGTCCGCATTTGCCCTCTGCAGTGCCATTTTAGGTTTTCAGCCAAAATTCAAGGGCACAAGAGAAATTGTAAAGGTAGTATAAGTGCAAAAGCTGTTAGTTATACAACACCTCCAAACTCTCAGAACTCAACAATATTAGCAAATAGTATGATCCTAGAAGTTCAGTTCATCTCTGTTTCTTCACAAAGTAAACATATATCTTTTGCCCAAATCATCACATTCTAGTGACATCGTGTTACTACAATAAGAAACAAAGGACAGCTTGATATTCCAAATGGAAATCATTTATGTTTTGTTTTAGTAGAGAATAGAAGTGGTAAACAAATTTGTAAATGTGTGTCAAAGGCTTTCATGACTGGAATCACTGTGTTGCTGTGAGTTTTTTGAGCGGTACCATGTTCCAATAGCATTCTCTCCTGACGTCTCCTGACGTTTCACCTGCATCTATGGCTGGCATCTTCAGAGGTTTGTTCAGAAGTCAGTGGGAATAAGGCAAGTGGGGTTTATCTATATCTGTGGAATGCCCAGGGTGGGATAAAGAACTTTTGTCTGTTTAAGTGTGAATGTTGCAATTAGCCAGCTTGATTAGCATTGAGTAGCCTCATAGCTGCAAGGCCTGGATATTGCTGCCTGGGGGCATCCTTCGTTTGGGAGGAGTTAACTGGCCTTTGATTGCTTGTTGTGTGGAGTTCTCCTGTTACTGAGTGCTGTTCTTTATTTACTGTCTTGATTCTGGTGTTTTTTTAATGTCCATACAGCCCATAAAACTCACAGAAAACCACAAATTGGTAAATGGTTTATATCACTTGTAGTATCATAGTTTTTTTCTCAAGTCCATTGAACTACCATAATTTGTTATTTATACTATCAATTCCTAATGAGCAATCAGTTTCCTTTACATGTTGTCGAGGGCTTTCTTGGCTGGAATCAATGGGTTGCTGTGAGTTTTCCAGGCTGTATGGCTATGTTCCAGAAGCATTCTCCTGGAAAACTCACAGCAACACAATTCCCTTTATCTTTGCCTGCCTGGGAGCTGAGAAATTTATATACTAGTTAAAGGATGAATATATGTTGGGAGTGAGTCCCCCCCCCCTGTGTCAGGAGCAATTTGAGTCGCTTCTGGAGTCAGAGAATTGGCCGTCTGCAAGGATATTGCCCAGGGGACGCCCGGATGTTTTGATGTTTTTACCATCCTTGTGGGAGGCTTCTCTCATGTCCCCGCACGGAGCTGGGGCTGATAGAGGGAGCTCATCCGCACTCTCCCCGGGTGGGATTCGAACCTGGCAGCTTTCAGGTCAGCAACCCAACCTTCAAGTCACAAGGCTTTCATCCACTATGCCATCGTAGTGAGGTGAGATTGACATTTTAAAGAAAGATATCCAATAGGGAACTGTTACATTACTTGATGACCATTTAATGGCACAAATAATCGAAGAACAAGCATAAGAAAGAATGTAATTTGCTAGAGAGAGAAGTGATAATTTGGCAGTACCAAAATACAACTGAAATGTGCACATGTACTAAGAATATATAGGGAACTTTAGTCTAAATTGGCTTTAAATGTAGTATCCCAAACTGATCACATGGGTACAGTGATTCCACAGATACTCCCTCCTAAAGAGGAGCTTTGAAGTGAACTGGCTCCCCATTAATACAGGCCACCCGAACACGCTGAGTGTTGGTTCTACCTCGGTAGTTACACGGGGGACTCTGGGAACCTCCAACAATGCGGCAAGCGGTGATGGGAAAGTAGGCACTGCTGTCATAGTAATTCTCAGTGTAGTAGGTCCCCCCGTCACTGCAGATGGCATCCACATCCGGGTGTGATCCATGGATGAAGGTGTTGGAGGGTTTGCAAATTGTGGCAGTCATCCCACGTCTCTGCATCATCAGGTTGCAGTAGCGCCGAGAGTCCAGCTCACTGTTGGTCTTGGGAAAGTCAACGTGCTGCCGGAGGAACTTGTCATGACGGCTTTCCCTTTGGGTGAAAGCTGGCAGAGGTCCCAGCAAAACCAGCAGGAGCAGCAATGCTGACCAGGTGGTACTTTGAGCCATGGTATCAGTGCTGTCTATGGGAGTCAAAACAGTAAAGATTTGTTAGAAATTTACCAGAAATTGTCTGCCTTCCTTGCAATAATTTCACAAGGTTCAAGAGAGGGTATTTACAATCCTTCAAATTTCATCAATATCAAGGCCTCTTTCACATTGCACTATTATTATTATATCACCATGTTACCATTTTATTGCCATAAATCCATCCTATGGGAAGTAGTTTCTTGAGCTGTTTATGTCTGCTAGAGTAACCTGCATCAAATGAGAAATCCTAGAATTCCATGGAAGTTACAGTGGTATCAAAGTTCTCTAATTCTTTAATGTGGGCATTTCTATGACATGGACCCTAGCCAGCAATTTAATGGGGAAAAAACCTTTGTTCACTGATCAGTTATAAACTGCACAAAAAATTCAAGTTGTCAACATATGTCTGAATATCGTTTGGTTTGGTGAACTTCATAAATGTGAATTATAACACTTGTAAACATTTGAAAGGTTTGTTCAGGAGATGCCCAAGGTAGCTGAATGGTTGAGTCCCAAACCTTACTATGGTCTGATTTTTCTCCTCCCGTTTCAGTCCAAGTTTGATAAGTTTTCAATTAAATATGTGAATTTATATACCACAATAAGCACACTTATTTAAGGACTTTGTCACACAAGGCTGCTAAAGCAAAATTGCAGTAGGATAAAAGCACCTCTTGCGAGTGCTTTGCGCACAATGTTGTGGCTCCCCCATAGAATCATAGTGTTGGAAGAGACCACATGGGCCATCAAGTCCAACCCCCTGCCATGCAGGAAAAGCACAATCAATGCACAACCATAGTTGCATTGCACCTGAATCCTGACAGGATCATCTCTTTTCGCTCAGAAAAATGCATTGATGAATCCAACATCTTTGTCCTTGTGTGATGATTTCCTTCTGCTGCAACCCAGTATTACAAAGCAGAAGATGGTTTCACAAGAATGTTAAAGCTGCGCAACTGTACAGTTGCAGCAAAATAGAAGAAAAATGCAGTGTGCATGCACTGGGTAGGGCAAGCACAGGTAGGAAGTGAAGTGGTAGAGAATTACCATCAGCAAAGTGGCAACATTGCACAATTATGCTGAGGTGTGAAAGAGATTCTTCAAAAGACAGTATGTTCCCGTTGCTTAAATGAGATTGCAATGAGTCAACAACCCGGGTCCTTGTATAGATCTGTATGTAAAAATGTTAACTATAAATCAATAGGTACCGCTCCTGTGGGAAGGTAACGGTGCTCTGTGCAGTCATGCCGGCCACATGACCCTGGAGGGTTTATGGAGAATGCCGGCTCTTTGGCTTAGAAATGTAGATGAGCACCAACCCCCAGAGTTGGACATGACTAAACTTAATGTCAAAGGAAAACCTTTATCTATAGTTATTTAGGAGCCCCGGTAGTGCAGTGGGTTAAACTGCTGAGCTGCTGAACTTGCTGACTGAAAGGTAGGCAGTTTGAATCTGGGGAGGAGGATGAGCTCCCGCTGTTAGCCCCAGCTTCTGCCAACCTAGCAGTTCAAAAACATGCAAATATGAATAGATCAATAGGTACTGCTCCGGCAGGAAAGTAACAATGCTCCATGCAGTCATGCTGGCCACATGACCTTAGAGGTGTCTTCAGACAACGCTGGCTCTTTGGCTTAGAAATGGAGATGAGCACCAACCCCTGAGTCGTACACGATTAGACTTAATGTAAGGGGAAAACCTTTACCTTTACCTATAGTTATTTAATAGTAGTGCTAGGTCTAAACACAAACAAACGATCAGTTTGGTTATAGCCCTTTTCTGGTATCCCTCTCCCTCTGTAGATATTGGTTGAGTTGCTCTGAAGTCAAGGATCTTCCATGAATACATTCCAAAATCTGGGAGATGAAGCGTCAGCTATAGAATCTGGAAAGCTGGACAACTTCTGTGAAGCAAGTCAAAGTTCACCCCAGTTTTTAAAACCACATGTTCTCCTGGGAATACAAATAATACTCAACTCTTTGAAGGAAGGAGGGAGAAACCTAGGCAGAAGAAGTTGAGAAAATACAGAGAGCACCAGGAAAGAAATTTTACTATCCATTCTTTTCCAGTAATAACACTAGAACAACAAGGAAATACCATCTGGAGAATCTATTTATGAGCTCACGAGCTCTTTTACTGGCCTTGATCCCATGGTGCAGAGATACATGGTTTGTTTTTTTGCATCCAGTCATAACCAACAGGGAGTGGCTGATGAAATCTTAAGAACTGAAGCGGAGGAGGGACCTGAGAAAGCAACAGGCTGCCGAGAAACTGGTTAAGAAAGGATTACAAGTAGACCTAGCTCTCTGTTTTTATATATCCTTTTAAACTCGATAAAAAGCAGTTCGCAGTTCCTTAGGAAATGCATTGCTTTTTCATGCCCCATAATATTTTGAGGCTGTCCTATAAAACAGGCAAAAGTTTGACAAAGATGCCATTACATGCAAACCTTCCAAGCATCCCATTTTGATTAATACCCTATAATCCCATTTTTTTCAGCAGCTTTGAAAATATTGCTGTGCCAGTCTCTTGCTCTTAATTTCCAATTTTGATCTCTTCTCCATTTAGTGCAGAAGTAGTTTGCCCTCAACTAACTCAACAAAGATAAAAACCTTAATGCAAAGCAATCTACTGCAGCCTGTCCTAGTTTCTCTGTAGTTCCTCATTAATATTGTTTTCCATTGTGAGCACACTTCGACCATGCTTCGCCACATTCAACCCAGCTTTAATCTGTGAAATTTTGGAGGCAGCATTAAAACTTAGGAAGAATAGAAAATGCCTTAGTCGTTTGGCTATGGGACACAAGTATTAGGAGCCAGTGAGTTGCTGAGATATTTCTCAAAAGTAGGACACCACCATGGAAAGATCCTCACCCGTTACAACCTACTGAACTCTCATTGGAAGGGAATAGAACATCCAGAATACCCAAAAGGATGACATCTGCTCTTTGTAAGATGTTTGGAAGAGAATCTTTGAAACAGGGTATAGGAGGACTACAAGGGAAGGAAGATAGATTTAGAGGCAATGAAGGTAAGACAAAGAGCTAGCGGACATATCACTTAGGGCCCAGGCTCAAGAAAATTATTGCTGTTAGCTCCAATCAGTGGATGGATATGGCAGATTTCAGATAAATATCAGGATAATCGAATGATAAGAACTATTTGACTATGTAATAACAAGGAGCCACAGTGGTGCGATAGGTTAAACCCTTGTGCCAGCTGAACTGCTGACCTAAAGGTTGGGTTGCTGACCTGAAGGCTAGCAGTTCGAATCCGTGAGATGGGGTGAGCTCCTGTCCATCAGCCCTAGCTTGCAGGGACACGAGAGAAGCCTCCCAACAGGATGGTAATACATCTAGGTGTCCCCAGATGTGTTACCTCTCTGTAGACAGCCAATTCTCTCACACCAGAAGTGACTTGCAGTATGTTCTCAAGTCACTTCTCACATGATAAAAAAATGGAATAGATTCCCACAGGATATGGAAGCTTCCCTTTGGTGGAAAATGTTAAGAAGAAGCTGGTTGGATAAGTGACAGGTATCCCATAATTGCACCATGCATTGAATTTGCATTGGTTGTATGATCTCCAGTTCCCCTTTGAACTCGAATATACTTCCATCTCTGCATAACTACATCAGTATTGCATTGGCTACCTACCCATTGCAGGACTCACCTGTATCTCAGATCTTTTTCACTTTCGATAAGTCCCACCTGTCTTACAAAGCAAACAACTAAAGCTTCTTTTCCTTTCAGCCGCCTTTCCTCATCCGCAGAGCTTGCTTGGTTGAAGCTGTGAAACAAGGAGAAGATCCAATTCCCAGAAAATCCAGACTAGCCAAGATATTTTGCAATTTGGACTGCCTGGGGAGAAAATGGGAGGTCCGCTGCAAAAGGGGGAGAGGTATAATAAACAATGAACCACAGAGAGACAAATTGGCTGGTTGTCGGAGTCGTTGCTTTTTACTAAGGGAATCTGGTCCAAAGTTTTTTTTAGTTTCAAAAATGATGCACATTTGCCAAGACTTTTGGAGTTAACACATCTAAGATAAACAACGAAATGATTGTTTTGTTTTTCTAAGCAAAGAAGAGAACATCTGGAATTGATAGTTATGAAGTGCATTAGAAGAAGGAGTGAACATTAACAGCCACTTTCTGAAGCTCTGTTGGCTTGTCTTTCAGCCAAAATGGGAAGATGTAGGTCAGACAGACTTGGACAAAGGAATAATTCGCGCATAGTTTGTAATTGCCATGACTTTGGACTGAGATGAGAGCAATTAGTACCGCCAACTTTTTCTTGAGCAGGAAACTCCCTAACTCGTTTCTCGCTGCCTCCATTATTTCTTAATGAAATCTGAATCTCTTGATTGCTGTCTGGGCAAGTGGCAGTTTCTCTTTCTCTGTTTCCAGGCAATGCAGTTGCTGGAAACCATATAACATGCTGTTCCCTTTAGGGCAAGGGTGGAAAATGTTGGTCTTGCAGATGTCATCCCAGAAGGAATAATGATGTTTTTTGGTATCATCCTTATGCCTTTGACCTCAGCCACCTTTGGAACGTGGCCTTCTGTAAACTTGGGATGAAACAGGGTGTCTCTATACCAGGAACGGGCAAACTTGAGCCCTCCAGGTGTTTTGGACTTCAACTCCCACCATTCCTAACAGCCTCAGGCCCCTTCCTTTCCCCCCTCAGCCGCTTAAGCGGCTGAGGGGGGAAAGTAAAGGGCCTGAGGCTGTTAGGAATGGTGGGAGTTGAAGTCCAAAACTCCTGGAGGGTTCAAGCTTGCTCATGCCTGCTCTACACTGTAGAATGAATGCAGTTGGACACCACTTGTAACAACCTTAGCTCAATTCTATGGAAACGGTGGAGTTGTAGTTTGACAAGATCTTTAGTCTTCTCTGCCAATAGTTTTCTAACTACACCTCCGATGATACTAGAGGAAAGAATCATGGCAGTTGAAGTGGTGAATACACAACGTTTGTTACATGCATAAAATTATTCAGACTACGTGTGTAAGGTTTTTATGAAATATAAATGAGCTTCATGCTTAGTTTAGTTCTCAACTTCAGGTTGTCTTATTATATAATAATAGGGGCTAGGTTTAGCACAGCAAATTAACCACAAGTTGCAATAAATCTTATGAGTCCAAAGGTTAGCACTTTGAAGCCTGGTTCGGGGTCAGTACCGACTTTCAGCCCAGCTTACTGCCCACCTAGCAGATTGAAAACAGCCGTGAGTAGATAAATAGGTACCACTTAAGCGGGGAGGTATTTTAATAGCACCATAAAAGGAAATACCAGAAAAATGCTGGCGATCAAAAAAAGGAGCTCTTCAACATGGAGCTTGGAACAACAGCAGACCCCTGTGGCTGGAATTGAGCACAACCTCCAGGATGCTGAAGATGGGAAATGCCTATATGCCTCTATCTGTTATCTGCCCTGTCTGTGTATAACAGCATTGAATATTTGCTGTATATGTGTTCTGTGATCCTCCCTGAGTCCCCTTCGCGGTGAGAAGGTCAGAATATAAATGCTGTAAATAAATACATTTATTGTTGTTTATTCGTTCAGTTGCTTCCGACTCTTCCTGACCTCATGGACCAGCCCACGCCAGAGCTCCCTGTCAGCCACACCACGCCCAGCTCCTTCAAGATCAAGCCAATCACTTCAAGAATACCATCTTACCCTTGGTCGGCCCCTCTTTTTCCTTCCATTTCCCCAGCATCATGACCTTCTCCAAGCTTTCCTGTCTCCTCATGATGTGACCAAAGTACTTCAGCTTTGCCTCTAATATCCTTCCCTCCAGTGAGCAGCCGGGCATTATTCCCTGGAGTATGGACTGATACGATTTTCCTGTGGTCCAAGGCATTCTCGGAATTTTCCTCCAACACCACAGCCTTCCTTATAATCTAGCTCTCACATCCACATCCTTGCCTTCAGCCATCAGACTGCTATCATCTGCATATCTAAGATTGTTAATGTTTCTTCCAGCAGTTTTAACTCCAGCCTTGGATTCATCAAGCCCGCACATCACATGATGTTTTCTGCATACAAGTTGAATAGGGAGGTTGAAAGTATACAGCCCTGCCGTACTTCTTTCCCACTCTTGAACCAGTCTGTTGTTCCCTGGTCTGTTCTGACTGTTGCTACTTGAAGATTATACAGATTCCTCAGGAGACAGACAAGGTGAATTGATCTCCCCATACCATCAAGATTTTGCCACAATTTATTATGATCCTCACATACAAAAGCTTTAGAATAGTCAATAAAACCGAAATACATATTTTTCTAAAACTCCTGACCTTCTTCCATTATCCAGCAGATATTGGCAATTTGGTCTTTCGTTCCTCTGCCTTTTCTAAATCCAGCATGTACATCTGGCAACTCTCGCTCCATGTATTGCTGGAGTCTACCTTGCAGGATCTTGAACATTCCTTTACTGGCATGTGAAATAAGTGCAACTGTATGAAAGTTTGAGTATTCTTTAGCATTTCCCTTTTTTGGTAGTGGAATATAAGTTTATTTTTTCCAACCTGATAGCCATTCTGGTGTTTTCCATATTTGCTGGCATATGGCATAAATAAATAAAATGTACCTATATGCAAATCCAGGTATTCCTCTGTCTGAAAGAAATCCAAAAAAGTTCTTGCCCCAAGCATTTTAGAAAAGGGGTACTTTGTAACTATAATGTCAGTTATGGGCATTTTAGTGTCTATGAACTTTACAAGAAGCCTTCACATTCAAGCCAGTCCTGTCTTTTAAAGAAATCCCTAGTTTGGATCTCACATTGTTCAGTTTTCTGGACTATACGGACAAATTATTACAATCTTATACTTATTGCTATATAAAAATGTCTTGGAAACAACATTTCTATTGTTTAGTGCACCCTTTACCTTATATGGCATTTTAATAGCAATATTTTTGTCTTCTGGTTCAAATCCATTTTTGCTTAACTAATTTCTTTACTTCAAGGTGATTCCTAAACCTTTGGTTACTCAAGAGTTGTGAAAATCAGTCTTGCTCTACATAAAGCTTACACACAAAATTGTTACTTCACCTCAGGCCCAAGGTAGGAACGTGATCCAGTATCCAAACCACCAACCGCCTTGTAGTGAGTCAATCACATCCAGGGATAAAGTTTTCTGTTTCAGATTGAGTTTGATATAAATTTACCACATCTCACAAATTTCTTCTATGACGGGGACCTTTTGAGAAATGAAAAATAAAATGTGGGGGGATGTGTAGTAGAATTCAGAAATGCTTCCTATCCATAGAAAGGACTCTGATTGCTAGGCTAGCTGTTAAACATCCGGATTTGAAAGCTATATGGGTATAGCTACCAGAAAGGGAGGGCAAAATATGCCCCTTGTAAGAATGTTTTCTTAAGTCCCTGAATTTATATGAACATAAGAACATGTGGGAGAATATGAAACCTATGGATGCAGCTTCTGACATGCATGTTTATCAATCAGTGGGCTAAGCTTTGGGACACTTTAGTAGAAATTGCTCTGTCTTCTGCCAAAACGTATGAGGCTAAATATGTCAGCCTTCCACATTAGTTGGCTTTAAGGGCATAGGACCCCGAAAGTCAAAAATCATAAATAAAGGAATTGTTGTTTTATTACTCAAGATAACATCTTTCTCAGAATTTTTCAGTCTTCCAGCATGACTTCATGGTCAACTTCAACCGGAAGCTAACCACAGAATCACATTGGGAGGCCTAGACATTCCTAAAGAGGTGCTTTTTCTAGAAATCTCTAGGTCAGTGGTTTTCAACCTTCCTAATGCTGAGACCCCTTAATACAGTTCCTCATGTTATGGTGTCTCTCAACCATAAATTTATTTTTGTTGCTACTTCATAACTGTCATTTTGCTACTGTTATGAATCATAATGTAAATATCTAATATGCAGGATGTATTTTCATTCACTGGACAAAATTTGGCACAAATATGCCCAAGTTTGAATACTGGTGGCGTTGGAGGGGGGGGGGGGGGAGGAATTGATTTTGCCATTTGGGAGTTGTAGTTGCTGGGATTTATAGTTAACCTACAATCAAAGAACATTCTGAACTCCACCAATGATGGAATCGAACCAAACTTGTATTTTTAAAATTGAGATGAAGGTATAACCCAAAGTTGCGTCAGACATTGGCAGTTGGGGAAAGATTAGGCATGGACAAACTTGGGCCCTACAAGTGTTTTAGACTTCAACTCCCACAATTCCTAACACCTGGAGGGTCCAAGTTTGCCTATTACTGGGATAGACTTAAAAAGGTCTCTATCTGAACAAACCTGGAGCCAGCCACAGACTTGGGGGTTCATTCTTTTGGGGGCTGCTTTTTGATAACATACAGGCTAAACGTACCCAGCTCTTTACACCACTCCTCATAGGGCAGTGGTTTTCAACTTGTGAATCCCCAGGTATTTTGGCCGACAATTCCCAGAAATCCCAGCCAGTTTACCAGCTGTTAGTATTTCTGGGAGTTGAAGGTTGAAACATCTGGGGACCCATAGGTTGAGAACCACTGGCCTAAACCTACATCCAAGTCATTAATAAAGATATTAAACAGCACTGGACTGCAGACAGAACCCTGAGGCACTCCACTGGGTCATTTAATTCCAGGATAATTATGTATATTTTAAAAATGTTTATGTGTTTTAATTATGCTGTAACCCACCTTGAGCCACAGGAAGAGGCAGGTAAGAAATAAAATCATCATCATCATCATCATCAAAGAGAAACCTAACAGCAGTATGTCCTCCTCCAAGACTTTGCTGTCACTTTGTAGTATCTTTCTCTTGAGGCAAATGTTCCTTTCATCTTTTGCTTGAGGCAGACAAATGCTCCACTTAGCCTATTTGTCATCCACACTTGGAGGGTTCCATCCAACTCTTTTCTTATTTCCACCTTGGAGAAATAGTGGATGTAATATTCAAAGTAAAGCCTGTGAATACAATATGGCAAAATGTTCATGCCCATAACCTTTACAGTTTTAGAAACCCAGATATGAACGTAGATACTGTTTGAGGCAGAACATGCCCTTATGACATGTCCAGGGGTCTCTTGGTTATTAGAAAGCCCAAGGAATGGGAGTCCCCTTTCATCTTTATAATAACCTTGATTAAACATTATTTAAGAGCTCAGATTTTCAGGGCATCTTGCCCAACTTAATTCGAGATGGATTGAGCTATAACTACCATTCTCCACAAATAACATAGCTGAATAGTGGGAATGGTCAGAGTTCTAGTGCAAAGCATTTTAACAATCCCAAAATGAAGAGATTAGTTGGGGGGCATTTAAACTGTAAAAGGGCCTCTTAGCAGTTAAGATCTTGCAACACCTTTGTGGTTTTCTGTTATGAAATTAGCCCTGTCCAGTTTGATGGATTACTTCATATTTTGAGTGTGATGAAGTGGGGGGGCTCAGCTTCCTTTTACCAGTATGTACCCTCCCCAAATTGAGAAAGTCCTTATATAATGGGCTTGTTGAATTCGAGTGGAAGGACTCCAAGGAAGACTTCCAACTTCATCTCTTTTTCAACACCAGATTTCAGCGAATAAAGGTATGTGAAGAATACTCTCATCTTTGCTACTATATTGGGTAGACTACTTTTGTGTATAATGAGTAAAGTATAGGTAAGAAATATTAAATATGGGATTAGGATACACCTACACTGTAGAATGAATGCAGTTTGACACCACTTGAACTATGTTGGCTCAATGTTATGGTATCATGACAGTTGTAGTTTTGAAAGGTCATTTGCCTTCTCTGCCAAAGAACAATAATACCGTACCAAATTACAAATTCTAGAGTTCCATAGCATTGAGCCGTGGCAGTTAAACATGTCAACATGTATTAACTATATAGTGTAGATGCACCCTATAACAAGCATTTAAATATGGACTTATTTTACTCTCATGTATTCGGAAGAAGCGTGCATTTTGATATACAAAAGCCTTTTCTGTCATATTTGAGAATATTTGTGGACATTCGTACCTCTGCATGTTAGGATTTATGATCCTCTGTAGAACTGTTCTTCCTTTGAACAGTAAGTCTTCCAGATTCACTGATGTTAAGGGTATAAGACCACCGTGAGAGTGAAAAATGGCAAATACGAATATTGTTGTTTTTCTATTTGAGAGAACACATCCCTGGTAATTTCTAGGTCTTCCAACACAACTCCATGGTCAACCTCTGCTAGAAGTTGGTTATAAAATTGCTTTGGAGGACGTAGAGCAGTGGTTCTCAGTCTGTGGGCCCCCAGATGTTTTGCCTACAACTTCCAGAATTCCCAAACTGTTTACCAGCTGTTAGGATTTCTGGGAGTTGTAGGCCAAAACATCTGGGGACCCACAGGTTGAGAACCACTGACCTAGAGATTCTTAATATGTTTCTCTAGAAATCTCTAGATTCTGTAGTATGATTGGAGAAGGCTGACCATAGCATCACACTAAAGGATCTAGATATTCCAAGAGACAACATTTTAAAACAAATTCATGAATAATCAAATCCTCAAAAGTCAAAAACACAACTGCAGTGTGTGTTGCAAAGCTTGTAACTGCTATTTTGTTAGCTATGAATTGGATCCATCAATTGTCCCTCTCAAATGGAGAGATATCATGACACCTTTTATCCCTAGTTTGAGATATCAGCATGCAATGGATAGATCTACACTGCCATATAACTCCCAAGACTCCTTAACATTAAATCATGCCAGTTTAAGTGGTGTTAAAGTGGTGTCAAACTACATTAATTCTACAGTGGTGCCCAACCTTTGGTCCTCCAGGTGTTTTGGACTTCAGCTCCCACAATTCATAACAGCTGGTAAGCTGGCTGGGATTTCTGGGAGTTGAAATCCAAAACACCTGGAGGACCAAGGTTGGGAACCACTAGTCTTTAGATGCACTATAAGGGACCACAGAATTTAAAACGTAATATATAAATATTGTACTAATGCTTTTTGCAATCATGTATATTCAAATGTTGGCATAAGGCACTCAGTCACACCATGGAAATCAGATATTCTCTACTTCAGTGGTTCCCAACCTTTTGTCAGTCCTCCAATTGTTTTATTTCAATTTATTTATTTCAATTATTTATACTCCGCCCTTCTCACCCGAGAGGACTCAGGGCGGCTTACAAGTGGCAATTGATGCCGTTACACTGATATACAATGAACTAAAATGTTAAAACAGTTAAAACAGTCATAAAATACAATATACAAAGTTTAAAACAATGCAAAGTGCTTATGCCATTCATCCACCAGACCTTATACAAGAGCCGTTTTGGACTTCAAGTCCCAGAAATCCCAGTCAGCTTACCAGCAATTAGGAAATGTGGGAGCTGAAATCCAAAACATCTGGATGACCAAATGTTGCAAACCACACTCCTGAGACAATCAGTCCCAGAACAAGCTGCTAAGAACTTGCAAAGAGAAATACACATTATTTTTGAACTATTTCAAGATGAATATCTCCCTCTGCTGGCAAGCAAATCCTTTCACATAGGCTCTACTTTTGCAGATCTGACCATGAACTTCAAGGGATCTGGCCCCGTTCTCTTTGTGCTCCTGGCCGTGGTGTTCATCGTTGGGACCTATGCCGCCGACTATCAGACCTTCCGAAGGCAGCACTACGACAATCCCAGGAGCAACGTGGGAAACCGTTACTGCAATACCATGATGCAAAGACGTGGCATGACCAGACCCAACTGCAAGGGGGTTAACTCCTTTGTCCATGGCTCCAAGAGACAATTGATAGATGTGTGTGGCAGAGGGGGAAGGGCATTTGGGAACAACTTGCGCCGTAGCAATAGGAGGTTCTCTGTTACCACCTGCAGGCTTACCGGGGGATCCTCTCGTCCGCCCTGTAACTACAGAGAGAACAGGTCAAATAGATTTATTGTTATTGCATGTAGAGGTGGAAGGCCTGTCCACTTTGATGAAAGTCTGATCTAAGATGAAAACTGTACTGTACCTTTCTAGAAAGTCTCCTGCATTGAAAAATTGCTATTCCCCATCCTAGTCTAAAATTATGCTATCCTTCCCTACATTTAGTGTGAGAAATGTACTTATGCCATGTTCAGCTCACTGCTAAGCTAAGAGCTAAGCAAATATTTGTTCTTTTGGCTATTGTTATGTAGAAATAAAAAATCTGTTAATAAAACTGAATTTGAATTTATTGCATTATTTTGAGGGATGGTAAGAGAGAATGGTAGATTCCTTCCATAGCAATATTCAGTTCCTTATCATAGCCATCATGTGCCTTTGTGATTGCCAACACGGAGCCACTACGTGGTAAAACTGAAACTAACCACAAGGTTAATTTCAGTTCTACATTGCCTGGTCTGGGTGCCTTTAGGGGCCTCATCAAAAAGGCCAGATGAATCATGCCGCATCACATGGGGAAAATGTCACTCTCCTGGCAAGGCCTTGTGCTGGCTCCATTGGGATCGGCACAACACAGGAAGCCTCCTGTGTTGGGGGACAGAAAGCTTCTGGGGACACTTTCACCCCACTTGGGGGTATGGGGTTCACTGGAAGTCACACAACATCATGTGATGTCTGATGTGGGACTCTGTCCACTAGATGGGGTGGAGAAGGTGCTAAATTCACCCTGTCCAATGAGGTCATAGGATAGATGTTGAAGGCTCAGACAGAAAGGCAGAGTTGACATCCTCCAGCCTCCCTTTCTTGCTGATATTCCAGTTGCCAGCTCTCTTACATAAGGTGAAGTCAGAAGGTACATCTATACTGTAGAATTAATCTGGTTAGACACCACTCAAACTACCATGAATCAATGCTATGCAATCATTGCAGTTGCAGTTCTATAAGATATTTAGACTTCTATGCCAAAGAGTGCTGATGCCTCACCAAACTAAAACTCCCTATGATTCCATAACATTGAGCCATGGCGGTTAAAGTGGTGTCAAACTGCATTCATTCTATAGTGTATATGTACAAATCTTCAATTTAGGGGTTGTGTTCTTGGGCAAAAGTGAAATAATGTCACTCCGTGTGTCATACCTAGCTGGCATTTTTGTGGCTATGAACTATAGATGGGAATAGGGATGTGATGAAAATTCCCTACAGTTCACAAAACACATGGGATCTCTATTTCTTGATGTTTTGCTCAAGTTTTTTTCCCAAGATATGAAATTACTAACTGCTCAACCCCGTTGCAATAATTTGCAGATACTTTATACTTTAGAGCCTGGACTTTAATGGGGAATTTGATTGCAGGATGTTTTTATTGCTTAAGCATTTTACATAAAAAGTGCCTCAGCTATTCAAGCAGAGTATTAGGTCAAGCAGTTTATTCCAGGAGGTGCCATTCACTCTGCTTCTGAATACACTTCAACACATTTTTGGTTTAAGGCTTATTAGTGGAAGGATTGACTTCTCCTCTCCACCAAGCAGGGTTTCTAGAATGACGTAGCATATCAAATTTTGAAGTGAAGCACTGTGAACACATCTACACTGAGTAAATTGCTCCAGTGTACATTTGTCCTGGTATTGTCAAAACCAGACCCCCAAAATGATAAACCCCATAGTCTACGGCCCCATAAGGATGAATTGGGGTGCCCACACAGATCTCACTTTCCTTTAGTTTTACAGTTATGTTCATTAAACCCCGGTAAAATGTTGCACACACATTGCACACAGCTCAGGCCTCAGAGGATGGCGACACCTTAGATAGCACAATCCTCTCACAATACCCTGGGATGACACATGGAACACACAGTGGACTTACAACAGAGCCGCTGGGCCTTTTTCTGTTTTCCCCTGATATGATCTGATTTATTTCTGAGAATGTCTCCTCATCTTTGTCACCAAATTAGACCCCTCCCAGGGGTTCCCACTGAAATAGCCAACATCTTGAGCATCTTTTTTGTTTTCCTAACTGGCACCCACTGTATTAACCAGAGCTGGCATATCAAAACCCATTTTAACCCATTATCTCTTTCCCCACCACATTCCTTTCTCATTGTAACCCTATCTGAACTGACACAAGTCTTCAAAATACTCCAATGACAGTTTATTAAATTTCCTGCCATGTCCATGACCAACCAGTAATTATGATAAATGGAGCCCTGGGCCAACCAGGGAATAGATCCTAGTTGGCCATGTTTTGGACTAATCAGAAACCACCTTGGTATTGTCAAAGGCTTTCATGACCAAAATCACTGGGTATTTTTGAATAATTGTCAAAGTAGTATCAATAAAGTGTTGTCGAAGGCTTTCATACCTCAACCTCTGAGGATGCCTGCCATAGATGTGGGCGAAACGTCAGGAGAGAATGCTTCTGGAACATGGCCACACAGCCCGAAAGACATACAACAACCCAGTATCAATAAAACTGTATGTTTGCAATTATGGTATGTCATTCTTTGAGAGCACTGTCTCTGCTGACATCCTTTTTGGCCATTGAGAATAAAGCCTCTGATTTTGCTTTCAACCCATCTGTATCTTATCTCCTTCTGGAAGCTTGTCACACCAGGCTCCAAACCCATGGTTCTTGCCGAAGCTGAAATCACATAACACTAGAGCAGCCCTGAATTTGAAATGTATGTGCTGAATCTGTGGCTGGTGTCCAGATGGGCTTTGAACATCACCTCATCTTGTGTCTTGCCACAACTGCTCTCTGCTGATGACAGAGATCTGTGTAACCAGCAAGAAGGAGAGGGTCAACTGGCCTTCCATTTGCTGGTTTCATGGGTTGCTTATGCTGACATCAACAGGTGTGACAACTGAGACCAGGTATTCACACAGAGCTTCATGGCTGGCAGAAGGTAGTGGTGTCCACATGGGGATGAGTGATCTCTTTCCCATATGAACAGCACAGAGAAAGGATTATGACTGTTGTGTCTTTCTGGAGAGAGGGTTGGGCTAAAACCTGATCTAACTGTTCAGACTGCCACATAGCCTCGGGAGATCAAGAATGTAGAAAATTCAGGTAAAGCAAGATCTTTCACAAAGATCCAGATACATTTTTCCTCCTAATCTTGTGAAATTCCATCGTTCACTTGAGTGATTGCAGACACACCAAGAGGAAAGAACTAGCTGATGTTTAAATAAAGCAAAGCTTCATTTTACTGAGGTCAAAAGGCACTTAAAACTAGATACAAATGGAAGCTAATCACTTTGACTAGAAGGTAGAGTGGAAACAAGGCTTTGGCCATGAATGAAAGGTGGTTAGTAAGAATCCATGCGGCTCATTGATGAAAGGTGGCTAATAAGAATCCATGGGGCTCAATGACTTCAGATATTGGATTATTCATCATTCTATTTTTCTTAAGTCTCAAATAGAGTTGGTGACCTAAAAGTCCAAAATCCAGTCGAACTATTTCAGTTTCTTCCACCCGGTGAGGAGAAACTAAATGGGGTATCACTCCTGCTTTTCCCAGTAAGGAAAATATCAGGAGTATGTAAAATATAAGGAAGGGTGGTACAGAAAGCCAGAAATAAAGGCCGAGATCCCAATTAAAGAAAACCCAAGATCGGCTTTTGGGCAGAGATAAAATTATTCATAACTATACAATTAAGAGGCAGCATGGTGAGAGCCAGAGAAATAGTGTGTTGTAATGGCAGAGTGTTGGACTACAACTTTCGATTCAAGTAAATTTGTGCTGCTGAATTAAGGTATTCTATCCAGTCTCCCAGTATTTAATTGGAATAGTATATTATATCCAGAGAACTGGAAGGAGGAACTCCAAACAGAGAGTCTGCAGGAAAAGAAGACCATCAAAATCAAGCGTCATCAGAAATTCCTGATTTTCAGTGTTTACTACAAACTACCATGGATATCGCTGAGCAAAATACAGTTTTTTTAAAAAAATAACTCTACTAAATATCTAAATAAGACAGCAAAATGCTTGTGAGGGAGAGGAGACCCTGTGGGTAGGGTTGTCCCAAGACTTTTGATGCCTGAAGCAAAGAACGAGATTGTGGTGCCTTCCTATTCTATGCGCAAAAGCTAATGGGGCTGTTGAGTCTATTTTAAACACAGATGATGCAAATGCCACTCCACCATCCTTGAAGAGGCAGGTTACCCTCAGGGCTGCAGGACATTCTCCTCCAAGACTTTGCTGTCACCTTCTAGCATCTTCTGCTTGAGGCAACTACCTCAGTCAGCCTATCTGCTATCAGCCATGTCTGATTTTCATCTTGGAGGAATGATGGATGTGCTTTTCAACAGCCTGATTAAATGGTATCATAAATCGTTCGTAGCTGTGACACTGGAAGACACAGCCTTTAATTTTTTTGGAATTCCTAGGATGTATATGGATATACTATTTGGTGAAGAAGGGACCCCTTTGACATGTCCAGAGGCCCCCCAAAATCTGAGAAACCCATGGAGCGAGTCACTTTCATACTTTTGTGGGAAGATAAAATGTTCTTTAGGAACTTAGGCCCCTTCCACACAGCTGAATAAAATCTCACAATATCTGCTTTGAACTAGAATATATGGCAGTGTGGACTCAGATATCGCAGTACAAAGCAGATATTGTGGGATTTTCTGCCTTGATATTTTGGGTTATATGGCTGTGTGGAAGGGCCCACAGATTTTCAGGACATTTTGGACACTCTTGCCCAACCTGTTGACATAACTCCAGACTAAGCATGGGTAGATTTCGGCCTTCCATGTGTTTTGGACTTCAACTCCCACAATTTCTAACATCTTGATGGCCAAAATTTGCCCATGCTTGCTTCAGACAGACTGAGCTATAACACCCATCCTCTACAAATAGCATAACTATCTGTACAGATAGCATAACAGAGTAGTGGGAATGTTCTAATCCCAAACATTTCAACCATTCAAAACTTGAGGAAGATTTGGGGTCATTTAAACTGCAAAATGGGCTCTTAAAATAACCTTGTGTCATCTATGTGGTTTTCTGTTGCAAAATTGGTCCTGTCCAGTTCTAGGTATGACTTCCTTATGTGATTGTGGTGAGGTGGCAATCTCACCATGTACCCCTCCCCATACTAGCAAAGTATTTATATATCAGGTTCTTTTCTAAGTGTGGAAAGACTCCAACCCACACTTCCTACTTTATCTCTACTCCAAATTGATTTCCTTTCCAAGACCAGATTTGGGTAAGTAAAGGAAAATGGAAAATATTGTCAATATATGAGTAGACCCAACTTCTGTTTGCAATGAGTGAATTCTAGCTGATCAACATTAAACATGGGGGTAACATAGGCCTCTAAATCTGTTCTGAATTCACTCACACACCAGAAAGAATTATTTCAAAAAGTTTCACCTCAATGGGAGATTATTCCAAAATGTTTATGTACTGTTTTGATGACTTGTTACATTTTGCAGTCTTTAAAAAAAATGTAGACTATGCAGAAACCTAGTTGGGGGGGGGGGTGTTTGGGAAAAATATTGGGGATGGTTGCATGTTTCCCCTCACAAACCAGTCTTGAAATTGACCATTTGTACCTTAGAATCATAGAATTATACCCATTAAACCCATTCTGCCATGACGGAACACAAATTAAATCACTTCCAACAGATGACCATCTAACCTCTGTTTCAAAGCCTGCAAAGAAGGAGACTCTACCACACTCTGAAGCAATATATTCCACTGTCAAACAGTTCTTGCCATCAGGAAATACTTTGTAATGTTTAGGTGGAATCTCTTTTCCTGCAACTCAAATCCATTGTTCCAATGTATTCCGATCTCCAGAACAGCAGAGAACAAGCTCGCCCCCTCCTCAATAAGACATCCTTTCTAATACTTAATGGCTATCATTTCCCATTTCAATCCTCTCTTCTCCAAGCTAAGCATATCCAGCTCCCTACATTGTCCCTTATAGGGTTTGGCTTCCAGACTTTTTGTCTCCCTTCTCTATATACCTTCCAGCTCATCAATGTCATTCTTGAATTGTGGATCCCAGAACTGGACACAGGGTTATTCCCTATAAGGTCTGACCAATGCAGTCTATAGTAACTTTTAGTAAGACTATGACTTTCCTTGATCTAGAGCAGGGGTCCCCAAACTAAGGCCCGTGTGCCGGATGTGGCCCTTCAAGATCATTTACCCATATTTCTTAAATAAAGATATTAGATAGAGACTGGCCTCTGTGTAAGGTTATTGGTGCTCTGCAGCCAGGGTCCTGACAACGACACCAAGAATAACATCATATCTGTATGTGGCAGTGGAGGGGAGCCTTATGGGACGAGATTGCGGCGTAGCAAGAAACAGTTCTCTGTCACCACCTTCAAGCTCACGGGGGCCTCGACCCGTCCACCTTGTAACTATAGAGAGAACAAGTCAAATAGATATATTGTTATTGCCTGTGATAATAATTTGCCTGTACACTATGACGAAGGTCAGATCTAAGATGAATGCTATGTTCTAAATGCCTCATAGGAGACTACTTAAAACATAATACGGAAATTCAATAATAATAATAATAATAATAATAATAATAATAATAATAATAACAATAATAATAATAATAATAATAATAATAATAATAATAATAATAATAATAATAATATATTTCAAAAATCAAACAAAAACTTTCATTTAATTCTCCATTTCTGTGTCTTCATTTTGGCTTTTTTGATTTAAATTCCTCGGCCTTTTGGTAAGATCAAAAAGCATATTTAGGCTTTATAGAAACCAAACAAATAAAATACACTGTCATTTTGAGCTTTGCTTCATTTCTTGAACCATATGTAATCTGATAATCACTGATTTATAAACTCTGCAAATGTATTTAATGGTGTGATGTCTCATTTTATAGTTGGGTTGTAGCTCCTCTCTCTCCCCCCACCCTCATTTTACTATATTTCATTCTCCAAGTATGGGATGATATGCATGATACGACTTGCTATGTTCCTTTGATGTTGCCTATCCTAGTGCTTCTGACCATTTGAGGATCAACCAGTAGGATGGCTGTCAGATTTCTCCTGTCGCCCCAAGAAAAGATGATAATACTCTTTATTTTCTTTTACTCACCCAAATCTGGTTTGGAAAAGGAGATCAATTCAAAGTAGAATTGATACTTTGATTGCCACCATGCAGGGCTTCTAAAATGGCACAACATATCACATTTTGAAATGAGGAACTGTGAATGCATTCATACCGGGTAGGTTACTCTGGGGTATATTTGTCCTGAAGCAGCCCTGGATTCAGCATGTATGTATTAAATCTAGGGCTGATGTCCAGATGGTCCAGATTGGTTGAGTCTACAACAGTGGTTTTCAACCTGTGGGTCCCCAGATGTTTTGGCCGTCAACTCCCAACTGACAGCTGGTGAACTGGCTGTGTTCTCTCGGAGTTGTAGGCCAAACTCCTGGGGATGCACAGGTTGAGAACCACTGGTCTATATGGACATCACCTCATCTTGTATGTTGTTGCCATTGCTTCCTGCTGACTACATAGCTCTCTGTGTAACCAGCCAGTGTAGATGCTTTCATAGTTTCTATAGAGGGAGTTGATACCATTTTTCTATCCAGTATGCATGAAGCAGAGGGTTTCCTACCTGAGCCCAGAGAAATCTTTGCCTTCTTTTTTTTTTTTAAATAATCTTTATTAAGTTTTCCATTTACATATTAAAATATAGATATAAGATAATAAGCATGATTAGATAGTGAGATAGAAAAAAGAAAAAGGAGAAAAAAGAGAAAAAAAAAGAAAGAAAAGAGAAAGAGAGAAGAGAGAAAAAAAAAGAGAGAAAAGAGAATAGAGAATATATATAAAATAAATTGGACTTCTGGGCATTTTCCTGGAGATTTCCTTCCTTTTCATTCTTCAATCTTTTCCTTGTTTCATATCGTTTCTCTGGAGTCCTTCCTTCCCGTCTTTCTTCCATTCATGATGGGGGGTTTTCTTTTTTCATCTTCTGTTTTTTAATATTTCCCTTCTTAGTTTTCATTTTATCCTGACTTCCTTTGCTTCTTATGTTATCTTTGTTTTTGTTTATTTATTTATCTATTTATTTATTTATTTCTTTTCTTTTATATATGTCTCTTGTCTTTCCATTTTTATTCTGTGGTCTTGCTGTTTTATTTATTTTTATATTTATTTTGAATGTTTTATCTTTCCTTCTAGGTATTTTGTTACATTGTCCCAATTTGTTTCTTTTATCGGATTTCCCTTACTTTTTGATAGAAGGAAAGTGAGCCTATCCATATTTTTTATATCTTGTATTTTTTTCAACCATTCTTCTTCTTTAGGGATTTCAGGATTCTTCCAAATCCTCGCATAGCATATCCTTGCTGCCGTCGTTAGCAGAAATAATAATTTATCTTTATTTTTTTCTAGTTTTTGTTCCGTTATTCCTAGTAACCATATTTCCGGTTTCATTGGCAGTTTTATCTCTAATATCTTTTCTATGTCTCCCCTAATTTTCTTCCAATATATCTTGGCTTTTTCACATCCCCACCACATATGGTAGTATGTGCCCTCAATCTTCTCACACTTCCAACAATTTTTTTAAAAGTTTTTATAACATTTTCCTAATTTTTGTGGTGTCATGTGCCATCTATAGGCCATCTTAATCCAATTTTCCTTTAGATCTGTTGCATAGCTATATTTCAGTTTCTCCCTCCAGATTCCTTCCCATTCTTCTTTCCTAATCTTCCTGCCTATATTTTCATTCCATCTGGTCATATATGATTTTTCCTCCTCTTTTTCTGTTTCCCATTCTATTAATTTTTTATAGATTTTTGTTATTATTTTTCTGTCTGTTTGTGTTATTTTTTCCCAGAATGTATTTTGCTCCTCAAATCCTACTTGTTTGTCTGTCTTAAAATGTTCTTTTACCTGCCATATCTGATACCAGGAAATCTTTTTATTTATTTCTCTCAGTTCCTGTTGGGGTCTCATTTCCCATTCTCCATTCTGTTTTACTAATAATTCTTTATAATTTGGCCAGTTGTGCCATCCCAGTAGTCTTCTCTGCGATGCTTCTAGGGGAGAAGCCCATAAAGGCGTTTTGTCATATAATTTCTTTTTGTATTTTTCCCAAATTTTAAGAATTGCTGAGCGTATAAAATGATTATTAAATTCTTTCTCAATTTTGGATTTCCCATACCATAGGTATGCGTGCCAACCCAATCTTAAATTTATTCCTTCCAAATTTAGCAATGTATTATTTTCTAATTTTGTCCAATCTCGTACCCACATTAAAGCCGATGCTTCGAAGTAAAGTTTTAAGTCTGGTGTCGCTAGTCCCCCCCTGTTCTTTTCCTGGATCATATATTTCAGCTTTATTCTCGGTTTCTTTTTTTGCCATATAAATTTCATTATGTCCCTGTTCCACTCTTTAAGGGTCTTTTGGTTTCTAATTATCGGCAGATTCTGAAATAGGAATATCATTTTTGGTAGAATACTCATTTTTACACATGCTATTCTGCCTAACAATGAAAGTTTTAACTTCCCCCAAATCTCCATTTCCTTCTTCATCTCTTTCCACTTTGTTAGATAGTTATTTTCAAGTAGCTGAGAGTTTTTCTGGGTTATAATTATTCCTAGATATTTTATTTTGGGGGCGATTTGGATATTCCATTTTTTCATTAAAGTTTCTTGTTCCTTCTTTGTTATATTTTTGGTAATTGCTTTCGTTTTTTCCAAATTTATTTTAAATCCTGCTACTGCTCCGAATTCTCTTATTATCTCTAGCCATTTTCCTAGTTTTGTGTCCGGGTCTTCTATTACACATATAATATCATCCGCGAAGGCTCTGATTTTGTATTCATAATTCTGTATTTTTGCTCCTTTCAGTTCTTCTTCCTCCCTTATTCTGTTTAATAGTATCTCCAGTGTTAAAATGAATATTAATGGTGATAAGGGGCAGCCTTGCCTAGTTCCTTTCTCTATATTTATATCTTTCGTTTCTCGGTCGTTAATTAGTATTTTTGCCTTTTGTGAGGTGTATATTGCATCAATTGTATTTTGGAAATAATAACCTATATCCATTTCCCTTATTAATAATTTGAAAAAGGACCAATTTACATTGTCGAAAGCTTTCTCAGCATCGAGGGCCAGTAAAAGAACTTTTTTTTGATTTTTTATTTCATAATATTCAATCAAGTCAATGATGGTTCTTACATTTTCTCTTTGGTGTCTATTGGGCAAAAACCCTGTTTGTTCTTCTTTTATCCAGTTTTTTAAAAAGTTTTTAAATCTTTCCGCTATTATATTGCTAAAAATTTTATAATCCAAGTTTAATAGTGAAATTGGCCTGTAATTTTTAATTTTTTCTGGGTCCGAATTTTCTTTATGTATTGTACATATGTTTGCTTGTTTCCATGTTTCCGGCATTTTTGCAATTTCTCTAATCCTATTCATAATTTTTTTCAAGTATGGTATTAGCTCTTGGCCGAAGGTTTTATAATATACTGCTGTTAGCCCATCTGGGCCTGGGGCCTTATTAGGTTTCAAATTTTGTATGGCCTTCTTTATCTCCTGCTCTGTAATTTCCCTATTTAGTTCCTCTCTTTGTTTTTCTGAGATTTTGGTCACTTTTCTCTCTTCTATGTATTTCATTATTTTCTCCTCGTCTATTTGTTCTTTTTGGTAGAGTGTTTCATAAAACTTTTGGAATTGGGTTTTTATGTCTTCCTCCTTTGTATATATTTTGTCCCCTTCTTTTATTTTTGTTACATATTTACTTTCCTTTCTTTCCTTAATTCTATTAGACATCCATCTTCCCGGTTTATTTGCGTTTTGAAAGAAATCTTGCTTTATAAATTTCAGTTTATTAGCCCTTTCCTCCATTATCAAATATTCCCTTTGTTTTTGTAAGATTTCTATGTTCCTCTGGGTATCCTTGTTACTTGGGTTTGATTTTAACCTAATTTCTTCCTTTTTTATTTCTTCAATTATCTTGTTCATTTTTTTTAATCTTTCCTTCTTTTTAATTGCTTTTTGTTGGATAAATCTCCCTCTTACTACTACTTTGCTTGCTTCCCACAATGTAAATAGGTCTATCTCTGTTGTGTCATTTATCTCGAAATATTCTTGTATTACTTTCCTTATTCTTTCAATGTCTTCCTCTTTCTTCAATAGATTTTCATCTAACCTCCACTTCCATTCTTTTTTATTGTAGAATATCTCTAATTCTAATGGGCAATGGTCTGAATCTAACCTTGGCAATATCACTGTTTTTCTTATTTTTGGTATTAAGGACTTTGACACCCACGCCATGTCGATTCTCGACCAGCTTTGGTGTCTGGTCGAGAAAAAAGTAAAATCCCTTACTCCTTCATGTTTTATTCTCCAGCTATCCTGAATGTTTAGTTCCTTCATCATGCTCATCATTGTTTTTGGTAAATTCCCTATATTATTTTTACTTTTCCCTTTCTTCGCTACTTTACTCCTATCTATTTCCCCCTCTACTACACCGTTGAAATCTCCTATTAATACTAAATGTTCATATTCTTGATCATTTATACTGCCTTTTAGTTTTTCTGTGAATGCTGACTTTGCTCCATTAGGTGCATATATGTTACATATTAATATATCTATTCCCTGAATCGTTATTTTTACTCCTATGAATCTACCCTCCTCATCCTTAAAAGCTAATTTAGCTGGTATTCTCCTTTCTACATACATCACTACCCCCTTTTTTTTTTCTAATGCCGAGGCATAAAAGCATTGTCCCAGTTTTTTTTCCTCCAGATATTTAACGTGTTTTTGGTATATGTGGGTCTCTTGGAGAGCAATAATTTGATATCTTTTTTTCTTTAGCTCATTAAATACTTTATTCCTTTTTGTTGCCGAATTTAGTCCGTTAATATTGTTTGAATAAATTTTAAGTTCACTCATATTTATCTTCGTCCTTATCACCCACTGCTTCTGTCTCGTCCTCTTCCTCCTCTTCTTCTCTCATTCTATCCTCTTGTTCCTCTTCCACCTGTCTTTCTTCCACTTTTCCTAAATTCGTAGGTTCCATGTTTCCCCTTAGGTTCAGTCTGCATTCTTTTATGTCCAAATCATCTTTTTCGGGTGACTCTATACGTTGTCTCTTTGGTTTTTTCTTCTCTTTTTGTTTCCTTTCAGATTCTTCATCCTTCTCCTTTCTTATTGTGTTGTAAAATTCTCGGGCTCTTTCTTCTGTTGTGATCCAATACCTTTGACCTTTATACGTTGTCATTAATCCTTCTTCTCTTTCCCACCTGTATCTCGCCTTCTGTTGCTTCAATTCCTCTGTCAGGAAGGTATATTTTTTCCTTCTATTTATTATTGTATTTGGTACTTCCTTCAATATCGCTATTTTTGTCTCTTTGTAGAATATCTGTTTTTTGTTATTTATTCTCAATATTTCATCTCTTGCAATTTTCTTTGTAAGGTGTACTATCACGTCTCTCGGGGTTTTGTTTCTTCTTGAGAAATTTGTGTTGATCCTGTACGTTCTGTCCATTTGTAATTGTATCTCCTGTTCGGAGCAGTCCAGAAGTTTCATTAGTATCTCTATTACTTTCTCTCTTATGTTTTCTCCTGGCTCTTCCGGTATATTTCTCATTCTTAATTGATGTTCCAATTCTCTTGCCTCCATGGCTTCTTGTTTTGCGTTTATTTTTTCATTTTTTTTCTCTAGTTCTTTTAGTTTATATTGGGTCTTTTCTTGAGTTATCTTTAGTTCTTTCTTTTCATTTTTCAGATCCTTTATTTCCTGTTGTAATGTTGTAATCTCGCTCTTCATTATCCCCAATTCTTCTTTAATCTCCTTTTTAAAATCCGACATTTGTTCCTGTTGAATCTTCTGGTATACGTCTTGCTTCTCCTGAATTTTCTGAATCTCTCTCATCATGTCTTTCATCATATCCTTCAGGTTCATTTCCTCATTCAGGGATGGTCTTCTAATCGCACCTCTTGAGTCTTTTATTTCTCTGTCTGATTTAAATTTAAATGTAGCCATCGTGTTCTCTGAGTATTTTTTTTTTCTTCAAATATTCTTTTCGTGCTAGTAATAATTAATTTGAATATCAATAGAATTAGTTAGGCAAAATTTCCACTCGTGTATGCTTTCTTATATAGTTGCTTATTTTGTCGATCCGCCCCTATAAGTCTTCCCCCTTTTTGGTAGTTTCACTTTAGTCATACAGTTCCCCAAGTTACCTATTATACTTTCCTCACCTTCCTCCGCTTACTTGTGTCTTTATATCTCTTTGTATCTCTTTATTATTGGTCTTTCTTTCTTTCCTCTATTTCCCCTTGGGGGGCCTTTGTCTTTGCTATCTTGCCGTTTCTTTTGGGGAATTTCCAACACCTATTTCTATTATTTATTTAAGCTTTAGTCTTTCCTTAGTCTCTCCTTCTTCCCTACCCAGAATATTTTTTTTTCCACTTTACCTTTCGGAGATTCACCTTCTCCGCTTCTCCCTTTCTCCCTTTTTTTTTCCTCCTCTCAATCCTGCTGGCGTTTCCTGCCTCTCCTTTGTGGGTTTCTTCTGTTCTTTCCTTTTGCTTCCGCCCTTTCTGTCTCCCCCTCGTCTGAGCCTCTTCTGCCCTTCTTCACGTCACGTCCTTTCCCTCTCCTTTCTCTCGCGTGGTTTCCCTTCTGCGTTGTTTCCGGTTTCTTCCAACGGGGCTTTCCGCAGCACCTCGCTTTGTTTACAAGAAGGAGGGCTCTTATCTTATCTTCCTCCAAGGTCAGTACTCCGCCATCTTCCTAGCTTTGATTTGTTGTTTATTTTAGCCTTTTTAATCCTTAGCCTTAGCCTTAGCTTGGCCTTTAAATCTTTTCTTTTCCTTTCCCTTCCGATCCTTAATATTAATTAGTTTCTGTCATAGCACTCAGCAGGAAATCAGTAGGCACATATACTATGTGCTATGTGCTTTACTTCTCCACAGCTTTCCCCCCTCCAGGAAGGCAAGTCTTCTTCCTACTCTCTTCTTATTCTCCAGAGACCTAACCTCCGTTACGATGCCCCTTGGTTAGATCTTAAGATTCTTTTGTCGTTTCATCATTTTTCCATTAAAACAATGCGCCCGGTCGGCGATTCCTGCTGGGGATTTCTCCCCCGCGCGCTTTCCACCGCGACCCGCCTTAACCACTGGGTCTTTTGCCGGGTCCCTTTTGGAGCCCACTCTTGAGGAATGGGCCCCTTCTGGGTCCGTCGGCTGACCCCCGGTTTCCGCTGTCCACCTCACCTTAATCCATGAGGTGGAGGGAGCTATTGCTCTACCCAGTCGCCCGGTTTCAGCTGGCACCCTCCGGAGAGATCTAAAGTGCCTATCTCGCCGCCATGCCTGCGCACCGGAAGTCCCCAAATCTTTGCCTTCTTTGATGCGGTGCCGATTTGCCACTCGGTGAGCCCTGATATCATTTTACAAATTATATAACTATATTTACATTGCTGAAACAAGTTACTATATAAATATATTTTTTAAAAGAGATAAAACCTAATCGTATTTGCAGATTCTGCTTTCAGTTCAAAACAAAGGTCCAAATACTCAAACAGAAGTAAAAGGACAATCCACAACTTCTACACCAGCATGATTTTTAGGAATCCTACAAATATTGTAGGAGTTTTTTCATATCTTTGACAAAAACATTGTGAATTTCAAAGCTGGTTTTATATAGTGTCATAATTTCCTTTATTATGGAAACCGCTTTGCAGTGACAACAAACAATGAACAAAGCAAAATGTCAGATGATGAAAGAGATCGTTTCCAAGGGAATAGGAAGGATTGTAGAGTAAGGATTATCCATATAAAGAGGGTAAGAAGAGGTTTCTGAGGTGTAAACAGTAACTTCAATAGATTTGTGTATATCATCTACTTGATGGACCTTCTTGGAAGAAGCTCTGGACTTATGGGTAGAACTGATGAGGGCAGACACTTCCAAAAACACAATTATTTCAAAGATGATGGATCCCGATCTCTTGAAATTTATGTCCTGGAAAAAGAGCACTTTGGGTGAAAAATAGTCTGCTGTTCATGCAACAGTCGGAGAAAAATTAATTTCCCTGTTCAAACTTTCAGATGCATTTCAATAGTATCTGGGAAACTACTCTATACTCATGTATAAGTGTAAGAAATTTGGTCAAAAAATCAGACCAAAAAGCATGCTCAGTTTATTTATTTCGTGTCAAAAGCATTGTACCACAAATACATTTCAAATAATGGAAATTTTAAAAAAAGAAAATCACAAGCAACTAAATAGTTTTGGACCAAAGGCGGGCAACAGCAACCACATTGTCTGTAGCTTTAAACAACTCCTCCTCTGTATATGAGGCAGGGCATTGTGGGCAAGCATACATATGCTGAGTTGTTTGTTCAGTTCCACAGTCACACAAGGTGGAGGATTCCTCCAGGTAGTGCCACCTTGCCAAGTTGTCTTTTGATCTGCCCACTCCACTTCTGAGTCTGTTCAGGGACTTCCAAGTTGCCCATTCTTGGTTTGCCCCTGGAGGAAGACCCTCTTGGGGGGCCATCCAGTTAGAATTGCCAGGTTTAGCTGCCCAGAGAGACACCCTTGCTGTTGCTGGGGGGACATCAAGAGGAGTGGTGGTTCTCATGAAGCCCTTCCTTTGCTCAGTGCAAATACTGTACCTAAATCCCCTTTCCATGGAATGACGCTTGATTTATCCACAGTTCATAAGAAAACCTATATTTTGTGCCCCTCCATATCTGCCCTCAACTTATACATGAGGTTGACTTGTGCATGAATATAGATGATACACGATCCCTACCCTTGCGCTAAAGTAAAGTCAAAACAAAAGCACAGGGCCTTTCATCAGCAAACACAGAGTAAAGAATTAGTGAGCAGATCCAGCAAGGACTGATATAGCCTTTCGGCAAATAATAATCGAGACATTCCTGTCTTATCTGGCATAAACTATTTAGTAACGAGACTACTGTTGAATAGTTAATTAGTTATTAGACTATCTTACTCCAGTTCTCATTTAAGAGGTACTGTGTTTGCTTGGATTCTAATGTGGTTTGGCCCATGGTCAAGAATAATAATATAGATTTAATGTCTGCAATAACTCTGATAATTATAGGCTGATAACCAGATAAAGGAAGCCTAGAATTCATTCTGAGCTCTAAATCGTGTCCTTAATTTTGAGTAAACATATTGGATCAGTTCTTTGAGTTTAACCAACAAGAATCAGTATGAGAGGAGCAGAATAGAGCTGCGACCATGAATGGGCAATGTGAGCATTTTTGACAAGACCTTAAATCTACCTAAATATTAGCAATTCATGACTAATTCTGTCCAAAATTTAAATATGCACAAAATTGTATTTTTGGAGGCTATATCCTTTTTTTGCACAGGAAATGAGATTTCTATGCAAAAACAACCATGTGTGAATTTTGTACACAATTAGTCCCAAACTGTGAATATTCTGATCACTGTAGGATTCTTTTCATTAGGGTTTTCCAAAAATTGAAAATCATATTTTTCAACAATGTTTCCTTATTTTAAAATGTTCTCTCCATTCCTAATTCTTTGATTAAGAAGCCCACCCTGAGCTTTTGCCAGTGACGTTGCAAGAAATGCTTTGATTGTTTGCAATCCGACTGAGCTTAAGTTTGCGTCAGGTTTAATCCAATATAGACAATCAGCTCTGAGTTAGCATTGCGGAACTGCACCACACTCTTGGAAACAGTAAAAACTTATCTTATTAAAAGATAAAGGGCTCCTTAAGTCAACTGTAGAGCAGCTTAAGAATCTGCTTCACTTGAAAGATGACATGTTGACATGTTCATGTACACTGAACCCAATCAATGAAAAAAAAACTCCACACAATTGAAATGCTTTCCAAGTTTATGTATTTAGCACAAATCAGGATAGACACGAATGACATACTAGAAGGAAACTCAGACTTTGTTTTCATATGCATTTTTAGATTCAATATTGAAAGATGAAATGGAAATAAAGATAGCTTAGGAATGGAGAAGCGGAAAAAAAGGATGCAATTAATCAACATTGGTTAAAGTAATCTCATAGGTTTATAGGCTCAGTTACTCTAATTTAATCACAGGTTAAGCATACAACTGACAACCTCACATGGTTAGATTTGGGTTTTATCAAGATGAACAGGCTTTCCACGTGAGCAACGGACAACAATGTATCTGTTGGACTTGTTCTCTTTGTATTTACAAGGTGGGCGGGTTGAGCCACCTTGGTGCTTGCAGGTAGTGACGGAGAACTGCTTCTTGCTACGCCGCAACCCGTTGCCGTAAGGCTTCCCGTCTTTGCCACACACAGCAATGATTTGTTTCTTGGAAGCATGGACGAAGGAGTTCACCGCCTTGCACATGGGTTTGGTCATCCCACGCCTTTTCATCATGGTATCGCAGTAACGCTTCCCCACGTTGCTCTTGGGGTTGTCGTAGTGCTGCCTTAGGAAGGTCTTATAGTCAGCGGCATAGGTCCCAACGATGAACACCATGGCCAGGAGTGCAAAGAGAACAGGGCCCGCTCCCTTGAAATGCATTGTCAGGTCTGGTGGAGAAAAAGAGCTCCCTGGCAGGGGAAAAAGCAAAGATAATGTGGAAAAGGAACAGTTGACAGTAGAGCACACTGTTCTTGAAAATTTCCTTTACAAATTCATAGTTGTAAAGGAAAATACAACTCGGGCAGTCTACATTCAACAGTAGATTGCCCAGTACAGTAGAGTCTCACTTATCCAACACTCGCTTATCCAACATTCTGGATTATCCAACGCATTTTTCTAGTCAACGTTTTCAATACATCGTGATATTTTGGTGCTAAATTCATAAATACAGCAATTACTACTTAGCATTACTGGATATTGAACTACTTTTTCTGTCAAATTTGTTGTATAACATTATGTTTTGGTGCTTAATTTATAAAATCATAACCTAATTTGATGTTTAATAGGTTTTTCCTTAATCCCTTCTTATTATCCAAAATATTAGCTTATCCAATGTTCTGCTGGCCCGTTTATGTTGGATAAGTGAGACTCTACTGTAATTCCAAAACTAAATAATACACTTATGTAACACGATTTTTATTTTTGGGTTATAAATGTCATTTCCCAATTGATTCTACCATAAAAACATGGAAAATGTTTATTCAACAGTTGAATATCAACTGTAAAACTTTGCTTTTGACCATGTTTATTTGTGATTTTTTTTGCAGAAACTTAGATACTGAAAGGACACAAGAAACTGTGTTCTAACTCCTGAAAAGAGTTAGATTATTGAATTCTATGACTGAATACTGTCTCCTGCTTTGGCTAAAATAAGAAAGAATGTCAAACAATGAATATAAGATTTTTTTATCATGTCAGAAGTGACTTGAATACATGCTGCAAGTCACTTCTGGTGTGAGAACATTGACCGTACAGAGATGTTGCCCAGGGGACTCCCGGATGTGTTATTGAGAGGCTTCTTTCATGTCCCTGCAAGCTAGAGCTGACAGATGGAAGCTCACTCCGTCTTGCAGATTCAAACTGGCAACCTTCAGGTCAGCAACCCAACCTTCAGGTCAGCAGTTCACAAGGATTTAACTCATTGTGCCACCGTGGCTCCATATAACAAAAATGAGTCATAAGAAGTGATGCACACAGACTGAGGAAACTTGAGATTGATAAATCTGTGTCCCCTTCACCAGAGAATAACTAACTACCTATTCCACTTACCTGATTTAGATGTTGTCTCTCACAGGATGGGTCCAAATGTCTTCTTTCGGTCTGTGTTTCTCTCTGAGTCTCCTTTTGCCACAGAATCCTTATATAGAGAAATCTAATAGGTTGCCACCATCCATTGATAGCAAAAATTGTTATGGGATCTCTCACAGGAAATGCCTAACACCAAAAGTTCCTAGATTGTGTAAATGAAACAAAGGTTGAGATATTTTCCAATTCACTTCAAATTCTTCAAAAAGGGTTAAGGGTTCCCCATTCCTTCTACTTTCAGACATCTACCTATTTCTTAATCTCAGTCTCTACACAAGTCCATAATGATGAAACATATGAGTTGTTTTCCACTGGTTAGGGTTATACTTGACACCAATATTTCTTCATGTTCCATTGAAATGGTGCCATCCCCCTATTTATCACATATTACTGCAGATTTTTAGATAAACTGCTGTCTTATTTTGTCCATATTTTTCTCATTTCCCCATGAGCCACGTTGCAGTAAGTTTCAATCCCCATTCTAGTTGGATTCCATATGTTGAATAGATGACCAATTACACAGGATGAACGATTGGCTATGAAAGCGGGTTTCAGGGATCAGAGGGAAAAGTCAAGCATACTTCTGGAAGTTGTTCATGTCATCCTACAGTGACCTGCTTGTTTTGTTTTGTTTGTTTGTTGCTATTACAGGACATAAGACAATTGCTGCCTATTGTCTAGATGGGTTCCAATTGCATTTAGAATAATTTAGCTTTGAACAAAAAAACGAGAGAACAGCTAAATGGACCAAGACTTATCTTACTTTGAATTTTGTCAGAAACAGAGGAGGTACAGATCTAAGACTTTTTGTAATTATATATAGTACTAGCTGTATCTGGCCACGCGTTGCTGTGGCAAAGTATGGTGAGACTGTACTGTATATTGATAATCTTATATGATCTGCTTAGAACTGGATTATATGAGGCCCCTTCTTCATAGCTGTATCAAATGCACACTGAAGTGGATTATATGGCAGTGTGGAGTCAAGATAATCCAGTTCAAAGCAGATCATATAAGATTCTAAATGGGTTATATAGCTGTGTGGAAGGGCCTTGAGTCTAAAGTGCCATATAATCCAGTGCAAATTAGATAATATGTAGAAGAGGCCTAAATGAGGCCTAAGTCTGCCTGTCCCCTGGGCTGAGTAGGTTGCTGGGAGACCAAGTGGGCGGAGCTTAGCCTTCTAACTGGCAGCAATTGGATAAAAACAATTATTCCCCTCCCTCTAATTAGGACTTTATTTTTCTTTTCTTTTTGTTGTATGAACGCAGAGGCATGGATGAGGGGTTGTGTTGTCAGATTTCAAGGTTGGGGGGGGGGCTATAGTTTTGTTGTTTTGTCCGGTGCCCTGATTCCATCACTCTTTTATATATATAGATAGAATTACCCTCATGTAATGGGTAATTCTAAAGCATATGTGGCAAAAGGCCCTGGGGCTGAATCTGGCCCATGTCATTTTATGTGTTCCTCCAGATATGAGAATACAACCTCTCTATTCCTCATCATTTGACATCATGACTAGAGCTGATGGAAGCTGGGATGCAGTAATGTATGGAAGGCCACAGTTTGCTTTACTTAGTTAGGACATTAGAAGTGTGAACTCTGATACAAGGCTTGTGAATATGAAGTCTGACTTTTAAATGCCCTTTAACCTTTCGTCAACCTCAGAGCCACAAGCGCTGTTGGGTTGTAACTCATATTATCCCCAGTCCCCATGGTGGATAATCAGAAATCATGAGAGTTGCCATTCAATGACATCTGGGACACAAACTATGTGAAAATTTAAGAGCACCAAATATTATGTATAGTTGACCCTTTGTATCAATGGATTCTCCAGTAATGGATTAAACAGCCCTTTGAAGGCAACCAGAAGGCAGGTGAGGCCCTTGTTGAAAATGAGCCCCTAATGTCCAAAACAGAAATATTTTAATTTAACCAACAAAACTAATAGCTCATTAACCTGATTCAGTGGAGGGATTGATAATAAAACAGTGGCACCTGCTGAGTGTAGATTATAAGAGAGGCAAAATGGGAAAATTCTGTTGACTGAGAAGATAGACTTCACACCCCACCTCCCAGTGAAGAAAGGATTGGATTTAATGTGCCTTCTGAGTTCAAGAAATTGTTCCCCTATTTGAGCATAAGAATGTGCTTAAGTAAAACACCGTACAATCAAAAAGCTTTTCCTTGTTCATTTATTTAGCACCAATCAACAGGATAACAGGGATGGCTTAGTATAAGGAAACACAGGATTCTGGCTTTGTTTTTGTATGCTTTTTTTGTTGCAGTATGGAAAAATGAAATGGAAGCAAAGATGGCACAGAGATAGAGAAGCAGGAAAAAAGATACAGTAAATTAAAATTAGCTAAAATAATCTCTCAGTTTTACAAACCAAAGATAATTTTTCTGTGAATTGGCAGTAAATGGCTCAATCATTCTTGCATGAGGTATGTGAAGCATAACATTGACAGCTTCACATGGTTAGATTTGGCCTTGGTCATAGTGAACAAGCTTTCCCCCTGCACAGCAGACATCAATGAATCTGTTGGATTTGTTCTCGTTGTATTTACAAGGTGGGCAAGTTGAGCCACCTTGGTGCTTGCAGATAGTGACAGAAAACTGCTTGATGCTCTGCCGCAACCCGTTGCTGTAAGGCTTCCCTTCATTGCCACATACAGCTGGGCAAGAAACATTGGAAGAACTATTAATCTGAGTGAGTGGGAACAAATTTGGAATAAACGATTAAAATACACATACGCAACTGATTTAAAAGAAAATTGGCTCAAGATGCTTCACCGTTGGTATCTAACGCCCAAAAAGTTAGGAATAATGTACAAAAACGTTGATCAAAAATGTTGGAAATATAAGCCACATGAGGGTACATATTACCACATGTGGTGGTCATGCGAAAAAACTGCTGAATTTTGGAGATTAATACACAATGAATGTAAAAAAATACTAAAAAGAGATTTCCCAATGAAACCGGAAATGTATCTTTTAGGCATGTTTGATGCTGACTTCTTTGGGGACTTAAACATAGATAAGTTGTTTACATTTTTTACGACAGCAGCCAGAATGGTGTTTGCCAAGTTTTGGAAACAAGATTCAGTCCCTACTAAGATACAATGGATAGACAAAGTTATGGAGATAAAAGACATGGACAAATTGACATATATGCTGAAACAGAGTAATGGAAAGGGAATTAAAAGAAAGGACTGGACAATGTTGGAGAATTACATAAAGATGGACAAAAAAAATGAATAATTGAATGAAAGATGGAACTTAGAGAGACAGGAAAATGCTTTCTTATGATTTTTAATGATATATAAGATTAAAGGAAGAGGAATGGAAGTCAACAACATTTTATTTTACTTTTTTATTCTAAAGGTTTTTCCCTTTTTTCTTTTTTCTTCTCTTTTTTGTAGAATTCTACACAAGGTAGATAGATAGGTATGGGGGGGGGTGATTGGCTATTTCTTTCTCTTGTTTTTCTTCACTTTTCTTCATTCTTTTTTTTTAAAAAAAAACTTGTTCTCACTCTCTTGCTGTATATTCTTGAAAACCACAATAAAAATATATATCAAAAAAGAGAGAAGAAAGTGACAAAATGGGTCATTTTGCCGAGTGTGAAGAGGTCATAAATCTCTTATAAGGGATTGTTTAACCTCCGGTTTGGGAGTAAAACTGATTTGCTGTGTGGCAAAATGATGCACATCTAAGAGGTGAGTCACCAACCTGAAATACCTGGAAATCTCTGGGTTAGATGATTAAAGTTTGGATTCTAGTACTAGTATAGAATCTTTCCAGTTTTGCATGAAGCAGTAAAATATTGTATACAGTTGTTAGGTTGTAAGAAAGTACATTCATACATACGCAGAAGTAACTAAAAAGTGATAAACCCTTAGGCCTTTCGAAGTTGTTAATCCTCATTAGGCAAAATCAACTATAACTACAGACAAGGATGGTGGAAGATATTGTCCAACAACAGGAATGATGAATTTGTGTATCTGCAACTCATAGAATCATTTCTCCTGCTAGCCTAAAAAAAACCTCCAGTTCCTCTGATGACTAATCGAACATCATCACTTGAACGCTAGAGATTAGTTCATTCAAAAGCATAACAACATTTTGCTCTTACTTGGTATAATGTATATAATATATATATAGAAAGCCATGCATGGTGTCATCCTATTATCTGATTAACAAATCGTTATGGGATCCTACAAGAAATTCCAAGCACCTGAAATCAAGCTATGTAAATTGGTCAGTCTATTTGCCATTACATTCTGAGTTCTCAGAAATGGTCCCGGTTCCTTCAACTTGCAGGTGCCTTCCTGTTTCTCAATCTATAGATATGAACTCACAAAGGTGAAGCATATGACATGCTTGCCATTGATCAGTTTTATCGCTGATATGAATATTTCTCCATGTGATCTAGAAATGCATGCCATTACCACTCATTTAACACATTACCGCACATTTAACACAAACCTCTTTCCTATTATTACTTTCTCTTCCTTTTCCAAGTTTGGGAGTCAAAGTGACTTCCAAAAGGGATTAAAAAAATCTAAACCATTAAAAATATACCAAAAATAAGGCACAGAAATGACAACACATTGTACAAGGCTTGTCCCAACTAAACAATCAGTCCTGCAAAACCCATGGTCTTCAGCTCATTTTGTGCCTTAGCCTTTCAAACCTTTTCCCTTCATATGTTGGTTATTTGTTTGAATTCCTCTTCCGTTCTGGTTGTTTTACTTGTACTATTTTTCTCCCTTTTGATTAATGGCAAAGCTTTTAGAGAGGTTTTGTTTTGTTTTGGTTTCATTGTTGGTATTACAGGACATGAGAAAATTACTGCCTATTGCCTGGATGGATTCCAGTTGCATGTAGAATAACGAAGCTTTGGACAAAAAAAGAGAGAACAGCTAAATGGACCAAGACGTACCTTACTTTGGATTTTGACGGAAACAGAGGAAGTACCAGATCTAAGATTTTTGTAATTATATATAGTGTCATATGGAGCCCCTGGTGGCGCAGTGGATTAAGCCGCTGAGCTGCTGAACTTGCTGATGGAAAGGTTGGCAGTTTGAATCCAGGCAGAGTGAGCTCCCGCTATTAGCCCCAGCTTCTGCCAACCTAGCAGTACAAAAACATGTGAGTAGATCAATAGGTACTGCTTCTGTGGGAAGGTAACAGCGCTCCATGCAGTCATGCCAGCCACATGACTTTGGAGGCATCTACAGACAACGCCACCGGCTCTTCGGCTTATAAATGAAGATGAGCACCAACCCCCAGAATCAGACATGACTGGACTTAACGTCAGGGGAAAACCTTTACCTTTACCTTATAGTGTCATAACCTTATGTAATGGGTTATGCTAGAGCATATGTGTCAAACTAAAAGCCCATGGGCTGAATCTGGCCCGTGTCATTTTATGTGGTCCTTCAGATGATAGATTATAAATCCTGTATTCCTTATCATTCGACATCATGCCTGCAACTGATGGGAGTTGGGATATAGTAATGTATAGAAGGTTACAATTTGTTCTGTTTAGTTGGGAAGTTGGAGGTGTGAATTCTGATACAAGGCTTGTGAATATGCAGTCTGATTTTAAAATGTCATTTAACCTTTCCTCAACCTCAAACCCACAAGTGCTGTTGGGTTGCAATTCATATTATTCCCAGTCCCCATGATGAATAATCAGAAATGGTGAGAGTTGTCGTTCAATAACATCTGGGGACCCAAACTGGGTAAAAACTAAAGAGCACCAATCATTTTGTGTGTGTGTGTGTGTGTATGTGTATAGTTGGCCCCCTGTATCCATGGATAAGAGTGTGTTTAAATAAAACATCATACAATTGAAAGGCCTTTCCTAGTTCATTTATTCAGCAGCAATCAACAGGACAACAGGGATGGCTTAGTACAAGGAAACACAGGATGGTGGCTTTGTTTTCGTATGCGTTTTTAGTTTCAGTATGGAAAAATGAAATGGAAGCAAAGATGGCACAGAGATAGAGAAGCAGGAAAAAAGGATACAGTAAATCAACATTAGTTAAAATAATCTCTTGGATTAACAAAGCAAAGATCATTTTTCTATGAATTTGTAGGAAATGGCTCAATCATTCTTGCATGAGGCATGTGAAGCTTAACATCGACAGCTTCACATGGTTAGATATGGCCTTGATCATAGTGAACAGGCAGATTCCCTGCACAACGGACATCAATGAATCTGTTGGACTTGTTCTCTCTGTATTTACAAGGCGGGCGGGTTGAGCCACCTTGGTGCTTGCAGGTAGTGACAGAGAACTGCTTGATGCTACGCCGCAACCCGTTGGCGATAGCCTTCCCCCCCTTGCCACATACACCTTTGAGATTATTCTTGGTGGTATGGACGAAGGAGTTCACCGGCTTGCAGTTGGGTTTGGTCATCCCACGTCTTTGCATCATGGTATCACAGTAATTCTTCCCCACGTTGCTCTTGGGGCCGTCGTAGTGGTGCTCTAGGAACGTCTTATAGTCGGCGGCATAGGTCTCAACAATGAAGGCAATGGCCAGGAGTGCAAAGAGAACAGGGCCCGCTCCCTTGAAATACATGGTCAAGCCTGTCTGGAAAAAGTGGAACCTGGGAGGAGGAAAGCAGAGAAGATGTGGAAACAGCTTGTCATAATTTGCTATTTGTCTTGGAAAAATTGGGAGATGAAATGCATTGTTCTTTTTATCTTTCCAATTCCATACGTATAACAAAGCCCTTCAATGTTGACACCACTATAAAACACCTGAAATCTTGGCCCAGATCAGTTACTTGTTAAGTATGTATAACTAAGTACGATCTCCTGGCCTATCGCCTCAGTTCGCCTTAAAAGCCAGCTGCTGGATCAGGTTGAAGGAAGCCGGTCCAGCTTCTGACCGGGTTGCAAGGAGGAGATGTGTCCACTCCCCTCCCACCAGTGAGTGGGCCTTTCAGTCATAAGCAGGATCCCAGTCACAGGTCCTTGTCTCTTAAAATGGATTGGGACTGAATTACATACATTTCCAATGTAACTACTGAATATAGACACTGGTGCATAATCCTCAGTTACAAATCCATAATTGCAATACTGGAATCCAGCCATAGCCTCCATTTGTATTATCTGAAACATTATGTCAGTATTTGGACATCTCTGAATGTAACAAGGACAGTGAACTCATTCTCTTACTAAAAAGATTTCTGAAGGAATTAAAGTATTTATTATACTTCACATTTACAGTTTTCATCTTTCAAATTTGATTATTCATGGATTGTATCTCTAGGAATGTGATCTGTAGGAATCTCTAGGTCCTCCAGGATGACTTCGACTTCCATATCTTTACTCAGTTCTAAATGAAGCTGCATTCAGATATCTTTTTGTATAGTTCATGGTTAAGGACAAAAATGCACCTAATTAGAAAACTCTTGATAATTATACATTGGTTTCCAGGCAAAGAGAACTACTTTATGAATGGGAGTAGCAGGATAATGTCAAAACAATCTGACAAGATCATGTAGGCATTTTACAAGATCTTGCATAAGTAAGTAAGTAAGTAAGGTCCTTGATTAGAAATCTAACCTGACCATTTTCCAGAGACACTGCAAGAACTGCATTGATAGTTATGAACCTAAACAGAGGTCAAATTCCATCTTACTTCCCACTTTCGGGGGGCCTATTTGATTTTTGGGACATCCTTGAGAAAATGCTTAAAGGCCTCCTTAGCAAGTAGTGAGTGAAGAAGAAACCAAAGAACAGAAGGAAGACTAACAGGGACAAAAGAGAGTGTTATGCTTCAACGGGATATATGTTTATTATAGAGGAGTCAGAATGAATAATTTGATTCAGATATGAAGGGGGAGAAATTCCAAGCTAATCACAATCCATGCTGAGTCATTCAAGTCATACATAGTTAGGTTTTTCTATGTCTGGATCCTACTCATGTGGACCACTCAAAACATTGGGTTTCTGAGCATTGCATAGGCAAAAAATTAGGACACATCTACTCTGCAGAATTACCAAAGATTTCATAGCACTGAGCCATGGCAGTCAAATGGCACTCATTCTGCAGTGTACATGCACCCTTATTTATTTATCCATTATTCTGAATCAGTAGGTCGATGGTGACTCAGTGATCAGGGTGGTGTTTCAAAGGCAATTACTGTGTGGCGAAATGATGCATATCTAAGAAGTAAGTCACCAATCTGAAATGTCTGGAAAGCTATGGGAAAGATTATTAAAGTCTGTATTCCAGTACTGGCAGGCCCGTAGCCAGGATTTTGTTTCAGGAGGGGCTGGGATTTTGGTTCGGGGGAGGGGCTGAGTCTGAGCGGGAGAGGGTCTATCCTAGCAAACCTTTTGTATTGTTATCCCAATACCCCCATGCATATGGGATATATTGATCATGGTGATCAGATCATGTTATGAATAAACATAACAGTTTAAATAATAAATGTAAGGCCTTCTCGTGAACCACCCTGAGAATTTCGGGGGGGGGGGGGGGCTGAAGCACCTCAAGCCACCCCCACCCCCTCACCCCCCGGCTACATGTCTGAGTACTGGTATAGAATATTTCCAGTTTTGCATGAAGCAGTGAAATATTGTATACAGTTGTTAGGTTGCAAGAAAGTACATTCATACATACTAGAAAGTGATAAACCCTTAGGCCTCTAGAAGTTGCCGATCCCTATCAGGCAAAATCAACCATAACTACAGACAAGGATGGTGGAAGATATTGTCCAACAACAGGAACGATGAACCTGTGTATCTTGACTTGAATGCTGGAGATTCGCATAACAAAAGCATAACAACATATTGTTCTTACCTGGTATAATGTTGGGGTTGTCTCCCAAAGGTTGATCCAAATGTCTGTGGATCTCTCTGAGCAGTCACTAGCCATGGTTGCTTTATATATAGAAAGCCAAGAAAGGTGTCACCTTATTATGTAATGAACAAATTGTTCTGGGATCCTACGGGAAATTCCAAACACCTGAAATGAAGCTATTTAAATTGGTCAATCTATTTTACCATTACATTCTGAGTTCCCAGAAATGGTCCCAGTTCCTTCAACTCCTGTTTCTCAATCTATAGAGATGAACTCGTAAAGGTGAAGCTTACAACACGCTTACCATTGATCAGTCTTATAGTTGAATATTTTTTCATGTGCTTTAGAAATGCATGCCATGCCCCTCATTTATCGCATATTACCACACATTTCACACAAACCACTGTCCTATTATTACTTTCTCTTCCTTTTCCAAGTTTGGGAGTCAAAGTGGCTTCCAACAGGGATTAAAAATCTAAACCATTAAAAAACATACGAAAAATAAGACACAGAAATGACAATTTGTACAAGGCTTGTCCCAACTAAACAATCAGTCCTGCAAAGCCCATTGAAGCAAAAATGGTCTTCAGCTGTTTCTGGAAAGAGTGTAGGGAAGATACAAATCTTGCATCTCCTGTGTTGGGGGCAAAGAGTTGTATTACGCTTCCACTCCAGTTGTGAGCGAGGCTCTGCCAGAAGTCCAGTGATGTCGAGGGGTGGGGAACATGCCCATCTGTCACTGGACTGGTGGGAAAGCGCCCTAGGAAGCTTCCCAAACCCCGTCTGATGAGGTCCTTAGTGACCCTGGGCAAGTCACACACCATAGTTGTAAATAATTTAAAGTCACACAATAGTGATGGCAACAACAACAAAATGCAACATTACCTAACTTAGCAGCTAAACAATCCCAAAAGAGATATACAAGCCAAAGAAGTCTTTTGGTTCCATACATGAATCTTGGAAAATTGTTGGACTGGATGACCCACATGTCCTCTTCCAACTATATAATTCTATGAGCCAATGGTGGCCTTAGACTCAGCTTTTTAAAATTTATAACAGGTGCAGTCTTACCTGGATGGAAATAACCTTGAAACAGTTATTCAGATTGTACTGATCTCGTACATTTTGTCTGAGTTATAATTTGGAAATAGTTTGGAAACTTCTATGACGGGTTGAAATGATCGTATATGGTCTCCTTTTTCTACCAGTTCATTGCCAACCAAATGAAGATTCCACAGTTTTCTCTGTCTGTATGATTATTTCCCATTCATGACACACATGGCTGTTTACAACCAATTGTCTACAGGGAAAAAACATCTGATGTTTGCCTCCATTTTGGTGGGGCTGCTGTTCTATTTTGAATGTATGCAGTTTTGATGTGTATACCCAACGCATTTTAGAAATATTGTCATCCATGTTAAAGCGAATAATCCAAAAATCAAGAAACAAATCTACTATCAGAGCATTCCCATTCACATCTATAAGGATGTGAATCTATTCTCTTATGGGGAAGGGTTATCATTCCAACTGCAATGGTAGGGGAATTAAGGTGGATCAGATGCAGTTAGACGCCATTTCCTATCAGAATAAACCAAATGTTTAGAAATATGGAAACCATAATGCAACCGGTGTCTGACCCTTATCATGGCCTTCTAAATGTATTTAGGGAGAGAAATTGAATGATTATGAATATAAAATCCTGTTTGTTGATGATTTCATATGTGTTAGGCAGTGTGATGACTCATGGGCCATGTGGTCCCGTTCCTAGTACTATTGTGGCGGATGAGGAGGAAAACTTGGGTTTCCCACCGTTTCAGCCAGAATTGGAGCCCCTGCACCTGCAAGATGTTTGCCCACAAGAAGTCAGCCAAACAAGCCTTGAGCAGAAATCTCCCCCATTTTCTCGCCGGGATAATTATAATCGAGATAGAGGCGCTAGGGAGGCGAATCGCAGAAGTGCCAGGATTGCTGCCAGACAATTAGCTGATTAAGCCTGTTTCCCTTGGGAAATCTTAAGGAGTCATGCATCTGGACACAGTATGGGTTTCGTTTCTTGTTCCCCAGGGAAAGTGTTCCTTGGCGGGAAAACAAGATCCTATATAGGTGTTTACCCGCAAGGAAATCCTTGCGGAGTCAATTCGTCAGCTTCGGGAGTGAGATCGTGTGTGGACTACGCTACTCCAGTTTCCCTGTTCCCCGGACCTTGCCACGGACCTTGTTCTAGTTCCAAGCCTGCCTTGCCCCCGGATCTTGCCACGGACCTCGTTCTTGCTTCTTGCCTCTTGTTGCCACGTATCAAGCCTTGTTTGCCAAGAATCTAGTTTGCTTCCAGCCTTGTTGTCAAGCTCCATTGGACTAAAGGACCCTGTCATTTCCCCACACTTTGCTTGGCAAAGTGTGTGTTTCGGTTATTGGATTATAACTTTGGACTCTAATATCACATATTGGACATTGTTTTTCTGGACTATATTTGACCTTTCCTGAAAGGTCTACTTCTGAACTATATTCTTCACTTGTTTTTATTGACTTTATATATTCCTTTAATAAAGATATTAGATAGATTCTGGCCTCTGCGCATGGTTATTGGTGCTCTGCAGCCTGGGTCTTGACAGGCAGTGCTTTTGCCCTGGTGTGCAAGATTGGGAGAAAGAGAATGGGGGATAAACTATTGAGAGCTCTCTAAAAATAAGCCAGAAACATGATAAGCTTATTATTTATTTATTTATTGCAATATTTATATCCCGCCCTTCTCACCCAACAGGGGACTCAGGGCGGCTTACAATAAAACACAAATATAAAAATTATACAGTGCAATATAAATCAGTTAAAAATATTATTAACTTACATCAGTATTCATAAAACACATTATAAAATACAGGTAGGCGTGTTCAGTTCAAAAAACTGGGTCTGTCGATTGAGTTCCAGTGTACATGATAATGCTTACACTGCATTACCTTGGGAAAGTTTACTTGCACCTACTGTTCAATATTCCATAACTACTGATTGAAAAGTTTCAATTCCATGATCCATCTCCGTAACCAGATAGTATATTAGACTACTAGCGGTAAAGAATGTACGAGGGTTGAATGAAAAGTAATGCCTTCACCTTGGTTACTTGGGTTTGGGTGGGAATATTTTAATAAATCAAACACAGAAATAATCCTTCGAATGTGCTCTTTAACTACCATTATTCACTTTTCCACATAATCACCAGACAATTGGATACATTTCTGCCAACGATGAACAAGTTTTCTGAAGCCGTCACAGAAGAAGTCGACACTCTGTTTCAGCAACCAGCATCTCACAGTACCCATCGTGCACAGATCTTCCAATAGCCAAGCAAAGCAATAATGTGACCTACACGTTGTTGTGAAATGCCAGTTATGCTTGAAATTTCTCTCTGAGTGATACGACGATCGTCCTGAATCAATCTGTCAACCTTTTGCTTGTGAAACTCCGTGGTTCCTGTCACAGGGCGTCCAACTCTTTGTTTGTCACGCAAGTCATCTTTAAACTTACTCACCCAACGACTCACATCAATGCAATCACCATAAACAACTTGCATTCTCTGATGAATCTCCTTTGGGGTGACACCTTCTGCTGTCAAGAATTCAATGACTGCAAGTTGCTTAAGTCGCATTGACCAACCCTCTGCACAGGGTTCCATACTTCACACTTTAACAACACAACCGTTCAATGCTAAGGCTTCCCACCAAATGGAACTGTAGAGGAGAGTGTACTGAACGAGCCAGTACCTGCCGCATACCAGTACTGCCATCTGTTGAGGAGTTACGAAGGTGGAGGCATCACTTTTCATTCAACCCTCGTACATGTTTGACATTATTGAGGAGGTGAAAAATTAGAAAGACAGTTGAACCAAACTGTTTAATAGCTACTAAAAATAAAAGGGATAGCATTCCACTAGGCTTGTGCAAACTTTTCTGAAGTTCTGTAAGTCATATTAAAATTGGTTAAATCTGTACTTCCGAAGTGATATCTGACACATTGGCATGGCTTATGCCGAAAACTTAAGAATCAAAACTTACCCAATCCTTTTTTCATTTTAATTATGTAATGCTTGGAAGCCTTCCAAAGTCAGTTTTATTTTCATGGCAAGCAGCCAGAAAGGCTCTCATCCCTCCTTAACTTAATGGCCTTTTGCCATTAGGGGAGGGGAAGCAGGGAGCAGAGTTCACTGGGAAAAAGACTGAGAAAGCACGGAACTCTGGGAAGTGTAGTTTGGGAAGGTGAGGAGCCCTATGCCAGAGAATTCAAAAGGCCCTGCCCTAAACTACATTCTCCAGAATTCTGCTCGCACAGAAAGCCCCAATCAGAATAGGGGAGACATTTGTCCCTCCGTAGCAGCAGCCAGCCAGAGTTCCAATAAACTGTTGAATCTGCAAAGATGAGGACTGAGTGATACTTGTAGTAAGTAAATCTCTGTGCTGAGCTGGGAAGAAATCCCTAAATGGATGGCCCTTGGAGGTCACCTCCAACTCAATAGGGGAAGCATATTACTTAGTTCAGAGGCTGGATGGCCATCTGCCAGGAGAGTTTTGATCGTTTCTTTCTGCCTGGAAGAAGGGGGTTGGGCTAGATGGCCCTTGGGGGTACCCTCAAACTCTAGGATTCTATGAAAATGTAGAATTGTTTCAAAATCAGTAGATGTATGAATTTTTCTGAAAGTTGGGGGAATGATCCCTTGTTATCTTGTGTCATTGTATAGAAAAGTCAAGGAGATAGCTCTTGTAGTTTTTTTAAATATTTTTTTAATAAAAACTTGAAAATTCTCCAAAAATCCGTGCATAAGTGAAACATTCTGAAATTTAGTGGGCTAACAGTGGTAAATGTGTTCTACCAATGTAGTAAGTTTCACCCTAATAACTGTTAAAAAACAAGAAAAGAGCCCCTGAAATTTCCCCACTTGGCAATTTACTATAACAAAAAAAGTAATGATATTTTACTACTCTCGTTATAGTAACAACAGTTTCACTAATGATATTTTATAAACAGTTTAGAAATGAAATGCCCCAGTTTTGAAATGGCTTTTGAAACATTTTTAAATCAATTGCACATGCCTACATCCTACTGTCTTCCAGGAAATGATTCCAAGTGGATTTGACGTTGTCCCTTCCATCTTTTTTTTTTTCTTGTTCACTTTTAGTCTCTTGTTCTTTAAGAAGATGAACACAGAAGGATATGGCAAATGATGATTATAACAGAAACTTTTTCTTTTTGCCTAATTTGGGTCCTTGCTTGGATGGTGGTGGAGAATGTCTCAGCTCAGGAATTATTATGCCTCCTGTAGAAATATTATGGAGGGTAGACATCATGACTTGTTATATGCCAATACTTTCACATGTGCCCCAGCTATCGAAAGCCCATTGCAGAATAACTTTTGGGTAACAAGCATTTCATAGAATATGGAATAATAGAGTTGGAAGAGACCACATGAGCCATCCAGTCCTATGCCCTGCCATGCAGGAAACACACAATCAAAGTACCCCGGACAGATGGCCATCCAGCCTCTGTTTAAAAGCTTTCAAGGAAGGCGCTTCCACCACACTCAGAGGCAAAGAGTTCCACTGTTGAACAACTCATATGGTCATGAAGTTCTTCCTAATGTTTAGGTGGAATCTCCTTTCCTGTAATTTGAACCCATTGCTCCGAGTCCTAGTTTTCAGGGCAGCAGAAAACAAGCCTGCTCCCTCTTCCTTATGGCATCCTTTCACATATTTATACATGGCTATCATGTCTCCTCTCAACCTTCTCTTCTGCAGGCTAAACATACCCAATTCTTAAAGACATTCCTCATAGGGCTTGTCCTCCAACCTTTGATCATTTCAGTTGCCCTTCTCTGGACACCCTCCAGCTTGTCAATATTGAACTGTAGTGCCCAGAATTGGTGAGGTCTAACCAAAGTGGAATACATAGGCACCATGATTTCCCTTGATCTAGACACTATACTCTTTTTGATGAAGCCCAAAATCCCATTGGCTTTTTTAGCTGCTGCATCACACTGTATGCTCATGTTGTCCACGAGACTCCAAGAACTTTTTCACATAGACTATTGTCGAGCCAGGCATCACCCATACTGTATTTTTGCATTTCATTTTTTTCTGCCTCAGTGTAGTATTTTCCATTTATACTTCTTGAAATTCATTTTGTTATTTTTGGCTCTGCTCTCTAAACTGCTGAAGTCATTTTGAATTCTGATCCTGTCATCTGGAGTATTAGCTATCCTTCCTAATTTGATGTCATCTGCAAACTTGATAAGCACACCCTCTAAACCTTCATCCAAGTCATTAATAAAGATATTTGACCGCACTGGGCCCAGGACAGAATCCTGCAGCACTCCACTAGTCTCTTCTTTCCAGGATGGAGAGGAACCATTGGTGAGCATGCTTAACCAATTACAGATGCAACTAAGAGTAGCATTGCCTATCTAGCCCACCTTTGACTAGTTTGCTTGCAAGAAGGGCATGGGGGACTTTGTCAAAGGTCTTGCTGAAATCTTTCTGGTATTGATGTCAAGCTAATTGGACGGTAATGGCTTGGGTCTTCTTTTCCCCCTTCTTGCAGATAGAGACAACGTTTGCCCTCTTCCAGTTTGCTGAGACTTCTCCTGTTCTCCAGGAATTCTCAAAGATTATTGCCAGTGGTTCTGAAATGACTTCTGCTATACTCTTGGATGTAGTTCATCTTGCCCTGGAGACTTGAATTCATTTCGAAATGCCAGGTGTTCTAGGACTACTTCTTTACCTATTTTGGGTTGCATTTCACCTATTACCTTGTCCACTCCGTATTGCTCAGGTTGATGACTAATCCGCTTTTGGGAGAAGACAGAGGCAAAGAAGGTGCTGAGCAGCTCTGATATTTTCACCTATTGATAGCGTCTAGATCCAGGGAAGTCCTGCTCCCCCTCTATTCTGCCTTGGTCAGACCACACCTGGACTACTGTGTCCAATTTTGGGCACTGGAGATGAAGGGAGATGTTGACAAGCTGGAAAGTGTCCAGAGGAGGGCGACTAAAATGATTAAGGGTCTGGAGAACAAGCCCTATGAGGAGAGGCTTAAAGAGCTGGGCATGTTTAGCCTGCAGAAGAGAAGGCTGAGAGGAGACATGATAGCCATGTACAAATACGTGAGGGGAAGTCATAGGGAGGAGGGAGCAAGCTTGTTTTCTGCTGCCCTGCAGACTAGGACACGGAACAATGGCTTCAAACTACAGGAAAGGAGATTCCACCTGAACATCAGGAAGAACTTCCTCACTGTGAGAGCTGTTCGACAGTGGAACTCTCTCCCCGGGGCCGTGGTGGAGGCTCCTTCTTTGGAGGCTTTTAAGCAGAGGCTGGATGGCTTTGAATGCGATTTCCTGCTTCTTAGCAGGGGGTTGGACTGGATGGCCCATGTGGTCTCTTCCAACTCTACTATTCTATGATTCTATGATTCTATGAAATGAGCAAGGTTCGTAGAGTTTTGTGGGGAGAAGGGTTAGACCAGAGCTTTCAAAACTGTGTGTCACTACACATGAGTGTGCCGGCTGCAGTTCACAGGTGTATTGCACAAATTTAGCAAGAAATTTCAAAAATATGGAAATAGATGTTATTTCTTACAAAACATTTATTTTAAAATATATAAATGAAAGGTTTTCATGAGATATGTTGTGTCCATATGGATTTCCTTATGTCTGCTTATAAGGGATTGTTTAAACCTCCGGTTTGGTAGTGAAACTGATTTAATGTGTGGCGAAATGAATCATATCTAAAAAGTGAGTCACCAACCTGAAATATCTGGAAAGCTCTACTGTAGATTATTAAAGTCTGGATTCCAGTATTGGTATAGAATATGTCCTGTTTTGCATGTAGCAGTAAAATATTGTAAACAGTTGTTAGGTTGTAAGAAAGTACATTTATACATACTCAGAGGGAGCTAGAAAGTGATAAACCCTTAGGCCTCTAGAAGTTATTGATCCTCATTAGGCAAAATCAACCATACAGACAATCATGGTGGAACATATTGTCCAACAACAGGGATGATGAACTTGTGTATCTAGAACTCACAGATTTATCTCTCCTCCTAGACTAAAAATTCTCCAGAGATTTCTCAAACAAAGTTGTTCTGATGACTTATTGAACACTGGAGTTAGTTCCCACAAAAGCATAGCAACATATTGCTCTTACCTGGTATAATTTTGAAATTGTCTCCCGAAGGATGGATCCAAACGTCTTTGGATCTCTCTGAGAAGCCTCTGGCCGCAGTTGCTTTATATATAGAAAGCCAAGCAGGGTGTCATCCTATTATCTGATTAACAAATTATTATGGCGTCCTACGTGAAATTCCAAACACCTGAAATCAAGCTATGTAAATCTTGATTTACATCTATTTGCCATTACATTCTGAATTCTCACAAATGGTCCCTGTTCCGTCAACTTGCAGATGCTCTCCTGTTTCTCAGTCTATAGATATGAACTCACAAAGATGAAGCATACAACATGCTTGCAATTGATCAGTGCAATAGCGGACCTTGCCAATGTGATGTCTCTGCTCTTCACTATTTTATCAAGATTGGCCATTGCTCTCCTCCCAAAAAGTAAACGACTTCTGATTTCCTGGCTGCAGTCTGCATCTGCAGTGATCTTCGTACCTAGAAATATAAAATCTGTCACTGCCTCCACGTTTTCTCCTTCTATTTACCAGTTATCAATAGGTGTAGTTGCCATGATCTTGGTTTTCTTGATGTTTAACTGCAACCCAGCTTTTGCACTTTCTTCTTTCACTTTGGTGATAAGGCTCCTCAGCTCTTCCTCACTTTCAGCCATCAGAGTGGTATCATCTGCATACCTAAGGTTGTTAATGTTTCTTATAGCAGTTATGAATATTTCTCCATGTGCTTTAGAAATGCATGCCATGCCCCTCATTTATCGCACATTACCACACATTTCACGTAAACCACTGCCCTCTTATTATTACTTTATCTTCCTTTTCTAAGTTTGGGTCTCAAAGTAGTTTCCAACAGAGATTCAAAAACTAAGACATGGAAAAGACAGCACATAATACAAGGCTTGTCCCAACTAGACAATCTTTCCTGCAAAGCCCCTTGAAGCACAATGAGTGAAGGGAAGATACCAGTATTGCATCTCTGGGAGGGATGTTCCAGAACCTGGGGTCAACAGATGTACCTCTGAGGGTAAGGGGACAGAGACAACGGCCTCCCTTGGTCAGTTTGTAAGGGATAACGTGGACCTCCAAATAATCTAGGTTTGAGCCTTGTGTGGCTTTATAGGTCAAAGCCACTACTTTAAGTTGTGTTCAGGAAATGGACTGGGCAGCCAGTGAAGCTGTTGAAATGAAAGAGATGTGTGTGTCCTGTAGCCAGTGCAGAGAAAGAGGCCTGGAAAGGAACAGGATCACACTGAAATAATCTTGGTTCACATTTCAAAAAGCAACTTAAGTATCTCCATTCTTGCCATCTCTGCAAATGGTGTTCCCAAACCAGAGGGCAGCGTTAGCCAGGAATTTTTTTTTTTCGTGTCAGGAGCAACCAGAGTTGCTTCTGAAGTGAGAGAATTGGCCGTCTGCAAGGACGTTACCCAAGGGACGCCCGGATGTTTTGATGTTTTTACCATCCTTGTGGGAGGCTTCTCTCATGTCCCCGCATGGAGCTGGAACTAACAGAGGGAGCTCATCCGCACTTCCCCAGGTGGGATTTGAACCTGGCAGCTTTCAGGTCCAGCAACCCAACCTTCAAGTCACGAGGCTTTTTTCCCCTAGGCCATTGGAGGCTCCTAGGAAATGGAAAGGAGCATCACTGGTGCACAAACTTTAACCGTGTAAATGCATTCCTGGCCGCCACCACTGAAACCTGAGCTTTCACCTATACCTTTTCTGTGTTGTATTTTTTAGTTTGCTCAGTATGCTATAATTCTCCTGGTGGAGGGTTCATCTATTTCCCCAAATACTAAGCCTTATGTTGCCAGGATCATGCCTTACAATGAAAAGGCCATTTCACAAAGTGCAGTGTCAACCATATATTATTACCTTAAGACTTTAGGTTTGGAGGATTTTTTTTGGTTGCCACTACAGCTCTGGGCTGGATTTAGATTGCTAACAATGACAATTTCAGCCCTAAACAGCCCAGGTCTCCTCAAAATGAAGGAACACATCTCTCTCCATATATGATGGCCTAAAAGCAAAGGTCGGTCTGAGGGACCTTTGACTGGGTCTTATAAATAGGAGAAGGTGTCACGTGAGGCCAATGAGAACAGCTTTCTTTAAAGTGGTACCAGTTCTCCCTCCAAACAAACTGCCAAGTTCCATGAGATGTTTCAGATATTTTGCATTTGCAGCCTTTTTCAGTATTAGTTTTGGATACAGTGCTCTGAAAGTACGGTATATTTTGCAAACCAATGAATAAACCACTGCGTCTACACTTTTAAAACTCAAAAATCAAATGCCTGGCATCTTGTTAGTTGGTTATGATGTCCTAAATTGAACATTGGAACCACTTTGTATTCCCATCTTTCATTGTGGCCTTATTGTCATGAATGCCCCAGCAATCCATCTTAGAAGCTAGTTAACCAGTCAGAGTGGCAGAAGTCTTTGCTGTTGACATGTGGTTGCTGCAGGATAATGGGACCAGGCCTCTCCCACCAGCAAACAACACACAAACCACACTTGGGGTTCATCTAGACTGACCACATTACTGCTCTGGACTGGCCCCAGAAATGGCCACACAATCTATTCCCAACCCTTGGTGGTGGCAGCATGGTGTCCAGTCAGGTCAAGATCACTTTGGCCCTGCTGGACCATCACCTGCCACTATCACAACTGCCACATGATGACAGAGCTCCATGGTAGTTATTTACCATGGTGGAATCTTGGTACTTATATCAACCAAGGCATCCATATAATCAGCAAGAAATGGTCACAGTGGCCACATGGGCCCAATTTCTCCCCCTTTTCCTGCACTGATGGTAGTAATGCATTTGATGCAGGATCTCAGCAGAAAACACTGAAATTTTTCAGAATGTCTCAAAGTGAAAAGCTCTGCTCAAAAATGTGAAAACTACTGAGATCTTGCCTAGATATATCTCTCTTTATGCAACCAGAAAGAATGAGAAGGGACCTATGCCTCCACATACACCTGTATGAAATTCAACCTTTCCCTCCGTTTCTATTCTGGAAACATCCCAATAAAGCACCCCACCTGGCTATGTCACAGTATTTGAGGCACCAACATTTGCATATGTTTAACCTTCCTGGACTGAAAGAGGTTCAAACTAGATAAACTGCATAGCACTGGTCTTGAAGCGATTGTTTTTCAAGCAGTGAGAGATATCTATCTGACATAGCACACGGCTTCCCGCATGTCCATAATTGCTTTTATCTATGATCAGCTTTGTGACTGAACATCACAAAATAAACATAAGCTTTCTTTGTAAGCCTAGCTGTTGAGCCACACATCTCTGAGGAAATGTCATGACTGGAAAACACTGGCATTCATCACAGGAAATGTGTTTTTCCATAACATTTTGTGGGATCTTCAGAGTTACAGAAGACATCAGGAGACTGGAGGATCTGTTGAATCTTTGAATTGAATTAAAAATATTACATTATATTCTTATGTATAAGTCTTCTCCATGATAGCTTTGTCTAAAAGTCATGCATTTCAATGAAGTTCATTATTATTATTCATTCATCTGCATTTGTGAGAAAAATATTACCATTTTTATTGCTTTAAATCAGTGGTTCCCAACCTTTTTTTTGACCAGGGACCACTTTGACCAGGGACCACTCTCCAACATTAGTACCAAAATGGTTACAAATCAGTTTTTATTCAACTTTAGATTTGGTTTGGTTATTTGGGATGTTGATTCAGAAAACTGCATTGGATAGACCACATCAGCTCTAGTTTCTGATACAGAACATATGCCATCCAGTAGTCGCCATCTGCTTGCCCACAGAAAACCATATTTAATAATATAGAGATGATGTGGTCTATTCAATGTAATTTTCTGAATCAGTACCCCCAAAAAACCCAGGATCAGGCCTTAAAAATAAGGCACCAAGGTACCCCGCTTCCAGGCACAACATGGAATGGCTCTGCTCAGGGGGAGGGAAGAGGAGGAGAAGCAGCAGTCAGGAGGCTTGTTGTGACTTTTGTGGGTAGTCAGCCTCTCCCCTCCTGGCATCCCCATTGCATCAGCACTATTAGAGGTTTTGGCGAGACCAGTCACTCTCGTTGCAACAGTGTAGTAATGATGAGGCCGTGGACCATATTTTCATTCTTGGGTACCACTGGTGGTCCATAGACCACAGGCTGGGAACCATTGCTTTAATTGTTATGGAAGCAGAATATTATAATGGATTCATGGGAGGCAATTAATGGTGAGGGACAACTCCTGACTATGCATTTCCATTATTAGAAGCAGAGCTTCTCTGTTTGTGTTCTATTCTATTTGCATGGTGAATGAAGGGTTAGAGGAAGAGCAAGAAAGTGGAGTGATGAAAAAGAAACTGACATATTTCACATATTTTATCAATAATTTACATTTTTCCCCATGAGTGGTTGGTTGCGTAGGCAGGACACAGTGCGTTGCTTTGCCTGAAGGCCCCAGTCCATCCAATGGCACATCTCAAAAGAATGTGAGAACAGACATTCTGGTTTGTCACAAATATAACTCCTTGCTTTACAACAGATTTTAGCAAGTATCCAAAATATTTTTGATTGTTTTAAAAGGTAAAATGAAAACTTCTTCTCTCTTTTCTCCTTCTTTTAGGTTTGTATTTGGTGATCTATTCTTAAGAGGTTGGCCATTGCTTTCTTCTGAGTTTGAGAAACTGTGACTCACTTAAGGTCATGCATTTGGTTTCCTTCGCTAAGACAAAATCCACACACTGATATCAATCAATCAATAAATTAATCATTCAATCAATTTATTGATTAGCCCTTAGGCCATATCACAATACCAAACCAAACAACATTTGATAAGATTTGATTACACTCAATGTAGCAAGTTAAAATAAGACACTGATAAAACTGAATATATACATCATATTTCCTTATCACCCCTACAATTTACCCCGATCAGCCCCACATATGTGGTTCTCAAATGTATTGTTTTGCTTAAATACAAAGCTGTTTTATATGATATCCTGGTTTCCATGGCTGAATGGGAATTCACACTTTTGGTATCCTGGAGTACCACTCCACACCATTCTGGCTCCACATTGGTCATTACATTTTTTTAATATTAAGAATTTAACCTTTTTGATAGGGATCTTTATGTAGTAAAGAATAGCCACAGCAATAGATATGCTTCTATTTTAAAATTTTATATTAGTTAATTTTACATCCTGCCATTCAGGTAGTGTGCATGATTTCACTTCTTGCCATTTTTATCCTTGCAGTAATCTTAATCTTAGATCACAAAGAGAAATTGAATCAGCAAGTGAATTCTAAGGGCCCATAGGGACTTGAACTTGGATCCCCTCCATATAAAATCTGAACCTCTATACTACACTGACTTTCCAAGCATGGCTCTCACTGAACCAGGAATTACATACATTTGAATCTTAAACCTGTCACTCTTTAATGAATGAAAATACTAAATTCTGTTGTATCTAATAAAGTAAGCACTGAGTTGATTGTGAAGCCTTTTCCCCTTTTCTTAGAACATATTCTCTGTGTTAGTTGGTCTTATGGGCATTGTTATCCTGTTATCTATATATATAAAAGGGTAATGAAATTTCGGCCTAGGACAAAACAACAAAACTACACATCCCAGAAACACTAAACTTGGCAGCACAATCCCTCATCCATGCCTCTACGTTCATACAACAAAAAGAAAAGAAAAATAAAGTCCTAATTAGAGGGAAAGGAATAATTGTTTTTATCCAATTGCTGCCAGTTAGAAGGCTAAGCTCCGCCCACTTCAAGGCTATACAGTGCTATTCAACCTGGCCAACCAAGATTTCCCCTAGATAGAAAACTCCCAAGCTCTGAAGCCACAAGGCTACTCCGTCCCATTGAACCTGGCCTAGCAAGGATGCCCTATGTAGAAAGCGGTCAGGCCTTTAAGCTGCAAGACTATTCAGTGCAGTTCAAGCTGGCCAAACAAGGATTCCCCTACTGAGGAAGTAGCCAGGTTTCAAAGCTGGTCTTTGATTGAGGGTGCTACTCCGGCTACTCCAGAAAACGGCCAGGCTTTGAGGCTGGAAAGCTATTCACTGCTATTCCACCTGGCCAACAAATGATTCCCATAAGCCACAGCAACGCGTGGCCGGGCAAAGCTAGTTTTTTATATATGACCTTGACTCTGAAATCTCCATTTTATTTTATTTTAGAAGGCGACGTAACAAGGACTAAAGATCAGGCATGGCTCAACAGCTGCTTCCTTGGCTTTCTGATCATTATTATATTGCCAGGAACAACTCCATGGGTATGCCAAGGGTGTTAAGTCTAGAACCTGTAAATGTCTCTCAGATTTCTTAATCAACATCCCAAATTACCTACACCATTGCAGCACTGAGCTAATGTGACATATTGGTTTGAGCACTGGACTATGACTCTGGAGACCAGAGTTTGAATAACAGCTTGGCCATGAAACCTATTGGGTGAGCTTGGGCATGTCATGCTATTTCAGCCTCAGAGCAAGGCCATGGCAAACATTTTCTGAACAAATCTTGCAAAAAGAAATCCACAACATCTCTATAATTTCATTTTAGGATTGCCATCATTCAGAAACAACTTGAAGGCACACAACAAAAACAATTTCCAAATTGCTCAAGAAAGATAATGGGTTAGTTATTTCAGAGTCCTGGAAGGTAAATGCTCCCTTATGAATCACTGCAACTGACTGTAAACATGCTCTTAGCGGTCAATTAAGCTATTAGGTATTGGAACATCCACCCAACATTTTGCAAGCTAGAACTCTTACGCCATTTTTAATTTTACTGAACTCGCTGTGGATTAATAGATTCCTGCTTCTTACGTGTCAAAATATTTTCACTCTGCAGATTAATTTTACAATTTAAACTGAATTAGCTTTTCCTTCCATAGGAAAAAAAATAAGCTGAGCTAGTTTTGCTCAAACTTCTGTCTTTCCCTAGTTTAGCTTCCTGCTCCTTTTAACCTTTTTCATGTTTTCTTTCATTGCATCCATGTTTTTTTATTTTACATAAAGATAAAGGTTTTCCCCTGACATTGAGTCCAGTCATGTCCAAATCTGGGGGTTGGTGCTCATCTCCATTTCTAAGCCAAAGTGCCGGCCTTGTCCATAGACACCTTCAAGGTCATGTGGCCAGCTTGACTGCATGGATTTCTGTTACCTTCCAGCTGGAGCAGTACCTATTGATCTACCCACATTTGCATGTTTTCAAACTGCTAGGTTGGCAGAAGCTGGAGCTAACAGCGGGAGCTCACCCCACCCCAGAGTCACAAGAGCCCTCCCCGCCTCCCACTGCAGGGAAAGGAAGAAGCCATACATATATAGGGATCCTCTGTATATATACAGTAGAGTCTCACTTATCCAGCTTTCTGGATTATCCAGCGTAGTCTGCTTCCCGCCTGGATCCACAGCTGTTTCTCTAGGCAGCAAGGACTGAACCTTTTACAGATTTAACTTCCAATAATGTTGTTAGTATAAGTTCATTTTACGCAATTCTATCTTGTAGTCAATTTTTTAAAAAAGTAATGTTTTTGTAGTCAATGTTTTCAATACATTGGTGCTAAATTCATAAATACAGTAATTACTACATAACCTTACAGTGTATTGAACTGCGTTTTCTGACGATTTGTTGTACAACATGATGTTTTGGTGCTTAATTTGGAAAATCATAATGTAATTTGATGTTTAATAGACTTTTCCGTAACCCCTCCTTATTATCCAACATTTTTGCTTATCCAACGCTTTTATTTTTCAGTGATTAGTTTGGGGGGGGGGGGGGCAAAATTCTGTTCGCCTACACTTGAAAATTACCTTGGTCCGGCCTTGGCTATTGCAGCTATTGCACTGTAAATTGGTAGAAAGTTAGGTAATGATAGTGTGAGTAACCAAAAATTGGTTGAAATAGTGCTTGTACTTCTGGAGGGACTCTATTTTTTTCTTCTCATAGACTTGGCATGGAGATTTAGTTAAGTAGTTAAAATTCATGTGTAAACCAGGGTTTTTTTTCCCTGAAAATTTTCTGGGTGGGAGGGTTGAACCCCTAAACCACCCCCTTGGCTACAGGTTTGGGGACAATCCCTCCTTCTATCAGATATCAGGATGCCCTGTTTTGACGTTGGCAGAGGTGCCAGCATTACCAGGCAATTTCCTCTTCTTCTTCCTGGCCGTGTGGTCATTTCTGCCAATGTCAGAATGGGATTACCCTCTCTTTCATGTTGATATTCATTCCAAAATCAGCAAAGGCATCTGCAATGGCCAAGAGATTGCATGGAGCTGTGATTGTGGGTCAGCTTTGCACCCTATCCATGTGAACAATGTTCTCAGATTTGACACATATGTGACAGATCTGTGTCTACTCAGAGGCACATTTGCACCAGACTAAACTGCCTGGTGCAAATAAACTCAGGGTTTTAAACCCTATTTTTTTCTTTTCTTTAGGGACATAGTTCCCATATACAAGCTCTTGATGTTAGGCTGTTAGGAATGCAATGTCATCTGATCAAAGGAAGGAAGATTAAATAATTACAGTTTCATGCCAGAACAATTGATCCTTTCCTTTTATGTTAAAGGTTTGCTACCATTGTTGTTGTTGTTTTTTTTTAAAAAACTACATTTCTATTGATGCTTTAATATTGTATTTTTCGTGATCGATATCAAATGCTTAGATTGGTTTCAGTGATATGAATGGATGGGAGGATCTTTTGATGTTTGATCATATATCAACATGAGACTTGGCCCTGTTCCAACACATTATAATTTAAAACAGATGAGTGAAGGCAGATGTAGAGACAGCATCACTATATAAACATAACTTTTATATATCCCTAACAGACTGTAAGAAGGAAATAAAAGATGTTAGTGCTGATTTATTGAGCATAAGGTTACTCTTGTAAAATTGCTAAGTAATGAATATTTTTATTTCTGTTCTATATGTCTAGATATGCTTTCAAATGATAATGATTATGCTGTTTTTATAAGTTGCATGGCTGAATGAGACACTGGATAACTTTAATATATATATCTACCACTGAGGACTACTGTAACTGGAGTTAGGGGCACAGCACCACCATGAAAGTGAAAAAACTGGACACCTCTCTTGAAATTTCTCAGTCCTTTAAGGTGACTCTATACCAGGCATGGGCAAACTTGGGCCCTCCAGGTGTTTTGGACTTCAACTCCCACAATTTCTGACAGTCCAAAACATCTGGAGGGCCCACGATTTCCCATGCCTGCTCTATAGTCAACTTAAACCAGAAGAATTGCACTGAAGGATTTATTGATTCCTAGAGAGAAATGCATTTTGATAGTTTTGGCCCAGCTCCCTCAACTGTTTATATCAGTGGTTCCCAATCATTTTTTTTTTTTACCAGGGACCACTTTGACCAGGAACCACTCTCCAAAATTAGTACTAAAAGGGTTATGAATCATTTTTTGGTCAACTTTAGATTCGGTTTGGTTATCTGGAGTGCTGATTGAGAAAATCTCATTGGCTATACCACATCAGCTCAAGGTTCTGATACAGAACATATGCCATCCTGTAGTTGCCATCTGCTTGGCCCACAGAAAACCATATTTAATAATCTAGAGCTGATGTAGTCTGTCTAATGCAATTTTCTGAATCAGCACCCCAAATAACTCCAGGAACACGCCTGAAAACGAAGATACCAAGAAAAAAAAATTTTTTTTTGTTAGGCTGTGTTATTATCCGTAGTAGTAACGGTGAGGGAGTGGACCATATTTTAGTTCTTGCAGACCACTGGAGATCCATGGACCACAGGTAGGGAACCACTGGTTTATATAGTAATAGTGACTGACCTCACTGCTCTAAAATAAATCTTTCTCCTATGCCATTACTTTGACAAATTAAAATTGTTCTTCATACTCAAAGTATGTGAAAGTTTAGAGATGGGTGAAGTGCTTGTTACAGTGCTGAACCCCTTTTATTAAAATAACGAGGCTAGATTCGGCACTAATTTAACTTTACTGTGGCATGAAACTGGGTTGCCCACTGTTCATCTATGATCTCCGTTTTCAATGAGCCACCAACTGATCACACTGGAGAAGGGCAATAGAAATTAGGGTTGTGCATTTGTATAAAATTACTTACTGTTTCTGCTTGTTCCATTCGTATGGCCCCATTTCTGTTTCTGTCTGCCACTGATGGAAATGGGCACCTATACAAATGGGCTTTTCCAGCCAAGGTACAAATGGGCTGTTTCCATCTGCTGCCTGCCAGCACAGGAGAAGGGAGTCCTGCTGACCCACCTCTGGCCCTGCTACTCTGGCCCTGCTACTCTGGGGTAAGGAGGAAAGGAAGAGAGTGGAGGAAGCCCTTAAAAACTCCTGCTTCTGGACTCTTCTTGCTGTTTCCATCTGCTGCCTGCCAGCACAGGAGAAGGGAGTCCTGCTGACCCACCTCTGGCCCTGCTACTCTGGCCCTGCTACTCTGGGGTAAGGAGGAAAGGAAGAGAGTGGAGGAAGCCCTTAAAAACTCCTGCTTCTGGACTCTTCTTGCTGTTTCCATCTGCTGCCTGCCAGCACAGGAGAAGGGAGTCCTGCTGGCCCACCTCTGGCCCTGCTACTCTGGCCCTGCTACTCCGGGGTAAGCAGGAAAGGGAGAGAGTGGAAGAAGCCCTTAAAAACATCTGCGTCTGGACACTTCTTGTTGTTTCCATCTGCTGCCTGCCAGCACAGGAGAAGGGAGTCCTGCTGGCCCACTTCTGGCCCTGCTACTCTGGGGTAGGAGGAAAGAAAGAGAGTGGAGGAAGCCATCGGACCGGGAGGCTGCCTTCACTGGAGTCATCGCCTTGCCACCTCCGCTTGGACAGCTTTCGTCGGATTGAATGCTCCCCATTGGAGTTTTTTAGATTCGCATATGGATATTGCTGTACTTGTCTAAAGAGTGTCCCTTATTAGATTTAATGTGTCGCCGCCACTTGGCTTTCTCCCCATTTTTGTTTAGCAGTGTGAGTCAATTGAGCAGTGTGAGTCAATTGAGTATACTTAACTCACATTGTTTTAATTGCTCTGAGTAATTAGTGCCTTGGTGCCTTTATTCAGGACTGGGTTGTGTAGAAGAAGGAGGGTCTGGCTAGAAGAGTAGAGTAGTAGAGTTGTAGTAAAGAATGAGTCAGACAGATGCACATGGGAACCACGATCTATCCCAGTTATGCCACCTCATGGGTAGATCGTTTAGCCTCGTCCTCTCTCAGCTCGTAACAGTGAATGAGAAATTAGATCATCTCCTCAAAGGAATTTTGTTACTGGTAAACACCACTAGACTACAGGATGTTCCTGGGGAGGATAATAATAATACTGGTTATGATCTAAAGGAGGCCAGTTGTCCTTCAGATTTGGTGAGAGAGGTAGAACTTGGGCTCCAAAAGGGTAGTAAGGAGCTAAGATTAGAAAATGACGAGGTTGAGGGAGGGAATGATTTGTTTGTTGGTCAAACTGTTCAAAGGAGGGAAGGTATGGATCTAGATTTGGCAGCGGTGAAGCTGATAACTAATTCTCCGTTGGAGGGGGATTTCTCTCCTCCATACGTAGAGGATTACTATGAACATCTTGTACAGACGAAACAGCTGGCTTTTCAAATTGAAGACTCTATATTGAACAGGGGTAGATGGACCTCGGAAAGAGTGATCCAGAGGTCCTTGGGTCAAATTCTTTCAAGGAGCCTGACGACAGTCAAGATAAAGATGATCACTTGGCTCCATAAGGGCTACCAATCACATGATCGCTCTTTACGCCTTATCTTCACTTTTGAGGATAAGTCTATAACAGAGGAATTATGGGCCCTTAGATTCCGGCTGCTCTCATGGGGCATTACCATTAGAAGAGTATTTGTGGACCCCGTGATTCGCCCTTTGGTGGCCAACCTATCTTTACACACTCAACCATCTGTTAGGCCCAGAGATAATAGGATGTGTAGTCCTCAGCATAGGCTCCCCCCTTTAGAAAAGTCTCAATTAGAGACTCTGGCCCAATCATTTTCCGTACCAGACCAGCAACTTTCACCCTCTTCAACCTCACTACGTTTTTCCAGTAGGCCCCATTTATCCCCTTCTTTTGAAGTAAAGTTAGATGGTGTGTCTAGTAACCTTTTGGATCCAGGGAGCTGACTAGATTCTCTTAAGGATGCTCCAATTGAGCCAGACTCCTTGGAGGGTGGGGAACAGGCGGGGGGTGGCTCCATCGAGGTCGTGTGGGGGAGGAGGGGGAATTGCTGTCAACGAATTTCCAGGGAGAAGCGCAACAGGGTTCTTGCGACCCTGGAGAAGGATAGGTGTGGTAGCCTCCATGGTAGCCCCTCCCGGCTGAAGGTCCTGCTGTTTAATGCCAGATCCGTCAAAGGTAAATCATCTATTATCCAGGATCTAATCATGGATGAACATGCGGATCTGGCCTGCATCACCGAAACCTGGTTGGATGATCTGGGTGGGGTTAGTCTTACCCAGCTTTGTCCTCCGGGTTTCGGGGTGCATCAGCAGGCCAGGCCAGGAGGGCGGGGAGGTGGGGTTGCGGTGGTCTTTAGGCAGTCCATCGCCCTGGTCAGATGCGTGGCTTTGCAATCGGTCGGGTTTGAGTGTCTCCACTTGAAGGTGGGTACCCGGGACAGTTTGGGGATTCTGCTGGTGTACCGTCCACCCCGCGACACAGCAGTCTCCCTGCCTGAGCTAGCAGAGGTGGTTTCTAGTGTGGTGTTGGGTTCCCAGCGCCTGTTGGTGCTGGGCGACTTCAACATTCACGCTGAGACCACCTTGACAGGTGCAGCTCAGGAATTCATGGCCGCCATGACGACCATGGGTCTGTCCCAAATAATATCGGGTCCCACTCATCAAGCTGGACATACACTCGACCTGGTTTTTGTTGCGGGCGACGGTTTGGTCGGAGTGGAAGAGCAAATTATTCTTCCATTGTCATGGTCCGACCACTATCTGATCAGTTTAAGACTAACCGTCTCTTCCAACCTCCGCAGGGGTGGTGGACCAATTAAGATGGTCCGCCCCAGGAGACTTATGGATCCTGAGAGATTCCTGAGGTCTCTTGGGGATCTGTCTACCATGGAAGCTGACGATCCTGTCAATGCCCTGGTCACTCGTTATAATGGCGAGTTGTCCAGGGCAATAGACACGATCGCTCCTGAGCGTCCCCTCTCGCTGCGTGGAGTTGCCCCAGCTCCCTGGTTTACTGGGGAGCTGGCAGAGATGAAACGTGCAAGAAGGAGACTAGAGTGCCGCTGGCGGACAACTCGTGACGTATCTGACCGAGCACGGTCTAGAGCCGCTATTAGGGCCTATTCCGCGGCATTGCAGGCAGCCAGGAAAGTTTTCTCGACTGCCCGCATCGCGTCTGCAACAAATAGATCTTCAGAGTTGTTTCGAGTTGTTGGGGAGCTCCTCCACCCTCCTCAGGTCGGGGGAGCACCCGACATCTCGTCAACTCGGTGTAGCGAGTTCGCTCACCATTTTGCAGACAAAGTCGCTCAGATTCGTTCCGACTTAGACGCCGGCCCTGATGCATTGCCAGGTGAGGTAACCGAGGCATCTGTCTGTTCGATCTTGTGGGATTCGTTTCGGCTTGTGCAGCCTGATGATGTGGACAAGATTCTTGGAGCGGTGAGGGCGACCACCTGTGCCCTTGACCCTTGCCCATCTTGGCTCTTAAAACAAGCCAGTGGAGGGCTAGTTGATTGGTTTGTGAGAATAATCAATGCCTCTTTGGAGCAGGGCATATTTCCATCTGGCCTAAAACAAGCTGTGGTGAGGCCTGTTTTGAAGAAAGCCTCCTTGGATCCGGCTAACCTCAGTAACTACAGACCAATCTCTAACCTTCCATTCTTGGGCAAGGTCTTGGAGCGGGTGGTTGCCTCTCAGCTCCAGGGATTCTTGGAAGATACGGATTTTCTGGACCAATCACAGTCTGGTTTCAGACCTGGCTACAGTACTGAGACGGCTTTGGTCGCCTTGGTGGATGACCTCCGCAGAGAGCTGGACAGGGGGGTGTGACCCTGCTGGTTCTCTTGGACATCTCAGCGGCTTTCGATACCATCGACCATGGTATCCTTCTGGGACGTCTCTCCGGGATGGGCCTTGGGGGTACTGTTCTGCAGTGGCTCCAGTCCTTCCTAGAGGGCCGTTCCCAGTTGGTGAAGCTGGGGGACACCTGCTCGGACCCCTGGCCTTTGACCTGTGGGGTCCCGCAAGGTTCCATTTTGTCCCCCATGCTTTTTAATATCTACATGAAACCGCTGGGTGAGGTCATCCAGAGTTTTGGAGTGCAATGCCATCTCTACGCGGATGACACCCAACTCTACTACTCCTTTCCACCTAATTCCAAGGAAGCCCCTCGGATACTGGACCAGTGTCTGGCCGCTGTATTGGCCTGGATGAGGGCGAACAAGCTGAAGCTCAATCCTGACAAGACAGAGGTCCTCCAGGTCAGTCGTACGTCTGATCGGGGTATTGGGTGGCAACCTGTGCTTGACGGGGTTGTACTCCCCCTGAAGGCGCAGGTCCGCAGCTTGGGGGTCCTCCTGGACTCTGCGCTGACACTTGAGGCCCAGGTGTCGGCCGTGGCTGGGAGGGCCTTTGCACAACTAAAACTTGTGCGCCAGCTGCGACCATACCTCGAGAAGTCAGATCTGACCATGGTGGTCCATGCCTTAGTTACCTCTAGACTGGATTACTGCAATGCGCTCTACGTGGGGCTGCCTTTGAAGACGGCTCGGAAACTACAACTAGTACAACGATCGGCAGCCAGGTTTCTAACTGGGGCAGATTACAGGGCGCGCTCAACGCCGCTGTTTAAAGAGCTCCACTGGCTGCCATTTATTTTCCGAGCCCAATTCAAGGTGCAGGTTATCACCTACAAAGCCCTAAACGGTTTGGGACCCACCTACCTTCGAGACCGCATTTCCCCCTATGAACCCGCACGACCTCTTCGCTCGTCGGGGGAGGCCCTCCTCTCGCTTCCACCAACTTCGCAGTTGCGGTTGGTGGGGACGAGGGAGAGGGCCTTCTCCGCCGTGGCCCCCCGGCTGTGGAACTCGCTCCCCAGGGAGATTAGGCAGGCCCCTACCCTACTTTCTTTCAGGAAGAGCCTGAAAACTTGGCTATTCCAGAAGGCCTTCGTTGACTGATCCTTGTGGGATCATGTTATTTACCTATTAAGCAGTAGACCCTCTGGATTGTTTTTAGGATTCATTCAGCACTTTAAGTATTACACCTGCTGTATAATTATCCCTCCCTGATAACTTGATATTGCTTTGCACCTTGGCCTGGATCTTTTGACCCAAATCGGGATTTTAATATTATTGTGTATATTGACTTTTATGACTGTTTTTAATCATGTTGAAGTTTTACTGCTCGGTTTAATGTTTTATCTGATTTGTGCTGTCGTGTCTGGGCATGGCCCCATGTAAGCCGCCCCGAGTCCCTCCGGGGAGATGGGGCGGGATATAAGAATAAAATTATTATTATTATTATTATTATTATTATTATTATTATTATTATTATTAAGGTAAAAAACAAAACAAAACAATTTCAGGCATTGGGCGGCATTTGGTGCTCGACTGTAGCCCCTGCAAGCCTGCAGCCTGGTGACGAATCAGCAGAGGGGAATGGCTACTGTTCCCCTCTGCCATTCATTTCACTGTTTCTTTTGTTTCCATGGGATTGTACTGTTCTATGCAATCCAAATTGACGAAATGGTACAAAACCATGAATGAAACAGGTGAATCAGGATTCAAGCCCTCTCTGCAAACCATCTCTGCAAATGACAGCACACTGCCTACATAGCTTTGTGAGGAAATGAATTCATTCTGGGTTTTCTTCTCTCCTTCCAATGCCACATCATTTGGAATTCAGATGGAGAGAGGGCTATTATTTACACTATGTAACAAAATTTGACATTTTTCCTGTTCTTGGTTTGAAAGTGTTTTTTCCTGTTTAATTATGTGGTACTTACTTTGAAAACAGTTGCTATATTCCAGAAGCTTTGTTTTTGTGGCTGCCACATACTAGGTTGAATTGGTTAAGACTCTATGATATATTCATTTAAAAGCTATAGCAAAATGTGCTACAGGATGTCCCATCAAAGAATTATTTCAATTTTCTCATGGATGTCTTTCACATTTAGAGAGAAGAAGTGAATCTGTTAATGCACACATCCCTGTCAAAATATATTTTGATTATAATAAAGCCATACAAATATAAAATAATACTATCAACAGTAATAATAGTTAATTATTTGTTTATTTAATCCTTCAGGGATCCCTGTGAAGACATAGTGACCTCAGGGGTCCCCGGATCCCAGACTCAGAGCCACTGGCCTACAGGGTTTACACATAACACCTCTATTCCATCCATTGGGTCTAAGAAAATCTTCAAAAGCAGTTTTTTTTCCTGAATGTGAAATCAGTGGGTGTATATCAGGCATGGGCAAACTTCGGCCCTCCAATAGTTTTGGATTTCAACTCCCATAATTCCTAACAGCCAAAACACATGGAGGGACGAAGTTAGCCCATGCCTGGTGTATATGGTTGCTGATCAATTCGTTCATAACACATTTTGCTGAATGAGGAAATAATCTGCATAATGTACATACGCAAAGTGTCCCAAGAATGTACACATACACACCCTTGAACAGCTAATATAATAGATATGGTTATTATTACTTGAAGGCTAAGTAAATACTTTCATCTTAAAGAATAACATTGAAGAATGATTATGATTTCACCAGAGTTACAAATTTCCAAAGTTACATTATTTGTTTATGTAAAGTGGTCAAAGTTTATGTAACATTGTCGAAGCACAGTTTCAAACCTCACTTAAAGGTTCTCTTAAAGTTTTAGAATAATTATCTACTATCAGAATCTTTAATCCTAGTAATGGTGTGTGCTTTATATAAAATGCCTAAAAATGTTTTTCCAGACATCCAAGCCGTTAAGGATAGATACATTTTTGGGGGGAAATACTGATGTTAAGTCCAGTCGTGATCGACTCTGGGGGTTGGTGCTCATCTCCATTTCTAAGCTGAAGAGCCGGCGTTGTCCATAGACACCTCCAAGGTCATGTGGCCGGCATGACTGCATGGAGCGCTGTTACCTTTCTGCCGGAGCGGTACCTGTTGATCTACTCACATTTGCATGTTTTTGAACTGCTAGGTTGGGAGGAGCTGGGGCTAACAGTGGGCGCTCATTCCGCTCCCGGGATTTGAACCTGGGACCTTTTTGGGTCCACAAGTTCAGTACCTCAGCGCTTTAACACACTCTGCCACCAGGGGCACAAGCGTAGCAATAGCTTTAGTCACTTCCAGCATTTTGGATGTTCATAATAGAGAACATGTTAATCTAAATTAATGGTTTAGAATTAACAGGAGGTATGAGTAAAAGACCTGGAAACAGCTTCCAGAACAGAGTGGGGAGAAGAACACTGGAAAGCAGAGCAAGTAGGCCAGAGTGGACAGTTACAGATTCTAAGGAGAAGAGTGGGAGGACAAGCTCAATATTGGCAGGACACAGCAACAGGAGGTTTCTCACCCCCTCGATGGATTGTCACCTTGACGTGGTGAGGGGGCTTGTGTGTTCCAATGAACCTGCGTGCACAACCACTGGAGTCATGCACTCCCAGAAGTGGCCACAGGGGGGGATCCAGACCAAGAACAATCCGAAGACCCAAAGACCTCAATGGCGGAGCAGGCGGAAGATAACATGGTACATGTTACAATGGCTGTTAAGGCGGAAGAAGGCTGCAACAGACTGAGAAGCCACTCTCATTGTGTTAATCACACCACTGCTGGGACCTCAATTTGTGAAGACTGTGTGTTGACCGGCCATGCACTGACCTCCACACATTAAAAAAAATCACGCACAGGCGTCTTCCAAGAAATGGAGGACCATCATCCTCGAACTACGAGGGATCGCCTAAGAAGTAAGTGTTTCTCAACCTGGGGGTCGGGACCCCTGGGGGGGGGTCTCGAGGGGCTTCAGAGGAGTCACCAAAGACCATCAGAAAAGACATATTTCTGATGGTCTTAGGTGACCCCTTTGGCAGAGAAGGCTGATGATCTCTCCACCTGTCCTTTGGCCTAATTCTATCGTTGGTGGGGTTCAAGGGGCTTTTTGATTGGCGGTGAACTGTAAATCCCAGCAACTACAACTCCCAAATGTCAAAATCTATTTTCCCCAAACTCCACCAGTGTTCACATATGGGCATATTGAGTATTTGTGCCAAGTTTGGTCCAGATCCATTATTGTTTGAGTCCACAGTGCTCTCTGGATGTAAGTGAACTAAAACTCAAACTCAAAGTCAATGCCCACCAAACCCTTCTAATATTTTCTGTTGGTCATGGGAGGTCTGTGTGCCAAGTTTGGTTCAATTCCATTGTTGATGGATTTCAGAATGCTGTTTGATTGTATGTGAACAATAAATCCCAGCAACTACAATTCCCAAATGGCAAAATCAATCCCCCTCAACCCCACCAGTATTCAAATTTGGGCATATTGGGTATTCGTGTCAAATTTAGTTGAATGAATGAAAATCCATCCTGCATATTGGATATTTACATTACGATTTATAACAGTAGCAAAATTACAGTTATGAAGTAGCAACGAAAATAATTTTATGGTTGGGGGTCACCACAACATGAGGAACTGAATTAAGGGATAGTGGCATTAGGAAGGCTTGGGGCCAAGGCAAAATGAGCAAATACAACTCCATTTCAAGGCAAAGGACTATTAAGAAGCAATAGAATTTCTAAGATGCTAGCACCATCTACTGATGCCATCCTGTTGTAACAGCTCAGTTATAACGGATGAGCTGAGCTTGTATTAAATAGACTGAAGTCTGTTGGTTCTCTTGTTGTGTTACATAGTGCTGAAGTGAACTCGGACTGGGGAAAGTGATAAACCACTAACAAACCATATAATTCACTATCAAGAGTGGTCCATGGTTTTGTGCACAACATGCAGGTTGGGGGTTTTGACATCTCTCTCCTTGCGAAGACTGGAAGAGAGCAGTTACCGCTCTCTTTTCTGGGACAAAATAGGAAGAGAAGAATTGGGGAAAGGATAATTTATTTCTGATAAATTAGGAGTGAGCTGTGCTTTCAGGTACGTATTTTGAGGTTTGTCTGAGAAAGCAAATACTTTTCTTTTAATTAGTTAATTTTTCCAGAAAACAAACCAACAAATCTACAAACAAACAAAAGTAAACAGCGCAATACAAAATCCAGTCTTCTGAGCTTTGATGGTAAGAGCTCTTTGCAGTGGAATAAGTTGTCTTGGAACATGGTGGAGTCTCCTTTGGAGATTTTAAGGCAGAGGTTGGGTGGACATTTGTTGGGGGTGTTTTCATTCTGTGTTCCTGCATGGAGAATGGGATTGGACTAGATATCTCTTCTGGTCTCTTCCAGCTCTATGAATCTATAATTTCATATACAAAATATCTGGATGGTACTAGATTCAGGACGGAATGGGGATAGTACGAAGTGTCGGTAGTCACTAGTGTCATGTGGAACACACAGCAGCTTCTAGTGAGTATCTCAAGGTTTTGTGACTTTAAACCAGCTTTGCACAATTTCAACCAAAGTTAGGAGATACTCTGGGGTTTGCTTGAAATTTTGGGCATTCTAGACAGTTGGATTGGTCCAATTTGGGTGCCCCATTCTCATATATCACCAGAGGTGCCTACAAGGTCCAGGAGCTCAGGTGGTGCTCTATAGTTGGCTAGGAAATGTGGCAGCAGCTACACAGGCACAATCTATCCCAGTGGCTCTCAACCTGTGGGTCACCAGGTGTTTTGCCTACAACTCCCAAAAACCCCAGCCAGTTTGCCAGCTGTTAGGATTTCTAGAAGTTGAAGGCCAAAACATCTGGGGACCCACAGGTTGAGAACTACTTATCTATCCTTGTGCTAATGATGAATGCAAGGAAAGAGATATGTCCAGGCTAGACAGTGGATAAGGCCAAATCAGATCTGGAGCCCACTGTCCAGACAGTCCCAAAGCTGTGGGATACTCCAGAATTTTCTGCGGTCTCCAAAGTATTCCCTGACTTTTGCCCAAAGACTGCTTTTTATTTTCTTATGGCATTTCATGGATGTAAAATCTTTTCTTTTGAAGTAGTATCAGATAGAAGAGTGGGTTTATATCCATGAAGAAAGAAAGGTAAAGAAAGGTAAAAGAAAGATAAAGGTTTCCCCTGACATTAAGTCCAATCGTGACCGACTCTGGGGGTTGGTGCTCATCTCCATTTCTAAACCGAAGAGTCGGCATTGTCCAAGGTCATGTGGCTGGCATGACTGCATGGAGCGCCGTTACCTTCCCACCAGAGCGGTACCTATTAATCTACTCAGATTTGCATATTTTCGAACTGCTAGGTTGGCAGGAGCTGGGGCTAACAGCGGGTGCTCATTCTGCTCCCGGGATTTGAACCTGGGACCTTTTGGTCCGCAAGTTCAGCAGCTCAGTGCTTTTAACACACTGTGCCACCAGGGGCCCCATATCCATGAAAGCACATGCAAAAAAAACCCCAACCCTATATAAAGGTCATGGCACATTACTTGTTTCCTCCCCTTCCTTCCTCCTTTTTTATGCGTGAAATACTTTATATAGTCATTAATTTTCTTTTGTAGAAAAAGCTGTTTTTGTGCAAAAAATGCTGCTTTCTGTGCAAAACATGCATGTGCTAATGTTGTGCAAATTGCGTGAAGATTCTCCTTAGTCCAGAATTCTTCTCATTAAGATTCTTATTATGCGAAAACATGTGTGTGTGTGTGTTTTTTTTTTACTATTTTTCAAATATTTTCAAATGTTATTTCAATTTTTAGGTGAGAGCAGAGTGTACCATGTTACATAAAAAACACATGGAGACAGAAGAACACAGGAAACAACAATGAAGTAGATTGGTAATAGTTTTTGTTTATTGTATTACAGAAACTGGCCAGGAAACTGCAAACTCACTTTGAAAGGTATATTCTTGTATTCAAATAAACAATTATTATTGCTGTTTTAACACTAATTTAAAATCAACATTTGGCAATGTGCTGCATAGACTTAAATCAGAAATGAAACATCATCAGTCACCAAAATTAGATTTCAAGCTAAGGAGACCAGTTGCTACTAGGCACAGAATTATAATGAGCTCTGTATGAGTAAGAGGTGCTTTGCAAAAGAGCTGTTGAGAAGGTGGGATCACATCATAAGCCCTATCTCTTCCAGCTCCACATTTCCTTTCCCTCCACACTTAGGTATGGGCAATATAATGAACAGGGAGGCCTTTCTGGCAGGTAACCCGAATCTTCTTGATTTTTGTCTCCCCTTTGTACTTGCAGGAGAGCTTGTTGGAGCCATTCTGCAGGGTGCAGACTGTGATGGGGAAAAGGGTTTTGCTGGTCTGGTTCCCATCCAGGACTTTCCCTGTGGAATTGCAGATGTCAACCAGCTGCTGTTCAATAGCATGGATGAAAGTGTTGCCCTGCTGGCAGTTCAGGTTCCTGCGACTCATCATCAGGTTGCAATAAGTCTCGTCATTCTGATAGTCAGACTTCGGGTTGTCCAGGTGCCTTTTCAAGAAGTCGCTGTAGGATGTGCCTTCACTTCCTTGGAACAGAGCAGTGGCCACGAGGAAGGAAAGGAGAAGACACACCTTGAAAGACATGACTGATTCCTTGGGTGCTGGATGTGTACCTGAAAAGACAAAAAAATTGAGGTTGTAGTGAGAACATTTGAGAAACATAGGTTCTAGTATCTATTGAGCCATGAAAGCAGTGGTTAAAGCAGTGGAGTAAAATCGGAATTGGAGAAACCATGGAACTTTCCGGGCATGTTGTGTTAGAAAATTGGAGTTCAACCTAAGAGATCCAGGTTATATGCAATGAAGCCCCTGGGTGAAATCCCCCTCTTGCTCTGACTGTGCATGTCCTGCCTCATAGGTCTGATGCAATGATGAAATGGAGAGGAGAAGAAAGAATGGATAAAATAACTCTGGAACATAATAGAATAGTCTTAATCCAGGATCTCCTTTATCAAACTTTCCCAACACATTTTAATACGCTATCTGAATATTCTATTCACTTCTACCCCAGAACCATAATGGCTACACCAAACTAGATGAAAAAAGTAAACACTACATGAAAATCTATCCTCTTTTTGATTGCTCATAATAGGCAAAGTAGACTCAAGAAATTAATTTTCCCCTAGAATGTCCTGAGATTTGTAGATTGCTGAGGCACTTAAAGTTTGCCGCTGTAGTTCAAGGCAATGATTGCTTGCCTTGAGCTGACAAGCAGAAAATTCCAAATATTTCATAAACTACAAATCCCATCATTCTATAGCAGTGCTTCTTAAACTATGGGTTCTGGCCCCAAATGGAGTCCTCTAGCTCAATGTGAAAAAACTACCAACAGTTAAAGATTTCTGAAAGCCACCTAGACACTTAAACAAATCTGTTAGCAACAAAAAAAAAACAGTGTTTACAGTGATCACTGAAGAAAATGCATCAACTGTACTTCATAAAGAGGAAAATCAGCCTTTTTAGCCATCCTTGCAAAACTAAATCATTATCCATAAATGTTTGATTTTTAATCCCTATATACCTGGTTGAGGGATTCTGGCTGCTAGTAGATACATATTTCTAAACGAGGACTGAAAAAATAAATGGTATGTACAGCAAATCAAGCCTTTAGAAACCAAGATAACTTAAATTGTCATACTTTGAAAATATCACGAGAAAGCATAACTCACTAGAAAAGACGAGTTATGCTGGCTAAATTAGAAGGCAGCAGGGAAAGAGGAAAACTGCATTATAGTTGGATAGATTCAATCAAAAAAGTGTTTTCAAGACCTGAGCAGGGCTGTTGAGCATAGGCTATCTTGGAGGTCTCTAATTCATGGGGACTGTGGAGTTGATTATGACAGTTAACAACAAGTACCCAAAAGCTACACTCATTCCACTATCATACACATTAACTTCCTTTTATAGTAGTTTATGTAGAAACTGGACATGGCCCATGCTTCTCAACTCACCCAACTTTTTGGTTTAAAAAATCCTTTCCTTCTGGATTCCTTCAGGAAGACTGGCTCTTTCTGCTGACAGAGCCGAAGACCCAGAAAAGGACCTAGTTTCCTTCTTCCAGGGTTCCTATTATATACCACTTTCCTGGGAACAGCGGTGAGCCTGTGGCTGTATGAAGAACTTTCAGCCTTACTGTATCTTCCTCAATTTAGTAACTTTTCATGTGGTAACTTTCTGGTTAGGGTTACTGAGCTATATCATGTTAATAACTGGGCAGTTTTAAAATTAAAAATGAGCTTCATGAAATGAATATGGTTTGCCTTGTTTGTGTCAAAATACCAACTGTTGAAAGCTAATCAAGGCACATGCTCTCGAACATAAAAGAAAATTAGAGGGGGTTTTTCAGCTTATGTGGTTGTTCTCTGATAGACTGAACATTTTTTGGAAGAAATTTTGAAAAGATATCAGGAGATGTCTCAATTTTTTTTGTTCTTTCATCTTGGGCAACCAGGCAAGGCTGCCCTACTTCCTTCAATAGTGTTGTAATCCTCACCTGTTTGGACAGCCAAACCACCAACCGACTTCAGTTGAGACAGACCTGTGGAGAGGCCATGTTCCTTCATAGATACATTACAACAGCATGAGAGAATGGAAACTATCTTACAATAGGGCAGCATTCAACTGGATGGTTTACAGATGAGACCAGAGGCCTTTTCTGTCTTTCTTTCTATTCATTTAACAAATGAGAATAAAAATCACATTAAAAAGCTTAACAACCTTTTTATTAAAAAGATCAGTAAATAGGGCAATTGAAAAATGTCCCTATAAAATTCTTATAAGCCAGTGTTTCCAAACTTTGGTCTTCCGGGTGTTTCAAACTTCAGTGATAATGGGATGGATTGGAGACATGGACCATCCCATTGCGCCAAAGTGAGGTCTCATGTGGGAGATGTGTGGAGGGTTATCTTGATCTCACTATGATGCGTGTAGCACTGCAGACTGGGGCCCCTTCCACACTGCCATATAAAATCCAGATTATTTGCTTTGAACCTAATTATATAGCAGTGTAGACATATAATGCAGTTCAAAGCCATGGTTCCAAAAGGCAGCTCCAGGCAGTGTATGCTGAAGGCTGAGTGGCCTTGGAAGACCTGTGGCATAGCTGGAGACCCTTCTGGGTCACTACCTACAAGGCAGGAGGGTTCAACTCGCCTGCCTTGCAAGTACAGTAGAGTCTCACTTATCCAACACCCACTTATCCAACGTTCTGGATTATCCAACACATTTTTGTAGTCAATGTTTTCAATACATCGTGATATTTTGGTGCTAAATTCGTAAATACAGTAATTACTACATAGCATTACTGCGTATTGAACTACTTTTTCTGTCAAATTTGTTGTATAACATGATGTTTTGGTACTTAATTTGTAAAATCATAACCTAATTTGATATTTAATAGGCTTTTCCTTAATCCCTCCTAATTATCCAACATATTCGCTTATCCAACATTCTGCCGGCCTGTTTAAGTTGAATAAGTGAGACTCTACTGTACAAAGAAAACAGCTCTCCTTGGTACATCATTATTGGCTGCATTCACTATGATGAAAGCCAGATCCTGACCATGCCATGACCAAGCCAGAAGGAATATCAACACAATGTCTGGTCTATATTGTTCTTCCTGTTAAGGGTTCTGCTTCCTTTCAGGCCTCTTGTATCCCAAACAAAACAAAGCCTAAGTAGACATTTACAATCAGTCCTCTATATCCATTGGTTGTGTATGAATTCAACAATCCATGGCTTTGAAATATCCCAAAAACACAAACCTTGGTTCTAGATAAGGGACATAAAATCATAGAATAAAAGAGTTAGAAGAGACCACAAGAACCATCCAGTCCAATCCTCTGCCAGGCAGGAGCACACAATCAAAGCACATTATTTTGCTACCTCATAGAATATAATAGGACTTGAGCAGTCCATAATGGCGTTCCATGCAGTCATGCCAGCCACATGACCTTGGAGGTGTCCATGGACAACGCCAGCTCTTCGGCTTAGAAATGGAGATCAGCACCAACTCCCAGAGTCAGATATGACTGGACTTAACGTCAGGGGAAACCTTTACCTTTTACTGAGCAGTCATATAGTTTGGACCACCATTGGTCCTGGACACTAAACCCCAGCAGAAAAAAAACTATTTTTGTCTCACCTAGTATCAAATAAAAATAGCAGTACCTTCCAGCATTTTGGATGTTCATAATATAGAACATGTTTATCTAAATTAGTGGTTTGGAATTAACAAGACACAGGAGCAAAAGGATTGGAAACATAGCTTCTAGAACAGAATGGGTAGGAAGGTATGAGACAGGAGGGAAATATTGGAAAGCAGAGACAGGAGGGTTCATAGGCGGATTGTGTGGAAACAGGTACAGGTACAAGGACCAAGCTCAACATTGGCAGGACTCAACAACAAGTTAGGGTCAAGGCAGAATGAGGCCGGATCTATATTCCAGGATCTGATCTCAGATTATCTTCTTTGAACCTTATTATATGAGGCTCCTTCTACAGTGTCCTTACATCCCAGGATCTGATTCCAGATTATCTGCTTTGAACTGGATTATATGAGGGCCCTTTCAGACAGGCTCTGTATCCCAGGATATGATCCCAGATTTTCTGTTTATCCCAGATTATCTGGCAGTGCAGACTCATACAATCCAGTTTGAAGCAGAAAACCTGGGATCAGATCCTGGGATATAGGGCCTGTCTGGAAGGTCCTAACTCTACACTGCCAGATAATCTGAGATCAGATCCTGGCATATAGGGCAGTGTAGTTCCAGTCTAAGTAGAAACAGCTGGCTTTCAAGAGAAAAGGGTATAAAAGTAATGATACTGCTAAGATGCCTGCACTATCTAATGATCTTGTCATGATGCGGCAGCTAAGTTGTAACTTTGATGGACTGTGCTTGTGTTACAGACTGAAGGGACTGAAGTTTGTTGGTTGTCCTCATTACTTGTATTACTTAGGGCTGAAGTGAACCTAGTTTGGGAAAAGCAATTTACCAATAATAAACCATTAGGAATTTTGAGGCTTCTCTAAGAACTCATGTCCACAGCAAGTTCTCTTCTTAGCATTGATTTCCATGATTTCATATGCAGAATATCTGGAATCTACTAGATTCAGGAATACATGTGGACAGTATGGAGTGTCAATAGTGTCATGGGGAACACACATCTGTGATGATCTGGATGTAGGGCACCAGAGGCTGAAGGAAACCTATATTCACTCCAAATGGATTGCTGGCAGTTTTCATGATGCACAGTGGCATAAACACAGTGGAGTTTATTCCAAGATTTTGTGGATTTGAACCAGCTTTGCCCCATTTTAGGCAAAGTCAGAGATACTCTCAAGTGTGTGCATGAAACTCCAGTCTCTGCAGCTTATTGAGTCCAGTTTGGGCACCCTGTTCCGAAGTCAGTAGAGCCACCCATGACAGCAAGGGGTTTGGATGGAGAAATGTAGCTCACTAGGAATGGTGACATGGGCATAACCCATCCACTTTCCTTATGATGATGGTCACAAGGAAAGGATGTTGTTATCACTGTACAGTCCAGACAGTGGACCAGGCTAAATCAGACCCAGTACTGCTATCCAAACTGCCTCAAAGCCATGAGATCCTCCAGTTTTCAGATTCTGGATTTTATTCTGTATTCTATTCTAATTGAAAAATCCAAAATTGAATCACAAATGTTCCCGGAAGGTGGTGGGGTGGAGAGGAATAGGTAGACAGGCAGGAAATAAGGAGAAAGGTATAAGTAGGAGACTAAGATGGAATTAAGTAAAGGTAAAGGTTTTACCCTGACATTAATTCTAGTTGTGTCCGACTGGGGGTTGGTGCTCATCTCCATTTCTAAGCCGAAGAGCTGGCATTGTCAGTAGACACCTCCAAGGTCATATGGCCAGTATGACTGCATGGAGTGCTGTTACCTTCCCACCAGAGCGGTACCTATTCATCTACTTGCATTTGCATGTTTTCGAACTGCTAGGTTTGCAGAAGCTGGGGCTAACATTGGGAGCTCACCCCGCTCCTCAGATTTGAACTTACAACCTTTCGGTCAACAAGTTCAGCAGCTCAGTGGTTTAACTCACTGTACCACCAGGGGTTTCATTAAATGGAATTAGATAGGAGTAGAAATTGAACTGTATCAGAAAGGAATGTAATCTCCTTTACATATATGCATTGATTTTTTTTTCTTTAATACTGCTGTAATATAATGGAGACAGTTATACTCTACTTATACAACCCAATTTTAAAAATACAAAAAAAATCCATCAAAAATGATTCTCCAGTTTTCCACAAATTCTGGAGTATCACTCAGCTTTACTCAGAAATTGGTTCTAATTGTTTGTGACCCTTCATAGATAGAAGCCCTTTTCATGGGTTCCAAATGGAAGAGTAGGTTTATATCCACAAATGTTCATTTGAAAATTAAAAACCAGTTACAGTAGTATTAAGGGTGCTGTCACATTTGTTTTTCCCCTCTTCCTTCCTCCTTTTTTGTGCATAAAATACTTTATACAGAAATATATATTTTTTGTGTAGAGAGAGCTGTTTCTTGTTTAGAAATTGCTGTTTGCTGCGTAATCCAACCATGTGCAAACTTTGTGCAGAACAAGTCCTGAACTGGGAATATTCCCATTGGTCCAAAATTTGTATCAGGATTTCTTAATGTGTGGAAAACAAGCTGTTTGACCATTTTTCATTATTTCTCTCATCCCTTAGAGAGAGAAGAACACACCTTACTGCGTACAGAGGACGCAATGGCAAAAGAGCACAAAGAAAAATGAAAAAGCAGGTTATTAGTAGTCAAGTTTATTGTTTTACAGAAACTGACTTAAAAACTGTGTAGTGGCTTTGACAGACATGTACTTGCAAGAAACAACCATTACTGCCGTTTTAATATTAATTTAGCATCTGCATTCTGCAATGTGCTACATAGACATAAATCAGGTGAGAAACATCATAAGCCACTGAAGTTACATTTCGAGCTGGGCACAGAATTGCAACTAGTTCTATAGAAGCAAAAGGAGCCAAAGGAGCTTTAGAAAGTGATGGGAAGGTGGGGTCATATCATCAGCCCCCTCTCTTCCAGAACTATATTTCCTTCTAGGCTTAAATATGAGCAATATATTTGACAGGCAGGCCCTTCTGGCAGGCAACCTGGATCTTCCTGATTTTAATCTCCCCCTTGTAACTACAGGACTGCTCTCTAGGGCCCTTCTTCAGGGTGCAGACTGTGATGGGGAAGAGGGTTTTGCTGGTCTGCTTCCCATTCAGGACTTCCCCTCTGCAACTGCAGATGGAAATCAGATGTTGTTCAACGGTATGGATGAAGGTGTTGTCCCGCTGGCAATTCAGGTTCCGGCGACGCATCATCTGGTCACAGTAAGTCTCATCGTTCCGGTAGTCAGACTTAGGGTTGTCCAGATTTCTTTTCAGGAAGTCGCTGTAGGGAGTGCCTTTGCTCCCTGGGAATAGAGTGGTGGCCATGAGGAAGGCGAGGAGAAGGCACACCTTGAGGGACATGACTGGACCCTTGGCTGCTGGATGCATAACTGAAAAGGCAAGAAACACGAGTATAATTTGAATATTATTTCAATCCCTGCTCCAGACCCACCAATTCTGACTTTTTCCCAATGGCTACAAAAAGCTGTACAGGAAAATCTACTCTCCTTTTGACTGTTTGCAATGCTTGCGGCACAGAAGAGTTAACCCATTTCACCACCACGGCTCTTGGGACATATCCTGAGAAGGCATGGCTCACTAGGAAACATAGCCATGCTTTACTAAGGTAGAAGGCAGTAGGGAAAGAGATATGCATACAGATGGATAAATTCAATCAAAGAAGAGTTTACAAGACTTGAACAGAGTTGTTGAGGAAATGGGATCTTGGTGGTCTCTAATTCATGGGGCTGGCATAGGTTGCGTCGTCTTGATAACTGGTAACACTAGATACCCAAATGTTTAACCCATTCCCATATTCCCTACTTTCCTTTTAGGGTAGTTTATATAGAAACTGGACATGGTCCATCATGTTCAACTCACCCAAAATTTTGGTTTAAAAGATGTTCGTTCCTTGTGTCTCACTTCAAGAAGACTGGCTCCTTCTTCTGACAGATCTGAAGACCAGAGATGGACCACATTTCCTTCTTCCAGGATTCCTCTTATATACTACTTGCCTGGGAACAGTGGTGAGCCTGTGGTTCTATGAAGAACTTCTAGACTTCCCAAGTCTTCCTCAATTCAGCAACCCTTCATGTTGTAACTTTCTGGTGGGAGCTGTTGATCTGCTACTAGGTGGGCAATTTTAAAATACAAAAAGCATTCATGAAAATGAATAAAGTTTTCAACCTCTCCTTCTAGGGATTGCAAGAAAGACCACCATGCCATTTTTGAGAAATGTTAGCTTCAGTCAAAATCTTTCATTCGAATAACTTTTTACCTTTGCTCTCTCCCAGGTTGTGTCTCCGGTGTATAATGAAGTTTGAGAGCACTTCCAACTGTTACCCTGCAAGGCTATAGAATCCAGGAATTTATAGTTTGATGAGACAATAGTACTCTTTGGCAGAGAAGGCTAAAGACATTGTAAAACCACATCTCCCATAGTTTCCATAGCATTGAGCCATGGCAGTTAACGTGGTGTCAAATTGCATTAATTCTACACACACAGAGAGGCCCACAAACACTTTTGGGGAAAGATATATTTTGGAGGGAGGTGTATGAAGGAAACTATGGACATAAAATTTGTGTATAAGGGGGGTCATACTGTATTTTTAAATATCTCAATAGGAAAAGGAATAACCATTCCTATGTCAACATCTGATTCAGACTCCCCAGGCCTATACTGCTTTTAAAGAAATGTAACCCAGTGGCACAGCGAATTAAACTGCTGAGCTGCTGAGTTTGCTGAATGAACAGTCGATGGTTCGAATCCGAGGAGCAGGGTGAGCTCTCACTGTTAGCCCCAGCTTCTGCCAACCTAGCAGTTCGAAAACATACAAATGTTGAGTAGATCAATAGGTACTTCTCCAGCCACATGACCTTGGAGGTGTCTACGGACAACGCCGGCTCTTCGTCTTAGAAATGGAGATGAGCACCAACCCCCAGAATCGGACACAACTAGACTTAATGTCAGGGGGAAACCTTTACCTGTACCTTTTAATGTTTAAGATCTCCAGCAACTAGGGATGTGTACAGGACTGAGTGTCTTGGGCTGCATCTACAGTGCTATATAATACAGTTTCAGAGTGCAGATTAACTGCATTGGATTATATGGCAGTGTAGACTCACATAATCCAGTTCAATGCAGTTTAATTGGCATTATATGAGTCTACACTGACCCATATAATCCAACTCAAACTGCATTATATGGAAATGTGGATGGGGTCTTGGAAGTCTATGGAGTAGTACTACTACACTGGGTTTTACTCTGAACTTTATAAAAGCTACCCAAAGTGTTGAGTAGATTTCCCTGCATGCCAAGAATTGGACTGGATGGGTCGTGTGGTCTCTTACAACTCTATAATTCTATGTTTGAGCAGCAAGGCTCATTCACTTCCTCATCAACATGGAAACAAGTAGAATCCATTGCAAACCATGTCCAGTCTGGTTGGGTTGCTAAATTTATGGTAGCAAAATGGGAAAGCCCAGCGTCCCGCTTACTTCTTTGTTTTATCTATGGGTTTGATATGTAGATACGAATTAGCTTCATCCCTTCTGATTTCTTTCATCTCTGTTTAGTTTCCCAGCTGAATTTCTTTACCTCGAGCATTTTTGAATGAGAAGTACCATCAGAAGAAGACTTTGCACACTTTAATTGGTTGGATGTTCAGACTGGTTGGCTAGTTTGTTGTATTTGGGTCAAAATACTACCAGTAGGAACCTAATCCAAGCTTATGCTCCTGAACATGATACAATTAGTGTTTTACTAATTATATTATTGTTCTCTAGTAGACTGAACATTTTGTTGGAAGAAACTTTTTAAAACAATGCTAGGAGATGTCCCAATTCCTTTGGTTCTCCTACTAGGCTGCCTTGGTTCTTCCATAGTATTGCAATGCTCACCAATTTGGGCAGCTAAACCACCAGCAGACTTCAATTGAGACAGACATGTGGTGAGGCCAGGTTCCCTCAAAGATACATGTGAGATAGTTGAAGGACAAGACCCATATCTTGTAAGAGGACAGGATTCACCAGGGCCACCGCACAGATGTGAACAGAGAGTTAGAGGCCTTTCTCTCTTATTTATTTTGTATACACACCACCATTTTAATTACCCTATTTTTTGAAATTTAAGAAGCATTCCCCTCCACATAAAATGGGATGCATCTTAAAATTGCAGATCAGCTTCTCATATATAAATAAAGCCTTTTGTTGGTGGTGATTGTACTGAAATTAGTGTGTGTTTTACAATTGATGGCGCCTTAGAACTGAATGAATAGGGTATTAAATTTCAAATGGCTGACAAATGAGAATACAAATCACATTTTAAAAAATAGATCAGTAAATAAGATGACTTAAAAATGTCCCTGCAAAATTCCAAGAAGCTAGAGTTTTCAAATTTTTGTTTTCCATTTATTTTGGACTTCAGCAATAATGTGACGGGTTGGAGATGTGGACCATTCCCTTACATTGGTAATTTTGATCTCACCACGATGTGTGGCATTAACAAAGTAACTATGGAATGGAAAAATGCAATGCAAAACAGATCTTTTTTTTCATCAGTGTAGACAAGCCCTTTGGCAATAGTTACAGTTACTTGTTACACCTAAAATGACTGTTATTCCCACTAATAACATTCCCTTTGCAATGCAAATTCATTACACTCTCATTAAAAATAATCAAAATCCCAAATAAATTGCAGTCAGTCCTCCATATTTGTGGATTTCACTTTTGCGGCTTTGACTATTCAAGTCACTCCTGACACAAAAAAACAAACAAACTGGAGAGTCTTAGAGAGATTACCTCTCTAGGTATTTGTAGATCCTCAACACAATTCTGTGGTTGTCATCCAGTGGAAGTGGACCACAGAGTGAGACTGGAAGACCTAAAGATTCATATAGAATTTTTACATGTCAGTTCATATTAAAAATTGTTCTTAAAAATCATGTTTTTTTGACATTCGTGGAAAGAATATGCCTCCAGCCCCATGTGAACCAAAAAGATCAATGGAGAAAACAGATGTTTTCTGGCAGAAGATGTGGAAAACAATCAAGGTTTCAGAATGTTGCTTCAGAGAGCAGAGTACATTCTGGAATTTATTTTGATGTGTAAGGGAAAGAGTTAGGAATGGAGGGAGGGAGGGTTGTTTTAATTATATTTTGTTATTGCTGTTGGGTAAAACATGAAACCAAGAAAAGTTACTTTTAGGGGCTGCTTCTTTCAGAATACTCCAACCAGGAAAAAAGAACAACTTTTCATTCTGGCCAGGAGACTCTGAAGGTGCAGTTGCCCAAAGCTAACTTGTCTAACATTTCCAAAAAACAAAAAAAAAAACCAAAAAAAAAAACCCAGCCTTCTTTCTACAAGGGAATGAGAGATGCAGCTTTTTGGGGAAACTATGTGGGACGATCCAGGGATTTCTGCCCAGTGATCCATGATGAAACTTTTTACTGACTTTCAATTGGTTCAATAGCCTCAAAGAACTGGCAGTTCCCAACGTGATCGGCTGAGATCCTGAGCAAAAGATTGTCTTCTCTGGAAAAGGTGGGTTTTCCTTCCCCTTCCTTTTCTCTTTTGTTTTGTTGCTGCTGCTTGTTCTTAAACTATAAAAGCAGGGCCACTGCTTCCCCCTTTTCCAATTTCATGTACGATCATTCTTGGATTGCTTTCTCATGCCACACCCAGCTGTTTTTTCCATTGCTAAATTTTGAAAAAGCAGAACAGAAATGAAAATGTGGCCTAAGACCACCACAAAAAGTTTGGACAGAGCACTAGCTGTAAGACCTCTACCATAAAGATATTTTGTGCAATTTTCTACGGCATTTTTTTCCCGTATGCTGTGCTATTTTATTTCCAGACATTACGCAACAGGAATGCCAACACTGCTTCTGTGGGCTAGGCCCATAATGTTCTTTGGTTGCACATTTCTGCCAATTAGTTTGGTTTGAGCCAAGAATGGGGCCAATGGGCAAATGGCAAATGTGGTTTGGCTCATAGCATTGCCACTTCTTCAGCTGGCTCCTGGACTTTCTGCCTGTAGATTTGGTTAGTTGTGGGGATTTTTGCACGTGGCACATTTCTTCAACCTACATCACCTTCTCTGGAGTACCTATAGATACACTTTTGAAACAGATATAATAGATACTGATAAAGTTTTTCTCTACTTCTCCTTAACAAAGCAGGTCTGATAACAGCTCAGGAAAATGGATACTGTGTGTAGTGAATGGATTTGGGGATTGGACTGCAATTTGAGATCCTTATGTTCTGATCCTCCTTGAACCATGTAGTTCCTGTTCTTTGGGTAGGAGACATATCTACTCTAGATTTATATAGTGTTCCAAGCTTAATAATAATAATAATAACAACAACAGCAACAACAACAACAACAAAATTTTATTTATATTCTGCTTTATCTCACCAAGGGGACTCAGGGCGGATCACAGTACACATACATGGCAAACATTCATGTCCTTTTTTTGGACAAACAGGACGGAACAGAACAGCATTCAATGCCATTATCAGACATATCACATAGACAGTCAGTAGAGTCTATTAGTATTTTCTAGCTTCCAGCTTCATGAGGGTATGCTCAATTTTGGCTACAGGGAGAGCTGCCACTTCATCATTCACTGTGAGGCCGAGTCCTTTTTGATGATAGTACTTCCTCATGTTCTTTGCATGCCGCTGGCAGTTTTTATGGTGTCATAAGTTAAATTAGCTTCCCCACATTAAGCGGTACCTAGAATTCTCTATGCAGTCATGTCGGCCACATGACCTTGGAGGCGTCTACGGACAACGCCGGTTCTTCGGCTTAGAAATGGAGATGAGCATCAACCCCCAGAGTCAGACATGACTGGACTTAACGTCAGGGGAAACCTTTACCTTTACCTTTTTAGAATTCTCTAATCACAAACACAGCTGTTTTCGAGCTGCTCAGGTGGACAGCGAGCTAGGGTTATGAATGGTTGGGAACTCAACCCTGACCCAGGCTTTGAACCAACTTCTCGGTCAGTGGTGATTTACTGCTGCTGGCTACTAACCAGCTATGCCACAGCCCAACCCCGGGCTTACAGCTCTAACCAAGATTCTTATTTTTAAACAATGTAGTCAGAACTAAATAGGTACTAAATCATATGCAGTTACTAAAATACTAAATAGTAATACCAAAAATGATTGATTCAGGTGAACTGCGTAGAAGAAAGGGACCAAACATTATGTTCTGGCTCTGAGATGGAGGTTTATTAAGGGTGCAGAAAGATGCCAAGTAGCCACATGGCTTCCTTGTGGCTAAAGGGAGATTGATGGCACTATTTTCCTTATAGGTGTTGGACAGAATGAAGTCTGAGATCTTCTGCTATCTTCTCCTCATCCTGCTTGTGGCCGAGTTGCTGCCTGGTTCACTGTCAGGAAACAACCCTCGCTATGAGAAGTTCCTGAATCAACACCGCGATGATCCGAGGAGCAGTTTCCATGGCCGCTACTGCAACACCCTCATGGGCAGCCGAGGTCTGACCAAGCCCGAATGCAAAGAAGTCAACACCTTTATTCATGGCTCCAAAAGGCAGATTCGTGCAGTGTGTGCAGATGGTGGGGTGGCCTTGGGAGACCTGCGGCGTAGCTGGCGGCCCTTCCGGGTCACCACTTGCACCCTCCGGGGAGGTTCGACTCACCCGCCTTGTGAGTACAAAGAGAACACCTCTCCTCGGTACATCGTCATTGGCTGCGAAGAAGGCTGGCCTGTTCACTATGACGAAAGCCAGATTGTGACCACAGCGTGACCAAGCAAGGAGACACAGCAGTGCAATGTCTGGACCGCATTGATCTTCCTCTTCACTTCTAGTCCTCTTATACGCCAATGAAAATAGTGCCTAAGTAGACCTTTACAGTCAGCCCTCTGTATCTACTGGTTCTCAATCAATCATCTACAGCTTGAAAATATTACAAAAGAAAATCAATTGTATATAAGGTTTTGCTATGCCACTATATACAATGGGACTTGAGCATCCATGGATTTTGGTATCCATGGCAGGTCCTTGAACCAAACCCCAGCAGATACCAAGGGCCTACTGTATATATTATGCATCATAAGTATATGTAATTGCTATGTCACACACTTCTTATATAACCCCCTTCCTTTCATTTTAGTACACATGCCAGTTTGTATTATTTCTGCCTCCCCAAATCAAAGCATAGATTATAATCTCATTGGAATGGGATCTTATTTTTAATGCAGTTTGCTACTAGAAAGCAGGCAAAAAAGCAGGCAATGACAGAGGAAAAAAGAAAGACCATAATAATTTTAAAAGCCCATAGCTGTCTCCCATTTGCAATATCTGAGCAGAACAGTTGCTGACAGGGGATCTTAGACATCGCTAATTTGTAGAGTTACCATAAGTCAAAGTCAACTTGACAGCAAGTAACAACAAACTCAAAATTTGTTCGGTGACCCCAGATGGCATACATTTCTATTACCACTACTATTAAAAACAACAAAAAGATTTTCGATTTTTATCTTCCCTGCCAGTATGTCTTCAAACTGATGTATTCTATTGTGAGTGGGGGAGGGATTTTCCTTTTTTTATCAAGCAAGTTCCTGCATTTCAGGTTCTCTTGTGCTTATAGTAGCATCTAATGAAACTTTGTACATTAAGCAATTAAAGGCTCTCAAAAATGCATTTCCTGATATTTTATTATGTAACATGTTTTTAATCCATATCGTATTATTTGCTATCAACTGAAAATTTGACAATGAAACTGGGATGTACTGTATGAAATCATTCCCACCAGCAGAAGGGTACAGAAGCCTGAAGTTGTGCCATATTTTCCAACATTTTCCTGTATCATATTTATCTCTATTAGATAAATTTCCATGCTGTTCTTAGCATGGAAAGTTTCTCTCTCTCTCTCTCTTGACAGCTTTCAGGACACTCTGGCTCTCATGGTCAGTGAATAGCTTTTCCAAGCAAAGCTCCTTGGTATTCCTTTTTCTTTCTCTTCGCTGTACAAATAAAATTGTACGCATCTGTATTGGCCACATTTTAAATTCAGTGCTGATGTATTTTTCTTAAAGTCATGTGTATATGGAGTATCACAGATCAGTATACTTGTATATCAATGTGAGCACACCTCCACATGACAAGATTGCTAAATATGACTTTGGTGACACGGGACACATGTGGACATTTAAGACAAAAATCATCATGATGTGTGTCCTGCAGGTGAGACTAATGAGGCAAAGGTGAGATCCAATCAGGAAAATACAGTGTGGATAATGATCTTTCTATAGGTATAGAGAAGTCTTTAGATACCATCGAATCACACTAAAAACCCTGAAGGCACCAGATCCATCTGATCATGGAAGCTAAAGAGAGTAAGTTGTGGTGAGTACTTGGGTGGCAATCAACCAGCTAATATCAGGTGCCAGAGGCTATATTTCAGAGAAGGGAGCTGGAAAAACCACCTCTGAGTTTATCTTGCCCAAGAAAACCCAATGATGTTCGTGGGATCACCATAAATCAACAGGGAACCCGAGGACACATACACAAACACACACATAGAATTACACTGCCCCCCAGTGCTCAAAACAAAGAAATTGATACTATTGTTCTTTACAGATGGTCATCTGAATGATCACCTTGCCATGGTTAGTGGGCTTGTGTGTTCCAGTGAAACTACATATGAGCTTGTTTGGAGGTTCTAGCAGGGGAGCGGGGGAAAAAGAAGATCTGTATAATGATCCTAGGAAAAATCTCCTGGGAACACTCTTGGAAGAAAGGGCAGCATGGCAACAATCTGCTGTGATCTGTGACTTGCTAGCAGATTATTCCAAAAATATAACACTAAAGGTTGCCACATTTGCAATTGCAGCCCAAAAGATCAGAGCTAAAGTAGCAAAATCCAGACTTGAGGACAGAAATGGAAATGGTGATGGTTTGGGATGATACAAATCAGACACTGCCATTGTTATGTTGCTGCTATCATAATTTTAAAGAGCTAGTTTTAAATTTTTAACAAGTTTTAATGTTTATATTGGAAAGTGCTTACATATGAGCGAAGTGGTTATGAGTCATGTACTCTCAGCAGGGTCTTCCATGGTGGCATGGTCATAAAGGAGGAACTAGATATAGAACAATCCAAGAAAGTCCTCAATGGCGAAACAGGTGGATGATTTTTTTTTCGTGTCAGGAGCAACTTGAGTCGATTCTGGAGTGAGACAATTGGCCATCTGCAAGGACTTTGCCCAGGGGACGCCTGGATGGAGCTGGTAGAGGGAGCTCATCCACACTCTCCCCGGGTGGGATTTGAACCTGGCAGCCTTCAGGTCAGCAACCCAACCTTCAAGTTACGAGGCTTTAACCCACTGCGCCACCGGAGGCTCCAGGTGGATGATAACATAGTGCATGTTACAACGGCTGAGAAGATGGATGAAAGCTGCAAAAGATCACATGCCATCAATCATCATGGTATCCATGCCACTGGATTAGAACCTTTTGCTATGAAGAACATGTGCTCATTGCTGTGCACTGATCCCTGCACATAAAACCAATGTATGCATTGACGTCCTCCAAACAAACCAAAATCAAGAAAAGGTATGTCAGTGGACTACTAAAGAGTTTTAAAGATGGTCTTAAAGCTAATCTAAAAGAGTGTGGCATAAACACCAAGAATTGGGAAGGCCTGGCACTTAAGCTCCGGTACTGGAATTCAACTGTTACCGACAGTGGTATGGACTTTGAAGAGGCATGAATACAAAGCAAAAGAAAGAAAAGTGCCAAGAGGAAGGTGCATCAAGTGAACCCTTATCATGACTGCTTTCCATCTGAAAATTTATGTCCTCAATGTGAAAAATCATGTGGATCCAAAATAGGTCTTCGCAGTCATTTACGGATCCACCACCAAGACTCTATCTCTGGAAAGCAATCATGCTCGGCCATGAGGGACTGTCCATGATGATAATTCTTCTAGGTGCAGAATAGTTTCTCTTAAGTGCTAGTTGTTATATATCTGACAAGAAGAAAACATAGGCTAGCCTGTGACTTGGGGCATATGAGTTGACTGAGGGGATGAAATTGGGAGGGATGGGGACAGGAGAGTAAAACATGATCTTTGAAAGTGGGCTTTGGTGCACCAAGGCCAATATGTCTGTGTAGAAGAATGCTGCACGCTGGAAATCAGGAAACACAAGCACACGACTCAAAACAGAATGTTGAATAGGAAGCCAAATTGGCTGTAGTCTACAAGGGATACTCAACTCCTCCATTGTAATGGTTTCACTGGCTTCCAGGCAATTTCTAGGCAGAATTCAGTGACAGGCTCCCTCACAGAGATTCACAAATACAAATACGGAGACTCACATGTAAAACAAACACTGTGGGGAGCTTGCATTCTTTTCAGGCTAGATTCTGCTTTCTGATCACTCCCCACATGTTCTCTAAATATTCATTTAGATATAAACTGTACTTTCATGCAGAATTCAGTGATAACCGCTACATGCACATCCAATTTCTTTTGAAATCAAACCACATGGCAAGTGGGCATCTTGTTCTGAAGTTGAGCAGCACTTCTGGAAAGCTCTCCATTTGGCTTGACAGAAAAGACATGCTTTTATAATAAATATTTTTAAATGCTTTGAAATTACGTTTTTTTGCTACTATGACTGCCCATGGATTGCAGGTGGCCCATCTCTGCTAAAACATATCCAATCTGGGACTGTTATTGACTTGGCTTGGTGATGCAGAGATATTTTGCAATCCTGCAGGTCCAGTGAGGCATTTGCTGCATATGTCTCCCATATTTTATTCAGGGAGTTCATGAAGTCTGTATATGGGTCTTTTGCTCTCTGCTGACAACAATCTTGCAGGGTCAGGGAAATGGAAAGACAATGCCTCTGATGTTGGTTAGGCTGGGAAGTTCCTGGCTGAACATGATCTTACATCTCGTCCAATACTCCAACCACCCTCACAACTACCCAATACTATCAGTTAGCCCCTGATTTGCCAAGAATAAAATGTGCCAGAACACAGGAACAGAAGGGGCATATGTAGCTTCTGTGCTGTAACCCTAACTATGCAAAAGGATTCTGGCTTATTGAAACAATCATTACAAAGATGTGCTTTATCCTTTTTCAAATTTGGCATAGTTTACTTATGGAGATTGTTGGCTAGTACTTCCACAGAACTCTCCTCCCAATTTTCAAAGAAATCTAGCTCTGAACAAGCAAACAAAGGGAAAGATTTTTCAAAAATCAACAATTTACTTAAAAATAAAGGAGTAAAGGATACAGAAACAAGATCTGAACTAGAAAAAAGGTCCCATGGTCAACAAAACATGGGCATCAGAAAGAAAGGCCACAGCAGAAATGTGTTAAGTAGCTAAGGTCTAGAAGGTCAATGTCTTGCCTCAACTAAATGGAAAATAGCTACTGTACTTTACGCAACCTCAATTCTGCAGAAGATCTGTGGTGAAGTTATCAGGAACTTCACCACAGGGTCAAATTTTTAGATTGCATCAAAAAGCTTGTTGTTCATGAATATCTGTTATAATTTCTAAAATAATAAAAAAATCTAAAAAAAAGCTTGTTGTTATAGAATAAAAGTCAAAAGGACATTGCTAGGCAGAGAACATCTTCCTCAGTAAATGTGATTGGTCAAATAAGATTTGGGAAAACCACAGAAGTTTCACTTCTAAGTTTTTTAAAAAAAAGTTTTGTCAGGAAATTGGAACTTCTTCTCTTCTCAAATACAGTTTTCTTGCATCAAAGACTGTTCCACTGGCTAAGTCAACTGTGATGATCTCTAACGTAGAGCTGGTTGAAAGAAAAAGACGTATGAATAGCTAACTTGCACAAATGCTACTATAATGCCAACTACTTTCCTGGGATTTGAGATTATTTCTCTGAACTCAACAAGAGTTTTCTACAAATCCACAAAATAATTTCAGCACATTGGACAATTCCTTTGAAGTCTCCAGTGTCAATATGAGCTATGAAATAAAGAGGCCTGACAAAAGGCCTGGATAAAATAAAGGCCATCTTGCTGGCCTATATCTATTTTACTGGTTAATTCCTTGGATACTTGCTAAGGCTGAAGGAGCAAAGCTATGTGGGTCTTCACCAATGGACAAGTATCAACCCATGCCCACCTCCTCAGCTCACCGTTGAGTGAAACACCTGGCCCTTAGGGCAATCCAAATCCATGGTTACGTATCCCAGCCAGTCATTTACTGGAAATCCAGCCCAATCCCTCTTGGCCAGGATTTTATAAGAGAGAGCAAACCCTTAGATTAGTCACAAGGGCAGACTCCTTCATAGCCTCATAAGCTACAGAAACCTAAAAAGAACCATTCCAGAGGCTCACATTGTTTCTTATTCTCTCTCCCCCCCACCCAATACCAGCCAATGGCAACCTATGCTCAGTGTTTCCTTTTAAAAACCCTTCTGTTGTATGGACCTCCATTGGCTTGTTTTGACTGCAAGAACCGGGGGCTTCGGAAGTATGCACCTGTTGATTTCAGCGCTGAGATTACGCAGAAGAGAGACTGAGCCAGGGATGGAAGATCACAAAGGATATAAGAGGCGATTTCCCAAGAACCAAATGCCAGAGAGTGCTACTACATTAACAGAAGGCAGTTCCTGCAAAGCTCTGGTTAAGCGAAAGAGGGAAAGTAACGTTGCTCACAAAGGCTGGGAGAACTCGGAAAGAGGAAAGAGAGTGCCCTGTGGGGATTTGTAAAAAGGCACCATGATGTAAATGGGTTGACTGAAAAGGCATGTGTCAGCAGCTGATTGGTTGAGCCAGCCAGGAGCCAACATTCCGATTGGCTATTGCCTCTGGCTTGCTGCTGAGAAAAATGTTTTTAACTGCCATTTTCACCTCAGAGAGTGAAGAAGCGCTAACTGGAAACAGTCAGGAAGGAAAATGGCTGCTAACTCTCTGAAGCCTGATTATTTCTAAGGCAAATGAGGCATATTTAAAGACTGTTTAAAAGGACTGAGAGAAACGGTTTTAACTGCCATTTCACCTCAGAGAGTGAAGAGAGTGCTGACTGGAAATAGTCAGGAAAGAAATGGCTGCCAACTCTCTGAAGCTTGATCATTTTTAGGCAATGAGGCTTATTTTAAAGACTGTTTAAAAATTCTCTATAAGAATTCAGAGAGACTGCTATATATATTGTTGCTCTGTTTGAGCTTTTGAACTGAAGTAAAGTTACTATTACTTGTTATACAAAACCTGAGTGACACATTATTATACTGCAGGATATATTTTGGTTCAGAAACAGTAGTAAAGCTTCTATTTATTTACATCTAAAACGTCCAACAGACCCAAGTACTCACCAGTACGAAAAGGGAAGGGATCTTTTGAGAATCCACACTCTGGGGAAAAGGGGAGGAAAATATTGACATTTGGGGGAGGCATGTGTTCTAGAAATGGCTTGAGTGATGTGTGAATAAGATGCCAAAGAGGCATTTGGACCCCCTGGGGAGGTCTAGCTCTGGTTGCAAGCGAAGTAATGGTGGAGCTGAACAAAACTGCATTTCTGTTTTCTGCACAAGAGGAATGGTCAGTTCATCAGCAAAGCGTGTGTTGTTTTAACCCTTTGTGTCAGCTAAAGGGACCCCTTACCCTGAAGCAAAGAAACCTGCACCTCAAAAATTCTGTTGTGTGTGTGCACTTTGAGCTGCTTTGATAGGCAGGTAGGGAGATGTTGGGAGGAATGGGGCAGAGAAAATCCAAACAAAGCCAATTCAGCCTCACACCAGTTTCTTGTATTTTGACTTCCACCATCAAATGATTTTCAAGGCAGAAAAGTAGATTTTAAGGATTTTAAGATATTACAATTTGAAAAATACCAAGATTCCCCATTTGGAAACAAGTTAAGATCCAGTATGAAGAAGGAATGGTCAAATGTCAAATTAGCCCCACTTCGTGAAGTGCCATCTCAAGGCAGTGAAGAAAAATGGATTAACATACCCTTTAGTACAGCAGACATTTTAAATTAGAAGGAAGGTCTTCCACCATTTAGAGAGAGTTCTTCAAGTTATACAGACTTTTTATCTGACCTAATGGAAAGCCAGAAGTCCACCCTAGTAGATTTGAGAACATTGCCAAGAGTATTCTTCAGACCTAACGATAGATATCAGGTGTTGCTTGCGGTAAGAGAGGAATGGACATTGGTGGAAAAAATGTCCTCAAAATGATGGTGGAAGAAGTCATGGAGAAATGTACTACAGTGGACATCCAGATGAAGCTAACCAACAACCGCCACTACAATTCCAGGGAGTATTCAGAAGCCCATGATAAAAGAGGCTATGAGAGACTAACTTCTGGTGAAAATGAAGTCTTACCTTTCCTCCTTTTAAAATAAAAATAATTGAAAGACCTAAGTTGCAATGACTGGACTTAAATCAAGAGACTTCTTGGAAACTACACTTTTTGTCCAACAACATCTCAAAGGAACTTAAAATGCCACCAAAAGACCTCTAGATACATTCTAGACCTGGACTGTCAACTATACATGAAATTGACATGCTAAAATAAAGCATAAAATCAGTTATAATCATTATTTCCCAAAAGCCGCTCTTCCTGTGTGGCCATCATGAACTTTTCCTACATTTTCAGTTGAATTTGAATCATATCCTTCCTCTTTTCTCCGTATTTTTAATTTGCACTATTTTTGCAAGTGATTCTTCCTCTTTCTGTCCCATTTCTGTCTATATATAACTCTCTCAGGTGTCAGGCTGCGCACAGAAGGTATCCCAGCAGAGACTGACATCCATTACTGAATTAAGGACTGAACACAGGTAAGCTGGGTGAGGCTCACAGTCTGATTTTGAAGGATCTCAATGGCACTGAGGGGAAATTAGAGAGCTAGTCCCTGTTGGTTTTTCTGGACCTCTCAGTGACTTTCGATACCATTGACCACAGTGTCCTTCTGGGCCACCTCTCTGGGATGGTCTTAGGGGGTCTGGAGGGTCGGTCCCAGATGGTGGAGCAGGAGGACTCCTGTTCAACTCCCTGGCTGGTGGCTGCCAGGGTTCAATTCTGTCCCCCCATGCAGTTTAACATGTACATCCTATAGAGGACTATGTAGGGTGAAAGGAGCACTGGGAGGTAGTTAAAGCTATGTAATTTTGACACATATGTGTATTCCTCTGAGCATCTGTGATTTCTGTGACATTAATGTTTTACAGTGTTTTGTGATGACGAAGATAAGTCTCCATCACTGCCTTGCATTCAGTTTCTTGGCAAAGTTATCTATCCCTGAGTCTCAGAGATCATCACACTATACTTTTAAAGTGCTGCTATTCCACTTTAATTGTTATGGTAGCCTTTTGTGGAATCCTGGGATTTAAAGTTTAGGGAGGGACCAGAGAGGTCCTGGATCTCACTAAACTACAAACCCAAGAATTCCACAGGAATCTGCCATAGGATTTGAAGTGGAAGTGTTTTAACAGTGTAGTGTGATAATCTCCTTAGTCTTATTTTTGCTAGAGTATAAAATTACGGGTTTAAAAGAATATGTTTGTGTTTGGGAGCTCAGAGACCCACCTGAGACCAGGCATGCATCCTTAAATTTTGGAAAATTCATTTTAGATTAGCCTTTTTACTTTACCTTCAGAGAGATAGATTTCTTAAAGTGGTTGCACCCACCATAAATGGTGGACATTGTTTCAAGAGCACTCACAAAACTCCCTTTCTTAAAATTTCGCATTTGCTCACCCACTCAAAGAGTTTGAATAACTCTGATAAAAAACCACAGTGCTGCAGATATTCTGCTGAGCATAACCATGGACTCTCCTACACACACGAACACTTAGGGCACATCTACACTGACCACTTAATGCAGTTTGAAGACAGTTTGACAGTGTGATGGTGCAAATGTGCATAGAAACATACATTAAGGTCTTTAAACCAGGATATACAATTTGGGGATACTCTGAAATGGAGACTGTGAAGCGCATCAGCCTACCTTAGCGTAAACCAACTAATGGACAGGCAATCCAGTAATCCACAAATGCAACTTGCAGTAGGGGAGGTGAGAAAGGAAACCCAGTTCTCCCATAGTCATGAAGCTGCAGATACTGCAGATCTTGAAACCTGTTTGAGGAAAACCTCTGTAAGCACCATCCAGGCTTCGAATCAGCTTCATGACTTCACATGTAATCATCCACACTGTGAATTCATTTCTTTCTCTGCTGGTTTCCTACTGACCTAAGTGGAAGTAGACGCACCATTAGTTTGTTTACTTGCATATATGTAATGGTTTTTAGTATATGACACATTTTGTCAGACTTCTGAAAGTAGAAATGTTCCAGCTATTTCATACACAGTCGTGATATTTCATTGCCATTCACCACAAAAGCTCATTAACAATACATCTGTCTGACTTAGAGGTGTCATGTGACTCTTTTTATCTTTTTCTTTTAGCTACAACATACACTGCTACCTGTTTGGACCCAGCTGGAAGTATTAGGTATGTGACTTCTTCCATTTTTTGCCAATAATGTCATTAGATAGCAATGTTCTCAGGTGGTCCCCGGGCCGAAAAATGTGCATCTAATCTATATAAGCAAATAGAAGCTCATAAGATTGTAAAGACTTGCCAGGTATGTGACATAGCATGTGAATCTCAAAGTAATACCCATAATCTCCCCAGAAGCCTACTGTGTACCATAGCCACCATTCAAATATTTACCGGATTGATGTCACATAATTTCCTGTCATTATTTTGGGAGGGACTACAAAGGAAAGTAGATGTATTTGGGAGTGGGGCAGATTCTGGGATTGGTGGTGTGCTTTTGCACGGAGGTTCTGCACAATTTGGGGGCAAAAATTGCTTCAGAAGCACATGAATTTTTGAAAATGGGATGTGGTGGCAGTTTGGGGCCCAAAAAAGTGAAATCTATGCCCACCTCTGATCTAACCATTGCTATCTGCCTGGTCCTGGTCTACTGCACAAAATAGCTGTCAAATGTACACCTAGGAAACCAATAACTCTTCTTTCTCATTCCATTTTCCCCTTCTTTATAATTTCCAAGGACTTGCCACAATGATCCCCAAAGTCTCCTGCTTGTTACTGATCTCTTTGGCCTATCTTCTGATGCAAACCTGCGAAGGACAGACCTGGGCGCTTTTTCAAAACAAGCACATCGACTACCCAATGCCACCAATTACAAACCCTAATGCCTACTGTAGCCAAATGATGAGGAGTAGGGGAATGACTACCAATAAATGCAAACCAGTCAATACTTTCATTAATGACACCATCCCAAACATCCTGAACATCTGCAGAAGTGGAGGAACTGTTGTCATACCTGGTTTCTTCGATAGCACGAATCATTTTAATGTCCTTCAGTGCGATAGACCTAGTGGTAAGCCTCCAAATAACTGTCAATACCGTGGCAGACTGCAATCCAATCGCCTCCGTGTGGCCTGTGATGCCCAGCACAGACCTACTCACTTGGAGCCGGTTCTGCCCTGACCAGAGGGTGATACTATTCACTTACCAGCCGCTAAGCCATGGAGTCTCAGACAACGTCAACACCATTTGTGTACTAATGTGCTTAATACTCCTGGTGCTGTATCTCAGCAATGCATTTTCAAGCTTTTGCAACTTGATACCTAGAGATTATGGTTTGGAGAGAAAAGGTGGTGGGAAATAGTTTGTGGCCTCATCTTTTCCCTCCTTCATTTTTCCTTTATTTCTTCTTTCCAAGTTATTTTCTCTTCCTTTCACTGGTTACCCCTCCTCTGAGAAGTGTCACCAAGCTACACTCTTTCAAAGGGGTTTGCAGACCCACCAACACTTCACAGGTGGAAAGCAGGATACATGTGGCCCCGTCTATCCTGACTATTTAATGCAGTTCAAAACTAGCCTCAAACTGTAGTGGGAAGACAACAAACAATCACATAAGTGTGAAAAAAACCCCTTAATGTGCATGAGTGCTCTGTGGTTTGTGCCATCACCATTCAGGCCAGGAACTGCTATGTAACCATCTGCACTTTCTTCAATTCCTGTTGGAAACTGTGGCCTGGATTTTATTAGCGGGGGGAACACATAAGCTAGGAGAGGCTATCGCTGTATGCTTTTCCCCAAGACAACTGGAAAGAGTAAGATCCCATCCCTGCATCTTCTCTTCCTCCTGCATCTTAGGGCCCTTCCACACAGCCATGTAACTCAGAATATCAAGGCAGATAATCCACAATATCTGCTTTGAACTGGATTATCTGAGACCGCACTGCTATATTATCTGGTTCAATGTGGGATTTATATAGCTGTGTGGAAGGGACCTTATTTTTGTTGCTGGGTTAAAAATGTTATGTCCCAATTGGTTCTATCATAAAAAAAACATTGAAAAGGTTTATTAAACCACAAAACCTTGTGGTTTAATAAACTTAGGCCCCTTCCACACTACTAAATAAAATCTCTCCAGTTCTGCTTTAAACTGGAATATATGGCAGTGTGGACTCAAATAACCCAGTTCAAAGCAGATATTGTGGGATTTTCTACCTTGTTATTTTGGGTTATGTGGCTTTGTGGAAGGGCCCTAAACCAGTACTGTCCCTGACCATTCAGGACAGTTGGAAAATATGGATAAGGCAAGGTGTTTCTTGCTAAAGCCTGAAAGCCCCAGGCCTGATTCACAAAGAAACGTGTTCCTTGAATTTGAGCTTTTCAAAGGTTCCCATTTACAACATGAAGAGTCTGATTCAGGCATGTTAGCCTTTAATCCAGTATAAGGGAGGAAAATATACATTTCAAATGTCAAATGTCTACTGACTGTGCTTGCTCAATTCCTTGCAAAAATGTGCTTCTATGCTCATTAAACATTTATTAAAGCATTATTTCAAAAAGAACAATGTGAGAGCTATTTTTCTTACTCTTTGGACTATTGTTATTATTATACTTATTTATATCTTGTCTTCTTCCCAGGTTCAGTACTCAGGTCTGCTTATTTATACCTGTTGAAACAACCATAGCTGAAAATTCCTAAAATACAAAGTTTTAAATGCACTTAAGCTATCAGAGGATTAAAACTTGTTTAAAACATGAAAACATGAAAAAGAAACAACAAAGAGACAATCTTATCCAGGATTTCCTCAAAGCAATTAGTCCTCAAAGGTCTGCTTGTGGAAAGATGGCAAAGATGATGATCTAATCTTTCTGGGTTACAAGTAGGTCTGCAAGTTGAGGATTGTCCCAAAACTAGAGACCTGGGGATGTTATCTGGTGATGAAGTAGTTTTAAGTATTATAGATTAAGTACCAGCTACTGTTGATCACAATATGTCATTCATACACAGAGAGAACACAATATCTTGTTTAGAATTTAAGACAGGAATCTTTGGACTTTATTGCAAAAAGCTGCTGTCACACATGATCATGGATAGTGACAAAATGCTGGGATGGTATCTTCAGTGTTTTATCTTTCTGTAGTCATGTAACTGCAACTATTTGCCGATCCATGGTCTTTCATCTTTACTTCTGGTTAACCTTGTAAGTCCACCTTACTCCAGTGCTGCTATTCTGTGACTTTAAAAAAAAAAAAAAAGTGGTAGCAGAAAGCCCACTAGACAGAATAATTAAAAGTTCATAGAGATGAGTGGAGATATGCCAAAGATTTCAGTTTCAAAAATATGGTGGTTCAACTTCACAGTCTGAAGCTACACTTGTGAGTTTTCTGGGCTGTATGGCCATGTTCCAGAAGCATTCTCTCCTGACGTTTTGCCCTCATCTATGGCAGACATCCTCAGCCAGAAGGCATAAACATAATTACAGTCTCTGGAAGGAACACTGTGGGGAGCTTGCATTCTTTTCAGGCTAGATTCTGCTTCCTGATCACTCCCCACATGTTCTCTAAATGTTCATTTAGATATAAACTGTACTTTCATGCAGAATTCAGTGGTAACCACTACATGCACATCCAATTTCTTTTGAAATCAAACCTCATGGCAAGTGGGCATCTTGTTCTGAAGTTGAGCAGCACTTCTGGAAAGCTCTCCATTTGGCTTGAGAGAAAAGACATGCTTTTATAATAAATATTTTAAATACTTGGAAATTATGCTTTTTTTGCTAATATGACTGTTGAAGGCTACAAAAATTACTGGACATGCATGCCAGCTGCCCATGGATTGCAGGTGGCCCATCTCTGCTAAAACATATCCAATCTGGGACTGTTATTGACTTAGCTTGGTGATGCAGAGATATTTTGCAATCCTGCAGGTCCAGTGAGGCATTTGCTGCATATGTCTCCCATATTTTATTCAGGGAGTTCATGAAGTCTGTATATGGGTCTTTTGCTCTCTGCTGACAACAATCTTGCAGGGTCAGGGAAATTGAAAGACAATGCCTCTGATGTTGGTTAGGCTGGGAAGTTCCTGGCTGAACATGATCTTACATCTAGTCCAATACTCCAACCACCCTCACAACTACCCAATACTATCAGCCCCTGATTTGCCAAGAATAAAATGTCCCAGAACACAGGAACAGAAGGGGCATATGTAGCTGCTTTAACTATGCAAAGGGATTCTGGCTTATTGAAACAATAATTACAAATATGTGCTTTATCAGTTTTCAGATTTGGCATAGTTTACTTATGGAGATTGTTGGCTAGTACTTCCACAGAACTCTCCTCCCAATTTTCAAAGAAATCTAGCCCTGAACAAGCAAAGAAGGGGAAAGATTTTTCAAAAATCAACAACTTACTTAAAAATAAAGGATACAGAAACAAGATCTGAACTAGTAAAAAGGTCCCATGGTCAGCAAAACATGAGCATCAGAAAGAAAGGACACCGCGGAAATGTGTTAAGTAGCTTATGAAGTTCTTTAGAAAGTCAATGTCTTGTCTCAACTAAATTTAAAATAGCTACTGTACTTCAGTACAGTAGCTATTTTAGTACAGTAGCTATTTCTCAGTTCTGCAGAAGATCTGTGGTGAAGTTATCAGGAACACTGTGGTCAAATTTTCAGATTGCATCAAAAAGCTTGTTGCTATAGGATAAGAGCCAAAAGGACATTTCTAGGCAGAGAACAACTTCCTCGATAAACGTTGTCAGATAAGATTTGGTGAAACCACAGAAGTTTCACTTCTAAGTTTGTTTGGTTTAAAAAAAAAAAAAGCTTCGTCAGGAGATTGGAACTCCTTTTCTTCTCAAACAGGTTTTCTTGCATAAAAGACTGTTCCACTGGCTAAGTCAACTGTGATGATCTCTAACTTATTGCTGGTTGAAAGAAAAAGATGTATAAATACAGTAGCTAACTTGCCCAAATGCTACTATAATGCAAACTACTTTACTGGAATTTGAGATTATTTCTCTGAACTCTACAAGAGTTTTCTACATGGTTGATCTTGATCCACAAAATAATTTCAGCACTTTGGACAGTTCATTTGAAGTCTCCAGTGTTAATATGAACTGTGAAATAAAGAGGCCCAACAAAATGCCTGGATAAAATAAAGGCCATCTTGTTGGCCTATATCTATTTTATTGGTTAATTCCTGGGATACTTGCTAAGGTTGAATGTGGTTCTGAACCAATGGACAAGTATCAACCCATGTCCATCTCCTTAGCTCACCGTTGAGTGAAACACCTGGCCCTTAGGGCAATCCAAACGTATCCCAGCCAGTCATTTGCTGGAAATTCCAGCCCAAGCCCACTCTTCCAGGATTTTATAAGAGAGAGCAAACCCTCAGATTAGTCACAAGGGCAGACTCTTTCACAGCCTCATAAGCTACACAAAGCTAAAAAGAACCATTCCAGAGGCTCACATTGATTCTTATTCTTTTCCTCCACCCAATACCAGCCAATGGCAACCTATGCTCAGTATTTCCTTTTTAAAAATAATCCTGCTGTAAGGACATTCATTGGCTTGCTTTGACTGCAAGAACTGGGAACTTCGGAAGTGTGCACCTGTTGATTTCAGCACTCAGATAACGAGGAAGGCAGGCTGAGCCAGGGAGGGAAGATCACAGAGGACGTAAGAGGAGGTTTCCCAAGAACCAAATGCCAGAGAGTGCTACATTAACGGAAAGCAGTTCCTGCAAAGCTCTGGTTAAGTGAAAGTGAGAAAGTGAGGATGCTCACAAAGGCTTGGGTGGACTTGGAAGTAGAGATGTGCGTGAAAAAATTTCCTTCATTTCCTTAGTGCTGTCATTTTGTTTTGACTGTTCATCTACACAAAACGAATGATGACATTTTTGTAGGAAACGAGAGGTGACACAAAAATGAAAGCCGTGCAGTCATCATGCTTGCTTTCATTTTCCTTTAGTTTCTGCCCCGTAACAATAAACAGGTACTGACAGAGGGCTGCTGGAAATGGGTGTTTTAGATAGATAGATAGATAGATAGATAGATAGATAGATAGATAGATGTAGTTTGGGGACCCCTGTTCTAGACCAATCGCAGTCTGGTTTCAGACCTAGGCACAGTACCGAGACGACTTTGGTTGCCTTAGTGGATGGCCTTCAAAGGGAACTAGACAGGGAGAGTGTGACCCTGCTGGGTCTCTTGGACATCTCAGAAGCTTTCAGTACCATCAATCATGGTATCCTTCTGGGTCGGCTCTCTGGTATGGGCCTTGATGGCACTGCTTTGCTGTGGCTCCGGCCCTTCCTGGAGGGCCATTCCCAGTTGGTGAAGTTGGGGGACATCTGCTTGGACCCCTGGCCATTGACCTGTGGGGTCCCACAAGGTTCCATTCTGTCCCCCATGCTTTTTAACATCTACATGAAACCGCTGGGAGAGGTCATCCGGAGTTTTGGAGTTCGGTGCCATGTGCTTGACAGTGTCGCACTCTCCCTGAAGACACAGGTCCACAGTCCGGGAGTCCTCCTGGATTCAGCACTGACACTTGATGCTCAGGTGTCAGCGGTGACTGGCAGGGCCTTTGCACAACAAAAACTCATGCACCAACTGCAACCGTACCTCATGAAGTCCGACCTGGGCATGGCATTCCATGCCTTAGTTACCTCTAGATTGAACTATTGCATTACACTCTACATGGGGCTGCCCTTGAAGATGGCCTGGAAACTTCATTTGGTCTAGGGATCGGCAGCCAGATTACTAACTGGAGCAAATTACAGGGAGCGGTCAACCCCGCTGTTTAAGGAACTCCATTGGCTGCCGTTCATTTTCCGGTCCCAATTCAAGGTGCAGGTTATCACCTACAAATCCCTGAACAGTTTGGGACCTGCCTACCTTCATAATCGCATTTCCCCTACAAACCTGCATGATCCCTTCGTTCTTCGGGGGAGGCCCTCCTCTCGTTCCCCCCTCCGTCACAAGCACAGCTTGTGGGGACGAGGGAGAGGACCTTCTCCATGGTGGCCCTTTGGCTCTGGAACTCGCTCCCAGAGAGATCAGACAAGCAGCCACTCTGGCAAAAGTTTAAAAACTTGGCTTTTCCAATTTGCTTTTGAAGATTGAATAACTAATTCCTGTGTCAGGTTCCGTCCCAGTTTCAACTGTTTTTCTGATGCACTTTATCTCATCCATCAGTTGAGTATAACTTCATTGTTTATCCCACCCGAGTTTCCCATTATATGCAGCACTTTATCTATCTACCTCACCCATGGGTTTTACAATTGCCACACCTCGCACTATGGCCCAGCTTGCCCTTGTTTAAATTTTGTAGTGTTTTCATGCTCTGTTTTATTATGTTACTGTTATTACGTTTTGTTTTACTATGTTATTTTATAAGCATTATTACTGGATGTTGTTGTGTGTCCTGTATGTATTTTATTTTGTTTTATTATAATTGTTTGGGCGTGGCCCCATGTTAGCAGCCCCTGGTCCCTTCGGGGAGATGGAGATGGGGTACAAAAATAAAATTATTATTATTATTATTATTATTATTATTATTATTATTATTATTATTATTATTTTATGTCACAGCAAACAAGATAGGTATGCTGGATTTCGTATCACAAAATCAAAAGTCGAACACTTCCCAAGTGTCTAGGACTGTGTGATGTATTTTCGGATGATGCGCGCAGATCCCAGCAGGGTGGCCTTTTGCAGTTGGCAGATCGTAATTTTGTCAATGTCTATTGTTTCCAAATGCCGGCTGAGATCTTTTGGCACGGCACCCAATGTGCCCATCACCACCGGGACCACCTGTACTGGTTTCTGCCAGAGTTTTTAAAGTTCAATCTTGAGGTCCTGATAGCGGCTGAGTTTTTCCTGTTGTTTTTCGTCAATGCGACTGTCACCTGGGATGGAGACATCAATGATCCAAACCTTGTTCTTTTCCACAACTGTGATGTCTGGTGTGTTGTGTTCCAGAACTTTGTCAGTCTGGATTCGGAAGTCCCACAGTATCTTTGCGTGTTCATTTTCCACGACCTTTGCTGGTTTGTGATCCCACCAGTTCTTTGCTGCTGGGAGGTGGTACTTGAGGCATAAGTTCCAATGGATCATTTGGGCCACACAGTTGTGCCTCTGTTTGTAGTCAGTCTGTGCAATTTTCTTACAGTAGCTGAGGATATGATCAATGGTTTCGTCAGCTTCCTTGCACAGTCTGCATTTTGGGTCATCAGCTGATTTTTCGATCTTGGCCTTAATTGCATTTGTTCTGATGGCTTGCTCCTGGGCTGCAAGGATCAGGCCTTCTGTCTCCTTCTTCAGGGTCCCATTCGTGAGCCAGAGCCAGGTCTTCTCCTTATCAGTTTTTCCTTCAATTTTGTCAAGGAACTTTCAATGCAGTGTTTTGTTGTGCCAGCTGTCAGCTCTAGTTTGTAGTGTGGCTTTCTTATACTGGTTTTTTGTCTGCTGTGCTTTGAGGAGTTTCTGATTTTTGACTTCAATCAAAGCAGGTTCTTCACTTTGCTTTACATATTCTGCCAGGGCATGTTCTTCTTCTTTGACTGCTTGTTTTACTTGTAAGAGTCCTCTGCCCCCTGATCTTCTAGGCAGATATAGCCGGTCAACATCACTGCGAGGGTGCAATGAATGATGAATGGTCATGAGTTTTCTTGTTTTTCTGTCCAAATTGTCCAGTTCCATCTGTGTCCAGTTTATGATGCCAGCAGTATATCTTATGACAGGTATGGCCCAGGTGTTTATGGCCTTGATGGTGTTGCCTCCATTGAGCTTGCTTTTGAGAATTTTTCTGACCCTTTGTGTGTATTCTTTGCTGACCACAGTTTTCACATGTTCATGCTTGATGTTGTCCAGCTGTAATATGCCCAGATATTTATAGGCCTCTGGCTGGTGACACTTTATTGTTTGGCCATTGGGCATATTTATGCCATCATTTTCAATGATTTTTCCCTTCTTCAATGCCACTGTCGAACATTTGTCCAAACCAAACTCCATGTTGATATCAGTGCTAAACATTCGGACAGTGTTGGTCAGGGACTGGATTTCAGTTTGCGTTTTCCCATACAGCTTCAGGTCATCCATGTACATCAAATGTAAATTCTTAGATGTTTGATAGCCGAGATTTGTTTTTTGTAAGATTGTTGACAGAGGGATCATGGCAATAATGAAAAGCAGAGGGGACAATGAATCTCCCTGGAAAATTCCTCTTCTGATGTTGACAAGTCCATAGCTTTCATTTCCAACAAACAGTTCAGTTTTCCAGTGCTCCATCATGTTTTCAATAAAGGTGCCAACGTTTTTACTAATCCCGATGGCGTCCAGGCACTTGATGATCCAGCTGTATGGGAGTGAGTCAAAGGCCTTTTTGTAGTCAATCCACGTCATGTGAAGATTAGCTTTACGGCTTTTACAGTTCCCTAGAATCATTTTGTCAATTAATAACTGGTCTTTTGTGCCCCTGCTTTTCTGTTTGTTGCCTTTCTGTTCATCTGGCAAGATGTTTTTTCTTCAAGATAGTGTTGAATTTTGTCAGCTATGATGCCAGTCAGTAGTTTAAACATACTGGGCAGACACATTATTGGCCTGTAGTTTCCTGGTGCTGCTCCTTTTGCTGGATCCTTTTGTATCAGGTATGTTCTTCCAGTTGTTAACCATTCACTGATACTTCCTGCCATGCTGGCTGACAATCCTGTCAATGTCCTGGTAGATCTCTATAACACGGAGGTCTCTAGGGCAATAGACACGATCGCCCCTGAGTGTCCTCTCATGTCGCATTGGTCCAAACCAGCCCCCTGGTTTACTGGGGAGCTGGCAGTGATGAAGCGTACGAGGCGGGGGCTAGAGAGCCGTTGGCGGAGGACTCGAAGTGTATCCGACCGAACACAGGCTAAAGCCTCTCTTAAGGCATACTCAGTGGCAATGCACTCAGTCAGTAAGACTTTCTCGACTGCGCGCATTGCATCTGCAACTAATAGACCTAGAGAGTTGTTTCAGGTGGTCAGGGAGCTCCTCCATCCCCCTGAGGGGGAGGGGCCTTCTGATCACCTGACAACCCGATGTGGAGAGTTCGCACATCATTTTGCAGACAAAGTCGCTCAAATTCGCTCCGACTTGGATGCTGACATTAGTGCAGAACCAGGGGATGTAACTGAGGCACCTGTCTGTCAGATTTTATTGGATTCGTTCCAACTTGTTCAACCTGATGATGTTGACAAGGTTCTTGGAGCGGTGAGGGCGACCACTTGCATCCTAGATCCTTGCCCATCTTGGCTTATCAAACTTGCCGGTGGGGGGGCTGGCTGATTGGTTTACTGGTATCATTAATGCCTCTTTACAGCAAGGGCATGTTCCATCTTGGCTTAAAAAGGCAATTGTAAAGCCCATATTAAAGAAAGCGACTTTAGCTTCATTATTATTGAACAACTACCGGCCAATCTCTAACCTCCCATTTTTGGGCAAGGTCCTGGAGAGAGTGGTTGCTTCACAGCTCCAGGAATTCTTGGATGAGACCGATTATCTGGATTTGTCACAGTCTGGCTTCAGGTCTGGTCATGGGACTGAAACGGCTTTGGTCGCCTTGGTGGATGACCTCCGCAGAGAACTAGACAGGGGGAGTGCAACCCTTCTGGTTCTCCTGGATATCTCAGCGGCTTTTGATACCATCAACCATGGTATCCTTCTGGGTCGGCTCTCGGGAATGGGTCTTGGGGGCATTGCTTTGCAGTGGCTCCGCTCCTTCCTGGGGGATCGGACCCAGATGGTGAAGCTGGGGGACACCTGCTCAGACCCCTGGCCTTTGACCTGTGGGGTCCCGCAAGGTTCCATTCTCTCCCCCATGCTTTTCAACATCTACATGAAACCGCTGGGAGAGGTCATCTGGGGTTTTGGAGTTCGGTGCCGTCTTTATGCAGATGACACTCAACTCTACTACTCTTTTCCACCTAACTCCAAGGAAGGCGCTCAGACCCTAAACCGGTGCCTGGCAGCTGTGTTGAACTGGATCAGGGCTAACAAGTTGAAGCTTAATCCAGACAAGACAGAGGCCTTCCTGGTCAGTTGTGGGACCAATCGAGGTATTGGGTGGCAACCTGTGCTCGACGGGGTTGCACTCCCCCTAAAGGCGCAGGTCCGCAGTCTGGGGGTCCTCCTGGATTCATCTCTGACGCTTGATGCCCAGGTGTCGGTGGTGGCTGGGAGGGCCTTTGCACATTTAAAACTTGTGTGCCAGCTGCGACCATACCTCGAGAAGTCTGACTTGGCCATGGTGGCCCATGCCCTAGTTACATCCAGACTGGATTACTGCAATGCTCTCTACGATACTCCAACTGGTTCAAAGATCAGCAGCCAGATTTCTAACTGGAGCCGGCTATAGGGAGCGCACAATGTCCCTATTAAAGCAGCTCCACTGGCTGCCAATAAACTGCCGGGCCCAAATCAAGGTGCAGGTTTTGACCTATAAAGCCCTATACGGCTCAGGCCCTACCTATCTCAGTGATCGCATCTCCTCCTATGAGCCAGTGCGGACCTTGAGATCATCCGGGGAGGCTCTTCTCGCGCTCCCACCACCGTCTCAAGTGCGGCTGGTGGGGACGAGGGAACGAGCCTTCTCGGCAGTGGCCCCCCGGTTCTGGAATGCACTGCCAAAAGAGATCAGGCAATCCCCTACATTATCCAATTTCTGTAAGGAACTGAAGACCTGGTGGTGTCGGCAGGTGTTTCAGTAATTAAATTGGAATACCGCCAATTTCTGGTCCTAAATATATTGCACAAGATTTCCCTAACTTAAAATGATACATTTAAATATATTGGGTTTATGGTTCCCGTCCCCTTGATCAGGTCATGTAAGTGTTATTTATTTATATAATTGTATTTTTACTTTGCTTAATAATGTGTTATTATGTTGTTATGTAAAGTTTGTGTTGTTTTTATGATTGGAAACCACCCTGAATCCCTTCCGGGAGATAGGGCGGTATATAAATAAAGTTTTATTATTATTATTTCTGCAGCATCTCATTGAATTGTTGGGGCATTTTTCCATGTAAAGTAATCAGATGTTTGAACCAAAATCCATGAAGTTGATCACTACCAGGCGATGTCCAGTTCTTGACTTTTTGCACTCGTTTGCTGATCATTTCAGTTGTTATTTCCATCTGTTCCATTTTGTTCTGTGAGAATTTTCCTTCAAACTCCTTTATCCACCCAGCGTTTTTGTTGTAGTTCTTATTATTTTCCCAAAGCTCTTTCCAGAACTTCTTTTTTGTAGTTTACTCTGGCTTTATGGTTACTGTGTCTGTTGTTTGGTTCAGACTCTGGTCTTTGGTCTGATCGAAACAGTTGATTTTGTCTGTACTGGATGATTCTGGCTTCATATCTTTCAATTTTTCTGGCTGTTGCTGTAATTTATTCTTTCACGATTTCCAAAGCTTCTTCAATTATTATTATTATTATTATTATTATTATTATTATTATTATTATTATTCGTGAAGTGCCATTTCAAGGCAGTTAAGAAACATGGATTCACATACCCTTTAGTACAACAGGCATTTTAAATTAGAAGAAAGGTCTTCTACCATTTAGAGAGACTCCTTCAAGTTATACAGACTTTTTATCTGACCTAATGGAAAGCCAGAAGTCCACCCTAGTAGATTTGAGAACATTGGCAAGAGCATTCCTCAGACCTAACGATAGATATTGCGACAAGAGAGGGATGTACATTGGCATGAAAAATGTCCTCAAAATGATGGTGGAAGAAGTCGTGGAGAAATGAACTACAGAAGACATCCAGATGAAACTAACCAACTATCACCACTACAATTCCAGGGAGTATTTGGAAGCCCACAATAAAACAGACTACGAGAGACCAACCCCTGATGAAAATGAAGCCTTGCTTTTCCTCCTTTTAAGATGCAAATAACTGAAAGACCTAAGTTGCAGTGACTAGACTTTAATCAAGAGACTACCTGGAAACTACACTTTTTGTCCAACAACAAAGGAACTTAAAATGCCACCAAAAGACCTCTAGATACATTCTAGACCTGGACTGTAAACTATAAAAGAAATGGACACTCTAAAATAAAGCCTTATCAGAAAGCAGAAAGTCAGTTACAATATATTATTTCCCAAATCAGCTCTTTCTGTGTGGCCATCATGAACTTTTCCAACATTTTCTATGGAACTTATCTCCTTCCTCTTTTCTCTGTGTTTTAAATTTGCACTATCTTTGCAAGTGGTGACTATTCTTCCTCTTTCTGCCCCATTTCTGTCTATATATAACTCTCCCAGATGTCAGGTTGGGCAGAGAAGGCATCCCAGCAGAGATTGACATCCATTACTGAATTAAGGATTGAACACAGGTAAACTGGGTGGGACCCATAGTCTGGTTTGGAAGGGTCTCAATTGCATTGAGGGGAAACTAGAAGTTCAATCAACGAAGAGAGCTATTTAGGGGGAGTGTGTCCCTGTTGGTTCTCCTGGACCTCTCAGCGACTTTTGATACCATCAACCACAGTATCCTTCTGGGTCATCTCCCTGGGATGGGGCCTTGGGGGCACTGTTTTACAGTGGCTCCAGTCCTTCCTGGAGGGCCAGTCCCAGATGATGGAGCTGAGGGACTCCTGTTCAACTCCCTGGCTGGGGCCTGTGGGGTCCCTCAGGGTTCATTTTTGTCCCCCGTGCTGTACAACATTTACATGAAACCGCTGGGATATATCATCTGCAATTTTGGAGTTTGGTGTCAAATTTATGCGGACGACACACAACTCTATTACTCCTTTCCACCTAAACCCAAGGAAGCTGGAAGGAAATCCAGACAAGACAGAGGTACTCTTGGTCAGTCATAAGGCAAACAGGGTATAGGGTTACAGCTTGTGCTGGATGGGGTTACACTCCCCTGAAGACCCAGGTTCACAGTCTGGGGGTGATCCTGGACACATCGCTGATCCTGAAACCCCAGGTGTCGGTGGTGGCCAGGAGTGCCTTTGCACAGTTAAAACATGTGCTCCAGCTACGCTGATATCTTGAGATACCAGATCTGGCCATGGTAGTCCACGCCTTAGTCACATTCCATTTGGACTACTGCAACACTCTCAAAGTTGTGCTGCCTTTGAAGATAGTTTGGAAGCTCCAATTGGTTCAGAGATCGATAGCCAGGTTACTAATTGGAGCGCCATACAGGGAGTTGGTCTGCATCCGGGGCTAAACACAAAGTGCTGGTTATTACCTATAAAGCTCTAAACAGTTTGGGTCCAGGCTATTTGAAAAACTGCATCTCCCTCTATAAACCACCTGGCACACTGTGATCAGTGGAGTAGACCCTGCTCTTGATCCCACCCCCGTCCCAAGCATGGTTGGTGGGAATGAGAGAGGGGGCCTTCTCCATGATCGCTCCCATCTCTGGAACCCCTTACCAAAGAAATAAAAATGGCCTCTTTCCTCCTCTCCTTTAAAAAAACGTTTTAAAATGAACCTCTGCACTTTAGCTTATGGAGAGGAGGAGGACTAGATCATCTGGATACAACCTCATCTGGAAACTAGTAACCCACCCCGGCTCTGCAGACTTTTATAACTCAATTGCATTTTAGCTGTTTAAATTTTCAATGTTTATTTAATAATTCTTTCATTATTTGGTTGTTATTATGAGTTTTGATGTTGTTTTATTTACTGTTTGATTTGATATGTTTGCATTATTTTATGGCATTGAATATTTGGAAACCTCCCTGGGTCTCTTAAGGGAGATAGGGTGGGTTATAGAGTTATTTATTTATTTATTTATTAAGAGAAAAAGTGAAGACTGCAAGCCTTATGCAGCCCAGTAGACTCTATTTATGTAACTCTGCAACCTTTCCATCAGTCTCTCAGAGTTTTCTGATACTTCCCAAATTCTTCAAACAAAAAAATCAGTGCAATTTTGGGGAATATTTCTCATGTAAGTAGTGCAGAAAGCTTCCCAGCGCATGAAAATAATATCAACTCCCTAGAAACCACTCTCACCCATCCCAAATCTGTCATTTTTCTTCAGAATCACTCTCATACAGGGATGGAAAGACTATTTGAAAGTATTTCCAAAAAATAATAAAAAATCCATGTTGGAAAACCATGATGAGAAGAATCCTAAGGCCTGAATAATTGTCATTCGGGACTTATTTCATGCAAAATTAGAGGCCAGGACATTTCCTAAACCCATCATGATTTTCATCATAGGTTTAACAAGGTTCTCAGCAGCACATTTTGAAAAGAAAAGGTCAATCAGTGCAGAAAAGCCAAAGCCTAAATGTAAGAAGTCTAATATTGCTTAACAATGTTGAACAAAACAATTCAAGTTTGGAGGGAAAGGGCAAGACCAAAATAAAGGAATTGCCTTATTCTATGCTTTCATAGCTTCTACCAGAAGGTTGGAACTAACAGGGTTAGTTTGTCTTTCATTTGAATTAGATGCATCCTATAGAGGACTATGTAGGGTGAAGGGAGCACTGGGAGGTATTTAAAGCTATCTAATTTTGACCTATATGTGTATTCCTCTGAGCATCTGTGATTTCTGTGGCATTAATGTTTTGCAGTGATGGCAAAGATAAGTCTCCATCACTGTCTTGCATTCAGTTTCTTGGACAACATTGTCTATCCCTGAGTCTCAGAGATCATCACACTATACTGTTAAAGTACTGCTATTCCACTTTAATTGTTATGGTAGCCTTTTGTGGAATCTTTAGATTTGAAGTTTAGGGAGGAACCAGAGAGGCCCTAGATCTCACTAAACTACAGACCCAAGAATTGCACAGGAAGTTGCCATAGGATTTGAAGTGGAGAAGTGTTTTAACAGTGTAGTGTGATAATCTCCTTAATCTTAATTTTGCTAGGGTATAAAATTACGGGTTTAAAAGAATATGTTTATGTTTGAACGCTCAGAGACCCACTTGAGACCAGGCATGCATCCTTAAATTTTGGAAAGTTCATTTTATATTAGCCTTTTTACTTTACCTTCAGAGAAATAGATTTTTTAATGTGGTTACACCCACCATTGATGGTGGGCATTGATTCAAGAGCACTCACAAAACTCCCTTTCTTAAAATTTAATCTTTGCTCACCTGCTGAAAGAGTTTGAATAACTCTGATAAAAACCACAGTGCTGCAGATATTCTGCTGAGCATAACCATGGACTCTCCTACATAAACAAACACTTAGGGCACATCTACACTGACCACTTAATGCAGTTTGAAGGCAGCTTGACAGCAAATGTGCATAGAAACATACATTAAGGTCTTTAAACTAGGATATACAATGTAGGGGATACTCTGAAATGGAGCCTTTGAAGCGCATCAACCTACCTTAGTGTAAACCACATTGCATGGTGAAACCAACTAATGGACAGGCAGTCCAGTAATCCAGAAATGCAACTTACAGTAGGGGAGGTGAGAAAGGAAACGCAATTCTCCCATGGTCATGAAGCTGCAGATACTGCAGATCTTAAAACCTGTTTGCGGAAAATCTCTGTGAGCACCATACCAGCTTCGAATCAGCTTCATGACTTCACATGTAATCATCCACACTGTGAATTCATTTCTTTCTCTGCTGGTTTCTTACTGACCTAAGTGGAAGTAGACGCACCATTAGTTTGTTTACTTGCATATATGTAATGGTTTTTAGTATATGACACATTTTGTCAGACTTCTGAAAGTAGAAATGTTCCAGCTATTTCATACACAGTCGTGATATTTCATTGCCATTCACCACAAAAGCTCATTAACAATACATCTGTCTGACTTAGAGGTGTCATGTGACTCTTTTTATCTTTTTCTTTTAGCTACAACATACACTGCTACCTGTTTGGACCCAGCTGGAAGTATTAGGTATGTGACTTCTTCCATTTTTTGCCAACAATGTCATTAGATAGCAATGTTCTCAGGTGGTCCCCGGGCCGAAAAATGTGCATCTAATCTATATATGCAAATAGAAGCTCATAAGATTGTAAAGACTTGCCAGGTATGTGACATAGCATACCCATAATCTCCCCAGAAGCCTACTGTGTACCATAACCACCACCCAAATATTTACCAGATTGATGTCACATCATTTCCTGACATTACTTTAAGAGGGACCATGAAGAAAAGTAGATGTATTTGGGAGTGGGGCAGGTTCTGGGATTGGTGGTGTGCTTTTGCACCCGGGTTCCGCACAATTGGGGGGCAAAAATTGCTTCAGAAGCACATGAATTTTTTAAAATGGGATGTGGTGGAGGTTTGGGGGCCAGAAAAGTGAGACCCATGCCCACCTCTGATATAATCATTGGTGTCTGCCTGGTCCTGGTCAACTGCACAAAATAGCTATCAAATGTACACCTAGGAAACCAATATCTCTCATTTCTTATTCCATTCTCCCCTTCTTTCTATAATTTCCAAGGACTTGCCACAATGATCCCCAAAGTTTCCTGCTTGTTACTGATCTCTTTGGCCTATCTTCTGATGCAAACCTGCGAAGGACAGACCTGGGCGGCATTTAAAAACAACCATATCAGTTACCCAAAGATACGAATTGAAAAACCTAACACCTACTGTTATGCAATGATGATAAGAAGAGGAATGACTAGACATAGATGCAAACCAACCCATACTTTCATTAATGACAACATCTCAAACATCCTGGCCATCTGCAGCAATAGAAGATGTCAATCTGTCTGGCGAAATGGTTACTATGACAGCAGGAAACGTTTTAATGTCGTTGATTGTCATTTGATTCCTGGTGGTCGTCCTCCACATAAGTGTCGTTACCATGGCAGCCTGAAGTCCAGCCGCATCCGTGTGGCCTGTAATGCCGAGAGGCAACCTATTCACTTGGAGAAGCTGACCAGAGGGTGATGCCATTCACTTACCAGCCGCTAAGCCATGGAGTCTCAGACAACGTCAACACCATTTGTGTACTAATGTGCTTAATACTCCTGGTGCTGTATCTCAGCAATGCATCTTCAAGCTTTTGCAACTTGATATCTAGAGATTATGGTTTGGAGAGAAAAGATGGTGCCGAAATAGTTTGTGGCCTCATCTCTTCCTTCCTTCATTTTTTCTTTATTTCTTCTTTCCAAGTTACTCTCTCTTCTTTTCACTGGTTACCCCTCTTATGAGGAGTGGCACCAAGCTACACTCTTTCAAAGGGGTTTGCAGACCCACCAATATTTCACTGGTAGAAAGCAGGATACATGTGGCCCCGTCTATCCTGACTGTTTATTGCAGTTCAAAACTAGCCCCAAACTGTAGTGGGAAGACAACAAACAATCACATAAGTGTGCAAAAAACAAAACAAACTCTTAATGTGCATGAGTGCTCTGAAGTTTGTGCCATCACCATTCAGGCCAGACACTGCTATGTAACCATCTGCACTTTCTTCAATTCCTGCTGGAAACTGTGGCCTGGGTTGTAATAAGGGGGGGAAACACATAAGCTAGGAGAGACTATCGCTGTTTGCTTTACCCCAAGACAACTGGAAAGAGTAAGATCCCATCCCTGCATCTTCTCTTCTCATCTTATGGCCCTTCCACACAGCCATGTAACTCAGAATATCAAGGCAGATAATCCACAATATCTGCTTTGGACTGGATTATCTGAGACCACACTGCCATATAATCCGGTTCAATGTGGGATTTATATAGCTGTGTGGAAGGGACCTTATTGGTGTAACACAATTTTTGTTGCTGGGTTATAAATGTTATGTCCCAATTGGTTCTATCATAAAAAAAACATTGAAAATGTTTATTAAACCACAAAACCTTGTGGTTTAATAAACTTAGGCCCCTTCCACACTACTAAATAAAATCTCTCCAGTTCTGCTTTGAACTGGAATATATGGCAGTGTGGACTCAGATAACCCAGTTCAAAGCAGAAATTGTGGGATTTTCTACCTTGTTATTTTGGGTTATGTGGCTTTGTGGAAGGGCCCTAAACCAGCACTGTCTCTGACCATTCAGGACAGTTGGAAAATATGGATAAGGCAAGGTGTTTCTTGCTAAAGCCTGAAAGCCCCAGGCCTGATTCACAAAGAAACGTGTTCCTTGAATTTGAGCTTTTCAAAGGTTCCCATTTACAACATGAAGAGTCTGATTCAGGCATGTTAGCCTTTAATCCAGTATAAGGGAGGAAAATATACATTTCAAATGTCAAATGTCTACTGACTGTGCTTGCTCAATTCCTTGCAAAAAAATGCGCTCCTATATCAATTAAACATTTATTAAAGCATTATTTCAAAAAGAACAATGTGAGAGCTATTTTTCTTACTCTTTGGACTATTTTTATTATTATACTTATTTATATTTTGTCTTCTTCCCAGGTTCAGTACTCAGGTCTGCTTATTTATACCTGTTGAAACAAAAAATAGTTGAAAATACCTAAAATACAAAAGTTTTAAATGCAATTTAAACACTAAAAAGAAATAACAAAGAGACAATCTTATCCAGTATTTCATCAAAGTCCTCAAAGGTCTGCTTGTGGAAAGATGGCAAAGATGATGATCTAATCTTTCTGGGTTACAAGTAGGACTGCAAGTTGAGGATTGTCCCAAAACCTGAGACCCGGGGATGTTATCTGGTGATGAAGTAGTTTTAAGTATTATAGATTTAAGTACCAGCTACTGTTGATCACAAAAAAAGGTGTGGTAGCAGAAAGCCCACTAGACAGAATAATTAAAAGTTCATAGGGATGAGTGGAGATATGCCAGAGATTTCAGTGTCAAAAATATGGTGGTTCAACATCACAGTCTGAAGCTACACTTGTGAGTTTTCTGGGCTGTATGGCCATATTCCAGAAGCATTTTCTCCTGACATTTTACCCACATCTATGGCAGGCATCCTCAGAGGTTGTGAGGTACAATGTGTATTTGGCTACAGGGCATGAACCTGATTATCCAATACGTGAAGTGCTGGATTTATTTTTACCTCTCTTTCCTTCCAGGTAGAGTTGACAAACTTGCTCCAGTTAAGCCTTAATCCGCCAGAAGGCATAAACATAATTACAGTCTCTGGAAGGAAGGAATTTAGAGGTGAACAGACTTAAAATAGCTTGTTTTCCCCCACATAAAATTGTGAATACCGATGATATTTTCAAAATGTGCATTATGTCCCATGTATCTGCAGAACTGGTATTCATATTTTCATTTATCCACATCTGATAAAATATTTTCCCTCTAGGCATTTTCTAGGTCCTCCAGCATGATTCTACGATATTCCTGTGGTGAATGTCCTTCATTTAAATAGGGTTTGCCATTATCTATGATCTTGCATATGCACACAAAGTCGAACAACATATTCTCTGCAGCTACTGGGGTCATATAGTCTTGAAATATTTAGAATAGGGCTGGGCAACCTATACCTCATGTGACCCCTTGACTGTGGCCATCCTAGAGCCCTGATAAGCCTTTCAGCATGGCAAGGGCAACTTACAAGGTGTAGCTTAGTTTACATTAGTGCAGGCTTGGGAAAACTTCGGCCCTCCAGGTGTTTTGGACTTCAACTCCCATAATTCCCACAAGCCGGTAGGCTATTAGGAATTGTGGGAGTTGGAAGTCCAAAACACCCGGAGGGCTGAAGTTTGCCCAAGCCTGTTTTAGAGAATAATCACACTCCTGGAATCCTTCAAAAGCATGGTTCTTCTCTAAATAAAGGTATTACCTCCACATTCATCTTGTTTAAGAATGTGACTGCCAGGTTGTTGCCATCATTATTATAATTAAAATTTTGTTTTTAAACTTCTGCCATTTTTGGCTGGAACTGCTCAGTGGGTTCCATTATGGTGAAAATGTCCAAGGATTTGTTGATGCAATTGGATTCCGAAAACAAGAGTTCAATTTCTCAGTTATTAAATGAGGAATTTAATTCTTGTCTTCAGATTGAGATTGAGAGCACAGCATTTTGAGACAATAGCCATTGTTGGCTCTTGTGACCATCCCACCAATATGCAAAGACCAACATTCTTCGTGACCACTCAGAAATGAAAAAACCCCCCCATGTTTTAGCAAAAAAAGCTCTTGTATGTTGGTGTGGGAACAGGCTCATCATAATCAGCGATCACTCGTGTCTGAGTAAGATGGCCTTCCAAGCATAGGGTCTTCGTGGATGGCTGTGGAAACCTATTCTTGACCTGTATGTGAAGACATCAGTTTTCAGATGGAAGGAGGTCCCGGACAGGGTTGTCTTGATATTTTTTCCTCTTGACGCATTTCTCCCTTTCGCTTCTATTCATGCCTCTTTGAATTCCACAGCACTGTTGGTAACAGCTGACCTCCAGTCAGAGCGCTTCACAGTTCTCAGTGTCTGTGCCACAGTTTTTAAGGTTATCTTTAAGCCCATCTTTAAATCTCTTTTCCTGTCCACCAACATTCTGCTTTCTGTTCATCAGTTGGAAGCTGAGTAGCTGCTTTGGGAGATAGTGGTTGAGTATTCAGACAACGTAGCCATTCCAGCAGAGTTGATGGCAGAGGATCATCACTTCAACGCTGGTGGTCTTTGCTTCTTCCAGTACATTGACATTTGTCTGCCTGTCTTCCCAAAAGATTTGCAGGATCTTTTGGGAACAACACTGTTGGAATTGTTCCAGCAGTTGAGTGTGATGTCTGTAGACTGTCCATGTTTCATGGTTGGGAGGACCCTGCTTCTTGGCTGGGAGTTGGACTGGATGGCCCACGAGGTCTTTTTCAACTCTTTGATTCTATGATTCTATGACAATAGCTTTATAAACAAGCACCTTGGTATCTCTACGAATGTCCCAATCCTCAAACATTCTCTGCTTCATTTAGAAGAATGCTGCACATGCAGAGCTCAGGAGAAACTTGCCTGCACTTTCTTCAAACCCAGGAAATACTGTTAGAGAATACAGTTCTCTAAGATTAATCCAAAAAAAATTCTGTGTTTTGATGTAGGGAGAGGTCCACTGAGACTCAAAAACAATGACTTAGGAACTACATGCAGCTTGCCAGTAACCCTGGTATATATTATCAGGGAACACAGATGAATCCAAACTAGTACAATTTTTTATCCAAGAGGGAGGGATCTTCAAGGGTGGAAAAACGGAATGTGAACAAATAATACGTGGGAAACCGAGCATGTTTACTTCCCACAGAATGAACTTTGTTGGAAGGAGAAACAGAAAACGGGGAGGAGAAGGGGGAAAATAGTGTATTCTGAAAGGGTGAATGACTGCATTCCACACTGCAGTTTTCAGTTCTTGTTCATTGTTATGTGCCTTCAGGTTGTTTCTGACCTATGGTGAACCTATGTTTCTAATTTGTGGTGACCATAAAGTGAACCTATTTTTCTAGGGCTTAAAATATGTGACTTACTCAAGGTCACCCAATGGGTTTCCACATCTGAGTGGAACCCTGGTCTCCAGAGTCATTGTCAAATCTCAAACCACTACACCACGTTGGCTCTCACAACTTCTTATTGCAAGTCTTATTTGCTTGGATTTTACACTGTGAGTTTACACTGCCAGATAATCTGGTCCAAGCAAGTAATCAGGGATCAGATTCTGGGATATGGGGCAGTGAAGATTCAGCTTCAGCAGGGGATATATGTACAAAAACTAATAAATAATCACTCAAAGCTTACAAGCTTTGAAGGCTAAAATTAAATTAATGTATGCAATCTCAATGTATGAATCCCACCCAAATTTCATATATATAAGGGAGTTTTATGAGCATTTATTTTATAAACTATACCAAAGTGGGTGCACAGAAAATGTACAGTTGATAAGGCTTAATTTCAAAAGTATGTTGATGCTACACAACATTATATGGGTTATATAACCACTGCAAATCTCATGGCATCCCCACAAGGATTCTTGGGTAATATCATTGTAACGAAGTGTGAATTTGTTTGTTTACAGATGTCATGTTTAATTGCGTTTTAAAAAGGTCAATATTTCAGTTACTCTGTACTCATGAGTTGGTTGCCATGGAGAAGGGGGTGGAGCCAACTGCTGTTTTGGTGGAGAAGTGCAGGTTTGAAAAGGAAACAGTAGTCTGTGCCCTGATGAGATACAGTGAAGACTGATCCTCAGTTAAAGGGATCAGGGAGACTCAAATGCTTATTTTTGAGTCAATTTAAAATACGTTTGGTGACTTATTTTAAGGTAGTCTGTCTCCTGATGAGGAACAGATAATCTGTGATTGTAATTCACAGGGTGACTGCAGTTTAGAGCAGTAAAGAAAGAAGTGACATTTTAAGAAGTTTGAAACACCTCATTCTAGCCTTGCAACTGTTAACCAAAGTGCCTCTAAAGAGAAAGTTACTGTAACCATTAAGCTTTGTGCCAGAATAAACGTGTTATTGTTCTTTTAAACATCTCAGCTTCTGTCATATATATTACCATCAAAAACAAACAAGAAGAAAGAAGAAAAACAAAATTTTAAAGGTCTCCTCTCTAAGTAGCTAGTGGCTATATCTTCCCATAGTGGTGGCAAGCGTGGATAATCCCCTTTACATCTGGTGGCCGCATTATAAACATCTTTACACTGGTGGCAGCGGTTATAATATAATAATATAATAAAATAAACATTCAACATCTCTTCTCCACAATCATATAATTGGTACACATCGAAAGAACTCTGTCAATGTGAAGTTCACAGAAAGATATTTCACATGTGGTGACCTGCCAAAACTGTTATATAAATTATAGTAGGAATCTTTTGGGATGAGAAAAATTGTTGGGATTGGGTGGGATCTGCACCAGTTGTTCCAGAACATCTGTTCCTTTAAAATGCAAGCTTTCAAGATGTCCTGGAGAATCAATTCAGCCCCTTCTCAAAGATTCCTGTTCATTTCAGTCCTATGTTTCTTGTAGGCTCAGTTGAGTCTACAGTTCATGCTTGCAGATGTAAGCATTGAGTTTGTGGCACTTGGCATCACTCCATTGTGTGAAGTCTATGAAACAAAAAAAAATGTCAGGTGGTTGTCATAGAGAGAATATTAACATCTTCCCTCTAGAGCAGGCCTGCACAACTTGCAACTCTCCAGCTGTTTTGGACTCCAACTCCCAGAAGCCCTAGCTAGTTTGTCCAATGGTTAGGAATTCTAGGAGTTGGAGGCCAAAACAGCTGGAGGGTCGTAGGTTCTGCAGGCCTGCTCTAGACCCCAAATTAATCATTTCCCACTTCTGTTTTAACACAGGAATTCAAAGTCTAGCTTTCAGAAAATAACTTAGTACTCTGGAAGTCACAGCTTTGAAAAATTAAGCTTCTCCCTGTCTCTCAGTACAATAAAGATAGATGTTGAAACATGTGAGAAACTTATTTCATCAGGAGAAATCTCCAAAAGTGCATCTACACTGTAGATGAGTGCTGGTGCTTTAACAAACTGCAATTCCCAGAATGTCATGGCATTGAGCCATGGCAATGAAAGTGGTGCCAAATTGCATGAGCAGAGCAGGGTTCTATTTCTCATAAATCTATAGGCACATCTATACTGTTTCTTTATTCCAAAAAGTGTGTGTGTGTGTGTGTGTGTGTGTTTTGGGGAGGGGTGGTGGTGTATGAATCAGCTCTGTGGCAACTGAACAATGCATGGAGCTGATTCGAGTTAGTGCAGTCTTGGACCACATTAACAAAAGTTGCTGGTGCTCCATATTCTGAGAATCCAGAGCAAACTATGATTTTTGACCCCTGTAAGCAGTTGGCCTGTTCACAAAATGGAATTGTCCAAGACTGTTAACATGGCCATCCCATATTCACCGAGTCTAGGCAGCCAGAGACAAAGGATTCCTCTCCCATTCTTGTCGTCATGGTGGTCATCAGGCATGACATGGTCAGTGTCCATGGCTCATTGCCTACAGTGACACTAGCCAAATGGATGAGGTGATTGGAAAAGGAAAGCGGGAAGAGGAGACAATTCCTCCCTCTCTACCTCTCTGGTGCCCAAGGAGACATTACAAGCCATTTGTGCCCACTGGCCGCTGCTACAACAAGAATGGGAGAGGGATGGTAAGGGTAGCCATCCAGCAATGCTGAACCAGATTCAGCACCACTGGATGGTCAGGTCTCCCTCCCACCTCTAGTGGCCAGGGGGCTGATGGTCAAAACCATCCCAGGTCCTATCCAATATTTGCCACTCTGGATCAGCCCTGTTATAAAGAGGCCCTGTAGAGCCACCCTACGACAGAGTGCCCAAAATATAATTGAGGGGGGCATCTTTCTGGTTGGTCTTAAAGAACTTTCACCTGTTGGCTCATTGCGGAGTCTTTCTTCTGAAAGGCAATTTCGACGTAGTAAATTGAGGTGGCGGTCTCTTATTTCTCTTTGTTCCAGTATGCCAAGGACAGGGGCAGGGGTCCCTGCTACAGAATGCTTCAGCTCAACACAGTACTCATTTGTCTCCAGGTTGTTCAGTGCACCCATCATCCACGCTTTGTAGTTGTAGGTGGATTCATCTGACCATCTCCACCTCCCATTCTGTAGAGTGGAAAGAGAAATTAAAACAGAGGCAAAGTTTCGGGCTTTTTTTCTGTGTCAGGAGAGACTTGAGAAACTGTAAGTAGTTTCTGGTGTGAGAGAATTGGCTGTCTGCAAGGATGTTACCCAGGGAATGCTTGGATGCTTTGATGTGTTAGCCATCCTTGTGGGAGGCTTCTCTCATGTCCCTGCATGGAGCTGGAACTGATAGAGGGAGCTCATCTGCACTGATGGATTTGAACCAACAGCCTTCAGGTCATCAATCCTGCTGGCACAAGGGTTTAACCCACTGCGCCACCAGTTTGGGTTTAACCCACTGCGCCTTCCTAGTTTGGGCTGAAGGAATAGTAAGTTGTAACCTATACAAAGGCTGGGGAATTTGAACCCAATTTAACTGCCATGGCGCAATGCTATGGAATCCTGGGAAATGAAGCCCCAGCGAAGAAGGATAAAGACTTTGAAAAAATATACTATTCCCTAGTGTTAAGCCATGCCAGGTAAAATGGTGCCTATGCTCAAAGTGCCAGATGGAAGAAAGGGCACTTGTGGAGATGGTATTGGTTGTACACTGAGGATTTTGACAGAGTCACAAAGGTAAAAAGAGAGGTGGCATACTCACATGTCGAATATCATGCAGTCCAATCCAGACATCACTGACTTCAGTCTGGTAAGCAGAGATATGGTTGGCCACCACCAGGATCTCAGCATGGCTGAGAAGAGAGGCAAGGTGGGCTCCACGCCGGTAACTTTGGCACTCAATCTGGGCATGGACAAAAAAATTGAAGTGTTTGGAAATGGCCTACCTTTCACTTGTTTAAAGAGGTAATTTTGTTTCTACAGGTAAAGGAGAAAGGCATCCTTAAGGAGAAATCTCAGCCCTGTCTGGACTTCATAAGAATTAACTTCTTATCCTCTTGGCTCATTGCCATCAAAGCTAACTGAGAGACAGGAAGCAGGGAAAGGGTCTCCAATTTGGATTTGTCAGAACTGAGTGTGGGCTGTGGTAGGCAAGGCCTCATGAGAACTAGTATCTCACCTCAGCCTCTGGCCAGGTCATCTTAGTGTCAAAGTATCCATAGCAGTTGCCCTGGTATTGTAGCCATTCCCTGGCACAGATGTCAGCCTGACCTGTTCAAAACAAAACAAAAAGAAAGTTTGGTTTCTTCTCCAAACCACAGTCATGAATGGCCTCGTGTTTCTAGGTCCAGCATCTCTGTTTGACTGACCCAACTATCTCTTATATCCATCCAACTACAGACCTGGAGTCTGGGCACTTTTGGTCCGTGACCACCTTAACAATGTCCTTATAATATATCATAATATTGTATTTGCTCTAATGTCCTTCTTCATTTCTACTGGGAATTTCCAGATGTACTCACCTCCTGGTAAGAAGCTGGAAACCAGAAAGCTGATCAGAAAGGAACTCAGGTAAGTGAAATGCCTCATTTTCCTGGTTCAGCTGGAAGGAGGACACAAACAGAAGAAATCAGGAGAACATAAGTATCAGAAGATGCAAAGTCAGGGAGAAGCAATCTACAGAGGCATCCATAATTAAATGTTATTGCCCAGTCAGACCAGGAGCTTATTGCAAGAGCTAGAAATGCAGCAAACAGATGGTGATGTACTGATGACCAGAGAGAGAAAGAAGACTTGGCCCCAAGAGTTTAATTTTTACATGCTAAGGCAAGCCTAAGCAATCAAAAGTCTACTCCTTCCACTCAACCATGAGGCATGGCATTCTTATGCCCATGGGGATGCCACATAATCTCACAAAATTAGAACAGATACAAAGCATAAGAACATTCTGAGGAACGGCTTGCATTCTGAATATTGAATAAGCACTTGAGCTAAATTCAGAAAATGACCAGACTTCTGAAGTCAGGTATTTTCAGTCCCACATCAGCTCAAACCAGCATTATTTAAAGGTCAGTGATCATAGGAGCTGTAGCCCATCAACAGCTGGAGAGGCTTAGGTCCTCCATTTCTAGTCTCATTTACTATTAGGAGCCTTTCTGTGTTCTTACGCCATCTAGCTATGTGCCACCTTTCCCTAAGGGAGAGTGAAATTTTTGATTTCTGGCTGAGACCTACTGATTTTTGGTATGGATCTCCCATAGCTACATAGATTGCACATGTGTATATCTATATATCTATATCTATATAGTACATCAGCTAGGATATAAGATTTGAAACCTATACCTATCATACTTCTCTGTTTCTCATCCTGACTGCACACCTAAATGTTTGTTAATACACTTTGTCTTGGTCAAATCAACTGGCATGTCTTAATTTGGGATGGATGTCAAATAATATTACTTTGCAATTTGCAGATGAGAAAGAAAAGACAACATAAACGTGTCCTACTAACACTGACATCACATGGTACATCTAGAAACCATCTTTCCAAGGCTGAAACCCAACCACATCTCATTGAGCAATGCCAAGCCCTTGGGCCAAAATTACCTGCTCATTTGAGTCCTTCAGCTGGTCTTCACTCCCTGGAAAATGGGCAAAGACTGCTGGATGAGTTTGGTGAGCTCTTGGATAATCTCCTGATCCATGGTTTGTAATATAGACTGCAGGTGGACATTATGAAACATTCAAGGCAAGAGGTATAAGGAAATGTCTTGTTCTGCTATTGGCAAAATTGCACAACAGGTGGGCCAGCCAACAGAATAGTTGATTTTTATCATGGTTCCATTGACACATTACTGAAAGTACATATTTTTCAGGCTGTCTTTCCAAAAATAATCAACTATTATAGATAGAAAATGATTTACCAGTGTTTGTGTTTTTATCAACATTCCTTTGTGGTTGCTCACTGTATTCATATGGAATAAATGTAAGGTTTATGAAGTTGTCACAATCTGATTTTTGTTGTTGTTTGGATGTTATTTTTTATTTTATTTTTTCATTTCATTTATCTCTGACCTCGCTGGTGGCATTTTTTTTTCTTTATTCATGCCTATGGTTACCGACTTAGGACAAACACTGTATTGTTTTTAGTGTTAGCCACTTTGGGTCTCATTTTAGAGAGATAAAGTGGGATAGAAATAATAATAATAATAATAATAATAATAATAATAATAATAATAATAATAGTAATAGTAATAATACAGTAGAGTCTTGCTAATCCAACATAAACAGGCCAGCAGAACGTTGGATAAGCAAAACGTTGGCTAATAAGGATGAATTAAGGAAAAGCCTATTAAATGTCAAATTATGTCATGATTTTACAAGTTAAGCACCAAAATATCATGTTTTACAACAGATCGACAGAAAAAGCAGTTCAATACACGGTAATGCTATGTAGAAATTATGGTATTTACGAATTTAGCACCAAAACATCAAAATATATTGAAAACATTGATTATAAAAACATTGACTACTAAAAGGCAAACTGTGTTGGATAATACAGAACATTGGATAAGCGAAGGTTGGATAAGCGAGACTCTACTGTAATAATAATAATAATAATAATAATAATAATAATAATAATAATAATAATAATAATGCCATACTATATGATTTCCAGCACCTTGAACAGTAAGAGGTTTTGGAAAAAGCATATTTTCATGTTGAATAGTATGGGGAACATCTGCCAACATTCAGAAGAGGCAATTCAACTGTTTCCCAGAGACAAATGATGGTCCAGGGGAGTCTACAGTGATTGAGAGCTGTAACTTTGTGGCAAAACAGTCAAATTTTGTTATCCCTTGCCTAGACTGTTATTCATTTTGCTTCCACTTCTTTCATTGTAGAATCTGCCCAAAAGCAATGAGTCGGCAGTATTGTCACCTTTATTCCAAATTTCAGCCACATGCTGTATCATGGGGATTTTTTAAAAACAAAACCAAAAATTCCCTGGTAAGTATACTGAGTTTTGAAATGAATGTTCTCATTTTAAAACAGTTGTACCATATGGAGGAGGATGTTCCCTATGCTGCTTTTCAATGAATTATGACACAGCAAAGCACCAATGATATGCTCTGCTTGTGAATAGGTTGGACTCATGCAAGGGAAACTGAGTTTCCGTCTTTTGAGGAACAACGGAATACTCATTTAAAATGTGAATTGTTGTTGATACGTGCCTCCAAGCCATTTCTGACAAATGACAACCTTAGGCTGGGCCAATCAAGGGTTTTTTTTTGACAAGATTTGTTCAGAGGGGTTTTTCCTTTGCATTCCTCTGAGGCTGAGCAAATGTGACTTGGCCAAAGTTGTCCAGTGGGTTTCTATGACCAAGAGAAGATTTACACTCTACTCCCCAGTGCGGTATTCAATGCTCAGGTTGCTAGACTGCATTGGCTCTCATTCCTAATCCCAGGCCTTAGGCTTAGCCTTTATTTGACTTTTAGTGCATTGCAATGCTTACTGAGTTATGAAAGTTCACAATTTTCACAATGCTTTTTAAATTCAGCAGCCTGAAGGCTAAGTTAATTTCATTGATATAAGAAAGGGTAAAGGTTTTCCACTGACAATAAGTCTAGTTGTGTCCGGCTCCATTTTTAAGCCGAAGAGCCAGCATTGTCTGTAGACACCTCCAAGGTCATGTGGCCAGCATGACTGCATGGAGTGCAGTTACCTTCCCGCCGGAATTGTACCTATTGACCTACTCACAATTTTATGTTTTTGAACTTCTAGGTTGGTAGGAGCTGGGGCTAACAGCGGGCGCTCGCTCCTTTCAGTCTGCAAGTTCAGCAGCTCAGCGCTTTAACATATATATACATATATATTTCATATATATATGAAAACTTACACCAAACACAGCTTGTTTAGCTGTTGGAACTCTTCCAGCAGGTCATCCCACAGTTAAGGGGTGACCGATGAAAAGGTCCCCTGGGTGACAGTCGCCAGTCAGGTTCTGGCTGGTTGGAGTAGCTGCCCACCAGAGGACCTCAGTACTCTAAAGGGCAGATGATGATGATGATGATGATGATGATGATGATGATGATTTATACCCCACCTTTCTCCCTGTGGAGACTCAAGGATTGTGCAGGAGAAAGTGATCCTGTAGGTAACCTGGACTCAAACCATGTAGGGCTTTTTAGAACACTACCATTCCCACACAGGTTTCCACTCACAAACATGTGAAGGTTTGCAGAAGTAGCAAAAAACCTTTAAGAAAGAAGTATCAACAAAAGGAGGGCAACCTAAAAGAGCACAGCGAGAATTGAGAATGCTCAATGACCATGAAATGCTTATTGGTTCTTGAGAGGTAAGGAAAGGAAATCACATGGATAGGAAAGTGAAACTGAGTCACCAAGAAAAGGGGTCTGAGTATCTCCATGCAATCCACACTATAGTCCTCTGCTATAGTCCTCATCCTTCCATTTTCTGCTTTCTGAAGTTGATTCCATTTCTGTGTTTTATTTGCATAGCTAGCAAGAGCTATGGGGAACTGATCGGCCACCCCTCCCTTAGGTTCCTAGGCCTCTTACAGAAAAACAGAGTGGCAAAGTCATGGGACTTTAGTTAGAATGGATTATAACAGTTTTTTAAAAATGCTCACAATGCAATTTCTCAAGAATAATTAATTTAATGGGGGGCACACATACTACCTGCATGTTTTTCACTTGCTGGAAGCCGTGGATGCATTGTTTTTATAGAAGCATTTAAATAAAGTGCATTTAAGTAGCTGAAAGTGATGTCTAATTCAAAAGACCCCATGACTCCTGCCATTCACAGTAGATTACAAGTGCAGAGCTTGGCCCTCCAACTGTTGTAAACTTCATCTCCCAAAAGTCTAATCCAATCAAAGAACATGATATGGGACTGGGTTAGCTGTAGTTCAAAATATAGGAAAACCTGAAAGCTGCCCATCTTCTCAGCAGACAGTAACTAGACTAGATGGATCAATGATACAATTGGGCAGTTCTACCATATTATCCCTGGCTCATTCTACTGCATGAGGAAGCAAACTTTGTTGAGATGCTGTACTTCTGGGATTTTACCAGTACTTGCCTCCAATAGTGTCACTGGTGGGCTAAAAAGAGTGTGGGCCACACCAGATAACATCATCAGAGGAGCTGATACCAACCGTGGAGTTGGGAGAGAGGTGAGAGGGAAAGCAATGGAGTAATGCTGATTGACATTTTTGCTCACAGCAGGTTGTTAGAGGACACCTATGTTCCAAGACTTAGGTGCCTTGGTTTTTCCCACTTTTCTTTAAATGACAGATATTTTTAAAATCCTTCTCCAGCAGCACCTGTTTGTACTTTTTTAACTGTATGCCAAGGTCCCTGGTGGCACAGTGTGTTAAAGAGCTGAGCTGCTGAACTTGCAGACCAAAAGGTGCCAGGTTCAAATCCCGGGAGCGGAATGAGCACCCGCTGTTAGCCCCAGCTCCTGCCAACCTAGCAGTTCGAAAACATGCAAATGTGAGTAGATCAATAGGTACCGCTCTGGTGGGAAGGCAACGGCACTCCATGCAGTCATGCCGGCCACGTGACCTTGGAGGTGTCTATGGACAATGCTGGCTCTTCAGCTTAGAAATGGAGATGAGCACCAACCCCCAGAGTTGGTGACGACTGGACTTAACGTCAGGGGAAAACCTTTACCTTACGCCAAAGTCCATGTATTTGTGTGGTTTTCTTTGATTTGTTAAGGTTGATCTAATATGCATTTCCAGATGCTAAGAGACACATTTCTAGAAGCTGAATGAGTTAACCATAAATTTTGAATTTCTGGACCTTTTCCTGCTCTCTTGCAGGCTGACCTCACTTTGCTACTGTTTCTCCTGCTGTGGTCCCCGAGCAGCATTAAGGGCAAGGAACTGGATGCTACATGTATTCATATGTGCATGCATACATATATACAACACCAGGATGCAGGTGGAGAGATAGTATAGATACATGAAGATCTGGTATTTTAGCTAGAGTATTGTGGTATGGTCTGGTAACAGGAGGAGGTCCATAGGGGTAGCACCTTCAGTTACTACAGTGGGTGACACCAACCCTAATGACCCCACTGCCTTCTTTGTGGATTTTTGCATCTTAAAAAGTCATTTCTATAATTGTATTTTTTTTTGGCAAAGGCAACTAATATTCTCAGAATGAAGGATTCCTGCCCCAGTTTTTAGACTTAAAGCACAGAACACTGAAACGCATATCAGGAAAAGTTTGTGAGAGATCAGTCATTGAGTTAGGAGAGACCACAGGGCCATCCAATCCAAATGGATTCCAAAGAAAAGGGAGAAAGCACATTAGAAACACCATGCTCATCAGCTATTTTATTTGCAAGTTCAATAGCTCTACAACAATTAAAATAATGTAGGGCTAAACGTATATTTATATATTTTTATAGAGAGAGAAGAGAAAGGCTTCATTTCAGCTGACACATCCATATTACATATAATTTTATAGTCATATAGTGTAGCACCATTTTTAAATTGGCCCTTCACCATCACCTTTGCCCCAAATTTATATGGGGCATTGCAGTTTAATAAGGATGTTAAAAACGCTATATCTATAATTCTCACAAAGTTCCAAGGAAATTGTTTAAAACATTGCTATTTATGCCTGGAGACTTTTTAAGGATTGAATGCTCCTTCTTTTCAAAAGGCAGGCCTACAAGATGTGCTGGGAATGCAAAATATCCATATGGTGTCCCATTCATTTCCATCCATTGTATCTTTCAGGCACAGATAAATCAATGATTTCTTCTACAGCTCATGCTTGCAGATGTAGGCATTCGGTCTGTGGCATGGGGCATCATTCCATTTTGTGAAACCTGTATGAACAAAAGGAAAAAAAATCTTTTATGGGCCGGGATTACAATACTTTCACAGAATCAGAAACCAATTAACTGAGCCAGGTAAAGAAACACACACACACTCAAATCAAATAACATAGTGCTTACACCATATAGTTCCATTCCCTAATCCAAATTTGTTGTTTGGGGTTTTTCTATACATTATAACTGTATTTTTAAATTAACTTCCAACACGATAAATGAAATCCAAATCATTCTGCCACTCAAATCACCCAAACCACATCAAGTAGATGTTTCAATCTAGGAACTGTACTCTTATCTGTGAACAGAAAAACTGGAATAAGGACCAAATAAAGCACAAGAGTGTCCTTTTTTAATACTGAAAATGACTGTTACGTTTCAACAGACTTGAGGGTGTATTAGACTGTCAGATGACATGCACAGTCAGGCTAGAGTTTATGTACCTTGGACAGCACCAAGCAGAAAAAATTACACAAAGAACTCTTCCGCTAAAGTTGTGTCCTGCTTGCTGCTTGATGCTATCCAAGGTCCCGCAATTGCAGCCTGACTATATGCTCTGAGATTTGATCAGCTCTCCTCCTGGGTCAGGCTCTTTTTATGCAAACTTTGCCTCCTTTCAAAAGACTAGAGAAGTTTTGAAGGAGTTGTCTTCTGACATGGAGCTGAGTGTTCCATTGCCTCTCAGTCTGCAGGTCAGCCCTAGTGTTGGGCAGAGTAAATCAACAATCTTCAGTGGAAGATGCTGTAGGACAACAGCAGCAACCATTAGGCTGTTCCTCCATAGTACTCCGGATGTTCCCTTCTATTGGAGGCCAATGTGATGTATCTCAAGTGTGACCATTCATAGAATCATAGAATAGTAGAGTTGGAAGAGACCTCATGGGCCATCCAGTCCAACCCACTGCCAAGAAGCAGGAAATCGCATTCAAAGCACCCCTGACAGATGGCCATCCAGCCTCTGCTTAAAAGCCTCCAAAGAAGGAGCCTCTACCACAGTCTGGGGGAGAGAGTTCCACTGCCGAACAGCCCTCACAGTGAGGAAGTTCTTCCTGATGTTCAGGTGGAATCTCCTTTCCTGTAGTTTGAAGCCATTGTTCCGTGTCCTAGTCTCCAGGGCAGCAGAAAACAAGCTTGCTTCCTCCTCCCTATGACTTCCCCTCACATATTTGTACATGGCTATCATGTCTCCTCTCAGCCTTCTCTTCTGCAGGCTACATTGTGACCTATGTATGGTAGAACATTCAATCCCAATGCCAGGGTATCAGTAAGAAAGTGGGACATGAGAGAAGCCTCCCAACTAACACATCTGGGCATTCCCTGGGTAACGCCTCTGTAGATGGCCAATTCTCTCACATCAGAAGCTACTTGAAGTATGTTCTCAAGTCACTTCTGAACACATTTTTTTTAAGTAAGATAAATTGCCTTTCCCTCATGGTGTAGTAATGATAGACAACATCTTTGCTTCAGTCAACAAAATAAACTCTTGTTTTAGTATGAGTTTGCTAAGGAGTAAGTACTAAGAAGTGGAAGTAGAGGGTAGTTCATGGAGACTGCATCCAAAACCCCCAACATTTTCAGAGTCTACGTTTTCGGCATCTCTTGACTATCAAGACCTGGATCAGGCCTTGTTAGTCAAGAGATGTTGAGGCTAGAGCTGGGTTCCTTGTCCCTTTGGCACCCACCTATAGTCTTCTTATGTGTCACAACTGTAAGGCATATCTTTCTTGGACATTTATTACTATGTAGATGTCATTTACTTGGAAGATCTCCATTCAGACAGTTTCTTAAAATTTTGTTTTGTTACCTTGAAGCTTGATATGATGTGAAAAGCTAAGAGGGCTGACACGTCCTGGAGCTACTTGTTGTGCCTCACCATCAGGAAGAGCTGCCTTGTTCGCTGAGTATACCAGCTCAACGCAATATTCATTTTTCCCATTGTTGTCTGGCCTGCCCATCATCCATGCTTTGTAATTGTAAGTAGACTCATCTGACCATCTCCACTTTCCATTCTTCAGATGAAAAAAATAAAGGGAAAAAAGTATTACTCAATGCTGGATCTGTAATTCTTACTCAAGTGCCAAGGAAAAGAGGGAAGGAGGGTGGAAGGAGGGAAGAAAGAAGAGACACAAGAAATATAGAGAAGAGATACTAGTATATTGTTTAAAGTTAAGGAAAAGCTGAAGAAAATCATGGAGCTTTAATATCCCATCCTAACTTCTTTTTCTCCAGGCCAAACATACCTACTTCCAGAACAGATGAAAAGAGAGATGAGGGACAACAACAGAGTGGAAAGAAGGTGTGGAGGCAAGCAATGCAGCTTTTATCAAGGAAATAAAAAATGGATCACCACAAGAGAAGTCAGCAACAAAGGATTGAAGGAACTACATGAGATTATGATTGTAGTGTAGCTCTCATGGTTAGTTACATTTTTAGTTAGAGGATGTGGCCTCACTAAATCACAGAGGAGAAATCCCCCATAGTTCAGGGATTGCTCCATTATGTTCCTCATCATGCTCCAGTGTTTTCTGGTGATGATTTGGTAGAGGGGAGAGGGAAGAATGTATTTTTTAGGTATTATGATTTGTTGTTCTGTGTTGTTTTGGTTGCTATGTATATTGTATTTTTGTTGTAAGCCTCCCAAGTCTTTTTTGGGAGAGGGGATGGGATACAAGTAAATATGATGATGATGATGATGATTATTATTATTATTATTATTATTATTAGCCTTAGAAATAGGACTGCAAGTAATTTTATTTTTTAAAATAACCTCTTTCCTCTGGCTTGGAAATAAATCAGGAGCTTTGAAGGCAAATTTTGAATGGGATCTCATGTACCCATGATCAAAACAGGTGATGAAAGAGTTTCAGGTAAATCATATACATGAGAGAAACTATTCGTCCACTGCTATGGTTGTCCAAAATATGCATAAAGAGTCTGGAGATCAATACAACTTTGCAAACGCAACGTATGATGAAGCAATCAAAAACAGCTTAAAATATTGCAATTCCAAATTCAAGCACTAGATGGCATCTATTTCTTTGAGGAAGAAATACTGGTACAAGCCAAAGATAATGGAAAAAAGCTAAAGAACTTAGAGGCTCTTACATAGGACAAACCTGAAGCAACTGAACACAACAAGCACTGGGTTCAAGGTGGGATGGGTCAGCTATAAGATTTCATGAGATTTCTGGCCCCTAATGATCTTCCTGGCCCTAAACATAAACCAATGCTAAAAATCTCAGACAGGTCACCGAAGGAAGAAATGGAGGAAGAACCATGAGATACAGAGTGGGAAATGATGACTTCTTGAAAGAAAGCCTTTAGCCCAACAAGAAAAGCACAGACCTGAACGTAGAGCGAAGCAACACCCAGAAGAATGAAAGTGCACAGCAGCAGCTTGAGGATCAAAGCAAGGAGCTGGAGGCCAAGTGACAGGAAATGGGGAGTGAAGTGAAGCCGAAATGCAAATCTTCCATCTTTGCACCAGAGGTAAAGAGAGAGCAGCAGGAGACCAAGACAAAGGAACACGAGACCACTGGTTAATAGTTGCACCATCATGAGAAGAAAGTGATGGATGCCATCCTGCAAGTGGAGGATGAGAAGTGTAATCCTTAGTGGACTTTTATCAGGGGTGGGCGCATCTGTCCTAAAGCTGTATGTCACCCCTGATCACATTTTTTTTCTGAAATCAAAGGTGGATTGCAAGTCCTGGAAGCTTCCAGGAGCCCTTTCACATCACATAATGATTGCATTATGATTCCACTTATCTGCCATGGCTGTATAGGTTCCTGAGAGTTACAATATAGGATAACATATTTAGAATTCATAGTAATTTCTAGTGCCTCACCCTAAACTATGAACACTGGATTCCATAGGATGTAGCTATGACAGTTAAAGCAGAACCATAGTATTGTGTGATGTGAAAGGGGTCCAAGAATGGTGTTTCGCCTTTGAGATATTTTGAATCTACACATACACAAGCCTGAACGTTATTGGTAGTCCTAACTCACGTAGATCCACTGAATCGATGGGGATTTGCCTACATCAAGACAGAGTGACATACAATTGATGTCCCAGGATCCGATTCCAGGTTTTCTGTTTATCCTAGATTATCTGGCAATCCGGACACATATAATCCAGTTTAAAGCAGAAAACCTGGGATCAGATCCTGGGATATAGGGTCTGTCTGGAAGGGCCCAAGAATGCCTCCATACTGTAAAATTAATATAATTTGACAAAACTGTAACTACCATGGCTCAGTGCCTTGGATTCCTGAGATCTATATTTTGGTGACCTTGTAAAAGTACAGCTTCCATGGCATTATCATAGTGCTTTTCAAATCCAGCAGGCAAAAATACACTACAAACAGTCTCCAATATTGGTTGTTGTTTCTTCATTGCAGACCTGTGGTTTTATTGGTGACTTTGGCTGAGCAGGTACATAATGGCAGTATTTACACACTTACATGTCGGATGTCATGCAGTCCAATCCATACGTTGCTGGGCTCAATCTGGTAAGCAGCGATATGATTGGCAGCTACAAGAGCCTCAGAGACAGTGAGAATGGAGGCAAGATGTGCTCCGCGGTGGTAGCTCTGGCAGTCAATCTACAAAAGCACAGAAAAATAAAGGTTTTCAATGTCATGTTCCCTTCCATGGTAGATAGCTAGCCAAAGGATTGTATGGCCAATGTCAATCCAGGAGGAATCAGCTGACCCAAATGGCCAATGGGATTCTACCTAGATTCTTGATTCTGGAATGGCTCCTGAGCTGGAGACAAATTATTCTCTCACTAAGATTGAGATCTCTGGCCATACTTCAACTTCGCAAGACTAGCCCTTGACATTTTGCTACCTGAGGCAAAGTAGCTAATGTTGAAAAAAATGTTAGAACAGTTTAAAAAGCATTTAAAGCTTGGCAATAAAGATAAAATATGATAAAAGGTAAAGGTTTTCCCCTTTCATGTCTGACTCTGGGGGTTGGTGCTCATCTCCATTTCTAAGCCAAAGAGCCGGCATTGTCCGTAGACACCTCCAAGGTCATGTGGCCGGCATGACTGCATGGAGCGCCGTTACCTTCCCGCTGGAGCGGTACCTATTGATCTACTCACATTGGCATGTTTTCGAGCTGCTAGGTTGGCAGGAGATAAAATATGATACTGCTACTTAAAAATTAATTATCCAGTTTACTGTCTATTTATGACTCCCTAAATGAGCTGACTGAAGCAGTCTATTCTGCCTGCTCAGTAGTAGAGTCAGACTCCAGTTTGGCTTCCTTGGGTCACTTATCATGTCAGGAGGAGCAGAGATGTATGTAGGAGAAACATGGTTCATTTTGAAGTTTGACAAGTTGGGAGGTACCCTGAACCTTTGGTATCCACTGGGATTTAGCTCCAGCATCTCCCATGGGTACCAAAATCCATGGATGTTAAAGTCCCTTTACATACAATGGTGTAGTAAAATGGTGCCCTTATATAAAATGGTCAGCAACTCAAATGAATGCTGGAAAGATCCTGAAGATCCATAAGATGGTGGGAAGCTAAAACAATATATTCCTAGACATGTACAGCAAAATCAAGTTTTGCTTTTTGCATATTTTTCTGAATAATTTTGAGCTATGATTGGTTGAATGTGTCATTGCAGAACCCATGGATAGGGAAGGCCAACTGTATACCTAGTGATGATCCAAGTTAGATCCATAATCTTCTGACGTCTTACCTCTGCTTCTTCCCATGTCATCTTCTGCTCAAAATATCCATAGCAGTTGCCCTGGTACTGCAGCCACTCCCTGGCACACGTATCTGCCTTAACTGCTCAAAAGAGAGGAGGGAAGGAAAGAAAAGATGGAGAGAGAGATCTAAATAGCGTGCAGAGCTGTCCCAAGCCTTTCTATTTTACTGGCAAGATTCTGCGTGCTGCTTTCCAATGGAAACCTATGGCCATTCCACTCAGCCATATAACCCAGAATATCGGCAGAAAATCCCACAATATCTCCTTTGAACTGAGATATCTGAGTCCACACAGCCATATATTCCAGTTCAAAGCAGATAATGTGGGATTTTATTCAACTGCGTAGAAGGGGCCCTAGGAGTCTATTCAGCTATGATCTTCTGCTCACGTGAGAGTAAAATTTGGTGTTTGGGGCATTGTCTTCTCTCCCTTTCCAACATCCATGTAACACAAAACCCAGCTCTTGAAGCCTGGAATCCCCTCTGAAATATGTTTCCATGGAGGGCTTCAGGGAAAAGGAGTTAACAATTCCAATACAACTTCAGGCACTACATTGGATTGTGACCTCAGTTTATAAAGCTATCCTCAAATTCCCATTTCCTGTGGTTCTTCAAGTCATTTCCAACTTATGACAACCCTAAGGAGGCTTCCATGAGCTTTCCATGGAGATCAGTTTTGCCTTGCTCTGAGGTTGAGAGAGTATGATTTGTTCAAATTTTTCCTGTGGTCTTCAGAGTCATAGTCCAACACGGAAACCACTACACCTCTCTCCCAGGTTCCTGCTACTTGGTAAAATAAATACTTTGGAGGAGAATATTTTCCTATAAGCCAAAATATCTTGGTAGGATTCATTACTCTTATATGCAGACCCAAAATAGATCAAACATATTTTAGATATGAAAAGGCTGCTCTCAGCCCAAGGTGATTTCAATCCATGCTGGAGTCCCAACCATATTGAAACACGGGGGATTTGAAAATCCAACATTTATGCAAGTTCCACTGAATCAACTGGTCTATTGTAGTTGTAACTATCTAACTAAGCCTATAACTATAACCTGCTGAAATATATCTCTTCAACAATTGAGGAGAAACTCACCTCCCTCGAAGGGGCCTGAAATCAGGAAACTGAGCAGGAAGGCAAACAAGTAAGCTAAAGATCCCATTCTTTGGTCTGCCTAAAAGAATACAAAATGCAGTAAGGTACAAGAGAGTACATGAAACAAAGAGTGGATGTCAAGGACAGTCAAATAGTAATTCAAGTTTGCAGTACAGCTAGCCTTTTATATTTTTTGGGGTTGGGTGAGCAGGACACCCATGCAAGTGCAAAAATAAAGAAGATTTAAAAGTGCTGTTTTTTAAACTTCAGATAACCCCTCTCTAGAAATCTTCAGGTCGTCCAACACAAGTCTATAGTCAACAGCCGGATCTAGAAATCTCAACAGAGATCATATTAATCAATTCCTCAAATAGTCTAATCTGCAAAAATAAAACCCTTCAGTGGGGAGAAATACTGTATATGGGAGAATTATTTTGTTGTATAACAATTCCAAAAACTCCCCAGCTAGCATGACCATAAATCAGACTCCTTTTTTTCCATAGAAGTTATTTCCAGGATGAATTAGCACCTTCTTTAAATCATTTTACTTTCCCTTGTGTCTGAGGCTACACAGTCACCAAGAGCTCACTAGAGAATATCCCATTTGATGTATTCTTCTCACAGACCTCAAGTGTCATTAATGCACCTGAGCTAGAACTCAACATATTGAAAATAGCTCAAGTTGAAGTTAACTTGATGGCATTTAACATCAACAAAAGATCCTCATTATTCCCATTTTACAGACAGATTGCTACAGTTTAAAAAAACAGTAATATATCAACAGTTGAGGGTTATAACAACTGGATCTGAATGGTAAATTTCTAACATCTGAATCCTTATCTGTCCAATTTTTTTTTCATGTCAGGAGCAACCTGAGTTGCTTCTGGAGTGAGAGAATTGGCCGTCTGCAAGGACGTTGCCCAGGGGACGCCCGGATGTTTTGATGTTTTACCATCCTTGTGGGAAGCTTCTCTCATGTCCCCGCATGGAGCTGGAGCTGATAGAGGGAGCTCATCCGCACTCTCCCCGGGTGGGATTCGAACCTGGCAGCCTTCAGGTCAGCAACCCAACCTTTAAGTCACAAGGCTTTTATCCCCTAGGCCCCGGAGGCTCCGTCATCTGTCCAAATGACACTCTGGCCCAAGGAGACAATGATGTTAACAATGTCTGTTTCTACTAATCCTGTTTGTTTTCCTATCACTACCAACATTAGTCACACTGGTAACAGTCATAGTACAGAAGGGTAGGAGGAAGAAGACAAAGAAGAGGAGAACAAGGTTGTTGAAGCATAAACTGCCTTTCTTCAGTATCCTCCATTTGATTCCTCCTCTCTCCCAACTTCCCATTTTAATTTTTAGCATTAGCCCAGCTTTCCTGACCACCACATTGATTTGTCTTCTTTCAAAGATTTTATAATATCCTCATCCATTGCAAAGAATCTTCACATTTCTGGAAAGCTTGAGAATTATGCTACTCTGCTAGATCCCTCCCCTTTGGATCAGGGGTGGTGCTATTCTGGACATCATAAATAGGAGGAGTGATCACCACGATCAAGGAGGGAACATCACTCAATCATAATGCACATGTCTTGAAAGCAGAAGGTCCTAGGATCAATCCCAAGTAGGGCTAGTGATAACGCTGGGGTTGACAGGCCAATTACCTGACTCTGTATAAGGCAACCTCATAAGCATAATATATAATAACAGAATCTTAAAGTGGCAAAATAGATACTGAAAAATCCTCACCTGAGTATTTCTCTGTTGTTAGAAGATATGCTGGGGTAGAGTCTGGTTCTTTTCAGATGGTCTCCTACTCTACTAGAGGTTGTTATATAGGCCTCAGGTGAATATGACGAAATAACATGGGTAGCAGGTTTTGGCAATGCCGCACAACAGGACTGTGTCACAAACCCCAAGGTGTTGGCCTCTGTCACAGATTATTCATAAGGATAAGGTCTATGACCAATATGAAGTGTATTCCTTCCACACCAAAATGGCGAAAATACTGACGCACAAAGGCAGAGCATCGTAGGATGATTTAACATACTATCAAGTATTAGACGCGATATGCCATGTAATATCAGCACTATCTTATTGACTAGGAGGAAGATAGGTGAATATCATCAACACAATCACTATTATACAAGGCTGGGAGAGTATAACATCTGCAGTCACCTAGTGGGTTTCCATGGCTGTTCAGGCATTTACATTTTGGTCTTCAGAGTTGTAGTCCAGCTCTCCAACTACATCACGTTGTTAGCTCACAACTTTTTCCATGGTAATCAAAATAACAAAAGTCTCCCTGTTCACAAAATTACAGTTATCAGATGTTTCTTATATGAAAAAGTGACCATTTTAGGTATTCAGTATTAATAAACACAGAGTCTGACATAACAGGAATAAATCAGAATATTTAAATTTTAAAAATTGCTTGGGTACTAGTCAGCTATCCAAAATAACAGGCTACCCAAGTGAAGAAGAAAGGAAGTGAATCTAGAGTTCCCATATATTTATGATTATCTAGTTAGATGGCACCTTTCCTTTAAAAAACTATATAACAGAAGTGATGTTTATTTCTCTCCTCCATGTTTTAGCCTATGAGTTGAATCAGGTTAAGGTGGGTGACTGAATCAAGGTCAACCAATGAATACTATATCTCAGTGTAGATTAGAAATTGGATATCCCCAATACTAGAAACTGGAACTCCAAATTTTGTCTCTAGCTCTATAACCACTACATTATACTGGTCCATCATTTCATGCCATGGATGTATAGGAGAGTTAGAATCAACGAGAGAAAGAGATAAATTTAGCAAATCCTCAAAGCCAAGTTAGGAAATTTTGGTTTCAATGCTGGCAATGTCAACCACACCAATTATATATGTAGTTTTATTCTCAATCCATACCAAGAATAGATAATTGTGTGAAGCTAGGGAACCACAGTAACCCCTTTGGAGGCCTTGAGAGGCCACACTCTCATTTACATCACCCCACTATAATATACAAAAAGAGGAGGTATTTTCCCCATGTTTTCAGCCTTCATTCGGGCATTGAGGGCCAGGAGAGGCCTTCTCCAGTTTTAAACAAAGGTCCCCCTGCCCCTGAACATAACAAAAAGTCCTCTCCAAGTACCCTAGATATTAGCTCTGGAAGTCCTGGGACCCACAAAAATGATGCTAGGGGCACATGCAACCTACAGTTGTACACCTCTGGTCTACACAATTATCATTCTTGATCAAACCACGGATGACAGGTTCATTCACTTAAACTCTTTCAGAGCATTATTCCTCACTTTCCATATCAATGCAGTGAAGCTGAGGTTGGAAGGGGATGCCATGGAGTACGTTGCCTTATCCCCCTTCCATGTTGCCTGCCTATAAGCCTGGATGGGCTCCCCATGGCATGAACCAATGGCAAAGAAGTTAAATTTAGCCAGAGAGTCTGAAGGATGAGTTGTCAAAAATCTAGATGTCTATGCAAATTCTTGGATCCGTGTAACTTGCCTTCTCCCCCTTTCCGTCTCTCTTTTAGGCCACAAGGAAATCTTTAAGCCTGGGGTGGACTCCTTTGACGCTTGTTGAAAAATGCACTCACAAAGTGTTGTTCAGGACATAATAATGTCTACATAGTTGTTTCAAAACTCAGAAGAGGTACGTGCAAATATTTGGTCATATCAATGGTCAATGAAAAATCTTGGCAATGGATAGAGTGGAAAGAGAATAAGTAAAATGGTTTATTATTAAGGAGATTTTGGGCTATGAATGAAGGAAAAATTCAACTGGTTCATATTTTGAAGTTAATACACCTAATGCCATGCTTTCCCATTGAAACAGAAACCAAAATTCATTTTCATTATTCTGTAAAACTAGATGTCTCTGTATTTTACAATTGACTTTTCAACCATACATGTGCATTAGGGAAAAACACACCACAAAATGCATATATTACCTCTACAATTGTTATTTTAGGAGTCTTGCTCATAAAGATGTGGTCTGATTAAGTCCTTACTGTTGTCTTGAGTCTTCAATCCCAGGATTTAGGGGGATACATGGAAATGGGCTGGCAAATGACTACATATTTTGATGGGATTTTATTACACATTGTCAGCAATTCAGAAAAATTCGGATATGTCTGCATGTCGGTTGCCATGTATCAACAGGGCATCATTTGCTTTCAAATAGTGATCCCTAACTCTGTCCGGTGAACATTTTCTATTTCCATATCTGTTATACCTTCCATTTCCTCAACAATGTTGAAGGGAAAAAGTATCATCCTAGCACTAGCAAAACTGAAAATCTGCCGTGTTTCATAGGTAAACACAAAAGCGTTACCTATTTTAAATCTATTTGGGGGACAAGGATTGGCAACCTTGAAAGTATTGGTTGAAACTTATAGTGAATTCAGCTCCCCACTGACATGAAAGCCAACTGCATCTGCTGGCAGAGGGTGAGAGAAAGGCATCAAAAGCTGCTCACATTACGTATTTATAAAACTTTAATTCCACTTTTACTTCCATGGCTTCATCCTATGGAACTCCAGGATGTGTAGTTTGGGGTGCATTATTGCCCTCTAGAAGTGAAATCTAGATACCTTGTGAAACTGAAAATCTCAGGCTTCCAGAGGATGTAGCCATGGCAGTTAAAGAGGAATCAAATTGTGATAACTGTGTAGTGGCAAAGGACCAAGGGATGGATCTGAGACAGTGCAGTGTAGCTGTAATGGATAGTTAATGTCTGAGCAAGTATCAAACAGTCCCCTAAACTTTCAAACCCAAGGGGTTAAGAGAATGAGCGTATGCCTTTAAAATAATAATAAATTAAGATTCTCCCCGTCTTCTTGCAAAGTTTTGAAATGCTAATTTTTTTACATATATATTTCCCTACCTCAGGGCAATATGTTGCCCTTTCTGCAGTATAGGTGACCTGCAGCATGTGAGCTGCTTTCTACTAGCTTGGTCCAAGTTTATGCAAATCTTGAAAATGTTGGACCAGGATTTCCTTGAAGCATTCTGTTCATTTTGGATTGCAGCATGTCCACCCAAGGACTATATAACAGTCGTCCAGAAAGGGAGAGATCACCAGTCAAGAAGCTCCCGGCTCAACTGTCCACTACAACGGTCTGCTCAGGAGAACATCGACGAAAGGTGAGTGGCTGAAAAGATATTGCGTGTGTGTTTCAGGCTCTTCCAGGCTGTAGATTAGACTATGGGAAACTATTTCTAGAGGCTTTAAGATAGAAATGAGAAAAGAGCTAATCAACAAAGACAAGCTGTAAATGTAACAGGTGGAAACCTTTACATTTACAAAACAGGAACCATAGTTTACAATATTATCACTAAACAAGCTGTTATTGACCTGTTAGAGAACTGATGTGGAATTCAGAATTGAAAACTTTAGCTGATCCATCAGTGGACAGGCAGAAATTTGATTTCCAGTGAATTGATGGGTTGAATAGCAATATCTAGGAAGGAAGGACGTTGTTCATCAGAGAGGCCTCACTTCTATTTGTTGTTTAGCTAAAGTACGGTCATTAAATCAATATGTTGACTCACCTTCAATAATTAATGCAATTGTTATGTTCTAGTTGGGACTATCAATAGAATTCAGGTCAAGGTGTTTATAGGTTTTAATGTATCTCTCCCTCTTAGTTCCTTCTATAAGTTTTGGGCTGGAAGTTCTAGAATCCCCTACTTTCTATTGCTGGCTAGGGAAATCTGGGAGATGTAATCCAATTCAGCAATAAGGGTACCAAATTGAGGAAGATTACTCACTTATGAAATCTCAAATAGTAAGAGAAATCATTTGAGGGCAGCTATATATACAGTAGAGTCTCACTTATCCAACATAAACGGGCCGGCAGAACGTTGGATAAGCGAATATGTTGGATAACAAGGAGAGATTAAGGAGAAGCCTGTTAAACATCAAATTAGCTTATGATTTTACAAATTAAGCACCAAAACATCATGTTATACAACAAATTTGGCAGAAAACGTAGTTCAATATGCAGTAATGCTACGTAGTAATTACTGTATTTACGAATTTAGCACCAAAATATCATGATGTATTGAAAACATTGACTACAAAATGCGTTGGATAATCCAGAACGTTGGATAAGCGAATGTTGGATAAGTGAGACTCTACTGTAGCTTGACCATCAACTCTGAAAATGTCACAAATATCTTACAGCATAAGCTTTCATGGAATGGAGCCCACTTCTGTTGTCCTTGAAACCTAACACCGTAATAAATGTGTCAGTCTTTAAGGTAACAGAACATCTCGTTTGCTGTCTTTGCTGTAATGAGCTAGCTCCATAAATTTAAATTTGAGGCTCCCTCTAATTTTCCCAGTTTTTAGAAATCAAAGAAGCACAGAAATAAGATGTTTTCTTCCTTTCTTCACCAGTTTGGATGATTGACAACCACTAATTATACCTCTTGGATTTATCCTATTTTTCCTCCTCAAAGGTCAACCAAAAGATGGGTCTCTTCACTTACCTCACTCTTTGTCTTCTTGGAATCTTCTTTTTGGGAGGTGAGCTTCTGAACAAATATTGACATCTCTGTTATGGGGAAAACAGGATGACCTGGAATAAAATATCATCCTGTTTTGGAAACAGTGAAGAAATTTTGATCCCCAGGTCATCCATATAGATTTTTCAGCATGTAAATCCATGCTACCTGTGGGAAAGCTGGGTTGTGGAGAGCATGGTAAAAGTAATATTCTCCTCTAATTGTCCTACCTTTTTTCTTGTTTTCTTTTTTTCTTTTTTGCCCTTATTCTCCTTTTCTCCAGCAGCCGAAGCTGACACCTGTGCAAGGGAATGGCTGCAAAACCAAGGGAACTGCTATGCTTATTTTGATAATAAATTAACATGGCAAGAGGCTGAGGTAAGAAACCTTTGTCACCATCACAGAATTGACATACCATACAATGTACAAGTTAGTTTCATGATCCTCAGACAGGTGGCTTGGTCATCAGAAACATGGAGATAGAGTCAAAATGAAAGCAGAATAATAGAATTATGGAATTGCAAAATTCAAAGGAACCCAAGGCCTACCTAGTCCACTGTCCTGTCATATCTGCTAAAGCACCATCAAGAAATTCTAACCCAAAGTCTATTTTAAAAGTTCCAGCAAAGGAGAACCCACTATCTTCTGGGGAACTTAATTCAATTGATGGAAATGACAGTCCCTTTCCCCTTTCTTCCTCCTCAGATTGAGTGCCAGAGCTACGGCCGTGGGGCCCATCTTGCCTCTGTCCTCACCAAGGCAGAGACCCTTCTGGTGGCTGAACACATTTCCACTTACCAACAAGAACCAAGCCATGTCTGGATTGGACTCCAAGATGTTCGTCAGGTAAGCCCCTCCCTTCCTCCATTCCTGGTTTTGATCACAAATTTGTAGCTCTAGCCAAGGACCCACCATGACCCCAACTCAACCATTTTAATGACCAAGCTGTCTAAGGGTCTTCATTTCCTTAAGCATCCTGTTCTGTTTCATTTCCACAGACCGGGAGATGGAGGTGGGCTGATGAGTCAACTTACAACTACAAGTCCTGGATGACCCACCAGCCAGACAATTATCTCAATAGTGAACATTGTGTGGAACTGGTGTTTTCCTCAGGTAAGAAAGGATCAAAAATGTCATCAAAGGCACCTAGTTCTCCATGAATGTACAACTTTTCTTAGCAAGGCTTTGGCCAGGTTCCCACATTGGATGCTCCATATAAGCCCAGCCATGGCATACCTCTTCAGCTGTTAGGCTTTTCTCAGACAGTTTTTGGGGAAGGTTGACAAGTTACTTAGGAGTATCATATAACAACTGCAGCTACAATTCAGAGCTTTGGCCTGCAGTCAAACTGCATACAGAATATGTAATTGCATTTGAACTGCATTAATTTATATATCTATTTTTCTGAAAATGAGAACTGTTAAACTAGGCCTCTTTTCTGTAATATTCTTATAGGGAAATTGTCAGGCTCAGATTTGGGAGAATAAGTGAAACATTGACGAAAATACTAAAAGAAAAATGAGTACAGTAGAGTCTCGCTTATCCAACCGTCGCTTATCCAACATTCTGTATTATCCTACGCAGTCTGCCTTTTAGTAGTCTGTGTTTTTGTAGTCAGTGTTTTCAATACATTGTGATGTTTTGGTGCTAAATTCATAAATACAGTAATTACTGCATAATGTTACCATGTATTGAACTGCTTTTTTTGTCAATTTTTCATACAACATGATGTTTTGGTACTTAATTTGTAAAATCATAATGTAATTTGATGTTTAATAGGCTTTTCTTTAATCCCTCCTTATCATCCAACATTTTCGCTTATCCAACATTCTGCTGGCGCGTTTATGTTGGATAAGCAAGACTCTACTGTATATAAAATAACACAAAAACAGTTTTTAATGTGGTTCATGATTTCTGAGCCAGCAAAGAGTTATGATTCTGGAGACTAGAGTTCAGACCTGTGGCTGGCCATAAATGATTTTGGGCACACCAAACATTTTCAGCCTCAAAGAAAAACAAAGGCAAATACCTTCTGAACAAATCCTGACAAGAAAACCTCATAATAGATCACCTTAGAATTGCCATAAGTCAGAAAGAACACAAAAGCACATAACAACAGGATTGCTTCCATTCTCCACCCACTCCTCCCACTTTGCTTAAGTCTCGACTCATTGAGACAAACAGGCAAGAGGGAGGAAAAATAACGTTTTGACATGTCTTCTGCATTTCAGGTTTTACTCTGTGGAATGATGCTCGGTGCCAGAGACGCAATGCCTACATCTGCAAGCATGAGCTCTAAAGACCTTTGTGGCTGCCAGCTACAATTGCATGAATGTCTTCTTGGATGTCACTCCCTCTTCTCTTCTTTGGAAAAGATCAATCCTCACCTGTCCATTTCAAAACAGCATTTCTGAAGAGCTTCTTGACTGGTCTCCTTCATCTCCTGTTGTTGTTGTTTGTAGCTATGTCATCGTTTAATGTTAATAAATTCTTTCTGATGCATATATTTCCTGGAGTATTCGTCCTCAATCAGCACAACCAATTCCTATAGCCTGTCTGGATGCAAAGGAAGACAACCAGACCCTTTTTTGGCACGTTGACAATGATCCCTTCTCATTAGGCAGGCAACATATGCTTTCTCAAAGCCTTTGTGTGGGATCATTTTATTGCATAATACATTTACATTGTCTTTAAAACAGTGGCAAAGTTGGGTGAAACTTCTGAGAGTTGATCTGGGACATCGAGAAAACCAAAATCTATCAGCCACTGTTTTACAACAAAGGGCAGACTGTGGTCTTTCATCAGAACTCCAAAGTCCCCTAACTGGAGGCAAATGAAAATAGTAGATCATTACCTGTTGAACCTCAAGGTGACCAACTTGCTTGGAAGGGGCAGATCTAAAACACAAAACTAGAGTTACTAGAGTTACTACTAACAACTAGAGTTACTACAGAAGATGGAGTCCAAGTTTCGTTTGCAGAGCTAAAAAGTGCTGTTACGATGAAAGCTGGAGACCTTTGCTATTCCTCCAGCAATCATCCAGATATCTAGGTCCAAATCTACCTCCTTGCCCTATTTTATCTCCCCTCTTTTCCTCTTCCCCTGCCAATTAGTGGTCAGAATAAATGATGGGCATTTATTCCTTTCTCTATCTTTCTCTCATCCTGGTGACTGACTACATGTATTTCCAGATTTTACTCTACCATTGCTACCAAGTGAGGGGCAGTATCTATGCAATGCAATCTTCTGCTTGTAATCATCCCTTGTTTTCTATTACATGATCACTGCTAGACAGAAAGTGCCCCATCCTGAAACATGTATAAATGATCATTAGGAAGCAAGATATATGAATTAGTGAGATCCAGGGGTTTCTCATCAATTCTATCTTTTTTCTTTCTTCCACTAATGATGAATCACAACAGGAAAAAAGATGAAGGGTGAATTGTTACAGGCTGGACAAAATGCAATAGCTTGAGAAGGCCTTTTAAAAACCCCATGTCCAGCGGAAAAGACTTCAAAAATTAGGACACACACACACACACACACACACAAATGCATTAGGAAATTGGTGTGAAAGTACACACCATAGGCACCAATGGCTTTCTTATGCAAAGACTCTTAATTAACTCTTGACAACTCCTCAACAACTCATTATTTGCCTCCAGCCAAGATCCATAGGCTAGGGAAGCTCAGGGCAGATTAGGATAAGGGTTGCCACAAAACCCTTGGCTGATTTGCAGTAGCTAGTAAGAATTTCTGTTTCCTAATTCTGTTTTTTTGCAATAAGTTTATAAAGATAATTGGAAGGGGAGAGGATATGAATGTAGGCTAGGTTTGTGAATCAATATAGGCTGGACATCCCTTATCCAAAATGCTTTGGACCAGAAATATTTTGCATTTCAAATGTTTTCAGATTTTGAAACATTTACAAATATATATTGAGATATCTTGGAGATGGGACAGAAGTTTAAACACAAATTTCATTTATGTTTCATATACAGTTTATTTACATAGCCTGAAGGTCATTTTATACACAATATTATTAATAATTGAGTGCATGAGACAAGGTTTTGGTACATTGAATTATCAAAACTAGAGGAGTTTCTATCTCAAACATCTACATGGACAATTTTGTAGTATTATAAATCACCTTGGTCTGTGAAGAAATGCTTCTTACTTCAGCTTCTTGACACACCATCTTACTATCAAACACAAACAGTAGGAACCAGTCTCACCTGCAAGGAGAAGGATGAGAAAGTAAACAGAGAGGGACCAGTTCATCAAAAGTTATCAACATCTTCTTATTTTACTAGGTGTGGAAACTAACTTTCAAGAAGTTGAACTCTAGATCTATCCTTAACCACTACCCAAGTTGTGTGGGGTTGGTGGAGTCCCAAGAGGGCCAAATATTACTCAGTCCTGAGCTAGGACATTTTTCATGAAGCGTGCATATGGGGAAGCTGCAGTTACTGGGTTATATCTCCTATCGGCACTAGTTCACTTATAATGGTTGAGGATGATAGGAAATATAGTAGTTATCCAGAAGGACATACACGGATGCTGGATAATTGGTAGCATACTAGCATACCAGGGGGACCCTGGTGGCACAGTGTGTTAAAGCGCTGAGCTGCTGAACTTGCGGACCAAAAGGTCCCAGGTTCAAATCCCGGGAGCAGAATGAGTACCCACTGTTAGCCCCAGTTCCTGCCAACCTAGCAGTTCGAAAACATGCAAATGTGAGTAGATCAATAGGTACCGCTCCGGCGGGAAGGTAACGGCACTCCATGCAGTCATGCTGGCCACATGACCTGAAGATGTCTATGGACAATGCTGGCTCTTCGGCTTAGAAATGGAGATGAGCACCAACACCCAGTCAGTCATGACTGCACTTAACGTCAGGGGAAACCTTTACCTTTTTTTACTATTTTTTTTTAGAAAGGCTATGTGTCTCAGGATCTGATGGTTGAAGGAGTTTGACGACTAGGGCATAATTGGTAGATCCATGGTGAAGCTTTATCAGCATGGTACAATCAACTGATATTAGGGAGTTTTTGTCTCACCAGTAGACAATCCCCTGGCAAGAACCATCCCCACAACCCTCGATCCCTTGATCTATTAGATGTTGTCTTGGGGACCACTAACATAGCCTAACATCATTATGGGCTATTGTTAGTTCTAAGATGAGTAGAGCTGTCAAATGACTAGTAACTTGGTAAGTACATTCTATTATTTTGTAGCTGGGACAGCATCAAGATTCAGACTGATATTCACAATTTGGTCCTCTCCCTTAAGATGCATTTACACAGTAGAATCAGTGCACTTTCATTGTCATGGCTCAGTGCTATGAAGTCATGGGAATTGTAGGTTGCTGAAGCATCAACGCTCTTTGGTAGAGAAGGCTAAAGGCCTTATGAAGCTACCTACAACAGTTTTGGTACAGCCTACCTGGAGCACCGTGTCTCCCGATGATATGCTATAAGCCACCTTGGGTCCTCAGTGCAAAGAAAAGCAGGGTAGAAATATCCTAAATAAATAAATATAACTCCCAGGATACCATAGCATTGACCCATTGCAGTTAAAGTGGGGGCGAACTACATTAGTATAAATGTGTAGCTGTGCCATAGAGAAAACTGAAGACCAAGAAGTCCAGAAGGCAAAGCCTGGAATATGTGGGGAATCCCACTCTTCCTCTAACCTTTCTGGGGGAAGAACATGACATTCAAGAGGTCAGTTCAGTGAGTGACACTCATCAGTTGCCAAAGTGCTAAAGAAGGAAATGACTGAGCCCCAGGTACTTCATGTCCTCCCAGGTACAAGAAAAGCTGCCATGAAGGTGAATTCTGTGCTAATTCTGAGACAACCTTGTAGGGAATGTCAATGAATATTTTGTTTTCATCTAGAATAATGTCTCAAAAAGCAATTTATCATAAAGCAGAAATTTCTTTTAACAGCCACAGTATTGCATTCCAACAAACTTCAGTTTGCCACCAGTTGTGCACTCAAACGTATGTTTTGTTCCCTGCCAAATATGGGATTATATTATTTGTATCCAGCAAATAGAGACCAAGGGACCTAGGGATTTTGTAGGTAAAAAATACAGTCAGCTCACCACATTTGTTGGGGTCAGAATCAGAGAAAACCCATGAAATGCAAAAAAAACAAAAAAAAAACTAGTTTTATTGTGTTTCTCTTCTGGTGGTATTATAAGGTTTTCAATATACACTAGAGTCTCACTTATCCAAGCTAAACGGGCCAGCAGAAGCTTGGATAAGCGAATATCTTGGATAATAAGGAGGGATTAAGGAAAAGCCTATTAAACATCAAATTAGGTTATGATTTTACAAATTAAGCACCAAAACACCATGTTTTACAACAAATTTGACAGAAAAAGTAGTTCAATATGCAGTAATGTTATGTTGTAATTACTGTATTTACGAATTTAGCACCAAAATATCACGATATATTGAAAACATTGACTACAAAAATGGCTTGGATAATCCAGAAACTTGGATAAGCGAGGTTTGGATAAGTGAGACTCTACTGTATATATAATTTAAAAATTAATTTTAACCATACAATATAACTTTATGGTGAATATTTGTTGGAAGCTGCTTGTAGAGTCGTACTGGAGGACCTAAAAACGATTAGAGAGAACACTTCAATCGAATCATTGAATAATCAGGTCCTCAATGGTCAAAAGCACAAATGTGGAGGGGCAACTGTAGTGATTTATTCATATTTTTTTCTACTTTTGAGAGGTCCTTTGCCCTTTTTTATTGTGTCAGAAGCGAATTAAGACAAGTCGCTTCTGGTGTGAGAGAATCGTCCATCTGCAAGGATGTTGACCAGGCGATGCCCAGATGTGTTACCATCCTGCTGGGAGGTTTCTCTCATGTCCCCACATGGGAAGCTAGGGCTGACAGATGGGAGCACACCCCGTCTCTCGGATTTGAACCACCCAGCTTCAGGTCAGCAGTTCGGCTGGTACAAGGGTCTAGCCCATTGCGCCACCACTGCCCCTACATAAATGGGGAGAGCGCGGATGAGCTCCCTCTATTAGCTCCAGCTCCATGTGGGGACATGAGAGAAGCCTCCCACAAGGATGGTAAAAACATCAAAATATCCAGGCGTCCCTTGGGCAACATCCTTGCAGACGGCCAATTCTCTCACTCCAGAAGCAATTCCGGTTGCTCCTGACATGAAAAAAAAATGGTGTGTCTACCATAGATAATTTCATTAAAGACCTCAACTGTTTTCCACACAAAAGATGTCCATCTGAACAAGAAAGCAAGGGCAAAATAGAGACCGAGAGAGATGCAATAGGGGATGTTCACACAAAATTAGGAGTTGACATTTCCTCTTGGTTTGCTTCTTTAAAAAAATAGAGTCAGGTGGTGTGTGTGATATTTCCTTCTTTGTGATGATGGGAGATCTGTAGCTGTGTCCCTGTCAATGGTATGCAAAAATAACATTAGCCCAGATAGCTATGGTATGAAGCATTTTTGATTGATCAGCCTTCAAAGCTGACCTCCTAGAGAGAGCTCTGGGCAGTCCGAATTCAGATCCAGCTGCACAGACTCAGATTGGGGCAGAATTCATTGATGGAAGGCACTAGGGCAGAGGTGTCAAATTCATTCCCATCAAGAGTCACATCAACCTTATGGTTGCCTTCAAAGGGCCATTGAATTCAAGGATGGAGAATCTGTGGATACAGAGAGACAGCTATAATTTTTAATCTAGTAGTTGATGCTGTTTAGTTTTTACCCAGTTTACGTCCCCAGTTGTTATTTTTTTAAATGTATTTTTATTGATGATACGTAAAAAGTCAAAGAGAATGGGAGGGATAGGGAATGCGGCAGGAAGGGAAAGGGGAATATTTTTCCCTAATATAGGTAAAGTGGGGGAACAATAATATGATAGAAAAGTAGGAAATCTATAAGAATTAAAAAAAAATAGAAGAAAAAAACAGTTCTGGTGATGACTTCCATCTAGTCTTTTGCGATTTTGTCTTTGTCTCTGTATATATGTTCTATATATACAGAGGGTAAAGCCATTCTTAACAGCCTAAAACAGAGATGAATCAGCTCTTCTTGTTTCCTACTTTGAGAAAGGAAAAATGTCACTTTATTATTTCTTTCGTTTTTCCTTTTTTTTACATTCCTCTATTTTGTACCAGTCTGTGTACTTAATTGGATTTCCCATATTTTTCTTTAATAAAAAAGGTTAATTTATCCATGTCTTTAATCTCTCCCAATTTCTGTCGCCATTCATCTATATTTGGTGTTTCTTTTTGCTTCCAGTGTTTCACATAGCTAATTCTGGCGGCAGTGATCATATATGTGAACAAAATGCTGTCATTAAAGTCTAGCTGGATATCCAAATCTGTTATACCTAATAAGAAGTATTCTGGTTTCATGGGGAATTTTAATTTGAGAATATGCTGGCATATTTCATGGATTTTCTCCCAGAACACCTTTGCGTCTTTACAAGTCCACCACATGTGGAAAAAACTACCCGCGTGAACCTTACATTTCCAACCATTCTTTTGTGTATTTTTGTACATTAAGCTTAACTTTCTTGGTGTGATATACTAACGGTGGAACATTTTAAACCAATTTTCTTTCAAATCCATTGCATATGTATATTTTAATTTCTTATTCCAAATTGATTCCCATTCTGAGAGGGTAATTGGTCTTCTCAAATTTTCAGCCAATTTAATCATACAGTCTTTTACTGTTTCCCCTTCTGTTGACCATTCTAATAATTTGTTATAAACTTTTGTGATTGTTTTGTTTTCACTTTTTAAGATTTTATCCCAAAATTGCTCACTCTGGTTAAAGCCTATAATTCTATCTTTATTGTAGAATTCCTTAATCTGCAAGTAATGGAGCCAGGAGATGTGTCTAAATCTTCGTTTAATTTCCTCGAGGGATTTCAAAGTGGTTGAGCCTTTTATTAATAAGTCCTTATAGGTTAGCCATTTGGACCATCCTAATAGCCTTCTTTGATGGGCCTCCATAGTGGATACTGGATAGCCAAAATGGGGTCCTTGAGTAAAAATAGTTTTTATATTTTTGCCATGTCCTTAAAAGTGACGTTCTTACAAAATGGTTCCTGAAATTTTTCTCTTTTTTCCCCCTCTCTCGTACCAAACGTACGAGTGCCAACCCACCTGTAGATCATGTCTCTCTAGGGATAATAATTTTTCTCTTTTAAATCCATCCAATCTTTGATCCAGACTAGTGCACATGCATCATGATATAGTTTTAGTCATGATGTCTAATGATGAGTAATATAGAAGTTGCAGTTCAACATCTGGAAGGCCACATAGAATGATATGGTGGCCTGGATTTGGCCTGTGGGCCTTGCCTTGACACATGTGTACTGGGGGATCCAGTTTGTTTCTACAATCATGCCATTAAAATTTTTCAACACAGTAGCAACCCAAAGAAGGCTTTAGAAATGCTGCTATCCTGTTTAATTTTGGTCGCAAGGCAATGCCAGTGAAAATGCCTGAATTTTGCTCATCCATTGCTCATATATATTTTGTGCCAGAGCAACAAAGATCCAACGAACTAAGCTTCGATTGACCTGTACTGCAGGAAAAGGAGGAAGAAGCCTTGAATGCTCTCCAGGTGTCTCAATTTGGCATGGGCTGTCTGGATCAATCCTCTGTCATCCCACTTTTTCCGCTGCTGTTCAAATGTCCCAATTTCTCCTTCTCCCACTTTCCCCTTTTGTCCTCTGCTGATCTCAATTGCTACAAACTGAATTTGCACTCTAGTTTACCAGCTGTTAGGATTTCTGGGAGTTGAAGGCCAAAACATCTGGGGACCCACAGGTTGACAACCAGTCTACAGTGTAGTGCACACTTAGTCTCAGGTGTTGGTCATGAAAACTCAGAGCATGGTACTACTATTAACAAAAGCCTAGTCAAAAAAGGCAAAGTTCCAGGATCATGGTAGATGCAATCTTAAAACTCCCTCCCCAACTAGAACCAAACCACTGATTAGATCTGAAAGCAAATGGAATCTGGAAAATGAGCATGTCCTTTCACATATGACCAATTGGTCTGCATCATCCTTATATCAGAAATACAAGAAGAGTTTGACATGACATTCCTCAGTGAAGTAAAGGACAACATGATGACCTTTCTTGAAGCAGATAGTCAGCATTGCAAACTGTGACCCACAACTTTGCCCCCAGATTGTGTAAAAATAGAAGAAAGAGAATCAGGATTTCATTGAAGCATCCTTGAATTGCACCATGTCTGTCTGGGGACTACCATATATAAGAGGAACCCAGAAAGGGAGAGACCATCTTCAGAGAAGGTCCCAGTTCAGCTGTCCACCATACCTGTCCACCCAGGAGAACATTACCACCAGGTAAGTATATGGAGTGATGATTAGTATTGGAAAATCATGGGGAGATGAGCCATAGGTCTTGACAATGAGGAGTTACTTCAGACTATAGCTTGCAAGATGGAATCTTTTTGGTTTGACGTAGTGTTACCACAATATTAAAGTGAGAATTATGTTTTGTACCCATGCTGTAAAACTTAACAGAAAAGATATGTTAGAACAGAGCATGGATTCAAACTAACACCAAAGGAAAAAAGCAAGTCTTTGGAGTAGATTAACCAAAATGGTCAAAAGTCAGGAAGCCAGGGTTTTCCAATATTTTTATCCAGGCCTATCTGAGGTGACTGGCATATATGATTCAACCATGATGCTCAAAAACTAACTCGTTTACTAACTTTACATTGTGAAATAAGATGGAGGATTCAGGATTCTCTTTATCTGCCTCTGTAACTTCATAAAACTTTTTGTTCTTTCATGTTTTAAGGCCAACCTGAAGATGGGATTCCTCAACATTTTCAGCCTTTGCTTTCTTGGCTTCCTGATTTCCAGTTCTTTCCCAGAAAGTGAGTCAGTCCCTTTAGGAAATATTGATTATGTACCATTAATACAGATCCCTTTGCTGATCCCTTTGTTTCACAAATTATTATTATTTGGGAAGAAATTCTGTTGTCATTCATTCTGCTAAACTTCTGTGCTTTTTTTCTTTCTGATCTCTTGTTTCTATGCAGCCAAAGCTGACACTTGTGCCAGGGAGTGGCTGCAAAACCAGGGCAACTGCTATGCCTATTTCGATAACAAGTTGACATGGCAAGAAGCTGAGGTAAGAAGTGGTTCAGTTCAGCCAAGGCAGGAATGAATGTAATTCTCAATCGTTGGTCCTACAAATGTTCAAGATTTCAATTCCCAGAATTTCTCACCACTGGCCTTATGGGAAGGAGTGAGAAGTTCAAATCATCTGAAAGTTGAAAACCATATATCTATAAGACGGCTGACTTTTGTTAGTGAGTTGCAATGATGGAGGTCTTTCACGATAATCAAATACAAGAATTACAATGGCATATGTTGGCTTTCCTCCATGGTAACTTCTTTTGGGGGGGGGGGGGGGTCATGCAGTAGTGAGAACTATACAAGAACCAAATTCCTCCCACTCCAAACAGAGCAGCATTTTTCTGCCCTAGCCCACTCCCCAAAAATTACGATTTACTGGCCAATGCACAACATAGCAAACAATGGAGAAATATCCACCAATTTTCATAATGCTGGAGTGAAAACAAAGACATGATTATTCAGGACATCATTTCCTACTTTCTACTCTGAAGGAGGGGGAGACGCAATAGAGAAAAGGTGGGTTGATGGACTTGGATAGCACATGGGCTGGAGTTATGCATGTGTAAGGCATGTCCTGGTTCTTGATCTTTTCCATTAGATTATTTTCCCCATAGCAATTAATGGATTCAATGGTTCTGCACCAATCCTGGTGGTGAAACATGATAATGAGAGACTCTCTTGATTATCTTCTCCTTTCTCAGATTGAATGCCAGAGCTACGGCCGTGGAGCCCATCTTGCCTCTGTCCTCACTAAAGCAGAGACCCTTCTGGTGGCCGAACACATCTCCACTTACCAGCAAGAACCAAGTAATGTCTGGATTGGGCTCCATAATGTTCATCAGGTAAGCCTCTTTCTTCTACCATTCCAAGTTTTCATTATTGTGTAGAGACCCACCATTGGTGAGATTCCGTATTTATTTTAGCAGTTCCGTAGACCGAGTCCCACATTGATCTTCTACTGTTTTCAAAGGAAGACCTAATGAAACAGGAGAGGGATAGCAGAATTTGAGTCCATTTTTCCAACATTTGCTATAGGCAGTGTTTCTCAACCTGTGGGTCCGCAAGTGTTTTGGCCTACAACTCCCAGAAATCCCAGCCAGTTTACCAGCTGTTAAGATTTCTGGGAGTCGAATACCAAAACATCTGGGGATCCAGCGGTTGAGAACCATTGCTATAGAACCTTCCTCCTCACCTTAGCACTCCCATGGGTCACTTCTTGAGGAACACAGGGCTGCTCTCAAGCTCTGGAATTCTTTTCCTGTAGAAGTTAGATTGGAGCCATCTATGGAGAGTGGTTGCCTATGTTTTTTCCCCTTTTGGCAGGATTCCTCCATCATGCCAGCAATTTAGTGGTGACATTTCTTTCAAGAAGATTTCAACTTCCAACTCATAGCTACCTTACTGATGGCTGCAGAGTTTATGTTAAACCCAGATATAGAATTAGAAGCAAGCATTGCTACGTTCAATAGAACTTATTCCTCAAACATTTATTTCCTTTCTACAGTCCAGGAAATGGAGGTGGGCTGATGAATCAGTCTACAACTACAATGCATGGATGCCCAACCAGCCCGACAACTACTTTAACTCTGAGCACTGTGTAGAACTCAGACTTTCCACAGGTAAGCAAACCAAGAAAGGACTGAGAAAGATCAAGGTTATCTAGCTTACATTGCACCTAGGCAAAACACCCGATCCACAACAGCATTCCAACCTAGATGCCTTTTTACAGGAAAGTAAAACCAGGCATGCAAAGGGGCAGCTAGACTTTAAACAACTTCTAGTTCTGCCGTTATCATGTTTAACATTCTGCACCATATACAACAGCTTTTGGCTTTTATCACAGAGGTCGTTAGAAGAGCCCCATCCCTCACAGCATTGTTCACCATGAAGCTCTAGGTGAACCTTGTCACCTCCTAATAATGTTCTGTGCTCTATAATTTTTTCTTTCTTTAACTACTAATAAGTATTTTACAAGCCTGAGGGTTGGAGGCTCTTCTACTAGAGGTGAAGGTTGACATTGGGAACAAGTTGGCAATACTCTGATGATCCTCCCCCAAAACTAACAAACAGAGAAGAAAATAACACTGTTTTGTCTCCTACTTTTTAGGTTTCAAGCAATGGAATGATATCCAGTGCAGCACCCGCAACTCCTACATCTGCAAACATGAGCTGTAGAGAAACCTGGATGAAATTGGATCTGACCGTAATAGATTGGCAAATTGGGTGGACACCTCTTTGGTTGATCATTTACTATGTTTTTTCTCATCTGAATCTATAAATGATGATCTTGTCCCATTCAAATGGCTGCATTTGCAGTCTTCCTCTTCTTCTGACTCTGTTAACGGCTGCACTACAGTGTGAAGTTAATAAATTCTTTATGCATATATTCCATTCTCTCTCTTTTTTTTCCCAGCAATAGAAAGTTTTCAGTCAGCTTCAACAATGGTTATCAGGAGGGGCTGCTTGTTGTGAATTGTGGTGCAAAAGAGGAAATGTGCAACAATTGCAAGCCCTCTTAACAGCATGAAAAGCTGCTCCTTCTACACAACCTCTATGCATCTCTGCAAGGCAGGGATAGAGAACCTGACTTGAAAGCTTGCTTTCTTTTCTGGGGGAGGTTCTAGAGCCACATGCCAGAGGCAGAGGGATCTTCATTAAAAGATGGTGGGGCGATCTCAAACATTCCCACACCCAATTATTTACACATACACTATCATTTGAAAACATTCACATTATCATGTGCCATCATGTTGTTTCTGAGTTATGGCATCCTTAAGACAAAGCTATCATGGGTTTTTCTTGGCAAGATTTGTTCAAAGTGGGTCTTCCATTGGCTTCCTCTAAGATTAAAAGAATGTGACTTGCACAGGGTCACTTCTAGGAGTGAATTAGATTCAAACCCAGTAGTATTGTTCTTCCTTATTGGCCTCTCCTTATGCTCAATGTGGGGAACCATCACAGATTGAACTACAATACTTAAACATTAAAAATACAGGACATTATTTTAAAAGAATGTGTGGGAGCACTAAATATTACAACAATCAGTCCATACTTTGAAATTAATAATTTAAAAATCATATGTATCATCATCATCATAGGCTATCATTCGTGGACGAATATAATTACCTTCCAAGTGTAGAGTCTTGGCAGTGGGTCCGTAGGTGACTGTTAAGACCTATTCTGGATCTGCACGTTCTTTTGCAGTGGAGACATTGATTTCCAGGTGGAAGGTGGTCCCAACAAGAGTTGGCTTGACTCGCCTTTCTCCCTTTCGCCCTTTCGAGCCTCTTCAAATTCCACAGCACTTTTGGTCACAGCTGACCTCCACTTAGAATGATCAAGGGCCAAGGCTTCCCAGTTCTCGGTGTCTATCCCACAGTTTTTAAGGTTAGCTTTAAGCCCATCTTTAAATCTCTTATTCTGATCACCAATATTCTTTTTTCCGTTCTTGAGTTGAGAGTAGAGTAATTGTTTTGAGAGATGGTGATCAAGCATTCAGACAACATGAACAGTCCAGCTGAATTGATCACAGAGGATCATTGCTTCAACACTGGTGGTCTTTGCTTTTCCAGAACACTGACATTTGTCCACCTGTCTTCCCAAGGGATTTCCTGGATTTTTCAGAGGCAACACTGATGAAATTATTCCAGAAGTTGAGAGTGACGTTTGTAGATGGTCCATGTTTCACAGTTGTATGACAGGGTTGGGAGGACAATTTATAAATAAGCATCTTGGTATCTCTATGGATGTCCCGATCGTCAAGCACTCTCTGCTTCATTCAGAGAAATGCTGCACTCACAGAGCTCAGGTGGTGTTGTATTTCAGTGTCAATGGTGACTTTTGTTTGTATTTTAATCTGTTACTGTTACATAGGGAGAGAACAGTAAGAAATAAAAATACTAATGGTGATGTTGTCGAAGGCTTTCATGGCCGGGATCACAGGTGAACCAGCCTGGACACAGGATATTATTTGAGAACACAGAAACGTTGGACCATTCCAACAACTATCATGTCAGACTACACAGAGAAGCCATTGAAATCCACAAGCATGTGGACAACTTCAACAGAAAGGAAGAAACCATGAAAATGAACAAAATCTGGCTACCAGTATTAAAAAACTCTAAAATAAAAACAATAGATGAGAACCAACATTCTGAGGACAGAAGACAGCTAATGACTGAACAAAGGATGCCCCCAGGCAAGAGACAAAATCTTTCCAATGCTAATTAGGGTGATTAACTGAAACATTAATGCTGGCTTCCCAGTGACAAAGGACTCTTGCCACACCCTGAACTCTACACAGATAGATATTCTTTCCTTTCCTTACTTAGTTTATCCATACCTCACAACCTCTGAGGATGCCTTCCATAGATGTGGGCGAAACGTCAGGAGAGAATACTTCTGGAACATGGCCATACAGCCCAAAAGACATACAACAACCACTAATGGTGATATTAATAAGGATAATTGTCGTGATGGCCTTTCATCTGGGGATCTCTCTCCTCAATGTGAAAAACCATGTGGATCCAGAATAGGTCTTCACAGTCACTTATGGATCCACTACCAAGACTCTACCTCTGGAAGAAAATTATACTTGGCCTATGATCATGAATGATTAAAATAATCATCATTATCATCATCATCATTATCATCATCATCATCATTATCATCATCATCATCATCATCATAGCAGCAGCAGCTGATGGAAGGCAAAGATTGTTACATTTCAACTTTTTATCCATCTCCCATTCTCTCTTGCACCCATGCTCTAGTCTTTCTTGTAAGTAGATGACTACATGGAAAAGACTGGATTTAAGTTATGTGTTTGTGTGAATGTGTGTTGGATATGTGACATGTTCTATAAGCTGGTATGATGCAGTTACCTGAGTGCTGAAATCTGGGAGACCTTGGTTCAAATCCCACTCAGGCATAGAAACCCATAGAAACTTTGGGTAAGTCACACTCTTTCAACCTCAGAGGAAGACAATAGCAAACCCCCTCTGAACCTATCTCGTGAAGAAGACCACGTGATAGCTTTGCCTTAATGTTATCAAAAAATCATATCCCCCAAAATATTAATTATACCAAATTGTATCAGTCCCCCTGAACTGACAGACTCAGAGCTGTTTCCTTTGCTTCGCCTTTTTCTATATTTCCTAAATCTCATCCTGGGAAACAGACTGGCTGTACGCCAGAAGGAATAATAGAATCATAGAATAATAGAGTTGGAAGAGACCACATGGGCTCTCCAGTCCAACCCCTTGCCATGCAGGAAAAGGAATTTGCATAATTTTCTTACTAAACATATTGCCTTGGGTAATTCAACTAAGAAGAAAATGGCTAAGCACTTCCAATCCCCTGATATAATTAGGGTGAGCCAAGCCCATTCATAAGATTTTTACATTCAAGAACCTCCAGAAGTCCACTTTATTCATAAATTCTAGGGGTTCGTTAACAGATTTATATTTAATATTTTTCTCACAATTTTGCAATGCCAACCCTTTCAGATCCCACAATCCCAAAGAGGCCAAACAGGTTGTTTGTCCACCCTTTCTTTTCAATATTGTATCCCGGAATGTCAGTCTAGCTGCACTTGTATGTGTATATATAATTTACATAATCCCATCGTAATGGGACAAAGGAAGAAGCTCCCACACACACTCAAAACATTCCCATAGCCGAGATCTTTACTAACACTATTTCTCTGAAGCTTTTCCCCATTGATAAATTCCCATTTCACTGATATATTTTCTGTTGTCAATGAGAAGTTTTTCCAGCTTTCATTGATATCTGCTGATGAGTAACAGTGCACAAGTCACAAGAGAGATTTTATCCATTGTACTGTTTATCATTCATAATTACTCAAATTCTTTACTGGACCCACTCCTTTGCATGTACCCAAACTGAATTGTTAAGTCAATCAAGAATTCATTTACATGTTATCTCAACACATTCCTAGAGTTCGTGCCTCTCTCAGGGGCAGAACAATTAATGTCCAAAGACTTCAAACCAACAAATGACAGCTGTTTATTTTTGCTTACACAGGACAACACCAACCAGCAATCATATCAGAGGGACTCCCCATCCAATGGGAGCTTGGGTCCTAATTGTGCTATTTTTCAGCCTTATAGCTGTAAAAATGAATAAATGTGCCCTATATTTCCCAATGCCGTATGTCAGATCTTTGGGAGCACAAACTCTATTCTGACATCCTTTTGGACCTGAAAGAATAAACCTTTGTTCTTTCACCTTCAACACGGTTTGTGTCCTGATTTGACATTTGTTGTAGCTCTGGATCCATGGTTTTAGTAGTTACTGAACTCACTCAACATTAAGGTGGCCCTAAGTCAGGTACAATTTGACTGCACATGACAATATGGATGTGTACAAAGGAAGGTGTTGTTAATGTGGGGTTTGTGTATTGGTAAAGGTACTATTGGATATTGTCTAGTTTTTGGCAACAATGAGGAAGACATCGATTGCTATGCTGATAGTTCTTTTGCCACTGAACAGGAATGTAAATCTGTATCAGGTGTAATTGTAAAATTTGCTGGTGATATGTTAGTATGGCGATCTCGAAAACAGAACAATGTAGCACGTAGTACCACTAAATCAGAATATGCGGCTTTATGTGAAGTCATAAATGAGATCCAATGGCTGCAACAGCTAATGTCAGACGTAGGAGAGCAATGTAAAACTCCTATTGTAATCAAAGAGGATTCACAAGCTTGTATCACCATGATAGAAACTGAAAATCTAAAAAACAAAACCAAGCATATAGGGGTTAGATATCACATAGTAAAGCAAATGATTGATGACAATATGGTGAAGTTACAATATTGTCCTACCGAGTCCAATGTGGCAGATTTTCTGACAAAGCCTTTGCCAATCCCCAAACATGTAGAATTAAGAAAACAATTGAATGTAATGAATGTACAATAAGTTGATTCATATGTGCTTAGGTGATGTATATATTTAAGAAGACAAAATTACATTTAAAGAGGGGGAATTGTTAATGTGGGGTTTGTGTATTGGTAGTGTTTAAATGAAATTTGTGTCTTGCCTGTATTGCATACTGATTGCATCATCCAGAGTGTGCTATAGTCTGGAAAGAGTTAATTACTAAGAAGCTGTGATGACCTTGATGTGTGGCTGGAGCTGGGGAGTATCCAGACACAAGTGTGTATGCATTACTGATCTGTTCAGTTCTGTTCTGAGTTGAGTCGAGTGCTGTCTGCTGAGAGTGAGAGTCCTGTGTTCGTCCATTGTCTACAAGTCTGTTTGTCTTGATTATTGCTGAAGTCAGTAAAACTTTGTATATAGTTTTACCAACGTCTCTGGGTGTCTCTTCATTCTGCGTTCCACTGATTCCATCCAACTACTGCTGCGCTGAAAATTACTCTGACAGGTGTGTGTTTAAATAAATGGGTGTGGGGATGTTGGAAATCACCCTACCCTCTTTTCACAAAGTTCTCTCTGCCTCTGGCATATGGCCTCTAGAACCTTCCAGAGAAAAGAATGCAAGCTTTCAAGTGAAGTTCTCTATTTCTGCCTTACAGAGATGCACAAAGGTTGGGAAGAAGGATCAGCTTTTCATGCAGGGTTGAGAGAGGCAGCAATTGTTTTGAATTCCCTCTTTTGCCCATCTATTCACAACAAGCAGCCCTTCCTGATAACCCTTGAAGGAGTATACTGAGAACACTCTAGAGTGAAAGAGAGACCATAGAATATATGCTTGAACAAAAGTTTATTAACTTTGCTCTGTAGTGTAGCCGTTAACAAGGGTCAGAAGAAGAAGGGGACTGCAAACAGAGTCTTTTGAAAGGGACAAGGTCATCTTTACAGATTCATATGGGAAAAAAATATAGTGAATTATCATCAAAGAAGTATCCATCACTGTGAAGTCCAATTTCATCCCAGCACGGTGCTTCACAGGTTGTTCTACAACTCATGTTTGCAGATATAGGCGTTGCGATTCCTGCACTGGATATCATTCCATTCCTTAAAACCTAAAAATTAAAAGACAAAACATATGTTATTTATTTTCTGACTATTATTTTGAGAAGAGGACCTTCAGGATATTGCCAACCTGTTACCATGTCACCTCCTATGTCTAAAAGAAGAGTAAAGCCTCTAGGCCTCATTATTGTAAAATATTTATTTTAGTGGTTAAATTATAAAATGATTGTAAAATTTAGAATGTCATTGGAAGATAATGAAGATAACCTAGTATATGATATGCACCTGGACCTGCATGGAGACAATGCTGTGGAAGATGAGGCACTTTAATGGTCTCCATGGATAGAGGCCAGAGGCTGTTGTGTGGGGCAAAGCACCAAATTGTTAAACATTGTTGAAAATAAACGAAAAGTGATTTAAGATCTGGTCAACTCTTTGAATGCCTGGGTTTACCTTCCAGAGAATGGATGGCCAGGGAGCACACCCAATTATTGGACTGGCCTCTTGTTTCTTTCCTGGTTTATACTGATTTATATAGGATATTGGTAAAATACATTGGCTTTTTTTAACCCAACTTTCTATTCCTGTACTTGTTACCTCCATGGGTTGGCCATCACACACTGGTACAGTGATGAAAAGTCAAATGAACTTCAAGAGTAAGTCAGAAGGTAGAGATCCATTTATTCCAACTGACTATTCAAAATTAAGATTTGTAAATAGAGCTTTAAAGAAGGTGCTGTATTGTTTTATATCCTCAATGGTTTTTTTAAAAAAACATTTTAAGTGTATGTTTTAAATTGAATAAATGTTACAGATTGAGTACCCCTTATCTGGAATAATAGAATCTGAAAAACTCAAATTGTCCACATGAGTGTCACCTTTGCTTTTTTATATAAACAAACATTGTTTTGTGTACAATATTAATAAAATATTATGTATAAAATTAGCACTGCTGTCACCCAACAACTGCCTTTTCCACTCTGTCTAATGGAAAGGCTGGTCCTGCGCATCAAGCAAGTCAACTTTGGCACACAGGCTCATGTTACCTTGTCAAACTGAACAAGTTGGCCATTGCTGGTTTTGACGCTTGCTAGAACTGTAGCTGATCAAACCATGGAAGCTAGATGCTCTTGGTCTTTCTCAGTCTTGTCTTCATTTGCTTACCTGTGGAAAGTCGGAGTTCTACACAGTGTTCTGAGTTAAGGTAGTTGTCGGGCTGGCCACTTTTCCATGCCTTGTAGTTGAATACAGATTCATCAGCCCACCTCCATTTCCTGGTCTGTGGAAAGGAGATACATGATTGAGAAAGTGGAGGGACATTTGGGATGGTGTAGAATACACACCTCAGCTGGAAAGTCCAGTGAGTTACCTGAGAGGAAGCCCTATTTATTGCTGCTACAGAACTAGTCAAGTGATTTGTAATATCTTAAAAGACTATCACACATATTGCAGTAGAATCCATGACTACATACAACTTCCTTAGACGCATGAAACATTGTCTGGTGGATAAGAACTCCCCAGCAGTGCAGATGGATTCTGTAATGTGTGAGGTCATCATGATAACATAAATATCAATATATGGTAGTCTCCCATTTGTTTGGTTCAGTGTGACTACCTACAACAGGGATGTCAAACTCACTTCCATTGAGGACCACATCAGCCTTATGGTTGTCTTCAAAGGGTTGTCAAATCCATGGATACAGAGGGCCAACTGTATTTTTTAAAAATTATTATCCAGTTTGGTGCCTCAGACATTACTGTATGACAATTCCCATCACTTTTGATTCTGCAGCCACCAGTAAGGTAGGCTTTTAGTTAGAAATCTTCTTTCAAAGAACTGTCACCACAAAATTGCTAGTGTAGAAGGGGAATCCTGCTAAAGGAGAGAAAAACAGAAGCATCCAACTTCTATGGGTGGCTCCAGTATAGCTTTTCCAGTAGAGGAATTCCAAAGCATGGGAATAACCCTACGTTCCTCAAGATGTGACCCATGGGAGGACTAGGGTGAGGAGCAGGAATCTAATCCTGGTATCTCTCCTTTAATACACTGAGACTTTCATTGAAAACAGTGGAGATGATCAATGTGGGACTTTATAAAATGCAAATGGAATTCCATCAATGAGGGGGTTGCTACACATTAATGAAACCTCAGAAAAGTAGAAGAAAGAGGCTTACCTGACGAACAACATGGAGCCCAATCCAGACATTGCTTGGTTCTTGTTGGTAAGTGGAGATGTGTTCAGCCACCAGAAGGGTCTCTGCTTTGGTGAGGACAGAGGCAAGATGGGCCCCACGGCCATAGCTCTGGCACTCAATCTGAGGAGGAAGAAAAAAAATCAAAAGTGTCCACCATTGTCATATTTCAGGACTACTACAGAACCATCTTTTAAACTCATTGAATCCACGAATTTCTGTGTGGAGCATAGTCTAATGGAAAAGGTCAAGGCTCAAGAGATGCTTCATACATGTATATCTCAAACTCATCTCCTATCCAACTCCCCCAACCCACTTTTCAAACTCCTCAAATAGCTATTCCATGGCTAGTGGAGAGTGAGAGAAGGGGTCCTAGAGAACATTATATTTGCTTTGGCCCCACCAATAAGTAAATAGGTGGATACTTCTGCAATGACCAAAAGAGTAATGGAGTAAGCCCAACAAATGCCATTGAAACTCAAATATTTAGTAATTCTGAAGGGCTTACACAATTGTTACTACCTAATAAGGTGCCAGCCCTAATAAATATTTTTAGGTCTCAACCTTCAGATGTTTTGGACTACGATTCCCTGGGGTTTCTTACAGAAAGGACAATGAGAATTATAGTCCTGAACATTTAAAGGATCAAAGATTGAGAACTACTGTTGTGGATGATACATTCATTCATGCCTTGGCTGAACAGAAACACTTCTTACCTCAGCCTCTTGCCATGTCAACTTGTTATCGAAATAGGCATAGCAGTTGCCCTGGTTTTGAAGCCATTCCCTGGCACAGGTGTCAGCTTTGGCTGCATAGAAGCAAGAGGTCAGAAAGAAAAAGGAAAGAAAAAAGAACCAGGGGTTTACCAGAATTAATAACAACATCTAATAGAAAACCCGATCTGACCCATCCCCTAATAGTATAGACTCAAATTATTAATTTTTCTCCACAAATTATCCTTTTTTGTGATCAGCAATGATTCATCCTTATTAAAGGTATGCATGGTGTTAGCAATATTGTTTAAAGGGACTCACTTTCTGGGAAAGAACTGGAGATCAGGAAGCCAAGAAAGCAAAGACTTAATAATTTGAGGGACCTCATCTTCTCGTTGGCCTTAAAAGTGGAGAGAAAAAGAAGTTTTATTAAGTTCATTGAATCCTTCATCTTATTTCACAATGTAAAGACAATAGGTGAGTTAGATTCTGAGCATCATATATGTCAGTCACCTCAAACACCTCCTATTGGATGGAAAACTATAATAAATGCAAATTTTGTGCTACGAGTAATAGAAACCCTTCTCCATATTTTGGTTTCGTCCAGTTCAACAACAAGTTCCTTTATGGATCCTTCACCCATTAAATTCTCAAGAAACCTGTATTGCTGTATTTTGAGCAATTTTCTAATTTTACCCAGGCTGGGTAAGTCAGACTTAGAATCAATGAATCATAGAATTGGATGACACCACAGGAGATATCCATTCCAACCATGCCTTGCAGGAAAACATACTTGATGCATTCCTCACAGATGGCAATCCAGGCTCTGATTTAAAAACTACAACGAAAGAGACTTCAATACCCTACAAGACTTTGTATTCTACCGTAAATAGTTCTTCCTTCCTAATGTTGCAATGGAATCTCTTACTCTGAGTTTGAATATGTTGCTCTAAGTCCTGGGAGCAGCAGAAAACAAGCTTGCTCCCACTTTATTTTAAGATCATTTCAAATATTTCAGCATGGCTACTATGTCCCTTTTGTAGCCGGGCTGTGGCGCAGCTGGCTAGTAACCAGCTGCAATAAATCACTACTGACTGAAAGGTCATGAGTTCAAAGCCCGGGTCGGGTTAAGCCCCCGACCATTAAATAGCTCAGCTTGCTGTTGACCTATGCAGCCCCGAAAGACAGTTGCATCTGTCAAGTAGGGAAATTTAGGTACGCTTTATGCGGGAGGCTAATTTAACTAATTTACAACACTATAAAACTGCCAGCAAAACATGAGGAAAGGAATGAGGAAGTACAGCCACTAGTGGACGGTGAAGCAACAGCTCCCCCTGTGGCCGGAATCGTGAAGCTGGAAAAATGTTAAATGCCTCTGTGTCTGTCTATACTGTATGTTGTTTGTCTGTTGGCATTGAATGTTTGCCATATATGTGTTCATTGTAATCCGCCTGAGTCCCCTTCAGGGTGTGAAGGGTGGAACATAAATACTGTAAATAAATAAATAAATAAATTTTGATTGCCATCTATTCCAGAGAGTTCCAGGGGCTTGTTTCTCGGCATGAAGGTTAGTTTGAATCCATGCTCCTTATTAGTGCTAGTATATCTTTTCTGGTAATCTTGACAATTTGGGTATAAAATATAATTCATTTTCTCAAATTGAGATGGCTTTATCAAACTAGAGAGTTTCCATCCTACAAACCATTGCCTGAAGTAACTCCTTATTCTCAAGACTTGTCAGTCAACTCTCTGTGGTTCTACTCACCTGGTGGCAATGTTCTCCTGAGTGGACAGGTGTGGTGGATACCAGCCTTGGGACCTTCTCTGATGGTGGTCTCTCCCTTTCTGGTTGCCTCTTATATACAGTAGTTTCCAGATAGACATGATGTAATACAAGGATGCTTCAAGGAAATCCCGGTTCTCTCTCTTCAATTTTTACACAATCTGGGGTCAAAGTGATTAAACTTACTAACCATTTTCATTGCAGAAAGGTCACCTTGTTCCTCTCTTCGCTAGAGAAAGTAATGTCAAACTCTCCCCACTCTACATCTCTGTGTTTGGATGTGGACCAATTATTGATGGTCATCTGTGAAAATGTTCCTTTTCCATAATCCATTTGATTTTAGATCTAAAGAGTGGTTTGATTCTAGATGGGGACACTTTGGCCCTTCCTCTCAGTATCAAAATCCCCTCACAATACAGAAGTGATAATCTTCCTCTGAATATTGTAGTCTGCTATGATAATTTGTGAAACCCATGTTGTGTTGATCTTTTGCGCCAATATTCAAGAGCCTCAATAATTGAACATACACCAGTGACTACCAAAATGTTGTCATACGCCAATCTTCACAAATAATGGCATCCACATGGTTCAACATGTCTGGAGAGTTGACTGTGGCAGGACATCCAGCACACAGCACATCACAGAACTCGGTTTCTGCACTTCCTGATGTTTAAGCTCTCTTAGTCTCCTGCCCAATAATGCTCCTATTGACTGCACAACTCCTACACATTGCACACAAACTTTCGGAGATGTTCACCACACTTTCATTTTTGTTAGCCAAGAATTCAATTACAGCTCATTGCTTCTAATGGGAGTCTGCAACAAACATAATTTTGCCAGTTCACTATCTGTTGGGATGACTTGAAATTTGGTACACACATGGGAGAAACATCAGATTTCAAGCATTCACAAGTGTACTTTCTATCTTTGTTATTGGCAGAGAAAACAAATGTGGGATATTATTTTTTTTAATGATCTTGGTACTATGGCACAAAATATACATCATCATCATCATCATCTAATTACTTATTAATCGCCCTCCATCCACGATGCTCTAGGCGATTTACAAGATAAAATTGTAAAAGATAAAAATACATACATACAAATATTAATAAAATTAACATAGATTAAAAGCTCTAGTAAAGAGCCAGGTCTTGAGTGCTAGGGTAAAAGGCCCTAACTCACGCATGGCTCTCATGTAGGGCGGCAAGGCATTCCATAAGGCAGGGGCAGAAATAGAAAAAGCTCTGCGTCTGGTCCTTTCCATCATGAAAGCAATATTCAAGTATTTTCACTGTCACTGCCATGTCATTAAAATTCAGTAGGACAGCAGCATTCCTAAATGAGAAGGTGTCCTATTTTGGAGCTGCTACTATATTGGAGCCCTCGGTAGCACAGTGGGTTAAACCGCTGAGCTGCTGAACTTGCTGACTAAAAGTTGTGGTTCAAATCAAGGGAGCGGGGTGATCTCCCACTGTTAGCTCCAGCTTCTGCCAACCTAGCAGTTCGAAAACATGCAAATGTAAGTAGATCAATAGGTACCGCTCCAGTGGGAAGGTAACGACACTCCATGCAGTCATACTGACCACATGACCTTGGGGGTGTCTACGGACAACGTCGGCTCTTCAGCTTAGAAATGGAGATGAGCACCAACTCCAAAAGTTGGACACGATTAGACTTAATGTCAGGGGAAAACCTTTACCTACCTTTACCTACTGTATTGCTAAATCTTCATGGCCTGACAGTAGCAATAAAGGGAATTCCTCAGTGAGTTACACCGATGAACTCTTCCCCAGTTAAGAGAATTTGGCTGGAGCTAGAAAGATCTGAGCCCATGCAGCTGGAACTGGGTTCAAATTGCCCAAAGCTCTCTCTTGAAAGTCAGCGTCAAAGATTAATCAATCAAAAGTGAAATTAGATTTGTATGCTTTACATCACGGTGCTGTGCTAATGTACTTTGCATACTCTTGATCTCAAGAAGAAGGAAATATCACACACATCTTCTAATGCCATCTTTTCAAGAACAAACTAAGAGGAAATGTCAAGTCCTACATTTGTGAGAACATCTTCTATTGCATCTTTCATTCTGTCTAAATTGTGCCCTATTCTGCCCCTGCTTTCCTGTTCATGCGGTCACCTTTTGTGCAGAAAACAGTTGAGTCTTTAATGAAATTCATAGCCGTAGACACTTCGTTTTTGTAGGGATTAGGGGCACAGGACCCCTGCAAACGTGGGAAAATTACAAATGGAAAACAATTACAATTGACCCTCATTTGAAAACAATGCCCTAAGCAACTGCAGCTGATAATTAAGGTGTCACATTTAATGATATCATGAGTATTGGCCTTCATAGCATCATCAGATACTGTCTGTTGGGACAATATCACATTGGTGTTTTAATCCTGGCACTCTCTCTCAGCCTTGGCTTCCCTGAATTATATTTCCCAGGATCCTGCAGAAAGCAGCCATATGATAGCAAATTAGATGCAACCACTTTAAAACGCTAATGTGATATCAGTTGAGCTGCATCTCCAGGTGTTTTGGACTCCATCGTGGATGGAGGGCGATTAATAAGTAATTAAATGATGATGATGATGATGATGATGATGATGATGATGATGATGATGATGACTTCAACTCCCAGAAATCCCAGCCAGCTTACCAGCTGTTAGGAACTGTGGGAATTGGAGTCCAAAACACCTGGAAGCCCAAAGGGTGGGAACCACTGATCTACACTGTAGAATTAATGCCATCTGTCATCACTAAAACTGCCATGGCTTGGCGAATCCCAGAAGTTGTAGTTTAGTAGAGCACTAGCACTTTTTGGTAGGGAGTTTACATTAGGTTTAAACCACAACAATTAAATATGGTAAAACTGTATTCATTGTACAATGTAGAAGCACCCTCGGACTCAAGTGTTGGCCACAAAATCTCAGAGCATGGGATGCTTTTGTCCGGGCAACCTTGGTGTGCCGTCAAACGTGGTTGAACTGCAACTTGCAAAAGCCTCAACCAGCAAAAAGCAAAGTTGAAAGATCATGGGTGATGCAGTATCAAAATGTACAGGTTGTTCCCAGGTTACAAAAAAAGATTCTGTAGGTTTCTTCTTAAGCTGAATTTGTTGGAAAAGGTACATTTTTGAGTGTAACTCAAGATATATGTGTGTGCGCACGCATGTGTTTTGTATAGCATAGAGAAGAATTAACACCTTGTGATGTTTGTTTGCTTTCTGTGCCCTTGTTGAGAAGATTCCACCTCACTTTCTGTCCCTGTGATAAATGGATTTTTTTTTTAAAAAAAAAATCGCTTCTTGTGAAAACAAGGATTGGTGCTAAAGCTTCAGTGGAGACACCTTTTTCCCATGATAACTCTTTCAGGAGTGAATTTCCCTTCCGAGGGGTAGATTTCTCTCACCTTCCTGTTGTAACTATGAATCATTTGTAAATTGGATGTTTGTAACTCAGGGACAGCCTGTACAAAGGGACAAAGTTTTCCCACCTAGAATCCAATCACCCTTTATATCTTTAGAGCAAATGACCATCAAATATTGGTCCACATTCAATCACACTCAAGGATACAAGGAGAAGAGTTTGACATGACTTTCATCAATGAAGTAAAGAACCACATGATATTCTTTTCTGTAATGAAAATAGTCAGTGTTGTAAACTGTGTTCAATCACTTTGACCTCAGATTGTGCAAAAAATGAAGAGCGAGAACCAGGATTTCCTTGAAGCATCCTTGAATTGCACCATGTCTATCTGGAGACTACAGTATATAAGAAGCACCCAGAAAGGGAAAGACCATCAGGAGAAAAGGTTCCAGTACTGGTATCCACCACACCTCTCCACTCAGGAAAACACTGCCACCAGGTGAGTAGCTAAGATGATGATCCTTAAAATGAGTATTGGAGAACCATGGGTAGGGGATGAGCCACAAGTTTTGTTATGAGGAGTTAGTTCAGACTATAGTTTATAGAATGAAATCTTTGTGGTTTGATACAGCTATCTGAATTTGAGACCAGCAATGGTGTTTTATACCCACGGTTACCAGAAAAGATATGCTAGGACTAATAAGGAGCATGGATTCAAACTAAAACTGATGCCAAGAAAAAGGTCTCTGGAGCAGAGAAATAGATAAGGGTAACCCAAATGGTTAACAGCCTAGAAGCCTTATAAGAAGCGGCTTTGAGAGTTGTGTATGTTTAACCTGGAGAAGAGAAGGTTAAGAAAAGACATGCTAGCTATGTTGAAATATTTGAAAGGATCTCACACTAAGGAGGGAACAAGCTTGTTTTCTCCTGTTTCAGAACATAAAGAAACACAAACTATAGGATAAGAAACTCCACTGCAACATTAGGAAGACTGTCCCAATGGTAAGAGCTGTTAGACAGTGAAATAGAAAGCCTTGTAGAGTAAAAATTTTAGGAGTGCTTTGAATGAGTATTCCTGCAAGACAGGCATTTGGACTGAATGCCTGTTGGATTCTCTTCCAACTGTATGATTAACAGATTCTAGGTCTGAATTATCCAGCCTTGGTAAATTTAGAAAGCTCAAAATACAGCTCGTTCTGTCAAGTACACACTCAATGGCATATATGATTGAATCATGACACTCAAAATCTAACTCACCTATTTCCTTTACACTGTGAAATAAGATGAAGGATTCAATGAATATACCTCTTGAACTTCATAGAATTTTTTTTTGTTTCAACTTTTAAGGCCAACGAGAAGATGAGGTTCCTCAAATTCTTTAGCCTTTGCATTCTTGGCTTCCTGATCTCCATCTCTTTCCCAGAAAGTGAGTCCATTAGAAAATATTGCTGGCATCCATACATTTAATAAGGACAAACTGTTGCTGATCCTTTTGTTTCACAAAATTGGATAATTTGGGGAGAAACTCTGCAAGTCTATACTACCAGGTCAGATTGGGTTTTCTTCTAAGGGATATTGTTATTAATTCTGCTAAACTCCTGGTTCTTTTTTCTTTCCCTTTCTGACCTCTTGCTTCTATGCAGCCAAAGCTGACACTTGTGCCAGGGAGTGGCTGCAAAACCAGGGCAACTGCTATGCCTATTTTGATAACAAGTTGACATGGCAAGAAGCTGAGGTAAGAAGTGTTTCTGTTCAGCCAAGGCATGAATGAATGTATCATCCATAAGAGTAGTTCTCAATCTTTGGTCCTCTAAATGTTCAGGACTTCATTTCCCAGAATTTTTCACCATTGGTCTTATGGGAAGGAATTTGAGGAAATCAAAGTCCAAATAATCTGAAGGTTGAAAACCACAAGTCTAAATGAGGGCTGACAGTGAGTTACAATGGTGTAAGCCTTTCAGAATAATTAAATATTTGAGTTTCTATGGCATATATTGGGCTTACTCCATTGTAAGACACTCTTTTGGTCATTGGAGAAGTATCCACCTATTTCCCATTCTCCGTGGCCTCTTCTCTGACTACCCACTGGCCACTTGGGGAGGTTGAAAAGTGGGTTGGGGGAGCCAGGCTGGAGTTATACATGTGTGAGTCATCTCTTGATTCTTGATCATTTCCAATGGACTATGTTCCCATAGCAATTAATGGATTCAATGATTTTAAAAGATGGTCCCACACCAGTCCTGGTGGTAAAATATGACAATGGGAGACACTCTTCTTTTCCCTTCTCAGATTGAATGCCAGAGCTATGGCCGTGGGGCCCATCTTGCCTCTGTCCTCACCAAAGCAGAGACCCTTCTGGTGGCCGAACACATCTCCACTTACCAACAAGAACCAAGTAATGTCTGGATTGGGCTCCATGTTGCTCGTCAGGTAAGTCTCTTTCTTCTACCATACCAAGCATTCATCACTCTGTAGAGACCCCAGCTTGATGGTATTTCATCTGCATTTTAGCAATTTCATAGATTGAGTCCTATATCGATAAAATCCACTGTTTTCAATGTGAGCAACAGAAGAGGTGCGGCAGATTTTGTAACCATTTTTCAGCATTTGCTATAGAGCCCTCCCTCTCACCTTAGCACTCCTATGGGCCATGTCTTGAGGGACACAGGGCTTCTTGGTGGCTGCTCCCAGGCTTTGGAATTCCTTTTCTGGAGAAACTAGACTGGAGTCACCCATGGAAAGTGCATGCTTCTGGTTTTTTATCATTCGAAAGGATGGCTTTCCACCTCAGTAATTTAGTGGAAACCTTTATTTGCAAGAAGCTTTCCATTTCTAACTAAGAGTTTAGCTTACAGATAGCTGCTGAGCCTTTGCTAACCCTAGATATAACATTAGAAGCAAGCTAAGTGTGTTAAAGCGCTGAGCTGCTGAACTTGTGGACCAAAAGGTCGCAGGTTCAAATCCAGAGAGCGGAATGAGCGCCTGCTGTCAGCCCCAGCTTCTGCCAACCTAGCAGTTTGAAAAACATACAAATGTGAGTAGATTAATAGGTACCGCTCCGGCAGGAAAGCAATGGCGCTCCATGCAGTCATGCCAGCCGCATGACCTTGGAGGTGTCTACGAACAATGCCGGCTCTTCGGCTTAGAAATGGAGATGAGCACCAACCCCCAGAGTCAAATATGACTGGACTTAACGTCAGGGAAAACCTTTATCTTTATTAATGTCAAAAGTACTTACCGCTAAGCAACTATACTATATCTAATAACAAATTGGATACTTCCATATACACTGCTGATATGTATGTTTTGATGATGACCCGCACATGGCAGAATTCACCTACAAAGACGGGGAGTTCTTAGCCACCAGACAATATTTCATGGATCTAAAGAAATGTCACTGAACTGTGTATCCTATCCACACAGTCCCAATTGTCCCTTCACTTCCTCAATCAACTATCTCCTTTCTACAGTCCAGGAAATGGAGGTGGGCTGATGAATCAGTCTTCAACTACAATGCATGGATGCCCAACCAGCCCGACAACTACTTTAACTCTGAGCACTGTGTAGAACTCCGACTTTCCACAGGTAAGCAAACCAAGAAAGAACTCAGAAAGATCCAGAGTACTTGGCTTCCATGGTGCCTAGTGTTTTATCAGTTGCAGTTTTAGCAAGAGTCAAACCAGCAATGGCCAATTTTTTCAGCTTGCAGAGGTAACACGAGCTGATGGCGGTTCAGCTGAGGCCAGGTGGCAACATTTGACTACCTCCTCAATCTTCCCTTAGGTGAAATCCCTGATTCACAAAAACAGTCCAAGAATTGGGTTTCTACCTGGCCACCCATTTTCTAGAAAGTAAAACCAGGATTGCAAAGGAGCAGTCAAACCTTAAACAACCTCTAGCTTCATCTCTATCATGTTCAACTTTCTGGTGCTCTGCATCATATGCAGTAGACTCTGGCCTCTATCCATGGAGGCCAGGAAAAGTGCCCCATCCTCTCTAGCTTCATTTGTCATGCAGGTCCAGGTGCATATCATATTCTTATCTATATAAGGATATCCTTGTCACCTCCCCATGAAGTTCTGGACCCTATAATATTTTCTCTCATTCAACTACTGAAAAGGATTGACAAGTCTGAGGGCTAGAGGCTTTACTCCTCTTACTCTGATATTGGTAACGAGTTGACAATATCCTGAAGGTCCCCCCACCAAAAAAAAATGAACACAAAATAGCATCTGTTTTGTCTCATATTTTTTAGGTTTCAAGCAATGGAATGATATCCAGTGCAGCACTCGCAATGCCTACATCTGCAAACATGAGCTGTAGAGCAACCTGGATTAAACTGGACCCGACCATGACAAACTGGATGGATAGTTCTTTGGCTGATAATTCACTATGGCTTTTCCCCCATCTGAATCTATAAAAGATGACCATGTCCCATTTGCATCTGCTCTATTTTCTGACCCTTGTTAATGACTACACTACAATGTGAAGTTAATAAACTCTTGTTTATGCATATATTCTGTTTCTCTTTTTCTCATTCTAAAAATATCAATCCACCCCTACAAGGGTTACCAGGAGGGGCTGCTTGTTGTGAATAGTAGTGCAAAAGGGATTTTCATCAACTGCAACCTCTTTTAACCCTGCAAGAAAAGCTGCTCCTTCTGCCCAGCCTTCATGCATCTCCGTAAGGCTGAACAGAATCTTTCTTGGCCTGAAAGCCTGCAGTCTTTTATGGAAAATGTTTTAGAGGCCACATGCCAGAGGTGGGCAGAGCTTTGTAAAAAGAGGATGGGACCATCTGCCGCATTCATTCCCACACCCATATATCCATACACACACATGCACATTCATTCATATATATCCACACAATTGTTGGGTACCACCAAGTTGTATCTGACTTAGGGCAAGCTTAAGGCAAAACTATCATAGAATTTTCTTGGTAAGATTTGTTCAGAGAGGGCTTGCCATTGCCTTCCTCTGATGCTCAGAAAATTGGACTAGCCCAAGATCACAGAGTGATATTTGACCCTATTCTCCGGGAGTTCAGCATTCAAACAACTCCATCACACTGATTTAGAACATATAACATATCCAACTCATAACCATGAATAATATCAATTCATCCACTCACACCTGCAAGAGAAAGAGTGAAATGAAGAAAGAGGAATTGAAATTTTACCTTCTTTCACTTCCATTGACTATTATTAACATTATTAACATTAACTCATTATTTCATGAGTGTCTTTCACTTGGATCAAGGCTGGGAATAACAACAAATTATTAAACAAGACATAGCTTCAGCTGAAAACAAAATATCAGTTCAAAAGAATGTATAACACCAATAAACATTATAAAAATCAGTCCATACTTTAAAATTCATATTTTAAAAATCATATGGATAGGACTGGTGGTTTTGAATACTGTTTTAAATTCAGACTGTGTGTTCAGCTGTCAAATCTGTTCCAGCAATGTCATTTCATTGAGGGTAGAAGAAAGAAACATCTTTTGGTTGATAGTTATCAACCTAGTCTTGAAGAGTGAAGTAAATTACTAGGAAATGGTAATTTCCTTCCTTTTAGCCTAAGAAGATATAACTTGGCCAGGGGCACTCAGTGGATTTCCATGGCTGAATTGGCATTGAGACCCCTGTCTCCTGGCATCCCATTCCAACACTCAAACCAGTACACCATAGGGCCACTTTGAAATTGCACCCTGATGGCTCTCATAGCACAATTCTTGTTAGCTACTAACTCTTGTAACACTGGTAAACCACCTTTGATTACCTCAAATAACGAAAAGCCTATGAAGAGACAATCCAAAATAGAGCAAGGGGTACTGCTGGAAGACAAAATGCCTGTGTCAGAAGGCACTAAACCAGTCACTGGTGAAAAGCTAAGCAAAACTATTGTGTTATGTCCAAGGATGCAACTGGACTAAAGATGGAAGTGAGTTTTCAGCTGCTGATGTGACCATATGCAAAAGGAAGGTCTGAAGATATTGTCATCTCACTCATTCAGTCATCTCCGACTCTTCGTGACCTCATGGACCAGTCCACGCCAGAGCTCCCTGTCGGCCGCCACCGCCCCCAATTCCTTCAAGGTCGAGCCCGTCACTTCAAGGATACCGTCCATCCATCTCGCCCTTGGTCGGCCTCTCTTCCTTTTTCCTTCCATTTTCCCCAGCATCGTGATCTTCTCCAAGCTTTCCTGTTTCCTCATGATGTGGCCAAAATACTTCAGCTTTGCTTCTAATATCCTTCCCTCCAGTGAGCAGCCGGGCATTATTTCCTGGAGGATGGACTGGTTGGATCTTCTTGCGGTCCAAGGCACTCTCAGGATTTTCCTCCAGAACCAAAGTTCAAAAGCGTCTATCTTCCTTCGCTCAGCCTTCCTTATGGTCCAGCTCTCACATCCATAGGTTACTATGAGGAATACCATTGCTTTCACTATGAGGACCTTCGTTGCCAGTGTGATGTCTCTGCTCTTCACTATTTTGTCAAGGTTGGCCATTGCTCTCCTCTCAAGAAGTAGACGTCTTCTGATTTCCTGGCTGCAGTCTGCATCTGCAGTGATCTTCGCACCTAGAAATAAAAAGTCTGTCACTGCCTCCACGTTTTCTCCCTCTATTTGCCAGTTGTCAATTGGTCTGGTTGCCATGATCTTGGTTTTCTTGATGTTTAACTGCAACCCAGCTTTTGCACTTTCTTCTTTCACTTTGGTGATAAGGCTCTTCCTCACTTTCAGCCATCAGAGTGGTATCATCTGCATACCTAAGGCTGTTAATGTTTCTTCCAGAAATTTTAACTCCAGCCTTGGATTCGTCAAGCCCTGCATGTCACATGATGTGTTCTGCATACAAGTTGAATAGGTAGGACGATAGTATACAGCCCTGCCGTACTCCTTTTCCAATTTTGAACCAGTCTGTTGTTTCGTGGTCTGTTCTTACTGTGGCTACTGAAGATATACAACACTTATAATAGAAATATGGCGTTGACTCAATAAATGAAGCAAGAGCCTTGAATCTGCAGGACCAGAGCAGGGCTGTTAACAGCGGGATCTTTAGGAGGTTTCTTTCCAGCACCTGTCATCATGCCTCACACTGTCTAATGGTAAAGCCATCCCTAAACTTCCTGATCTTGCAAGACTGCAGGCATTCATATGAAGGATGAGACAGCCGTGTCCACCATCCTTGCTATTTATTGCTTTCTTTGCACATTGCATTTATATATCACCTTGGCTGTCTTCCACCATCCTGCTTTATTCTTACAACAGCTCTGTGAGGTGGGCCAGTTTGAGAGCTCACCAATGAACTTTGAAAAGGAGTTGAAGCTTGTGACTTTGTGGAATGCGAATGTGGACTCTCCAAACCAGTTTAGAGTTCTTCTCCTCAGCTATCATGTCCCAGTACAACTACAGGCTTAATTTCATATGACTTTCAGCAGACACATCTTTTTACTTGGCTATATCTATTTGTTGTATCTGCAGTCTCTTGCCACTTGATGCAGACTAGGCCAAAGGAGACACTTGCGCCGAATGACATTTTGAGGCACTGGATTGTTATCTGTCATAACAAGAATGCCTTGTGATGTTGACACCTCCCACCTAGTCAAGGAGAAAAGCCCAAGGTTGAGATGGGTCACATCTGCCATTTTCAGGATGTCCTTGTAAAGTACTAAAGTGAAATAAACCACAATTTGGGATCATTTTAAGCATTTTCATGTTGTTTTTGAAAACTTATTCTGAGGGATATTTTTTAAAACCAGATTTGCCTGCTCTCATGCCCTCTGTTTTATTTTTAAACACCCTCTGGCTAACTGTAACTTGCCCTTACCTTGTGCAATGAGGGAACTAATCTATCACAGTCTGTCTTTGCCTTTTCCCAGATTTCAGCCACAATCCAAGCAGAGTCCAGATAAATGTAGTTCTGTCAGAGACATCTTCAGCAGGACACAGTGAAGAGAGCCAGCAACAAATGACAAGTTTCGTAGTTGGGACTTAGGTGAGTACAAAATATATTTGTTTGCTTTCATGCAATGTACAGGTCAGAGAGCTTATTATTCATCTTTCTACATGGTTTATAAACCCATGCCAATAGAATACATTTTCATATTCTGAGTTTAATTTTGTGTTGATGTTGATTTTTAGTTTGCCTTTAGTTTGTAAGGGGCCGCAGTGGCACAGTGGGTTAAACCGGTAAGCTGCAGAACTTGCTGACCAGAAGGTCGGCGGTTCAGATCCATGGGATGGGGTGAGCTCCTGATGTTAGCCCCAGCTTCTGCCAACCTAGCTGTTCGAAAACATACAAATGTGAGTAGATAAATAGGTACCTCTCTGGCAAGAAGGTAACAGTGCTCCATGCAGTCATGCCGGCCACATGACTTTGGAGGCGTCTACGGACAACGCTGGCTCTTCGGCTTAGAAATGGAGATGAGTACCAACCCCCAGAGTCAAATACGACTGGACTTAACGTCAGGGGAAACTTTTACATTTACTTTAGTTTGTAAGCAGCCTTGAATCCCAATCTTGGGCAAAAGGCAGAATGTTGATGGTGCTGGCATATTTTTCGCAACCCTATCACGGTCAGAATAATATCTTGTGAACATATTCAGTCCTCAGTAAGGCTATTTTATATCTCCTTCCCCCACACAAAGGCTTTTTATACCAAAAGTTTGCAATATACTTGCCATTATCTCCCATCTTGTGCACAGATAACACTATTTTTGTTGTATTTGGGTAGGTACTGGTCCCTGAACAAGAGAAATGGGAACATCATTTTTTGAATGCCTGATTCACTTTCTAGGATCTAAGATGTTTGTCTTGGCTCCAAGCACTCTTGTTAACTTCCCTATCTTTTCATGGCGTCACTTGATTTCTTTTCTTCTTTTTCTGCCTCTTTAGGTGAAGAAAGAAAATGAGAGCTTTGATTTCTGTCAGTCTTTGCCTGCTTGGCATCTTCATGAGAGGTGAGTTTTCACTGGGATTTTTGGAAAGGCATTCATCTGATGGTTTACCTCCTTGGTATAGAGACAGATATGAAACAGAAATGCCAAGCAGATAAAAGAGTGTCAATGCAGTGTAATAGTATGAGTGTTGGGCTTAGACTCTCAGAAACCAAGGTTTGAACCCCTGTTCAGCCATGATAACTCAATGGGAGATCATGGGCAAATCCCACTTTCTCAGCCTCAAAGGAAGGCTATGATAAATTTGCTCTAAACAAATCTTTCCAAAAAATACACCATGAGAGCATTACCTTGGGGCTGCAAAAATCAGAAATGACTTGAAGGCACACATCAGCAACAAGAGCACATAAAAATATCCTGCTAAGTAGTACGTGATTACTGAATGCAACATTCCTCATGCAAACGATAGGTTGTCAAGGACCAGAGTTCAGTAGCACTACACATGTTCTGTGTGCAGAAGGGTCCAGCTTCCACCTTTATCCTCTCCATTACCTGGTAGGAGAGTACTCTGTCTAAAACCTTGGTGAGCTATGCAATGCTCAGTGGTTTTATTCAGATTTCTGGGTTCTGAGCTCAGTTACTTTTCACTGATCTCACATTTATAAATGGTGGTGATATCGAAGAAGAATAAAATAATGGAATATTAATTTCTTGCTTGAAAGATCACACAGAAACTGTGTGCAATATGATTCCTACTAAACTACAGCGATCCCCTTCTTTTTCACAATTTGTTTTTGGGTGTTCCACTTTTTTGACAGATTTGTATTATAGCCATGTTCCACCCTTTAGTCCTCTAGGAAGCATTTCAGTTGCTTCTTTGTCACGGTGCTTGTCAGCTTGGTGCCATCCAGTGTTTATTTTTGCATTTGCAAGCTAACAAAACCCCTGGGTTTCACTTTTCAACCAATTCCTTTTTCTGACTTAAGTCAAGTCCCCAACCCTCAGATAAGCCCAGGCTTCCTGTACAAAACAATTAGAAAACCAATAGCTGTAGTGTGTTTTCTTGTTGCATTTCTGGGCCAGAAGAAAACTTACCTTTTTTAGGGATGTAAAGGTAAGGGTTTAAAAGAGACCAGATGGTGGTTAGGGAAAAGAATGGGAAACCCCCTATGTAATCCCTCCCCCCCCCCCCCATTGAGTCTCCTTATTTTTCTCTACAAGAAATGGAAAGGTAAGATGCAGAAATAATAAACGAAGAAGATAAGTAGAGGAGAAAAGAGAAAGAGAAAGCAAGAGCATTTCTCTTGTTACAGTTTGCCATGACTTACACTTAACAAGCCAGGACATCTAGCCCGGCTTTGTGAGCTATTAGAGGTTCCAGAGACAATGCTTTTTTCCCAACCTTTGCCCAAAATATATCACCCTCCCTGATGCCCTCTTTCTTTCTATCTTTTCTCCCTATCTAATAGCCACAGAAGCCGATACTTGCCCAAGGGAATGGCTACAATACCAGGGCAACTGCTATGGGTTTTTCCACAAGTTGTTGAGTTGGCACGAAGCTGAAGTAAGATTGTTTTCCTTTCTTCCAGAATTAATGGCTTGTGTGAAATGGAATAGTCAAGGATAGTATTACATTTTTCCTGTTTTCCCCAGATTGACTGCCAAAGCTATGGCCGTGGGACTCACCTTGCATCTATACTCACTCCGACAGAAACCCTCATTGTGTCCAAGTACATCTCTGCTTACAAGAAAGAAAAACACGTGGATGTCTGGATTGGACTCCATGACACTCGCCATGTAAGTTTTGCCCTCCCTGGCTATTGAAATCAAGCACCAGGCAGGACATGGAAGGACAGGCAGGGGGACAGCAGAAGCCATGGGGCAAGCCAGTTAATTAAGGAACAGCTACAAACATGAAATAATCAAATCCATGGAAGAGAAACTAGCGAATGTGGGCACCCAAGAAAGTCTGCCTCTATATAGCATAATAACTTTGGAGGCAAATGAGGAAAATGGTGCTATCTTCATAATTGTGTGAAGATCAAAAGCATGTAGCATTGGAAGCAGAACACTTCACTCAATGGATCTTGTGTTTCAATCTATTTCCCCCGGTTATTATAGACTGGGATCTGGAGGTGGTCCGATGAATCAACATATAACTACAACAACTGGATGCGGCGGGAACCCAACAATCTGTGGAAATCTGAATACTGTGTAGCCCTGAGAGCCTCAACAGGTGAGCCACTGATAGGAAACTGCATAGTCTTAAGGAATTCAGTAATAGCAATGACATTCTCTGCAAAGAGAAGAGGTGAAAGAGAAGGACAGAGTTGAAACCAAATGGGGAGTGATTTATTTTGCAAGAATATTGCCCCCCACCCCACCCCAGAATAAATTGATGGTGCAAATGTTAGTGGAACTTAATCTGAATTATGAAGCATCTGTCCAAGGTGCTGAATATAGTCTATTGGTAGGATCAAATACCCTGGATAACTTCTTTAAAGTTCAGACTAAAATCAGGAGAAAATACAGCACCCAACTGATATTAGGGGCAGTGGCTGCCAGGGTTTCCTCTTGCAAAAGGCACCAATCTTTTAAGGAAGTGAACAATTATCTGGATGTGTACACATGCCTACTATAGCCACATCCAACATCACAACAAGCCAGAATTCAAGAGGATGCTGTCTTGTCAAGTATAGAGCAAAATGCTGGTGCAAAGCAGGCAATGTTCCCATTTCTATTGGAACAGCTGAGCAAATAAAGAGAGAGTCTGGTTTTTCTGATTTGTCACCCTGGTATGAAACTCTTCTCTGTCTGGTGTGTCCCCTGAGATATTAATGCAGGGTTTGTTTTATGGTTAATTCTCTGGATTACACTATGTTACAAAATTTCAAAAAAAATCTGTTCCTGGTTTGAAAGTGTTATTTCCTGTTTAATTGAGTGGTACTTTGAAAGTAGTTGTTATACTCCAGAAACTTTGTTTTTGTGGCTGCCACAAACTTTATTGAATTTGTTGAGACTCTATGAGATATTTATTGAAAAATGATATGTCTTGCAGGATGTCCTGCAAAAACAAAGTTTTTGGGGTTTAATAAACTTTTTCAATGTTTTTATGATAGAACCAATTAAAACTTAACATTTATAATCCAGAAACAAAAATGTGTTGCATAGTGCTATGGGAAAAGAAACAGCTTTTTGAGCTAGCAGCCTTCTGGGTTACTATGTCCCAAAAATCATGAATGGAGGCCTCTTCCACACAGTTGAATAAAATCCCATATTTTCTGCTTTGAACTGGGATATATAGAAGTGGACTCAAATAACCCAGTTCAAAGCAGGTATTGTGGGATTTCCTGCCTTGATATTTTGGGTTATATGGCTGTGTGGAAGGGCCCTGAGGGTCTGCAGTTTTTTCAGCCACTCACAATACAAGCAGGAGGAATTAGCCAACATGCATCAGGGTACTGCTTGTTTAGGCATTACTTAGCTTATCATGGCATTTGCCATGTCTGTTTGCCTAGCTGCAAAAATCTGTTGTAAACATTTACCCAGTATGCAGCTACATGTGCTCTCCCATGATGGATAATAATAATATAAACATGAATTTTTATTTCTAACCCGCTCTCTCTCCCCAAAAGGACTTAGGGCGGTTTACACATACAAAAGGCAAATATTTGATGCCGTATACAATCATAAAAACAGAAGCAAATACACATAAAACCTAACAAGATAAAAAGATAAAATACAGATCATAATTTAAAGCACATATAAAATAAACTCTATGGGAGAGGTGACCTTTGGACCTCCTAAAGTGCAATAACCAAGTACTGTTCAGATGGAATCTAAAGATATAACAAATAGGTATGCCTTAGTAGCAGTTAGAAAGGGGAAGGTTTTTTCCCCAATATTCATCTGTTCCTCCATAGGCTATGGAGCAAAGAAGAGCTTTAATATATTTTTTTTAAGGAGGGGAGGAAAGGGGCTGTTCTCACTTCAATAGGGAGGGCGTTCCAGAGAGCCGGAGCGACCACAGAGAAGGCCCTCTCTCGTGCCCACCAGCCGTGCTTGGGATGGGGCTGGGATCAAGAGGAGGAGAAATACGATTAAACTGTATTTCTGTTCTTATTTGGCTTATTACGACATCCAAATCAGTTGGTCTGTCTGTCTCTGTCCTATCTCTCTCTATATATGTGTGTGTGTGTGTGTGTTTCTCTCTATTTGCAAAAGTTTAAAACAATTCAAAACTATCATATCAATGCTACATCTCTTCAGTTCTAAGATGCACCCCCCGCCAAACACCTGTAAAACCAGGATACGTCTTAGAATCGTGTGTTATATATACAAACAAAGCAATTTTTTCTGCTTGTGGTACTGACATAAGTATGCATCTTACAATTGGTGGAGTCTTAGGGCCCTTCCAATTTTGCTACAGGTTGTAGATCCAGTTGATGTAAACGGAATTAAACTGTTCATATTGATTTTAAACAAATGTGTCTTCACTTGTCAATTTGTTTAATATGCTTTTAATCTACCATATTGCTTTGATTCTTAGGGCCCTTCCACACAGTCATATAACCCAGAATTTCAAGGCAGGAAATCCCACAATATTTGCTTTGTGTTATCTGAGTCCATACTGACATATATTCCAGTTCAAAGCAGATAATGTGGGATTTTCTACCGATATTCTGGGTTATATGACAACCCAGTCAAGAGTCACACCAGGTTAGAGATCCTAGCTTCTTGATTCCACTTCCATAGGATTCCAATGAAGACAACAAAATCCATGACAGCTGGAAAATTCTACTTTAAAATGAACAGAAACCCTGTTATAAAGTAGAAATGAATTTTTGAATCAAACAATGGCTTGAAATATGTTGAGATGTTTGATTGGAACCTGTGTTTTCTTTCCCATCGCAGAACACAAAGGATGGATTGACGCTGTTTGCAAGAAACCGAAAGCATACATGTGCAAACATGAACTCTAGAGAGAGATGTAGTTTTAAAAGGCCATTTTGCACACATCACAAAACCCCAAACTTTCCTAAACAAGGCAAGGTGGCCTAGTAGTTTGGGATCAACCTGCAAAGAGGTTCTCATTCACCCTGAAGCTACAATAAAAACAGGAAGGAGCACACGTTTCCCCACAACCTTGTAAGAAACTTTAGCTCATCTCTCAAAATAGCTTCAATATTCAACCACAAGGATAAAATTTCTGTCCTGTGCATAACATGCAAATTGGCATATATAACATTCACAACAGTGTTGTTTGGAACAGAGAAATACATAGTGCTACGTACTAGTAACAATTAACAGATTTGATAGCATTGTGCTTGGAAAAATGGGAGCTGAACTAGAGGATCCTTTGGGTGTGCTTCTGGAGAATACTTTAGAGATTTGAAAGCATAACATACACACAGAGAGGCATGTTATACGTTATGTTATTTGAGAGACCCAAATTTAAAACCTAGGACAAGCAGCTGCTTATGATAAAAAAAAAACTAAAAAGAAAAATATACATTTTAGATAGAATTGGAATTCCTTTCTCCAAGACTGATAGAAACCATCTTAAAAACACACTGCCAGAAGATTACAAAAATATAATAATATCTAAATGAAAGAGCATATTTTATGTAGTAATAGTGACATGTAATTTTATGTTAATTTCTTGCTATCTGGAAATTGTTCTGATGAGTATGCATAGTGCAGTTTGTTCTATATTATGTGATGCTGTCTTCACATTGTTTTTCATAGCCAGTCACAAGAGTTTTAGATAAATACACAAGGTTATAAAGTCCTGTTCAGATTAACATGCTTTAGAAAAACTGGACTTAAGGGAACTGTTGTTCTCCCTTCTTCAGACTGCTAAAATTAAAGGCGATGATTGATTTCCTATGTTTGAAGTATTTTTAATCAAAATTCTCAATAAGAAATTGATTAACTATTCAGTCATTATTTCAGTTTTAAAAAAATATGGTATATGAGATCTTGGCTTCTTGTTAGCATTTACCTAAAAGTAGCCTGAGATATTTTGTTGATTTGCATGATTAAAAGCATTCCCACACTTTGGCCTCTGTGTCCCCTTCTTGGCAAAGCAAAGCCTGACGACACAGAACACAAACATTGGCACAGAGAGCAAGTGGCCTTGTGTACAGAATGACATTTCATGTAAACACTGCCGATACGTTAAAGGGGAAAGTGTGTGAGCTGCTCTGCTTACCTTACTGCATTTGTATTGAGGCATATTATTTATATGTGCTAATCCACACAAAAAGCAGAGAACCACATGGTCTATCTTGAATTATTCGGCAAAGACATACACATAGGGCCTTTGGGGAAAGGAATTGTGGTTAATATGGGTTCCTGTCTCTATATATCAGGGGTGGGAAAAATGAAGCTTGCTACTAATGCCGTCTTTTGAATCTAAAGGAGAGTAACACCCCAAAACAGTTTATATAAATGCCGTCTGAACCAAATTCTCCGAAAATGTCTCCCAATACTCCTGAGCTGTGGCGCAGGTGGGAGAGCAAGCCAGCTGCAACCAGCTGCAATGAATCACTCTGACCAGGAGGTCATGAGTTCGAGGCCCGCTCAGAGCCTATGTTTGTCTTGTCTTCAGAGCCGGTCCAACAATGAGGCGAATTAAGCGGTCGCTTCAGGCGCCAAACATACGGGGGCGCAGTCAAGACTGCTTTTTCTGTTGATTTGTTGTAAAACATTATGTTTTGGTGCTTAATTTGTAAAAATATTAATGTAATTTGATGTTTAGTAGGCTTTTCCTTAATCCCTCCTTATTATCCAACATTTTCGCTTATCCAACACTTTTATTTTTCAGTGATTTTTTTCGGGGGGGAGGGGGCAAAATTCTGTTCGCCTACACTTGAAAAGTACCTAGGGCCGGCTCTGCTTGTCTTTGTTCTATGTTAAAAGGCATTGAATGTTTGCCTATATGTGTAATGTGATCCGCCCTGAGTCCCCTTCGGGGTGAGAAGGGCAGAATATAAATGCTGCAAATAAATAATAAATAATAAATAATAAATAATATTCACAGGAGGGAAATTCAGCCACATTTCGGTTATCCCTCCAACTTTTCACAGATGACAACTAAGAGCCCTTCCAGACAGGCCCCAAAATACAGTACCTGTTTGACTTTTACCGGAGTAATTCCAATAATCACAAATTAATTTGGAATAATCGTGATGTTGGGCTTGTGAGGACGAACTCCTGGGTAGTCCTGAGACTATCCGGGGGTCAGTCCCCACAGCCATCTCGCACTTTTGTGCTCTTGGAGCTTAAAAGTGTGAGATGGCACCCATGCCCTCCCCCAAAAACCCTCAAAATTAACCTTAATTTTATTAATTTGTCAGGCTGCCATTAAGTGTTTCAACAGTTCTTATAGAAGAATAGAAAGGAGGCAGGGCCGGGGCAGGAGCAAAATCGCTCCTTTCCCCCCTTTGGCAGTCTGACCCTTGTCTCCTGGTGTCCCAGCCCAACACTCAAATCACTTCACCATAGGACCATGCTGGCTGTCAGAGTGGAGATTTTGTTAGTACTGTGCAGAACAGTACCTCAAATCTTATGAAAGCAGAGACACGTCAAAATAAAGCAAGAGGCACTGCTAGAAGACAAGACCTCTTGGGTTAGAAGGTACTCAACCAGCCACTGAGGAAGAGCAAAGGATAAGTATAAATAATGATATGTCTAATGATGCAACTGTAGGTGAGTGTTCAGCTACTGATGCCATCAGCTGCAAAAGGAAAGGCTGAAGCTGCATAGTAATAGGAGCATGGAGTTGACCCAATAAACAAAGCTATAACTCTGCATTTGCAAGACCAGAGCAGGACTGTTAATAACAAAATCTTTTGGAGGTCTCTCAGGCATCATTTTTCTTGTCCTTCTGTGATTCTAAAATGGCCATCAATCCATTAGAATCCTCCTGAGTCATTTCTACACTTTGGCCTCTGCGTCCCCTTTTTGGCAGAGGAGATTCAGATGACGCAGAACACAAAAACTGGCACAGAAATAACCTCAAGTACAGAAAAATATTTCCCCTACATTAATGGAGAAAGGTGTGACGCTGGGTGCCTATCTTATCGCTTATTACTATTCCTGCATGTTATTTTTACAATCTAAACTATACAAATAACATACAGATAAGAGGGCATCATATGGTCTAATCTGAATTCCTTGGAAGGGAATATGTACAAGGGCTCCTTTTTCGAGGAAAAGAACTATGATTAACTTGAGTTAATCATAGGTGGTGCAGTGGGTCAAACTGCAGAGCTGCTGAACTTGTTGACCAAAAGGTTGGTGGTTCAAATCTGGGGAGCTGAGTGAGTTCCCACTGTTAGCCCCAGCTTCTGCCAACCTAGCCATTCGGAAACATTCAAATGTGAATAGATCAATAGGCACCGCTCCTGCTGAAAGGTAACAGTGCTCCATGCAGTCATGCTGGCCACATGACCTTGGAGGTGTCTCCAGACAATGCCGGCTCTTTGGCTTAGAAATGGAGCACCAACCCCCAGAATCGGATACAACTAGACTTAATGTCAGGGGAAAACCTTTACCTAATCATAGGTGGAGAAGCTGTATGCTATCTATTGACCCTATTTTGGACACCAATGAAGAGTAGCACCCCCAAAAACCCACAACTTCCAACTGGGATCCATTTCCTCTTTGGGATGAGCAAGAGGATTCCAGTACTGAGCCTCCCCATCTTAGATACAGCTGGGGGAGAAAGATGTCTCCAATTCAACCTTACTCTCCTAAAATTTACCCTTCTCCCACCCAAAATGTGCCTCTGGGAGCTTGGAGAATGTTTCGGGCAATTTCAGGGACAGCACAAGTAGAGTTCAAGGGCCACATCCACCAGCAATCTGAACTTTCCCCGTTTCTACCTTAAATAAATAAAGAGTTAAAAATTACCAGTTTCTTGGCTGGGCCATCAGATGGTTTTTAATCTGCTTGTCTCAACATTTATGCAAATCTGGGTCATGATTTCCTGGTTCTTTGAAGCAGTTAGCTCAGCTTAGTATTGCATCATTGATGTTTGCCCAGCAAATGTATAACAGTCACTCAGAAAAAGAAACGCCCATCTCTGCTGCCCACCACATCTCCACCCTGGAGAACTTCAGTGCAAGGTAAGTGGATGAAGAGACATCTTCTATATATGAGCAAGAGAGGTTCATCCAGGATGCAGAAAGACGTATTTCCAACAGCTTTTAGAGCAATCAAAGATTATTAATCAAAGTCTAGTGGAAATGTTTACTAAAAGTTTCAAAACAAAATTACCATAATTATTAGATTAAAACTACATTTTCTGTGGGCTTTTCCATGTGTTATATCTCAAACAAGTTGACTTCATATTTGTTGTTGGTTTCCTTCTGATAGGAAGGAATTGAGGCAGACCAAGGGCATATTGCTCAATGGTTGACTTACTTTGCACTGATTTTACATTGGATGAATGCCATATAGAAGTAATAGACAAGGACTTATCTATCAGAAGCAAGAATTCCTAAAATGAAATAAAAAAACAGTCAAACATTGGCAATTCAGATTAAAAAAAATCCAAATGTAACATACGCACAATGAGGACTTCCAAATCAGGACGATCCCAGGATCTGGGAATTCAGGGCTGAAAACCCCACAGTAGAGATGACCCATAATGATGTTACAAGGATGATCTCACAGGGACAGGTCCTATGACCTTATCACACTCATCTTAAAAAAGCATCCTAGGACACTTTCACCCTGTCTTCTGGATGAAGCCCCAGACCAGCCATCACATGATGTTGTGTGACTTCTGGCCGTGACCCCGCTCCTAACCCTGGTGAAAGCATCACCAAAGGAGGTTTTCTGTGTTGTGCTGGCTCCATTGGAGCCATGTCATTTTTGTATCAAAAAGGTCCTCCATAGAAGAGTGATGCTTCCCCTTTGTAATGGGGAAAGCATCGCTGAAAGGGAGCTGCAGTCAGGGTGACAGATTTGCCCCGCTGCTCCTCTCTTTTCTCCCCTGCTTTCATCCTGCTTTATCTAGCCTTTGTAATGAGGCCCCTAGTGATGCCATTAAGCACCAATCACATTTGCATGGATAATGCCATTCACACATTTTTCAAGGCAGCACCCTCACCCTGAGATTTCTCCCTTTGCCCTGAAAACTTGAAAAAAGGGACCAAGCCCAGATACCTTATTTACCATCAGGTTAAGTCTACTAAAGACAAATACTTTGCGTAAATATATAACTACCAAATGGACAGCTTGAATTTCCTGTTTTTCTGTCTCCCCTAGATTTTAGCCAGATGATGGGACGTGTCGCCTACTTCAGCCTATGTCTTTTTGACATCCTGCTCTTCAGTACTTTCCCAGAAGGTGAGTTCTCATAATAAACACCTGGACAGGTAACATCTGTTTTCAGGTACCATTAGTCTCATTGTTCTGTCACACACTGGGCCTGTCACTATTGTCTTGGTATAGGACATACACTTTATGTCCAGGGCACCTCAAAAGAAAGGTTGTTGAGAATTTTCCTGAACAAGGATAGTCCTGTAGGTCTTTAATGAGATAACAAAGTCTTTATTGATGAACAAATAATAAATCGTCAAGGAGTCAAATAACACTTCAAAGTTTCCTTAATAAACTGTTGGCCCTTCCAGTCTTGTCCCCAGGGGACAGGCAATTGGCTTTGGATAACTGTGAAAACCCTCTTATAACCTCTCCCAGGCTGTCTATTATGTGGGCTTAGCTGATGTGGGACCCACTACCGATTCCAAGTGCGTCTGGGTATCGAGTGGACCTACTAACCAAGGCTTGCAGATGTTTCAGCTGGGGTTCCATGGATCTGTGATGCTGTTCCCTCTCCGAGGTTTCTTTGGAAACTTCAGGGCTGTTTCTCTCAGGATGTGTGAGGCTGAGAGGCTGTGAGCTCTCAGCCAAAGCTTTTGGGAATTTTCCCCTGGAATTTCTGTTTCTGGTTTCTCGGATGTTCTATATCCCCGGATATGCTTGAGATATGAAGCTTTTCTATGGGACGAGCTGGTCTATGTCCTATAGCTTAGCTTCCTAAGTGAGACTGACTTAAAAATGGCTCCTTCCCTCCCAGAGCCCTGAACAAGGGGTGGAACCAAACTTAATGATGATTGACAAGCGGCCTGTCCTATGATTGCAAACATTAGCAGCAAGAAAATTAAGTCGGAGCTTCTGGTACAGCCGTACCAGCACACTCATTAATGAAAAACCTCAGACTCACGAATGAATTATACTTGTTATCATGACACACCGCAGCTTCCAGTGAAGATCATGGAATTTTCAGATTAAACCACTTTTAGATCACTTGCGTCAAAACTGGGGTATATTCTGCAGAATTATTGGAGCTTTGAAGCAGTCTATAGTAGGATCAGGTCTGATTCATTCAGATCTTTTGACTAGAGGGACACTGATCTTCAGTCATTTCCCAGAAGGGCAGTCTTCTTAAAAATATTTAGATTATGTTCACAATTAGTGAGGTGACCTGGATAAGTAACAGATGTCTACCTCTAGTAAACTAATGGCTTGTCCTACACCAACAAAAAAAATCAAGCTCACTGTAAATGTATCTTTAGAAGTCTTTACAATGTATAGAGGCCTCTGGGGAGTATCTCCTTTTTGATTGTACTCTGATTGTGCCTTACTTTTGGTATGTAGGGGCTTTGAAGCAGTCTGGACAACAGGATTGGATCCAATTTGGTCCAAACCATTGTCCAGACAGACATTATTAGCCTTACCCTGCTCAGATCAGTAGAAGGAAAAGGGATGGATCATGCCCATATCACCGCCACCACTATTCTTTGCTCTGGCCGTCGTGCTTGCCCCTTCTAATGTTAGAATGGAGGATCCGTGTGAGCAGGAAAAAGGAGGGGACATCAGTAGAGGAGACCACATCAGCCAGGCGCTCAGATGGAGCTTCATGGTTGACTAGGAGCAGCAATAGCAGCAACACAATGGAAGGGTCAGATTTACACCAGGTTAACCTATATGATGTAGATGAGCTCATACTAAGTCTTTTTTTTTAAATTCGGAAATGAAACATCTTGATCCAACTCAGGTTCCAACAGTGCACCACTGGAAAAGTGTTGTGGTTAGTGTTAGACAAGGGTCTGCCCCAAAATCAGGCCATTCAAAGATATTTGATGCTTGAGAGAGAGGACATATTTACATCTCCTCTCATTATCCCTCCAGAAAGTAACCAACTGGCAACTGGAGTGTTCATTGTGGCCAGCATGGCTAGAGGTCAAGGACAGTCGTTTGAGGCTAATAGCCACCCCAATTTATACCCTTACTTACAACAGAACATTTTTAATTATCTTCTGAACATCTTGTCCTATACTTTTTCCTTTCTTATTCTTCTCTTTCCATGCAGCTGAGGCTAGTATCTGCGCAAGGAACTGGTTGCAAAACCAGAGGAACTGCTCTGCATATTTTGATACAAAAATGACATGGCACCAAGCAGAGGTAAAAAAAAGAAAAAAGAAAAAAGAAAGCATGCTCATCAACCCAAATCTGATATGGCAGGCCTACATTTTGGTTTGTGGTGTATAGAAGAGGATACCTGACTTCTTTTTAGTACTTCTAACTTAGATAGACCCATTGAATAAACTGTGAATGGTGTGTCAATTGATTCCTGATGGACCCATGGATTCCATTCTAGTTGAGACAAACAATAAGATTCAAAACAAGGAGTCTGGCTGGAAAGCTCATCTCTCGGCTCAAACAATGATGAATTTAAAGTTTCAGCCATCTTCACCAAGGCCTAAGTTTTTTACAAAAATGTATTTACATCCTCCTCATTTGATATATTTTAAATTCCAGAATTAGAGAAGGGAGGAAGGACAGTAAGAAATACCGGCTTTCTGCTGCTATTGCCAACCAAAAACAGCAAATAACCTCAAATACAATACCCAGTTTCCTAGGAATAGATTCTACTATTACTAACAGTAATTACTTTTGAGTAGGTATGTAAAGAAACATGGTGTCGGTTACTTATGATTATTGAACAAAGAGGTTAAAGGTCACATGGCCATTGAGAATGCCATTTATGAATTTACCACTTGATCTTGCAGCCTACTCCTGTCAACCCCACAAATTTCCTTTTTTGCTATTCCTAGAATTTCTTTTCCATTGGGAAAATTGGAGAAAGTTACTCCTTTCATTCTCAAGTTCCCAGGAAGACACAATCAGCATGATGGAGGACCTATGGAAACTGTAATCCAAAAAAAAGGAACTTCCCTTGATTCTGCCCATTAGTCACCATCCTTTGAGATCTTCACTTTTTTCTAACATTAAATAGATTTAAGTGGCTCAGATATTTCACCTCCATGGGAATGCAAAGTACAATCACAAAGAAGCTTTACATTTCACAAAGTAGAACTCAAGAGGCTTCAGGTCTGCAATATTCCCATAGTTGGAATACATTTTTGTGAATAAAACTCTTCCGCTCTTCCTTTCTCCTCTTCCAGATTGAATGCCAGAGCTATGGCCGTGGGGCACATCTTGCCTCCATCCTCAGTGAGGCAGAGGCAAACCTGCTGGCCCATCACATCTCCTCTCACCAACAAATACCAAATAATGTCTGGATTGGACTGCATGATCCCCGTGGGGTGAGCTCTAAGAGACCTGGACGTATCCTCTTATTGGTGGAAGCACCTGAATGATTTCATTGTTTTCTAGCCTAAACCCTAAGCCTAAACCCTAACCATAACCCAATACTTTTGGGGAGCTGCATCAACAGAATATAATGTCCAAACTGAGATTATAGTCCCACTCTATTATGTGTTGATCAGACCTCATCCAAAATATTGTTTCTGGTTCTCGGCATCACAATTCATAAAGACTAAACTGGAATGTGTCCAGAGAAGAGTGACCAAGCTGATCAAAGCTCTAGAAGGAAAGCCTCTTGAGCAGTGGTTCTCAACTTGTGGGTCCCCAGGTATTCTGGCCTACAACTCCCAGAAATCCCAGCCAGTTTACCAGCTGTTAGGATTTCTGGGAGCTGAAGGTCAAAACATCTGGGGACTCACAGGTTGAGAACAACTGGTCTTGAGGAACAATCTAGTGGGCTGATTGACCAAGAGGTGACATGCTAGCCATCTTTAAATATCTGGACCTAATATTGTGTAGAAGATTGAAGAAGCTAGTTTTCTGCAGACTGAAAGAGCAGAATGAAAACCATGAGATACAAATTACAAGAAAGGAGATTTCACCTAAAATTTAGAAAGAACTACTAATGAAGGAAGTGTTCAGCAATGGAATAGACTTCCTCAGTTGGCAGTAGACTCTCTTTCTTTGGAGGTTTCTAAAAAGAAGTTGGATGGGCGTCTTTCAGGAATACTGAAATTATAGGGCCCTTCCAGTCCTATAATTCTGTAATTTGAATTTAATAAATCTGTCCTCATAGGCGATCACTTGTGCCCGTGTATGATCATCTTACATGGGTTGTAAGTAGGCCTGCAAGTGATTGCAAAGACCTATTCTGGATCCTTATAGTCTTTCGCAGTGCAGACATACATTTCTAGAAAGAATGTGGTTCTGACAAGGATTTGTTTAGGGCGCCTTCCTCTTGGCACATTTCTCCCTTTCACCCTCTATTCATGCGGAGCCTCCGGTGGCCTAGGGGATAAAAGCCTTGTGACTTGAAGGTTGGGTTGCTGACCTGAAGGCTGCCAGGTTTGAATCCCACCCGGGGAGAGCACGGATGAGCTCCCTCTATCAGCTCCAGCTCCGTGCAGGGACATGAGAGAAGCCTCCCACAAGGAAGGTCAAAAACATCAAAACATCCAGTGTCCCCTGGGCAACGTCCTTGCAGACGGCCAATTCTCTCACTCCAGAAGCAACTCCGGTTGTTCCTGACATGAAAAAAAAAACCCTCTATTCATAACGTTTCAAAATCCACAGCACTGTCCTATATCCCGACTAATCACAAAAGGTGAGATCCTGCATTAGGGTTGCATAGCAAACATCTCCACATACATTATACTATTGAATGCATAGCTGATAGACAACTGAATGCAGTTGCATACCGACATGCACAATGGGACCACAGCTTTGTTTCCACAATTTTGAATTCAATGTAGTCATGTCACACCAGATAAACATGTCCAACCGCTTCACTCAGAAACTTACTTACATTTGTGAAGGACTCCAATAGGATTCTAACCAAAATCTTCCATTGCTGCAGAATAGACGATGGAGGTGGTCTGATGAATCTGTCTACAACTTCCAGGCCTGGAATCAGTCCCAACCGAATATATCCAGAAGGAGCAAATATTGTGTAGAATTGCTTTTATCCACAGGTAAACAACCAAGAAAGGGTATGGCATCTATCTACAAACATCATGCTCCAAACCATCATTCTGAATCTAGAATTCTGAATCTAATATTAATTTCTTAAGTGCAAGGGTGAGAATATGCCACTGTCCTAATACTGTTGGACTACAACTCCCAACATTCCTCACTCTTAACTGTTCCACAGTGAGTTGACATCCAACAGCATGTGGATAGCTGCATAATACTCATCTGCTCCCAACCCTCCAAAGAATTTACAGGCAATTGCTGAATCCCCTTAGTTAATCTCAACTTAAATCGACTGATTGAAGCTATGGATTCAGTAGATTGAATCTGTTTAGGACTAACAACAGGATTAAGGCCAATGCAACATTTTTCAGATTCAACAACAACTTTCAAACTATTTCATAATCAAGTAACCTACAGCTACACTTTGGAATTTGATTTCATGTGATTGCCACAATTTTACATACAATTATGCTGGAACGTTAACACCTTTACGGGTCTATTTAAGGGGAAATTGTTCGTTTCAGTTGATGACTTTTATTTATTTATTATTATTTCTAATATCAGCGTTAAAATACACATACATACATACACACACACACACACACACAGAGAGAGAGAGAGAGAGTAAGTTTTGTGGATTCAATTGGGCAGCATTGGAAAGTAAACAAACAAGATCAAGTCCTCTCCTGGTCCCTTTTAACCAGTAACTGAACACTTATTGAACTATCCATGGACACTACGGAAGCATTGATATATACTTAAATTAATAAAATCATTAAGATAATAAAAACTCAAAATGTGTCATGAAAGTTTTGTCTTTGAAACTTAACATTGTTTATATCTACTTTTTCCTTTTAAAAAAGGAAAATGAAGCCTGAAATTTTTCAAACACTGTTGTTGTGTTATATGTCACACCTATTGAGACCAGAAGAAATAATTGCAAAAAGCCATCTTGCGAACTACATTTTATCTTGCCTTTTCCATTTTAGGATTTAAAAAATGGAAAAATGCTTTGTGCCGGAAACCCAATACCTACATTTGCAAGTACCAGCTCTAGAGAAGACTGCAACTTCCTGCTATGCCTTCCTGAATGCAAATGAAATTTAAAAAAAAAACAAGAGATGAGCTAAATAGCAGATCCCTCCTGATGCCATTGTCTCATCGTCCACATAGAGCTCCATATTCTTTCCTGAAGCAACTTCCTACTTGGTTCCCATCTTCCCTTCATTTTTTTTTCATGGCTACAGAGAGCACAACTGAATGTTAATGAATCCCTAAATAAACAGCTATATCCACACAAGGTCCTGTCTCTTTTTCCTACCCAAATCTGACTATGCTTAGCTTTGGTTTGGCAGGATTTGGTGCCTTCTGGAAAAAACATTAACCACAATGCAGCTGAAGATGGGCACAATCACTCAAATTCCACAAAGGCCCCATATGCTGTCTCTCCTGAGTTACACAAGGAGTCAGAATCAGAGCTTGGGAAAGTTGTCTTTGTTGTTGTTGTTGTTGTTTTGTTGTTGTTGTTTTTAACTGGCCTTGCTATCTAGGGGATTCTATGGGTTGGCATCCAAAGAACTAACTTTCCCAACCTCTAGTCCTCTTCAGCAGGCAAGCTACATTTTCCTCAGGCAATTCAGCCACAGAGTCTGAAGAGTGATCAATGTGTTCCTTTTTAACCATGTTTTTTTTTTCCTAGAAGGTCCCTTGGGAAATTTAACTCAGTGACCAAGGAGGACCTTTTGGCCTACAGATATAGAAGAATGGAGTACTTTTGATATGGGAAGTGTCTCTAGCCCTTTACAGAATGACAGATAGACATACAGTTCCTCATGGTTTGCCATCACCTGGAATTTTGTCCTGAGTACCTGGTATCTCTTGCTGCACTTCCATGCAAGTATGATCTAGGCCTGACCCTGTTTAACTACCAAGATCAGATGGCATCTTCAGATATTGAATCCCTCAAGCAATGTGGAGGATTTCACTAGTTTACGCACTTTTCCCCAATAATTGGGTCAGGATTCCTCCTCACATGGAGCAACTGTTTCTTTCAGTTGACACCTGAAGACACCTGTGTGTGAGTTTTTTTAACGTGTGGAGGTCAGTGCACAGCTGATCAACACACAGTCTTCACAGAGTGAGGTCCCAACCAGGGCGTGGTTGACACGACAACAGTGGCTTCCCAGTCTGTTGAAGCCTTCTTCTGCCTTCACAGCCATTGTAACATTACCATGTTATCCTTCGCCTGATCCGCTGTGGAGGTCTTCGGGTCTTCGGATTGGGCTTGGTCTGGAACCTCTCCCACGGTCCCTCCTGGGAGTGTATGACTCCCGTGGTTGTGCCCTCAGATTCATTGGAACATGCAAGCCCTCTCACCATGACAAGGGCCCGGGCTGTGGCGCAGGCGGGAGAGCAAGCCAGCTGCAATTAACTGCAATGAATCACTCTGACCAGGAGGTCATGAGTTCGAGGCCGCTCGGAGCCTATGTTTGTTTGTCTTTGTTCTATGTTAAAAGGCATTGAATGTTTGCCTATATGTGTAATGTGATCCGCCCTGAGTCCCCTTCGGGGTGAGAAGGGCGGAATATAAATGCTGTAAATAAATAAATAAATAAATAAATAAATAAATAAATAAATAAATAAATAAGGTGAGAATCCATTGAGATTTACAGAGAAAGAACAATACTAATCAACAAACAGAAATTAAGCCTATAACTTCTCACTCACTGCCAGAAGACATTCAACAGTTAAACAAGCTATCAGAATTTAAAACAAAACCTATCTCTTCTGACAGGTCAATTCTAAATTATGAGTTTAAATTTGCATGTTATTGATATGAATTATGATTTTAATGTGTTTTCATTTTAGGTCTATGTCTTTTCATGTATGTGTTTTAGTGGTCTTATGTTATTATCAATACATTTCACCATGTTAAAGCCTGTCTTGAACCATGAGGAGAGAGAAAATAAAAAATAGTAGTAGTAGTAGTAGTAGTAATAGCCTAACTCATGTGATATACCCCAATTTGTGTACAAGCTCCCCGAAATGTCGTTGAGCTGAAGGGTGCTGGGCTTCTTCTATAATAGGGGTAAGGTTCTTCAGATGTGTTTGGGGTGGGAATCCCTGCCTCCCTTAGCACTGGCTGTGGGGGTCAGGGCGGCTGGGGTGGCAGTCCTTCAACTTCTGGAAGGCTGTATGACTTCTGCCCTGTTTGTCAAGAAATGAGAATGGTGGATTCTGGAGGTCACAGAAGGAGTCCCATGTGTCCTCTTGTAAAGGTATAGGGTTCTCTAATCTGAGTGATTTAGAGAACAAATACAACAAACTAAATACGCATATACAATTTTACAACATAGTGAGCAATCTACGGGAGCCCAAGTTAATCACAGTTGGTGTCATAAGATGAGCTCCGTTTAGATATTCCTTTTCCAAGGAATTTAAGACACACACACAATAAACAAATACAACAAACTAAATACACTTATACAATTTTACAACATAATGAGCAATCTACGGGAGCCCAAGTTAATCACAGTTGGTGTCATAAAATGAGCTCCATGTACATATTCTTTTTCCAAGGAACTTAAGATAGACACACAATAAACTGTTAAAGGAGGCATTGGGCAAACTTGGGCCCATTGAATCCGCCCAAAGGAGTAAGCCCATTGAATCCATTTCTGAACAGGAGTTAATATTTAGGTTGTTGTATGTTTTCCGGGCTGTATGGCCATGTTCTAGAACATGGCTATACAGCCCGGAAAACATACAACAACCCTGTGATCCCGGCCATGAAAGCCTTCGACAACACAATATTTAGGTTATTTCCATTCGTCTGATGGAATTGAATAATAGTGTTCTAATTCAGAATTCTCAAATGAGTTAGATGGTTATTTTAGCATCCCAATATTGTAAGTATTTTACATTCATCAGGACAGTCATGTGTAGAACTAGCTTGAAAGTCATTTCATAACTATGTCTATCATTGCTAGTCTCCATAAATAAAAACATCCGCTGGAATTTGATGTCTGGGTTACAAGAGTTATGCATTCATAACTTATTCACATAAGGACTATGTGTTCACCATCATAGCACTATTGCTACGATTGTAAAAATTCCCATTCCTGCTTTCTGAGGCCCCTTCCAAACAGCTGAATAAAATCCCACATTATCTGGTTTGAACTGGAAGGTATGGCAGTGTGGACTCAGATAACCCAATTCAAAGCAGGTATTGTGGGATTTTCTGCCTTGATATTCTGGGCTAAATGGCTGTATGGAAGGGCCCTCAGGCATCAACAACTACAAGTGAAGGAGATCTATTCCAGATCTATACTAGAAACATGGTATTTTGTATTCTCTCAGGCTAGATCTACAGTGACATATAATCCAGATTGTCAAATCATTATCTGCTTTCAACTGGATTATATGAGTCTGCACTGCCATATATATTTCAGTTCAAAGCAGATAACCTGGACTTTATATGGAAGTATTGATTCAGCTTTAGGCTCTTCTACAGTGTCCTTATATCCCAGGATCCAATCCCATATTATCTGCTTTGAACTGGATTATGTGAGTCTCCACTGACATAAAATCTGGGATAGGCAGATAATCTGGGATCATATCTTGGGAAACAGGAACAGTATAGAAAGGGCTTAATTTCCCACCTTCCACACAGTTGAATAAAATCCCACATTATCTGGTTTGAACTGGGATATATAGCCATGTATACTCAGATATTCCAGTTCAAAGAAGATATTGTGGATTATTGTGCCTTGATACTCTGGGCTATATGGCTGTGTGGAAGGGCCCTAGGTCTTCGGCTTTCAAAAAACAATTTTTGCGGAACCCTTATATATTGCTTTTGCCTCAAAGCCATACCAAACCATTCCCTTTTCATGCTCTGGTCTACAGCCTGGAGAAACGCTTTCACTGAAGACCTGCAAGACATCTTCTCAGGGTCCTTCCACACAGCCATATTACCCAGAATATCAAGGCAGAAAATCCCACAATATTTGCTTTAAACTGGGTTATCTGAGTCCACACTGCCATATATCTCAGTTCGAAGGAAATAATGTGGGAATTTTTTCAGCATTAGTCACTCACCTGATGCTAATTTCCTCTCAGTGGCGACTCTGGGGGTTGGTGCTCATCTCCATTTCTAAGTCGAAGAGCCGGCTTTGTCCGTAGACACCTCCAAGGTCATGTGGCCGGCATGACTGCATGGAGCGTCATTACCTTGGAACAGAATTGCCCAGAAGTACAAAACACTGCTGTTATGGAGAATGGAAAACTGATTGACCTGGGCTTCCTTTTATGAGCCCTCTAAGGATTTGCTGGAATGCACTGTATGTGTCAGATACGATCAACCTTTATTGAATCGGCTCAACCCCTCTGTTCTCCATATCCCTCTCCTAGAGGCACTTATCACTTGAAATATTAAAAAAAAATCCAGGGAGAAGATTCCCTCTGCTCTAAAAGTACTAAATGAATCATTGCTGAGATCCTAGTTCTCCTGGACCTCTCAAAAGCTTTCGATACCATCAATCATGGTATCCTTCTGGGCCATCTCTCCAGGATGGGACTTGGGGGCACTCTTCTACGGTGGCTGTGATTCTTCTTGGAAGGTCGAACCAAGAAGGTGGAGCTGGGGGACTCCTTTTTTACCCCCTGGATGGTGGCCTGTGGAGTCCCTCAGGGTTCAATTCTGTCCCTTATTTACATGAAACTGCTGGGAAAGATCATCCAGAGTTTTGGAGTTCGGTGTCAAATACATGCAGACGACACCCAACTCTTTTATTCCTTTCCACCGAATGCCAAGGATGCCATCCTGCCCCTAAACCAGTGCCTATCATCAGTGATGGACTGGATGAGGGCTAACAAGTTGACATTAAATCCAGACAAGACAGAGGTACTTCTGGCCAGTCAGAAGGCGGATCAGGGTGTGGGATTACAGTCTGTGTTGGATGGGGTCACACTCCCCCTGAAGACACAGGTCCAAAGTCTGGATGTGATCCTGGACTCATTGCTGACTCTGGAACCTCAGGTGATGGCAGTGGCCGGGGCGCCTTTGCACAATTAAAACTTGCCCATATCTTGAGACACCTGACCTGGCCATGGTAGTCCACGACACATCCGGCCTAGACTACTGCAATACTCTCTACATGGGGCTGCCTTTGAAGATAGTTCGGAAGTTTCAACTGGTTCATACCCTGTTTCCCCGAAAATAAGACATCCCCTGAAAATAAGACCTAGTAGAGGTTTTGCTGAATTGCTAAATATAAGGCCTCCCCTGAAAGTAAGACCTAGCAAAGTTTTTGTTTGGAAGCATGTCTGTCGAACAGAACACCAGAGCATGCAAAATCGGTAAATGTACGTACATGGAAATAATGGTAGTAACAAGAAATTCTTGATAGGATTCATAGCTTGTGTGGTTATGCTGGTTTGTAATGACAACTACTGTACAGTACATAATAAATATGAATTTTTCTGTGTTGTCGAAGGCTTTCATGGCCAGGATCACAGGGTTGTTGTATGTCTTTCGGGCTGTGTGGCCATGTTCCAGAAGTATTCTCTCTTGACGTTTCGCCCACATCTATGGCAGGCATCCTCAGAGGCTGTGAGGTATGGATAAACTAGGCAAGGAAAAGAAAGAATATATATCTGTGGAGAGTCCAGGGTGTGGCAAAAGTCCTTTGTCACTGAGAAGCCAGCATTAATGTTTCAGTTAATCACCCTAATTAGCATTGGAAAGGTTTTGTCTCTTGCCTGGGGGGCATCCTTTGTGGCCACACAGCCCGAAAGACATACAACAACCCTGTGAATTTTTCTTCATGGAAAAATAAGGCATCCTCTAAAAATAAGATCTAGCACATCTTTGGGAGCAAAAATTAATATAAGACACTGTCTTATTTTGGGGGAAACACGGTAGATCGGCAGCCAGATTACTAAATGGAGCCCTGCACAGAGAGAGAGCCACTCCCATGTTGTGGCAACTCCACTGCTGCCGGTCTGCTTCCAGGCTAAATACAAAGTGCTGGCCATTACCTTTAAAGTCCTAAACAACCCAAGTCCAGCCTATTTGACTGATCGCATCTACTCCTATAAACCAACCTGGCACTGCAGTTAGCAGAGGAGGCCCTGCTCTCAGTCCCACTCCCATCTCAAACATGGCTGGTGGGAACGAGAAAGAGCGCCTTCTCTGTGGAACTCTCTGCCGAAAGAAATAAAGGTGGCATCCTCCCTTCTCTCCTTCAGAAAACAACTGAAAACTTACTTTTGCTCATTAGAATACGGAGAGGAGGAGGATTTGATTATGAAAGATCACTACTGGACCTCTGACTGAAAACTGTTATCGTATTCAGGCTCTGAAATACTCTCCCACTCTTAGCCCCTACTCTTCAAGCATTTCGGGTGAGCCTAAAAACATGGCTCTTCAGGCAGGCCTTTATCCTGAGTAATCTATGGTTGGCTTGATGAACCATCGATTATACTGCTCCGCATTTTTCTTGCTATTTGTCTTTTTCGCAGGTTCTACTGTGTTTTAGGAATTTTAATAATTTTATACTTTTACAATTTCATCATGGGATTTTATATGTGCTGATGATTATATTTATGCCATTTATTTATGCTTGTGTATTGTTGTTTATATAGGACACTTGGAGTGCTTCTGTGAGCCGCCCCGAGTCCCTTGGGGAGATGGTGGCGGGGTACAAATAAAGATTTGTTGTTGTTGTTGTTGTTGTTTTTGTTGTTGGACCATGTTAGCCCAGTTAACATCACTGGCCACTCAGTCAACTCACATATCTTGGTGAACTTTTGTTGGCTTCTGTAAATTAATGTGGATGTTTTATGTTTAGGGTTTATTTAAGATATAATTTTTATAGGCTTTGTTTTATTTAATCTGTAGATATCATGTCATAAATTGTTTCATATGTGGAGTTATTTTAGGTTATTATGTTTTATTTGTTATTGTGCTAAGGCATTGAATGTTTGCATTTCTTGTTTGTTGCAGTCTGCCAAGTCCCCTCGGGGAGACAGGGCAGAATATAAATAAAGTTTTACTGTTATTATTTATAGAAGAGGGATGGAAACATAGGCCCAATTGACAGAAGAAGAGATCTCCTTAACTTGCAGTCACTGATGCCCAGGAAAGCAGGATTGGGAATTTTTACAATAGTAGCAATAGTGCAATGATGGTGAACACATAGGCTTTAAGTGAATATATTATGAATGCATAACTCTTGTAACCCAGACACCAAATTCCAGCTGATGTTTTTATTTATGGAGACTAGCAATGATAGACATAATTGGGTGACGATAGTTGCCCATAGGTCTATAAATTCTATGGGCACGTACAATGTCCTCAAGTTTAATGCTTAATTTATTTTCATTTAGCCAGCTCACCATAATTTGCTCCAATTCTCCTGGTGTCGCTCGGACCTCATAAGGAATTCCAGCCAGTTTCAAGTTTCTCTGGTGAAATCTGTCATTCAGCTGAGTGAGTTGTCTCTCCATCTCATCAATCCTTGATTGGTTTTCAACAGCCTTTTTCTGTGCTGACTGTGCAGGTTTTTTTACTGCATGTATTTCCTTTTTCACTTCCTGAAGTTGATTATTAATTTGCTTAATGTCCGATCTGATATTTTTCTCCATATCTTTCAATAATAGTCCCAATTCTTTTAGGCTGTGCGCCATCTTATCTTACCCTCCGGCAGTAGATAGTAGACGAAGATCTCTGTTTCTCTTCTGGAGTTATAAATCAGTTATAAATCAGTCCTCCTCCAGGCTTCAGAGTCTCCCTTGTCTGACTTTTATTGCCCAATTAAGTAGATGGCTTTCACTTTGTTTTTTTGCCTTTAGTTGGGCTATAAATTTAAAGTTCTGGGGAGAGGGTTTGTGGAGCGTCTATTCTCTCCGACGCATGCATAGCAAGTCAACACATAGGCTTTAAGTGAATATATTATGAATGCATAACTCTTGTAACCCAGACACCAAATTCCAGCTGATGTTTTTATTTATGGAGACTAGCAATGATAGACATAATTATGAAATGACCTTCAAGCTAGTTCTACAGAAAGTCCTGCAGATGAATGTAAAAGACTTACAATATTGGGATACTAAAATAACCATCTAACTCATTTGAGAATTCTGAATTAGATGAACACTCTTATTCCATTCCATCAGACAGATGGAAATAACCTAAATATTAACTCCCTGTTCAGAAATGGATGCAATGGGCATACTCCTTTGGGCAGATTCAATGGGCCAAAGTTTGCCCAATGCCTCCTTTAACAGTTTATTGTGTGTGTGTCTTAAATTCCTTGGAAAAGGAATATCTAAACAGAGCTCATTTTATGACACCAACTGTGATTAACTTGGGCTCCCGTAGATTGCTCATTATGTTGTAAAATTGTATAAGCGTATTTAGTTTGTTGTATTTGTTATCTGAATCACTCAGATGAGAGAACCATATACCTTTACAAGAGGACACATGGGACTCCTTCTGTGACAGCCAGAATCCACCATTCTCATTTCTTGACAAACAGGGCAGAAGTCATACAGCCTTCCAGAAGTTGAAGGACTGCCACCCCCAGCCGCCCTGACCCCCACAGCCAGCGCTAAGGGAGGCAGGGATTCCCACTCCAAACACTTCTGAAGAGCCTCCCCCTTATCATAGAAGAAGCCTGGCACCCTTCAGACCAACGACGTTTCAGGGAGCTAGTACACAAATTGGGGTATATCAAATGAGTTTAGCCTATTACTATTATTATTATTATTATTATTATTATTATTATTATTATTTCTCTCCTCATGGCTCAAGACAGGCTTTAACATAAGACCACTGAAACACATACATGAAAAGACATAGACCTATGATGAAAACACATTTAAAATCATAATTCATATCAATAAAATGCAAATTTAAACCCATAATTTAGAATTGACCTGCCAGAAGAGATAGGTTTTGTTTTAAATTCTGATAGTTTGTTTAACTGTCGAATGTCTTCTAGCAGTGAATGAGAAGTTGTAGGCTTAGTTTATGTTTGTGGATTAGCATTGTCCTTTCTGTGTAAATCTCGATAGATGTCACCTTGTTGTGATGAGGGGGCTTGCATGTTCCAATGAACCTGAGGGCACAACCACCGGAGTCACACACTCCCAGGAGGGGCCGTGAGAGAGCTTCCAGACCAAGCTAATCCGAAGACCTGAAGACCTCCACAGCGGATCAGGTGTAGGATAACATGGTACATGTTACAATGACTGTGAAGGCAGAAGAAGTCTTCAACAGACTGGGAAGCCACCATCGTTGTGTCAACCACGCCACTGGTTGAGACCTCACTCTGTGAAGACTGTGTGTTGATTGGCTGTGAACCGACCTCCACACATTAAAAAAAACTCATGCACAGGCATCTTCCAAGAAAAATAAAAACAAACCAACAAAAGTCCCATGGTGATCAGTGAGTGGTGTCGGGGGCAGGACTGTGGAATCTGGAAGCCCCTAGTCACAGACTGGCACATGGGCGGTGGACATGGACTCAGTCGCTCTACCTCAAGGCCTGAGGCAGTTGAGTAGTCCAGCAGCTGTATCCATGACTGAACGGCCATTTTTAGGATCCATTCTGCTCACCCCACATGGGGAAGGGGCTAGAAAACATTCCCTAAACATAGTCTGCCTCTCTTATACCCAACTGGAGTGCTGTGTCCAGAGGGGTCACCACACTGCAGCCAAAAAAGAGAAATGAACTTTGGAACATGGAACGTCAGGACACTGTTGGACAACCCAGACAATGAATGCCCCAAATGCAGGAATGCTATTATTGTAAGGGAGCTAGGATGCTTTAACATCAACATAGCAGCACTTCAGAAGACCCAGAGAGCAGGAAAAGGACAGCTGAAGAAAGAAAAAGGAGGCTACACCTTCTTCTGGAAGGGACTGCCTGAAGAATTGCAAAGAATACATGGAGTCGGCTTTGCTATCAGAAATGACCTGGTGAAGCACCCATTGGCATTAACAAACGACTCTCACACCTCCGAATTAACCTTGCCAAAAACCATCAGGCAACCATCATAAGTCTCTATGCTCCAACACTACATGCTCTTGAAGACATCAAGGAAAAATTTTACTGTCAGCTTGATACCATCCTATCAGAGATACCTAAGGAGGACAAAATCATCCTCCTGGGGGATTTTAACGCAAGAGTCAGACGAGACTTCAACCTGTGGCCAGGGACTATAGGAAAAGACAGGGTTGGAAACAGCAATTCAAATGGCATCCTGCTTCTCACCAAATGCACAGAACACAACCGTGTCATTACCAACATGCTCTTCCACCTGAAAAACAAGCTCAAGACATCATGGAAGCATCTGCAGTCAAAACATTAGCACCTCTTAGATTATGTAATTATTTTATTTATTTATTTATTTATTTATTTCTTTATTTATTATTCAAACTTATATGCCGCCACTCCCCTAGGGCTCGGGGCGGCTTTCAAGAACAGGCTAAAATCTAACAATTTAAAAACATCTTTAAAACATTTTAAAAACACTACATGTGCAAGAGACCGCCGTGACATGCCATGAGCCATGACAGGCACTGATGACTGTTGGACAAACCACAGGCTAACCCAATCCATGATGGCTATCAAGATCACCTCCAAACACAGACTCCAAGGAAGAAAGATGAGGAGCCCTCGAGGCCTTCTTCAGACAACATTCAAGGATCATCTACCCACAGAACACCCCAAAAATGTCAAAGAACACTAGAACAAACTGAAGACATCCATCATCACAGCCTGCAAAGAAACCATTGGATATAAAATTAAGAAACATCAAGACTGCTTTGACAAAAATGACAAAGAGATCCAACAGTTAATTGATAAGAAAAGAAAAGCCTTCCAAACATGGCAGAGAGACACCAACTGCACTGCTAAGAAAAATATCTATGCCAGTGCAAAAGCTGAGATTCAAAGAAGTACCAGAGAACTCAAAAACATCTGGTAGACAAAGAAGGCTGAAGAAATCCAACACTTGGCAGATACCCATGATGTTCAGGGATTTTTAAAGCCATCTACAGACCAAGAAATCATGGCATACACACTCTCTGCTCATCAGATGGAACCAAACTACCGAAGGACAATACATCAATCGCACTACGTTGGAAAGAGAACTACTACAACCTTCTGAATTGCAGCTCTAACGTGGCTGAAGAGGTTCTCTCGCAAATCCCACAGCAACAAACCAGGGATGAGCTTGCAGCACTGCCTAATCTGGAAGAAGTCGACAATGCCATCAGCCAGCAAAAAAATAACAAAACCAACCGCCTTCTACCTGTCTTAGAAGACACCCTCCCAGAATCCCAGAATGGCTTCCGCCCCTCCAGAGAAACAGTGGACATGATCTTCACTGTACAATAGGCCCAAGAAAAATTCAGGGAACAAAATCAACCTCTGTACATTGCATTCATTGACCCTTGCAAAGGCATTCGACACAGTGAATCACAGTGCTCTCTGGACCATTCTCCAAAAAATCGTATGCCCTAACAAATTTGTGAGCATCCTGCGGCTTCTCCATGCTGACATGATGGCAAGAGTCTTGCACAGCAGTGACTCCCAAAGTGACTCATTTAAGGTGGAATCGGGTGTCAAACAAGGATGTGTTATTGCTCCAACATTTTTTTTCCATCTTCATCTTGTTGATGGGAAGCTTCTCACCGGAGTGGAAATCATCTATCGGACAGATGGCAAGCTATTTAACCTCAGCAGACTGAAAGCCAAAACCAAGGTCACAACAACATCTGTTATAGAACTCCAATATGCTGATGACAACTGTGAGGTTATCAACACATGCATCTTTAGGTCTTCCAATTCTAGAAACTCCTGACGACTATATTTATGAATTGGAGAGATACCGGACAGGAAGAAGGATAAATCCAAGAGGCAATGGGTAACAAGGGAGTACACCCTGTAAACACAGAACGTTAGGGTAGGGGAGAAGAATCAATAAAAATACTTTAGAGCACATGCACAGCTTTGGAAATGGCTGTGAAACCAATATCACATCCATCTTCATGGTTATTACAGTGAATCTGTATGTATGCCAATTTGTTTATTGCACTCATAACCACTTAGATATCAGTAATATAAGTTGTTTCTTTAGGCATATATTCCCTTATCTGAATAAAGAAGTATATGTGTTGTCCTTCTTATGTAGGCAGTTCAACTTATGTAGGCAGTTCAAGGTTAAGGATAATGGAACCAGAATTTCCTCATTCCTTTATCTTTATATTGGGTCAATAGTTCCGGTCAAAAATGTATATATAACCTAGAAAAGGTAGAGAGCATTGCCCAAGAATCTCCGAGTTCAGTTGTCCACTGGATCTGTCCACTGAGGGGGAAACCAGCATCAGGTGAGTGACTGAGAAGATGTCCTGCAGGTCTCGAGTGAAAGTGTTCCTTCAGGCTGTAGACCAGCGCATGAATAAGGAAATGTTTATTATGGTTTTGGGAGAAAGCAAAATACAAGGGTTCAGCCAAAAGGACTACAGTGTTACCTCACTTCTTGCGTGGGTTACGTTCCAGGACCACCCGCAATAAGTGGAAATCTGCGAAGTAGGGGCACTATATTTATTTTAATATTTATACATTATTTTAGTAGTTATACACTATTTTAAATCTTTATCAACCAATCGTGTGTTGATACATTGACCCTTTGGGTTCCTTTTCTCTCCCTTCGGCTTCTCCTACCTTCTTTCCTTAGGCTGTAAATTGTAATATTTTATTATTTATAATATTCTTTTAGAGTTTATTGAAAAACTGCAAAACATTGAATCTGTGAAAAGTGAACCACAAAGTAGTCAGGGAACACTGTATTTAAAAACAGAGGCTTAAGTCTTAAAAGCAAGGGGAACAATATATCTTATTTTATTCATATGAAAGGAGATGAGTTAATTCACCAAGGACAGAATCTCTAAAGGGTCTATAATTAATGAGAATACTGAAACTTCTGCATAGGTTAAGCAAAGCAAAACAAATTCCAATTAATGTATAACGTGCAGATAAAATATGAAGACAACAAAATAAAGTGAAGGATTCAAGATTCAGATGGCTTCATCGGAAAGGAAGGTAAACCTTCTATATGCTTTAGAGCAACTTGCCACGAGCAGTATCCTTTCCATACTCAACAGCACCACATGAACAATTTGACATCAGAAACCTTGAATTCAATGCAGATCTTTCATATCAGGAAGGGTTGTAAAAGAACTTCCATAGACAATCCTACATGTTTATAAATCTCTAACACAATTCCACCCAGATTCTCTCCAAAATGTAGAATATTTCTCCTCACTGCAGTTTTCCTTCAAAAACCAATAATGAAAAGCAAGATGCTCCGTAACCTTTTAGCTACTTCTCATTGTTATTCCATTTGCTATTATTCGCTTAACATGATTCTCTATAATGTTTTCTTTTTTTTTTCAATCTTTCTTGAAAGTCATCCAGAAGATGGGACTCCTCACCTATGCCAGCCTCTGCCTTTTTGGCCTTCTGCTCTCCAGTCCTTTGACAGGAGGTGGGTCCCTTTAAGAAACATCCAAAGTGTTATGTTTGCAGTTATTTTGGGAGGTTGACTATCGGTAGCTGATGAATGGCAGATAACACTCAATAAACCACAACATGTCTACTCTTGAAACAGTGTAAGGCTTCCGTACGTAAGAGACAACACTGGTAATATCTTCTACCATAAATTGTCCTACATTCTTATCCCTTTCTCCTTGCAGCTGAGGCCAATTCCTGTCCTAATGATTGGACGGAAGATCCAGTCCAAGGGAACTGTTATGCTTATTTTGATAACAAACTGACATGGAGAGAAGCTGAGGTAAGAAACATTTCCTGCTGGATGAATTACAGTAGAGTCTCACTTATCCAAGCTAAACAGGCCAGCAGAAGCTTGGATAAGCGAAAATCTTGGATAATAAGGAGAGATTAAGGAAAAGCCTATTAAACATTAAATTAGGTTATGATTTTACAAATTAAGCACCCAAACATCATGTTATACAACAAATTTGACAGAAGAAGTAGTTCAATACGCAGTAATGTTATGTTGTAATTGCTGTATTGACAAATTTAGCACCAAAATATCATGATATATTGAAAACATTAACTATAAAAATGGCTTGGATAATCCAGAGGCTTGGATAAGCGAGGCTTGGATAAGTGAGACTCTACTGTATAAGTTATTTTACCCTCATCTCATAATTGCCAAGGAAGGGAAGAGAGCATTAGGAAGAAGAACTCAGTTAAACGCAGCCTGGGAACCCTTCCAGGCAGCCGTATAACTCAGAATATCAAGGCAGAAAACCCCACAATATTTGCTTTGAACTGGGTCACCTGAGTCTTTCCAGTTCAAAGCAGATAATTTGGTATTTTATTCAGCTGTGTGGTAGGGGACTGAGTCTATAATATAGAAAACATGTGACATTTCAGATATTGAGAAGCGCTAAGCATTGGGTTTATTTGTTTAGGTGGGAAGTTCTCTTAAGCAATAACTTTCTGCAGGGTCTTATAGATCATGGTTCTCAACCTGGGGTCCTCAGATGTTTTTGGCCTTCAACCCCCAGAAACAGCTAGTAAACTGGCTGGGATTTCCGGGAGTTGTAGGCAAAAAACGTCTAGGTACCCCAGGTTGAGAACCACTGTTATAGACTATGTATTGGAGGTGTAATGGCAGCAAAGTATCTACCTGCCTACTGAGGGGTTCTTCCATTTAACAGAATTTCACACACTTGATATTTCAAGTTTCATCCAAGGTTGCCTTTTCCCTAAAATCTGCACTCTAAGTTGATGTTTGTACCCAGATTCAGAAGGATGTAATTTTTTGCCTAGTTTCTTCTTGAACATAACATTGAGTATTTTAGCCATTTTCTTCCCACTACAGGCAAAACCTTGGAACTCAATAGCAAAACAGGGTTGATTTTGTACATTTGCACATGGTTGTTTTGCACAGAAACAGAAAAAAATTCTGCACAAAAAGTTATACTCCTGAGTAGAAGAAATCTGGGTTTCTGCATACAAATTATTCTTTCTTCAAACAAATTGAATATTTTTAAATATTTCTTTTCTGTGCAAACTGCTTTCCTGTTAATCACTGCCATGGCAGTTTCCCAGCACTTCCATCTGCTAGGCTGAATTCGAGAGAAGCTTTAAAAGCGATACATTCAAAGGGATCCAGCTCTGCATTTATCCTATTGATGGAAAATGACAGTGTGAATAAAACTCATTCTTTGTCCCTTCTCCCCCCTAAGATGGAGTGCCAGAACTATGGCTCCAAGGCTCACCTGGCCTCTATTCTTTCCGCGGAAGAGACAGATTTCATCGCCAAACACATCAGCACTTACCAGCACGAAACAAGTAGTGTCTGGATGGGTCTGTATGATCCCCGTCAGGTGAGCCTCTTCCTGCTCTGGTTTTCTGACAAATTCTCATTATCGCTTTGGTGATTTCATTCCAGGCATTACTCAAAAATTCTAAAGGGAATTACCAACCCTCTCTATGGCTATGTTATCACACCAAAAATGAACCAAGGCTTGGAAGCACTACTATGTTCTACAGCGCTTACTCCTAAACAACTATGCTGTACATAATTATGCAGAACCAAAGAAGTCTGATATTGTGCTATAAATCACTGGGGTGTGCATGCGTGAACTATGATGATGATCTCCTGAATATATATATATATATATATATATATATATATATATATATAGTGCATGTGTATGTGATATTGTGCATGTTTTTCCATTATAGTTTCTTACCAATTGACCCATCAGATGGCATCCATCTCTTAAGTTCTAACATTCAAAATACAGAAGATAATCCTATATTATTTATCTTATTTTTAGCTATCAAATCCTGTCATGGTCATCTTTTTTTTTGTTTTCACAGTCTATAAAAGGTTTCCATTCTTCTTGCAGATTCTGCAAAATTAGTTTGCTGTAGGGATAAAGTCAATTGGTCGATCTCTGCCATTTCAAAGACTTTTGGAATCCAGTCTTCTGTCATTGGCATAGATTCTTGTTTCCACAATTTTGCATATTCAATTCTTGCTCCTGTTGTTGTGTAGTGAAAGATTCTTTTATGGTGTTTTTGTATTTGCTTATCTAATAATCCTAATTAAAACATTTCTGATTTCAATGTTATTTTGTTTTTAATATTGTTTCCAACTCATTATGAATTTTTATCCAGAAATCTTTAATCTTTGGGCAGGTCCACCACATGTGGTAAAAACCTCCTTTCTTTTGTTTGCATTTCCAACTTAAGTCCAAACTTCACAAGTTTTTACTACTTTTAGTATGGATCTTTTTCTGAGCACACAAATCTCTGGAGAGGTATTAAAGCAGAAATCACAGACACTTGCTAGACGATCTCTATCACATCCAATAACACCTCCTACAGCTTTCCAGCTAAGCTGTGAATCTGCACCATCTCAATTGTCCCTTCACTTCCTCATTTATGAATCTCATTTCTGCAGACTGGGAAATGGAATTGGAGTGATGGATCCATTTACAATTACATGGCATGGGCGAGGGGCCAGCCAGACTTTCTTCATGGTCCTGAATACTGTGTAGAACTCAACCTTTTCACAGGTAAGCAACCTGAAAAGGACTGATAAAAAACAAGGTTAATTAGCTGATGTGTAGAATCATGGTGGAGGACCTAGAAAATACCTAGAGAGAACACCTCTCTACAATTTCTAGGTCCTCCAGAAACTCTCTGTTGTCTAATTCTAACAGAAGCAACCATAGAATAACTTTGAAGGATCTAGAAAATGCCTACAGATAATTATGGGTACAAATCCCAGATACAGGGATTATACTTTGTCACCCCTCAACGGAGTTCTGAACCCTAGAATCATTCTTCTCAGTTATCCAGTAAAATGGTATTTTACAAATTAGAGAACTAGAGAGCTGACATGTAGACAGCATACTGACCACACACACACCCTACATAAATATGAGATTGGGAAGGAAATAACATTGTTTTCTGTATTTTAGGTTTTAAGCAATGGAATAATAATAACTGCAAGAAGATGAACACCTACATCTGCAAAATTAAGCTGTAGAGCTACCTGTGTATCACTGAGTTGTGTATGCCGGATGAAACTGGATTAGATGGATATGTCTTTAATGATTATTTCCCACTTTTCCTGATCTGGTACTCTGAAATGCCATATTATTTCTTTCAAAATACTGTCTTTAAAAGGTTTTAATTTGGTTTGACCTCTTTTTCTCACCCTTCTTAATGGCTGCAGCTCAATGTGAAGTTAAATAAACTATTGTTTATGCATCATTTCTATGGTCTTTTCTTGTGTTCTGGAGTTATCCCACTCTTGTGTTATCCCACTCCCACAAAGGTCACCAGGAGGTGTGGCCTGTTGTGAACACTTGTGCAAAAAAGTGAATTTTCATTACTTGCACGTTCTCCTAATCCTGCTGATAAGAGAAGAGCACTGGGTTTGCTAGCCTTGGGAAGAAAGTTCTCTGCAGGACAGTAGCTGATTTTGCATTTTCCTTCACTTGCATTTCCCTTTTGCCTTTGTAAATCATTCCTAATTCGGGGACTGTTACCTGGAGCAAATGGGCCACCTCACAGCATGGCAAACTATGGGTGGTTCCACATAGCCCTTTAACCCAGAAGCAATCATGTTTTAAAAACGTAATTGTGCCCGGATTCATGTCTGCAAATGCCCTAAAAATAGCGTGCTTTTCGGGAGGTGTCCACACGCCCTCGCAGAACCTTCCGGGAGGATAAGGAATCACTCACAGCCCTCCCCAAATACTTCTTTTTATATCATAGGATGTTTCCGAACAAAATCTGAGAGTTTGAAGATTTTGCAGTAAGACTTCCAAACTGAGAGTTTTGCACTGTAATCGTCTTCTCCCTAACTCAGGCTCTGTTTCCACTTCTTGGTTCAAAGACTCAAACAACACGGAATTTGAGAAGTGCTGTGACCTGTTTTGGCAACAGGTGACATTGAATTCTAGAGAGCACTTTCCGTAAAATACTATCTATCTCATTAAACATATAATATTGTAATAATAATAATAAAACTTTATTTCTAGATAGCCCTCTCTCCCCAAAGGGACTCAGGGTGGTTAACATACATATAAACGGCAAACATTCAATGCCACAGCTACTTCACTTAATATCAAAAGTATAAAATGACAATAACATACTCATTATAATAAAAATTCTAAATTAGAAAAAAGCAATAAATTTAAGCATGACACTCAGTAAAAACATTATTGCACAGAACGAGCATATACCTGGACTGAATTAAATGACCAAGTTGCAGAAAATGTTCAGTATTTGTTAAAGTTTCACTCAGACCATAACTGCTATGGGGTGACAACAATTATCATCATCATCATCATCATCATCATTTAATTACTTAATAATCGCCCTCCATCCACGATGCTCTAGGCGATTTACAAGATAAAATTGTAAAGGATCAAAATACATACATACAAATATTGATAAAAATTAAAATAGATTAAAAGCTCTAGTAGAGAGCTATGTCTTGAGTGCTAGGGTAAAAGGCCCTAACTCACGCATGGCTCTCATATAGGGCGGCAAGGCATTCCATAAGGCAGGGGCAGAAACAGAAAAAGCTCTGCGTCTGGTTCTCTCCAAGTGCACTTCTCTAGGACCCGGTACATAGAGTAAGTCTCGTTGGGATGGTCGTTGCGACCTCCGATGGTGGGAGAAGGAGAGACGGTCCCTAAGATACGATGGGCCCTGGCCGTAAAGAGTTTTAAAAGTCAGGACTAGCATTTTATATAGACCACGGTAATCAGTTGGAAGCCAATGCAGATGCTGCAGCACTGGTGTTATGTGGCATTTCATGGGTGTTCTTGTGAGTAGCCTGGTTGCCGCATTCTGAACAATACGGAGCTTCCGGGTCGTGGACATCGGAAGGCCAACATACAGGGCGTTGCAATAGTCCAGCCTAGACGTGACCGTGGCATGGATGACTGTTGCCAGCGCCTCATCAGATAGATAGGGTGCCAATTGCCTCGCTTGTTGTAGGTGGAAAAAGGCCTGTTTGCTGGCAGCAGCGACCTGAGCTTCCATTGTCAGCTGCGAATCTAAAACGACACCCAGGCTCTTAACGGTGGGCGAAGGAGATAGGGCAGCACCATCAAAGGTGGGTAGCAAATGGGTCAGACCAGTTGAGCGGCCATGCCAGAGAATCTCAGTCTTCGCCGGGTTCACCTTCAATCTACTAGCACGTAGCCAGTTCGACAGAGCCTCCAGACATAAGGTGAAATTGTCTGGTATTGACGTTGCTCCAGGCTCCAAGCGCAGAAGGAGTTGGGTGTCGTCTGCATATTGATAGCAGTCTAGGCCGAAACTCCGAGCCAAACTAGCAAGGGGTCTAACGTAGATGTTGAAGAGACGTGGTGGGACCGAGAGCAGGGCCTCCTCCGCTGACCGAAGTGCCCGAGATGGTCTATACAGGGAGATACGATTTGGCAAATAGCCTGGACCTGAGATATGGATGTGTAGTGTAAATGCACAGAGCTTTTGTTGGTTTTGTATTTCTCTTTTATTTCTGAATTACCCAGACGATCAGAAAAGCATTCACTCCCATGTATTTCTTGGAACACAACTGCCTGGAAGTATCACAGACTACTATGGTGGGGAAAGAAATACTGAGATTGGATCTACACTGTCCTATATCCCAGGATCTTACCCACACATTATCTGTTTGTCCTAGATTATATGGCAGTGATTCATATAATCTAGTTCAAAGAAAATAATCTGGGATTAAATCCTGGGATATACAGTAGTGTAGATCCAGCCTGATTGCCATGGGCATCCTTTTCTGACCTCTCTAAAGGGATGCTCGGATGTTTGATGTTTGCTCAGTTTCAACCTTTTCTTGCAGATTACACAGGAAATGGAAGGTGTCCTGCTTCTAGGTAACAGACAGGTAGGGAATCATATACCACAACTAGAAGTATTTGCACTGCTTTAGTGTGTTTAGTTTAATATGTGTCTGTCTATCCTAAATTCCTTGAAAAAATAATATGTACACAGGGCTCATTTTATGATAGCATGAATTGTGATAAACTTGGGTTCCTGTGAATTGCAAATTATATTGTACTGGCACTCCTGTAATGTGTGTTTAGCTTGTGGTATTTGTTCTCTGAATCACGCCGACAACAAAACCATTTACCCTCTGTAACAACTAGAATCCATCATTCTTGTTTCTTGACAACCGGGGCAGAAATCAGACAGCCTTCCAGATAGTGAAGGACTGCCACTCCCAGCCGTCCACAACCAGCGCTAAGAGAGTCAGGGATTTTTTTACTCCAAACATATCTGAAGAGTCTCACCCTTGTTATAGAAGAAGCTTGGCATCTTTCAGACCAACAACATTTCTGGGAGCTAATACACAAATTGCGGTATATCAAATGACAACGCCAGCTCTTCGGCTTAGAAATGGAGATGAGCACCAACCCCCAGAGTCGGTCACGACTGGACTTATCAAATTCAAACTAAGAATTTAGAATTGACCTGCTAGAAAAGATAGGTCTTTCATTCTGTTTTAAATTCTGACAGCTTGTTTAACTGTCAAATCTCTTCTGGCTGTGAGTGAGAAGTTGTAGACTTAGTTTCTGTTTCTTTATTAATATTGTTCTTTTTGTGTAAGTGTATGTCACTGTCTAGTTCTTTTTTGTATTTATACTTTGTTATATGTGCTAGGCCTTAAGTAGTAGGGTAGTATTTGTGGTGGTTAGAATTTAGATAAAGAATTCTTTTAAAAATATATCAAAACTTTCAATTTGTGTAAACGTGCTTTTGTTTCGTTGTGCGTGGCGGTTATTTTTTTAATTGAAATAAAAGCTATACATGAAAGAAAAAATGTCTTCTATTAAGGCAAAAAGACTGGACAGATATGGGGGTTATTAAGACAATCCAGTTTTTATTTTGAACTTCTTCCTGCCAGTCATTCTACATGCTTGGGGCAGCTAAGGAAAAGGTCCCTAGGGTGAAAGTTGCAGTCAAGTTCTGGTTGAATGAAATAAATGTCTCCCAGAGAAACCTAAGTGTATGGGGTGATTATATGAGAGAAGGTGATCCTACAAGTAATCTGGACCCAAACTATTTAGCACTTTAATGGTGATAACCAATACTTTGTACTTAAGTGTAGTTGTGATATGCTCATTCCTAAACGTGTTGTTATCAAATCTGACTGACATATTTTGAACTAATTGGAGTTTCCTATCTTGGGACAAAATGGCCCAATGAACAGCACATTACAAGAGTCCAATTGTGAGGTTAGTAACACATGCATCATTAGATCGATGATAGGTAAACAAGTGACGGCGCGAGTGGCGCCATCTATAGGTCAAACTGTAAGTTGCAAGATTTGAATTGTATCATGCCTGATTTTGCCTTTACCCTGTAAATGTAGTTGGATTGGTTATTTATATCTGTCAATCAATGTTGTTTGCACCAGTTATATTGCTTCCTCAGCTCAATTGTTTGGCTCAACCTTTTCCTGGAGTAGGACAGTGTTTCCTTTTTCATTCCACCATCAAGCTTTCTACCAGATGGACGTGAGAGAGAGACTTGGCTCTAAAAGCCCTTGATTAAGTTACCTCTCAGCACCAATTCTGAGGTTCTTACCCTTGAGACTTACGCTTCATGTTCAGGGCCAACCTGAACGACGTTGAGGAGTCTCAAGCACCTTCAAATCAGTCCTTTGGCAACAGAGGAAGACTGTGTCTTCAAACATAAGCCATTTGGACTGAGGCTGAGGTTTGCTCCGGCATTCACAGCCATTGAGAAAGAGGGACCTGGAAAAGCTTCTCAGCTACAGAGCTCCTTGGACTTAAAACAACCAAAGACTGTAATGTATATTTTCCTTTACCCCTTTGAAACTTCCAGCTTATTGGGATAACCTTTTCTGAACAATAAAACCAGATTTTGAGTTATCTACACTGTTTTGGTCCTTGGGAGTTCCAGTTTCCCTAAAGGAGGGCAAGAAGCAATCCCCTGGAGAAAGATGTCACGTCCATGCCTCTTTCGCTAAGAGTTATAGCCCCAGACGCGACGGCACAGGAGGTAATTTGACAAGTCCTTAAGCTTTCTCTGCCAAAGAACACTGATGCCTCACGAAACTACAACTCCCATGACTGCACAACATTGAGCCATGGCAATTAAACAAGAGATGACGTCCCTCAAATATGACCTCCAGGTGTAGCTCCTGAAGCAGCTTCCCCTTTGGCTTTGTCTCAGCACTAAGATTACTGCATGACGCAAATCTAACGTGCACACTAAGTTTGGAGAGGTAATTTAGCCAAAAAAAAGTGAGCATTAGATTTGAGTAAATACGGTGTAAAATATACATATATCCATGAGCCCCAAATAAAGTGCAATAATGTGTATTTCATAAAGTATATAGCCAAGGATCCCAGACACCGACCATTTCCAAGTCCTGAGACTCAGAAAGGCAGATGGTAAGTAGATAACTCAAAAACATAGTAGCTTGTATTTTCTCAGGATGGATCTACACTGCCATATAATCCAGATTATTAAATCAGATAATCCACATTATCTGCTTTGAATTCCATTACATGAGTCTGCACTTACATATAATCCAGTTCAAAGCAGATAATCTTGATTTTATATAGCAGTATAGATCCAGCTTCAGGTCCCTTCTACACTGTCTTTATATCCCAGAATCTGATCCCAGGTTGTCTGCTTTGAACTGCATTATGAGTCTCCACTGCCATATAATCTGGGATGAGCAGATAATCTGGGATTTTTTTTGTGTGCAAGGAGCGACTTGAGAATTGTCATTTCTGGTGTGAGAGAATTAGCCATCTGAAAGGGCGTTGCCCAGGGATGCTCGGATGTTTGATGTTTGCTCAGTTTCAACTTTTTCTTGCAGATTACACAGCAAATGGAAGGTGTCCTCATACTAGATTACATAAAGGTAGGGAATCATATACCACAACTTGAAGTATTTGCACTGCTTTAATGTGTGCTTAGTTTAATGTGTGTCTATCCTAACTTTCTTAAAAAAATAATATGTACATAGGGTTCATTTTATGATGGCATGAATTGCGATAAACTTGGGTTCCTGTGGCTTGTAAATTATATTGTACTGGCACCCCTTTAATGTGTGTTTAGCTTGTTGTATTTGTTCTCTGGATCACTCAGATAACAAAACCATATACCGTCTGTAACAGCTAGAATCCATCATTCTCGTTCCTTGACAACCGGGGCAAAAATCATACAGCCTTCCAGATATTGAAGGACTGCCACCCCCAGCTGCCCACAACCAGTACTATGGGGGGCAGGGATTTATTACTCCAAAGATATCTGAAGAGTCTCTACCCTATTATAGAAGAAGATTGGCATCCTTCAGACCAATGACATTTCTGGGAGCTAGTACACAAATTGGGGTGTACCAAATGAGTTTAGCCTTTATTATTACAGTAGAGTCTCACTTATCCAAACCTCGCTTATCCAAGCCTCTGGATTATCCAAGCCATTTTTTTTAGTCAATCTTTTCAATATATTGTGATATTTTGGTGCTAAATTCGTAAATACAGTAATTACAACATAACATGACTGCGTATTGATCTACTTTTTTTGTCAAATTTGTTGTATAACATGATGTTTTGGTGCTTAATTTGTAAAATCATAACCTAATTTGATGTTTAATAGGCTTTTCCTTAATCCCTCCTTATTATCCAAGATATTCGCTTATCCAAGCTTCTGCCGGCCCGTTTAGCTTGGATAAGTGAGATTCTACTGTATTATTATTATTATTATTATTATTATTATTATTATGACACAGCAAACAAGATAGACATGCTGGATTTCGTATCACAAAATTACAAGTCGAACACTTCCCAAGTGTCTAGGACTGGGATGATGCGTGCAGATCCCAGTAGGGTGGCCTTTTGCAGTTGGCAGAACATAATTTTGTCAATGTCTATTGTTTCCAAATGCCAGCTGAGATCTTTTGGCACGGCACCCAATGTGCCCATCACCACCGGGACCACCTGCACTGGTTTCTGCCAGAGTCTTTGAAGTTCAATCGAGGTCCTGAGTTTTTCCTGTTGTTTTTCGTCAATGCAGCTGTCACCTGGGATGGCAACATCAATGATCCAAACCTTTTTCTTTTCCACAACTGTGATGTCTGGTGTGTTATGTTCCAGAACTTTGTCAGTCTGGATTTGGAAGTCCCCCAGGATCTTTGCGTGCTCGTTTTCCAATACTTTTGCAGGTTTGTGGTCCCACCAGTTCTTTACTGCTAGGAGGTGGTACTTGAGGCATACGTTCCAATGAATCATTTGGGCCACATAGTTGTGCCTCTGTTTGTAGTCTGTCTGTGCGATTTTCTTACAGCAGCTGAGGATATGATCAATGGTTTCGTCGGTTTCCTTGCACAGTCTGTATTTTGGGTCATCAGCTGATGTTTTGATCTTGGCCTTAGTTGCCTTTGTTCTGATGGCTTGTTCCTGAGCTGCAAGGATCAGGCCTTCTGTCTCCTTCTTCAGGGTCCCATTTGTGAGCCATAGCCAGGTCTTCTTATCAGCTTTTCCTTCAATTTTGTCAAGGAACTTTCCATGCAATGTTTTGTTGTGATAGCTGTCAGTTGTTGTTGTTGTTGTTGTTGTTGTTGTTGTTGTTGTTGTTGTTGTTGTTATTCTCTTCATGGCTCAAGGCAGGCTGAAACATGATTATACACATACATGAAAAGACATGTACCTAAAATGAAAACATATTAAAAATAATAATTCATATCAATAAAATTTAAATTCATAATTTAGAATTGATCTGCCAGAAGAGATAGGTTTTGTTTTAAATTCTGATGGCTCGTTGAACTGTCAAATGTCTTCTGGCAGTGAGTGAGAAGTTGTAGACTTAGTTTCTGATTATTTACCGGTATTAGTATTGCTTTTTTGTGTAGATCTGTGTCCATGTCTGTTCCCTTTTTGTATTTCCGTACTGTTATATGCACTAGGCGTTAAGTAGTAGGGTAGTATTTGTAGTGATTAGAATTTAAATAAGTATTTTTTAAAAAAAATATATCAAAATTTGCAATTTGTGTAAACATGCTTTTATTTCTTTGTGTATGGTGATTGTTATTTTCTGATTCAAATAAAAACTATAAATGTAAGAAAAGAATATCTTCTATTAAGTCAAAAAGGCTGGACAGATATCGGGGTTACTAAGGCAATTCAGTTTTTATTTTGAATCTCTTCCTGCCAGTCATTCCACAGTCTCGGTGCAGATAAGGAAAAAGTCCCTTAGGTGATAGTCAAGTTCTGGCTGATTGAAATAAATGTTCCCCAGAGAACCTAACTGTATGGGGGAGATTAAATAAGAGAAGGCCATTCTACAGAATCCAGAATCCAAACCATTTAGGACTTCAATGGTGATAAGTTGTACTTTCCTTGGAAAGTAATAGGCAACCAGTGGGGTAATTTAAGTGTAGGTGTGATATGCTAATTCCCTTGACATTAAGTCCAGTCATGTCCGACTCTGGGGGTTGGTGCTCATCTCTATTTCTAAGCCGAAGAGCCGGCGTTGTCTGTAGACACCTCCAAAGTCATGTGGGTGACATGACTGCATGGAGCGCTCTTATCTTCCCACTGAAGCAGTACCTACTGATCTACTCACATTTGCATGTTTTTGAACTGCTAGGTTGGCAGAAGCTGGGACTAACAGCGGGCGCTCACTCCGCTCCCTGGATTCAAACCTGGGACCTTTCAGTCTGCAAGTTCAGCAGCTCAGCGTTTAACACATTGCGCCACCAGGGGCCCCTTGGTACAGAGTAGGCTTGTGCAATCCGGGTAAACCGTAATTAGTTTTATGTCTCGAGTTTAGCTGGGGCCTCGAACTGTTTTTCCAGGAGCCTCCTGGAAGTCGGAAGAGCAGACATCTGTTTTCACTCTGGGGAGTCGAAAGATTCATTTTCTATATGGCCTATTATGAAGGGGGGGGGGGACTTCCCAGGCTCCCCTTCCCATCATTTTAGGAATTTAAGTTGTTTCCTACTAAGCATGCTCCCTCTCGCCTGGTGCCATGCATTCTTTCCAAGGCATTTAAAAGAGACAAGTTCTTAAAGCTGTTTATTTCCTACTGTAGAGGAAGAGAGGAGAGGAGCTGCAGTCAGGTAGTCAGGCACACTGTCTCTCTCCCGGTGCCGCACACTATTTCCAAGGCATTTAAAGGAGGCTTCCCACTTCAGGTAAATGATGGGATTAATAAAAAAAGATTAAACTGTGATGCCAAATAGAGGAAAAGGAGCTGATATCACCTCCCCCTTGCTTTCGTGTTGGGCAGGTTCTCATACCAAGAGAGTCCTTACTGTTACAAGCTCCTGAAGTACCAAAGGAAACGAATTCCGCACACAACTCTAGTACAGACTGGCCCAATGGACAGCACATTACAGGACTCCAATTGTGAGGTTACTGCCAAATGCACCATTAGGTCTTCAAATTATAGAAAGGGACACATCTGGTGTATGAGCCAAAACTGATAATTAGCATTACCTTGGCCAACATTTGGAGAGATGACAGACAGAGATAAGGATAAATCCAAGAGTCAATGGGTAACAAGGGAGTATACACTGCAAATGTGAAACTGTAGGGTTGAGGAAAGAATCAATAAAGACACTTCAGTGCACATATAAAGTTTTGGAGGGATAATAAAGCGTTGGGTTTGAACCATATGCACAGTGGGATGTAGAGTCATAAATGGTGGTAAAAATAATATATGGTAGCGTTTTCATGGTTGTTATACTGAATCTGTATCTATGGTAGTTTATTGTACTCATAACCATGTAGACATAAATAAAGAGAATTGTTTAATAAGATATATATTTCCGTATTTGAATAAAGAAGTATATATCTTATCCTTCTGATGGATGATAAGTTAACAGTTCAAGTTTAAGGGAAACAGATCCAGGATTTCCTCAATCCTTTATCTTTATATTGGACCATTATCTCTGGTTATATATATATATATATATATATATATATATCACCTAGAAGAGTTAGAGAGCATTGCCAAATAAACTCCCAGTTCAGTTGTCCACTGGATCCATCTACTGAGGGGGAAACCAGCATCAGGTAAGTGTCTAGAGTTGGACAGTCTAAACAAAATTCCAGGTAAGGTTTAATCAAAGCAGAATAGAGGGGCACCATTACTTCTTTGATTTTTTTCATGTCAGGAGCGACTTGAGAAAGTGATCACTTCTGGTGTGAGAGAATTGGCTGTCTGCAAGGACGTTGCCCAGGAGACGCCTGGATGTTTTTGATGTTTTACCAACCTTGTGGGAAGCTTCTCTCATCTCATTGAAATAAATAATGTATTCCTTCCATTCTATGATACCCTATTTTCCCTATATTGACCCTTCTAAAAATGAGATTCATCTTACAATCACAAGCTTCTCTTATGTATTTTGTTGGCGGTCGTGGTACTGAAATTAGGCTGTATTTTACGATCAATGGCAGCTTACAAATGAAGAAATGTTGTAGTACATCACATCAGAAAAGATTAATAAGATCCCCACTGATTCCAAAGGGCACACTGTTATTTACCCTCACAACTTAAATAAAGAGGGTGTTTTGGTGTACATGTCTTTATTTAAATAAAGGAGTATGTAATTGTCCTTCTGTTGGGCTGATAGCTGATAAAAAAAATCAGTCCAAGATTATGGGGAAACAGAACAGGATTTCCTCATTCTTTTATTGTTATATTTGGACCATTACTACTGGTCAAAGGATATATATAACCTAGAAAAGGTAGTGACCATTGCCAAAGAAGATCCCAGCACAGCTGTCCACTGGGATCTGTCGATGCCATCTTAAATTTGAGGAAATCCAGTAGTACATAGCATTAGAAATATTAAAAAGAGCCCCACTGGTTCCAGAGGGTGCACACAGTCTGTATTGGATTTGTTATTTACTTTCATATCTTAAATAAAAAGAGGTTTGGGTAGTAGTGCTTTCCTTATTTGAATAAAGTAACATGTAATTGTCTTTGGCAGGAGATATCCTGAATTCAATGCAGATGTTCTACATCAGGATGGAATGTCATAGAACTTAGATGTGTATAAAACAAGGACTAACACAATTCCATTCGGATTCTGTCCAAAATTTATTGTAAACTTCACTGCAGTTTTTCTTCTAAGACCAGCAGTGAAAGACAAAGTGCTCCATAACTTATTTAGCTACTTCTCATTGTTTTTCCATTTGCTGTTCACTGGAACTTTTTTATTTTCTCCCTTGAAAGTCATCCAGAAGATGGGACTGCTCACCTATGCCAGCCTCTGCCTTTTTGGCCTTCTGCTCTCCAGTCCTTTTCCAGGAGGTAAGTCCCTTTAAAAAAAACATCAAAAGTATTATGTTTGCAGTTACTTTGGGAGGTTGACTATAGGTAGCTGGTGGATAGCAGATAACATCCAACAAATTACAAAATGTCCACACTTGAACCAGTGCAAGGTTTCTGTAGGTAAGAGAGAGCACTGGTAATATCTTCTACGGTAGCTTGTCCTACATTCCTATCCCTTTCCCCTTGCAGCTGTGGCTGCTTCCTGTGCCAGAGACTGGATGCAAAATCAAGGGAACTGTTATGCGTATTTTGACTTCAAGTTGACATGGGCAGAAGCTGAGGTAAGAAACATTTCCTCCCAGATAAGTTATATGTTATTTTACCTTCATCTCATAATTGCCAAGGAAGGAAGGAAAGCATCAGGAAGATGAACTCAGATAAAAGCAGTCAGAGGGCCCCTCCAGACAGGCCCTATATCCGATGATCTGATCTCAAGTTTTCTGCTTTAAACTAGATTATATGACTTCACACTGCCAGATAATCTGGGATAAACAGAAAACCTAGGATCAGATCCTGGGACATAGGGCCTGTCTGGAAGGGCCTAGGGTCTATAGTATGGAAAACGTGACATTTCAGATATTGATCCAAACAGAACATTGGATTTATTTGTTTGGGAGGAAATTCTTCTAAGCAATAACTCCCTGCAGGACTTTATAGACTATTTCAGGGGTCCCCAAACTAAGGCCCGGGGGCCACATGCGGCCCATCAAAGCCATTTATCCGGCCCCACAACACAAAGGCAAAAAGGGTTGGGCTAAATGACCCAAGGGTTCTCTTCTTTTCTTCCTATTATTATTATTATTATTATTATTATTATTATTATTATTAACATTGAGGCTGGGAGGCCATCTGTCAGGGGTGCTTTGCTTGTGCTTTTGGTGCCCAAAGGCAGAAGGGGATTGGATTCAATGGCCCAAAGGGTCTCTTCCAACCCTATTTATTATTATTATTATTATTATTATTATTATTATTATTATTATTATTATTACTTGGTGGCCAACTATAGTCCGGCTCTCCAATGGTCCGAAGGATCATGAACTGGCCCCCAGTTTAAAAAGTTTGGGGACCCCTGGACTATATATTGGAGGTCTAAAGGCAGCAAGCACCTACTGAAGGGATCTTCCATTTAACAGAATTTCACACACTTGATATTTCAAGTTTCATCCAAGATTGCCTTTTCCCTCACATCTGCACTTGGAGTTGATGTTTGTACCCAGCATCAGAAGGATGTAATTCTTTGCCTACATCTTTCTTGAATGTAACATGGAGTATTTTAGCCATTTCCTTCCCAATATCATTGCTTATTTGTTTGTTTGCTTGCTTGCTTGTTTTTATCCCACTTTTCTCCCATGAGTGGGACTCAAGAAACTCTTTGAAACCTCGTAGCAAAACAGAATTGATTTTGTGCAACATTTGCATATGGCTGTTTGCACAGAAACAGAATTTTCTGCACAGAAAGTTATAGTCCTGGGTAAAAATCTTGTTTTCTGCATACAAACTGTTCTTTCTTCAAACAATTTGGATAGTTTTAAATACAGTAGAGTCTCACTTATCCAAGCTAAACGGGCCGGCAGAAGCTTGGATAAGCGAATATCTTGGATTATAAGGACTGATCAAGGAAAAGCCTATTAAACATCAAATTAGGTTATGGTTTTACAAATTAAGCACCAAAACTTCATGTTATACAACAAATTTGACAGAAAACGTAGTTCAATACACAGTAATGTTATGTTGTAATTACTGTATTTACGAATTTAGCACCAAAATATCACGATATATTGGAAACATTGGCTATAAAAATGGCTTGGATTATCCAGAGGCTAGGATAAGCGAGGCTTGGATAAGTGAGACTCTACTGTATTTGTTTTCTATGCAAATTCCTTCCTTGCTAATCACTGTCATGGCAGTTTCCCAACACTTCTTTCTGCTAGATTGGCTTCAATTGTTCCACTGTCTCCCCCAAATGAGAATGATGAAGCAAAAAGTCTAGAGAAGTTTTGAAAGTGATAAGCTCAACGAGATCCAGGTCTGCATTTATCCTGTTGCTGGGAGATTACAATGTAATTTTTTTGCCCTTTCTCCACCCTCAGATTGAATGCCAGAGCTATGGCCGTGGGGCCCATCTAGCCTCTGTTCTTACCGCGGCAGAGACAGCTTTAATCGCTAACTACATCTCCACTTACCAAAAAGTGAAGGGCAATGTCTGGATCGGACTGCATGATCCCCGTCAGGTGAGTCTTGGTCCTGCTCTAGTTTTCTCAGAAATTCTCATCATCACTTTGGTGATTGCATTCCAGGCATTACTCAAAAAAAAATACCTAGGGAATTACCAACCCTCGCTATGACTGCATTATCACACCAAAAATGAGCTAAGAGGTTGGAAAATTCTTCCATTGACATCTCATCTCTATCAAAATTAGGGAGAAACTCTAGAAAGAACTAAACAGATGTGACTCCCATCTCAGACCATTCTTTGGGCCAGAATTGTGTACACCAATGCCACCTGAAAATGCATCCACAACCCTAAAGAATCTGTCAATGTGAAGGGACAATTGTATTTACAAAAAGAAAATCAGAAAACGTGAAGAGAATGCTTCTGTTACTCCCTTTGTATTTCCTCTCTCCCATCAACAGGTTATTGTTGTCATTTCTTTACATGGAGGTTTTCATTTCTAATTTAAAGCCTACCAACAGATGGCTAGAAGAGAGGCTCTGTTGAGCCCAGATATAGCATTAGAATTAAACAGTACTATGTACAATAGAACTTGCTCCTAAATAGTGATGCTGTAAATAAACATGCAGAACCAAACAAATTGGATGTTGTGTTATACATCACTGGGGTGTGTGTGTGTGTGCATTATGATGATGATCTCCCACATTTCAAAATGCACCTGCACAACTGGGGAGCTCTTAGCCACCAGACAATATTTCATGCATTTAAGGAAATTGTATGTTGACATGGAAACTCCTACTTTTAATGTGTATCCTTTCATGACAACATACGTTTCCTGACTGGTATTAAAACAGAAAACCAGTCACAGGCACTCACTAGACCAGTGGTTCCCAACCTATGGGTCCCCAGATGTTTTGGCCAACATCTCCCAGAAATCTCAGGCAGTTTACCATCTGTTAGGATTTCTGGAAGGCCAACACATCTGGGGACCACAGGTCGAGAACCACTGCACTAGACAATCTCTATCACACCCAATAGCATCTCTCACAGCTTTCCAGCTGATGTGTGTATCTGTACCATCTCAATTGTCCCTTCACTTCCTCATTTATGTATCTCATTTCTGCAGAACCGGAGGTGGAGGTGGACTGATGAGTCAGTCTACAACTACAAGTCATGGAGGAATGGCCAACCAGATGGTTACGCCAATTCGGAGTACTGTGTAGAACTCGTTTGTTACACAGGTAAGTAACCTGAAAAGGACGGAAAAGGAACAAGGTTGTCTAGCTGATGTGTAGAATCACGGTGGAGGACCTAGAATATACCTAGAGAGGAAACCTCTCTACAATTTCTATGCCATCCAGAATGGCTCAGTGGTCTGATTCTAGCAGAAGACACCATCAAATAACTTTGGAGGATCTAAGGTAAAGATAAAGGTTTTCCCCTAACATTGTCTAGTTGTGTCCAACTCTGGGGGTTGGTGCTCATCTCCATTTCTAAGCCAAAGAGCCAGCGTTGTTCATAGATGCCTCCAAGGTCATGTGGCCGGCATAATTGCATGGGATGCTGTTACCTTCCTGCCACAGTGGTACCTATTTATCTACTCACACTTGCATGTTTTCAAACTGCTAGGTTGGCAGAAGCAAGGGCTAACAGCGGGAGCTCACCCTTTTCCCTGGATTCAAACCGCTGACCTTTTGATAAGCTAGTTCAGCAGCTCAGCGGTTTAACCTGCTGCACCACTGGGGACTCCACTTGGAGGACCTAGAAAATGCCTAAAGCGAATATATTTCTGGACATTGCTATGTGCAATTATGGGTACAAATCCCTAATACAGGGATTATACTTTGTCACTCCTCAACGAAGTTCTGAACCCTAGAATCATTTTTCTCAGTTATCCAGTAAAAAGGGTATTTTACAAACCAGAGGACTAGAGAGCTCACAGGTAGGCTACCTTCCCCAGTAAATAACAGACTGAGAAGAAAATAACATTGTTTTCTACATTTTAGCTTTTAAGCAATGGAATGACGCCAATTGCAAGACTACTAACACCTTCATCTGCAAATATGAGCTGTAGAGCTACCATAACCCTGAGCTGTGATTGCCGGATGAAACTGGATTAGATGGATATCTCTTTGATGATCATTTTCTACTTTTCCTGATCTGGTACTCTAAGATACCATCTTATTCCCTTCAAAATACTGTCTCTGAAAGGTTCCAGTTTGGGTTGGCTTCTTTTTCTCACCCTTGTTAATGGCAGCATCACAATGTGAAGTTAATAAACTATTGTTTATGCATATATTCCATGGTCTTTTTTCATGTTCTGGAGAATTCTTACCCCACTCCCACAAGGGTTGTCCTCCCACTTGCCTCCCTCCCCGCTCATCGTCCCCTGAGTCCCCGGTTTGGGCATTGGGTATCTAAAATCACTGGCTTACATGGTCTGGGGAGATGAAAATAATGGAGTTGCACACCTAGGACAAAGCCAACCAAGTATAACTACTCGCCTCCTTTCACATCCAGACAGGATTGCTCAATTTCATTCGCAATACTTTGCAATGTGCATGTACCAGTCTGAGTCAGTTTTACATGGGACTTGTCTATATTGACCTAACACCCCTATTTTGATCAGAAGTCAGCCCTGGATGTCCAGACAATAGGTTTAGCGACATCCAGTCCACAAGAAGGGGTAAAGCAGTTTCACTGGTCTGTTGATCAGTGAGAGGACCAATTTATCTTCAGCTGGCACAGATATTGCCTTCTGAAAGATCTCCCATCAGCTCTCATTACCAGTTCTAGTAGGTTTTAAGGGTCCTTTGAAGGTGTAGGTATGTCCAAATGCCAGAGGGAAGGCAGGGTGAAAAATGTTCTTTGGAAAAGTACATGGTTAAGCACATGGGATATCCCAGAATCTCTCTCTTCATGTCTATCTTCATTATGGAATAGCATTAATTCAGGTGAGTTACAAAGCGGTAGAGAAAACAGATTGGGAGTGGGCATGTATGCAGGGCATGTATGCATTTTGATTCCTATCTCACACATTTCCCAATAGGCTACACATCAGTTTCTCAGTTGGAGGACAAGGGATTTGAGGGTCATACTTTACCTGGAGGATTCCTTCTTCTCTTCTCAGGTTCTCAACCGGGGGTCCCCAGATGTTTTGGCCTTCAACTCCCAGAAATCCTAACAGCTGGTAAACTGGCTGGGATTTCTGAGAGTTGTAGGCCAAAATACCTGGGGACCCACAGGTTGAGATCCTCTGATCTAGAGATTCTCTTTGGGGCCACTGGAGATTGAAGACAAATCTGGACCCTCCAAAGAGCCATTTCCTCTTCAGGAAATGAGAGAGAGTAATAATAATAATAATAATAATAATAATAATAATAATAATAATAATAGACATTGACAAAATTACGATCTGCCAACTGCAAAAGGTCACCCTACTGGGATCTGTGCGCATCATCCGAAAATACATCACACAGTCCTAGACACTTGGGAAGTGTTCGACTTGTGATTTTGTGATACGAAATCCAACATATCTATCTTGTTTGCTGTGTCATAAAATAATAATAATAATAATAATAACAACAACAACAACAACAACAACAACAACAACAACAACAACTTTATTCTTGTACCCTGCCTCCATCTCCCCGAAGGGACTCCGGGTGGCTTACATGAGAAAACAACATACCACAATGAAAATTAACATACAATTTAAAACATAATATTACATCATCATTATAAAACAACACGACATGATGAAATTTATAAACCAAGACAACAATTGTTACGTATAGAAGGTGATTTGTGCAAAAAAAAAATGTACTTGAATATGGAGTTTCTTCAATTTAAAGACAGCTAGGGGAGAAATTTGTTTCTTATCCATCCCCATTTCCAAAGTTCACTCCCCCCCCCCTTGAAAGTGGGGAACTGTGAGTTTGGGGAGTGTTCCAGGGAATTTCAGGGTAGAATAGGTTGGGTTCAGATGGCACATTCACCAGCTGTCAGCACTTTCTCCATCTCAGCCTTGAATCAATAGTTTTATGTTGCCATTTTATGGCTAGAGCAATCAGATGTCTTCAACCTGTTTGTCTCAATTGATGCCCGTGTTTGTGCAAAACTGCATTAGAATGTCCTGGTTCCTTGAAACAATTAGCTCACCTTTGTATTGTATCATCTGATTTGCCTAGGAAGAATAACAGTCGCCCAGGAATAGAGATAACACCAGCCGAGAAACGCCCAGCTCAGCTGCCCACAACAGTCCACCCTGGAAAACGTAGTGCCAGGTGATTGTGTGAAAGGAAAGACATCTTGCACATATCTGACTGTCCAGAGACCTCATCACATTAGAGTATGGGTCCATGTTAAATCCAGTTTTTGATGTCTGCAAAATTCTGGGGCTTGTTGTTTAGGGAGGGCCCTTTAAACTGCTCAGCCAAGCAGGTCCTGGGCCTCACTAAACTACAAACCCCAGAATTCTTCAGGAAGCAAAAACTGGATTTTAAAATGTTTCCATGCTCTAGTGAAGGGGCTGCAGGTTCTTGGGGATGTACATTGAATGGGGATGTGCTCAGGGATGTTCCACTAGCTTTTAGACAGAAGAGTCAGCAAAAAAAAATACCTATAAAAGACTGGTGAAATTTTGGGAGGAAGTCTCACAAAGTTATATATGAGATGCGAACAATATGTCTTATGGGCTTTTCATAGGTTTATAAGTAGGTGAGCACTAGATTCAAGTTTACCTTCATTGCAGAGGGGTTTTTGTAGGAAGAAATTGAGGCAAAGCAAAAGCATGTTGCTCAGTGACTTCCTTCCTTCCTTTGAACTGATATTACATGTATGCCACACAAAAGTAATAGACAAAGACATATAAACCAGAGGAAAGGATTCCAAAAATGAATAAACAATCAAACATTGACAATTCTAATCATGGGCTTGCAAGTCATTTAAGGGCAACATACACATAAGCAGAGTTGCAAAGCCAAGACTATTTCAGATTCCTCCTGGAATTGAGAATTTCAGCACAAAATGCAGAACAAAAAAAGGTTCTCATGCCCAAATTTCCTCTTCTTTGTAACCGCTCAATGTCTCACAACTCCAACATTCTTTGCATCTATGGCACCCCTATTGTTTCACTGGTAGTTTTTCTAAAGCAAGAATATGAAAGGTATAGCCTCCAGATCCCACCCTTGACCTCCACACCCATGTATATCAGAATATACACACATAGCTTCTTCTGGTTTCCCAGTGTCTTCTTCTGAAATATTGCCTAGAGCAGGGGTCCTGAAACTACCAGATACAGCCTCCAAGTTCATTTACATGGCCCCGCCCTAAATGTTAGGATTGACCTAAGTCTGAAACGACTTGAAGGTACACAACAGCAACAATCCTAATTGACTCTCTCATGAGCCAAATGCAGGTCCATTCTTCCCATTGAAATATAGTAGAGTCTCACTTATCCAACATAAACGGGCTGGCAGAATGTTGGATAAGCGAATATGTTGGATAATAAGGAGGGATTAAGGAAAAGCCTATTAAACATAAAATTAGGTTATGATTTTACAAATTAAGCACCAAAACATCATGTTATTCAACAAATCTGACAGAAAAAGTAGTTCAACACACAGTAATGCTATGTAGTAATTACTGTATTTACGAATTTAGCACCAAAATATCATGATGTATTGAAAACATTGACTACAAAAATGCGTTGGATAATCCAGAACGTTGGATAAGCGAGTGTTGGATAAGTGAGACTCTACTGTATTGGTAATTTTATGATGGTTAAAATTGTTCTTCATTTTAAATATTGTAATTTTTTCTATTTTAAAACTACAAATAAGATGTTCAGTGTGTATGAAACCAAATTCAGCTCTCCGCAAAGAATCTAGATCCGTTGCCTGGCACACCTTGTTATTTTGGCAGCCAGATGAAAACATTCAGACCAGGTGTGAGGGCAACAAAAAAAGGTTTATTTACTTTCAGGCCTGAAAGGATGTCTGATACAGAGTCTCCACCGAAAGGAGACATAACCAAGCAATACGGTGCAAGACATTTTATCCTCTTTGACAGCCTTTCAAAGTCCCCACACCCTCCTCTGATTGGGTGAAAAGTGATCAAGTTTGGATCCGGGTTCTCATTGGCTATGGAATCCAGCTGACATCAGAGATAAAAGGAGTCTTCTTCGTAACAGGAGAAATGAATAGCTGTCATGTGTTCATTTGAACCTTGAGCCGTTTGAAGAGTCTGCTCAGAAAGAAAGGGCTGGATTTGGCACATGTTTTGCGGCAATACGTAAACAGTCCAAGATAGGAATATAGGTTGTGTCCAGTATACACAAAAGGGTAAGCCTCAGAGACAAATGCAGAGTTATGCTAATATGAACAGTTCCATGGAAAACATACAGATTTCATCAGTCAGCCGATTGTGTTTAACCATTCTCATCCGTCGGAGAATGCTGGCGAATGTAATGCACAGCGGAAAAAAGTGCACTCATCATTTGGCCAAAACGATGCCCATTGCAGTTGCTGCCTACTTAGGGTTCCTTCTTTAAAACCAAAAGTGTTAGAGCACCAAAGCTTCCAGCAATGGAAAGCAAAATTGAGATGCATCTATGCTGCAAAATTAATGGACATTAACTGCCTTGGTTTAATACTATGGAGTTTGGGAGGAGGGGTAGTTTGACAAGTCCTTGAGCGCCAAAGAACACTGATGCTTCACCAAACTACAAATCCCATGATTGCACAGCATTGAGCCATGGCAATTAAATGAGAAATGACGTCCCTCAAATAAAAGCTCCAGGTGCAGCTCCTGAAGCAGCTTCCCCTTTGGCTTTGTCTCAGCACGCATGATGCAAATCTAATGTACACACTAAGTTTGGAGAGGTAATTTAGCCAAAAAAAGTTAGCATTAGATTCGAATAAATATGGTGTAAAATATACATATATCCATGAGCCCCAAATAAAGTGCAAAAATGTGTATTTCATTAAGTATATAGCCAAGGATCCCAGACACTGACAGTTTCCAAGTGGGGACTAAAACTCCTTTGTTAAGGGCATTCAAGTGAGGCTTAAGCACACATTTCTCTTCCACTTCCCCAGGATATGGGCCTGTCTCGATGTGCCCTTGGGCTCCTTTTTCACTTTCTGATTTCCACAGCTCAGACCTCATTTAGCAGGATATAGATGTGGGGTGGAAATCTACAAAGATGTATTGATCTTATTATATTTGTTTTGCATGCTTTATTGCACATTTCAAATGTTTTTTTTAATCCTCTGAATTACCCAGATGATAAGGAAAGCACACATTGCCTTGAATGCCCAGAATGGGAACTGCCTCTGTGTACAAAGGGCTGTTTTTGTGGGAACTGAACCATTGATTTATCTGGGCTTTCGTTTCTGGCCATCTAATCCAACCCCCTAAGGTAAAGGTAAAGGTTTTCCCCTGACATTAAGTCTAGTCGTGTCTGACTCTGGGGGTCGGTGCTTATTTCAATTTCTAAGCCAAAGAGCTAGTGTTGTCCGTAGACACCTCCAAGGTCATGTGGCTGGCATGACTGCATGGAAGGAACGCCGTTTCCTTCCCACCGGAGTGGTACCTATTGATCTACTCACATTTGCATGTTTTCGAACTGCTAGGTTGGAAGAAGTTGGGACTAACAGTGGAAGCTCACTCCACTCCCTGGATTTGAACTGCCAACCTTTTGGTCAGTAAGTTCAGCAGCTGAGCGGTTTAACCCACTGCACCATTGGGGACTCCAATCCAACCCCCTACCATGTAGGAAAAGCACAATCAAAGCACCCCTTATAAATGACCATCCAACCTCTGCTTAAAGACCTCCAAAGAGGGAGCTTCCACTAACTCCGAGACAGAGTTCCCCTGTTGAACAGCTCTCAGGTTCTTCCTAATGTTCAGATGGAGTCTCCTTTCCTGTAATATGAGTCCATTGCTCTGAATCATAGTCTCCAGAGCAGCAGAAAACAAGCCTGCTCCCTTTTCCTTAAGACATCCTTTGAAATATTTAAATGTGGTAATCATGTCTCCTCTCAACATGCCCAGCTCTTTAAGCTGCTCCTCATAGGACATGGTCTCCAAACATTTGATCATTCTGGTCTCTCATGTATTTTGCTGGTGGTTGTGAAACTGAAATTAGGGTGCATCTTATGATCAATGACAGCTTGCAATTGAAGAAATGCCATAGTCCATTGCATTAGAAAAGATTAATGAGCGATTAATAAGCCCCACTGATTCCAAAGGGCACACTGTTATTTACCCTCACAACTTAAATAAGGAGGGGTGTTTTGGTTTCCATTTTTATTTGAATAAAGGAGTATGTAATCGTCCTTCTGTTGGGCTGATAGCTGATAAAAAATCAGTCCAAGATTATGGGAAAACTGAACCAGGATTTCCTCATTCATTTATTGTTATATTTGGACCATTATTACTGGTCAAAGGATATATATAACCTAGAAAAGGTAGTGACCATTGCCAAAGAAAATCCCAGTACAGCTGTCCACTGAAACTGTCCACTGAGAGGAAAACAAGCATCAGGTGAGTGACTGAGAAGATGTCCTGCAGGTCTTGAGTGAAAGCGTTTCTCCAGGCTGTAGACTAGAGCATGAAAAAAATGAATGTTTTGTATTGTTTTGAGACAAAAGCAATGTATAAGAGTTCAGAAACAACTATTTTTTAACTGAGTTGCAAGTCTTAAGTACAAGAGGAACAATATTTCTCATTTCATTAGTATGGAGGGAGATGAGTAATTTCCCTGAGAAAAGAGCAGGAAAAGTGTATGGAATTGACAAGAATACTGAACTTTCTGGATACAAAGGAGAACAAATCCTTATTATTGGTGGTGAAAATTCCAAGAGAGCAAGAACAAAGAATTCTGGATCCAGATGGTTTCATCACACAGGAAATGATTTCACTCTATGTCTTCTGTATCTTGCAGACAAACTTGGCAGGGTGCAGTAGCCATTCTTAGGTAAACCAAATACTTAAGAGCAACACCAGGTTTTCTGGAATGCAATGGATGGAACCATGACCCATAAAAGTCCAACTTTTGATCATCTTTCTGACATGACAACAAAACAAAACAACCCATATATTCACTGACATTGTATGGAATAGAAGTCTGTGTGCAGAATTGTGCATCGATTGTGTCATTCAATCCTTGTGTCAACACTACGCATCCTAATGTGCATCCACATTTTCAACAGCTCCTCACAAACAATTCTACTTCAGGAATCTTTCATAAAGAATATAGATGTTCTAGATGAGGGGATGTCCACGCATTTCCATATGAGGACATCAATACGCATAAATGCCACCATGATTTCAACCCACACATTCCCACAGATTCTATCCATGTTCACTATCACTGAAGTTTTTCTTCTAATAGCTTCATAACATATTTAGTTACTTCCCACTGTTTTATCATATTTTGCTCACTGAATATGTCTCTTGAATGTCTTCTACCCCAACTCACTCTCCTTAGAGGTCATTGAGAAGATGGGACTTCTTACCTATGCCAGTCTCTGCCTTTTCGGCCTTCTGCTCTTCAGTCCTCTTCCTGGTGGTAAGTCCCTTTAGAAAACATCAAGATTATATTTACAGTTAGTTATAGAGATCGACTAAAAGTAACTAAGGATAGCTCTTATTAATCTTCATATATTTTAAACCAAATTCTTTTTTCAAGTGATTTAAGTCAGGTTAAGCAAACACAGTTACTGCTGTCTCACAAACACTGGTTTCTACTAAACCAGGGGTGAATTCTCAGGCTGGGATTTTGTATCTTGGAAACCTCCTGCCCACCCCCTAATGTTCTTTTAAATATCCACACATATAATCTCTTTCCAGGTGGAGCAATTTTGTGATTTTCATTAATCCAGAAATTATAGAGAAAGTTGTTGTTAACTAAAGTGCAGCCCAACAAAAAGAAATTCTTGGTGTCTTGGTTATTAGGTCTGTTCCTGGTTTATCTGGGGGGCTGATTCAGAATACTGATTAATAGATTACATCAGTTCTAGTTTCTCATATATATGATTATGGTTTTCTGTGGGTGAAGAGATTAAGACTGGTATATACTATATGTTCAGTATCTCAAAAACTAGAGCAGACAGGAGAATGGTGCCATTTTTGATATCAGCAGGTTAAACATATGCAGAAATAGATCTAACTTTTGAGGCACCAAAATGTGTGTGGGATGAATCAAATGCTATGCTCCCAGTACAAAGACCATAGCAAAAAGGACCTGGTGAGAAACTTTAAGGAAGTATTACCCAGAGTCCATCCACTGCAACACAGCTGCATCGTTTGTTTACTTATGATGTTCAGTAATGTAAGTCCAGAGACCTATAAGATCCGCAGCATCGATCCAATTGGCTTTTACAAAATGGGTCACACGGAACCACCTATTATATGGCTTAGAGTGTTTTACCTTGTGTTTTATTTCACATGAAAAATTCTCCACACCTTATACAGGCCTCTTCAACCTGTGGCCTTCAAGGTTTTGAGGTCTCCAACTCCCAGGTTTTGCCAGGTTGTTCAATGGTGAGGAATTCCAGGAGCTGAATTCCAAAACACCTGGAGGGCCGCAGGATGAAGAGGCTTGTGTACCTGTCACAGATATAAACAACCTGTGGCCCCCCAGATGTTGATGTCTCTAACTTCTATCAGTCTTAGGCACTATGGTAAATTGTTGAGGACTTGTATGATGGAGGCTGGAGAGCAGACAACACCCAAAGAATCACAAAATGTCCATCAATAAACTAGATCAGTAACATTCCCCTACTTAAGAGACAACATAGATAATCTCTTCCACCACAACTTGTCCTACATTCATCTCCCTTTCCTGTTGCAGCTGAGGCTGATTCCTGTGCCAGAGACTGGATGCAAAACCAAGGGAACTGTTATGCGTATTTTGACTACAAGTTGACATGGGCAGAAGCTGAGGTAGGAAACATTTCACACAAGTTAGAGTGTAAGCTCTGTTACCTTCACCTCGTGATTCAAAAGGAATCCAGTAATTCAGATGGTTAACGTCTTTAAGGGTAGGGCAGGGGATATCCAACTTCATAGAAAGAAGTGAAGTCAAAGAGCTCTGGCAGTGCCCTTATCTCCATGTGGGAAGAATTGTGTGAATAACATTCATTCCCCATCCCTTCTCCACCCGCAGATAGACTGCCAGAGCTATGGCCGCGGGGCCCATCTTGCCTCTGTTCTCAGCCAGGCAGAGTCATCTCTCATTGCCAACTACATTTCAACTTACCAAAAAGATAAAAGCAATGTCTGGATTGGACTCAATGATCCCCGCCAGGTGAGCTTCTACCTTACTTTGTTTTGCTCAGATGTTCTCATCACTAATTTGTTGACACTTTAATGATTCCATTCAAGACACAACTCAAAAAGACTTCCCGTTGAACTGTTCATATTCTCTTGGAATCTTTCCTTCTCTGTACATTTCCTTTTTTAAGCCCCTAAGAGGGAGAATAGATCTATAAATTTTACCTTTGCCAAATTTCCTCACTTCTCTAGCTGCAAACTCTGTCTTCTATTTCTACAGAATCACAGATGGAGATGGTCTGATGAATCAGCCTACAATTACAGGGCCTGGGCCAAGAACGAGCCAAGCAACAGTGGTAATAATGAATACTGTGTGGAGTTGCTTCTAATCACAGGTAAGTGAATGCTTTCTTGAGGTTTAATACAAAGGTTCCCTCATGACATAATTTCTGGCCTGGATCTAGATCAGCAATGGTCAAGCTTTCATCCTACAGGTTCATTAGACCTCAACTTGACCATTATCTAAGGTAGCTGGGGCTGGTGGCAAGTGAAGATGAAAACGCCTGCAGCACCAGCCTTAGAGGACCTAGAAGATGGATTTCTTATAATAGTAGTTCTAGATTCTACATCAGGGGTCCTCAAACTTTTTAAGTCGAGGGCCGGTCCACAATCCTTCAGACTGTTGAGGGGCCGGATTATCATTTGAAAAAAAAATACAAACAAATTCCAATGCACACTGCACATGTCTTATTTGTAGTGCAAAAACAACAACAACAACAACAACAACAACAACAACGAAAGAACAATACAATATTTAAAAATAAAAATAATTTCAACCAACATACATTTATCAGGATTTCAATGGGAAGTGTGTTCCTGCTTCTGGCCAATGAAATAGTCAAGTTAATTAGGGTTGTTGTTGTTGTTGTTGTTGTTGTGTGCCTTCAAGTCATTTCAGACTTTGGGCAAGCCTAAGTCTAAAATGTATTTATTTATTATTTATTTATTTACTGCATTTATTTACTACATTTGTATCACACTCTTCTCACCCCAAAGGGGACTCAGAGTGGCTTACAAATTATATGTACATACAATGTATTATATTATTAGCATAGCACAATATTAGCATTATATATTACTTTATTGAACTATACCACTATACTGTAATATTATTAGTAATATTATATGTAATATAGAATATATAATTAATATTATTATATGGTATTATTATTAGTGTTATATTGTATTACATTATAATATTATTATCAATATTATATGTATATACAATATATTATATTATAAAACTGAGGGCGGGGGCCTGGTAAATGACCTCGGAGGGCCGCATCCGGCCCCCGGGCCTTAGTTTGGGGACCCCTGTTCTACATGATCTCTAGCCAATGGTACTTTTTGTCCCCAAATAGGCTAAGACTGCCTAAGAACCCTGCTAAAGCCCACAAATCCCTCCAAAACCAATGAAAATGGGGGAAGTCTGAAAGATGATGGCCAAAAGTAGCATGTTGGGGCAGTCTGGAGGCCAAGCAAAGAAAAGAAATGGTCCTCACTGTCTGTGCAGTTGCTCCCTTCTGTCCTAAATGAGCTTCTTATTTTCTTGTTCTTTTTAAGGGGGGAATAATGGTTAGAAATGACTAAGGTTCAAAACTAGGGAGACAGATAAATCTGATGGTTTTCAGGTTAATAATAATTAATTAATTAATTTGGCATTTGGGTGTGTGTGAACAATGTCTTCTGATTTAGGTTACAAAGAGTGGAATGATAGGTCATGTCAAGCTTCTAATACTTACATCTGCAAGTATGAACTCTAGAGAAGATGGCAGCTTCCAGCAAAGCCTTCTTGAATGTTGAATGCTTAATCAGCTGGCTTCAGATGCTCTTACCTCTTCCCAGTCCAGCAAGCAGTCAACCTCCACCTTCTGCTTCTTTGGACCTCCACTTGGATACCCAGCAGAAAATTAATAAACTTCCTCTTACATGTGCATTGGCTGGATTTTTTTTATTTATTTTTTTTGCTTGACATTCAAAATATTGTTCTTTGCCAATTCTCTTCTTGGGTGACTACAGTGAGGAAAACTCTTCTGGATATAGTTCAGAATGAGAAACTTGGGTAGGACAGCTTCTCTCCGTCTGGAATGGAAAGTTTCTCATGCTCCAATTCCCTTTTCTTCTTAACTATTCAAGGTCTAACAATTCCAATATTCTTTGGATCAATGACACCCATACAGTTTCTGATAGTATTTCTAAAACACTTCCATATCCCACGCTTGGCGCACACACCCTGAAGTATATCAGAATATACACACAGCATATTTTTTCCCCAATGCCTTCCTCTGAAATATTTCCTACAGTGGCTAGTATCCCTTGCTGCTCTGCCATCCAAGTGCCCTCTACCTAGTTTATTAATCTTAATGGGACTTTTGACTTGAGACTTAAAAATAATGCTATCTCCTAGAGGTTTAAAAATAGCACAACATCTACTGACCGAGAGGTCCTCCAACCAAACAGATACTTCCAGTTGCATCCTAACATGCCATCTAAAATCACCTTTCTTTCACATCAGCATTCAGAGTTGATGTTTGTACCTAGCATCAATAAGGATGGACTTTTTCACTTAGTTTCTTATTGAAGGAAAAAATGAGTCCATTTAGAAATTTGATTCCCTCCGTTCCCAACTTCTGTTGTGTGCCCTTGAGCTTCACCTCCTCCTTCCAAAAGGACACCCCACTGAATTCAGTTAGGAATTCCTGCCATACACCAAGGTCCTCCTAAGGTCTTTTCGCTGGCTAAGGGAAATCCCAGTTCCCACATAAACAAAACTGAGTAAACATAAGAGCACAGTGCCTCATTCCAAACTTTCCAATGAGCAGAAAACCAAACTATGTAAAACATGCCATCAAACAAGAAGCCCATCCACTCAAACTCATCAGGGTGGGCTAGCAAGAGACTGGATGCACATAATATTAGAGAAATATATTGTGACAGTGGTAGCAGTTCATTGATCAATTAGTTGATCATTAACTATTCAAAATAATCAAAAGTAGCCTGAGATATTTTATTGACTTGCAGGTGCTACAAAAATGTTTCTCTTTGTGTTTGGCCTCTGCGTCGCCTTCTTAGCAGAAGAGATGCAGATGACGAGAACACAAACACTGGCACACAGAACAAGCGGTTTTGTGTACAGAAAGATATTCTGTGTAAACACTGCAACTACATTAATGTGCAATGGGTGTGCATGCTTGGATTATCTTATGACAATTGGACTCTTGCATGCTTTAAGCCACACAGATCACAGAGAATCTCATGGTCTGTCCTAAATTCCTTGGCAAAAGAGTATGTACACAGGATTCCTTTTCTGGTGACAGGAACTGTGATTAACTTGATTTCCTGAGGATTATTGTGTTTGCATTGCTTTAATGTGTGCTTCGTTTGTTACATTTATTCACTGAAGCACTCAGGTCACAGAATCATATAACTTTCAGAGAGACCATATGGGACTTCTTCTGTGAGGATAAGAATCCACCATGCCCATCCCTATACAACAGCGGCACACAGCCTTCCAGATATAGAAAGATTACAACCCCCAATATCCCTGACCAGCATCACCAGTGCTAAGAGAGTCTGGGATTTCCAATCTAACAATATCTGAAGAATTGTATGAGTCTCAACCCTATTATAAAATAATCTCAACATCCTTGAATAAGGCTCCTTTGGTCTGATACCGACAACATGTCAGATAGCTAGAACATAAATTGGGATATATCAGATGAGTTTAGCCCATGCGTTGTCAATATGAATTTTACACATTCAGTAGCCGAAATACTGAATTTTAGCCCAGCTTGGAAAATTCTCTAACCTTCTCCAAGGGCCAAAAGAACTTCAAGCATGGTAGGATAATGGAACCATGTTCAAATTTGCAGTTTCACAAAGGAAATGGGGAGCTTCACAAAAGAAAAGACCCTGGACAGAGGGAAGGAGGCAATGGACAACAAGGGAGAACATGTTTTATACATGGAACGTAGGGTCGTGGAGAAGAATTGAATGAAACACTTCACTGAACATGTATGGCTTTGTTATGGTAGTAAAGTGTAGGGCTATAACCACATATCCAGTGCAATATAAAGTCATAAATGGCTATGAGAAAAGCACAGCACATTCATTGTTGTTATTTATTTATTTATTTATATTTATTTTTCAAACTTATATGCCGCCTAGGGCTCGGAGTGGCTTACAAGAACCGGCTAAAATCAACAATTTAAAAAACATCTTTAAAAAACATCTTAAAAACATCCTAAAAGCACCTTTTAAAACATCAACAACAGAACTCAAAAGCCTGTCGAAACAGATGTGTCTTGCATGCCCTACGGAAGGCCGACAAGTCCTGCAAGGCACGAACTTCAGGTGGCAGAGTGTTCCAGAGAGATGGCGCCACTACTGAAAAGGCTCTGCGTCTAGTTGTTGTTAGACGCAAGGTCTTAAAACTGGGGACTTCCAATAGGTCTTGGTCCTTAGAACGGAGGGATCTCTGGGGTTTGTAGGGAGTGAGGTGGTCCCTCAGGTACATCGGCCCTAGACCATGTAAGGCCTTGAAAGTAAGTGCCATCACTTTGAAAGTGATCCGGTGCTCAATCGGTAATTTAAGGTTGGCTCCAAACCTAAGCCTAGTTAAGAGCAGACCAGTTGAAATAAATAGTATGGAGCATTAGTCAAGATTAATCTGAGGCTCCCTAAATCTGAATCTGATTTGGTATCTGTGCTCACCACCACTTAGATATATATTTCCTTATTTGTTTAATAAAGTATAAATTGTCCCTCTCTTAAAGCTGATGACAGATGAGTAGATGGTCCATGGATATGCAAACTGGAATCAGGATTTCCAGATTCCTTGGATGCATTCTGCCTATGCTAAATACCCCGGCAAGGGAGTGAAGCCAAGGAGGCTCCCAGTTCAGCTGCATCTGTCCATCGCATCTGTCCACCGAGGAGGAGAATACCAGCAAAAGGTAAGTGACCAAGAAGATGTCCAGCAGGCCTTTAGTTAAAGGGTTCTTCCAGGCTGCAGTCTTTGAGACAACACAATGGACCAGGGCTGAACAATAGCAGCCTCTAGAAACGCGAGGTATAAAAAGCAAAAGGAACAAAATTTATCTTCCAATTAGTATGGAAGGAGATGAGAAACATCCTTAAGAATAGGAAAAGCACATGGAATTGGCAAGGATACTGAAATTTCTGGAAAAGTTATGCAAAGGAGAACAAAGTGGTGTCATACTGCAGATGAAAATACCTAGAGAGCAAGAATCAAGTGAAGGGTTCAGGATCCTAATGGCTTTATCACACAGAAAGTAATTTCACTGTACATCTTATCTACCGTGTAAATAAATTTGACAGGTGTAATATTCATGTTCAGGAATACATTTGGGAGCACGCCCTGGTTTTCAGAAGTATAATGAAAGTGAAATCACAATCCATAAAAGTCATGTATAATAAATGTCAGTATCAAGGGTTATGCAGCAATTGTGCTGTTCAGTCCCTTGTGTTGAATGTCAATATTATACAAGCTAATGTATATTACCTTTACAATGGTTCCACATCAGCAGTTCCATTTCAGGAACTGAAAGTAGATATTCTTCATTGTGGAGTGGGGTGGAGGGCTGTTGAAAGACTTCCATAGGGGGGATTACATATGCATAGACTACCATTATAAGATCACCCAGTATGTTTCCTTGAGGTTCTATCCAAAACTCAGTGTTCACCTTCACTACAGTTTTCCTTCCAATTGAAACAATGAAAATTCCGGCATTGGCACCCCATAAAACTTACTAAATTATATGTTGTTTTGGCACCTGCTGTCCACCAAACCTGGCTTTTGAATGTCTTCATTTTTTATATAAAGATCACCCAGAAGATGGGACTCCTCACCTATGCCAGCCTGTGCCTTTTTGGCCTTCTGCTCTCCAATCCTTTTCCAGGTGGTAAGTTTCCTCATGAAGAATCAAGACTATGACTAGAGTTAATGAGTGTTTGACTAAAGGTAGCTAAAATAGTTGTCACTCATTTTTGGATACCTTTAGTTAACCAAATTGATATTTTAAATGATCGCATATATCAGGTTAATCAAATAGTGTTAATGCTTCCTCACAAGGTCAGGTTTTCAGTTAATCAGGGTTGCAACCACCGGACCTCACTTCGGCACCTTGAAAGCCTCCTGTCTATCCCTTAATATTCTTTTTTTTAAAAACCCAACACACTAGGCTTGTGCAATTCAGCTGGAGGGCCATCTGTTTTTGGTATCTGAATTTTGTTGGGTACCCAGATCCGTTTTCAGGAACCTCCCAAAAAATTAGCTATTGAAAAATCTGTTTTAGGCTCGGCAGTCGAAAGATCTGGGAAGATCTGGCCCACTGGCAACAATGGGGAACCTACAAGGCTCCCATTTCCATTTGTGGGATCCTTTCCTATCTTCCTTTCAAGGGAGCCTGAGCTTGAGGAACAGGATTGAGGAAGCATGTACCGTGTGCTCCCGAACAGAAGGAAAGAAGCCATGCCCAGCAGCAATGAGGGCCATTTTAGCCACAAAAAAAACTTGGCAGCTGAGCCCTCACCATTATGGCCAGTCAAACAAGCCAAAGAAGCCGGATTGGCAGAAGGGAGCCCAACAAACCGAATCCATGCACAAGCCTACCACACACTCTCTCTTTGAAGTATCTTTACAATTGGTCAGTTTTGTTAAAGTTTTAACTGCAAAATCATAGAGAATGTATTATAGAAGAACTATAATATGAGATGGATCATTGAGCCTGTTTCCAATACATAGCAAAATAGCAACAACAAAAAAGACCTCGTGAAAAGAATTAAGTAGGAAATACCCTTGATGTATAGGACTACACAGGATAAAAGATTACCGTAGTTCATCCACTCCAGCACAGTTCCATCATATATTCAATTATGATGTGAAAAACTTTCAAGTCCAGTGACCCATGAGATCCTGAGAAAGGATCCACTTGGCTTTTCCAAAATAGTTTAAATGGTGCCACATATTAAGTGGCTCAGAGTGGAGAAACCCCAGGTTACATTTCACATGCAAAAGTCTTCCCCCCTCCCTTAGTACTTTCCTCAGAGACTGATGACCTGTGGCCATTCAGATGTTAATGGAGGATAACTTCCATCAACATTAGGAAGCGTGGTAAAGCTTTCAGAATGTGTTTGGTAGGTGCAGATAACACCTGAAAGTCCACAAAATCTCCACCTATTAATTAGTTCAATAATGTTTCCCAATTTAAGAGATGAGAGTCTCTTCTATCACAACTTGTCCTACATTCACCGTCCTTTCTCCTTGCAGCTGAGGCTGCTTCTTGTGCCAGAAACTGGCTGCAAAATCAAGGGAACTGTTATGCTTTCTTTGACACCAAGATGACATGGGCAGAAGCTGAGGTAAGAAACATTCCCATGAGTTAATATGCACATTTTAAAAAAAAATCTTCATGATCTACATGGAAGAGGGACAAAACACTAGGGATGTAGATGGGACCCAGAAGAATATGTTAAAGAATATCAAGCTTGTTTTTCAAATATTTTTGCGTGTCTCTGCTATGCCAGTTTTCTAGCAATTTGTTTCAGTTAAGTTGATTTGAGTCCCTCCAAACCTAGTCCTCCAAATGAGAATTTAGAAAGCAAAAGATGTAGAAGAGTGATGGACTCAACGAGCTCTGGATCTGTATTGGTCCTCCAGGTGTTTTGGATCTGTATTTATATCCAGACAGAAAGATAACTGTGTGAATAAAACCCATTCCCCATTTCTTCAACCTTCAGGTTGAGTGCCAGAGCTATGGCCGTGGGGCCCATCTTGCTTCTCTTCTCAGCCAGGCAGAGGCAGAGCTCATCGCCAATTACATCTCAATTTCCCAAAAAGAGAAAAGCAATGTCTGGATTGGACTCCATGATCCCCGTCAGGTGAGCTTCTGCCTTGCTGTGTTTTATTCAGAAATTTTCATCGTCGCTGATTACTGAGACTTTGGTGATTCCATTCCAGACTCATCTAAACATACTTCCCATTTAACGGTCATTTCCTATCATATTCTTTTGAAATCTTTCCCTCTTTAGATAGCTCCCTTTCTAATCCCCTAAGGGTAGACCAGTGATTCCCAGCTTTTGGTCCTCTTGATGTTTTGGACTTCAGCTCCCACAATTCCTAACAGCTGGAAAACCGGCTTGGATTTTTGGGAGTTGAAGTCCAAAACACCTGAAGGACCAAAGTTTGGGAACCCCTGTGGTAGACAAAACTATGAATTTTGGCTTTGTCAAATTTTCTCACATTTCCAGTTGCAAGTTCATTACAGCCTTTGTTTGCACTGATTCATATGAGTTGAAAAATTCATCTAAAAAAGGAGTCAGGATGAAAAATTATTTGTACTTTAGCACCTCTTTTCCTTTATGTAGTCCTTTTTGTATAGGTATCTTTTGCAAGATTTTCCCCCAATATTATCTTAGGATATAATATTTCCTAATATGCATATTCTTGTTTGGTTTAATTTTGGGTTTTGACACTTGCTATTTTTTCTTTTCATTTATGTTGTATGTATAGATTAACGTTGTACGAGGAAAGAGAACCAAGATTAAAGAAAGCTAAAACACAAAGGAAAAGAATAAAAGTAGAACAGGAGAGATCTACAAACTAAGGCCCCTTCTTACACTGCTATATAACCCAGATTATCAAAGCAGATAATTCGCATTATTTGCTTTGAACTGGATTATATGAGTTCACACTGCCATATAATCAAAGCATATAATCCAAATTTTATATGCCAGTGTAGATGGGGCCTAAATTCTATAGAATACATTCATGTGTTCAAAAGATAGTAAAAAAAAAATTGTCATCTGAATGCTATCTGACTGAAAGTGCTGAAAGTCAGGGTGGGCTACTCTAGTAGCCGTGGAGACATAATTTGCCATGTTTCAGGCAATCTTGAACCATTTAGCAATACTTTGAATAATATGAAGTGGGCATTTATGTTTTCATTGCTGCAAAAAAAGTTGCTTGGACACATTATGGAAACAGAGGATCTAGTGGTTAACTTCCAACAAGTCAGCAGATTGCTCAAAAGCTTATAGTAAGGTAAATGTTTTCCCCTGACATTTAGTCATGTCCAACTCTGAGGGTTGGTGCTCATCTCCATTTCTAAGCCGAAGAACTGGCATTGTCCATAGACACCTCCAAGGTCATGTGGCCGGCATGACTGCATGGAGCGCCGTTACTTTCCTGTAGGAGCGGTACCTAGGTTGGTAGAAGCTGAGGCTAACATTGGGAACTCACTCTACTCCCCGGATTCGAACCGCCGACCTTTCTGTCAGCAAATTCAGCAGCTCAGCAGTTTAACCTGCTGCAGCACACAGACACTGATAAAACTTAAATATTGTTTCAAAACATAGTTCATCCCAGTCTCACCTGCTTTCCAAAAAGAAAGTGTAGCTGGACAAAATCAGACCATATGTATAAAAATTGCCCCACGTGAATTGCAACACCAACAATGAAAAAACCAACTGCAACTTTTTTTCTGGATAGCTCTTCTGTAGGTGTATATGTAGGTGTGTGCTTGCACCCCAGAGTCACCTGTTGACTTATTTATTTATTTATTTATTTATTTACAACATTTATACCCCGCCCTTCTCACCCGAGGGGACTCAGGGCGGCTTACAAAAATTCGCAAAATTTAATGCCCAAAATGCAATCATAAAAACAAAACAATATAAACAGATCTATTAATAACATTATTAAAACACATTATAGAGATCTCATGAATTTCATTACATTTTCTTAGCCATGGAATATTCAGAGGTAGTTTTGCCAGCTCCTTTTGCCTAAATATAGTCATCAACATTCGGTATTTGTTGGTGGTCTCCCATTCAAGTACTAACCTTGCTTAGCTTCCATGATCATACAATATCTGATGCCACTATTCTGTGGATATTTTCCTTTAGCACACACATTTCTGAATGGGCATTTAATGGCAAACCAGATTACAAAATAACAAGAAGTGTGGATATAGCTGTGCCAGTGACTTCCTGTTCATTTTTGAGATTGACAGGTTCGGATGGGCAAGCTTGTACAAATCTCTGGACCCCAGAAAACAATTTATATCTCAGCTAATCACAAAATCTGTTTTTTCCCATTTCTACAGAATCACAGATGGAGGTGGACTGATGAATCCGTCTACAGTTATAATGCCTGGTACAAACACAAATCAAAGAACGGTAGCCATAATGAATACTGTGTGGAGTTGATTCTAAGTTCAAGTGAGTGAGTGCTTTCTTAAAGGTTTAGTACAAATACATAGTTGCTAGCCTGGATTTAGTTCAGTAATGGTCAAGCTTTCAGATATATTGAACTTCGGCTCCCAGTATTCCTCATTAGGGGCTTAAGGTAAATGGGGCTTCTGGAAGCTGAAGACTAAATACCTGGACTGCCAACTTTTAGAACCAACTCCTTTTTTGGACTCTAACTCCCAGAAGCCCTGGTTGTCTTGTTCAATGATCAGGAATCTGGGGAGCTGAAGTCCAAAACACCTGGAGGAACAAAGGCTGGACACCACTGACTTAGAGGTTCAAGATCAACTTCTATATGAAATTCTTCAAAATGAGTGGTTCTCAACCTGTGGGTCCCCAGGTATTTTGGCCTACAATTCCCAGAAATCTCTGCCAGTTTACCAGCTGTTAGTATTTCTGGAAACTGAAGGTCAAAACATCTGGGGACCCACAGGTTAAGAACCACTGTTCTAAATGAAGTTCTACATAGTCAGAAGTCCTTTGAATGCCCCAGAAGACCTCACCAGCCAACAGCCTCGCCCATTTATTAAATCTTTAATTTAGGGGAAATTTTCAGGCAACTTGTTGCCCAGCTAAAAAACCTGTTAAGGAATCTGGATTTCCCTAAAAGTGGGGGAATGACCAAAATTTCACCAGAATGTTGGATAGGATAATATCATATCATTTCCAGCATGCTGTAACTTGTTGATACAACCTTCTGGATAGGCACAGAAAAGAAATGTTACTCACTATCTGTGCCATTGCCCACTTCTCTCCTAAATAAACTTACCTTTTTTTTAAGGGGGAGATGGGACATAATGGTTAGAAATGACATAAAGCTCAAAACTAGGGAGGAACAGAAATCTGATGATGTTTCAAGTTGTCATTGCCATAATTATTTTGTCACTTGTATAGTGTGTGTAAATGTGTGTGTGCCTTGTGTATATATTAATGACTGTTCATATTTTAGCCTTTAAAGAGTGGAACGATGTTTCGTGTCGAACTCTTAATACTTACGCCTGCAAGTACGAACTCTAAGGGAGATGGCAGTTTCTAGCGAAGCTTCCTTGAATGTTGAACGTTTGGATCAACTGGCTTCAGATGCTGTTACCTCTTCCCAGTCCAGCAAGCAATCTATCTACACCTTCTTCCAAAAGTACCATCGGGGAATTTGCTCCCTTTGAACCTGTGGTCTGATGCTCAGCAGAAAATTAATAAACTCCCTCTCATGCATACATTGGCTGGTGTTTTTCCATCATTATATTTTATTTGTTCTCCATTCATCCTCCCTCTTCTGGCATACAAAGAAATTGCCACTGGTGATTGTAGGAAACCCTGTCTAGATTTTAAATCCCAAACAAGTATATTATGGCAGAGAGTCAAGTTTGTTAGGGTTAGAGTATGTAGCGGAACCAGCAGTATCCAGTTAACACCATGTGCAAAGATAACCACACCAGGCAGAGGAATTGAAATAACAAAGGAACTTTACTTGTTGAGTTGAAGTTAAGTAAACAGTTCAGCAATCGTACAATGTCCATGTAGTTGCATAAGATCAATAACTAATCAATCAGCATTCAATATATATATATCCAGCATAGCAACATTCAAACTGCTACTTGACCGTAGCCAGAGAGCCTGTCTTTTCTGTGCTCTCCCAGCAAGCTCAAATTCCCAACTGACAATCTCAGCCATCTGCCAGCAAACCGATACATTGTTTGAGGCGTGGCCTGCCTCTGCAAAAGCTGAGCTCCTTTTTTGCAGAGATATTTTCCAAGCAACTTTGCAAGGATTTCTTTACACACACACATATAGCAATTTGGCGCAATAAAGTTTACTTCACTTCATCAACTTGATAATGAGCTCCTGGTGGTGCAATGGATTAAACTCCTGTGCCAGCAGGACTGCTGATCTGAAGGTTGGGTTGCTGACCTGAAGGTTGCTGGGAGAACGGGTGAGCTCCCTCTGTCAGCTCCAGCTCCCCATGCGGGTGCATGAGAGAAGCCTCCCACAAAGATGGTAAAACACCAAAACATCTGGGCATCCCCTGGGCAACATCCTGGCAGACAGCCAATTCTCTCAGACCAGAAGCAACTTGCAGTTTCTCAAGTCACTCCTGACACGGAAAAAAAAAACTTCATCAACTTGGTCATAGGACTTACTGCATGCAAAATATTTGCAGTACGCTGAACTACAATTCTTCCCATACAAATCAATTCCAGCTATTGATTTCTAAAAAGCATCTGGAGCATCTAAACTACGGAACACAAATATATTACACTTGACTCTCCATATTCGCAGGGGTTAGAAATGCAAAAAAAGGGAATAACACAGAGACAGATGTGCTACACAGATTCGTTTTGCCAAGTTGGTCCCTCCATTTCCCCAATGCATCTGCCTGAATGCAAAGCTCTTCATTGCCCATCTGATTCCCTCAAGCTCTCGTTGTCTCCTCTCTTACCCAACTCAATTGCCCATCATAGTGAATTTAAATTGGTGTTGGGAAGCCGAAAGAATGAGCAAGGACAAGGTGGATCGGCAGGGAAAGGTGTAAATTCAGGCTAAGACTTGTGGTTGTATGATGGGCAATAGAGTGCAAGGGGTTTTAAATCTTAATAAAGCTTTTGAAGGAAGGTGGGGAGGGGAGCAAAGGAGGAAGGAGTTTAAAATCTGGGTGCTGCTTTGGTGGATTGGTGGGCCCCTTCCACACTGCTGTGATTATATGGCAGTGTGGGCTTAGATAACCCCGTTCAAATCAGATATTGTACATTATCTGCCTTGATATTCTCAGATAGTTGGCTTTTTTGTGTCAGGAGTAACTTGGGAAACTGCAAGTTGCTTCTGGTGTGAGAGAATTGGTCTTCTGCAAGGACGTCCTGGATGTCTGATGTTTTACCAGACTTATGGGAGGCTTCTCTCATGTCCCCGCATGGGGAGCTGGAGCTGACAGAGGGAGCTCCCCCATTCTCCTCGGATTCAAACCGCAGTCCTGACAGCACAAGGAATTAGCACAGTTGGAAAGACATCTGTGGAGATGTGGGCAGCAGAACAATTGAGGCAAGGAGGTGGCACTAGCTAAGCAAATCTAAAAATAATCAAATTCATGAAAGTCAAACCGAGAGCCTACTGTAGTGCAACTTTGGCTGGATCTACACTGCCCTATATCCCAGGATCTGATCCCAGATTACCTGGCAGTACAGATTCATAGATTCAAGGCAGATAATATGGGATCAGATCCTGGTATATATAGGGCAGTGTAGATCCAGGCTTCATCTCTTTTCCCCTTCCTGGTCAGAGAGATGCTTCTTAGATTTTGTCATACAAATAGGTGTTTAGTCATCATGCTGGTGAAGATGCTTTGCCATGTGAGGCAGGCTCCAGCAATTTTGGGGGTTGGAAGCATCTCTGGAATTTCCTGTTGGTCTGCCCTTACAGCTGACTTGTCAGGAATAATTATGTTCTTCCTTCCTGCCGGAGGAATACCTGCCTTGGTTTTCTTTTCACCCAAGGAGGGCATCAGAAGACAACAGAGCATCATAATACAAAGGTGAGCTTTGAAAACTAACTGGGCTAAAGTGATGGCTTTATGATGCAGTATCTTACATTCTAGAAATTATAAAGATGGTATTCTACAATTATAGTTAGCAACGCCTTAACCTTAGGATGACAAAGGGGATCAATTCAGCTCTTCCATCCTTTTTTTCTTTTTTTTTTGGGGGGGGGAGGGGGAATTCAGTTGTGATAATTTAATTAAACTTGCTTAGAAAAATGTTTAAGGAGCACCTAATGGCCTATGGAAGCCCCCGATGGTGCAGCGAGTTAAACCGCTGAGCTGCTGAACTTGCAGACCAAAAGGTCAGCGGTTCGAATCCGGGGAGCATGGTGAGCTCCCACTGTTAGCACCAGCTTCTGCCAGCCTAGCAGTTCAAAAACATGCAGATGTAAATAGAGCAATAGGTACCACTCCAGCGGGGAGGTTAAATGGCACTCCATGCAGTCATGCCCATGGCCACATGACTTTGGAGGTGTCTATGGACAACACCGGCTCTTCGGCTTAGAAATGGAGATGGGCACCAAACCCCAGAGTCAGACATGACTAGACTTTATGTCAGGGGAAACCCTTTACCTTTACCTTTAATGGCTTATGGGATTCTTTTTCAACAATGAACATTGATTCACGTTTTTTCTTTTTTTTAAAGTACTAGTAGGTTGACCCCCCCCCCCCATTTATTCAAATTAGACAATGGAGTTTAAATGGAGGGCCTAGAAGTTCCTAGAGAGAACATTTTAATCGCATCCATGAATAAGTCAATATCAGCAAAAGTCATATCCGCAAAAATCAAGCTCACAAATTTAGACTGCCAACTGCAGTGGGAAAGGGACATTATTTCCTCATTTGGTTCTGTTCCGTTATCCGGGCAGCGGCCAAAAGCAGGCACTAGACAGGGAAGGATAGTCCATTTTTCAGGGGGATGGGGGTTGAAGGAGTTAAACCATTTCCCCCAGTTTTCCTGTTATTCCCCCCACCCATGTCACCATCGTGGAAACAACCCTCTTTGGGAAATGGGAAGTGCGGAAGACAGGTAACCAGTGAAAATGGGGAAAATTGTTTTCCTCCTTCAACTCCCCCCCCCCCCCCCAAATGTTGGATAAGTGAAAATGTTGGATAATAAGGAGGGATTAAGGAAAAGCCTATTAAATGTCGAATGATGTTATGATTTTACAACTTAAGCACCAAAACATCATGTTTTACAACAAGCCTGCACTTGTTCGGGAGTGTGGCTGTGCTTGTGTTGTTGTTGGGTGTGTTGGCCTGCTGCGCGTTGCTGCCTAGAGAAACAGCTGTGGATCCGGGCAGGAGGCAGACGGCATTGGATAATACAGAATGTTGGATAAGCAAAGGTTGGATAAGCAAGACTACTGTAGTAAGAAAATCAGACAATAGAGGATCATTTTCACAGCCCAACAAAAAAAATCTTAGTCTGTTGGTTTTTAGCCTGTTTTGGGGTTATTTTGGGCAGTGATCTGGAAAATGTACTGGATAGACTGCATCAGCTCTAGTTTCCTAGTTATGCTTCTCCTGGTTTTCTCTGGGTGGGCAGATGGTGACTGGTAGATGGCATGTGTTTTGCATCTCAAAAGCTATAGCTAATAAGGGAAACCTGGTACCATTTTTGGAATCAGCAGGTCAAATATACCCAGGCACAGTCTAATCTTTGAGGCAGCAAAACATATGTTGGCCTGTGATGTAAAATAATTGACAGGAAATACAGTGGAGTCTCACTTATGCAACATTCGCTTATCCAACTTTCTGGATTATCGAACGCAGTTTGCCTCCCGCCCTGATCCACAGCTATTTCTCTAGGCAGCAAGGATTGAACTTTTTATGGATTTAATTTCCAACAATGTTGCTACTGTAAGTTCATTTTATGTAATTCTATCTTTATTGGTAGTCAATTTGTTAGTAGCCAATGTTTTTTTAGACAATGTTTTCTATATATTGCAATGTTTTGGTGCTAAATTCATAAATACAGTAATTACTACATAACATTACCATCTTTTGGACTGTTTTTTCAGTTGATTTGTTGTAAAACATGATGTTTTTGGAGTTTAATTTGTGAAATCATAACGTAATGTGATGTTTAATAGGCTTTTCCTTAATCCCTCCTCATTATCCAACATTTTCACTTATCCAACGTTCTGCCGGCCTGTTTATGTCAGATAAGTGAGACTCTACTGTAGCCTGTAAAGGTTTGTTACTTGGAAAAGATGGATGAATGGTGGGACAATGCTAAATTTTAAATTGTGATTCATTTACTGTATTGTGATATTGTATATACTAGGCATATACTAGGTATACACTGGGGACCCCTGGTGGCACAGTGTGTTAAAGCGCTGAGCTGCTTAACTTGTGGACCAAAAGATCCCAGGTTCAAATCCTGGGAGCAGAATGAGCGCCCGCTGTTAGCCCCAGCTCCTGCCAACCTAGCAATTCAAAAACATGCAAAATGTGAGTAGATCAATAGATACCGCTCCGGCGGGAAGGTAACGACGCTCCATGAAGTCATGCTAGCCACATGACCTGGAGATGTCTATGGACAACGCCGGCTCTTCGGCCTAGAAATGGAGATGAGCACCAACCCCCAGAGTCGGTCACAACTGGACTTAATGTCAGGGGAAAACTTTTACCTTTACCTATATACTAATTTTTTAACTGATTTATAGTGTATTGTACAATTTTTATATATGCGTTTTATTGTAAGCCGCCCTGAGTCCCCTGTTAGGTGAGAACGGCGGCATATAAATATTGTAATAAATAAATAAGTAATAAATAAATATATACTAGGCATGGGCGAGCTTTGGGTTCGAGGGTTCAACTCACACAACTCCTAACAGTGGAATTGTGAGAGTTGAAGTCCAAAACATCTGGAGGGCCAGACTTTGCCCATGCCAGGTATATAACGTGAAAAATTAATTAAATGTAAATAATTTTCTATCTCAGGTACTCAACTCCATTTCGACCTCCTTTCTTGACAGATAGCAATGGCAGGTAAAAACACATGTTTCGGCCTAACCATGGCACTCTTTGTGGTGTCGGTTTGGTTGGCCTTGGCCAGTGCAAAAAGCTACCAGAAATTCCTCCGGGAACACGTCGACTACCCTGTAACCCAGGTTCCCGACATCCAGCATTATTGCAGCCTCATGATGAAACGCCGCAACATGGCGAAACCCAACTACTGCAAGCACCTCAACACCTTCCTCCACGTGGACACCCCAGAAATCCAAGCGGTGTGTGGCCAAGCCGGGGAGCCCACCACCGGAGACCTCCGGGAAAGCCAGGCCAGCTTCCCCATGACGGTGTGCCACCTGCAGAAGGGCTCCTGGGCCCCGGATTGCCAATATCAGGGCACCCAGGGCATCGAGAGGGTCGTCATCGCCTGCGAGGAAGGCTTCCCCGTCCATTTGGAAACCGAACTCCCCGATTATTGAGGGAACTTTATCCTTCATATTTGCTCTCTCTTTCCCCCCATCTCTTTAATGTCCCCATTATATTCATACCAGCCAAGTGTCCCAGTTTGACAGTGTGTTTACACCAGGCCTGGGCCAACTTGGGCCTTCCAGGTATTTTGGACTTCAACTCCCACAACTCCTAACAGCCTACCAGTAGGCTGTTAGAAGTTGTGGGAGTTGAAGTCCAAAACGCCTGGAGGGCCAAAACACCGAGTTCACGCCCAACTAAGGGTGCATCTTCACTATGGAATTGATGCAGTTTGGCCTCACTCTTATTGCCCTGGCTCAGTCCTCTGTAATCAAAGGAGCTGTACTTTTACAAGGTCTTGAGCCTTCTCTGCTCAGGAGTGTTGGTGACTCATCAAACTACAACTGCCAGGATTCCATAGATTTGAGTCGTGGCAGCCAAAGTGGTGTCAAACTGCATTAAATATACAATGTGGACGCTTCCTAACTGAGGAAAGGAAAGAGGAGGCAAGATTTCACACTCTGACGAAAGTAAACTTCAGTGGCCTTTTTTAGTTCGTATGTCCCCAATTAATAACGTTTCCCATATTAGGTTGCTGTGAGCTTTCCAAGATATATGGCTACGTTCCAGAAGCATTCTCTCCTGACATTTCACCCACATCTATGGCAAGCATCCTCAGAGGTTGTTGGGGAGTCTGTTGGACCTGTAGAAAATCAAGGGTGTGAGAAAGGACTCTTGTCTGTTTGAGGCAAGTGTGAATGTTGCAGCTGGCTAGCTTGATTAGCATTGAATGGCCTTGCAGCTTCAAAGCCTGACTGCTTCAGAAAATATTTGAATTCCAGACAGGAAACAATCAGGGCCAGTTAACACCTCCCAACAAAGGATGCCCCAGGCAGAAAGCAGCCAGGCTTTGAAGCTCAAGGCCATTCAATGCTAATCAAGGACATTGTTTCACGGTATATAAATCCCACTTGCCTAGTTTCCAACAGACCTCACAACCTCTGAGGATGCCTGCCGTAGATGCAGGAGAAATGTCAGGAGAGAAGGCTTCTGGAATATGGCCATACAGCACAGAAAACTCACAAAAACCTAGTGATTCTGGCCATGAAAGCCTTCGACAACACATTTTCCCATATTAACCATACATGTATGTTGCTTTGGCATACATGTCCCAGCTGTAAAAAAATTCAATTTGATCTCCATATTCTTATTCATACCTTGAGAATAAAATAAATGTAATAACATAAGTTTTGCTTTGATTTCTGGGAAGAAAGTGTCTTACTAATTTGTCATCAAAAAAGTTCAAAACTGGGCTCGTCCGGGATTTGAACCCGGGACCTCTCGCACCCTAAGCGAGAATCATACCCCTAGACCAACGAGCCACGCTCCTGTCTACTCCTTTGAAGCAATGCTTTTCTGGTCTAGTGCCACCTAGTGGCAACATGGATATGACGAGATACTTTTCTTAACTCGTTTTTAGACCAAACTTCCTTCTTCTTGTGCTCCTTTTTCTTTGTTTATTTTGAAACGAAGTGGGAGGAATCCAGATTTGTCATCAGAGTCTAAGATTGCAGTAAAGCTCACCCCCATTAAGCCATCACAGCTGTAATAGAAAAGTTGTCATTCAAGCACCTTGCATGACTTGAAAAAGTCAAATTCCGTAGTTTAAGTTCAGAGGGACTTGGATGTTCAATGTACGTGGGAATGGATAGACACGGGATTGCAGAAAATTGGGAAGAAGGAAGCCAATGAAGTGGGTATCTGAGGCTGTGTCTACACTGTAGAATTAATACGATTTGATACCACTGTATCGAATCCTGGGAATTGTAGTTTGGGAGGGACACCAGGCAGAAAAGGCAGGGGAGTTCCAGACAGGAAACAATCAGGGCCAGCTAACACCTCCCAACAAAGGATTCCCCCAGGCAGGAAGCAGCCAGGCAACACCTCCCAACAAAGGGTTCCCTCAGAGACGAAGCAGCCAGGCTTTGAAGCTGCAAAGCCATTCAATGATAATCAAGCTAGCCAACTGCAACATTCACATCATAGACATTATTTCTTTCTCCCACACTGGACATAATTCCACAGACATATGCTTGATTAGCATTGAATAGCCTCTCAGCTTCAAAGCCTGGCTGCTTCCTGCCTGGGAGAATCCATTGCTAATCAAGGTAGCCAAATTGCAACATTCACACTTGCCTCAAACAGACAAGAGTTCTTTCTCCCACCTTGCACATTATTCCACGGATATATGCTTGATTAGCATTGAATAGCCTTGCAGCTTCAAAGCCTGGCTGCTTCCTGCCCTGGGAGAATCTTTTGGTGGGTAATTACAACACTCTCGCTTGCTTCAAACAGACAAAGAGTTCTTTCTCCCATCCTGGACATCATTCCACAGATATATAAAACCCCACTTGCCTAGTTTCCAACAGACCTCACAAACTTCTGAGCATGCCTGCCATAGATGTGGGCGAAACGTCAGGAGAGAATGCTTCTGGAACATGGCCCAAAGCAACTCATAAGGCCTTATGAGGAGAAAAAAAACTCCCAACTCCCAGGATTTCCTAGCCTTGAGCCAGAGGAGTTAAAGTGAGACCAAACTGCATCAATTCCACAGTGTGGGTGCATGCTGCGTTATACCGGAAGAGTAACTTGCAAAAAGAGAAAGTGACAATAAAATAATGTACAATAGCAGTGGTATTGTAATTCTCACGTATTTAAACCCACTCCTTGAGAGAAACATAACAAAGGCCCCAGCGAGATTTGAACTCGCGACCCCTGGTTTACAAGACCAGTGCTCTAACCCCTGAGCTATGGAGCCTTGCATGTGCTTTGAGTCTTGCCCAATACTTTAGAAAGGTTGAATTCAAATATTAGTTTTTCTGAGTCATACTTCCTGGTTGGGTGTATAGTTTTGTTATTGTTTACACAGGCTGAGTCTCTCCTTATCCGAAATGCTTATGAAAACAAGTATTTTGGGTTTTTTTTAACATAGTTAAAATAGTTTAAATAGTTGTATGAATGCATGCAAAGCTGGCATCTACACCAGGCATGGGCAAACTTGGGCCCTCCAGGTGTTTTGGACTTCAACATCCACAATTCCTAACAGCCTACCGGCTGTAGGAATTGTGGGTGTTGAAGTCCAAAACACCTGGAGGGCCCAAGTTTGCCCATGCCTGGTGTAGAATGAATACAGTTTAGCACCACTTTAATCTGCCCCTACTCTTTGGTGTTAAAGAAATTCTTTCTTTTTAACTCTCAAGGAAAATAAAGGAAAAAAATGGGCTCGTCCGGGATTTGAACCCGGGACCTCTCGCACCCAAAGCGAGAATCATACCCCTAGACCAACGAGCCAGCTGGAAAAGGACAGAGTCCAACCTATATTTGAAACTGAAAGAACAAACTGTGTCCCATAGCTTCCTTGTTGTTTCAGGATTGAGGTTTAGTGCCTCCTTCTGGTCGGAATGTAAAACTACAGTATTCAATTTTGTTTTTATTCTGGTTTTTTTGGGTGAGTGCATGCATCTACACCAGGCATGGGCAAACTTGGACCCTCCAGGTGTTTTGGACTACAACTCCCACAATTCCTAACAGCCGATAGGCTGTTAGGAATTGTAGGAGTTGCAGTCCAAAACAGCTGGAGGGCCCAAGTTTGTACATACCTGATAAAATTATTGCACTTTGACACTACTTTAACTGCCACGGTTTAATACAATGGCATCTGAGGAAAATAGTTTGATGAGACACCAGCACTCTTGGGCCTTGTAAAACTACAGCTCCCAGGGTTCTGTAGCATTGAGCCAAAGTGGAGTCAAACTGCATTCATTCTATATACAGTAGAGTCTCACTTATCCAACTTAAACGGGCCAGCAGAACGTTGGATAAGCAAATATGTTGCATAATAAGAAGGGATTAAGGAAAAGCCTATTAAACATCAAATTAGGTTATGATTTTACAAATTAAGCACCAAAACATCATGTTATACAACAAATTTGGCAGAAAAATTAGTTCAAAACGTAGTAATGCTATGTAGTAATTACTGTATTTAGGAATTTAGCACCAAAATATCGCGATATATTGAAAACATTGACTACAAAAATGCATTGGATAATCCAGAACGTTGGATAAGTGAGTGTTGGATAAGTGAGACTCTACTGTAATAATAACACAAAATAAAAAATAGTAGAATCTCACTTATCCAACACTTGCTTATCCAAGTTTCTGGATTATCCAAGCCATTTTTGTAGTCAATGTTTTCAATATATCGTGATATTTTGGTGCTAAATTTGTAAATAAAGTAATTACTACATAACATTACTGTGTATTGAACTACTTTTTCTGTCAAATTTGTTGTCTAACATGATGTTTCGGTGCTTAATTTGTAAAATCATAACCTAATTTGATGTTTAATAGGCTTTTCCTTAATCCCTCCTTATTATCCAAGATATTCGCTTATCCAAGCTTCTGCCGGCCCATTTAGCTTGGATAAGTGAGATTCTACTGTACATACATAACACAAATCAGCAACAAACAGAAATTAAAACCAGATAAAATAGCAGCCATGGGCTGTTAGGAATTGTAGGAGTTTGGGAAAATGTTTATTTTTATGATTGAAACTGTCAATAAAAACTATTTTATAATAGTTGAAGTCCAAAACACCTGGAGGGCCCAAGTTTGCCCATGCCTGTTCTATAGTATAGTGTAGTGTACTGTAGATGCATTTTAGGTCCCAGCTTTTTTTTGTTGCTGTAGATCTATTTTTCTCTCCTGCACAAACAAGCCCAAGACTATAGTTAACAAGCTTGCCAGCCTCCTCATCAGTGTCTTGAATCCTCAGTGGAAAAGCCAAGTGGCTTTAATAAAAACATTTGAAAGTGCCAAGGTGAGATAATTGGCCTTTCCTCCCAGGATTTTTTACTTGCCTCCAATTACCTTCCTACCTTTGAGCAGGTGTCCTCATACCTGTCCAGGGACCTCATTAAATCTTGCAAAGTTTGCTCAGAAAACTTCGTGGCTCTGGGGATATTTCAGAAAGTTTTATCCCCTTGGAGCTCTGGCCACCTGCGCCACCTGACTTTCATAGTATGCAAAGTCAGAAAATAATCAGGCTCTTAATAGGAAAAAGGATTCTTATGTCCTTGAGTGTGTCTACACTGTAGAATTAATGCAGTTTGGCAACACTTTTTGGACTCTTTCCACACAGCTGAAAAATGTGCCACATTATCCACTTTGAACTGGAATATATGGCAGTGTGGACTCAGATAACCCAGTTCAAAACAGATATTGTGGGATTTTCTGCTTTGATATTCTGGCTTATATGGCTGTGTGGAAGGGCCCCGAAACATCTTGTTGCTGTTTAGTGAAATAAAAAAATGAAAGTCTTAATTTCTGTCCTATTTTATATATATTGATTGCCTTTAATCTTCAGTGTGATATTCTTTAAGCATTGAAAAGAGCAAGCTGCTAAAAGCACAAGCATGTCAATGGCATAACCATGGAGAGAGCTGAAAAAGGACATTGCTCCATAGAAAGCAATAAAATTGCTTTCAGATCCCAATTTTCTGCTAGGTTGGCAGAAGCTGGGGCTAACAGTGGGAGCTCACCCCGCTCTCCAATTCGAACCGGTCAGCAACTTCACCAGCTCAGTGGTTTAACTCTTTATTGAATCCCCCCCCCCTTTTTTTCTTTTTTCTTTTTTTTTGCATATATGTGCATACCAAGATACCTTGAAGATACCAAGCCCAAAATTTATTTACATTTCATATTTACACATAGCCTGAAAGTAAATGTATACAGGATTTTAATAATCTTGTGCATGGGCATTTGAGTGCACTGAACCAGAAGAATAGCAAAAGTGTCACTGTCTCAGCAGTTCTGGTTTTTGGAACATTTTGGAATTCCCGAAAAAAATCCATGCATTTAGTTATCCATGGGGGTCTTGGAAACAAACTGTAATACATTTTGTGAAATTGCTGCAAAGAGAGGTAGATAAGTATTAAAACGATGATGATGATGATGATGATGATGATGATGATGATGATGGTGGTGGTTGTTGTTGTTGTTGTATTGTTGAAGATTTTCATGGCCGGAATCACTGCCTTGCTGTGAGTTTTCCAAGCTGTATGGCCCTGTTCCAGAAGCATTCTCTCCTGACGTTTCGCCCATATCTATGGCAGACATCCTCAGATGTTGGAAACTAGGCAAGTGTGGTTTATATATCTGTGGAATGTTCAGGGTGGGAGAAAGAACCCTTGTCTGTTTGAGAAGTGTGAATGTTGCAAATGGCCAGCTTGGTTAACATTGAATCGCCTTGCAGCTTCAATACCTGGCTGCTTCCTGCCTTGGGAGGTGTTAGCTGGCCCTGATTGTTTCCTATCTGGAATTATTATTATTATAATGCACAGCATTTTTATTGTGCTTTTTGAACTCCACTCCCGATTATACATTGGATATAATATTGAATCAAGTTTTTTCATTGCAGGCTTGTGAATTTTTCCCACGAAGAGCAATAGTTAATACAGTTGCTTAAGACATAATTGTCTTTGTTACCTATATCTGAAATGGCTGGGATATAATGGTCCCCAAAGCCCTGTAATTTCAAGGCTTTCTTTCAGCTAAAAAGTCTCTGGGGCTGTACAGTTCACAGTAATTGCTTCTGGTGATTACAGAAGAGGGGAAGGAGAAAATGTTAATTGGAAAGTATATTTCTCTGTTGCAATGAATAACCACACTCCTTTTAAAAAGCATAGCCAGTGAGCCCTCGGTATCCACTGGGGTTTGGTTTCAGGATCCACAGATACCAAAAGCTACTAAGCCCCATCACTATGTAACACAATTTTTGTTCCTGGGTTATAAATGTGATTTCCTAATTGGTTCTATCATAAAAACATGGAAAACATTATTAAACAACAGAAACTTTATTTTTGCAGGACATCTTGCAGTATATTTTGCTATAGTTTTTCAATGAATCTCTCATCGAGTTTCAACCAATTCAACACAGTATGTGGCAGCCACAAAAGCAAAGTTTCTGGACTGTAACAACTACCGTACTTTCAAAGTAAATGCTGCACAATAAAAGAGGAAATAACACTTGCAAACTGGGGACAGAAATTGTGTTACATAGTGTTTTATTCAATGGTATGATAAAACGGTATCCCGTATATAAAATGGCAAAATCAAAGTGTGCTTTTTAGAATATATCCAACGATGGATCTGGAGCAAACTTGGCACATAGACACCCCATAACCAATAGAAAATACTGGAGGGGTTTTGGAAGAAATGACCTGGGATGATGGAAGGTGTAGTCCACCCACTTCCAGAGAGCATTATGAACCCCACCGATGATGGATCTGGACCAAATTTGGCACAAAGACCCCAGTGACCAAAAGAAAATAACAGAGGGAATTCGGGGTGATTGGCCTGTGATGATGAGAATTGCAGTCCACCCACATCCAGAGAGCTCTGTGATCCCCACTGATGACAGATCTGGACTAAATTTGGCACACACACCCAACATGACCAACTTTAAAGGCAGGACTTCACCCTGAATGTTGGGACTATTCATAAAGTCCAAAAACAAATAAGAACTACTTCAAATGTTTATCCTTACAAAATCCCTAACTCGGCATCTAAACTAGCATATGTATTTGTGTGTGTGTGTGTTGTGAATGATTGAACCTATGGATGCTGCATCTTCTCAGTTGGCTCAAGCAAAAACAAATTGCTTCAGTTCTCCTAGTTTTTGTGTCCTTCCCCATGGATAACATTGGCAATCTTGACCACTTTCTGGTATTTTGTCCTGGTTTCCACCTGTGAAATGTGGGAGAGCATGATGATAATATCAAGCTAGCTTGCTATCTATCTATCTGTCTATCTGTCTGTCTGTCTATCATCTATCTATCTGTCTGTCTGTCTATCATCTATCTATCTATCTATCTATCTATCTATCTGTCTATCATCCATCTATCTATCTATCTATCTATCTATCTATCTATCTATCTATCTATCTATCTATCTATCTATCTATCATATCTATGTATGTGTTCATGTATGTTCCACAACGGCGCCTACATGGCTTCATGGATCTAGACCAAACTTGGTACACGTACCCTTCATGTTCCAACTTAAAATACTGAAAGAGTTTCAACAAAAAAAAATCCACCACAAGAGGGCAGTAAATAGAAAGGCTAGTTCATAGGGATATACGCAATGTATGACAAATGGAAGAAGGTTAGAATGACAGCAGTGTTGCTGTGAGTTTTCCGGGCTGTTGTCGAACCACGATGACCACCAACACCACCACCCCTGGAAAATCCATAGTTCACTAAAGGTTCTATATTTTTTTTAAAAAAATTCTATTAAAAGAAAATCTTTCTAGAACTTCTGCGAGTTCAAAGCATCTGAGATCAGGAGCAGACGACCAGCAGCTTCAGACTTTATATTTCTAACCCTTTAATAAAATGAATCTATTTTTCTAGACTTTCTGCATAACTTGTATCTTTCTGTGTACTGTATCTATTTCATAGACAAACACAAAAGTGCTTATAACATGTAACAAGACGTCCCATTTGGGAGACAGGGCGGTATATAAATTTATATAAATAAATAAATAAATAGCCCAGAGACGGTCAATTCTCCATGATCCTGACAAGAGAATCTCCTGGAAATTGCAAGGTTGGGTAAGCCCCTCTGGCCACTTCCCAGACCAGATAATCATGGAACCCAGTGTTCATATATATGTGACTTTCCATGTCAACCCAGATAAACTCACAATTGTTTGTATAGCTATATGGCCCACGTGAAGCTGAGAGATAACTGCCCATAGAAACAGAAGCTTGGAGTGTGTGCACTTTTGAACCTCTTTATTGACAGCCCAAGACCATCACCTTTTGTTCCAGGAGCTTTGCACCTTTGCCTTTAGAAATTCCTATCTTTGTTAGGAGTTTACCTAATCAAAAGCTCATTAACATTTCAATAACATTGTTTCACTGGATTACACCCACTCCCAGGGGGGTATCATAACAGCTGATTGGCCCCTCTGCTGGCCAATTCCTAGCTGTCATTTCTCCGCTAAAGGAAATCCCTGCCTGAAAGCAGTGATGTCAGCGGGACTCCTAGCCAATCAGGGCACAGATCCTGACTGGCCCCTCTCTCAGTCAATCAATGAACAGAGCAAGAGTTTTGAATAGTTGTCAAACTATATAAGAAGTCATGCTTTCTCTGTATGTTTATGCTTGTGCTTTTGAATTAAAACTCTGTGGCTTGTCTTCAACCTGGTTGAATTGTTCTGTCCTGATTCATTCGGTTTTAGCATATGCTTGCCAGGCACGGATCCTTTTATCAGTGGTTCTAGCTTAACCACTACAGCAGGAAGACACTTTAGGAGTCCCTCTCAGAGGACCTGCGCCTTGCCATAGAGATGTTCTAAGGAAGGCCTTCTCGGAGGGCCAAGCAAAGATGGAAGCAAGCTGGAGAAGGCAGAACGAAGTCATTAAGATGACAAAACTTGGGTAATAATTGAGATCTATATTCCGTGCAACACCAGTAGATTGTAAAAGTGAATGTGAACGGCTGGAAGAACTAGTATGGAAATGAGTTTTTTGGACCACACCACAAAGAATCCTTGAGTCAATTGAAGGACTGTCTCAGTTGGACGCACCAAAACTGTGTGTTTCTTGGTTCTGGTAAACCTTATTTGGCTGCAATTATGCCTGGAACACATGTATGAGCACAGCGAAACCTCAAGACAAAGGTAATGAGTTAATGGAAACTGGTGACAACTGGTTTGGCTAGCTAGCAAACAGGCATATTGTTTTTTCCCCCCACCTGTAATACTTACTGGCAATTGTCAGTCAAGCAGGTTCAGGCCTCCCTTTGTGAATGCTCAAGGGCCATGACCAACTTGGGAGTCTCTGGGGCAAATAGCTCAACTTTGTGTACAACTTTGACAACCTGTTGAGCGACAAAAAGGGCTCGTCCGGGATTTGAACCCGGGACCTCTCGCACCCAAAGCGAGAATCATACCCCTAGACCAACGAGCCAGATGGAAGAAACATCACCAAATCTATACATATTCCAGTCCACAAAAGGCAAACCTGTTAATGTGGTGGCCTACAATACAGTGGTAATCTTTTTGAACCATTAAACTACATTCTTGGTAGGAAAAGTCTCGACTTGGTTCTTCTTCAAAATTGCAACCCAAATTGTGGGCCTAGACTATTTTTAAAAAACATTTCAGGCCAATTTTTAGAAATGTTTTGCCCTCAAATGTTCCTAAACCAAAGCAGCTTGATTACTCTGACCTTCCAAAGACCCTGAAACATAAAATATAGAAAGTTGACCAAAATTTCGTCCAGAAGTGACGTCCAAGTTACCGGTAATTGAGTACAAACTCCTTCTGCACTTTGAAGAAAGGATCAAATCAGACATTCAGAAGAAAATAGGTTATCATTATTTAACCTACTTCACTTTTTTCCAGGGAGACAAATGTCTCTGAAATCAGACTTTAAATTAGACCATTATTCGCTTTCCAATGTTCAATAATAAAACCAGGCTAAATGCAAGATACGGAGGCAAGGGAAATCATATGCTATGTCAGACTTATTAGGGTGCATCTACACTGGAGAATGAATCCGCTTTGACACCACTTAAGTTGCCTTGGAATCCTGAGAGATGTAATTGGGGAGGCAGAAGCACTCTTTGAAAGAGAAGGAAAAAATCTTGTAAAACTACATCTCCCATTATTCCATAACAATGGCAGTTTAAGTGGTGTCAAACTGCATTAATTCTACACTGTAAACGCACCATTCACAAGTAAGAATATATAGGACTACATTAACAATCAAAGATACAACCTCCCTTGGACTGGATCCACACTGCCATATAATCCAGTTCAAAGCAGATAATCTGGATTCGGAAACTGGATTATATGACAGTGTAGATGGGGCCTCAAGAGCAATATTTTTGAAGTTGAAAGAGTCCTTCTTGAAAATAGAAAATGTAGACAATATTGCACCAAATGTAAAAATAAATCAAGAACTATGGCATAAAAGCAGTGATTAGTTTTCCAAATTTTTTGTCAAAAATTTCAAACAGGCAAATTTGAAAAGCTAGTAAAAAACAGGGCTCGTCCGGGATTTGAACCCGGGACCTCTCGCACCCTAAGCGAGAATCATACCCCTAGACCAACGAGCCAGACAGGATAACCAGTTCTCTAAAAATATTCTATACCAACCTCAATTATTTTATGCCACGTTGAACTGCAGGACATCAAACATCCTATAAAATGTGTAGCTTTTGGCGCCACCTAGTGACACTTGGAAGTATTTTCCTGGTTGGAAATATTTTTTTTCCTATTAAGATATTTCAAAAGGTACCAAATAGTGTGTCTATGCATGTATAGCTTGGTTTGATTTTGAAGTGCTGATAATAGAGTTTTAAATAAACCCATTTTGCTGAATTCAAATAAAGAGGGAATGGATATTTGCAAGACCAAAGGAGCAATAAACACTGGCTCTTCTTGGGGTTGAGTTGCAGGATCCCCCCAGATGTCAAAATTTGTGGATCCTAAATTCCCAATATATCCAATGGTGTAGTAAAATGATGCCCTTTTATATATTGTGGCTCCTCCATAATGACATGGCAACAGTCTTGGACAGCAATGGCTTCAATTTAAGGTGGAATCAGGTGTCAAACAGGGATGTGTTATTGCCCCAACTTTATTTTCCAACTTCATCACTATGATACTTTTTTATCTTGTTGATGGGAAGCTTCCCACCAGGGTGGAAATCATCCATTAGACAGATGGCAAGCTATTTATCCTCAGCAACTGAAATATAAAACCAAGGTCACAACAACATGTTATAGAACTCCAATATGCGAATGATAACGAAGTCTGTGTCCATTCAGAAGACCTTCAAGCCACTCTAAACAGCTTTGCAGAAGAATTTGAGAAGCTCAAACTCTCACTGAATATCGAGAAAACCAAAATGCTCTTCCAACAGTCACCAACCAATCCCTCTGCAATGCCAGGAATACAGCTTAATGGCATAACATTAGAAAATGTTGACCATTTCCACTACCTTGGCAGCTACCTCTCCACAAAAGTCAACATTGACACTGAAATACAACACTGCCTGAGCTCTGCAAGTGCAGCATTTTTTCCGAATGAAGCAGAGAGTGTTTGAGGATCAGGACATCCGTAGGGATACCAAGGTGCTTGTTTATAAACTTATTGTCCTCCCAACGCTGTTATACACCTGTGAAACGTGGACTGTCTACAGATGTCACACTCAAGTCCTAGAATGATTCCATCAGCATTACCACCGAAAAATACTGCAAATGTCTTGGGAAGACAGGCGGACAAATGCCAGTGTGATGAAAGAAGCAAAGACCACCAGCACTGAAGCAATGCTCCTACGCCATCAGCTCCACTGAACTGGCCATGTTGTCCGAATGCCCGATCACTGTCTCCCAAAGAGGTTACTCTACTCCCAACTCAAGAACGGAAAACATAATGTTGGTGGACAGGAAAAGAGATTAAAGATGGGCTTAAAGCTAACCTTAAAAACTGTGGCATAGACACCAAGAACTGGGAAGCTCTGGCCCTTGAGCGCTCTAGCTGGAGGTCAGCTGTGACCAGCAGTGCTGTGGAATTCAAAGAGGTATGAATGGAGGGTGAAAGGGAGAAATGCACCAAGAGGAAGCAGGCGGACCAAGCCAACCCTAACCCTGACCTGGACTGCCTTCCACCTGGAAACTGGTGTCCTCGCTGTGGAAGAACATGTGGGTCAAGAATAGAGCTCTACAGTCACCTACGTACCCACCGCCAAGACACTACATTTGGAAGGCCATCATATTCGGACAGTGAGGGATTGCCTAAGTAAAGTAAAGGGTAAAATTAAAATTTGCATTTTGGATTTTATATATATATATATATATATATATATATATATATATATATATATATTAGCTGTGCCCAGCCACACCTTGCTGTGGCCAAGTATGGTGGTATGGGAAATAAAGTACTGAGGAATTGGTGGTAGTTAAGGTAAAGGGTAAAGGTTTTCCCCTGACATTAAGTCCATTATAAATTGGTTATATAGCTGTGTGGAAGGGCCTTGAGTCTACACTGCCATATAATCCAGTTAAAATCAGATAATCTGTATTTTATAGGCAGTGTGGAAGAGGCCTAAGTGAGGCCTAACTCTGCCTGTCCCCTAGGCTGAGTGGGTTGCTAGGAGACCAAGTGGCCGGAGCTTAGCCTTCTAACTGGCAGGAATTGGATAAAAACAATTATTCCTCTCCCTCTAATTAGGACTTTATTTTTCTTTTCTTTATGTTGTATGAACGTAGAGGCATGGATGAGGGGTTGTGCTGCCAAGTTTAGTCTTTCTGGAATGTGTAGTTTTGTTGTTTTGTCCTAGGCCGAAATTTAATTACCCTTTTATATACATAGATATATACATCCCAGCCAATGCAGAGTCAGCAGATCTTACTATTTTAAGACGCAATTTTAGAGACAAAGGGGAAATAAGATGCAATCCCACCATCAATCTGTCTGTTCCAACTTCCTTTATTATTCACTCATATTACAATTAATAAAACCAGGGCTCCATTCATTCATTTAAATAAAAATAAAAAGTGCAGAATGCTGATACTCCTCTAAAAAAATAGAGATATTCATATTGTATACATACATTACTTATATATATATATTATATGTTTCTGAACCTGCCGAGAACTTTGGGGCCTCTGAGTCGATATCCATCATTTGCACATTCATTGCTATTGCCTCCAGTGTCTTGCTATTACTAAGCTGCCATTTGCAAGGTGATAAGATTACAGAAGGAGCAAAGAAAGGTCAGATAAAAGTTTCAGACATGTATAGCTCAATTTGCAAAGCACAGAAGCCACCTATCCTAATTCCACCAAAGTCAGACCTAGAAACAATGTTGGATCTTAGGGCAAGGTTGGCCCATGTGTGGCCTTCCAAGCATTGCTGGATTCCCATCAAGTCCTTGTTGGGGACAATGGGAGTGGCAGTCCAACAACATCCAAATGGACACAAGTTTAAGGACAATATTCAATACATTTCTACAGTGAGGGGAAAGCTTGACTTAATACAATCTGCAAACTGAGTGGCTGCAAAAGACACAAGAGCCAGCAGGTTTGGTCCATTGGCAACCCTAGACTCATCTCCGCTGGATGCAAAGCTCTCTCAAAGCATGGATGTTGGGCAAAGGAATTGTCAATCTTTTACTTTATCTCGTGTCTACGCATCATTTCAGAGTATGAATAAGTCAGGAAAGCAATAGATCTTTTCTTTAAATAACACGGACAATAAAAGCTGTTGGGTCCTTGTGGGGCATTCCTGAGCATGTGAATTTTCCAGGCTGTATAGCCATGCTCCAGAAGCATTCTCTCCTGATGACCTAACAACCTCTAAAGAAGCCTGCCATAGATGTGGGTGAAATGTCAGGAGAGAATGCTTCTGGAACATGGCCATACAGCCCGGAAGACTCACAGCAACCCAGAAGGGCACATATTCGTGCCCAATGCACAAATCAGGAAACATGAGGAGGGAGTGACTATCTAAAAAAGAATGAGTCGCTCTTTGCCACTGCTTTAAAAATACACCAATTCTTAAACATTGGGAATATACATGTGCTATATTGCTCTTTAGTAGCCAGCATACTTCACATTCCTAGACCTGAGAAGTACCATAAGGTGCAATGGTCCAGTCACAACTATCCATTGCAATCGCACTGGCTGTGAAAGGCGTCTCTCAGTTATGTCTCCTACCAGGCACTTCTATTAGAAATCTAGCTGCAAAGGTTGGGCGATTTGGAAGGCAAGAATATTACCTTCAAGGTTTGAGAAAAAAGGGCTCTTTTGCTTAGGATGTTACCTTAAAAACAGTCCCATTTAATTTTAAAAGGGGGTTAAGATGAGCTACAGACATGGCAATGGACTGGGACCACAGACTTATTTCTCACAAGGTAACAGGTTCAGATTATTGAATCCTCTTCTAAACAAACCTGCACAGAGAAGGCCGACACATCAGCCTTCTCCCTGATATACTAATTCTCTACATGCAGGATTTGTGCATTTTTATTTCAAGGCCTTAAGTTGATTATTGCATCATGAAGAAGCCCTAGCTCACCGGCTTTGGGACAAAAATTGTTGGTTGAACACATCTCTGTTCACAAGGCCCTCTCAGGCTCCTTCTACACTGCCATACAAAATCCAGATTATCTGCTTTGAACTGGATTATATGGCAGTGTAGACTAATATAATCCAGTTCAAAGCAGATCATGTGGAATATCTGATTTAAAAATCTGGATTATATAGCAATGTAGAAGGAGCTTCAGAAAGAAGCTGTAAAGAATGGGTCACAGTGACTAAGAGGTCAAACAGACAAGTGGATCGGACACAGAACATCCCTACCATGAAGGACAAAGGGACAACACTTCACATATGGGAGGCCAGCTCTGGGTTGTGAGACAAAAAGAAAGGAGGCACACATCCAGGTTGTTGGATCAAGTAAGATTTGAAGCCCCATCTAACTCCACAATCCTATGTTTGGGGAAAATAAACCCTAGAAACCAAAGCAGTGGCGCCAGAAACCATTGATTATCCTGGTTCTGATTGAATTGATAAGAGCATTTTGAAATGGGAAACAGACTCCTTTAGAATTCCAGAAATTCAAATTCTGCAATTCCAAATTATTTGTTTTTTAAAAAAATCTGAAAGCAATTTAAAAAGTGAGCTGTAGCAAGACCCAGGGCCCATCCACACAGCCATATAATCCAGAATATCACGGCAGATAATCCACAATATCTGCTTTGAACTGGGTTATCTGAGTCCACACTGCCATATAATCCAGTTCAAAGAAAATAATGTGGTTTTTCCTACAGCGGTGTGTAAGGGGCCCCACATGATTTTGATACCTGGCACTACTCTGGCCTGGATTATGAGGAGAAGGAAGGAGAGAAGTGGAATGCAAACAACCAGGAACAACACGGTTCAGAAGCCAAAGGGAGACAGACAGAGATGGACCGACACTGCACCAGGTCAAATACACAAATAGGAGGACAATTCATTGGTGGCAAAAGCTCTTCCGCCACCGAAGCAGGACAGAAAACAAGCTGACAGCAAAAAAACAGCAGCTGGATTTGACCATGACGAATCTTTGGGGAAGCGAAGGAAGGAAGAGGAGAGAGTCGACATGCTGAGGTGTGAATGATTCTTCATTGCGCAAAGCGGGAGGTCCCCTCTCTCTCCGTGCATCACGCCACATTGTTGTTGCGCTCGATGCGCTGGACCATCAAGGAAACCAGTTTCTCGAGGGTGCGAGCGCTTTGCCGACTGGCCTCCAGGACCTCGGCGTGGTTGGCCTTCTCCTTGGTCTCATAGTCCAGGATGGCCTTGTTGGTGATGAGGGAGAAGCCGAAGACACGGATGCCGCAATGGCGGGCCACAATCACCTCGGGGACCGTGCTCATGCCTGCAGGGAAGAGCAGAAGAGGAAAAGAGTTGGAGGACATCCCCAATTTAATAATAATAATAATAATAATAAAAAAACTTTATTTATACCCCGCCACCATCTCCCCAACGGGGACTCGGGGCGGCTAACATGGGGCCACGCCCAGAGCAATACAATATAATAACATATAAAAACAACATATCATAACACAATTAAAAGCAATACAATAGATGATAATAGACATTACATCAAGAAATCAAAAAAAACAAAAAACAAAACAAAAAAACAGTAAAACAAGGGCAGGCCGCATGGACACAAGGATAAAACCCGGAGTGAGAGGGACAGAGGGGTATTCCACTGTGGACAGGGACACATGAAAGTAGGGCAATCTAGAGGATAAATGCTGAGGGGGGAGTAACACAGAAATATATAACAGAAATTACTCACCGAAAGCACAGCGGAAGAGCCATTTTTCAAATCTTTCCTAAAAGCTAACAGAGTGGGAGCTTGCCTGATCTCAGTGGGTAGTGAATTCCATAGTCGGGGGGCCACAGCGGAAAAGGCCCTCTCCCTTGTACTCACCAGGCGGGCCTGGGATATAGACAGTGGTGATAAAAGGGCCTCCGCGGATGATCGCAAAGATCGGGCAGGTTTATGGTAGGAGATAATTTAGTCCCTCAATGGCTTTCATATCTTCTTCAGTATATTCAAGGGTGTATCTACACCAGGCATGAGCAAACTTTGGCTGGTAGGCTGTTAGGAATTGTGAGAGTTGAAGTCCAAAACACCTGGAGGGCTGAAGTTTGCCCATACCTGATCTACACTGTGTTGGAAATAGCAACCTCCCAAGCCTCTCACTATTTATTTGTTAATGCATATATTTGTTAACCCGTATTCTATGTGTTTGTTGATTTCACTGACCTTTTTAGGTGTGGGAGAGGTTATAGATATGTGATTGTACTGAGCATGTTCAGACTCAGGACTCCTTTTTGTATTCAGTGTCTGCTTTACACCTCAGTGGATGTGGATGTCTGTTTGCATCAGATATCAGTGGAGGTGGATGCATCTTGCTGTTTAGACTTCAACATCGAAGTCAATATGTTTATGGACTTCAGTGCATACAAACATATTTAAAGACTATGAACTATTGATTATGAATGATACCCCGTGTACTCAACACAGAGAAGTTACATCCTATCTGTAATTAAACTTCAATAAGAAATGTGCCTGTATGGTGAATTAATACAAGATGTTTATGAGTAAACAAGATATGTTATTTTTCAAAGAAGACTTTGTTTTTATCTTTGAGTGCATAATTTAAACTAAAAGGTTTTTAAAGGGAATGTATATGTTTTGGGCAATTACAAATGCAACTATAATTTTAACTTTAAAGAAACAACCATCCTCTGCTAGCCAAATATATTTTTGTCCAGCCGTGTCTTTGTCCTTGGCAGTTCAAAGACATGGTTCTTCAGTTTAACAGCTAAGTGACTTGTGTGCCATTACATTAATGCTTGTGAATATCACTTGTTCAAAGAGTTGATTTCTAACAAGGTCATTCTTGACTAATGGTTTTCAAAAGGTGGTTACCACATGTTCATGGAAATTCACATTTGCCAAATGGATATGACATCATTTTTTCTTTTCAACAAGGTTATGATTGCCATTTATTTCCAAAAGGATATGTGCCCAGAAACTGGGTGTAGTTATTTTCCAATACACTGTAGAATTAATGCAGTTTGACAACATTTTAAGAACGGGGCTGAGATAACAGGAAGTGAGCAGAATTTACCCCTAAAAAGGGAACTTCACTCCTGGAAGAGTTATTATCACGGGGAAAAGGTGCTTCCACTGAGGCTTTCTCACCAATCCTTATTTGTACAAAAAGCCAAATTTTTCAAAATTCAATAATCACAGGGATAGAAAATGAGGTAACATTTTCTGAACAGGGCCACATACCGCAAAGGAAATGACACAGGGGTGTTAACCCTTCCCTATTGCTATCCAAGTTTTATATGTGTGTGTGTGTGTGTGTATATATATATATATATATATATATATATATATATATATATATTTGGAGGGAATTACACTTTAAAAAATGTACCTGTTCCAACTTGCAGAAAAACTCAACTTAAAAACAAACCTACAGAACTTCTCTTGTTCATAACCTGGGGACTGCCTGTAGATGCATGTAAGAGACTCAAGGAATCTTGAGGTTCACAAGGTATGACCACAATGTTTTAGACCAGGGGTCCCCAAACTAAGGCCCGGGGGCCGGATGCGGCCCTCTAAGGTAATTTTCCTGCCCCCCACCCTCATTTATAATATAATATTTTTATATCAGTTTTAATAATATAATATATTGTATATACATACAATATTGATAATATTATCATTTTATACAATATAATACTAACAATAATACCATATAATAATATTATGTTATATATTGCATATAATATTACAGTATAGTGGTATAGTTCAATATAGTATAATGCTAATATTGTGCTATGCTAATAATATAATACATTGTATGTACATACAGCTGCTCTGAGTTCCCTTCGGGGTGAGAAGGGTGGGATATAAATGTAGTAAATGAATAAATAAATAATTTTGGACTTAGGCTCGCCCAAAGTCTGAAATGACTCGAAGACACACAACAACAACAACAATCCTAATTAACCTGACTCTCTCATTGGCCAGAAGCAGGCCCACATTTCCTATTGAAATCCTGATAGGTTTATGTTGGTTAAAATTATTTTCATTTTTAAATATTGTATTGTTCTTTCATTGTTATTGTTGTTTTGCACTACAAATAAGACATGTGCAGTGTGCATAGGAAATTGTTCATTTTTTCCCCCCAAATGATAATTCGGCCCCTCAACAGTCTGAAGGATTGTGGACCGGCCCTCGGCTTAAGAAGTTTGAGGACCCCTGTTTTAGACCATCATGAAGGCTGAAGGAGAAGCGCTGCAACCACTTTTCCATCATTTCTTTGAGCTAAGCCTAGCCATATATATCGCTGCCATCATTTCCCTTGAACTCTGCCCACAACTGACCTACGGCATCTGCACCCAATCGCTGCAGGAAGCGGCATTCAGCAATGGTCTCATAGTTGGGACCTCCCAAGGCAACGTAAACGCCTTCGCGGACGCACCCAGAACAACCCATCTCGGATGCCACTGTATGGGCCAGCTTCCTCACGTCCTGGTCGTAGGCATCCGACATTGCAGGGAATCGAGCCCCAAATCTGTGAAAAAGGAATAAGAACAAGAGATTAATAATAATAATAATAATAATAATAATAATAATAGAAGACTGCCCTATCATTAGACCAAGTGAAGCAGCAGCCTTTGGAAGTCCTATAATAGCATAGCAAATCCTTGGCTATTTAAGCAATCCTTTGAGAATGGCTAGGCTGTATTGGAAACCATCAGACAGAATTTGGAATGACCACGAGATCGTTAATTATAACTGCTGGATAGCTTGATAACAGGAATAGCTGGTTAAATAGTGATAAGATTATTTTTACAGGACAAATAGCTTTTAAATTATTATTTATTAATACTTATGGTATTTTAAATTGCACTAAATAATAATTGGTTATTGTTAATGTTGTTTATCATGTTTTGCTCATTTTTTTGTATTATTACTTGTGGTAAGCCGCCCCAAGTCCCTTTGGGGTATATAAATATCATTATTATTATTATTATCATTATTATTATTACTACTACTACTACTGTTAGCTGCAAAATCACTCTTGTACATTTTTCCTAACTTTATTATGTTCAACTTTCTCCATTTCAAGAACAAAGCAAAAGATACAGTTCATTACAGAAATATCTGACTTTAGATTCTATTTATGTATCCATGTTCTAGGGAAAGTTAGGGCTTTCCAGGAAAATGGAGAAAGGCTATGGGAGGACTCTGACAAGGGAATTTCTGCCTCCGGTGCCACAAAAAATTGGCATTTGGATTAAAATGGTGATGAAAGAATGACAGCTGCTGAGTTACCTTAGGCAGCAAAATGTTCTGGGTCAGCCCTGCAGTGTAATTTCAAGAATTTTATGTAGGCAATATGGGGGGAGGGTCACCTGCTTTCCTCTCAGGAAGATAGGGCAGAATATAAATAAAGATGTTGTTGTTGTTGTTGTTGTTGTTGTTGTTGTTATTTTACTCATAGCCAGTTGCTTGGAACAAATGAAGGGGCCCCAGGAGAGTGTTGTTGTTGTGAGCATTCAAGTTATTTCCAACTTATCTCTTAGCAGAACCTATCATGGAGTTTTCTTGGTAACTTTCATTCAGAGTGGGTTTGCGTTTGTCATCCTGTGAGACTGAGTATGTAGTTTGCTGAAGGTTATGAATTATGAAGGATTTCATAATTCACTTTGGGACAATGCTTCTCAGCATCTCTACACATCCTTGGCAGATATCGGGGCCAGTATCTCAAAAAGGTATTTTTTCCAAGCTCTGCACAAGGGAAATTGTGGGATGTGATATCAAAAAATAGGACTATTACTCCCTTCTGTGTAAGAACACCGGGCCCATGGCATGACACCTCATAACCTCATTGAGTCACCAGGAGAGTCATCGAAAGACAAAAGAGGAACTATCCACCTTACCTTTCATCATTGGGTCCCATCAGTGGGTTCTGTCCAGCAAAACCTGGCATGTTGATGTGGTCCCGGATCACCATGATGTCCCCCACTTTGTAGTCAGGGTTGAGTCCCCCAGCTGCATTGGTCACGATGAGGGTCTCCACACCAAGGAGATGGAAGATTCGGACGGGAAAAGTCACCTGGAAAGAGGAACAGAAAAGAAGGCAATAGTGAGAGGTGGGCAGCCTTCTCCAGTGTTAGAATCAAAGCAAGGCTTGCAGAACTCAATCTATCCCAGAATATATCCGCAGGAAACATGGGACATGCATCCACTGTTCAGGGAGTCCCTGGTGGTGCAATGGGTTAAGCCCTTGTGCTGACAAGACTGCTGAACGACAGGTCAGTGGTTTGAGTCCAGGAAGAGCAGGTGAGCTCCCTCTGTCAGCTCCAGCTCCCCATGCGGGGACATAAGAGAAGCCTCCCATCAAGGATGGTAAAAATCAAACATCCGGGTGTCCCCTGGGCAATATCCTTGCAGACAGCCAATTCTCTCACACCAGAAATGACTTGCAGTTTCTCAAGTCACTCTTGACACGAAAAAAAATCCACTGTTCAGTTTTTAAAACCCCTTAAACAGCCCTTTGAGGTAAGTTACATCGGCAGAACATGCCTGGTATAAAGGCAGTTGGGAAATTTAATAAATGAGCCGGGATTTAAACTCAAGTCAAACTACGTAGTGCACATACAGTAAGTAGACTCTCCATTCACCAGCACTCATTGGCATTGGTAGATGCCAGATAAATGCAGTTTCTGGTTGCTTAAGAGTTACTATTAATAATGGGACCCATACTATACCACACCACAAACTCTGTATTAATTTGATTACTATTAACACATCATCATCATCGTCATTATCATGTCAGAAGCAACTTGAGAACATACTGCAAGTCGCTTCTGGTGTGAGAGAATTAACCGTCTACAAAGACGTTGCCCAGGGAATGCCCGGATGTGTTACCATCCTGCTTCTCTCATGTCCCCACAAGCTGGAGCTGACAGACAGGAGCTCACCCCACCTCACGGATTCGAACCGGCAACCTTCAGGTCAGCAACCCAACCTTGTGGTTTTATTTTGATTTTTATTTAAAGTATTGTTTCTTCAATTTTTTGCCAGTGGCTAAAGTGAGAGTCTATAGTATCTCCCTTAAAGATAACCCTTACATTTTAGGCGAGAGGAAAACAGCCAAATCATTTTCCTTTTGGACAAAGAAATTATCGCTCCTATTCAGTTCCAGATCAAAAGTGCTTAAAAGAGACTCTGCATATCATTGGAGGTGTTTGTGTAATTATTTGTGATCAGATAATAATAACAACAACAACAACTTTATTTCTATATCCCGCCTCCATCTCCTCGGAGGGGCTTACATGGGGAACACACCCAATCCAACAACAATTAAAACCAACCATAGACTAAAACATAATTCAATAAAATCACATCACAAAAGACAATAACACAACATAAAACAGCATCACCAACCAACTCCTTTCCCTGAAACACTGCGACCTGGGCTTTTCAAAAGAGATTTTTAAAGCAGAGGCTGGATGGTCATCTGTCAGGAGTGCTTTGATTGTGTCTTCTTGCACTGCAGGAGGTTGGACTGGATGGTCTCTTCAAACTCTGTAATTTTATGATTCTATGAGCTCCTGTGGAACAACTGACCTTCCAGAGCGGGTAGCCTTCATACATGTGGAAGCGGCCTTGCATCACAACGCAGGGGGCGCCACTGAGGTTTCCAAACACCAACCTTCCAGCATGACCAACCACTGAAAGAAGGGAAGGAAAGGGTTAATGCTCACCAGCTCCCTCTAGTGACCACTGATTTGCACAGCAGCCTCTTTATCCTTCTTGCTTCATTTTACCCCTTTGGGTCCCTTGCTGGGCAGTACAACCAGACATCTTTTAATACTTTGTTTACCTGTGCTCTGGGGAAAGTTGGGGATCTTGGAATATTCAAAGGCAACTTGGTCCTTCAGCAGATCAGCCAGCCCTCCGAGGCCCGAGCCACAGATGATGGCGATTTTGGGACGGTGTTTCGTCTTGGACAACAGCCAGTCCGCTGTCTTCTTGACGTCTTCATAGGTGTACCTGCAAAGATGACATAGCCATCACTGATATTATTCCTACATTATTATTTTCTGGAGGTTTTTGCCAATATTGGAAATTGCGGTGGCTTGCAAAAATTACAATCCAGTTAAAAGCACCTAAGTTAAAATAAAATAATCGTTTTTAAATGCAATTAAACTCAAGCTATATTTCTAAAGCCAGCAAGGAAATCCATCAAAAGGAAAATGACTACAAAAATTAGCAAAACATCCCACAATGAAAAGTCCTTACAGTCCATTCCTAAAAGCTGGTCTAGGCTGGATTCACATTGCTATATAATGAGGTTCAGAATTCTATTATATGATCAATGTAGACCCATATAATGCAGTTAAACTGCACTATAATTCAGTATAGTGCCAGCCCTAGACTATTTAAAAGTGGCATGAATGCCCTGAAAGCACCAGATTCTGTCTGACCTTGGAAACTAAACAGGATCTTCCCTGTTAGTACTTGGATGGAAGACTGCCAACGAATGCCAGGTGCTGCCAGTTATACATATTTCAAAGCAAAACCACCTTTGAGTATTGCTTGCCTTGGAAAAACCTACAAAATTCCCGAATTGCCATGTCTATAGGCCACTTAAAGGCTCACATACAAACACACACATACATACATGTATATACTAAGGATAAATTTGGAAAAATAAACTATCAACATCGCCTTGACAATAAGCACAAATGGATGATGGAATCTCTTTATGTAGATATGTGCAAAAGACAGGTCTTCCAGCATCTAAAATATTTTTTAAAACGATTTCAGGTCATTTGTGTTTATTGTCAAGGTCAGCAGTTCAAATCCAGGGAGCGGGGTGAGCTCCTGCTGTTAGCCCCAGCTTCTGCCAACCTAGCAATACGAAAACATGCAAATGTGAGTAGATCAATAGGTACTGCTCCAGCGGGAAGGCCACGGTGCTCCATGCAGTCATGCCAGCCACATGACCTTGGAGGTGTCTATGGACAATGCTGGCTCTTCAGATTAGTAATGAAGATGAGCACCAACCCCAGAGTCAGACATGACTAAACTTAATGTCAGGGGAAAATTTCTATCTTTACCTTTACATAAAGAGATATCTTGGAGATTGATATAAATATACCCAGAAGTTTATTTTATACAAAATAATTTAATTAATTTTGTGCATTAAACTATGTTTGTGTACATAGAATCATCAGAAAGTAATGGTGTTGCTATCTCAGACATCCATGTTGATTATATTAGATTTTGGAGTATTCATATTTCAGATATCTGGATAAGGGATGCACATTATGGAGACTCCTTCTCTGGAGATTTAGAAGCACAGGCTGAATGGCCATCTGTCGGGAGTGCTTTGATAGTCTTCCTGCCTGGCAGAATGAGGATGGATGGTGCTTGAGGGCCTCTACCAACTCTATAATTCTAATCTGTGTCAGCAAGCAAATGGGATGCAAATGCCAGAGATAATAACACAGCAGGACTAGTTTCACACCACTAGACAGCAGCAAATACCCAAAGAAAGAGTCCAACATACAGGAATAGTTTAATCCTCAGGGTTTTGCAATCTGCAATTTGCAACACTTTGAAACACCATGGGAGGGAAATTATACCAACTGCGGTTCTACCAGAAAAATTTCCCTCTCAGTAGCTAAAGCAATCTTATCTTTTCACAGGAGAAGAAGGGGGGAAACCAACACCTATGTTAAGACATTCTAGCTTCATAAAAGTCTTTAAAATACAATGCACCCATATTATACAAACTGTTGAAAACATGAAATGATCCTTCCAACAACTCTATAGAGTAGAACGGTATTATTACAACTCGCCATGTTGAGACCTTTGAGACTAAATGTGCATCTGTAGAATTAATCCAGTATAACACCACTTCAATTGCTATTGCTTCATGAAGTGGAATCCCAGGATTTGTAGTTTGGTGAGGCACTCTCGGGCAGGAAAAACTACAGCCCCCAGGATTCCATAGCATTGAGCCATGGCAATTAAAGACTTCTTGGATCACTGGGGTGGAAAGGAAGCCGTTTTTTTTATTCAATATACAGTACTTTCATTCAGTTTCCCCTCCTGGTTCACGCTACAGGATTATAGCACAATATTCCACTTTGAATATCATTGCTATAGTTATTTGTAGTTTGAAGAGGACTAGAGCTCTCTAGCTGAGAATTTCTAAACAGCAGATCTCAAGAAAGTCCAGAATAGAACCATGACAGTTAAAAGTGGGATAACAGCAGTATAATTGCATTTGCGTGGATGAACTTCCAGGTTTTCTTCTCTTCCTACTCGTTCAGTACTAACACTTGAGTCTAAATCAGCATTTCTTAACCTGGGGGTCAGGACCCCGGGGGAGGGGGTTGTGAGGGAATGTCAGAGGGGTTGCCAAAGACCATCAGAAAACACATATTTCTGATGGTCGTAGGAACCCCTATGGCAGAGAAATCTGAAGATCTCCCCGCCTGTCCTTTTCCTTTTCGAAGATAGATGGTGAATCCTCCCACCTAAAGCCCAATTTGCCCAATTCTATCGTTGGTGGGGTTCAAAGGGCACTTTGATTGTAGGTGAACTATAAATCCCAGCAACTACAACTCCCAAATGTCAAGGTCTATTTTCCCCAAACTCCAACAGTGTTCACATTTGGGCATATTGAGTATTCATGCCAAGTTTGGTCCAAATCCATCATTATTTCAGTCCACAGTGCTCTCTAGATGTAGGTGAACTACAGGTGGAGTAGTGAACTAAGTGACTTGAAGGTTGGGTTGCTGACCTGAAAGCTGCCAGGTTCGAATCCCACCCGGGGAGAGTGCGGATGAGCTCCCTCTATCAGCTCCAGCTCCATGCGGGGACATGTGAGAAGCCTCCCACAAGGATGGTAAAAACATCAAAACACCCGGGCAATGTCCCCTGGGCAACGTCCTTGCAGACCGCCAGTTCTCTCACTCCAGAAGCGACTCAAGTTGCTCCTGATACGAAAAAAAACCCCAAAAACTCCAAAACTCAAGGTCAATGCCCACCAAACTCTTCCAGTATTTTCTGATGGCCATGGGAGTTCTGTGTGCCATATTTGGTTCAATTGTATCATTGGTTGAGTTCAAAATGCTCTTTGATTGTAGGTTAACTATAAATCCTAGCAACTACAACTCCCAAATGACAGAATCAATCCACCCCAAAGCCATCAGTATTCAAATTTGGGCATACTGGATATTTGTGCCAAATTTGGTCCAGTGAATGAAAATATATCCTGCATGTCAGATATTTACATTACGGTTCATAATAGTAGCAACATTACAGTTATGAAGTAGCAACAAAAATAATTTTATGGTTGAGGGTCACCACAATATGAGGAACTGTATTAAGTGGTCGCAGCATTAGGAAGGTTGAGAACCACTGGTCTAAAGGCACTGTGGATTGAGATATATATTTTTTGAAAGAACAGGACTTGCATTTCAACCACATGCCAATAAAAGCAAGTGCCCTTCTTTGCTCTCCTCTTTCTCTTCCAGGCATTTTGATAATCGACCCTAAAAACTTTCCATTCAAGGAACCAGAAAGGTGACAATTGCTTTTGTAGATTTCCATGATGGGAACTAACACAGAGATTATCCTTGATGTGTGGCTCCAAGCCATTTCTGACTTATGACAACACTAAGGTGAGGCAATGATGGGGTGGTTTTCCTGGCACGATCTGTTTGGAATGTATTTGCTACTGCCATCCTTTGAGGCTGAGAGAGTGTGACTTGCCCATGGTTGCCCACTGAATTTTCCATGGCTGCATGGAGTTAGTCCTCAATTCTTTGGCATAAAGTCATGGGATGGAAATGGGACTAGACTGTATGTACATCCCAGCAGGAAGTAATCTAAATTATTCCTCACATAAACAGTTAGACCAAATCACCATGGCATCAAACTGCATAGAAACCATGCCCATAAAGTCAACAGAGCAGCCAAGAATAAGCAAGTCAGTGTCACTGGGCTAAGAAATGGGTGTCGAAAAGTAAAAGCGCTAAAATATGTGCAGACAAAACTCTGGATGCATCTACACTGTAGAATGAATGCAGTTTGGAACCTCTTCAATAGCCAAAGCTCAGTGCTATGGGATCCTGGGAATTGTAGTTTGGTGAAGCATCAGGACTCTTTAGCAGAGAATGTGAAAGACCTTGTAAAACTACAGCTCTACGGATTCCACAGCAGTTAAAGTGGTGTCAAACTGCATTAATTCTGGAGTGTAGAGTCCCCCTTAATTTCCTCCTGATATTCAAGTCTTTCCAGGAGATAAGATCCTTTTTCCTGTCTGCAAACAGAACGGAAGAACTCAGAAATGGCTTTTTTTGAAGCCAGTGCTGAGAGATACACAGTAGTAGTTTTTCACACTACATTTAAAAGAAGTTTTGGAGTCCACAGAAACATGAGGTTCTGCAAAAGGAATTTCTGATTGTGAACTTTTTGTCCATCATGCTGATTTAACACCGTGTCCCGAATTCTCTTTTTAATCCCAAATAATTAATCTCACTGAATCAATTGGATTGACCTACATGTCAACTCTCTGTTCAACAAGCAATTCAATGGGTCTGCCCCAGCTGGGGCTAAATAACAGATTAAAGGTCTTTTAAGTCACTATATATAGGTTGGGAAAACACTGTCAGCCCTTCACTATCACTAAGGTTAAGAGCACAGGATCCCCTTGAAAGTGAAAAACCACAAATAATAATTTTAAAATTCAAGTATCAAATGGGGACCATTTACCTACCTATACTTACTTACTTACTTATGAACAGCCCTGAATGGTTTCAACAGACCCTGTGATTTTTTAATTATTTCAACATGTATCAAAAGCATAAAGTGTCTCAAAAGTGGGGTTCACCATTTCTATCTAGGACAGGCAGTACCTGAGTTTCAAATATCTGACTGACAAACGACTCATAGTTAAGAACGGGGATGAGACAACAGGAGGTAAGAGAAATCTACCCCTCAGAAAAGACATTAGCTCCTGAAAGAGTTACTGTCATAGGGAAAAGGTGTCTCCACTGGAGTTTTCTCTACAATCCTTGTTTCCACAACAAGCCATTTTTTTCCAAAGTCAATTATCACAGGGAAATAAAGTGAGATGAAATAGCAAAACAAACCCCACGGGGTGTTAACCCTTCCCTGTGCTATCCAAAGCTCTATATATATGACTGGAGTTACACTTAGAAAACGTCCCTGTTCCAGGTAAGGTGGACATAAAGTCTAGTTGTGTCCAACTCTGGGGGTTGGTGCTCATCTCCATTTCTAAGCCAAAGAGCCAGCCTTGTCCCCCAAGGTCATGTGGCCAGCATGATTGTATGGAGCACTGTTACCTTCCTGCCGAAGCTGTACCTATTGATCTACTCACATTTGCTTGTTTTCAAACTGCTTGGTTGGCAGAGGCTGGGGCTAACAGCAAGAGCTCACCCCCCTCTCCAGATTCAAATCGCCAACCTTTCAGTCAGTACATTCAGCAGCTCCATGGTTTAATCCGCTAAGCCACTGGAGGCTCAACTGTTCCAACTTACATGCAAACTCAGCTTACGGACAAACCTACAGAACCGATCTTGTTCGTAACTTTGGGAAAGCCTGTACTTAAAATGTGAAAGGATCTAAATACCCTGCAATTGTTAATCTAATTCTAAGAGGCAATGTCCTTGGGCTGCCATTTCTTGGGTCTGGAATGGGAAAAGAAGAACCATAGAAATGTGGCAAGGTCCTGGGAAACACACACACAAAGACCGTGAAACTGAAATGAAAAGATGTTGTACACATCTCATGCTGAGCTTGTTGACGTCAACTTCTAACCCTGCTGATTAAAGCTATTAAAATATTTCTTGGAAGCTCTAAGATCTCTCTCTCACACACACTTAATGGGCTTTCCGGCAAAGCCACTGCACGAATATGACTGTTATAACACAACTGAACTGGAATGGAGGAGAACAATATTTATGCATGAGGAGTACAGGTGTCAAATTTCCAGAATTTTGGATGCCATGTTCCCCAAAATTTTGATAGGAAAAGAGGGCAGCAGAAAAGAAATTCAGGAGAAATCCAATGTAACTTATTTTCGTATCAGAGTTTTTTTCGACATTCTCCAAAGCTTCCAATCATCCCACTGTCAAAACATATTTATTTGATAAATACTGGGTGACTTGGAAGGTGATGAACAGACTGCAGCAGCACAAGATGCAGAGCCAATCTTAAGAAATGGGGCTACAAAGTGAAGTCCACGACATGCGAGTGTGGAGAAGAGCAAACCACAGACCACTTACTACAATGCAACCTGAGTCCTGCCACCTGCACAATGGAGGACCTTCTCACAGTGACATCAGAGGCACTCCAAGTGGCCAGATTCTGGTCAAAGGAAACTTAGCATAATGCCAAGTTTTTAACTTTGTTTGTGGTTCTTTATACATTATAGCTGTAGTCTCAATTTGCTTCTGACACGATAAATAAATAAATATTTGATAAAAATTTCGGTGAGTAAAAAGTTTCAGAAATTCCAAAGATGCGAAAGGTAGGCAATTAATAGTATATGATTTTATTTAGAAATCAAGAGTAAATCTATTTATAACGACCACAGTCCTAGCTGTCACAGCTGAAGTGGAAGCAGACGTGTTTGTCTGCACATTTGCCGTGGCCTTCCTCTGAGACTGAGAGAGTATGGCTTGCCAAATAGGTTTCTGTGGCCAATGGAAGATTCAAACCTGGGTCTCTAGAGATAGTTCAGTATTCAAACCACTGCTTTTTTTTTCAACTGATGTTGAGAAGTCAGTCAGAAGGAAGATGTGGTTGGCAAAAAGCCACCGCACTCAAGCTGACTGGTTTTACACAGTAATAACAAACATTTCATTATGTCAGACGCTGCTAGAGAAATGGAAAAAAATTATCTGCAGTCTAGCTGCCCATGGGAACGGAACATTGTAGGTGGGAAGAGAGAAGCACTGGACCATAAATAGGGCTACCACACTTCTCGAAAACTTTGCTTATTTTTCATAACCTGCAAGCAATTTTTACTCCTGCAGCTCAGAGAAACCTTGAGGAGAGCATGGTGCTATTCCTAGACTGGAGAAATGTTACTTGTTCTGAACTTATACTTCTCCAAAACATTGACCGTGAGAATGAGAGCTGCAGTAGAAAAAAAGAGGAAGTTTTCCAAAATCTTACATAACGCTCAACACCAGAAGCTGCAATAAATCCATTTTACTGCATTCCTGTCTCACTAAAGACAAACTGTTCCCTCCCTGGAAGTTTTAATAAGAAACATGGGCTTGTAAAACTCCTGTAGGTACATGTTCTGGTCAGATTAAACAGCACTTTCAATTGACATTGTTCTTCTGCTTTTCATGGCCTTTTGATCCACAGAATTCAGCAGCATAGGGAAAAATATTAGCGGCCAAAGGCAAGCCAGGATTGCAAAACCTCACTGCAACAGTTTCCAAATCCACCTGTTGTAAACTTTAGGTCATTCACCTTCCATGCGTAAGACAGGGAGCTCTCGCCCCAGGCACACTCCAAGGTTAATGGCTAACTAGTGGTCACTCCTGATTGTGGTCAATTCACTCCCTTTGCGCACACAAATGCCAAATCTGGACACTCTGATACACACTGCAGGGTTGAGACCCTCAGTGTTACAGCAAAGCAAAACAGACACCCAACATCCAGGATGATCCTTGGAGGTGTGTTTGTTCTTTGCTCCGCTGTGCTCCAACGCAGAACCTGGTTTAATGGTTTTTGAGTTACAAGAGGGTTGATTTAGGGCCTTTCCACACAGCCATACAACTCAGAATATCAAGGCTGAAAATCCCACAATATCTGCTTTGAACAGAGATATCTGAGTCCGCACGGCCATATATTCCAGTTCAAAGCAGATAATGTTGGATTTTATTCAGCTGTGTGGAAGGGGCCTTAGATAGAACATTGGAAGACTGTAGCAATAGCATTTTGACAATGGAACCAATTGCCTAGAGAAGGTGGTCAGGATCTCCTTCTCACAATGTCTTCAAGAAGAGGCTGGACGGCTCCTCACTGGAGATGATGTAGCTAGAAATCCTCTATTGAGGAGGACATTGGACTAGATGACCTATGACAGGCATGGGCAAACTGTTAGGATTGTGAGAGTTGAAGTCCAAAACACCTGGAGGGCCAAAGTTTACCCATGCCTGACCTATGAGATCCCTTCCAAGTCTTGAGAATCTGCCTAGAAGGTGTCTTAGGGACTCTGTAGTGAAACAACTTCAATACCAAGCACAACAGGACACAAACTAAACTACAGTATTTATATTCTGCCCTTCTCACCCCAAAGGGGACTCAGGGCGGATCACACTGCATATATAAGGCAAACATTCAATTCCATAACATAGAACAGAGAGAGACGCAGGCACGGGCTGGCCTCAAACTCATGACCTCTTGGTCAGAGTGATTTGTTGCAGCTGGCTGCTAACCAGCCTGCGCCACAGCCCGGCCACAAGTATAGCTACTGCTCACATTGATTTTCTAGTACACACTGAGTGTTGAGAGATGACTCTGAGCCTAAAGCAAAAGGGTCATGATAGCAAATATAATGGGAAACAAAAGCCACATGCCCCCGGGCTCAGTTATCAAAGCCACCAGATCATCCTGTTTTATGGTGACTCCACAGAAACTGTCTCCATTCCTTTACAGACAAGAGGAGTATGTTCTCTGACGCTCCTTTTCTCTGAGAACGCCACAGAAACAGTATTTCAAAAGCAAAAATAGGCATGCGAGTGCCATGTGAGCCAAGTTATTTTTAAACCCTAATTATTCCTAGTTCTAAGGTCCATAAAGGACATTAGAAGCCACTGCAATTGCGGATTTTTAAAGAAAAGCAAGTCTATTTTCACATTTTCCAGAAATACATTGAATCCTTTAGGTTGTTTTTCAACATCTGAATGATACAAACTACTAGTAATGCCTTGGCGTAGAAAACACACACTCATTTTTTCATATGTCATCCTGGGAGTAGTAGTTTTACATGGTCTTTAGCCTTCTCTGCCAAAGAGTGCTGGTGTCTCACCAAACTATAGATACCGAGATTCCATAGCCTTGAGCCATGGCAGTTGAAGTGGTGCCAAACTGCATTAATTCTACAGTGCGGTTGCATCCTCAATCAAAGAAGTCACACCCCTAAAGTCTCTTATGCATTATTGTATTGTGCCTTTGAGTAGTTTCAAGCAGTGGAAAGGTTAAAAGTTCTAAAAAACAGCCTTCTCTAGCTTTCTAGTTTCTTACATTATCTGGGTTACTATTAATCATTGTATTCTTTATGATTTTTAACTCATAAATTGTTGGCATTATATAAATAAGGGAATCAGCCAAAACTACCTGCGTGCAATCGGTTCCATGGGTTAGACATAATAAAATTTAGTACAATAATTTACCAAGAACTGGCAATAGAAAACCTGGGACTGTCCCTGTATATAAGAAAAACTGGGACCTGTGCCCAGGTTGGTTATAAGAAGGGACCTTGGGGCAAAAGAAAACAGGAGATTATGGGTTCAGATAGAGGGCATCAGCAAAAAAATGGGGTCAAAGAACAAATTTTAAACATTGCAGAATGGTCTTGATGCAAAAAAAGTTAAAGACTAGACGTAATGTCTTGATGCAAAGAGTCCAAATACCGGTGCTTTCTGGCTTTGCATAACTGAGAGGTAGCGGTTACATCAGTTTTTCTGGATTCGTATTGGCCTCTGTACTGGAGGGGTGTGTGAGCCAGGAAAGCCCTTCATTGGATGTAAGACAGTGGGAAGGGCTGTGATGCAAAGGGAAGGGAAATGGTGCAACAGCAGAGAAATGGACATAGGAAGAGAGAGACTTCCAGTCATAAGGAGCAAGAGGTTCCTCCTTGTATTCATGCAACAAGGAGGGTCATTTGTGGGTGTTTCTCCCCATTGGAAACATCTGTTTACTGGCAGCACATGTGTTGAGTCATGCGTTCCGATTTCAGCTCGGGCAGGAAGGAACGAGAATGTGGCAAACAGTTCCTGCTTGAATAGGGCTGGCCTTGTATGGCCAGTCTCTGTGCCGACACTTGTCCACTCCCAATTCTGGCGGCACAAAGAAAATAATCCAAAAAGAAACACAAACTCAACCATTGTCACAATCCAGACCTGTTTGTGTGGCTTCCAGAGGTATCTGGGGACAATATGGAATTGGGAGAATACTGTGGGTGATTATAAAGAGCTAGAACAGGACATGCCGATCGATCAGCAAGCAAGATAGTTCATTTCGAATTGCTCACTCAGTGCCAAAAGGATTAGATGGAAGAAGGAAGGCATTGAAGAAAAGGGGATTAGGGAGTTTGTGCGCTTAGATGAACTCTCACGATACAAAGCATTTTCTTTAACAGAGGATATTATCATCAGCATCATTATTAGCTTGCTTTCCTCTCTTAAATGAGACTCAAAGAGGAATTGTTTTAGATCTATTGGATTTTTTTTTTTGCATTGCACTTAATTTAATTTTCTAAGGTGCTGGATCCTATTAGCTTGTCAAATGGAAGTTTCTTTTCATATTCTCTAAAGCATGCTTTTAATCATCTGTACTTCTTGCTGTATTTGTTTTTATCATATTAGTTGCCTTCAGGGAGTTAAGAACACTAGGCGACTTGGAAGGCACTGAATAAACTGTGCTCTGGCACCACGAGGTGCAGAGCCAATCTTCAGAAATGGGGCTACAAAGTGGAGTCCACGACATGCAAGTGTGGAGAAGAGCAAACCACAGACCACTTACTACAATGCAACCTGAGCCCTGCCACATGCAGCTTCTCACAGCGACACCAGAAGCACTCCAATTAGCCAGTTTCTAGTCAGAGCACTTAGTATAAATGCAAAGTTTTAAACTTTGTTTCTGTTTTGAAATACATTGTAAATGTACCCTCAATTCGCTTCTGACACAATAAATAAAATTTAACACTATTTTAGTATATACAAAATCATGTAATAATAAATATTATTTCTTACATACTGTGCAATTCTTAATCAATAACAGGGAAGGGTGGCTTTTTATTTTTAGGTATCTGTCTCAGGGAAGGGCTGTAAGAACTAAATCCATCTCCATAAGGGAAAAGTAAAGGTTTTCCCCTGACATGAAGTCTAATCGTGTCGGACTCTCGGAGTTGGTGCTCATCTCCATTTCTAAGCCGAAGAGCTGGTGTTGTCCGTAGACACCTCCAAAGTCATGTGGGCAGCATGACTGCATGGAGCGCAGTCATGCCAGCCACATGTCCTTGGAGAGTCTATGGACAACCTTCCCGCCTGAGCGGTACCTATTGATCTACTCACATTTACATGTTTTCGAACCGCTAGGTTGGCAGAAGCTGAGGCTAACAGCGGGCGTTCATTCCCTCCACGGATTAGCAAGTTCAGCAACTTGCCACCACTTGTTTTCACTGTTTGACAAGTGATAGTTTTACAAGAATCTTCATCTCCGCTTCCAAAACTGGCCTTTCCCTCTTCTACACGTTCATTTGTATTCACAACAGCCCCGACTTCGTGTGCATCTACACAGTAGAATCAACACAGTTTGACACCACTTTAACTACTTTGGCTCAAGGCTATTGAATATTGGGATCTGGAGTTTGGTAAGGAAACAGCACTCTGTCAAAAACCTTTGTAAAAAGGACAGCTCCCAGGAGTCCAAAGCACTGAGCCATGGCAGTTAAAGTGTCAAAGTGCATTCATTGCACAATGTAGATGCACCTTCTGTGAAGATCAACCAAAGCACAGTCCTGGTCGACCTTTGGTTCCCTATCTTTTGAAACTCAGACTGGATAACGTCTTTCTTTGGTTCACCAACCTTCTGGGACAAAAGGAATACACGTGAGCTCCCTCTGGAAAGAAAAGACCTCCTTTCCCAGTCTCCAAACCCTCAAAAAAAATTGTTCTAGCTTACTAAGGAGTGCAAAGGTTTGCAGAAACAGAAAATCGATTTCTTACTTATTGTCTGTGCCCAACTAGGTGGAAAAACCAACTTTTAAACATACATTTATGAGTAGTGTTTTCGTGGCAATGTTGATTTAAAGGAGGTGTTTCATTTTCTCCCTCTGAACAAAGCCTACAAAGCCAGGCATTGTTTGGCAGTCTCGTAAAAGAATATATATATATAAGAAGAGGAGTCAATTCATGTATTTGGAGTCTACTACTTCCTGGTAAAGAACAATTACTGTTTACGAGAAGAGGAGTCAATTCGTATTTCGAGAGAAAAATATTCTTTTCACTGTGAATGTAACAGTCCTTTGTTTTACTGTATAGTAATGCCTTTTTGTTTTTGTATTTATATTGATTGACGCATTGAACTAAATATAGGTTTAATGACATTCAAAAAAATTCTGTATTACCATAACAGTTGATATCTGTCTTTGTAATTTCTTAGCAGTCTCCCTTCTAAGAAATAACCAGACTGAACAACGGCATCCTTTCAGGGAAGTGCGAAGGATGAAAACCACGCCAGGTAACAACACCAGAATGTTACAATTTCATTAAAATTGCAATGTCCCAGCTGAATTCCTTTATTTTTTACAATAATATCCCTATAATCAGATATAACCGCGAAAACGTTTTTTTCCGAAATCCAGCATACACAAAACTATGCTGACTTTTTGGACCTTCTGATGCGCTTGCGCTCTGGTGAGAATTATTACTTAACAGCAATAAAGCTTTGAAACACGTGGTTTCTTCTGCACATGATTCAAGCATACACTGTTCTTATTTTCCTGTGTTTAGCTGCAGTATTGTGGTATGTTCTGGTACAGGAGGAGACCCATGAGGAGGGACACACTGTGAGTTACCACATTAGGAATGCCAAGGGGCCTGACTCTGGGTGTGTCTATACTGTAAATTTAAGTTAGTTTGACACCACTTTATGCAATAGAATCATGAGAGTTGTAGGAGCCCCCGGTGGCACAGTGAGTTAAACCCTTGTGCTGGCAGGACTGCTGACTTGAAGGTTGGGTTGCTGACCTGAAAGTTGACAGTTGGAATTCAACCTGGCGAGAGCGCAGATGAGCTCTCCCTATCAGCTCCAGCTCCATGACATGAGAGAAGCCTCCTACAAAGATGGTAAAACATCAAATATCCGGGTGTCCCCTGGGCAACGTCCTTAAAGGTAAAGGTTTCCCCTGACGTTAAGTCCAGTCATGTCTGACTCTGGGGGTTGGTGCTCATCTCCATTTCTAAGCCGAAGAGCCAGCGTTGTCTGTAGACACCTCCAAGGTCATGTGGCTGGCATGACTGCATGGAGCGCCGTTACCTTCCCGCCGGAGCGGTACCTATTGATCTACTCACATTGGCATGTTTTCGAACTGCTAGGTTGGCAGAAGCTGGAGCAACAGCGGGCGCTCACTCCGCTCCCGGGATTTGAACTTGGGACCTTTCGGTCTGCAAGTTCAGCAGCTCAGTGCTTTAACACACTTCGCCACCGGGGCTCCACCGGGGCAACGTCCTTGCAGACAGCCAATTCTCTCACACGAGAAGCAACTTGAAGTTTCTCAAGTTGCTCCTGACACAAAAGAAAATGAGAGTTGTAGTTTACTAGGGCTTTAGCCTTCTCTGCCAAAGAGAGCAGGTGCCTCACCAATGTATAAATCACAGGATGCCATGGCAGTTAAAAGTGGTGTCAAACTGCATTAATTCTTCAGTGTAGATGCATCCTCTACTGAGCTTCCAAATCGAGACTGGATCTGATATCTTCCAAGGTATTAACGGATAAATATGGACTGGGTAGCAGTCTTCATGTGGGCCCAACTGAAATTTACAACAGTACATTGTAAAGTTAAGATAAATAGATCTCAAGTGGATGAGACACAGTGAGGGAAAGAGGAAGAGGAAATAGGTTAGTATATATACTCAGATTTGCATAGACCTAGAGTACAACCAGACCACATTACTTAATTGCGTGCTTTTCATACTTCTTTAACTGCCATATCTTCAACCTGTAGAAGATTTGTGATTTGTAGTTTGCAGAGGCATTTAGAATTCTCTGCAAAAATGCTAGAAAATTACCATAAACTACCATTCTCAAGGTATCATCACAAGAGGCGGACTAAAGATAAAATCAAGGTATCTAAGGGTTGATCTACACCAGGCATGGGCAAACTTGGGCCGTCTGGGTGTTTTGGACTCCAACTCCCACAATTCCTAACAGCCTACCGGCTGTTAGGAATTGTGGGAGTTGGATTCCAAAATACCCAGACGGCCCCAAGTTTGCCCATGCCTAATCTACACTGTAGAGTTAATGCAGTCTGAACTTGAACTGTCATGGCTTGATGCGATGGGATCATGGGAGTAGTAATAAAGACCCTGTAAAACTACACCACCACAGCATTCAGTCATGACATTTAATGTAGTGTCAAACTGCATTAATCTACAATGTAGACATGACCTAAGATAGCTGTAGTTTAGGGAACATACCTGTCTAGCAGAGGATTGTAATTAGTGTAATTACTCAAATGACAAATCACTGGATTCCAGAGGCTGGTGACATAACAGCACCATCCAGTGATTCACCAGGGGGAAAAGGAAGCCAAATTGCATCACAAGTAAGCCTGCAATATTTGAAAAGTCCATTGTGTCCTTGAATTTCTGGCAACCAGCAAAGCTGTGCAAGCAATAGCACTTAGATTGATCCATTAATAATGATTTACTATTAAAAATAAGCTTTCAACCATACATGGCTACCCAAAACCTCAGGTTGCCCGTCGTTCAAGAATAAGCCACCCACAGTTACTGATTTGCCCCATCATTACTTTCCATCCTATTGTCCACTTGACACTACAGCCAAAAAAAGAGATGCTAAGAGCTAGGAAATTTTCAATTTGTGGCAATGGGAATTCGGGATTCTGGGAGCTGTCATCCAAAATATTCTCTTCTATTCTTGTATTATTTATTTATTTACATCACTTTTACCCCGCCTTTCTCCCCGAGGGGACTCAAAGTGGCTTACAATAAATAGGCAAAAATTCAATGCCTAAAAAAAATGTAAAAGCAACAATTCATATAAAAAAATATACAAAACAACAATTCATATAAAACAGATACCATTGCAAAATAAAATCACATTTTATAAAATTTTAAGCCAAGGAGGCCCCTCTTCTGCAGCTCCCTTTACCTTTCCCAATTGTGATTTTATGCCAGGAAGCTCGGGATTTCTTGGCTTTTTCACCAATAGCATTGAATTTCTAATTCAAACATCACACACTGTCATATAAAATCCAGATTACTTGCATTGAACTGGATTATATGGCAGTGATCCAGCCTTTGACCTGAACGTGGCAGCTCTTGATCACTCAAGGATTCGTATATTTTCAAAAATCTTCTTTCTAAACATTCCAGGGCTAAAATATATGAGATTGGTGACCAAGCTATAGAAACCTGGGATTTGTAGTTTGGTGACAAACTCAGAATTTACTCCAAGGGCACTTCCACACTGCCCTTTATCCCAGGATCTGATTCCAGATTATCTTCTTTAAACTGGAATATATGAGTCCCCACTGCCAGATAACCTGGGATAATCTGGGATCAGATCCTGGGATACAGGGGCAGTCTGGAAGCTCCCCTAGAGAGGTTAAAATGCTTCAGGGGAGTTTGTTAAAGCTCTACAGCAGAGAAGTCTACATGCCTTGCCGAACTATGAATCCCACAATTACATAGGAGGAAGCTATTGAAATTAAATGAGAACCAGCATGGTGTAGAGATCTGAATGTTGGATCTCTACGCATCTACACTGTAGCATGAATGCAGTTTGACGTCACTTTAACTGCCATGGCTAAATGATATGGAATCCTGGGAGTTATAGTTTTATTGCTTTGAGTCTCCCTGTGGAGAGAAAATGCGGGGTATAAATAATAATAATAATAATAATAATAATAATAATAATAATAATAATAATTTTATTGTATGACACAGCAAACAAGATAGATATGCTGGATTATTATTATTTAGTGAGACATCATCCCTCTTCAGCAGAGAAGGCTAAAGACCTTGCAAAACTGCAACTCCAAGGTTTTTTTTAATTTTACAAAAGCCTTTTCTGCTAAAGAGTGCCGGGATAGCACCAAACTACACATCTCGTATGTTCATAGCACCGAGCCAGAACAGTGAAAGTGGTGTCAAATCGGATTCATTCTACAACATAGATCAGGCATGGACAAACTTCAGCCCTCCAGGCATTTTGGACTTCAACTCCCACAATTCCTAACAGCCTATCGGCTGTTAGGAATTGTGGGAGTTGAGGTCCAAAACACCTGGAGGGCTGAAGTTTGCCCATGCCTGGCATAGATGGACTCTTGGATTCTTAAAAAAGGCACATTCAGAAGAAGAGATGGCAGAAAGAAGACATCTGAAACTTTTGAAATCTCCAAGTCATTTTGAAACTTGAGTTAAGAGTACATTTGACTCACAAATTGGCTGAAACCTGGGTATTTTTCCAACTGTAGCTCCATTTCAGATATGATGAATAATGATATAAACCTATTTCCTCTTCAGACATTCTGCAATTCATCAACTAGCCTCAGTTTCCTCCACTTCGGATAGCAAATCTCAATATTAATAGCATTAAAGTACAAGAGAGAGGCTAAAGTTTCTCATACACTTCTTACAGTGGTAACAGTACCTTAAATTCAGAGTAAATTCACACTATTGAACTAAAATAATATTAATAATAATAATAATAATGTATGCTTATTATTATTATTATTATTATTATTATTATTATTATATTTGTTGTGTTTATTTTTACCCCACTTTCTCTCTCCATAAGAGACTCAATGAGGCTTGCAGTAAAACCAAATGAAATGAAATTTAAAATCTAAAAATATACAAACATTAAAATAGAATTAAATGCTAATTGGTTGCTGTGAGTTGTCTGGGATGTATGGCTATGTTCCAGAAGCATTCCCTCCTGATGTTTCGCCCACATCTATGGCAGGTATCCACAGAGGTTGTGAGGTTTATGGGAAGCGAGGCAATGGGGTTTATATATTTGTAGATTGTCCGAGGTGGGAGAAAGAACATGTGAATGTTGAAATTTATCACCTTGATTAGCATTGATTAGCAGGCGGCCAACTGCAACATTCACACTTGCCTCAAACAGTTTCTAACAGACCTCCCATCTCCCAGGATGCCTGCCATAGATGTGGGCAAAACGTCAGGAGAGAATGCTTTCGGAACATGGCCATCCAGCTCAAAAAACTCACAGCAACCCAGTGATTCTAGCCATGAAAGCATTCAACAACACATTAAATGCTAATTGTTTTTAAAAGTAAACATAAAGACTGATTAAAAATGTATTAAAAGCAAAAACAGTTTGATATCACTTAAGTTGCCATGGATAAGGAATCCTGGGAGTTATAGTTTGGTGAGGCCGACCTGCACTCTTTGGCAGAGAAGGCTAAAGATGTTGCAAAACTACAACTCCCAAGATTCCTCGTCATTGAGCCATGGAAATTAAAATGGTGTCAAACCACACTCGTTCTATAATGTAGATCAGACATGGGCAAACTTCGGCTCTCCAGGTGTTTTGGACTTCAACTCCCACAATTCCTAACCGCCTACTGCCGGTAGGCGGTTAGGAATTGTGGGAGTTGAAGTCCAAAACACCTGGAGGGACGAAGTTTGCCCATGCCTGGTGTAGATGCACCCAAGGAAAAAGAAGTGTGGCAGCCTATTATACAGCGTTGTTGTTAGGAAATGCAGCAAGACTTTTTGGAATGAACCCGACAAACACCAAAAAAGTAATATTGTCATTAATTATTCAAATCAAGTTTCTCTTTTTTGTTGTTATTGTTGTGATTGATGCCTTATTTTTTTCTTTTTTAGGGCCCTTCCACACAGCCATATAACCCAGAATATCAAGGCAGAAAATCCCATAATGTCTACTTTGAACTGGGTTATCTGAGTCCACACTGCTATACATTCCAGTTCAATGTGAGATTTTATACAACTGCGTAGAAGGGGCCTCAAAGGAGACTGAGGCTGACATATAATCCAGTATCCAAAAACTGCTATCTCCTTTGAACTGGATTATAGGAGTTAACACTACAATATAGTCTAGAACAAAATAGATAACCTGGATGGAAAAACTGGATTATATGGCAGTGTAGACAGGGCCTCAAAGTGGTTTGAATGCTGGATTATAGCTATGGAGACTTGGGTCCGAATCCTGGCTCTGCCTTGGTGAAAGTCACATTCTATTAGGGGGCATCTACACTGTAGAATTAATGCGGTTTGACACCAATTTAACTATCAGTGTTATAGAATCCTGGGAGTTGTTGTTTAGTGAGGCACCAGCACTCTTTGTCTGGATCTACTGCCATATAAAACAGATTATCTGCTTTGATCCGGATTATATGAGTTTACACAGCCATATAATCCAGTTCAAATGGATAATCCAGATTATATGGCTGTGTATCTCCAATGTTTGGCTCTGCCTTGGGGCAGAGGTCACACTCTCTTAGGGGGCATCTGCAATGTATAATTAATGCGGTTTGACACCACTTTAATGTTATAGTCAATGTTATAGAATCCTGGGAGTTGTAGTTTAATGAGGTCTCAGCACTCTTTGGCTAGATCTACACTGCCATATAAAACACATTTTCTGCTTTGAACCGGATTATATGAGTCTACATTGCCATATAATCCAGTTCAAATAATCATCCGGATTATATGGCTGTGTATCTCCAACGTTTGGCAGAGAAGACTTTATAAAACTGTGGTTCAAGACCACAGTTAAAGTAGAGTCACACCGGTTTAATTCTACAGTGTAGATGACTCTGCAGGCCTTAAGGGAGTCACACTCTCTCAGCCTCAGGGGAGAAAAATATATATTGTACTGTATTATATTCTCACCTCTCTTCCCGTTTGCTGTCCATCTCGGATTCCCCTCAAGGTCGCTCTTGCTCTTTCTCTTTCTCTTTCTCCGGATCCTTTTTCTTCGACTGAACCCGCACTTCTCGCCAGCCAGGTTATGACCGGCCTTCTCAAAAGAGAGAACGTGACGTCACGGACACGGCAGCCAATAGGAGCTCTCCTTCTGCCGGCAACAAAGGTTGCCAAGGGCGACGCCGGGTTCTGTCGTCATGGCGGCGGGGACCGCTGTTGCCCGGCCCACTCCATTCATTACGGGGCTGTTCTGTGCACCTCCCACCGCGTTGTTCTGGCTGGGGGGCGGCGGGGAAACAAAGGCAAAGGGAGGGTCACGTGACTCCGTGTCACGTGGGAAATACATTCTTCTGGGCTGGACAAAAGGATGGGTGGTATATTCATCACAAGGCCGGGTATATAATATAACATTATCTATCTATTTAAAAGTCGAAGTATATCTGTATATACAATATATACAAATATACAATACATTTATTATTATTATTATTATTATTATTATTATTATTATTATCATATGTTATCAGTAGTATTATATTTAATATATTAGTATTATATTACGATATTATTATTACAGGGTTGCTGTGTGTCTTTCGGGCTGTATGGCCATGTTCCAGAAGCACTCTCTCCTGACGTTTCGTCCACATCTGTGGCAGGCATCCTCAGAGGTTGTGAGATCTGTTGGAAACTAGGCAAGTGAGGTTTTTGTATCTGTGGAATGTCTAGGGTGGGAGAAAGAACACTTGTCTGTTGGAGGCAAGTGTGAATGTTGCAATTGGCAAGCTTGATTGGCATTGAATAGCCTTGCAGATTCAAAGCCTGGCTGCTTCCTGCCTGGGGAAATCCTTTGTTGGGAGGTGTTAGCTGTCCCTGATTGTTTCATGACTGGAAATTTATTTATTTATTTATTTTATTAGCAACATTTATATCTCGCCCTTCTCACCCCAAAGGGGACTCAGGGCGACTTGCAAGTTATATTTACATACAATATATTATATTATTAGCATAGCACAATATAGTTCTCTGTTTTCAGAGTGTTCTTTATTTACTGTTCTGATTTTAGAGTTTTTTTGTAATACTGGGAGCCAGATTTTGTTCATTTTCATGGTTTCCTCCTCTCTGTTGAAAATGTCCACATCCTTGTGGATTTCAGTGGCTTCTCTATGTAGTCTGACATGGTGGTTATTTGAGTGGGCAAGCATTTCTGTGTTGTCAAATATGCTGTGTCCAGGTTGGTTCATTCTTTCATCTCAACAGGAGTCTGCTGTACACCATGCAGCTGTGGACAAGTCCGCATAGGGACCACCAAACGCAGCATCGCCCAAACACGAATCAAGGAACATGAAAGGCACTGCAGACGTAACTCAACCAGAGAAGTCAGCCATAACAGAGCACTTGGTGAACCAACCTAGTCACGGTATATTATTTGCGAACACAAAAAGGCTTGATCACTCTCACAACATCCATGTCAAACTATACAGATAAGCCATTGAAACCCACAAGGGTGTGGACAATTTCAACAGAAAGGAAGAAACCATGAAAATGAACAAAAACTGGCTACCAGTATTTAAAAAAACTCTAAAATCAGAACAGTAAATAAAGAACAACACTTTGAAAACAGAGAAATTCCAGACAGGAAACAGTCAGGGACAGCTAACACCTCCAAACAAAGGATTCTCCCAGACTAGGAGAAGCCAGGCCTTGAGGCCACAGGGCTATCAAATGCTAATCAAGGTGATTAATTACAACATCCACACCTGCCTCCAACAGACAAGAGTTCTTTCTCCCACCCTGGACCTTCCACAGATATATAAGCCTCCCTTGCCTAGTTTCCAACAGGCCTCACAACCTCTGAGGATGCCTGCCATAGATGTGGGCAAAACATCAGAAGAGAATGCTTCTGGAACATGGCCATACAGCCCCGAAAACTCACAGCAACCCAAACCTACAGAATCTATCTTGTTTGTAAGTACTTAAAATGTAGAACTTCCTAACTGGGAGAGCTGTTCAGCATTGTAAGTCTCTACCCCGGAGTGTGGTAAACAGAGGCTGGATGGCCATCTGTTGGGGATGCTTTGAATGCCATTTTCCTACTTCATAGCAGGGGGTTGTACTGGATGGTCCACAATATAAAACAAAGTCTTATTTGTTGTCTTCCAGATCAGTCCGCTAAAGGAAGTGGACTGTAACCCATGAAAGCCAATGGTAACATAGATCAGGCTTAAAAGTGAAAGAAGATTATTTTTCCTCCCTTTGCTTCCTGTTTTTAATAACGAAACAGAGTTTTATATAGCAATTTCTTTGAACATTTCATAATCGGTTTTAAAAAAAAAAGCATGGGGCATGTTAGCTTAAAAAAAATAAAACTGTCTCTAGACTAGGGATGTCAAACCCATTTTGGGCCACTTCAACCTTATGGTTGCCTTCAAAAGTACAATATTTAAATGTCTAATTATTGTATGTTTGCTATCAGGAATAGGACTGTAATAGACTTCTTGAAACAAACCTTATGTACTGGAATTTTAATTTTGTTTGTTGTTGCTGCTTAGTGGATTATGCTTTTCACTGAGCTTCATTTATGATGGGGCAACTATGTTGGCAATGCATATTACAAAAAAGTTAATTAAAAAGATACCTTCTTTAATGAACTGAAATGCACAAAAATATATAATGAAAGCTTTCAAATCTCTGGCTTCTTCAGGTAAATAATATAGAAAAATGATCCAAGGGAAGAAAAGTGGCTTTGGCCCCATCTACACTGCCAAATAATGCAGTCTGAAACTGCATTATGTGGTCAGTGTAGCAGGCTCATATAATGCCGTTCACCAATAGAAACTGACTTGTCGATCCATACTTTCCAACTTTGTAAGCTTTAAACACATTCTTGCTTTGTATCTGGTAGCCCTGTTTGCCTATGTTATCTATTTTCATACAATACTTTTCAAATACTGGATGACCTGTCATATAGAAAAGAGCAAATATTTGTTCTCTACTGCCCCAGATGTCAAGATTTATAGGTTCAAATTATCGGACTGTAGATTTTGGGCAAACAGTAGAAGAAATGTATTGATAGCAGGAAAAGTTCAGCAATGTCATCTATAATTGATGGGATGGCTTTCCTTCAGTTGTCTATCATTGGCATTTTATGACCATTTAAATTATTCAAATTCCATGTGACCTTGTGAGATGGGATGTTTTTCTATTTAAATTACAGCAGGAACATTCAATTTGCATCTGTACGGATACAAATGCTATGCAAATTCACACCCTCTTTTGTGTGAATGTACATACTCTTTTCTTGAGTATAAAAGAGACCATCTGACTAGCTTGAGTCTTTTCGCAATTTAAATTTCTCCTTATATTATTTTGGAATGGCACTGCAGGGATACTTTGAAAATTAAACAAGAGCTAGATGCCTCTAGCTGCTCCTCCTTGAAATACAAAGCCAGGCTGGAAAAATACCATAAATGAGGACTTTGCTAGGATGCCAAGCTCTTGGCGGATGCCCAAAAATGCCAGGTGTGGTGCCAGCCTTGGAGGAATTGTATGTTTGCCTCTCTCACTCAAAGCTTAGAAATGTATTCCGGGAAGCATATTAATTCAACAGGATCGTGAATTGCCAACAACAGAATGAAAAGTTGGAGCCCAGGACAAAACCAGATCCGCATGCAGACAAGATTAATCTGCTTCTTGCGTTTGCATGCTAGTAATTAGAAGATGGGTTCATCCCAAAGGCTTCTAATAAATCAGCGGTCAATTGGAACATTGGCTCTTACTAGACAAACCCTCAAGGAAAAAAAAATCTGAAGAAACTGGAATTGTGGGAAGTGAATCAGCATATAATGAGAGCTGATGCTTCCTCAGGTGTTTGGCAGGCGGCAGAAGCAGGATATGGCCACAGAGTGACTGCTCTTGCCCAGTATGGGTCATGGCACCTTTCTCCTGTGTTGGCCTAAGCCTTCACTTCCTTCCATCCTTGAGTATTGGTACCACAAATGTTCCTCCACACTTGCATTTTTTTACTTTTGCAGATTTGATTATCCAAGGATTTGATAGCAAAATGTTTTCTAGGAATCTCTTGGTCCTCCAGTGTGACTCCAGTTGCTGGAGGACCTCAAGAATATCTCTTTAGGAATTTCTAGGTCTTCCAATGCGATTATATGGTCAGTTTCCAGTAGAAGTCAACCATAAAGTCATGCTGGAGGACCTAGATATACTCATAGAGGTGTTCTCTCTTCTAAAAAAATAAAAATAGGAAAATCTTTATTTGTGGCTTTTCACTTTCATGGGGGTCTTGTGCCCCCAACCCCAGCTAATGTAAAGTGCTGACTATACAATCTCCCTTGCTTTATAGCCTAAGAAGGAAGCCATGTAACCCCTGAAGCCATTTTGGTCAATTTCTGACATTTGTGTTATGGGTTGGGCACTTGGTGTCCAGCCACACTACATAATTATAGCATTACGATTCCACTTTAACTCCCACGGTTTCATCCTGTGGATTCCTGGGGTTTGTAGTTTGGTCTGGCTTTGAACCACTCTGGCTGAGAATTCTAAATGCCATAAGTCCATGATATGGAACAATGGCAGTTAAGTGGAACAGCAGTGCTATAGTTGTGTAGCGTGGAAGGGATCTTGGCAGGTCAGCTGTTTCCATGGTAAATTGAGAAAGTCACCCCAAAAAGACCATTCTGCTTTGTATGATATGCTCCTGACTGCATCCAGAAGATGTTGATCCATTTCAAGAAAAAGGTAGGGATTGTATGAAAGACCTCTAGCCAAAAAAAGAAGGTAAAGAGGACATGATTAGGGAGAAGAGTGCAAGTTTATGGCAGAAATATTTTTTTTCAAAATAGTTTATTGTACGGGCCCAAGGCTATGACAAAAAGCAACGCATGCACACAATAGTACCCTCAGAGCAATAGACTCCAATGATACTGAGCAGAAGCCATAATCGTGCTCCCGCAAGGAGTTAAAACAATGCCAGTTAACAGTAATTTTAAAAAAATTGCGAAAGAGTTCACATATAGATGCATATTGTGAGTCCACTTAATCCTTTGAGTCTCCTCGGCAGTTGATGGCAATTTTATCTAATTCTATCTTTCTGATCTTATTTGCAGATAGAGCAAACAGGGCTACTTTGTGAGTTACATAGTTGTTTGTGTCACTCAGCAGAAAATACACCATTTCTGCTAAGCAATTCCCTTTACCATGAGTCAGCAGGGGTTCCAGGTGTCTTTCTCTTGGGGCACTAAAAAATATGGAACGCTTCACGAATTTGCGTGTCATCCTTGTGCAGGGGCCATGCTAATCTTTTCTGTATCGTTCCAATTTTAGTATATGTGCTGCCGAAGCGAGCACGGCAGAAATATAAAGGAAAAGCCATTGGGTTCCTGGGCGATAAAACAGCTTTGTGTATGAATAATGGATATTGTATGCTATAAAGACTCAGAGCTGGGAAGCAGGTTTTAGCAGGTTCAAATGTCCCAAAATCATCTGGCATGACTGTTGCTTCCTTGAATTGATTTCTCACACATTCCCGCAGCTGTCAATTTAGAAGAAAAAGTCTCAGAGGCAAGTAGAAGGTATACTGGGCATCCTTAAGAACAATGGAGGATGTTTTCCAACTACCATTGTTGGAAAATTCAAATGCCAATAGTGAGGACTCAAGACACACTTGGGCGCACATGCCTCAATTACATCCATTTTGGACTACTCTAATACACTTTATGTGGAACGTCCCATAGAAACTGTTTGGCAGCTTCAGCAGATCCAAAATGCTGACCAGAGCCACTTACAAGGAGCATTTAATGGCCTTGTTAAAACTGTTTCCTTGGCTACTGGTGTATATCTGGGCAATTCGCTATGTTGATCATGACCTATAAATCCCTATATGACTTGGGTCCATATAGTTCCAGGTATATTCCAGAGGAAGGAGCTTAAAAACCTATCCCTTGAGTATTCTTTACCTAAGAAAACCCTGTGCAAATTCATGGGGTCACCAGAAGTCAACATAGATACATACAGAGAGATCTCTGTTTACATATATACTGTAACTGTTTTTATTCATTCATTTTTATCCATTCAGAGCTGCCTAAAATAGATTATGTGAAATGCCATATAATTTGCTCCAGGGTGAACAACAAGCATCCCTTCAGACTAAGATTATCATCATCCCTAATTACCGATGATTGCTGACGGGGCTGATACCGTGTTTCCCCGAAAATAAGACAGTGTCTTATATTATTTTTTGCTCCCAAAGATGTGCTAGGTCTTATTTTTAGGGGATGTTTTATTTTTCCATGAAGAATAATTCACATTTATTGTTGAACAAAAAAATGAATATTTATTATATACTGTACAGTAGTTGTCATCATAAACCAGCATAACCAAACTAGACAAACTATGACTCCTGTCAAAAATTTCTTGTTACTACATAAATATAAATAATATAACAATTTAATATATTATTACTATTATTTCCATGTACAACTGGTATGTACATTTACCGATCCTGCAAGTTCTGGTGTTTTGTTTGGTGGGTGCCGGGCATGCTTCCAAACAAAAACTTTGCTAGGTCTTACTTTCAGGGGAGGCCTTATATTTAGCAATTCAGCAAAACCTCTACTAGGGCTTATTTTCTGGGGATGTCTTATTTTCGGGAAAACAGGGTGGGAGCTGTAGCCCAAGAATATCCAGAGAGTCACCAGGTGCCTGCCTCCATCCCCATTGAAATAATATTAGAAACATCATTTCTGGCTGGCTGACTTTTTTTTTTAAAGATAATCCAGATTGATTGATTGATTCCAAGCAGCCCTTGAGGGCACAGATTTTGATCAGAGTAAGGAAATGAGTGTCAATCCCTCTCCAATTGTTTTAGCTGTGTACAAAGGCTCCAACCAGAAGGTGTTTTGCTTGGGAGGAAAGACCTGAATATGTTGCCAGGTCATTGCTCAAAGCATTGCTCCATGGCTGCATTTGATTGCCCTGCAGTCATCTGTCACCCAACGAAAAGGGAAGAGGGTGACGGTGTTCTTGGCCATGGGTTCATTACTCAAACATAATTGTTTGGCAACACGCGATTACCTGCAGGTCAAAGTATATCTGGGCACTGATCCCCAGCATGTGGATAGATAGGCTGCCCTTCTCCAGGATGCCTTACAATTGTAATGCATGTACAGAACAGATAAGCTCTACGGTCTCATTTAAGCAAGCCACAATAGTGATTTGGGTTCCCGTATCTTTGGAGCTGTAGTCCAAAAAATTAAGTTTCCTAACCCTACTTGCGCAGATAAAAATCAAAATGTGTTTCTCCTAAACAAAGTTGGATTGACACACATGCCAAATAAGAAAGCCAACCTTGGTTTGAGTGTTGGACTAGGACTCTGAAGACCAGCGTTTTGAATCGCCACTCAACGAAACACATTGACTGAACTTGGGAGAGTTGCACTCTCTCAGGCCCCTTCTACACTGCCATATGAACCAGATTATCTGCTTTGAACTAGATGATATGACAGTGTAGACTCATATAATCCAGTTCATGGCAGATAACATGGATTATCTGCTTTGATAATCTGGATTATATAGCAGTGTAGAAGGAACCTTGTTTGCAAGGCAAATGGTTTCTCTGTGGCCCCTTCCACACAGCTGTATAAAATCCACATTGAACTGGATTATATGGCAGTGTGGACTCATATAACCCAGTTCAAAGCAGATATTGTGGATTATCTGCCTTGATATTCTGCATCATATGGCTGATTGGACAGGCCCTGTTATATGCTTTGAGGTTGACTCTGATATATGATGACCCATAGGATTTATTATTAATTGCCATTGCCTTTCTCCCCCTAAATGCTGAAATGACCAAATTTATGGCTACTATTCTGTGGACATAGATGACGTGACTCTTAGAAGACGACAATACCCGGCAAACCGGAAGGCTGTCGGAGAATGAGGAAGAGCACATTACAGGTGGAGTTACTCAATCATGGAAACCACAGCATGATTATTTGAAGACTTAACTAGCAGTACTGCAATTGGATTCATAGAATAAGAATTGGATAAAAGAACATGGGAAATGCAGACAATTAACAAAATTAGAAGAATAACTAATACAAATAAAGCAGAATGGTACAGATGAAGTAACAAAAGGATTAATAAGTAAAAATTATAAAATAATGATAGAAAGCAATCCAATAAAAGTTGGAACAAAAAAATAAATGGGAAAGGGACTTAGGAATCAATATTACAAAGGAGGAATGGTTAAAAATTTGGAAACAAGGAATTGTGAAAAATATGTTGGTTAGAATTAAAGAGAATTGTTATAACACAATTTGGAGATGGTACATGACTCCAATAATGTTAAGTTATAACAAACTTAAATTATGAAAGAAATGATTTTGAGATAATATGGGGCCAATTCTTAGAATATATATTTGTCAAAGAAAAAGGAATAAAACCAAATTAACATACACTAGCATTTTGGAGAAGAAGTCAATATAAGAATCATTAATATTAAGGATGAATATATACCTCATGGGTGGTGGGTGCATGTAGAGATTACATGTCTAAAAATATATGTTTAATTGTTTAACTTATTTTGTTTTTTCTGTTATTGTTAGTTGTGTGTGATTTGGATAATTTATTTATTAGTAAAGACCTGACCAGCAGTGGTATCACAAGCAACACAAACCACAGTTGGTAGAGCTCACCAGCAAACCTTTAAGATTTTGGAAGAGTTTATGAAAAAAGGGAAACGTACTCCGATTCAAACAATTCATCATCCAGAGCAGAGTCTAATCTGCTTATTCAGTAAAAGGTTCGACGGGCCTTTATCAGCTGGCACCCAGCCAAAGAGCTTTCAGCTTTATACAGCATTTTGCTTATTTTATTATAGTGAAGAAACTTAAGTAAACAAAGATAGTGGAATAGGGATGTGGGCGGAGATTTGAAAAACCCCAGGATGATGATGACAACCCAAAAAACTCTTTCACAAGAGCAAACAACGGGAAAGAAAGGTTTGTCATTTGATTGCGTCTACAATGTTCCTGGAAGAGCAGTCACAGGGCATCAGTGCTATTTGTGCCACGCTAATAACCCTGTGCCTTGGAGGCAATAGAGAGGACAGGTGAGGGGCAGGGACTTGGTGGCACTGATGGGATTGGAGAGCAAGGTGTCCAAAGAGGAATCAGCAATCCAGGACCATGTGAACTCTTTATGCAAGAGCATGTTGCCTAGGAAGGACATTAGTTATGACTGGACCTACACTGACATATAATGCAGTTTGAGAATGGTATAGTGCAGGCATGGGCAGACTTTGTCCCTCCAGGTGTTTTGGACTTCAACTCCCACAATTCCTAACAGCCGGTAGGCTGTTAGGAATTGTGGGAGTTGAAGTCCAAAACACCTGGAGGGACAAAGTTTGCCCAGGCTTGGGTAGAATGAATACAATTTGATTCCCCTTGGGATGTGTAAGTTTGGTGAGGTACTGGCATTCATTGTTAGAGAAGGCTAAGGACCTTGTAAAAACAACATTCATGATTTCATAGCAAGTCAAGTGGTGTCAAACTGCATTGATTCTACAGTGTAGATGCATCCTCAGTTAGAACCTGGTAAGGGCATCATGGGTTACCCATTTCTGGTTTAGGGGGGAAGCCAAGTTTATAAACCTAACTCAGAACTGACATGTTTCCTTAACCAGAATTCAAACTAACTATAGTTTGCCTACGTTCAGCAAATAATTATAATCTCTTAGGACTAGAGAATGAGAAGGAAAATGTAATGTAATGTTAAATTATCACAGCCACAGGAACATGTGTCCCTCTAGATGTTGCTCCATTGAACTGCATTATAGGATTCTCCACTGAACATATAATACAGTTTAAAGCTGTGTTATATAGCAGTGTAGATGGGGCCACAGGCTTCATGGCGTCAACCCTTTCAGGCCAACTCCTAGTGTCATTCTGAATATTTTGAGGATTAATCATTGTAGGTTTGATCTATCTGCCCACTCAACAACAGGATGCCTGGCCACTATTATTTATTACTTTGCACTTTATTGAATATTTTAGTTCTGAAACTACCTCTCCCATGTGAAGTTTTCTGCGTTTTGGCCCAGATCCATGTTTTAGCCTCCCATTTTTAACATTTTATGTTGTATGCTGACTTTTATGACTGTTTTACTGATGTTGATGTTTATTGATGCGATTTTGTTTTATTGTCTTATTACTGTTATTGTATTGTTGTGTCGGGCATGGCCCCATGTAAGCCGCTCCGAGTCCCTTCGGGGAGATGGAGCGGGGTATAAAAATAAAGTTGTTGTTATTATTATTATTACTATTATTATTATATTTTGACTGCTATCCTGCACTTTAAACATCAGGTCAAAGCAACAGAAGAATAAAATTGAATAGAATACAAAAGAAATATCAAAATGCTGTATGAAAGAGCAATTCCTTGGAGAATGGTAATGGTCCCATTTAAAGTATACAGGAAGCAGTATGTATGTGAATATCATTTGCTCGTTAATTTTAATTACCGATCTGCTGCAGAAATTAAGCCATACTGTTCTTCTTGTGCTACTCATTTTACTCATTGAGAACGATTGCCTAACAATTCCTGATCACGGGAAAGCATGCTATCCCCATGAATGCACCGCAAAGAGGAATTTCCACAAAATGTTGCCTGAGGCGAGCACTGAATGAGTCTCTAGCTGAGTCCAGAAATGTGTCATTATTGGGTCACACTTGAGTACCAAGGCCAATAAATTTAACTGTATTCAGAGGGTCAAAAAAAGGCCCTTCCTAGTGATCTTACCATGAGATTCCTCATTTGATCTCTTCCATATACATTGAGTTGAAGGAAATGCTTTATTCAACCTGATAATGATCTCCATAACTTACTGGTTTGAGATGAGGGGACAGATGATGCATGGGAGGAATCTAGGGGTGCATCTACACTGTAAAATCAATGCAGTTTGACACCACTTCAACTGCCAAGTCTCAATGCTATTGAATCATGGGATTTGTAGTTTGGTGAGGGACCAAAACCCTTGAGTAGAGGAGGTTAGAGAAGTTGTCATACTACAACTACTTCCACGATTCCATAGCATTGAGCCATGGAAGTTAAAGTGGTATTGATGTTGAGCCGCAGCGAGTGAGAGCTCAGAGTCCTGTTGAGATTGATTAAGCAAACGTTCGCAGGAATGAAGGAACTCAGCAGTAGCTACTGGCAATACATCTTGCAACAATATTTCCCCTTTATATTATTAGTCTATTCCTAGGCATCACCTACTCACAAAGGACTCAATCTCCCATCATCTCTGACCCATAAAGCTGGCTGTGCAAGACACAACAGGACTCTGAGTTGGACATCCTGTTCTTTGTGCAGCCACATGGACACATGAAAAGACATTTATCGCCTGGCATTTTCTTCCCTGATGTTGGGATGACTTGTCCTGTTTTCCACAATGAGATTTCAGCTTTTCCAAGAAACAGATCATGTAATCCTATCACCTTGGAGAATATGTTGCTTTGAAACACAATGGACACTGGTTCAGAGCCATCAGATCCGCTCGGTCGGGGCTCAAGACAATCATCAAAACAATAGAATGCATGAGACCTGAGAGCCTCTCTTTGTTCGTCCTGATGTTGGGGCACTGCATTCCATTCATAAAACTATGTATTCTTTGTCTGATACATCAGCCAGCCCTCTGCCAGCCATTGGAAGGTGAAAATCTGCAATGGAAGCGAGGAGCGCCCTCTGATTGGCCAGCAGGGACTCAATCCCGCCTCCTGAAGGGAATCCCTCCCAGCTATTTGTGACATCAGGGTGCCTCCGCCAATCAGGAAAAAGCTGGTCCGGGCACGGCAAGCGTGGGAAATTCAAAGGGACACACTGTATAAAAATGTCTGTTTTACTATTGCCAAGGATCTCAGCTTTCTTCTGCGGCTTACCGCAAGCTGGCATCCCTTTCAATTGACTTGAATAAAATACCTCGGTGGCTTTCTCTTCAACTTGGTGAGATTTCTGGATTGGGAACATTGGACTTAGCTTCTTCGTCTCGCTAGGTGCACAGATCCACAAGCAGGCCACTGCAGATACTAGCCACTCGCTTAAAAGAACTCGGTATCCGCGCACCGGGCTTCTGCTACCCGTGGTCCAGATCTCACTATCCGTGACCCATTAAAATTGCTCAATTTCAGTATCAAACTGAATTAATTCAACAGTATAGATATGCCCTATGAGTTCATGTGGGGATACAAGCATCAGCCATAAACTAAAGCAGCCCATTTCTTGGGTTAAGTTTGCTGATGCATAAAGTCCATTTCTGTCACGACCCAGGCTGCAGAGCACCAATAACCATACACAGAGGCCAGAATCTATCTAATATCTTTATTGAAGGAATATATAAAGTTAATAAAAACAAGTGTAGAAAATAGTCCAGAATTAGACCTTTCAGGAAAGGTCAGAATTAGTCCAAAAAAGCAATGTCCAATAAGAAATATTAAGGTCCAAAGTTGTAATCCAATAACCGAAACACTCACTTTGCCAAGCAAAGTGAGGGGAGATGACAAGGTCCTTTAGTCCATGAAACTTGAGCGAGGCTAGGAAATAACTTGATACTTGAAACAAGGCTTGAACGTGGAACAAGGTAACTAAGAACAAGAACAAGGTCCGTGGAATAACTTGATAAAATCCGTGGAACAAGGCAAGGATTGATCCTGGGAAACAAGGCAAAGTCCGTAGATAAACAAAGGCTGGGAAGCAAGGCGAAGGCTGGATAGCAAGGCAAGGCTTGAGCAGGAGCGAGGCTTGAATCGGAGCGCGCTGTCCAGACACAACTCGCTCCGTAGGCTGACGAATTGACTCCGCGAAGTTACTACGCGGGTAAAACACCTAAATAGAGTCTAACTTTCCCGCCGAAGCAGTTCTCTGGGAATCAGAACCGAAAGCTAAACTCTGAGACCAGATGTGAGACTCCCCAAAGATTCTCACGAGAAGCAGTCTTAATTGGCCACATTCTTAGCTGCAATCCTCGCACTCCTGCGCGAAGCTGATTCCAAACTTCTCTGTTGTTTACAAAACTCCCGGCGCAAGAACACGGGAGAAGTAGGCTCTGGGCTTGTTTGACATACTTCTGGGAGACAACTTTCTTGCAGGTGCAAGGTTCCCAGATCTGCCTGGGAAAGATCTGGCTGAGAGGAATCCAGTTCAGACTGGGAAGGTAAAAAACCCAAGTTTTCATCTTCATCAGGAATTACAATGTCCTGAGCAGGACTACAAGGCCCATGGGTCATCACACTATCCCCCTCCTCAAGGCCCCTCCCAAACTGGGGCCCTCTCCCCGAGGCGCGAGGTCGCGGTTTGGTGGGATAGGTCTGATGAAAGCGACGGGTTAGATCAGGAGCATGGACTGTGGAGGCGTCTTCCCAAGAGCGTTCCTCAGGGCCAAAACCCACCCAGTCAATGAGATATTGTAGGCGGCGGCGGTGAAAGCGAGAATCCAAAATGTCCTCAACCTCGAACTCCTCCTCCCCATTCATCAAAACAGGAGGGGGGGCCGGTTGGTCTGTATCAGGTCGCACACCATCCGCCGGAAGGAGCAGGGAACGGTGAAACACTGGGTGAATGCGCATTGAACGCGGAAGTTGGAGTTTGAAAGTCACGGGGTTTAATTGCGCCACCACTGGATAGGGGCCAATGAAACGGGCATCTAACTTCCGGCAAGGGCGGTGGGAGGGCAGAAAGCGAGTGGACAGGAAAACCCGATCTCCTACCTTGATTTCGAGGCCCGGCTGGCGATGTTTGTCAGCGTGGCGTTTATAGTCCTCCTTGGCTTGGTCCAGTTGCTGGAGCAAAAGTTGTTGCACCGCTGTGAGTTCCTGCAGCCAATCCTCTGCTGCGGGAACTTCTGAAGTTTCAATGACAGGGGGGAAGAAACGTGGATGGAAGCCGTAGTTTGCAAAGAACGGCGTTTCTTTTGTAGAAGCTTGAACTCCATTGTTGTAGGCAAACTCAGACAGTGGTAACAGAGAAGCCCAATTGTCCTGTTGGTAGTTTACATAACAGCGAAGATACTGCTCCAAAGTGGCATTGGTGCGCTCCGTTTGCCCATCTGTTTGGGGATGATGAGCTGAAGATAAGCGAGAGTCTATGCCCAATAGTTTTTGTAGTGCCTTCCAAAAACGAGAGGTGAATTGAGATCCACGGTCTGTGACTAAACTCTTGGGCAATCCATGTAGTCTGAAAACATGTTGAAGAAATAGATCCGCAGTTTCTTTGGCCGTGGGGAGGCCTTCGCAGGGAATGAAATGGGCTAACTTGGTGAAAAGGTCCACCACCACTAAGATCGTGGTGAATCCACAGGAAGGTGCTAGGTCAGTGATGAAATCCGCGGAAATTATTTCCCATGGGCGAGATGGGGTAGGAAGGGGGTGTAAAAGCCCTGAGGGCTTCTCCCTTCGTATCTTGGAGCGCTGGCATACTGGGCAGGTGTTGACATATTTTTCCACATCCTTGCGGATCTTGGGCCACCAAAAATCCCTTAGGATCAAATGCATAGTTTTAAATAGTCCGAAGTGTCCTGCTGGTTTGCAGTCATGACACAGACGAAGCGCTTTTTCCCTGCCCGGTCCGGGTGGGATATAAACATGATTTCTATAGCAGAGCAGCCCATCTTTAAGCGAAAAGGGAAAATGCAGACCTTGGCGAAGTTGGTCCTGCGCCCAGGCATCTGCTTGCTGACTAGCCCTGATTTCTTGAGCACAGATGGGTCCTGGAGTAGGGGAAGTTGAACCAATGGGAATGGATTTGGTGTTCCCCACCGTGAGCGTGGCAAAGTTCTCGGGTTGTAGCAGTTGGGATTCAAAGGTCTCCTTGCGTCCTGCAGCGTATTCCGGTTTACGTGACAGGGCGTCTGCTTGCTTGGTTTGGGCTGGGGTCACATAATGGATCTGGAAGTTGAAACGTTCAAAGAATAAAGCCCAACGTTGCTGCCTCTGATTTAGTTTGCGGGCAGTTCTTAGATGTTCTAGATTACGATGATCAGTGTGGACTTCAATGGGAAATTTGGCCCCTTCTAGCCAATGTCTCCAAGTTTCAAAGGCTGCCTTTATGGCCAGTAGTTCTTTTTCCCAAATGGTGTAATTCCTCTCTGGTGTGGTTAGTTGACGAGAATAAAAGGCACAGGGATGGAGGTGATCTCCCACCGGTTGTAAGAGTACAGCCCCAATTGCCACATCAGAGGCGTCCGCTTGCACCACAAAAGGGGTTCCAGGATTTGGGTGCTGTAGAATTGGCTGGGAGGTGAATAGTTTCTTTAGTTGCTGGAACCCTTTCTCTGCTTGATCAGTCCAGCGGAAAGGCTGCTTTCCACGGATGCAGCTAGTGATGGGGTCGGACCAGCGGGCAAAATCTGGAATGAACTTGCGGTAATAGTTCGCGAACCCCAAGAAACGCTGCACCTCTTTCTTGTTAGTTGGCGCCCGCCATTCCAATACTGCTGAAACCTTGGCTGGATCCATGGAAAGCCCTAGAGGCGAGATGCGGTAACCAAGGAAATCTACCTCTTGTAGATCAAAGGCGCATTTTTCCAGCTTGGCATAAAGTCCATGATCCCGCAATCGTTGTAACACCATTTTGACGTGGTTCTCATGTTCTGATTGTGATCTAGAAAACACCAAAAAATCGTCCAGGTAGATTATCAAGAACCTGTCTAGATAGTCCTGAAAAATGTCATTGACAAAATGCTGGAACGTTGCGGGGGCTCCGCATAAACCGAAATTCATAACTCGGGACTCAAATAATCCGAATTTGGTCTGGAAGGCGGTCTTCCACTCGTCCCCTTCCCTGATGCGAACTAAGTTGTAAGCCCCCCGAAGATCCAGCTTGGTGTAAACCTTGGCTCCTCGAAGCCGATCCAGTAGATCCGAGATTAAGGGCAGGGGATAGCTGTTCCGCTTGGTGATATTGTTCAATGCTCTGTAGTCCACCACCAAGCGTAGTTCCCCTGACTTCTTCTTCACAAACATCACTGGGGAGGCGGCTGGGGATTGAGAGGGTCTGATGAATCCCTTGCGAAGGTTTGTCTCTAGGAATTCCCTGAGAGCTTCTTGCTCTGGTTCAGTCAGGGAGTAGAGATGCCCTCGCGGGATCGGGGCCCCCTCCACCAAGTCAATGGCACAGTCATAAGGTCTATGTGGGGGTAATTTTTCGGCTTCTTTCTCATTGAATACATCCCAATACTCGGAGTACTTCTTTGGCAAGGTGATGATGGGCTCGGTGTCTGTGGCATGGCATACCTTGGCTACGAGGCAATGGTTTTGGCAGTACGGTGAAGCAAACTGCAGTTCTCTGTTGGACCAGGAGATGTTAGGGTCGTGGAGAGTCAGCCATGGAATTCCCAAAATCACAGGGAAATGGGGGACCTCGGTAACAAAGAAGGAAATCTCTTCCATATGTTCCCTTATCCACATCCTGGTGGGTTCCGACCACTGACTTACGGGGCCCGTCTTGAGGGGGCGGCCGTCTATGGCTTGCACCACACGGGCATTCTTGAAATCATGATATTGTAATCCCAGAGAGTCGGCATACTCTCTATCGATGAAATTGTTGGTAGCTCCAGAGTCTATCATGGCGTGGATCATGACGGGTCCCCTTTTTGCTGACCATAATGTGACCACGAGAAGGAACAGGACCCCGGTTGGCGGCTCTTGGATGGATTTTTTGACCGGGTTGGCGAGCCTCTCTACACCCGGTCGTTGGCTTCCCCCGCCGGCTGTGTGCCAGTCGGCTCAGACGCCTTCGTCTCCGTGGAGGACGCCGCCGCAAGACGGGCGGCAGGCTTCCCTTTGGCTGGGCACTCTCTGGCGAAGTGGCCCCCGTTCCCGCAGTACCAGCAGAGGTTTAAGCGTTGACGACGGGCCTTCTCGGCGGCATCTAGTCTGGGACGCACATTGCCCAACTGCATCAGCACCTCCTCGCCTCCTCTGGGGTATGGGGTTGGCGGTGGGGGTCTCCACACCGGACGTGGCTGAACGCTGGCGGGAGCGGGGGGTTTTGTCCCGGCTCTACTGCCCTGGCCTCGAACCCACTGTTTCCTGTTAGCAATCATGACTTCAGCCCGTAAACATTGATCAATGAGTGCCTCGAGGGTCTGGGGAGGATCCACCTTGGAGATTTCTTCCAGCATTTCAATGTTGAGACCCTCCCGGAATTGTCCCCTGAGGGCTACATCGTTCCAGCCGGTGTTGTGGGCCAGTACTCGGAACTCGGCTATATACTGAGACATAGGTCTGTCTCCTTGGAAAAGGCGACGGAGTTTGTGACCGGCTGCCTCCAAATTGTCCTCGATTCCCCAAGTCTCCTTGAGGTGGTCCAAGAAGTGTTGCGCTGATCTTAGGTGTGGAGAGGCTTGGTCGTACAGTGCCGTCGCCCAGCTGGCCGCTGGCCCGTCTAGAAGACTGTAAACCCATGCCACTTTGATGTCTTCTTGGGGAAACTCGGCAGCACGGGCCTCTAGATAAGCTTGACATTGGCGACGGAAGACATGAACCTTAGAAGCTTCTCCAGTAAACTTGGTTGGCAACGCCATGGCCGGAAGACGAATTCCGCGTTCCTTCAAACCCCTTATTTCTCCATCCTGTGCATTGAGCTTATCACGGATTCGGTCCACCTCATCCTTGTCGATGGTGTAGGTAATCGGCTGGCCGCTCGGCCCAGGTACGACTCCGGTAGACATTCTGGCCGAGGTTAATTGGTGCTTAGGGTGGCGGAGTCAAACTGTCACGACCCAGGCTGCAGAGCACCAATAACCATACACAGAGGCCAGAATCTATCTAATATCTTTATTGAAGGAATATATAAAGTTAATAAAAACAAGTGTAGAAAATAGTCCAGAATTAGACCTTTCAGGAAAGGTCAGAATTAGTCCAAAAAAGCAATGTCCAATAAGAAATATTAAGGTCCAAAGTTGTAATCCAATAACCGAAACACTCACTTTGCCAAGCAAAGTGAGGGGAGATGACAAGGTCCTTTAGTCCATGAAACTTGAGCGAGGCTAGGAAATAACTTGATACTTGAAACAAGGCTTGAACGTGGAACAAGGTAACTAAGAACAAGAACAAGGTCCGTGGAATAACTTGATAAAATCCGTGGAACAAGGCAAGGATTGATCCTGGGAAACAAGGCAAAGTCCGTAGATAAACAAAGGCTGGGAAGCAAGGCGAAGGCTGGATAGCAAGGCAAGGCTTGAGCAGGAGCGAGGCTTGAATCGGAGCGCGCTGTCCAGACACAACTCGCTCCGTAGGCTGACGAATTGACTCCGCGAAGTTACTACGCGGGTAAAACACCTAAATAGAGTCTAACTTTCCCGCCGAAGCAGTTCTCTGGGAATCAGAACCGAAAGCTAAACTCTGAGACCAGATGTGAGACTCCCCAAAGATTCTCACGAGAAGCAGTCTTAATTGGCCACATTCTTAGCTGCAATCCTCGCACTCCTGCGCGAAGCTGATTCCAAACTTCTCTGTTGTTTACAAAACTCCCGGCGCAAGAACACGGGAGAAGTAGGCTCTGGGCTTGTTTGACATACTTCTGGGAGACAACTTTCTTGCAGGTGCAAGGTTCCCAGATCTGCCTGGGAAAGATCTGGCTGAGAGGAATCCAGTTCAGACTGGGAAGGTAAAAAACCCAAGTTTTCATCTTCATCAGGAATTACAATGTCCTGAGCAGGACTACAAGGCCCATGGGTCATCACAATTTCCAACTTTTGAATTACTCTGTATAAGTTGGTTTGTTGGAACCCTGACACAATCCTTTAGAGTTCTTTATAGTCTGCATTGGGGTGACCTATCCTGGGGACAAGATAGCATAAAATTGGATGTATGAGAAGCACAAAATGTTCTAGATAAGAAATTATTTTTCAGTCCTATATCTTCAATGAGCGTTAGAGCCTGATCCATGCATGTTTACTCATTTATTCAAGTAACACATGAAATGTTGCTTATCACAAAGACATCAGGATATTCAGGACTGTGAATGAAGACAAGGCAGATTAACAATCAATGTGGGTGCATCTACACTGCATCATTAATGCAGTTTGACACCACTTAAACTGCTATGAATCAATGCTATGGAATTGTGGGATTTGTAGTTCACAAAGTCTTTGGTTTTCACTGCCAAAAAGTACTGGTGATTCACCAAACTATAACTCCCAGGATTTCATCACATAGAATCATGGCAGTTAAAGTGGTATCAAACTGTATTAATTCTATAGCGTAGATGCACCCTGATTCTAGAGTCTGTGCCCATGGTACCATTGATAATCTGACCCTGATTCCACACTTTTGATGAGATACTCCAGCATTGGGAATGGAGCTGAATAAATGACTGCAAAACTGCAGGCTCATGATTTCCAAAAGCATTTCTGTGTGATCTGGAAAGCCATAGAAGGGCTACTAAAGGAAACTCTTCCCTTGATTTGGTTATGGATGAGCACGGCATTGTTCATAATCTTAGATCCGGTTTCTTTGATTTAACATCTGAAGCAGTTGTTCTATAGCTGCCCCATTTTTACATTTCCCCCCAATTAAGTGAGACATTCCTTTGCTTACTTTCATCTCCTCCCTTTTGATTCTTATTGCTTTCTGAAATGAGATTCATTCTGGTTATACATGAAGCCACTGGGGGAGTTTTGGAGTTCGATGCCATCTGTAAGCAGATGATGTCCAACTTTATCACTCCTTTCCACCTTCTGCTAAGGAGGCTGTCCAGGTCCTGAACCGGTGCTTGGTGGCTATGACAATTTGGATGAAGGTAAACAAATTGAAATTGAATCCAGACAAGACAGAGGTGCTCCTGGTCAGTCGGAAGGCCGAACAAGGTATAGGGTTACGACCTGTGTTGGATAGGGCTATACTCCCCCTGAAGATACAGGTTCGCAGCTTGGGAGTTGTTCTGGACTCATTGATGAGCCTGGAACCCCAGGTTTCAGTGGTGGCCAGGGGAACTTCCGCACAATTAAAACTTGTGTGCCAGCTTCCCCTGTACCTTGGGAAGTCAGACTTGGCCATGGTAGTCCATGCTCTTGTTACATCTCGAATAGACTACTGCAATGTGCTATATGTGGGGCTGCCTTTGAAGACTGTTCAGAAGCTCCAAGTGGTCCAACGATTGCTCACTGGAGCAACGTACAGGGAGCATCAAACCTCTTTTCTATGTCTGCTCCACTGGCTGCCAGTCTGCTACCGAGCACAATTCACAGTGCTGGCTTTGGCCTATAAAGCTCTAAACGGCTCCAATCCAACTTACCTGTCCGAACATATGACCCAGTAGAGTCAGCAGGGGAGGCCCTGCTCTCAGTCCCACCCCCTACACACCTATACTGAACACAGTTTTATACCACTTTAACTGCCATGGCAAACAAGGGAGTCAACGTTTTACAAGGTCTTTAGCATATACAGTAGAGTCTCACTTATCCAAGCTAAACGGGCCGGCAGAAGCTTGGATATTATCTTGGATAATAAGGAGGGATTAAGGAAAAGCCTATTAAACATCAAATTAGGTTATGATTTTACAAATTAAGCACCAAAGCATCATGTTATACAACAAATTTGACAAAAAAAGTAGTTCAATACGCAGTAATGTTATGTTGTAATTACTGTATTTATGAATTTAGCACCAAAATATCATGATATATTGAAAACATTGACTACAAAAATGCCTTGGATAATCCAGAACCTTGGATAAGCGAGTCTTGGATAAGTGAGACTCTACTGCACCCTTATTTGCATATGCTAATTTTTCCTACTCATAATGGTGACACTCCTCAAAGTGATTCTTTGATCACATCAAGATCTGCATATATATCAAATTTTATCACTTAATTCTAAAACTAGATTCTATCCTTTTTAATAAAAAGCTGACTGGGATGTCAATCATGCAATGAGGGGCGGGGCAATGTCAAGTAAGGTGATATGGAAGGGGCGGGGCCAACATTCAGAGGGTCAATAAGAGAGGGCGGGGCCACCTTTGGGTGAGAGACGCTTGAGTTTCAGTCTGCCCAATGAGCGCACTCTGTTTTAGGCACGTGGAAAAGTTCCCCTCGTCTCGACCAATGAGCATTCGGCAATGGGATCAGACTATGGAACAGCGATTGGTTTCAGCCAATCAGAGAGCACACACTCCGTCGTCTAGCCTCCATTCCCTCAGGGAAGTGGGAAGACCAAGCGAGGGCCTGTGGGGAGAAAAGGGGCGGGACTTTTCAAGGCAACCAATGAAAAAGCTAGAGGTTGAGAGTGACACGCCTGGCGGCTAATGAATGCAAAAGAATACTATTCAGGGCTTGTCCCCCCCACTCGACGAATCAGAAAACGAACTGGTGGTGACGCGACGTTGCCCCTGGTCATGTGATACAACGAGCGTCCTTTTCGTAGGAAGGAAGCGTCAGTGGTCACGTGACGGGAGTAGGTGGGAGGGGAGAGCGAAAGGAGGAGTGGTACGGAAGCCGAGAAGAAACGCGCTTGGAGGCGGTTGCGGTTACAAGAGCGGCGGCAGCGATGGCTGCGGACGGCGAGCGCTCCCCGCTGCTCCCGGCTGAGCCCGGGGATGGGAACGGCAGCGCCGGGGGCCTGGTGGGGCCTGCCGGGCTGCCCTCGGGAAACAACTCCAACCCGCCGGGGAAGCCCAACCCGCCTCAAGGTGAGCTACGCCCCCTCATGAATATGCATGAGGGGCAGCTGAGGCGCGAGGGTGGGCCCGATAATGGAGGGAGAGCATCCTGTAGACTCACTGGCTCAGGGGACCAGGGGGCGGGGCTACATACCATGTGGGCCGGGTTGTAGCTCGTGTGGGCGGGGCCTTGCTCCAAGCTTGAGTGCCTCTATGCCAGGCATGGTCAAATTTGGGCCTCCCTCCAGGTGTTTTGGACTTCAACTCCCATCATTCCTAACAGTTTCAGGCCCTTTCCTTTTCCCCCTCAGCCGCTTGAAAAGGAAGGTGCCTGAAGCTGTTAGGAATGATGGGAGTTGAAGTCCAAAACACCTGGAGGGCCAGAGTTGGCCCAGGCCTAGTTTAGATGCATGCCTAGAGGGTATAATTTGGTACAGGTTTATAAACTATGCTTTAAATCTTCCGGGCTGAGGAGCAGGGTATAAAATAATAGATAGAATAAATATTATTTATTTATTTACTGTATTTCTACCCCGCCCTATCTCAACCCCGAAGGGGACTCAGAGCAGCTTCCAAATAATTCAATGCCGCATTAATCTAAAACAAACAAAATCCAATGTACAATACAATTCAATGTGCTGAATTGTATTGTATATAGTATTAAAATCCTAAACCAGTGGTTCTCAACCTGTGGGTCCCCAGATGTTTTGGCATTCCAACTCCCAGAAATCCTAACAGCTGGTAAACTGGCTGAGATTTCCTGGAGTTGTAGGCCAAAGCACCTGGGATCCACAGGTTGAGAACCACTGGTCTAGCCCATGCAAGAGGCAATAATATATCGATTAACATTAGCAAGTTGTGATATTGTTTGGATTAAATAGGAAACCTTTTTTTAAAATGTTGCCTCATACTTTAGATACACACAGTAGAGGGAGTGGTCTGGGGTTATTGTGACTGACAATTTTCAAGTCTGCATGGAAGCAAATCAGAAGACAGAAGGATTGTGGAAGAAAAGGCATGGATTAAAATGCAGCAGTACAAAGTATAAGCAAGATAAGATGCAAAATTGGGACAGGGTGCAAAAATTGGGGCGGATTTAGCTGTGTCTGAAGGGACTAATGTTAACTCAGTTCTGAATTTGCTTTGGTTTCCCCACCACCACCAGTTTAAAGGGTCTATTCAAAATACTGCATTCTAGTCACTTAATAGGTTCAGTACTCTGGACAGCTCCATTAAACTGTGGAATAAGTCAAAATGCATTAGTTGGATAACTTATTATGAAGGTGTGGTTGCTCCTAGCCAATGCTCTTTTTCCTGACTTATCTCCCTTATCTCTTGCAAAGGATTTCCTTCTTTTGGCGGCATCAATGATGGGGGCCAGGCAGCCGTTCTGCCCGGAGAGGACCCTCCGCCCTACTCCCCAATGGCTTCGCCAGAGAGTGGCAGCGCTCCCATGATCACCTGCCGGGTCTGCCAGAGCCCCATCAATGTGGAGGGCAAGATGCATCAGCATGTGGTGAAATGTAGCGTCTGCAATGAGGCCACGGTGAGCAGTCTTGAAGGGGCAGGGAGTGGGCAAATTATGGGCAATAAGATCGAATGGCTTTCAAAAAACTGGACATACAGTAGTAACATTGAGGATGAATAGTGTGCCAGGAAGTGTGAGGTTTAAGCCACTTCTCTTCTCACCTATGGAGTAGATGAATACCCAGAGGCATGATTCTATCTGCTGTATTCAGTATAATTTTGCCAGATAGCAAACTTGTGACATAGAATACACAGAATCTCACAGAGGAAATGGTGTCTTGTGTTCTTAAATTTTATCACAAGTATTTGGGGAAATTATTTTTTGGACTTTGATGTAGAACAGTGGTTCCCAATCTGTTGTCCGCAGACCACCAGACAACAGTGGTCCACAGGAACTAAAATATGGTCCGCAGCCTCACTGTGACTACACCGTTGCCTCGAAAACACGAATCAGTTTTTGGTAAACTTTAAATTCGGTTTGGTTATTTGGGGTGCTGATTCAGAAAATTGCATTGGATAGACCACATCAGCTCTAAATTATTAAATATGGTTTTCTGTGGGCAAGTAGATGGTGACTACTGGGTGGCATATGTTCTGTATCAGAAACTAGAGCTGATGTGGTCTATTCAATGCAATTTTCTGAATCAGCACCCCAAATAACCAAATCTAATCTAAATTTTACCAAAAGTGACTTGTAATGCTTTTGGTACTAATGTTGGAGAGTGGTCCCTGGTCCAAGTGGTCCCTGGTCAAAAAAAGGTTGGGAACCACTGGTATAGAAGGAACAACACTTGTGAGATCAGAACCTGGATGGAAGACTGGGGAGAGGATGTAGCTTGATGGTTAATTTGGTAAATTACTATACATCTCCAGTTGCATTTAGGAAAGCAACTGAAGTCCTAGAAAGCCATTACCAGTCCATGTGAACAAGGGCTAGGGATACCATCAGTTTCAATCTCATGGTCAATAGGGAAGATGCGTATTGTAATTTCACAATATCTAGCGGGTAACAAAGCCATCACCAGCATCCCATAGCAAATATTGAACTAGATTGACTCTTAAGGTTTTTGCGGTATAAAGCAGCTTAGAATCATAGAATAGTAGAGTTGGAAGAGACCTCACAGGCCATCCAGTCCAACCCCCTGCAAGAAGCAGGAAAATCTCATTCAAAGCACCCCTGACAGATGGCCAGACTCTGCTTAAAAGCTTCTAGAAGATTACTTAAGAGTCATTTGTTTATCATTTTGTCCTAAAAGGATTTTATTAGATTGTTACCTGTTGTGTGGTTTTAACTAGAATTTTTATATTATATATTTTTATTGTGATGAGGATTGGCTTTAAATTTATTGTTCATTTTATGGTTTTAAAAGGCATTAATTTTTATATTGTATATCTTGGTAGGCCACTTCACCTTTGAAGGGTCTTTTCCTAAAAGGCAGATTACAAATATATTAACTGTGAAGGTACATTTCATTTATTTGCTTGGTTTATAAGAAGAAAAAACCTTGTTTCCTTCTGGGAGACTGAAGAGAGTTTGGGTCATGTAGTTAAACTGATTGGTAAGAGATTTAGATAAGGACAACTGAAATACTCCGCATTACACGCACTTTAGAGCAGTGGTTCTCAACCTGTGGGTCCCCAGATGTTTTGGCCTTCAGCTCCCAGCTGGTAAACAGGCTGGGGTTTCTGGGAGTTGTAGGCTAAAACACCTGGGGTTGAGAACCGCTGGTTTAGAGGGAGTTGTATACTTAGTAGTTGGGTTTAAAATGAAATTAGGCAAGTCCTTGGAGGATAAAGAGGCCAGCCAAAGGCCACTAGTTATGATGGCTATATGGGACCTTTGGGTTCAGTAGCAGTATGACTCTTATCTTGAATTTCTGGGGAAAACAAAAAAAGAAGTGAAACAGTTTCTCTCATATTTGTGGCGTTCTGAAAGGCATCTGATGGGCAGTTCTGGGCTGGAGACTAGATGGACCACTTTCCAGGTTCAGTGGGGATTTTCCAGAAACCTTATAAGTAGGGAACAAGTTTGGCTTATCACGCCTATTTAGAATGACAGGTGGTAAGGACTTGTGAAAGTGGAAGTCTAAAACATCTGGAGAGCCAAGGGTTCTCTTCCTTCTATTGAGTTGGTTGTTGTTATGCCTCATTTGCAAGTTAGAAGTATTTTGGAGACGTTTTACATCTCTGACCTCACTTGCCCCCTTTGTCCCCTATATATATATTACATTGGAAGGTTCAAGAAGGGTACTCCCTCTTCCAAATGCCTTACAGGTCACAATCTCTGTGAGCCATAATACTGCTTTGTCATTACAGAAGCAATTGTAATGTAGCTTTTCTCAACCTGGTGCCCTCTGGTTATTTTGGACTAATATTCCCATCAGCTTCTGCTGCCATGGCCAGGGGTGATATAGGTTGCACTTAGAAATATCCAAATAGCCATCTACTAGAGACTCAGCCTTAATGAGATAACTTACATGAATCAATTTGAACAAACTGAAAGGAATCAGTGGGAGCAATGGGATTCTACTGAAGAATCATTGAGTGTGTCCTCCCTTGCGTTTTCTTTTCCTTGCTCGTCTTTTTGCAAAGCTTCTCAACGTTAAAGTCTTTTTCATTTTCCTTAAGAGAAAATTAGAGAGAACGCAAACTGTTAAAATAAATATAAATCTCAAAGTCAGGATTGCCAACCTGCAGCAGTTTTAGTTCCTTGGTAAGATGACTCCACAGAACTGGCATGACATGTTGCTCCTTGGACATGCTCCAGTGTCTGAAATGAAATCTTTGAGCATGCATTCTGGATGCTTTTTCATTCTCTTTCTAGAACAGGCATCTGAATTGAAGTAAATCCAACCCCCAATGTCTGGTTAAGCCTGCCTGGCAGCTTCTCTCACTGAAAGTGAGACACCCCTTAGTGATGTTAAAAAATAAAACTGTGGTTAAGAAGGATAGGTGATTGAACTTTGGACTTGGAATTATACCTTGGGTTTGCTATGAAGTTAGCATATTGTGATGATGGGTCTCCTCCTACTCTGCCTTGCTCCATGTTGATATTAGTAAAATAAATCGATCTCATGGAGATGTAACCAGACTGACGGAAGCTTCAGGCACTTCTTACACATTCCACGTGTTTTATTTCTTGTGTTTGCTTTCTTCTGCCTGTGGCTGCTTTGACGAATGTCCTTTAGGCAGATATTGCAGCCCTTGTGTATAATGCTTTGCATACTGACGGTTCTATAACAAGGCCTTGTTCTCACAAATATCAATGGTGCTGGTGCCCTGATTTCTGGAATGTACCATTAAGCTTTTGTTTTATAGATTGACAGTGGCTTTTTTGGGTCTTGATCACGGAGTGGTCTTTTCCACTAACTGCTATTTTTAAATAGCAAGATTAAAGATTTTACCATAATCTTCTTCCTGCAAAGTATGTGCTCTGCCAGTGAGCTGTTGCCGTTCTCCAGATGTGGGGCTTGGATCTGAGGCTGCTTGGGAATCTTCCCTCTAAACTATGAAATGACTTGTTGGACTTCTGTTCGCATCATTGCTGTGACCATTCTGGCTGGAAAAGGTGAGAGTCATAGTCTTCACACCTTTTCCATTCAGCAGGGCCAGTTCTCAGGGATTATGGGAGCAGTAGTCCACATTGGGGTGTGTTGCTTATCAGAGACCCAGCTAAAAGTCAGAAGGGGGCTATTTGTATGTGCACCTGACCTGCAGTTTGAACTGGTACAATCCAATTTTTAAATCTTAGCAATAGAAAAACAAAATACTGTATATATCCTAAACATAAAGTGCATCTTAACTGTGTATGCTGGATTTCTATGTGCTCTAGTCTCTGTAACTGTCAGCTGTTCAGAGTATTTTGTGCATTACAAGCTGGACAAGTCCTTCCAAGCATTGTTCTCTTTGAGGTCTGTGAAGGTGGTCTTTGGGTATTATTTGCTGTTGTATTTGTGTTGCATAGTGAAGAGCGGTGAGGATTTGAGGTCAAATTGATGATTTCTCTCAAGTCCATCTGTTAAGACTACCTTTCTTCTTCCAAACACTTCCTGTGTTTTCCTTTATGAAACTTGCTTTGTGTTTCTCATCTGAAATCCTTTTAAGAGACTTGAGATTAAAACATTTGACAGGAGGATATAAAATTAAAAACAAAATACCATCCTCCTTTGGCCTTTCCAACCTCCTGACTCAGCAGTTCATGAATCTGAACCACCATTGCCAAAGGTTTTACAGAAACCACATCCAGGACGTCTAGGTCTCATGTGAGACCTTCCCTTAATATCTTACACTTCTGAGCCTGTTTATGACCTTTCTTATCCACCACTGCCACTAAGCCCTCTTTGCACTGCGGGTTGCCTTTGCTGCGTAAAAGCGATGGACCACCGGCAGATTTTGTGCTTGATCTCACACTTGACTCAGTCCTGTTTAAGATCTTAATTCAGTCCTGAACAACAGAAATATCTGTGGATCTCCTGTAGCCCCACAGCTGCCAGAAGAACCATTTCAGTTTTTGCACAGTTTTTTAACCTGTTCTCCTTTTTATTTTATTTTTTCCCTCTCAATGCTGCTTCTCTAGCTGCCGGGCTGTGGTGCAGCTAGCTAGTAACCAGCTGCTATAAATCACTACTGATCGAGAGGACATGAGTTCGAAGCCCGGGTCGGGTTAAGCCTCCGACCATAAAAAAAAAAAAAAAAAATAGCCCCGGCTTGCTGTTGACCTAGCAGCCCCGAAAGACAGTTGAATCTGTCAATTAGGGAAATTTAGGGACGCTTTATGCGGGAGGCTAATTTAACTAATCTACAACACCATAAAACTGCTCACGAGGAAAAGAAGAGGAAGAACAGCCACCAATGGACGGTGAAGCAACAGCTCCCCCTGTGGCCGGAAATCGTGAAGCTGGAAGATGTTAAAAAAATGCCTCTGTGTCTGTCTAAAACTGAATGTTGTTTGTCTATTGGCATTGAATGTTTGCCATATATGTGTTCATTGTAATCCGCCCTGAGTCCCCTTCGGGGTGAGAAGGGCGGAATATAAATACTGTAAATAAATAAAATAAATAATTCTCAAACCAAGATATGTACATTGGCCTTGTCACTTTTGACTTTTGGATTCTGTTTCTTTCTGTCTGCTCCAGCCAATAAAAAATGCTCCACCTGGTAAAAAGTACGTGAGGTGCCCCTGCAACTGCCTCTTAATCTGTAAAGTGACGTCGCAGCGCATTGCTTGTCCTCGGACCTACTGGTAAGGGAAGCTTCTGGCTTTGACGTGTTTCAGTTCTACATCGCTGACTCTACTGTGTTTGTTCACAGTGTAAATGAAAAACATTTAACTATAATTAGCCTGACGTGTTGTGGCTGTAGAACTCAGGTGTGTTTCAGTAAGGGTGTGGTGGTTAGCAACGCTAGAAGGTGATCAGCCACAGAGGACAGACTCCAGTGTGAATTCCAAGCTTTTTTTCTTCCCAAAAGAAAGAGCAAAGGGCTGCAGTTCATACTAGCTATTGAAAGACACAAAATGTAATTAAAAATAGAAGTAAAGATTGGGTATCTCTTATCTGGAATCCAGTCTGAATTCCAAGGCTTGTTTTTTTTCCCCCCCAAAAGAAAGAGCAAAGTCCTGAAGTTCACACTGGCTATTGAAAGATATAAAATGTATTTAAAAATAAAGGTACAGGTTGAACATCACTTATTAGATATACTGGGAACTACTATACCTAGTAATCCTTTGGACTTAGAATTTGTTAGAGATTGTCCAATGCATGTTAGAATTGTTAAAACTCCAGATGGAGAGAAAAGAGATTATTGTTCAGGAAAAATCTGGGAGCAATGGTGCAGGAATGATGAGAAATTGGATTTTTGTCACTAAAAACAGTAGGCTATATCAGTGGGGAGTGCTACCATGTTGGAACAGTCGGCCCAAAGGGGGTAATTGCTTTTTATCTGAGCAATAAAGGCTAATTGTTACAAAACTCCAAATGGCCTGAGGGAGAACAAAGGAATAATAATAGATTTGGACTGGGAAGTGGCTCATGTGCTCTTTTCCAGGCTGTGATGCTCTGAATAGCAGGGAAAGGCTCACAAGGAGAGTGGGCTGATCTCTTTTGTCTTGTCTTCCCAGCAAAAGAGTCATCAACCTGGGCCCAGTGCATCCTGGTCCTTTGAGTCCTGAGCCCCAACCAGTTGGTGTGCGAGTCAACTGTGGCCACTGCAAAAACAATTTCTTGGTGAGTGGGATTTGGAAATGGGCTGAAAGGGGAGGCAGGACAGTCTGGGACCTTTCAGTTCAGTGCTTAAACGCTTGCTGGTGTTTGGAGAACTGCTTACTGTGGTGAGCCTCAGCAGAGAAGGGCAAATGTAGCCCTGGGGCTCTTTTTCCGAGGCGATTTTTATAGCTCTCCAGACTCCTCACCCCACAATTTTTCAGTCTCCAGAACAATTGGCTTTTCAAGTTGCTGGATCCTTGATCATTGTTTAACAGCAGTACAGTTGTACCACCACATTTGTAGTTTTGACTTTTGTGGATATAATTATTCACAGATTTTATTAGAAATGTTATCTTTAGGAATCTCTAGGTCTTCTGAAGGACACTGAGGCCACCTTCATCTAGTCATGCTGAAGGATTTCTAAAGAGAACATATCTCTAGGAATCTCTTAAATCCTCTAGTGTAATTCCACTGTCAACTTCCAGCAGAAGTCAGTCAAAGTCATGCTGAAAGACCTAGAAATTCCTAGAGAGGTGTTTTCTCAGGTAAACAATTGCAAATTCTTTATATGCTTTTTTCACTTTTACAGGGGACTTGTGCCCCTAATCTCAGCAAATGTGAAGAGCTGACTGTATTTACCAATTGTTCAATACTGGAAGTGTACTTCTCACTGCAGTTTGGTTTGCAATTTTTGGAGGGTTTGCAATTCATGGAGGGTTCAAGGGAAAGAAGAGTGCCTTCCAGACTTGTGAAGTTGCCCCTTAAAGTATGTATTCTGAAGTCAGATTACAAATGTGATCTGGCCAGAATGTGAGGTTTATATCAGAAAAGATACACAATCAGTGGCTTTAAGAGTCATTCTGACCTCTCACTCATATACCTCACAGTATTTTTATGAACCTAAAGTAGGTGGGGAGGCTATAAACTTTAGTCCAACTTCCTTGAAAAAAGGGCATGATTGAAGTCCAATTACCAGATGCATTGGCCAGCAGGCTATGGTCAAAGATTAAGATAGTATTTATAGAATTCTTGAAATGGTTGCAAGCTGTGATCATGGCCTCTCTGTTTTGGCAAATTGGGTAACTTTAGTGATTAATCGGCAAATAGATGTCTGATGAACACCTGACGCACTCCTGCCTTGATAGATAGGCATGCTGGGGTTCAGACACAGGACACTTCCTCCAGGTTCGACTAACCATCCTTTACCTTTCTCTCTCTCTCTCTCTCTCTCTCTTGTTCCTCTTCTTCCCTCTAGTGGACAGAATTCACAGACCGCACCTTAGCCCAATGTCCCCACTGCCGGAAAGTGTGAGTTTACTTGCTCTTGCTTAACCATTAAGGTATAACAGGAGAGATCTTCCCACTAGCAGCACTCAGGTGTTGAGAGAAAACTCTGGAAAACTGTCCTTGGGCTCTCAGTTCTACTGGCTAGATGTTCAGTTTGGGAATGTGATAACCGGGTGGAGATTTTGCTTCTCTGAGAAGAAAAGTACCAGCCCAGAAGGGTGCTTGAAACTGAGAGGAGTGTTTCTATGAAACAGAAGTCTGATATTTGGTTTGGGCCAGTCAGTGCAGTAGCCTCTTGCTGTGTGTTTCCTTGAGTGTTCACATCTGGGACTTGAGACCTCTAACAGAGTTGATTTCAGGAAAACTAATGGGTTTGTCCTTCCTGCCACCAGCTCCTCCATCGGGCGCCGTTACCCCCGGAAGAGATGTTTTTGCTGCTTCCTGCTGGGTTTGTTAATGGCTGTGACAGCAACAGGACTTGCAGTAAGTAGGGACAAGAGGATGTGATCCCTTTATAGCCCTTCTTGGCAATTGCAATAGGAATCTGAAGTGGATTACAACATGTTAACATCCATCATGAAATGTCTGGAACCAGGACAGGAGTTCTAATTTTTTTGTACTTCAAATCCCAAAGTCGAGTAGTGAAAAATATTGGGAGTTGCAGTCCAAAAAGATTTGGAGAATCATCTGATTCCAACAAGAGATATATAGACTTATCGAAGTCCAGATAAGCATTGCTCTGCATCGAGGTGAGGAATGTGTAGCTTACCAAATATTGCAGTTCTTTTCACCTCTTGTCAATATAGCTTGCGGGAGGTGGGATAATGGAAGCTGAAGTCCAACATTATCTATAGGGCCTTCAGAGCTTTCTCATTTTTGATTGTTTGATTACCAAAATCTCTCAGTAGGAATCTTTTGGAGGGTTCCAAAGACAATAAATAGCCAAATGACCAGAGCAGTACCCCAATATTGGAAGAGAATATGCCCTCTCTTCCTGCTCATTCACTGAGTCACTCCTGGAAAATGAGATGTGATGGAAGTCATTTCTAAGAACAGAAGGCCACATGTTTCAAATTCACAACATCATTTGCCACCCTTAGACTGGTGGCTCTGATAGTTTCCTATTTCAAGCAGTTGTTGAGTCAGTAAATCACCCTGGCCCTTTTCACTCTTGCATGCGAGAGCCCAAACCTTGAATGGAATTAGCTGTTGTTCTATAGCAGGCATGGGCAAACTTTGGCCTTTCAGGTGTTTTGGATTTCAACTCCCAGAAAACTCTAGCCAGTTTACTGACTTTTAGGAATTGTGTGAGTTGAAGTCCAAAACACCTGGAGGGCCAAAGTTTGCCCATGGCTGTTCTATAGGTAAACACAGTGGCAAGACTTCTGCTTCCTCCTTATATTGTAGTAATTCCAGCCATTCTGCCTTAATTTGTTTAGTTTAGAAGAGGAAAGGAATGAAAACTCACAGTGCAATCACCAACCAAGTAATTTAAATGTTTTTAAAATGGTACTGTAAAACAGAAATGGAACAGTGGCCTGCTAATTTTTTGAGGTACTCATGTCAGGTGTATTTTGAAGGTACATTTATTTTAACTGTGGCTTATGCTGATGGTTATAGCATATGTGCAAAGAGATATGTGCATGTATCTCCTTCCAACATCAGTGCTGTCAATGGAGGGTGAGATAAGTTAGAAAGTACAGCTTCAACTCTTTCTGGCAGCAGAAAAGCTTCTCCATCTCCTTGCTTGACTCCCCTTTTTTTGCCTCTCCCTTTGTTTCCAGTTCGGCACGTGGAAGCAAGCCCAGAAGTACAGCGGGATCTATGCCTCCTGGGCTCTGGTGATCCTCCTGGCTTTGGTGTGCCTGGGCCGAGCAATGTACTGGGCCTGCATGCGGGTCAGCCACCCCGTCCAGAACTTCTCCTGAGCGTCTGGGAGCTGCTTTCCATTTCCAGTTGCTGCTGCTACTGCTGCTACTCCCAGCATATCATCTGCCAGCCCCACTTGCCCCCTTTCTCTTCTACTTCTTCTCTCCATTATGGGGCTGGCACATTCCGTGCTCCTCCTCCCTGCTGTGCCAGCACCCCATTTGGTCATCACAGCTGCTGCTGCAACCCTCACCAGGGAACCATTGGACCTGAAGAAGACTGCAAAAATTGGGGGCTGCCAGCAGTTTCCCCTGAACCCCCCTTGGCAACAGAACCCTGCCTGCACCGAATTCAAGAGGAGTCAACTATGACTGAATATTTTGGGGGGAGTGAAGAAACTGGGGATTTGTTGCTGAGCATCTACTTCAGATGTTGGAATTACATGGCGCTGTGCCAGGACAGAGAATTAGGTGGGTTGTTAGGATACTTTGGTCAAAACGGCCCAATCCCAAGTGGAAACCCCAGCAGTAAATCGCTCCTCAGCCACTTGAATTACACTACAAAGATTCAGCAAAGGAGCACATTGTAGAGTCAGCAAGCTGCCCTTTCCTGCTGCTGAAATGTTTCTTGGCCAGGACAAAATTGGGTCATGGAGTTGCTGCTGCAAAGATTCATCCCTTGCCCTCTGCTCATGCGCTTTTGACATTTGCTGTCCTATAAAGGATGGCTTATATCCTGAGAGCCAAGGCACCTTGCACAGCAAATTGTGAGTTGGAGCCAGAGATGTGGGTGGCAAATGGTTCTCCACTGCTGGTTTCCCTCACCTCTTGGAAGAACTTTGATTACTTTGATGGCCAGTATTGGGCACCCTGGCTTTGGGTGCTCTGGATCCTTCCTTTCGCAAACCTGTCAATCAGTACCACCAAAAGCCAATCCCAAGGCCTCTTTGAACCCGTTGATCTGTGACCAGTCCCAGCATTCAAAGGCCTTGTGCCAAAAGAACCTTGGGAATTTCACTAGAACTTATCCTTGGGACATGTGAATTTTTCCTTTACTTCAGTCAACCTTTCCCCGTTTTAACCCCCCCCCCCCTTGCACATTCCTTGGTGGAGGACCTTTTTTTAACTTCTAAGAACCAAAACCAAGTGGGGTGGAAAGGAGGGACCGCCATCTTATCCATCATCATGTCACTGATTGTTGCCTCCTTTAAACAGAGAAACCTTTCCCACCATTGCACTGAGACCATCAAACTGAACCCATGTGGTGGGATCAAATTCTTTTCTTTTCTTGCGCATCAGCTGGCTGTGGGCATTTTGTCTGATTTGATACAGGACACTATGCTTTGTGCTTTTTCCTACCAGCAGTTCCATTGTGGGCTTTGCTCTTCTGCTTAATTTCCAACCTTCATTTCTGTCTTTGAGCTGATAAAGTATTTCCCCCTTCTCTCATCACTCTTCCTTCACCTTCTCATCCCTGTTTTCATGATGCCTCTGAGGTTTGAGTTGGGAGGACTCTAACCCCTCAGAGACATTTACTTGGAGGAGAATGGTGTCAACAGAAGTAGGGAAGGAAAAAACACCCATCAGAGCCACAAAGAAGCATTCTTGTTAGGAAAGTGTTCCAGCCCAGTTTGTGTGCCTGTCTGCCTTGGTGTTTCTAATTCATTCTCACATATCCTCCCGTCCTCCTGGCTTTTGAGCTTGCCTCCCCAATCTCTTTGCTGTTGCAGCGTGTATATACAAGTGATTAATGTGTACATAGAGCTATTTAAAGATCATTCCTCCATGGTGGCTGCCTGCTTGCGTCTTTCCTTCTGCCTGTGTGCCTGTGTTTTCTCCTTCCCTTTCTTTCTCTGTCTCTCTCACACTTTCTTCTCCTTACAATGAAATTTATCTGCCACCTTTTCTCTCCACAGCCAAAGGAGGAATGAACAAAATAATTGGATGGTTGTAAATAAAAGTAAATTCCATAGACTGATGGGAATATTTCTCACCAGGGGAGGGTAGATGGTCTCTTTGGCTTTGCTTTCACTGTGAGCTTTGGTAGCTTAAAGAGAATAATTTTAGCCCAATTACCTTGTCTTGAAAATGCTGGAGGAACCACATTGATTAAAGGCCTATGCTGTTGACAGTGGCCAATCAGTTGACCACCAGAAGCCCAGAGCAGGACATGAGTAAACCTATGTTCTCCATCTTTTGCACTTGAGCAACTGACAATGGCATGCTACCTTTGGTACCTGCTTAGACCTTAATGGGAAATGGTCCATTACCATTTAGCTGTCTGAGGAAAGACTGCATCAAAATGCCATTTTTCAGATTATAGGCCTGTCTGGATAGGTACTGTTTGGCAGCAGCTCTCCCAAGTTTGCTGGGATTCTTAGAAGGGGGTTTAGGGTTCTTTAGTCCTTCATTTTAATCTGAAATTACTGTAGTCCCTTGCCATTCACCATGCTGAGTGGAATGTCTGGAGGTTTATTCCCAAAACATTTGATCGCTCTAAAGGTTTTCTGCCCATTTGAACAAGAAAGAGCAGAGATTTAGCCCGAGACATTTTGAATATGTACCTCCCTACTAAGGATCCCCAATCCCTATTTCAGGGCAGAGCATAATATATGAGAGTTTTCTTTGCTGCGTCATTGAACTCAACTGCATGGATGACCAGTACCATTATTCTTCATGATTCATGTGCTGCAGTCCAGATAGGAATCAAATCATTATCTCTCACTGTGGCTCATTAAGGGTATGTGGGTGCTGAAGAAACTCAATAAGAACAGGAGGAAGGTATAGTATTTCAAATGTGTTTGGGTTTCAAATCCCATCACCTCTGCAATGGCAGTTGGCTGGTGTGGTGGGATTTATTGTCCAATGGCACTTGGCATGCCAGAGATTCCCATTCCTACTCTGTCTTGATGATTTAAAGCAGCGGTAGTGAGACCCACTAGATGACTTTATTTCTATCTCAAGAAAGCAGTGGTAAACCTCTTGGTTTCCAAGGAAACCTTGAAATAGGCTGGCTTGATGTCACTTGACTTGAAGGCCCCTAACCATATACCACAGCATAGGAAGACCTGGATTTGAATTTCCAGTCTTGAGGCTCACAGGGTGCTTTTGGTCCAATTATACTTATGACTACTCAACCTCGCCCGTTTGTGGTTAAGAATGAAAGGAGCAGGCAGAATATATCATATACATCACCTATAGCCTTCTAGGAGAGAGCAGAGAAAGGAATGTCATTAAATTTGCTGCAGACAAATTTCACAACAGTACAGAAACAAAACAGTACAACTGTTTCATTGTATCTTATAAAATGGAAGTTTAATGCTTTTTCTAAGAGGTTATGCTGTTACTATCTTGAAACATTACAACCTTCAGGAAAGGAAGGGAGGGAAGTAAAGAGAAAATAGTTACTTGAGGAAGAATGGGGCAAGGGAAAGTATGGAAACAGAATTTACAGTACTAGGCTGGAAGGCGAAGCATCAACTTTTTCCTCCTAGTCACTTAAGCTCTTTTGGAAAATCATCAGCAGGCAGTTACCAAATGATGAGCCACGCCTAAACAACTGAATGTAGAAACAATATGGCTACTCTCCCTTGCTCCATTCTCACTGTGATTTCTGTACCAGTGCTTGTTATAATTGAGGAAGGGGAAAGTGGGCAGAAAACCGTAGCAAGAGACCTGTTTCTGTGCATTATTCTGATTGCCTAGAATTGGCCTTGAACAGTTTCAAGGGAGGGGTCAACTTCCATCTCAGGAGTATCTTAACTTTATTGGAATCCTCTCTAGGTTTTATCACCTAGGGAGAAAAAGAACAGAAATTCAAAGCTCTACTATATAGGTGTGGATACAACAAATCACATGATCGCACACTATCTTACACACCCCAGTTTTCTACAGTTGTCTCCTTCACTCACAAGCTCTAATGTTACGCTGGCAGTGTAATAACCACTAACTATCCTGATTCACACAGCTATATACAGGGTGATGGGACAGTGGTCGCTCCCCAGGGCAGTGGAACGGATCTTGCTGTCGCAGATACTCTCCTGCAGGTCTTTGGAGACAACAAAATAGTCGAGACGCCAGCCCACATTCTTGGACCGGGCGTTCATCATGTAGGTCCAGAAGGTATAGGCGTAGGCTTTGTCGGGGTACAGGTGCCGGAATGTGTCAACAAAGCCTTCCTCCAGCAGCTTGGTGAAGCCGGCCCGCTCCTCAGGAGTGAAACCGGCATTCTTCTTGTTGCCCTTGGGGTTCTTCAGATCGATTTCTTCATGGGCCACATTGAGATCTCCGCACAAAATGAGGGGCTTGCGGGCAGCCAGGCCTTTCAGGTAGGAGCGGAAGGCCACGTCCCAGCTCTGGCGGTATTCCAGGCGCACCAGGCCTCGGCCAGCGTTCGGCACATAGGACGTCACCAAGAAATAGGAGGGGAACTCGGCAGTGATCACTCGACCTTCCTTGTCATGTTCCTCCTCACCTGTAGTGGGGAAATTGACAGAATGGAAACCGGTACTGGTCATATTGGTCAAGAGGAAAAGCAAGGTAAGTGTGCCTCCCCCAATCCACATCATCACCTGTTTCCGCCCCACAATTTCACCAGAGACACCATTATTTTAAGCCCAGGCGACGCCTAGTTTAGTCTTAACAAAGTTTCCTGCTGGGAAAATGGAACAGTAGGCTCACAGTAAACCAGCACGCACCTATGGGGATTGTTAGATGCAGTATAAATGTAGCTTTTTTGTTGCTTGAGAGAGTTTTTTATAAAAAAAAATAGGCCTAAAGTAATACTCTGTACTGATATTTTGAAATACAGTAATTAAAAGCAAATTAAGACAATGACAAACTTAACGGTTTTTACTATCTTAAAGCACTTTATTTCTTCAATTCTAAGATCACTTTCACCCTATATAAGCATACCTAAAAATAGGGTGCATCTTAGAATTGAGGAAACTTTTGGTGGCACTGACGTTTGTGTGCATGTTACAATTGATGGCATTTTAAAATTGAAGAAATGTATAAAAACAGCTTTTTTATTCATAGCATTAGTTCCTTGATTTTTTTTCACAAATGCTTGAGAGTTCCAATTAATTGAGAGTCTACTGTAAATCCGGATCTAAAATGGTTACTGGCGAAATATAGCATATTTGGCTATAAGGGCATTTATGGAGTTAAGATTTTTTTTTCAAAAGTACAGAACTGTCATAGCAACAATTACATCCTTGCATGGTTTCATACAGGACTATTACATTCTCTCCATCCGTGCCAGATGCCCATCCCAGCCAAATGCAAGAGAGATTTAAAGGAGGCTGGAATATCAGCACTTTCTTCTGAAGAGGAGTGTGATGGATGGAAAAGCCTATCTTTTTGTAGGAAAGTCCAGCCAGGTAAGCTAAAGGAACCATTGCCAGCCCAGGAGCATAGAAGGCAGCAAGTTTGGAAATACAGTATTCTGGATTACAACTCCCAGGAAGGCACCAGATTCCATCTAATATTGGAAACTATGCAGGTTCAGACCTAGTTAGTACTTGGGACGGGAGACCACTAATAAATATCAGGTGCAGTAGACTGATTTTCAGTGGAAGGAACCTTATGTAATTCATGAGATCATCATTAGTTGACAGGTGACTTTAAGGCGCACACACACAAACTGGACACAAAGGTTTCATATGTCCTCACCAATTCCATACTTGACCTCAAGAGGCTTGACCTTGGAGAGTAAGGCCACGCCACTGTAGCCTTCCTTGTCTTCGGAGCAGGCCCAATACTTGTGGGGATATTCGGCTAGATCCCGGATATCGGCCGGCAGCTGCTTCTCTGCACACTTGGTCTCCTGTAGACAGAGGATGTCCGGGTTCTCCTCAGAAACCCACTGTGGAACAAGAACATTTTCAGATAAGGGTCTCCTGACTTACATCTTCTCACAAAAGGAAAAAAATATATTACAAAGATTAGGGTGTCCAGAACTGGCTTCCACAGAAGAAGCACAGTTGGGCCACTGTATATAATGAGACTCCATGGATTTTGATATCCACCAAAGTTTGAAGCAAGCTCTCTAGCCCTTGACGCATTTTGTGTTTTATTGTTCATTTATTTAATTTTAATAGTTTATATGTCTATTATTATGTATTTTGTTAGCTTTATATTGTTGTGTGCTGCTCCGAGTCCTTTCAAGGAGAGGGAGCAGGATACTAATATAGTGTGTTATTGTTGTTGTTATAGGTGATGCTGGAATACAGCTCTCAGCAGCCCCAGCCCATTGTGAGAAATGGGAGTTATAGCCATAAAAAACAGGAGGATCATATTTCTTGGAGGGCAGCACCTTTGAGACAACTGAGGGAAAGAAGCTGGTAGCATGAACTTCTATAAACTTAAGCCTCTTCATCAGATGCATGAGGGTCTGTCTACCAATAAGCTTCTGACATAAGCCTGTTACTTACGTCTATGAAAGCTCACACAACTCCTTTCTCTCAGTCTTAAAGGTGCTATAAGATCCCTCTACGTATTGATACAGACCAACGGTGCATCTACACTGTAGAATTAATGCAATTTGACACCATTTTAACTGCTATGGCTAAGTGCTATGGAATCCTGGGAGTTGCAGTTTTATGAGTTCTTTATTTTGTAAAAGGATGCTGGTGCTTCACCAAACTACAACTCCTATGACTGCATAGCATTGAGACATGGAAGTTAAAGTGGTGTCAAAGTGAATTAATTCTACAATATAGATTTTTGTCTGTGCATGATCCCAAGCAATTGGTTGGCTGCAATGGAAAGTAAGAAGCTGGACTAAATGAGACTCCTTTTCTGGCACGGTGTGTCTTTATGCATTACCTCCACTCCCTTCTTCTTGACCCAGGCTCGGATCCCATCAACATTCCAGGATGTGACCTTCAGTGTATATTTCTTGCCATTGGAAGAGGTCAGTTTATCCGGAGGGTCCTCGTACAAGATGGGACCGTCGGCGTCCTTTGCAGCTTTAGCTCCACCTTTCTTGGCTTTCTTAGGTTCTGGCTCTGGGTGAGAAAAGACACGGATAGACAAACAGATACAAAGAATGATTAGAGAATGACTCAAACCACTTTTCACCCATCATAGTGAACTGGGTGACATGTTGAACTGGCACTCCCAACACAGTTGAAGAGAAGGAATTATCAGAACTGAAGTCTACAAAGCATCTACCTAGCACTGCTTTAAGAAAGCTCTGCAAATCTATAATGATGTCCCTAAGTGTGCCTCTACACTGCACAAATAGTGCAGTTTGACTTCACTTTTAACTTCTATGGCTCAATGCTATGGAATACTGGAGTTGCAGTATGGTGAGGTGCCAACACTCTTGCGTAGAGAAGGCTAAAGATCCTGACCAACTACAACTCCTCTCATTCCATAACACTGAACTATGGCAGTTAAAGTGGTGGCAAACTATTATTTCTACTGTGAAGATGCACCCTAAGTTTTGGACTTGTTTCTCTACTACACCCAATACCTCTACACATTCTACTAATCAGATGAAGATTTCTGCAGAAAACAAAAGGGCTTTACATTCCTTTAGCATTTTGGTGTGCCCTGATGAAACACACTCACAATGCACAACAAACCCACATGAAAGAAGGATGCTCTTTCTGCCTTGGCTTCAGGATAATCCTATCTTTATGGCTAAGATGGAAACATGTACCTGCCACTTCCTTCTCCACCGGCAGTTCTCCATCCTCTTCCTTCTTCTTCCCTCGTTTTGGCATCTCAAGTCCCCAACTTGGTCCGACCCGAAGCAGCCGGCGGCTGAGTCTTACAAGCTGCAGGGCTCCTGGCCAACAACGTCTCCTGGGAAGAAAGCAGCCAAAATTGCCCATGACCCTATTCCCAGCCATGGTCAAATGCTATGGAATTGTGGGAGTTGTAGCTTGGTGAGAAACCAGCATTCTGGCAGAGAAGACTAAAGACCTTGTAAACTACAAATCCCAAGATTCCATGGCATTGAGGCTAGGCAGTTAAAGTGGTCTCAAACTGTATTAATTCTACAGTGTAGATGCATCCAAAATTACTCCGTAAAACCCTGCAGATAAGTTGGACTATAAATATATATGTAAGTTAAATCAATATATTGTTTCTCAAAGGCTATCTAAAGCACTTTATTTTTTTTAATGGGAAATCAAAAAAATCACTAGCATTTGGTTGTTAAGTTGCCTTTGGCCTTTTCCATAGCCAACTGCACCATTCCCACAAGACACAGTCCCCAAAATCAAAATGGGCCTTCTCTACGAAAAAGACAGCAAATTGGAAAAACCTGACTTGGCAACAGTTTACTCAAAAAGGAGACACATGTCTTAATTGACTATGAAATTCAGGCAAACCAGCAATTCAGTGTCACAGCTAAGGAAGCGAATGCCATGTGCTGTATTATCAGAAACACAAGATCCAAAGCATGACAAGAAATGAGCCCAATTAAGATAACAGTGGGATCCTTATATCTGTGGAGGGAAATGTACCAAGGCTATCCCAACAGTTGAAGAAGAAAGAATGTCCTATGATCCTGAGGAAAGTACTGTATTTCATTGATTCTATTATGCCATCCATTGTAAGATACACACTAATATACATATAAATGAAAAAGCACCTGTGATTCTAAGATATAATCTGTTTTAAAGGTATTCATATGGAGGGAAAAGCGTGTCTTAGGGCCCATCTTCACTGCCATATAATACAGTTGGAAAGTGCATTATATGGACAGTGTTATAGACTTATAGCACCATATAATGCAGGGTTGTTTGTTTGTTTGTTTTATTCGTATCAGTGACTTGAGAAACTGCAGGTCGTTTCTGCTGTGAGAGAATTGGCAGTCTGCAAGGACCTTGTCCAGGGGACGTGTTGTCGACCGCGTTTTTAGGGGATCGGGCCCCTTAAGGAGAGAGCCGATCCGGTCCTGAGAGAACGGACCTTGGCGGAGCCAATAGGAGAATATGAGCCGCAATACAACCTGAAGCCGAAATGAAGAAGGTCCGCCAAAGTTGAAGGAAAATCCGCCAAGGAGTCTTTATTGAGCGATTCAGCTGAAAAGGACTCTAGTAGTGATCATTCAGTCTACTAGGGTATCATATAATCAAAATAAAGCCATATTTATACAATGTTTCAGTCTGACAGCCCCTTGAATTTCCCGCCCCGCTCCCCCGCCCATCTGATCGCGGATAGGCTAGAGGGTTGAACGAGGCAGGCTTTCGTTTCCCGCCTTGCTCTGTTGGCCCAATAGGGAGCTGCTTTTTGTCCCCACTCGAGCCAATCAGGGAGGAGAAGGCGGGAGTTATTGAAACAATGAAGTGACAGGGCAGGAAATATCATATTAATTCCTGCTAGACCGATTTCTAAAGGGATTAATGACAGCAATCAAGGGTTCCTGTCACGTATACAGATTTTAGATATGCCTTGGGGTGTCAGAGGTGGAAGTAAGGATGGGTGGTAATGAGCCATATTTACAGGCTCTGCAGGGCGCCTTCCTGAGGTGTCCTGGTTTTTCCTTTGGGTGAGATATGACAATGTTTGCCTTGGGGGCGAATCACCTTTTGTTTTTGGGAAGGGGAAGCCTGGGTCATAGGAGCTGGGATGGGTTCTAGGGTTCAGGTTGAGTTCAGAATATTTCCTATTTGATTTCATGACTTGACAATTATATGAAATAAAATGAAAAATAAAACAAAGTTGGAATATAAACCCTGCTGGGAAAAATACATATTTTCCGGGGATCCCAAAGAGTACAAATACATATAGGCAGACAGATAGATTTCATGGAAATAAGGGAGAATCCATAAAAGTGAGTTACATTGCATAAAGGGGAATCATGAGTGATATAAACAATTGAAAATATTTGATAAGAACGAAGTTCATAACATCTGGAGAACCCAATATGGAAATTCATAAAAGTGGAGTTTTAGCAGCATGATTTTACAATTCATGAAGTTGTTATCTCTTGCCTCAGAGTGCAGGGATAATCCACAGTAAACTCCAGTAAAAAGTCTCAATCACCTTCTACTATAAATATATGGAATATAGAACATAAAGTCTTGATTTTTGAACTATCTTTTACAAAGCCCTGGGGGGGGGGGGGTCATCTCGATCACAGACGCCCGGATGTTTTACCATCCTGTGGGAGGCTTCTCTCATGTCTCCGCATGGGAAGCTGGAGCTAACAGACAGGAACTCACCCCGCTCCCTGGATTCGAACCGCTGATCTTTCGGTCAGCAGTGCTGCCGGCACAAGGGTTTAATCCACTGTGCCACCAGGGCTCTATATAATGTGGTAAAACTGCATTATATGAGTCTACACTACCCATAGTAATGCACTTTCAAAACTGCATTATATATGGCAGTGAAGACAATGATGATGATAATAATGTACCCTGTCACCATCTCCCCGAAGGGACTCAGGGTGGCTTACACACGGCACAAAGTGCCAAAAACAGAATATGAAATAAAACACAATTTTAAAATACAGTTGAATAAAACATATAAGCATATTAAACAACAACTTAAAACTCAATTAAGTAAAACAGCTCTCATCAACCAATGGAGGTAAGCGACTATAAACATGTAAACATGACCAGGCTGTGAACAATCAGGGAATGGGATAAGTGCAAAGCTGTAATAAAGTTCAAGGCTGCATAACAATTGCATAGATCAGTTGGGGACTAGACGTTCTCAAAAGCTTGATGAGGCACTAGAATTGAAGAAACAACAATTTGCCCTCCCTCTGCAAGTAGATAAAAATAACGAACTGCCTGCCTATGTTGAGCCCCTCCGACTATCTTTTAATAATTGTATGTCTTATTCAATTTTAACATGCATATTTTTCTGGGGTTTAAATTATTTTTATAGTTGTGAGCCAATTTCGGTCACAATTGAGAGAAAAGCAAGGTAATGGATTTTGGGGGGGGGGGGGGGGGGAATGGGATGCAAACATCATTTTCTGCGCAAACAGCAGACTTGTTTTTGGAGATAGAGGAGAAAAAAGAAGCAATTCTTCCAATATGATGGGCCCAAACTGCACTTCTTGAATTTTTATTTTTATTATTATTACATTTATTAATATGCTATTTTTTTCTCTTAGGTAAAAAAAGTCTAGTCGTGTCTGACTCTGGGGGTTGGTGCTCATCTCCACTTCTAAGCCGAAGAGCCTGCGTTGTTCGTAGACACCTCCAAGTTCATGTGGCTGGCATGACTGCAGGGAGCGCCGTTACCTTCCTGACGGAGTGGTACCTATTGATCTACTTGCATTTGCATGTTTTCGAACTGCTAGGTTGGCAGAAGCTTGGGCTAACAGTGGGAGCTCACCCTGCTCCCTGGATTCGAAACGCCGACCTTTCTATCAACAAGTTCAGCAGCTCAGCAGTTTAACCCACCAGGGCTCTATCATTAGATTTATTAATATGCTACTTTTCCTCTCGATTTTAAAGGTTTTGGGAAGAGAAGGCATAGCAATCTAGATGCATCCACATTGTGGAATTAATGTAGTTTGACACCGCTTTAATTGCTCTGGATCAATTTCGTGGAATAATGGGATCTGTAGTTTGGTGAGGAATGAGCAGAAAAGGCTAAAGGCCTTGTAAAGCTACAACACGCATGGTTCCATAGGAGTTAGCCATGGCGGTTAGAGCGGTATCAAACTAGATTAATCCCAGTGTAGATGCACCCTCTGCAAAGATGGAGGTCCTTTTTTCTTAAGAGTCTAGGCAAATCAATTTTTTATTATTACTACTATTGTTATAAATTGCACAGTAACTGGTGGTTCTTCCTGGCTGCTGCTCTTACCAGGCCAAGATCCCAACAGCTCCCCTTGGAGACAATGCGGACAATTTCGCAGAATGGAGAGGGCGAGGAGCACGTGGAAGCGAATTGTGTCACGTGACAAGGGCTATTGGGCGTCAAGGGGCGGGAATAGCCGTCCAAGCCAATCAGAAAAGGCGCTTTTCAAGAGTAAAGACACGAACAAAACGCGGAAGAGAGTGAGGCCCCGCCCCGTCATGTGGAGAGGGACCGATGGGCGGGGCTTAGTGTCCGATGACGTCACGAGATTTTGTCCAGTCTGGGTTTCCTCTGTGCCCAAAGAGAAGTGGCAACTTTTATTGAAACTATAGAAGTAAGGTTCTCAATTGAACAATCAATGCAAATTAGACAATCCAGAAGTGAGGTAGAAAGGGAAAATCCTCCATGCCGTCCCTTTTCTCTTTCAAGACGGAAAGTATTCCCTCAGCCACTCATTCTGCTCATTAAAGTACTTCTTTATTCCTCTTCAGCCACTCACTTCCCGCATATGGCGGCTGTCGAATGCTAACCGGAATTCAAGATGACGTTTCATATCCCAACCTCTAGTATCTTTTTCCTAAGAGGGAGGGGGGGAAAGTAAAGCAAATTTAACCCTCTCTTGTCTGTACTCTTCTGTAGCTTTCTAATTTCAAAGCAACTCTTTTCTTCAAAATATTTTATTTTCTTATTATTGATCCTAATCTTCTCTTTAAAGGATAGGAAGGAGGATAAAATCTACTGGAGGTAAGGGAAAAAAACTCCAAATTTATTTCAACTCATCTAGAATAGAAAATGTGGGTGCATCTACACTATAGAATTAATTAAGTTTGCCACAGTTTTTAACTCCCATGGCTCAATGCTATGGAATCATGGGAGTTGTAGTTTCACAAGGTCTTTAGCTTTCTCTGCCAAAGAGGGCTAGTGCCTCACCAAACTGCAGCTCCCAGGACCCCATGGCAATTAAAGTGGTGTCAAACTGCATTAATCCTGCAGTGTAGATGCATCCCGAGATAGCTTTTTAGGCAAAAGCTAGAAGCCAAGGGATCTGAGATCCTTCCAAGTATTTTGGATTAGAAAGCAAGGAATCTGGGATCTCTGCAAGCATATGGGGTTCACACCAGAAGCCAAGGGTTTGTAACCCTTGTAGGTATGATTACAGTAGAGTCTCGCTTATCCAACACTCACTTATCCAATGTTCTGGATTATCCAACGCATTTTTGTAGTCAATATTTTCAATATATCATGATATTTTGGTGCTAAATTCGTAAATACAGTATTTACTACATAGCATTACTGTGTACTGAACTACTTTTTCTGTCAAATTTGTTGTATAACATGAAGTTTTGGTGCTTAATTTGTAAAAACATAACCTAATTTGATGTTTAATAGGCTTTTCCTTAATCTCTCCTTATTATCCAACATATTCGCTTATCCAACGTTCTGCCGGCCCGTTTACGTTGGATAAGCGAGACTCTACTGTATTAGTGAAGTTAAGCAAGGAGAATAGTGGGTTGCTGTGAGTTTTTTGGGCTGTATGACCATATTCTAGAAGCATTATCTCCTGACATTTTGCCCATTAGGCAAGTGCAGTTTATATATTTGTGGAATGTCCAAGGTGGGAAAAAGAACTCCTATCTGCTTGAGGTGAGTGTGAATGTTGCAATTGGCCACCTTGATTAGCATTGAATAGCTTTGTAGCTTCAAAGCCTGGTTGCTTCCTGGTTGTTTCTCTCTGTGGACATTCCACAGATATCTAAACCCCACTTGCCTAGTTTCCTAACCCTCACAATCTCTGAGGATGCCTACCATAGATGTGGGCGAAATGTCAGGAGAGAATGCTTCTGGAACATGGCTATGCAGCTCAGAAAACACACAGCAACCCAGTGATTCCGGCCATGAAAGCCTTCGACAACACAAGGAGAATACTATTCTTGTATGTACAAGAATGTAAGCGTGGGCTAAAATGGGCTTTAAAACTTTACAGCCATTCCTGGCCTTGTACCCCATCTACACTAATAGTTTAATGCAGTTCGAAGCTACTTTCAAACTGTGACGACCAAGCAACAAACCCCCACAAAAGTATGCAAAAGAAAGCCCCTTGATTTGCATTGATGCTTTGAGTAATCACCATCCGGACCTGCACAGCGAAACCACTTTCTTCGATGCCAGTTTGAAACTGCGTTAAATGCCCGGTGTAGATGGGACCTAAGAAAACCCTATGAAATTGTAGGATCATGGGCAGCCTACTATAAAACAGGTGATAGTTGCAGATACATTTCGTTCCATGGCTTAATGATAATATATCATACTAGCTGTGCCCGGCCACGCGTTGCTGTGGCAAAGTCTGGTGGTATGGGAAATAAAATATTGAGGAATTGGTGATAGTTAAGGTAAAGGGTAAAGGTTTTCTCCTGACATTAAGTCCAGTTGTGTCCGACTGCACACTGAAGTGGATTATATGGCAGTGTGGAGTCAAGATAATCGAGTTCAAAGCAGATAATATAAGATTCTAAATAATAATAATAATAATAATAATAATAACTTTATTCTTATACCCCGCCCCATCTCCCCAAAGGGAATCGGGGCGGCTTACATGGGGCCTTGCCCAGACACAACAATATAAAAGCAAAAGCAAAACAATAAAACAAATTATTCAACAATAAAACATCAACATCGATAAAAACAGTCATAAAAGGTCAACATACAAAATAAAATGTTAAATGGGTTATATAGCTGTGTGGAAGGGCCTTGAGTCTACACTGCCATATAATCCAGTGCAAATCACATAATCTGTATTTTATAGGCAGTGTGGAAGAGGCCTAAGTGAGGCCTAACTCTGCCTGTCCCCTGGGCTGAGTGGGTTGCTAGGAGACCAAGTGGGTGGAGCTTAGCCTTCTAACTGGCAGCAATTGGATAAAAAAATTATTCCTCTCCCTGTAATTAGGACTTTATTTTTCTTTTCTTTTTGTTGTATGAACGTAGAGGCATGGATGAGGGGTTGTGCTGCCAAGTTTAGTGTTTCTGGGATGTGTCGTTTTGTTGTTTTGTCCTAGGCCGAAATTTCATTACCCTTATATATATATATAGATTTCTGAATATTCATTCTGCTTGCCGCCTGCCCCTTACTAAGCTAAATAGGACCCAGTTCCTAAGATGGGTAAGAACTCTTAATCCAGAAGAACTCTTCCCTATGATGGGAAGTTAGTATCATCTTGTTTCTCTGGCTTTCAAGGACGCAATATGCCTGTGATCATTGGCTTCGAGGGCAGTGCCAATAAGATTGGCATCGGGATTGTGCGGGATGGAGAGGTGCTCAGCAACCCCCGAAGGACATATGTCACTCCTCCAGGGCAGGGTAAGTATCTTGTGTATGATGCTATGCCAGGTATACAAGGATGCATTGTATTGTGGTATACTTCAAGTCATTTCTGACTTATGGCAACCCTAAGGTGGACCTATGACAGGGTTTTCTAGGCTGAGAGTAAGTTACTTTCCCAAGATAATTGAATGGGTTTTCATGGCTGAATTCTGGTCTCCAGAGTCATAATCTGGCACTCAAACCACTATACTAGGCATGGGCAAACTTTGGCCCTCTGGGTGTTTTGGACTTCAACTCCCACAATTCCTAACAGCCTACTGTTGAAGAGTTGAAGTCCAAAATTTATATATATTACACACAGTAGAGTCTCACTTATCCAACATAAACGGGCCAGCAGAACATTGGATAAGCGAAAATGTTGGATAATGAGGGATTAAGGAAAAGCCTATTAAACATCAAATTATGTTATGATTTTACAAATTAAGCACCAAAACATCATGCTTTACAACAAATGGATAGAAAAAACAGTTCAGTACACGATAACGTTATGTAATAATTACTGTATTTATGAATTTAGCACCAAAATTTCGCAATTTATTGAAAAATTGACTGCAAAAACATTGACTATTAAAAGGCAAACTGCGTTGGATAATACAGAACCTTGGCTAAGCGAGACTACTGTGTGTGTGTGTATTATTTATCTGAAGTCCAAAACGTATGTATGTGTGTGTATATATATGTGTGTGTGTGTGTGTTATTTATTTGATTTTTGCCAGTTGCTTGAGGGTTCTGGTTGCTTGAGAGTATACTGTTTAATAATAATTTGAAGAATTTAGTTGGTTCAGAATCTAAGCTATGGCTCTTTATCTGGGTGCATTACAGAAGGAGAGAGAAAATCTCATGTAAACATGGGTATGTGTTGGAAATGACAGCAACATCTCTGTTTTCCTAACAGATCAAATATAACCGGTTATTCAGTCTAACAACTGAAGCCATTGCCTTGCCTAATTATATCTGGTTGTATACCATTAGGGGAGATTCTACTCTAAAGGGTTTTTGTCTCTTCAGAGTTCATGCTTTTCTAAAAGTTATGATCTCCAAAAGGTGTTTTTTCAAAAGATTATGAATGCCGTTTTCCAAAAGTATGCACCATCCTGTACTGGGAATTCGGCCTTTGCTGTTTATCTTTCCCGTTTCTCATTTATCTCTGTCTTCATGCCTCCAATCTCTCACTCCACTCCAGGATTCCTACCGAGCGACACTGCACGTCACCACCGGTCTTGCGTCCTTGCTGTCCTGCAGGAAGCACTTCATGAAGCTGGGCTGAAGCCACAAGACATAGATGCAGTAGCTTTTACCAAAGGTATGTTCCTTACATCACATGCATAAGCTGAAATAAAAAGAAGGTGGAAACAATACATGGGAGAAGTATGCAAAAGAGTTGGAAGTGTGACAGATTCATTTGATGATACAAAGAGAAAACAGATAGGAGAAGAGTTCCATGGATACTGCATATTGCTAAACAAAAAAAGGGGTCCAAGGTCAAGGGTGCATCTCCGCTGTAGAATTAATGCAGTTTGGCACCACTTTAGCTGCAATGGCTCAATGCTATGGCATCCTGGGAGTTGTCATTTGGTAAGGCATACTTTGGCAGACAAGTTGCTACCATTATATACATGGGGCAATAATTACCAGACTATATACAATGGTTGTGTTGATCATGGTAATGCATGGATTGTTATATTATTTTTAATTGCTCCACACATTGACTACAGTTTGTTTTATACAATTCTGGTCATACATTTCTGATAGGCTGTTAGGAATTGTGGGAGTTGAAGTCCAAAACACCTGGAGGGCCAAAGTTGGCCCATGCCTATCTACATTGTAGAATAAATGCAGTTTGACACCACTGTAATTGTCATGGCTCAATGCTATGGAATTCTGGGATTTATAGTTTGTTGTTGCACCAGCACTCTTTGACAGGGAAGGCTAAGACATTGTTAAAACTACACCTCCTGAGCCATGGCAGTTAAAAGTAGTGCCCACTGTTGATGGTTCAAATAACCAGAGCAGCTCTTAAGCCTCTTTTCTTCCTGTTGTTTAGGTCCAGGCATGGGCGCCCCTTTAGTGACGGTGGCCATCGTGGCCCGGACGGTGGCCCAGTTGTGGGGGAAGCCTCTGTTGGGTGTGAATCACTGTGTAGGACACATCGAGATGGGGCGGCTGGTGACCGGTGCACAGAACCCGACTGTGTTGTACGTCAGTGGTGGAAACACCCAGGTAGGGGTGAAAACGATTCTTCATATAGATTAAACTGAGGAGAAGACATGATTCACCAGTTTGATGAACTGAGGAAGCCACAATCCTGAGTCTGCAAAACCTTAGCAATACCTGAAGTTATATGGTACATAGGGTTGCCTTTCATCACCATTAAGTGCCATTTTAACCTGATAACAAACTGGTGAGATAGAGAAAGCCAAAAGAATGTGACTGCCTTTCAATCAACTGGAGGACTTCACGAGTAAGTGGTTTTCCCAATTCTATTTTGATAGTTTTATCCAGGTCAGAGTCTGGGCGTAGGTTACAGCTTTTATTCACCTCTGGCTTCCTGGACCATCCTTTTTCTAGCCATAGAAAGAATTACTTTTCATGGAAGCTGTGGTCCTACCCTTAGCAACAGAGACCTTACCCTATATAACGTAATTAATATGCATTGTTCAAAACCACTTCTGGCCAGTTTGCTTTTGCTGTGATTTTTTTTTTTGTGTCAAAACGTTGAATCCTCAAAAGTTATCAGGAGTAGAAAAGTTATCCCTAGACCCATCACATTTGGCCGCTGCTGCTCTAACCACTATACAGATGGTCTTATTAAATCATGTTTTCTGTTTGGAGTCCTTAAATCTTTCTTTTGTGATTGAAACCACTTTTTCCCTTGGAGTATTGCTATATGTCTTGGACCCTAGAGTGGAATAAAATACTTCAAGAGGGTCTTTTACCTCTCCATCCTTCCCTTCTTTGTCCTCTGGTATTGATGGGCAACTTGTGACTTTCAATACCTTTGATATAGAAAAGTACCTTGACATATAAACAGAAGTGTATTTTGCCTTTATATCTTTGGGGCAGCATTAGGTGGTTTGGAACGAAGACACTGAATTATGTACAACTTGAATTCTTCTCCAGCTCTATTTTTAAAAGTGATTCGTGATAACTTGACCTGTTGTTTCCTTTCCAAACCCATGCAGGTCATTGCATACTCTGAGCACCGATATCGGATATTTGGGGAAACCATTGACATTGCTGTGGGCAACTGCCTGGACCGATTTGCCCGGGTCCTAAAGGTGAAACAAGACTTAAACTAATTCTTCTTTATTAAGGGGAAAGAGCTGTTTGAATGCAGTGGGGCTTCCTTTCTGTGTTTGAGTGTTGTTGTGAGTTGTTTTCCATTCATAACAGGACCTTGAACCACTATGTGAAAGAGACACATTTTTAAATTTTCTCTGTGAAACTGACATAGTATTCTAGGAGTTAGGACAAGCCTCCTCTCAAAAGAACTTGGATAATTTAACGTATTGTCGAAGGCTTTCATGGCCGGAATCACTGGGTTGCTGTGAGTCTTTCGGACTGTAAGGAGAGAAAGCTTCTGGAACATGGCTATACAGCCCGAAAGACTCACTTGGATAATTTACTTTTTGGGACTCCATTTCCCAGAATGCCCTAGCCAGCGTAGCCTAGTGTTTCGAATTCCTTTGGTGATAGACAGCAAGAGTAATGGAGCCTATATGAAATCATGACTACTTTGTTATCTCTTTCTCTACTTAGATATCAAATGACCCCAGTCCAGGTTACAACATTGAACAAATGGCAAAGAAGTGAGTCCTGCAATCTCAAAAGCAAACAATGTGGTTGTGATTCATTTACACGAGATTCTTTAATTACACTTGTGTGTTGTGTGGGTGTAAATATACACATGTCTATCCCAGTCTAGTCTAGATTTCATCTTTTAGCAAGATGAGAGATCTAAAAAACTAAAAATTGCTAACTAATACAACAGGTAAAGTGTCTCTGTCAGGGAATGTTGTCACCTGCCTCCACTCCTGATAATTTAAGCCTAATTTAGCGTTTTTCTTCTTCTTTGGAGTTTCTAAACTCTTCACATACTTCACATGTTCTCAACTTTTATATGTAATGTTTTATTAAGCAAAGTTGAATTTCTAGATTGGAAACTCTGCAAAGAACTATCTCTTATATTTTGTGAAATAAAACAATTTGTGGCCATAATTTGAATATGAGTCCCTAGAAAGTTGCTACTGTTCATTTTAATATTCTTAAAAATTAGGTTCTGGGAATTTGAAAATAATACGGTACATGAGGAATTGGGGGGGAAAAGAGATTTAATGCCATTTTCCTCTTTTCTATAGAGGCCAAAAGCTTGTTGAGCTTCCATATACAGTAAAAGGCATGGATGTGTCTTTCTCTGGGATCTTATCCCATATTGAGGTATGATCTGATCTCTTCCATCTCACCTAATCTTGCTTTTTCATTCTGTTTCAAGGGATTATATGTCCTTAAATTATGTGACACAAGTAGGCAAATATTCAACAGTGAGAACTTCTTTTTCGATCCTTTCCATGACTCCAATTAAGACAATATTCCACCTGTTTTAACATTGGCCAGATTCTGGTCAAATGACGTTTTGTATAATGCCAAGTTTATAACTTTCTTTGTGTTTCTAAATACATAACAACGGTACCCTCGGTTTCGCTTCTGCCACAATAAATAAATAACATTGGCTTGTTATCACTGCCATCGGGATAGTGCAATTATCCTCAGCCAAAATCTAGGTAGGAACATATATTTGGGTAAAAGTAGCTTGAATATCCCGACAGTTGATTTTTCGCATTCACTAGGGCAGGCATGGGCCAACTTGGGCCCTCTGGGTGTTTTGAACTTCAACTCCCACCACTCCTAACAGCCTCCCAGCTGTTAGGAATGGTGGGAGTTGAAGTCCAAAACACCTGGAGGGCCCAAGTTTAGCCAGGCCTGGGTTAGGGGTATAGGACCCTCACAAACGTGGAAAAAACATGAATAAAATACATTTTTTTTAATTTGGAAGAACACCTCTCTAGAAATCTCTAGGGCTTCCAGCATCACCCTGTGCTCAACTTGCAGTGGAAGTCCAGTGCTCAACTGCTGCACGGTGCTGAAGGAATATAAACTTCAGTAGAAGAGAGAAAGCTATCGAGCTAACTATATATTCTCACTCCCCTTCTTTTCCCTTGTTACAGGAAGCGGCTCACAAAATGTTATCTGCAGGAGAATGTACGCCAGAGGATCTCTGCTTTTCCTTACAGGTAAGGACACAGTCTAGCCAAGGAAGAGCAGAAAGAGCAAGTCATGCGACTTTGAGTGCTGGGTGAAGCTCTTTTGCTTCATCCTATCAGAATAGGATCTTTTTTGGTCCAAAGTAATGAATTCCATCATTAATTTGCAATGTTACCTCAGTCTACTTGTAATTTAAATCCATTAGTCTGGGACTTGCACAGTGGAGTAGCAGAAAACAATGTTGCGTCTTCTTCTATGTGACATGTTTTCTGATACTTGAAGTGACCTACCGTGTTTCCCCGAAAATAAGACAGTGTCTTATATTAATTTTTGCTTCCAAAGACGCGCTAGGTCTTATTTTCAGGGGATGTCCTATTTTTCCATGAAGAAGAATCCATATTTATTGTTGAACAAAAAAGTGAACATCTATATATATAAAAGAGTGATGGCATCAGGGCAGCAGACAAAACAACAAAACTACAGGCCCCCCAACCTCGAAATTTGACAACACAACCCATAATCCATGGCTCTAGGTTGATACAACAAAAAGAATAGAAAAATAAAGTCCTAATGACAGGGAGAGGAATAATAGTTTTTATCCAATTGTTGCCAGTTTGAAGGCTAAGCTCTGCCCACTTGGTCTCCTAGCAACCTACTCAGTCCAGGGACAGGCACAGTTAGGCCTCACTTAGGCCTCTTCCACAGATTATCAGATTTTAACTGGATTATATGACAGTGTAGACTCAAGGCCCTTCCACACAGCTATATAACCCATTTAGAATCTTATATTATCTGCTTTGAACGGGATTATTTTGACTCCACACTGCCATATAATCCACTTCAGTGTGCATACTAAACATAAAGACAACCATACAACAGACATTCAATACCACCACTACCTCAACAATTTATCACCAACACCAGCAGACAACGCCACAGCAACGCGTGGCCGGGCACAGCTAGTTTATTATATAGTAGTTGTGCCCAACCATGTATTGCTGTGGCATAGTCTGGTGATTAGGGATCCCTCTGGTTAGGAAGCAGCCTGGCTTTGAAGCTGCAAGGCTGTTCCATCATGGCAACATTTTTTAAAAGTGGTGTTAGGCTCCGCATACAGCTACGAGGTCCTCTGGATAATGTAGTTGCTTCAGTTCCCCGGGGACCTCTGCGCATGCGTGGTAAGCAATGGGGTTTTTTTTTTGTTATTTGGACTTTATATTTTTAGGTTATTTTGATTGAAAGACATAGATTGGATGACTATGTCTTTTGTGGCCAAATTTGGTATGATTTGGTCTCGTGGTTTTGTTGTTTACTCCATGGGAAAACACACATTACATTTTTATATATATAGATTGTTCAGTAGTTGTCATCACAAACCAGCATAACCAGACAAACTGTGAATCCTATCAAGAATTTCTTATTCCTACCATTATTTCCATGTACAACAAACTATGGTACGTACATTTACCGATCCTGCATGCTCTGCTCTTCTGTTTGGTGTGCATGCTTCCAAACAAAAACTTTGCTAGGTCTTACTTTCGGGGGAGGCCTTATATTTAGCGACTCAGCAAAACCTATACTAGGTCTTATTTTCAGGGGATGTCTTATTTTCGGGGAAACAGGGTAATATCTTTTCTGAAGGCTCAATGTCCCCAAAATCCTGAACCTTTCATTGTAGGGTTTGGTCTCTAGGTCTATTTTTTGTCTTTCAGTGAGAACCATGCCTGTTCCTCTGACTTGTTTGACTTTCTTTCTCTAGGAGACACTCTTTGCGATGCTTGTGGAGATCACAGAACGGGCCATGGCACACACTGGCTCCCAAGAGGCACTGATTGTAGGAGGCGTTGGCTGTAAGTGAACTGCACTGGCATGAAAGGCAGAAACCTTGGCCTTCTAAATCCTCCTTCCAATTCTTGTGCCTTCATACTGTTCCATAAGCCTACTTCCAAAGCAGTTTGGTCTATGTACTCTCAGTTCAGTCCCTTCCCCAACATCTTGATGGCTCCCAAATTTCTCAGAAGCAAGCGATGGAGACTGGTTTCCAGCTTTAATCATCACCACTTTCCTCCCTTTCCCAGTGCTCTCACCTGCACCCCACATAGCTCCAATAATTATAGAAAACGTATTTTAAATATCCCTCCCCCTTTTTCTAATTTATTTCATAACATTTAAAACAGAATACAATTGTCTTGAGACATCATGTGTTTCCCAAATCTATATCTCCCACCTCTCGTATCATTCACATACCATTATAAAACGCAGCTCTGTCAATTCTATTACTTCTACTTATTCTAATGTCACCCATTACATATAAGTATGTAAGAAAATCTTTTTAAAAATGCTCCTATTGAATTGGTTGAGATTCTATGAGATATTTATTGTAAAGCTATAGCAAAATGTGCTACAAGATGTCTCTCAAAAACAAAGTTTTTGTAGTTTAATAAACTTTTTCCATGTTTTTTTATGATAGAACCCATTAGGAAATGACATTTATAACCCAGTAACAAAAATTGTGTCACATAGTGTAATTATTATTATAAGTTTTCTCCCCTTTTTAAAAAATTGCCTGATTCCCCTCTATATAACTGATTTCAGTGTTCACTCTTGGCTTGACCATACACATTTTTTTCAGTAATGCCCCATTAACCCATCAACTGCATATAATGAGTGGTTTTAAAGGATGATAGGTTTATTTTGAAGGACCATGTTGTGCCTAAGAGAGTCTTCTCCAGCCTTTTCTCTCTTTCCATATGGTCACAAGTTGACCTGTTGTCATGGTCTTTCCAAATTGGAAAAAAGCTCTGAGTCTTGTCTGTCTGGCCTGCTGTTCTCTAATGTCTTTTGAATAAGATGATAAACTACTATGCCTCTGTTATGTGATTCTCTTCTCTCCAGGCAATGAGCGTCTGCAGCAAATGATGGAAATCATGTGCCAGGAGAGGGGAGCAAAGCTGTTTGCTACGGACGAAAGGTGAGATTCCATTTACCCAACTTGCCTTGCTTGCAAGACTCTCCCAGATTGTCGAAAGGGAAGAGCATTTCACAGTCACCTTCACAGTCTCAAGCATGGTTAGCACAGCTTCCAGTGAGATTGCTGTTCATAGAATCATAAAGTTGTAAGTGACCACAAGGGCCATCTAGTTCAATCCCATTCTGCCATGCAGAAAAAGCACAATCAAAGCATCCCCGACAGATGGCTATCCAGCCTCTGTTGAAAAGTCTCCAAGTAATGAGCCTCCACTGGACTCCGAGACAGAATTCAATAGTTGAACAGCTCTTACAGTCAGAAAGTCTTCCTAATGTTGATAAATAGTAATAATCATCATATATTTTATTTATATTCCGCCCTATCTCCCCGAGGGGACTCAGAGCAGATTATAGGAAAGCGCCTTAAATTTATATTTAAATGTATAATTATCTATATTTTTAATGTATATTCTTAATTTTATTGTAATTTTTAATCTTGATGGATTTTTAAATTTGATGAAAACTGTTTTTTGATGTGTATGTTTATATTGTAAGCCGCCCTGAGTCCCCTGATGGGTGAGAAGGGCGGGGTAGAAGTGATGTAATAAATAAAATAAATAAATAGGTACATATATGGCAAACACTCAATGCCATTATACAATTGACAAAGACAGACAGTACATAAAGAGAAGGAAGGCTTCCCTCTTTTTATCTCCGGCATCTGGCTGTGCTCAGCTCGGCCATGGGGAGGTGCTGTCGCATCATTTTTCCACACCGAGGAGTCTGTTGTTGATGGACACCTTCCTGGTCAGATTTGGCCGGCATATTTTTCAGGGCACCTTTAACCTCCCGCCAAAGCAGTACCTATTTATCTACTCACATTGTTGTTTTCGAACTGCTAGGTAAGCAGAAGCTGGGGCTGATTGCGGGAGCTCACCCTGACCCACAGCTTGAACTTGCCAACCTTCCAGTCAGTAGGATCTTCTATAGCTGGCAGTTTAACCTACTGTGCTAGCTGCCGCCCCCAACAACAAACAACATAACAGCTACAAATAATCTTAGGGCATCATCAAACCTAACAGATTTCTTGTAGCAGAAGACTAAAGCACCCATGGCCAGATCTGTGAGATATTGATAGAATAAGTTTGAATTTGTGTTTCTAGGACTTCTTCAAGACAAAGGTTTGCTGGTATGCTACCAATATTAAGTAATTGTGCAAATTAGGAAGATGCAGGATTGCTGGTTCATGCTGCTGAAAATATTACTTTAATGTAAAGCTTAATACCAGGTTAAAGACAGTACTGCACAGCCTTTTTAGTCCTCCTGTTTAGTATCTCTATTATATGTAGAGCGCAGGAAATTCAAACTTTGAATGAAAGGATTCAGCATCTGCTATCTGAAGTGGCGATAATGTGGTAGTGTAGCTGTATCATCTTTTTCACCATTTTATTCCACCACTTTTTAATTTCTAGGTTCTGTATTGACAATGGAGCTATGATTGCTCAGGCTGGTTGGGAGATGTTCCGATCGGGGCAAATCACTTCGCTTGAAGATTCATGGATTACGCAGAGGTATTGATGCTGTGTTTTCCATGCAAAGCCTATGTTGGGGGAGTTTGCTCTTCCATAACATTAAAAAAAAGAACTGAGCCAATTGATGTGTGTATGTAGCTGCCACCCCTTGTTTTCCCTTTCTGAATTTGATAGAGGTTATTGTTGTGATTGGATTGTTGTTTACGTGATTTTAATATATTGTAAACCGCTCTAGGTCCCATGAGGGAGAAATGCGGGATATAAATAAAGATGTTGTTGTTGTTGATGATTTATTCACTTCTCCTTTAATCCAATGATTAAAAACAATAGGAAATTGAAATATCCAAAAGACTGCTTCAAACCAAGCCAGGGTCCATAGATCAATAGCAAAAAACCTCTATCTTTAGGAGCAACAAAGCAAAGGCTAAGAATATGTTTTCACTCAAAACTTTAGATTCTATTTTTATCTTATTGATTGAAACAAGGGGTGATCAGTTATTCAAACATCCAGGTGCCTTCAAGAAATCTGTTATGTTCTATATGTCTGTGAAAGAGATGGGAATACTTCATAGGTGGATGAGCGAATATGGGATTGCAACCTTACATTCTGTTTTTCTTGTTATGCAGGTATCGCACAGATGAGGTGGAGGTAACGTGGCGCGACTGACTCCTCTGCATGGAAGCCAATCTTTCTTCAAGGTGCCCAAAGGAGGGAAGCATAGATAACAAGGAATAACAGACTTATTGGATTTGGAAATTCAGATTGGAGTAAAGCCTACATTTTTTGCAAAAAATCTGCAATGTCTCTGTCCCAAGAAGCCACTGGGATGAGAAAGACAAGGGTGTGTGTTGCAGATTGGCTTGCCTGCACATCAGAAAAGGCCCAAGGGTTAAAACATCAGGGCATAAGGAGAGAGTGGAAACAATCTACACGGTGATGGGAAATTCAACTGAACTTAGTTTTGCATTTCCTGGCCTTTAAAGGGAGATTCAGATTTCCATGCCAAAACTTGCTTTCCCCTTCCTTTTGATATTTTCACAGAACCTTTTTAAAGAAATTGACCTATACCAGTAGTTCTCAACCTGGGGTCCCCAGATGTTTTTGGCCTTCAACTCCCAGAAATCCTAACAGCTGGCAAACTGGCTGGGATTTCTGGGAGGTGTAGGCCAAAAACATCTGGGGACCCCGGTTGAAAACCACTGACCTATACCAAATAGGACCATTGATCTATCCAGCCCATAGATATTAACAGTGACTAGCATTACGTCTCCTGGGTCTCAGATAAGACTTATTTCCTGAGTCAACCAGGTTGAATTGCACAACCTCTGTACAGACAGCCCCCGAGTTACAAACATCTGACATATATAACTTCTAGTTACAAACTGGGGTCAGACAACAGGAAGTGAGAGGAAATCCACCTCTAGAAAGGGAAATCCATTCCTGTAAGAGTTATCATGGGAAAAAGGTGTCTCCACTGAAGTTTATCACTTTTTTTTGTTTCCAAAACAACCCAAAATGTTCAAAATCTACTTGTCCCAGGAACAGAAAGTGAGGCGAAATCTTCTCAACAGGGGCACAGACAACAAAACAAACATTACAAGGATGTTAACATTTCCCTATTCTTTTTTTTAAAGGCTGAAGTTACACTTTAAAAAATACCTGTTCTGGCTTGTATACAAATTCACTTTTAGATCCAACTTACAGACCTTAACTCAGGGATTGCACGTATATATTTGCTCTACCAATTTGCCACAGCTGTTAGCCAGCCTTCTCTTCTCCTTCCCAGCTCTGATCCTAACACCAGCTTCAAGTATCTAGTCCTCAGGTCTGTAGCTATTTTAACCAAGTTTTTTAAAATTGATCTACTCTGTGCCTCCTTTTTGTGATTTATTCAGTTTTTATTCAGTGATGAGCAGCCATGTTAGGATGAGACGCAACCACTGTGCAGGAAAGCTGAAGGTTTGAAAGTAGGTGTCAAACCACTGATGTTAAATAACAATATTTAAATTTAATATTTACAGAGGAGTGGTTATCCTTAAACAGGAGAAATCAACATTGTAGGTCTCGGTCCAGCAACATGAAGAGGGAGAAATGTGAGTCCATAGGAAAATTGAATGGTAACATGGATCTTCTCTTGCATGTTGAAGGCAGTCTTCTGACTTATTTTTCCACATATAGCAGAGACAAAGTTGCCTCTGGCAGACATCTGGTCAACAGTGGAACCTAGGCTGTCCTTAGGAGTGAGGTTCCATGTAGTCTCTTGCATTGCACTTCTTGGAGGACTTGCTGCCTTTTATTGGCAGTAAAAGGTGAGTGCGTCTTCCTGGTTCCCTCGGATGAAGGCGACAGGTGGATGCAGCCCCTTGGAGACAGTCTCAAGCCAAGCCATGTACAGGGCGCTTGGACAGACCCCTTTCCGCACCACAGGAAGGCTCCTAGAGGGCAAAGGAAACCAGAAGGGAATTACAAAGCACTGGCAATCACAGAATCCCAAAGGTGCTTTTAAGGAGGCCTAAAGCTCTATTTCACCCTATAGACCAGGCATGGGCAAACTTTGGACTTCAACTCTTACAATTCTTAATAGCTGGTAGGCTGTTAGGAATTGTGGGAGTTGAAGTCCAAAATGCTTGGAAGGCCCAAGTTTGTCCAGACTTTAATATTTAGGCCAGAGACAACTACACCTATGCAAAAATATGAAATCCAGGTTCATCTGCATATACAGGTCTGGAATTCCGAAGTACCCCAAATTCCAAAATTGTAGGTAGCTGAGATACTGACACCTTTGCTTTCTGATGGTTCAATGTACCAAACTTGATTTCTTGCACAAAAGTTTTTTAAAATGTGCAAAATTTCCTTCAGGGTAAGTGTATGGTGTCTATGCAACAAATGAATTTTGTGTTTAGGCTCTACAATACTTCATTGTGTATGAATATGCAGATACGGGTATTCTAAAATCTGAAATCAGAAATACTTCCGGTCTCAAAAGATTCTCAACCTGTATGTATTCCTTATAGAGTAGAATAGGAGGTGGGCATAATGTGATTAGGTAAAAGTAAAGGTTTCTCCTGACGTTAAGTGCAGTTGTGTCAGATTCAGGGGGTTGGTGCTCATCTCCATTTCTAAGCCGAAGAGCCGGCGTGGTCCGTAGACATCTCCAAGGTCATGTGGCCGACATGGAGTGCTGTTACCTTCCCGCCGGAGCAGTACCTATTGATCTACTCACATTTGCATGTTTTCGAACTGTTAGGTTGGCAGAAGTTGGAGCTAACAGCGGGCGCTCATTCTGCTCCCGGGATTTGAACCTGGGACCTTTTGGTCCGCAAGTTCAGCAGCTCAGCGCTTTAACACACTGTGCCACCAGAGGCCCCAATAATGTGACTGTTGACTAGTAATTCCTAGAAGCTTTAGCCAACATAGGCAATGAGGAGCAATTCTGGGAGTTGCATAGCCTTGGAACTGATATAGCCGTCAGCATTCCTGATTGTCTGCTAGGACATACAATTCAAACAACATCTTGGAGGGGTGAAATTTGATTGTCTTGCAATACTGAGCAAGAATAATCTAAATTCACACATCCTGGATTTAAGAGGTGATGATTCCTGAATCAAGCTACAACTGTAACTTCAATGTCCATCTGTCTTGTCATAAAAACTTGTTCCAAAAGGGAGAAGGAATGGGAGGAAAATGTGTGTATATGGATGTTGGAAGGATTGCCATACAAAAATGACTCCTCTATCCTGGAGCACCAACTAGTAAAAGATATGGAGTAACTCACATGACAATGAGGGCTGCATTTCGAGAGTGGTCCTGCAGGATCTCATGGAGGCGCATATGCTGTTCGGACTGGAAAGAACATTTTGGAAAACAAGGATGAGAGACTCGCAAAGAGGATGTCCATTCCTTCCCTTTTACTCATTACACCACTTAACTCTCAGGCAACGCACAGGCCCCTTCTACACTGCCATATAATCCAGTTCAAAGCAGATAATATGGATTTTATATGGCAATGTAGAAGGGGCCTCAGTATCTGCAAGAGTTTGGTTCCAGGACTCTGCACTGATAGCAGATGATTGAGTGCCAGGAATCATCTGGCACTCAGGTTGTTTTATAAAGAGGAACAAAAGAGCAATAAACAACTCAATTTTTTGGGTTAGTTTCCAAACACTTTCGTAAGTAATTGCAACAATAATTACTCTCTAAATGCTGTAAAAAGTAACAAGGACACGTTGTTAAAAGGTAATTTAAGCTAACAGTTAATTTTCAACAATTTAGCATTTTTACTCAAGCCCCAGCTTCTGCTAGAGCTTTCACCTCACAACCCAAAAATTTAAACTTTCTAAGGAAGGAGGGAACAAGAGACATGACTTTTCCTATCTCCTTAAATGTAGGTGAACGCCACCTGTGATGTGCTGACTCTATCCCGCAATGCACAAATTGCATCCCACAATCTTCTACAAAATGTTAAGGGGTTGACGAGAAGTTAACAGAAATGACTTAGTTGTTCTGTCACCATACAATGGAAATGGCACCCACAGAAGCCCCACCTTTTTCTTGTAGATTCTGAGGTCTTCATCTGTGACCTTCCATGGTGCTTCCATCTTCATCTCTTCCACTGTATCCACACCTTTCTGGCCCTCGTTGAGTCGATATGGGGCAATCAAGTCCTCAAATTCTTTGCGACTGGTGGGAAGAAGTCACACAAAAAGTGGTGAGACTAGAATAGTACAGGTGATGAGCAAAAGTGTACCAGAGAGGAAGTAGGCTAAAATGGAAATGGCAGCCATATGGCTCACTGCTAGAGTTGGCAGGTCTCAAGGCAAAAGCACTCCCTTGAAAAGTGTGTGCATATACATCCAACCATTCACATTTGCTAAGATTTGGGGCACAGGACCCCTATGAAAATGGAAAAACATTGAAGAAGAGAAAATATGTTTATTTTTCATGTGAAATCCCTCTATAGCAGTGGTTCTCAACCTGGGGTTCCCAGATGTTTTTGGCCTACAACTCCCAGAAATCCCAGTCAGTTTACCAGCTGTTAGGATTTCTGAGAGTTGAAGGCCAAAAACAACTGGGGATCCACAGGTTGAGAACCACTGCTCTATAGGAACCTCAAGGTTTTCTAGCACATCATTGGGATCAACTTCTGTTCAACACTGGGATGTGTTGGAGAACTTGGAGATTAATACAGAAAACATATTAATCAAATCCGTGAGTAATCAAATCCATTAAAAATTAAACTCACAAATGTGGTGGGCTGAGTGTATATTTCTCATTCATTAAACTCTCTATTTTTAAATTAAGTACCATTCTTTGTTGAACTGTGGTTGATGGTTGCTGTATCATGTTTAATGGTATTATCAGGAACTGTCTCTAATGACTCCAACAGGGCCAGCTTCCTGTGTCACTACAGGAGGTTATTCCAAGATCTCATATTTTAACTCAATAATAATAATAATAATAATAATAATAATAATAATAATAATAATAATAATAATAATAATGGTGATGATGTATATTCTACCTTTCATCTTTTAATGGGACTAAAGACGGTCGACAACTTATTTAAAGCAATATGAAAGCATTCATAAAAGTATAAATATAAGATTACAAACTAGCTTTAAACATTAAACAGTTACACAATCAATTGACATTAAAAGACATGTAGAGTGTGTGTACAGACCCACACAGCATTAGAAACATTAAAAGCCACACTTTGTTAAAAACCTGATGTCACAAAAATATTTTGACCTGCCGTTGAAAAAAGAGCAAGGATGGGGCCATCCTAGTGACTATAGGGCAGTGGTTCCCAACCTTCAGTCCTTCAGGTATTTTGGACATCAACTCCCAGAAATCCCAGCCAATTTACCAGCTGTTAGGAATTGTGGGAGCTAAAGTTCAAAACACCTGGAAGACCAAAGGTTGGAGCTGCTATTCTGGGGGAGAGTTTCAAAGTTTTGAAGCACCTACTGAAAAGGCCCTTTCCCTTGTTCCCACCAGAGGATCCTGTCCTGGAAACCCTACTATCTACCCATGGAACCGTTTTTGGAGAAAAGTGTGAAGAACCAGGGGATAAGGTTTGTCCACAGGTACTGACCTCGTCTCCTCAGGCCTCCACATGATTTCAGGCAGCACCACAACCTCATTAAAGCCCAAACGGAACTTGTTCAACAAAGACTGAATCCTGAAAAAAAGATGGGAGGGTAAGAAGTCTTGCTCTAGCTACTGGGATTCTGTAAGCAGGGAAAGTGACTTCAAAGCCCTACAATGGTGTGGTGTGGATATACTCCAGATGCTGTTGGGAGTGCAGTCCCCAGCATTCCTCACCATTGCCTATGTGGCTGGGAATGAAAGACTCTTAAGCTCCATCATTAGACTCTTAACAATATGAGGCAAGCCATCTGATTTCCAGGTCTGTGTTAGACCATTACAAGGTGATTTGCTTCAGACACAAACACAATGGTTCCCATAGCTTTCATAAATTGGGAACAAGGAATTTTGACAAGGGCAGCTTTTCCCATACCTCTACAGTCATGGCACAAAAAATTGAATCTGGCATAATTCTTCTAAACCAGTGGCTCTCAACCTGTGTGTTCTCAGATGTTTTAGCCTCCAACTCCCAGAAATCCTAACAGCTGGTAAACTGGCTGGGATTTCTGGGAGTTGTAGGCCAAAACACCTGGGGACCTACAGGTTGAGATCCACTGGTCTAAACCTTGTCTGTGTCAGGGGACCTCTCTTTAGTATGCATGGTGAATTACCATTGTATACAGCAAGACCACTGATTGGATTGCAGTTATATGAAGTCACAGGTATGACCAGATTCCAATGAGTTGCACCTAGAGATTTTAGAGATGTAGTCTATCTAGGGATTTATTTGGTCCTCTTAGGCAACTCTACAAAATTGTCCGGAGAACCTAGTAAATTCCTAGAGGCATCATATTTCCATATATGGATAAATGAAACTGCAGTCTCACTGTATTAAAAATTAACTTGGTGAAGCGATAATGTTTCATCTTTCAATCCAGACCCCTCAATCCCACCCTCTTACTCTTCTCTGTGCTCTTCAGCATTGGCGATCTGGCTGCTGAGGAAGACTCGGACTCTGCAGCGGCTCCAGCGTTTTCGGCGAGTGAGGAGGTAAGGAATGAGAAGGGTCAGCCCTGTGGGAACAGGCAAAGAAAATGAGTGGGCCAGGCTGAAAAATCATATGGCGGTTGTGGGCAACTGTTGGGGATAGATTCATTGCATCCCACAAGAAACGTGGAGTCAGGTACATCTGTCTTGTCCCCCACCAGCCTCCTAATACAATATCAAAATAATAGGAAGATCTTTTGCCAAATTCTGGGAAACCTTTGTAATACAGGAATAGCATTTGGGGGCAAGGGAGACCTCGTCCAGATAGCCACCTAAGGTGAATCTGCACTGTAGAATTAATGCAGTTTTACACCACTTTATCAGCCATGGCTCAATGCTAAGAAATCCTGGGATTTATTGTTTGGTGAGACACCATCTTTCTCAAGCAGAGAAGGATAAGGACATTGTGAAGCTACCATTCCCATGAGTTTAGCATTGAGCTGTGACAGTTAAAGTGGTGTATTTTTAACTGCATTAATTCTACAGTGTAGATCAGGGGTCCCCAAACTACGGCCCGGGGGCCGGATGCGGCCCTCCTATGTCATTTACCTGGCCCCCGCCCTCAGTTTTATAATATAATATTTTTATATCAGTTTTAATAATATAATATACTGTATATACATATAATATTGATAATAGTCTTATGTTATACAATATAATACTAATAATAATACCATATACCGTGTTTCCCCGAAAATAAGACAGTGTCTTATATTAATTTCTGCTCCCAATGTTGCGCTAGGTCTTATTTTTAGGGGATGTCTTATTTTTCCATGAAGAAAAATTCACATTTATTGTTGAACAAAAAAAATGAACATTTATTATATACTGTACAGCAGTTGTCATCACAAACCAGCATAAGCAGACAAACTGTGAATGCTATCAAGAATTTCTTGTTACTACCAATATTTCCATGTACAACACTCTATGGTACGTACATTTACCGATCCTGCATGCTCTGGTTTTCTGTTCGGTGGGCATGCTTCCAAACAAAAACTTTGCTATGTCTTACTTTCGGGGGAGGACTTATATTTAGCAATTCAGCAAAACTTCTACTAGGTCTTATTTTCTGGGGATGTCTTATTTTAGGGGAAACAGGGTAATAATATTAATTATATGTTATATATTACATATTATATAATAGTATAGTGGTATAGTTCAATATAGTAATATATAATGCTAATATTGTGTTATGCTAATAATATAATATATTGTATGTACATACAGCTGCTCTGAGTCCCCTTCGGGGTGAGAAGGGTGGGATATAAATGTAGTAAATAAATGCAGTAAATAAATAATTAATTTTAGACTTAGGCTTGGCCAAAATCTGACATGACTTGAAGGCACACAACAACAACAACAACAATCCTAATTAACTTGACTATCTCATTGGCCAGTAGCAGGCCCACACTTTCCATTGAAATCCTAATAGGTTTATGTTAGTTAAAATTGTTTTCATTTTTAAATATTGTATTGTTCTTTCGTTATTGTTGTTGTTGCACTACAAATAAGACATGTGTGCAGTATGAATAGGAATTTGTATTTTTTTTCAAATGATAATTCGGCCCCTCAACAGTCTTAAGGATTGTGGACCGGCCCTCTGCTTAAAAAGTTTGGGGACCCCTGGTGTAGATGAACCCTAAGATGTGACCTAGTGCCAGGCATGGAAGGCTCAAATTTCATGATAAGGAGAGATATAACCTTCTCCCATCTGTGTCATAGTTTTGTCTAGACTATTACCAGCAATGCCTACTTTTCAATTTAGTAAGAGAACTGATAGTAATATATCACTTTATGCTTTTTCTCAGTACTACAATATTCAGGCCAATCTTTCCTCTTATCTCCAGAGAATGGGCTACAAGCCTCCATTCCTCTAGAAGTTGTCCACTTTGGATAGAGAGAGATACATACCACCATCATCGAAGAGCCAATATATGTCAATGTTTTTCTTCTTCTGGTTGCCCTGGAAATAGGTCTCCAAGTGTGTATCAGATCCAACCACTTTGAAAGTTTCACCTGTGGGCAAGAGATAAGGAGGAAGTTTATGCAGATACACAATGTAGCCTTCTCATAAGATTATATCCCACCTTTCTCTACCCCGAGGGGGACTCAAGATTGCCTTTTACTAATCGTTTTGGAAGCTCCTAGATCTAAATCTAGCACACACCCCATTCAACTCCTTACTAAGGAAACAGACAGAAAGCCAGTAGATATCTGCTTAAATGAGTTCCATATTTGGAGAAAGCTGAGATATAAATAAAATAATACACAGCCCTGTTCATGCGGTTCATCTTCAACTCAACCTGTTAAGGCACGTTTCTCATTATTGTGGGGTTGGCCTTGACTCCAGAAGCCCTTAGAGCTTACAAAAAGTGTAGATATACTTGGTTGGCCACATCTGAGAATTTAACTTCTGCAGATCTGATTATTCATAGAATTGATTAATATAGTTCCTCTCTTTCAGTATGACTCTATGATTAATTTCTGCTGGAAGGTGACCACAGAGTTATACTGGAGAACCTAGAGCTTCCAAGAAAGAACAGTTCTCTAAGGATCTCTTGCTCTTTCAATACATTGTAGTGATCAACCTCCGGTGGAAGCTGACATAGAGTCTCACTAGAAGACCTGGTTCTCTGGTGGAACCAAGTCTAAAAGATGGAAGCAGGAGGCTCTGCTTACTCCAGGAAACTGTAGATGACTGAGGGTTCCCCATAGAGATCTAGTGATGAAGAGGAACCTGTTAGAGCAGTGGTTCTCACCCTTTCATCCTCTCTTTTGAAACTATAGCTCCCAGAAATCCCAGTCAGTATAACCAATCTCCATGGACTCTGGGAATTGGCCCAAAGCAGGTTGAGAACCCAAGATTGAAAACTATTGTGTTAAGGTATTAAAGTTGTCAGCCTTCAACTTAAGACATTATGTGCTGTGTGAAATAATGGTTTCATCACAAAAGGAAGGAAAGAGGATTCTGGGGAAGGACATGAAGACCTTGAACTTTCTCAGTGCTCACAAGCAGGGTACATGGGCATGACATTATAGTAGACTTCTCCAGGGTGCCTTCAACTTACGTCTCTGCCTCTCCCGTCCTATGGCTCCTTCTGTATCTTCAAAGCCCATGTTCACTGACAGGGGAGAGATGAAGACAGTTAGTCAAGCCACAGGCTTAAAAATAAAAGCAGTAGTGTTCATTAGATGACACATGCCTGAAGCTCTTAGCTCCTGCAGTCCTTTGGTGGAAGCTTATGTCATTTCTTTAGTTAAGAATAACATAGACTTATTGAACATGGTTTCAATTATAAGCAAAGAACTTTGAATATTATAGAATTGCACAGGAAAACTTAGTGATGCCTAAAGTAGTGTTCTCTCTAGAGCACACTACATAACCTAGTGTTTGGACCTCCAACTCCCAGAAGCCCTTACAAACTTGTCCAATGGTCAGGAATTCTGGGATCTGAAGTCCAAAACACCTGGGGGACCACAGGCTGTGCAAGCCTGGTCTAGACCTTCAAGACAATTCTATGGCCAACTTCCAATGAAGTTCTGCCAGAGGTTGTCAAAAGACTCTTACTAGAGGCCTAGAGAGAACACATCTGTAGGCATCACTAGGTCCCCTTGTGCCAATCTATAGTATGCTTTGGCCAGAAGACTAAGAATTTGTTCATTCAAGGTTATGTGAAAATAATTTTACATGGAGAATCCTGGAATAGATCCCGTTGCATACCGTTGTGGATCTACCATGCTTAACTAAGTAACCTCTCCTAGCCCAGCTACCCCAACATTGGACAGAGATATCATTCACCTATGTCCTTCATGCCCATTTTCCTCATGAAACGGACTAGACCAGGCATGAATTGTGGGAGTTGAAGTCCAAAACACCTGGAGGGCTGAAGTTTGCCCATGCCTGGACTAGACAGAGCCTTGGCATCTCTGGACATACTCACCTTGGGCCTTCACCGTCCGGGAAACATCCAATCCATCACGCATCCGAAGCACACACACTCCAACGCTCAAATCAAAACAATCACTGCAAAGAAGATTGGGAGAGAAAGGGTCAAGATTTAATGGTCTTTCATACCCTCCTAAAGAGTTAAAGATCTTCCAGCTAACATGGCTTGTTATCCTCCTCATTGTGAGAAAACCAATTAAACTGAACACCTATTGAAAACTATTTGCTAATTGAGACTTGTTCCTTGCACAAAAAAGTGATTTTTTGTATAAAAAATGCCTTTTCTGCACATAAAAGGGCATCTCAGTTCAGAAAACTGTCTTCTCTGAAATATTTTCTGTGACAAAAAAACCACCATGCATTTTTGTGTGCGTAGAATATGTAAGTCCTATATCATGAAGATTCTCAGACATCATAATTTCCTGATTCTTGATGGTCCCAGTTTTCCACCATTTTCCAAATATTTTTGAATATTCTGTCAATTCCTAACACACACACAAATGCACAACACAGTTCTGCTTCCACGGTGTTAAACTCAATCCAGATCTAGTCTATCAAACCAAAATGTTCCATAAAGAAACTGTTGTATGTATAATAATATAATGGCTCATATATTCCACCAGGTTGGATGGCTAGAATTCACATTTATGGAAGCATCCAATATCTCTGATGAATCTCATTCACAATCATGTTCCCACACTGCATCTTCCTATTGCTTCTTTGTCCAATCTGCATACTTACTGGATTATGCCCACATAATTCTCCATGTTTTGGGGAGAGTCAGTCTGCCAATTGTGCTTGTAACCCAAGACCACGGTGTTGGGTTTGAGGCGCCCCAGACCAGAAACCTGTGGGAAGAAGAGGCTGCTTTTAGCTTGTAGTTGAGTAAGGTGAAGAAGTCCACAAGGGCAAATGAATAGAGAGTTGGAAGGGGTCACATAGGCCATTGACTCCAACCCCACACACAATCCAGGAACTCCAGCTAGAGCATTTCCGGTGGGTAGTTCTTTAGCCTTTGTGAAGATACCTGGAGAATGAGGACCTTCTAGGAAATTGGTTTTATTGTTGAATCATTCTTACTATGAAGAAGTTCCTTCTAATGTTCATAAACTAGGAGACTAGGAGACAATGTAACAGTTTGCTTTTGCCTGAGCCTACTGGGAATGGCAAGCTTTTGCCTTGTCCTCTCCTCCTTGCTAACTACTTTTGTATTTTGCTTACTTCATTTATGATAAACTGCGTTCAGAGTACAAAGGAGGGAACAGTAAGGAGAAGAACTAGGACTTTCAAAGGCAGCAAAAAAAGTGGGACCTCCCAAAGTAACAGTTGCCTCTCCAGCCATGATACCTGCATGAGGCTTGTGGCTCCGGCTCTTAAGTTCCCAGTGGTAATGAAGTTGTAGAATGAGCGGATCTTGCGCGCATTAAGCCACCGGAGTTGTTCACTGTAGTTCTCGGCACATGAGGAATCATGTGGCTGTTGATAGAAAATGGGGGATCTGTTAAAATGACAGCTTCTCTATTGTCCTGATTCCCTCCCTTGCTCCTCTTCGCCAAACCCACAAAGCCCAGTCTGGAGGTAAACGCTCACCTCTGCCACATTCCCGCATATCATGAGGCTCACGGTTTTGGTGAAGGCAGCAACAAAGTCCACCAAGGCTGGGCGGAAGTTGGGTGGACCTGAGAGCACCAGGCATTGAGGTCTGTGAAAGAGGAAGGTTCACAAATCAGCCAGGAGGCCATAGAATCATGGGCACATGGAGCTGGAAAAGACCACAAGGACCATCCAATCCAACCCCCTGTTAGGCAGGAAGATACTCCCAACAGATGACCATCTAGCCTCTGCTTAAAAATCTCCATAGAAGGAGACTCCACCAAGTCTGAGGCAGCCTATTCCAGTGCCAAACAGCTCTTTAGGAAGTTCTTTCTAATGTTTAGGTGGAAACTCTTTTTCTGTAATTTGAATTCAATTTGCTCAATAGAGCAATAGATGGGGACCAGGCTACACTATGGACAACTGTTAACATTCAAGACCATTGTTTAAATCCCTGCTTGGTTATGGAAACCCACTGGATGATCTTGGGCAAGTCACCTTCTCTCAGCCTCATTGCAATGAAATGTAATGACAAACCTCCTCTGAATAAATTTTGCCAAGAATATACTAAGACAGGGATGGCATCCATTGGCATCAACTTAAAGGCATTTAACAATATGGGTATACTTGATGACTTGGAAATGGAACATATGGTTACTTGGAAAAAGCAATACTAAAGCTTTGTTTGTGATTTCCCCCTCTGCCCCATTCCATGACAGCAGTCATTACTTGACATTAAGATAATCAAATAAGGAATGTTCATTGGTGAATCAGGAGGACTAAGATACACTGATCAAAAGAAAGTTTACATTTCAGGCTGTCACCCTAAATATACTTGCTCAAAAGTAAGCCCCAGTGAACACAATGGCCGGAATCCAATTACTAGTCTTAACCAAACTCATTCAATGATACGGTATGTCAACACGTATGCAAATCCTGTTGATTCATGGGGTCTAGATGGGATTAGCAGCTGGATTTGAGATAGGAGGACTTTCATTTGAGTAAACACAATTGTGTTGCATCTACCCATTCCTTATCACCCAAGAAGACAAAGAGACCAATGAAACCCCATTGAATACATGGTAATGTTCAACTTACCGGAAGTTTTTGACATGGTCTTCCACATCACTCAGGCTCATAGCATGCGAGAGGGCCATTTGGTAGGAACCGGCTTGCACCGAGGATCCCCAGTTCACCTCTTGGGGGAGAAATGGGGGAAACACGTCAGAAACAAGTTCAGCTCCGTTCTTCCCACCTTCTCTTCAATGCTCATTCAAAAATAATGATTATGGAAACTTGGATATGTTACTTCACCCTCAGGAAACATTTCACTACGCAGAAATCTGCCTCACATTGGGATAGCATATTTACCCACACAGCTGAGAGATGGGGAAATGAACTGGCCAGTTGCTTTTCTGTAGGTCCCCGAGACATCCCCCAAAGCCCATATGCTTCAATTTTGTTCAAGTGCTGAAGAAACCACAACAAAATGTAATGTTTGGGCTTTGTTTGTACCCAAAAACCCACTCAAAATGGATGGGAAAAGGTTGAAAATCAGCTAGAAATTAAGCTAAAGCAAAACATGAAGTTTTGTTTTAACTTCATTTATATGTTGAAATGGGTTCCTGCCACTGATATTAGCTCAACCCTGATCTAACCTACCCTCACTTTTTAGGGTGGCAGAAAAAGTATTTATCCTTGTCATCTCTCTGATCTGTCTAACTCAATGGTTCCCAACCTGTGGTCCATGGACCACCAGTGGTGCCCAAGAACTTAAATATGGTCCGTGGCCTCACCGTTACTACACCATTGCAATGAGAGTGACTAGTCTTGTGAAACCCTCTTATAGTGCAGATGCAATGGGGCGTTGGGAGGGGAGAGGCTGGCTACCCACAAAAGGCACAACAACAAGCCTCCATGTGGCACCTGGAAGTGGGGGTGCCTTGGTGTCTTTGTTTTTAGTCCTGTTTTGGGGATTTTTTGGGTGCCGATTCAGAAAATTGCATTGGATAGACCACATCAACTCTAGATTATTAAATATGGTGTTTTGTGGGTGAGCAGATGGTGATTACTGGATGGCATATGTTCTACATCAGAAACTAGAGCTGATGTGGTAAATCCAATGCAATTTTCTGAATCAGCACCCCAGAGAATCAAACCAAATCTAGGTAAAGGTAAAGGTTTTCCCCTCACATTAAGTCTAGTCGTGTCCAACTCTGGGGGTTGGTGCTCATCTCCATTTCTAAGCCAAAGAGCCAGCGTTGTCCATAGATGGCTCCAAGGTAATTTGGCTGGCATGACTGCATGGAGGGCCATTACTTTCCCGCCAGAGTGGTACCTATTGATCTACTCAAATTTGCATTTTTTTGAACTGCTAGGTTGGCAGAAGCTGGGGCTAACAGCAGGAGCTCACCTTGTTCCCCAGATTCAAACCACTGACCTTTTGGTCAGCAAGTTCAGCAGCTCAGCGGTTTAACCCACTGCGCCACCCAAATCTAAACTGAATCTAAAGTTGACCAAAAGCTGATTTGTAACCCTTTTGGTACTAATGTTGGAAAGTTGTCCCTAGTCAAAGTGGTCCCTGGTCAAGTGGTCCTTGGTCAAAAGCTTGGGAACCACTGGTCTAACTGAAGCTCCCAGGGACTGCATTTGAACAGTAGGCCTTTGATCAATAAAAAGTCTCCCACCTCCTTATATCAGGCTCAACCAAATGGCGGATGATGCACTTAGTCAGTTAATTGGTTGCCATGTTTATACTCTTTACAAAACCATGGTGACCAAGCGTTACGGGAGCTGGAGTGAGACATATCTGGAGAGCCCTGGATGGGGACCAAGGTTGCCCCAACTCCTTCGCTAAACAGGAAAGTGGCTGTGGATTCTAGTCAGCTTCTCTCTCACCTGCCTCCACTCTCCCCAAAACCCAAAAGAGAAATCCTTGGCTTTTCAGGTTTAACTCCAGCCAGCCTCACCAGGTTTCTTGTAGGTGACATACGCCAAGCTGACAAAGATTATGCCAACAACAATGAGGGCCGACCACCAGTTCAGCAGGAACATGATGACCACAGAGATGATGGCTCCGAAGAGGGCTGTCCACTTGCTGAAGTAGCGGAAAGAGGGCCGCCAGCCTGGTAGGAGGCAGGAGAAGAGTTCAGAGAGAGCGTTGCATGAGTTGAAGGTGTTTAGGTATTCACAATGCCCAGAACAAACCCTAATTTATCATATCCTGGGTCAACTCTCACTCAGATTCAGAAGGAAAGGATGCCAAACCCCTTCTGAACAAACCCTGCTAAGAAAACCCTGTGCCTTAGGGTTGCCATAATACAGACAGACAGAAGGTACTCAACAAGGGAAGAGGAACACAATTTAAAGGTGTTTTTTGTCATGTCAGAAGCAACTTGAGAACATACTGCAAGTCGCTTCTGGTGTAAGAGAATTGGCCATCTACAGAGACGTTACCCAGGGGATGCCCAGATGTGTTAGCTGGGAGGTTTCTCTCATCTCCTTGCAAGCTAGAGCTGACAGATGGGAGCTCACCCCATCTCGCAGATTCAAACTGGTAACCTTCTGGTCAGCAACCCAACCTTCAGGTCAGCAGTTCAGCCGGCACACAGGTTTAACCCATTGTGCCACAGCGGCTCCCTATCTAAAGGTGATGACAATACGGCTTCTGAAAGTAAATGGGACATGCAAAGCAAAACATTTGGAGCTGAACTTTGTCCTCAACAAAATCTAAGCCATCTTCAAACCTGATCTAGTAATCCTTCCACCAGTCAGAACTGAGTAAATCCAGTTTGCTGAGCAGCTTCAGGGCTGGTCTGTCCTACTCAGTTTAATCTCTTTCCAATCTACTCAGAGTGCAAGACCTTCCCATTCACCCGCCCCACACTTCAAGCTCCCAGACAAATTCATTATCAGTGTGGTCGCTGCACTCAATGTGTAACTGGAATAATGGCAAATTCCTTGTCTGTTTACTTCCACTGTTTACTCTTTCCACCACACTTCCTTCCCCTTTCTTTGTATCCTACACAATCTGGAACCTGCCCCCATTTGCACCCAGGTCAATTCATGTGCAATGTATTAGCCAACATATTTTAATGTTTCCCTCCGAAACAATTCTGCGCCTAAAATATTAGTTTCTGTTGGTGACCAAACATTTCTTCCTTTGGTGATCCCAGAATTTCTAGGAGACCAGTCCAGGGGAAGATTAAAATCCTCCAAGTACCAGCATATTGTAATGGTTTGAGTGCTGGACTAGGGTTCAAATATCAGCTCAGGAGCCCCGGTGATGCAGTGGCTTAAACCCTTGTGCTGGCTGAACTGTTGACCTGTAGGTTGGTGGTTCAAATCCGCAAATATAAGATGAGCTCCCGTCTGTCAGCTCTAGCTTGCAGGGATATGATGGTAACACATCTAGGCATACCCTGAGCAACATCTCTGTAGATGGCCAATTCTCTCACACCAGAAGTAACTTGCAGTATGTTCTCAAGTCGTTTCTGACACGATTAAAAAAAACAGCTCAGAAAGAAAAACTCTACTTTCAACAAGTCAAACTCTCTCAACATCAGAAGAACAAATTTTGCTAAGAAAAAAATGTGAATTTTTGGTCCACCTTACATCAGAAATGACTTGAATGTACATATACAACAATAACAAATGCCATGCCCTCATTTGAAAGGTTCTACATCTTAACTGGCTTCAAAATATCATGTGGACACTACTATACCTACTTAGGATCATACACTCTTAAAGAGCTGGACGGGATCATGAGGGCCATCTAGTCCAACCCTGTGCCAGTGGAGGAATGCATAACTACAGCATTCATGAAAAATCCCCATGCAACCTTCAAAAAAAGAGAATCCACTACTACTTTGCACCATGAAGCTGCCTATTCCACTGTCAAATGGTCTTTACAGTATGTAGGTAAAGGTAAGGGTTTTCCCCTGACGTTAAGTCCAGTCATGTCTGACTCTGGGGGTTGGTTCTCATCTCCATTTCTAAGCCAAAGTGCCGGCGTTGTCCGTAGCCACCTCCAATGTCATGTGGCCGGCATGATTTCATGGAGTGCCATTACCTTCTTGCCAGAGCGGTACCTATTGATCTACTTACATTTGCATGTTTTTGAACTGCTAAGTTGGCAGAAGCTGGGGCTAACAGCGGGAGCTCGCCCCGCTCCCTGGATTTGAACTGCTGACCTTTCGGTCAGCAAGTTCAGCAGCTCAGTGGTTTAATCCACTGAGCCACCGGGGGCTCTTTATAGTAATAATAGTAATAATAATAATTATTATTAATAAATCTTTATTTATATCCCGCTTTTCTCTCTCACGGGACCCAAACCAGCTTACAACATATTAAAATCACATAAACAATTATCAGAGTATGCTGTATGTAGGATATTTGTGTTGTTTAAGTGGAATCTCTTTTCTTGTAATTTGAATCCACTGGTTCTTGTTCTGGTTTCAAAAAGCAATTAAACAATCTATAGATTTAAAACGATGTAAGAGCTCATTAAAAGACAGGATATGAAAAACAACAAACCATTAAAAGCCCACTGCAGTCAGTTTGCGAAAGCACCCATGCTACCTAATTCAGAAATCTTGCAGAAATCTCAAAACTTGCTTATGTTTATTCAACAGTGAATTGATTGCCTTGAAAAGTGGTGGAATCTCTTTCTTTGGGGGTCTTTAAATGGACATCTTTTTAGGCACATTACTTATACATTCCTGCATGGATTAGATGGCCTTTGTGGTCTTTTCCAACTCCATGATCCCATCGTTTCACATCAGAGCACCAACACAGTGTCCACGCATCTTTTTTCCTGCATCCCACCCCAACCATTTCCAGGATACTGTCCCACCACCATTGCCTTACCTGGGGATTTGGTGATGGTGGCATGGAAGCAGCTGAAATTGATCAGGGCGTAAGAGCACAAAAAGAAATTGGAGATGATGGGTGCAATGGTGTTCAGCTCAGCTGGGGAGGCAAAGAAGAGGAAGATCAGCAAAGAGGCACCATCTCCCAACACAGAAAGAGATGGGAAGAAATGTTCACTTGGGTGTACCGATCAATGTGAATGTGCTCACTTATTTTCAAGTAGTAGTAACTTCTTGTTTGTTTCGTTCCATGGTACATTTTCTCTTCCTTTACACAATTTGTGTCCTTGGTCATTAAATTTATTAAAATATTCCTATTCTAAAGATAATACTGCTTCTCACCTACTCCTTTGCCTTCATCTCACTTGCCATTCTTCTTCCCTTAAGCAGGAAAGATCTCACTTACCAATGAGGATGAAGGCAACTGCCAGGATGAAAGTCAAAGCGTAGGCTCTCAAGGGCTCCTGGTTCTTTCCGTATCCCTTGGCGAAGAAGCCGATGAGAGGATAGAGGTTGTCCTGGCAGAGACACTGTAAGAAAAAAAATGAACCAATATAGATAATTCTAATCTTAGGCTTTGCCAACCTGGGTTGATATCTGTTTCTGCATGATGAATACAGCAGGACTTGCAGATGGATTGGCACTGTCCTAGTTCGAAACCCACTATTCTTCCATATTCCTTGGGATCAAACATATTTTGATCTTGAAAGACAATATTAACTCTTTGTGCTCCTCACACAAAAGAGGAATATTGTCAGCCCTCCACATTTCCAAGTTTAACTTCTGGGGATTTGATTCCTCACAGGTGTGAGTAATATGGTCTCTCTAATAATCTCTAGGTCAGTGGTTCTCAACCTGTGGGTCTCCAGGTGTTTTGTCCTACAACTCTCAGAAATCCCAGCCAGTTTACCAGCTCTTAGGATTTCTGGGAGTTGAACAACAAACATTTGGGACCCACAAGTTGAGAACTACTGCTCTAGGTCCTTCAGTAACATTCTTCAGTCAACTTTGGCAGTGATTGGCAATTAAGTCTCATTGGAGGACCTGGAGATTCTTGGAAAGGCATTTCTTTGGGTTTTATTCATGTTTTCCACTTCCATTTAGGTCTTGTTCCCCAAATCCTCATGAATGTGGAAGACTGATTGTACTTGGGGACAACCAATGGAAGTTATCAGGCAGTAGATTCTGGATAGATTCAAAAGGTAGCCATTGCTGTCGTATGCCTTCAAGTCATTTACAACCTATGGTGACTCTAAGGTGGGTTTCTTAGCAAGAGTTGTTCAGTGGGAGTTTGCCATTGCCTTTGGCTGGCTAAATGAGGATAATTTGAATAAATTAGTTGTCCATGGCTAATAGGTAAAGGTAAAGGTTTTCCCCTGACGTTAAGTCCAGTCATGTCTGACTCTGGGGGTTGGTGCTCCTCTCCATTTCTAAGCCGAAGAGCCTGCTTTGTCTGTAGACATCTCCAAGATCAAATGGACAGCATGACTTCATGGAGCACCACTACCTTCCCGCTGGAGCAGTACCTATTGATTTACTCACATTTGCATGTTTTTGTACTGCTAGGTTGGCAGAAGCTGGGGCTAACAGCAGAAGCTCACCCCGCTCCCCGTATTTGAACTGCTGACCTTTTGGTCAGCAAGTTCAGCAGTTCAGCAGTTGAATCTGCTGCACCACTGGGGGCTCCTCCACCTCTAGACAAAGATCCAAATCCTGGTCTAATTGTCCTTCATATAAACTACCTTTCCCCAAGTTGGTTGCCTGAAGAATCCCAGAATCTTTATTTCACCTCCCCTGAACCTTATTGTCCAACATTTTCTTGTCCAGGCCAAGGATGCAGGCTATATTATTGTTGAGTCAAGCTGGAGCTACAGTTGATGTTGAAGACAACGTGGAAATAATAATGGAGGCTGGGAACTGGGGATTTTCCTCATCAAAACAGTAGAATATAGTGGTCACTACTGTGTTTACATCCCCATTCTCCTCTTCAGTCTCTTTCTCCAACGTACCTGGAAGACTTTGGGGGCAGAGACGAGGCAGGCCAAAGCCGAAGAGAGGGTGGCAGCAAAAATCCCAGCTGTGATGAGAGGGCTGAACGCTGACACCATGCTCATGGTCTAGAGAAAAGCAGGGAGATCAAACTTTAGGAAGGAAACCTGCCTCACCTTCAGAAGCTTTTATGTTCACAGTCAGGTCACTATTATTGTCATCCAATGAACATGTTAAAGAGCATACCTAAATTGCAGGCTTAATGCTGTTTGATGCCACTTTAACTGCTATGGCTCAGTGCTATGGAATAAGGGGGTGGTCCAATGTGGCATCAACATTCCTTGGCGAAGAAAGCCAAAGATCTTGTAAAATTACAGGTCCCATGATTCCATAGCATTGAACCATGGCCGTTAAAGTGATGTCAAACCGCATTAATTTAGCTGCACCATAAGATGATCAAAACAGGATACTAAAAGAGATAAAAGCAAGGTAAGCAAGGCAAAAACAAACAACGGAGCTCGCCTAATGCTCCTGCTCATAGTATGACCTTGTCCCACACCATAAAACCCACTGAAAAAGGGATCCTGGCTTTTCCTACCTGGTAATCATTGGCCAACCCATATTCGCAAGTTCCAGCCAAAGTGCACTCGGTGAAGTTCCACCCGTAGTTACAGCCCAAGCCGGCGCATTCCCCACCGGTGAAATTGCCAGCTCCCAGGGTGTCGTTTATGCTGCCGGTCGCATCGCGGATCACACAGGAACCTGGGGAAAAAGAGAGAGAAAATACCACCTTGTAGGGCTAAGTATCTGGGGTTGCTCTATGGACTCCCTTTGCAAACAGTAGGCTCATTACCAATGGTGGCAGCAATAGCCAGGTATGTCAACGTGGTCAGGAAGATGGCCATGAGAGTCCCTTGGGGGATGGCCACTGCTGGGTCCTGCAAAGAAGGGAGAAAGAGAGAAAGAGTCAACTATATTTATCCAGCAGGCCCTTGAGATCTTCAAGGGTTTGGTTCCAGGACTCCCTGTAGATAACAAAATCCGTGAATGCTCAAGTCCTATTATATGCAGTGACATAAAATGGTAACCAAATGTCAGAGAGAGCCTGAAGATCTGTGAAATATGAAGTCTGCTTTTGCTTGAGCTTACTGGAAAGGGCACGATTCTTGATCCTCCTCTCTCCTCTGTTGCATTAATGTAGTACCATGAAATAGTTTTACAAGGTCTGTGGCCTCTGCCATGTAGTGCTGGTGCCTCACAAAACTACAACTCCCACAATTCAATAGTGATGAGTCATTGGAGTTAACGTGTTGTCCAACTGCATCCTTTCAATGGTGCAGACACACACTAAAAACAAGGTGGCATCTCCTTCCACTTCATATATAGAATTAGAGCCGCAGTGGCACAATGGGTTAAACCCTTATGCTGGCTGAACTGCTGACTTGAAGGTTGATTTGCTGATCTGAAGGTTGGTAGTTCGAATTAGTGAGATGGGGTGAGCTCTTGTCTGTCAGCTCCAGCTTGCGGGGACATGAGAGAAGCCTCTCAACAGGATGGTAACACATCCCGGCATCATCTGGGTAACGTCTCTGTAGACAGCCAATTCTCTCACACCAGAAGTGACTTGCAGTATGTTCTCAAATCGCTTCTGACGTGATAAAGAAATATAGAAGTCATACATAGAAAGGACTGACAGTCCCATCCACACACCTTCAGATCTCCTGAGATATTGGCACCAGCCAAGATCCCTGTAGCTGATGGGAAGAAAATGGAGAACATGCCGAAGAAACTTCCAGTTTCACCTCTCCACTCGGGCCCAATGTTCTCCAAAAAAATGTCACCTATGAGTAAGAAAAAACGGAGTAAAACAGTCTAGTGAGCTATCCAAACACAGTGGGGAAGAAGTAGACCACGAGGAAATGTTGTTTTGGGGCTACAGCTCTTACCACGATAGCTGAAGTAGCCTTTGGCCATCCGCTCCGGCGAGGCTGGGATCAACGTCCCAACGAAGTAGTTGACGAAAGAGACCATGATGACGAAGAAGAACACAACCTGAGCCTGGAAAAATGTACAGTATAGATGAACTCCCACTTTCTCAAAGTCAGAAAAATGCAATGGAAAAGGTTCCATTTAGGATTGCCATAGGTCAGAAAGGCACACAACAAGGACATATTTCAATCTGTGCTTTCAAAAGAGCCAATTATTATTGCACCCCAAGGCTCCCAGATAACCCATATTTCAGCTCTAACCACTTCATTTAATTCCTTCCTTGGAAAATGACTATAAATTCAATTGTCGTTTTCCTTCTCTTACCTTCGCCTCCCATTCCATGCCAGCCAGGGCAATGCCCATCAAACCCGTGATGGTGATCACACCCACAATACGGATGTCGTTTACAGGATCACTCATGATTGAATCAGTCTCCTGTTGAAATATAATAATGGAGGTGAGAAAGAACTCAACTGTAGAACTAATCCACTAAACTGCTTTTCCTTGAAGTGTTTTGCTTGGTCCTCACCGGCCTCAACTTCATTGCCCAGTAGTAACAGAATTGACAGAAATGCCACCTTAGCCAGCACTTACAAACCCTTTTTATTCTCATTCCCCAGATCAGTTCAAATCAATTGAATATTTCTCCAAATGGAATGTACCTCTCCATCGTTCACTGCTTGTGCTATACTGGGCCTACTGCCAAAAAATGTGATTGTGTCCAAGATCCAGATTCAACCGAGACTGGAGGGCCCATCTATACTGCCATATAATCCAGTTTCTGAATCCAATTTATCTACTTTGAACTGGATTATATGGCAGTGTAGACTCATATAATCCATATAATCTGGATTCAGAAACTGGATTATATATATGACAACGTAGATCCAGCCTTAGTGAGAGAAAGATGAATGCTAGCAATAAAAGAAAATGATCCTACTCTTTACTTAGTGTAATATTGCTAAACCACTTGAAGATTTTGACTATAGCTTGTGAGTAATAATTAAGAAAAACTCAGTGGAAATGGCAAAAAAAAGGATTCCTGAAAGCTAGCCCATGGCAGAATGCTATAGAATTGAAGGGGTTGTATGTGTTGTCAAAGGCTTCCATGGTCGGAATCACTGGGTTGCTGTGAGTTTTCTGGGCTGTATGGCCATGTTCCAGAAGCATTATCTCCTGACCTTCTACCTACATCTATGGCAGGCATCCTCAGAGGTTGTGAGGTCTGTTGGAAACTAGACAAGTGGAGTATATATGTGTGTGGAATGTCAAGGTTGGGAGAAAGAACTCTTGTCTGTTGGAGGCATACGTACCACCAGGAGGTCCTTGACTGTTTCTGAGAATCCCACCACATGCATAGCCACTGCGACAGCGTTGGCAAAGGAGAAGAGAAGACCAATGGAGCCACCAAGTTCTGGTCCCAAGCTGCGGGAGATGAGGAAATAGGTGCCTCCTGCAAGAGAGGCCATTTAGGCATCAGTCACTGCTCAAGGCTAGCCCTTCCATCGCTTACTTATCTAACTAATTTAATTCTCAGTTTTCTCCCAAAGTAGAACCCAAGGCAGCTCATTAAAATTTTAGAAAAAATTAAAATGCAAGTATAGAAACAATAAAAGTTTACAATTGTTTTTTCAAAGGTACAGAAGTTAAAAGAGTAAAGAGCATGCGCCTGCTGGGTATGTGTAGCTTTGGCAGATTTGTGTGTATAGCTTTCGCAGATTTAACTATTCACGGAATTAATTAATATGGTCTTTCTAGGAATATTTAGATCCTCCTGTGTTCCTTATGGCCAACTTCTACCAGGTTTTGGTGGACCTACAGGTTCCTAGAGATGTGTTCTTTCCAGATTTAGAGAAAGTGGGTTTTAAAAAATTATTTATATTTTAATATTTATATTTTAATTTTTTCTCTACTGAGAATTGTTTCCTATCTTGGAAATTCTGTGCTTATCATTCATTCAGTTTTATCCAATCATGTCCCTAGAACAGGTCACCAAAATGCAGAAAAAAGACCTCCAATCACTAGACTTCTACAAGTTGGATATGGACTTCATGAATGTGCAAAATTGTGCCAAAAATTGGGTTTCTTGGAAATTTGCTTACCTGCTTTGACTTTGCCATTAGTGGAGATGGCTGAAATGGAGAGCCCAGTGATGCTGGTCACTATGGAGGACATTATAATGATCAACCAAGTCAACCCTGAGGAAAGAAAGAGAAATCCATGGCTTGGAGGAAGCATCACCAGGTGACCTATGTTATACTTCTCTTTGAACCCATTGAACTCAGTTTTTTTTAAATAATCCAAATTTCCTTTCCAAAGTACCCAAAATTCTCTATTTGCTCTCCAGAATCTCGTGATGAATATGTGTCATCCTTGAAGGAAACCTTTAAGAAGTTCTCCAGAAGGTTCAAAATGTTTTTTGTTTTTTATATACTATGCAATGTTTACCTGACCCAACTGTTTCATATGTGAATACAGTGTTAATTTCGAATGAAAGGTTTGCTGAAACATATTGAACTGCTGTTCATTTTTGTGTAGGACTATCTATATTTTGTTTAGGACCCTATCTCTACTTTGCCTTGTTATTTCTGCTTCTGGTACCAAACTTGCAACTAAACAAGTCATACCTAGGAATACATCAACTTTGTCAATTGAAATGTACCTCTGTAGTGCTATAATTGTGTTGAGCCTGTTGAAAAAGATGGTTAATTAGCACAATTTTAATTCCAAAACTTCCTATATTGGAAAAAAAAAACTCTTACCTATCCCAGCCTGAGCAGTTATCCATGGCAAACGGAGATAAAGGATCACACCCCAAATGTTCAACATGCACCGGATCTTTGGAAACAGAACATAAAACTGAGAACTCCTTATGTTGGTAGATTACATAATAATGGGAGAAGACAACTCAGTGGCCATCCATATGGCAGAATTATAACAGTCTGACACCACTTTAACTGACATAGATCCATCCTATTGAACCTTGGAAGTTATAGTTTGCCATGGCACCAGAGCTCTCTTACAGGCAAATATCTCAGAACACTACCAATCCAAGAATTAAGAATTCCATAACATTGAGCCATGGTTGTTAATATGGTGTGGAACTGCTATGATTCTGTAGTGCGGAGACAGCCTGCCTTTATTCCCAATTGTCTCCACAATTGGAGGTCTCACCTTGCTCCTCCTGGTTCTAATGCAGGCATGGGCAAACTTGGGCCCTCCGGGTGTTTTGGACTTCAACTCCTACAATTCCTAACAGCTGGTAAGCTATTAGGAATTGTGAGAGTTGAAGTCCATAACAACTGGAGGGCCCACGTTTGCCCATCCCTGTTCTAATGCCTTAATTCATTTCATTTGCCAACTTTACCATGACTCCGGTCACCCAACCAAAACGGACAGGTTCTGTTTCTGGTTCTTCGTCAGCTTCCACATCTTTGTCTTCCCCATCCTTGGTACTGGAATCATGAGACGACTGCATAAATAAAACAGGGAAAAGGGGGAAGGTTAAATACACTTCTGACTATTCTGAGAATATATGACATTTCTCAAAACGTGGCAAAAGTTGACCGCAGAAGATTGGAAGACCTAGAAATTCCTAGAGAACTGAGGTCTCAGAGTCATGCTGGAGATCCTAAAGATTCCTAGTGAGAACATGTTTATCACATTTGCGAATATCAAACCCACAAAAATCAACCCCCAAAACGTGGAAGACTGACTGAAATGCCATGCATGGAGCAGAATGAGCTGCAAATACATTGGGAAAATCCTGAAATAGTAAGAACAGAGAGCACATTTTTAAACTTACAGTTGGCTCTCCATATTTGCAGGTTTCACTTTTGTTGATTTAATTTGTATTTTATCTCTAGGAATCTCTACATCAGGGGTCCCCAAACTAAGGCCCGGGGGCCGGATGCGGCCCTCCAAGGTCATTTACCTGGCCCCTGCCCTCAGTTTTATAATATAATATTTTTATATCAGTGTTAATAATATAATACATATAATATTGATAGTAATATTATAATGTAATACAATGTGATACTAATAATAATATTAATTATATATTATATATTACATATAATATTACTAATAATATTACAGTATAGTGGTATAATCCAATATAGTAATATATAATGCTAATATTGTTCTATGCTAATAATATAATATATTGTAAATACATATAAATTGTAAGCCGCTCTGAGTCCCCTTCAGGGTGAGAAGGACAGGATATAAATGTAGTAAATAAATAAATACATTTTTGACTTAGGCTCGCCCAAAATCTGAAATGACTTGAAGGCACACAACAACAATAATCCTAATTAACTTGTTGGCCATAAGCAGGTCCACACTTCCCATTGAAATCCTGATCAGTTTGAGTTGGTTAAAATTGTTTTTATTTTTAAATATTGTATTTTTCTTTCATTGTTGTTGTTGTTGCTATTGTTGTTTTTGCACTACAAATAAGACATATGCAGTGTGCATTGGAATTTGTTCGTTTTTTTTTAAATGATAATTCGGCCCCTCAACAGTCTGAAGGATTGTGGACCGGCCCTCTGCTTTAAAAGTTTGAGGACCCCTGCTCTACATTCTCCACTGTGACTCAACAGTCAACTATTACCATAGGGTTGTGAAAGAGGATCTAGACATCCAAAGAGAGGATACTTCACAAGGCGTTTGTAGATCCTGCAGTGTTCTTCTACTGGATCCGGTAGAAGTTGATCATAAAGTTAAATTGGAAGACTTATAGATATCCCTCAAGTAAAGAAATACTGTTTTTTTATTTATATTTTTTCCATAAATATTTGCCATAATCAAAACCTGACTGTAAAAATAAGTAGGTCACCTCTGCATGAAGACAACTAGCATTAAAAAGGTTGGCTGATAATCTTTTGGACTTTTAAGGGTTTTTCCCGGTTAACATCAGAAAGCATTTCAAAAGTAGGCCTGATGTTATCCTCCAACGCAACTCTGGGGTGGATGCTGACCTAGGTATTCCATATCGATTAAATATGCAAATATTAAATATGCAAATAATAACCAATCCAATTTATGTTATCATCTCAGATCGGGACTGAACATTGGAGCGCAGGTCAAAGATAGCACTGGCTAATAAATGTTCTGGTGCCTCCAATGTTAGCCCTGTCTCTGGGTATATTTGACCTGCGGATTCCAAAAACAGTACCAGGTTTCCCCTGTCAGCTCTAGTTTTTGAGACACAGAACATATGGCATATACCACTGTTCATCTGTTTGCCATAGAAAATAAGGACAATCATTTCTAAGCAACTAGAGCTGATGTGGTCTAACCAATGCAATTTTCTGAATCAGTGCCACAAAGAACCTCAAGAACAGTCCTATGGAACCAATACAACAAGAAAAATCTATAGTTCAATAAAATGACCCCCAAAAATCAGATCAGAGGAAGGCTAATATGGACTCGTGTCTCACCGGTTCTGCGTTTCTGAGCATGTCCAGTGATGGCCGGACTTTCCGACGCCCGGGTGGTGCTGAGTTGGCATAGAATTCATACCGCGGGCAGGCATCAAATGTGGTCTCATAATCCGGTGGGGCCAAGCCATCTTCCTCCATCTGAGAGGCAGCTGTGATATCCATGGGGACTTTGGGCTCAGCGTTAGCTTGATCCGTTGGGGGCCCATTCTGTTGCTTCCGGATCTTGAACGGCCCCAGTGAAAAGACAGTTTTATACGACTCTGAGTCCTCCATGATCTGATTTGGGTTGTTCTTGTCTCCTGTTAGGAAACAGACAGAGGACAGTCCAGTTAAAAGCTATGCCTAAAGTTAGTTGTGACTCAATTGCTCCTTGATTCAGAAAGGATACATCTACACTTACAATTAATGCAGTTTGATACCATTGCATTGCCATGGCTCAACTGGGCGTTGAGGTCTGGTGAAACACCAGCACTCTTTGGCAAAAAAGAGTAAAAGATCCTTTGAAACTTCAGCTCCCAGGATCCCATAGCATTGAGCCAAGGCAGTTAAAGTGATGTCAAACTGCATTCATTTTACAGCAGTGGTTCTCAACCCTCCTAATGCTGTGACCCCTTAATACAGTTCCTCATGTTGTGGTGACCCCCAACCATAAAATTATTTTGGTTGCTATTTCATAACTATAATTTTGCTATTGTTATAAATCGTAATGTAAATATCTGCTATGCAGAATATATATTCATTCACTGCACCAAATTTGGCACAAATACCCAACATGCCCAAATTTGAATACTAGTGGGGTTGCGGGGAATTGATTGTGTCATTTGGGAGTTGTAGCTGCTGGGATTTATAGTTCATCTACAATCAAAGAGTATTCTGAACTCCATGAATGATGGAACTGAACCAAACTTGGCACATTGAACTCCCATGACCAACAGAAAATACTGGAAGGGTTTGCTGGGCATTGACCTTGAGTTTTGGAGTTGTAGCTCACTTAAATCCAGGGAGAGAGCTCTGTGGACTCAAACAATGATGGATCTGGACCAAACTTGGCACAAATACTCAATATGCCCAAATTTGGACACTGGTGGAGTTTGGGGAAAATAGACCTTGACATTTGGGAGTTGTAGTTGCTGGGATTTATAGTTCACCTACAACCTACAAGAGCCCCTTGAACCCCACCAACAATAGAATTGGGCCAAACTTCCCACACAGAACTCTCATGACCAACAGAAAACACTGGTCTTTGGTGACCCCTCTGACACCCCCCTCGCAACCCCCCCCAGGGGTCCCGACCCCCTGGTTGAGAAACACTGTTCCAAGAGTGCTCAGACTAAGAACATCAAATTCAGAATAAAAATTATAGAATCAAAGAGTTGAATCCAGCCCTCTACTCAAAGACCTCAGCGGCAGCATTCCAAAAATGTAGCTATCTAGATTCATTTTGAAGATGTCCAGAATTGTAGTTTCATCGGGACTTTTGCCTTATCTGCAAAGGAGTGCTGGTGTCTCACCAAACTGCAAATGCCATGATTCCATAGTACTAAGCCACAGCTATTAAGGTGGAGTCAAACTGTCTTAATTCTACTGTGAAGATGCACTCAGATTTGTCGTCCATGAAGCCAGTTTTTCTTTAAATGTTGGATTTTTTTAAGCCCAAGAGTTTGGTACAATAACAAAAGCATTTTTAGAAAATGACAACAACCTCACTCAAGTCTATCCATTTCCCAGGATATCTGACTGATAGATTCTAACAGACTTTTCCAGAACTTCACGACAAACAGATAAGAAAAGGGATTAACTCAGTCTTTCCCAGCAAAGAAGATTTTGCTTGAACCACCAAAGAGTAATTGTCGTCAGTAAGTGACATTACACTGACCGGAAGAGATAAAGGCCGGCACTCAAATAGTGGTTTGCCGGCAGTGGAAATGCTGAGCCAAGGGTATTAAAAAAGCAATGACCAAAAAGTTAAAAGTTGCCAGTAAGTGATATAAAACACTCAAGAGATGAAAAAGTGGGCTAAATATGAGCTAACGTTGACAGCAGACAATATTATACTATCAAATTGAGCTTGTAAAGCATCCTCCCAAATAGAGCTAACAGCAGCAAGTGATACCACAAATAGAGAGTCAACCATATATTTAAACTGACAGCAAAAGATATAAAACAAACTAGAGGTAAGAAGAAGAGAGCCACTGAAACTGAATTGACATTAGATGGTATTATACTGCCCAGAAGAGATTAAAGGGACAGACTATCAAATGGTTAGAGCTGAAAGCAAATAACCAGAAGACAGAGCCAACCAAAATACAATGTTGATGCAGAAGATAAATAATAATAATAATAATAATAATAATAATAATAATAATAATAATAATAAACAACTTTATTTATACCCCGCCACCATCTCCCCAATGGGGACTTGGGGCGGCTTACATGGGGCCATGCCCAGAACAATACAATATAACAGAATATAAAAAGAACAACAAATCATAACACATTGAACAATACAATAAATGATAATATACATTACAACGCAAAATCAGAAGAACAATAAAAACAAGGGCGGGCCACATGAACACTGTTAAAACTCGGGGTGAGAAAATAAATAAGAATAAAAACCACAAAGAACAGGGTCATAAAATAGTGGTGCAGATACCATACAAAGCAGTATGGTAAACCAAAATCTTACTGAAATAGTTCAAGTTGGCAACAAGAGTGCCTGGGTACATCAAGGACACCAGATCCCATCTGATATTGGAAACGCAGAAGAGCCTGTCCTGGTTAATATATAGATGGGAGACCACCAACAAATACCTTACACTGTAGGTTGTATTTAAAAGAAACGAATTGGCAAAACCATCTCTGAATATTCCTAGGAAAAGTCTATGAAATTCATTGGGTCACCATAAGTCAACTTGACGGCATCTGTATTGAAAAGTTATTATTATACCAACCAAGGGTATAGGGAGATAAGTAGAAATTAGTAGTTGAAGGAGGAGACCAAATGGAAGAGATGCAACTATGGGAAGAACAGAAGAATACAGAGATGACAGAGACGAGATAGAGGAAAGAGATGGAAAGACAGGTGGCTGTTTCCATACCTGTTCGTTTTGCGTGTCTCTGCGATCCTGTATCCGTCCTCAAGCAGTGGGTTCAACTCCTATCCCGCCTTGCCTTATAAAGGCCCCAGAGAATATCAGCAGCTGGGCTTAACTCTCCAGAACTGGACCCGACAGCCTATGTCTGCCCCCTTGATCCCTTCCTCCGATCCCTTTAATAATATTCTCACCTCCATCTCCAACTTCTCCTCCTTCTCCAAACAGACAAAACTTTCCAAGTGCACAGCAGGTGGGTGGAAGGGATTGAGAAGGAACATCTTCAGCCCCCCTGCACACCCCCCTTGTGCACACAGGGCTAACTTTGGCCCCTGTTTGCTCGCCTTATCTCTCGGATTCTCTTGCCATGGTATTCTTTCCACTGGGCAATGGAAACTCTACAAGACAATGGAAGGAAGGGGAGTGTTGGAGACGCTGGGATTTGTCCTGCGGTGAACACGCTGAGCCCACGCACCCGTAGGACTAGGCCAAAGGGTCAAGACCATAGGCAGACCAACTGAGGCGATAAGCAAGGGGCAGCGCTCAATTTGACCCTAACTTTGGCCAAGTGCTGGACAGCCCATTCTACACTGCAGAATGAATGCAAACTGACATAACTTCAGCTGCCATGGCTCAATGCTAAGGAATCCTGGAATTCCATAGTTTCGGGTGGCACCAACATTCCATGGCAGGGAAATCTAAAGATCCCATAAAACTACAACTCTCAGGATTGCATAGCATTGAGTTAGACCTAAAATGATCAAAGATCTGGAGACCATGCCCTATGAGGAGCATCTTAAAGAACTGGGTATGTTTAGCCTGCAGAAAAGAAGGTTGAGAGGAGACATAAATATGTGAAAGAGTGTCATAGGGAAGAGGGAGCAGACTTGTTTTCTGCTGCCCTTGAAACTAGAACTGGGGACAATGGGTTCAAATTACAGGAAAGGATATTCCACCTGAACATTAGGAAGAACTTCCTGACCATACGAACTGTGGAACTCTCTGCCTCAGAGTGTGGTGGAAGCTCCTTCCTTGGAAACTTTTAAGCAGGCTGGATGGTCATCTGTCAGGGATATTTTTATCATGCCTTTCTTGCATAGCAAGGGATTGGACTAGATGGCTCATGTGGTCTCTTCCAACTCTATGATTCTTTGGTGTCACACAGTCAAGATGCACCCTCAATCAGAGTTGAATTAAAGAGCCTGTAAAACTACAACTCCCAGGATTCCATAATATTTATCCATGGCAGATGAACTGGTGTCAAACAGCTTTACAGGGTTGAATTGAAGACTCCATAAAGCTACGGAATCCATAATATTGAACCATGGCAGTGAAAGTGTTGCCAAGCTGCATTAATTTCACAGCGTAGATTACCATTGTTTACCGCCTCCTACAAACACAGAAAAGTGTGTGGGATGGTTTTATGCTGCCAGGAAGGGCATGAGACGGCTTCATGTTTGCAGGATCAGTTCTGTAGTTGATAGGCTTTGGGTTTGTTTTGGTTTCTTACTAAAACCATAAGGTCTCCCAACGTGAGACGGTTGCAAAAGGGTTGCAAAATGGTGTAGTTATTTAATGACTGCATCCTATGAGTCAGATGTACCAGGACAGCCTGTACACAGAACATATTCTTCAATTGTCCCAATTGGAAGGGATGGCTCAATTAACCCTTTGTCATCCCTCTTTTTCCTGTTGCCCCATCTATACTTCCATATAATGAAGCCTGAAACTCAATCATCAGGAGAAAAGAGACAGAATACATATTTTTCTTATGGTACATCTATACTGTAGGATTAATGCAGTTTAGCCCCACTTTAACTGCCATGGCTCTATGCTATGGAATCATGGAGTTGTAGTTTTCCAATTTCTTTAGGCTTCTTGGCCAAAAAGTGCTGGTGCCTCACCAAAAGACAACGACTAGGGTTTCATAACATTGAGCCTTAAGTGGGGTCAAACTGTATTAATTCTATAGTGCAGATGCACACACAGAGAAGGCCAACGTAGAATAACATAAGCTTGGACGCATTAAAAAGAAGATAGGGTTGAAACAATTTTAACACACTGACGTGTATGTGGAAATTTAATTCCAGCAACACTTGTTTTCTCTCTTCTGTACAAATATAAAAGGCATGAAAGCTGTTACATTGGTCCCTCGAATAACAACCCTACCACCATAAAGGTTAGGTTTGAAAGTCACTGAAAAACAGAAATTAATTTTATAGGTAATTATTATCACTGATTTAAAAACTGCTCAGATATATAATGATGCTTGTAAAGAAAAGACCAGTAAAATTAATTACCAATGCTCTTTTATCCTGCTTTTAACAGGATGCCGAAAACAATCAGATGAAAGCTTTCAATGACATCTAAAAACTATTTGTTCACAAATGCCAAGAGCGGTGATGGTAAAAAAAACTTTGAGGATGCCTGCCATAGATGTGGGCAAAAGTCAGGAGAGAATGCTTCTTGAACATGGCCATACAGCCCGGAAAACTCACAGCAACCTGGTTAAAAATATGGCAACACATTTAAGATACCAGGTATATGCATGTATGTACACCTTGAGTCCTTATATCAGAAGAGAGTTGGGTGGAAACTCAAGTAAATAAATAGATACATGACTCCAAGTTGCCTGCCATGGGACTCCCATCAATTTCATAAGATCTACTTAGGCAAGAAATGCTCCGAGGTGGTTTTGCCAGTTCATTCACCTGATATTCCTTGGAGGTCTCCCATCCTAATACTAACCAGAGCTCTTAAATTCTTCAGCCATGGTAAATGGAAAACAAAATAGCAAAAACTCAAACAGAGATAAAGACTCTTCTAGACTGATCCAAAGTAATGTGAATTCTCATGATAAAGTTCTTTGAATTTTGCGGGTTGTGAATGGAGTCTACTAACTTCATCCCTTTGGGATGTTTCTCACAAAGGTTCCTGGACCTGTGGAATTACTCTTCTTTTTCTACTACTACTGAGATTACTACTACTACTACTTCCCCCTCCTCCTTACATCCTTCTCCTCCTTGTCCTCTTCCTCCTATTCACCCACTTAGAATCATAGAATTGTAGAGATGGAAGAGACCTCGTGGGCTATCCAGTCCAACCCCCTGCTAAGAAGCAGGAAAATTGCCTTCAAAGCACTCCCAACAGATGGCCATCCAGCCCCTGCTTAAAAGCCTCCAAAGAAGGAGCCTCCACCACAGTCCGGGGCAGAGAGTTCCACTGCTGAATAGCTCTCACAGTTAGGAAGTTCTTCCTAATGTGGATTCTCCTTTTCTGTAGTTTGAAGCCATTTTTCCACATTCTAGTCTCCAGGGCAGCAGAAAGCAAGCTTGCTCCCTCCTCCCTATGACTTCTCCTCACATATATATACGTACATAGCTCTCATCATGTCTCCTCTCAACCTTCTCTTCTACAGGCTAAACATGTCCAGCTCTTTAAGCCGCTCCTCATAGGGCTTGTTCTCCAGACCCTTGATCATTTTAGTCGTCCTCTTCTGGACACATTTCAACTTGTCAACATCTCCCTTCAATTGTGGTGCCCAGAATTGGACACAGTGTGATTCCAGGTATGGTCTGACCAAGGCAGAAGAAGGTGTAGCATGATTTCCCTGGATCTAGATACTAGACTCCTATTGATGCAGGCCAAAATCCCATTGGGTTTTTTTAGCTGCTGCGTCACATTGTTGTCTTACGTTTAACTTGTCCATAAGGACTCTAAGATCTTTTCCACACGTACTGACTGATATCCTCCTCTTCAAATTCTTCTTCCTCTTCACCTTGACCTTCTCTATCTCCCCCTCCCCCTTCTCTTGTCCTGCTCCTTCTCCTTTTTGTAATGCGGGACCATAACCTTCTTCTTTCCATCTTACTTTAGCCTCTGGCATCATATTTTCCATTGAAGACAGACCGCTCTGGAGCACACCTACTTTGTTGACTGATAGACTTGTACCTGCTTTTGTTTTAACAGCAAGTAGGAATTGTTTCATTTGTGTTGCAAGTTTTTAATTAGCTATTGTTAGCATCACCATTGTTATTGTTTTGAAAATCCACAATAACCATCTGTCTCTGCACATCTTTTAATTCATGTTATACACATGATGCTTTAGCCTGGAAACTATTACTGTTTCGATTTCCAGCCAGGCAATATGATTATTTGTTGAGATTTGTTCCTTTCGGTAAGTTTCCCATAAAGTTAAACAAGGCCTATTGGAAAAATCATTTTACAAGATTGTTGTTGTATTGATTCTGGATTGCATGAGAATGTTGCTGATGTTATCTTCTTTCCTACTGCTTTCTTTTTCTTCAAGATGTCATCTATGTGTCCATCAAAATTCAACCTGTATAGGATCACCCTTCCTCAGAGGTAAGAGTATTGAGACGTTGACCAAAAATACAGTGTAAAATAGGCAAATAACAAATAGTAACCCTTCAGAAGATGTTTAGGAATGATTCCCATGTCTATGTTCCCAAACTTTGCATGGATAATTGTGAATACTATTATTTCAATGAAACAAAGGATGGCGGTTGTACATGAAGCCCAAAGTGGATAAGTGAAACCATTGATAAATGACATAAGATAGACCAATTCTGCGGATATGGGGGTCATACTCTATTTTCAGAAAAGTGAAAAATATCTGGTTTGCCATGAGTTTTCCGGACTGTGTGGCCGTGTTCCATAAAAACTGTATTCTTCACTATAATAGCTTCCATCATTACTCACTTAAATCCAATTTGCCATACTCACAACTACTGAGAATTAAGAAGAACAATAGCAAACCAGATCATTATCTTTCAGCAGCCCATTCCCTCAACAATAGGCTTAAAGCTAGAGGCTATCCAGTTAAGATATTGAAACAGGCTTTTCAGAAGTCCCAACAAATGGATAGGAGTACCTTATTGAAATACAAACCCAAACAGCAACTAAACAGGATTATCTGTCCACTAACACTTACTTCACAGACCCCACACATCCGCAGTATTATCAATAAACATTGGCATCTCATACAGGAGATCCCAGGTTGCAAAGACACACCTATTACAGCACACAAAAGATCCAAAAATTTAAAAGATATTCTCATTCATTCTGATTTTAAAACATCTAACTTAGAATCCAGGAGCATAACCACAGGAAGTTTTAAGTGTAAACATTGTGATGTTTTCTGTCTTACGTCCAACATTAAGCAATTCTTTCATCCATCACTTCACATCAAGATTAATTTGAAAAATTATATGACATATTCATCAGAAAACATATCTATGTAATTCAATGCCCTTGTGATTTATTATATATAGGTATGACCACCAGACCCCTGAGAATCAGAATACAAGAACATTGATCAAAAATCAGAAGAGAAAGTTTAGATTCGACTCTATATACACATTTCCATCAGAAATCTCACCCATATAATAGTTTCAAATTTTTTGCTTTAGAGAAGTTACATATTACTAACCACACAGACATCAAAACTGGTCTCAGAAAGGAAGCCTTTTGGATTCATAAATTGAGAACCATTACTCCTCATGGTCTGAATGACAGATTGGACCTCACCTGCTTCCTGTAATTAGATCAAGATATTTAAACCTCCAAGGGACCATGAATGGCTGCTCGCATTACAGAATCCTCAACAGCACACTGATACTGTGAAATGTGAATAGATATTGTTACTACTATGCCTGGGAAAAGGAAAATCTTCGGTTTGTGACTTTCAGTATAACATACCATGGGGTGCTTTGACATGTCTATTTTCACAAGGTCTATACAAATTATGATCTATATCTCATTAAGAGCACAACATTAGACAATTTTCCTTTTATTTTTTATCACCATTAAGAATACCTGAAGCAGACCCATCAATATAGAAACTAGAAAACATTTGCCGCTTACCAGAAGAAGGGTTACCGAAACTGGAATAAAACCCGGGAACCAGTTGTAGATGGCTATATATATATATGACAGGACCTATTCCAACCTACAGCCAGATACTCAGGAATGACATCTGCATTTAATCTGTTCCCCTGGCTTTGGCGCTTACTCCTGTTATACTGAATTTACTTTTGCTTTACTTTTGTTATACTGCAATTCCTAGACATATCCTCGACCCCACCAACATAGGATCTAAATAATAATAATAATAATAAATAAATAAATAAATAATAAAACTTTATTTATACCCCGCCACCATCTCCCCGCGGGGACTCGGGGCGGCTTACATGGGGCAGAGACCCAAACAACATAGGACAAAATATAGGCAACATAATACAAATCACACTATAAAAAGATAAAACAGTAATACAATATATTAATTAAAACAAAAATACAAGATAAAAATTTGCATTTAAAACACATAAATGGTAAAATCGTAATAAATACTGGATAGATTATTAAAAACCCTCTGGGGCTGATTAATTAATGACTGTATCTCCAAAGGCTGAAATACTTATAAGATCTTCATCTCATGGTTTGATTATCTAAACTATTTGATTCAAAACCTGTGGAGTCCTGAAGAATCTTTCAAGTATTGCAGAGACTCTGAGTCATTTGACTCTATTCCAGGTTTAAGCCAATACATTTTTAGTAAATTCCTCCAGGACTGCAGAGACTTATATCATCAGATATTGTTTTGGGAATGTTAAAGGTATATGATGCTCTAATATACATACTGTGTTGACAACATATGTTTTTTGGTATCCTGAGGAATCTTTCAAATACCGCAGAGACTTTGAGTCGGTTTGATTCTAGTCCGTATTTAAGCCTCTAGGTTTGCAGTTTCTTATATATTATGTTTGATAATATTTAGTAAAATACATCTGTGTATTATAACATTGACCTCATTGTTTAATGTCTGGAATTCCCCTGTCTTCTGAGTGTTGTTCTTTATTTACTGTCCTGTTTTTATAGGGTTTTTTAAAAATACTGATAGCCGGATTTTGTTCCTTTTCATTGTTTCCTCCTTTCTGTTGAAATTGCAGACTGTGCAAAAAGAATCTGTGAACCCCACCTCCTCCAAGGTGAACTGAACCACCTAAACTGGGCCCTACAGGCCAGTGGATACTCCACAACAGACATCAGAAGAGCTGCAGCACCCAGAACTAGCCACAAGAGTAAAGATAAAGACGCACGCAGAGGAAAAGTGTTTTTTACCATACATCAAGAGAACCACTGACCGCATAGGGAAGCTGATGAAGAAACACAATCTACAAACTATCTACAGACCCACTAAGAAAATCCAACAAATGCTATATTCAGCAAAGGACAAGAGGGATCCTCTCACCTCTGCAGGAGTCTACTGTACACCATGAAGCTGCAGACAAGTCTACATAGGAACCACCAAACGCAGCATTGCCCAAACGTGAGTCAAAGAACATGAAAGGCATTGTAGACTAACTCAGCCAGAGAAGTCAGACATAGCAGAGCACTTGAGGAACCAACCTGGGCACTGCATATTATTGAGAACACAGAAATGCTGGGCCACTCTAACAATCACCGTGTCAGCCTACACAGAGAAGCCATTGAAATCCACAAACATGTGGGCAATTTCAACAGAAATGAGGAAACCATGAAAATGAACAAAATCTGGCTGCCTGTTTTAAAAGAAATCTAAAATCAGAACAATATGTAAAGAACAACACTCAGAAAACAGGGGAATTCTGGACAAGAAACAATCAGGGACAGCTAATCAACTCTCAACAAAGAATTCCCCCAAGCAGGAAGCAGCCAGGCTTTGAAGTGCCAAGGCTATTCAAGACTAATCAAGGTGGCCAATTGCAACATCCACACTTGCCTCCAACAAACAAGAGTTCTTTCTCACACCCTGGGCATTCCACAGATAGGTAAAACACACTTGCTTAGTTTCCAACAGACCTCACAACCCTTGAGGATACCTGCCCTAGATGTGGGCAAAATGTTAGGAAAGAATGCTCCTGGAGAATAGCCATACAGCCCAGAAAACTCACACCAACCCTGTGATTCCGACCGTGAAAGACTTCGACAACACATCTCAAAGCCACTTCTAACTTTTTTCTTCTAGGGTTGTACAACATGTTTTCTAAGCTTGGGTACCGGATGGATCGCTAGCAGGCTATCCACGCCACTGAATTATAGCAGCTGTACACCACTTTATCTATTATGGCTTCATCTTATGGAATCCTGGGATTTCTAGTTTCATTGCGACACCCACTCTCTATGACAGAAAAAGGTAGATAATATCTCAAAAAACTACACATTCCAACATTCCACAGCATTGAGCCATGGCAGTAAATGTCATGTCAAATGACATAATACATTTTCCAAAACATGGAGATAAGCATTACCCTCTATTACTTTTTTCCACCCAAGCTGCTATGAAAGACAAGAGCCAGTGCCAAAATGTCATGCCATTATATCTTGGCAAATGTGTGCTTGCCGTTATATAATATGCAAAACGGGAACTGGGCGGTGGCATTTCGGGAAAAGTTGAATGCGACATTCCGACTAATGAGGATTACCTTGCTGTGCGGTCTGTTTACTTAAATCATGCCGCTGGCATTATGATCTGTCTAGGAGCATGAATATTGTTGCCACTTTTATTAGGACGCTTGTGTTCTGGTGATTTCCCCAAGCTTTTGCAAAAGGCCCAGGAGGTTGTTTCCTCATTGATCGGCAACCTTACATAAATGCCCGCAGCATTTACCATTCCAGTTAGATAGGTAGATCGTTTTACTTTTGGAAACTAGAAGCCTTATTATGGGGTAAAATGCAACTCCATCACAATAATAGCATCACTGGTGGCATCTTAATGCATGATGTTGTAGCGGTTCGGTTGCTATCCTATGGGAGACAGTTTTGAAAGGGGAAAAATCAGTTCATGACCTCCTTTCCTGCTTAGGTCATGCTATCAATCTCATGGAAAGATCAATTGTGCTTTTACTCCAATTTGGGGTGGTCATGGGGCAATCTAATGGATATGCTTTGGATATAGAAATATCTATCTATACACATAATAAAAGTGAAAATGTGCATGTGTGTATATGGCTGGGGTATCCACTTACACAGACAAGCTCCCATTCCACAAATAGCTATAGCTCCCACTACTCAAGAGACACCAATGGCCCTCCCTCCAATGACACTCCTGGTTATAGAGAGTGTGGTAAAAATGCCTAAGCACCCTGCCAATGTCTTTCACAAACACCATACTGCCCACCACCCAAGTAAAGGCTTTTATACAAGGACAATTTCATCCTAGATTCTGTTTTTCCTCCACCACAGACATCCCAGTGTTTCTTGCTCTCTCCATTGGTGTGGAATTTGCATGACCCCACCCATTGCATCTCCCATAACCCTTTCCCATTCTTTTCTATGGCTCACAGCAAACAGAGGAATTGATCAGCAACTGAACATACTGGAAAAGTTTGGGGAGAATTCACCATGATTTATAGGAGTTGTAGGTACTGGGATGTATAGTTAATCTGCAATCTAAGAGTACTCTGAACTTCACCAGCAATGGACCTGGAACTAACTTGGCACACAGAACCCCATGACCAACAAAAAATACTGGAGATCTTTGAAGGGATTTATAGGAGTTGTGGTTCACCTACATCCAGAGAGCACTATGAACCCAAACACTAATGGATCTGGACCAAACTTGGCACACATACCTGATATGCCGAAATTTGATTACTGGAGGGGTTTGGGGGGAACTGATGCCCCAAAAGTATCTCTTTCTTTTGCTCCCCTTGAACAAACTGATATTCTGAGAAGAAGGTGAACAATGGCACTGCCAAGAGTCTGCAAAATCTAAAAATAAGAAAAGCGGAATGATGCTAGACAAAAAAGAACAGTGTACATATTTTGAAGGGAGAGGAATGGGCATAATTAAGTCCAATCCAAATAGTCCATGCTTCTGTGACCTCATTTGTGCCCTATATTTTCTGCTCAGTTGTACCTTCCAACTCTCCCAACTTGACAGAGAAAGTGCTAGTTAATCCTCTGTTGCCCTACTTTTTCATGGCATTTAGAATGTTTCTGTCTCTATGTCCTCCTCTCCTTTTGTCCTCAGCTCACTTCCAATGCTGAGAATGCAAAGTATAAAGATACGTAGTTTGCACTCAGTTAATTCAGCAGAAGGGAGAAGAGCCAGAATTGCAGACCAGTGCTCAAACCAATACATCACCGTGTCTTTCCTATCCATCATTCAGCTACTAGGGAACATACCATGCCCCAATTAAATAATAATAATAATAATAATAAAACTTTATTTATACCCTGCCACCATCTCCCCAACGGGGACTCGGGGCGGCTAACATGGGGCCACGCCCAGAGCAATACAATATAATAACATATAAAAACAACATATCATAACACAATTAAAAGCAATACAATAGATGATAATAGACATTACATCAAGAAATAAAAACAAAACAAAACAGTAAAACAAGGGCAGGCTGCATGGACACAAGGATAAAACCCGGAGTGAGAGGGACAGAGGGGTATTCCACTGTGGACAGGGACACATGAAAGTAGGGCAATCTAGAGGATAAATGCTGAGGGGGGAGTAACACAGAAATATATAACAGAAATTACTCACCGAAAGCACAGCGGAAGAGCCATGTTTTCAAATCTTTCCTAAAAGCTAACAGAGTGGGAGCTTGCCTGATCTCAGTGGGTAGTGAATTCCATAGTCGGGGGGCCACAGCGGAAAAGGCCCTCTCCCTTGTACTCACCAGGCGGGCCTGGGATATAGACAGTGGTGATAAAAGGGCCTCCCCGGATGATCGCAAAGATCGGGCAGGTTTATGGTAGGAGATACCGTTTAGGGCTTTATAGATGATGGTCTGCACCTTGAATTGGGACCGGAAAATGAACGGCAGCCAGTGAAGCTCCTTAAACAATTAAAGCAGCTCCACTGGTTGCTGACAAGTTTCCGAGCCCAATTCAAAGTGCAGGTAATAATAATAATAATAATAATAATAATAATAATAATAACAACAACAACAATAATAAACAATAACACTTTATTTATATTCCTCCCTATCTCCCCAAGGGGACTCAGGGTGGACCACAGTACACATACACGGCAAACATTCAATGCTGTTTTGGACAGACAGAGCAGGACAGACAGAAAGGAGGTATGTGATAAGTCCAGCTTCGGTGCCTTGGAGGTTGTGCTCGGATTCAGCCACAGGGGGTGCTGTTGCTCCATTCTCTATGATGAAGAGCCATCAAGACTTCCTCCTTCCTTTCGGTCACTGGTCACCGGCATTTTATGGTGTCGTAAAATACCTCCCCCGCAGTACCTAATTTCTCTACTTATACCTCAGCTGTTTTCAAACTGCTTAGGTAAACAGTGAGCAGGACTTGGCAGTTGGGTGCTCACCCCGACCGGGTTTCGAACTAGCCTCCTTTCGGTTGGCAGATTTTATTACAGCTGGTGATTTACCAGCTGTGCTGCAGCCCAGCCCTATTACCTACAAAGCCCTATATGGTTCAAGTCCAACCTATCTTCGAGACCACATCTCCTTCTAAGACCCAGCACGGGTCCTAAGATCTGTCAGTGAGGACCTCCTCTTGATCCCACCTCCGTCTCAAACATAGTTGATGGGGACGAGAGAGATGGTCTTCTCGGTGGTGGTTCCCCGGCTTTGGAATGCCCTTCCTAAAGAGATTAGGGTAGCCCCCACTCTCCAAGTTTTCTGGAAACACCTGAAACATGGCTTTTTAAACAAGCCTTTGACTGTTTAGCGATTATGGCCTGAATCCGAGTACTTAGTGATTCGTTTCACTTCTGCACTTTGTGTTTTATAGTATCTTTTAAATTAATAGGGGTTTTATTGCTGTTTTAATATAAAATCAGGTTAATTTTACTGTTATTATTTTTATCTTCTGTATTTTGTTGAATTTGTATATTGCTGCACTATTGAGTGCTTTCTGTGAGCCTCCTTGAGTCCCTTTGGAGAGATGGTGGCGGGATACAAATGAAGCTTTATTACTATTATTTGATACACAACAAGATGAGTACACAGCAAACAAGATCACTATGCTGACTTTTGTATTGGATCACACATCAGATGCTTCCCAAGAGTCTAGGACTATGTGATGTATTGGCAAATAATGCGTGCAGATCCAAATAGGGTGGCCTTTTGTAGGTGACAGGTGGTAATTTTGTCAGCACCAATTGTTTTCAAGTGCTGGCCAAGGTCTTTAGGCACTGCACTAAGTATGCTGATCGCCTCTGGGATCACCTTGTGCCAGAGTCTTTGCAGTTCAATCTTTAAATCCTTGTATCGTGTCAGCTTTTCCAGTTGCTTCTCATCAATTCTCTTGTCACCTGGGATTGCAACATCGATGATCCATACTTTTGTTTTTTCCACAATTGTGAGGTCATTATTATTATTATTATACTGACACAAAAACACAGTATGACACAGCAAACAAGATATATATGCTGGAACTCTCTGCCCTGGAGTGTGGTTGAGGCTCCTTCTTTGGAGGCTTTTAAGCAGAGGCTGGATGGCCATCTTTCGGGGGTGCTTTGAATGCGATTTCCTGCTTCTTGGTAGGGGGTTGGACTGGATGGCCCGTGATGTCTCTTCCAACTCTATGATTCTATGATTTCATATCACAAAATCACAAGTCGAACACTTTCCAAGTGTTTAGGACTGTGTGGTGTATTATTATTATTATTATTATTATTATTATTATTATTATTGACACAATGACATTATATGACGCAGCAAACAAGATAGACATGCTGGATTTCGTATCACAAAATCACAAGTCGAACACTTCCCAAGCGTTTAAGACTGTGTGATGTATTTTCGGATGATGCGCACAGATCCCAGTAGGGTGGCCTTTTGCATTTGGCAGATTGTAATTTTGTCAATGTCTATTGTTTCCAAATGCTGGCTGAGATCTTTTGGCATGGCACCCAGTGTGCCAATCACCACTGGGACCACCCGTACTGGTCTCTGCCAGAGTCTTTGAAGTTCAATCTTGAGGTCCTGATAGCGGCTGAGTTTTTCCTGTTGTTTTTCGTCAATGCAACTGTCACCTGGGATGGCAACATCAATGATCCAAACCTTTTTCTTTTCCACAACTGTGATGTCTGGTGTGTTGTGTTCCAGAACTTTGTCAGTCTGGATTCAGAAGTCCCACAGTATCTTTGCGTGCTCATTTTCCATTACTTTTGCAGGTTTGTGGTCCCACTAGTTCTTTACTGCTGGGAGGTGGTACTTGAGGCATTATTATTATTATTATTATTATTATTATTATTATTAAATAAAGAAGCTCTGCTTCTCTAACAGTTAGATTTTGAAAACCCTGTAGAAAATCTTTTGGTGCAGCTAGACCAAGCATAATTTGGAAAAACCTCTCCTAGAGGTTGGATGGGATTAGTGGGGGATATGAGTTTTGAAGGCCATTTTAGTGCATTTACTATATTTCAATTCTGTTTTTACCACACTGTTACTATTTGTTTTGGGTTTTTTTTACTTTTGTACTGCACCTTTTAAACTTGTCTAGTGTGGATCCTTGAGTCCCCACTGAGAGAAAGGCGGGGTGTAAATAAAGATAATAACAATAACAATAAAATGCACAGAAAGGAACAGACCACTGCCATGATCTCTTCCTCGTCATTATTAAATTTCTTTGTATTCTGCCTGTTCCCAGTACTTGGTTGGATCTGTGACATCTTACAAATTGTGAAAACCACTACATATTAAAAACAAGGCAAAGGCATCCATAAAATATATTTGTGCATTATTGAAAATGTTCAACAATGAATGAAAACCATTGAAAACTCATTAAAAGGCAGAATATCAGAAGCCAACAAAACACCATGCCATTATGTGCCCATTGGAATCACATCCAAAAAGACAGATGAATGGAAAGTTTTGACTTGGAAATGGGAGGACTGCAAAGACAGAGCCTTTCTTTAGAGAGGAAGTTCCAAAATATGAGAGCCATCACCAAGACAGTCCTTTTCCTTGTTCCCAATTAATGCAATTTGAAAGGTTAGTGAATGTAGGGTCCTTCCACAGAGCCATATAACCCAGAATATCAAGACAAGAAATCCCACAATATCTGCTTTGAACTGGGTTATCTGAGTCTACACTGCTATATATTCCAGTTCAAAGCAGATATTGTTGGATTTCCTGCCTTGACATTCTGGGTTATATGGCTGTGTGGAAGGGCCCGTCAAGTTGGCTCTGCTGCTTAGAGCTGGAACAAGTTCATAGCGGGAGATATGGTCCTTTAAAGAAGCTAGATCTGACATCTCAAAGTCCCAACCAACCAACCAAAATATCAACTTCAGTCTACCTTTCTACTCACTCAACTCTCAAAACACCGCATGGATGACAGCCTGGTGACGGTTCACTCCAATCCCAGAACACAAAATGGAAATGTCTTCCCAATTGATCGGTTGACTCCCAGTTGATAAAGCCACAGAAGGATAATCCTAGGTTGTAGGTCTCCGCCCTGCTGGGCTTTTGTAAATGTCCGTCAGGTCCAAAACCACAGGCCACGAAGCCAACCGCCCCACGGGGACCGTCGAAACTCAAGCCCCACCCGAACCAGAGGAGATGTTCCTCTTATGAAACTGGCATGGCTTTCTAGACCTGAAGACCTGATGCTTGGACAAAGTTAAGGTAAATTAATTTGCTGTTCTAAGCAGGGCAAGTTGGCACAACCGGAGGGCGGAGAAGACAGTGCCAAGCCCTGCCGACTGGTAATTAACCACACACACAGGTATCTTTTTAATGGGGCTCAAGCGCTTCCAAGAATATTGGATGAAACTAGTTAGCTTGGGAAAGGAAGGGGAAATCCTTGCCTGCAAGGGATGTTGCACACTGAGAAAATAAACATTCTCCTGCCAGAACAAACAAACAAAGCTCTGCAACTATTTAAGAACCCGTCAAGATCCTATCTGATCTTGGAAGCTTTTTTTTTTTTTAATGTCATGAGTGACTTGAGAAATTGCAAGTCGCTTCTGGTGTGAGAGAATTGGCCATCTGCAAGGACATTGCCCAGGGGCCTGGATGTTTTGATGTTTTTACCATCCTTGTTGGAGGCTTCTCTCATGTCCCCACATGGAGCTGGAGCTGATAGAAGGAGCTCATCCGCGCTCTTCTCGGGTGGGATTCGAATCTGGCAGCCTTCAGGTCAGCAACCCAACCTATCTTGGAAGCTAAAAAAGATCAGCCCTGGTTAGTACTTTTAGGGTATGGGTCATCATCAATAAATACTCTATTTCAAATAATAGAATTGGCAAAACTCTTGAGTCATAGAGCCCTTCTACACTGACATATAATCCAGAATACCAAGGCAGATAATCCACATTATCTGTATTGAATTGGATTATCTGAGTCTACACCGCCATATAATCCAGTTCAAAACAGATAATCTGGATTTTATATGACAGTGCAGAAGGGGCCAAAGAAAATCTTACGCAATTCATGATCGACAGATGATTTGAAGGAACACACACATCATATTTATAAGAAGCAATGTTTTTATCACAAGCCTTCAAGTCTACTGCAAATACCAGAATTTCTCAGGATAGTCCCTTTCAACTATTATAGTAATATCTTTTGAGGAATCTTAGGATGTGCAGTTTAAGAAAGAATACAATATGACCCCTGTGTCTGTAGACTCGGTGTCCACATTTCACTTACCCACACCTCAAAATTATCCTCCCTGGAAGGATTTATGGGGCCACTCTAGCTCCTCCAGTGTGATATTACAGTATTTTTCTATCCAAACTACAGTAAAGGTAAAGGTTTCCCCTTGGCATTAAGTCTAGTCTTGTCTGACTCTGGGGGTTGGTGCCCATCTCCATTTCTAAGCTGAAGAGCCAGCATTGTCCATAGACACCTCCAAGGTCATGTGGCTGACATCATTGCATGGAGTGCCGTTACCTTCCCGCCAGAGCGGTACCTATTGATCTATTCACATTTGCATATTTTCGAACTGCTAGGTTGGCAGAAGCTGGATCTAACAGCGGGAGCTCACTCTGTTACCCGGATTTGAACCACCAACCTTTTAATCAGCAAGCTCAGCAGCTCAGCAGTTTAATCCGCTGCACCATCAGGAGTACAGTATAACTCCCATATCCAAGGGAGAGGCACTTCAAGACCCCCATGGATACCTGAAACTGTGGCTAATAGCAAACCCTGCATTGTGATTATCATAGAGCTGGAAGCATATCATAGAATCATACTGTTGAATCTAGAGAGGCCAACAAAAACTTCAATAAGGGGATATCTTTTGGAACATGGCTAGGTGGATATTAAATTCATGGATAATGGGGATCTTATTGTACATTGGAATCATAGGTTTTGCTATAACCTTTGGTTTCAAGTATCCATGGAGGCATCCTTAGTGCTCACCAAAGTACAGACTCCAGGATTCCATAAGAAGTTGCCACGATCATCATAAAATTATAGTGTTACCATTTTATTGTGAAAGAGCCCCAGAGAGAGTTCTATCCATTGTTACTTAAGAATCATCGGTGTATCCTTTTCTACTCCTAAGTTTTTCTATCTTCTCTCCTTCTCTCATCTCTAGTCCTTCTCTTGCCTTGTTTATCCACCAAGCTGTTCTGCCTTCGCAAATCCCTTTGTCTCTTTCCAACCCTCTTTATTGTTCAATGGAAAAAACAGTGTGAACAAAAGTTTTCCAAGACCAGTCAGAGACTGGATTATGTTCACCTCCCGACATGCAACAAGGACTACAGATAGGAGATAAAAGATCTCTTTTCCAGGGGTGTAGTCCTGTCTGATTGGGTTCCTGGCAGAATATACCACATAGTTTACATATCCATTCTCCTACCACAACTAATTGCTTGAGCCCATGGACCTGCTGAACCTCTCAAAGGGCTGAGAAGGAAACTGGCAGCATTCGGCCAATCCTTGCTAGGTCATCATAGTTGACAATTCAGGGTTGTCTTTGGCTTTGAGATTTCTTGGCCGAAACCTACGATATCAGGACAGCACCTAGAGATCAGTGTTATGGATTCAGTGCTAACCACATTTGCTTACAGCTTTTTACCCATGGAAAGGAAAACGTGTTTACCTGTTTGCAAATTAAGACAGAAATTTTAGGAAAAAGTCTGTTCCCAGATCAAGGTGACATGAAGGCATTATTCTTTCTCACTTGTTTAGAGATATGGATACTTTGGCTGAGTTGGACACTCTCAGCCCCAGAAATCCTATGAGTGTGGCCCAATGACATTAGGGTTGTCATAAGTCAGAAACTACTTGAAGGCACACAGCAAGAATTATTAATAATTATTTTTAAAATATGCAGGACTCTCCAGTAGCCTGAGCCACCAACTGTAGTCCAAAATGCTCAATCTGAAAAATAATGTTATGTTAATTTCCAGGTTATTGCCTGTTGAGAATGAGAATATAATTATTTTGTGGGGGAGATAGAGAAGTAACTTCAGGCATTGATTCCCCTCTCCTCTGGATATCTTGTCCTACTTTGAAAACTTGGTCTTGACTATAATTAACTTTCCAAGCTGTTGCCTGGGCTACTGGCCAACATTCCCTAGCGGTCACCCACTTGCAGCTACGGATATCACGCAGGCCCAAAAAAGCTGTAAACAGAGCAAGCTCCAAAGGTGAGAGGATTGGGATGGGGACCCTCAACAGGGTACAAAACATCTTGGAGATCCTTGGAGATTAATTAGCAGGTGGGTCCACTTGGGAGGGATGGGATTTCAATATCCATGCTGCCTTGGCCTCCTGAAATGACATAGATTGTAACTATATCTCTGCATAAAATGTGCAACATATGCTTCAGTGGCTAATTAAACCATGCTCAGTGTAAACATATCCCACAAATAGAGGTTTAGGTCTCATCATCGTAGGTATTGTGTGCCTTCAAGTCATTCGAGTGTATGGTGACCCCAAGACAAATTTATCACAAGTTTTTTTGGCTGGATTTGTTCAGAGCGGGTTTGCCTTTATCTCCCACTGAAGCAGAAAGAGTGATTGGGAGTCTTTGCCTGATATTTTACATTTTTGGAGCATGATGACATGGTTAATGAAGAGAAAGCAACCCTGTTGACATTAATATACTGTCACTTCACAGCCAATTGCTCTGGTTTGTGTCATGCTTTGATTTGGTTGACTACAGGGTGCATTTACATGTATGTCAGCCTCCAGTTCTACCACATTCCTTCACCTGTTTCTTTGTTTTCTAGTTGTCTTTTCCAACAGGTTACTCCTTTTTGGGGGCAATGTCATGCACCAACAGTCCTCCTGTGAATGCTGAAGCCAAGCACCAGTGGAAACTACGCAATGAAGGCCACGCAGACAGTTTCTTTGCTGCAGCTTTGCACCTGAGAGAACACCACCATCTTGTGGATGTGACAATGTCCCTTGGCCTGAGGACCTATGAAGCCCATGGGCCCCTCCTTGCTGCCGTGAGCTCCATCTTCCGGCAGCGTCTGGAATGTGGGGAACAAGGGGTGATGGAGCTGGATGGCGTGACTACACCACGGGGCTGGGAGGCCATACTGAATTTTGTCTACACTGGGGAGTTGCAGGCTACGTCAGAATCCACTGGGGAGATCTTAGATGCAGCTGAAGCACTGGGCGTCCCACGCGTGGCCGAGATTTGCAAGACTGTGCTACTTGGGATGGAAACAGAGGACAGGTTGAGTCCAGCTGAAGAGAAATGGGAGACGCTCCGAAACCTGGAAGAGCTTTATGTCAAAGGCATAGGCTGCAACCTGGAGCTTAAAGCTGAAGGAGAAACATTCCGAGGTGAACAAGGCAAAGAGTTGAGTGGGAGCTCAATACGCAGATATAATAGGTTCTGTGGGTTGAGGTGAAATTGGAAATCTACATTTCCATACCTTCCAACTGTCCTAATTTGGCAGGGTCAGTACCAATTAATGCTCTACCCTTCCTTCTTTTTGTTCACTGCTTTTAAAACCTCCCGGTTCCTACTTTCCCCTTTTATCTTCTTGGATTTTAATGTATTGTCCATTATATTATTTTGTGTATTGTTGAAATGTTTTAGCTTTTGTCAAATATGTTGTCTTGTTGTTCGGGCTTGTCCCTGTTGTGAGCCGCCCCGAGTCCCTTCGGGGAGATGGGGTGGGATATAAAAAATAGAGGGGTTTTTTTTTAGTTTTATCCTCAACTTGAGTTCAAAGTGCAAAAGTTGCATTCAATTAACTCAGCAAGGGGAGATGAGAGGGCAGGATCTTGCCTTTCCCTATAAGCCCAGGGCAAAAGCAACCTGTGGCAGTTTCTCCTAGTCTGTATCTCGCTAATAACATTGGCGATCTTGACCATACACCGATGTTGATTTGCCACAACTGGCATATTTTTCATTTCTTAAATATTAGAGGATATAGATTTGGATTGGGAGGTTGAGACTTGAAAGGGTGACCAAGATATGGCCACTGGATTGCCTGATCGCATCTTCCCTTTTTCCAGTTCACCGTGTGGCTTTGGCTTGTGGCTGTGAGTTCTTCCACGGCATGTTCACCAGTGGCATGAAGGAATCCCGCCAGGGGGATGCCCCTCTCTGTACCCGCTTTACCTCCACTGACCTGAGCATAGTCATCGCCTTTGCCTACTCTGGAGTTCTGGCTGGTGGATGGGATTATCTCTTTGATGCTGCCCAAGCGGCTCTGCAGTACCAGGTTTCAGGCATCTTGGACCTCTGTCTCGATTTCTTCCATCACAGGCTGAGCCCTGAATCTAGTCTAGATGTCTTGTCCTTTGCCCGTGCCTTTGGTCTTCATGATCTGGAAAACACTGCTGAGAACTTTGTGTTGAGGAACTTTGCTCTCGTCATGGAAACCCCCAAGTTTTTGGACCTTCCTGTCAACCAGCTGGTGGATTTCCTCAGTTCTGATGCCCTCTACATCCTCAATGAACTAGAGGCCTTTAAAGGAGCTGTCCGGTGGCTGGATGCTGACAAGGATGGACGGATGGACTGTGCGGAGAGAGTCATGCGCTGCATTAGATTCTCCTTGATGTCTACTCGGGAGTTCAAGCAGGTGCGGACAGAAGAGATGATGGCTTCTCCAGGCCGCCTCTATAACATCATGGTCCAGTCTTTAGCCAGCCTCCCACCAGGTCCCTCCAAGATGGAACAACTCCCTTGCCGGGTGTGGTATCCAGAGAAAGTGATTGTCATCAGTGGAGGAGATCTTATGGCCAAAAACATGGCCACTCGCAGCCCTACTGCGGATGTTTGGTTTTCTCACCGCTTCCGCAATGGCATTGGATTGGTCAAGCAAGTCGAATGGCGACGTCTAGCGGACCTCCCTGAAGGGCCACGGTTCCGGCACGCCGTGGCAGTCAAGGATAATGTGATGTACATATTTGGAGGGAAACATTACTACGGCGTCAGGGACACCATGTGCTCTGTATTCAAGTGAGATGGGAATCTTACTATTTGGATTATGGGAGGTCCACCTTGCAGGCCTAATAGTAGAGGGGGCTGGAAATAAAATTGGGTTTATTATTATCAATCACTTCAACAAGCCGGATTAATAAAATTTTATCTGGAGATTATTATTATTGTTATGTATGTTGGAACAGAGACCACAGTTTTGGAAAGCTTCTAGAAGAATGTTATGAGCAATCCAAAGATGGAAAGTCCCAAAGGCAGGGCCAGCTAGTATCAAAGATAATATCTTGAAGCTCAGCAATCAAAACTAGTTTGAGGTGACCTGACTTGTGAAGTTTATATAGGCCTCTCCCTCCAATCAGAAGACTGAGTTGGAAGCCAATCATATCTGATAGAGCCTTAAAAGGATTGAGAGGATGGGAGGAGTCTCATGCTTCTCTGTCCTGTCACAAGCTGGTTGGCTATGGTTTCCACCAATGGACTCTGAACAACTCTAGTAGATCATGCCTCCCCACACCAGTATCTGGTGTGCTGGTTCTCAGAGCTACTGTAATCAGATAAAATTAAAAATAGAGTGCCTTGCCCTTCTAGGAATCAGACTCTCATTAGGGTTTTAGATTTGGGTGGCCAAGACCAGGGATAGGCATCTGTGGGAGGCGAGTGGGGAATTTTAGTCCACGTGGAATCCTTGGATGCCTCCAAACACCCTCTAGAGAACCTGGGGACCATTTGTTTTAGGGCTACTTAAGCCATTTTAGGCAAGGTAGGAGTGCTTTTTTTAAACTGGGGAAAGTCTCACAAACATAGCCAATGCCCTCCCATTCATTGAGGGCATTTGATTGAAGGAAAATCTTAATAGTTGACTCTATGGGGCAGAGGCCCACAAAAATAGACCTAGGGGACTCCTTTGGGTGGACATTGACTACCTTCAGTCTAGAAGTTTGAAAGCCATAGTCTGGTGGACCAGTTAAGGCTATTGATAAGAATGTGAAAGGACGGGAAGGATAGTGTGTATAATGAGAACTATTTCTGCAAGTTTGATCCAGAAATGGGAACAGGATTGTTGTCCAGCCCATCCAACTGATAGTATGTTCCTTGATCTGTTCCAGATTTGATCCCCTCTGTCAATGTTGGGAGAGATTGGCTGACATGACCAGTCTCCGGAGCTATTTCCCAGTAGTCTTTCTGGACGGCTTCTTCTATGCTCTGGGAGGAGGCTCCAATGATGTCTATTGCCTGGATTCAGTGGAGTGTTATGAACCCAAGGCCAATACCTGGAGGTGAGGAGCCAGGAATTTTTGAGAATTCATCTGAGAAAACGTTTAGGAAGAATGCATAGAAACGAGAATAATTTCAGAGAGGATTGTTGAAGATAGTCAGGAAAGGATGAAGGAGCAGCAATTGTTAATCTAGAGGGGAACAGCATGAAAATGGGCAGGGGATGAGAGAATCATTCAAATCCTTTGAGGATTGCCATACACAAGAGAATCAAGGAAAGGTCCTTTGTGCTGCCCAGAAGGCAAGATAAGAACTAATGGACTTATGTTATGGAAAGATGAACTTTGGTTGAACATTATGGGAAATGTCTTCGAATCATAGTTGGAAGAAACCACATGAGCCATCTAGTCCAACCTCCTGTCATGTAGGAAAAGCACAATCAAAGCACCTCCAACAGATGACCATCCAGTTTTTCTATAAAAGCCTCCAAAAAAGGAGCTTCCACCACACTCCAAGGAAGAGTGCCACAGTCAAACAGCTCTTATGGTTAGGAAGTTCTTCCTAATATTCAGGTAGAATCTCCTTTCCTGTATTTTGAACCCATTGCCCTTCCAGACAGATCCTATATCCCAGGATCTGATCCCAAGTTTTCTGCTTTAAACTGGATTATATGCGCCTGCAATGCCAGATAATCTGGAATAAACAGAAAACTTGGGATCAGATTCTGGGATATAGGGCTTGTCTGGAAGGGCCTCCAGTTTCCATGGCAGCAGAAAACAAGCCTGCTTCCTCTTCCTTGTGATATCATTTCACATAATTATACATAACTGTCTCCTCTCAATCTTCTCTTCTGGAGGCTAAACATACCTAGCTCTTTACACCACTCCTTAGAGGGCATGGTCTTCAGACCTTTGATCAGTCACTCTCTTCTGGACACATTCCAGCTTGTCAATATCTCTCTTGAATTGTGGTGCCCAAAATTGGACACAGTATTCCTGGAGAGGTCAGACCAAAGTGGAATAGAGGGGCACCATTACTTCCTTTGACTTAGTCTGAAATGCTTGCTGGGACTACAGGTGTTTTGGATTTCAGATTATGGAATACCAGCACACACACACACAGTAGAAGATGACCATAGAGTCATGGTGGGAGATGATTCCTGGAGAACAGTTCTCTAGAAATAGCTTTGTCTTCCAGTATGGTTCTATGTTCAACTTTTGGTAGAGATTGATCATAGAATCATGCTTATGAACAAGTGATTTCTAGAGTTTCAGAAGTGTTCTTTTCAGTTACCCAAAAAACATCTACTCTCCCTTAAAACATCTTGGTTTAAATCATGCTCTCAAGAGACAAAAATAAGCAGACTTCTTTAAAAGTAACATAGTTGGATCCCCAGGTGTTTTGGCCTTCTACTTCCAGAAATCCTAACAGCTGGTAAACTGGCTGGGATTTCTGGGAGTTGTAGGTCGAACACCTGGGGACCCACAGGTTGAAAACCACTGGTCTAAAGCAGTCTAATAGAGTCTCTGTCTAGTCTGAAAGTCCAATGAAGTCTGAGTCCTGAATAGTCCCTGTTCTGATCACACGGTCTGCAGCCCCTCCCACAACACAGATTTAAGGAAAACTGAAAACCAATACACACATATACAATAGGTAAAAAAGGTAAAGGTTTTCCCCTGACATTAATTCCAGTCCTGACCGACTCTGGGGGTTGGTATTCATCTCCATTTCTAAGCCGAAGAGCCGGCGTTGGCTGTGGACACCTCCAAGGTCATGTGGCCAGCATGACTGCATGGAGCGCCGTTACCTTCCTGCCGGAGCGGTAGCTATTTATCTACTCACATTTGCATGTTTTCACACTGCTAGGTTGGCAGGAGCTGGGACTAACAGTGGGTGCTCATTCCGCTCCCGGGATTTGAACCTGGGACCTTTTGGTCTGCAAGTTCAGCAGCTCAGCGCTTTAACACACTGCGCCACCACCAGGGGCCCACATATACAATACAGTAAGCAATCCGAATTACAACAAATAACTAGTAAAGGAGGATTATAGAAGGAGGATTATAGAAGGTTGCTATTTCCAACAGTTCTATGGACAACCTCTGGAGGACCAAGAGATTCCTAAATGCGTGTTCCTCTAGGCTAAAAAGAAAAAAAAGCATTTTTGGCAGGTTTTAACATTTGTGGGGGTCCTGTGCTCCTAACCCCAGAAATTGCGGAAGGCTAACTATATCGATCCCAAGAGTAGTAATTACAAACCTCTGATTATGCTTCTCATCAACTTTTGTTCTTTACCACTCTCCTTCTCCCCATCTTGTTTTTATTCCCTCCAGGCCCTGCGAACCCCTGCCTGCCTCACTCTGTGGCCATGCCGCTTGCGTCTTAGATGGTGCCATTTATGTCTCCGGAGGTAGCGATGGTTCGTGCCGCTGCCACTCCACCCTGATCCAGTATCGCCCAGGTGCACCTCCCATCCTGCTGTCCAACATGCGGGAGGAAAGGGCAGGACATGTTATGGAAGTCCTGGATAGACGGCTCTACGTGGCGGGGGGCCTGCGTTGGCGGGACGGCCATGGGGGCTACGCTGATCAATTGGCTTGCGAAGTGTACAACCCCAGCCTTGACCTATGGCTCGCACTCAGTCCTCTACCACAGGCCCATGTCATCGCTGGCTCTGCTGTTCTGGAAGGCGAGCTCTACATCTTGGGGGGCTACAGCCATAACACCTATCGCGACACTCACCTGGATTCATTGCTATAACCATATTCACGACCGATGGGTCAGCGTTGGGACATTGCCTCAAGCTTATGCTGACCTCAGGGCCTGCATCTTAGAAGTCCCTACTAGCTTGAGGAGAAAAGAAGCTTTGCATTTGGATGCTCCTAGTTTGGAAATCTCTGAGGAGCCTTCCATAGAGTCCCCACGTTCATACAATAGTTAAGAGTTTCTAATTCAGCTACATTCTAGATAGATTGGTTCTCTAGATCAGACATGGGCAAACTTGCCCCACCCCCCCGTGTGTTTTGGATTTCAACTTCCACAATTCCTAACAGCCGGTAGGAATTTGGCTTTCAAATCCCAGAATCCCCAATTGTGATGTCTTAATGCTCAGGGATTTGGGAAGCTATAGTCCAACATATCTGAATGCAATCTACTTCTGAATATACTGGTATGTTTGCAGCATCTGAAGTAAGCTGAGGACAAAGGGGGGTAGGTTGATGGAGAGAGAAGCCAAGACGTTTTAAAAACAGTTGAAAAAAGTGAGATGAGAGAGGATTAAAACCTTAGGTGAATCTGCACTGTAGAATGCACTTTTAGCTGCCTTGGCTCAATACTACAGAAGCCTAGAAGTTGTACTTCGCTGAGGAATCGGCACTTTTCGTTTCAAAATGTATATTTATTTGCCATATTTATATCCTGCCTTTCTCAATCCCTTGGGGAATTCAAGGTGCCTTACAAATGGCACGACATAGTGCCAAAAACAGAAAACATAAAAAGTTACATTAAGATTAAAATAAGCAAACATACAAACACATTGAAATACAACCCAGTGTTAAGAGACAGCATCCAAAAGCAAGGTCTAAGGCCAATCCTGAGTTAATTTCATGATTTCGAGTAACTTATTGCACAACTACTTCTCGAAGGCTTGCTCCCAAAGCCAAGGCTAAAGACCTTTAAAAACCACAACTTCCATGCTTCCATAGCATTCCATGGCAGTTAAAGTGGGGTCAAACTGCATTAATTCTACAATGTAGATGCAGCCTAAGAGCTTGAACTTAAACATGGGAATCTATAGACCAGTTTGCACACAATGTGGTCAGTTTAAAAAAACCTTTAATCGCTGTGTATAACTGTGATCAGAAAGTGGAAACCAATTATGCAGGGAAGTATTGAAGCAGAGGTGATAGAAAAGGATGTCTGTCATGTTCAATAGTCATTTGGATATGGTTATTCCTATGTGTGAACTAGCCTTGAGCCATTACAAACAAAAATCTGACGGCCACATTTCCCAACCTTCTGCATTTATACTGCACTAGATTTCAATTAAACTTTTTGTAGTACAGTACTTTATATACTAATAAAGAAATGTATCCTTTTTCCTGCATCTGTGTCTCTCTGCTGCATTTCCAAAACAATGACAATACGCAAGCAGCTAAAGGAAACCACAGGATTGATGCAATGTTTAAATGCATTGTTTTAATATTTTATGGCATGTCTGATGATTTATATAGTTTTTAATAAGTTATATGCTACTGTTTTTAGACTTGTAAAATTTATTTTATATTAGTGGTTCTCAACCTTCCTAATGCCGCGACCCCTTAATACAGTTCCTCATGTTGTGGTAACCCACAACCATAAAATTATTTGTGTTGCTGCTGTCACTGTCACTATCATTTTGCTACTGTTATGAATTGTAATGTAAATATCTGATATGCAGGATGTATTTTTAATTCACTGGACCAAATTTGGCACAAATACCCGATATGTCCAAATTTTAATACTGGTGGGATTGGGGGGCAGATTGATTTTGCCATTTGGGAGTTGTAGTTGCTGGGATTTATAGTTCACCTACAATCAAAGAGCACTCTGAACTCCACCAACGATAAAACTGAACCAAAATTGGCACACAGAACCCCGATGACCAACAGAAAATACTGGAAGGGTCTGGTGGGCATTGACCTTGGGTTCTGGAGTTGTAGTTCACCTACATCCAAAGAGTACTGCGGACTCAAACAATGATGCATCTCGACCAAACTTGGCATGAAGACTCAATAGACCCAAATTTGAACACTGGTGGAGTTTGGGGAAAATAAACTTTGACATTTGGGAGTTGCTGGGATTTATAGTTCACCCAGAATCAAAGAGCTCCTTGAACCCCCACCAGTGATAGAATTAGGCCAAACTTCCCACACAGAAAATACAGGAGGGATTTGGGAGGAATTGACAGTGATTTAGGGAAGCACTCTGCCTTTTCTGCCAAAAAGATTCCTAATGTTGTCGACCGCGTTTTAGGGGATCGGGCCCTTAAGGAGAGACCCGACCCGGTCCAGAGGGAACGGACCTTGGCGAAGCCAAAAGGAGAATATAAGCCGCAATACAACCTGAAGCCTGAAATGAAGAAGGTTCGCCAAAGTTGAAGGAAAATCCGCCAAGGAGTCTTTATTGAGCGATTCAGCTGAAAAGGACGCTAATAGCGATCATTCAATCTACTAGCGTAACATATGTTTCAAATAAAGCCATATTTATACAATGTTTCGGTCTGACAGCCCTTTGAATTTCCCGCCCCGCTCCCCCGCCCATCTGATCGTGGATAGGCTAGGAGGTTGAACGAGGCGGGCTTTCGTTTCCCGCCTCGCTCTGCTGGCCCAATGGGGAGCCGCTTTTTTGTCCCCACTCGGGCCAATCAGGGAGGAGGAGGCGGGAGCTATTGAAACAATGAAGTGACCGGACAGGAAATATCAGATTAATCCTGGCCCGGCCGATTTCTAAAGGAATTAATGGCACCCATCAAGGATGTCCGGGGTCCTGTCACGTTCACAGGTTTTGGATATGCCTTGGGGTGACAGGGGGAAGTAAAGAAGGGTGGTGATGAGCCGTCATTGACGGGCCCCACAGGGTGCCTTCCTGAGGCGTCCTGGCCTGGGATATGACAATGTTTACCTTGGGGTCGAATCACCTTTAGGAATTTGGTGACTCAAGCCCTATATTGTCCATGCGATCGGAATGAGATTGGATTAAACTGTGGCAGATTATCCTTTTGTTTTTGGGAAGGGAGGTCTGGGTCATAAGGGCTAGGGTTCATGTTGGGGTCATAATATTTCCCATTTGATTTCATGATTTAACAATTATATGGGATAGGATGAAAATTAAAAATAAAGTTGGAACATAAACCCAGCTGGGAAAAACACATAATTTCCGGGGATCCCAAAGAGTACAAATACATATAGGCAGATAGACAGATTTCAAGGAAGTAAGGGGGGAATCCATAGAGGGGGGGTTACATTGCATAAAGGGGAATCATGGATGATATAAACAATTGAAAACATTTGATAAGAATGAGGTTTACAACATCTGGGGAACCCAATATGGAAAGTCATAGGAGTGGAGTTCAAGCAGCATGATTTCACAATTCATGAAGTTAGTCCAACGATTAGAAGTTCATATAACAGTGGGTCATGAGGGTGTCCAGGTACATAGAATATGCAAATTCATGGATACATGAGGAAAAAGAGTTCATCTGTGATGGGAGGAATTCGTAGAGATGGCATGGGGAAGAGGCACATGTGGGTTGCAGTCTTTGGAAGTATAGGATTTCATAAGTCCAGGGGTAGGTCTGGGGAAGAGTGTTCTTCTCCTTCATAAAATCATGAAAGTATGAATGAAACATGGAGGGCACCCGTCCGGGCACCCCCTGGCAGCTGCAGAGAGGGTGAGGGTACTTGGAGATCTATGTCTCCCCGGCGGGAGAGCGATCCCCCCATTCCCAGTTCACAGAAAGGGGCTAGGGATCTCTTAAAACCATTCCGCGCGTCACGGGGAGAGGAAAGTCCGGGATAAGGCTGGAGGAGGGCAGCCTGGCTTGAAAAAGAGCAGTCGGTCCCATTTGACAGTCAGCTGTTGAGGTGCCGAAAACTGGACCGATTCCGGTTCCGCTGGTTGTCTTAGAGTCAGGAGCCTTAGAAAGGGTTAGGACTGAAAGAGGAGCGTTCTAGGGGTAATTTTGATAGAGATATGAGCCGATTTGTATCGTCCGCCATATTAATCTATGGCGGAGAAACCTCAGCCGGAGTTAAAGGGACGGGAGAGAGAGAGAAATTGCATGCAAAGGAAGGAGTCAGAGAAAGATACAAAATAACCAGATAGAGAGTGTTACTGTTAAAATGAATGCTACTTTTATTGGGGGATTTGTTACATAGTTCAGGGAAGGGGAAAGTGAAGAAAAAAAAAGATCTTTTAACAATAGTCTGCTGCGGTCCCGTCCCGTTCCTTTGGTGAGCGATCTGCGGAACTCTCCGCTGCGCTTTCAAATCAATTTGAAAGCCAGGGTGACGGTCATCACTAACACCATCAGAAATACGTGTTTTCTGATGGTCTTTTGGCGACCCCTTCAGGGGTCCCAATCCACAGGTTGAGAAACGATGTTTTTATATTTATTTATTTATTACAATATTTATATCCCGCCCTTCTCACCCAACAGGGGACTCAGGGCGGCTTACAATAAAACACATATAAAAAACTGTACCATGCACTATGAAACAGTTAAAAATTATTAACTTACATCGGACAATTATTAACTTATATGGACGTGAGGCATTGAATTTTTTGTCATTTATTATGTCGTTGAACCGCTCTGAGTCCCGCTTGGGGTGAGAAAAATGGTATATAAATGAAATAAATAAGAAATACTGTAAAAAAAGCAGGGTATAAACATAATAATAATAATAATAATAATAATAATAATAATAATAATAATAATGCCTAGAGTCTTAACACCTCTGCATCTGCACTGTAAAAATAATGCAATTTTGAACAGTGTTGAACAAGCATGAGCAAGCTTGGGCCCTCCAGGTGTTTTGGACTCCAACTCCCATAATTCCTAACAGCCTACCGGCTGTTAGGAATTATGGGAGTTGGAGTCCAAAACACCTGGAGGGCCAAAGCTTGCCCATGCCTGGTGTAGAAGATGCACTCACTGACTGTCTTTACCTCCCCACCACAAATAAAAGAGCTGCAGTCCTATTGCAAGGGGTTAACCAGCCTTTCCTCGTGGACGTGGGATTGGGAGGGGTTAAATAAGCAAGGCCTGGTTGCCAAGCCAGCCTCGGAGGAGAGGCGGAGCAAAGAAAGCCACTCGCGGGCGAGGAAGTGGAGCAGAGCCTCGCCCCTTGGACTGCACCCCGGAGGAGTTGCGCTTCCGTAGCCAACAACGGGGCTTTGCAGAGCCTTTCCTCGCCGGCAGTGATTGATTTGGAGCCCTTTGGGAAGGAAGGGTGAGCTTGATTGAGAGGCTGTAGCTGGTTGCTTTTGCCTGAGCCCCGTGGGAAGGAGGAGGGCGAGATTGGCTTAGGTTGGCTTCGAACTCAGTTTGCCTCCAGAATGAATGCAGTTGGGCTCCTCTTGCAGTGCCATATCTCAAGGTTTTGAAATCCTGGGAGATGTAGTTTTGCAAGGCCTTCTCTGCAAAGCACTCCCAAGAGTGCTGATGACTCACCAAACTTCAAGTACACTGCCCCAAGGCTTTTAAATTTTTCTTCTCCTGTTTCTTGGAAAGAAGTAGTCACTTCCTACTTTGGGTGTGGCTAAGGGAGGGTGTGTCCACGCCCTAGGATTAGGTGGATTTGAGTATTCCTTCTCTTAAATGCCTGGAAACCAGAAGTATTTTTGGATTTTTGTGGTGATATTTTAATTTTGGAATATTTGCAAGCATACACATATACCTTATATCTGTATTGCATGAAAGCTGGCTCTTAAGATACCAAGTTCGTTCACATACAGTAGAGTCTCATTTTTTTACAGTATTTATATTCTGCCCTTCTCACCCGGAAGGGGACTCGGGGCGGATCACATTACACATATAGGCAAACATCCAATGCCTTGACATAGAACAAAGACAAAGACAAACGCAGGCTCCGAGCTGGCCTCGAACTCATGACCTTTTGGTCAGAGTGATTGGTCTCAGCTGGCTGCAGCGGGCTGCTCACCAGCTTGCGCCACAGCCTGGGCGCAACCTTCGCTTATCCAACGTTCTGTATTATCCAATGCAGTTTGCCATTTAGTAGTCAATGTTTTTGCAGTCAGATTTTCAATACATTGCAAAGTTTTGGTGCTAAATTCGTAAATACAGTAATTATTACATAACTTTATCATGTATTGAACTGCTTTTTCTGTGGTAAAACATGATATTTTGGTGCTTAATTTGTAAAATTTGACATTTAATAGGCTTTTCCTTAATCCTTCCTTATTATCCAACATTTTCGCTTATGCAACATTCTGCTGGCCCGTTTATGTTGGATAAGTGAGACTCTACTGTATATTCATACACACACACACACACACACACACACATGCAATCCAAATATCTTTCTATCTGTATTATAGCTTCACGCCAGCATGTATGCAATGCCTATCTATATAGTGTGTGTGTGTGTATATATATATATAGGTAAATGTTTTCCCCTGATATTTGGTCCAGTCATGACTGACTTTGGGGGTTGGTGTTCATCTCCATTTCTAAGCTGAAGAGCCGGCGTTGTCCGTCGACACCTTCAAGGTCACGTGGCTGGCATGACTGCACCGGAGTGGTACCTATTGATCTAGTCACATTTGTATGTTTTCGAACTGCTAGGTTGGCAGAAGCTGGGACTAACAGCGGGAGCTCACCCCGGATTCGAAATGCCAATCTTTTGGTCAGCAAGTTCAGCAGCTCAGCGGTTTAATCTGCTGCGCCACTGGGGGCTCCATATATATATATATATATATATATATAGTGTATGTGTGTGTATATATGTGAGCATGTGTGTATACATATGTGTGTATATGTGTGTGTGTGTGTGTGTGTGTGTGTGTATATATATATATATATAAAATAAACACCAGGGTTCAAATCCCTTCTCAGCCCTGTTGGGTGACTTTGGACACTCTCTCAGCCTCAGAGAAAGGCAAACCTTACAAAAAAAACCCCTGATGACAGGGTGGTCTTAAGTTGTAAATGACTTTAATGCGCACATCAACCATGAAATATCTTTGAGATGGGATCAAGGTTTGAACTGAAACTTCTTTCATGTTTCATATTCACTTTTGACAGATAGCCCAAAGATAATACCTTGCATGGTATTTTAAATAATTTTATTCATGAAGGAAAGTTTGTCTTCATGGTAAATGCGTCAGTATTTCGGCCATCTATGTAGACGTTTTCTGCAGGACCTTTAGATTCCCATCCCGCAAAGTTTTAATCACGTAACACTATGCTGTTTTCTCCTCCCTTTCGTTACTCAATGTTATTATTTTTTCCAGTGAGTCATATTGTCTCATGATACCTTCAGAACCTCTGCTAAGTTGTTTTGGGAGCCAGACATTGCTATTGAATGTTGCTTCAGACCTGTGGTCATGGGACTAAGTTTGGAACTAAAGAAAATTTTCATCTCTTGCGTTATGGCCGACTTCTCTTTGTGCCTTTGCATGTGTGTTTTGCTTGAGAAGGGTGGTGCCATTGAAGTTTTGTTTTTCGTGAGAAGGGTTGATGGTTCATCGGGGCAGAAATTTGGATTGCCAGCCAACTGGAACAATAAGTAAACCCAAGCCAGCCTGGCCTGCGTCTCTACCTTTAAGAAAGGCTTTTCATCCTGGCTCATACCTTTCCAACGGTCTCAGGTGTGGCGAGAATAAGCATTAGGCCAAGTAATTGCTTACACCAGTGGTTTTCAGACTTTCCTTCTCCAAGTGTTTTGTCATTAATTGTTTTGCTAGATTTCCACAACAATAATAAAAAACAAACACATAAGAAACAAAAGAGTCAAATCCAAAAATAACTCCTTTGAAGCTCTGCAATGTAAAAATCAGTTCCAAATACTGCATTTGTGCATCTGTCTTCAAGTTGTGTGTAGTTTAATGGCAACTCCATGAATGTTATAGGGAAGGAATGCTTAGGGATAGGTTAAAATATAGCTTACAGTACCTCGTAGTCATTGATGGTCTCCCATCCAAATACTAACCAGAGTTATCTTTTGCCTTTATGGTAATTAGGCCCTTGGGTATTTTATATTACCTTCCCAAATGGTTACGGGAGCTTTCATTGGGCTGGTCCCTTCTTTCCCCTTGGACAGAATTATATTTCATGACTTTTAAACTCCACGTGGATACTTGTGTTCTTTCTGCCTTTCTTGGCTTTCCTATATAAACTGCTGCCCAGTTTTAATTTTTATTTTTAGGGCATTAATGCTTCAACTGGCAAGTCATAGTGAACTGGATGATAGTAGGGAAATGAGGCAGGGCTTCTTTGCAGATGGGCAAACAGAAGGCAGGTTCATTGTGCAAGTCTGTGTGATTCATGGGACCTTTGGACAAGGAGGAACAGTAGACTTCCAGATGTGGACTCCAGTCCAGGGTGGGGTACTCTATGGACCTAACTTGCTCTGGAATATTTTAGCTTTATTATGTCAGACCTTCACATTTGCTGAGATTAGGAACATAGTAAAGGTAAAGGTTTCCCCTGACGTTAAATCCAGTGCTCTGGGGGTTGGTGCTCATCTCCATTTCTAAGCCAAAGAGCCGGCATTGTCCGTAGACACCTCCAGGGTCATGTGGCTGGCATGACTGCATGGAACGCCATTACTTTCCCATAGTACCAGTGAAAGTGCAAATAAAAAATTCCATTTCATAGAAACATAGAGTTGGAAAACACCTCGTATGCCATTCACTTCAACCCCCTGCTAAGAAGCAGGAAAATCACATTCAAAGCACCCCCGACAGATGGCCATCCACCCTCTGTTTAAAAGTCTCCAAAGGAGGAGCCTTTACCACACTCTGGGGCAGAGAGTTCTACTGCTGAACAGCTCTCACAGGGAGGATGTTCTTCCTAATGTTCAGGTGGAATCTTCTTTCCTGTAGTTGCCATGATTACGTGTCCTAGTCTCCAGCAGAAAACAAGTTTACTCCCTCCTCCCTATGACTTCCACTCACATATTGATACATGGCCCTCATCATGTCACCTCTCACCCTTCTTTTCTGCAGGCTAAACATGCCCAGCTCTTTAAGCCACTCTTCATAGGGCTTGTTCTCCAGACCCTTGATAATTTGAGTCGCCCTCCTCTGGACACATTCCAGTTTGTCAATCTCTCCCTTCAATTGCGGTGCTCAGAATTGGACTCAGTGTGATGCCAGGTGTGGTCTGACCAAGACAGAAGAGAGGGATAGCATGACTTCCCTGGATCTAGACCCTAGACTCCTATTTATGCAGACCAAAATCCTGCATTTTTTATAACCTTTCCACTGGATGTTGACCATAGAAACGCACATAGAGAGGTGTTCTTTGTTGGAAGCTGTAGGTCCTCTGGTTTTATTTATTGAGTCCAAAACGAATTGAGAATACAGTTATAATGTATTTAAAAACACAAAGTCAAAAACTTGGCATTATATTAGATTTCCTTTGACCAGAATCTGGCCACTTGGAGTGCTTCTGGTGTCACCATAATAAGATTCTCCATGGTTCATATGGCAGGCTCAGACTGCATTGTAAGTGGTCTGTGGTTTGCTCTTCTCCACATTCGGATGTCATGGACTTTGTAGCCCATTTCCTTAGATCGGCTCTGCATCTCATGGTGCTAGAGTGCAGTCTCTTTAGTACCTTCCAAGTCGCCCAGTCTTCTGTGTGCCCGGGGGGGGGGGGGGGGTCTCATCCGGTGGCAGCCACGGATTGTGGTTCTGGATTTTAGCCTGCCACTTTTGGACTCTTGCTTGCTGGGGTTTTCCTACAAGTATCCTCTGGTGTGACTCTATGGTTAGCCTCTGCAGAGTATTGACCATAGGGTTGCATTAGAGAACCTAGAGATTCCTATAGAAAACCTTTAAATCAAATCCGTAAATAATCCGTAAAGGGCCGACCATTCTTTTGAATGTTCAACTATCATTTAATAACATTAAGGAGCTAAAGGGGGATAAAGGACATTTTAAAGTAAATGTTTGGAATGTCAACAGCTTGAAATTTACTTATTTCTAAGTCAACTAAGCTAAGTTTCTGTTTTGAGGATGTGCTCTGTCAACTGCATCATCTGTAGCTTACCGATTGTGCTTTTAAAAGTGGTGAAGAATTGTATAAATCTACATCACAATGATTCAGATATAAAATGCCAGGATTAGATGTTGGATACATTGCAAATATAGTGAACCAATCTGTGGTTTCAGTTATCTATGGAGTGTTCAAGAACTAAGCCCGTGTGGATCTGGAGAGCACTCAGTACATGTATATATAAAACTAGCTGTGCCCGGCCACGCGTTGCTGTGGCGTTGTCTGGTGGTGTGGGTGAGAAATTGTTGAGGTAGTGGTGGTATTAAATGTCTGTTGTATGGTTGTCTTTATGTTTAGTATGCACACTGAAGTGGATTATATGGCAGTGTGGAGTCAAGATAATCCAGTTCAAAGCAGATAATATAAGATTCTAAATGGGTTATATAGCTGTGTGGAAGGGCCTTGAGTCTACACTGCCATATAATCCAGTTCAAATCTGATAATCTGTGGAAGAGGCCTAAGTGAGGCCTAACTGTGCCTGTCCCCTGGGCTGAGTAGGTTGCTAGGAGACCAAGTGGGCGGAGCTTAGCCTTCAAACTGGCAGCAATTGGATAAAAAACTATAATTCCTCTCCCTGTAATTAGGACTTTATTTTTCTTTTCTTTTTGTTGTATCAACCTAGAGCCGTGAATGATGGGTTGTGTTGTCAAATTTCAAGGTTGGGGGACCTGTAGTTTTGTTGTTTTGTCCGCTGCCCTGATGCCATCACTCTTTTATATATATAGATCACTAACTGAGTTTTAAGTACACTGTTTTTTTTTCTTTTTGATTTACCTGTAGAGAACTATAGTTATTGGAAAACTGTAGGAGAAATTTATGGAAAACCATAGAATATCAAGGTGATAGATCTGGTGTGCCACAGCTGTGCCATTTGTTCCTTTATCTCTTGAAAGATCGTAAGATTAAGTCTCCTTTAGAGATGTTGTTGTTCGAAGCCCTGGACTGCAAGAGGATACCAACATAAGTGAAGTTGGATGTTGTCCACTTGCTTTTGTGTCATGTGAGAATGTTCCCATGTAAAAACACCTGAGAAAAATAGGTATAGTTATTACTTAATGCAGACTACCGGCATTTATGTTTCATTTTTTGATCCCAGCGCAAGATTCTTGCTTCCTGAGCTCAACGGATCCCTCTGCTCTTCCCAGTATGGAGATGACCGCTTCTGGTCCCGTTTCCTCTATCCTCCAAGATCTGGAGGAATCCCGCAGTCGACTCTTATGTCCCATTACTCCCACGGCCTCATGGACGATCACAATGCAAACTCCCAGCTCCTGGAACAAGATGAAGCCAGGACCAGCACAGGTAAGGTCAAGGCTGGGTTGGTGGCAAGCACGAGTAGTCTTTGTCATTGGGATTATAACACGGTATCATGCATGTTATTATATGCATATATATTTCATGGGTTTCATTAATTTAATCTGCCTAGGAATCTCTAGGTTCTCCAGCATGACCTTGTGTTCAGTGTCCGCAAGATATTGATCACAGTCATGCTGGAAGACCTAGAACAGTGGTTCTCAACCTTGGGCCTCCAGGTGTTTTGGACTTCAGCTCCTATATTTCCTAAAAGCTGGTAAGCTGGCTGGGATTTCTGGGAGTTGAAGTCCAAAACACCTGGAGGCCCAAAGGTTGGGAATTACTGACCTAGAAATATGTAGAGAGGAGAATTCTTTGGGCATTTGTAGGTCCTATAGTACAATTCTGCAGTCAGCTTCTAGAAGGGTGTTCTCTCAGATAATAACAGTTTGTTGTTATTTTTATTTTATTTTTTACTTTTACAGGGGTCCTGCACTTCAAAGCCGCACAAAGGGGTTATAATAGCATTACATGTGTACATTTATAATAATAAAAATGTACAATCACAGTGTTACTTAGTATCTGTGTCAGAGTGTTATTTACTTTTGGAGATCCCATTAGGTAGTTTTCTTGGGAAGATTTCTTCAGAATGGGTTTGCTGTCACTATCTCCAAGTATCATTATGCCTATGCAAACATTCCAAAATCCAAAACGTTTTTAAGGGATGGTCACTCTATCCATGAAGGCATTTAAAATGCATTAAAAACTATATATGATCTTTAAAAATAAAATCACACAGCATTAAAAGCGCAACCCTACTTAATTTCAAAAGACTAATAGCACAAAAATCTTTTTATCTGGTGACAAAAAGAAAGCAAGGATGGGACTACCCTGGCCTTCCTGTGGGAGCAGCCACCAAGAAGATCCTCTCAAATGAGCTTGAAAGATAATGGGACAAAGAGAAGGACTCCTCCAAATGTTAATTGCTTTTTTATTTTGTTTTCCAGATAGCACCATGTGCTGGTGCCAAGAAACCTCTGCCTTATTCTCCTTTCTCTGAATCTAACCCACGGTGGTTGGAGAACCCCTTCCTGAAGCAACCAATTTCTACCCCCTTGGTTCTCCAGGGGCTGGAGGAATCCAGAGCTCGCCTGTTGCGACCTATTGCTGTCTCTGCCCCCAAACTGGCTTCTGTGGAGCCTTCAGAAATGCAAGTCCGCTTCCAAATGGATCCTCAGCACAATCTCTTCATCCAGACGTGCCCAGAGTGGCAACCAGCCTACGGAGCTGAGGATAATACTCTGGAAGTGGAGCCACTGCAGGTGAGAGTGAAGCTGAAAGGGAGTTAGGATCTCCTAAAAGCCATAGATTCTGATAGCCAAAGTTATGCAAAAAGAAGCACTTCAGAAAGATTTCTGCTCTGATAACTTTGATCAGCCAGAGAAGAGTGGAAGGAGGAACCGGGGCTTCCAATTCTGTGATAGACAGAACCATCCAAAGACATTTTGTTGCTCAGAAATGGTGACTCTTCACATTATCTCTACAAAAGTTAGTTGGATTGGTAGTTATTCTGTCTTCACTACTAGGAATGGGATACTAGTATCTGCTACACCTGAATGCAGGCTGTCCGTCCGATAGGTGGAGCTCCCGGTGGTGCAAAAACCTTTATGCCGGCAGGACTGCTGACTTGAAGGTTAGGTTGCTGACCTGAAAGTTGCCAGTTCGAATCCAACCCAGGGAGAGCACGGACTAGCTCCCTCTGTCAGCTCCAGCTCCATGTGGGGACATGTGAGAAGCCTCCCACAAGAATGGTAAAACATCAAAACATCCAGGCGTCACCTGGGTAACGCCCTTGCAGACAGCCAGTTCTCTCACACCAGAAGCGACTTGCAGTTTCTCAAGTTGCTCCTGACACACACACACACACAAAAAATCAGATAGATATATGCCCTATCCATTTCAGGAAATAAGCTCAGTTTGAGGCAGTAAAGCTTTATTTAAGAAAAACAGGTTATTGTATACCAGTTATTGTTAGAACTGGTAAACATCATAAGCATCAAATATTTCACATGATATATACCCCCATTAGACATAATGCAATATAAGTTATACTTTTTCCTTCATTTGGCCAGGTAATCAAAATCCCATCCTAACTCTCTGCTTTCACACAAGAAAAATCATGTTTTCTCTCTTAACAAAACCCGCAACTCAATCTGAACAAGATATTCCCAGATCCCTAGCTAAGGAGATTTTGGCTGTACTACCCTGCTACTAAGCAATTTATTTTCCTAATACGTTTCCTACTTTACTCATCACCCCATTACATATATGAGCATTAAAGCAAGTATAATATAATATAATATCACAATGATACACATATAATTGGGTAGCTGATACTGTAGTACAGTGCAATACAGAAAGCATGTTTGGTTATACACAATCGCCATATATAATTGTATATGGCAAAGGTATATGTCAGGACAGAGGGAGCATGGCACGACTTAAGGATAGGCTTGTGACACTGTCTTAGATGGTCCAGAGCAGGCCAAAGAGCACAAAGCCTTCTCCTTTAACACCTTGCCACCCCTTCGTCTCCGATCAGATAAAAGGAGAGTATGATTTCTGCCTCCCATGTAGCATCAACAAGATGGAGATGAAATGGACTTTGATGGAGCGATGCCAGAGTATGTTCTGACAATCCCAGAAGACAAGTTGAAGGTGCAGCCAGATGAGAGTGAGCTGTCTAGAGAAGAATTATCATTGGAGATTGAAGATCAGGATGTGAAAGAACAAAAGGTAGATATGGTAGTTACATGCCCTGTTTGGTGAATGGACACACATATCCCTGGAAAAAAAAATTTTTTATGTGTCTAAATTATATTCTACACAGAAGCTAGTGTGGTATAGTGGTTTGATTGCTGAATTAGGGTTTGAATCAGCAGTCAGTTATGAAAAATCACTGTATGACCTTAGGAAGGTCACATTCTCTCAGTCTAAAAGGAAGGCAATGGCAAACTCTCCTGCATATGGTACAATCTGTGGGATTGAAACTTGCTGTCTCATTTATCTGACAAAATATGCCTCTAGGCATTTTCTAGATCCTCCAATGCGACCCTGTGGTATTCTTGGGCTGAAAGTAATTTAGTTCAATAGGATTTGCTATTATTTACACATTAGTATATCACTGCGAAGTCCAGGAACGTAGCCCCTGCAGATATGGAGGTCAGAATATAGGTCTGTGATGGACTTTGCATAAACTTGCTCCTCGATACGTACCACCTTGAGCTTAGTATCTGCGATGCCAGCTTGTGACTTAGGGCTCTCACCAACTCCTAAATCAGGCCTTGGGAGAAACTTAATGCTGAATCTCTGCTCAATATTAAAAGTAGGGTCAGGCAGGAGATCTTCAATGGAGAACCTTAGACAGCCTTTCGCCTTTCTTTCTGTCTCTTTTTAGCTGATGCTGTTGAGCTTGGCCTGCTGCTCACTGGTGGAAGGAGCAAAGTTCGGGAACCCTCCTGGAGAGCTGCAGCAAGCATTGACGCAAGTTTGCAAAAGTCTCGCAGAACACGACCCTGAATTCATCCTTAAGGTAAACAGGGAAGATACTGGGAGCTCAGTTTCCAGGGCTGCATCCAAAGACTCAGAAAGGGAATGAAGCATTATGAGTAATCCTGTGCCACAGGTCAATTTGACCCCAAGGGAGTGAGCCATGATAAAACTATACCTATAGTTTACAGAGCTATACCTCTGAGGATGCCTGCCATAGATGTGGGCAAAATGTCAGGAGATAATACTTCTGGAACATGGCCATACAGCCCAGAAAACACACAATGACCCTGAAAAGTTTCTTCTCTAGGAATTTGCTAGATCCTTCTAGGCAACTTCTGGAGAAACTACAGGGTGTCTGAAGAAGAACTCCCTATTCACCATTGAAATTCAATTGTGAATAGGGAGTTCTTTTTCAAACACCCTGTACACCATAGAATTGCCAATGAGGACATACTTTGTTGAACATGAATAGGTGAAACCACTAGTACAGGTCTTAAAGTACAAGGGTTGTACTGTATTGTTAAGTTGCTCTGGGTCCCAAACTGGGAAAAAGGCAAAATATAAATTAAATAAACATGCAAATATTCCCACCCATCTCTGATTTGTAATGATCTCCCTAAAAACCAACTAAGCAACTGCAGCAAAGCAGTCAACAAGAAAAGAAAATGTAAGTTTTATCATGGCTCACTCCCTTGGGGTCAAATTGACCTGTGGCACAGGACACACAACACACAACAACCCTGTGATTCCAGCCATGAAAGCCTTTGACAACACAAGAAACTTTTCATTAATTAGGGTTCCTTACTATCCACAGCTTTCTGTTTTCACAACAGGTTCAAGAACATATCCTCTCGGATATGGGGATCATAATGTCTATGTTGAAATGAGCTAACTTGAACGTTATGCAGTGTAATAGATGCTAATATGGTGTTCTGGCTTGATCATTGGACTAAAACTCTGGGAAAAAGGGTTCTAGTCCTTGGTGGGCTGTGGAAACCTTGGGCAAGTCAAACTCTCTCAGCTTTAGAGGAAAGCAAAAGCAAATCTCCACTAAATAAATCCTAGGAAAACCTTATTCATTAAAGGGTACATTGGCTGAGAGAGCATGACCTGCCCAAGATCTTCCAGTGAGTTTCCAAGGCAGAGCAGGGATTTGGTCTCCCAGCATTCTGCTCCAGAACCTACTACAACCTGGCTCTTGGGTCCGCATTTAAAAGTCTTTTTGACTATTGGTGATGCCTTTCTGTTTGGGAGAACTTCAGAGATGTCCCTGTCTTCTGTGGGTGCCACTTTCTCTTACAGGTTGCCTTGTACACCCGCCAAGAGCTGAATATCCGCAGCACCGCCAACTTCCTCCTGGCTCTGTCTTCTCGCATTCTGCCCTGCCGCCCTCACCTCCGGCGCTATTTCTGCCACACAATGCAGCTGCCATCCGACTGGATGGAGGTGGCCAGGATCCACCAGGTAGGAGAGAGCACACTTATTCCTCCGTTGTGGCATTTTCCTTCGGCAGGGTCTTCCAGTACTAATCCGATGATATCAAACTCTTCATTTCTGCTTTTACTGGCCATGCGGGACTAATCTTCGTTGTTCTCTTTGGTTTTTAGAGCCTTGCCGGGGGAGGCGAAAAGGTGGCTTCCATGCCATCCTGCCTTCGTGCTTCGATGGCAGATAAATTTCGACAGTTTGATGCCTACCAACTGGCCAAATATAACTCCCGCAAAAGTAGAGGGAAAAAACGTTGTCGGAGGAAGGTCAAGGTAGGATATATGTCTTAAAAGGAGCCCCTGGTGGCACAGTGGGTTAAATCCTGCTGATTAAAAGGTTGGGTTGCTGACCTGAAGGTTGGCAATTCGAATCCAACGTAATGCAGATGTTCTCCCTCTATCAGCCCCGGCTCCATGCGGGGACATGAGAGAAGCCTCCCACAAGGATGGTAAAAACATCTGGGCAATGTCCCCTGGGTAGCGTCTTTGCAGACAGCCAATTCTCTCACGCCAGAAGTGACTTGCAGTTTCTCAAGTCGTTCCTGACATGAAAAGAAATGTCTTAAAACAGTTTGCTTAAGTCCATCTGCGATGTCCAACATTTGTTGCCTGTTTCATGTCGGCATGTCTTGTATTTATGCACTGAAATTGTTTACTAGAGGTTCTTGTCTTCTCAGCAAGAACTAGAAGAATATCCTGAGGAAGTATTGGAAAAATTCTCGGTGACTTCAGTGAAACTGAAAGACCTCCAAAGAGTTGTAAGCACTTCCTGGGGGGAGGAGAGGTCTGGGACCCCAGTTCAACTTTCAAGGCATTGAAGTCCATAAGCATAGTTAGTTCAGAGCCAAAGAATGCAAATGCAAAGCTTTAGAAGATTTATAAGAAATAAATGAAATGAAATTGGATGATCGGAGAGATCTCATATATTATATAAGTGGGATAACGATGCAGTTAACATGCCTTTAAGGGAGCAAGTGGGAACTCAGTTTCAAATATTTCATTGCTTTTCATTAAATATACAGTAGAGTCTCACTTATCCAACACTCGCTTATCCAACGCATTTTTGTAGTCAATGTTTTCAATACATCGTGATATTTTGGTGCTAAATTCATAAATACAGTAATTACTACATAGCATTACTGTGTATTGAACTACTTTTTCTGTCAAATTTGTTGTATAACATGATGTTTGGGTGCTTAATTTGTAAAATCATAATCTAATTTGATGTTTAATAGGCTTTTCCTTAATCTCTCCTTATTATCCAATATATTCGCTTATCCAACATTCTGCCGGCCTGTTTACGTTGGATAAGCGAGACTCTACTGTACTTTGGTACCTCTGTAGTTGGGGGAGGAGGAGGGAAGGATTGACTTTGAGATAATTTTAGGCATAATCGACTAAATGGTTATATGAGAAGTGATAGACATCACAATGTGTAAAATGGAACACTTATACTCAATAAATAAAAATAAAAATGAATAGATAGTTCAGGGCCAAAGAAATCTTAAGCATGGATGAGAACTCCAGAGGCCATGGAGCAGAGGTGAAGATGATAGATAGACATTTGGCACTCAGTGTGCATTCTGTTCAATTTCAAAAATTCTGGAAAAATGCTTACTTTTCCCTTGGTTCCTTCTCCACCAACCCACAGTTTCGACAGAACATGTATTCCAGAAAGGAGCATCCAGCGCCACCAAAAGATCCCTTCTCCCTCAAGGCTTTGATCCAGCGCCTTCACATCTCTGAACCAGCTCAGCATGTGATGAGTCTCCTGGGAAGGAAGTAAGGCTACTCATTTATCATGTAACGGTAGCGGGTTAGCGCTTAGCGGGTTAAACCACTAAACTGCAGACAATCCTGCTGTTTGAAAGGTCAGCAGTTGAAGTCCAGGTCGGGGTGAGCACCTGCCATCAGCCCCACCTCCCTGCCCACCTAGGAGATCGAAAGCAGAAATGTGAGTAGATAGATAGATACCGCTTTTTTAAAGTGGGGAGGTTATCAATGGCGCCCATAAGGCAATTTGGTTTGGAGGACATCTAAGGACGATAAAGCTCCTTGGCATGGAAAATGGAGTCACAGCACACACACACACACATACACACACACACACACACACACACACCCCCGTGGCCGGAGTCGAGCACAGCCTCCGGATGCCGGAGATGAAAAAAGCTTTTACCTCTGTCTATGTATTGTCTATGTATTGTCTGTCCTAGTTAATTGTATAATGGCACTGAATGTTTGCCATATATGTTCTGTAGTCCGCCCTGATTCCCTTGTTGAGATAGAGTGGAATATAAATAAAGTATATTATTATTAACTTAGGAGAAAGAGACAATGTGTTCTTTAGAGGAAAGAAATCTCTGTAAGTAGAAGAATTAGTGACCTTAATTTTTCATTATGAATGATTGAAATATGCTGGAGCTAAATCTGACATATGTTAATCTCGTCACTCCTAAGGAATTCATGGCATTACTCTCCTACATCAGAGGTGGGCTGTTGCTTGTCTTTTTATTTATTTGTACCACGTTTTTCTTCCTGTTTGGTATTCCACTGGGCCTTAAATTTGACACATGCTTTAGGATGACTAATGTGCTGTAAAGCCATCTCTAGTTTTGGGGGGGGGGTTACTTAGAAAACCCTTTTCTTTGTTTTTGGGGAGTGTGAGGAAGGGCAAACGTTTAATGGTTTTGCTTGATATTAGGGAGCAAGGAGGACCAAACTGCCATGTTTTGGTGGCTTTCTACTAGTTTCCAAACAAAATCAGGTAAAATGAAGAAAAAAATAAACATGCCTGGAGATGGTTATTTGGGGATGGGGTAGTTCCTGGAAGGCTTTAGGGGCTGGAAAACAGGATCTGAAGCTGCATACAGCATTTGGGCTGTTCTTTCCTGACTTAGCTGCAATCATCACATATGCCAAAGGAAACTGGATTTTTCTGCAACAATAATATATATCTTCTAAAAGTATCAAGATGGCTTGACCATTAACTTTGCTGAAGACTGCTCCTTGTAGAGACTGAGCCTGTTAGAGCTGGTTCGTTAGCTAAAGTTGGGAAAAGAAAGCAGCCAGGAAAGTGGAACATGGAGCTTAGTGGGATTATACTTGCTGGGAACATGTTGTGGGCCTCTCTTTCCCCACCTCCTTAGACCTTTCCATCCAAAGTCCACATACTAGCCTCTGATTATTATGCTAAAGCAATTCTCTCTTCCTTTGCTAGCTTACTATTCTATGAAGACCTGCTGATACTACTATGTGTACTGCTGCTTGCGTGTGTACGCAAACACATACCATATACAGGCAGTCCCCGAGTCACAAACAAACGACGCTTAGTTAAGGAGAAAACAAAGTGAGAAAAATCTATTCACACCTGAAAGAGTTATCTTGGGGAAAAGGTGTTTCCACTGAAGCTTTATCACCAGTCCTTGTTTCCATAACAAGCCACATTTTTCAAAATCCAATTTCCACAGGGACAGAAAGTGAAGATAAACCTTTTGGACAGGGGTGTTAATCCTTTCTTATGCTATCCAAAGCTAAACATATTATTTTTTTTAATCAGGGTAGACCTCTACCTCTATGCTTTCCATGCTATGGCTACATCTGGTATGGATTATCTCTTACGTTGGAATGCCCAGGAACACCTCTTTTTTGTCAACTGACTCATACTTGTACCTGCACTTCAGAATTCACCACAATGGGTGCGTCTCCACTGTAGAACTGATGCAGTTCAACACCACTTTAACCACCATGGCTCATTGCTATGGAATTTTGAGAGATGTAGGTTGCGAGACACTGGCATTCTTTGGCAGAAAAGGTCAACATTTGCAAAACTATCATTCTCGTAATTCCATAGCATTAAGCCATGGCAGTTCACGGGATGTGCAATTGCATTTATTCTACAGTGGTCTACCTATGTCTTCTTGAATGAAAAGAAGGTAGACCACAGCACACCTCTGTTTAACTTCTGATTCACACCATTCCAGGTACCCTTCGGATTTGCAAGCCTTCTCCCGAAGTCGCCTTCCAGGACCCTGGGACTCCCGCCTTGCCGGCACTCGCATGAAATTGGAAAAACCCCAAACTTGGGATCGAGAGTTGAGCGAAAAGGGAAACCAAGCCTATGTCTGGGAAAAGCTGATTGGTAGGTTCAAAGTTCTCGAAGACTTATTTTACTCTGCTGCTCAAGCCATCTGTCTCAACCTGATCTCACAGTAATCTTTTGTGATCAGTTCAGGTTGATTTTAAAATGGGTTTTCTCTTAAGGCCATACAAATATTTCCTGATCTAACATTCCGGGTCAATTTGTTGATGTGAGGTGGGACTTTTCTAATTCAATTTAAGGTGTAGGTCAGAAAACCTGTGTGCCTTGTGATGTAAATATACGATTGGGTAGTGATTCAGGAGCAGATACTAAATCATTTACATTTCCTCATTTTGAAACAATCAAGTTTCTGGTCCTCAAGGTGTCTGCAGTGAAATCTCAAAAGCTGGGTAGAAAGGAGTTTCTTGGGGGCTGTTTTTGGATTGCCAGTCTAGTAGAAGCCAAGTCTGAAACTATGGGTTTCTATTTGAGGTTCTTCAGTATCTCCTACCTGGCATGTCATAGTTTGGTATGGCAAGAGAAGGTTAAAGACCTTGTAGCATTACAGCTACCACAATTCCATTGCACTGAGCTATGGAAGATAAAATGGTGCCAAACAGCATTAATTTTTCAGTGTAGATACACCCTAAGGCACAAAACAGATGCTTTTAAGCAAGACCTGTGATTCTTCTTGGCAGATGCTGGGAAGCTACCTTTCATGGCCATGTTGAGAAACCTACGCAGTATTATTAAGTCTGGAGTAAGCGAGAAACACCACGAACGTCTTTTGAAGCGCCTGGAAGGCAAAGTAAGACCCTTATGTGTATATATATGTGTGTGTGTATGTGTGTGTGTGTGTGTGTGTGTGTGTGTGTGTGTGTGTGTATATATATATATATATATATATATATATATATATATATATATATATTATGAAGCTATAACAATAGAATTTCCCGACTCTGCTCAGTGTTATATATTTTGACTGGTAGGAAGACATCATCATGTCATCTTCTCCACTGATGTTTTAATTGAAGACATTACGTTTTTTCTTCAGATGTATTCCATGCAAAGCACTGAGTTATAGATATAGCCTTCTGTCACTATGTAAATTAAAAAAAAACCTGTTCTTGTTTTGAAAGTGTTATTTCCTGTTTAATTGTGTAATACTTACTTTGAAAGTAGTTGTTACACTCCAGAAACTTCAGTTTTGTGGCTACCGCAAACTATGTTGAATAGGTTGAGACTCTGTGAGGTAGTCATTGAAAAACTATAGCAAAATGTGCTGCAGAATGTCCTGTAAAAACGAAGTTTTTGCACTTGAATAAACTTTCCCCATGTTTTTATGAGAGAACTAATTAGTAAATTACATTTATAACCCAGGAACAAAAATCATGCTACATAGTGTAATTAGGAGGCTGTTTGAGTCGTAACTCCAAGGCATTGAAACATAGATCCCATGTAAAAGAAAGAGAGCTGAGGGATGTGCTTAGGAAATTTGGGTGTTATTTGTCTTTGAAACAATACTAGTCATTATAATAATCATGTGTGCTGAAGCTGAAGTACTAGCATCAGTCACTAGATTGTAGATGTTCCTAAGCATTGCATAAGTTTGCAATTGATGTGATGTGCAAAAGAGATGAAAATAATATTTTTTGGAAACAGTGGATTTAAAAAAAGAGTGCAACAAGATTCTGTACAGTTTAGGCTTATTCTTCGTACACAAACCAACATGGATTTTTGTGCAGAAAAGAGCAAATACAAGTTGTGCCCCCAATAAGAATTTTATCCCCCAAATTACATTTTCCTTCAATTCCCGAAATCTAAGCTTTAGCACAGCAGGTTAAATCACCACCTGCAGTAAATCTTGTCAATTATAAAGTTGACAGTTCAAAGTCCTGGTCAGGGTGAACTCTTGACCTTTAGCCCAACTTCCGCCTACTTTCGAAAGTAAAATGTAAGTAGATAAATAGGCACCGTGTAAAAGCAGGGAGATATTTTAAGGCAGCCATAAGGAAATGCCAGAAAAATTGACACGATTCGATCAAGGAGGAAGTTTATGAACAAAGCTCTTTGGCAGGGAGATGGAGTGACAGCACCCTTCTATGGCTGGAACCAAGCACAAGCCTCCAAGATGCCGAAAATGGGAAAAGGCTATATATATCTCTATATATGTACAGTTGTCTTGTCTTGTTAGGATATAAAAACGGCATTGAATGTTTGCCGCATATGTATGTTCTGTGATCCGCCTTGAGTCCCCTTCAGGGTGAGAAGGGCAGAATATAAATACTGTAAGTAAAATAAATAAATAGTATCTAGCCAAAAGCTTTACTTCAACACTCTTCAACTTATATACTTGCTCCTTTATCCTTTATCTAGCTAGTTAGTTTTGGTATATTATCTGTATTTAATCGCTTTCAATCTCCTTTGGGAGAGAAAAAAGGGATATAAATCCATATAATAATAGTGATGATGATGACGATGATGGACGTTTCTTTCTTCTCTCCAAGGATTCTGTGATCCGCAGCAAACAGCTCCCATTTCGCTTCCTGGCAGCCTACAAGGTCATTTGGGGGCTGAAGAAAGACATCAAAGAAAGCGGTGAGTCCTGACTAATTACATGGCTAGTGTTTGATTTTTTTGGGGGTGATATTCTTGTGTCTGTAATGGCAATAATTGAACTTTATTCACAGTCAGTTAATCACAAACCACATCAGAACGTAGTCAAGAAGCCATAATTTATTAACGAAGAAAGGCACATTGATTACAGGAAGATGAAGGTGTTTGCTTTTGCCTGAATCTTCAGTTGGAGAGTATGTCATGATCCAATGCCAAAAGATGCCTTCACTTGCCTGCCAAAAGGGAACAAATATTCTCATAGACAGGAATTGCCATAGAAGGGAATTGTATTTGTAAGCACTGAAAACATGGCCTAAAATAGGAAAGGAGGCTGCCAACTGAACTTTTGTTTCTCTCTTCTGATAGAAAAGAGATTCCCATCAATTCCTAAGATCATTCAAATGATCCTGAAAGAATTTGGTTCCAGGGTCTCCACAAAATCTTCTCACTTTTGGAGCGCATGCGACCAGCGTGCGTGCATGCATATCCCAGTGGTCAAGCGCTTGGTGACAATCAAGATTAAAAAACTGCGCAAGGCCAGGTGAGGATTGCAGAGCGGTGGCAATTGTAAGCCTATAAGCAACACAAGGGTTTGAGGACGGGATGAGCATTAATGTGCATGCGCACAAAATCCAAGGTCCTTGCTTTGGCCAAGACATCTTAGATCAGTTTAGTCCTACTTCTTATATTATTGTTCTAGGTTTTCTTCCACCCTGAACCCTTGAGCAAAGACAGAAGGGGTCAAGAGTTTCCAGCTCCTAGGCTCAAAAATATATTGTCAATGGACACAATACACACTGCTTTGCTTGACTCCCCTGATTTCCCAATAACATCCCCAAAATACAAAAAGAAGTATTATTTTTAATTGGCCAATTTTATTCATAATCTACAGTATATCAGTGTGTTCCCAACTCTGGTCTTCCAGGTGTTTTGGAACATGTTTTGATGCTTAATTTGTAAAACCATAACGTAATGTGACGTTTAATAGGATTTTCCTTAATCCCTCTGTATTATTCAATATTTTCGCTTATCCAATGTTCTGTCAGCCTGTTTATGTTGGATAAGTTAGACTCTACTGTAATAAGTAAAGAGAGCAAAACTATCCTCAATCTAGCTAGGGTAATTGAACTGAATGAACAACAGGAACCTGGATATCTCTATGTAACTATTACTTCAGTCTCTGTTCCATAGTCCAATAATATTTTACTTTTATAATTCTTCAGACCAAATATTTCACCTCCTTTTCTATCTGTTCTAGGCCAAACCTGACCATGACCATTTTCAACAAATGAAAATGAAATTGAATTTAAAACTCCTAAATTATGGGGATGGGGAACTGGTTTTTGGAACTTCTCTGCCTTATTCCAACATTGCAGCGGTGTTGGATGTGAAGTCTGGATTTTTCATTGGTGTGCCTTCTTCCCCTCTTCTATGCATCTCCCATTGCAGATGTATTCTCTACAGCCAAGATACCCTAGAGCGCTACTGCCAGGCTCTGGAGACCGCGATCCGTATCTCTGTCCGCCATAACTTGCCCCCGATTCCTGGACGCACCCTCATCCTGATTTCATGTGCCCGTGAGATGTACAGCTATTACATGAGAGCCAAGGAGCTCTGCTTCCCAGGTTCAGGACAGGAGGATGTCGACACAAGGAGCCGCAATCCGCCCATAGTTAGTAAAAAATAAAAAATATCTTTGCATAACTTTGTAGGTTTTCCTGTTGTGCACAGTTTCCTATTTTCACAATAAATTGATAAATGTATCCCTCTTTGCTTTTCCAATTTATGGTAGCCCTACCACAGGTGGATGCAAGAAGAAAGCTGAGTGAAGGTCCAAGGATTGCAGAAGCACAATGGCATTATCTGTGTCTGTCTCCTGAATTCAATTCTTCTTCTTCTTCCCTCCCTACTCTTTGACATGAGTCTGCTATACAAATCAGATACTGAATTATTCACATGATAAAAGGATTAAGGGCAGAGAAGGTGTCTCATAAGTCAAGGTTGACTTGATGGCCATTAACAAGAATAACGTCTACAGATAACCCTCCACCATGAAAATGAAAATTTGTGAATATAAGAAATGTGTGTAATTTTGTCAATCATGTAACTATCTCCCCCCGATTTGACACATTTACCTTTTGGCCCAGACTCGTGTTTGATATACCTGTTTTAACATTTTATCTTGTAAGATTGTCCTTTTTGATTGTTTTACTGATACTGTTGATTTTTTTGTTGTAAATTTGTGTTTTTGTTTTGATTTTATACTGTGATGTTGGGCTAGGCCCCATGTGAGCCGCCCCGAGTCCCTTCAGGGAGATGGGGCGGGGTACAAGAATAAAATTATTATTATTATTATTATTATTATTATTATTATTATTATTATTATTATTACCTAAAGGAGCACCTCTCTGGCATAGAATTACACTGGGTGACCTAGAGATTTCTGGAGAGGTGTTTTCTCTAGGAATCTATAGGTCCACCAGCACAACTCTAGCATAGACATGCATTGGAAGACCCAGAGATTCCTAGTGAGATGTTCTCTGAGTCCTCCAGCATGACTCTGTGGCCTGTGTCCACTACAAGCTGACCATGTGGTTGCACTGGAGGACATAGAGATTTCTACAGCAACATTTTAAACAAATAAAGTCAAACCCGCAAACATGTAAGGCAGACTGTAATTACTACGTATTCTCCTATTAACCAACCTTGCATCTTCACTTAAATAAGAAACTGCTTTTTATTCCAAGCCATATCCTTGATGTATCTTATCTACCTGTGAGAATGGACTTCAAAGGGACTAGAGCCTTGTGCCTGAATTTAAATTATTTAATTCCTTTCTAGAAACGGGAGGTGGCCATGTTGTTGGGCTCCATGGTGTACTCTGCTGCTGAAAAGGCCCAGGTCTTCCTTTGTGACCAGTGCAATATCTTGGAGCCTGTTCCCCTGACAGGGTCTGTGCTGAAGGATGTGCAAACACTAAAAAGTCTGGTAAGACCTGAAATGTGGAGGGGAGGGCTATGAGTATTCAGCACCTAGACTGGGGATGCGATAATCTTTCATCAGATCTTTTGTGTGGGAGCGGAGGCATGCGTAATCCTTCCCACAAATAGAAAAAAAATTATAAGTGGAAATAGATCATCGAAAAGAGATTCTACCCAAACAAAGAGCTGTTGATAAAAAAAATAAGAGACTGGTTGATCTTCCGTCTTTGGACACACATGGTAAGCCATATCTTAGGAGTGATTTAATGATTTCTCTATCCCTGCATAACGGGGGCCTGGAATAGATGCCCCTTGTAACCCTTTCCAGCTCTGCAATTCTGTGAAAATTGCCCTTGTAACACTTAGCCTCGGTCAGTTCAAGCGGCTAGTCCTCACTGATCTCATTGACATTTAGAACATAAGACACCCTCATTGTTACAGCGAAACATTAATCTGTATTGAAAGCCAGCATGTTCTAGTGGTTTGAGTGTTGGATAACAGTTTTGGAAACAAAGGTCCGAATCCTCATTCGGCCACATGAACTTAATGGATGAACCTTCAGTAAGTCACACTCTCTTGACTTCAGAGGAGTAATTCCCCTAAAATAAATCTTGCTAAGGAAACCCTATAATAGCTTTGTCTTAGGTCATCATATGTCACATATAACGCAACTACAACAACTAGGCGAAAGTTAGTTAAAGTAGACAAGAGACATAGTGGTGTCCGATATACCTGAAACAGCATTTTTTGCTTACGCAAATATACTTTAAATTCCCTTGTGTGTGTGTTTGTGCAAATATATACTTTACAGAAGTCCCAGCTTTTCTCTCTGCTTATTCCCCCTTCTAGAATATACGTTCCTATGGTGAGAAGAAGCGTACAGTCAGCGACATTGTCACAGACCTCCTCATTCGGCGACAACATGTGAGTATTGGAGACATTTGCAGTCTGTGCATCAATTAACCATCTTCATTCGTGGGTTGACTCTTTATCAAGAAATATTGTTGTTAATCAAACATGTTGACTAGGTTTGATGGGAGTGATAGTTCAGGAACATCTGAAGCGCTGCACTTTGCCCATCCCTGATTTAGATCCCAAACTTGGAAATGTTACTACAACTCCTCAAATTGGAAGTTGTATTCCAGAAAAGGTAATTTTCCAGTGCTCAGATACCTGATGGATTGCAGGTTAATGGGAGCTTGCTGAATTTCACCAGAAAACCATGATTTGTAAGCTCTGTTGCTTCTATAATGATAGTCTTCAGGAGATGACTGTGGTCTTTGGGCAGAGTTTTCAGAGTTCTTGCAAGTTCATTGACCCTCTGTATTTTAATTCCTTGTTCCAGGTGGATACGATCCTCTTGCTCAGCAATCAACCCGAGAAGATTCGTGGCTCTTGCTTGTGGCTTTATCGCAACAGAGTGTCTCCAGGCTGCCTCTTTGTGAATGTCTGTGCTGAAGCCGTGTAAGTAGCAAGCAGCCTAGCTTGGTCAGCCCAAATTACAGAACAAAATGCTCCTTCTCCCTCCTTTCACTTCTTTTTCTGTACAGAGAAGCCAAGTGGACCAATACTTAAAACTCTCTTCTATACCTCCTCCAAGATCACATTCTCCACTGCAGCTGGAAGCAGCAGGTCAATGGTTGCAGACATTTTGTCCTCCAGCTCCTTGAAATCTGGAGTGTTGGCCAAACTGGTTGTAGCTTCATGTATCCAAAACCCCAAAGTTTAGAAACCATTGCTGTAAGAGTTTCTGGGCAGTCTAGGTGAGATAGAGTTATGTGTCTGTGCGACACACAGCTGGATGACAGATTTCTTAAAGAGTTGACATGATACCATGTTCAAATATTTAAAAGGATGGCATACTAAAGATAGATTGAAATGGTTTTCTGCTACTCCAGTAACTAGGACATGGAGTAACAGATTCAATCTCTGGGAAAAGAATCTGCTTCCTAGGGCTGCGTCATTACGTCGTGTACTATGAGTACTATGATAAGAGTATGGGTACTATTTTCTGGCTTCCTTTTTATGGCTTATCTTGGGTTTCTTGGGTTTCCATATTTAGAAAGAATGTCCTATAATGTACTGAATGTTCTTCACTCCTACTTTCCCCCCATGTTTCCATTTCAGGAAATCAAGGACGTTCAATAATAGAAATGAGGTCGTGATGGGTGGATTCAATGAACAAGTCCTCAGGTGAGTCTGACAGATGTTGAGTCGGGTGAACATAAATATGGAGAACCTACTTGTTCCATGTTGGTATCAATGTTTAGTTGCTTTCAACTGAAGGTGAGGACCACAGAGTGCTTTGCCATCTTAAAGAAGTTTCTTTCATGAGTATTGATGGCTGGTGGCAACCAAGTCTTGAAGAAGAAGTCAAAATGGACACTGCAAAGTAGTCATGAACTGTGTGTATATTTTTAATGTGAAAGATTTTTTTTTTAAAAAAAATGTGAAAGATGCATGTACATGCTTAACTTTTTAATATCTTTGGAAGGTTCATGGCAGAATGTGGTGACTCCCGATTCCTCGACCACGTTGAGAAAGTTGACGAGATCCATGGCCTGCCCAAGAAGCAGGGAGTAGTGATGGCCAAGCAGGAAACTGGGACTGCACCATTGATACTTGGCCGCAAGACCAGGTGAGCCTGAGGAATAGTAGGGCTTTGTGGGTTGACTTGAAATATGGAATTTGGGCCAGACTCTTGTTTTTCCTTTTAGGTGGCATTCAGTCAGAGTTTTTGTGTCTTCCACTTTCCGTGACATGCATGGTGAACGGGACCTGCTGATCCGCTCTGTCTTTCCTGAATTAAGGGCACGGGCAGCTCAGTTCTGCCTGGCAGTGGAAGACATTGACCTGCGTTGGGGGATCACGGAATATGAAAGCCAGCGGAACAGGTATGAGACAGGTGGGGAAGAACATGGTGACTCTATAGTTAAGGAAGACATGCTGTATGACTTTGGGAGAGATAAAGCAAGGTATAAAAATAATAATAATAATAATAATAATAATAATAATAATAATAATAATAAATAAATAATAGTGTGTGTTTGTATATACATGTGTTTATTGGGATGAGATGTGTTGCCAGATATACAATGAGTCTTCAACATTTCCTGGAGTTAGGGCAGGGCTGTCAAACTCATCTTTATTGAGGGCTACATCAGCCTTATGGTTGCCTCCAAATGGCAATTGAATCAATCAACAGAGAATCTGTGGTTAGAGGGCCAACTATCATTTTTTTACATAGTGATGAGTGCTGTTTAGTTTTACCCAATTTGAATTCTCAGATGTTATGGAACGAAAATTCCCACCACTTTTGGTTATCCGCCATGTGGACTGGCAATAATGGGAATTGCAACCCAAAAGCACTTGTGGCTCTGAGGTTAAGGAAAAGCTAAAGGACATTTTGAAGCCAGGTATCGTATCCACAAGCCTTGTATCTCAATTCAAATCCCACTATCCTGACTAAACAAAAAATGCAATTTTCCAGATGTTACTGTATCACAACTCCCATCAGCTCTACTCATGGTGTCTGATTATGAGGAATACAGGGGTTGTAGTCCAGTGTCTGGGGGCCAGATTTGACCCACAGGCCTTGTGTTTGACACATGTCCTCAACACAACTCTGTCGTCAGCATCTGGCAAGTGACCATAGGGGTCACATACAGCATTTTTCACAAAGGGCTACTGGGCACTGGGAATGGAAAGGGCCTTCCAACAGATATTAGGGAGCTTTCTAGGCCAATTTGGAACATTTAACCGTTGAATAGCCCAAGAAAAGCCACTGCCCAAGGAAGTATTTAATATTTCTCTGTACAATATCGTTAAAATGTTTTATTTTTCTATGATCCCTTGTTACACCAACAAAAGCCATCAAGAGGATTTCATCTTCAATCTGAAAACCCATGTAAAATCTATATGGCCAGTCCCCCACATCTGCTGGGTTTAACGTCTGCAGATTTGATTATGCTGGGATTTGATGAATATGGTTTTTATAGTTTCTCATTCTCATTCTTGAACTTGCCCTCTTTCTCTCTAGACAACTAGAACTCTGCTTGTCTGAAGTCTCTCAGAGTCAGCTGTTCATTGGACTTCTTGGGGAACGTTATGGTCATATCCCCAGGGAGTATTCCTTACCAGATGAACCCCAGTACGAATGGGTGAGTATTTCTAATAAAGGATGAGCATCCTGTATCTGGAATTTTAAAATCCAAAATAGAAGTAGCTGAGATAGTGGGACCTTTGCTTTCTGAAGATTCAATTGTGCAAACTTTGTTTCATGCACAAAACTATTATGAATATCGTATAAAATTATGTGTACAAGGTATCTATGAAACATAAATAAATTTCATGTTTAGACTTTGATCCCATCTCCAAGATTATGAAATATGGGTATTCCGAAATCCTCAATAAATAAATAAATAAATCCAAAATCCAAAACACTTCTGGATAAGAGATATACAACATTGGTTATATTTTAGAATATTTCTAAAATGACTTGGTTGCATTTAAGGTGCCAGAGAGTCACGTTTTGTTTTCTTACAAACTGTTTGCCATCTAGAGCTCTCCATCCATTAGGGGTTTTCTATATGTGTACTTGAAAGAAGGTGTTCTCTTTGCATTGTGAAAAGTTAACATGCATTTGTGATGCATTTCCTGCTGGAGGAAATAGTAGAGATGGCGGTGGAAAGGACACCTTGCAAATTAGCAAGTAGAAATCAAAACTGAAATTTCCTGATCCCAGAGGCATGCATTTTGAAAGCAGTGAGAGAGGACCAAGAGCAAATCAAAATCAATGGGAAGACAAACCCAGATCTGACTTTAAAACTTCAGATTTTTGTGCATTTTTAAAGGAATGTTCAAGTTAACGAAGTTTGAATCTTGCTTTTGCAGATAAAAACCTATCCCACAGGCCGCTCCATCACTGAACTGGAGGCGCTCCAATTCTTAACTGGCTCAAAGGATCCCACGGCAGCATCCAGAGCATTCTTCTACATCCGAGAGCCAGACTTCCTTGGGTAATGCATTTTATTTTGAAGTGGTATATATAGTAAAGAACTAGACTAGTGGTTGTCAACTGTGGGTCCCCAAATGTTTTGGCCTTCCATTACCAGAAATCCTAACAGCTGGCAAACTGGCTTGGATTTCTGCAAGTTGTAGGCTAAAACACCTGGGAACTCACCAGTTCAGAACTACTGAACTAGAGGATATAGTTCAGCTCATTTGATTTTATTCCCTTATTTTAATGCATGTAGTTGAAAACAAATTTGTTGTCAATTGCCATCAAAACCACTTATGGTGATCCTATAAATAAGAGAGTGCCAAGTCATCCTGCTCGGCCCTTGGAGATTCAGGGCCATGGCTTCCTTGATTATCATGTGGTCTTCCCCTTTTCCTATTGCATTTCTGAGCAGAGTATGAAATGCAAGAGTTTAATCTATCTTGGGAAACCCTAAAAGAAGCTTTTCCTCTCTCTACTCTCTCAGCTGTAAATGCCAGAGCAGGGAAATGTTTGGTTTCTTGAGCGTCACTAGCATCACTAGTGTTTTCCCCTCTGCAAAATGACCCTTGACTTATCCATGGGTCATATCAGAATCCACAATATTGGCCCCAAACCTGCCCTTGACTTATGCATGAGGTCAACTTCTGCATGAATATATATGGTAGATTTTCTGGGCTTTAGAATTTGACTTTTCAATCTACTGCCTCTTCCCCACCTTCTCCCCTATCTTCTTCATTTGGTCTCTTTGGCCAGTTCTGTGCCAGAAGCATGGAAAGCAGATTTTTTGGCTGAGTCAGATGAAACCAAGCACCAGGTGGCAGACCTGAAGGAGCGCATTGAGAAGCATGAAGGCCTGGCCTCACTCAGCAGGTAATGTAAAGAGCCAGTGATGGATACAGTAGGATAGCTCAGCTTTTGAGCCACATCTCCTTAATGATGTCTCCCTTTTACAGATACATGTGCCAATGGGGCGGAGTAGCCCAAGGCCGGCCTTATGTCAAGGGCCTGGAGGAGTTTGGCACTAGAGTCTTGCAGGACATTTGGGAATGCCTATGGCACCAGTTTATACAGGTAGACTCTTCTTACAGGTGTGGGAGGCATCAGTATGTTCAGGTATGAACTGAGTTTACAGATGTCTGCTTTGCGTCTGGTCAATACACAAAGGAGGGGAAGAAAGGTTGCAGTCTCAAAGTCATTATATCTGCTGGCCCGTTTCCCTTGACTTCTCCAAACTTTTGAAGACTAAGCTCTGGATGTGACTTTCCAAATGGATTGGGCAACCCTACACAAATGCAATTCATGATTTGTGGAATATCCCTTATTCAGACCTCTTGACAAAACCTAGTGGCTATGGGGGCTGAACTGCTGGAGAACACATTGACATTGGAGATGTCAATAGGTCTTAGCTCCATCACAAACTATGAATACAAGAAATGTCCTCAGAATCCATAATGTTGGGAGCCAAATGAGAGGAATGTAAGTTAATGTGCTATGGTTACTTCTGGAAGCTTTAAGTATTTTAACCACTGCTCATGGATACTGGGGTGAGAGACAACTAGAAATGTGTGCGTATGTTAAATGCACAAATATAGAGTGGTAATAATGTTTAAAATGTGTGCATTAATGTGTGCATTCAAGTTGTTTCTGACTTATGGCATCCCTAAGACTTGGAATTTTCCTGGCAGGATTTGTTCAGAGCGTGTTTGCCATTGGCTTCCTCTGAGGCTGAGAGAATGTGACTTACTGTGAAAAGTGCAGAGAGACGACAATATATTTTCTAGAATGCTCTGTCTATCTGTCTCATGCCCATCCATGTTTACTTAGAAAGAGGACACGATCCTTGCTGATGACACGGAGGAGGAGGAGGAGGAAGACCAAAATGTTCTGCAAGAATCTTTCCAGGAGTTGCAGCAGAAGAGATTCTGTGCCCGGGCCAAACTCCTCCATGCGACAGCTGCCCAGCTGCAAGGTGGCAGGCTCTATGTTGTAAGCAGTGAACCAGGCCAAGGGAAGACCGTCTTTTTGGTGAGCAAAGGAAGCTAGAACTGGAATGGGAAAGATCTGGACCAAAGAGAAGCTGCAGGGGCAAAGAAGTCTCAGTGAGAGCATTTTACTAGATATTCATAGTAGAATCACTCTCCCATTGTGGATCATTATTTAGCTGGAGTGGCACCGTCTGCAATTAAGTAGGAAGGCATTTATTCATTTGAGTAAATTGTGTAAGTTTGAGAGTTTTAAGAAAAATTAGGACGGGGGGAGGAACAAAGGGAACATTTGTTGTTGTATGATTTCAGAATCATTTCTGCTTTATGATACTTTAAGGCAAACCTATTACAGGGTTTTCTTTGTAAGATTTGTTCAGAGAGGGTTTGCCATTGTCCTTGACTGAGGATGGGGAAAGCTAATCTGGTGGGTTTTGTGTCTGAGTGGGGATTCAGACCCTGGTCTGGAGGGACAGCCCCTCAGCAACCTCAGTAAGACACTTGATGTTGTACTCCAAGGCTGGGAAATACCTCTGTACTTAACACCACACTCCAATCCAAAGTGAAATAGCAAAGCAGTTTATTGAAAAATATATATGAAAAAGCAGTTCAGCAAAATAGAATAAAAAACAAAGACAACATGTCAGAAATAGTCCACAGAATTCACAGTACAAGAATAGCATCAAATACCAAGATTAAATCCAAAACATGAGATTCAGGAACAATCCTTAAAACTTGGAAGCATGGAACATGAGCAACAGGAAACATCGAACTAGAAATCCCTTAACAGGCTTGACTTAGCAGGAGCTGTATGCTCAAAAACCAACGTTGACCAGACTGGCGAAAAAGCCTTTTGGTCTTATTAATATAGACAGAAAATCATACCTTCTCCCCTGAGAAATTGATAACAAGCGTCTTGACCTTTACAAACTTTGTTGAGCAGCCCTGTGTTGACTAAACGTATACCTCCTATCTAACTGCTCATTAGACTATGCATCTGGAGCCTCCTCCTCTGAGCTGATCTCTGCGTCTGACCCTGCTTCCCTAGCAAATGGCCTCACTGGAATGTGGCCTTCAGATACACATTTTCAGGGCTTAAAATCTTCTGACTCTGATTCTCCTGCTGACTTGCAGGCCTAGAATCCCCAGTGACAACAGGTGCAGGCACAATCAAAGACTGAACTGCAACACTTGACTATGTTTGCAGACCATGAAATAAGTTACTGGGGAGCATAAGAAAAAACTCAAAAGATGAAAATTGGAAAGGATTGGAATGTTCCAGGAAAGAACGAGGCTGGTGCTGATTGAGAAGCAATGATAGCTGTGTTTGTTCCTTAAAAATGCCTTGGAAGCAAAACTATGTCATGGGGTAGCATTGTTCTAATTGGATCATTCACAGTGAGCCACATCTGGGTGGTGCAGATGCATTTTGGCTTGGATATGTGGCCACTTTATTTTTTAAAAAAAGCAGCACAAGATATTTGAGATTTGAGATGTATGTGTGTATATATAGAGAAATGCATTTGAGTATTTGTTCCTTTCCTTGGGGTATATCTTTTGTTCAAACTGAAGAACTGGTTGACCTAGGTATGATATTGCAGAAGAAACACCGAATAATAATGATTTACATAATCTACTGGTTGATAGAGGGATTTTCCCAATGGTGTTGGTTGGTTTTAGGTGACACAATAGCCTGGCTTGTTTTGGTTGAGAACTTTGACCCACACTTTTTCTTTCTATTCTTGCCATATTCTTTTACCTTAGGCGGCCCTTGCTCAGGAGCTCCGAACAAAGACCCTGCCACAAGGAGATGGACTTGCTCCCAGTTGCCATGTTGTGACCCACTTCACAAGGGCCCGGCCCGATCAGTCCGAAGCCCATGTGGTGTTGAGCCGTCTTTGTGGCTTGCTGAGGAAGTTTCTGGAACAGCCTCCAACCCCTCCCAGAAGCTACAGGTTGGCATGGGTTTAATTCTGAGGAGCTCTGTGAAGGGATGTCTTCAAGGAGGTTCTGCCTCTTGCTGGCTGGAGGTGAACAAGTCTAAACTTACAGATGACAATCCTCACACCTCCCATGTTGGCTATAACAATCCAAAAAAAGTACTTTTCCAAGCTCTGCTAGGTATAGAAAATTGTAAAACAAAGCTAAAAATTTGAGTGTTCTTTTTTCTTGCAGAGGTCTGGTTGGTCAGTTTGAATCTCTCCTACACTCTGTGGCTCAGTCACTGAAACGTGGTCGGTCTCTAGTCATTTTGATAGATGGTGCTGACCTCATCCATGCAGCCAGTGGGCAACTGGTTTCTGATTGGCTTCCTGAGCAGTTGCCCCAGGTAAGCTTTGGCCCCCTCCCCTGTATTTGGGCCAGGAGATATAATACCTCTGCACCTACTGTACGGAGGTAACATCCAGAACTTCTTTACCTCCTTCTCACGTCTGCTCTATTTATGGCTATATCCATGCAGCGAGTCAGCCTTGTTCTCAGCGTCTCAGAAGAATCAGCTCTTCTTGGGTCTCTCAAACGAAGGAAATATGTGGCCTCCATCTCTCTGGGACCTCTGGACCCCCCTGACCGAGCTGCTGTGGTCCGCAAAGACCTGGCCTTGTATGGGAAAAAGTTGGAGGAGTCTGCTTTCAATAACCAGGTAAATGGTAAAGTAGAGGCTTTTTCAGAAAGGGGAAAAGGCCCTTGGATGTTGATCCACAGTCAGGAATCCAAATGGACTATTTTGAGGGCCACGTATGGCATCCTGAAAAATGTATGAAGTAATAAAAGGTAGAGAATAAACCAAAGAAATCATGGGTCTAGTTTGTTTTCTTTCCCCATAAAATGATTCCATCTCTTTCCCCGATAGATGCGGCTTGTGCTTCTGAAACGTGGATCCCGACAACCGCTGTACCTGACTCTGTTGACTCAGGATTTGCGGCTCTTTGCTCTTTATGAGAAGGTCAGGCAGTAGTTGGAAAGATTGTGGGTGGGCAGGCAGGAAGAATGGTGACTTGGATTCTCAGTTTCTTTAGCTTTCCACCCTATTTCTCTTCCAGCTCTCCGAGAGGATCCAGAAACTGCCGGTCTCTCTTCCTCTGTTGCTGCAGCACCTTTTGGGGTGCCTGGAGGAAGATCATGGGTCAGAGCAGGTTGCAATCACCTTCATATCTCTCTGGGCCAGCAGAGACGGTAAGGCACGCACAAAAGGGCATTGTAAGAGGAAAAATTAATTGTAGTACAGTCATCCTTCCACATTCGTAGGCTCGAGAAAGTGGAAAAAAACCTTTATTTTAAAACCGTGCTCAGAGGCATCATATTCCACTATCAAACAGGTCTAACCAATAATTCTTTATCATGTTGCAGTGGAATCTCTTCCTGCAGCTTGAATCCACTATTCCTTGTCCTAGTCTCCAGAGCTACCTGAGAATAGGGAACTCTAGGTCCTCCAGCATGACTCTGTGGTCAGCTTCCAGTAGAATTGTTCTTGAGGACCTGTAAATACCTTGAGAGTGTTCCTTTTAAGAATCTGTATGTCCTCCAGCATGACTCTGTAGTTAGGTTCTGCAAGATGTTGGCCATACAGTGGTGCTGGTGGAGCTGAAGACTCCTAGAGAGAATATATTAATCAAAATCCAAAGTGAAACCAGCAGACGAAGGCAGATTGTATTATGCAGATGCCTTTCCCCAGAACCCTGAGGATGCTGCAAGTTTCCTTGGGATGGATGCACCTCTTCAAGATTTATTTACTGAAAAGATTGGTGGCTATGTTCTTACAGGACTAACTGAGCGAGATCTGTATGGCATCCTTGCTACTTGGAAAGAGCTGAACACAGCTGGCATAACCTTTGAAGAAGCCATTATGGTTGGAAGGCAAAACCAAAGCTATCCCGTCGGCCCCTTCCTTGACTTTCTGCGGAGCTTAAGAGGGTGAGCAAGTTTGATTTTGGCGTGTGCAGCCAAGGACACTTGAACCATCTTCAAAGCCTTTTTAAAGGGATAATGCTTGTAGATTTTATGTTCCTTTTTCATTTCTTTTTCAGGAGGGGTGGGGCTTCTATTTAGATAAGTGGGCCAATAAACCTCAACAGAATTTCTTCATGGAAATATAACCATAGTGGTCATCTATTAACTGGGTAACATGCTTCCTTGCAATGTGTTTCTGAATTTAGGAGCTATATTAGCAGTGGCTAGTCTGGTTTCTCTAAACAGGAAGAATCTGGGCAACTGTTAATTGGTTTCCATGAAATTATTGGCATGTCTTCCCTTATGGCATGGAGTCTTAGGTCTTCAGAAGACACCAAGGGTTGAAAGAGGTGTTTATTTGGGACCTGAGGCTTTGGCAATTGACTGGGAAGCTGAAGCCCTATGGTTACAACCATTTACTTTTGATGTGCACCAGTGAGGGCTAAGTGGGAGCCCCAGCATGTCTCAACATGCTCTGTGCAGTCCAGGGCTGCTGGGTCTTTTCTCTGTAACAACTGGAGGCTGCACTTTGCTCATTTCCAATGTATACTGGTGACTAAATATAGCTTAGATCAGTGATCCTCCAGCTTTGGCTTTCCAGATGTTTGGACCTATAGCCTCTGAACATTGGCACGGCTAGGAGACCAACAGCTTTAGGTCCCCCAGCATAGAGAACCACATGAGAGGAAAGATTCTTGGCTTTGATTCCTCCACTTTCCCTTGAAGCAAAAGGACACTAGAGTAACTTGCCCACTTTTCTCCCACAGCTTGCTTGGTGCTTGTGGTTGCCCCTCAGAGAGCCCAGGTTCTCGCCTGCATCTCTATGGCATTCCCTTGAGGACAGCAGTAGAGCGACGCTACCTGAAAAAACCAGGCCTGGACCGAACGGCTCATGTGCTTTTGGCAGGTAATTATCCGCCTCATGCTCTTTATTGGTCTCTCGTAGAATCCTGTCCTACAGTATTCCCTAATTTTCTCCATTTTTGGCTGGATTTTTTTAAAAAATCAGTCAATGGCTCCATCTTTTTTGGGTAGGTCTTTCAGAGACTGGGTTGATGCTCCACCAAGAAGCATTGTAGTTTTATATGGCATCATATAATTGCTGCAGATGATGTTAGTGGAACTCTTTACTCAATGCCTTTTTCTCCTGTATAGCTCAATGGTGGAAGCTGGCAGATCCAGATGGTTCAAGGACTTTCCGGAACTGTGAGGCAGAGTCTTTGATAGCACTTCCTTATCACTTGGTAAGTGGCAACCTGCATACAAAGTTGGGATGTAATTACTCTTAGAGAGCCAGCATGGTGTAGTAGTTTGAGCGTTAGATTATGATCTGGGGGACCAGGATTTGTAGCCCTCCTTGGCCATGGAAACTCACTGGCTGACCTTGGGCAACTCAAGTCGTACTCATAATTAAATACCTGTGCTGAAATTCTGCTGATGAAATTGAAGCTGTTCTCTGGATCCCTCTTTGAACTGTGACTTTTTCTTTCACCAGGTCCAAAGTGGCCTCTTCGACATCCTAGCCTCTTTCCTGACTGACCTGAGGGTTGTGAGCGCTCATGTCCACCTGGGTCTCCTCCATCGCCTCTCTGAAGCCTATGCACTCTATGGTGAGTTTTTGATCTGCCCTAATGGCTGGAATGGAGGCAGTAAGAAGGAAATACAATATGATCTCCATATCTGCAAGGGATATATTATTGGCCAGACTGTAGTTATGAGAAACCCCATGCACTATTAAATTACCTTTCTTTGAGTCTCAGTGTACAATAGAATTGCATTGGAAGTCAAAGAGCAGTGGTTTTCAACCTGTGGGTCCTCAGGTGTTTTGGCCTACAACTCCCAGAAATCCCAGCCAGTTTACCAGCTGTTAGGATTTCTGGGAGTTGAAGGCCAAACATCTGGGGACCCAAAGTCTGAGAATCACTGTCATAGAGGGTCTGGTCTAAATGTCTAAAAATATTGTAAACATTTGTCTCCATTGACTTTGGCTCTTCCCCTTCTGCTAGAAACCACTGCTGGCTCAGAGCGTGATGAGACAGTGGGCTTCTTCCATGCCTTCCTCCAAAGAAACATGGGCCTCCTTTCTCAGCATCCTCTGCTGCTTCTACAGCAGGCAGCCAATGAACCAGACTCCTTGGACCTCTGCTCCCAAGCCCAGGCTGCTCTCCAACGAAATAAAAGGCCTTTCTTGAAATGGATCAACAAGCCTGAAAAAACTCATAAGACCAACAGGTAATTCTCAAAAGGTGGCATTGTCCAGCATCTTGTCCTGTCTCTTCCTATATGACTTACGGTTGGTTTGTATTATTATTTTTTCCTTATCCACAGCCTCACTCTGACCTTACCTGCCACTCCATCCTGTGTCTCAGTTTCTCCTTCTGGAAAGTTGGCTGCTGTGGGCACCTATGAAGGAACTCTTCATATCTTGGATGTGGAGACAGGACAGGTAAAAAGAGTAGAACTTGTCCAACTTATCAAAATCAGCCAGATTGAGACAAAATTGGTTACAAGAGATATTTAATATCAGATTAAGGGCTCCCAATGGCGCAGCGTGTTAAGTGCTGAGCTGCTGAACTTGCGAACCGAAAGGTTGGCGGTTCAAATCCAGGAAGCGGAGTAAGCACCTGCTGTTAGCCCCAGCTTCTGCCAACCTAGCAGTTCAAAAACATGCAAATGTGAGTAGATCAATAGGTACCTTTCCCGCAGGAAGGTAACAGCGCTCCATGCAGTCATGCCGGCCACATGACCTTGGAGGTGACTATGGACAACACCGGCTCTTCGCCTTAGAAATAGAGATGAGCACCAACTCTAGTCGAACATGACTAGACTTAATGTCAGGGGAAAACCTTTAACCTTTACTAATATGAGGTTACAGCTAAATCCCTCTCTGTTTTTACTGGGACTTCCAAATGAACAAACAAAAGCCACAAATTTAATGGGGCCTTCCAGACAGGCCCTTTATCCTAGGATCTGGTCTCAGTTTTTCTGCTTTAAACTGGATTATTTGAGTCCGCACTGCCAGATAATCTGGGACAAACAGAAAACCTGGGATCAGATCCTGGGATAAAGGGCCTGTCTGGAAGGGCCCCCAAGTCATTACACTATATGAAGATTGCAGTGAGACTACTCTGTGCACAAAAATGGAAAACTAAAGAACTACCTCCAAAAAGGAAATTGGATTTTAAAAGTTGGCAGAAATGGACAAGTTATCTTACTTGATAAAGCAGAGTTCAACTGATAACATTTTTAAAAGGCAGAGATTTATATCATTTATAAAGAAAAAAAGTCAAAACACTGGTGGGTTTTGAAGACTGAAGAAAAATTAAGATAGTAAAGTAGAATGGAGAAACCGTCTAAAATAACAGATTAGTGGGATTATGGCAGCATTTTTGCAGTGTGTATTAGAACTGGGAAATCCATATTGATCTTTTATTATCATTTGATTAAGTCATTCTGTATCACCATTTTGAGAGGGACTGTAGACAAAAATAGAGATTTTGGCTACTTCTCATGTGCTTCTGGGATATGGTGTGTGTTTCTTTTCTGAATTTGAAAGGATTTCTGCATGATTTGGTGGCAAAAAACCATGCCAATTTTAAAAATGAGGAGCTCTAGGACTGTAAACAAGAGACCACTGGCTTCACTTTTCCTTAGCCTAAATTGTGATTCTTGGAAACAACTGCTCAATGTTTTCAGAGTCTGCTTCTGATTTCATGCTTTCCAAACATTGTGGTCGGCCATTCTTGGGATTCCAGATTATGATGGTTGGAGGAACAGATGGGGAATCTGTAACATCTGGAGGCACACACTTAAGGAAGGTGCTTTTACACATATTTCTCCATATCTTCAAATAGGAACTGAAATCCTTGCTGAGTGCCTGCGATGGAGTCTCAGCTTGTGCATTCCCATCAGAGACCACTGTTTGCCTTGGGGCTTTCAATGGACGCTTGGAGCTTTGGAGTCTGAGAGAAGGATGCAGGTAATAAGAGGTCGAAATTCATTTTGTAGCATGGGCAGTGCTCATTTTCACCAGAGGCAAAACCCACGGATCTAGCAATCCACATGCCAACTTTTATTTTGCCAAAATAACAGAACAGGAAAAGTCTGCAATGTAATGGAATCTAAAATGGCACATAAAGTGGTGGCTACAGTTCAACTGCCTGCTCTAATTGTGATTTCCCCCTCTTATATCTTTGTTGCAACATCTAATTGAATGCCATCAAACATTCAGGAGGGGTCACCAACTGGATGCCGCCACAAATAACATTTCATTTCTTTTGGTATTAGGTTAATGGGCATGGATGCACATGGAGGCCAAGTTATGGACTGTTGCACTAGTCCAGACCGTAGACTTCTAGCAACTGTGTCACTAGATGGCTTTCTGAAGGTACTGTCTGTCTTCTTCTCTTCCTTTTTAATTTTTTCATGTCCCTATATTGAGAGGACAACTTCCAGATCTTGGAAAGCATTATGCCATGGCAGTTCAAAAGTGATGTCAGACTGCATTTAATTCTACAGTGTGGATGCGCTTGTTGAAGTTTATTTATTTTATTATTTATTTATTTTATTTATATACCGCTCTTCTTCCACAAGGGGACCCAAGTTATATTATCTGCATGGTTTTGTGGATTATCCAGTTCCAGAAAGTCCATCTAAACTCACAGGCTGCTTTGGGGGAAAGACCTAAAATGGTAGATAATCGAGGAACTCATTTTATGTAACTTTTCTCTTCCAGCTCTGGGACACTACCCACGGTCACCAGACGCGCAAACGAGACTGTCTGTGTCCTTTGAACTGTGTGACTTTTCACCCAAAGGGTCAGTTTGTGGCTACGGGAGGCTGGTATAAATCAGTCACTGTCTGGGATGCCAGCGATATGAGCAAAATCTCGGTGAGTCAGAGACTCAGAAATCAACTGGAAGGCCACAAAATTCTCACTGCTGTTCCAACACTGGCTAATTAGAAAGAATAAACCTTAATCTGAAGGGTACCAGGAACCACCCAGAGAATAGTGTCATTTTTGTTCCTCTACAGGTGATGAAAGGGCACGATGCCTCCATCCAGTCCATTTCCTTCTCTTCTGCTGGGAACATTTTAGCCGTTGGGTCCTTGGCTGGATCTGTCCGTCTCTGGTCGTGGCGGGAGTCCATCACTGTGGGCACCTTCTTGGCTCATTCGGGCTCCATCTCCACTGCTCTGTTCCTTTCAGGAGGACAACTTCTCACCACAGGAGAAGACTGTAAGGTACCATGTTTATGATGCTGAACAACCTTGAACAATAATAGTGGGAGGCTGACAGTAGTGTAAGTACAGTTGGAAAGAAGTACATCTTGGCATTACCCCAAGGTTGATAATTTGATGTTTCTGGTGAAAGAAATCCATCCATAAGTGGCCAGTTGTGACGGGGATTAAGCTTTTCAAAACACTAAAGTATTTTGAGTTTAAGGAAAGAGCTTCTCAGATACTCAGGGATAAACATAGACTCCAAATCCAAAGTATGATAACCCTGCATCTATCTTTGTATTCATCAACGATTTACTCTTGCAAGACTCTAAAAGAGGAATCGAGCTAGAGGTAACATTCAGAAGAAAGATGACATGGTTCTTCCTATACAGTCATCATTTTAAGGCCTTAAAATATATAATTGTTTTAAAATGGAAACATTTTTGTACAGAAGAGCTGTATGGCAAATGGCATAATTTGTCTAAACTTAAAATCAATCTGACAAAGTTGGCAGCTGTTTATTTTTGAAATTACATTAAGATAGGGTTCCTAGCTTGCAAACATCTTTGTTTTGCTTTTGTCCAACCAAAACATACCATAAGATTGATTAATAATAATAACAACAATAATAGGGTTTTTTTCTTACCCGCCTCTTCTCGTGGCTCGAAGATTGGATTAATGCTAAGAAATTCACACACAGTATGACCCTCTTATCCAAATTTCAATATCCACGGTTTCACTTACAAAAATATATTGCTTCCTTAGAAATGATTGTGTGCTTTTCTAGGTCCTCTCATTGCATTTCAGTGGTTTTTCTTTGGCCCAAATATAGTTAATATGTAGACTTCATTATTGTCCATAATTTTCTTATCCACCAGAGATCTTGGAATGTATCCCCATAGGTTGTATTATGCACTACATTTACCCTTCTGGGATAAGATGCATTATCCATTACTAGCATCATAGTAATTAGGGTTTAGTCAAATCCCTTGACATGAAGGAATACACAACTGAAGCATTCTGAAAATATAGCTGTCCAATCTCCATAGAAACTGAACTTACCATTTTCTAAATCAGACTAAGAAGAAGAAGAAGAAGAAGAAGAAGTTTATTTCTTAACCCACTCTCTCTCCCCAAGGAGACTCAGAGCAGCTTCCAAAATAATATGGCAACTGTTCAATCCTGGAACAAACGTAATAAACAAATTCACAAACAATAAAAGTAAAACTATCCCACTGCTAAGTAGCTCTTACCAGTAAGAAATTCTTCTTCAAGTGTATATGGATTCTTCTTTTCTTATAACTGTTGTTTTCTTGAGACTTGGTCTAATAAATATTCTTCTTCTCTTTGTGTCCTGTAGGTCCAGCTTTGGGCAGGCCACCTGGGACAGTTCTGTGGCACTTTAGGATCCACATCTCTCTCCCCAGCTCTGTGTGCTGCACCAAGCCTTGACGGCAACCAGTTGGCAGTTGGGTACCATTCAGATGATGTCTGGATCTACAGATACCCATGGGGTACTTTTCATTTCCTTATATATTGGGCTGGCAACATCTGATGGATGCATGGTCGCTCTACTCTTCTGATGGAATATGGAAAAAAATGAATAGATAGTGACTAATAATTGTCAGTATATCAGGATCTCTGATGTGTCATGTCTATTTCATAGTCCAAGGGGGAAAAATTCTTAGTATCTTCATTTTTAGACCTGTTCTTGGGGTTATTTGGGGTATTGATTCAGAAAACTGCATTGGATAGACCACATCAGCTATAGTTTCTTAGATATGGTTATCATGGTTTTTTATGGGTGAGCAGATAGTGACTAGTAGATGGCATATGTTCTGTATCTCACAAACTGATAAGGGAAAACTTGGTGCCATTTTTGGAATCTGTAGGTCAAATATACCTATATTTTAGGCACCAAAATGTGTGTTGACCAGTGTTATCTTTGGCCTTTAGAGGAGGAAAATGAACACGGGTGGTAAGACATATTACAAAACAGTGAGGAGGGTCACATATGTCACTTTGAGGACTGGATATAAGTCTAGGAATCTCAAAAGGTTGCTTGCTATGGGCATGAATGATCAGTGTGAACTTTCAGTGGTACATAATGGGGAATGTGAAGGAACCAGTTGGGGCTCTAGCCCTGAAGTTCTGAATTCTAAGGCCTTCCATGTTCACTGTTTCTTCTCTGCTCTCTTTCAGATGTCAGCATTGGTCCAACTCACTGCCAAGCTAGTGGGGTGGCCATCTGCAGCTTGGCATGGCTGGACAGTGTCTTCTTGGTTGGGGGCAGGAATGATGGATCCCTGTGTGTCTGGAATACCACAGAAGTTCTCCCCTCTTGTCCTTGTCCACTGAGGGCCCATGAAAAAACTGTGACAGGGTTGGCTGTTTTCAAGATGCTGGTGGCCTCAACATCAGGTAACCCTAACAATCTCTAGGTTCTCCAGTGTGACTCTATGGACAACTTTCTCTAGACTAGAGAAACTGTAGATTATTGAGATCTTCAGACTGATTCCATCTTTTTTGTCTGCTTTCTGTTTTGTCTTCCTTTGTTACTGTTCAGAGGATTTTACTGTCCAGCTGTGGCTTTCAGAAGGACTGAAACCTACCTCCGGCACTACAGACACCAGTGTTTCTCCACTTGCTGTCCTTCGGGGCCACACAGCAGGTGTGACTTGTTGTGCCTTCAGTCTTGATGGCTGCTACCTTGCCACTGGAGGCAAAGACCGGGTAAGGCTCTTTGAGATAGAGTAGGAAGCCCAAACTCCTGGGTCTCGAGCTTCATTAAATGAGCCTTGCTAGAGACTTTTCTCCCCATCACAGCCAGACTTTGAGGACTGTCTAGCTGGAAGAATCTTGGTGTATTGTTTTGTTTAGTAATACAGTCAAAATGGAAGAGTTACGTGTCTCAGAATCCTTTGAAATGCAAGGGTTATTTTGGTGCGGGAAGAACTTGTCCTGCATAGAGAGGTCAGAAGATCAGGCAGAAGAAAGCTGCATCCTGCCAGAAATCCCTTTCTGTGATAAAAATGTTCTATTACCCATTTTTAGGCCTTGTTTGTCTGGGATGTGAAGGATGCATCACAGAAGAAGCCCACCGTCTGCTGCTCATTGCCTTTCTGCCACCAGGACTGGATCTCCAGTTGCACTTGGTCCGGTGACATGTTGGTAAGTTTGGATGACCATGTTGGGGATGCAGCTGAGTTTTCTTGCCACATGGAAGGAGACAGCCCTAAAATTGAAGATGGGTCCAGGATAGTTTATAGCTAAAGGTAAATGTTTTCTCCTGACATTAAGTCTAGTCATGTCCGACTCGGGGTTGGTACTCATCTCCATTTCTAAGCTGAAGAGTCAACGTTGTCCGTAGATACCTCCTAGGTCATGTGGCCAGCATGACTGCATGGAGCGCTGTTACCTTCCTGCCAGAGCGGTACCTATTGATCTACTCACATTTGCGTGTTTTTGAACAGCTTCAATAGGGTGGACCCATCTGGCTTCAGTATATGAGGGGTCCCATTGCTATTGAGTAACTGTATTTTCCCCAGTTAGAGAAGGTTCTCAGCAAAAGAATCAGGTGCTGACATCAACCTTGATGATTAATTATTGTGCTGAAACTCTTGAGATGCTTCTCATCTAGAAGTGAGGACATTGTGTTGCCCATAGGACCACATCGCCTCCACTATTTCAGCCTCCTCCAGAGCTTTGGAGGTCTAATTCAGATTCTTCCAGTTATTAGGAGACTCTTCCAGAGCTTTGGAGGTTCACAGCCCATCATTGTGAGTGCAATTTTGTCTACAGCTGTGGTTTCCAACCTTTTTTTGACCAGGGCTCACTTGACCAGGGACCACTTTGGCAAGAGACTACTCTCCAACATTAGTACCAAAAGAGTTATGAATCAGCTTTTCATCGGTTTTGGATTCAATTTGGTTATTTGGGGCACTGATTCAGAAAATTGCATTGGGTAGACCACATCAGCTCTAGTTTCTGATACTGAACATATGCCATCCAGTAGTCGCCATCTGCTTGCCCACAGAAAACCATATTAAATCATCTAGAGCTGATGTGATCTATCCCATGCAATTTTCTGAATCAGCACCCCAAATAACCCTAGGAACAGACCTAAAAACAAAGACACCAAGGATTTTTTTTTGGTTGGGCTGTGTTATTATTTGTAGTAGTAACAGTGAAGCCGTGGACCATATTTTAGTTCTTGTTGGACCACAGTTTGGGAACTACTGATCTTCAGGGATCACTTTGGGATCCCTTTTGGGAGAATTACTCTTGTTCCAGAGTGGGAGCCCCACAGAGTGTTCTTGTGCAACAGGGAGGAGGCATTTTTAGCTTTTAAGAGACCTCCCATCATGCCCTTTTCAGAGGAATAGGGTGATGTTGGGGCATTTGTGGGTTAGATGAGTTTCAGAGAACCACAGTGAACCCTAAAAAGTATCATATTGTCCTGCTAGCGATACCATTTACACCACTGTTCTAGTCTTCCAAAAAGTAAATTGAAGTGGGTGGAAATATAATGTGCCCAGCTAGCACACAAAACTACATGTTTCCCCCTCCTTTCTCATTTCTTACAATCCTTATTGCTTCACAAACAGCTCTCTGGCTCCAATGATGGTACCGTTTGCCTCTGGGACCCCAAAACCAGTCAGCGCCTCCAGGAATTTTTGGGTCACCAAAGCCCAGTCAGCGGCGTCACAAGTGAGGTAAGGAAAGTTACTGATGGTGCAATATTTCTTATAGTTAGAAGACATATTAGACTGGTCAAGTAAGAGGCTGATAGGGCTGGACAGCCCCTGAATCCCATTTTTGCATCTTCATGATCTTGGAGTACCTAAGGGGAATTTGAAGTTGATATGAGGACCTTTGTATTACAACACATATTTTCTTAGGGGTAGGGAGAAAAATGTAAGCAGATAATTATAAAAGCATAGAATTACTAAGTTGAAAGGGCTCACAAGGGGCATTAAACCCATTCCCCTGCCATGCAGGAATCTACAACTATAAAGCATTCCTTTAAAATGCTTATCTAATCTTTGTCAAAGAAGATCCCCTCCAAGGGGATCTATTCCACTGTCAAATGGCTCTTACTTTCCAGAAGTTCTTCCTAAATTTCTAGATGGGATCTCTTTTATTGTGATTTGACTGTATTGGTTTGTATTTTAGTCTCTGGAGCTGCAGAAAACAAACTTCTTCCTACCTTGATGTTTAACTTGAAGGCAGTCCCCCTCAAATCTTTGTTTTGCCTGAGATTTCCCTTGATACTCTGAACCTTTAAGCCAAGGATGGGAAGATGTTGGAATACAACTCCCATTGGTCCTTAGTGGGGCTGATAGGACTTTAGGAATTGGTGGCCTACAGTATCTGGAAGATACTGCCTTAATCCAACTGAATACAGTGCTTGAGAAGTTCGACTTCTTAATAAATTTGTATATTTTCCCATCTCAATTTGTTCTTCTGACCTTTGCTTTGTCTGGCTCATGTGGCAGAAGGATCACGTGATCTCTGTGGACAGGGATGGGCTGCTGGTTGCGTGGGATCTCCAAGGAGTGGAGAAAACCCGATTCCTGGCTCACCCTGGACGGGCCAACTACTGCACAGGCTTCAACGAACCACGTAAGATATGAACAGAATGAAAGAGAAGATGAGAATTTATAAATGTTTGAAAGATATATTATTAAGGAGATGGGGTGTATTCTTTTTTCAAGCAGCCGATCTGCTTTATGTCCTCTCGGCATGATGCTTTTTGCAAAGTTCTTCTCACCTTCTTTTCTGCAGGGGAGAAAGAATTCACTCTGGCAGCAGCTGGCAATGATGGGACAGTGAAACTTTGGAAACCCCTGAGGGTAAGAGATAGGAATCCATCAAGTGCCCCCAAAGTCTTGCTCCTAAATTTGGTCTGATTTCTCCAAGGCTCCACATGATCATGTATTATCTTATGGCTTCATAATGTCCCCAGTGTGTACTCGGATGAATGTATCTTTGCAGCATTCCTGGATTTTCTTGGATCAACTGTGTAGAAATACAGATGCAATGTTGACCTGTCCCTAACTCCATCTTTCAAAAGCCTTTTTCTGTTTTGATTCTTTTTAACAGATGGAGCAACCCCAGGTCCTTTCTGGACATTGTGCTGCTGTCTGTGGGTCAGCTGCTTCCCCAACGTCTTTCCTGACAATATCCAAAGACAACACCGTCCGTTTTTGGAGTCTTGGGAAAGACGAGAAGGAAGGTTAGTTAGTAGCCTCCATACCCTTCCTGTGCTTATGGAGCAAACCAAAAAGTGCCCATATGTGGAAAGATGCCAAAAGTACATCCCTCTGTAATCCAGTCTTCAGCATATTTGTCTAAACAATCTGGAGGGATGTGTTACATTTATAACCTACTTTTTTTCCAGTGAGCTCAAGGCATCATACATGCCCCACTTTTCTTCCTATTGGGTAGAAACTGCTCACATAGACTTCAAAAAAGATTATCATGTGTACATTAGATACAGAAAAACAGATTTCTCAGGTGCACTTTTTCATTATCTTGGTAGCTCAGAATGTCTATTAAATGCTGATGTTTAAATTAACCATTATTTAGAGCAAGTTGGACTGAAAGCAGTGCCGGGACTTTGTGGATCCTTTTACCAAAATTATTGTTTGTTGTCTGTCTTCCTGCTCAGTTTCAGGGTTCATCCCAGCTCCCTATTCCACCTGGGGATACAGTAGGAGTGACAATTCAATCCTACGAGAGAATCCCACTTTATCCTCACCAAAACCCTGGGAGGTTGGCCAGGGTGACACAGAAATTTGATTTAGCACCATCCACAAAGCTTTATGAGTCCAGCATCACCTAATTAACTTCTAGGTTCAAAGGAGATTTTTGGACTACAACAATTCTGATGCCCTGTTTGTGATTTTTACTGATTGATTTAGTCATTGGATGAGGCCAAAATGCTCTCTAGTCTGGGAATCTTAATACTATTTGTTTTACATATACTTATACTATTTTATTGAAGAAGAGCCAGTGTGGTGAAATGGTTGGAGTGCTGTATCAGTACTTTGAAAAATCAGGGCTTGATTTCCTACTTGGCTACAGAAACCTTCTGGGTGACCTTATGCAAGTTACATCATCTCAGCTTCAGAGCAAGGCAAAGGCAAATCCCCTCTGATCAAATCTTGTCCCCCAAAAAACCTCTCTGATAGATTCAACTGAGGTTTTCCATATGCTAGGGGTTTCCAAACTGCAAGCTGATTTCCTGAGTTTACTAGCTGAGCTGATTTGCCTCTTCTTCCTCACCAGCGGGCACAAGAGACTTTCCAGCTCATTCCGGGGCCATCACAGCTTTGGCCTGGTCCCCAGGTGGTGAATTGGCGGCATCCGGCAGCGAACATGGAGACCTGATTATCTGGCATCAGGCTCAGGCTGCAGGGAAAACAAAGGTATTCAAGGGCTTATGGTGGGGATGTAGACACGCATCTTCCAATGCAGGAGTGCATAATCCTCCAGATATTGTATTATTATAATCCATCAGTCCACATGTTCTAGTTTGCAATCTCAATCAACAATAGTCATCATGGTTTGAGATCCCTGATCTACCCAATTCCTACGCCAACTAAAGCTTATGGAAATGGAGTCACTAATGCACCAGAAATAAAACCTAAAGACTAAGGCCAAGTTAACTGACATAATTTCAGCTGATCAAAGCAGTACTTAGTAATAGCTGATATTCCCCAGCGGACCTATGATGAAGCAGATTCCAGGCCAATGGACAGGGTTCCTGGCTGGACTATGACCTGTTGCACCCCATTAGGTTGAGACCAAATTTTCCTGGTCTTTGAATCCCTGTTCTCAGCTGCTTGCATGCCTTCCTCGAGCCGTCCTCCTGGCATAAGGATGGGGCCGATCGCATTGTCTTTATGCCGGGAGGAGGGCGAGACACCCAGTGGCTGAGAGCACTCCAGAGGGCTCTCAGCTGCTGCGTGCCTTCCTCCCTTGTCTTTTTGGCATAAGGATGGAGTGGGCCATCATGTCCTTGTGCCAGGAGGACAAGGAAAATAAGAGGAGCCTGAGGTAAGCACCTAGGGTGGCCCCCAGGCCTTAGTTTGCCCATGCCTGTACTAGAGGTATAGTGATTTGAGTGTTGACTCAAATCACTCTGGAGACTAGGGCTCAAATCCCTGCTCTGCTGTGGAAACCACTGAATGAAGCAGAGGATAGATGGCCATCTGTCAGGGGTGCTTTGAGTGTGATTTTCCTGCTTCTTGGCAAGAGGTTGGACTGGATGGCCTGTGAGGTCTCTTCCAACTCTACAATTCTATGATTCTATGAATCACACTCTCCCAGCCTCCATCTGAAATGCAACCTCCATCTGAACGAACCTCATCAATGAAACCCCATATGTCAGAAATGACTCAAAGGCAGGCAGCAACAATACCGAAAGCTTCTTTATTTTGTCCCCCTTCCAGGTTGGCTCCTGTTACATCAGTGTTTTGACTTTCACTTCTCCACGAACAATCCTTGTGGCAGCTGATAAAATTAGTCTCTGGGAAATTAAACCCAGGGGACAGCAAGGCGGAGGAGTCAGGTAAAGCCAAACCAAACCACTAGTAGAGAGATGGGTGTTTCTGGCCTGGGCTGTGAAACTATTCAAGGTTTAAACAGGGCATGAAAGGTTCTATCAAACCTACAAACTGGTCAAGCAATAAAATTAGCTTCTTTAACGTTCTGACTAAAATCCAAAACAGATTCACCACCCCACTGGCATTGGATTTAGTAGATTCCAATGCCTGTTAGTATCTTGTTTCCAGAACCCCTTCATTTATAGTTTCTTAGGGAATGATAAAAACTGTGATAACAGCATCTGAAGACTCCCCAACTAAATACTGATTTGCAGTGAGTTCAGAAATAGAGAAAATGAAATGTTTCCTCCAAATACAGCATAAAGTGAGTGTGGGAGCAATGTTCGGTTTTATAGAATATGGTTGTGGCTACTAGTAAGGTTGCCTAAAAAAGGGTTTAAGAAATGTATAGAGCAGGTATGGGCAAACGTCAGCCCTCCAGGTGTTTTGGACTTCAACTCCCACAATTCCTAACAGCAAATTTCTGACATTGAGCCTCTCTCTTGCCCTTCTCCTTGTTGCTTAGCCTGACACTCCGGAAAGTCCTGCGCCAAGCTGGGGAGGTGCTCTGCATGGGAATGCCAAGACCTCATGGACCTTTGGTCTTTGGACTGGCTCATGGTGGCCACCTGGTGCTGCAGCCAGGAGCTGAGGATTTCCAGGAAACTCTGTGAGTAAAAGGGAGAAAAGGGCAATTGTGAGCTGTGCCAGGGAGGGGACGATTGAGCTGTGCCTCAAGGCTTTGCAAGTTCAGAAGGCTTATTTTTTGCATCGGAAACATCCAAAGGGCATAGAGAGTGCCAAAAACGCTTCAGAAGTAAAGGGGGAGGAAATCTATAAGTGGACAAAAGTCAATTTATTGCTTTGTAAAAGTTTTCTAGTATTTCTAAAAGTTGTAAAAGTTTTTTAGAGATTTAAATGATGACGGAGGCTTGCAGGATTTCATTTTATCTGGTTGGACAAACCCTCGATCCTGCAGAGATTGAGAGCCGCGAAAAACAAATTGGAGCTACATCTAGCTGTGCCACTTCACTTTACCCATTCTGCTTTATGTCATCTTTGCCTCTCTTCCTAGGAGCAAGCATGGAGCAGACGATGAGGAGGTTCACTTGAGCTTTGACATCTCTGCTTCCTCAGAGGATGGCATTCTTCATGTCTGGGGCTCCATGGACCGGCCTGCATTGCTCAAGATGGTGCGTGACTGTTGCATATAGCAGAAAAGTAACATCTCAGGACATATTTCTCTTGGCTTCAGCCAGCAGTGAGGGTTCTGAGCTCACTATGTTGCCTCTCCTTCCACTTCCAAATTCTGAGCTGTTTACTCAGCCCACATGCAACCTTCAACTTGCCACACTGCAGCACAGTCACAGCAGAGATGGGAATATACTCACTGTACTATTATCACACTTTGATACCCCTTTAACTGCCTTGGCTGCCTATTAAGAAATCTTGGGATTTGTAGTCTGGGGTAGAAATCCTTGGGAAGCCATGATGGCTCTCCAGTGGAAAATTTTAAGCCTCTCAACCATATGGTATTTAAAAATGGAATCAAATGTGCAATGTTACTAGATCTTGCAGTTAAACTATTATGGAATGGAGTTGTATCTGCAGATGTTTTCAGCTATCAGTGTGTTGTCGAAGGCTTTCATGGCCGGAATCACAGGATTGTTGTATGTTTTCCTGTCTGTATGGCCATGTTCCAGAAGTATTATCTCCTGACGTTTCGCCCACATTTGTGGCAGGCATCCTCAGAGGTTGTGAGGTATATGGGACGGTGAGCCTGTGGTGTTTTGAAAGTCCTTTTGGCTGGGAGAAATTGTGGGATAGTATCTGTTTCTCTGCAGCGTAGAAGGAAGGTCAGGGAGCACAGTAGATGTGCTTTCCTGGTCCTTAGTTTTTCCAGTCTCTGTGTGTCTTGGAACAATTTCTCCCTGTAGAGATGTTACAAATATATAAACCTTCCTTTCTTAGTTTTACACAGTATATTATTTGAGAACACAGAAATGCTGGACCAGTCTAACAACCACCATGTCAGACTACACAGAGAAGCCATTGAAATCCACAAGCATGTGGACAACTTCAACAGAAAGGAGGAAATCATGAAAATGAACACAATTTGGCTACCAGTATTAAAAAAACTCTAAAATTAGAACAGTAAATAAAGAACAAAACTCTAAAAGCAGAGGAACTGCAGACATGAATCAATCAGGGGCAGCTAACTGAACAAAGAATTCCCCTAGGCAGAAATGAAGCCAGGAGATGAAGATTATTAGGCTATTCAATGCTAATCAAGGTGATTAATTACAACATTCACACTGGCCTCCAACTGACAAGAGTTCCTTCTCCCACCCTGGACCTTCCACAAATATATAAACCTTCCTTTCTTAGTTTTCCCATATATCTCACAACCTCTGAGGATGCCTGCCATAGATGTGGGCAAAACATCAGGAGAGAATATTTCTGGAACATGGCCATACAGCCCGGAAAACACACAACCCTTTTCAACTATCCACCGCAACTGGCATAACCAAGGGTCAGCTATTGTACTGTATGCTTCTGTTCTAAAGCTATAATCTTGACCTGAATGCCTTGCAGCTGTTGGTGGCTTTCTGTATCTCTTTCCACATTAAAACCGTGTCTTGTTTGGTTTTGATTTCCTTAGAAAGTGACCGAGTCTGGAGAGCTGAAGAAAGTCCAGGAGTCAGAACTCATACCTTGGAAACCCTACCAAAACTCAGGCTGGGTCACTGTTGCTCATCTAGTTAAAGGTAAGAGTGAGGTAGAGATGTTTTTACGTTGTCAAAACTAAACGCTGACACACCATACATTCAAAGGCTGTAGTCTTGACATCTCTTGAATGCTGTGTGAATATCCAAATGCATCAGCCCAACATGGAATAGCATAATTTGCCAGACATGTTAATGACTTGGTGTTGCAGGGCGCATAATCAAGTGGGTTGGAAAGTTTACATGATGCCTGTATAAAAAGTTTTGAGTTGGCACAGAAGTTAATTATTGAGTTTAGCCAAGTTCAGATGATGGATTTGTCCAGAGCAGAACCGACAAATCTTGAAAGAGCAGGTGGGAGAAGACTAAATACTTCGGTGGTATAGATGCTTTTATGACACATTGACTCTTTACTTTCTGGCAGATAAATTCCTGATCTATGCAGATTCGGAAGGATCTCTCTGGACTCAGACCAGGCGGGATGAAGAAGGGGTCCCTAGATGGGGGATTGATGGCTGGTTGAGGAGAAAGGTGAGCCTTATGGCTTGAGAGCTGGGATTTCTTTTAGCAGGAAGAGACTTCATGGTGATGGAGCCAGAAAAATAAAGGCAAGATATTCTCCTTCAGCCACAAAAGAAACCCAGCTTTTCTTACTTCTGTTGGTTGTGTTATTTATTTCAGATCCACAGTGATAAAATCACAGCTCTGAATATTCTTGGAGACAGGATTGTAACAGCATCTCATGATCGGGATGTGAAGATTTGGGAAAACAATACAATGAAGCTGGTAAGTAGCTTTGTAGAGCGGTGTAGTGCCTTACCCTTACCCCAATTTACATTGTGCCTACTCTGCAGAGCAGGAAATGTAATCTGATTCTCTCCAGCTGTTTTGTTTGTGTTGGCTAGAGCTTTTGGAAGTTATAGTCCTACACATCTGGAAGGCACTTCAGAAGTTAACACTTGGATTCCCAACCATGTGTGTTGAATTGGCACAATGCATAGAATCCTAGAACTGGAAGACCCCAAGGGCCATCTAGTCCAACCCCCTACCATGTAGGAAAAGCACAATCAAAGCACCCCTGACAGATGGCCATTCAGCCTCTGATTAAAAGAAAATGGCCTGCTGTGTTAAGGGAATTGTATGGAGACAAGTATTGAACCTTTTATCTCTAAATGCCTGCTTGACTACACTGGCTTACTGTTTTTCCCTTGGGGCAGGGGATCTTTTAGCCATTTTGGAGTGCAACCCCCAAACTCCCTTGCTCAGGCTGGGTAAGGCTAATCGGAAGAGAGGTCTAGAGCCTCACGCATGCTTTAACCAGATCTTGTCCTTTATGTTCTCTGTTCTGATTCCCCCTTGTTTTTTCTACAGCTGGGCCAGTTTCGCTGCAATGCCCCCGTTTCACATCTCCAGCCTTGTCCAGACTCGCCATTCCTCCTCTTGGCTGGGGACACATTGGGCAACGTGTACTTTCTGGAGTGGAGCTGTCTCCGTGGTTGAGGCACCATCTTGTCCCTTTCCATTGCACACAAGGCCGCCAATGCCTCTTTTATGGCTTCTTGGGAAATGGGAATTTCACTGGAGGCAAGGGATGCCTGGCAGAGGTTATCTTGGCAGCCTTGGTTGAGTCAAACTGGTATGGATGAAAAATAAACACTTGCTTGAAAACAAAGCTGATCTTTATTTTCTAAATTGTATCAACTCACTTTTTGACTGCCGAGGGAGCAGACAATAAAACTCCGAATACATTCCTTTCCTCAATATAAGGCAATTTTCCATTGGGTTTCAAGCTAGTTGTTGGCTTACTTATTTGAGCTCTGAACATAATTTTAAGCCTTCCTGTAAGCTTTAACAAGCATCTCAAACATTTGCTTCTATATACAGTAATACTAGCTTAGGTACCCAGTGATGCTTGGGTTAACTTTTTTGTAACGATAAATATTAGAAATAGTCATTGTTTGGTTTTGGATGTTATGATTATGAATTGTCCCATTAGAAATACACATAGGTCTTTGGATGTGGACTACAACCCCCATCATTCTGGGTCAATTCTGCCCAAACCCCACCAATATTTAAAGGTAGTCATGACAGGTATGTGCCAAGTTTGGTCCCGATTCATGTATGATGAATTCAGTGGTCTCTGGATGTGTTAGCCTTTTGGAAAAATATATACATACATAGATATAAACATACATATAGTTTGACTTATATAGACTTACAGATTTATGAAAAGAGACATTGTGGTACAGAAGCGAGAGTATTGGGACTTAACTCAAAGGAGATTTGAGATTTCTCAAAAATCTCCCAATAAACTTTTTGCAAATATTAATCTTGACTTTTTTCCAGACCCAACCTACTACTCAAGACTTATGAAGTACGCATCACAGTTAAAATTCAGTCAAAAGGGTAGACCTGATATGGACTTTTCCCCCTCTACTAATATGCCAAACTTAGCATAACAAAATGCACATCCATTGACTCAGTGGACTCAAGACAAAGGCATTTCCTTCATATTTATTGGAAAGTAAGGATGTAAGCCATGTTGCATTTCTCCACAAGGAGCTGTGGTGGCACAATGGGTGAAACCCTTGTGCCAGCTGAACTGCTGACCTGAAGGTTGCCGGTTCGAATCCGTGAGACAGTGTGAACTCCTGTCTGTCAGCTTTAGCTTGCAGGGACATGAAAGAAGCCTCCCAGTAGGATAGTAACACATCTGGGCGTCCCTTGAGCAACGTCTCTGAAGATGGCCAAGTCTCTCACACCAGAAGCGACTTGCAGTATGTTCTCAAGTCCTTTTTGACACGATTTTAAAAAATTGCTACAAAATAACCAACTGAAGCAAGAAAAACAAAGAAACTGGGCAGCTTTACTGTTTAATCACTGTGCCCCTTTTTTGTCAATGAGTATTTAATTGCAGCCTGGTGGTTTGAATTAATTATCACTATTTTTTTCTCAATGGTAATCTTTTCATGAAAGTCTGTTGAAGGGGTAAATCTCTCTTTAACTGGAAGGCACTTGAAATGTTTCTTTTTAAAACAGATGCCAGTGGTCACTTGTTGTAGTTGTCCATTTGGAGTTTTACCAGAGCTGGGTAAAATTGAAGCGCACCTTGAGGAGGTACTTCATGCGCACCTGTCGCGGATCATAGACAATGAACTCATTGTAGTTCAGGGTATAGCCGTGAGGGTTCGTTACTCCAGTGTCTATCGCAGGCCCCAAGGGAACCACAGCTCCATGCCTGGCAGGAAAGATAGACACCATCACCCAAAATGCACAAGATCAGGCATGTACAGCCATGGTCTACCTGTTCTGAAAAGTCCTCTCCCAATCTATAATACCTTAAGCCCAAGAAACTTTGCATTATTTTGATACAGATCAACTCTCCAAAACAAACTCACAGTGTGACACTGTTGGCTGGGGATGGAGCTAACTTTCCGAGGCCTTTAGTACTATGTTTGCCAGCCAGCAATTTCTCTGCTTCGTGATTTGCTTCTAGCAATTCATTGCATTCGCCCAGAGCCACCTGCAAAACAGTGAGAACTTCAGTACGTATTCATGTGTTACATATAGCATTCAGTGTTCCAAAACAGTGCAAGTTGAACATATGAAGGACACATTTCATGAGTGCTGTAACTGTTCCTGTATGTCAGGGTTGGACTAGATGTCCTTTGTGTCCCCTTCCAGGCCTTTTTGTCCCCTTCCAACTCTTAAGTATCTACGTATTAATAGCTCCCCTGAAATGTCATCTAATATAAAATGCAAGAGAGGAAGAAAGGTGATGAGCATGGTTTTGGAGGCTGGGAGACCATAACTTGATTTGATCTGGGTTGGGAATCACATAGTCCTCCAATGCTTGTGGGTAGCATTTCTCAACACCCCTTCCTGTTGCTAAGACTTGAATCTAGCAGCATCAGGTTGCAAGATTCCACGCGATTTATAGCATGTGTTCACATACAGTGTCTGCTTGGTCCCTATTGGCATGTGCCACAGTAAATCTGTTAAATCTATTAAAAGGTCACAGGATTCTGTCGATTCATTCCCCCAAAATCTCACCTCTGAAAGCAGCAGCAGGCCAATGTCTTTTTCCCGGGTTGCAAAGCAGTAATTGGCACTCTTAGAAGACATGTCTGCAAAATAGATCCCTTTTCCAAACTGGAGATAGAGAGGAAGAAGGGGGAAAAAAAGAAATATATTGGAGAACAATGCAACTTGGCACAAAGAAGATGGGACCTAAATCAAAGACAAAAATATTATTAAAATTCTTATATAGCACCTCACATTACAGGATCACTGGTTGGATCTACGCTGCCGTATAGTGAAGTTTAGAGCTGCATTATATGATCAGTGTAGACTCATAAAATGCAGTTAACTGCATTGAACTGCATTATATGTGTAACTGTAATGCAGGTACACATTGATTCATTTGGCAGTGTAAATGGGGCCTCAGGCATGGATGCAATAAAACAAAGTTTAAACAATTTGGCAAAATAGTAAGAATATATTGAACAAAACACTGGAGATATATCAAGCAATAAGTCAAAGCAACACAATTTAAAATCATGTACGTAAGGAGACTTGGATGAAATCAAGCTCCAAAGGAAACAGTAACCTTCTACAAGTCTTTACTAGTTATTTGTATATAATTCAGATTGCTTATTATATTGTATATGTGTGTATTGGTATGCAGTTTACCTTAACTCTATGTTGTGGGAGGGACTGCAGACCATGTGATCCAGATCTGGGTTTATTTAGACCTGAGACTCCATTTGTTAGAGGACAGATGCCATGAGACGGCATTAGATTCTCAGACTGTGCAAACTTCATTAGATTCTAAGAAATGCTTTAGACTTTGGACTGTTGATCCCAAGAAAGATGCCCTGTGTTATCTGCTCAGAGAAACTACTTTAAAACTATCTAACTGGATTGATAAGCAATGTACCTGCATGCTGAATACATGAAGTTTGTAAGTAAATCAACTATGTTATTTTAATGAAGACTACTTTATTTTTGTCTCTTGAGAGCATGATTTAAACCAAGATGTTTTAGGGTAGGGTAGGGTTTTTTTGGGTAACTGAAATAGCACTTTTGAAACTCTGCTATATATTTATGCATTGGCATATCTCTGTTCCTAACAGATCAGAGACAATAGGTTCAGTCTAATAACTGAAGAATTTGCCTTGCATGAATACTAGTGGATATTTACCACTAAAAGAGTTTTTCACTCTTCTCTGGAAGTCATGCCTTTCCAAAAGGTTATGTGTCCAAAAGGTTATGAATGCTTTTCCCCAAAACTACAATGACATGCTTTTACTTGGTACTAAAATGACACCAGCATACCACTCAGGCCCAAAAAAGGAAGGACTTCCACAACTGGCCTTCTCCCATCTCCTCCATCAGCAAAACCCCCACACTTGTTGGAAGCAAAAGGGGGTCTCTTTCAAAATTCTGAATCTGACTCACCATGTAGCCAGTGACAGGCGCCTCTGGGGGTGCCACCCGCAACCCCTGGCTCAGGATCCCTGCCCAGTTGCCCAAACGGGATCCGTGCCAAAGTAGCATCCTGGAAATGAAGGGAAACATAGGAAAAAGCATTTGTTCAAAGAGTACTTCTGTGGGTTTGGTTTCTCTTATCTGCTCTGCTCTGGTCCACTTGTTCCACTCACCGGTTGGGAAGGTCAGAACAGAAGACTGAGTCGGAATCAGCATTCTCCTTCTTCAGGACAAAGACCTCCAGTAGGGTCATGGTGTAGTCCTGGTGGGTCGGGGCATGCGTGGAGGACAGGTAGCGCTCAAGGACCTGTGAAGGAGAACAGAGGGAGGAATGTTAGGAAGAGACAGAAGGCTCTCACAAGTTACTTAAGGAGTGGCTTAGGTCAACTGGGGAGCCTTTGGCTTCAGAATTCCCTACTCGAAATGGTCAATGGTGAGAGATCAATTATTTTCCTCAGCCCTGGCAGAAGTCTTTACCCGATGTCGTATCTGCAACACACACCTGGAAGTCAGGACTCTCCTTCTCCAAGGGCTGGAGGTCACAATTTAGTCCACGATAACTGCGGTCAAGCGGGTGCTCCTGGTCCAGCTGCTCTGACCGCACCGCTTTGATACCGATCCGAATCTCACTAAGGGCCTTGAGAAGCAAAAGGAGACCAGCAGTACACAAATGAGACTAAAACAGATTTTTGTCTCAGATTGATCTATTATGTCTTTCATGATGAAACCATTTGCTACCTTTGATTATGGGGGCCCTTTCATCCAAATATTCAGGAGGTCAAATTTTCTGGTTTTAGCTGTGCCATTGCACCTAAGTAACAATAATAATGCTAATACTACTACTATTAATAATAAGTGTCCTTACCTCCAGCAGCTGCACCTTCTCTTTCAGTTCCTTTTCTGTGTGAATCAATGGAGGAGTTTTCAACCTTAAAAGAAGAGAAAAAAATGAGCTTAGGAAAGACCACAAAATTGAATGAACATGTGCCCAGACAAAACGTCCTCTCAGAGATGTGGAGCATATTTATACATTTTTGGAGTCCACTCATCAGAAGTGTATAAATGTGTATCAGTGCCTATTACACACCATTGTGTGACAGTCACCCATATGTTGCAACACCACAGCAGCTCCAAGGTCATATGGAAGTTGTAAAACTACGGTGCTACATCTATTGATTTTGGTTCTTGGATCTTCTATGGATACAAACAAGCGTAGACAATCATGCCCCGTATTAGCAAATAGCATGGGGCAGAATATCTATTTATTTATCGTGTCAGAAGCGAATTGAGGAAATAGTTATAAATACAATTATGTATTTAAAAACACAAAGTTAAAAACTTGGCATTATACTAGTTTTCCTTTGACAAGAAGCTGGCCACTTGGAGTGCTTCTGGTGTCGCTGTGAGAAGGTCCTCCATTGTGCATGTGGCAGGGCTCAGGCTGCATGGTAGTAAGAGGTAATGGGGAAGGATGATCTGCAATCACTGAAATCACGGGTCGAGATCCTGTGGACTTGGAGGGCCCATTATAAGCAATTCTATTTGCCACATGTTAAGTCCCAATCTGCATTTTAGCCAGTATTTGAGTAGGATACAAATCCCAAACTGCTGTAAAGATCAAGTTGGCACAATCTCACTTGGAGACCGAGGGGGTAAGGATGCCCCTAGCCTGGTTGTACTGACCCAAAATCGTGGGGAATCCTTGTGTAGAATTCATTGCAAGCCTCCAGCAAAGTCCGACCGGTTTGCTTCCGTTTAAGGCACGCCTCCACTTTCTGCAGGGACTGGTATCCTGCCCGGATCTGCTCAGCTGTCAGCTTTCCTTGAGTAAAGATGGGAAAGAAGCACTAGGTTGGAGCCAGGGCACATTTTTGTGATTTGTACTTTGACCTTCTCTTGAACTGTGTGTTTACATGTTGTTCAGATGAGGAGGAGCAGTGATCCTCCAAATCCTCCTGAAAAGAAGCCTTTGGCTTCACCTCCAATAAATATTTTATAGAGCTAGCTGTTTTTGAGAATCCCAGTACCTCCAATACAGTAGCCACAATGATATCAATTCTCTATTTCAGAAATGGGAATGTGCCTCTACTCTTTTTGCAATCCTTTTTGAGGAAAAATGACAAAGAACTTCCAATATCACTGTTTTCCCAGACATTTAAAAAGGCCAGAAATTGCACCACTGCAGAGAGTAGAGAGAGCCAGTGCTTCATTTAGTTCTGGGATGGATCAAGCTCTTGCCTTTCACCACTCAACATTTTTGGTAAGAATTAAGCTACAATATTTACACTGACCCAATGATAAGTTGGGGTTTTTTTCTTACTAAAATGTCTATATTGACACATGAGTATATAGAGGATGTTGAGTATATAGAGGATGTTGCAAACTACCTTTAGAGAAAGGCAAGATATATAGATGATGATGATGATTATGATGATAACAGCAGAAGCAACAACAATAAATACAACCAAGGGGTGAGGATGCCATAGGTTGGAACTAACTTGGCAGCCTGTAACAACAAGCCGGGGCCCTTCTTACCTAAAGGGGCCTTCTTAGTATCGTATTTCATCTCCATCACCATCTCCTCCATGGTGCGGATATTACAGATCAGCTGCACCAAGGCCTGAACTCGTGGCTCCAGTCGTGACACTGGTGTCGGACACGAATTGGTTTTCTCAGAGGCAGCTTCTTCCTCACTCTAGAAAACACGTAAAATGAGCAATTATGGGGCACAGCATACTTTGGGCCACTAAACCTTCTCCCTATTCATTCCCACCATGATGCCTCACTGTGTCATTGGCTTCGTAGTCCAAGTGGAGGAGATCATATTTTCCAGGAACCTTTGTGAAGTTCTGCCGCTTGGTCCACTCGTTCTTGGTTTTGTCCAGGAATCTAAAAGAAAAAGATGGGAGAAATTAGGAAGTGGACACACTGGATGGGTTCAGGAACTGTCCCAAGAGTTTCAACTTGACTCACTTTTTGGTGAAGAGGTCTTTAGCTTTAGCTAAGGCTCCAGCAAAGCTCACAAGTGAATGCTGACCCGGTTTACCCACTAGGAAAAAGAGAAAGAGGCAGAGAATTAATTGACAAAATGAACAAGTAAATGGAGGAAGGTTCAGAACAATGAGATGATACGGGAAAGGAGGACCCATGTTCCCTACCAAAGGACCCTGGTACTCTGTTTGAAGGGAAGAGGCTTTACTAGCCAATTGGGTCACAAGAATGTAAGATCTGCTCTATGTTACTGGGCCAGCCCAATATTCTCTGACAATGGTATTTATTGGTGGCTTCCAACTATTAACCAGGGCTAACCCTGCTGAGTTTCCAAGATCAGGCAAGAACTGATGCCGTTACTTGTTTTCATAATTTGCTTCCATTCCTATCCTGCAAATTCAACCTACAAAATTGCCAATGCAATTCCAAGTTCTCGGCCCTGGCCTACCTCGTCCCCAGCGCATCCAAACACTGTAGTTCCTTGAGGCATCATCTTCCAACAGCTGGATGAGGTAGTACTTGTTATTGTTGAACTGGACATTCGTCTAGGAGAAATCGGAGATAAGAAGCAGGAGTCTTGAAATTCCTTCATCCCTCTTATTTCAAAGTCAATGGACTTTTGTACCTCCCTTTCAAGAAGCTAACAAAGGTTCTGAAGGAATAATCTCTGCTCCCTTGGTAGAATGCCTTCAGAAGAGTTAATGAGACAAAGCCAAGCACTATGAAAGCAGAGGTTGAGAAGACAATTGGTCGGTTATTATGTCCGTCCATATCCTATCAAATGGATACCTTCACTCCTGATTTTGATCATGAATGGTGCTCTCCCTCCAAGGGGAACATGCATGAGTTTCCTCACCCTTTTCCCCTCTCAGAACAATCTCTATGGTAGGTCAGGACAACATAGCACCCCATCCCATGTATAGAAGCCAACTGGATTGGAAGCCAAGGCCCTTTTACACTATATAATTGCAGCACCATGATTCCATTTTTATTACTGTAATTTCATCCTATGGAATCCTGTAATCATCAGTTTAGGGAGAGGGACTTAGTATTCTCAGCTGTAATGCCTTGCCACAGTACAAACCCCAATAAGATATTATGTGGTATCATAATGTTATAAGTGTAGTGTGAAAGAGTTTGGGATGTCACTTTAGAACAGAAAACAGGACACTGTAGGACACCATCCCTAACTGAATGGACATTATGAGCTATATGAAAGACTAGGTTTCGTCCTCCAGCAATAGACAATAGATAGGGGACTTGGCAAGAATGGTTAGCATGGAAGTGTTGCTTACTGTGCCCAATAACAGGGCCAGCTCCATTGCCAGTTAAAGCCTCATCTGCTATAACATAGGATTTGGCACCCTGTTAAGGTGGCACATGGCTGGTGGCACATGGCTCATATAGTGCCCTTCTATGTTATGGTATTCTATACAGGAGAGCAGCCAATTCCTAGAATCCTCAGAGCTGGGAAAAATACTGCAGTCTGCTCACCTGATTTAACATCACATCATAAACATCATCTCCTTCACAATAAACGTGAGCCTTTTGTGGATTGGAAGTGTAGATGAAAACAAAGAAAGAAAAAGAGAGAAAAACAAAGAGCAAAAGGTTATTTCCTGAGCCAGATATGGAAAAACTGAACTAACACAAGCTGGGTTCACCTGTAAAGGGATTACCTTAGGCAATAACTACATATACCACTAATGGAAGGACAGTTTGTATGGCAACATTTTCACACTGAAGCAGCTCTAAGCCTGACATGATAAGGCAAGCCATTTGTGTAGAATGTGTTACCGCAAAAGCAAGATTATACGTGTCCTCAAGTCAGCTCCAAGGTGGTCAAAACTGTCTGATCCATATGGGGAGACTACAGTACAGGGTTGCTCATCCCACAACAACAGCTGCCATAATGCAAGGCGAAAATGCCATTCTTATTCAGTCAAAAGTTTTCAGAAAGTGGGACTTGGCGAAGAGCCAAAGCCACATCAACTCCATAGAAATCCCATGACTATTAACCACTTCTTCATTCACTGCCTTCTTTGGTCCTTGGGTTGGCAGCAGAGGGCTAAAGTTTTTCCCCAAAGAGACCACCTGCTGACCCCTTTCATAAAATGCTTCAGTGTTTCTTGTTGTGTCTGGCTACAGAATGATGCTAGACCAAATACTGGCTTAGACTGATGAGTCTTATCCCAAACTTATGTTCTTGGTGTGTTCTAGAAGAGATTGGGAAGGATTTCTTTTACTTCTGGAGGGCACTAGGTCCCATAAAAAAGCATAAGGGCTACAACCCACATTTTCCCAAACCTTATGTTATCAAGTGCTTTACCTTCCCCAGCTTAGCAGTGCATTCTGGATCCACAGGGGCTTTTCCCTTCACTATCAGCGTCTTTACAGCTTCTAGAGAAAAATAAAGAGGTGACTTTAAGAGCAGAACCAAACACCTCCCTTCATCCTGTTTTGTTATTGCCTTCAAGTGGTTTCTGACTTACGACGGTCCTAAAGCAAACCTACAATGGGGTTTTCTGAGGCTAAGTGTGTGTGTGACTTGCCCAAGGTTACACAGTGGGTTTTCATGGGCAAGTGGGAGTTTGAGCCCTGTTTTCCAGAGGTCAAACCACTACGCAACACTGGCTCCAATAACCATACTTAAAAATCTTCATCCAGTACCATATTTGAACCTTCCATGTTGGAAATTTGCTGCAAATGCTCAGCCAATGGCTGATGGACCAGCATCAGACCATGGACCACAACTTTGAGTAGCACTGGCATAAACCACCATCAATGATCTGCATATATCCCAAGATCCAGGCTGCTGTGCTCATACTTGTACGGGACTACATGTATGGAACAATGCACCAGGATGCATTTCCTTGGGTCTTACCTGTGCTATCCCCCTCCCCCTGAGATGCTGAAGCGCCTCCTCTATTCCGAGCCTTCTTGGCAGGAACGGGGGTGGTAGTAGTATTCACAGCACTGTTGCTCAGCTGGGACCCTTCATCCTGAACCTCGGTGACATCTGACGACAAAGTGGACAAACAACAACCAGGGAATAAGGACTGTGAATGTAATAATAATGTAATAAATGCTCGAAATCCCGATCCCCTTCCATCACCACTAATATTTGTTCAAAAACATAGCCAGGTTATTATTGAATATCAGCACATAAATTGGTGGTGTGGAACCTTAAAAGACTAAATGAGAAAATATACCTATACTACTACTACTACACATAAATGCTCTCCTCTCCTACCTGACTCTCTACGTTCCATCTGGCGCTCAAACGCAGTCCGGGTGTTGATCTGTACCATGCGAGTCGTGTCAAGCTTGTAGTGTGTCCTGCCGACTGTCACCTTGACAGTGGGCTCCCCATGACTCTTCCTGGCAGCCTCCAAAGCCAGGCAAGTGTCCGCAGGGTACGCAAACCAGGTGCCTTCTGGGTCTCCTTGCCATTGCCAGACAAAGTCTGCGTATTGGAAAACAAGGGAGAGAGCAATGAGAGGAGGGCCTGTTTTCACAAAATGAACAAACCAGGACGTCAGGGAATCCTGGCTTATCCTGGTTCTGACACCCAAATAGTAAGCCAGAATTTCTTCCTTGTTTACAAATCTTGTCTTGTTTAGACCTGGTTGACATAAATCCATGTTTTTATTAGTTCTTGTTTTTATTGGCTAATGTTTAATTTTTTTTTAATTGTGCATGTTTTTGTCTATTGCTGTGTTTTATATTGCTATTGTTTTTATTCGGGCTTGGCCCCATGTAAGCCGCCCTGAGTCCCCTTTGGGGAGATGGAGGCGGGGTACAAAAATAGTTATTATTATTATTATTATTATTATTATTATTATTATTATTATTATTATTATTATTATTATAAAGCTCTAAACAAACATTTCATTGTGCTATGGGAAATAATCTGCCTAGCAGCAAATAAAATATAGCCCTAAACTCAAATTAGAAACTTCCCAGAATTTTGGCTTACCGTTTAGTACAAATGACATCAAGAATTCATGATTGCAGTTACAAGTACATAAGATAGAGTTACACATTCTGAACTGATACACATTCATGGTCCCCATATATTAAATAGTATAGGGAATGTGCAGGAAACATAAAAGGTCTATTGGTGCTGCTGAAATTAGGGTGCACTTTACAATCAATGGCATCTCATGTGGCCGGCATGACTGCATGGTGCACTGTTACCTTCCCGCTGGAGCAGTACCTATCGATCTACTCACACTTGCATATTTTCAAACTGCTAGGTTGGCTGAAGCTGGGGCTAACAGCAGGAGCTCACCCCACTCAAAACGCTGATCTGTCGGTCAGCAAGTTGAGCAGCTCAGCGGTGTAACCCGCTGCGCCACCGAGGGATCAACATGGACACTTGATGTTTATGCTGTCAGGCTTTAGAACCTGGCTGGAGTTGGTTTTTAATGCTGTGCAGTGCTGTTTGAAGGCTTACATGTAGTATTTGAATGAATGAATTATATACAATGCCTTTAAATAATGAAACTATGATAAAAGCCTAACTCACAGGAATCCTGATCCCGGACAGCCGCAGCCACACGGGTTTCCTCCCCGGTCTGTTTATCCTGCTGCACCATCCTGCGCAAATCAATACAGGACTCCCCAATATCTGAGGACAGCTTCCCAGCCCTACAGGAAAGACAGACATCCTCCATGACAGAGTCCGGAACAATTCTCACCTGACATGTCATCAACAGAAGACTCTCCCCAACTCACCTGGCGGCTTGGCTCAAAGCTTCGTTCTCTCCAGGTGGAAACTGCTGCCATCGGTTATCACCGCTCTCCCATTCCCAGCGCAGTTCTAGATCAACCCCAGAGGAACTGGGCTCTCCGTTCTGAGACTCCGGGGCCTTTCGTTTCCTCCCCATCCCTGAGCCAATGACAGGGTGGACATAAAACTGTGAATGGTCATGGAGAAATAACCTCAACAATAACTTCTTATCACCATCATTTATATCCCAGAGGAAGGAACTGGCAAATTTGCCTCTCTGGGGCCTTCCACACAGCCATATAACCCAGAATATCAAGGCAGATGATCCACAATATCTCCTTTGAACTGGGTTATCTGAGTCCACACTGCCATATAACCCATTTCAAAATAGATAATGGTGGAGTTTATAGAGCTGTGTGGAAGGGGGCTCAGACGAGGACCCTTCCACACTGCCATATAATCCAGATTATCAAAGCAGGCAATCCACTTTGAATTGGATTAAATGAGTCTACACTGCCATATAACCCAGTTCAATGCATATAATCTGGATTGTGTAGAAGCGGCCTCAGAGACCTTGAAGACTTGCCATGTAGCCCAGCTGCATGCACTGATATTGGATCCAACTCACTGTGTTCAGAAATGTTTATCTGTTTATATGTCAGGTGAGGATAAAAAACATTTCATGCACGTGATGTTAGTAGGCCCCAGATGATGAACACACTTTTATTGACACGGTATGCTGGTCTTTGCAAGATTTTTGAGATGCGTTTATACTTTAGAATTAATGCACTTTGACACTACTTGAGCTGCCATGGCTCAATGCTATAGAATCCTGGGAGAGGTAGTTTCACAAGGTCTTCTACCTTCTCTGCCAAAGAGTGTTGGTGCCTACCATGATTCCATGGTACTTACAAGTGGTGGCAAAGTGCAGTGCAGATGCATCCGAGAATGCTTACACATGTTAGCACCTCTCTGTACCGTACGATACTGCCATTTAGCCAGCAGGGAAATGTTTTTGTTGTTTGCTTGCCTAATTAATCATGTCCTATGGGTGACTCAATATACTTACCCTGCCAAGAGCAATATTACTTGTTTTAGAAGACCGGTACTTGAAACATTTTTGAAGCATATTATTAGGCTCATATTATTATTAACAGGTTAGTTCCCACCACCCTACAGCTCCTCCAGAATGACATGATGGCAACAGTCTTGGGCCGCAAAATGACCCATTAAAGATGGAATCGGGTGTCAATCAGGGATGTGTTATTGCCCCAACCTTATTTTCCATCTTCATGGCTACGATACTTCATCTTGTTGATGGGAAGCTTCCCACCAGAGTGGAAATCATCTATCGGACAGAAGGCAAGCTATTTAACCTCAGTAGACTGAAAGCCAAAAGCAAGGCCACAACAACATCCACAACATAGTCCAATATGCCAATGATAACATAGTCTGTGCACATTCAGAAAAAGACCTACAAGCCACTATAAAACACCTTTACAGAAGCATACAAGAAGCACGGGCTCTCATTGAATATTAAGAAAACCAAAGTGCTCTTCTAGCAGTCACCAGCTAATCTTTCTGCAACGCCAGAAATACAACTTAATAGTGTAATGTTAGAAAATGTTGACCATTTCCGCTACTTTGGCAGCCACCTCTCCACAAAAATCAACATTGACACTGAAATACAACACCGTCTGAGCTCTGCAAGTGCAGCATTCTTCCAAATGAAGCAGAGAGTGTTTGAGGATCGGGACATCTGTAAGGGTACAAAGGTGCTTGTTTATAAAGCTACTGTCCTCCCAACACTGTTATACGCCTGAGAAACGTGGTCTACAGACGTCACACTCAACTCCTGGAACGATTCCATCAATGTTGCCTCCTAAAAATCCTGCAAATCTCTTGGGAAGGCAGGCAGACAAATCCCAGCGTGCTAGAAGAAGCAAAGACCACCAGCACTGAAGCGATGCTCCTACACCATCAACTGGACTGGCCATGTTGTCCAAATGCCTGATCACTGTTTCCCAAAGCAGTTACTATACTCCCATCTCAAGAACGGAAAACGTAATGTTGGTGGGCAGGAAAAGAGATTTAAAGATGGGCTCAAAGTTAACCTTAAAAACTGTGGCATAGACACTGAGAACTGGGAAGCCCTGACTCTTGAACGCTCCAGCTAGAAGTCAGCTGTGACCAGTAGTGCTATGGTATTTGAAGAGGCACGAATGGAGGGTGAAAGGGAGAAACATGCCAAGAGGAAGAAGGCGTGTCAAGCATAAACATATTGTTCACCCAGCATATGATCATGTTGCCTTGACTCCCAAAATATTCACCCTGGGAGACACATTTTACATAGTGTAGACAGCAGTGCAAGGAACATATTTGCAAACCAACTTCTTATAAAAATAAAGGCCTCTACTTTTTTAAAACAGCTGAAAAAAGTAACACAATAGTACATGTCCTATTACAAATCCCCACCATTTCTTTCTCGCTGCTTAAAGGGCACTCTACACTGCAGAATAAATGTGGTTTGACACCACTTTAAATGCCCTGGTTCACTATATAATCTTGGGAGTTCTAGTTTGGAGAGGTACTAGCCTTCAATGCCAGAGAGGTCTCAAGACCTTGCAAAAGTAAGTCTGCTGTGGTTTTATATGTTTTTTTATATGCTTTTTTATTGATTTAATCTGAATTGTTTAAATACTAATGATGTTTAATGCTGTTTTAATATTAGCATATTTTATGCTAATGTTTTTATGTTTAAGCCGCTTTGAGTCTCCTGAGGGGTAGAAATAAATATAATAACAATAAATAATAGTAAAATACAACTCCCATAATTCCATAGCATTGAGTCATGGCAGTTAAAGTGGTGTCAAACTGCATTAATACTCCCTTAATAAACATATCTTAGCAACAGATATATCTATGTTTACCTTACGATGACGATTTGCACCCTTATTGAGCCCCATCCCTTTTGCAACCTACCAATTTCCGGCTGCGCTCTTTACAACCAATGCTGCAAAACGCCACCCTATTTTTCCCCTGCTTCCCTTTGCGCGCGCTCCCGGGAACGTTCTACCGGCCAGCTGGGCCCGCCTTCTCATTTGCATATGCTGTCATTTACATGTGAACTTCTAGGAAGGAACGAAGGAGGAGCGCCGCGGTAAAAATACTGAACGCTGATAGGCTGAAAAGGTTAGGAGGGCGGAGACAAACGGGGAGAGAGGCGGGAATATGTAAATTAATCGCATTGCACTATGGCCTCAACCTTCCTAGGCGTGTAGTATGTTTTTTTCACCCTCAATTAAATTTTCCAAGCACAGCATTACTATCCTAAATCCTTTCAAATTGTGTGTACTCAAAGAAAGAAGTAGAGTGGAAACAGGTACAAAAAAGTCACCATATTGTAGAAAATATTTCAGGATCGCCCTTTATATACGGAAGGGCTAGCGAGCTTTTCAGTCAGGCTGGGAGGAAGCTCTCCGAAGAGGCCACGTGCTGAGTGTCCGTCACTCTCGTTGCTCCTCTGGGAAGGTCTGAGAGAAGGGCCGCTATTTCCGCCTTAGCAGGGCGCCACCTTCGGAAGGTGGGTGAGTTCCCAGCGATACGGGCCTCCGGCAACGCCCCAGATTGAGGCAGGAGAAGCGGGCACGGGATTCACTCCTTCCCGCGGATGCCTCCGCGGCCTGCTTGGGGTTTGGGAACGACTCACGGCCGGCAAATATGAGTACAATGGGCAGAGGTGAAGCCATGGCTTCATAACCCAATTCAGACTAGTCTCCACCCAGCAAATCCTTTTCCCCACGTTTTGGTTTAGTACTATGAAATGCTGGAAATTGTTATTTTAATGTGTTGTCGAAGGCTTTCATGGCCGGAATCACTAGGTCCAGAAGCATGGCCATGGTCCAGAAGTATTCTCTCCTGACATTTCGCCCACATCTATGGCAGGCATCCTCAGAGGTTGTGAGGTATATTGGGAAACTAAGCAAGGGAGGTTTCTATATCTGTGGAAGGCCCAGGGTGGGAAAAATAACTTTCCTGTTGGAGGCCAGGATCCCCCAGGCAGAAATGAAGCTTGCAAAGCCATTAAGACTAATCAGGATGATAAGTTGCAACATTCATACTTGCCTCAAACAAACAAAATCTCTTTCTCCCTACCTGGTCTGTCCACAGATATACCAACCCCACTTGCCTAGCCTGCAACAGACCTCACAACCTCTGAGAATGCCTGCCATAGATGTGGGCGAAACATCAGAAAAAAATGCTTCTGGAACATAGCCATACAGCCTGGAAATGCACAACAACCTAGTGATTCCGGCCATGAAAGCCTTCAACAACACATAATACAGTAGAGTCTCACTTATCCAGTGTTCTGGATTATCCAATGCAGTCTGCCTTTTAGTAATCAATGTTTTCGTAGTCAATCTTTTCAATACATTGTGATGTTTTGGTGCTAAATTCATAAATACAGTAATTACTACATAACATTGCTATGTATTGAACTGCTTTTTCTGTCAATATCTTGTAAAACATGATGTTTTGGTGCTTAATTTGTAAAATCATAATGTAATTTTAGGTTTAATAGGCTTTCCCTTAATCCCTCCTTATTATCCAACATATTCACTTATCCAACATTCTGCTGGCCTGTTTATGCTGGATAAGTGAGACTCTACTATAATATTATAACCTGCCCTATCACCCAGAGATAGGGAGCCAGAGACTATTATCATCCTTTGGTTCATTTAATCACTTAAAATTACATATTATCATATACATAAAACTTATCACAAAGCAGTTAGCACCCTTAGATCCATCTGGCCCCTTTTACACTAAGTAGCACATTTTTTAAAATGTCCTGTTTCTGGGTTGAAAGTGCTATTTCCGGTTTAATTGTGCGGCACTTACTTCAAATGTAATTGTTATACTCCAGAAACGTCATTTTTGTGGCTGCCACAAACTATGTTGAATTGATTCAGACCCTATGAGATAGTCATTGAAAAACTATAGCAAAATGTGCTGCAGGATGGCCCAGAAAAACAAAGGTTTTGCAGTTTAATAAACCTTTTCCATGTTTTTTATGATACATTCAATTCGGAAATGACATTTATAACCCAAGAACAAAAATTGTGTTACATAGTGTTATCAGGCTTGCATTTGCCTTACTTGCTCAGCAGCTTTATTCCAGTCTTATCCTTCGCTTTGTTCGGGTTTGTCCTACTCCTGCAGCTGAAAGTCTTCCTGAAACATATGAGACAAAGATAAAGCACGGAACGGAGAACTGGTGTTGCTGAAATATGATGTTGGCAGCTGTAAGGGGACATAGTCATAACAACTGGGGCCTCCCAATGTGCGTCCACACTCCAACAAGTAAGAAAATTCGATGTGCCCATAACGTGAATGACAAGTGAGCCCAACGGTGCCTCCTCCGGCCACCAAATTGCCACGACATTTCTGCAGCAGGTCGTCGTGCCAGACGTCGTCGTCCCACAGTTCCACTGTAAAGGGGTTGTGCGCCATCAGCGTCACGGCCCCAAAATCCACAGTTTCAGTCCAGTTGGGGTTGTTGTTGTTCCAGACTACCTTGGTCCGCCTTTCCTGGTCTTGGAAGAAAACCTTGACGTAGGCGTCGGTGGCGGTGACTTGGTCGCCCCAAAGGTTGGCACCAGTGAAAATAGTGAAGCTGAGACGTGCCCGGCCTCGTTCCCAGGCGCAACACATGTCATTGACGACAGCATCGGCTTGGCATTTACATGTGCAGCTCTTCTCTGAGTTTTGGGTGCTCCAGGATGGGCAGTCTTGTGGGCAGTCCCTCTTAAGGGCTCTCTGGTTGATATGACCCACAATGGCTCGCTTCAACAAGTCCCTCCTTGGATCTGATCGGGGCAACAACATATGAAGAGGTAGGAGGGAGAAAGAGATCAAACCAGGTTTTGTTTTCGCCGTCTCCATCCATTCCGAAAAGCGCTGGACCTCTCCGGTTTGCGAGAAGAGCATCTCCACCCGCTGGTCTCCTCCCACCACCTCTGTGCGTTGTCCACTGTAGATGTCATAAAAGTTTCCCCAGCCCTTTGCTCCCCAGAGCTCTTGGCACTTGGACTTGAGGGAACTGGATCCAAAGATCAATTCATGTCCCAAACTAACCTCCCAATTGAGGCAGTCCTTGATCTTGGAAATTGTGAAACCTGCCAAGGCCATAGTGCAAGTGCGCACAGCTAAGAGGTGGCGCACTCGCCCTCCCAACCTGACGTGGCTGATATAGTGCGTGCCATAGATGTTAATAAACTGCTGGTACTCCTCAAGATTGGACTTCCTTGGCAGCCTCTCCAGCGCACGGGAGAAGTACTGGGACAGTAGGGGAGGATTTTGGAGTCTTAACCTGATCAGGACAAAAAGAAAGAGAATATGAGAAAATATGTCTCTTTGGGTGCATCTACATTATGTAGTTATTTTTTTAAAATTAACATTATCGCTTCCTGAGTAATCTGGAGATTTGTTGTTTCGTGGGGTATTTGGGCTTCTTTCTTAGGTTGCACCTACACTGGTGCTTCTTAAACTCTACTCCTCCAGGTGTTTTGGACTTCAACTCCTAGCAGCCTCAACCACCAAAGGTTGCAGATTCACAACGGACAACCACTGTTTGGGAATAACTGGTCTACACTGTAGAATTAATGCAGCTTGACACTACTTTAACTGCCATGGTTCAATGCTATGGATTTATAGGAGTTGCAATTTTACAAGGTCTTTAGCCATCTCTGCCAAAGCATGCTGATGCCAAATCCTAGGATTCCATAGCATTGAGCCCTGACAGTTAAAGTGATTTAAAACGGCATTAATTCTACAGTGTAGATGTATCCTTAGAGTCTAGTTCATTCCCCCGAAGTATAGAATAGCATTATTGTCGTTGCACTATTGCACAATGAAATTAAATTCCTTCCCTAGCACACACCACAAAATCACATACCCATACCTCCACATTCCAGCCATCACCATATAGCCCCCAATGCCACACCAGTGCAAAACCATGGAGTTCAACATAACCACAGCTTTAGGATAAAAGCTATCTCTCTGTTTGTCCTTGTCTTTCCTACCCTGTACCGTCTGCCAGATGGCAAGTAAGATTCTTAGGGCAATTATGATTCTGAGAAAAACTATTAAGAACTAAATCAGACTATCTTGGAAGATCTAGTACAGATCTAGGACTGGGACTCTTGAGAAAAGACTCTTAAATAAAGTTGGACCCCTGCTCATTTAGCTTTTGTGAATTTGATTATAAGTGGATGCGATTAAGATGTTCCCTATTAAGAATTTCTAGGTCTTGTAGGATGACTCTATGGCCAGTTTCTGGCAGAAGATGACCACAGAATTGCGCTGGAAGACCTAGAGATTCCTCGAGATAACACTTCCAGTGGAGGACCTAGAGATTCTTAGAAAGGTGTTCTCTCCGGTACAGAAAAGTTGCATTAAAAAAAAAAATGCATGGTTTCCCACTTTTGCTGGAGTTCTGACCCACACAAAAGTGGAGAACCTATTGTACCTCACCATAATAGATCCCAAGATTCTCCAGAACAGAACTAAGTGATATCAAACTGATATAGCTGTGTGTTTATACCTCAAACTACCTGGCAAAACTTCTGCAGAGGTTGTTCCAGGTAAAATAAATGTTCAGTTCTTGGAATGGGGGAGGGTATGTGTGTTGCGGCATAAGACTTGATGCAGAAGACAGAGGACACGCTCTTAATGAGAGACCCCTCCTCTTAAATCCATTGCATTAACTTTTTGTGGTGCCAGTGATGCTTACCGGTAGTGTTCACAGGAGATCTCCTGCTTCACAAAGCTGTGCCTGTCCTGCAAAGATTTCTCATGCGCATAGAGTGTCATTTGGGATTGAGATCCTGCAAAGGCTACCCGGGCCTTGGAAAGCCCTAGCTCTTTTTGCCAGTTATTTGGTGCCTCTGTAGGCAACCCCAGTTCGATTTCCCAGTCGTTGCTCACGTCCCTGGCCATGGAGTGGGCCACGTCCACATCTGAGTTCTCCACCGAGCTGCTCACTTGCCGATGGCAATTCCCATGTGCCCGCCAGTCCACACTGGTCAAGGGGAGTCTCTGTAGCTGCCCAGCCATTAGAGGATTTCGGCATAAGGTGCATGTTCCATTGGGTCCTTGCCACCGGCTGGCATCCACTACATATGCCCCTTTCCTGGCCAGAGTAGTGATGTCAACCCCTTCACCAATGAAGTTATATCCAGGAACAAAGGGAGCCGGCTTCCTGCAGATGGATCTTGGGAACAGTTGGCAATGGCCTGTAGCTACTGGCCGGAGAAAGGAAAGCAAAATCAGGAGACACTCCAGGAAGATGTGATGCTTGAACATAGTAGTTCTGCTAGGATCCTTCATCCCAGAGGGGAAAAGTTGGCCCCTAAATCATTCCAGGAATAAGAAAAGAGTGCTTGGTTATATGTTTTTCATGTATTCCTCAGATTTGTATTTCACTATTCCTCCAAAGAACCCAATTAAGAACCCATTAAACATGCAGGAGACTTCACTACTTTTAATTGTAGCCACTGGCACATCTACACTGTGGTATGCAATCACAGGAGTGGTAGTTTTACAATCCTTCTCTGCCAAAGAGTTCTGGTGCCCCACCAGGATACAATTCCCATGATTCTTTCTATAGGTGTGTTAAACTGCACTAATTCTACAGTGTAAATGCAACCAACTTCAAATTCAAACCCAAGCATCAGACATCAAAATTTGCCAGTCTGGGTTTCCTGGCATTCAGATATTTTAAATCTCACATTCTGTCTATTCCAGATATGAGAGCAATTGTGGTTTTGGGCAACTAGAAGAGATGAAATGCTCGCCCATCCCTACTCACAACAATAGAGTGCTTGAGGGGAGAAAAACATCACTGAGCCGCTATGAGCGAGTTTCAGCAAACCCTGGACAGATCGGGGAAAACTGAAAGGCACAACAGATTGTGTCATTGTCTGTTTTGGACAATGGTACAATCTGTTGTGCCTTTCAGTTTTCCCCAATCTGTCTGGGTTTTGCTGAAACTCGTTCATAGCAGCTCAGTGGAGGAATATATATATTTTTTTTTCAAGGACTCTGACATCCATAGCTCTGCCACCCAGCTTCTCTCATTTCCAAAATGTATCAGACCATTTGACAACAATTGTCCTTTTGATCTCCATCTTTCCCAGCACTGTCTGTTTCAAATCCCTCCCTGTCTTACTGACCTACTTTCCTCTTTGGCTTCTCTGAGCCAAGGTTATGAACATAAGGAAGGTTTTTAAAACTCACCGGCTCTTTCTTTCAGCAGACAAGGCTATTTCCAATGACAAGCTCAGTAAATGCGGTCGGTCTGCCTGTTTTTGTTTTTTGTTTTCCTTTCGAGTGGCTCCAAATTCCACTTCCAGCGCATTTGGCTCGAATTATTGAGGAATTGGAAAAAAGAAGGGGAAAAAAAACCCAAGAGGGAGGACTTCTCTGTTAGCTCTTCTGAATGGTGGTCTGTCTGTGTGCAGAGGTTTTAATATTCTGTAAGCTGCCTTGAGCCTGAATATGTGGAGGTGGGGGAGTGGGCTATACATGAATAAAATTGGATGAAATCATAAGAAGTCAATTCTTAAGCGCTGGCATCATCTTTGGCATTAGTCATTCAGCTTTTCAAACACAAAGATCATCTAGTATCTGGATTCAATTTGAAGGGCTGGCATTTTTCTGCCCAATGTGCATTAGCCAGTTGGAGACAAATTTTTATAACAAAACAGAACTCTATTTTATTCTATTTTTTGCGGGAAAATTTGCCACTTAACAGAGTTTAACAGCAAGGAGGTATTTCCAAGTTTGTAGAATAGGAAGTGACTGTTTTACACTCTCCTCTGTCAGACTGTAGACTCAAAACGAACAATCAAGTCAGAAGGGAGGAAACGAAATGAAGGTGGATGTGTTGGTATATTTGGGATTTCCAGGTCACAAAGATTTGGACACTGGAATAGAGGGCACACCTATCATATTTGCTGATGACACAAATTGGGGTTCCAGATATGGATCAGAATACAAAATTACCATTAACATACGTATTAGAGAGCTGGGTCAAAACTAACAAAATGTATTTCAAAAGGGACAAATGTATGGTACTACTGTTTGGCAATAAAAATGAAATGCGAAATGGGTGATACACGGCTTGAAAAAGTGCATGTGAAAGGAATTAGGAGTCTTAATAGACCACAAGCTGAACATGAATGTGTGATGTGGCAGCTAAAAAATCCAATGTGATTCTGCTCTGCATCAATAGGAGGAGGGTGACTAAAATGATCAAGGATCTGGAGAAAAAGCCCTATGTGGAACGGATCAAAGAGCTGGGCATGTTAGCCTGCAGAAGAGAAGGCTGAGAGGAGACATGATGGCCATGCATAAATATGTGAGGGGAAGTCATAGGGAGGAGGGAGCAAGCTTGTTTTCTGCTGCCCTGGAGACTAGGACGCGGAACAATGGATTCAAACTACAGGAAAGGAGATTCCACCAGAACATTAGGAATAACTTCCTAACTGTGAGAGCTGTTCAGCAGTGGAACTCTCTGCCCCAGTCTGTGGTGGAGACTCCTTCTTTGGAAGCTTTTAAAGAGAGGCTGAATGGCCATCTGTCAGGGGTGGTTTGAATGCGATTTTCCTGTTCTTGGCAGTGGGTTGGACTGGTTGGCTGTGAGGTCTTTTCCAACTCTATGATTCTATGAATATAGTATCAAGGAAAGTCATAGTCCCACTCTATTCTGCTTTGGTCAGACCTCACTTGGAACAGTTTGTAGTTCTGGGCACAGTTCAAGAAAGATATTGACAAGCTGGAACGTGTCCAGAGAAGGGCAACCAAAATGATCAAAGGTTTAGAAGCCAAGCGCTATGAGAAGTGGTTGAGGGAGCTGGGTATGTTAAACTTGGTGAAAAGAAGGCTGAGAGGGGACATGAGTGCCATGTTTAAATATTTGAGAGGCTGTCACATTGAGGAGGAGGTAAGTGTTATGCTGATCCAGAGAGACTAGGATACAATGGAGCAATGGATTCAAATTTCAGGAAAAAGAGATTCCACCTAAACATTCCCACGGTGGCGGTGAAGGTTGCTGGTTTGACTCCAACCCGGGGAGAGTGCGGATGAGCTCCCTTTATCAGCTCCAGCGGGGACATGAGATAAGCCTCCCACAAGGATGGTGAAAACATCAAAAACATCTGGGCGTCACCTGGGCAACGTCCTTGCAGACTGCCAATTCTCTCACACCAGAAGCAGCCTGCAGTTTCTCAAGTCACTCCTGACACACAAAAAAACCTAAACATTAGGAAGAACTTCCTGATGGTAAGAGCTATTCTGCAGTAGAATATGCTGCCTGGTAAAGTGTTCTTCTACGGAGGTCTTTAAGCAAAATCTGGATGACTCTCTGCCAGGAGGGCTTTGGTTGTGTTCCTGAATAGTAGGGGTTTGGACTGGATGGCCCTGGAGGTTTCTTCCAACTCTAGGCAAAACATACTTATTTCCAGCACCACAAACTTACTCTGGACAAGGATGGTATCTTCTTCTGCCGTGGCTGAAATTTCATGATGATTTGGATATCCCACTTCTGCAGGCCAAAAGCGAAGGTACCAGAAGATCATTTAGAAAAGCAGTTTTCAACCAACTTTGATCGCAATCATTTTGCTTTACTGTTCAAACTTCATGCCTGTCTGTTTACAGACAAATGCTGCTGATGTTTTGCTTTTCTCCGAATCTGTGATCATGGTGACACCGCTGCACAAACAGCGTGCAGCCTGACTTGCTCTCATGATTAATCACCGATTGCAGTAGAGAATTTCAAACAGAAATACTAGGCTTTCAGTTTTCCTTTTCCCACTTGTAAACAAACAGCATAAAAATGAGCAAAGAACAGTGTTTGTTGAGCTGAAAGCTCGAGAATAAAGCATTGTTGCACAAAAGCTGGAATTTGGCTAAGGAGCCAAATTTAAGCCTAGGTTTCAGTGCTATGGTATTGCAGAAGATGTGGTTTTGCAAGGCTGGTAATTCACCAACCTACAAGTTCCAGGATCCCTTGGCATTGAGCCATGATAGTTCAAGTGGTGCCAAACTGCATTTATTCCACAGCGTAGATGCATCCCCAGAATCTGGGCTAGTGAAAGCCCAGCTTCCCGCCTCCAGGGGAAGAAATGATTGGCTCGCCTTCTCAGCCAATAGCAAGACAGGGTGCTACTACTTTATCTCCCGCCTCTCCACTTCCTCTTTCTTCTTCCTCTGTACCATGGCGGTGGTGAGACTGGGTTTGCTCTCTGCAATTGCATCCATTGCTAATCCAAGGTGAGTTTTTGCCATCCGTCTTTATTATGATTTTGGAAGGAGTCACAATAGGAAGAGGGATACAGGGTAGGTCAATTTTTTAAATTATATTATATTACATCCAATTTGCAACGTGTTTTGGGTCCCGGGCGCTTTAAACATGCTGTTCAGTAACTCGGAAAGAATATTTGTATTAATATTTACATGCATCAAAACTACATTTAGAACTCATAAAATGCAAATCAAAAAGGGCATGCTGACAATACAAAAATATTAGAAAATAAACTACTATTAGAACATACAAGCCACCACGCTATCCAAAAGTGATATCCAGCTATCTTTATGCAGTCATAATAATATATCCAGCCTTTTTATAAACCAGGTGTTACATTTTCTATTAAATGAGTTGTATTGATATACAGTAAATTCTCAGTTATTGGGCTTGGTAGATGCTAAATAGAGTTTCTGGCTGCTTGAGAGTTAATCTTAAAAATAGGCCTAACTAATGCTATTCCCCATACTATACCTTACCATAAAGCCTGGATTGATTTAATCCGTATTAATATTGAAATACAGCGAGTAATTAAATGCAAGTAAGACAAATAAATGCAGTTTTACTCTATTGTAAAAACAGTTTTGTGAATGCATTACCCAATTTCAATTAAGCAATTAGAATTGATTTGATTTTAATTTGCATTTAAATTGGGGTATTCAATTTTTTGCCAGCTGTTTGAGAGTTCAGGTTGTTTTGAGCTCCAGTTAAGTCAGAATCCACCCATATGTATCCAAATGAGTATTTCAATAGATGTTTTTTTTCAAATATTTTTAAATTAAATTTTATATTCATAATTATAACAGTATGTTTCTTGTAAATATCTTGGATTAGATTAACCATGCCAGCTTTGGACAGGTTTCCTTTCCTATCTTCAAATTTGGTATGTTAGCATTGAAGCACCTCCTTTTTCTTGTCTGATTCCCCTTAAGTTTTGAGTCATCCAAGTTTTTTAACCTTTACATGTGTGTTCTGTTAATATTTGTCCCATTCTTCTGTTCAGCAGGAAAAAATGGACGGGTTGAAGCACCTGCATCATCAAAACTGTGTCAGATCTCAATGGAAAGCACAGTTTTGGCAAGAACACCTTGAAACTTTCTGAGGAGCGGTTGCATTCCAAGATGGGCTAAGCAAATTCTGAAAATGCCTAGGTTTTTAATAACCTGGTAGCAGTGTAGGAAAGGTATGATCTTGATTCCTTGTGTGAAGTAGTAGAAACTCAATTGGTTTTTTTTCTGGCTGAGAAGTTTAGCGAGTCTGCTATGATGAACTGCATGTTCTGTCCGTGTTTCACCTGATTAACCCTGATTATAAACATGCCCTGAGCAGATGCTTCTCCCTTTGGACAAAATGGCTGATGGGTGTCAGTAATGTGTATTTATGAATATCCTTATCCAGTCATGATGCTACAAGTTCTGGTTATAGGTTATTATGCTATACAAATGCCATAGTGGTTTATCTTCTTGGAAGATATAGATAATTAGACGTGACTACCAGACATTGTTTTCTTTATGTGGAAGCTAAGTAGGGCCAGCCCTGGTTAGTACTTGAGTGGGAGGCTGCCAAGAAATCCCATGTGCTGTAGGCTAGCGCTTTAGAGCAGTGGTTCCCAACCTTTGGGCCTCCCAAGTGTTTTGTGCTTCGCCTCCCACAGTTCATTACAACTGGTAAGCTGGCTGGGATTTCTGGGAGTTGAAGTCCAAAACACCTGGAGACCCAAAGGTTGGGAACCACTGTTTTAGAGGAAGGAACTGACAAAACTTGAGATATTCCTTGCCTAATAAAACACAAAATTTGTGGAGTCTCTAAGTCAACAAGCTACTTGGAGGCATATAAACACACAAAGGGCAACATTTATTACAGTCCAAGTGGTTTAATGATAATGCTATATAACACAATTGTCGTTCCTGGGTTATAAGTGTCATTTCCTAATTGGTTCTATCATAAAAACATTGAAAAGGTCTATTAAATTGCAAAATTTTTGTTTTTGCGGGATGGATATCTTGCAGCACATTTTGCTATAGTTTTTCAATGAGTATCTTATTGAATCTCAACCAATTCGACATAGTTTGTGGCAGCCACAAAAATGAAATTTTTGGAGTAGAAAAACTACTGTCAAAGTAAACACTCAAACAGAATATAAGATTTTTCAATCCAGGAACAGATTTTTTTTTAAAAAAATTGGTTACATAGCGTAATAATATGGTTTAGAAAGCTGCATGTTTTCAGTTAACTGAATTGTTTCTCAGACAATGTTGTATCAGGTTCATGGGACTTGTTTGTTCCTTATTTGCAGTTCATTAAATCTTAAACTGTATAACAACGAAGTCTGTAGTAGAGAAGAAATGGGCTTTTGTAGCATAAAAGGAATTACAGGTGTGATCAGCATTTTTAGTATCAATAGTTAAAGAATTATTATTTGTTACAGGGATGAGAGTTCTGAAGAAGTAGGAACACAATATGGATGTGTCCTCTCTCCTTCAAAAATAATGTAAGTACGGAGTTTCAGTCCAAGGCAGTTGTTTTGGCTATTTATGTAGGAGAATCTCCTTGTTAGGATGAGGCATTCCTAAGATTCAGTGCCTCAGTAGAGATTTAAGGGAGAATGGGCATGGCTTAGCATAATAAACATATAGAAGCTCATGATGACTGTTCCTCTTGCTGTCATAAGCCTTGGACAGTAAGATTTTGTGTCATCAGATATAAAAATTGGCCTTTCTTCACTCAAGGTGTCTTGGATAGGTTTGGCTGTCCGGTAGCACCGTTGAACTTTGCGGGGTCAAACATTCTGAGGCTTTTAGAACATGGCTTGACATTGCTCTTGTTGAGTGTGTAATATGAATGTGTAGGCAAAATAGTGAATGGAATGAGGATTTTGATGTTTGTTTTCTTCATTGATTGACTTATTTTTAAGTATTTGTATATTTTCTTTCCCACAGGGATGTTGAAGATGAGTTTGAAAAGAAAAGGTTTCCCAGTTTCCTGCAGGAAAAGTTGATGGAAGAGAGCATTTTACCCATAATGCATCTTTAGTCTCTTTTGGAAGAGATGTGTGGAACCCATTTGCAAATAAAATTAATGTCTGAATGAATATAACAGCTCTGTATTGTCACATTTAAGAGGTTTAATCCTAATAAATATAAATGGTTGACTTCTTTTTTGGAACTGATGTTTTCTTAATATTGACTACATCACAAAATAACCTAAATGTGAACAGATTATAATGTGAAATTAAAGCTGCAATAAGAGACCACTAACTTCCTTGTGTCCTGTTCTGGGAGAAATTTTGGATGCAAAATTAAATACAATGAAAAAGAAGCAATTCATAATTTTGTCAGGTCTTAAGTGTTGTAAAATAACCTTTCTCAATGTTGTGTTAGTAAGCCTTAATAAACATCAAGAGGTTTGGGTTGCTGTGAGTTTTTTCAGGTGGTATGGCCATGTTCCAGAAGCATTCTCTCCTGATGTTTTGCCCACATCTATGGCAGGCATCCTCGGAGGATGTGAGGTCTGTTGGAAACTTGGTAAATTGGGTTTATATATCTGGATAGTCCAGGGTGGGAGAAAGAAGTCATGTCTGTTGGAGGTAAGTGTGAATGCTGCAATTGGCTAGGTTGGTTAGCATTGAATAGCCTTGCAGTTTCAAAGCCTGGCTGTTTCTTTCTTGGGGAAAATCCTTTGTTGGGAGATGTTAGCTAGCCCTGATTGTTTCTTGTCTGGAATTCCCGTTATCCAAGTGTTTTTAATTTACTGTTCAGGCTTTAGTGTTTTTTTTTTAATGCTGGTAGCCAGATTTTCTTTATTTTCATGGTTTCCTCTCTTGAAATTGTCCACATGCTTGTGGATTTCAGTGGCTTCTCTCTAGTCTGACATTTTATTTATTTATTTATTTGCTACATTTATATGCCGCCCTTCTCACCCCGAAGGGTACTCAGAGCGGCTTACAAATTAAATTTACATACAATATTATATTAGTATAGTACAATACTGGTAACAAATTACTATATTGTACTGTATCAACATACTGTAATATTATTAGTAGTAATACATGTAAAATATGATATATAATTAATATTATATTGTATTAGTATTCTATCGTATTACAATATAATATGAATATCATATGTATATATAATATGTTATAATTACATATTGTAAATTATATTGTATATATATTTATATATAATCACGTATGTGTGTGTGTATATATATATATATATATACACACATATACATATATATAAAACTAGCATAGCATGTTATTGCGGATAGGGGCCTCCAGCCGATGCAAAGAGACAAGATGGGAGTTGTTTGACATGGTTGTTTGAGTGGTCCATCAGGAGAAACGTCAGGAGAGGATGCTTCTGGAACATGGCCATACAGCCTAGAAAACAACCCAATGATTTTGGCCATGAAAGCCTTGGACAACATCAAGGTTTTCTTGGCAAGATTTGTTCAGTGTCTTCCTCTTGCTTTCCTCTTGAGGCTGAGGGAATATGGCTTGCGTATGGTTTTCATGACTGAGGAGAAATATAGAGTCTCACCCAACATTCTGGATTATCCAATGCTTTTTTGTAGTCAACGTTTTCAATACATCGTGATATTTTGGTGCTAAATTCATAAATATAGTAATTACTACATAGTATTACTGTGTATTGAACTACTTTTTCTGTCAAATTTGTTGTATAACAATGTTTTGATGCTTAATTTGTAAAATAACCTAATTTGATGTTTAATAGGCTTTTCCTTCATCCCTCCTTATTATCCAACATGTTCGCTTATCCAACGTTCTGCCAGCCCGTTTATGTTGGATAAGTGAGAGAATACTGTATATGAGTACTGTACATTGACCATACAATGCAGTTTAAAACCGCATCCTTATGGCAATATAAATGAGGCCTAAAAGTGCTCTTGTGGAGACAGGAAAAAAATGCTTCAAGTAGTTTTCATCATTTGTCCTAAGCAGAGTTGCATAATTTTTAATATTTTCTAATGAAGGGGAAATATGTTGGTGTTTCCTGTGAGAACTTCCTCAGCAAAATGGATTTAAAACCACCCACGTGAAGGGCAAAGCTATGCACTTCTAAGAACTGGGTGCCATTTTGAAAAGGCCAAGGATTCATCCCTTCAGTTTAACCCCCTCTGCCTTTCAGAGAATGGTATGCTCTGTTGCTATTCTCTCTCCTTGCCCACCCCTTCAATCGGCAATGGTTGCTTCCAGGTCCCTCAGGGTTTAATAGAAAAGGCGGGAAAGTTTAAAAGTGGTTCGAAAAGCAAAGCGACAGGAAGCTTCAGAGGGAGGAGTGTGTATTATTTTCTTGCCTTATTCCCCCTCACACACACACACACACACACACAAATATCCAATCTTCACCCATACCAGGTATGGGCAAACTTGGGCCTTCCCTCTAAGTGTTTTGGATTTCAACTCCCACCATTCCTAACAGCCTCAGGCCCTTTCCTTTTTCCCCTCAGCCGCTTAAGCGGCTGAGGGGAAAAAGGAAAAGGCCTGAGGCTGTTAGGAATGGTGGGAGTTGAAATCCAAGACACCTGGAGGGAAGGCCCAAGTTTGCCCAGGCCTCATCTATACTTTAGGATTTAAAACCACCCACATGAAGGACAAAGATATGTGCTTCTAAGAACTGGTTGCCATTTTGAAAGGGCGACTAAAACAATCAAGGGTCTGGAGAACAATCCCTATGAGGAGCGGCTTAAAGAACTGGGCATCTTTCGCCTGCAGAAGAGAAGGCTGAGAGGAGACATGATAGCCATGTACAAATACGTGAAGGGAAGTCATAGGGAGGAGGGAGCAAGCTTGTTTTCTGCTGCCCTGGAGACTAGGACATGGAACAATGGCTTTAAACTACAGGAAAGGAGATTCCACCTAAACATTAGGAAGAATTTCCTCACTGAGAGAGCTGTCCAGCAGTGGAACTTTCTGCCCTGGAGTGTGGTGGAAGCTTTTAAGAGGAGACTGGATGGCCATCTGTCAGGGGTGCTTTGAATGTGATTTTCCTGGCAATTCTGTTATTTCTACTTATTTTAATTTCATCCATTACATAATTATTATAATAAGTTTTCTCCCTCACTTTTAAAATCCCAATTGAATTATTGGAATTTACCTTTCAGTAAAGAAGCATATGACTAAGCTGTTACTTGGAGATTATATTCATGTGATCTTTTATGATTTGTTTTATTATTGATTGACTTGTTTTATTGCTTTGTTTTTATATTGTTTGATGTTTGGGCTTGGCCCCATGTAAGCCTCCCCAAGTCCCTTCGGGGAAATGGGGTGGGGTATAAAAAATAAAATAATAATAATAATAATAATAATAATTATTATTATTATTATTATTATTATTATTATTATTATTTCCTGCTTCTTGGCAGAGGATTGGACTGGCTGGCCCATGAGGTCTCTTTCCAACTCTGATTATATGTATGATTCTATGATTAATACAGCTCGTGGGTTACTTCAGGGAAACCCACAAACAACATCAATGCATTAACAATAAGCTGTTTGTGCTCCTTCATAAACTCAGGGCCTCAAAGTTTTAGAAGGACTTCAAAGCCCATCATGAATGCAGATCCACCATTAATTTAGCCAACTCCTCTTTAAAACTGACAGCGAAGTACATGTATTTTGAACCTGCAAAGGACTCTAGCCTTGAATACTTTTACTTTCATAACAATCTTCCTTGTGTGTTGTTGTCATTTCCCATTTTTCTAAAGATGGAGATCTGATAGGAGCATAACGACTTCCATAGGCCCATGTGTTAAGGCAATATAAAACCTGATCTATAATTCAAGACCTGGAAGGAAATATCCAAACCAAAATGCTTCTCCATGCAGAATACAATTTATAGCACTCACAGACCTGATGTTTATTTATTTGTAGCCGCTAATACTTGCTGATATTTCACAGGGACTAAAACTTGTTGAGGATACACGTGTGCAATGTTGTCAGCTAAATTCATATCTGTTAAGTGACAGTATGCTCCCAAATATGGACAGCTGGATTTGTTGTATTATTATTATTGTTAACATCATCATCATCATCATCATCATTATTATTATTATTATTATTATTATTATTATTATTATTATTATGGTTCAAGTCGGGGTACAACAGAGAGATAAAGCAACACTATTGAACTAGAAAGGCTTTGGGAAATATTGTGTTTTTTTCATGATCAGCTTGTAATCTTGGGCTGGATTTGCACTGCCATATAATACATCTCAAAGCTTTTGACGGATGAAATCAATTGCTAATAACCGCAAGGTCGATTTGCATTGAGCTTAGCGAAATATACTATTTAACTGATGAGTCTCCACAATAATTGTAATTGGTCTTAAATGTTGTTAATGCTTACTATTTATTTATATCTTATTTCTGGATGTTACTGGTATTATGCTTTGTGTGATTTTTGTCTTGGGTTTTTGTTAATGGTGCTTTAATTTGTATTGTATTATATTGTGAGCCACTTTAGGTCCCATTAGGGAGAAAAGCGGGTTATAAATAAAGAATTATTATTATTATTATTATCTGGATTCAGAAACTGGATTATATTGCAGTGTAGATGGGACCTTAGAGAAATTTAGTTTACTACTGTGGGAAACAGGATCCTTGAACAGATAGGTCTTGGCTTTTATTATCATTGCTTTTTTTTTTAGATTTAGAGTATAAAACATTTTTTAAAAATTTCATTTGACTTTTCTGTGCCCTTTAACTTATATATTGGGTTCCTCCTGGGGACTGTTTGCATTTGAGAGCGAATCTCAGTTCTGATCATGATATTGTAAATGGAAGGACTAAAGGTTCATGAATGATGTTCTCTACTATGTGGCCATAAGGAATTTTGAAATTTTGCTTTAATATTTCTTTTGCTTCACAGGTGCATTGAATGCTATATATATACTATCCTATAGGAAGTGCATGTAATATATTTGCCAAGGCCCCATCACCATGTCTGTCTGCGAGGACATGCTTCTCTGCAATTACCGCAAGTGCCGAGTCAAGCTTTCTGGCTATGCGTGGGTCACGGCCTGCTCCCACATTTTCTGCGACCAACACGGCAGTGGGGAGTTCAGCCGTTCGCCAGCCGTCTGCCCAGCTTGCTCCAGCGCCCTTTCTGGCAAATTGGATATTGTTCGGACAGAACTCAGTCCTTCTGAGGAATATAAGGCCATGGTTTTAGCCGGACTGCGGCCAGAGATTATCCTAGACATCAGTTCCAGGGCTCTGGCTTTTTGGACCTATCAGGTAAACACATTTTTATAGATGGAGAAGGCCTGGGGTAGGCATGGTCAAACTTTGGCCCTCCAGGTGTTTTGGACTTCAACTCCCACAATTCCTAACAGGCGATGGGAGTTGAAGTCCAAAACACCTGGAGGGCCGAAGTTTGCCCATGCCTGGCCTGGGAGGGAAGCAGAAAACATTATCAGAAAAATGAGACTTATTTTAAAGCTCTGAGCCTTTATACATTTGACACAAATAACTAGGACCAAATGCTGTGGCAATTGTTTGAATGGGTAATATTGTTATATAGTCCAATCCAGGTACTCATTAAAAAACTACGGCAAAAGTAAGTAATGACATCAGACAGTAAATTCATACTGATCAAAATATCTATTAATATAATAAGCTATCATTGGACAAATGCAATACTTCTAATGAACATAACAAATAGGTGCTCATGTATATCAAAAAGTTCCAGAGTATGAAAGGCATTTACATCTTATTATGCAAAAACAAGGCCATTTCACCTAATTTTTCTAACCTGGCAACATCTCTGTTTTCAAGCTGGATTTTACTAGTCTGAAGAAAGGAATTTGAATACTTTGAAAAAATATGCATTTTTCTTTTAGTTCTTCTCAGCTGCTGGTGTTTTGTCTTGACCTTGACTATCTCAAACAACATAATGCGCAACATGCCTCTCTCTGTTTTTTTCAAACTCTATTGAAGTAGAAGGAACATCAAGAGAATCTAGTCCAGCCCCCTTTTTTTGAAGAAAACAGAAAACACAATATAAACTATGAGTATGTATCAAATATTCAACTCAAGATTTTCTTGTACAAATAAAAGAACATTTTAGTTTTTCAAATAACAAAACCCAACAGCAAATTCTCAAACTAAACTGTGACTCTTCTAAAACGCATATAATGAAATCTTTACAATTTTTTGCAGTGTTTTTGTTGAATTACTGCACAGCTTAAACATTTTGGGGATGAATCATGCCAAAAAAAGAAGAGAAAGCTAGCTGCAGGGTTAGGATGGTGCATCTGAATGTCACATATACTGACGTTTGATCCCTTTTTAAAAACGTTCTGTCATGATTCTCATTTATTTGTTTTTTTCCCCCTTGCAGGTTCATCAGGAGCGTTTGTACCAAGAATATACCTATAGTAAAGCACAGGGCCACCTGAAACAGATGGAGAAAGTCTACACCCAGCAACTGCAGAGTAAAGACATTGAGCTGTCCTCCATGAAGAGCGAGGTCTCCTCTTTGAAGAAAGTACTGGAGGAATACAAAAAGAAATTCACAGAACTCTCAGAGAAACTCATGGAGCGCAACCGTCAGTACCAGAAACTGCAGGGATTGTATGACAGCCTGCGTTTGCGCAATATAGCAGTAGCCAGCCAAGAAGCTGCCCAGGAGCCTCCCATGATGCCTCAGCCTGCTGTCTTTGGTTTCCCTTTGGGTGAGGAAAATGGTGCTTCGCTTTGGTAGTTCACATATACAATATGACTCATGCATCCATAGCTTTGACAGCCACAGTTTCAACTACCCATTCTACAAAAATAATTCCTCCCTTGAAGTGTTTGTGGGCCTTTCTAGGTCCTCTAGTGTGATTCTATGGTATATTTCTTGCCCAAGTAAAATCAAATTATAGGATTTGCTATTATCCACAGTTTACAGGAGGTCTTGCGGCATGTCCTCCATTTATACAGAGGGGTTGTACTGTAGTAGGATTTCTAGTAATACCTTGAAGAATACTCAAACATAATAAAGTTAAAGTAATAAAGTACAGGGTACTGTAAAGAGGAACAAAATGAGGATGAGGAAATGCTACATGCATTTGGAAAGTGCCTCTTTCTCTAAACCTACCTAGATTACATCCGCGTTATTCATGTATTGGCCAGAGAACCATTGCAGTGTAGTGACTTGTGATTTGGTCTACAGTATAACTGTTCAAATTTCTGCCATGGAAAGTCTGTTGTACTGTTTGGCAATTGAATATACTGCCTCAGAGAGTGATGGAGTCTCCTTCCTTCTCTACTGTTTTTAAGCAGAGGCTGGATGGCCATCTATCAAGAGTGTTGTGATGGTTCCTGCATGGCAGGGTGTTGACTGGGTGGCCCTTTGCTCTCTTCCATTTCTATGATTCTATATCATTGTGTGCTGTGCATTGACATACTAATCTAGTTAATGTTTTATTTGTAGGGTACTACGGACCTTTAACTAATTGCACATCTCTCACTCGCATGTTCCAGGTAATATTGCCAGGCGCCCTGGGGATACAACTCCCACAGGTATCCAGGGCCGGCATGGCGAGGGAGACTTCCATTTCAAACCTTTCTTCGACTCTTCTCCACCAATGGCTGAGTCTGGACACAGCTTCTTTTCCTTTGTCTCACCTGGCAATGATCAGGAACAACAACCGGGAGGCAATAGAGCCTACAAGATTAAGAGAATGTGAACTGTAATACGTGTCAATCTTCTTGCTTCTGGCCCTTTTGAAATTCTAATTTATGCATAATTTTTTCTCAAATCTTATATTTAAAACAACAAGAAAATAAAAACTTGGTGAAATCCAGAAGCTGTTTGGCTCTCCAAATATTTCCTGGAAAATTCCAGCCATAGAAACTTTAAACCAAGGCAGCCTGTATTGAAGAATAAATGTCCCAGTGACTATTCTTGTAAAAGACTTCCTGTCTCTTCTTCATCATGTAGTCTGTGAAATGGCACATATGGGTTAATTCCTGCGCCTGCGCAGCTTTTCGGAACCTTCTAGATCTTAAATTTGAAACATTTTTGGCGGAGGCCCCGCCCATGTTCCCCAGTAGTATAAATGCCCGGAGGTGGGGACTACGTCCCCAGTTCCTTTTTCCGCAGCTCAGCAGCAGCTTGTTGGTTCCTTCTAGCGATTTTCCGCCATTTTTAATGGTTTTTGACTCAGACAGTTGACTATTCTTGGACTCCCTGCTATCACTATTGGCTTTGATTCGGACTGTTTGACTATTCTATTGATCACCAGTTACCTACCTGACCCGGATCGCCTGACTACGTTTTGTTCCTGCTCCCTGGATCGCAGGCCAGTTCCTCCAGTCATGAGTACTACCTCTTTCTTTAAAAAATGTGGGGCCTGCGGGGGCAAGCTCCCCGATTCAAACGGCCATTCTATGTGCCTGCTATGCCTGGGGAAAAGTCACCTACTCCAGTCATGTAAAATCTGCCTGGCTTTTACTCCCCAAGCCTGGAGGAACAGGGAATCCCGCCTTAAGGTGCTACTCTACGAGCGAGCAATGGCCCCTGAGGCGGCCTGGACACAAAAACGCCTAGCGTCGGAAGCGCCAGGGGCTTCTTCCCCTGAGGGACAAGAGGAACATTCCTCCCCCAAACTGATTCTGCCTTCGCAAGCCTACGAAGGCGATGCGATAGCAGATTCCAACAGCCCCAAAGAGGGCTAAATCATCTAAACATGGCCAAGCGGGATCCAAACTGAAGGAGGGCCAGAAAAAATCTAAGAAAAAGGGGCAACTTGTCGGCACCAAGCCCTCAAGTCCCCGATTAAACAGAGGCTCACCCAGTCGGGTAGTTGCCCAGGATCACTCCTCCCATGAGGACACTTTGGGAAGCTCACCCGCATTAACACAGATATCCCCATTGGCTATGGGGCTTGAATCTCAAGCGGCTCTGAAGCTGGCGTTGCCATCCCTTGCTCCTGAGACTGTCCCTCCCATTGGAGTGGAAAGAGGGCATCTGTTTCCCCTCAGCCTCCAGCCACAAGCTTGGTAGATGTGGCTAGACCCCAGAGGACACAGCTAGAAGCCGCCCGCATGATAGGGGCTCCCATGGTACCTCCCATCACCGACGCCGCTCACCTTCGATTTCCTCGTGGAGTTCTCGGTCTCGGAGCCCGGTGGCCACCTCTATTTGTTCCAATCCAGGGTCTCCAGGCAGGCATCCGCCATTTTATTTCTATGACTATGGCCATTACAAATATGCTCCTCCTCTGGGATTTGGCTACTACCGCCATTTTGATTGTTGCGGAGGGGCGGTGCCAGGCAGAAGCCACGCCCCCACGCCCCTGATGCAGGACCAAGACGGCGCCTCCCTGCGAAGGGCATACCCTCGCCCGAGTGCGGCTCCGAAACAGGGCCCCGCCTCCTCAGCCTCCCTGAAGCCAGGAACAGTGCCAGGATGTTTGGGAGTCCATCCCGTCGCCTCGATACCGAGACATTTGGTACAGACTCCAGTAGCAGTGGAGGCTGCGTGCGGACCTGAGGCTGACCCTGCTGAGGAAGGGGACCATCCCTCAGTACCGTCAGGGGAGGAAGACTCCCCTTCCCCTGTAGAGCCTTCCACAGACACCGAAGCCGCATTGCCAGAAGAGGCAAAAACCTTCTCTGCCTTGATTAGGCTAGCGCGGGCCTTGAAACTGTCGGTCCCTCAACCAGCCAAAGTAGACAATCCCATGTTCCCCCCCTCCCAGCAACATGATCCACCAACGACAATCTTTCCTTCGCTCCCATTTTTACTCCAGCTGAGTAAAGCATCGAGGGTAGCCCCAGCTGCAGTCCCAGCTACACCAAGGAGGGCGGAAAACATTTATAAAATTGATCTTTCCTCAGCCCCATGGCTGGCAGGGCAGCCAAAACCAAACTCGATCGTTGTAAATATGAGCCAAACTAAACCCAACCAAAAATCCCAGGTAACTCCCTCAGACAAGGAGGGCAAGAAACTGGAAGGGATGGGGAAGAGCTATTCATCAGCCTGTCTTTCTACGAGGATGGCACACTATGCAGCGTATATGGCTGGCTATCAAACTTATCTGTGGAAAAAATGAGTGCATTTCATGAGTTCACTCCTCCCTCCGAGTGAACAGGCCCTAGCACGGGCCTTTCACCAAGAAGCCTCCACCTTGGCCGTGCTTCAAAAGGAACTGGCAAAGCACATGGCAGACTCCGCTGGAAAGCTTTTGACAGGAGCAGTGGCTCTACGTCGTCATGCTTGGCTGAGAGCCTCAGGCCTCTCCCAGTCGGCCTGTACTGTGATAGAAGACTTGCCCACGGACGAAGCGGGCCTATTTAATCCGAAAATGGATTCCCAGCTTGAATATACTCAAAAGATGCGGCAGACTGCTCACAAATACGGTTTTTCTCCCTATCTTTCCCAGTACCATAGACCATACTGGCCAACATGCTACCAATACAACCGACGTAGACCCAGCTCGCCTGCATTTCGAGGACGGCAACGTTCCAATCCTCAGCCTACTGCAACGAGAAGACCTCCAGCCCCTTATAGAAACCAACAGCGGGGAGGAGGTAAACATGGGGATAGACAAAGATGCCGCTTCTAGTCCAATCGCCAGAAGCAGCCCCCTAAGTTCTTCAAGTTCTGTAGTTTCTGAAGTTCAAGTTTTGTTGGAAGACTCCGTTGAGTCTAGTTTTTGTACTAAATCTGGGCTACCGTTCAAGCCTACTATCCAACCATTGCCCCCACGGGTTTTTCAAAACCATTTGCCTCCTTTTTACCAAATGTGGAAGAGGATAACCACAGACCGTTGGGTGCTTAGCATTATCAAGAATGGTTACGCCATTGAGTTTCAGGCGCTCCCCCCAGTGGGTCATATTCGAGTTACTAGACCTTCTACATTGCTACAAGAAGAAATAATGGCCCTCTTAGCCAAGGGAGCTATTTCTGGACTCCACCCTTCCAAGGCAACAAGATGTTGCAACAAGATGTTGCAACAAGATATTTTTTAATTCCAAAGCGAGGTGGAGGCCTCCAACCCATTTTGGACTTGAGGGATGTTAATCTCTACATAAAGCCTCAAAAGTTCAGGATGGTTAATTTATCCAGCATCCTCCCTCTATTGAGACCCAGGGCGTGGTTTGTGACAATTGATCTCAGGGACGCTTATTTTCACTTATCTGTTCGTAAAGACCATCCTAGATTTCTTAGTTTCACCATAGGGCATGAGCTTTTTTCCTTCAATGTTCTCCCATTTGGCCTCTCAACAGCTCCCTGTATATTTACCAAATGCATGGCGGTAGTAGCGGCTTATCTTCGCTGTAAGGGAGTAACGGTATTTCCTTACCTGGACGATTGGCTGTTGACATCAATATCAAGGTCACAGTTGGAGGCTGATGTATCCCTCACTCTGTCTCTTCTTCAGGACCTGGGGCTCATGGTGAATGCAGAGAAATCAGCACTAACTCCAACATGTCGCATCCACTTCATTGGAGCAGACATAGATTCCACTACTCAGCGTGCATCCCTCCCAGAGGACCGCTCCTATGTTATCCGGTCTGCCATCATAAACTTCTGGGCACGTGGTTTCGCTTCGGCATGGGAAATTCAATCCCTTCTCGGACACATGGCGTCCACCACCGCCGTAACCCAATTAGCAAGATTGTGAATGCGGCCCCTACAATTCTGGCTCCTCCAAAATTTCAATCCTGCCACCGACAGTCAAGACACCTGGTTATGTCTCCCATCCAAAGTGCTCCACTCGCTCCAGTGGTGGACAAAGAGACAGAACGTGTGTGCGGACATGCCTTTCACACAGCCCTGCCCTTCCCGATGGCTGACAACAGATGCATCGCTACAAGACTGGGGAACTCACCTGCAAGGCCTGACGGTATGTGGAAAGTGGTCATTAGACGAAAGGAGACACCACATCAACTTCTTCGAGCTCCTGGCAGTTCGGAAAGCCCTGCAAGCCTTCGAGGCCCCCCTAGGCGGCAAGGTTGTCCAGCTGCTAACGGACAATACAACAGTGAAGTGCTATATCAACAAGCAGGGGGGGATACACTCGCGGAATCTCCTCCAACTTGTGTCCAAAATCTGGGAGTGGTGTATCCACAGGCACACTCTTCTCACAGCAATTTATCTCCCAGGAGAAGAAAACTGTCTAGCCGCTGCCCTCAGCAGAACCACCACATCGAACCACGAGTGGCGACTCCATCAGGAGGAGTTCCGGCATCTGGTCCACCGCTGGGGTCAACCGACAGTGGATCTGTTCGCCTCGCCAACAAATGCACAATGCACCACGTTCTGTGCCAGACTTCGCCCGGGAACAGCTCCGGGATGCATAGGGGACGCCTTTATGTTCACATGGAATCGTGGCCTCCTTTATGCATTCCCTCCAATACCGATGATCCCAAGGACAGTAGCGAAAGCTTTATCGGACAAAGCGAATTGAATACTGGTCACCCCCAGGTGGCCACGGCAGCATTGGTTCACAGCGCTACTCCAGGCAGTAGAAGGGGATTATATCTGCCTGAGCCGCAGGCCGGACCTCCTGTCAATTCAGGGCGGCCAAGTTTACCATCCAGACCTAATTTCACTGCGTCTAACAGTGTGGAGGCTTTGCCCCCCGTCCAGCTGTCAGGGGCAGTCAAAGCCATAATCGATGTGGCCCAGAAAAAGTCAACTAGAAAATCTTACCAGTACAAATGGTCCCGCTTCGCCAAGTTTCTTGTACCGCTGGACTTGGACCCATATTCAGCTCCCACTCCAGTAATCTTAGACTTCTTAGTCCATTTGTCATCCGCAAGCCTGTCGCTCTCATCCCTAAAGACTTACCTGGCAGCAATATCCTGGCATAGGAGGAAAAAAGGATCGCCCTCCTGCTTCCAAGATCCACTAATTCGGCTATTCCTTAAAGACTTCACGAACTTGTACCCCCCAGCCTCGCCACCTTGCCCAGCATGGAGTTTGGAGCTATTGTTATCCCAATTGTCTAAAGCCCCATTTGAACCTATGGCCACATGTGACTCATCCCATCTGCTTCAATCTTATAATTCCATGAGATTGTTGCTACGCTACCATTACTGTTGTTATTTATTTGAATGAAATTTATTCTATGCAAACACTGTTTTGTAAAGCAAGCAGGTAAAATTCAAATCACCCCACCTGCCACGGTTGGGCCTTGTACACCTTCAAAGCAGGTCAGGAGTCCCTGGTTAGAAGTGAAAAAAGAATGCTGTTTGAGAATGTGACTGAGCCAGTGGATGGCCATTCTCTGATGAGAGGCATCTGTTCTAGCAAGTTCTTCCTGTTCCATCCATGGCTGGCTGAGCTCAGCTAAACCAGCATATTTTTGCCAAGAAGGGCTGGTGTTCTGTATTGCGTATACAGATTTCTAACCTAAAGTTACATACAGTAGAGTCTCACTTATCCAAGTTAAACGGGCCAGCAGAAGCTTGGATAAGCTGATATCTTGGATAATAAGGAGGGATTAAGAAAAAGCCTATTAAACATCAAATTAGGTTATGATTTTACAAATTAAGCACCAAAACTTCATGTTATACAACAAATTTGACAGAAAAAGTAGTTCAATACGCAGTAATGTTATGTTGTAATTACTGTATTTACGAATTTAGCACCAAAATATCACGATATATTGAAAACATTGACTACAAAAATGGCTTGGATTATCCAGAGGCTTGGATAAGCAAGGCTTGGATTAGTGAGACTCTACTGTAATTGTTCAGTAAGACAATGTAGACTTAATGTAAATCTTAGCAATTTTTGGCAAGGCACATTTAAAAGCAGGCAGCCGCATGGGATGAAGGAGGTCCGTGCAGCCACTGATATTGGTGCAAGAAAAGCAAGCAAAGCAACAATCAGAAGCAAAGCCCCATACAAAGCCCCAGAGAAAAGATGTGCCACGCAGATGAACAGTAAATAACAGGAACTTTACTCTTCAAAATGCAGAGCAAAATATATACATTCATATGAGCAGCTGCACTGAGTCACACAATGTCCTTTTAAAGACAGAATTCAAATAGTGTTTTAGAGGTCCATACAAAACGTCTTCCTCCAGCTGACTAGGAGCAAAGCCTCTCTTGTTAAGCTCTTTTCCAAAACTGAGCCCCAGCAGAAACCTGTAACTGCATCCAAAACTCCCAGGCTCAGCAGGCTCACTGGAGTTGCCCAGCCAATCAGCTTGGTGCTTTGCACTTTTCTTGTTCACACACACCCCAACTGATTTTTACACGCTGTAATAAAGGTGACATCCAAATCTTTCCAAGACTTAATGGAAATATTTCTGATATGTCACCTTCTGAAAAGTAGCCTTTTTGGTATTCAGTTTCAGAAATCACACTTACTTGTCACATCATTTTAGCAATGATGTCCACCATTTCTCATATGTCAATATAACAATATAATACAGTAGAATCTCACTTATCCAACATAAACGGGCCGGCAGAACATTGGATAAGTGAAAATGTTGGATAATAAGGAGGAGTTAAGGAAAAGCCTATTAAACGTCAAATTATATTATGATTTTACAAATTAAGCACCAAAACATCATGTTTTACAACAAATCGACAGAAAAAGCAGTTCAGTACATGGTAACGTTATGTAGTAATTATTGTATTTACAAATTTAGCACCAAAACATCGCAATGTATTGAAAACATTGACTACAAAAACAGTGGCTACTAACAAACTGACTACAAATAAAGATAGAATTGCATAAAATGAACTTACAGTAACAACATTGTCGGAAATTAAATGCATAAAAAGTTCTGTCCTTGCTGCTTAGAGAAACAGCTGTGAATCCGGGCGGGAGGCAGGCTGCGTTGGATAATCCAGAACACTGGATAAGCAAATGTTGGATAAGTGAGACTCTACTGTAATAGATAATACTCATATTATGCTATACTGATAACATAACATATTGTATATACAAATAATATTGATAATAATATTATAATGTAATACAATATAATAATAATACACTATTATAATTGTATATTTATATTACATGTAATATTACTAATAATATTGCAATACAGTGGTATAGTACAATATAGTAATATATAATGCTTATATTGTGCTATGCTAATAATATAATATAGTGTATTTACCTATAACTTGTAAGCCGCCCTGAGTCCCCTTCAGGATGAGAAGGGTGGGATATAAATGTCGCTAATAAATATAATAAATAGATAACTTAATCATTTTAGTCCTCAACTTCTCAAGGTAATAATAGGTCAACAGGAGTGAATCCATAAAAGAAAATGAAAAACACTGGTAAGCTATAGTGTCTGATGGCTTCTGTTCCGCATTGGAGGTTTTAATATGAACTTTGTAAGAGCTTTCGTTTGTGCTATTTTTTATTGTTTGGCCAGTTCATTCCTCTGGAACAGAGCCTACTTCCCCCATTCTCTAAAAGTACTGTTCTCCCAAATTTGGTAGTAAGGGGCCGAGTTCCGATCTTGTTTGTGTGTGCGTGTGTATTTGTTTGTTTGTTGACTCACAGTGCTCCCATGAATTTTACAGGATTTTCATAGGCAAGGACAACTTAGAGGTGGTTTTGCCATTGACTTCCTCTGATTATACATACTGCACCTAGTTTAGATAATTCCCTCATCCAGGTACTAACCATGCCTGAAACTAAAGAGAAAATGGATTCCCAAAATCACAAAGACACAAATCCACTACAAAGATGTAAACAATCACATAAGTAAATATTTTTTGCAACTTATATACAACAACAATGAACATATACAGAGAACATAAGATGTTATATACACTCTCTCTTGGCTACAATCAATCCCTGTGTATATAACAGTCTTATGTTCTTTGTATATGTTCGTTGTTGTGGTAGAAAAGTTGCAAAAATATTTACTTCTGATTGTTTACTAACCATGCCTGACCATACTTAGGTGAGAATGTATTTGTATTAGGAGTGTGTGTATGTGACTAAACCTTCAGGTGTCTTGTTTACTTCTGCTGACCTCATGGATTCCATTGGATTTTCTATTAACTTTCAGGATCAGACAGGATCTGGAGCCTTCGGGGTGTTCAGACCTGAGGCAGGAAAAAAAAATCTTGTTTTTCTCCTAAATATAAGAGGCCAAGCTGACTTGTTTCGGTTGAAAGGAAGAGACATGTGTGTGTCAAGATTGACATCTAGTTGAATGCTCACTTCAGCCTATTCACCATGGAGCTCGAATGGGTGTTGAGCATCTCATTGGGCATTTTCCTGGTCCTCATCTCTGTATGGACGTGGAGGCACAAGGAGGGGAGGTTTCCACCTGGGCCAATGCCCTTGCCCTTCTTTGGCAACCTATTGCAACTGAACCCCAAGGATATTCCCAAGTCGTTCCTGGCGGTGAGTTTTGTCATCTCTTCCGTGAGAAAAAGTGGGATTGGGGGGTCTACATGTTTATTTTCTGAGATGTCCCATCCTTTTACCATTTTGAATCTTAATAGTATGCCTTCACTATGAGAACACTTTGAGCAAAGTCCAAGGTTCAACCTGGTGCATCATCTCATGGACAACTTGGTTCTTCTGGAAAGCCCAAAGCTTGGTTTAAAGGGAATTCTTCTCTCCTGCTTTCCTTATTTGCTGTGTACCATGTAGTACCCAGATATATGTTCCTTCTGAATGCAAATAGTCCATATAAACTTTATGATTCATCCCCACTGATGGCTCAGTCTTCCATTAATTTGTTCCAGCTTAATTTGCGTGCTACACACAATTCTGTCCTTTGCCTGTCCTGGATCCTGTCCTATCAGTAGACAATCCCAAATTCTACTATTATTCGGGAGAGGAGTGGGTTGTCTGAGGAAGTGTAGTCAAAAAAGGAGCAAAAAGAGGGTGTTGCCCTCCCCCAGTAAGAATCCTACTCTGTCAAAGGGAATTTTCTTTCAATTGTTTTCTTTCAATTGTTGACATTGCAACAATTTAAAACTTTAGCTGCGGCATGAAAGATTTTCCATGTCTCCATTTTGAGACTACAGTACATCCTATACAGGGCCGTAGCCAGAGAAAAACTTTTGGGAGGAGTTTTGAAAATTTCTGGGGGGGGGGGGTTGAACCCCTAGCACCCCCTTCCCTGGCTACAGAACTGTCAATATCTGCTTGAGATAGTGCCTGGAGGGACTCTTAATGTTTTGCATCTCATAGACTTAGCATGAGGATTTGGTTAACCAGTTAAAATTCATGAGTAAACCAGGATTTTTTTAAAAAACCTGAAAAATGGGGGGGGGGGGTTGAACCCCTAAACTCCCCCCCCCCCTTGCTACAGGCCTGAATAATTACAGGGATTACAGTGCTCATGAATCTGGGATAAACACAGATAATATATCACTTTTTTAACTTTAGAGAAAAGGTCTTTAGGAATCTGAAGGTCCTCCTATACAACGTTATGGTCAACATCCACACACCTAGAGATTCCTTGAGACTATGTCAATCAAATCCATTAAAATTGAACCTACAGCTGTAAAAGGCTGACTGTAAAGGGAAATGTCATTGCGGAGATTCTTATTTGGAGAACAGTGCTATAATTCTGGGTTTTGCTCCCCCCCCCACCCCGCTCCGCCAGTGGTTTTCTCGATCCACTTAGTTCATGTTGTGTGTGATTTGTACTATACAAAGTCCCAGAATACTTGTAGAGTATCTATACACACAAACGAACGATTGTCAAAAAGTTGCTGTATATTTGATTGAAGAAAATAATGATGGAGCACCGCTCTCAAAAAAGTCTTCAAAAGTAAAGTACAAATAAAGTCCCAATTCTCTACAGGGGTCCCGGGTATTTTTGACCCTGTTTCAGGGGAAAACCCCTTCTTCAGGAGTTGTTAAACTCAGCAACTTCCCTAGGATACCTATCTTCTATATTCTTCCTAAGATTCATAAAGGCATCATTCCACCCCCAGGCCGACCTATTATTTCTGGTTCATCTTCTGTATTGGAACCAGTTGCCAAATATCTAGACTCCTTTTGCCAACCATTTGTCCCTCTCTGTGATTCCTACATTAAAGACACAAAGCACTTCATTAATATCGTAGAAAATCTCAATATTGAGGAGGACAGCATTTTAGTTACGATTGATGTCACCTCACTCTATACTAACATTCCACTAGATGAGGCTCGTACCATTATAGAAAATATCCTTCGTAGGAGAACAAAGTTGCAACCACCTACACACTTCTTGATGGACTTGTTAGATATAGTACTAGAGAAAAATTATTTCCGTTTTCAAAACCAATTTTACTTTCAGACCTTCGGTGTCGCTATGGGAAGTCCGTTAGCTCCATCGATTGCCAATCTATTCATGGCACATTTAGAAAACACTATATTGCTTAATCCATCTTTAAATATGTACTATTCTAATATAATATACTATGGCCGATTCATTGATGATATATTCATAGTATTTAAAACAACTGAAGCCGCAGTAGGATTCTCTAATTGGATTAACACTATACATACGTCTATTAAATTTACCAGTCATCTCAACCTGTCACATATCAATTTTTTAGATGTTACTGTGTATAAACATCATAACAAACTGTTGGTCAAGAACTTCAGAAAACCATCAGATAAGAATTCTTTTCTTCATTATAACAGCTTCCACCACTTTGGTTTAAAGACCAATCTTCCATTTTCACAACTACTTAGACTAAAGCGTAACTCAAGCTCTAATGAACACTTCATTCATGAAAGCCTGACCTTAAGCCAGGAGTTTAGAAGTAGAGGCTATCCTAAACATGTCATCAAAAAGGCATTAATTAAAGCTGAAAAAACTGATAGAACCACCCTACTGAAAGAATCTGCTAAACCAACTAAAAATCAAATTATCTGGACACAAGAATTATCACATTACTCCAAACACATAATCCAAATTATAAAAAAACACTGGCATCTTCTTCAAGATATTTCAGGTTGCGATAAATTACCTATTTTTGGAAACAGGCGTACTAAAAATATTAGAGAATATTTAATCCATACAGATTTAACCACTCCTATTAGTACACCAAAGAGCACCCTGAGAGGCCATTATCCTTGTGGTCACTGTAAGTGTTGTCCTCAATCTTGGAAGACTAAGGAGATATATAATCATAGGAACAAAGTGGGCACCACACTAAAACATTTTTCTACCTGTAATAGCAACAATGTAATCTACCTCTTGACATGTGACTGTGATCTCTGGTATATTGGAAAAACAACCAGATCCTTGAGAATCAGAATCTCTGAACATAAATCCAGAATCAAAAATTTATCTACAGAATCTCTTTTATATTCACACTTCACCCAATACAAACATTCACCTACCTCATTTAAATTTTGTGTTCTGGAATGCATCTCTCAAAAACCTTTCATGGACTTGGAAAAACTATTATCCCAAAGGGAAATGTACTGGATCTTTAAGTTTAAAACCTTTTCCCCTCAGGGACTTAATGAATCACTTAATTTTAGCTGTTTCCTTTAAACCTTCAAGTACTCTTTAAAAACCCTTGAGTGAACCTTCAGAATTACTCGCAGTTGAAATCACCACAAGCAGAGTCACTCAGTGAAAGCATTTAGCACTATGTAAGTATATACTGTTATATGGGTTACTTTTACTTCTGTTAATACTGCTGGTAAAATACTTGTTACTCTATGTTTTGTTTTAGATAGAAATTCATTGTTGCTGAGTTTAACAACTCCTGAAGAAGGGGTTTTCCCCTGAAACAGGGTCAAAAATACCCGGGACCCCTGTAGAGAATTGGGACTTTATTTGTACTTTACTTTTGAAGACTTTTTTGAGAGCGGTGCTCCATCATTATTTTCTTCAATCAAATATACAGCAACTTTTTGACAATCGTTCGTTTGTGTGTATAGATACTCTACAAGTATTCTGGGACTTTGTATAGTAACTTAGCCATATCACTATGGATGACTGGCTCGGTACATTGAGCTTTGATAAAGAAGATATTATGTCTCTTACTAAAAACAGGTCGGTCATTGACCATGTACCAGCAGCTGAGTCCTCCCAGACCAGCAATTTACTTTATGATTTAGAAAAATTGAAAAAAAGAAACATTCGTTTGGATCTCCATGCATCTACATTAGCTGATTATATAAAACACAATATGATCCCCAGAGGATTAAGGATATATAAACCACCTGGCATGTTCAAAGAAGATAAAGAATTTTTACAACAATGGGTTAAAATTTTAAACAAATGTTCCTTGGATCTGATGGCATTATTGATTATGAAATCCAATGCCACCATTAAGGATGGAGAAAATAAAATTACCAATCTCATGGAAAACATTACGAAAGATACAACCTCTGCTACCATGTTGGAGACTCTTGACAAAAAATGTAGTGACCTGTACAATCAGGTGAAGGAATTTAAAATTAAAAAGTTTGAAAGAGATCGTCATGATTACCAGTCCAATCGAGTCTACCCATGGTTATTGGACAAAGATCAAGTTTCCTCTAAGAGAAAAGTCAGATTCCATCCTCAATTTACAGACTCCTCTACCGAGGAAGACCCAGGAAGGACAACTGAAAGCTCTGAAGTCTCTGACTCACCACCTTTAAGAAGATCCTCCAGACATAAGAATAGGACTCTACCATCATCCTCATCCTCAACTTTTTTTCCAAGGGACCGAAATCGGAGACACCGAACCTGATTGTTAATTTATCCGATTATAAGTTATCTGATGTAGAAAGGTCAATAGTAAACAAAGGTCTATCATTTGTTCCCACCCCTAAATTTAATGCATTTCGAGCACGAATAGATTTATTCAAGCTATTTAGAACCATCCGCTTAAGAGACATGTTTAAAGACAGCATATCCAACACTACCACAGATCCTTTCAAACCCAAAAGTACCTTCTGCCCTTCCACAGATAACATTTACATTAAATGCTTTGAAAAAGCTGTAGAGAGGGACTTTAACAAGCTAACTACTCGTAGACAACCATACCACTCAAATTTATCAGAATTAGAAAGAACCACTCTGGTCAAATTGAGCAACCTCAAAGAGGTAGTCTGGAAACCAGCAGATAAAGGGGGAGCTATAGTATTACTTAACAAAAGAGATTATATTAAGGAAGTCAACCTCCAGCTATCAAATAGTAAATTCTACCAACCTATTGCAACAGACCCCACTAAACACATTCAGTCCCTTATTAGGGTGGTGTGTCAAGAGGGATTATCCATGGGATTTATCTCTTCTTCTACATTTAAATACTTACAAAATGACTTCCCTAGGATACCTATCTTCTATATTCTTCCTAAGATTCATAAAGGCATCATTCCACCCCCAGGCCGACCTATTATTTCTGGTTCATCTTCTGTATTGGAACCAGTTGCCAAATATCTAGACTCCTTTTGCCAACCATTTGTCCCTCTCTGTGATTCCTACATTAAAGACACAAAGCACTTCATTAATATCGTAGAAAATCTCAATATTGAGGAGGACAGCATTTTAGTTACGATTGATGTCACCTCACTCTATACTAACATTCCACTAGATGAGGCTCGTACCATTATAGAAAATATCCTTCGTAGGAGAACAAAGTTGCAACCACCTACACACTTCTTGATGGACTTGTTAGATATAGTACTAGAGAAAAATTATTTCCGTTTTCAAAACCAATTTTACTTTCAGACCTTCGGTGTCGCTATGGGAAGTCCGTTAGCTCCATCGATTGCCAATCTATTCATGGCACATTTAGAAAACACTATATTGCTTAATCCATCTTTAAATATGTACTATTCTAATATAATATACTATGGCCGATTCATTGATGATATATTCATAGTATTTAAAACAACTGAAGCCGCAGTAGGATTCTCTAATTGGATTAACACTATACATACGTCTATTAAATTTACCAGTCATCTCAACCTGTCACATATCAATTTTTTAGATGTTACTGTGTATAAACATCATAACAAACTGTTGGTCAAGAACTTCAGAAAACCATCAGATAAGAATTCTTTTCTTCATTATAACAGCTTCCACCACTTTGGTTTAAAGACCAATCTTCCATTTTCACAACTACTTAGACTAAAGCGTAACTCAAGCTCTAATGAACACTTCATTCATGAAAGCCTGACCTTAAGCCAGGAGTTTAGAAGTAGAGGCTATCCTAAACATGTCATCAAAAAGGCATTAATTAAAGCTGAAAAAACTGATAGAACCACCCTACTGAAAGAATCTGCTAAACCAACTAAAAATCAAATTATCTGGACACAAGAATTATCACATTACTCCAAACACATAATCCAAATTATAAAAAAACACTGGCATCTTCTTCAAGATATTTCAGGTTGCGATAAATTACCTATTTTTGGAAACAGGCGTACTAAAAATATTAGAGAATATTTAATCCATACAGATTTAACCACTCCTATTAGTACACCAAAGAGCACCCTGAGAGGCCATTATCCTTGTGGTCACTGTAAGTGTTGTCCTCAATCTTGGAAGACTAAGGAGATATATAATCATAGGAACAAAGTGGGCACCACACTAAAACATTTTTCTACCTGTAATAGCAACAATGTAATCTACCTCTTGACATGTGACTGTGATCTCTGGTATATTGGAAAAACAACCAGATCCTTGAGAATCAGAATCTCTGAACATAAATCCAGAATCAAAAATTTATCTACAGAATCTCTTTTATATTCACACTTCACCCAATACAAACATTCACCTACCTCATTTAAATTTTGTGTTCTGGAATGCATCTCTCAAAAACCTTTCATGGACTTGGAAAAACTATTATCCCAAAGGGAAATGTACTGGATCTTTAAGTTTAAAACCTTTTCCCCTCAGGGACTTAATGAATCACTTAATTTTAGCTGTTTCCTTTAAACCTTCAAGTACTCTTTAAAAACCCTTGAGTGAACCTTCAGAATTACTCGCAGTTGAAATCACCACAAGCAGAGTCACTCAGTGAAAGCATTTAGCACTATGTAAGTATATACTGTTATATGGGTTACTTTTACTTCTGTTAATACTGCTGGTAAAATACTTGTTACTCTATGTTTTGTTTTAGATAGAAATTCATTGTTGCTGAGTTTAACAACTCCTGAAGAAGGGGTTTTCCCCTGAAACAGTGTGTGATTTGTAGACATTTCTGCTTATTTAGGCCGCACCTCTCATGTAGTATTTTACTGTTGTCTTCCTTCTCTTGCAGCTGAGTCACAAATATGGCCCTGTATTCACACTGTACCTGGGCCCCCGAAGGGTTGTGGTTCTTTGTGGACATGAGGCATTGAAGGAAGCTCTGGTGGACCATGGTGAACAGTTCTGTGGGAGAGGAGAGGTGCCTTCTGTTGAACGGATGTTCAAAGGTTTTGGTGGGTGAAATGGCTCTAGTGTGTCTTCTTAATAAAGGCCAAGATCATATATTGTCTAGATACGGTGCCTGTCAACGCTCCAGGATTCACTATTGTGCAGTGATAATCCCGTCCTATGGGGCAGAAAGAGGGAGGGGGAATTCCAGAGAAGTATCAGGTTGCGTTCTCAGAACTATGTCAGGAATAAGAACATTTGTCCAAATCTTTTCAGATCTTCTGGAAGTCTAATGGATGATACCATTGCACTGCAACTGACCTTGATGGTCCACACATGTCCACACATTACATCACCATCATTTTCGTCATCATCTATATATATATAAAAGGGTAATGAAATTTCAGCCTAGGACAAAACAACAAAACTACACATCCCAGAAACACTAACCTTGGCAGCACAACCCCTCATCCATGCCTCTACGTTCATACAACAAAAAGAAAAGAAAAATAAAGTCCTAATTAGAGGGAGAGGAAGAATTGTTTTTATCCAATTGCTGCCAGTTAGAAGGTTAAGCTCCGCCCACTTGGTCTCCTAGCAACCCACTCAGCCCAGGGGACAGGCAGAGTTAGGCCTCACTTAGGACTCTTCCACACTGCCTATAAAATACAGATTATCTAATTTTAACTGGATTATATGGCAGTGTAGACTCAAGGCCCTTCCACACAGCTATATAACCCATTTATAATGGACTTAATGTCAGGGGAAAACCTTTACCCTTTACCCTTTACCTTAACTACTACCAATTCCTCAATACTTTATTTCCCATACCGCCATACTTCGCCACAGCAACGCATGGCCGGGCACAGCTAGTTTATTTCTATAGAGCCAGCACAAAATATAATGCCAGCAATAGTGTGCCTGGGGAATGCTAACACAGTAAGTCCTAGGAAGACCTTGGATGTTATGAGTGGAAGAACTTGGACATTATGACCGGAATAATTAGAAACTGTGGCCTGAACGTATAAGTAGAATGTGCCCATTGAATCAAATATGTTAGATAAACATATTGGTGAATTCATTAATGCATTGACTCTGCACTAACTGGGACTAAAAATGGGGCATTGTTGTAGAATTCAGTGAGAGGGGCCACTGGTATATCTCTGCGAACACTGTTTTACTGTTCCATGGGTGGGGGAGGATCATAACCTTCACAGTGAACTCTAATAAATCTTCCTCCAGGAATTGCTTTGGCCAATGGGGAGCGCTGGAAGAAGCTCCGTCACTTCTCTCTCCTCACATTGAAGAATTTTGGGATGGGGAAATGCTCCATTGAAGAGCGGATCCAAGAAGAAGCGCAATTCCTGCTGGAAAAATTTAGAAAAACCGAAGGTTGGTGTTGACCTTGACTCTTTCCATTGAATGGAAAATAGAATATTGACAACTTTCCTAGCCAGGATTAAGAAAAAATGGCAAACAATGATTATTTCATCTGTGCTTTGTCAGGTCTGCCCTTTGATCCCACCTTCCTTCTGAACTGCACAACTTCCAACATTGTTTGCTCCATTGTCTTTGGTAAACGTTTTGAGTATGAAGACAAGACTTTTCTCTCCATGTTGGATTTGACAAACAAAATGTTTGTTGAGTTGAGCACCCCTTGGGCAAAGGTAAGAAGGCACCACTGAAGGAAGATACTATTCTGTCCAAAGACCAAAGCAGAGTGACCAATAATGAGAAGATCTGCTTCTGCAGAATACGATAGACACAATAGAGGTGTAAAGAACATTCACAAATATTATCATGCAAAAGTATGTAAGGGCACATTAGTGTCTGTGTGACAAAACAAATTTTATTTATTTATTTATTTACAATATTTATATTCCACCCTTCTCACCCCGAAGGGGACTCAGTGCGGATCACAATGTACAGATATATGGAAAACATTCAGTGCCATTAGACAAACAACACACACACAGACAGACACAGAGGCTATTTAACTTTCTAGCTTCTGGCTTTGTGAGGGTATGCTCGATTCCGGCCACAGGAGGAGCTGCTGCTTCATCATCCACTGTGACAACAAGTCCTTTTGATGGAGTACTTCCTCATCCAGCACACACTGCTGGATGTTTTTATGGTGTTGTAAATCAGTTAAATTTAGATCCAGGACCCATGCATGCTGAGTGCTGAGGAAGTGCTGAGGAAGCATTGCAAGACACTTTGTCTGCAACTATGGAGAGGTAAGTGTCTGATAGGGCAAGGAGGGAGGGCTTGCGGGGTGCACAAGACACCCTGCACGCCTGTCGTTTTGCTGGCAACTGCTATGGATGTGTGTTGAAGTCCATAAACTCTTAGAATCATAGAATTGGAAGGCCAGCAAGGGCCATCCAGTTCAATTCTCATCCATGGAGAAACACACAAAGCACCTCTGTCAGATGGCTATCCAACCTCTGTTTAGAAACATTCTTTTACTAAAATGCATGAGACTCTCATTTTCATATGGTTAATAAATTTCTAAAAACCATTTCCTGTTGATCTTCATTCTAGCTGTATGATATGTATTCTGGCATCATGCAGTACCTTCCTGGGGGGCACAAGCGTGTCTACAACTTCCTACAGGATCTGAAAGCCTTCATTGATGACAGAATCAGAATCAACCAAGAGACCTTAGATCCCAATAACCCAAGAGACTTTATTGATTGCTTCCTCATCGAGATGGAGAAGGTATTTTCTGTCACTTAAGGAAGAAGTTAACTGGATATATTATTTGAGTTCTGGAAACTTGGGAGAATGAAGAGGAAAATGGAAAAACCCGAGTTTGATGTTGATTTTCGGTGTACAATTGGCCTCCACATGTTCGATTTCTGTGTCCCTAGAGTGGGTCTCTCTAATGGTGAATTATATCTGTTAACATTCAGATGTTGAAGCAGTCTTGGATTAAGATCTAACTGGCTGCTAGTGGATCATCTATCTCCACCAACATATTGACCCTTGTGATACTGAGGGGAATCTGCTTATTTTCCTATTATGCAACGACTGCCGATGACCATCCAGGCACCAATCCATCATTTAACTAGTGATTGACTGCTGGAGTCTTCAACCCATCATCCAGCTTTTGGGGCACAGAAGGGGGAAAATAAAAATCTTTGCCTTCTAGAAAGATGTTTGTCCTCTTCCTCTGGCTTCTGCATGGCATCCAGGCAAAGCCTCATAGTCACTATCTCATCATACGGGGCTAGAATCGGCGGCATACGCCAGTCTAGCCCCAGGACCCATGGAGCTGGCCGACTCCCATCAGATGATGTCATGCCAGCTCCATGATGAAGATGGGCGAAACCGACATGCCACTGCTGCCATGGCAACGCAAGAGGCTTCCCGTGTTGTTGCCATAATCTATGGGGGGAAGCTGCATGCTCATGCTTCCCCCCATGTGATCGCCCTCCCAGCAATGTGGGCAATGCGAGTCATGGGGCACCGAATTCCCAAAGGCACAATTATACACATGAGATATCCAGCTACTATTGTGCAGCATTGTGAAAGGAGGTACAGGATACCTTCTTGTACAACATTTTAAAAATACATATGCTTCGGGTTGGTCATCAACAGTATTCTGTCTTTGGACTTCCCAAGATAAGATAAGATGAGTTAAGTAATAATAATTTCCTCTGTCATGCATTTGCTAATTTTAAATAATTTCTTCCTTTGTTCTCTTGAAGGAAAAGGGAAACCCTTCCACTGAATTCACAATGAACAACTTGGTCTTCACAGCAATCAACTTGTTCACAGCTGGGACAGACACTGTTAGCTTCACCCTAAAATATGCATTCCTCTTGCTGATGAAATATCCAGAAGTGGCAGGTATGAAGGGCAATTCAAGGGCAATACAAAACCAAGCCCTTCTTGTTTTGAGATGTTGAAATAATAGTTTAGCATGTAATGCACCGAGTCTATTGCATGGGTAGGGGGACATACCTTCCAACATGAAATCAAGGAAGACTCAAACACGTAGTTGGGTAAAAATTGGCCACAACTTGTTTATTAATAGCAGTAACAAAGGGTTGGCCAACATGCATGGGTCCTGGATCTAACATTGGTCAGCCCAGTGCTGACCAATACCTAGCACGCCAGGGTGCAGCTGGGTAAAAGACCGAGTCAGCGTTACCCCACACCTCTGGCAAACTGGGCACTCACCCCGCCTGCAATGGGGGCAGGGGGGGGGGAGGCCAACCAGATCCAGGGCCCAAAATATGCATTCATCTTGCTGATGAAATACCCAGAAATGGAAGGTACGAAGGGCAATACAAAACCAAGCCCTGCATGTTTTGGGATGTTGCAATAATAGTTTAGCATGTAATGCACCTAGTCTATTGTTTTCTAAACTTTACTGACTGAAGAATTGATATATTCAGATCACATGTCCCAAGGCAAGGTTTCAATGTTATGGTGTGACACCCAGTCTGCATTTAATTTCTCTGACAGATTGCTACCTTTTCCAATATATTTACAGAGAAAGTCAAGCAAGAAATTGACAGTGTTGTTGGTCACAATCGTGTCCCTGCTGTCAAGGACAGGATAAACATGCCCTACACAAATGCTGTCATCCATGAGACACAAAGGTTGATAGATATCTTTCCTGTAGGAGTGCCACACAAGGTGACTGCAGACACAGAGTTCCGGGGTTACCTTCTTCCCAAGGTAGACACAAGTGGTTTGTATGAAGTGGGAGGGAGGGAGACAATGAGGATATTCGTGTGAGCATATGTGTGTGTAAGATCGTCCTCCTTTTCCTCCATCACCTCTTCGTTGACAATTCACTCCTCTGTCTTATGTGTTTTCAGGACACTAATATCATTGCTGTATTAGGTTCAGCTTTGCATGATCCCAAATATTTTAGGGACCCTAAGATATTTAACCCAGCACACTTCCTTGATGAAGAAGGACACTTTAAGAAGAACGATGCCTTTGTGCCATTCTCCTCAGGTAGGACTCGTTGCCGTGTTCTGTTTGTTTTTCACCGCCCAATAGCTTGATTCTGAAGTCTGATTACAAACTTCTTTCAAAACCAAAAGCTGTTCAATGGAAGGTCCTTCTTTATAAATGGTGATTGATGTACAATATTGTGGCCCCATTCTTGTGAATACAGAATGTTACTAAAAATGGAGTAGTCATGGCTCTGTAACCCTCCATTATGAATCCTTGAAGTACAAAATCACAGCCTTGATCCTTAGCTGTTGATGTTTTACTGTTAGCTTTTGTCTGTTTTTACTAAAAATTGAGCAGTTATGGTTCTGGAACTCTAGATTCTGAATCCAGAATGACAGTCTTGATCCATCACTGTTGATGTCTTCCATTTCATACTGTACAACAGGTACCATGCTCTCTAGCCATTTTCCTGACATAATGGCAGATGTCTGATTTTTGTTCTGTCCTTAGGAAAACGTTCCTGTGTAGGAGAATCTATGGCTCGCATGGAGCTCTTCTTGTATTTGACCACCATCCTTCAAAGCTTCTCGTTGAAATCCTCTCTGGCCCCAAATGATATTGACATCTCTGCTCAACTAAATGGCTTTTTAAACATTCCTCCCATCTTTCAGCTGTGTTTGATACCACACTAATCTTGCCATTTCCCATCTTGAGGATCAGGACAGGAAGGGTCTATTCACATCAATTCTAGTACATAACACATTGTGCCATTGTTTGAGTGATGATGTAGAATAAAACATATTTTTTCGTAAACGGAGTCTGCATTTGACATTGTTATTGCCGTGTGTATGCATCTGCTTAGAAAGGTTACAAACGTTTAAGGGGTCCCAGTGTTTAGCCATGGATTAGTTGAACTGGTTGACAACACTTTAACTGCCATGCTTCAATGCTAGGAAATTCTGAAAGCTGTTTTCAGAGGAAACATAAGCCGTCTTCCCAAACATACAGCAGAGCATCCAAAAATACTAAAAGTATAGTTATAGTTGAGCACTCAGCTCACAGCAAGCAGAATGTGAAGTGTTGTGGCCAGAAAAGAATTTGGAGCTTAGGAGGCAAAGATGCAGAATTCAATCTTTAAAGCTAAAAAAGGTTTATTTACAAAAATAACTACATTTCTTAGAACTGGGTCTGAGCTACTTTAACTCCATCTCTTCTCAAAAGAGAGGGAAAAATCTCCAAGCACTCCATCTCTCCTGACAGACACAAGCATCTTTTACACGCACAAGCATCTGCTTTTTATAAAGATGTAAAAAGCAGAAGTCTGAAACAAAGCCATGCAAATATCTATTCTACATAACCAATCAAAATGGGAACAGAAAGAGAGGGAAGAGAACAAATAGATTCATTCCAACTGTCATTCATCGAGGACCTCAAACTTGAGCAGTGTGGGGTTGAATTCCAACATTTGGCAGAGATGCCTTTGGCAGAGATAACTAAAGACTTTGTAAAACTACAACTGACATTAGTCCATTGTGTTTCCAGAAAAAAAATTAGAAGTATGTAGTATATTTTCTTTTCCAATGATAATTGAAATATCTATGGCATAGTGTTATCGAGCCAAAATTTAGGGGTTCTCTTCTGAATTAGGGAGACCCAATACCTTCCGGTTGCAGGTTCGAAGATCCTGGCAAGTGGGAGGCGCTCCAGATCAATTCCCCCCCCCCCCCAATAATCTCACCCACAAGTCTTGAAGAGAGATGACCGAGTTGATATTTATTCGAGTCAGCTGACACGGATGTCAAAACGCAATCATTCGCTGAGATGACATGTCCAATAATACAGTGCAGCAATTTTTAAAAGCAAAAAGATTGTCGGAGAGATTCAAATTTCCCTCCCCGCCTCCCCCCGCCCAGTTCCACTCTGATTGGCTCTTGACTGAGTGGCGTAAAATCCCACCCAATCAGATGGCTTCCTACAGTCCAGCATCTCAGAGGCAAGGAGGTGGGCTGAGCCGATAACAATGAATTGCTGAGCAGATTATAGATAGACAAATGACCTGATATGTCAAAAGGAAACGCCGAGGACCCTGCTGAGCCCTCAAGGCAACTTCCGAGGGTGCAAATATACATATGTGTCTAACAAGACCTGGCGAGTCAGCTTGTGGAAGCATTTGTTTTATGAATGAGTCCGGTTCATTAACAAAAGGAGAGCTGTCACCCGGAATAATCCGGGCTTTTCTGCTCCAGGTGTGAATGAAATGTCACCCAAGCGGCCAATATCATGCTTATTTATTTACATTTCTACCCCGCCCTTCTCACCCGAGGGGACTCAGGGCGGCTTACAACAACCGGCAAAATTCAATGCCAAACAGATCAATAAAACAGCAACACATTTAAAACCATTAACAACTATTCATAAAATACAACTCATAAAATACATTAGTCAGCTAAAACATAGTCTGCTCCGAAGTTAAGAATAGAGGGGGCCAAGTCTATTGTCCATTCAAGATGGTATCTGGTTGTCCCCTGTGGTGAGGGGCAATCTTCTCCAGTTTGTGTTGCAATTGTCTGTCCATACTGGTTTTCCAGGTCAGATCTCGGTCACCCTCAATATTTCATAATCTATATATATAAAATGATAAAGTTGTTTGCGCAGTGATTATAACAACAAAACTAAACATCCCAGAAATACGAAATTTGGCAACACAATGCAAAAGGCTTGCCTCCAGATTACAACAACACAACCATACCACAAAACCACAATCCAGACCCACAAAACTCACAACAACGCATCATGCGATAACAAAACCACTAAACGCCCCAGAAATACAAAACTTGGCAACACAATGCAAAAGCCTTGCCTCCCAGTTGTAACAACACAACCACACCACAAAACCACACAGGACCCACAAAACTCACAACAACGCATCGTGACTATAACAACACAACTAAACGCCCCAGAAATACGAAACTTGGCAACACAACGCAAAAGCCTTCCCCCCAGGTTGTAACAACATAACCACACCACAAAACCACAATCCGGACCCATAAAACTCACAACAATGCATCGTGACTATAACAACACAACTAAACGCCCCAGAAATACAAAACTTGGCACACAACTAAACGCCCCAGAAATATAAAACTTGACAACACAACGCAAAAGCCTTGCCTCCCGGTTGTAACAACACAACCACACCACAAAACCAAAATCCGGACCCACAAAACTCACAATAATGCATCGTGACTATAACAACACAACTAAACGCCCCAGAAATACGAAACTTGGCACACAACTAAACGCCCCAGAAATATAAAACTTGACAACACAACGCAAAAGCCTTGCCTCCCAGTTGTAACAACACAACCACACCACAAAACCACAATCCGGACGCACAAAACTCACAACAATGCATTGTGACTATAACAACACAACTAAACGCCCCAGAAATACAAAACTTGGCACACAACTAAACGCCCCAGAAATATAAAACTTGACAACACAACACAAAAGCCTTTTCTTCCGGTTGTAACAACACAACTACACCACAAAACCACAATCCGGACCCACAAAACTCACAACAACGCATCATGACTATAACACAACTAAACGCCCCAGAAATACAAAATTTGACAACACAATGCAAAAGCCTTTCCTCCCAGTTGTAACAACACAACCACACCACAAAACCACACTGGACCCACAAAACTCACAACAACGCATCATGACTATAACACAACTAAACGCCCCAGAAATACAAAATTTGACAACACAACGCAAAAGCCTTCCCTCCCAGTTGTAACAACACAACCACACCACAAAACCACAATCCGGACCCACAAAACTCACAACAACGCATTGTGACTATAACAAATACAAAATTTCACAGCACAACTCTTCCACCTCCCCAATCCCTACATTCACACTTGGCCTCCAAAAAAACAATTACAATAATAACAATGACAACAACAACAACAAGAATCAACACCATCACAGGCAAGAAACAGCCAGTCACTGCTACACTGGGCCTCCAAAAAACAATACAGTAGCATCTAACTTATCCAACCTTCATGACCACTACAACAACAATAATAATAAACACCTACACAGGCAAAACAAAAAAAAGACTATTGTACCACAATAAAAATATAAACCGCACTCAGCAGAATCAGACATTACAACTAACAACAAACCAAAGACAACAGGGATCTCAAGCAATTATCAATCAACACAAAAATTGAAGAAGGTAACAGACTTCAAATACTACTACTAATGTGAATATAAAGAAGGTGGAGGTCACAGCATAAATAGAACCTAATGTGGACTGACCAACACCACCAGACTAAGCCACAGCAACGCGTGGCCGGGCACAGCTAGTATAATATATATCTCATGGTAATAAAGGAAGGAGGGAACATGCAGGGTACATAGGACACATGTGGGAACATAACCCATATTGTATCACCAATCCCAGAGCCCAAGATTTAATGCAGGGGGTTCATAAAGTAATAGGAGTTCAGAAAAGGGGAAGGAGTCTGTGGCAATCCAGGTGAAATGGCCATTCTGGGCCAAAGGTCGAGGGGGGTCACTCCAATTGCAAGGGCAGTTCATGGATGGCAAGCAGGAAGCCCTGGGTGACTCCCTCCGCGCCCAACACGCAGTCCGAACCTCCGATGATCCGATTTTGCAGGGAAACCTATGCCGCGGCGCGGGAAACTCATTTTTGACAGTTTTGATAATCAGCTGATTTGCTCCTTAAAACTTTATTAATTTGAGAACGGGTGGTCTCCTCGTGACAGGGAGGTCTTTGGAGTTATTGGTTAGGAAGATGGTCATGCTTGGGGTCGAAATGAGAAAGATATGACTGGAAATAGAGGCGGGGGGGGGGGTTAGTCTGCGAATCGGAAGGGAAAAACCTCTATCCTGCGGTTTGCTCGGAGCGAGGGAGAAAGCGGCAGAGCTCCTAAGATCGGAGGGAAATTCGTGCTATAGTCAAGGAAAGGATACAAAATAACCACTTGGGAAGAAGTTGGAATGAAAAGGGATTAGTTGCATAGTTAAGGGTGAGAAGGGGATAGGGAAGAGGCAAAAGATACATCTTAAGCTGCTGCTGGAACACACACACATGGCCAGATTGGTCCCAGCATGGTTCCTTCCAATCGGTGGAACTCTCTGCTGCAGGTCAAATTAGACTGAATGCAGATGGCCGGGCTGATTCGACCACAATGGTATTCAAACTATATAATATAAAGACCTTAATGAAAGCTATCTGGGACTTTTGTTTCTATACACCTTTTTTTTTAATGATTTTTTTTTTGGGGGGGGGGGGACTATTTCTGTTTTTTTCCCCAGGCCTTCCTATTTCTATCCATATCAAAGTCCTATCAAGATCTGACCCCTATGGAAGTAGGCAACCTACAAACCTTCTAAAAACACCCTTTTGACCTGCTGAACTTGCAGACCAAAAGGTCGCAGGTTCGAATCCGGGAGCGGAGTGGTTAGTTAGTATGTGTTTGCATGAGGAGTGTGTGTCTGTGTAGTTGCAGGGGAAGGGGGAGTAGGAGCAAAAAGTAGAAGATGAGTGGAAAAGAGAAGAGGAATTTGGGAAAGAGATAATACTGCAGTAAAGAAGCTTAAGAAAGAATGTGGGGCAGCAAGATGAAGGTGGAGAGAAAGAGAAGCCTTGAAGGAAGAATAAGAGAGAGGGAGGCAAGGAAAAGGCAGGTGGGAAGGGCGAATGGTGGGTAAGGAGAGGTGGGTCCCGGGACCCAGCCAGTCAGAGCCCCCATCTCTTTGGCAGCACTCCGAGGAAGTTCCCCGTCCCTTTCTTCACTTCCTTTCCTGCCTCTTCAGACTCTCTTTGTTTCTATGTCTCTGTTTCTCTCTTCCAACCATCACAGTTAAGTTGGCTGCAGGGTGAGGCTGTGGCACCAGAGTTTGGGCCGGCCATCTGACCCCTTTTCCTGCACAACTGAAATATACAAGAGAAAATGTAAGGTCAGTATGGGAACCAGAAGATCCAAATATTGTAAAGAAAGAGGCCAAGTTCAGAATTTGTTTCTGTGTCCATGCGCCTTCAAGTTGCCTGTGGCACTTCCATGAGTTTCACTGGGTTTCCTTAAGCAAAGAATACTCAGAGGAGGTTTTGCCACTGACTTCCTTTGAATACAACCTACTGCACCTAGATTTCTTTGGTTCTCCCTTCCCAATACCCACCATGCCTGGCCCTATTTAGGTTAGTATGTGTTTTTGTAATGTATGTGAGAGAGAGACAGACAGACAGAGACAGAGACTGTGACTTCAAGTCTTCTGTTGACTTACAGTGACCTCATGAATTCCATAGGATGTCCTATTAACTTTCAAGTACAGACAGGATCTGTAGCTTGCAGGGTGTTTTGACCTTAGGCAGAAAAAAATTCTTTTGATTCTGCAACCCTCATTTTAAACTTAAAGAAGAGCTTATTCCTGCCACCGCAGGGGTAAACATGCCAAAAAACCCCCCCTAGTTTTTCTCATACACAAGAGGTCAAGCTGACTGATTTCATTTGTCAGGAGAGATTACATGTAGGTGTCAAGACAGGCATCTAGTTGAATGACCAACCTATTCACTATGGAGCTACAAGGGGTGCTGACTATCTTGTTGGGCATTTGCTTGGTCCTCATTGCTGCATGGAAGTGGAAGCACAAAGAGGGAAGGTTTCCACTCGGGCCAATGCCCTTGCCCTTCTTCGGCAACTTACTGCAACTGAACCCCAAGGATACCCTCAAGTTCCCTCCTAGCAGTGAGTTGTGTGTTCTATCATGAGAGAAAATGGGATTGGAGGGGTCTGCATGCTCAGTTTCTGAGAATTCCCACATGTCAGTTTACAAGCAAAACCCCATATGTGTGTATGTGGCATGGATGTCTGCTCACACAGGCAGCCTCCAACCTCCACAAACAGGCTATAGTTCAAGGATTAAGAATCTAGCAAGTCACTCTTTTCCACTGACATTGCAGTTACAGCTAGCACCATGAACATGCAGCTCAGCCCCTGCCAATGTCCTTCCCAAACACTACAGCCCACCACCCAAAGACTGCTTTCGTTTAGGAACCATTTCATCCTAGATTTTGCTTTTTCTTCCACCACAGGCAGGCATCCCAGGGTTCTCCATTGCTCTGGAATTTGCATGGCCCCGCCCACTGCCCTTTCCTTTCCAATCTCTCTGCATAACAAACAGAGCACAACTACCCTGTTTCCCCGAAAATAAGACATCCCCGGAAAATAAGACCTAGTAGAGGTTTTGCTGAATTGCTAAATATAAGACCTCCCCCGAAAGTAAGACCTAGCAAGGTTTTTGTTTGGAATCGTGCCTGGCACCTGCCAATCAAAACACCAGAGCATGCAGAATTGGTAAGTGTACATACCAGTTGTACATGGAAATAATGGTAGTAACAAGAAATTCTTAATAGGATTCACAATTTGTCCGGTTATGTTGGTTTGTGATGACAACTACTGTACATTATATAATAAATGTTCTCTCTCTCTTTTTTTTTTGTTCAACAATAAATGTGAATTCTTCTTCATGGAAAAATAAGACATCCCCTGAAAATAAGACCTAGCATATCTTTGGGAGCAAAAATTAAAATAAGACAGTCTTATTTTCGGGGAAACACGGTAAGCTGCAATTAAACTTACTGGAGGAGTTTAGGGATTGACTCCACATGTTGGAAGTTGTAATTCACCCTGCATCAAGTCAGCGCACTGTCACTCCTATTGGGGAATATAGAGGAGTTGTAGTTCACCTACACCCAGAATGCTATTAACCCTAATAATGATGGCTCTGGGCCAAACTTGCCATGCAGATCTGATATGCCCAGATTTGACTACTGGTGGGTTTGGAGGGGAACTGGACTGGAAGTTGAGTAGTAGGTACTGGGATTTATAGTTCACCTGCAATGAATGAGCATCACACTTGGCACACAGAGCCCCCATAACCAATACAACATATTGGGCAAGTTTGGTAAAAAGGGAGTTATAGTTCACCTGCAGCCAGATAAACACTGACCCCCACCGACAATGCACTAGGACCACACTTCACACAAAGAAGCCTCATGACCTACTGAACATACTGCAGGTATTTGTGGGAAGGGGCCTTGATTTTGGGAGTTGTAGTTCACCTCCATCCAAAGACCACTGAACCCAGCCAATGACGAATCTACACCAAACTTGCCACACAGACTGAATATTGCCTACTGTGGATACAGATAGATATTTCAGGGCAATTGCCCAGGGAATCTAGAAATTGCAGTAGTTCACCCCCATCCAGAGAGTAATGCAGCACACCTGGTACACATGGCCAAAATGGCCAACTTAGAATACTGGCAGGGTTTGGGGAGGATTCAGCCACGATTCTGGGAATTGTAGTTCACCCACTCCAAACAGAAAACATAACATTAAAAGACAAATAATACCATTCTCAAATGACCCGGGCATCGCCGGTCCCCAAGCTAGTTTTAAATAAATCTTGTGAATAATCAGGGCTTCAAGAGTCAAAACCACAAATGTGGAGGGACCACTGCACTTCTAAATCCCATCTGAGTTTAACTATCAATTCAGAAAAATGATTCTGCGGCAATTAAAGGGAATCAAGATATCCCCTTCAAATGCATGGGAGGCTTTGTTTAACCTAGGGGTCCCCAAACTTTTTAAACAGGGGGCCAGTTCACGATCCTTCAGACCGTTGGAGGGCCGAACTATAGTTGGCCACCGAGCAATAATAATTAATAATAGTAATAATAACAACAACAACAACAACAACAATAATAATAATAATAAGAGGCTTGGAAGAGACCCTTTGAGCCATTGAGTCCAATCCCTTTCTGCCTTTGTGCACCAAAAGCACAAGCAAAGCACCCCTGACAGATGGCTACCCAGCCTCAATGTTAATAATAATAATAATAATAATAATAATAATAATAATAAAGAGGGTTGGAAGAAACCCCTTGGGCCATTTAGTCCAATCCCCTTCTGCCTTTGTGCACCAAAAGCACAAGCAAAGCATCCCTGACAGATGGCCATCCAGCCTCAATGTTAACAACAACAACAACAAAACAACAATAAAGAGGGTTGGAAAAGACCCCTTGGGCCATTTAGTCCAATCCCCTTCTGCCTTTGTGCACCAAAAGCCATTAGTATTGCCCCTGACAGATGTCCAGCCAGCCTCAATGTTAATAATAATAATAATAATAATGCTTATAAGAGCCCCCTTGGGTCATTTAGCCCAACCCCCTTCTGCCCTTGTGCCATGGGGGCCGGATAAATGGCTTCGATGGGCCGCATCCGGCCCCCGGGCCTTAGTTTGGGGACCCCTGGTTTAACCCATTAGATAAAAATTAGCTAATGCATAAAATAAACTAGTATGCAGATCTGAAATAGCCTTAGCAAAAGAGTGTCTCAAAGCATGTAAAAACATGCAATGCAATGCAATGCAAATTTTCTGCAGGATTCCTAACAGTTCTAGAAAGACAAAAAAATGTGCTTTTTCTTTTGCCTGTAATGCAGCCGCCTGACTTTTAGATGTCGCTGCAGAGGCAGAACTTGTCGATCAGGCAAAGGACAGGAAAAGGAGGAGGATCCGGGGAGATCATGGCCGAAGAAGAAGAAGAAAACTCGCAAACTCGCCAAGGTTTGCAGGTAGGGCGAGCCAAAATCTCTCCAGGTTGCCATTCTTTGGTGGCCACAGTCAGTGGAGGCATGATCCTTGTCAAACCGCTTTGCCTTGGTTTCCTTGGCAAAAGAAGGTCAGGGATTCATAGCATTGAATCAAGGCAGTTAAACTGATGTCAAACTGCATCAGTTCTGTAATGTAGATGCACCCTCACAGTCAGCCATGGATTCAGTCTCCATGGATTCAAACATTCATGATTTGAAAATATGCCTCCCCTAAAAAAAAAAAAAACACCCCAAAAAGCAAAGCGTGATTTTTACCATTTTTATATAAAAAATATCATTGATCACATTATTGTATATAATATTGTTGTGGAAACCTTGCATACTGTCCTTTGAAACCTTGAAATCTCAAACTGGAAATACTGCTTTATGAATTAGGCTGAATTATCAGTAGGAACAGAAAACCCTCTGCGCATGTTCAGGTGTATTTTTTTGTTTATTATTTCTGTATTTATTGGATTCAAGGATGCACTTTTCCTACCCATATAGACATTTATTGAAATGGGTGTGCCTTGGAATTGCAGGTTCATCTTATGTATTGTGTTGTTGTTCTTGGAACAGAAATCAGTGTGCATTTTACACCAATATCAATGACATAAAAGGCCCTGTCTATATGGCCATATAAGGCAGGTTAACTGCACTGAATTTCATTATATGGCAGTGTAGACTCATATAATGGAGTTAAACTGCATTAGGGGTTTTGCAATAGCGATTAGAATGTGGAAGGATGGGTGCTGTGGGTGGCTGTGAGATTTCCGGGCTGTATGGCCATGTTCCAGAAGCATTCTCTCCTTACATTTCACCCACATCTATGGCAGATATCCTCAGAGGTTGTGAGGTTTTTTGGAAACTAGGCAAGTGGGGTTTATATATCTGTGGAATGTCCAGGGTGGGGGAAAGAACTATTGTCTGTTTGAGGCAAGTGTGAATGTTGCAATTGATCACCTTGATTAGCATTGAATATCCTTTACAGCTTCAAAGCTTGGCTGCTTCCTGCCCGGGGGAATCTTTTGTTGGGAGGTGATTAGCTGGCCCTGCTTGTTTATTGCCTGGAATTATCTGAATGGGTGCTTTGTTTTGTAATTTTGTACATATATAATGTGATTGGGGATGACATTTAATTTCATTGTATGAAGTACAATAAAGTTATTCTATTCTATTTTAAAAGTGCATTATATGTCAGTAAAGATGGTGCCTTAGAATCAATTATCTGAAGAGAAACCAAAGAAACTTAGAATCAAAGAAACATGGTACTTGATAAATTTCAGAGCTTAGCTGTTGGAAACTAGTTTCTATAGTTGACTCTGTGTCAGTAGGCAGTTAGGAATTGTGGGAGTTGAAGTCCAAAACACCGGGAGGGCCCATGTTTGCTCATGCTTGCCATAGTGCCAAGATGTCTTCGTTCTTCTCTGATGATACCATCTTTGTTTTGGAAAATTTCCATGGCAGGAACTGGTTGACCAGCTGTACCATTTTCGAGATCATTACTTTGAGAGCCACAGTGTAGAAGATGCTGGGAAAAAACAGCAGGATGTGCGAGAGAAGATGGAAAAGACTCTTCAGCAAATGGAAACAATGGAAGGTAATGTACATTTGGATGATTTTTTTTTAAAAAAAAACAAAAACAAACACCAGGTACCTTTTTTTGACAGTTATAGAGAAGATAAAAGTTTTTCTAAAAATAAGAGTAATGGGTTTTGAATATTATTTCTTTGTTATAGTTAAGGGAAGCAGAGGCTTTTAAGCAGAGGCTGGATGGCCATCTGTCAGGGGTGCTTTGAATGAGATTTTCCTGCTTCTTGCAGGGGTTGGACTGGATGGCCCATGAGGTCTCTTCCAACTCTACGATTCTATGATTCTATCTACAAATATAAACATTAAAACAGAATTAAATGTCATTGGTATTTTAAAAATTCAATTGAATACCATATAAACATATTCAAAACTAAAAACCACAGCAATCCTTCACAAGGATTAATTATATCAAAAGTCAGGCATCTCGTGTGATGGAAAATTCTACAAGCGTTCCTTTTCATCCCTAGATCAATAAATACAATCACAGAAAATAAAGAACAGCTTGCCATCTGTTTGTGGTATCCAATATTTGTGCCTTGAGTTGGCTATTTTATCCTGTTTAATGGCAGGATGAGACCTAAACAACATATGAGAATGAGAGCACTCCTGTTGTTTCTTTTCATTTGAGTGGCTGTTATTGAGAGGTATCATAATAGCTATGAGCCATTGATAGACATCTCCCCCACATAAAGATTGTACTTCTAATTGCAGGATTAACTTGTGATGTTTGAGATCATCTTTAAGTCTATTTTGAGCCCAATTTTAGGTTGAATTTCATGGATCTCTTGTGCAATTCTCTTTCCCCTCTTCTCCCCTCCTTTGCTCCTAGGCCTCTCTAAGGGTCGGGCTCAGACCCTGATGCTGAAGGGAAAAGCTTTGAATGTGTCTCCAGATTACAATGCCCAGGCTGAAGAGCTGCTTTCCAAAGCCGTCAAGCTTGACCCAGAACTGGTGGAAGCCTGGAATCAGCTGGGGGAGGTTTACTGGAAAAAGGGTGACGTCTCTGCTGCCCACACATGCTTTTCGGGAGCTCTCAGTCATGTAAGTCTCCCTACAAGTACAGTGGAGTCTCACTTATCCAAGCCTCGCTTATCCAAGCCTCTGGATAACCCAAGCCATTTTTGTAGTCAATGTTTTCAATATATCATGATATTTTGGTGCTAAAGTCGTAAATACAGTAATTACAACATAACATTACTGCGTATTGAACTACCTTTTCTGTCAAATTTGTTGTATAACATGATGTTTTGGTGCTTAATTTGTAAAATCATAACCTAATTTGATGTTTAATAGGCTTTTCCTTAATCCCTCCTTATTATCCAAGATATTCGCTTATCCAAGCTTCTGCTGGCCCGTTTAGCTTGGATAAGTGAGACTCTACTGTACTTTCATGAATAGGTGGGGTATTCTAGTTTCAAACTGCTATTTGGAACTACTGCTGGTTTTTGTGACAGAACTCCCATCTGTCAGCTCTAGTTTGCAGGGACATGAGGGAAGCCTCCCAGCAGGATGGTAACACATCCGGGCGTCCCCTGGGCAACGTCTCTGTAGATGGCCAATTCTCTCACACCAGAAGCGACTTGCAATATGTTCTCAAGTCGCATCTGACATGATTTAAAAAAAAATCTCTACTGCCCTTACACACATTACTTAAAGTATTAAAACTGTTACAAATTTCATATGTCCTCTATAACAAAAAGAAGAATAGTATTATCATCTAATTTGAAAACGTAATAGTTGTATCTTCTTATCGTTTCTGTATTATTCCATGTTCTTTTCTTCTGCTATTCTTCATTAAAAGTTCATCTTTGATCTTATTTAGATTATTTCTCTTTACTCTTTTATCAATTTTTAATATTGTTTAAATAATTGAAAGGTTTAATCTGTCGGTTAGTAAATTAATACTGTATGTGATTTTCCTTTTGTTACAGTCCACTTTAAACACGGCACTATAGATTCATGTAAATGTCTAAAACAGCCACTAGGTGGCATTCAGTTAAACCCTTGTGCTGGCAGGACTGCTGACTGAAAGGTCAGTGGTTCAAATTTGGGGAGCGGGGTGAGCTCCTGTCTGTCAGCTCTAGCTCCCCATACAGGGACATGAGAGAAGCCTCCATAGGATGATAAAATATCAAACATCTGGGTGTCCCCTGGGCAATGTCCTTGCAGACAGCCAATTAATTATCTTATACCAGAAGCGACTTGCAGTTTCTTAGGTTGCTCCTAACATGAAAAAAAGTAAACGTATTGTTGCCAATTTTTTCAGGACCCCAGCATTGAGCTAAAGGGACCCCATTTCAGGTCAGGACCCACAGTTTCAAAAGCAGTGGTGTAAGAAAGGATATCACATTGTCATTTAATGCAAAATTGAATATTCCTTTTTACTACAAGTGCTTGTTTCTCCAAGATACTTCACCCTTTTTCTGAAAAGGGTTTGCTTGACTCATTACAGATCGCTACTCAAAATGCCATAGTGAAAACCAGCAGTTCCAAATAGCTCTAATGATCATTTAAGGCAAAAGCCTTGTCCCACAATATTTTATTTTCAGCCATGTATGATTTTGTCTGTTTCCTGTTCCCATGCTTTCCCTTCAGTGCAAGAACAAGGTCTCGCTGCAGAATCTCTCTATGGTCCTCCGTCAGTTGCGCACAAGCTCTCCCGACGATCATGCTCAGAACGTGATGGACAGCGTGCGGCAGGCTAAACTAGCTGTGCAGATGGATGTGCGCGATGGCCGCTCCTGGTGTGAGTCAAGGGTGTGCTGAGGAGGGATGGAGTAGAGCAAGGAAGTGAACAATATGGATATTTATAATTTGCCTTTATTTCTTCCACAGATGTTCTGGGCAATGCCTACCTCTCCTTATTCTTCAATACCGGGCAGAACCCCAAGATCTCCCAGCAAGCATTGAGTGCCTATGCCCAAGCAGTAGGTGATGGAGGGGACTCTGGTGACGGCTGTGGTATAGGGTGGCAGGGGATAAGGAGCCAGGTTAAGCTACTGTATGGGATTCCAGACTGCCAGGCAAAAAGATCTTACCTTGCATAGAGTTGAATGAGAATGTTTGGGGATACACCTTCAATTATTTTATTTTTTTTGGTCACCGAGATGACTACAGTAGCCAAGCAAGTTATGGAATTATAGACAGTAAGCATCATTGATATCTCAGTTCAGAAGGCACGGAATAGATTGTTTCATGAAATAATAACAATATTTCCTGCAAGATTGGAAATGTCTGGGCTTTGACTTTATCCGGGGTGTGCTTAATACTATTTACATATTTTAGTATTGTTCTACATAGAGAGGATTATTAAAAGGCATTTTCCACCTGCATATGAGGATTCAGCTTTCTAATGCAGTTGCACATATATCTCCTAACATTATTAATTAGAGTTTGGAAATGACCGATTCTTGGAGTGGTAGTCCAGAAGAAAAAGGAACTTTTTTGGAAAAGCAACTTTGCTAAACTCTGGTCTAAACTATCGCGCTGACTTGCAAAGCTCAGTTGATTGCATTTTTCAGATCAGAGGTACATTTACTTCAGCCGTAATAAACTAAGTCTGTGAGAGGAAATACATGAATAGGGAACTTAGTATTTTATGGAAAAGCCAGTTTTCAAATGCTATACATAACGTGAGATAGGCAGGAGGTGCTCATTTACTGTGGTTAGTTAGATCTTAGCAAGTAGCACCTTGTAAGCATATCTCTAAACCCTGGATCAGCTGCTTCCTCTTACACCTCCATTCACAGAAATATCTCCATCCTCATGTTTACATTCACACAAAGGTATTCTAGCACATGATATTTATGCTTCTCCTGGTCATCTTTTAAAGCAATGGGAGTAGGGAAACCCCACTAGTATTGGCGTGGTATTTGGATGAATATTTCTGAACCCTGTTTCAGATTGCTTAGGGCTAGGGAAACTGCCATTCTCCTTTAGGTTGTAGAAGGAATGAACATGTTTCTCCATCTGGAGAAATGGTCAGGGTTAGGAACAGTACTTTTTAGAAACTGCTGTGTGCAGAAAGAGCAAAGCTGAGTGTTCATGCTTTTCTTTTGCTCTTTAGGAGAAAGTGGACCCTACTGCATCTTGCAATCCTGATCTACACCTGAATCGAGCTACGGTGAGAGCAGAATGATGTGTAAGACTGGTAATGCTTGATGGAATTTGAGGGATGGGCTACGCAGAAGTGCTACCAGTCAAGGAAACCCATTTCGATTTCTCCCATTCCTCTTCTGTTTTAGTTTTGGTCTTCCACTTCTAGCTATTGGTGCAATCTTCTTTTTTCAATAGCAGCATATGATTTACTCAGAATGCATTAAGGCAAGCATGGGCAAACTTTGGCCCTCCAGTAGGCTGTTAGGAATTGTGGGAGTTGAAGTCCAAAACACCTGGAGGGCCAAGGTTTGCCCATGCCTGCATTAAGGAGACCATTCAGAGGTTACTAGTTTTGAAAGGAAAGAATCCTGTAAACAAGGGAACTGTGCATTCAAGGCATGTACTAGATGAAAAGCTTTGCATAGCCAGGAGAAGGTGGTTTGAAAGTGACCAAGGTGATCTGGTTTGTTATTCCGACCTTACTTCCTAACCTCTAAAAAAACCAAAATGCATAAAATTGTGACGTTCTTCCAAGGCTTGGAAAAAGAACCCGTTTTTCTTGCTTTCAGCTTCCCTTTCTTATCTTTTCAAAAACTAGAACGTGAAAGGTTTTGGCTCCTGTGAGACTTAGTTTTGCAGTTCGCTTCTCATTCTGTATTTTTTTTGTTTTGTTTTTTGTTTCCTGGGACAGCTGCATAAATATGAAGAAAACTACATGGAAGCGCTGGAGGGTTTTGCACGGGCCGCAGCTCTTGACCCAGCTTGGTCCGAACCACGGCAAAGAGAGCAGCAGCTCCTAGATTTCCTAGGCAGGCTAACTAGTCTCCTGGAAAACAAGGTATTTAAGGCAGCAAGGGCCGGCTGTTTTTCTTTCCAGCTGCTTTGTCCACACAAGGTGACGTTGACTCGTTTACACTGATGTCTTCTGCTGTTTTCTTTTTTCCTTCATAGGGAAAGGTAAAAGGCAAGAAGCTGCAAAGCATGATAGGAAGCCTGCGTCCCTCCCAACTGGGCCCTTGTGGTGACGGCCTTTATCAGGGGCCCTCGGGTCAGAAGGTGGAACTAGAGCAGCGGCCCCTCAGTGCTTTACGGCCTGGTGCTAACTCCGGCACAGTTGTGCTGGGAAAGGTGCTATTCAGCCTGACCACAGAAGAAAAGGTGCCCTTGTGAGTATCCATTGAGCCTTCCTTACTATCTTTCAAGTCTGATTTGCTTATATCAGGGGTGAGCAAAGTGTGTGCCGCAGGTTGCATTTAGCTCTCAAGGGCACAAGAGCAATCAAATACATGTTTTGTCTCCAAATGCCCTTTAGGAAATATGAGTGATATTTGTGCCAAATCCCCTGCCAGGCTATTTTAGACTCAGAAGATGCCTTTAAAAAAAGTACAGTAGAGTATCACTTACCCAACATAAATGGGCCGGCAGAACGTTGGATAAGCGAATATGTTGGATAATAAGGAAGGATTAAGGAAATGCTTATTACACATCAAATTAAGTTATGATTTTACAAATTAAGCACCAAAAAATCATGTTTAACAACAAATTTGACAGAAAAAGTAGTTCAATATGCAGTAATGCTATGTAGTAATTGCTGTATTTTTGAATTTAGCACCAAAATATCACGATGTATTGAAAACATTGTTACTATTGCAAGGTTTCCCAGTGGGCATTAATGGCTGAAAGGGAGGCAGCCTTCCCAGATCTCTTAAAGGGCTCATGCAGCCTCCTGATGTCCCTCAGTTGCCCGTTCTGGCTTATACACTACTACATTAACCATGGGGCTTGAAGGAATTCTCAATTTGTATTTGAAAAAGGTAAAGGTTGGCATGAAATATACTGTACAGTCTCATCTTTTCCTGATCATGGTCTATGTTACCTACGGCATTATTGACCCCAATTGGAAGCTGCTGTGATTTTACTGATTGTTATTTTAATGTAAATTTTATTTTGTGTAATATATTTTTATATTGTTATGTAAACCTCCCTGAGTCCCTTCTGGGAGATAGGGCGGTATATAAATAAAGTATTACTATTATTATTAAAACATATCTGTTAATTAAAATGGCACTTCCCCACCCATCTCACCTCCTACATGTGGGGCAAGTGGGCTTATTAACAAAAGACCCTCCCCATAAATGTACAGCAGAGTAACTTACTAGGAGCAGCATGACCCAGCACGTGTAGCCAAAAGTGATACAAAGAACAAAAATGCACAGGCCAGTGTTATCTCTTCCTTTGGAGGCTTTTCTTTGTAGTAAAATAATATGGTTGCACTATTAACAAAAACAAGGTTTCCATAACACAAAGTTCTTTATACCTCCATCTTTGCTTCCATGCTGGGCTTCTTTCTCATGCAGATAAACAGCTTCACTCTCATAGAGCCTCCTCTCACGCCAACCTTACACAGGAGTTACACACAGTAGCTTTTATACAGCAACCTTCACACTGGAGCTTCACACATGAGGCCTTCAACCTGGGGCTTCTCTCACCAAAGTCTCTCCCGCAGAGACCTTCTCACAGTCCTCAGGATGACGCTAGCTTTGGCCCACTAATGCTAGCTTATTTAACCCTTTCAGTGCTTGACTCATATTTTTGTAATTAAAAATACCGAGTTAATTTTTAATATTTATGACACTACAAACACACATTTGTAATTACTAAGGAAGCTACAAAATGCTTACATAATTGTAGACATTTTCCAAAATGCATTCAGGATAGTGCTTCAGTGGAAAGGGTAGCCATCATAAGAATAAACTCCTGTAGTACCTTTATCAGGCATGGGGAAATTTCTACCCTCCAGGTGTTTTGGACTTCAACTTCCACAATTCCTAGCAGCTAACCAACTTTGGTGGTGAAGTGTGTTAAAGCACTGGGCTGCTGAATTTGCAGACCGCAAGGTCCCAGGTTCAAATCCCATGAACTGAGTGAGCGCCTGCTGTTAGCTCCAGCTTCTGCCAACCTAGCAGTTCGAAAGCATGCAAATGTGAGTAGATCAATAGGTACCGCTCTGGCGGGAAGGTAACGGCGCTCTACGCAGTCATGCTGGCCATATGACCTTGGAGGTGTCTACGGACCTCAGGGGAAACCTTTACCTTTACCTTAACCAACTTAGGAAATGTTGGAGTTAAAGTCCAAAACACCTGGAGAGCAGAAGTTTGCCCATACCTAACCTATATGCTTTTCCAAGACTGAATTAGTAATAACAGTCCTGCCTCCAAAATGTCTCACTTGCCTGTCCATTCACTCAGTTTATCATTCTTGGTGCTGTTTATTATCTCTTTTCCTGCCTTTCTGTCCTCTGATAGTACGTTTGGCCTGACCGACTCCTTCGACGGCCCTTGTTTTGCTGTTACTGTTTACAACATGGCACAAAGCTGGGGGGTTCTGATTGGAGACTCTGTGGCCATTCCTGAACCTCATCTTCGGCACCATCACATCCAGCATCAAGGCAAGGCAAGTTCAGCTCACCCCAAAGTGGTATGATGTTTCAAGAGTGAGATTCTTGTCCTCAGAGTGGGGTGTGATCTAAGGTTGTAACTATTCAGGAATTCAAGGCTTACAGCTCTGTCCAATCTGGCATGGATTTTCACCCTTGCCCATACAGGTTTTTTTTTGTTTTTGGTGCTAGTAGAACTTAACCATTCAGAGTGAGAGAGAAGAAAAAGGGGGAAAGTCTTTGTAGACAATCTCTGGCTGATATTGTGACAATATATTTAAAGATCTTCAGTTTCACCTATGGACTTATCTAGTCTTGCCTTTCTTCTGAAGTGGGACCTAAAGTAGTTTACAACAAGATTAAAACCAAACACAGCTAAACACCTGCTTATAAAAAAACTTAAAACACAATTGTGGCGTTTGTTTCCAAGAGGTAGTAAATCCAGAAACATTGGCTAGGAGTAAAATATTATGCACAGATCAAAACTATTGAAGTGTATGAAATCACTGGGTTGCTGTGAGTTTTCCAGGCTGTATGGCCATGTTCCATATGCTTCTGGTACATGGCCATACATCCCAGAAAACTCACAGCAACCCAGTGATTCTGGCCATGAAATCTTTCGACAACACATTATATGAAATCACTTTACTCCAGAGCTTGGAAAATTGCATTTTATAGCAAAAGAATGCACATCATCAGCACAATTTCCCCCTGAATCCTATGAATTTTTTAGTTCAGATGGATTTGGTGGTACCTTTGGGAAACAGCCTTCACAATTCAGCTATAAATAAACAGTAGGACAAAGTTGTTGTTTTTAATGCAATTGCTATTCAACAGTGGATTGCCTTTGAGCAATAGACCCTTCTTCTTTGGAGGCCTTTAAACCTAAGTTGGATATTATTGGGTTGCTGTGAGTTTTCCAGGCTGCATGGACATGTTCCAGAAGCATTCTCTCCTGACGTTTTGCCCACATCTATGGTAGGCATCCTCAGAGGTTGGGAGGTATATTGGAAACTAGGCCAGTGAAGTTTATAAATCTGGAAGGTCCACACGCAGCATTGCCCAAACACGAATCAAGGAACATGAAAGGCACTGCAGACTAACTCAACCAGAGAAGTCAGCCATAGCAGAGTAGAAGAGCACTTGAGGAATCAATTTGGGCACCGCATATTATTTGAGAACACAGACATGCTTGACCACCCTAAAAACCACCATGTCAAGGCTACACAGAGAAGCCACCGAGATCCACAGGCATGTGGACAATTTCAATAGAAAGGAGGAAACCATGAAAACGAACAAAATTTGGCTACCGGTATTCAAAAACTCTAAAATCAGACAGTAAATAAAAAGCAACACTCTGAAAACATGGGAATTCCAGACATGAAACAGTCAGGGCCAGCTAACGCCTCCCAACAAAGGATTCCTCCCAGGCAGGAATCAGCCAGGCTTTGAAACTGCAAGGCTATTTAATGCTAATCGTGGTGATTAATTGCAACATTCACACTTGCCTCCAACAGATAAGAGTTCTTTCTCCCACCTTGTACCTTCCACATATATATAAACCTCACTGACCTAGTTTCCAATATACTGTATATACTTGAGTATAAGCCTAGTTTTTCAGCCCTTTTTTTAGGACTAAAAAAGCCCCCTTCAGCTTATACTCGGGTGAGGATCCTGGTTGGCTTATATTTGGGTCAGCTTATACTTGAGAATATATGGTACATTTATTATTTTTCTCTATGATTATTGGTATTATTACATTTATTATTTTACTCTATTATTATGACATTTATTATTGTACTTTATTATTGGTGCTACTATTACATTTATTTTACTCTATTTTTATTATTATGACATTTATTATTTCACTCTGATCTTATTATTATGACATTTATTATTCTACTCTATTTATTATTACATGTATTATTTTCCTGTATTTATTATTATTATTACATGTATTATTTTACTCTATTATTATTAAAAGGATACAAAAGCACATTTACATTGAAGAAGATGAGAATAATGATTTAATCAGAGTTAGACAGTCTTATCTTAAATTAGAGCTTGATGTAAATATTCAAAAACATTTATTATTTATTTATTTATTTATTACAATATTTATATCCCGCCCTTCTCACCCAACAGGGGACTCAGGGCAGCTTACAATAAAACGCATATATAAAAATTATACAGTGCCATATAAATCAGTTAAAAATTATTAACTTAATAATTTAACTTAACTTACAGTAATTTAACTTACTGATGCCTCAATTAATGTAATTTTTGGTATCTATTTTTATTTCTGAAATTTCCCACCCTTGGCTTATACCTGAGTCAATGATTTCCCAGTTTTTTTGTGGTAAAATTAGATGCCTCAGCTTATATTCGGGTCGGCTTATATTCGAGTATATACGGTACTTCAAAATCTCTGAGAATGCCTGCCATAGATGTGGGTGAAACGTCAGGAGAGAATCCTTCTGGAACATGGTTGTACAGCCTGGAAAACTCACAGCAACCCAGTGCTTCCGGCCATGAAAGTCTTCGACAACACATTGGACATTATTGTTTGTTTTTTCCAGGATTGCTTTAGTTGTGCCTCCTTGCCTGTTGGGGTTGGATTATGTGGCCCTTGAGTACCTTCCACCTTTATGAAAGGGAATCTGGTGGAATAGAGATTCCTTACTTCACAGTTGTCCGTAGACTTAGGATCGAACTGGTTGCATTTTGATTGACTGCCATCCCCCCCCCCTTTTTTTTTTCTTCTTCCACCTTTTCAGAGTTTCGATTTCTCTGGCATCCGGGTGGAAACCCCTTTGCTGCTGGTGGTGAATAGCAAAGTGCAAGGAGCCCAGAGCCAGGCTGCTGCCACTGTGGCCTACCAGGCACAGAGCGAATGAGGACGCGATGGAGGAGAAAAGAGTTTGCAAAGAGAGAACTGCTCCCTCCCTCCAGCGGTGCTTGGTCCCTGCTACCTCTCAGAAGATGTTAACCCAGGCATGTGCAAACTTTGGCCCTCCGGGTGTTTTGGACTTCAACTCCCACAATTCCTAACAGCCCGAAAGACACACAACAACCCAGCCGGTAGGCTGTTAGGAATTGTGGAGTTGAAGTCCAAAACACCCGGAGGGCCAAAGTTTGTACATGCAAAATCTTTTTTTTTAAACTTATAACATTTCTGGGCATTAGAAAATGGAGTAAGAGAAGCAGAGAAAAGGGTCGCAGGGGGCGTAACCCCCACTTAGGCTTTTAACCCTCTTGTTTTGTTCCTTGTCAATTCCACAGCAACTGACCCTGTGCCTTAATCCATTGCTGTATTAAAGTTATGCTTCCTGAGCCAGGTTAAAGGCTTTCCTAGCCACGTTGCTTCTCTTTTTCTCTGACCCTTCCCATTGGGAACCGTCGGCCCATTTTATTTGAACGTAGGCACTCACTTTCCTTGCGCTCTTCTGTTTGTTTATCTTTGTGTGTGTGTTTTTGTAAGCTCCATTGGGTTGAATCCCATCTGAGTCATATTTATTGGAAATACCACTGAAGACAGTACTGAAATGCCAGTGTTTTCAGTGGGTCTGCTGTAAATGTGACGAACCAGGATCCAATCCGATGTATTTTATTTTGTATATATAGGCAATAATAATATCCATATTTATTTGGTAAAATGATGAGATTGTTTCTGTAATTTTATATATAATTTTCCAGATTTCTGGCCTTTTTTCCCCCTTGCCCCTACCAATAAATTGTATTTGTTACCATTCAGGAGTGCTTTGTTTTTGTATATACAGTATATTGCTTACCAATTAGAAGTAGGAGCTGCGGTGGTGCAATGGGTTAAACCCTCGTGCCGGCTGACCTGAAGACCTGAAGGTCGGCAATTATAATCTGTGAGACAGGGTGAGCTCCCATCTGTCAGCCCCAGCTTCCCATGTGGGGACATGAGAGAAGCCTCTCACAGGATGGTAACACATCCAGGCATCCCCTGGGCAACGTCTTTGTAGACAACGGATTCTCTCACACCAGAAGCGACTTGCAGTACATACTTAATTCACTTCTGACATAATTTAAAAAAAATCAGTTATAAGTGACACAAATAGAATGGCTCAACCAAGTTGAAAATAAATTTTATTTCCACTTAGTGAAGAGAAGGCTGAGGGCTGACGTGATTTCACTCTTTAAATATCTAAAGGGTTCAGCTTGTTCTTTACTCTTCCAAAAGAGAGGACTACGTCTAATTGTTTTAAGTTGCAGACGGGTAGGTGTGTCGGAGCCAAATTCAGCCCAATATTTGCCTCTTGACTCGCAGGTTTTCCCCTACACAGTTTACCAATCCATAAATTTGTTTTTCCTTGAAAACTAAAGTAACATTTCTATGACCTGTTCTCATTTACAGTCGTAAAGAACTGACTTGAGTTTTGCTTAATGGCAGAACTTTGGCTCCTTGGGATGGAATTGCTCCTCCTCAAGGCTTCCCTTCTTAATTGGCTCTCTCAGGGAAGTGCAAGGAGAAAAGTGCAAATGTGGGCATAAGCTAATTATGTCAGGACACATTTGTTTCTTCCTGATGGTAACTTTTCTTGTGAACTTCTGCAACTATTTCCTCTTGAGACGGCAGTTTCTTTTCTACTATACTGGGAATTGGAGGAGTGTGAGAGACCAGGGGTATTTTCACATTACGCAAATACAATACTATAATTCCAATTTTAACCGCCATGGCTGCATCCTGTGGAGTTTTGGGATTTTCAATTTGGTGATGCACCACAGTTTCCCTGGCTGAGAATGCTAAACAACCGCTCTCTAAACTACAAAATCCCCTGGGTTGCTGTGAGTTTTCCAGGCTGTATGGCCATGTTCCAGAAGCACTCACTCCTGACGTTTCACCTACATCTATGGCAGGCAACCTCAGAGGTTGTCAGGTCTTGGAAACTAAGCAATTTGGGTTTATATATCTGGAATAATGTCTAGGGTGGGGAAAAAAACTCTTTGTCTATTTGAGGCAAGTGTGCATGTTGCACTTGGCCACCTTGATTAGCATTGAATAGCGTAGCTTCAAAGCCTGGCTGCTTCCTGCCTGGGGGAATCCTTTGTTGGGAGGTATTAACTGGCCCTGATTGTTTCTTGTCTGGAATTCCCCTGTCTTCTGAGTGTTGTTCTTTATTTAGTGTCCTTTATTTACAAATCCCCCCAATTTGATAGGATAGAGAATTAAAGCGAATCGCTGTATTATATTCCCAATTCCAGCCCAAGACTTTGATTGTTGCCCCTCTTTCTGAAATGAATGTGGCAACTAATGCCTTTAACAACCTGCGTTCTCAGAGAGTGGAAAGTCACTTTGTTGGATTCCAATTCCTAGAAATCTTCAAGACTTGGGGCAGGACTAGTTGGGGGATCCTGGGTGTTATAGTTCAAAGTATAACAAATTATAATTAAATATCTGGGGCAGGAAATGATGATATAGAAAGAGAATCATGAACAAGATACGGCAATGTACAAATACCAACAACGTACCATATGGTGTTTCAAATACAATAGATCTTTATGTTTTTTAAATATTCTGTATTAATACCGCATTTCTTTGATCCCAAGATGCTATCGATTGTAAGATGCACACTAATATCAGCACCACTGACAGAAAAAAACCCCTATATATACACACACATATATACCCTCTCAATTTAAGACGCTTACCATTTTTAGAGATGTTTATATGGGAGGAAATGCATATCAATATAAGAAATAAAGTAGTTCAGAGCAGACTAGAAAATTGTGTTGTCGAAGGCTTTCATGGCCGGGATCACAGGGTTGTTGTATGTCTTTCGGGCTGTGTGGCCATGTTCCAGAAGTATTCTCTCCTGACGTTTCACCCACATCTATGGCAGGCATCCTCAGAGGTTGTGAGGACTAGAAAATTACTAGAGATATTGTGTTGGATAGAAACTAGGTACTGGTCCTGCTAGTATGGTGGTCATATACAAATTAATAACATATTTGGGGGAGTGGGGAACTATTTCAACCAGTAGTGATATGTTCTACAGGTAGAAAGGTCCTGATTTCCTGGCCAAGATCCACACCAACCATCCCTGGATCACTGCACCTAGTTTCCCCCTAATATTGTCCTCCTTAGGGCATCCTTCATCTCCCTGTTCCTCAGGCTGTAGATAAGTGGGTTGAGCATAGGGGTCACCACTGAATAGAAGAGGGTCACCACTTTGTTGCTGCCTCCAGAAGCTTTGGGGGTGACGTAGGTGACCATGATGGATCCATAGAAAAGGCTCACCACGGCCAGGTGGGAGGTACAGGTGGAAAAGGCCTTCTTCCTCGTCACAGTAGAAGACAACCTCATCACTGCCCGCAGGACTGCGGTGTAGGATCCCACGATGAAGAGGAATGGGCCAAAGATAGCAACGGAGCTGAGGCAGTAGAAGGCCAACTCTGTGCGGGGAGCTGGAGAGCAGGACGCAGACAGCAGTGGTCCCGGGTCGCAGATAAAATGGTCGAGGAGATTGGAGCCACAGAAACGGAGCTGGGAAATCAGCACGATGGGCACCAGGAACCAAAGGAACCCAGAGACCCAGCAGGAAGCCGCCAAGTTGACACAAAAGCGTGGCGACATGAGGATGGGGTAACGCAATGGGTGGGAGATAGCCAAGTAGCGATCCAAGGCCATTGCAGCAAGGAGGAAGCTCTCGGTGGTCCCCATAGAGAAGAAGAAGTAGAACTGGAGGAAGCAGCCTTGGAAGGAGATGATGCTTGGCTGCAGGGACACCAGATCTGACAGCATTCGGGGCACCGTGGTGGTTACGTAGCACATTTCCAGCCCTGAAAAGTTGCCCAGGAGGATGTACATGGGGAGGCGGGTGAGGCGAGAGTCCCAGAGAATGGCCCACACGATGCACAGGTTGCCCAACAAGGTGAAGGCATAGCAGGTGGAGAGCAGAGAGCAAAGCAGCAGGTGGAATGGCCATGAGAGGGATGGGAAGCCCAAGAGAACAAAGCCAGTCACCAAGTCGGTTTCGTTTGCCTGGTTGGAAAAGAGGTGGCCCTGTGATTTTGCAAGAAGCAAAGAGGGAGATACATAGAATTATATATAGTAGAGTCTCACGTATCCAACACTCGCTTATCCAACGTTCTGGATTATTCAACGCATTTTTGTAGTCAATGTTTTCAAAACATCGTGATATTTTGGTGCTAAATTTGTAAATACAGTAATTACAACATAACATTACTGCGTATTAAACTACTTTTTCTGTCAAATTTGTTGTATAACATGATGTTTTGGTGCTTAATTTGTAAAATCATAACCTAATTTGATGTTTAATAGGCTTTTCCTTAATTCCTCCTTATTATCTAACATATTCACTTATCCAACGTTCTGCTGGCCCGTTTATGTTAGATAAGTGAGACTCTACTGTATATAGTTGAAAGAGACCTACAAGGACCATCCAGTTCAACCTCATCCTGCCATGCAGCAATACACAATCAAAACACTCCCGACAGATAACGCCCTGAGCCCCTGTTTAAAAATGTTCAGAGAAGAGAAAAAGGGTCAAACTTTAAAATATGAATTCCTTGGCTAAAAAAATTCTGTGAAATTCTTGGCTCACAATAAATGACCAAATACACACACACACACACACACACACAGAGATTATTTGAAAGGTTCATGAAATCATCATCATCATCATTATTTACTTTATTCACACCACACCTTTCTCCCCGAGGGGACTTAAGACAGCTTAAAACTACACACGTTGATAAATGTAAAACAAAAGCAAATAAACAATTAAACATTACTGTAAATGTTAGGTTAAAAATACAGCTAAAATACAATAAATATAATTAAAACGAATTTTAAAACATGCAATCCCCCCACATCCCACTTGTAACTTCCACAGCAATGTGCCCCTTCTTAATTCTTGTTGCATTCCTACCAGTTTGTCCAGGAAGAAGCACAAGCAAAAAAAAAAAAAAAACCAAAAACTTCAGGAACATTAACAGTACAGTAGAGTTTCACTTATCCAAGCTAAACAGGCTGGCAGAACCTTGGATAAGCGAATATCTTGGACAATAAGGTGGGATTAAGGAAAAGCCTATTAAACATCACATTAGGTTATGATTTTACAAATTAAGCACCAAAACATCATGTTATACAACAAATTTGACAGAAAAAGTAGTTCAATATGCAGTAATGTTATGTTATAATTACTGTATTTACGAATTTAGCACCAAAATATCACGATATATTGAAAACATTGACTACAAAAATGCCTTAGATAATCCAGAATCTTGGATAAATGAGACTCTACTGTACTTGCAAACCTTACTCTGGATGGACTAAAACCATCTAAACTGCCTAGAGGCCTTCAGGGTTGTAGTCCTCTTAAGTAGTTCTAGGACCTATAGTACATCCAACATAATTTTTCTAAGTATGGCTTATGTGCCTATTATTGTTTTATGCTTTTTTATCTTTAGCATAGGATTAAACACTGTAGTGTAGAGGACTTTTGTTTTTGTTATATGACTTCAATTGAACTCTGACTAATGGAAACTCTATCACAGGGTTTTGTTAGAAAGCTGTATTCAAGGGAGGTTTGCCATTGCCTTCCTCTAAGAGTACAGTATGTGATTTGCCCAAGTGTTTGAACCCTCACTTCCCAGTGTCCGAGTCCAACACTTAGACCATGGTGACATTGGGACAAGTCATTCTGACTGTGGTCATTTAATAAGGTAGGCATTGGAGAAAATGGATTGTTTGGAGCAAATTATACCTGCTTTCCTCCACTGCCATTGGGTGACTGGAAAAGCTGCAGACACTAGCATAATGATTCAATAATACTCCATCCCACCCAGCTTTGGATTTACAAGTGAGAACAAAAAACAATAAACTGCAAAGACAGGTTTAATAAAATACCTTACCGCATGTTTGGACACTTTCAGAGATGACATCGGTAATGTTACCTTCTGACATTCCAAATGAGTGCAGAGAGAAATTAAGGAGATTCTGTTTTCATTGGTTGAATTATAAGCATATAAAAAGCTATATACTTAAAAATCAATTATTTCAATTTCTGTAAGGCTGAATTCAATTATTATCCAATATATAATGAGTTCTAGGTCTATATGAATGTATGCCAATAAAGCTTTAGAAACCTGTTATTCCTTTCACCATTAGAACTGACACTATCTCAATTGCCCAGATCTTAGAAATGCTGTTTTCTAGAAACAAGCTCCTAGAGTTGCCGAGACACTTGGAAGGGATATTGGGATTCATGGTCCCCAAAAGTAACTGTCTAAAGATCTGGAATTATCCAAAAGCATTATCTAGTGTCCTGAGTCCCATTCCTGCCTTTAGGAAGGATAGCTAAGTGCAGCAGTTAGGAGACAGAGCCCATAAGAGAGATCTCTTTCAATGATGAGAAATTTGATGAGGAAAAATTGGGATGAAGGCACAATACCATAAATTGCTGCAAACATACCTGTTTCCGCTTGTGAGAACAATCACTTCTTTTCTTCTGAAGGGCAGTTGGCTGCTGAAAGACTGATATCTCAACTCCCTACACTGAAATCTCAGAGGGTCTTTGTCTCCAGAGTGAGATGAAGAGTCCAAACATGGATTTCAACCATTGTTCGAGATGCGCCTCTACTGAGAGATGCTGCCGGATAAGCCAAAGCAGAGAGAATACCTGCTAGAGCCTTTGTGGTGACAGGAGAAATACCTTTAGGATGCCAAATCCCAGAATCTTTCAATCAGCTTGGGAATTACAGGAGTTGTAATTCGAAAAAATAATTATTCCAAGCTCTGACCTGGATAGAGTTTGGAGAAGGTTCCAAACTCATGGGCATTTAACAGATAGCATTTGAATCTATAGTGGCTTTTGGCTAACTGATATTGTAGTGGTTAGCTAGGATCGCGGATAAGAGGATCTGTGCCTGGTAGGCATATGCTAAACTAGATAGGTCAGGACAGAGAAACCAACTCATCAGTTTGAAGACAAGCCATAGAGGTTTACTAGCTGTGCCCAGCCACGCGTTGCTGTGGCGAAGTCTGGTGGTATGGGAAATAAAGTATTGAGGAATTGGTGGTAGTTAAGGTAAAGGGTAAAGGTTTTCCCCTGACATTAAGTCCAGTCGTGTCTGACTCTGGGGGTTGGTGCTCATCTCCATTTCTAAGCCGAAGAGCCGGCGTTGTCCGTAGACTCCTCCAAGGTCATGTGGGATGACTACATGGAGCGGCGTTACCTTCCCGCCGGAGCAGTACCTATTGATGCACTCACATTTACATGTTTTCAAACTTCTGGGTTGGCAGAAGCTGGAGCTAACAGTGGGGGCTCTCTCCGCTCCCCCAATTCAAACCTGCGGCCTTTCGGTCCAGAAGTTCAGCAGCTCAGCGCTTTAACACGCTGTGCCATCAGGGGATATTATTTCCTAAAGGTTGTGAATATACAATATTTCTGATTGGTTTTTTTGTTTGTTGGAGGCAAGTATGAATGCTGCAATTAGGAAAAATGATTAGGATGTAATGGCCTTGCAGCTTTAAAGCCTGGCTGTTTCACTGAGTGAATTTTTTGTTGGGAGGTGTTAGCTGGCCCTGATTGTTTCCTGTCTGGAATTCCCTTGTTTTCAGAGTGGTGTTGTTTGTGATATTTTATGTGCTTCTACTGTCTGTGGCCCTGAGAAAACAGAGGATTTGCCAGACTTTGATGATGGGAATACTTTGTTGGGAGGTGTTAGCTGGCCCTGATTGTTTCCTGTGTGGATTTCCCCTGTTTATTTACTGTCCTGGTTTTAGAGATTATATTGTTCTGCATTATTCTATCCCAGTAATTATTTCATATTAAAGAAGAATCTCACTTATCCAACATTCGCTTATACAATGTTCTGGATTATCCAACGCAGTCTGCCTTTTCATAATCAATGTTTTTGTAGTCAGTGTTTTAAATTCCTTGTGATATTTTAGTGGTAAATTTGTAAATACAGTACAGTAGATTCTCACTTATCCAACATAAACGGGCCGGCAGAATGTTGGATAAGCGAATATGTTGGATAATAAGGAGGGATTAAGGATAAGCCTATCAAACATCAAATTAAGTTATGATTTCACAAATTAAGGACCAAAACATCATGTTAGACAACAAATTTGGAAGAAAAAGTAGTTCAATACGCAGTAATTCTATGTAGAAATTACTGTATTTAAGAATTTAGCACCAAAATATCACGATATATTGAAAGCATTGACTACAAAAATGCGTTGGATAATCCAGAACTTTGGATAAGCGAGTGTTGGATAAGTGAGACTCTACTGTAAATACTACATAGCATTACTGCGCATGGAACTACTTTTTCTGTCAAATTTGTTGTATAATATGATGTTTTGGTGCTTAATTTGTATAACGATTACCTAATTTGATGTTTAATTGGCTTTTCCTGAATCCCTTCTTATTATCCAACATATTCACTTATCCTGCCGGCCTGTTTACGTTGGATAAGTGAGACTCTACTGTATATTTCTAATCTTATATTATCTGCTCAGAACTGGATTATATGAGGCTCCTTCTTCACAGCTGTATAAAATGCACACTGAAGTGGATTATATGGTAGTGTGGAGTCAAGATAATCCAGTGCAAAGCAGATAATATAAGATTATAAATGGGTTATATAGCTGTGTGGAAGGGCCTTGAGTCTACACTGCCATATAATCCAGTGCAAATTAGATAATCTGTGGAAGAATACTCAGTGAGGCCTAAATCTGCCTGTCCCCTAACTGAAACCTGGCTGTCCCTTGGCTGGTTGCTAGGCAACCAAGTGGGCAGAGATTAGCCCTCTAAAGTGGCAGCAATTGGATAAAAAAAATTATTGCTCTCCCTCTAATTAGGACTTTATTTTTCTTTTCTTTTTGTTGTATCAACCTTGAGGCATGGATGATGGGTTGTGTTGTCAAATTTTGAGGTTGGGGGGCCTGTACTTTTGTTGTTTTGTGAATTGCCGTGATGCCATCACTCTTTTATATATATAGATTACGATTTGGCCAAAAAGGATGCAATTTACTTTAAAATGTACAAGTATAAACAAACAGAGAAATACAAGACATCTTATACAGTACTGACAGCTATTCAGACTTCCCGCTCCCTTCCCTGACTGGTTGGGGAAAAAAGGCAGGCTAGGATCTGTGCTGTTTTGGGTTTATCTGGGCTGACATGGGAAGTCACCTATTTCCGAATACATGTAAACAATGGGTCTGATGATTATCTGGCTTGGGAAACAGCCAGTGGGGTTTGCCCAGCCTTTCCGTTCTCAGGGAATTATCTTTCCCAAGTAATGGAGAGTTGACTGTTTCTGGGCTATGTCTTGATACATTTTATAAAGCACTTTATATATTTTATATACAAGAGATAGATGCAGTACATAGAAAGATACAGGTTAGCAAAAAAAAAAAAATCAGGAAAAATAGACACCATTTATTAAAGGGTTCGGAATGGTAAAGTTTAGGGGTTTACAGCTGCTAGAGATTCAGTCTCGATTTTCTGATGCTTTGAAGTTGTGCAAGTCCAGAAAGAGTCTTTTTTAAACAGCAGCATTTATTTCTCCAACGAATGTTATCACCATAATGAATGTTATCACTTTACAAATTATTATGGACAAATTCATACAAAGAAGCTATTTTTCAAACTCTGTGAATTATCTGAAACTGGCTAATATATGTGTGTGTGTGTGTGCGTGCGCATGTATATATATATACAGTAGAGTCTCACTTATCCAACACTTGCTTATCCAACGTTCTGGATTATCCAATGCATTTTTGTAGTCAATGTTTTCAATACTAAGTGGTGCTAAATTTGTAAATACAGTAATTACTACATAGCATTACTGCGTATTGAACTACATTTTCTGTCAAATTTGTTGTATAACATGATGTTTTGGTACTCAATTTGTAAAATCATAACCTAATTTGATGTTTAATAGGCTTTTCCTTAATCTCTCCTTATTATCCAACATATTCGCTTAGCCAACGTTCTGCCGGCCCGTTTACGTTGGATAAGCGAGACTCTACTGTACACACATCTTTTGTTGTCACATGACAAGGAAATTTTTTCTTTTTCTTTTTCTTTTTCATTTAGTGCATTGTCCCCTTAAGAGCCAGAATGGTGTAGTAGTTTGAGTACTGGACTACAACACTGGGAGATCAGCTTTCAAACCCTTACTCAGAACTTTCAGAGTGGCTTTGAGTAAGTCATGGTCCCTTAGCATTCAAAGAAAATGATGACAAATTTCTTAACAAACCTTGCTGAGATAAATCTATGTCAAGTTCAACCTGAAAACACACAACAATAACCCATATATTATCCAGACCAGTCCAGTCTAAGCCAAGGTGGCTATCCAATTTCCCAGACACACAAGGTCCAGGAAAATCAGGATGCAGCACGAGACAGCAAGAATCTTATGACCCACTCACATGAATGAAATTATGGACACATAGATGGTGATAAGTTCAAGGTGGGATCCCAGGGTGTGTGTGATTGATTCAAGATGCTGTTTCTATTTTGGAAGCCATCATTCCCTTCATGTTCAAGGCATCTCCCCAAGATGACCAACTCAGAGCCAGCGGGTGGAAAACCAAGACCGACTACTTCTGGACTCATTGTTTTGAAAACTCAAGGGCATTTACAGAAATTCCTCTGAATTTCAGGATATAGTTCTCAACTAAAAAGAGACAGTGTGTTTTCATTCTTCCCATCACCTTTTCTTTCCAATGCAAGTAAAGTCTTCCATTCTCTGTTCTGTTTTTTCTTGTTTTATTGAAGTTGGGAGGGTCAATGCAATAAAACTTGAACTGAAGAGAGCTTACTCTGATGCCTTCTTAAATACCAAGCACTCTGACTAAAGTGGAAATCACATCTGGGCCACTTTGGGTGTGTGAGTGTGTTGCCTGCCAGTCAATGGGCATGTAACATGCTGTTAGTAGAAACCCATTGCCTGTTCAAAACAACCTAGCCAACAATGAGCTCCCAAGGCTATCCCAGGCCAAGAAAAAAAGCAGCAGTCAGCCATACAGATAGATGGTTTCATATCACTTCAAACTACTTGCTGAGCCAGGTGTTGAGTTTCTCTCCCCTCTTCCGAAAATGCATTCATTTTATGATATTACATTGGGTCTTTCTTTTCCTCCCTTTTCCATTATTACTTTTCTTTTCATCCATTTCTCCCTTTTCCTCAACAACCTCCATACTGCTTCCCTCACCTGATCATTCCTCAAGCAATAAATCAGGGGGTTGAGGAAAGGTGTAACAGCCGTATAGAAGGTTGTTATTATTTTGGCCAATTGGAAGTTGCTTTCTCCATCTGGAGTCACATACATCCCTATCACTGGGCCGTAGAAGAGGGTCACGACTACTAGGTGGAAGGAAATGGTGGAAAATGCCTTCTTCCGACTGCCCTGGTAGGAGGGCTTCATCAGGGTGAAGATGACAACACTGTAGGACAGCAACACAAACAAAAAATTGCCTACTATAAGCAAAACACTCATGGAAAACTGCCAAATAAAGGTAGCACTATCCAGAGGAGGGCAAGCCAGTAACAGAAGTGGTCCAGGATCACACAAAAAATGGTCAATGATGGGGCCACAGAAGGGCAACTTGGAGATCAAAGTCAGTGGGACAATGTAACCCAGGAAGCCACAGACCCAAGAAACAGCCACCAGGGCATAGCAAGTGACTTTGGACATGATCTGTGGGTAGCGCAATGGGTGGCAGATAGCCAAATATCGATCCAAGGCCATAGCGGAGAGGAAGAAGCATTCAGTAAAACCAAGAGAGAAGAAGATATAGAACTGGAGGAAGCAAGCATGGAAGGAGATGACTCCATAGGGGAACGCTAGGTCGAAAAGCATCCGGGGCACCGTGGTGGTCACATAACACACCTCCAGCCAGGAGAAGTGGCTCAGAAGGATGTACATGGGGAGCTGGGCCAAGTGGGTGTCGACAAGCACCAGGGCAATAACGGTGAGGTTCTCGGCCACAGCGAGTACGTAGAGAACAGTGAAGAGGAGGAGAAGCAGGTGCCGCTTGTGCTGCTCAACTCCAAATCCTAGCAATATGAATTCCTTGACTGTGCTCCCGTTGGCCAACTCCATCTGAAATAACATAATGGAATCATAGTTACCATATATACTCAAGTATAAGCCGACCCAAATATAAGCCGAGGCACCTAATTTTATCACAAAAAACTGGGATAACTTATTGACCCGAGTATAAGCCGAGGGTTATACTTGCAGCTATGGGTAAATTTCAAAATAAAAATAGATACCAATAAAATTTCATTTCATTAATTGAGGCATCAGTAGGTTAATTTTTTTTGAATATTTACCATATTTCAAAGAAAAACAATAAACTAGCTCTATAAGTGGAAAGGTAAGGGCGACAAAAACAATGTGGTATCAACAATAACATAATAATAATAATAATAATAATAATAATAATAATAATAATAATAATAATAATAATAAAAACTTCATTTGGATCCCACCCTATCTCCCCATGGTGACTCAGGCCGGCTTCCAACATAGTAATAGGCAAACATTCAATGCTTATATAAATAATGCAGAGCTAGATATAGATCTATAATTATAGATACTAATTTCACATATGCATTTCCCCCTGAAACGTTTGCAAATCCCTCTGTGTGTGTGTGCATTTCCCCTACAATATTTGCAAGCCATATATATATATATTCATATCTATCTAGACATATAGCCCTATATATAGGTAGGTAAGAATATATTCATATCTATCCAGACATCTCTCTTTATATAGATATTTGCAGAGACTTGCAAACATATGAGGGTAAATTCATATATAAAAATAATGTATCTGTATGGTTACAGATACACAGGTACATGGATCTATATGTATAAAGGATTTGCAAAGACCTACAAACATATGAGGGCAAATTCATATATAAAATTAATGTATATTGATATATACACATATAAAGGTACATAGAGATGGCAACAGCTTGCAAGGGGTTAATGCCTATATATCTGTAAGAGAGTTTAATAAATATTTCAGGGGAAAATGCTTTCATAAGATTAATGAAAATATATTTTTCTTCTTCCTGACTTTCAAGGGTATCTTTCTCTTTGCAAAACATTCCCTTGATTAAGAGCGAGGGAGTCTTTACAAAAGAAAACACACTGGTAGGGAGAAGAAAGAAATAGATCACATATTGCAAGCAATAGCCCGCAAGTTCTGTTGTTGGCCTTGACCTTGACCCGATTATAAGCCGGGGGAGGCTTTTTCAGCTCATAAATAAGGGCTGAAAAACTCGGCTTATCTTCGAGTATATATGGTATATACCAAGAAAGATTAACATGTTCTTATCTGCTGTAACCAAACATCCACCAAAAGACTATGTCCCATTTGCATCCCATGCTATCTCCTATTTTATATTAGTCATGTTGTAGTTTATTCGTTCAGTTGCTTCTGACTCTTTGTGACCTCATGGACCAGCTCATGCCAGAGCTCCCTGTCAGCCTTCACTAACCCCATATCCTTCAAGATCAAGCCAGTCACTTCAATGATAACATCCATCCATCTTGCCCTTGGTTGGCCCTTCTTTCTTTTCCCTTCCATTTTAGTCCTACCCTGTTTCCCCGAAAATAAGACATCCCCGAAAAATAAGACCTAGTTGAAGTTTTGCTGAATTGCTAAATATAAGGCCTCCCCCGAAAGTAAGACCTAGCAATTTTTGTTTGGAAGCATGCCTAGCGCCTGCCAAACAGAACACCAGAGCATGCAGGATTGGTAAATGTACATACCAGTTGTACATGGAAATAATGGTAGTAAGAAGAAATTCTTGAAAGGATTCACAGTTTGTCTGGTTATGCTGGTTTGTGATGACAACTACTGTACAGTATATAATAAATGTTCATTTTTTTGTTCAACAATAAATGTGAATTCTTCTTCATTAAAAAATAAGACATCCCCTGAAAATAAGACCTAGCGCATCTTTGGGAGTAAAAAATAATATAAGACACTGTCTTATTTTTGGGGAAACACAGTAGTTAGTGGCTAATTTGGTCAATGTAATGTCTCACAGGCTGAATCTACACCGCCATATATTCCAGAAGAACTACATTATATGATCAGTGTAGATCTAGCCACAGTCAACAGAGATTGTCCTCACTTACATTTGGGTTGACTACACCTTCCAACTTGATACCCCACAGAGAAAAAAAATACAATTATGCTTTAAAATAGTAGGGATGTGCAATTGACCATATACAGAGTAGTTTAATATCCCAATGGTGTTGTTTGTTAGCCAACTGGAAATGGTGTTGTGGTCTGTTGTTGAAGGTTTTCATGGCTGGAATCACTGGATTGCTGTGAGTTTTCTGGGCTTTATGGCCATGAGGAGAGAATGCTTCTGGAAAATGGCCGTGCAGCCCGGAAAACTTACAGCAACCCGGTGTTGTGGTCATTTCTATTTTTTAAAAAAAGCTATATCAGGTACAAGATCAGTCAGCTCCTCCCAAATATCTTATCTTATTTAAAAACCAGTGGTTTTTATTTACACATACATGCATAAGTGGAAGGATTAATAACAAATCACAAAACCATGCAATACAATTGCAAAATAAAACAATCAGATACAATAAAAAACAAAAACAAAATCAACCCAAAGCAAATTGACAATCATTAAAGAGTCTTTAAATAGCTTCCTTGGGATGGATAGAATGAGGGTTTTAAAATTTTCGACAAATGTGTGGGCCCAACAATAACATGGAGGAAGATTCATTTCTAAATGCTCATACCTTAATGGTGATGAAGACCTGCACAATACTACTGAAGCCTTAGCAAAATCTAAAGAAACAGTCAGCTATTCGACTGAACCATTGGAAGAGAAGCCCATGGCAGAACTCTCCAACTGTGCCACACAAACCAGTATTTTAATGGCAACTGCTACCACACAGACAACAACTCGCTCTAGAATAGTGGGCACACAGACAGTTGTTCAGTTCAAGAGTGCCACTACTCAGACAAATCAGAGGCAGGCTGTGGACCTGGCTGTGAATCAGACTGTACCTGATCAAAGGGTGTCTTCTAAAGAAGGATCTCCGGTTTCTAGAAAGTCTATCTCAACTTCTTCTAGTGGGTGGTCAGCTTCTCCCAATCTTCCCAGTGCTCTAGGGCAAATTCTACTGGTTCACTGACATCCCTTAGAACTGTGGACTACACTGTCAACCACCACGGAGACTACTTCCGCAAACAAAATGAGAGGGAATTCCACTATTCTGTCATCCGGTCTAAACTTAATCATATGGTTTCCATACTCTCCAGGAGAGGGAACATTGCTGACAGCTACATAGGCTGCAGTCCAATGAGGAGCAACTTAAAACATAGGCAGTATATCAGCACAAGCCTAATAAACCTCCGGGATTTTGCACTGTATACTTCAAATGATTGTTTCTGAGGAATGGGAATGGAAGATATGGTGTTTGTACAATAGGGTTGCTAGAATGAAAACTGGAGAGAGCTATTGTATCTTTAAGTAGTTGCATAGAAGAAGGAATTTTAGAGAGTGTCACTTGTCATACAATCAGGTAACAAGCGACACTAGGTGAAATTCCTTTTTTAAAACATAATTGTTATTTGAATTGTTATGTTATGTTTCTGAGGCATTGAATGTTTGCCGATCTTTTGTTGTTCACCGCCCTGAATCCCTTTTGGGAGATAGGGCAATATAGAAATAAAGTTTGAACATGCACAAAAATGCGCATATCAAACATGACTAATGCATGGGTTCAACAATAACATAAACATAAATGCACGTATTATTTAACACAAGTAGCAAGGAACAAACAAAGCTGCCCATTTTCTTAAACTCTGTGGTCATAAGGACCATAGGGATGTGCCCACACCTCAAAAGGTACCATTATATCATACTTTATGACAGATTTTAAGCTACCCCTCCCCCCCAATTCCACAGTGTACTTACTTCTGATGATACCTGGTTTCAACACCATGCATTTGAAGAAGTAAACAGTCTGTGAGAGCTTATGCTTCCAACTTTGTTCTCTTAGTTGGTCTTTAAGTGCAACAATATCACTTTGGATGTAGCAAAAAGATGCAAGCTCCATACCCTCATGTCACACTTCGTACTTTTCCTTTGGGCAATCATTGGTAAAGATAGCCGACTGTCCATCCCGATGAGTGGTGTAGAGCCCAATACAGCATTTGCTTTTCAAAAGAGTCTCTGGCTTCTTAGTATTTCTGTAGAGAGATCGGCAACCACAGAGGGTTGCAGAAGAGGACTAATACTTCGCTTTGAGTTTTCTGGTGCTTCTCTAACAGATGGAAAAATGGAGGGGGGAAAGTAAATAAAATAAAAATCATTACCTCATTATTGAAGAGATGAGTAAATAAAGAAGTTGTTCAGGAGGAATCAAGAGTTTTACACAGTGTTGATGGGTTGGTTAAAAAATCCAGCTCTCTGATGGAACAGAAAATGCTTCAAAGCTTATGCTCAGCATGTCAGATGTGCGCCATTGCTTAGCACCGAAGTCTCAAAGAAATCTTAGAGTCACCCAGTTCATAGTTTGGGTGGCCCAAAGTGTCCTTTTCTTGTCTACTCATCTTGACACCTCTGTGATGTAAACAAATACCCTTGGGGACGTTTTCTCATCTCTTCTTTCCCACTAGTTTTGGTTCATCTCTTCCCTAGAATAAAGCTAAATTAGAGTAGCACCTTGAGAGCAATTTTCTCATTTTAGGGTGTATCCATATTGTAGAATGAATGCACTTTGACACCACTTTAACTACCATGCTCAATACTATGGAATCATGGGAGTTTAGTTTGACAAGCTATTCAGTCTTCTTTGCTAAAGAGTGTTAGTGCCTTAAAAGACTACAATTTCAGCAGTTCCACTGCTTTGAGCCATGGCAGTTAAAGTGGTGTCAGTTATAATTGTACAGTTATAGATGCATCCTCAGAACCGAGTTCCCATAATAAAGCCTTCAGAAATTTACTCAGGAATCCAGCTAAGAGCTGCTGGCATCTATACATTTTCTGCCCTATTTTCTCCCTGTTGAACACTTCTGATATGCAGTTGACGGCTCTTGGGACTGTGAATCCCTCATTAGCCTCCAAAGCAATATATCTCCAAAGACAAATTGTCTGTCTTTGCTATGATGGCACACAAAGAATCCTCTGTGGCAATTACGAGTGTATAACCTGAAGTTTCATTGTCATGTATTCCCAGTCTCTACATAGCCCCTAAATGAAGTGTTATGTAGGGACCATTCCTCAGTTACCACATACTTGCATGGGAAGCAGCTACTGTGATTGAGGGGGTCTCTTCCCTGGTCACTCAGGAAGCGAGTAACTGATGTTCCCACCTTTCCTTATGTGAGTGATTTCTGGGAAATGGGGAATTGTGATTGGGGCCCTGTTTCTGCCAGTTGCACCAAAGATTGCTCACAGAAAGGAATGAAAATGGCACTCCAGACATGTACTAAATGACAGGGAAACAGACTTCTGTCAATCACAACAGCTGCTTCATGTTAAGTGGGAATTGGGCCAGACTGTGGCGCAGGCTGTTGAGCAACCAGCTGCAGCCAGCTGCAACAAATCACTCTGACCAAGAGGTCATGAGTTCGAGGCCAGCTCGGAGCCCCACATTTGTCTTGTCTTTGTTCTATGTTAAGGCATTGAATGTTTGCCTTATATGTGTAATGTGATCCGCCCTGAGTCCCCTTCGGGGTGAGAAGGGCGGAATATAAATACTGTCAATAAAATAAATAAAAGAAAACAAATTAGGGAGGTCAGGCCAGGAGTCACTGCATAGTGCCCAAAACTACACTTCAGTGCTTGCTTACGCATATGGAAATCTCATATAGGATAATGGCAATCTACCTTGTTAAACACCTACATTGTAGGATCTTAAAAAACAAGGATCATTCACTTTGTAGATATATTCAGCAGAAAGAAAAAGGGAACCGTATTTGGTCACGTTGGTATAGGAGGGCAATTGTTGCGAAAACCTATAGTTAGGCATTGTTCTTGTTCCTGCTTTGTCCAGTTTGTTCATTTCTTCCTCATATATAAATAAATAAACATTTTTTTACTTTTACTCTGATTATTTTATTGCACATTGAAGAACAAAAAATATGACTGAGAATCTTTGAGTAGCTTGCTGATGTTGTATGTTCCAGGATATAGTTGCTATTGACAGAGATCTGTTCTCCTCTCACTCAAGAAGCAGCTGATGGCTGTTTCCAATCCCTCACATGTGATCTCCAATCCTCAGGAAGAAACATGAATGGAAGAAATGGATTTTGATTTTAGACATGTAAACCTTATCCAGGCTGGATCTGCCAAATCATACCGTTTGAACTGCATGATTTGGCAGTGTTGATTCAGACTCAGTCTAGAGATAGGCTGATTTCTTAATTCCTGGTGCATGTGGGCAAACATGAATTAAAGACACATATCAATAGAAGAATCACTGGACAGTCTGACACATTTTGTAAAAAGGATATGTGTTGTTTTATTGATTACATACATAATTCACTTGTTATGCAGGGTACTCAAGAGAAGAAGCCAGGCAAAAATGAAAGTTGAATTACTTTAGGTTCAGGAAAGACTAGCAGAATTAACTTCACAGACTGTCTTAGTTCAGGATACAATATCTGCATCTACAGCTGGAACAGAAGAGTAGGTGGTAACATTCACTATCACATCATAGGATGGATTATATCGGGATAATGTTCCATCCAAAACATTTATGCTTTAGATTCGGGTCCTCAAACTGAGTGGCAGTCTTCCTCACTCTGTTTTGATAGTTGCCAAAATATTGAGCTCATAATCTTGCTGCCACCAATTGTTTTTGTTTTTTTACAGCCTGAAATGCTAAGGATGATTCCTAAATTGGTCAACATGTTGATTCAAATGCATGATCTTCCATTGTCTTGATTTGTAGGACAGTCCCAATTAATCTTCTGTTGTGTCAGCTGCTTTTAAAATGTCCCACTTCTTCCCTCCTCCTTCCATATTTCCCCAACATTGGTTTCTCTTGGGCATTTACCTTATTGCTTATTTTGATGACCATTTTCTCTGGCTCCAAAATACTAGTTTTAGACGTGGTGATCAGAGTTCCATGAGCATTATGATACTGTTATTTTGGGTTCTTTTTCTAATGACAGCCAACCTCAAATTGATATTTGTTTTGCAGAAGCCACAAATACGACTGGTGGGCAAAGTATGGGCCACAGAATACAACCCTTGGGACTTCAAGACATGTTCCCTGAAGTCTACTCAAGCCCTCCAGATGACCAATTTTTAAAAATGTGCTGCTTTCCTGGTAGCTTTCACACAAAACAGACCAAATGCAGTCCCCAAATGTCTGCAAATGCATTAGTTTCCTTCCCTCCTATCAAAGAGCCCCCAATTCCACCCCAAACAAAATAATCCAGATAAAGATTGACCAAATTGGTGGCCAGAAGCAATCTTTACCCACTTCCACTGTGCTGCAATGTGACCCTTGAGGAATGCCCCCCTGCAGTTGCCCATAATTGATACTGCCAAAATCTCAAGGTCTCTCTCTTGATCAGTTACCATCAGCTTAGATCTTATCAATACATACATGATGCTGGGGTTTTCTTTTGCATCAATACATGGCTTGAGTGCAAACTAATTTTGATAGGGAATGGAAAATATAGATATTCACACATGGAACCCCGGTGGCAAAGTGTGTTAAAACACTGAGCTGCTGAACTTGCAGACCGAAAGGTCCCAGGTTCAAACCCCGAGAGCAGCCTGAGTGCCCGCTGTTAGCTCCAGCTCCTGCCAACCTAGCAGTTCGAAAACATGCTAATGTGAGTATATCAATAGGTACCACTCCGGCGGGAAGGTAACGGTGCTCTATGCAGTCATGCCAGCCACATGACCTTGGAGGTGGCTACAGACAACGCCGGCTCTTTGGCTTAGAAATGGAGATGAGCACCAACCCCCAGAGTCAGACATGGCTGAAACCTTTACCTTTATTGTATACACATTAGAAGCACTGTGGAAATGTGGAAAAACCAGCCTTTTTGTGTGTTCGATTCTTGGAGATGCGCAAGCTGGCAGGACAGGGAAGAGAAGGGAGACCTGTTATTTATACATTCCAGTGCGAGATGGTCCCTGGTACGGCTAATGGAGGGATAGTGGACTTCTCTCCCCTGACAGGTCAAAATAGGCCCCTGATTGATGTCTATAGCTGAGCCCTAGTTATCTCTAACTTGCTGCAAACCGCTTTCAGAATGCCTTAGATAGGAAAATGCTGAGACATGCTTATATATACCCCATGTATGCAGAAAAGGTAAAATGAACTTTTTATGACATGTAACGTGACGTAGTGATGATGATACATATGTAGAAGTATGTTCTTTATTTGTCGGTATCCTGAAAATGTATAAATAAAGGAGGACAGCCCTTTGTCCTCTACTCTAGTGCCTTTTGGAGCAATCCACGCTAGAGTCAGTTCCAGCTGGTTTTCCTTAAAATAAACCATTCCTATTGGCCACAACATTTTTGCCCTTTGAACTCAGCTTGCAGCTATTCAAGTAAACCGAGGACAAGGAAGGAAATCAGGCAGAGAAGAGTGAAACCGGGCCATTTTAAAAGCAGGTGAAAAAATGGAACTATAGAAACCTAAAGCTGGAAGAGATCACAAGGACTAAAGGGATAACACACAAATACATAAGCAAGCACATATAGAAAATCTGTATCAAATCAAGAAACTTGGAGGATATGAGACTGCCATCATATTTTAACAAGAAATTCTTACTGTTACTAACTAAGCCTTTATTCAAACTTTCAGAATGTGTGATGTCTAAATTCTATTGTAATAAGAAATAGAGCAATCCCAGAAGTCAGAGTTGGATTCCTCATAGGGCTGCATTTGGCTCTATTATAGGATGGTGACCTCTAATGTTGGCCTAGGATATTGGAATTGCCCTTGTCTGCGTAATACATTGCCATCCATACTCTTAAATTACCAGCTCTTCTGTATCTCTGGAGAGGTTTTGTTTTGATGATGGAAAGAACTAACCTCAATAGGCCAAGTTCTCAAGGGATGCCTTTTCTTAGATGAAGGCTCCAGGAAGCTATTTAAAAATAAAAGACTCTGACACTGTTTGAAACCCACATCTGAGATGTCCAACTTCATCCTTCATTGCAGGCTTTCTTCTCCCCAGAACCAATGTCAATTGTGGATAGAGGACACAATTTCAAGGAGAATATATTCAAATGTTGAAACTTCATGTCCTTGGTTGGCTGGAGCATCTCACAGTGTGGAAATGAGGTACAGAATCACTGATTTATTACCATATCAAAAGTGTATGAGGTGGCTATCTTAGAGAGGGTTTAGACTTGTTAAGATTCAGCCTCTGAAGGACATATCTAAAGATTCTGGTAACTTTCTGCCATTCTGGAAGATGAAGACTTTATTAAAATAAATATGGGTTGTGCTTTACTACTTATTTCAACTACTGGAAGTTGGGTTGGAGTTGAAGGAAGGATAAGCCACAGTGGAGTGTTGGTGGTCAGTCAGCTTCTAATGGACCTTTTGTGGTTGCTGGTTGATAGGATGTTCTGCAAAGATAAAGGTCCAAGCTCTCACCAAGTGTGAGATGTAATACATATTTGTTCATAGTTGTCTATGTGAACCATTGCTAGGAAGTTTTACAAACATGCAATGAAGAAATTGCTAGTCAAAAGGAACAGGCGGTGAAAAATTAGTCAGCTCAGCCTTGATCTCTGATGCTTCATTTGTTTGTATAGAAACTCATAACAGAATAAAAATGAATTCTTTTGCAAATTAACAGGCAGTGGCACTTTTACTGGAAACAGCTGCACAATCTATCACGAAGGTATCTCACATTGTATCATCATATCAAGCATCAGATCAGACATCTCAGGTTACTGCTGAAAAATTGAGAAGCAGATTGAGACCGTGCTTGCCACATGGAGCTGCTGAATGAAACCACAGGGCAAGATTTCATCCTGGTTGGCTTCAGAGTTCGGCCACAGGGACGCCAGCTTCTTCTCATTTTGTTCATAGTCATCTACATCCTCACTTTGGCTGAGAATTTCATCATCATCATGCTGGTCATTCAAGATGACCTCTTGGGCCACCTTCCCATGTACATGCTTCTGAGCAACTTCTCCTGGCTGGAGATGTGCTATGTGAGTGCCACCGTGCCACGGATGCTCTTTGACCTAGCTATCCCAGGTGGATTCATCTCCTTCCATGCTTGCTTCCTCCAGTTTTACATCTTCTTTTCCCTTGGCACCACCGAATGCCTCTTCCTTTCTGCCATGGCCCTGGACCGCTATTTGGCCATCTGCCGCCCACTGCGCTACACTCAAATCATGTCCCGAGATTTCTGCCACACCCTGGTGGGGTCTTGTTGGGCCATTGGCTTCCTGTGGTATATTGCACCAGTGGTTTTGATCTCCAGGTTGTCCTTCTGTGGTTCCAATACCCTTGACCACTTTGCGTGTGACTCTGGCCAACTGCTTGCTAATAGCCTGCCCGCCACTGGGGCACCTTCCCCTCTTCTGTTACATTGTCACTTCTTCTGTGCTCCTGTCCACCTGCTTCTTTATTGTGGTCTCCTATGCAAGTGTGGTTTTCACACTTGTGAAAGCATCCAGTAAAGGTACGGTTGTCAAAGGCTTTTCTACAGTGTCGTCCCACGTAGCTGTTGTGACGATCTTCTATGGATCCGTGGTTGCCATGTATGTAGGAGGGCGCAGTGGGGAAAGCCATACCGAGAGCACTAAAATAATGACTCTCTTCTATTCTGCGGTCACTCCTCTGCTTAACCCTCTGATCTACTGTCTGAGGAATGATCAGGTAAAAGAAGCTCTGCTCAGGTTTTTGAGAAAAAAGTGGTACATTTAAAAAAGCAGGAGAAAAGAGGGGAGAGTTCTTAATTTGGAATTAAAAATGGATTTCCCTCCAATGGAGGAAGAACCACCAAAATAGTTTGGGCCATGTTGGGTGAGTGTCTTGTGCTATGATGCCATATTTAATAAAACCTCTATTTCATTACTGCAGACACTATTGTTTATCTTCATTTTCCAGCTTTTGACCATGGTATATGATGGCTTTCATATTAATGAGTTTTTGAATCCACTCTGGATTTTAATCTGGACAGTGCTATCTGATGCACTGAACCCTATGTCCCAACAGACTCAGTACCTTGGATAACACATTTAAAAGTCAAGCAAGCTAAAACCTGCAGGAGCTTATAACAATAACAACAACAACAACAACAACAACAACAACAACAACTTTATTTTTGTATCCCACCTCCATCTCCCTGAAGGAACTCGGAGCGGCTTACATGGAGACAAGCCCGAACAACATAGATTAAAACAGATCAGTAAAATTAAAACATTATGGCCACATAAAACAACATCAAACAACATCAAACAGCAATTTAAAACCTTCAGTGTTGCACTAACAAACAGATTTAAAAGCTTCAGTGTTGCACTAACAAGGAAGTGATCAGATACTTCTTTTTTAAAGAGTTTCGACATTTTTATTCTGAATTCAAGCACAAAAGTTTGACATATACATTTGTACAAGAGGGAGGAAAAAAGAGACCGGAGAGATGGAAAAACATATCCAGGTAGGGATGACATCTTTTAAAAATCTCATTTTCTGCCATCATTACATACATTCCAATAACAATATTATTATTATTAATAATAAAAAGGAGACAGAGGGCAAAAGATACTTCCTTGGGATGTATTGGGCTACATCAGAGCTCTCAAAAGGAGTCTGGAAGAAAATCAAGTAAACTATTTGCACAGTGGGGAAAGAGACAGATTATCCAAATGAGGGAAAGGAAAGATACTTTTGAACATATACTTTTGAATTAAATTTGGTCGTAGCCATGATTCTTAGTGAATCTAACTTCTGAGTTATAGATTATAACATACTTATGCTTCGGCAATTTTATATGCTCTGTGAAAATCTAATAAATATGCCTTTTAGCCTTGCCTTATGAATAAATTAAGACCCGTTTTATCACTTATGGTAAACTGTATTGCCTCTCTCCTCAGTGACCTGGGCATCCCCATACACAGATGAGTGACTCTTATGGTCTTGTACAGATATTTAGAGAACATCAGGTGGGATGCTAGGTCAGCCACAAAGGTAATACTCCTGCTATTATTGCTTTTGTAGTTCACAAGTTGCCAAACCCTGAGCAGGCTGCATCATGTGAATGGCAAAGTCTGCTCAGCTCTTTGTCTTCTCTTATTACATATTATTGCCTGCCCTTTTCTATTGCCTTTTTGAAAACAGAATGCAGCATTCTATATTGCATTGTAATTTTACATCAGTGTGCATACTAGCATGTGTACCTAGAAAAGTGAGATAAACATTTCTTTGCAAAATAAATACATTTTAAAATCATGTGTAAAGTCTCTAACTGGATCAGGCTACACTGCACGAACTGTACATTCATGAACCATGCCGAAACCATATAAATGCTGTAACTCATTATTTTTAGGAGTCCCCGGTGGCGCAATGGGTTAAACCCTTGTGCTGGCAGGACTGCTCACTTGAAGGTTGGGTTGCTGACCTGAAGGTTTCCAATGGGAATCCAACCCAGGGAGAGTGCGGATGAGCTCCCTCTGTCAGCTCCAGCTCCCCATGTGGGGACACAAGAAAGGCCTCCCACAAGGATGGTAAAATGTTTTTTTGAAAAAACATCTGGGCATTCCCTGGGGAACATCCTTGTATACGGCCAATTCTCTCACACCAGAAGTGACTTGCAGGTTCTCAAGTTGCTCCTGACATGAAAAAAAATTACTATAAATTTTATTATATTTATTTATACCTCGCTTTATCTCTTCCAAGGAACCTTCGGTGGTGCAGTGAGGGCTGTTCGACAGTGGAACTCTCTCCCCCGGGCTGTTGTGGAGGCTCCTTCCTTGGAGGCTTTTAAGCAGAGGCTGGATGGCCATCTGTCAGGGGTGCTTTGAATGCGATTTCCTGCTTCTTGGCCGGGGGTTGGACTGGATGGCCTATGAGGTCTCTTCCAACTCTACTATTCTATGATTCTATGATTCTAAACTGCTAAGCTGCTGAACTTGCTGACCGAAAGGTTGGTGGTTCGAATCTGGGGTGGGGGGGCGCGCGCGGTGAGTTCCTGCTGTTAGCCCCAGCTTCTACCAACCTAGCAGCCCGAAAACATGCAAATATGAGTAGATCAATAGATACTGCTTCAGCAGGAAGGTAAGGGCACTCCATGCCATGATGCCGGCCATATGACCTTGGAGTTGTCTACGGACAACGCCGGCTCTTCGGCTTAGAAATGGAGATGAGCACCAACTCCCAGAGGCGGACATGGCTAGACTTAATGTCAGGGGAAAACCTTTACCTTTACCTTATCTCTCCTAAAGGAGACTCAAAGTGGCTTAACAATTTAAAATACAAAAATATGCAAACATTAAGACAGGATTAAATATAAGCCGTGTATATTTATCTCTCATCCAGAGATATTCAATTCAGGAAAGGATTAGATAAAGTGTAGTTCACTATTATCCAGAGAGTGGGCATTTCCTCTCAAAGCCCAAGGGGTATTGCTTCCAAATAGCTACATCACAACAGTTGTCCAAAGAGAGCTCTGCCCGGGATGAAGAACCTCCATGGATGGAAGCTAGACAACAATTTTGCCATTTCTCTTAAACAAGAGAAGAACAAGAAAGGGCAAATTCTTGATTGAATCTAATCCAGGCACAGATCAAGCATCCCATATCAGGGATTCCAAATTCAAAACTACTCTAAAATTCCCAAATTATCCACAAGGGAAGCTGAGATAGTCACACTTTTGCTTTTTAGTTGCACAGTTTCTTTCATGCAAAAATTATATGAAATATTAAGAAATTTCATGTTTTGATTTGGGCACCATCTCCAAGGTTGTGTATGCATGTGAAAAAATATGAAATCTCAAATCCTCCTGCTTCCAAGCATTTCGGATCAGGGATATTCACGCCATACTATTACCGGGTGTGCCTCCTAGTAACTGCATTCTAAAATGACATGAATCACATGTCCTGATATGATATATATTAGGTATTATTCCCATGAGTAATCAAATTAATATAGGCATTAAACTGACAGCTAAGGCACACAAAAGTTCAACATGAAAAGGGAATTGAATTAGTAACAATTAGCCCTTTCTTTAAAAAACCTTCACTGCCCCAAAGCCTATCATAATAAAAGAAGGGTTTGCTTTTTGTAGGAAAGATAAAAAGAAACGGTTGCCAAACTAGCTTTCCTTGAAAAGGAGTTTGAGAAGATATGGAAAGCTACCAAGAAGGGTCAATTCTGCATCCCCACTAGTAATCCGTGTGAAGAATGATCCCTTGAAATAAGAGAATTTAGGGTGCATCTGCACTATAGAATAAATGCAGTTTAATCCCACTTTCAATGCTATGGAAGTGTGGGAGTTATAGTTTGGTGAGGCACTTTTGACAGAAAAGGCTAAAGACCTTATCAAACTGCATCTTAAAAAATCCCAAAACTTTTAGTTTTGTCAGATATTAGACTATTTAGAATATGGGTTTCTTTTGTAAGGCAGGAAATAAAGTTATTTTATATGATCATTCACTTTCTCCTCTGAGAAACGTTGTCATATGGGTGACGCTATCTCCCCTGAGTCGTTATTTTAGTACAGAGTGGATTTTTTTCCCATGAGGAACATTCTCCAAGCTCATTTCCATCACTGATTTTAAAACTCCAGTCAGAAGAACTAATTGAAGCCCTTGGAGCTCTAATGTGTGAATATGTTTGGTGAGACTTTCTAACAAGAAGTCCATAGTTTAGCCTACAATGCCCTTCTGATTTTGTGGACAAGCATCCACCTCATGGAGAGACATCAGCATCTTTCTCTTATAATTCTGTAAAAACTTGTCTAGTGGATCTTCTGCTGGATGGACCAACCTTCTAACTTTTGTTCAGGTATGAAAATGGGATTAAATACCAAAGCAAAATAAACTGAAATGGGATATGTAAACGGGATGTGGTTAATGCCATGCTTATTTCCAAGGGACAATAGCAGATGTAATTTCCATGGAACATTTGCTAGACCATCTTAAAATTGTGATGGGTTGAAAGTTTGGAGAAGACTGAAGGTATCAGGAGATTGTGCCAATGCTTCAGAGCTGTACCTTAGACAGCCCTATTAGCAGTATAATAAGGGTCAAATATATGATGAATGACCCTAGATTTACTCTTTAAAAATCACATCAATCATGGACTGATTCAGCTTGGCATTTTTTGCCTGTGTTTAGAAACAGGCATAGGGAAGATGTCTCATTGGAATTTGGAACCAAATATTTGCGGCAAGAGTCCAGGATGTATTCAGAGTTAGTTGACTTAAAAGTGGTCTAAATTCTGCAATTTTGTAAGTACATTTATTTTATCTGTTTGTCTTTGTTATGACATGCCAGTGTACGTTAAGCTCTCTGATGTTGGAGAATGGGGATTTCCCTCCCCAAATATATCAGAGCTCTGTGCTATAGTCCTGACTATTGACTACAGCTGGTTTTACTTCCATGAAAACTCATCAGAGACTGGCAGCCAATGCCTTGGAGACTAGTCAATCGGCTACCACTTTGAGTAGTTCATGAATTGATCATAGAGTTATCAAACCAAAAAATAATTATTTGAAACCTGGGGTTGGCAGAAGGAATGTCCTGCAGCATTGTCAGAAGAGGATATATGCAGTTTTTGCTTTCCAGTGCAAAAATAGGTCAATAGGTATTGATGAGTGCTGTCATGCTTTGACAATGCTGATATTTGCAGTGGGAAATCTTCATTATTTGAGAAGTATTTATATATTCCCAGAAAATGTATTCTGCAGCTATAATATTGCCAACAGCTTCAAGGATGATCTTATAAGGAGGGAGGTTAGAAAATATTTGGGTCTAAGAGCCAATAGGAGACAAACTCACCCAAGATAGATTGATGTTGTATATTGACAAATGGGATGAAGCCCTCTAAAGTATTTGAAGTGCTTTAGCTATGAATGTATTGTGTGGACACTTACTTCTCAGATCTAATAATGTCTGTAGTATAGTCAGTTAGCAATTCATTTATCTTTCCACACTTTGAGAACTTAATTATCTCAACTGAGTCAGCCTGTACACGACAGATATCATATACAAAATGCTCTATATTTCCACATGACATTCAGTCTTGATTCCCTTGTTTGCTTCCAGATGGAGTTGGCCAATGGCACTACAATCCAAGAATTCATTTTAGTGGGATTTGGAGCGGAGCACCAGAAGAAATTACTGCTTTTCATTGTTTTCACCATCCTCTATGTAATTACTTTAGCTGAGAACATCACTATTATAGCACTTGTGTTATTAGATGCCCATTTGGCCCAGCTTCCCATGTATATCCTGCTCAGCAACTTCTCCTGGCTGGAGATGTGTTATGTGACCACCACAGTGCCCCGGATGCTGTTCGATCTGGCCTCCTCTCATAGCAACATCTCTTTCCATGCTTGTTTTCTACAGTTCTATGTTTTATTCTCTCTGGGCAGCACTGAATTCTTCTTCCTCTCAGCCATGGCTTTGGATCGGTACCTGGCCATCTGCCACCCACTGCATTACTCCCAAATCATGTCCCCAAACTTCTGCTATGCCTTGGTGTCCACTTGTTGGATCCTTGGCTTCCTGGGCTACATTGTTCCAGTGACTTTGATCTCTAGGTTGTCCTTCTGTAGACCCAACATCATTGACCATTTTGTATGTGATCCTGTTCCAATTATGAACTTGGCTTGTCCTCCACTTGGAAAAGTTCCTCTTGTCTGCCAAATGGCTATGCATGCAATCTTTGTAAGCAACGTCACATGTGTTGTATTTTCGTACGGCAAAGTGATTTGCACACTGGTGAAATCTTCTAACCAAGGGAGCCGTAGGAAAGCCTTCTCCACTATATCTATGCACTTGCTGGTGGTGACACTTTTCTATGGCTCAGTTGGAGGGATGTACTTAATTCCAAGTAGGAAAAGCCAGTCTGAAGTCACAAAGGCAATATCAGTCTTCTATGTTACCATCACACCCTTTTTGAACCCTCTGATCTACTGTCTGAGGAACGATCAAGTCAAAGAGGCACTGGGCAGATTGCTAAGGAGAACATTGAGATGAGCGTTTTCCAAAGGCACAATTCTAAATAGAAATGAAAGGGGGAGTTATAACCCAAACCAACCAATTTGAATAGATAACACTGCTTTATCCAGAATCAAGTAGGAGAGATTTTATCCCATGTGTGCAACTCCATTGCTAAGAAACCCTGCTAGTGAATTGCAATGATGCATAATAAGACATTGACAAGAATATCCTGGTGAGCGTCAGTCTCTACCAGTGCAATACTCCATAGCGATAGGAATTGGGATTACTGCACATTAGTCTTGTTATGCATCATCATCATCATCATCATCATCATCATCAACAATACATTTATTTATATTCCACCCTATCTTTCCTGTTGTGCATTAGTCCCAATACTGGTCACTTTGCTAATTCTCCTACATATTTATTTATTTTATTTATTTATTTATTTTTCAAACTTATATGCCGCCACTCCCCTAGGGCTCGGAGCGGCTTACAAGAACCGGCTAAAATCAACAATTTAAAAAACATTTTAAAAACATTTTTTTAAAAAAAAATCTTAAAAACATCCTAAAAGCACCTTTTAAAACGTCAGCAACCGAACTCAAAAGCCTGCCGAAACAGGTGTGTCTTACATGCCCTGCGGAAGGCCAACAAGTCCCGCAAGGCACGGACTTCAGGTGGCAAGGTGTTCCACAGAGATGGCGCCACTACTGAAAAGGCTCTGCGTCTAGTTGCAGTTAGACGCAAGGTCTTAAAACTGGGGACTTCCAGAAGGTCTTGGTCCTCAGAACGGAGGGATCTCTGGGGTTTGTAGGGGGTGAGGTGGTCCCTCAGGTACATCGGCCCTGGACCATGTAAGGCCTTGAAGGTAAGTGCCATCACTTTGAAAGTGATCCAGTGCTCAATTGGTAACCAGTGCAGCTGCCGTAAGATTGGTGTTATGTGGCATCTTATCGGGACTCCCGTAAGGAGCCGGGCAACTGCATTTTGCACCAATTTGAGCTTCTGGATCACCGACACAGGAAGGCCAATGTAAAGGGCATTACAGTAATCCAGTCTCGAGATGACTGTAGCCTGGATCACTGTAGCCAGGTTGTCCCTAGATAGATAGGGGGCTAGCCGTCTAGCCTGCCGAAGATGAAAAAATGCAGTTTTGGTAACGGCGGAGACCTGGGCCTCCATTGTCAGTGAAGGGTCCAAGAGGACTCCCAGACTCTTTACTAGTGAAGACGGGCATAGCACTTCGCCATCCAGGGTTGGCAACTGGATATCCCCACTGCCCTGTCGGCCCAGCCATAGGATCTCCGTCTTTGCTGGATTCACCTTCAACCTACTGGAATGCAACCATCCAATAATGGCCTCAAGGCACTGGTGAAAACTGTCGGGTACAGACTCCGGTTGGCCTTCCATCTTTAACACAAGCTGAGTGTCGTCAGCATATTGATAACACTCGAGCCCGAAATCTCGGACCAGCTGAGCAAGTGGTTGCATATAGATGTTAAACAACAGAGGGGAGAGAATGGCCCCCTGTGGAACCCCACAATGTAGAGGGGACCTCTCAGAGACCAGGCCTCCCCTCTCCACTCGCTGTCCACGGTTGTGAAGAAAGGAGGCCAGCCAATTTAAAGCTGTCCCCCTAACTCCAGCAACGGCAAGGCGGTGGGTCAGAAGATTGTGGTCGACTGTGTCAAATGCTGCTGTGAGATCCAATAACACAAGCAACACCGACCTGCCCCGGTCAAGCTGGCATCGGAGATGATCTGTGATGGAAACCAATACAGTCTCTGTCCCATGCCCCACACGGAAGCCAGACTGGAAAGGATCCAGTCCGGCTGTGTCGTCTAGGAACTGCTGCAGCTGCACCGCTACTGCCCTCTCAATCATCTTGCCCAGAAATGAAAGATTCGAAACTGGGCGGTAGCTGGAGGGAACCAAATGATCTAAATCTGGTTTTTTCAACAGAGGAGAGACCACTGACATCATCAAAAAATAAAATCAGTGTTTCTACACATTTAAGAAACGGCAACTCACTGTGCCCTTCACACGACGCAAGTTTCAACTGTTTGGGTGAGGTATCTTGCTGTTTCTAAAATGTTGATTTTTTCCAATGATTCCTGAGTTGATTGGCAAGTGACTTATTGTTAAATTCCCCCACATAGAGATGAGGTAAATGCCCAATTTCCCACTGTGATGTTAATCACCGTGGCCCCACTTTTATTGCCTGCTTGTAAATGAAACAATGATGCTGTGTGGTAGGAGCTAAAATGCCCATTTTCCCAGATTGTCAATGCAGAGGCTTAGGGAAACATCAGGATTATTTTTGAACTGCTTCCTATGATCACCAATGCAAAGGGCTGGGTAAGATGAGGGTTAATTTAAAACTACTTCCTACGATATGGAAGATAAATAATCAAAGTCCTGGAGGGACAATGGGAGGAAATCTCAGTGCCAATGGCCCCAAGGAAAGTGTCGCTTTAAGAAAGGTGCTTCTGTTTGAGTCAAGGGTCTTGAGTGCAAACGATTCCAGTGACACCTTAAGAAAGGTACTTCTATTTCAATGGAAGTGGCTTAAGTGCAAATGGCCCCAGTGTCACCTTAAGAAAGGTGTTTCTGTTAAGGGGTTTGAAGGCAGGATTGAAAAGATTTCTGTTTAAAAGGTGTGCTGCTATCCTTGAAATGGGAGAAGTCATTATTACAGCATGTAAAAATCAGTTGGTGTGTGTGAGAACAGGAAAATTGCAAAGCACCAAGCTGATTGGCTGGGCCACACCCAGGGAGCCAACTCAGCCTGGGAGTTTTAGATACAGTTGCAGTTTCTGCTGGAGCTCAATAGTTGGGAGGGAGCTTATCAAGAGAGGACTATTTGAGCTCTCTTAAAATGGACATTGTGTGAGTTAATGCAAATGCTCATATAAATGTATATATGTTGCTCTGCATTTCAAAGAGTAAAAGTTCTGGTTATGTATTGTTTATCGACGTGGCATATATTTTCTCTGGCAAGACAGTGTGTGGACTTGGCCAAGCGTGAACTACGCATGATTATCATTTCGTCACAATTATTGCCTTGCCAGCCACAAATAGTGAGACCTGAGCGGCAGGTGGATCCGTGTGCTTGGCAAGCAAAGAAGCCTGAAATAAAGCTCACCAAGATGAAGAAAGGCGATTAAAGTTGTATTCAATCAGCTGAAAGTGATGTCTCCAGGGTTCCCATAAAGCTAACATAGTGAACATGGTTAATGCACCCCAAAGCAATAAAAATGGCACCATACCAGTTTCCATATTTTCTTTTTAAAATATGAAAATGTCACCTATCATTCCTTACATATAACTAGACGTAGTACATGTAACTTAGAAAATAAATGTAAAAAATTAACTATCATGAGCAGTTGTATTTATATACGAATTACTACGTACCTACTGCCAGTTTGTAAACTTCATGGAAAAGTATTTCATCAAGGCAAATTACATGATGCATCCTAAAATCATAATGTAATCATTTATTTTGGGGGGAGGGGAGGTCCTAAAAATAAACATCAATATTACAATTTAAAAAACAAAATAAAATACATTTTTTAAAAAAATTCAGATTTGTTTGTTCTCTTTCTTGATGAATTTTGTTGGTGCCAATTCTTCCACCTTACAAACTTATAACCAGAGACTGACATGTTTCTACATATTGTACAATTTTAATTCATTTTAGGCAGCAGTATGAGGAATTTTTTTTTAGGAAAGCTACATTAATAATGGCAGTCATTATTAACAAAAAAAATGACAACAGGAGCAGTACTAAACATAGTCAAAACAACACTAGATCTCTTATGTTTCTGTGGTCCTGGAATATTTTAGTTCTTTATAATGGGTAAAACTTTGGAAAACAAGAATTTGGAGGAAGGGAGATATAACGTACTATGGCGTCTCTTAAGGGATGTTGCTTTAGTGCAAAATGGAATTATTCCAATGGGACACATCCCCAAGGTTCACTTCCACTATTAGTTTAAAAACTGCATCTCAAGGAATAAGATCCCCTATGTCTTTGCTGTATCAACCCTGCATACAAGCGTACAGTGTGAAAATCCTGACATCCTTCTCTCCAAATCATCTCAGTCCTTCTAATGAATCTTCATGTGGATGGAACAACATTTTTATTCTTATTAAGGTACAGAAATGGCAATTATTATCAGAACAAGGGGAACTTGAGTCGCTGATGGCTTTGCGGACAGTGGGACAGTAAATGCATCCCAAGGTTTGCATTGAACTCAAGAGGAGCTGTCCATGGTGCTGAACATGTTCACCTGCTTGGCTTATGCAATTTAAGTAGCTTTCTTAAGATTTAAGCATAAATGTAGGGCAAATTTCCCAGTTCATTCGCATAGAAGCCATCAGTTGTGTCTGATAATGTGAAAAATACAAAGAGAAGGTTGAAAACTGTTGTTAGTTTCCAGACAGAAAGAGCCCCTCCTTCCAAAGAAAATTGGAGAACCATACCGGTATTAAATTTAGGAAAGCAGACAGGGAGCTAAGGCTTAGACTGGAGCTGGGGAAATGAGTCTTGAAATACTCACCTATTTCTCTCCTACAATCCAGATTTTAACACGAACTAGATCTCAACACAAACCCATATGTAATGTATGTTGTATTATCAAAAACTTTTTAAGTTAATGTTTTAATTGGAGTGATATTTTATGCATGTTCAATTTTTGTACCACATACTGCTTTTCCTGTCTTATTTTTGACCTGTATTGTAAGCTGGTTTGGATCCCATCTTGGCAGAAATCCTAACATGGCATTGCATTTTAAACCCCCAAAATGCTTACATCTAGGTTGCTGTGAGTTTTCCATGTTCCAGAAGCATTCTCTTCTGACATTTCACACACATCTATGGCAGGCATCCTCAGAGGTTGTGAGGTCTGTTGGAAACTAGGCAAGTGGGGTTTATATATCTGTGGAATAATGTTCAGGGTGAGAAAAAGAACTTTTGTCTGCCTGAGCCAAGCATGAATGTTGAAATTCGTCACCCTGATTAGCATTGAATAGCCTTGCAGTTTCAAAGCCTGGCTTGCATATGTTTCTTATGTATCCTGGTGTTAGAGAAATCCCTCCAAAACAACAAGTTGAAAGTTCAATTGCACAGGTTAGTTAAGTGAAATAGACATGCTCTGGGTATTATTTCTATATCAGTAACTTTATCACCAGATGAGGAAATAACACGGAAAGAATAGAGAATAAAGACAATTTTCTACATCACAAAATAAATAAGAGCAGTTCAACATGTTTCAGCAAGTATTTTATCCAGAACTAACAATATACACAAAAAGCTGAAGTAAGTATTGATAAAAATGTTTTAAATATTTATGAGACCCCCTTGAATACTTATTTCAAAAGCCATCCAAATACAGAACATAGTAAAGTGTTTAGACCAGGCATGGGCAAACTTGGGCCCTCCAGGTGTTTTGGACCTCAACACCCACAATTCCTAACAGCCAGTAGGCTGTTAGGAATTGTAGGAGTTGGAGTCCAAAACACCTGGAGGGCCCAAGTTTGCCCATGCCTGGTTTAGACCCTATTTTTAGCAATAACATGACAATTCCAAACACTCACATTTTGATCCAGATGTTTTGAAAGAAATTTGTGGGAAAAGTAGTTTTTACATGCACAACATATGATATATTTTGAATCGTATATCAAGGTTTAATACAACTATATAGCTGTATTTAAGAGAACTGGTAGAATTTTGTTTCAATTAGTTTTCAAAATATGATGTAGGGAAAGACAAAGAAAGATGGAAAGAAAAGAACAAAGGGAAATCCATGACATACAAACATCATATATACTGACATAAGCTTGCCATATTCTTGAAATGAATGTCTATAAAATAGCTAATGCAGCAAAGATCTGGCCTTCAAACAATGGACAGTGAATGTTTATCTTTCCAGCCTTGGAGTAAACAATGGGATTATGATGTGGAAACGTACAGTAATTATTATTTTGTGGTTGACTATGATGGAGCTTACTTAGAATAATAGAATAGAATCATAGAGTTGGAAGAGATCTCATGGGCCATCCAGTCCAACCACCTGCCAAGAAGCAGGAAAATCATGTTCAAAGCACCCCCGACAGATGGCCATCCAACCTCTGCTTAAAAGCCTCCAAAGAAGGAGCCTCCACCACACTCCGGGGCAGAGAGTTCCACTGTTGAACAGCTCTCACAGTGAGGAAGTTCTTCCTAATGTTCAGGTGGAATCTCCTTTTCTATAGTTTGAAGCCATTGTTCCGCGTCTTAGTCTCCAGGACAGCAGAAAACAAGCTTGCTCCCTCCTCCCTATGACTTCCCCTCACATATTTGTACATGGCTATCATGTCTCCTCTTAGCCTTCTCTTTTGCAGGCTAAACATGCCCAGCTCTTTAAGCCACTCCTCTTAGGGCTTGTTCTCCAGACCCTTGATCATTTTAGTTACCCTCCTCTGGACACATTTCAGCTTCTCAAAATCTCTCTGTCAAAAATGTAATTCTCATCATTCTTTTTGGGCTTCCCATGAATACCTGATAATTTTGCTGGATTTTGTCTTTTGGATTTGGCAAGAGTTGTATATTGGACTGACATTTCAGTTTGACTAAGGGCCCTTCCACATAGCCATATAACCCAGAATATCAAGGCAGCAAATCCCACACTATCTGCTTTGAACTGGGATATCTGAGTCCACACTGCCATATATCCAGTTCAAAGCAGATAATGTGGGATTTTATTCAGCTGTGTGGAAGGGGCCTCAGATAACCCAGTTTAAAGCAGATATTGTGGGTTATTCTGCCTTGATATTCTGGGTTATATGACTATGTGAAAGGGCCCTTAGTTAGAACTGTCAACCAGAAACAAAAGATTGGTTGTTCCTACTGTTTGATGACCTGCCTGCTTAGCTTTTTCCTTCCAATGGAAAGAGATGACCAGTTAAAGTTATGTTAACTATTCCTTTGTATGCTGTGTGATAACAATTAGATCTTATGATTCCAGATGGAGAACGCTAATGGGACCACACTTCAGGAATTTGTTTTGCTTGGATTTGGATTGGATCCCTCGAAGCAATATATAATCCTCATCTTTTTGACCATTCTCTATGTACTCACTTTGGTGGAAAATGTCACCATCATAACGGTGGTGCTCCTAGATGCTCAGTTGTCCCAACTTCCCATGTACATCCTGCTGAGTAATTTCTCCTGGATGGAGATATGCTATGTGACCACTACTGTTCCCCGGATGCTCTTTGACTTGACTTCTTCTCATGGCATCATCTCCATCCAGGCTTGCTTAATCCAGTTCTATGTGTTATTTTCTCTCGGTACAGCAGAATTCTTCTTCCTCTCAGCCATGGCTTTGGATCGCTACCTGGCCATCTGCCACCCACTGCATTACTCCCAAATCATGACTCCGAATTCTTGTTATGTTCTCGTGGCAGCTTGTTGGTTCCTTGGCTTTCTGGGATACATTGTCCCGGTGACTTTGATCTCAACGTTGTCCTTCTGTGGACCCAACATCATTGACCATTTTTTGTGTGATCCTGGACCCATCCTGTCCTTGGCTTGTCCTCCAGTTGGCAACATTCCTCTTCTCTGCCAAATAGTCATAAACACTCTGTTTTTAGCCAATGTCTTTTTCGTTGTTATTTCATATGGCTTTGTAATTTTCACTCTGATGAAATCTTCCAACCAAGGGAGCCGCAAGAAGGCCTTCTCCACCATATCTATGCATCTGTTGGTCGTGACGCTTTTCTATGGCTCTGTTGGAGGGATGTACTTAATTCCAAGTGGAGAGAGCCAGTCTGAGTTCACTAAGGCAATAACTCTTTTCTATACAACCTTCACGCCTTTTGTCAACCCCTTGATCTACTGTCTAAGGAATGGTCAAGTGAAAGAGGCACTAAGGAGAATTATAAGACGGATATTTGTGAAAGCCAAAGTTTAAAAAGGCACAGATCAGTGGGGTAGAATTAATAAAATACAATTCGGAGTCCCTCATTGGATGAAATGTATTTACTTTGTTTGGTATGTTATACGGGGCAATCAAGTTTCATTAAAATCTAAGGTGGATCAGGAAAAAGTTTTGTGGTTAAAATTAATTTCCCCATTAAGATGAGAAAACAAGCTACAAATTATTGAAGCATTATTTAGCAGATATGGGCCTCAATTCAATCAGTTCTTAGTGTAGTTCAAAGACCACATGTGAATGTGCTTCATAGCTAGAGTTGTGCAACAACTAAACTACAATGCACAACAGGCAATGACTACAAAAGCCAAGGGGCAAAGGCACAAGGCAGGAGAATAATGGTTCACAGTTCTTTCCTTCCTCCATTGTCTGATGAATTCCTCTGTTGAGCTATTCCAAGTTTTTGTAATGTGAGTGCACCATCTATTTATTTATTTATTTGCCATATTTATACCCCACTTTTCTCAACCACGAAGGGGACTCAAGGCAGCTTTACTCATAGGCAAATGGTCGATGCCTTATGAAGGTGATGGTGATTTCTTGTCCGGATTTCTTGGCAGGAAGAATACAGACTAAATACAACCCATATCATTGATTAAAAGCATTCCAACCAATAAAAACATATAACTTCAGTTTGAAAGGACATATGAGACCAATACATATTGAACGTTATTCCATACTTGAAAATTCAGATAACATATTCAGCTATTGAATCTCTTCCAGTAGGTCCTTCCACAAGCTAGGGATGGCTGAAGAAGACACCTTCTGTTTAACCTTTGTTAGTCTAGTCCTGGCTGACAGGAGTAACTGTCCCCCAGAGTATACCTGAGGATAAGGGACGTGTTATATGGGAGGAAACAATCCTGTAGGTAACTTGGGACCAGATGACATGAATGTTTAAAGGTAACAACCAACATTTTGCACTTTGTCTGGGAACTGGTTGGTAGCCTAGTGATGGGCTTCAGGTACACCCTTTCCCTTCAAGCTCATATTCTCTTATTTTCTCCCCTCTTCCATGGGCATATAGTGGCTGACATGAAGCAGGGCCAAATGAGAGAGGAGGATTTCTACTAAATATGTCCCAATAGAGCAGTGGTTCTCAACCTGTGGGTCCCCAGGTGTTTTGGCCTTCAACTCCCAGAAATCCCACCTGGGGATCCCACCTTGAGCTTATCACCATCTACGTGTTCATAATTTCATTCAGGTGACTAGTATGTGTGAGTGGGTCATAAGATACTTGCTGTCTCATGCTGAATCCAGATTTTCCTGGACCTTGTGTGTCTGGGAAATTGGATACTTACCTTGGGTCAGATTGGACTGGTCTGGATAATATATGGGTTATTACTGTGTGTCTTCAAATTTATTTATTTATTTATTTATTTACAGTATTTATATTCCGCCCTTCTCACCCCGAAGGGGACTCAGGGCGGATCACATTATATACATATAGGGCAAAAATTCAATGCCCATATACACATAGAACCGAGACAGAGACAAGACACAGAGGCAATTTAACCTTCTCCTGAGGGGATGTTCGATTCTGGCCACAGGGGGGAGCAGCTGCTTCATCATCCACTGTGATGGCACTTCCTCATTCCAACGTCATAAATTAGTTAAATTTGCCTCCCCACTTTATAAGTGGTACCTTATTTCCTACTTGATAGATGCAACTATCTTCCGGGTTGCTAGGTTAGCAACGAGCAGGGGCTATTCTTTATTTTTTAATTGACGGGTGCTCACCCCGCCATGGGCTGGCCTCAAACTCATGACCTCAAGATCAGAGTGATTTATTGCAGCAGGCTGCTCACCAGCCTGCGCCACAGCCTGCTTGACATACGTTTATCTCAGCAAGGTTTGTTAAGAGGAGCTTGCCATTATTTTATTTGAATGCTAAGGGACCATGACTTGCTCAAAGCCACTGAGCAAGGGTTTGAAAGCTAATCTCCCAGTGTTGTAGTTCAGTACTCAAACCACTACACAATTCTGCCTCTTATAGCAGTAGTTCTCAACCTGGGGTCACCAGATGTTTTGGCCTTCAACTCCCAGAAATCCTAACAGCTGGTAAACTGGGTGGGATTTCTGGGAGTTGTAAGCCAAAACACCTGGGGACCCACAGGTTGAGAACCACTGCAATAGAGAGTAGAACATAATGTTGTTCTCCAGGACCTGCAGGAGATTAAGTGGAGCTGTTGGAGAATACTTGCATCATCATATCCCAGTTACTTACAATAGGCATTGATGGCTGATTCTCCTCAAATGGCTTCTTATCCAGTTGCTGCCTGACCCTCCTGCTGGGCATTACAGGCCTGTTCCAATGGGAGGAAGTGGGAGATAGTCAAATGAAGACTTCCCACCATTGGTTACATGAGCCATTGACAGGTGATTCTTGACCTACATCTGGTCTTGCTTCCTCTTGCCAACACAAGAGATAGAGTAAGACCTGTCCATCAGTGGCTATGACGACCATCAATGGGTCATCTTGGCTGTCTGCCCCGCTCTGTTCTCATTTGGTGATTAAATGTCTATGGAGAAGACCAGAAAAAAGTGAGTTTTGGGATAAAGAACTTCTCCTCCTTGCAAGTAAATGGAAAACTACACAGTTTTACTGGACATTCCTGCAGCAAGGAAAAGTTTGTTTAAATTACCCTGCAGTATTGAATAATTTAAATAAGTACATCCCCAGTACATCGAGATGTCTTAAGATGAGATTTGCTTCAGTGTGGAAAGAATGGACAAGGTATTTTCTAAGGGTTTTTTTTTCTCTGTCAGGAGCGACTTGCAAGTCACTTCTGGTGAGCAAGGATGACGCCCAGGGTACACCTGGATGTTGATGTTTTACCACCCTTGTGGGAGGCTTCTCTCATGTCCCCGCATGGGGAGCTGGAGCTGACAGAGGGAGCTCACCCACTCTCCCTGGATTCTTCCTATGGATGAGTGAAAGGCAGAAGGTGAGGAAACTCTCTTTAGTCAATAGCATTCGATACATTTTAGGTAGCCAACATTAACAAATAGGAGCCGTGACTATCAAAAGAATGACAACAACAGCATTGGCAGAATTACCAGCAATAGGATTCAAACTAGCTCCCCAACAGGTTTCTCTGGGCCTGTGCCATTTGTGTTGTTCTCCACATTTAGTAACACTAGGAAGAAACAATATTTTGGTAGATAGAAACCAAGTTCCAAAATGGGAGAAAGAAATGAGAGATATGTAACAGGAGGATCCTGTCTCCCAGGAGATGGTGTTACCATAGCTCAAAGTGAAATTGTTCCAGTGAGATACATTCCCAAGGTTCATTTCAGCCTTGGATACAAAACTGCAGTCAAAATAATGAATTCAGCTCCAATCTGCAGATCGACATGATGACTTTTACTACCCACAAAACTCCCAGCATGGTCCTTCATTTCTTCGCTCCTTCAGTCCTGCTGATGAACACCAATGCAAGTTGAACACCACGGCGTCACTCCTTCCAAATCTGTTTGTAACTCTTTGAGTAAACTTTGGCGGGATTGATCAATCATTGAACTCCTACTGAGGTATGGAAATGGGAGGCATTTTTTCCCCAAAGCTAAGAAAACTTGGGTGGAAAATGCAGGTTTCTGACAATTTCCTCAGGGAAGAAAAATACCCGTTTCAATGAAAATTTGATTCTCCATTTTAATTTAATGATAGAATAGGAAAGGTGAAGAAGGAGAGTTTGGAATTGGAAGTGTAGGCCATGGATGTTCCCATGCCTCTCATCTACATTCCTGAATTAGCTCAATAAACAAAAAAATGTAATAATTTCTTATGTGATCTGTAATGTAGGAACTCCTATCCTTCAATGACTACTATATCCCATTGTGTTTGGAAAGACTATCGTTATTGAGATTCAGAAAAGGTTATAAAAAGTCATCGTTTTTATGGCTACCTAAATATTTGTTGCAATCATAGAATCATAGATTTGGAAGAGAAGCAGAAAAATTGCATTCAAAGCACCCCCAACAGATGGCCATCCAGCTTCTGCTTAAAAGCCTCCAAAGAAGGAGCCTCCACCACACTCAGGGGCAGAGAGTTCCATTGCTGAACAACTCTCACAGTAAGGAAGTTCTTCCTAATGTTCAGGTGGAAACTCCTTTTCTGTAGTTTGAAGGTCTGTAATTTGAAGGTCAGACATGCTAAACCTCACCAGACTTTTCCATCCTTTTCCATCCCAGGTGATGGCTACTAAACACATGCAAACCAGTCTTAGTCCATACAATTCATCTTCGGTCTAGTCCTCCCTTTCACCCTTAGACAGAACAATATGTTTTATTTTTTATTCCCTGTGGAGTTTATGCACAGTTGTAGAGACAGATTTATATATTTAATGCATACAGCAGTGAACATATTAAAATAAACTGGACAATTTCTGGCTATTCATAAAATTAAAGCCATACTAAAATATTCATAGCCTTCCTTTTCTTGTAGTGAAGAGAGTTAACTGAACATTAGAACATCTAAACATTAGGAAGAATTTCCTAACTGTGAGAGCTGTTCAGCAATGGAACTCTCTGCCCCAGAGTGTGGCATGTCTGACCTTCAAACTACAAACCTTCAAACTACAGGAAAGGAGATTCCACCTGAACATTAGGAAGAACTTCCTTACTGTGAGAGCTGTTCAGCAATGGAACTCTCTGCCCCAGAGTGTGGTAGAGGCTCCTTCTTTGGAGGCTTTTAAACAAGAGCTGGATGGCCATCTGTCGGGGATGCTTTGAATGCAATTTTCCTGTTTCTTGGCAGAATGAAGTTGAACTGGATGGCCCACGAGGTCTCTTCCAACTCTATGATTCTGTGATTCTATGAAATGCCATTTTACAAGCATATTTGTCTATTTGAATCCTAATCTGATCTGAGTCTCTCCTCCACTGGAGATTTTTAAACAGAGACTGGATGGCTGTCTGTCAGGAAGGCTTGGATGGTGTTTTCCTGCATGGCAGAATGGGTCAAAGCGGATGGCCTTTAGAGACTCTTCCAACTCTATAATTCTGTGATGCTCTCTTATGAAGCAGTTTGTTGTGGCATTGGGAAACTATCTTATTCTAGAGCCGGAAACTGATTCTAGTTGGATGGTTTGCAATTGAATTGCCCAGCAATCAGCATCAGAAGGCAGCAGTAATTTATGCCTTTGGCTGTAAATATAATTTATTCTGATTTTACTTTTTTTCCTGGCTATTTCTAGTGACTCAACCATGCTTGCCTTTGCAAACCACAGATCGAACAGCATGGATGTGAGCACACAAACTTACACAAGTAAACACACAACAATTCTCAATAGGAACCTCACTCTATGGCCCTATCTACATATGTATGAATGTGCCTATGTATGAACAAATTTCAGGGCTGGGACTATTTTGTAGTTTGACAAGAACTTTAGCCTTCTCTGCCAAGGAGCACTGGTGCCGCACCAAACTACAAATCCCAGGGTTCTGTAGCATTGAACCTTGTAACATTAAAGTGGTATCAAACTGCATTAATTCTACGGTGTAGATCAGTGGTTCTCAACCTGTGAGTCCCCAGATGTTTTGGCCTCCAACTCCCAGAAATCCTAATAGCTGGTAAACTGGCTGGGATTTCTGGGAGCTGTAGGCCAAAGGACCTGGGGACCCACAGGTTGAGGACCACTGGTGTAGATGTGCCCCTTGTCATAACACAGTGTCACAGTATCATAAAATCATAGAGTTGGAAGAGAACATAATGACCATCCAGGCCAATCCCCTACCATGGCAGTGAAAGTGGTGTTTTCTTTTCGTGTCAGGAGTGACTTGCACCAAGTTGCTTCTGGTGTGAGAGAATTGACCGTCTGCAAGGACGTTGCCCAGGAGACGCCTGGATGTTTTGATGTTTTTACCATCCTTGTAGGAGGCTTCTCTCATGTCCCTGCAAAGTGGTGGTAAATTGCATTAATTTTATGATGTAGATGTACCCTTGGTCTTTTGATGGAAATAGATGGATAAAGATCCTTTAAGAATATTATAACTTGTTATGCTGTGTGAGAGTTATTGGACCTGTTGATTCCAGATGGCGATGGATAATAGCAGCACCACTGAGGGGTTTGTCCTGCTGGGATTTGGAGTCACAGCACAGAAGTGATTCCTGCTCCTCATCTTCTTTGCCATTCTCTACATACTGACTTTGGTGGAGAACATCATCGTGATCCTCCTGGTGTTCCTGGATGCCCACTTGTCCCAGCTCCCCATGTACACTCTTCTGAGCAACTTCTCCTGGCTGGAGATATGCTACGTGACCACCACCGTGCCCCGAATGCTTTTCGACCTGACTGCCTCCCATAGGACCATCTCCTTCCAGGCCTGCTTGCTCCAGTTCTACAGTTTATTCTCTCTTGGCAGCACTGAATTCTTCTTCCTCTCGGCCATGGCTTTGGATCGGTACCTGGCTGTCTGCCACCCACTGCATTACTTGCAAATCATGTCCCCTAAATTCTGCTATGCTTTAGTGTCCACTTGTTGGATCCTTGGCTTCCTGGGGTACATTGTCCCAGTGACTCTGATCTCTAGGTTGTCCTTTTGTAGACCCAACATCATCAACCATTTCTTGTGTGATCCTGGACCAGTCTTGTCCTTGGCCTGTCCTCCAGTCGGAAATGTTCCTCTGGTCTGTCGAATTATCATGCATGCTATCTTTGTAAGCAATGTCCTGTTTGTTGTATTTTCATACGGCAAGGTGATTTTCACTTTGATTAAATCTTCCAACCAAGGCAGCCGCAAGAAGGCCTTCTCCACCATATCTATGCACCTTTTGGTGGTGACACTTTTCTACGGCTCGGTCGGAGGGATGTACCTAATTCCAGGTGGAGAAGGACCAACTGTGATCACTAAGGCCATAACCGTCTTCTATGCTACCATCACACCCTTTGTGAACCCATTAATCTATTGTCTGAGGAATGACCAGGTCAAAGAGGCAATGGGCAGATTGCTAAGGAGAATTATGAGATCAATGCTTTTGAAAGGCACAGTGTAAACAATGCAACAGAAGAAAAAACAATGGTCCAACTCTGTACAACAATTAAATAAATCCAACTCAAACAGCCCACTTGTACAGTTGTCATCACTTTATTTTGAATCTGGGACTGGGGTACAGGATTTCCTTTGTTTCGTGTGGTTCACTTACCCAAATTGAAGATCTCAGTTTGTGTTCATTAACCAGGTGCTACATCAAGAAAATTCAGTTCTCTCATTACACATCTCAGTAAATACTATTTAGCATAATAATAATAATAATAATAATAATAATAGGAAAAGCTTATGTGATATGAGGATTTAAAGATCGAACTGCAAAGACTCTGGCACAAGCCCATAAAGGTGGTCCCGTACTGGGTGCAGTGCCTAAAGACCTTGGTCAGCACTTGAAAACAATCGATGCTGACAAAATTACCTTCTGTCATCTGCAAAAGGCCACCCTACTTGGATCTGCATGCATTATTTGCCGATACATCACACAATTCTAGACACTTCGGAAGTATCCGATATATGATCCAATGCAACAGCCAGCATGGTGATCTTGTTTGCTGTGCACTAATCTTGTTGTGTATCAAATAATAATAATAATTGTATTTCTTACCTGCCTCTACTTGTGGCTCAAAGGAGGTTACAACATGGATAAAAAACATAATCATCAAAAACATTAAACATAAAATATGCATATTAAAACTGTAGAAGACATATATTAAAATATTCAAAGATTAAAATATAGAGAACACAAGACACAAGCTTATTAGTTGTGATTTAGATTGATTAAATATCCCAAATAAAATAAAATAGAGTACTCAGTTTTCTTAACGACAAAGAATATGCTTTTTGTCTGTGTCAGGAGTGACTTGAGAAACTGCAAGTCACTTCTGGTGTGAGAGAATCATCCGTCTGCAAGGACGTTGCCCAGGGGACGCCCGGATGTTTGATGTTTTACCATCCTTGTGGGAGGCTTCTCTGGTGTTCCCGCATGGAGAGCTGGAGCTGACAGAGGGAGCTCACCTGCTCTTCCCTGATTCGAACCGCCGACCTATTGGTCAGCAGTCCTGCCAACAGAAGATTTAACCCACTGCACCACCGGGCTTCAAAAATGGACTTCAAAAATGGACTGACCTGTGCAATTACAAAACCACAAATGCCAAGTCCAGACAAATCCTAGATGGCCACAACACTGAAAAAACAAAAATGTTTACATAATATATGTAAAGAGAGTAACCAAAGTGTGTGAAACAACATACTACAACTAAATGGGAAGAAACTGTTGCTGACACACCAAAAGGGAGGTAAAGTAAGGATGCAGATGATTATGTAACACAGCAATCTCTCATTTGTAATGTTTGTATAAAATTGCATGTGTGGGAGAGTATGAAGAAAAATAAACAATTAGATGTAAATTGTATGCGCTGGAAGCCTACATATCTGTATATATCTGGGTTTGGTCAGTCGTTTTCATTTAATAAATGATAAGCACCTTTTTATTCATGTATCCAGTGTACGTATGGACAAGGAGATGGCTTTGCTTTGCACCACAGCATGATCCTGCCTTGCTGTTTCATTCCAAGAATAGTTTCTTATTAAAAATGCATGTATTTTCCTTAAAGTGCACATGCTTCTTGCACCAAGCAGTAAAAATGCTCTTTCTCCCCACTCCTTTTTTGCTTGATTAAAAAAAAATTAACCTCTTCCACATTGTGACACCATGGATATCAAATCCATAGATATCATGTGTGTGTGTGTGTGATACTGCAATTTGAAATTTGAATATAGTGTTTAGTAATATGAAGGGATTCAATAAAAATCAGTATTGTTAGCCATCATCTTACGGTGGTCTGTTTGATGTGTTTGTATATTTGTAAATAAAATTAATATCAATATAAATTTTTAATTCTTCTGAGGGTTTTTTTAAACCAAAAGGTAATACAATCTTTCAGTGTTGCTCTAGATTATATTTTTTGTGCAGAGAGGCTGGGAGCAGACATGACACAATCAGATGCAACATTTAATAGGAAACAATACAAAAACAAGTGGTTTGTATTTTAAAAAATTTTTTGGCCTAAAATGCATTAAGATAGATGAAGGTAAAACACTGAAGTTCAGTCTAATCATTTCTTTGTAGTAATGTCTAGTTTTATGTTGGGATTAAAGGGCAAAAATGGTGATGGACATAAATTACAGAGTGAATATGCAATGTTGTCCAGCCAAAATCCCCAAATATAGTGCTGGTCTAGTTTGCGAATGGAGATCCAGTGTGGTATAGGGATTTTGGGCTCTGGACCAGAGTACAATCCCAATGGAAACCCATTGCTTAAGTCACACTTAATCCCCTCTGAACATACCTTGCCAATGAAACCCCTATTAGGGTCACCCGAAGTCAGAAGTGACTTGAAGGTACAAAACAACAACACATTTCATGAGCATCATATTTGGATTTATATACTCTTAAGAAGAAACATGGAAAAGTTCATATTATTTTGTCTCATTGCTCTTCCTTAATGTCGACGCTGCCTAAATTTTCAATAGCAAGAGACAAGTGGAAAGATTTGTGCTATGAAACAGAGAGATATATGAGAAATTGATTCAATTATGTCATTTCAGATGGCGATGAGTAATGCTACTGTTGTTCAGGATTCATATCTTTGTAAATTGCCTTACATGTGAACACAATTGAATTAAAAAGTTTTGCAACATCTGTATTTCCCTGGGGCAGTTAATGCCATGATGTTACAACACAGAGCAGTGGTTCTCAACCTATGGATCCCCAAATGTTTGGGCCTTCAACTCCCAGAAATCCTAATGGTTGGTAAACTGGCTGGGATTTCTGGGAGTTGTAGACCAAAAAACCTGGGGACCCATAGGTTGAGAACCACTGGTATAGAGGTATCCATTGCACAATGGTACCCAGTAGAATGACTGACACACTGTCAACCAGTGTGCAATGGACACCAATGCTTATTCGGGAGCTTCCCAATATGCATCCAGATCACAACGAGAACTTCAGATGCGATTCAAAAGAGTCTGTTGTGCATCAAAAGTGCTTCATGAGCACAGGAAATGTCCAATGTGTATCAAATGTATACCAGATATGCTCAGGGACTTAATGTACTTTGAAACACTTTTATTACTGGTCCACTGACTGACATCTTCACAATTCACTAAAAGGATTTAATTTCATTCCAGCAACTTAACTAAAGATTTGCAAAGATATAAAATGTAGGCTATGATGTAGGATTTCAGCCTATGTTGATAAACTGTTATACTATATTTACATACAGATTTTGATGGAAGCAAAATAAAACAAACCCTCCCATTGCCTTGATGGGGATGGAAAATGTAATGGACCCCTGATGTTCTAACCAATGGAATGACACTCTCTATTTAGGTCATGGAGATTGCATTGAGAGCAATGCATAGGTAACATTTATGTTAGGAAAGCTCAGAAACATAGTTTCCATTCACACTCAGATGAATACACAAATATATACAGACTCCAAGCCACATTCAGTACCAACTGGACAACTGTACAGAATAGGCTTAAGCTAAGAGTGCTGGTCCAGTTCTCTTAGTCATCTGAATGGCCTTTTAAATAATTTCACCATCTTTTTGCCAAAGTATGAGAAAAATAATTGAAAAACAACTGGACATTATATGAGAAAGTGGTTTACCAACTGTGTCCTCCATTGCATTCAGTTGGAACTGGTGGCTTCCATGTCAGGTAAGGTAAAGGTTTTCCCGACATTGTCTCGTCATTTCTGACTCTGGGGGTTGGTGCTCATCTCTATTTCTAAGCCGAAGAGCCGCCTTTGTCCATAGACACCTCCAAGGCCATGTGGCCGGCATCACTGCATGGAGTGTCATTACCTTCCTACTGGAGCACTACCTATTGATCTGCTAACATTTGCATGTTTTCGAACTGCTAGGTTGGTAGAAGCTGGGGCTAAAAGCAGGAGCAAACTCCACTCCCCGATTCAAACCACCGACCATGTCAAGGGGGCACTAAAAGTATTCCAGATTTTAATCCATATTTTAAAGATGTAGAAACCAAAATACATTCAGCATCTAGGACAGTGATGGCCAACCTAGCAATTTTTGCTGACACGCTGCCGCATGCAGATTGATTGGATGACTATGTCTTTTGTGGCCAAATTTGATATGATTTGGTCCAGTGGTTTTGTTGTTTAGTCCATGGGAATTATGCACATTACACACACACACACACACACACACATATATATATATAAAATATCATTCTATTATTACTGTAATATTTTATCATATTATTACTATTATATTATTATTCATTATTCATGACTACATTGAAACTAGAATAGAGAGAAATCAGCGTGGAAACTGCAAGAGGTACCATAGATTGTTGTACATGGAAATAATGGTAGTAAATAGTTTTTGATTTATTAAATACAGTTATATATTACAATTATATATTTTTGTTATTTAAACTATACATATTGCGAAATTATGGTTTTTTTCTCGAAGTGACACACCACCCAAGTCATGCTAGGTTTTTTTTTTGGTGAATTTTGACACACCAAGCGCAAAAGCTTGCCCTTCATTGATCTAGGATAACTATTTTAAAATTAAGACTAAAAGGCTGAGTAAATTTGGTGACCCATTGATAAGGGAGACATTGGCTGCCATGGATTGCAGCTCAAGGAATGCTGTGCTAGAACTAGAACATGTAAATACATTCCCGGGGGTCATAGTATCAGACACAAAATCTAAGAAACCCAGATTAATGGGATGATGTGGACAGGATACTCATGAATGTGACTTCAGGTAGAAGAGCACCGTATTAAACATGTGGTCTGGTCTTCCTTTCATTGCAATTGTATCCTGTGGTATTACTGGATTGTGACTCATATTTTCCATGTAGAGCAACATACCAAAGTCATTCCTGCATTCTAGCTCTTGGTATTATTACTCTATTACTCTTGGTACTATTCTTATAGCAATTATCTATTCTTGCAAAAAAACATCTGATTGGGAATATGGGAGTTGTCTCTGTGGCTTGCTTTCCCTCAAAGGTATAAACATAGGCCACTGAAATATTCCAGCCCTCATTTTTGGCTCACCATCAAAAGAGAATAATAGACATTTTGTTATCAAGGAAACTAGGTTTTTTTCTTTTACTTCTGGAAACACGGTTGAGCAGTGATTCCTACTGAATATCTCCTTCCACTGAAGAATTGCCTATGACTTTCAAATCATATTCCTGGATGACAAAAAGCCTAAACTACAGGTATGAGACTCTAGGTGCCTCTGATCTTCAACAGTTGGTCCTAGAAAGAGATAAAAACAATGACACCAGTAGTTCTCATGTTTGTGAAATGTCTGGGTTTTAAAGATATTATCCAAGGTGCTGAATTAATAACTGTATTTAGGAGCTAGGTTTCAGCACCTTGGATCGCTTTTAATTTGCTAAGTGGCATGCAAGCCAACATTGCCACTGTTTTTGATGAGATTAGAGGTACAATCATAGGAGTGAAATAAATAAAGGAGGACTATTTTCATCTGCTTGACAATTATTGAAGGCATCCTGGATATTTAGTGTTGGAGACAGCAGCCCAACACTGTTGCTCCTGTCTGAAGTAGAGTTGGTGAATCCATCATTAAATGGTAAGTCAGCATTAACTATATATACTCATGTATAAGCTAAAAAAAATTAGTTGCTAAAATCAATGCAGAAAACATGATTTGATTTATCCATGGGTCAATGTATGTAGTGTGTACTGCATCTTAATTCTTTTTTTTTTTAAGGAACCATCCACTGCTCTGACTAGAGGGATGAAAGGCAAGTGCTATTCTTTAAAAGCAGCATAGTTAGAAAATTGAAAATAATTTTAAAAATATTTATGTGCATTATATTGAGGTATTATTACAAGAGAAAGAGAGCAAATAGGTATGGATCTGGCATGAAGTTGTATTATTCTCTTATTAGCCTTATGGATTTCTTAAAGTGTAAGAACACAAACAGATCTCGATGGCGTATCATAAACAATGTTGTACTTTTACACAGCTTTCCCTAAGTGTGAACATTCTAGATGTGTTTTACTGTAATTCCCATCATCCCCATAATATCTGGAGTATATCAGATTAGAAAAAACTAATTTAACTGATAGCTAACACCCTTCATATGTGATTGATCTTTGCTTTGCCAATTTAAAATACACTGGAGATCCATGTTGGTTATGATTAAGAAAACATCTATAGATATATTTTTGCTGAATAAACTAGTTTGACCAAATATGAATTAAATTAGGGAGTCCTGTTTGGAAGATGAGTGCTTAAAAACTATTTATTTATGGCTGGTTTAATAGACAAGAAGAGAGACCATCCACACTACAGAATTATAGCAGTTCAACACCACTTTAACTGCCAATGATACATCCTATAGAATCTTAGTATTTGTAGTTTATCGTGGCATCAGAGCTCTCTGACAGAGAAAGGTAAATATCTCACAAAACTACACATCACAGAATCCCATAGTATTGACCTATGGCAGTTAATGCAGTGTCGAACTGCTACAATTCTGCAGTGTGGATACACCCCGAGTAATTCTGATTCGCTCAGTGAATTATTATATTCCATCAACTAACCTATGTATTATCAGTCAAGTGAGTATAGTAAGTTCTGCTCCATCAATGTAAACAAATTAATTACAATAACATTGATTTAATACTGTTTGTATTGTGTGATCAAATGAGTTACCTTTACATCTCTTATAATCTGAGGTTATTTTAATTCATTCTTAAACATCTATATGCCCAGTTGTTCCATGCTGCCATTGGACTGGACTGCTCCAAAGTGCTCAACCTTAATGATTCGGCCTCTTTCCTTTCAAGGTCCAGCCACCTTCATGAATGTCTCAGGTGTTACAGAATTTACCTTATTGGGTCTACCTGGCTCCCGCCCCATCCAGATCCTTCTCTTTATCCTGGCTTCAGGTTGCTACATCGCAAGCCTGCTGGGCAACTTGCTTATTGTGATAACGGTGTGTGCAGATACACGGCTCCAGCAGTCTCCCATGTACTTTTTCCTGGCCAACTTATCCTTCATTGATACCGTCTTGGCCTCTGTGGCTACTCCCAAGATGGTGGCAGACCTCATACATCATGGTAGGACCATCCCTTTTGCAGGATGCATGACTCAACTCTTCTTCATCCACTTCCTGGGGGGTTCAGAGATGCTCCTCCTCACCCTCATGGCTTATGATCGCTACATAGCCATCTGCCACCCGCTTACTTATACTACCACCATGAACCGTTCGCGTTGTGTCAGGCTCCTCATCTCCTGTTGGGTAGGAGGCCTGGTCCACTCAGCCACCCAGCTGGTCCTGATTGTACGACTTCCTTTTTGTGGGCCGAACAAGTTGGACAACTTCTTCTGTGATGTGCAACAGGTAGTCCAACTTGCTTGTGTTGATACTTACGTCACTGAAATACTAATGGTGGCCAACAGCGGGCTGCTCTCCTTGGTCTGCTTCGTTGTCTTGTTGGTCTCCTACGGCATCATCCTAGCCACCTTAAAAGATCATTTTAAGGAGAGCGGAAGGAAAGCCCTGTCCACTTGCAGTTCTCACCTGACTGTGGTCAGCCTCATTTTTGTGCCTTGTCTCTTAGTTTACCTTGTGCCCATGCCCAGTTCCAGTGTGGAAAAAATAGCTTCCACATTCTACACAGTTGTCACTCCTGCCCTCAATCCTATTGTATACACCCTAAGGAATCGGGAAATGAAAGAGGCCATGGGACGATTGAAGAATAGGTGCCTTTTTTCACCTTCTAGTGTGCAAAGAGAAAATGTTTGAATCCTGTATCTATTACTGATCCCTCCTGGCTCTCTTTCATATTAAACAATTATTGCTATTTAATACCATTTTAACTGCCATTGGTTTGTTATGTGATGTCAGAATATACAAGAACTGCAGGTTCGGGAGCCCAGCGTGTCTAGCTTCCCAGAAGGTCAAATGAGACACAGATAGGTTGAAGGCAAAATCAAAGGTTTATTTTCAATGGCCAGAGAGGATGTCAGCAGAGAAGGCACTCCAAAGAACGGACATGCCCTCAACTGTGAATGCATAGGTTTATTTATGGTACATTTGACAGAAAGGCAGAGCAATACAGAACAATTGGAAATTGCCACAACAGTTCTTCATTGGTCATAAAAGGTGCAAGATAGAACGGCAGCCCGATTGGAGGACGTGTGAGTCCGCTTTTGCCTCTGGTCCAATCCGAGACGAGGCAGGAAATTTAACAAACTATCATTTATGGATTTGAATTCTTGTGTCTGTTTGTGAGTCCTTCCTTTTGGAAAATACCATTCATAACTATTTGGAGATCATAACCTTTTGGAAAGTTTGATTTTTTAGAGAAGAGCCAAAAATTAATTTGAGTAGAATCTTTTCATATGGTATACAAACAAATGTAAAATGTAAGGCAATGTCTTCAGTTGTTAGACAGAACCTATTGTCTCTGATCTGTTAGGAAAAAAAATATGCCAATGCATAAAATAACAGTTTCAGAAGTGTTTTTCAGTGCCCAATATATATATATCTACTCTCCCATAAAACAACTAGTTTTATATCATGCACTCAAGAGACAAAAAGGAAGTAGACTTTGGTAAAATAACATATTTGGTTTATTCACAACTTTATGTGTTTAGCATAACACAGGTACATAGCTTATCAGTCCAGTTTCAGATATGTGTGTGATAGTTTCTCTGTGCACATGGTACAGGACATCTTAGCAGTCCAAAGTCTAAGAAGGATCTAAAATGGAGTCTGTGGTCTGAGCAGCCTCAAATCAGATCATGTGGTCTACACTGCAGCCCCTCCCACAACCTTGCAGGAAACATAAAGCCAAAGAAGCTACCTACCAGAACATACATATAACAGTGAGTAAACAGAATCATAGATTAACACATTACTAGAAAGGCTTGAAGAGGTTGTAATTTCCAACACTTTGCAAAAACTGGGTGCATCTGGGTGGAACATGATGTGGTGGGTGGTTGACATGCTCTGATGGTCCAATGCTAACTAGAAAAAGGAGATGCCGGCCAATGGACAAAAGGTGTTTAAGGCACATTTACATACAATGGAGAATTCACAGAAAGAATCCAGATAGGTGTTATAGATCAGATAGATAGGGGAATTGGATTATGGGAATTTGTCTGGGTGAGGGTGAGGCATGGGCAAGGTGAGTTCACATTCTGGGCAATTCCCAAGGAATTTTATTGTGGAAGTACTTGCATATTGTGGAAGTACTTGATTCGTGTTTTGTCAGTCCCATTATTTCATGGCCCTGCATGCTTCAACACAGATTTGTCTGTCTCAGGATGAATCTAGACTGTAGAATTAATGCAGTTTGACACCACTTTCACTGCATAGCTCAATGCTATGGAATCCTGGGAGTTGTATTATGAGGAGACACCAGCATTCTTTGGCAGAGAAGGGTAAAGGCATTGTAAAACTACAATTCTCAGGAATCCATGGCATTGGTAAAGCTGATTCAGAAGAGGTTTGCCATTGTCGTCCTCTGAACATAACCTATAGCAGGTGTTATTCTTTGGTGGTTTCTCTTCCCAGCAGCATGACGAAGCAGCATCACAAGGTGTGCTGCTGCTTAGCTTTCAAGAACATATAGAATTATGTTTATTCACAGAATTTGGGCAGTGTAATTAGAATGAATTACTTTTTAAAAAGAGAAGGCACAAGTTGTGAATCTGACACCTGGAGGGCCCAAGTTTGCCCATGCCTGAACTAACTGATGTTAACATCACCATTGTGTCAGATGGTCAACCCTACATTCAACGAGGTAGGTTTATTACTGAATAAACCTGTTTATGAATGATTCCAAACAATATTTCTAAAATGGATTAAAGAGATTTTAATAGAGGTATGCAAAAGAGGAAAACAGTGTTCCCTCACTACTTCACGGTTCGCTTTTTGTGGATTAGCTGTTTCGTGGTTTTTCAATAAACTCTAAAATAATATTATAAATAATAAAAAATTACAATTTACAGCCTAAGGAAGGGAGGAAGGAGAAGCCAAAGGGAGAGAAAAAGAGCCCAAGTGGCAACGGGAGGAGAAGGAGGCAATTTATCAACACACGATTGGTTGATAAAGACTTAAAATAGTGTATAACTACTAAAATAATGTATAAATATATAGAGTCCCTACTTTGCGGATTTTCACATATTGCGAGTGGTCCTGGAATCTAACCCCCGTGATAAGTGAGGGAACACTGTATAGAGGTTTACAAAAATTTTTAAGAGAGGTATACAAAAATAAGATGCTCAATGAATCCAGCTGAAGGCAAATCATGGAATCTAGCCAAAGGCATATTAGTCAATCTAGTTAAAAGCAAATATTTTTCTTTTAAAGTTGAGCAATAGGATCTAGTTTTCAAACACAATGCTAGATGCTATAAATGCCACATAAATTTAACAGAAGGGCTGTGTAATGTTTCTGATTCACTGGGATGTATAGGCAGTAGTGGGGCATGAACATAAAGGTATCTACAGCATCCTTCTTGAAAATCATCCCAAGTAGGGTCTGCATCGTGGTCTATTTTTCATCTGACATGAAATTCTGATGATATCTCAATTTTTGATGCATGCTTAAGTGATATTTTAATTAATAATAAAATATGTGTGCAGAGTACTAACTCAAAAAGGTATGCGTTCTCAATCACATATTGTACACAAGCATGAACAAAAGACAACCGATGGACATGTTGATTAATGAACTGGATACCAAGAGACCACAAATGGTCCTTGAGCAGACCTCATATTCAATGGGATGAACCAATGGTTAAGCCATTTGGCCAGAAATGGAGGGGAAAAAAGCACAGGATTGTATATATTGGCAAATGGTAGATTTGCGTGAAGTCCAAAGGAGTGGATCGACGACAAATCAGATAGAATAGGTTTGTGTACAAGGACACACAAACAAACAAATGTCAGCATTCTGGAAGAGGCATGTGAATGTAATGTGCCAAAAGTTATCAGATCAATTCAACAGCACATTATAATTGCACATGTAAACCAGTAGAGGAGAGCCAATCTACCATCGACTGTTGCAATACATATTTGCCCTATCTAGATGTGAATAAGACCCAAATTCCAGATTCATTTTCTTAAAGTTCATGTGTAACATCATCTCTATACTTCAAAATGTAGCTCTCCAGATGCTGATGAAACATAATCCCAGAAGCTCTAGTTCAGTGATTCCCAGTCTTTAAGAGATTGCATACCACTGAAGCAGAAATTGGATACACCATGGACCATTGGGATCAGTCAACCCCTCTCCCTATCACTTACACACAAAGAAATAAAATCAATTTTAAATAAAGAATTTATTAATCATCATATTAATATTTACATATACATTTTTATTTTGTGATATAAAGACAAAACACCATAATGAGACTTATGTGATTGTTGAGCTTGTATTTCTTTCACTGGGCACTGGGCAGCCTCCTCCCCTCTTCTTTCCTCCTGAACTGAGCTCAGGCTCCTGTTAGTACTCAGGTTTCAAGAACTAGTCTGGGAGAAAGGGCTCCAAGAACTCCTCTTCTGCTGACCCAGCCAAAGGGAGAGAGCCGCAATGTGCTTCCCTTCCCTTCCTTTCCCGTATCAGGAGGAGCCAGTGATGGAGCTTCACTCAGCCCCTGCCTTGACTGACCTTCTGGCTTTGCTGTCTCCTCCTCCTTGCAATCCAGCCTGCTAACAGGGCTTCCTTCCTTCCCTCAAAAGCAAGTAAGGTTCAGGACCTGGAATGTTTAGCTTCCCAGAAGGGCAAATGAAACATAGACAGGTTGAAGGAAAAATCAGAGGTTTATTCTCAATGGCCAGAGAGGATGTCAGCGGAGAAAGCACTCCAAAGAACTGAAATATGCCAACTGAAAAATAGAGCATTTTGATTTCATTCTGATAGCTATTCAAAAAACCTATGCAAGCTCCTGATTGGTTTAGAAGCAGTCTAGCTAGGATTCATGTCCTGACTGGCTCTGGACTTCATCCGACATTATCACTGGTTGGTCCTTTGTAGTGGCATAAATTGTAACTGAAACCTTTTAAGTGTCTGGTGATGCAGTGTCTCTGGTGACAATGGGCAATTGTGTTTGGCTTGATTAACAAGAGGGTGCTTCAAGGTTTTGACCAAGTCAAATCACACTTGCGCATTTTCCACTCCAGTCTACTTTAAATATTATGACTGCCTCCTGCAGAATTCTGGAGTTTGCAGTTTAGGGAGGAGCTCATCCAGAGAAGTCCTGGGCCTCCCTAACCTACAAGCCCCAGAATTCTGCAGGAGGCAGTCACAGCAGTTAAAGTGGAAAAACTCTCGAGTGTGTTGAGGCACTATGTCTCTCCATTGGGGTCTGATACAGAGACTTGGGAAAGAGAGCATTCCAAGGCTAGTCCAGATTGTATCAAGTAAAACAGACAAAGGGGACTAAAGGCTCTGATGCAAATTCATTGTGTGAGGATTATAATTTCCTCTGGGTGAGGGCTAGGTGAGGTACAATACTGGAGAATTTCCAAGGAATTTCATAGAAAGGTTACTATAGGTCAGGCATGGGCAAACTTTGGACTTCAAATCCCATAATTTCTGGCCTCAGCCCCCCCCCCCCCCCATTAAATGCTAATCAAGGTGATCAATTGCAACATTCACGCTTGCCTCAAACAGACAAGAGTTCTTTTTCCCACCCTGGACATTCCACAGATATATAAACCCCACTTGCCTAGTATACTTGCCCCCCACTTGCCCCACTTGCCTATATAAACCCCACTGAGGATGCCTGCCACAGATGTGGGTGAAACGTCAGGAGATAATATTTTTGGAAACATAGCCACACAGCCCCAAAAACCAACAGCAACCCAGTGATTCCAGCCATGAAAGCCTTCAACAACACATTGAGTAATCTTTCCTGGTCTTGTCCCTCTTCCCTATATAACAAAAACATAATTCATCCATGGGTTGTTGCGAGTTTTCAGGGCTGTGTGGTCACACTTCAGAAGCATTCTCTCCTGACATTTCATCCCCATCTATGGCAGGCATCCTCAGAGGTTGCCTGCCATAGATGTGGGCAAAACGTCAGGAGAGAATGCTTCTGGAGCATGGCCATATAGCCCAGAAAACTTAGAGCAAGCCAGTGACAGCCATGAAAGCCTTCGACAACACATAATCATCCATGCTCCAAATGCCAGCCGGATGGGCATCCTTTTCATCACAGAGCTGTTGGATGGTAAAATAGGTCATGAGTAGTTATTAAGATAGCGATCATGAACATGGAACAGCGATAAATCAATAAATCTAAGCAACTGTTTTGTATGCTTAACGAATTAGTTGTTGCTGAATATTAGCTGACTGTTTCTCACAGAAAATCGAATAAATATTGTAAAACTGTAAGATGAGAATATTACTCAAGAATAGTGCATAAATCTACTTTGGCAAGGAGAATATTACAGAGAATATTCATCCTTGGATGTGAGGACAAAGAATGTGAAGATGTTTCCACAGCACCTGAAATTGCACCTGGAGTCAATTTTCCCTCTTTGGATAGTACTTACAGCTAGTACATGATTGGGATCTCTAACACTATTGTCCATTGTTTTGTCTACCAACCAAGTAGAAAGAAAAAGGTGGATCTTTAAAAACCATACACTCTTATACCACCAAGCATATTCAAAATGCATATCACTGACAGCTCAAGTAATAAATCTTTGTACTAAATCAGTTCAAAACAATCTTTATGATGAACATGTCTTTTAATCCCCACAAAGCTATTCCCTTTGAGGTACCAAAAGGAGCTTACATTTATGTTTCAGCTTCCTCATGGCTTCTTTGATTTCTTGGTTCCTCAGCGTGTAGATGAAAGGATTGAGGGCTGGTGTAGCAAGCATGTAAAATGTGGAAACCACTTTGTTCTTCTGGGAGTTGGAGAAAGGTTTCAAATACACAATAATGCAGGGCACATAGAAGAGGCTGACCACCATTAAGTGGGAACCGCAAGTGGACAAAGCCTTCGCTCCACCTTTCCCAAAACGGCTACACACAGTGGTCAGGATCATGGAATAAGAGATCAGCAGGGTCAAAAAACACGGTAGAGTTATCAAGCCACTGTTCACTATTGTGATGACCTCAGAAGCATAGATATCCATGCAAGCAAGCTTAAGCACCTCTGGAAGTTCACAGTAGAAGTTATCGAGGACATTGGGTCCACAAAAGGGCAAGTGGGCAAGCACTGCTGCGTGGATGGTGGAGTGAAGGAAGCCTCCTGTCCAACAGACAGCAAGCATTTTGAAGCAATACTGCCGGTCCATGATGGCCCCGTATCTCAGCGGGTGGCAGATGGCCACATAACGGTCGTAGGCCATAACGGAGAGGAGAAGCATCTCGGCTCCTCCAAAAAGGTGGAGGTAGAACAACTGCCCCATGCAGCCTGCATAGGAGATGGAATGGCCACACTTCAACAGATCTGCTGCAAATTTGGGGGCTGCTACCGAAGCAAAGGTCATGTCAGTAAGGCTCAGATTGGCGAGGAAGAAATACATGGGAGAGTTTCGGAGATGAGGCTCAGACAGAACAGTTGCCAAAATCAAGCAGTTGCCCAGAAGAGTGACGGCATAGCAAGCCAGGACTAGAGTGGAGAGGTAGGTCTGAACAGAGCAGGGGAAGTGGAAGCCCAGCAAAATAAACTCAGAAACTGTGCTTCCATTCATGGTCAGAACTGATGCTAAGGGAAGACATGAAGTTAACAGTTATCATTTCTCTGTCTCAATATTAAGATAAACAATATGTAATGTAAAAATTACATGAGAATACAAGCAGGAAATGCAGGTATTGGCATGCAGCTAAGTAGGATTGCTATAATCCAATCCAGGTAGCCCAGTTTGCATGTTCTGCCCATTAAGCATCTTACTTTCTGTGTTGTATTCCAACCATCATGTTGACATTCTAGTACCATTTATATAGTAAGCAGTAGTACTGATCTGAAAGAGCCATTCTGGTGTAATGATGGAAGTATTATCCCTGGAACAAGGAGGTATAGGTTCAGATCAGACCACTTAGGTCCCATCTACACAGCTGTATAAATTCCACATTATCTAGTTCGAACTAGATTACACAGCAGTATAGACAAAAATAATCCAGTTCAAATATGAGCTGCTGTGGCACAATGGGTTAAGCCCTTGTGCCGGCTGGACTGCTGACCTGAAGGTTGGGTTGCTGACCTGAAGGTTGCTGGTTTGAATCCGCGAGATGGGGTGAGCTTCCATCTGTCAGCTCTAGCTTGCAGGGACATGAGAGAAGCCTCCCACAGGGATGGCAAAACATCAAACATCCGAGTGTCCCTGGGCAACATCTCTGTAGACGGCCAATTTTCTCACACCAGAAGCGACTTGCAGTATGTTCTCAAGTTGCTTCTGACATGATAAAAAAATCCAGATCAAATCAGATATTGTGGATTTTCTGCTTTGATAACCTGGATTATCTGGCAGTGTAGAAGGGGCAAGCCTCTATTACAACCTTACAGCAGCTACTTTTCAGAAATCATGTAAATAGGCATGTGTATTGCTCATACAATAGAAACAACAATACATGCAATATGTGCCTGTGATATTTTCGTTGGACTACTGAGCTTTTCCCTCAAATGACTGATAAAATCCTGTAGCCCAGTGGTTCTCAACCTGTGGGTCCCCAGGTGTTTTGGCCTACAACTCTCAGAAATCCCAGCCAGTTTACCAGCTGTTAGGATTTCTGTGAGTTGAAGCCCAAACATCTGGGGACCCACAGGTTGAGAACCACTGCTAGAGTCGTAAAAATGGCAAAATAAGTCACCATAACCTCCTGTGGCTACATTCAAATTTCAAGCTCATACCAGAAGCAATGCATCACCATCCTGATTCAAAGTCATTTGTAGCTCTATTTTCCATGAACGTATCCAGTTTACTTTTATGCCCATGTAAGCCATAACTACCTCTTATGATAGTGAATTCCACACATTAACTTGGTTTTGTGTGAAGAAATATGTCAGCTTAAATCAAAGGAAGACCAAACAATGTGCTTGGGGCTTCCTTCTTTCCAGGCAGGCGTAGGACACAGAAATCATCGATATCCATTGACTAAACTACCAGAGCTGCTGTCATAACAACTGAAAGACAACTCAAGCATATCTTAAATAAGCATAGGACACAAAATCATCAATATCCATTGACATAACTAACTACCAGAGGTGCTGTCATAACAATTGAAAGAAATCTCAAGCATGTCTTAAACACTAGCTCTCAAAGTAGCATGAGATAAACCTACTTACTAAAAGCCTGCTCTTTCAGAAGTAACCTACTTGGATGGGCTACACATCCAACGAAATACGATGAGGTAGAGAGAAAAAGATTGTAGTCAAATGTTCCTTGGTGAAAAATGGAAAACAGTGAGGCTACTTGTTAGGGAAGGGTTCATCCTAACAAGCATGAACACTGAGAATATGATAGTGTGTCCATTCCTTCATATTTCTTTCCAGATCATGTAGAAGTAAATTGAAAAGAGCCTCTTGTATATAATCCTCCTGGATCAGATTGTGCCTTTTAAAGTTTAGGATCATAAGGTTGATAAAGGATGGAGACAGCACTCTGGAGTGTACTGCTTGTTGCTTACTCCCAAAGGGGCAATTAACATCTAATGGGATTTTGAAGTCTGTTTTATACAACAGAGCCCTTCAGAGATTCACTGAAAGATGTATTCCCTCCTAGGTTTAATGCAGTATGGTGTGACATTAAAGTTTGGCAGTTTAGGAGCAGGTTGTTTGGCTCATGAGGTGTCCCCAAGAGATGGGGTTGGGTCTGTTCTCACTCCTGAGCAACAAAAAATGTCCATCTAGATCAGGCATGGGCGAACTTGGAGCTTCCCTCTGGGTGTTTTGGACTTCAACTCCCACCATTCCTATAAAGCCTCAGGCCCCTTCCTTCCCACTTGCCTAGTTTCTAACAGACCTACCTCTGAGGATGCCTGCCATAGATGTGGGCAAAACATCAGGAGGGAATGCTGCTGGAACATGGCCACACAGCCCAGAAAACTCACAGCAACCCATTGTTCTTTTCTTTATTTATGTTTTCTTCTATTAAAAATTTTAATTTAAAAAGGCAAAAAACAAGAACAAGTAGTAATGAGAAGTACAAAACATGTAACTACAAGTACAGTAGAGTCTCACTTATCCAAGCCTCACTTATCCAAGCCATTTTTGTAGTCAATGTTTTCAATATATCGTGATATTTTGGTGCTAAATTCGTAAATTCAGTAATTACAACATAACATTACTGTGTATTGAACTGCTTTTTCTGTCAAATTTGTTGTAAAACATGATGTTTTGGTGCTTAATTTGTAAAATCATAACCTAATTTGATGTTTAATAGGCTTTTCCTTAATCCCTCCTTATTATTCAAGATATTCACTTATCCAAGCTTCTGCCGGCCCGTTTAGCTTGGATAAGTGAGACTCTACTGTACTTTTAAATCACCGCAGCGAGCACAACAAAAAAACCCCTTTTTTCAACAAGTAATGTGGAATTTTTTTTTACAACTATTTAAGTCTAGAATTTTCCAAACTTTCTCAAATACTGATGGGTAACTGAGAATCCCATAAGCTTCACACAACCCATGATGTTATAAAGTATTTTATATGAAAACACCCCCAGTTCTATCAAGTCATCACCAATCTGTGGCAAACAAAGTGGCTATGGCATCACTTCTAAGGCAAGGAAAATGTAACAAGCTGCCTTTGTTAGTCCGAAGGGTGTAATTAAATCATATGTCAGAACTAATGGAATGAGTGGGAGCAAAGTCAGCCCACTGGGTGCTGTGAGTAATGTTTTCTAGTTACTGTTAAAACTTACTTTGAAAGGGCATTTTTAGGCTCACTGAGATTTAAAAGTCCAATGCTGTTCCCTGATGAATCCTAAACACTTGTGATGGGTGGCTCTCAGATTAATGGAGCTGTAAATCTCCTCCAGGTTTTCATCAAAGGGAACTGTCCAAGGTGCTGAATTAAAACCAGAGACAGAGGCATGAACGAGAAAAGAACAGGAAAACTTTGAGGCATCGGTGATCTTGAGATATATTTTTCTTTTATTCAAAAACCCACAGAATTTTAAAAAAACACCAAGAAGCAACAGGCAATACAATAGATAATTGATGGAACAGGTAGTAAGACAATATTAACGTGCAGTTTTATTTGCTAACTTATTTCCAGATCCTAGTTCTAATACTTATTTGAAAAGAGCACCCAATCCACAAAGTGAATTTAGGTGACCTTCATCTATTCTACAAAGTTATAATCAAGGGAGGGTAAACAGACTGGGTATGGAAATGCCTTTGGCCTGAATTCTGTTGGTCAATCCCAACTAGAATAGGTCCATGGAATTCATCATTGAATGGGGAGTGAACACATAGTAGCACTTATGTGTGCCTATCAACTTATAGCAACATCATGAATCTCACAGGTTTTTCTTAGGGAAGGAATAATTTGAGATGGTTTTGCCAGTACCTTATTCTGAAATATAACCTACAGAATCTGGTTTTTGATGGTGATTTCCCATCCAAGTACTCACTGGGGATGACCCTTCTTAGTTTTCAAGATAAGATGGCATATGGTGCCTTTAAAACAGTGGTTCCCAACCTTTGGTTCTCCAGGTGTTTTGGACTTCAACTCCCAGAAATCCCAGCCAGCTTACCAGCTGTTAGGAATTGTGGGAGCTGAAGTCCAAAACACCTGGAGGAGCAAAGGTTGGGAACTGCTGCTTTAAGATTTTTTTATCATGTCAGAAGCGACTGGAGAACATACTACAAGCCACTTCTGGTATGAGAGAATTGGCCATCTACCAAAACATTGCCCAGGGGATGCCCGGATATGTTACTGGGAGGCTTCTCTTGTGTCCCTGAAAGCTAGAGCTGACAGACGGAAGCTCACCCTGTCTTGCAAATTTGAATAATCAATCTTCAGGTCAGCAACCCAACCTTCAGGTCAGCAGGTCACAAGGGTTTAACCCATTGCGCCACCGTGGCTCACTGCTTTAAGATAAATCCTATTCATTAAGTAGGTGTTTATTTAGGCTGACCATTAGGATTCAGGTCTTTGTCTTCAATGTCTACCATGTCTTTTATTTGATTTGTATTCTTGCAGCATCTTCCAGTGCGGCCTGAATTGTCCATATGGAAGAGAAAACCAACTCTACAGTGAATGTGTTCTTCTTTTGGGGGGTTGGCCATTAATCAAGAACTGAAGTTCTTCTTTTTTGAAATCATTTTTGGAGTCTATGGTGTAACCGTACTTGGCAACCTCCTGATTGTGGGCGTTGTGGCTCATGACCGTCTCCTCCACACTCCCATGTATGTTAGTTGGCTTCCTTATGAGAACCAACACTATCACGTATGGAGGCTGCCTTTCTCAGATTTTCTTCTTCCACTTCATTGGTAGCATCAGGATTTTTCTTCTCATCATTATGGCTTATGATTGCTAAGTTGCCATCTTCTATCCGTTGTGCCATATGATCATAATGAACAGAACTGTATGTGTTGGGCTGTTGTGTTCTTCTTGGATCGGTGGCTTTGTCCACTCTATTGTGCAGTTGGGTATCATTGTTCAGTTGCCCTTCTGTGGACCCAACCAAATGGATAATTTTTATTGTGATGTTCCCCAAGTGGCCCAACTTGCTTGCACTAACACTTTTGTAGTGGAGCTGCTCATGGTGTCTATCAATGGCCTAGTGACCTTGATGTGCTTTGTTGTGCTGCTTGCATCCTACTCCATCCTCTTGGCCAAATTCAGAGCAGAGTCTGCACAAAAGCAGAACAAAGCTATTTCAACTTGTGTGTTTCACATTTCTGTGTTTAATTTTTGGACCTTGCATCTATATTTACCTCCATCCTTTGCACACCTTTCCCACAGACAAAGCTGTGTCCGTTCTCTACACGGTCATCTCTCCTGTCCTCAACCCTTTCATTTACACTCTGAGGAACAAAGATTTCACAATAGCCTTGTCTAAGTTCATGCAAAGGAAACCACTCTAACAATGGACAAGATTTCTGGTTATTGTGATTCTGATTTCTTCTTCAAGAATACACTAGATGTGCCCATAATAAATAGAGGAAATGATGGTCAACTTCTTTTCTTCTTCCTCCCCTCTTTCCTTCCTTTCAATTGTACCTCATACCTTTATCTTTCAGGCACTATTAGAAATGTATACATTTGTACATGTTTTGGAAGGATGAGCAAGTGTTTATTATAGCCTGAATTGCCTTGCTTAGTGCCAAATATAGTAAATCCATGGATTCAAGTATTGAATGGTGTGTCAACACCTACATAAAATAAATTGGTTCCATATATCTAATATAATGAAGACTGCCAATAGGATTTTTATGTGTCTTTCACTGCTTTTTGTCTGCATTGTTTTTATTAGGAAGCTAAGATAGCAAGATGTTGCTTTATAGTGAGGTACGTTGGACTGCCTAGCTCAATACTGCTGATTCTGCAGTATCTCAGGTAGGGATCCTTCCTATTGCTGCCTGGAGGCCTACCTGGATATTCCTCCTTGGTATCATCTACCTTGAGTGTTATAAAAAAAAACCCAATCTCCCCTCTGCAAATAATAACTATAAATTTGTGATATATTTTTACAGATCTTCGCTGGGTTACAAGCCCCTGCCCAGCTCCAAACATTCCTGGGAGGATTAATCTAATCATTTAGATAAAGGTAAAGGTATCCCCTGATGTTAAGTCCATTCGTAACCGACTCTGGGGGTTGGTGCTCATCTCCATTTCTAGGCCGAAGAGCCGGCGTTGTCTGTAGACACCTCCAAGGTCATGTGGCCGGCATGACTGCATGGAGCGCCGTTACCTTCCCGCCGGAGCTGTACCTATTGATCTACTCACATTTACATGTTGTCGAACTGCTAGGTTGGCAGGAGCTGGGGCTAACAGCGGGTGCTCATTCCGCTCCCAGGATTTGAACCTGGGACCTTTTGGTCCACAAGTTCAGCAGCTCAGCACTTTAACACACTGTGCCACCAGGGCCCCCTCTAATCTAATCATTTACCAAGCCCAAAACTGGTTTGGCAGGAAACTTCCCTCTGGCCAGAGCCAATGTCCATCCAAAGAAGACATTGACCCCACACCCCATATTGAGGCTTGCCTTGACAAAACATTTTAGAGCTTCTCCTATGTCTTGAGTCAGGTTTATGCTGACTCAAAGGGGAAGAAGACTCACATATGTATCACAAAAACCGGGGTGCAACCATAGACATATTCCCGAGCACCCAGGGAAACTTGATATAACATATGATCTTGTGAAAATGTTGCAGGGTGGGGTTGAATATCCAGGAAGCCAGTCTGTGCCTCAATGAAATCTGTATTGTGTCATATGTTTCTTGTTCATTTGTGTATATTTGCACAAGTGTTGTCTTTAGTCTCTGGGATGACATCTATTGTAACCCCCATAATCCCATCCTGGACTATTTCAGACCATTTCCCAAGCCTTGCCCTTTTTCTCCTGGGATAATAGCTTGGACCCTGGCTCAACCATTCCTGAGCTAATTTGGGGCGGTGGGGAGGAGAATAGGGTCTTCTGAATGGCTGTCAAAGGGGATTAAATGCTTTGCACTATATTGTATGTTATGTCGATTCTTTGAAGCAGTTACGCTGTTCTGACATCCATCTGGCCAGATAAATAAAACTTGTTACTGCCTTCAAACATGGTCATGCTATTTGATGATGAAGATGACAACGACAACATGCAGTTTCCAAGAATGGGGGGAATGCTGCTGTGACAATTCCATGATCAGAAGAAGGCAAGTGGTTTCCAGGTAGTATCCACCTGCAAATCTGCAACTAGCAGAAAATTGTTGACATCACTCTCCCGCTTTTCTCCCTGGGGGAACTCAAGGCAGCAAACACACAGTTTGATCAATTTAAAACATGGCAAATACAAACATTAAAAATAAAGAGTACTGTGTGTCTGTTAGATAATAGATATACAGTTAAAACATAATAAATACAATCAAAATGTCTTTTAAATACACACACCAAAAATCCCACCCATAGCCTCCCCAAAGTTCATGATAAAATGGTGCTCCTTTGTGGCAGGCCACTATATAACAATACAGGACCGGGCTGTGGCGCAGGCTGGAAAGCAAGCCAGCTGCAACAAATCAACAAATCACTCTGACCAAGAGGTCATGAGTTCGAGGCCAGCCCGGTGCCTGCGTCTTGTCTCTGTCTCTGTTCTATGTCATGGCATTGAATGTTTGCCTTTATGTGTGCAATGTGATCCGCCATGAGTCCCCTTCAGGGTGAGAAGGGTGGAATATAAATGCTGTAAATAAATAAATAAATAAATAAATAAATAAATAAATAAATAAATAAATAAATGAAATAATTCCTTTGTGGGTCTAAGATTCTCCTCAAAAGGTCACTTCTGCTCATCCACTGATAGGACCAGCAAGTAGATTTCCATCTTCTCAGTCTGCTCAGGACTTCTCATTGTGGTTTAAGCAGACACACTCTTGTGTTCTTTGGTGAACAGATACATGTATTTGAACAGCATTCACTCACTGAGAACCTTCAAGCCATTCCTGACTTATGACCTTCAAGCTATTCCTTACAAAGGTGAAACTATCAAGGGGTTTCCTTGGTGTGATCTGTGCAGATATATTGTGACTTGTCCAAGATGGTATATGTGTCTGAGTAGGGATTCAAACTCTGATATCCCAGCTTCCGTGTCCAACATTCAAACCACTACACCATGCTGGCTTTCATTCATACGTCTCTGTTGGCATTCCAATTATAATGACCAACCTGTCGAACAAGCCATATAGTAAATTGGATATAAGGTAAAGGTAAACGTTTCCCCTGACATTAAGTCCAGTCGTGACCGACTCTGGGGGTTGGTACTCATCTCCATTTCTAAGCCGAAGAGCCGGCATTGTCCATAGACCATTGTCCATTGTCCAAGGTCATGTGGCTGGCATGACTGCATGGAGCGCCGTTAAATTGGATATACACACTGGTAATACACATCACTAGGCTCATCCTTGTTGTAGGCCTCCTGCCTTCTCCATCTCCCACTGTAATGTTCATTTCAGCTGGGAGATTTTCCTTTGCATCCTCCATTGGGAAAAACTGTAGTTTTACTTTTAATGATGCCCCTTGAAACACGCTCAGTACTTGGTTGCCTCTGTTGCTCTCTTGGGAACTCGCTTGATTCAGGAACTTGTAAGCCCATTTAGCTACTGTAGAGGAAACCATATGTTGCTGAGAAGATGTTGATCTACCAGAGAGGACAACTTCTGTGGTGCTGGAAAGACGTGACTTCCCCTCCTGGTAGGTGTTAGGGTAGGTTTTGTTACTCTTTTGTAAAGCTGACATGGCTTCAGTGGCTCAATGAAAGGCAGAAATGAAAGTGGTGGCCTCTTTGCCATCTCTAGATGTGCCTTTACAATACTGCTACCACCATCTTACTTTCCTAATACTGTGGCAAGGCTTAGGGGAATAACATACAATTGCATCTGAAACCTAGTTGGGTTTTGGTATGTTTGTTTGTTTGTTTGTTGTGCTCCTAAATTTATTTACATGGGAATTGACTGCACCCAATAAAGGAAGACAGGCAAGAACAAGAAATTAAATTTTGGATAAGAGGCTGCATCTACATAACCAAACAATAAAGTTTGAACCAGATTGTTATGAGTTTTCTGGGCTGTATGGCCATGTTCCAGAAGCATTCTCTCCTGACGTTTCACCTACATCTATGGCAGGCATCCTCAGAGATTGTGAGGTATATTGGAAACTAGGCAAGTGGGGTTTATATGTCTGTGGAATGTTCAGGGTGAAAGAACTCTTGTTTGTTTGAGGCAAGTGTGAATGTTGCAATTGATCACCTTGATTAGCATTGAATAGCCTTGCAGCTCAAAGCCTGGCTGTTGTGCCTGGGGGCATCCTTTATTTGGGAGGTGTTAGCTGACATTTAGTTATTGGCTGTCTGGCTCCCCTGTTTCTTAGTGTTGTTCTTTATTTACTGTCCTGATTCTTGATTTTTTAAAATACTGTTATCCAGATTCTGTTCATTTTCATGGTTTCCTCCTTTCTGTTAATCAATGCTAATCAAGGTGGCTAATTGCAACATTCATACTTGCCTGAAACAGACAAGAGTTCTTTCTCCCACTTGACTAGTTTCCAACATACCTCACAACCTCTGAGTATGTCTGCCATAGCTGTGGGCAAAACATCAGGAGAGAATGCTTTTGGAACATGACTAAACAGCCCGGAAAACTCACAGCAGCCCAGTGATTCCAGCCATGAAAGCCTTTGACAACAAAGTTTGAATTGTATTATATGGTCAGTTCAAACTGCATTATTTAGCAGTGTAGATCCATCTTGGGAGCAAGTCAGAATAGCAGCTTTATCTAAACTAAACATAGGGCTAAACCTGTAGGTAGCCCTATCTACAGTAGGCTCATTGAATGAATAAGATTTCATGTGATTTTGGGCAATAGTGTCCAAAAACACGATGACTGAAGATTGTTTAGATGTAAAGAATTATACTAGAAAGCAAATTCAGGTTGAAGGTTTGTCCTCTTATTTTGTTTTGCATTATCTCCATCCTCTGCTTCCTCCTGGTACTATTTGTTCTTTTGCTTGTCTGGAATATATGAAAATATATGAACAAATGAATACATCAGCTTAGTCCAATTTGTGTTCATCCCTGACTCCACTATAAATCAAGTGACAGTGGTGACTCTTCTTTCTTCTTCCCCATGCTATTCCTTCTCTCTCTCTCCTTTTCCCCTTTTAATATTTAGGTCGAACTCCCTTAAATCTCATCCAAAAGATGGATAGTGTCACTGGAGCGGCTGAAGTTACATTAGTAGACTCACCACCGAACCATTCTGAAGGGGTGAGGAACATCACTGGAGTGACTGAGTTTATCTTGACAGGGTTGTCCCATGGACGTGGAACCCAGCTTTTCCTCTTTGCTCTCTTCCTCACTTTCTACCTCATTGTCCTTCCAAGCAACATTTTGATCATCGTTGCCATCCGGGGTGATCCTCACCTTAGTTCACCCATGTATTTTTTACTGGCCAACTTGGCTTTCTTGGACATCTGGTATTCTTCCATCACTGCTCCCAAGATGTTGGTTGACTTCTTTGCAGAACGTAAGGTCATTTCTTTTGGTGGATGCATCACCCAGCTCTTTTTTCTCCATTTTGTGGGGGCTTCTGAGATGTTCCTGCTCACCATCATGGCCTATGACCGCTACGTTGCCATATGCCGGCCCCTACATTACACCAACTTGATGAGCCGTCGCCTCTGCATTGTACTAGTGATAGCAGCTTGGGTTGGGGGCTTTGTCCACTCCTTCATCCAAGTTGTGCTGATTCTCCGCCTCCCTTTCTGTGGACCCAACAAACTGGACAACTACTTCTGTGATATCACTCAAGTGCTGAGGATCGCCTGTGCCAACACCTTTGCCGAGGAGATGGTGATGATCTTTAGCAGCGGCCTCATCTCTGTGGTCTGCTTCATAGCCCTCTTGGTCTCCTATGCCTTTTTGGTCACCATGTTGAAGAAGAATGCCAGTGACTCAGCGAGCAAAGCACTCTCCACTTGTTATTCCCACATCACCATTGTCATTTTCATGTTTGGTCCTGCTATCTACATCTATGCCCGGCCCTTTGATGAATATGCACCTGACAAGGTGGTCTCTGTCTTCCACACCATCATTTTCCCCCTCCTGAATCCCATCATTTATACCCTCAGGAACAAGGAGATCACAACAGCCATGAAGAGGGTAGTTACTCAACACCTCTTTTGCAAGAAATATTGCAAATGATTTCTTTTGACTTATTTATAATCTTTTATTGATTCCTTTTTTCTTACTTATTGATTTGAACCTCATAATTTTAATGCCTCCACATTTTCTTCCACATAGCTGTTGAGATGCGATCACAGAAAATTGTCACTGAAATTGCCTAAGGTTCTGAGTTTGGAAATGCCTTTTAAGCATGATGAAAACTATGGTCCAGGTCCTGTGAACTGACCAGGGTATGGGATATGCATCTATGTGTTCTGTTTTTATGATGAGATATAATATAATAATAATGATGGGGCCCCTGGTGATGGCGCAGTGTGTTAAAGTGCTGAGCTGCTGAACTTGCAGACCGAAAGGTCCCAGGTTTAAATCCCGGGAACAGAATGAGCACCCGTTGTTAGCCCCAGCTCCTGCCAACCTAGCAGTTTGAAAACATGCAAATGTGAGTAGATCAATAGGTACCGCTCTGGCGGGAAAGTAACGGTGCTCCATGCAGTCATGCCGGCCACATGACCTTGGAGATGTCTATGGACAACGCCGGCTCTTCGGCCTAGAAATGGAGATGAGCACCAACCCCCAGAGTCGGTAACAACTGGACTTAACGTCAGGGGAAAATCTTTACCTTTATCTATAATAATAATAATAATAATAATAATAATAATAATAATTTATTTTTTTAACCCGCCACCATATCCTCGAAGGGACTGGGGGCGGCTAACATGGGTCCAAGCCCAAAAAAACCCCAAGGTATAAACAAGTTAAAATATAAAGCAAACACAATAACAATAATAACAGTATAACAGTATATGTATTTCAAGGTTTAAATTGGGGTGCTGTGTGGTTTCAGGGCTGTATGGCCACGTTTTAGCATCATTTTCTCTCGATGTTTTGCCTGCATCTGTGGCTGGCATCTTCAGAGGATGCCAGGTTTACATTGCTTTTAATTGTTTCTAAGTTAATGTCTTCAGTCATGAGAAGATGCAAATATCAAAGATGATATTCTCACATTAAAACTGGTCATATAACCTTTCTATATGTTCTACTGTTCTGTTTTCCAAATTGAGCCCTGGCTGGTGACTGGAGCTATTAGGGACTATACTCCTATAAAACCTTGGAATCCAAAGGTAGTAAATGGTTCCCATCCTTTCCATAAAGGACTAAAATATTTCTTTCAAAAAATGTTGAACTATCTTCAGTACTAGAATATAACAAATGCAAAATTGCTCATCACATTAAACTGCATGCATGTAAGTAAATAATCAGATGTCATATTTTCTTCTGAAGTTGTCAGTCACAGATACAGGTGAAATTCAGGAGAAAATGCTGTTAGAACACGTCCATACAGCCCAGAAGCCACACAATACTTCAGATTACATATCCTTAGAACATTTGAAACCTTCCCTCGCTATTGTGATATAGCTGAGTCTCCTAGCGAAGAGAAAAAGCAGAATAAAAATAAAAATAATAATAAACATAATATTAATACTAGGTCTTTCCTTATCTGGAGATCATACAGATTCCACCCCACCTATGCAGTTTTCCCCAGTGTTTCCAAAAGAAAATAAAACTTTCCAGAGTACATAAAGATCATGATGACTCTTGGGTTTTGTATTAATGCTGACAAATAGCAAATGCTGAAATTTTCCTCCTGTTTGGAAGCCTCTAAATGTCACTGTGATATTAAGGATCACAGCTTGTGTGTACATTCTCACGCCAAGTGAAAAGCATAGGTGTGTTGTAGCAACACACAACCATTGCATGCATTTTTGTTTGCATTGCATGCATAGGTCTCTTCCTGGAAAAATAATTCCTGCACGTAAGCTTACATGGCTGCTATTTTGTATTAGCAGAACGTTCTTGGGAAACCATGAGTTGAAAATGATTTGTAACAGGACCACAGCAAGAATTCAGGTCTCTGTAACTATTAGATGCTTCAGCTCCCATTGATACTGGGTTTTGGAGCACTCTCCACACAAGGAGTGGGTAACTGTAGCAAGTTGGAGACAGAAAAGTTATGTCCTGGGTTCCTTCTGGGACTACACAAATGATAAAAAATTATCAGAAATGGAAATAAAACATAACTGGAAGTTTACTTCTAGTATTATAAAATATATTAACAGTGGAGCTTACTCGTAAGGTAAATTGTTAAAGGCTTTCAAGAGAAGCAATTTGGAGAATGGCAAGGAAACCAGAAATCTAAGGTATCTGAAGGGGTCAATGGACACAAAACCAGCCTTGAGTGTTTGCCTGATCTTATGTAAAAACCAAAAAGATGTCACCACTAGCTACACCTTTGCAAAAGCAATCCCTCTCTGAACAAAACTTTCCAAGAAAACCCATGATAAGTTCACCATAGGTCCTCACTTGAAGACAAACAACAACATCTTATGGAGGCAATCATTGGGTCATCCTGAACTATCAACATCCATTTGACAAGCTTTAATGCCTTAAAACAGTACACCCTGATCACTCTAGAAATATGACAGCATAAAATTAAGGTACAGTATATGTTGGGAACTTCTCTGGATCAACCTCATGGAATTAAGACTCTGGTAGCTTTCAGTTTTACTCCGGGCTGCCATCCATAAGCCATCTGAAAGGGCTCAGGACACACACAAGTTGACATCACATTCAGCATTAAGCTACAGACCTTTCTTTATAGTTCTAGTATTCCTGTAAATGTGGAAAAATCAGAGACTGAGGCCTATAGACTGACACAAACCAAGTGTCCATCCAGTTCACTAACTAGAAGAAGTATGGAGTACATCACTTAAGCTCCCAATAGTTAGTAATGAACACGCATGGCAGGACAGTAATGCTGATTAATTGCCAGTCTCTTATATTCTTGGGATAATTCATACTATTCAGAGCAGAGCAAAGGGTTCATTATGTTACATTATTTCAAGACAAGGTGCATTGACTGCATTCTTTCCACCTTCCCAAGTCCTTGAAGACATTCAGTTACACCACTTTCTGGGGAGGGACCTGATTTGCAAATAATAGACACTTTAAAAAAGTGTGGAATGCCTTTGGAAATTGTTTGAAAAAAGCAACAGGTCTAAAAATGCTACAATTAAGATGTTGACCAGGGCTAGATATCCTCCATAACTAGTTTTTTTGAAACTGTTCATTAGCTACTAGCTCAGGCATGGGCAAACTTAGGCTCTCAAGGTGTTTTGGACTTGAACTCCCACAATTCCTAACAACCTACTGGCTATTAGGAATTGTGGCAGTTGAAGTCCAAAACACCCGGAGGGCCTAAGTTTGCCCATGCCTGTATTAGATGGACAAATTGAAGCAAGTTCAGAGAAACACAACAAGGATGATGAGAGATATGGAAAACAAAATAGGTAAGATATTTATTTATTTATTTACAGTGTTTATTTATTTATTATTTACTGTATATATATACTGCTTTTCTCACCCCAGAGGGGACCCAAAGCAGTTTACAACACAATAATGGCAAAATTCAATGCCTAACATACATATAAAACCAAAACATAAAATCTGAACAAAAACATATACTGTAACTATATTGGAGGAGTTGGCTTGCTGAGCTCAGCAGAGACGAGACTGACGGCTGCCATAACTGCAAGCCTGTTCTCCGCTATTTCAGAGAATGGAAGCAGGTCAAATGGTTTTAAGTTACAGGAAGGAGGATTTCAATAAAGCATTAGAAGGAATATCTTGAGAGTAAGAGTGAACCATCAGTGAGTGGTGTGTCTTTCTTGAATAAAATGAGCCTAGCCCACTATCTGCAATGCTGCATTGAGCAGGGGATGGACTCAATGGCCCATGAAGTTCTTTCCAACTCTGTAATTCTATGATTCTATGCTGAATCTACAGTCCTGCAGTTCTTCTGTCAGGTATTTTTTTACAATTAAGGCCTCAGGTTGAGTGGACTGCCTCAGAGGGCGGTGGATCCTCCTTCTTTAATGAGAGGTTGAACTTGAATCCCAATCGAACACTCTAACTCAGTGGTTCTCAACCGCTGGATCCCCAGTTGTTTTGGCCTTCAACTCCCAGAAATCCTAAGAGCTGGTAAACTGGCTGGGGTTTCTGGGAGTTGTAGGCCAAAACACCTGGGAACCCACAGGTTGAGAATCAATGCTCTAACCTCTACACACACACATTACACTATGTAACACTATTTTTGTTCCTGAGTTATAAATGTCATTTCATAATTGATTCTATCATAAAAACATGGGGAAAGTTTATTAATCTGCAAAAACTTTGTTTTTGCTGGACATCCTGCAGCACATTTTGCTATAGTTTTTCATTGAATATCTCCTAGAGTCTCAACCATTTCAACATAGTTTGTGGAAGCCACAAAAACAAAGTTTCTGGAGTATTTATTTATTTACTGTATTTATATTCCGCCCTTCTCACCCCGAAGGGGATTCAGGACGGATCACATTATGTACGTATAGGGCAAACATTCAATGCCCATAAACACATCGAACTGAGACAGAGACGACAGACAGACGCAGAGGCAATTTAACCTTCTCCTGAGGAGATGTTCAATTCTGGCCACAGGGGGGAGCAGGTGCTTCATCATCCGCTCTGATGGCACTTCCTCATTCCAACGTTGTAAATTAGTTAAACTTGCCTCCCCACTATTATAAGTGGTACCTTATTTCCTACTTGATAGATGCAACTATCTTTCGGGTTGCTAGGTCAGCAACGAGCAGGGGCTATATTTTATTTTTAATTGATGGGTGCTCACCCCGCCACAGGCTGGCCTTGAACTCATGACCTCATGGTCAGAGTGATTTATTGCAGCAGCTGTTTACCAGCCTGCGCCACAACTACTTTCCAAGAAAGGACTGCACAATTAAATAGGAAATAACACTTTCAAACCAGAAACATAACATTTTAAAAATTTTATTACGTAGTGTTAACAGCAGAAAAACTGGGTTGCTGTGAGTTTTCCAGGCTGTATGGCCATGTTCCAGAAGCATTCTCTCCACTTGCCTAGTTTCCAACAGACCTCACAACCTCTGAGGATGCCTGCCATAGATGTAGGCAAAACATCAGGAGAGAATGCTTCTGGAACATGGCGGCCATACAGCCCGGAAAACTCAAAGCAACCCAGTGATTCCGGTCATGAAAGCCTTTGACAACAAACAGAAAAACTGTTATCACTCTGGAACCCAGATGTATCTCTCGGTCTCCTTTCCCACCCCACTCTCTCTGGCATTATTTCTCTTAATGGGGACCCTTGAGAGTTACAGGGAAGAAGTGTCTCTGTCTTAACTCTCAAGGCTCCCTTCTTGCTCTGGATGCTTCCAAAGGGCACATGCCTTCGGGACTAGAAGCCATAAGTGAAAGCAGGAGGGGGAAAGAGAAAAGATTTTTTTTCAGCCGATGTGAGAGAGAGTTTACAAGGCTGCATAGGATCTTGAGAGTCCCCAGTTCAAGCCACCCACAGAGCCATCAAGCTGTCTACCCGACACAGGCTTCGTGACCAGTTCATTTTGCTCTGACTTTGCTCTTTCTCCATTTGCTATTCCCTCACTCATGCTTTCCTCTGAACACGGATGATACATCTTCGACCTGCTTCTCAGAGGCAATGCCAGAAGAAGTTCCTCCAGAAATCTTCAAGAAGCTTATGGTGGAATTTCCTGGTAGGTGAGAATTTGGAAACAATTGAAGGTAATCCCCTCCTCACCCAAACCCAAACTGGATATAAGATAAGACAAACTCACTTTTCACAGATACAACCTTATATTGTTTTTTAAAAGACTGGTCTTGTGAAAAGTAAGACAGCTTGCAGACACTTCAAAAAGTTTTCAGATCAGTCCTAGTATTTGGTAGAAGGAGGCATGATCTCATTTGGCAAATTTTGGCAGTCATAAAAGGAGGGAATTATATAGTTAGCAATCTACTCTTGTTCCATTTTAACTATCCAGGACAGAGAGATTGGCTTCTAGAATTTTTCTCTCCCACCCAAATCCCAAATCTGTTTCACCCTTCTAGTAGCTTCGTGTTAGTAATGCTAGGTTTAATTTCTTTTGTTGTGACATGCCTTCAGGTCAAGTTTGACCTATGGTGACACTTTCTAAGGATTTTCTTGCCAAGTTTTATTAAGAGAAGGTTTCTCTTATGCTAAGAAAATGTGATTTGTCCAAGGTCAGCCAGCAGGTTTGCATAACTGTGTTGGGATTCAAATCCTGTTCTCTTGGAATTCACTCAAACCATGATGCCATGCTGGCTTTGCTGGGGGTATATCTACACTGTAAAATTAATGCAGTTTGGCACCACATTAATGATATGGCTCAATGTTATAGAATAATGGAAATTGTAGTTTGGTGAGGCAACAGCACTCTTGAGCAGAGAAGGCTAAAGACCTTGTAAAACTACCACTCCCATTATTCCATAACACTGAGTTGTGCTATTTAAAAGAGTTTCAAACTGCATTAGTTCTACGCTGTGATGGAAGTATCTCATTGCTGTCTTTCTCTCTTCCCTCTTGCCTCACTTAATAGATAGGAAGTGAATGGCGTGGGAAAACAAGACTGAACCCAATGACTTTATCCTGCTGGGTTTCTCTCAATTCTGGGAAGTTCAACTTGTGTTATTTATCATCTTTCTCCTCCTCTACATGGCCACTCTCTTCAGCAATATCCTTGTTCTCCTGGCAATCTTTCAGGAGCCTCGGCTTTCCCATTCACCCATGTTTTTCCTGCTGGGCCACTTGGCTTTCCTGGACCTTGGCATATCCTCATTTGCAATGCCCAGGGCTCTTGTGGACTTCCTCACCCAACATCAAGTCATCTCCTTCCAAGGTTGCATGGCACAGCTCTTCTTCCTCCATTTATTTGGTGGCAGTGAAATGATCCTGCTGATGTTCATGGCTTATGACCGCTATGTAGCCATTTGCCATCCTCTCCATTATGCCTCACGCATGAGCAGGCATCACTGCATAGGGTTTGTCCTCATTGCCTGGTCTTTCGGGCTCCTCCATACCAGTGTCCAATTAGGCTTTGCCGTGAACATACCTTTCTGCGGATCCAATCATGTGGACAGCTTCTTCTGTGATATGCCTTTGCTCATCAAGTTGGCTTGCATGGACACGTATCTTCTGGAGGTCATGATGGCAGCCAACAACGGCATCCTAACCCTGGTGAGTTTGGCTGCCTTGCTTCTCTCCTACGGGCTTATTCTCTACACAATCTGCTCCCGGGGCACTCCTGGGGGGACCTCCAAAGCCATCTCCACGTGCACTTCCCACCTCATTGTGGTCTCCATGTATTTTGGACCCATTATGTTTATTTACCTCCAGCCCAATATCCATTCCCTTTTTGATAAAGTGCTTTCTGTCTTCTATACATCCGTCACCCCTTTCATGAACCCTACGGTGTATGCTTTGAAGAACAAGGAGATGAAAGCTGCCATGAGGAAGTTGTTGACAAAACGTTCTGGAGTGTTTTCTACTCAGATTGTCACCATTCAGCCAGGAGGGCTATTTTGTTGGAAACCTAACAAGAAGACTCTTCCCTTGAAGGCCAGCCTTAATCCAATGTCACTTACAAGATCTGTAGTGGCAAGAGTGGAGAAGGGGTTTATAGAGCCAAGAGACAGACTGGGAACAAACAACTAAGACTATTGTTTGATAAATAAACAGTGTGAGTTCAAGATTCAGAATAAGGAACATGGAAACTGGATGGTCGCTAAGGCTCTTTGCCTCAACTAAGTTTGTTTGTGTGCCATTCTTGTTGATTGAGTCCAGGTTACCTGAAAGATCCTTATACTAGTCGGAAAGACTGTATTTCCTGCTTGATTTGTAATAGCCTTGCAAGTTTAATAGACACCTCTGGTGAGGACACATGAAGAGAGCCTCCTCAGTGGCTGCCCTCTAATGTTGCTAAATGTCCTTTATTATACAGGATGTCTCCATTTGTGGGTTGGGAAGCATTTTCTTTGATATAGATTGATGACCTCATCATATTGACCAAAATCGGTAGCATACACCGGTTCCTCTCCATTTGCCCCATAGAGCCCGCCCATGACGTAGAGCTACTTTGGGTAGGGCTGTATGGAGCAAAAGGAGAGGAACTGTCTGGCATATGCCACCACTGCAGCAACACGGGAAGCTTTCTGTGCTGCATGAGCAACAATGGGGGGAAGCCAGGAGGCGGATGCTTCTCCCCATGGGATGGGGTTAGGGGTAAATCAAGCGATACGGGGCATGGGTGATGGGTTTCCTTCGCTGGGCATTGCCGGATTCGCCATGATTTGTGCCGATTCTGGCATCAAATGTGAAGAGGTCCTGAATGTGATGTCAAAAAAAATTCCTGTATTTTGAGGTGCAACTCCTTCATAAAGATAAAAATGTACTGTATGTATCATTTAATTTATGAATGTGTGCAATGTGTTGATTTTACAAATAAACAACCCCCATATTCATGGGACCAGTGCCTGAAGTTTCATTTATCCACATCTGACCAATATGTCCTCACATTTCCAAAATAATAATGTATGAATTGTACATTGAATAATATGTTCCAGCAGTTGTTCTATTTAGTCACAATTCTGACATCATTGCCATAATTGTAACTCACCCCTAAACCTACAAACAAACAGCTGCTTGGGGAGAATGAGGTCCAATCTGCCCGTGATCAGAGCATGGGTGCATGATGTTTCTTTTCAGGCTTGCAGTTGCTGGGCAAGGAAAATGTACTTAAGTAAAAGGATTCCAGACTGTATTTTCCTATCTGAGCCTGCCAAAATATTTACATCTTCAAGGGAGGATTTTGCCCCACCACTTTATTGGACATACAGTAGAGTCTCACTTATCCAACATTCTGGGTTATCCAACGCATTTTTGTAGTCAAGTGTTTTCAAAACATCATGATATTTTGGTGCTAAATTCGTAAATACAGTAATTACTACATAGCATTACTGCGTATTGAACTACTTTTTCCGTGAAATTTGTTGTATAACATGATGTTTTGGTTCTTAATTTGTAAAATCATAACCTAATTTGATGTTTAATAGGCTTTTCCTTCATCTCTCCTTATTATCCAACATATTCGCTTATCCAACGTTCTGCCGGCTCATTTACGTTGGATAAGCGAGACTACTGTATGTGAGGTGGCGTTTTTGGTGTCTGCTCCCAGGCGATGAGAAATTAGCCTGCTCCATTTCTTCTGTCTTTCCATTAGTAGGCAAGAACCTTTTGATCCAGGCCTTTGACTATTAATTGATTGTTACCATTACAAAGGGCTTTTTAAAGGAGGTTATATACGAGTAGACCTTAAATATCCACATGGATGCTGAAGTCCCTTTATATAGAATAGTTTCATCACCCTTGCAGATACCCAAATCTACGGATGCTCAAGTCCCATTATATGCAATGGCTTAAGGATGTTTGTGGATACCAATATTCAGGGATGCTCAAGTCTTCTTAAAGACAACAACATAGCAAAATGGCGTCCCTTATAAAAATGGCAAAATCAAGGTTATTTATTTCGTGTCAAAAGCATTGTACAACAAATACATTTCAAATAATGGAGATAAAAAAAAGAAAAGAAAAGAAATCACAAGCAACTAAATAGTTTTGGACCAAAAGCGGGCAACAGCAACCGCATTGTCTGTAGCTTTAAACAACTCCTCCTCCGTGCATGAGGCAGGGCATTGTGGGCAAGCATACATATGCTGAGTTGTTTGTTCAGCTCCACAGTCACACAAGGTGGAGGATTCCTCCAGGTAGTGCCACCTTGCCAGGTTGTCTTTTGATCTGCCCACTCCACTTCAAGGTGAGCTTTTGGGATTCTTTTTAAATATTTTCAAGCCATGGAGGGTTGAACCTGGGAGGGCCCACTGTATTTTGATCTTCATTGTGATGCTGTAAATGACACAGGGCTTAGGAGTGTCGTGAAATGTGACATCTCAAGCAAGGTAATCAAATCAGCAAGGCAGAAACTGACCTATCTCCAGTCTCTCTCATACAGAATCAATCCATGTCTTTCCAAAGCTTTAGGTGGTCAGTCCCAGTAAGCCAAGCAAGAGTGCACAGGGGAAAGACATTATAAGTCAGACTTCCATCCTTCCCTAGGTCACCCCCCAGAGTATGCAGCCATCACTTGTGAACTTTTTAACAAGCTCTCTTGGGTGCTTAACTGGAATTGCATCCAGAGTAACACTACATTGATCCCCACATCATGCACCCAGATGTTATGTAGCATTGTGTTGAAAGAGCTCAGCCTTAGACAAGCTGTAGGTGCCTCCTCTTACCCATCAAGGCACTGAACGGTGAGTTATTTCAAATTCTTAAACTATTGTCTTCCTATTGCTTTGTTACTTATTTTAATTTCAGATTCCCCTACCTAAGCATTTGAAGTCTCTCAAATGTAGTTCCAAGTACAGATTGAGTATCCCTTATCTGAAATGCTTGGGACCAGAAGTGTTTTGGATTTCAGATTTTGGAATACTTGTATGTCCATATACACACATAATGAGATAGCTTGGAGATAGGACCGAGGACTAACCATAAAATTCATTTGTGTTTTATGGACATTTTACGGACATAGCTTGAAGGTAATTTCATACAACATTCTGTAGAAAAAGCAAAGTTTGGGTCCATTGAACCATAAGAACACAAAGTTATCGCTATCTCAGCCACCCATGTGGGCAATTTCAGATTATGAAGTATTGCTGATAGACAGATCTATTTATCTCTAAATTTCAGGATTAAAAATAAGTAACATCCAACTTGGGTTTCAGCCCAAGCTTTTCTAATACAATGGACCATCACTTATTGTCCTGAATTTCCAAGCTGATGTTCTGCTGGATTTTACTTTTGAACAACTACTTAGGGTGGTTCCAGACATTCTTTAATGCGGGTTCAATCGGGTTTAAGTCCAAACAGCACCCACAGCTGGAAAGACCCGGGTTTTCTGAAAGACCTGGGTCTTTCCAGCTATCAAATTATTTTGGAACAAAGCAGGGTTTCCCTGCTTTGTCCTGAAGGAATTCGTTTTTACCTGAGGCATCATTTGGATGTCCCACGTAAAAATGTGGGCGCTTGCGTGTTTTAGGGACTGTCTAGATGCACTCTTAAAGACCTTCACAATCCATGTTGTATATTGATGAAGAAATACCTTACTATTTTGCAGAGGTGCACATGAATGAGGAAATTTATTATGTATCATAACATAAATGGAATATATTATAAACATTATTGGGTGTGTGAATCACAAACTTTTAAAAAGCATTATGTGAACAGCAATATACAAATCGGTGTCTTATTTTCATTGTACCTAAAAAATGAGATCTTATGTGTAATAAAATAGTGACTGTGCCTACATGTTGGTTGATTTGCTTTTATCAAGGGAGATTTCCCAGTGTCACAAATGCCCCACTGAGTCCTCTCCACCCCCAAATAATACATTGACAGAATCCTTCAGCTTCCAATGCATGCAATAAGCAATCATCCTTTGTATTTTCCAACTGCAGTATAACATTTGCTCAATAACCTAATGCAAATAAAATTAGATTTATGAAAGCCAAATCTTTAGAAGCTCAATAAGGAAAAAGATATGCCCATTTATCTCTAAAATGGATTCAGATCATTGAGTGTTTTTGGCATATACGGATCATGGCTCCTGATTATATAGTTCACAACCGCTGCAACAGAATGGTGCAATTAAACTGTCTTTAAATGGAGGTGCTGAAAGAGACTGAGAAAGCTTAGAGAAGAACCATGAGCAGATCTATGTAGAAAAAGAGCAATACACTCTCAATTTTGGTATTAAATGAATTCCTGGATGGGCCATAGGTACAGGGACACTCTACTTCTCCAATCTAAAGCAATGCCCTTAGTGGTTCAATACACAAATTATAAAGCTATAGTGCTTTGTCAGGGCAGTCCCCAGACCAAAAGAGAGTCTAAAACCCTTTGCTCACAAGGAAAATAATGGGGGAAAGTCCCTGCAAAATCCTAAACATTAGGTCTGAACTGTTAGTCCCGCTGATTCAATAATCCTACTACGTTTGGGACTAATAACTGGGTTTAAGCTGATCAAACACACTCGTGGCATACTAGAATGCTCCAACCAAGATGACAACTTAAAACATTGCCATGATCTACTTTCCTCTTTCCTCTTTGTGTTTCCAGCAAAGAGATGCCATTCCAAGGAAATCATTCCATGGTGCAAGAGTTTGTCCTGCTGGGTCTCTCCCAAGTCAGGGAGGTCCAGATCTTCCTCTTCTTCCTCTTCCTCCTCTTCTACTCACTGATCCTGCCAGGAAACATCTTGATCATTGTGACCATTTCGAATGACCCCCATTTAAGTGCACCCATGTACTTCTTCTTGGCCAGCTTGGCTTTCTTGGATATCTGCTACTGCTCCGTCACACCTCCTAAGATGCTGTCTGACTTCTTCTCCAGCCACAAGACTATTTCTTATCAGGGATGCTTGGCCCAGATCTTCTTCCTCCATTGGCTAGGAGGCTCTGAGATCATGCTTCTCGTTGCCATGGCCATCGATCGCTACATCGCTATTTGTCATCCCTTGCGTTATTCCCGCCTAATCACCCAAGTTGCATGCAGCCTTTTGGTCCTGGCTTCTTGCTTCCTAGGGTTCGTGCACTCCATTATCCAGATTGCCCTTCTCATGCCTCTCCCTTTCTGTGGACCCAATGAACTGGACAACTTCTTCTGTGACATCATCCAGATCATCAATCTGGCTTGCACTGACACATACACTCTGACATACATCATGTTCTTCAACAGCGGCCTCTCTATTGTGATGTGTTTCATCCTCCTGCTCATTTCCTATGCGATCCTTTTGGTTAAGGTGAGGATGGGAACTGGTCAGGGGAAGAACAAGGCTGCCTCCACATGTGTTACCCATATCATCATTGTCTTTGTAATGTTTGGCCCTGCCATCTACATCTACTGCCGACCCTTCCAGGATTTCTCCCTTGACAAAGTGGTGGCTGTTTTCCATACAGTGGTCTTCCCTTTAATGAATCCCATGATCTACACAATGAGTAACAAGGAAATAAAACGGGCTGTTGTGAAGATGTTGGGCAAACACTGCCATTGCGGATATATAATGAAGGGGAGCCAGTAGTAAAGGTTTATGAAGAAGAAAGTTGGCCTCTAGGGTAAGTCTAGGGTAAATATTAAAATGTGTTAGATTGAAGATGGAGCCAACTTATTTTTGCTGCTTCACAAACTAGGACATAGAACAATGGATTCAAACTACAGGAAAGGATATTTCACCCCAACATTAGGAACAAGCTCCTTATAATAAGATCTGTGATTCTTTCACATGTTTCATGGTTAGCTTCATTTCCTCTGCTGGTCAAAATGAAGTCCAGCAAGAGCAAAGTGAGAAGTTTTGGAAAATGGAAATCTCCATAACCTTTTGGAGATGTTATGATCTTTGGAAAGGCATGACCTTGTCAGAAGTCACAACATTTTGACAAGATATGCCAATGCACAAAACACACATATATAGCAGAGCTTCAGAAGTGTTCTTTTAGTTGCTCAAAAACATCTACTCTCCCTTAAAATATATTTGCCTTTAAATCATGCTCTCAAGAGGCAAAAATAAGAAGACTTCTTTAAAAGTAACACAGTTGGTTTACTCACAAACTTCATGTATTCAGCATTCAGGTATTTTACATATCAATCCAGTTACAGATAGGATTTGAAGTAGTTTCTCTGTGCAGGTAACACAGGGCATCTTTCTTATAATCAACAGTCCAAAGTCTGAAGCATCTATCTGCTCTGAAAGTCTAATAAAGTCTCTGTAGTCTGTTTCAAAATTCTAAATTGTACTGTTCTAACTTCTAAATTGTACTGTTTCTACTGAACTTCTAAATTGTACTGTTTCTACTGAAGTCTCTACATTGAAAGTCTCATGGTTTCTGCACAGCATTCTGTTCCTACTGGTGTCTGAAAGCATACATCAGTTTCTACTGAAGTCTAAGCATACTGTTCCCACTGGTGTCTGGGAAAAATAACAGTTTCTAAAATAGAGTCTGAGTTCTGAACAATCCCAGATCTGGTCATGTGGTCTGCAACCCATCCCACAACACAGAGTTAAGGAAACTGCATACCAATACACACATATACACTAGTAAGCAATCTGAATTATATACATAACAATAACTAATGGAAGCTTGAAGAAGATTTCCAACAAGAAGATTGCCTCCACCTACATCACCCACCTCACTATCTTCATCATGTTTGTATCTGCCAAATGCATTTACTTCTATCACTTCAAGGTCTTTGTACTGAACAAGATGGTAGCCATCTTCCACATTATGGTCTTCTCTATGAAATGAAAATTTTCACACAGATCATGGTTCTATGGAAGCCAGCATAGTTTTAGTGTCAACTATGGAGACCAGTGGTTGATTCCCCATGTAGCAATGGAAACCCACTGGGTGACTTTGGTTAAGTCACACACTCTTAGCCCTACAAACCCAGCTATGATAGGTTTGCCTTAGAGTCACCACAATTTGGGAATGACTTGAAGGCACACAAAAAGCAAAGATGGCCTCAAAGTACAAAATCTGGGGCAGAAAGTAATCTGCAAGAATAAAGATGGAGAAAGGAACTTCACTTGCATGAAGTCTCTAATTTCATTGCACAATGAAAAACCCAACTCAGAAATGTGCAAGAGGACATTGTTATAAAAGAAACCCAGGATGGGAATCATGCTATCCACCAGTGTGATGCTAGATTGTACGTTCCATCAGCCCTCACTCAAATAGCTAAGAGGGAGTAATGCTGGGAGCTGTGATCCAAATAATTTCAGCTCCAAATATAAACATTTTAAAAATCCTAAACATTTATTTGGAAATCAGTCTAACTGTGTTTTGTGGTTTGTTCCCAGTGGTGTGGGTTTCCACAGATAAGTGGGATTTAAATCTATTTCTCCAGAGGCTTAGTTCAATAGTTAAACCACTAAACTACACTGGATCGCAACAGCAATTGATTATTTGAAAAACTATAGATGATATGGAGCCCCTGGTGGTGCAGCAGATTAAACTAGTGAGGTGCTGAACTTGCTGATCGAAAGGTTGGTGGTTTGAATCTGGGGAGTGGAGTGAGCTCCCGCTATTAGCCCCAGCTTCTGTCAATTTAGCAGTTAAAAAACATGCAAATGTGAGTAGATCAATAGGTACCGCTCCAGCGGGAAAGTAACAGCGCTCCATGCGGTCATGCCGGCCACATGACCTTGGAGGTGTCTAGGGACAATGCCAGCTCTTCGGCTTAGAAAGGGAGATGAGCACCAACCCCCATAGTCGGACAGGAAAACCTTCATCTTACTATAAAAGGTAAAGGTTTCCCCTGATGTTAAGTCCAGTTATGTCTGACTCTGGGGGTTGGTGCTCATCTCCATTTCTAAGCCGAAGAGCTGGCGTTGTCCATAGACACCTCCAAGGTCATGTGGCCGGCATGACTGCATGGAGCGCCGTTACTTTCGCGCCGGAGCAGTACCTATTGATCTACTTACATTGGCATGTTTTCGAACTGCTAGGTTGGCAGAAGTTGGAGCAAGAGTGGGCTCTCACGCTGCTCCCGGGATTTGAACCAGGGACCTTTCGGTCTGCAAATTCAGCAGCTCAGTGTTTTAACACACTTCGCCATCGGGGCTCCTTTTTCATCTTACTATAGATATTAGATAATATAGCAGGTTGTGGGCACCAGAGGGCAGCAAGCTACAAATCATAACAGCAACAGGCACTTTGCTGGGACTAACCCACATCCCTTGTTTTGCTTATGGAAAAGAATATACGGTGTTCTATATTAATTTATGTGAAAGTGGATTCCAATAAACTCCATGGGATTATTTCTGAGTATTCATGTAAATAAGACTGTGGTGCCGTTTGTTCTGCCAAACTCCTCTAAGTGGTACCCATAAGCTGAACCTCCTTGAGCAATATGACTAGGAGAAACAGGAGGGGCTTTGCAGGGGCTGAGTTGCTAAAAGCAATTGCCTCTGCCCCACACATGTTGAAAATGGTAACTTGATAATTCACGTTGTTGACTCCGAGCATGACCCTAGCATGTCCTAGCATCTTGTCTCCAACAATGGCAACCAGTGTTGGCTCGCATGGCTTGTGTCCATAGCTGCTATTCAGTGGAACACCTTACTTCACAAAGCTCTGGCAAAGAAATGCCTTTTAACAAAGTTTTTAAATACCAGTCCCCTTTTCTTCATCATGCTTGAGCTGAGAAAGAGTGGGATTGTACTCTAGTTTGTTTTTTTTTATCATGTCAGAAGCAAATTGAGAACATACTGCAAGTCACTTCTGGTGTAAGAGAATCTGCCGTCTTCAAAGACGTTGCCCAGGAGATGCCTGGATGTGTTACCATCCGTGAGGAGCTTCACTCATGTTCCTACATGGGAAGCTAGAGTTGACAGGTGGGAGCTCACCCCGTCTCGCAGATTCGAACTGCCAACCTTCAGGTCAGCAGTACAGCCAGCACAAGGGTTTAGTGCATTGCGCAACTGCAGCTCTGTAATCTAGTTAATCCTACTATAGTAAAATCTATATCTCCGGAAATATAATTCCGGACAGTCATATCTGGAAATGACACCCAAAATATTTCTATTCGAGTGACAAAACTGGATTCATTCTGAAAGAAGTGGCCTCATGTCCACACGCAGCAGGGATGGGTATTTTTCAAGGATTCCCTGGCTCCAGTTTCTCTTGTAGGGCAGCCAAGGTGACTCCCTGAGCTGCAACCTGAGCTTCTTGCTATAACCTCAGCCCCTGCGCCTCCACCGTCCCAAACGGTCCCTTGCTCCCTGTTTAGCAGAATGCAGCAGGCCTAAGATAGATCAGAGTGGGTCAAAGGAGGACAAGCTGAGATAAAAACATGGAGATGGGATCCACCCCAGACGTGCCTCTGGACGTTGGAGCTTTAGAGCCAGTTATGCTCCAGGGTGACAACATCTTCACCCAGTCCAGGTGATATTAATGGGCAAGGCTTTTTTTTTCTGTGTCAGGAGCAACCTGAGTCGCTTCTGGTGTGAGAGAATTGGCCGTCTGCAAGGACGTTACCCAGGGGACACCCGGATGTTTTGATGTTTTTACCATCCTTGTGGGAGGCTTCTCTCATGTCCCCGCATGGAGCTGGAGCTGATAGAGGGAGATCATCCATGCTCTCCCCAGGTGGGATTCGAACCTGGCAGCCTTCAGGTCAGCAACCCAACCTTCAAGTCACAAGGCGTCAATCCACTACGCCACCAGGGGCGTAGTGAAATGGAACTCTACAGCAAATATAAGTCTAATCAACACTGCAATTTCAGCTGGGAAAACCCATGTATGAAAGCCTATTCCAACTATTTTATTATAACCTTCCACAATGGAGTGTCCTCTTTCTTGGATGGCCTATAATACCCATCATACTTTGTGGTGCAGCGGATGAAACTGCTGCGCTGCTGAACTTGCTGACCAAAAGGTCAGCAGTTCGAGTCCAGGGAGCAGGGTGAGCTCCTGCTGTTAGCCCCAGCTACCGGCTGTTGGGAATTGTGGGAGTTGAAGTCCAAAACACCTGGAGGGCTGAAGTTTGCCCATGCCTCATCTATAGGTCTGCATTGCCATATACAATAGCTTGAAACTTCATTATATGGCAATACAGGATCAGGCAATGTACTGTGAAGAGAAGGAAACAAAATGTATTTACATTTCAGAACTATCTCAAAGGCAAATATTTGTCTTTCCCTCAATGTATCACTCCAAGAAGGAGGTTGGATATCTGATTTCTCTCACATGTGCATTTAAAAAACCCATAAATAGTAGACAAGGGAGCCAGAGAATCCTCCCTTTTAATGTGCTCCTTCTTGTAGGGAGATATTTTTTATGCTGTAAATATGTGGTTTTCAAGAGAGGGCTCTGCAACACCATTTACCAGAACACAGAGGCTGGCTTTTGGTGTTAAGGATGGAGTAAGAGAGATTTGGGAATCAGGCCAGGCCAGGAACTGCAGTGATGGCTATAACATTATATTCTAGCCTGCCATAAAGTGATGCCCATGAAACACGTGAAAGCCACATGATCCCATTGCACACAGGAAATATGCACGATGGGAGTTGTAATTCACTATATCTCAACATACAAATAAATTATATCGCTCTGCAAGGCATAACTCCTATTGAATTTCCTACCAAGAGGACCTTTTTACAGGACAGCAAAGGTCAGGAGATGCAGATCTCATAAAATCTTGCCCCAATTCCCCAGCACAAGTACAGGAAATATATGTTTACTCCCTGCAGTTCAGCTGGATGAAAGGTGACCAAACCAGTTAGCTATGAATATACTGGTAAGTGCTATGGTTGGAAAGAGACAAATGCATCTGTCCCCTGGACAAAACCCAACAGGAAAAACCAGTCATGCTGGTTATAGTAACCAAAGTCCAACTGTTGAGTCATTTTTGTTACCACAGTCCTCCATCCACCCATCCAAAGAGCAAACCGATTGGTAGGACAACATGTGCACATGTGCCTTCAAAATTATCTGTTGACTTTTTGCATCCTAAAAAACATTTCATTGGGTTTTCTTACGCAAGGAATACTCAGAGGTATTCCTTGCTTAAGAAAATACTCACATATTGCTTAGCTTCCAAGGTCAGACAGGTTCTAGTGCCTTTAGGATATTTAAGTTCCTGTGTGAATGATAACAATAATAATATCTGAGCATGAACAGGATGTTATTCCATATGTCACGAATGCATATGGCCCTCAAGGTTGTTATTGTGACTCCAAGGAGTTGCAAACACAAAGTTTAATTGTCAAATTATTTATATATATATATATATATATATATATATATATATATATATATATATCTCATAACTACCTGTGCCAGGCCACTCGTTGCTGTGGCGAAGTCTGGTGGTATGGGAAATAAAGTATTGAGGAATTGGTGGTAGTTAAGGTAAAGGGTAAAGGTTTTACCTTACATTAAGTCCATTATAAATGGGTTATATAGCTGTGTGGAAGGGCCTTGAGTCTACACTGCCATATAATCCAGTTAAAATCAAATAATTTGTACCTTATAGGCAGTGTGGAAGAGGCCTAAGTGAGGCCTGTCCCCTGGGCTGAGTGGGTTGCTAGGAAACCAAGTGGGCGGAGCTTAGCCTTTTAACTGGCAGCAATTGGATAAAAACAATTCTTCCTCTCCCTCTAATTAGGACTGTATTTTTCTTTTCTTTTTGTTGTATGAACATAGAGGCATGGATGACGGGTTGTGCTACCAAATTTAGTGTTTCTGGGATGTGTAGTTTTGTTGTTTTGTCCTAGGCCGAAATTTCATTACCCTTTTATATATATAGATGTTTTGCCTGCAGATGATCAGTAGTGCTTCCAAGGCTTTACATGTTGCTAAATGGCCATTTCGTCATTCGGAAAAGGTATCATCCATGTATATCACAGACTGCAAAGACAAATGAATGGATCAGACAGTAACTGAAGCCTTAACTCATCCTAGATATCAAGAAAACTAAGGCTATCTTACTTTAGTCATGTTGTGAGATGACACAACTTTTTAGGAAGCAATAATAGTCAGTTAAGTAAAAAACAATGGAAAAAGACAAAGACTGTACAACAATAAATTGACTCAAACAAAGAAGGTATAAGCTTCATGTTTATATACCTTCCAATTATACCATTTTGCTTGAATCATTCCCAATTAATCCTCTGTCATCCCACTTTTTCAACTGCATTGAAATGTCCTAGTTTCTCTCTCTTCCAGCTTCTGCTTCACCGTTTCCCCCCTGTGTTTACATCAATTACTTCAAACTGAATTCAGAGTGCAAATGTAATTTGCACTCAGTTATCTCAGCAAGGAAGAAAAGAAAGTGGAATCCTGCCCTAAAATAAACCTTTGCAGCCCTGCTGAGCTTGTCTGTCTGTCCTCATAAATATTTTTTCCCATTTTGACCACACCTTGATGCAAAAGGTGATGCTATAAGATTTCCATCCAGACTGTTGGATTGTAGAGTCACTTTGGTTTCTATCTTGTTCCCCATGCTATTTAACATCTGCAAAGTAAAGACTTTTTGTATATATTTCAGATTTCAATATTAATGTCAACAATATGCAGTATGATTTTACATAGGATTTGTGCTACATTAGAACAGAAATCAAGAGAGAAATTCTGGAGATGCAGCACTTTTAAATAGCTTAACATGCCTCCTATTCCACCTCCATTCCAAGAAAAACTACATCCTGAAAACCATATATTCTGGTGGTTGGGGATGATGAGAGTCATTTATTTATTTATTTACAGCATTTATATTCTGCCCTTCTCACCCCGAAGGGGACTCAGGGCGGATCACATTACACATATAGGCAAACATTCAATGCCTTTTAACATAGAACAAAGACAGACAAACATAGGCTCCGAGCGGGCCTCGAACTCATGACCTCCTGGTCGGAGTGATTCATTGCAGTGATTCATTGCAGCTGCTCTCCAGCCTGCGCCACAGCCCGAGCCCATTCTCCAGAGCACTTGGAAAATGTTAGTTTGGGGAAGTTCACGAGAGATTCCACATCCATTTGTTTCAAGTTTGTTTTGCAAATTGCGAGTCCATTTTGGATACAGCTGCGTAACAAACGTGGTTATTAGCAAGTGTTACTGTGTGTGGCCATATGAATAATTTGCAGGTCCAAAAATAGCAGGCGATAATGGTTTCCTGGAGGATTAATATTGCTCTCTGGCCTTCCACATTTGCCCATCCCTTGTCTAAGTGGTTTGCTTCATACCTTGGGAGACAGGTGTGCATACATTTATTTATGCAAGATGAATGGATGCAACAGCTTCCCAGTGCGTTTATTTGTGTCATATGCCCTCGCTTATTAGTCAAGAAATCAGAAGACAAAGGGCTGGCTTTACACTGTGGAATTAATGTAGCTTGACCCCACTTTAACTGTGATGGCTCAGTCCTATGGAGTCGTGCCATTTGTAATTTAATGAAGCAACAGCACTATTAGGGAAAGAATCTTCAAGGCTTCCCAGACTCTATAGCATTGAACCATGGCAATAAGGCAATTCCTACCAGCATTAATTCTACAGTGTAGATCAGGCATGGGCAAACTTTGGCCCTCCAGGTGTTTTGGACTTCAACTCCCATCATTCCTAACAACCTCAGGCCCTTTTCTTTCCCCCCTCAGCCGCTTAAGCGGCTGAGGGGGGAAAGAAATGGGCCTGAGGTTGTTAGGAATGATGGGAGTTGAAGTCCAAAACACCTGGAGAACCAAAGTTTGCCCATGCCTGGTGTAGATGCACCATTACTCATACCATTGCTATAGTTCAAAGCTGACTATAACTATTAGAGGCTAAATGTCTCTGTTTATTTGTTGTTGGAGATCCTAAAATGGAAATTGCAGTCATCCTCATATCCTGCTAGACATGCTGTTTGGCAGATACTTGGAGTTATAATCCACAGCTGCAATTGTGAGTTAATTGGTCACTTATTAACAGGTTTTGGACTTGCCCTGGTCTGATCCAACGTGGTTGTTCTTAAACCAAGGACATGGTGGAGTTGCTTTCTTGAATCTTCCCAGTATCCTGTTTAATACTGGGAAAAGTTCTCCTTTAGATTACTAATGCCTCCCAGCTAGCATTTCCAATCAGTTGTCCAAAAAAGTAAATTACCGTATATACTAAAGTATAAACCGACCCAAATACAAGCCGAGGCACCTAATTTTACCACAAAAACCAGGAAAACTTATTCATTTGAGGATAAGACAAGGATGGGAAATGCAGCAGCTACTGGTAAATTTCAAAAATAAAAATAGATATTAATAAAATTACATTAATTGAGGCATCAGTAGGTTAAATGTTTTTGAATATTTATATAAAATAGTAATTTAAGTTAATAATAATAATAATAAAATAATAATAAAAAAATAAAAAAATAAAATAATAAAAATAAAATAATAATAATAATAATAATAATAATAATAATAATAATAATAATAATAATAATAATATAAGATAAGACTGTCCAACTCTGATTACCTATCTACTCGAGTATAAGCCAACCTGAATATAAACCGGCCAAGACCCTCACTCAAGTATAAGCCTAAAAAAGGGCTGAAAAACTAGGCTTATACTTGAGTATATGTGGTATGTTTTTTTTAATTACAGTGAAAACATCTGCCCTTACGCTTTGCTACTCTGCTGTTGAATACACATGCGAAATACATCTCATCATGTTAAAACAGTGGATGTGGCCCTTATTGAGACAGGCCGCATTATCACAGGATGTCTTTGCTCAACACCACTGGAGAAATCATACTGTTTAGCTGGTATTGCACCACCAGACATCCATCGGGAAGTAGCAGCCTGTAATGAAAGGACCAAGGCATTGACATCTCCGGCCCATCCTGTGTTCGGATATCAGCCAGCATGCCAATGCCTTAAGTCAAGAAATAGCTTCCTAAGATCTACAGGAATACCTCAGCAAGCGAGAGTCCAAAAGTGGCAGGCTAAAACCCAGAATCTCAATCAGTGGCTGAGACTGGATGACAAACTCCCTCCTGGGCACCAGAAGACTATGCGACTTGGAAGGCGCTGAACAGGGTGCACCACGAGGTCCAGAGCCAATTCTAAGAAATGAGGCTACAAATTGGTGTCCATGACATGCGAGTGTGGAGAAAAGCAACCACAGACCACTTACTACAATGCAGCCTGAACCCTGCCACATGTACAATGGAGGACCTTCTCACAGTGACACTAGAGACACTCCAAGTGGCCAGCTTCTGGTCAAAAGAAATCTAGTATAATGTCAAGTTTTTAACTTTGTGTGTGTGTGTTTTAAGCATTATAATTGTACCCTCAATTTGCTTCTGGCACATATAATGTTTAGTGAGTGGGAAAAGGTATGGAGGAAGAAGCTTAAATTCACATATGCGGCGGAATTAAAGGAGAATTGGTACAAGATCTTCTACAGATGGTACCTGACACCGGAAAGGTTAGCGAAATTTAGTAAGGGGAAAGGGGATGGGAAATAGGGTTGTTGTATGTCTTTCGGGCTGTGTGGCCATGTTCCAGAAGCATTCTCTCCTGACGTTTCGCCCACATCTATGGCAGGCATCCTCAGAGGTTGTGAGGTATGGATGGGAAATGTTGGAAGTGTGGTAAGCATAAAGGTGATTTTTTGCATATGTGGTGGAAGTGTAAAAAGGTTAAGGAATACTTGCGTGATATTCATAAAGTAATGATGAAACTACTAAAGATTAAGTTTGAGATCAAACCAGAGTATTTTCTGTTAGGAATAACGGACTTTCAGATGGACTTAAATACAGAAAGACTGTTTACATATATGACCACCACAGCGAGAATCTGTCTAGCTAAAGTGTGGAAGATGCAGGAAGCTCCTAAGGTGGAGAAATTGACTTTGAAAATATTAGACATAAGGAATATGGACCTACTCACACAAGGAATTCCTCAGAATATTCCGCCAAGGAAAAAAACAGATATCTTTGATATTCATAAGAATATCAAGGGCTTTGAGTGATCATATGCCATTATAAAGAAAATATGAGGATGTAATGCTGGAGAACTGGAAGTGTCAGGGATGGGTAATGGGTGTTTTTTTTTGTTTTGTATGTGGGGTTCTGTTTTCTTTTTTATGTATTTGGAAAAGCGTAAATAAAATATTTTTTAAAAAATTGCTTCTGACACAATTTTTTTTTAAAATTAAGGCTTTCAATGGAGGGTATCCTGAAGGCTGTAAGAATAGAGTTGCCACATGGAGTTTATGGGTCACTCTTTCCCCTTTCCGAGCAAGCATCCATAAGTTCAGGCCAGTGTACAATACATTAGCACAGACTGAATAAGCACTTGATTTTTATTCACTGGATTGTGTTACCTCCTAAAGACTTTATTCATTAGCCCTCCCTTCAGGAAGCTCGGAAATGGTTTCCAGTCAGCCTCTGGCACTTACCAAGCAAGGATCCGCTTTGCGTTCACACCAGAAGAGCATCGCATACCCTGAGGAGTTCTTTTTGCGGCTTTATTGATTCCGTGGTGCTTTCAATCTGCCTGTGCAATACATTATTGCATTGTGCTGTGGCTTTTGTCTGAGGCGATGCCTTTTTAACGTCGTCGTCATCATGGGAGACATGATCTATGGGTGCCGCAAAACCGGGCGACGGATGCCCGAGATGCAGCAGTTTCAGACTGCAGATGGCCAGTGCTGTGGTTAAACAGTTCTCTTGTGTCGAAAGAGAGGAAGAAAACATCCTTTAAAGGTTATCTTTAAGCATCTCAAGAAGGCAAGCTTTCTGGCTGTGTCTGTTTCCTGAAGTGCTAGTTTTCTACTTGCATAGAAAGTGTTTTTAAAGGGGAGGGAGCATCCCAAAAATGTGATTTGTTCCACATTGTATCTGAAATGGTGCAGGTCCCTTAATGTTACATGATATAAAATCAATTTTCTGCCATATAAGTGGCCTTATCCATCTGCTGTGAAATTCTCATAGATTTTAGGATATACGAAGATCAAATAAAGTGAAATAATAGATTGGGACCAGTTCAGGACCCAGAATGGGAAGGATACACATTTTTAAGTGTTCTGCTGTATTAAAATAAAAATGAACATCCCCACAGTTAAAAATCTAGCAGATCAGAGGAAAGGTCAATTCCTTGTTGAGCTAGATTTCTCCTTAAAGGGAAGTTTTTAAAGTAGCAGTGGCATCAAAAATGTGATGCCTCCCCAAAACTAGTTTGAAATGCTACAATTCATTCTATAACTCCTTCAGAATCAAATGATACAGGGTTTTATTGGGCTTTTGCATGGTGCTGCCATTTGCAATGAAATATTAGCCCTACTGTATTTCCCTATTGAAATATGAACCTGGAGTGAGCCCTGAAATGGAGCAGGAAGGTAAGAAAACAACATGGCTGGAATCACTGGATTGCTGTGAGTATTCCAGGTTGTATGGCCATGTTCCAGAAGCATTCTCTCCTGATGTTTCGCCCATATCTATGGCAGGCATCCTCAGAGGTTGTGAAGTCTGTTGGAAACTAGGCAAGTGAAGTTTATATATCTATGTAATGTCCAGGGTGGGAGAAAGAACTCTTGTCTGGGGTGCTGTGAGGCTTCCGGACTGCCATAGACTCTGGTGAAATGTCAGGAAATAATGCTTCTGGAACATGGCCATACAGCCCAGAAAACTCACAGCAACCCAGTGATTCTGACCATGAAAGCCTTCGACAGCTCTTGTTTGTTTGAGACAAGTGTGCATGTTGGAATTGGCCAGCTTGATAAACATTGAATAGCCTTCAGCAGCATAGCCTGGCTGCTTCCTGCCTGGGAGAATCCTTTGTTAGCTGGCCAACACAAATAAAGAGCAACACTCAAAAACATCGGAATTCCAGACAGGAAAAATCAGGGCTGGCTAACACCCCCCCCCCCCCCCCCAAACAAAGGATTCCCGCAGGCAGGCTATGAAACGGCAAGGCTATTCAATGCTAATCAAGGTAGCCAATTGCAACATTCACACTTGCCTCAAACAGGCAAGAGTTCTTTCTCCCACCCTGGACAGTCCACAGATATATAATCTTCACTTGCCTAGTTTGCAGCAGACCTCACAACCTCTGAGGATGCCTGCCATAGATGTGGGTGAAACATCAGGAGAGAATGCTTTTGGAACATGGTCATACAGCCTGGAAAACTCACAGCAACATGCCTAAAACATCCACCAAATTCCAGCACCACTTTCAGTCCAACCTACTCACAGTACTACTAGTTGGGATAAATAAAGTTTATTCCAAGCATCAGTCTTCAGCAGAACCTTTGAGTTATGCAGACAGTGACAAAATGTGCACGAGGAAAATCTAATGCACATATTTGAGGTCTATGTGACCAGCACATAATATAGATTGTCTGTTTCAGAGAATGCTCTAGGGCTCTGGCACTGTGTGTAGCTATGACACCTGGTTGTTGTCCCTGTGCTCACAATATTGCAGTTTCAGCACTGCTAGCATTGCACAAATGGCAGAGCTCAGCAAAAAATACAGGCCATGGGGAGAGGTCAGCTAGCGTCAAAATGGATCAGACTCACTAAAATAGATCACTATCTTTTGGTGGCTGTTGGCATGTATATCAATGCAGGGAAGAAGATTCACTTTGTCTTTTAATCTGAACTTAGAATCATAGAATTATAGAGTAGGAAGAGACCTCGTGGGCCATCCAATCCAACCCCATTCTGCCAAGAAGCAGGAAAATCACATTCAAAGCACTCCCAACCGATGGTCATCTAGCCTCTGCTTCAAAACCTCCAAAGAAGGAGCCTCCACGACACTCCAGGGCAGAGAGTTCCACTACTGAACAGCAATCACAGTGAGGAAGTTCTACCAAATGTTCAGGTGGAATCTCCTTTCCTGTAATTTGAAACCAATGTTCTGCGTTCTAGTCTCCAGGACAGCAGAAAACAAGCTTGCTTCCTCCTCCTTATGACTTCCCCTCACATCTTGATACATGTCCCTCATCATGTCTCCTCTCAGCCTTCTCTTCTGCAGACTAAATATACCCAGCTCTTTAAGCCACTCCTCATAGGGATTGTTCTCCAGACCCTCCTCTGGACATCTTCCAGCTTGTCAACATCTCCTTTCAATTGTGGTGCCCAGAATTGGACATAGTATTCCAGGTGTGGTCTGGCCTTTAAAAGAGCCATCGGAGATGCTGGACATATTTGGAAATGGGGCTTAGCATCTTAAAGAAAGTACGTTTGCACTGAAACCTAGAACTGGTCCACGACCTTGCTGATATGGGGGACATCTACAGTGCAGAACAAATGCAGTTTGACACCACTTACCTGCCATGTCTCAATGCTATGGCATCCTGAAAGTTGTAGTTTTATAGGGTCTTTGGCCTTCTTTGCCAAAGAGTCCTACTGTCTCACCAAACTACAGCTTCCATGATTTCATAGTAGTTAAACTGTATTTATCCTATAGTGTAAACATTCCTCATCCATCAGGCATTTATGGACTAAGGAGAGACAGATTTTTAAGGTTGGTGCAATTGGAATTTCTGGGTGGGAATGCATTTTAACATTTTAAAGTATAATGGCTTTAATGATACAGTTGTTTTTTAATGTTTACATTTATGAGTAATGAATTTAGACTGTTTCATATTTGCATTGTTTTACATTTGCATTGTTGCCTTGTTTTATATTTATTGTTAGCTACCTTGAGTCAATCAATTCAAGTTTATGTTTCAGGGGAAGGAACTAGCCAAACCACCTCTGAGTATCTCTTGCCTAAGAAAACCTTCTGAAATCCATGCGTTTGTCATATGGTGACTTGAAAGTGTGTGTGCGCGCGTGCATACACACATATTCAACGCTATGGAATCAAGGGAGTTTTAGTTTGATGAGGCACCAGTACTATTTGACAGAGAAGACTAAAAACATGTTCTCGAAGGCTTTCATGACCGGAATCACTGGGTTGCTGTGTTTTCCGAGATGTATGGCCATGTCCCAGAATCATTCTCTCCTGATGTTTCACCCACATCTATGGCAGGCATCCTCAGAGGTTGTGAGGTTTCAAACAGATCTCACAACTTCTGAGGATGCCTGCCATAGATGTGGGTGAAACATCCGGAGAGAATGCTTCTGGGACATGGCCATCCAGCCTGGAAAACTCACAGCAACTCAGGACTAAAGACCTTGTAGGACTACAGCTCCCAAGAATCCATAGTCATGAACCATAGCAGTTAAAGAGGTGTCAAACTGCATTCATTCTACAGTGTATTGCACGATATAATTCATGCAATTTGACATCACTTTAACTGCCATGGCTCAATGCAGTGGAATCTTGGGCAGAGAAGGCTAAAGACCTTGCAAAACCACAGTCCCTATCATTCCATAGCATTGAATCATGGCCGTTTAAAGTGCATTAAATGGTGCCAAACTGCATTAACTTCAATCTAGATCATGTGTGTCTGAATTGGAATCCCTCTACGTGGGAAGAAAGGCTAAGACAATGCCAGACAAAGAGCAATAAAAGACAGGGAAGCTAAACAGGTACAGCTTTGATTAGTTCTTGGATGGGAAGTTGCCAATGAGGCTGGAGGCTGTCTGTATAAATGGACACCCCTACCACATGCACACATACAGATTTCCACTTTTATTATAGTGTATAGATAGAAGATAGATAGATGTATATAGATAGGCAGATTTTAAATTCTGTGCTCATGCTTTTCTGTCAAGCCATTTTGAGTCTCCTTTAGGGGAGATAAAGTGGGATATAAATAAAAATAATAGAGTCTCGCTGATCCAACCTTCACTTATCCAACGTTCTGTATTATCCAACGCAGACTGCCTTTTAGTAGTCAATGTTTTTGTAGTCAATGTTTTCAATACATTGCAATGTTTTGGTGCTAAATTTGTAAATACAGTAATTACTACATAATGTTACCATGTATTGAACTGCTTTTTCTATCGATTTATTGTAAAATATGATGTTTTGGTGCTTAATTTATAAAATCATAACGTAGTTTGACATTTGTAAGATTTTTCCTTAATTCCTCATTATCCAACATTTTCACTTATCCAATATTCTGCCGGCCCATTTATGTTGGATAAGCAAGACTCTACTGTATTAATCTTAATGATTCCTGGGATGTGGAATTTGCTGAGGCACCAGCTCACTTTGGCTAAAGAACTTGGACTATAATTTTCGGGTGATGTGATTTTCATATTGAATGCAATGTTTTTAAATATTGAATACGTGTTAATTTTAATTTTATTGATTTTAAGTTTCTGTTTGTATGTATTTTAAGGCATCTCATAGTTGCCATGGAGCCCTCGGTGGCAAAGCGGGTTAAACTGCTGAGCTGCTGAGCTTGCTGTCCAAAAGGTTGGTGGTTTGAATCTGGGGTGCGGGGTGAGCTCCCACTGTTAGCCCCAGCTTCTGCCAACCTAGCAGTTCGAAAACATGCAAATGTGAGTAGATCAATAGGTAGCGCTCCGGCGGGAAGGTAACATTGCCACTCCTTGCAGTCCTACGGACAATGCCTGCTTCTTTGGCTTAGAAATGGAGATGAGCACCACATCCCAGAGTTGGACATGACTGAGCTTAATGTCAGAGGAAATCCTTTAGGTAAAGGTAAAGGTTTCCCCTGACGTTAAGTCCAGTCATGTCTGACTCTGGGGGTTGGTGCTCATCTTCATTATTAAGCTGAAGAGCCGGTGTTGTCGGTAGACACCTCCAAGGTCACATGGCCGGCATGACTGCATGGAGCACTGTTACCTTCCCGCCGGAGCACTACCTATTGATCTACTCACATTTGCATGTTTTTGAACTGCTAGGTTGGCAGAAGCTGGAGCTAACAGCGGGTGCTCAATCCGCTCCCGGGATTTGAACCTGCGACTTTTCGGTCTGCAAGTTCAGCAGTTCAGCACTTTAACACACTGAGCCAACGGAGGCTCCTTTACCTTTATATAAATAAAGATAATAATAATTTTACAGATTCCTGGGATGTGGAATTTGCCGAGGCACCAGCTCACTTTGGCTAAAGAAGGTGGGCCGTGTAAAACTGCAACTCCCAGGAGAATGGAATCACAGAGTCGGAGGAGACCGCCAAGGGCCATCTAGGCCAACCCTTGTGCCAAGCAGGAAGGCACAATCCAAGGAGAGATGGCCAATGCCATCCAGGCTCTGCTTCAGAAGCTCCAGGGTTGCAGAGCATTGTGCCATGGCAGTCCAAGGGCCAAGTCCAAGGCTCTGGAACAGGGGTCCCCAAACTAAGGCCCGTAGGCCGGATGTGGCCCTCCAAATTCATTTTCCTCGCCCCTGTCCTAAACTTTAGACTTAGGGTTGACCTAAGTCTACCTGGTCTTTGGTGGTCTGTTTGCTTACTTATGGTCTTATGAGATCGTCTAGATGGCTTTTGGAGGTCACTTTCCTTACCTATGGTCCTATGAGACCATCTAGATGGCCTTTAAGGGTCCCTTTCCTTACCTATGATCTTATGAAGCCATCTAGATGGTCTTTGAGAATCCCTTTCCTTACCTATGATCTTATGAAACCATCTAGATGGTCTTTGAGGGTCCCTTTCCTTACCTATGGTCTTATGAAACCATCTAGATGGTCTTTGAGGATCCGTTTCCTTACCTATGGTCTTATGAAACAATCTAGATGGTCTTTGAGGGTCCCTTTCCTTACCTATGGTCTTATGAAGCCATTTAAATGGTCTTTGAGGGTCCCTTTCCTTACCTATGGTCTTCTGATAGCCTGATGAGATCATGTAGATGGCCTTTGGGGCCCCCTTTCCTTACGTATGGTCTTATGAAACCATCTAGATGGTCTTTGCAGGTCTCTTTGCTTACTTATGGTCTTATGAGATCATCTATGTAGATCAGGGGTCCCCGAATGAAGGCCCTCCACGGTCCTTGACCTGGCCTCTGTCCTAAACTTTAGACTGAGGGTGGACCTAAGTCTGAAACGTCTTGAAGGCACACAACAACAACCACACTCCTAATTTTGGACTATTTCATCCTAGTCCGGGCCCCCAACAGTCTGAGAGACTGTGAATCGGGCCTCTACTTTAAAAGTTTGAGGACCCCTGCTCTGGAAGGTACCCAAGGTAGCCTGCATCTCCAGGGATGGAGGGAAAGGATGCCTTGGGTACCTTCCAGTGCCTTTGGACTGCCATGGCGCAAAGCTCTGCAACCCTGGAGCTTCTGAAGCAGAGCCTGGATGGTATTGGCCATCTCTCCTTGGGTTGTCCCATTGGCGCAGGGAGGATGCTGGGCGCCTTCTCCTCCACCCAAAGCGAAAGTCCATCCCTCCTCCTCCTCCTCCTCCTGCCTTGCCCCCTCCCTTGGATGTCGTCGCCGTGACGACGCCCGGGCCTTAGTCCCGCCCCTCCCTCCCCTCCCTCCCTCCCTCCGGAGCATCCCCGCTCCCTCTGCCCCGCTCCGGTGCCAGGGCCTCCCGCCGGCCGCGATCCCCGTCCTTCCTTCCCGCCCGCCTTCCTCTGCCTCTGCGTCGCTCTCCCGGGCCCTTCTCTCCCCGAAGCCCCGGGCTGGAAGACGCAGGGCAGCCTGGAAGGGGGCTCCGGCCATGGAGGGAGGCGGCGGAGGAAGAGGCGGCGGCGGCGGCGGAGAGGGAGGCGAGGGCGGCGAGGGCGGAGGGGGGCCGGGCCGGGCGCCCCCCAAGGAGGAGGACCCCGCCACGGAGCCCAACCCCTTCGTCCACGACCTGCGGATGAGCCGCTTCCAGAGGGCCAAGGTGAGCCCTTGCTTTTGGGGCGCCCCGCTAAGAAGGAGGGGGATTGGTCTGGGCTGCTTGCTTTTGCGGCGTCTCAGGGAGGAGGACAAGGCAGGGCTTCTTTTGGGGCATCTCTGCCAAAAGGAGGCTTTGCTGGAGGCCTCCTTTTGGGGGGACCCCTGGAAGAAGTGGGGAGGGATGGGTTACGGAATATCTGGGGGAAGATTGGAGGAAAGGGGTGCTTTCTTCTGGAGTGCCTCTGTGCAAAGTCAGGCAGATGGAAAGCTTTGCTAGGGGTTTTCTTTTGGGGTGCTCCTATAAGAAGTGGGGAGGGATGGGTTTGGGAATATATGGAGGAAAGGGCTTCCTGGGGTGTTTTCTTTTGGGGTATCTCTGCGAAAAGCAGGCTTTTCTGGAGGCCTCCTTTTGGGGGGACCCCTGGAAGAAGTGGGGAGGGATGGGTTACGGAATATCATGGGGAAGATCGGAGGAAAGGGGTGCTTTCTTCTGGAGTGCCTCTGTGCAAAGTCAGGCAGATGGAAAGCTTTGCTAGGGGTTTTCTTTTGGGGTGCTCCTATAAGAAGTGGGGAAGGATGGGTTTGGGAATATATGGAAGAAAGGACTTCCTAAGGTGCTTTCTTTTGGGAAAATCCCTGCGAAAAGGAGGCTTTGCTGAAGGCCTCATTTTGGCAAGACCCATGGAAGAAGTGGGGAGTAATAGGTATATGGAAGGAGATTGGAGGAAAGGCCTTGCTGGGGGTGCTTTCTTTTGGGGTGTCTCTGTGCAAAAGGTGGAAAGAAAGCTTTACCAGGGGCTTTCTTTTGGGGTGCCTCTGTAAGAAATGGGGAGGGACAGGTGAGAGGGGATCTTGGGGGAGATTGGAGGAAAGGGCTTGCTGGGGGATGCTTCCTTTTGGGGTATCTCTGTGCAAAGAAAGGCAGAAGGAAAGCTTTGCCAGGGGCCTCCTTTTGGGGTGCTTCAGTAAGAAGTAGGGAGGGGTGGGATTGGGAATATCTGGGGGAAGAGGGGGTGCTTTCTTTTGGGGTGCCTCTGGGCAAAGAAAGGCAGACTGAAAGCTTTTCTAGGGGCTTTTCTTTGGGATGCCTCTGTGCAAAGAAAGAGAGAGGAAAGCTTTGCCAGGGGCTTTCTTTTGGGGTACCCCTGTCAGAAGTGGGGAGAGATGGGGTTTCAGGGCATTTGCATTTGAGTGTCTGTAAGAAGAGTTTGCTCGGAGGTTGCTTGCCTTTGCAGTGGCCTCTATGAAAAGAAATGCAGGAGGAAGGCTTTGTTTTGGGGTGCCTCTGTAATAAATGGGGAGGGATAGGTTAGAGGGTATCTGTGGGGAGATTGGAGGAATGGGATTGCTGGGGGTTCTTTCTTTTGGGGTGCCTCTGTGCAAAGAAAGGCAGAAGGAAAGCTTTCTTTTGGGGTGCCTCTGTAAGGAGTGGGGAGGGATGGGGTTTGGGGGCGCTTGCTTTTGGGGTGCCTGTAAGAAGAGTTTGCTGGGAAGCTGCTTGCTTTAAGGGTGGCCTCTATGGAAAGAAGTGCTGGAAGGTTAAGTGTGTGAAGGACGTTGTAGGGAAGGGTTTGGGCACCTCCTCCCTTCCCTTTGGTGTCATGCTGTAAGGCAAGAGGGGAGAAGGGGCTCCTGGGGGGTGTCTAGGTGGACCCCACTTGGCCCTCCATCTGCTTGAGGGGTGTCTTTCCTTTTGGGGTGCCTGTAGAAAGGCAGAAAGGAGGGTATCTTATAGAAAGGTCTTTAGGGCTGGTTTGGCACCCCTCTGGGAAAGGTAAAGGTTTCCCCTGACGTTAAGTCCAGTCATGTCTGACTCTGGGGGTTGGTGCTCATCTCTATTTCTAAGCCGAAGAGCCGGTGTTGTCCGTAGACACCTCCAAGGTCATGTGGCCGGCACGACTGCATGGAGTGCCGTTACCTTCCCACCGGAGCGGTACCTATTGATCTACTCACATTGGCATGTTTTCGAACTGCTAGGTTGGCAGAAGCTGGAGCTAACAGCAGGTGCTCAATCCACTCCCGGGATTTGAACCTGGGACCTTTCGGTCTGCAAGTACAGCAGCTCAGTGCTTTAACACACTTTGCCACGAGGCTCCTTCTTAGGAGGGTGAAGGGCATTTTATGGATGGGTCTTGGTACCCCTTTGAGGAACTAGAGGGGGGCTCTCCCCCAACCCCCAACTGTCACTCTTTCAATTGTAAGACAAGGGGGAAGCTTGGCATTGCCAGAGGAGAAGTGGACTTGGGGGATTGTCTGTGGGGAAACTGGGGCAAGTTTGAAATTGCAGGGGAGGGAGGGAGAGCACCTCTGCCAGGCCTTTGCTGGGGTGCTGTGAGTTTTCTGGGCTGTATGGCTATGTTCCAGAAACATTCTCTCCTGATGTTTCCTCCACATCTATGGCAGGCATCCTCAGAGGTTGTGAAGTCTGTTGAGAACTAGTCAATGGAGATTTCTATATTTGTGGAAGGTCCGTGATGGGAGAAAGAACTCTTGCCTGTGGGAAGCAACTGTGAATGTTGCAATTGATTACCCCTGAAAAGCCTTGCAGCTTCAAGGCCTGGCTGATTCCTGCCTGGATGCTTCTCTTTTTAGATGCCCCTATGAGGAGCGAGGTGGGAATGGAGAAGGGTCAGAAGGGTATGTTTTTGGGGTGCCTCTGATGAACTTGACCTGGGGGTCTTCACCCACACACACTTTATTCCCTTCGGTGTAGGGTAAAGTGACGTTTTAGGGTCTCCTTGAGAGGCAAGAAGGAGATATGTGGGGTCAGAGGAAGCCTATGAGATGCAACGGAGCAGAGATCCTTCTGGACTTGGAGGAGGCATGAACAAACTTGGGTCTTCCAGGTGTTTTGGACTTCAACTCCCACCATTCCTGGCCTCAGGCCCCTTCCTTTTCCCCCTCAGCCGCTTAAGCGGCTGAGGGGGAAAAGGAAGGGGCCTGAGGCCAGGAATGGTGGGAGTTGAAGTCCAAAACACCTGGAGGACCCAAGTTTGCCCATGTCTATCTTAGAGGCATCCTGCCTCATATGTGTTCCTGTGTCCCATAGAGACCAAACTGCATACAGAAGTGTATAGAGAAGCCTATAAATCCCAGAGCTGGGGTCCAGTCAGCCTTTTGTACCAATATCTTCCTCATCTGGTGTCCATAAAGTCCCTTTTATGGCATTGAAGAAACACAATGGGGGCATTTTTTGTGCGGAAAGGTCACAATAGGGGCGTCTGTAACACTTATGTGAATATTCAGGGGTTTTTTTTCACAGCAGGATAGGACCTGCCCTAGTATATCTTGTCTTCATTTATCTTATCACTGGATAACAAGAGATAATAGGGTTTGTAAGCAATAAGGTCTCAGGTTTAGGTGGTTTGGGACTAGAGTAAAGTAAAGGGGGTCTGCTATGATTTTTTTTTGGGTGGGGGTCTTCCTTGGATTTATAGGGGCAGAGTGAGATCGGTAGGTGCCGCTGCAGTGTCGGACGGGTGATGATAATGCAGTCCTTAGCAGTTAAGGGTCAGAATGTTCTGCAGGGCAAGATGAAGAAAGGAAATTGCAGACCACAACCCAGGATTGTGAAGGGCCTTGGCTGCCTTTCAGGGGAATATAAGAAGCCTGGACTGGGAGGGAAAGACTTCTTTGTGGAGGAGTGTGTTGGTAGGAGCGAGCCAGGCCTCACTTTCCTTTGGAGTTGGGGGAGGGAAGGCGAGAAGTCAAGCTAATGACTCTCCTTTCTGCTGCTTTGCTTTAGCCATGCGGCAATGCTGCTGGAAGGAGGCGGAGGGAAGGAGAAAGCAGGCAGTGAAGAATGGCAGAGGCCATTCAAAGCAGGCTCATATATCCCTGCAATTTGGATCTTGCTTGGAGTCCCTCAGGAAGCGGAAGCCTAGTGGTTAGAGGGAGAGATGTTTTCTATCTTGCCAAGGATCGGCTCCTTCTAATCCAACAGCCCCCTTCGATGCTTCTTTATTTGGTCTTGCAGTTGTTAGGTTCTTCTTTCCCCTGGCAACCGACACAGAAGCAGGCAAGCTTGCTTTCTTCTCCTGCATCCTGCCTTTTGTCCTTTATCTAGTCCAGACCTCAACGCATCTCTTCCCTCCACTAATAAAACTCAACCTGAGTTTCCACGATCTTTATAGGGCTGATAATAACAAGGTGTTCTGGAAGTCACTCAGTCATAAGGTTTCTGGAATTCAAATTAACAACAAATACAAGCTGCCAGTTAGCCTGTCCTGCTGTAACTCTGTCATACTGTTGTCCTGCTTTCAGCCTTGTAGTCAGACTAGGATGCATCTACACCAGTGGTTCCCAACCTTTGGTCCGTGGACCACCATTGGTCTGCAGGAACTAAAATCATCATCATTCATCATCATTTAATTACTTATTAATCGCCCTCCATCCAAGATGCTCTAGGCGATTTACAAGATAAAATTGTAAAGGATAAAAATACATACATACAAATACAGTAGAGTCTCACTTATCCAACATAAACGGGCCAGCAAAACGTTGGATAAGCGAATATGTTGGATAATAAGGAGAGATTAAGAAAAAGCCTATTAAACATCAAAATAGGTTATGATTTTACAAATTAAGCACCAAAACATCATGTTATACAACAAATTTGACAGAAAACGTAGTTCATTACACATTAATTCTATGTAGTAATTACTGTATTTACGAATTTAGCACCAAAATATCACAATGTATTGAAAACATTGACTACAAAAATGCGTTGGATAATCCAGAACGTTGGATAAGTGAGTGTTGGATAAGTGAGACTCTACTGTATTGATAAAATTAACATAGATTAAAAGCTCTAGTAAAGAGCCAGGTCTTGAGTGCTAGGGTAAAAGGCCCTAACTCATGCATGGCTCTCATATAGGGCGGCAAGGCATTCCATAAGGCAGGGGCAGAAATAAAAAAAATACAGTCCCCTCCCTCACTGTTACTACTATAGATAATAACACAGCTTGAAAGCTTGTGTTTTGGTATCACATCTGTTCATATCCATAAACATAAGTCCTCAGGGTTACAAGATCTGTAACTCTTTATAGTCTCAAAACTGCTGAATAGGATGCCAGATGATGTTAATACAAGTACCTCAGAAGTAGTGTGTGTGTGTGTGTGTGTGTGTGTGTGTGTGTATGTATATATATATATATATATGTGTGTGTGTGTGTGTGTGTGTGTGTGTATTTTTACTATATATATATGTATTTTTAATATATATATATATAGAGAGAGAGAGAGTGTGTGTCTTTGTTCTTAGGCCTGTTCCTGGGGTTATTTGGGATGCTGATTTCGACAATTGCAGACCACATCTGCTCTAGATGATTAAATATGGTTTTCTGTGGATGAGCAGATGGTGATTCCTGGATGGCATATGTTCTGTGTCAGAAACTAGAGCTGTTGTGGTCTATCCAATGCAGTTTTCTGAATCAGCACCCCAAATAACCAAACCAAATCTAAAGTTGACCAAAAACTGATTTGAAACCCTTTTGGTACTAATGTTGGAATGTGGTCCCTGGTCAAAGTGGTCCCTGGTAAAAAAAAAAAAAAAAAAGCTTGGGAACCACTGATCAACACTGTAGAAGTAATGCAGTTTGGCATCACTTTTGCTGCCTTGGCTCAATGCTGTGGAATCCTGGGAGTTGTATTTTGATAAAGCACCAGCCCTATTTAGTAGAGGAGGCTAAAGACCTTGTAAAAACTACAATTCCCATGACACATATCATTGTGCCATGGCAGTTCAAGTGGTAGGGAACCGCGGTGGCGCAATGGGTTAAACCCTTGTGCTGGGTAAATTGCTGACCTGAAGGTCGGTGGTTCGAATCCACGAGAAAGGATGAGCTCCTCTCTGTCAGCCCCAGCTCCCCATGCGGGGAAATGAGAGAAGCCACCCACAGGATAGCAACACCATCTCGGCTTCCCCTGCGCAACATCTTTGTAGACGGCTGATTCTCTCACACCAGAAGCGACTTGCAGTATGTTCTCAATTCACTTCCGACACGATAAAAAAGTTCAAGTGGTGTCAAACTGCATTCATTCTATAGTGTAGATGTATCCTAAGACCCTCAAAAACCTATTAGTTGACCTTGGCTTGAATAAATCTTGCTAAGAAAAGACTGTTGGTTGGGTTGCCATAGGTTTTAGAGCCAACGTAACACGATGGCTTGAACATTTATGGAAAATTGGGGTTGAATCTTTTCTCAGTGCTGTGGAAATCCGCTGGGTGACCTTGGGCAAATCGGTCTCCGAGGAAGGCAATGGCAAACCCCTTCTGAACACATCTTGCTGTGAAACCCTAAGGATCAGCCAGAAATGATTAGAAAGGGACAGCTTTTTTCCTTCTTTGCTTCAAGGAAAGACTAATGAATTGAGATCTCCCTGGGGTTATAGGAAGCAGAAGTCATCAGAGAGATTTATTCTATTATCCAAGCACAGATAGGTTGCCTTTTTTTTGTAGCCCGTGCCACTGCAATTCCTATAATTCACCACCAGCCATTGTGAGCAAGGCTGTGCATTCTGGGAGTTGCATGCTTTTTTTGCATGTACTCAAGTCTTACATGGGAACCCTCGGTGGCACAGCATGTTAAAGCGCTGAGCTGCTGAACTTGCGGACCAAAAGGTCACAAGTTTGAATCTGGGGAGCAGAGTGAGCTCCCACTGTTAGCTCCAGCTTCTGCCAATCTAGCCGTTCGAAAACATACAAATGTGAGTAGATCAATAGGTACTGCTCTGGAAGGTAACAGCACTCCATGCAGTCATGCCGGCCACATGACCTTGGAGATGTCTATGGACAACGCCGGCTCTTTGGCTTAGAAATTGAGATGGGCACCAACCCCCAGAGTCGGACACGACTAGACTTAATGTCAGGGTTTCTAAGCCTTGAATATAATCAGGAAATAACATGTCCAGCCTCAAGTCCAGAAGAGTGGTTGGTCTGCATTCCGAACGTCACCCATCGCAAGGAGAATGGATGAGTCTTCTTGTGAGATGCTAGGATAAGCATTTACCCAAGGAAACTAAAGGGCAGCAGACTGATCACGGCTGAAAGAAAGTCCTTCATGCTGAACATTTCTTCATTTTTTAAAAAGTTCCAATCATGCCTTTCTCACAATGAGCTCAAGCTGATGTACTTGGAAGTAGGTCAAGGTTGGAGAGGGTGATTTGACCAAGGTCAAGCAGTGAGGTCTATGGCTAAGGGTGCATCTATTCCAGGTATGGGCCAACTTGGGCCGTCCAGGGGTTTTGGACTTCAACTCCCACCATTCCTAACAGCCTCAGGCCCTTTCCTTTTCCCCCTCAGCCGCTTAAGCAGCTTAAACGGCTGAGGGGGAAAAGGAAGGGGCCTGAGGCTGTTAGGAATGGTGGGAGTTGAAGTCCAAAACCCCTGGACGGCCCAAGTTTGCCCATGCCTGGTCTACACCCTAGAATTAATACATCACCATTAAGTCCATTTAAAAATAGAAATGCAGTCCAATCATTTGACAAAAGGGGCAGGGAAAGTTACCAAGGGAATGCGAACACAATAAATATAAGAGTTCAGTTGTTTTCATAGTCTCGCTTCAGCTATGCTAGAGGCGAACTGCCTCTGAACAAATCTTGCCAAGAAAACCCTGTGATACGTTCGCCTTCGGGTTGCCGTACGTCAGGAAGGATTTGAAGGCACATAACAAAAACAACAACAAGAGAGATTTTTTTAAAATTTGGGAAGTAATACTGTTATTTTTAGGAGCACTGGCCTCATTTCCCCCTTCCTTATAAGCTATATTCCTGGCTTGTCCTCACCAGGAATGCCACGTCCAGTTCTGGACATCACAGTTCGTGACAGGCTGGAAAGTGTCCAGGGAAGAGTGACCAAAATGACCAAAGGTCTGGAAGCCAAGCCCTATGAGGAGTGGCTCAAGGAGATGGATATTTATTTATTTTATTTATTTACAGTATTTATATTCCGCCCTTCTCACCCCGAAGGGGACTCGGGGCGGATCACATTACACATATAAGGCAAACATTCAATGCCTTAACATAGAACAAAGACAGAGACAAACGCAGCTCCGAGCTGGCCTCGAACTCATGACCTCTTGGTCAGAGTGATTTGTTACAGCTGGCTGCAGCTGAGTGCTCACCAGCCTGCGCCACAACCCGGGCTGATATGTTTAGTCTGGAGAAGATAAGGTTTAACATGTCAGCTGTGTTTAAATATTTGAAAGGATGTCATACTAAAGTTGGAAAAAGTTTTGTTTTTTGCTGTTTCAGAGACTGGGACATGGAGCAATGGATTTGAAATATAGAAAAAGAAATTCCACATAAACATTGGGAAGAACTTCCTGACAATGAGAACTGTTTAACAGTCAATATACTGTCTTAGTAGTAGTAGGAGTCTATGGCCTCTTCTACACTGCCATATTATCCAGATCATCAAAGCATATAATCCACATGATCTTCATTGATCTGCATTGTATGAGTCTACACTGCCATATATAATCCAGTTCAAAGCAGAAATTCTGGATTTTATATTGCAATGTAGATGGGGGCTATATCTCTGAAGATTTTTAAGCAGAGTCTGGATGGTCATCTGTTAGGAGTGCTTTGATTGGGTGTTCCTGAATGGCGGAGGATTGGGTCGGATGGCCCTTGGGGTCTCTTCCAACTTTTTGGTCTTTATTACATTTCTGGCATTGAATTGCCTCAAAGAAGACTCAGGCTGGGTTGTTGTGAGTTTTCCGGGCTGTATGGCCATGTTCCAGAATCATTCTCTCCTGACGTTTCACCCACAACTATGGCAGGCATCCTCAGAGGTTGTGAGGTCTGTTGGAAACTAGGGAAGTGGGGTTTATGTATGTATGGAAGGTCCAGGGTGGGAGAAAGAACTTTTGTCTGTTGGAGGCAAGTGTAAATGGTGCAATTGGCCACCTTGATTAACATTGAATAGCCTTACAGCTTCAAAGCCTGACTACTTACTGCCTAGGGGAATCCTTTGTTGGGAGGTGTTAGCTGGCCCTAATTGTTTACTGTCTGGAATTCCCCAATTTTTCTGAGTGTTTCTCTTTATTTACTGTCCTGATTTTAGAGCTTTTAAATACTGGTAGCCAGATTTTGTTCGTTTTCATGGTTTCTTCATTTCTGTTGAAATTGTCCACATGCTTGTGGATTTCAGTGGCTTCTCTGTGTAGTCTGACATGGTGGTTGTGAGAGTGGTCCGACATTTCTGTGTTCTCCAATAATATTCTGTGTCCAGGTTGGTTCATCAGGTGCTCTGCTATGGCTGACTTCTCTGGTTGAGTTAGTCTGCAATGTCTTTCATATTCCTTGATTCGTGTTTGGGCAGTGCTGCGTTTGGATGGTCATCTATTGGGAGTGCTTTGATTGGGTGTTCCTGAATGGCAGAGACTTGGGCTGGATGGCCCTTGGGGACTTTTTCAACTCTTTAATCTTTATTACATTTCTGACGTTCGGTTGCCTCAAAGAAGGCTCAAGTTCTTTTAGAACAATTAACAAGTCAAAATTATCTTCTTAATGCCTTCGGAGGCAACTGCACTTCTTGCGTCGGTTCCATCCCAGGAGCTTGTGACATGGTTTAATTTCCTAGATACGTGGATGCCGGGCCTCAGAACTCCTTTGACCTACCTCAAAGATGTTATTTTAAGTCTAAAATGTATTTCTTGATGCCAATGGAGGGGCTTCTGAGTGGTTTTCTTTAAATCAGTAATTTTAAATCAGGATGACTCACTAATCAAGATGGGGAAAGAAAGAAGGGAAGAGCAGAGGCAGTTTTAAGTCAGGTTTCACATCCCTGCATTATGTATCCCCAGCGAATAAATAATGCATGCTAATTGGTTAATCTAAGCATTAAAAGAGGTTCAATTGTAACTCAAGGAGTTACACTTTTTCTGGTGTGGATGCTTTTTGCTTTGCTTCTCTTGCATTGAGTCGTTTGTCTGCTTTGTACCAATTCCTGTCCTCACTTCGGAAAAGAAAGACCGGTTCCCGAAACCTCAAAAGATTTTTGCTCTTTGGGTTTGACAATGAAAGGTTTAGAAGTGAAAGGAGAGCGGTTGATTTATTTCAGAAGACAGAAAGGATGTGGCCTTGTTTGCTGGAGGGGAGTAAGCAGTGTCTGTGGTTTGAGAACTGAAAAGAGAAAATGAAAAGGAGATTAAAAAGAGGAACAGACAGACATACGAAAAGCATCATCTGAAAAAGTTCATATCCATGCTGTGACCTCGCATGTCTGAGATAATCTGTATAAATGGCCCAAGCAAGGGCTTGGAAATGATACTTTTTAAAACCCCAGTCTCCATCATTCCTCAGCCAGCATGGCCAGTGGGAGTTGTAGTATCCCAAAAATGTATTTTCTGAGGTCTGCAGAGGCTGCTTTGGATTTTACAGGGGAAGAAAGATGAGATTGCACTAAAGAAGTAAGAGGAGAAAGGCATAGAGAGGACCAGGGGAAAGAGAGACTTGCATTATCTTCAGATATGTTCGTACCTATAAGGAGATATTGTTTATTGGCTTTGATTTAAGTCAACCTGCATATATTGTGTTATTTATTTATTGTGTCAGAAGTGAACCGAGAGTACAAGTTGTAATGGATTTGAAAACATGAACAAAGTTTTAAAAAACTTGGCATTATACTAAATGTCCTTTGACCAGAAGCTGGCCTCTGGTGTTGCTGTAAGAAGGTCCTCCATTGTGCATGTGGCAAGGCTCAGGCTGCATTGTAGTAAGTGGTCTGTGGTTTGCTCTTTTCCACACTCGCATGTCGTGGACTCCACTTTGTGGCCCCATTTCTTAAAGTTGGCTCTGCATCTCGTGGTGCCAGAGCGCAGTCTGTTCAGCACCTTCCAAGTCACCCAGTCTTCTGTGTGTCCAGGAGGATATCTCTCATTTGGCATCAGGCATGGCTTGAGGTTCCGGGTTTTAGCCTGCCACTTTTGGACTCTCGCTTGTTGAGGTGTTTCTGCGAGTATCTCTGTAGATCTTAGAAAACTATTTCTTGATTTAAGACTTTGGCGTGCTGGCTGATACCCGAACAGGAGATGGGCCAGAGATGTCAATGCCTTGGTCCTTTCATTGCTATATTGTGAGAAGGCTGTAAGCAGATGCCTGATCATTTTGCTGAGGGCAACTCAAGGCCTCTGGCTATTCCTTTCTTCAAAGTCTACACTTTTAAACCAGACTTAGATCAGAAAGCCTTTTGAATAGAGAATGCTTTCAGACAGAGGGTGTCCTGTCTAGGTCCTATAGTAACCTCTCCATTTCAGTTATGCATCATGAGCAAGAGAGTCATTGCAGTGCTTTGGCTGACCCAGCAGTGATGTTATATTCTTTATAATGACTCTGGAGACCTCAGCCTCCAGTCTCAAATCTGCAATTATCAGGAGGCTTTCTTGTACTGTGTTCATGCTTGAACTTCGGATGCATCTACACTGCAGAATTATTGCAGCTTGATACCATGGAATTGTGGCAATTGTAATTTTACAAGGCATTGATCTATGGCAGTTAGAGTAGTCAAAGGTCTCACCTAACTGGCATGTAGCATAGCGGGTTAAATCGCCAGCTACAGAAGATCTTGCCAACTGGGAGGTTGGCAGTTCAAGCCACAGGTGGGGTTTGCTCCTGCCGTCAGCCCAACTGATGATCTGGATTCAAAACTGGATTATATGCCTGTGTCCAGCCAAACTGTAGATGTATCATCAGAGAGGACTGGGGTTGAGTTTTAAGATGAGGAAGTTCAGGAAATAAACTTTTCCAATCCCATCCTCCCTCCTTACAGACAAATATGAGCCTTTCAAAATATACATATATCTGTATCATAGTTTTTCCAAAACATTTTAGGATTGGCTTTGGGGGACTGCAAGTGGTTTGGAAGAGGATTCTGGGAGACCAGGGCTGAAATCCCCATTTATCCACTAGAACCCACTAATATTAAGATAGCGTAGAATAAAGAAGTTATTTAATAACGCAATAATATTGTCATTGCATGTCTTTAAGTTGAGAGGTAGGAAGTCAATTTTAATTTTAATTTGAGTATTGTTTTTAGGCAGGGCTGGGCAGGACAAGGGTGTGTTGCTCGTATAAGTGATGTATTGGAAAATTCCCAACATTATACATTGTATAACTATACTTACATTGGGCTGCTGTGAGTTTTCAAGGGCTGTATGGTCATGTTCTAGAAGCATTCTCTCCTGACATTTTGCCCACATATATGGCAGGCATCCTCAGAGGTTTTGAGGTCTGCTGGAAACTAGGCAAGTGGGGTTTATATACCTGTGGAATAATGTCCAGTGTGGGAGAAAGAACTCATGTCTGTTGGAGGCAAGTGTGAATATTGCAATTGGCCACCTTGATTAGCATTGAATAGCCTTTCAACTTCAAAGTCTGGCTGCTTCCTGCCTGCGGGAATCCTTTGTTGGGAAGTGTACAGACTACAACAATGTGGGCTGTAGAGGAAAGGAGAAAGCCCCACAAACATTTCCTTAGTAACCCCATAGGTTATGTCCCAGGAATTTTGCAGGTGACCCGAATCTGAACAGCTGGTGGCCGCATCGTCAATGGGTTTTTAAAAATATGCTGCCCATGGTGATGAACCTTATTTTAGCCCCCAAATCGGATGTACAGCTCCTTTTAAATTCAGGCTAAAACCCAGAGCAGTAATGCTGGGGTCCATCTGATTCTCCTTCTCTGACCAGTTGATATAGATACTTATCAGATGAGGTTATCAACAATGAGGTTATGTATACTGCTGTCCAGCATGGGAGGTTTACTAATGATTCCTGTTTAGATAATGATAAGGATCAATGTCTGTATTTTTAGTATTTCTATTTAATCTCACTTGGTTGATTGCATTGCTTCCCAGTTACCCGCTCCAAGCATTCATATAATAGTCCACCAGCCATGTCATCATGCTTCTGACAAAATGGACCATAAAGGCTTATTCTGACTAAGATGTGTCTATTTTAAAGGTCACACAAGGCTTTTTGCTGATCTGGCTTCCCCAGCTTCACTGGAAAATATCTTATCTTAGGGTTCAAACCATATTTCCTGTGATTCTTTATCAGTAAAGCTCAAGCAATCACTCTGTTTAGCTTGGAGCGGGTGTAACATTTCCTGGTTTGACAAACCATTATCTTGTAATTGGGAGACACCTATTTCTTTATTCTTGCTTCACCCTCTTGAGGCCTTACCTGCTGGTCCTCTTAAGCTAAAATTATAGTTCCCCGTTGTGTCCAAAAATGGGAAACCCTACGTTATAATTCTGTGCTCACTGATGTGGCAAGAAATCTTATTGATTTGGCCTTCTTGGTGTCCAAGAGTGCATCTACACTGTAGAATTAATGCAGTTTGACACGACTTTAACTACTTTGGCTCAATGCTATGGAATCCTGGGAGTTGTAGTTTTACAAGGTCTGAAGCCTTCTTTGCCCAAGAGTGCTGCTGACTCACCAAACTACAATACCTAGGATTCAGAAGCATTGAGCCATGGCAAAGTTGTGACAAATTGCATTGATTCTTTAAGCGTAGACACGCCCTAAATCTACATCCTAGCCTAGCACTGAATATATATATAAGGTAAAGGTTTCCCCTGACGTTAAGTCCAGTCGTGACCGACTCTGGGGGTTGGTGCTCATCTCCATTTCTAAGCCGAAGAGCGGGCGTTGTCCATAGACATCTCCAGGTCATGTGGCCGGCATGACTGCATGGAGTGCCGTTACCTTCCCGCCGGAGCGGTACCTATTGATCTACTCACATTTGCATGTTTTCGAACTGCTAGGTTGGCAGGAGCTGGGGCTAATAGCGGGTGCTCATTCTGCTCCCGGGATTTGAACCTGGCACCTTTCGGTCCGCAAGTTCAGCAGCTTGAATATATATATATATATATATATATATATATATATATATATATATAAAAAATCACGCACACATACACCAATTCATTGGGCTCTGTATGAGCCATGAACAAATATTGCAAACACAGTCACAATGATTTTAAAAAATTGCAAGTTCATATCAGTTTTTAAACATAACAGAAACAACACAACTTACTCAATGCTATGAGAACCTAAGAGTTGTAGTTTGGTGAAGCACCAGCACTCTTTGGCAGAGAAGCCAATGACTTTGTCAAATGACAACTTCCAATTTTTCCATATGGGAATTAAAGTGATGTCAAACTGCATTAATTCTACAATGTAGATGCACTTATGTAGCAGCAAGGTCCATAAACAAACTATGGGGCAGGACTTCATTTCCTCGGCTCTAATTCTCCTTCCAGCCAATTCCTTGAGTTTCCATATCATGGGAGTTGGAGGCAGGCAGGCGTGCCTTTCCTTTCCCTCTGTTTGTACTCCATTCTTTTTCCGTTTCAGTCCTGCACATGGAGGAAACAACAAAAAGAAAACACCCCAAAGCTGTCAGCACAAAGGCATGCTGGTCCCTCCCCCCCCCCCCCCCCGCCTCCCCTCCCCTCCCCTTTTGAATTCCTTGCAGTCCAAACCGAAATGGAATCCCTGTGTCATTCTTCCGCTCTGCATTTCTGTTCCTTTTCCTTCTGGTTCTTTTAAAAAAAGCTTTCTCACCAGGCTTATCAGAGGGCTCAGTGCAGCATGAAATGACACCTTGGCCCAGATCCAGGCCCTCGTCCCAAGTAGAGCAGAGTCACCGAATCATCGTGCTGCATAGGAAGGACATCAACGCTTCCGTCTGTCCCACTGGTTCAGCAGGTTTGCTCTCGGGTGGACTGTGAAATGGATTCGAGCCAATTTATATACTGGCAGGTTTTGAATCTTCTGTTTATATTATTAAGGAACTAAAGCCGTGCGGTCAAATCTTTGTGTCATCTCCACTTCATGCTTTTTAGGTATCCCTTATCCAATGTGATCCATTGAGCAGAAGATACATTGTGCAGTCTCTAGGACTTGAGTGTTGATGCAAATGTTGAAAACAGAGGGGATTTGTTTTTTCAAAATAGTGTAAATATTTCTTTTGAAATGGGAGAAATTGTGTAAATATTTCTTTTAGATTGCAGCAGATTTGGACTTAAGCAAATTAATAGCTCAGGCAAATAGCAACCTAGAACTAGGAAAGATTTGAGTTCTCCCTCCCACCGGCTTATACCAGAGGTGTGGAATGTAAATACAGGCCTTGCCAGAATTGTTTGTCTTCAAGTTGTTTCCAACATATGCTGATCCTAAGGCAAACTTATCGCAAGATCTGTACTGAAATGGTTCATCATTGCCTTAGTCCGGTTTATACTTTTGCAACAACAACAACAACAAACAACTAATGATAGCAGGAGCAACTACACCCACTCAGGTTGGTAGGGTGGAGTCAAAAGGACTTAAAGGAGCTATCCAAGGTGCTGAACCCAGGATATATTATGACACCTCCGATATTTATTTACAGTATTTATATTCCGCCCTTCTCACCCCAAAGGAGACTCAGGGCGGATCACATTACACATATAAGGCAAACATTCAATGCCTTAACATAGAACAGAGACAGAGACAAACGGAGGCTCTGAGCTGGCCTCGAACTCATGACCTCTTGGTCAGAGTGATTTGTTGCAGCTGACAGCTGGCTGCTCACCAGCCTGTGCCATAGCCCAGCCTATAGCATTTTAAAGGTTCAGAGTAAAATCCAGAATGCATTTGCTGCCCCACTGGCTTAGTGCAATTTTTAGATGATGACGACAACAACAACAATATTCCTGTATCCCACCCCATCTCCCGAAGGGACTCGGGGCAGTTCACATGGGACCAAGCCCAAAATACACCACAAAATACAACAACAAGTTACATTTAAAACATATAAATATATAAAATCAAAGTCATATAAAATACAATAAAAACATACTCACAATAACCAATAGCCTTCTAGGCGCAGTGAGCATACTCAGAATTGGAGGTAAGGTGGGAAGATTTATTTATGTGTAATATCTTGAAACCTCTAAGCTGGGCCAGAATAAAGTGAAATAGCTGGGTACAGGTGGAGGTGAAAGGACACTGTTAATTTGTGCCAAATCAGTCAAGCACATATTGAAATAGCCAGGTTTTCAGCTTTTTCCGGAATGTGGCCCAAGGTTAATCTAATTTCCCTTGGGGGAAAGTTGCAGAGCCGAGGGGCTACCACCGAGAAGGCCCTTTCCCTCATCCTCACCAACTGTGTTTGAGATTGTGGCAGGAGCATGTAGATCTCAGGGATCGTGTAGGTTCGTAGTAGGAAATGCGATCACAAAGATAAGCTGGACCTGAACTGTTTAAGGCTTTACAGGTGATGGTGATGTTGATGATGATGATGTTTTATTATGTTTATTTATACCCCTGCTTTTTCAGCTTCAAGGGCAAGCCATTGAGAGAGAAGGCCATTCTCTTGTTCACACAAACCAAGTTTGTGATAGCAGTGGGATCGAGAGAAGGGCCTCTCCTGAAGATCTCAGGGCCCGGAGAAATTTGTACAGGGAAATATCGGCCAAATCACATGGACATAAGCTGTATATGGCTTTAAAGGATTCCTGTTGGGTGCATGTGAACATTAGTGCCCTTGAAGTAACAGTTGTGCTGGCACTGGCTCTTGTTTGTGTAGCATTTCCCCATGCTAATCATGTTCACTAACACATTGATTTGGGCACCATCCATCTTCTCCTGGATCTTGATTCAACATTAGCGCATCAGCTAATGGGCACATCCAGTATTGCTGCTTAATTTTTCCAGATGCGTTTCACTTACGGTTGCAATTTATCAATTTATTTTTATTTATTATGTCAGAAGTGAATCGAGGATACAGTTATAATGTATTTAAAGCCGAAACAACATTAAAAAATTGGCATTATACTAGATTTCCTTTGACCAGAAGCTGGTCACTTGAAGAGCCTCTGGTGTCACTATGAGAAGGTCCTCCATTGTGCTTGTAGTTAAATGCAAGCTGGTAGTGGCTTGGCTTTGTCTCAATGTCCACCTGGATCTCCATGTTGTTGCACTCTCTGTTTGTTTAAATTGAGAGCTTACAAGATCCTTAGGGTCGTTGTTTTGAGATGGCTTCAACTCTAAAGGATAAACCTCTACTTCACAGTACTTAAAATATTTTCCATACTCTACAACTTTTCTCTCAATTGGTCTCTGTCCCTCTATACATCCATACCAATTGACTAATTTATTCCAGGCTGCAACAGGAATCACCTCATAGTCCACTTTATTCATACGATATTTTTTTAAAGTCTGGGTTTCCAAATCTGCAAAAAGTCTTGAGTTGTCAATGGGTCCTGGATAGTGATTAGGCTTTCCCGCATAATACACATCCCAATACTCAAAACCCACATACTTTTTCCACTTCATGAACCACTGAAAGTCAATCAGGTACCAAGAATCCCCTGGGCACAATGGCATTTTTACAAGTGGTGTGAGCTCAGCCCGTTGCTTTCCCACATCAGCGCTCACGTTGCGTTGTAGTAAGTGGTCTGTGGTTTGCTCTTCTCCACACTCGCATGTTGTGGACTCCACTTTGTAGCCCCATTTCCTAAGATTTGCTCTGCATCTCATGGTGCCAGAGCACAGTCTGTTCAGCACCTTCCAAGTGTGTCCAGGGGGGAATTTCTCACCTGGTATCAGCCATGGATTGAGGTTCCTAGTTTTAGCCTGCCACTTTTGGACTCTCACTTGCTGAGGTGTTCCTGCGAGTATCTCTGCACATCTTAGGAAGCTACTTCTTGCTTTAAAGTTTTGGCATCCTGGCTGATATCTGAATATCTGAACAGAGGATGGGCCAGAGATGTCAATGCCTTGGTCCTTTCATTAAAGGCTGCTACTTCCCAATGGATGTGCAATACCGGATAAACAGTATAATTTCTCCAGAGGTGTTGGGTGTAGGCATCCTGTGATAATGCGGCGTGTCTCATTAAGGGCCACATTCACTGTTTAAACATGATGAGATGTAGGCATGTGTATTCAACAGCAGAATGGCAGAGTGCAAGTGCAGATGTCCATTGTATTTTTCAATGAGTTTAAGATATTGTTTTTATTTACCTGAACTGCTTCCTAGTCTATTATCAAGAGATACTAGAGCAGAATTAAGTCTATATGACATGAGTAAAGGAAGACTTTTTCAATTCCAAGAGTGCTTATGTTGAAAGAGGCTGCCCATTTCACCTCTTGATAATTCAGTGCCTTGGTCTTATCTCCTTTCATTCAGGGGTTGGTTGCCTGCTGTGTCTGTACTGAGTTTGAACAATCACTCTCGATGTTGTCAGTGTTGTCATAGGAGTTTAGTAGCAGCTGGTAGCTTTTGTATCAATGGAACAGAGAGTCTGTTTTGGCTTTTAGCCTGAATTTAAACAAAACTGTCCAGAGTGCTGAACTTATTTGGAAGGGGCATGGGTTTAGCACCTTGGAGAGCTCCTTTAAAGCCCAGGCTGAAATCTAACATATCCCAATGACATGAAGGACATCAGTAACCCTGCACAAGTAACTGGTGTAAATATCTATTAAACTAATCTATGTACAAAGGGAATTACTTATTTTTGCTCTGGGGAGCAATTAATTCTATTGAAGGTCTGCTGGCTGCAAGATAGTTTGAATAATACGGGTAGGTTGATTTTACAGCTTTTCTGCCATTCTGGTTCTTCCTGAAAACATATACTTTTTCACTCATAAAATTATACTTCAGGAATCTTGGTATATGCTGGTTTCTGACTATCTTGATAAGCTGCTACTCTTCATTTGTTGCTGGATTTACTTTTGCCTCAATACTTTTCAAGTCTGCCATTCCTTGCGGCTCCCTTCACAATTTCCTTCCCTTTTCCCCTCCATGTTTAAGACCCTCTTGGTCTCAGCTTTCTAGTCCTTCCATAAAAGTGGAAGAGACTCCAGGTCACTCGCGGTCAGTGCGTCAGTGCTCAATGTTAGTTCACAGGGGTATTTATGACCAGAGAGGCCCCAGAAAGGGCGTCCCAACTGGGACCGGCTTCTCTGGAAGCTTCAGATTCCAGGGCAACGGCCACTAGAACAGGGAGCAGGCTTGTTTCCTTCTGGTCCTGGTTGAAATCTGTTGCTCCGGAGGAAAAAGAACAGGAGCTCCTTCTGTTACAACATAATCTTAGCCTTATTGTTTTAGGGCGCAGCAGTCTTAATCAGCAAAACAGATCTGGCAGCCAAAGCTGGAAATGAAATGTGTTTGGCTTCTGTTGGAACAGAAACTTACCCAATTCACATTTCCCGAGTGACGCAGAAATCTTTGATAACACAGAAAAACTTGTGTTTTCACACCAGTTTGGATTTTAGTGAGTTGTCTCGTAACTTTTTAAAAATGTGTATATTATTGGGGAAAAGAAAAGGGATGAATCACCTGGAAATCGCCCTCCTAACCTTTAGGAAGAGTGTAAAAACTTGTCTTTGGGAGCAGGCCTTTAATAAATAGCTCAGTGCAAAAAAAAACTTATTTATCTGGGAATCGTGCAATGGATTTTAGAATTGCTTTAGACCTTGCCTTTGGATGACATGTCCCATATTGGAATGTATTTGAATTATGTTTCATGTCTTTTAATTTTTATAATTCTATTTCATGTCTGTGTTTTATGCCCAAGGCACTGTATAAGTGCTGTTTGTAGGCCGCCTTGAGTCCCCGTTGGGGTAGAGAAAGGTGGGATATAAATATGTAAATAAATAGATAATAAATAAAAGTATGCATTACCGAGATAGGCTTTCAAAAACAGCATATGATTTTTTTTATTTTACAGTATTTATATTTATATTCCACCCTTCTCGCCCTGAAGGGGACTCAGGACAGATCACAATGTATGCATACAAGGCAAACATTCAATGCCATATGAACATAGAGACAGAGACAGACACAGAGGCAATTTAACCTTCTCCAGCTTCCAGCTTCCTAAGGGTCTTCTCGATTCCGGCCACAGGGGGAGCATCTGCTTCATTATCCACTGTGATGCCGACTTCCTCATTCCAAACACTGCTGGATGATTTTTATGCTGTCGTAAATTATTTAAATTAGCCTCCCCACATAGTGGTACCTAAATTTCCTACTTGATAGGTGCAACTATCTTTCGGTTGCTTAGGTCAACAACAAGCAGGGCTATTTTTTATTTTAATGGTTGGGTGCTCATTCCGACATGGGCTGGCCTCGAACTCATGACCTCTTGGTCATAGTGATGTATTGCAGCTGGCTACTAACCAGCCTGCGCCACAGCCCGGCCCCATATAGTTGGAGGAATGTGTATTTGAGGAGGTGTGGGACCGGGGGGAGGGGGGGTGTATGGATTTTGGGCACCTGAAAAAGCATGTCTATACCAGGCATGGGCATACTTGGGCCCTCCAGGTGTTTTGGACTTCAACTCCCACAATTCCTAACAGCTAGTAGGCTGTTAGGAATTGTGGGAGTTAAAGTCCAAAACACCTGGAGGGCCAAAATTTGCCCATGCCTGGTATAGAAATAACAATGAATAAATAATGAATGGATGGATGGATGTATAAGTAGATTGTTCATGTCATCATATTTTTGATTCCTACATATGCTTGTGAAAGCTGGGGAGTGAAAATGCAAGCCTTCTTGAGTCCCTATATATCGGAAGAAAGGCAGGATAAAAATATAATAACATGAAAAGAAACCTGATAGAAAGAGAATTGACTCACTTGAAATGTGGTGCTGGAGGAGAACTCTCTGGGTGGTATGGACTGTCAAAAAGATAAATAAATGGATCTGAGAAGTAATGAAGCCAGAAATGTCCCTAGAAGCCAAGATCGCTAAACTTAGACTGTTGCACTTTGGAGATATAGGGAGAAGACATGACTCATTAGAAGAGACAATAATTCTTGGCAAGACAGAAGGCAACAGGAAAAGAGGGTTAGATTACTGGTGCATAGATGCAATCCAGGAAGCCAGAATTGCAAGTCTTGACTGGAGCTGTTGATAAAAAGGGTGACTGGGAAGGGTTTCATTCAAGGGTCACCATACATCAATGTCAGTTTAACAGCAATTAGCAACTACTTGGAATTTGTTTCTGAATATTATTGGGTCTTTCAAGTTGTTTCCATTTATTGTGTCTTATCATGATTTATAAGAAGCACTGCTTGAATATCAAACAAAAAGTGAGTGCTATAATTTTTTTTTCCATGTCAGGAGTGACTTGAGAACTGCAAGTTGCTTTTGGTGTGAGAGAATTGGCTGCTTGCAAGGACATTGCCCAGGGGACACCCAGATGTTTTTGATGTTTGACCATCCCTGCAGGAGGCTTCTCTCATGTCCCTGCATGGGGAGCTGGAGCTGACAGAGGGAGCTCACCTGCTCTCCCCGACCTGTCAATTAGCAGTCCTGCTGGCACAAGGATTTAACCCATTGCATCAACAGGGACTCCTGATGCTAGAAATAATATATGACAACTGACTGGCACAACCTGGGGATCACGACCAGACACAGTGAAGACATCTGCCCTTGCACTTTGCTACTCTGCTGCTGAATACGCATGCACAGTGTGGAATACATCTCACCACATTAAAACAGTGGATGTGGCTCTTACTGAGACATGCCGCATTATCACAGGATGTCTACACTACACTGCTGTAGAAATTATGCTGTTTAACCAATATTGCACAACTCGACATTCATTGAGAAGTAGCAGCCTGTAACGAAAGGACCAAGGCATTGACATCTCTGGCCCATCCTCTATTTGGATATCAGCCAATATGCCAATGCCTTAAATCAAGAAATGGGGCCTGAGGCTGTTAGAAATTGTGGGAATTGAAGTCCAAAATACCTGGAGGGCCGAAGTTTGCCCATGCCTGCTTTAGAGCCTGGTCATAAGAAGGAATGGCTGGCAACAGAAAACAAACATAGCCACAAAAACTAGGTGTGGGATTCTGTATACTTCAATATCCTCACAATTAAGGATAGGAGTCGACGTGTTTACTCATGCAAGCAAAGCCTATTGACTTTCAGGAAGCTTAATCTCAAATGGGTGTGCTATTGTTGCCTTGGCTGGTAAGATACACAATGGTCCGCCTTTATGAGAAGGGAACAGAACTTGGAAAGTTGGTGAGTCATTATACTGTGAGCTTGCTTTAATTGTACTGAGCCTGCCACAGATACTAAAAAAAAACAGGTCGATAATCATGCCCAATATTATTAAATGACTAACTTGGATACCCGGCATTGCTCAGGTTATTTGAAAAAGTCACTTTTTCAATTGTACAAAATGCATAAGGTTGTGGATGAACTACAATTCACATCATGCCAGGTCAACCGTGATAAACTCCATCAGTACTTAAAGTTTGTTATGTTGGGCAAGTTTAATCTAAATGCATCATTGCTGGGGTTTAGTGGTTCTCTGGCTGTAGAGTAAACTACCACTATGGTGAGTCAGTCTCCTCAAACTCCTCCAGGAGGTTGAGTTAGTCATGGGGGTTCTGTGTGCCAAGTTTGGTCCAGGTCTATCATCGGTAGAGTCACAGTTTCCCTGGTTGTGGGTGAACTACAACTCCCAGAAAGGAAGGTCAGTTCCCCATAAACCCCTTAAGTAATAAAATTTCGGCATATCATGTATGTGTGCTATGTTTGGTCCAGATCCATCGGTGTTTGGGTTCACAGTGCTCTCTGGATGTAAGTGAACTACAACTCCCACTATGGTGAGTCAGTCCCCTCAAACCCCTCCAGTAGGTTGAGTTAGTCATGAGCATTCTGTGTGCCAAGTTTGATCCAGGTCTATCATCGGTAGAGTCACTGTTTTTCTGGTTGTGGATGAACTACAACTTCCAGAAAGGAAGGTCAGTTCCCCACAATTCCCCCCCCCCCCCAGTAATCAAATTTCGACATATCAGGTATGTGTGCCAAGTTTGGCCTAGATTCATTGGTGTTTGCGTTCACAGTGCTCTCTGGATGTAGGTGAACTACAACTCCCCCAAATCAAGGTGAATTTCCTCCAAAGACCCCCCCCCTGTATTTTTTTGCTAGTCATGGGGGCTCTGTGTGCCAATTTTGGTCCAATTCCATCTTTGGTGGAGTTCAGAGTGCTTATTGATTGGAGGTGAACTATAAATCCCAGTACCTACAACTCCTATAAATCATAGTGAATTCTCCCCAAACCTCTTCAATATGTTCAATTGCTGAACAATTCGTCTGTTTGCTGTGTGCCATAGAAAAGAATAGGAAAGGGTTAAGGGAGAAGCAGTGGGCGGGGTCATGCAAATTCCACACCAATGGAGAGAATAAGAAACGCTGGGATGTCTGTGGTGAAGGAAACACATAAAATCTAGGATGAACTGATCCCGTATGAAAGCCTTCACTTGGGTGGTGGGCAGGATGGTGTTTGTGGAGAACATTGGCAGGGCTCTTGGACATGTTCATGGCACTCGCTATAACCTGCAATGTCATTGGCGGGATGCCATTGGTGTCTCCTACATACTGGGAGCCATAGGAGCTTATCTGTAAGTAGACATCCAGCCACACACACATACATATTTTCACTTTTATTATGTGTATAGATGGGGATGTAAACATACATACTTAAGCATGTCTGAGTTCATTTCTCTTCCTAATATGCATATGCAATGATCCAGGATCAAATCATGGATCTGGAAGGTCCATTGTTACAATAGTGTTAAGCCAAAGAAAATGGCATAAAGTTTTTTGGGGAAAGGTCCATTCAAAATGACCCCCTGGTTGTTTTTCTCCTAAAATAACCACGAGGCAAAACATCTCATCAACATTTCTTGTTACTCCGCAGAAATGATGATATTGTTACCAGTTATTTTGCAAAAAGGACTGCTATTATGGCTTTGACAGCCTCACAAAGTATCATTATTAATATTAATACGATGTACTTGATGCTCCACAGAACACAGCAATAAAAAACCCCCACATCCCTGCCAGTAATGCACAGTCTGCCAGAAAGGACATATTGAGAGAGGAGAGGACAAACGCGGGCACACGTATTTGGGAAAACAAGATCTTAAGGATAACGTTTCAAAATTAAAGTAACACGCTAAAATATTCATATTCCCACCTGACATGATAAGACGTCAAGGCAGTGCCCAGATAAGGCATTCAATTAAAATAATTGAAAAATGATCCACAGAGATTAAAAAATGTATAAAACCATTTAAGCCATTTAAAATCTTGTGTAATGTAGTGGTTTCAGCACTGGACCACAACTCCAGAGACCAGGCTTTGAATTCCTGTTCAGCCATGAAACCTACTGGGTGACTTTGGGGAGGTCACACTTTCTCAGCCTCAGAGTGTTGCAAAAGCAAACCACCTCTGAACAAATCTAGCCAAGAAAACCCTGTAATAAATTATCCTCGGGGTTCCCTTAAATCAGAAATGACTTAAAGGCATATAATAGAACATTTCAGCATTTCCGTCCCAAGGGAGCCCCCAGTGGCGCAATGGGTTGGACCATTGTGCCGGCAGGACTGCTGACCAAAAGCTTCGAGTCTAGGAAGTGGGGTGAGCTCCCGTCTGTCAGCTCTAGCTCGCCATGTGGAGACATGAGAGAAGCCTCCCACAGGATGACAAAACATCGGACATCTGGGTGTCCCCTGGGCAACGTCCTTGCAGACGGCCAATTCTCTCACACCAGAAGCAACTTGCAGTTTCTCAAGTCACTCCTGACACAAAAAGAAAAAGTCCCAAGGAAACTATGTGGTACTATTTTGGATGAGCAACTGCATCCTGGACATAGGTTTACATAGGATTACATCCACTCTTTCCACAACCCACCACAACTCTGCATCTACATATTTCAGTGTATCCTTATTTCATCACATCATGAGTCAAATGAGCCTTCAATGGTCATTGGTTGTACACTCTTGAAGTGGGGAATGCCTTCACAATGAACTACAGCAACAGAGGGACAGATCCCCCCCCTCCACCCTCTCCATTCCCAAGATCCAAAAAGGGCATCTGTAAACAGGACTGGCAATATGACTCATGATCACTGATAATCTAGGATGTGCCTTGACAGATGCCGGACAGTCAGCCGGACAGTAATCCTGGTAAATCGGGGTGGGTGGGTGGGTGTCCCATGGAGTCCACGTGATTGGCCTCACTTGATGCCAACTGTGCAGCCTGGCTGAATGTCAAGGAGCATGAGATATTATTAGAAATCATTTCATCTGGCAATCTGGATACAAGAGGCTTTCAAAGAGAAGTGATGGGTTTTGTGAACAGGAAGCCAACACCCTGGATTTTATACCCTTAGGTGGCTTTAGACGTACAAGTGATCTAGCCAGCGGCCCATTGCCATGAGTGCAATCCTCCTCCCTGTTCATGGGCATAATGCCCCAGAGCATCTTACATAGCATTGCTCTAATATGGGAAATTTAAGTGGTGGACAGCTCCACAAATCATTGCAGCTGCATACTTTTTTTCCAGACGTGCTCAATTTCACACCCAACCTCTCAATCTTTACTTTTCCCCAACTTCTTGAAACAAATAAAAACAAAATTTATTTATTTATTTACAGTATTTATACCCTGCCCTTCTCACCCCAAAGGGGACTCAGAGCAGCTTACAGAACGCACATATGGCAAGCATTCAATGCCATTATACGAGGGTTGAATGAAAAGTAATGCCTCCACCTTCAATGACTGCACATTGCTTAAGTCTTATTGACCGACCGTCTGTGCAGGATTCCATACTTTGCACTTTAACAACACAACCGTTCAATGCTAAGGCTTCCCACCAAATGGAACTCAGAGCCAAATGGGAGTAGCGGTATACAAGTCTAATAAATAAAATAACTGTAGAGGAGAGTCTACTGAACAAGCCAGGACCTGCCGCATACCAGTACTGCCATCTATTGAGGAATTACAAAGGTGGAGGCATTACTTTTCATGCAACCCTCGTACAATTAACAAGGACAGACAACACACAAAGAGAAGTAAAGGCATTTCCCATCTTATTTCTGGCATCTTGGAGGCTGTGCTCAACTCCAGCCACAGTGCAGTGCTGTCACTTCATTTTCAATGCTGAGGAGCTTTTTATCGTCCTTAGACATCGTCCCGACCGTTGTCCCGACCTTCCCGATCGATGTCCATAAGGGCATCTTTATTACTTCCCCGCTAAAAGTGGTACCTATTTATCTAATCACATTTCTGCTTTCAGTCTGCTAGGTGGGCAGGTGAGCTGGAGCTGATGGCGGGTGCTCATCCCAACCCGGGCTTGAACTGCCAACCTTTCAATTGGCAGGTTTTTTTTTTTTTTGCAGCACAGCAATTTAGCCTTCTGTGCTAAGACTGGTTCCTTTTAGAAAAGCTTCATTCCAAAGTCAGACATCTGTATCTGTGGATTCTGTTGTCATGGATTCACAGCGTGAAAATCTTTATTTTTAAAATATTTTTTATAAAAGGAATGAACAGGTGGTACCTGACCCCAGCAAAACTAGCTAAAATGTATAAGGGAAGAAACAACAAGTGCTGGAAATGTAAAGAACAGGAATGAACTTTCTTCTATGGGTGATGGTCCTGTAAAAAAAAGCAAGAGAATTCTGGGGCAAGGTACCAAAACACTGCAAGAAAAGTTTCAGTCACAGATACAATTGAAACCCAAATTATTTTTATTGGGAATGTCAAATAAACAAAATCATTACACTACAAAGTATTACATTACATGATACTAGCAACAAGGATATTATACGCACAGTTTCCCAGCAATAGAAAAATGGGTGGTGGGAGGAGGGGAGCGTATAACTAAATACAATGTTAGGAAGTATTATACTGGTTAATGTATATATATACAGTAGAGTTGCACTTATACAACATTTGCTTATCCAACATTCTGGATTATCCAACACATTTTTGTAGTCAATGTTTTCAATACATCATGATATTGTGGTGCTAAATTCATAAATACAGTAATTGCTACGTAGCATTAATGCCTATTGAACTACTTTTTCTAGCAAATTTGTTGTATAACATGATGTTTTGGTGCTTAATTTGAACCTAATTTGATGTTTAATAGGCTTCTTCTTAATCTCTCCTTATTATCCAACATACTCCCTTATCCAACATTCTGCCAGCCCGTTTATGTTGGATAAGTGAGACTCTACTGTACATGTATATAGATTGGTTTCATTGTTTTTTATGAATATGTAAATTGAAAATAAAAATATATTAATAATCATGGTAAAAAACCAAAAAGCAAGCCTTGATTTTGTTAGTTTATATAATGGACACTATCTTACTACAATATTTTAAATGATGGGAGATGGTACAGTAGAGATGAAAGACTGTAATTCTATTCTATTCTGCATTGGTTAGGCCTCATCTGAAGTACTGTGTTCACTTCTGGGCACCTAATTTTAAGGAAGACATAGAAAAATCATTTGGGTTCGGAGTAGAGGAACAAGGATGATGTGAAGCATGCAGAACCAAACATGAGGAGCTAGGCATGTTCACCTTGGTAAAGAGAAGACTCAGGATTGAGATGATATCTCTCAAGAGCTGTCACAGAAAAGAGATGGCAGGTCTGATTTCTGCTTGCCAGAAGTGTAGGACAAGGTCTAACAGTTTAAGTTACAGGAGGATAGACTTTGAACATTAGCAAGAGCAGTTTGGCAATAGAAACCCTGGTCAAGAGAGGCAGTAAGGTCTCCTTCAGAAAGAAACTGGACACATACTTGCTAGGGATGCTGTAGCTGGGATTCCTGCAATAATTTCTGAGTGTATGTATTGGACTCGGTGGGCCATGAGGCCCCTTCCAACTCTGTGATTCTATTATTTTATAATCTGTTGCTGGGTTGGATTGCATTCTCATGATATTCCTCCCCTTGGGATTTGTGTCTTTGCAGTTCTATGTGCTTGGGATCATCCTGGCCCCAATCCGTGTCGCTTTGGCCTTTGTGGTCCTCTTCCTCATCTGGCCCTTTGCACTACTCCAAGTGGTGGGACTTCCGGAGGAGACGCTGCAGGAGCCATTCTCCGGATGGAGAAAGTAAGTAGTGGGATTTGCTCTGATAACCCTTTGCCCTCACTGAATTCACCTCTCCTAATACCCCTTCCTTTTTCTACCCCTTCCACTCCCCCCCCCCCCCAATTTTCAGCACAGTTTCCCACAGTTTGGTCTACTTGCTGAGCCGCTTGATGTTCTTCCTGCTCGGTTTCATGCGGATACGGGTACGAGGACAGATGGCATCACGGCTTGAGGCCCCAATCCTGGTGGCAGCACCACACTCGACCTTCTTTGACCCGATCATCTTACTGCCCTGTGATCTTCCCAAAGTGGTGTCTCGCACTGAGAATCTCCATGTGCCAGTCATTGGAGGTGAGGGAATCTACCATGGCACAAGATGGGAGGGAAGGGATGGGGTTCCTCTGTCATGGGCCAGTCATAACAGAGAACAAAACATGCTCTGCAGAATTCCCCTTCTTTGTTCCTGACTGTTTGTGGCACATAATAATGGGGACACAGAGCCATGTGAGTGCTATCCAGGTGTGACTATCAATTTTCCAGATTTGGCATCAGGTACAGAACCCTGTTTTTTGAATTACTAGAGTCTAAATGGGCCAAATAATGTGGACACCTCTCAGTTGTCGCTTAGAGTCCATACAATTGGATTTGTAACAGAAGTCCTACATCCAGCCATTAATTCATCTTGAGAAGAAATAGGAATTAATCTGGAGCAGTGGTTCTCAACCTGTGGGTCACCACGTGTTTTGGCTTACAACTCCTAGAAATCCCAGCCAGTTTACCAGCTGTTAGGATTTCTGGGAGTTGAAGGTCAAAACCTGGAGCTTCCAGGTAGCTCTGGAGTGATGCCAGAGTGTTGGAAGTGTTCACAGCTGGATCCAGCCCCATCCACTGTCCACAAGTAACAATAAACCCACCATTACCACAAGCAGCTCTCTAGGAGAGGTCTGTTGGTGACGTTGCTTGTTGGTGATGTTTTGGTGCAGTTGTACCAGGGCACCCAATAATGTGACCAGGAAAAGCAATGGTGCCATAAAGGCTCTGCTGAAAAGCTGGCTGTGTCCACACTCAACCAATTAATGCAAGGGAAGCTACTCTAGAGCTGTCTTGATGCAATCCAGTGTTCCTAGGATCTTTTGGGTGAGTAGATGATTAGCTGGACAGCCGCAGCATTGCTGGTCACAAAGAACTTCATGGCCACAATAAAACAAAACCTAAGTTTCCAAGCATCCTTGTGGTGAAGATGGTGGAAGAAAATGGGCCATGAGATCTGATGGTGAGCAGCAGATAGGGATCCCAGGGGTCAAGTAGAGTAGGAGAGACTGGTGTCATCTGTTTTCTTTGTAGTTTACATCCCCTTTCCTTGAATGCGTAGAATGAATTAGCTGAAAAATAACTACACTAATTAAGGAAGTCCATTCAAGTGTGTCTTATCAGTCTCTTCGGTGTGTCTTTTGGAAATCAGGTTTCCTTGATGCAAAATCAATCAACTTACCTATTTACCTTACTCAGATTAAGAGGGCACACAGCCATGAGTGTAAATGGGGCAGATATGTGAAGAAATGCTCTAAGCTGGTTTATGTATTTGCTGACCTCATTCCCAAAGTCAGAGATTTCTCCAAGGTTTTGGTGAAGAAAGGAGGAGGCAGCCTATGGTTATGATCAAATTTTTGATTATTAGACTTTCCATAAAATAGATGGCTTCAGAAGGAAAGTGTATGGGAAACTACAACAGCTCACTTCTTTGGATGCCAGATCCTCTTAGGAAGTTAAGCAATCATGGGAGAGAGTTGCTACCTTTCACATCCAACTTGTGTTTGCAAACAGTGTAGGAAGGACTGTGAATTCCCAGACTCCCCCAACCACCATTTCTGCCTTTATAAATTTGAGATTTGTGGTTGAAAAAGAACCTTTTCAGGTTTCTGCTTGTAGTCATCCGGTTGACTTAACATAGAGGTTGGGGATGTAAGACAAGATTGGCTGATCCAGATTGATTTTCTTATTGTTCCTCTGGGGCACTCATTCAGAATGACAGTTTTCCAGTGGATGAAATGAATACAGGCAGTTGCCAGATTACAAACATGATAGGTTTTATAATTTTTCTTAAGTTTAATTTGTATGTCAGTTGAAACAAGTACATTTTAAGTGTATTTATACAGATATACAGATATAGATGTGTGTGTGTGTGTGTGTATTTGGCTAGCATAAGGATGGGTTAATACCCCCATGGTGTTTGTTTTGCTGTTTGTGACCCTCTTCAGAAGATTTCACCTTATCTTCCATCCCTATGATAATTGGATTTTGAAAAAATTGGCTTGTTGTGGAAGCAAGGATTGGTGATATAGCTTCAGTTGAGACACCTTTTCTCCATGATAACTCTTTCAGGAGTAAATTTCCCTTCCCATGGGCAGATTTCTCCCACTTCCTGTTGCCCCTCCCCCATTTTTAACTATTAGTAATTTGTAAGTTGGGTGTTTGTAACTTGGGAACTGCCTATACTGGCTCTCACATTTAAGGCACAGTTTCTTAGGCAGGCCCTGGTGACAACTGAAAAAACAAGAAAAACAGGCCAACATAACAATCCTATTGAACTCTTCTCGCTTCCCTTTCTCCTCCATCCCCTCCAGCCCTGCTGAGGTTCAACCAAGCCATCCTGGTCTCCCGCCATGATCCAGCCTCTCGCAAGAAGGTGGTGGAAGAAGTAAAGAAACGAGCCACTTCCCAAGGGAAATGGCCGCAGGTGAGAACGGTGGGAGCCCATCAACCATGATGTTAACTCTGGTTGGCAGTTTTCCCTTTGTGAGTCCACCATTTCCCTCTGAGTTCCTTTCTTCTTCTGTTTTCTAGGTTCTGTTTTTCCCAGAGGGGACCTGCTCAAACAAAAAAGCCTTATTGAAGTTTAAACCAGGTAAGAGGTCAGCAAGTCTTTAAGGCACTTTAGGACTTTGACTGTAACTCCTGAATCTAAAAAGGGATCAGTGGAAATAGGCAAAAAGCAATTTCTGAAACATCGCCTGAGTCTTGACAAGACCTATGCAAGGAAGGGCACAGTAGAGGTGGCAGTGAAGGAGACTTGAGATATTTCAAGAAAGAGTTTGAATGCAAACCTATGAGTATGAAGATGGCAGTACCAAAGCAAAAGAACGGGAAAGTCTCAATATTTCCAAGGACTTTTTCCCCTTTCTGAAAGAAAATGGTAGTAGCTGTCTTACTGCAGGTTCTTCCTTGTAGCTGCGTAGGTGTGTGAACAGACTTGATTCATTTTCATCATCCATGGAACGCTTGAGCAATTCTTGAAGGGCATGTCTTTTGTATCCTCAGGTGCCTTCATATCTGGTGTTCCCATCCAGCCCATCCTTATTCGATACCCCAACTCTCTGGTAAGTCAACAAGAATGGCTCTTAGCTCAGCAAGAAATAACATGGAGTTTGGTTTTTATATTTTTGCATGAAGAATGTCCCTGATCATTAAAGGTCTCTAGTATCTCCCAGTGAAACTGGGAAAGACCTGTCTGAAATCTTGGAGAGCTTCTACCAGTCAGGGATGGTCCATAGGCTAAAACTAACAGGGCTGAAATTGGCAGGACTCCCACCTCCTGAGGAAAAACACTACAAAAATTTTGCTGCACTAGGGTCAACAACAACAAACTTCTCCTTGTCAGCTTCCTCTTTGGAAGGAAAGAGGATTCCCTAACCCTCCAGTGGATTGGGAAGATCCAAGAGTTACCCACTCCTGCATCAAACAATATTGAGATAAATGTACCTGTGCCATGAAGAACTTTGTATTTTCCTAAGATGAGGAAGGGGAGATCCAACACACTTTTCAACTTACACAGGGGATCTGTTGTCTGTTCATAAATATGCCCGTTTCTCTTTGCTTTGCAGGATTCAACAACCTGGGCATGGAGAGGACCTGGAGTGTGAGTTACTGTCGGTTGTGAGGGTGGGGATTAGCAATATTGTGTCTGTGTGCTGGAGTTTTGTTCTGTTCCCCCCCCCCCCTTGCAAATGGATGGAAATTCCATCTGTTGGCAGAGTGTCACCCCCTGGTTTTGCCTTTCAGGTTAAAAGTCATCTGGTTAACTGCATCTCAACCATGCACGACTGTGGAAGTGGAGGTAAATATTTTCATTTTTTGTACTGTAGTTTAACTGAGCAGTTCAGCCACATGATTTCTTTAGGGCTACTTCTTTTCCAGTACTCCTAGTGAAGTATTAGGTGGAATATATTGGGCAGAAGCAGTAACCTCGTGGACAAACTCAGTCATTTTTAGTTTTATAGGAAGCAACTGGTTGTCTCAAAACTTCTGAAATAGTGGACTTCAAGTTCCAATATTTCTGACCATCAGACATACTTACTATGATTTTTGATAGAATCATAGAGTTGGGTCATCCAATATAGGTCATCCAATCCAATTCCCTGCCACGCAGGAAAAGCACACTCAAATGGCCATCTAGCCTCTGTTTAAAAGCCTCCAAAGAAGGAGCATCCAATGCACTCTGAAGCAGTGAGTTCCACTGTTGAACCGCTCTCCTTGCTAAAGGTCTTCCTAATGTTCAGGTAGAATCTCCTTCCTGTCATTTGAACCCATTGCTCCATTGAGTCCTAGTCTCCAAGGCAGCGGAAAACAAGCCTGCTCTCTCCTCATGACATTATTTTAAATATTTAAACATAGCTATCATGCCTCCTCTCAACCTTCTCTTCTACAGGTTAAACATCCCCAGTTCTTTAAGCCGATCCTCAGAGGGATTCATGGTCTCCAAACCTTTGATTTTTTTAGTCTCCTTCTCTGGACACTGTCAATTGGTAGTAGGAATCCAAAATGTTAAGAGAGCCAGTTTGAGAAAGACTGTTCTAAACTAGACTTATCCTGAAACTAATCCTATTGCCAGAGTAGATTCTGTTGCCATTTAGCTGCTATCCCAGTTGCTGTCTTTACAAGGAATGGATGGTTGCCACCTTGTTCTTTGCTTTGGATATAAACATGCCTCGGCCAGCTGTACAGTTGGAACAGCTTCTTAGCTCCACACATGGCACAAGCTGGCTAGCATATGTCAGTTGTACAAAAAGCCAATTCCAATCTGATTCTTCCTGATATTTCAGTTCCTTCCAGTTTATCATCCCAGTGCTGAAGAGGCTGTGAACCCAACGCTATATGCCAACAACGTCCAGAAAGTGATGGCCAAGTGAGTAGAAGGGGAAGGGGTTCAGAGGGTTTGGGTGACACCCTTTGACAAGGGTAAGAAGGAATTTGGAGATGAGCCATTAGGAATTAAGAAAGAAGTATGGAGTAAACAATGATAGGCCTAAGTAGTTGGTTCTAGGTATCCCCCCAAAAGAGCTGGACCTCATTCCCAGTCCACACCAAAATCACCTCATCAAGTTAAGGAAGCATTTAATTGGTGGTCAACATTGTTGAGCCCATACTCCAGCAATGGTCTCCTCTAAGAGAGTCATTCATGCTGATGCCTTTCTCCTGCTTGTTGCTGATCCCTAGTTTGCTGCAAGTGGGGATGCAGCAATAGCCATGAGGAGGATGAACAGCCATTGCTACTCACTCCTCCTGGCAATGCAGATTTGACTGAGAGGAATAGAGTGGTAGTGCAGACTGTGACACTGAGCTTTGACACACGTTTGGAATCTTCTCCTCGTGGTTTAGGTGAGCCTCAGTTTGCTGCCTCATTGACTACTTTTGTCTTTTTTTCCAACCAGGGCCCTGGGGATCCCTGCCACTGAATGTGAGTTTTTGGGCAACCTTCCAGTCACTGTAGTCGGGCGTTTGAGAGTGGCTCTGGAACCACGGATCTGGGAACTGGGCAAGGTTCTCCGAAAGGCTAGGTGAGTGACCTTAAGGATCCAAGAAAAGCCTGGTGGGAAGAGTGAGTTTTGCCTCAAAATGCTGCTCAAGTGCCCGCTGATAGCTTGGGAGGGCCTTTTTGCTATGTTTTTGGTCCTCTGGACCAGTTTAAGCCCTAACATACCTACCTTTGAAACAAGAAGTGGCTCCTGGTATTTCAAAATGCTTTTCTAAGCCTGAAGTGAACTAAAACATGATGAAAATAAGGCTTTTGGAAGTAAAGAGAAAGAGATTTTGTGTGCGGGTGTGAAAGATGTGGCTCAACCAAGGCCATAGGTAAAGGTAAAGGTTTCCCCTGATGTTAAGTCCAGTCGTGACCGACTCTGGGGGTTGGTGCTCATCTCCATTTCTAAGCTGAAGAGCCAGCATTGTCCACAGACTTCTCCAAGGTCATGTGGCCAGCATGACTGCATGGAGCACTGTTACCTTCCCGCCAGAGCGGTACCTATTGATCTACTCACATTTACATGTTCTCGAACTGCTAGGTTGGCAGAAGCTGGAGCTAACAGCAGGCGCTCACTCCGCTCCCGGGATTTGAACCGGGGACCTTTTGGTCCGCAAGTTCAGCAGCTCAGCGCTTTAACACACTATGCCACCAGGGGCCCCAACCAAGGCCATATGACATATGAATCAGAAGAGGCAAGCTATAAGAAGGCATCTTTAAAAAAAAAACCATGGCAAAAAGGCATGATTATTTCCAAAGAGCAATGTGAACCTCTTACTCCTTTCCACCTCTGTGATTACCTCTCTTTGCAGATTCCTAACAGGAGGGGCCAAATGTCAGCTTGATCCGCTTCCTGATGGCACGTTAGGAAAGCTCAAGCCAGCAGAGTTGGCTCAATGGTTGGGTCTGACCTGCCCTGAGGCTGTGGAAGGACTTGGTACCTATTTCCAAAAGGTAAAATGAAGTAGCCGGGGATGTGTGGACAGTGTGTATGTCGCTTTAAGTCACCTTTCAATTTATGGTGACCCCATTGATTTCATAGAGGAAATAAGATGTTGCTTTCTTCTGAAATAGAAGAATTAATTAGCAGCCCCCCATCCAAGTATTTACAGGCCTGATCTTGTTCGGGTTCCAGTTCAAAGGGGGCCTGACACCATCAAGGTGTTCAGTCCCCAAGAAAATATGGAAGGATTTGGAGAATATATTGAGTTACTCTTAAATAGTAGGGGTGTCCATATGGCTGAGATAGAAAATATTACTGCAATCACTCTGACTCAATTCTATTCATCCTAAGTCTCCACATGGCCAAATCTGCTGGACTCCTTACTATGACACCAGTACTTGATCATCGAATAACTGGAATCGCTTGTAAGATACTGGTGTTATTACTCATCATGTAAAAAGAGGAAATAATGTATACTTATACATTTTGATTGATAAATCTATAAATAAAAATTATTTTAAAATTACTCATCCTTGTTGCATTTATTTCTAGGATTCTGAAGGTAACATGGATTCTCGGGAAGTGGCCCTCGCACTGGAGGTACTCGAGGGAGAGCATGACCCACACTCATTGACAAGTCATGCATTTGAGGTAATGGTTGGCTTTGATTTTGATGGGCCAGGAAAGCAGACCTCCAGAATATCAGGCTAGACCAGTGGTTCTCAACCTGTGAGTCCCTCTCCTACAACTCCCAGAAATTCCAGCCAGTTTACCAGCTGTTAGGATTTCTGGCAGTTGAAGGCCAAAACATCTGGGGACCCACAGGTTGAGAACCACTGGGCTAGACAATTGGAGTAAATGCCTTAAGTTGCAAGGAGGGGAGATATGGTGGAGAAACCTTTTTCCAAATAAGGGGAACCTTATTTCACTCCCCTTGCTGCTAGTTTCTTGTATTGCCACCTCCCCCAGCTGTTTTTCTCCTGGCATTAGAGGAATCTCAAAGGGCCCTTCCACACAGCTATATAATCCAGAATATCATGGCAGAAAATACCACAATATCTGCTTTGAATTGGGGAAGAAGAAGGGATCGAAGAAGCATAGGCAGCACCCAACCACATCCCTTTCCCTTGTAGATTGTAACATCCCATGCCAGTTTTTGAAAAATTCAGCAAAAACATAAGTCTCCCAACAAGTGTCTTTGTGGGCCAATTTGCACTTTAGGAAACAGAGTGAAGCTGCTATGAACCAGTTAATGTGTGTTGGCATGTCTAAGTAGAGAAGGAGATGGCAGACCCCTCAGACCAATATACTTTCTGTGTGCTGGAAGTAACGAATCAAGAACTAGTGTTTGGGTCATTCCATGCCAAGTGGTATAATTTTTTTAAAAAAATTCCCACCAATTTTGTTCAAATTTTAGCTGTAGCACCAGTCAGGTGTTAAACTCAGTTTCCCAAAATGTGGGGTCTCTAACTGCAATAGTTGCTGATCTAGACCCCCTTATCTGCAGGGTGGTCAGTCAGCGTGTGCATGACATTTTTAAAAATGCCATTTTGGGGTCTAATATAGTTGAAACTAAATGTATAAGAATGGCTAGTAAATTGAAATCATGTACAGTATTTTCTGCTGATTCTGATAAAATTAATTTTAACATTATGGATGCAAAATCCAGTCAAACAAGTTGACTCAAAGTGTGCATCAAAATGTGTCGTGACAAATTGTGAGCAGTACTCAGACTGCAACAATTTCCATGCAAACGAAGATACAGACTTGACATTTTGACTAAGCATTATGCTTGTGCTGGACATAATAATGCCTAATTTGCAACTACCCACCTTTTATAATCACCTTCAGGATCTCTTCAAATTTAGCACTTTTGGCACAAATGATAAAATAAAATCTATCAAAGTTCAAAGCCAATTATTAAAAAATAGTTTACCTGAATATGCTTGTGAGTAGTATCATCCAAAAGATGAAAGATGAATAGTATCATCTGAAAGAGAAAATTTTGCTCTACAAGACTGATATGTTTTGGTTTGCAATGCAACCATTAAGTATCCATTTACTTGGGTCAAAGTATGTTATATTTTGTGCATTTATGCATTATGCTTTATGCATCCTCATGATTCTGCTAGATACTGCATGGCTATCGCACGTGACCCCTATGGCGATGGGGATGCTGATTTCAATGTGATATATAACATACTTTGACCTGAGTAAATGGATACTTAATGCTAGGAGTGGGATTTGGGGTGGGGGCTTTCTAGTTTTTAAATGTAATTTTGATTGTATTTTAACTTTTACATTCATGGCACGAATATGTAATTGCTTTTTAATTCTTACATTCAGATGTCTATGTATTTGCATTGTCTGTTGTATGGTGTCATGTTATTGTTAGCTGCCTTGGGCCCTATGGGGAGATGTAATGTAATATTTATATTAATATTTATATATTTATAATGTAATTAATGCAATTAATATAAAATACAGTTCTCAACAACAATAATAAGGTATATTAGCATTGAGTAATTGTGAAGGTAGGAGAAAATCAGGAAGGGGTGGTGAGCTGTAAAGAGGCTAAACTGAGATAGGATAAGAACAGCTATGGAAGGTAAATGGAGGTTGGCATTTTGGTGGATTTGGAGATGCAAGGGAAAAGAGGCAAAGGTTTAAAGCAGGTTGAACTGTGTATGTGGCAGAGCAAAGGTGTAAATTCTGTAGTTCTCCAGCCTTTCAGTTTGGATTTTGCATTCCTCATGCATATGCTTCTCTCCAGTTATTTTCAGAGCTGGATGCTGGGACCGGGGACCACAGGCTGTGCCAGGACGGTTTCTGCACCATTTTGCGGCTCTTGTTTGGCACACCGGCTGCGGATGGGGCTGAACTCTATAGCCGGCTGAGTGCTGAGGAGAGCAGCCAGAATGAACTGACTCTTGGTAAGAATTGGGGGAGGGAAAGAGAGTCTATAGGGATCGTGGCCGCTATACTAGTATATATCATTATCATCATCTTTATTAGGCTGACATATCATAAAACCATAGGATTTGACGTAGAATGCCTCCCATTCCTTCCAGCAAAAATATATTGAGAGAATAATGGGATGTTCAGAAAGATATTGCTGAGGATAAACAATACGCAAAAAGGAGATTGGGGAGGTAGGAGTATAGAAGAGAAGGCACAATAGGAATATGAGAATAAAAATAGATACAAATCACTTGTAAAGGTAGGATGATGATGATGATGATGATGATGATGATGATGATGATGATGATAATATTAATAATCTTTATTTGTATTCCACCCTATCTCTCCCAAGGGGACTCTGGGCGGATTTCAGCATATACAAACACAAAGGCATTCAGTTATCTGTGTTAACTTTCCGGCTCTGTGGGGTGGTGCTCATCTTAATTTCAAAGCCAAAGAGCCTGCGTTGTCCCTAGACACCTTCTAGGTCATGTGGCTGGCATGACTGCATGGAGCGCCATTACCTCCTGCTGAGGCGGGTACCTATTGATCTACTCACATTTGTATGTTTTCGAACTGCTAGGTTGGCAGAAGCTAGGGCTAACAATGGAGGCTCACCCTATCCTGCAGATTTGAACCACCGACCTTCCAGTCAGCAGGTTCAGCAACTCAGCAGTTTAACTCGTTGTGCCCAATTTATTTATCTAATTATTACATTGGTTAAAAGCAAGCTAGTACTCTCCTCACAGTGTGAAATATAACTCCCATAATCCTTGCCTATTAGCCATCCTAACTGTAGCGGGATGGCAGCTGTAGTCTAAAACCCCTTCTACACTACCCTGAGTCCCTTCGGGGAGAGATGGCGGGCTTTAAATAAAGTGTTGTTCTTGTTGTTATTGTATGACACAAACAAGATAGATATGCTGGATTTTGTTTCACAAAATCACAAGTCGAACACTTCCCAAGTGTCTAGGACTGTGTGATGTATTTTCAGATTATGCGCGCAAATCCCAGCAGGGTGGCCTTTTGCAGTTGGCAGATCGTAATTTTGTCAATGTCTATTGTTTCCAAATGCCAGCTGAGATCTTTTGGCACTGCACCCAGTGTGCCCATCGCCACCGGGACCACCTGCACTGGTTTCTGCCAGAGTCTTTGAAGTTCAATCTTGAGGTCCTGATAGCGGCTGAGTTTTTCCTGTTGTGTTGTTGTTGTTGTTGTTGTTGTTGTTGTTGTTGTTGTTGTTGTACCCCAGGATCTAATCCCAGATTATCTGGCAATGGAGACTCATATAATCCAGTTCAAAGCAGATAGCCTGGGATCCGGTCCTGGGATATAGGGCAGTGTAGATCCAGCCTAAGAGCAGGGATTCTCAACCACGGATCCTTGGAGCCCTAGTGTTCTTTGAGAGATCACTAGGGGTTCTGCAAGAAATTGTAATTCTGAATGATAGATTAAATCATTTTTATGCAGGGGTTCTCTGTGCTCATTTATTTTAATGCAAAGCTTCCCTGTGACCTGTAATGTTTATGGAGGGATTCCCTGAGAATTATTTAGAAGGTTTGTCTAGGGTAAAAAAATTGAGTCAAGAGAACAAATACAGTAGAGTATCACTTATCCAACGTTCTGGATTATCCAATACATATTTGTAGTCAATGTTTTCAATACATCGTGATATTTTGGTGCCAAATTCGTAAATACAGTAATTACTACATAGCATTACTGCATGTTTAACTACTTTTTCTGTCAAATTTGTTGTATAACATGATGTTTTGATGTTTAATATGTAAAATCATAACCTAATTTGGTGTTTAATAGGCTTCTCCTTAATCTCTCCTTGTTATCCAACATATAAAGGGCCGGGCTGTGGCGCAGCTGGCTAGTAACCAGCTGCAATAAATCACTACTGACCAAGAGGTCATGAGTTCAAAGCCCGGGTCGGGTTAAGCCCCCGACCATTAAATAGCCCGGCTTGCTGTCGACCTATGCAGCCCCGAAAGACAGTTGCATCTGTCAAGTAGGGAAATTTAGGTACGCTTTATGCGGGAGGTTAATTTAACTAATTTACAACATCATAAAACTGCCAGCAAAACACGAGGAAAGGAATGAGGAAGTACAGCCACTAGTGGACAGTGAAGCAACAGCTCCCCCTGTGGCCGGAATCGTGAAGCTGGAAACAAATGTTAAATGCCTCTGTGTCTGTCTATATATGTTGTTTGTCTGTTGGCATTGAATGTTTGCCATATATGTGTTCATTGTAATCCGCCCTGAGTCCCCTTCAGGGTGAGAAGGGCGGAATATAAATACTGTAAATAAATAAATAAATAAATAAATAAATGCTTATCCAACGTTCTGCCGGCCCATTTATGTTGGATAAGTGAGACTCTACTGTAGTTGCTTTTGATGCAGAAGATGCTGTGTGCTGCAGTGCTGAGACTCCTCAATGCACTGTTTCTTGATATCTTTCCTCAACCCCCCATTTCATGTCTATCTTTTCTTTTGTTTCTCCAGACAAGTTCCAGGATTTCTCCCTGCGCCACCCGGAGTATGCCCGCCTGTTCAGCACATACCTGCGCCCCCCCGCGGCCTGCACGCTGCCCAAGCCTGGCCTCTCGCCCACCTGTGCTAATGGCTCTCCTGCTGCCCCCCTCAAGAACAAAGCCGACTGAAACTCTCCAAACTCTTTAGCCATGTGTATAAACACACGAGAACACACACACACACAGAGCCATGCCACGCTCTTGGCCACGCAAGACCCGGCCCCTCCCGCTTGCTTGTTTGCTCCCAGCTGCCGTGGTGGTTAGGCAGAGGGGGGCAGAGACACCCCCCATCTCAGGGCAACCGTAACTGGGGAATCACCGCCGCAAGTTTGTTAGGGGATTGGGGCTTCTCTCTGTTTCCTTTGGAAAGTTTTTATTTTTGTTATGGTTTAATTATATCACTTATGTTGTGTTTTTTAAAAAAGTTTTTGTTAGGGGACGAAGGACGGAAGGACGAGATCAATGTGGCTTTTTTGTTTTGTTTTTCTGTTTTGTAAAATATATATAAAAAGTGCTATTTTATATATTAAATAAATATCTATATCTCTATAATTAAAAAAAAGACATATGTATGAAGTTTTAAAAGAGAGGCGGTTCCTGGTGTGGTTTTTGTTTTGTTTTGCATTTTGAAGGGGCTTGACAGCTCAGGTTGGGGCAACCACAAGATGAAGCACATGTCTCAGGTTATCTCAAATACATTGTGTACAAGAAAGCTGCATTCATGAATTCAGTCATTTGAGAATGAAGATCTCTCTGGGAGTCTTTTTTGTGTGTGTGACAAGAGCGACTTGAGAAACTGCAAGTCTCTTCTGGTGTGACAGAATTAGCTGTTTGCAAGGACATTGCCCAGGGGATGCCTGAATGTTTTTGATGTTTTTATACTATCCTTGTGGGAGGCTTCTCTCATGTTCTCACAAGGGGAGCTGGAGCTGACAGAAGCAGCTCATCCACACTCTCCCCGGATTCGAACTGGCAATCTTCAGGTCAGAAACCCAACCTTCAAGACAGTAGTCCTGCCAACACATGGGTTTAACTCATTGCACCACCGAGGGCTCTGGGATGTGGAAGGGAAATACAAAACATTGCACTGTAACCCTACTCCTTTCACAGTGTTGCTCCTACTCTGGCTTCCGGAATTCTTCAGGACCAAAGGTGAAGTGGAAAAACAACTTTGGCTGAGATCCTATATCCTTTCCTTATCTAAACAGTGTCTACTGACCCTATCATTTATTCTGCTTTACCAGGCATCGGCTGCTACAAATGGGCAGAGATCTGTTCTTTTGATCCGACCAATATCTGGTGTGATAATTGGAAACAGGATATCTTCTCACCTTGGAGATTGTTGGCAGAAGGGGTGGAAATGTTGATCTGCTGTCCTTTGATTTTTTTTATTACTTATTTATTTATTTCCTGTCCTGTGATGAACAGGAAAACAAGCTGTTATTGTAAGTGGCTGGTGCCTGGTAAAACAGGACAGGGGAAACCTTTGCAATTGTTGCAATTGCACTATGACTGTGAATATGTTTTCTGAATACAAGTCAGTTACAGATGCATAATACTAGGATACATATTTGTAACTGCAGTATTTAATTCCAGTCGTCCTTTTTTCACTTCCTATTGTCTTGAAACTTCCTTGAACTTTATATCAGGAGTGAGCCAAACAAGGAGGTGATGGGGGCCAGTTTTAACCACTATCACCCCCTCTTCTCTTCCACCTCATAGGCTGCACAAGTGTGTTGGGTGCACCAGAGATGATAACCCATCACTTTTGGTCACAATTTTATGCCAGTTTCTTCCCATAGGGTGACCTAAAAGGTTACGAAAGCCAGATCAGAGGGGCACAGATGGCCCACAGGGCACACTTTCCCCACTCCGGTTCCACAAGAAGATATTAGATTGGAAATCTTGTTATCAGCTGTGCAACAGGGTGCAAGTGGACTTTTCAGGACAGTAGGATGGGACAAGCATCACATTTCTTCCTTCTTGAAACCTCCCAATAAAATTTTAGCAAGATTTTTTAAAACCTTGTAACACTTCTTACATATTTTCCTCTTCACTGTTACAATATTATAACTTAACAGAACTGGATCAGCTTGAAGGATTCTATATGAGTAGTTCAGCAAGGATTTCTGACATTCAATTGTTCTACCAGAACAATAACTTTCTCCTTCATGACTATGTGTTGTGCCCCAGGGTCCAGTTGGTAGAACTAAAACTTCTATGAAACAGCAAGGCAAATTCTGCAATCCTGGAATGTGCCAACTTTTGCTACAGGCTTTTAGGAGCTTAACCAGACCAGCACTCCTCTCTCACACACTGCTTTTCTTTTAGTTTTCTTGTTACCTAAATAATAATCTACGATTCCATCAGTATTGCTTTTGAAAAGTCCTGCAAATCTCGGGGAAACAGGTAGACAAATGTCAGTGTGCTGGAAGAAGCAAAGACCATCAGCACTGAAGCCATGGTCCTACGTCAACTCCGCTGGACTGGCCACGTTGTCCGAATGCCCAATCACCATCTCCCAAAGCGGTTATTCCACTCCCAACTCAAGAATGGAAAACAGAATGTTGGTGGGCAGGAAAAGAGATTTAAAGATGGGCTTAAAGCTCACCTTAAAAGCTGTGGCACAGACACCGAGAGAGAACTGGGAAACCCTGGCCCTTGAGCGCTCTAGCTGGAGATCAGCTGTGACTAGCAGTGCTGTAGAATTTGAAGAGGCAAAAATCTAGGGCGAAAGGGAGAAATGCGTCAAGAGGAAGGCGTGTCAAGCCAACCCTGACCGGGACTGTCTTCCACCTGGAAACCAATGTCCTCACAGTGGAAGAACATGTGGATCAAGAATAGGACTCCACAGTCACCTATGTATCTACCTCCAGAACACTACACCTGTAGGACAATCATACTCGGACAACAAGGGATCACCTAACAACTCTACATATTTCATAGTCTTGGGAAGAACTTGCTTAGACTGGAATTATGTTTTTGCTTAGGTTTTTAAAATGACCATTCTCTACGAAACTATAGAAATTGCTCTGATTTCTGCTGCACCCTTCAAATGTCCAAAACCGCTAAGCAGGGGGTCACCTGAAGTCAACATTAGATTGAATAACAGCAAGGTTTCCCTTGTGCAGTGAGGGCAAGGTGGTGAGTTTTCAGAGCTAGGGTCATACAGTCTAGCAAGTGTGATTTGACATGTTTTTAATTTGCTAAGAAACATGAACAAATAGGGGGCCGTCTTCTTCCACTGAAGGTTTGTCTCCAAAGACTGTATTTCAGCACATTGTTCCTCTTTGCCTCTGTAATGTTTTGCAGTCCAGCCAAGGGATGGAGCTTTGAATCGCAGCAGGATAACAAAAATGATAATGCTGGGACAGGAACCTCAATACTGTACCGGGGTTTAGGAGAGCCAGTCTCCATTCTTGAACAGTCTCTGTTACTGATTGCGAAGACGCTTGCTTCTCCGGGTACCTGAGCTGTTGTTTTTTCTCTTGTGGCTACGGAGGACAGCTGGACTGGGTTCCATATTGTGGGGTGTCTGTCCCCGAGTGGAATGCCTCGTCTTAGCACCGTGTTTCCCAGCATCTGTGGGCAAAGGAGGAAGGATGTTCACTTGCTCCATGGACAGAGGACCATGACCAAATGGGGTTGTGAGGCTGAGCTTGGAAGCAAGCAAGGAGGAGAAATTGGACAACTCGTCATCTTCATCTTGTTTTTGTCTTTTAGTGCTGTATTTAAGCCCAGCTTCTGTTCTTGCTTCAGGGAGCTCTGGTAGCACAATATTTGACAAAATGACCCTCTGATTCAAGCCTCCGCCATCTGTCTTACTTGTGTTCTTTGTGTCACTCTCCACATTGAGTAATTTGGAAGAAAGAGAAACATTCAACTCGTATCTCTGGGTGGGTTCGACCTTATTAGAGCTATTGCTGCTATCTTGGAGAATGGTCTGTGGTGGAAGCATTGGGGCTGCTTTACTAGGACTGGTGGATGTAGGGATGTGATCTCCACCAGGACTGCAGCTGTCTCCTTCAGCCTCAGCTGAGATGTTAAGGCCCAAAGGATCTGAAGGATTCAGAGTGGGCTTTATAATCTGCTTCTCATCTGAACAACTTTCTACTAAAGGGTTGACCTTGCACTGCTCTGCAAGTGGCTGCTGAGACTTCTGGCCTCTCTCAAGGTCCTTCTGGGTCCTCAAAGATGGAGTCTTCATCACCAAACAGGTGAAACATGGGATACGCTCTGAGTCTGTGCCTGATACTTGATCATCAAGTATCCTTATACCTCCCAAATGAGTTGAAGACAACAGCTGTCCATTTCCTCTGGTGAGTTCAGCATGTGAAGTTAAGTCAACTTCCTGATCGGTTTCTGGTGTGGATGGGTCATCTGGCTGTTGATGTTTAATGGGAGATGACTGATTCTGTAGTTGTAGCTTTTCTATAGACAATTTGGTAGGGCTGTTATCCTTCATGTTTGTGGTGTTTGCTTGTTTCCAGCCAACCTCTGGCTTCTTTTGAGACTGGACCTTTGTTTTGGGGCTCTCAAGTTCAGTTTCAGGATCTGGAGAAGCTGAAGTTAGATTGCTTTGCCCTGTCGAGCTTTGGCAACTTGTGTCTACAATCCCAGGATGGGTTGCAGTTACATTAGGGGTAGATTTTGTTTCTTTCCAAATAACTTGGAACTGGCACTGATCTCTCACTATCTCTCCTTGGCAACCATCTTGCTTTTCACCTGTATGGTGAATGTGTTCCTGGCTACTCTTTTTCATGTGACTGTTCCAGTGAGGTTTCATCTCCCTGTTCTTACATCCAAACTCTTTTTTATCTGAGGTGTCCTCAGCTCTTGTCTGTTGTGCCTGACCTGTGACTTTTTCTGCATGGCTAAAATTTAGTTCTTTGTGTCTGTTCAGGTTCAACTTCAGAGCATTACCTCCTGTTACGTGATCCCCAAATACAATTTTGGTCATCTCTTGATTAATTCTCTCATCATGGTCCATCTCTTTTGAAACATTATCCTTCATTTCCTGGAAAGCCAGAGGCTTTTTTAGACATCTGATCTCCTCTTGTTGGCTACCACATTGTTTTGCATATTTATTGTTGGCTGATTCTACATTATTCCAAACCAGCTGACTTCCATTATGAAATTGTACTATGACAACTCGGCTGCTCTTTTCTGCTACTTTTGGGACCTCCAGTTGACCCTTCACCTTGTCTTCTTTGCTGCCATCTTGCTTTGAATGCTGTGTGATACTGGGTCTTGGAATTCCTTCTTCTGCTCTGTTACCTTCTTGTTTTCCAGAAAAGTTGCCATTTCCTGTTACATTTAGAGTGGCTTCTGACTTGACCCTTTGGACTTGAGGAGTGACTCTGATGCTGTGGTCTCTAATGTGGTCCTGTCCTAATAAATGCTTTGTTTGTCCTCCATCTGAAGTCTTCAAGGAGGGTGAAGGATTTCCTTCCTGAGACACACGATTGCTGTTTTTGTGAAGAGATGATCTTCCTGCAGCTCTGACACTCTTTGGCACAAGATCTCTGTTTCCCAATTGCTGTTGCGAATGAGGGGCCAGGGAAGAAATGATTACGGATGCGGGCAGTTCTGTCTGACTGGTTCTCACGCCTTTGCTTCCAGAGGATGCCTTCATGGCTCGGCATGAAGCATCTTCTCCTTTGCCCTTACCACTGACCTCATCCTCTTCCTCAGACTGTGATGGAGTGGAGTCAGAGTGAGAAGTGGGGTACATTGAGGGCTCCCTTTCTTCTTCTGTCAGTGCCAGGAGTCTCTTCTCTGTCAGCTGAGGACAGAATGGAAAAGAGGGTCTGATAAGCACAGCTTCCAGAATGCAGTGGGCTAAATTTCACCGTAATGTTAATCTTCTAGACATGTGTAGGATTTCATCTTTTACAATTAACTACTGATGAGCATGTGCAAAAGAGAGTGAACGAGGGATTCTGTACATAGCAAGAAATGTACAATATCCCCAAGTCATTTCATCATAACTCCCTGTAATTAATTTAATAGTTCCATTTAGGTGGTGACTAACACCAGGCAAATAAGATCAACATCAGGCAAATAAGAAATTGTTCACTCCCTGTGATCAATTTAATAGTTCCATTTAGGTGGTGACTAACACCAGGCAAATAAGATCAATGCTATTGAGGCAATGGGTTTAGGGGAAGTCCTATCTTTTTTATTAGGCCTGCCAAATGTTGGCTTCCAAATAGGACTGGACAATGAAGACTGTACATTCCTCTGTCTCTGCTTGACTTTTTTCAACCTCATGTACAATAGATAGTTTGACCCTGAGCTCCTTAGGTAGGAATCACAGTGGTCAGAGATCCAATGGCCATTGCAGTCTAAAGTGGCCACATGACTAGACCAAAGTCATGGCACTGGAATGATCTCCCTTCCCTGGTTCTTCAAAACGCATACCTTACACTCCTATTTTACCTGGTTGGGTGTTAAGTTTAGCTCCTCCTCCAATTCTTCCACCAAAGCCAGAGGATCTTGGTTTTTCTCCAAAGACAGTAACCGAGCCATGAATTGTGGGTGGAGGACAGCTTCCACCTGTCAAAGAAGGGAAAAGGGAAATATCATGGCTAGCAGTTTACAAAGCTCACCTGGACTGAAAGGGAGAAAAATACAGTTGTCTCAGTTTGCTGTTAAAGTCCAGTAATTCATTTGCTAGGAAATGGCAAGCTACTATAGAGAGAGCTTTGACAACAAAAGAATTTCCACCCTGGCACAGGTCTCTTTCACACTATAGAAGTAAATCACATTGATACTATGGTTTTATCTTGTGAAATCTTGGGCTTTGTAATTCCTTGAGGTATTTTCAATTCTTAGCCAACAACAAGTCCCAGGATGCCATACAATACAGCATGGCAATTAAAGTGGTGTATTTGTCGTGTCAGAAGCAAATTGAGGATACAGTTATAATGTATTTAAAAACACAAAGTTAAACATTTGACATTATACTAGATTTCCTTTGACCAGAAGCTGGCCACTTGGAATGCTTTTGGTGTCACTGTGAGAAGGTCCTCCATTGTGCATGTGGCAGGGCCCAGGTGGCATTGCAGTAAGTGGTCTGTGGTTTGCTCTAATTAAAGTGGCATCAAAAGTCCTATATTTCGGCAGTATGGAAAACACCATAGACAGAGCCCCATTGGCTGTAAAAATAAAAGTGAGACAAATCTTGGTTGGGAGGAAGAAACACATTGAATAAATAAAGAAGACATTAAGAACCAGCGTGGTGCAGTGGCTTGACTGTTGGACTTAGAAGAAGGCAGTAGCAAATCTCTGACTAAATCACATCAAGAAAACATTGATATGATTACCATGAGTTAGAATAGACTTGGAAACACCTAACAGCAGCACCAACAAATGAAGGAAACAACTCATTACATGTCTCAAGGCATGGGTATGGGTTTGCAGTATTGATAATCTTTTCAGTTATTTTGCATTTGCTCATAAACATCAGGGAGGGGCAATCCTGGCTCTCTAGATGTTTCATGCCTATAATATCCATCAGCATCACCAAATGCAAAGCAACACGAGACCTAGAGTGCCCGTCTCCAATATATACACATTGGGTGGTTGGGGGGCAAGTTGTTTGTTGAGTAACCTCCCTCACAGGGCTGCTGGGAGGCTACAAGGGTTGGCTCCTCACACCTCACCTTCTTCACCTCTCACCTAACTATGCTTAGAGGACGGGCAAAGGAGAAAATATGGCTTATTGTTCCTCCCAAAAAAAAAAAAAAAAAAAACTAAACTCATCACAGTGTTGTCCTGACAGACTCCAGGGATTGTGACTTACACACATCTGTATAAAATCCACATTATGTGGACTTAGATAATCCATTTCAAAGCAGATGTTGTAGATCATCTGTCTTGGTATTCTGGGTCATATGGCTGTATGGAAGGACTCAGAGAAGCTGGGGAGATTTCATAAGATAATTTATGAGGATAATCATAAATCAAAATCATCATAAAGCAAATTGCACTGCTGCCCTCTTCTGGGCCCTTGTTACCTTACAGACAAATTCTTCATCCTCACACAACTGGTCAATATACTGGGCCAGAGCAGGGTCTGGGAATGCCCCATCCTCCTGGCCTTGGAGGTCTTTGGATGCCCCTTGTTCTTTCTTCTCCTCGTCTTCCTCCCAACTGGTGTCCAAGCCTTCCATGATCTCAGCATACTGGTGCACCGCCTCCGCAGGGATTTCCCGGGGAGCTCCCGTGGCAGAGGTGCTTGGTGGACGCCGCTGGCGACGCCGAGGCTGGCGGCTCTTGGAGGCTGATTTCTTGGGGATATAAACTTTAGGGGAGACATGGCAGGGTCATCATAGAGACAATCCCAACACATACACACACACACACACACACACACACATGACCTTGGCTGGTGCATTCAACTCATTGCTGATCAAACACATACCTCCAACATTTCAAAATTGAGATGCTAGATATGTACGATACACTGAGAATTAGGAAATCATTTCCAAAAGAAAGGGAGATTTTACATTGATACAGAAATGAATCTGCCAGTTAGCTATTCCACTGGAAGTGTCTTGAGGGTCAAAGGTTTACATTATCCTAAGGTACAAACTTGTCAAAGACAGGAAAATTTAAGCTAGTTAAAAGGCAACTCTTACTTTACTTACTTTATTTTTCAAAAGTGATTAAAATAAAGAATGCCAGTTTTTTGGGAACTATTAAGTATAATATTATCAATTACTTGTGAGAGATCGTTAGAGCTATGTAATTAGTTACATTTACGTACAAAGTAAATTTCCAGGCTTTATTAAAAAAATTAATTTAAAAAGGATATTAACAGGGATTGAGGGACTTGAGTATGTTTAGCATGGACAAAGAAAGATAAGAGGTGATATGACAGCCATCCTTAAATATCTGAAAGACTATCAAGTAGAATACTTGTTTTCCACTGCATTCAAAAATTGATTCACATCACAATAAAAGAGATTCCTGCTTAGTATTAGGTTGGATTTCTTGAAAGTAAAAACTGTTCAACTGTGGAACATACGACATATCAAAAGCTGGTGGATCTTCTGGAGGATCAAAATCAGTGGTTAGATGGTCATTTGTCAGCGATGCTTGTGTATTCCTACATGGCTGGGGTTTAGATTAGGATGCCCTTGGGGTCCTTTGGATCTCCAGAATTCTTAATGAATAAGACTCTACCTTGCTGTTGCCCAGATTCAGGGGCAGGGGACATAGGAGGCTTGGTGGGCTTAGGTGCCGGGGCTTGGAACTGGGAGCAGTTGGCCAAGAGCTTCATCTTTTGGATTTGTTGTTCTTCTTCTGCTTCAAACTCCATGAACCTGAGAAAAACAAAGCCAGAGAACAGGACATTGCTCTTCTTCCATCTCATGTCATTGCTCCACAGACATATAAGCAGCACATTGTGGCGTGACATTAAAAGAGGAGCAAGGGTCAACACTCACTTTTCTGCCATCTCATAGAAGATCATGCGCTCAAAGTTGCTGCTGTGCTCCCACTCCTGTACGGCACGCGGTACTCCATCCTCCAGGGTCATGTCAGGACGAAGACGGGCCAAGGAACGGAGGACAGGGCTGTAGTGGTGGATAATGCAAACATGTCACCCAAATGTTCAAATTCTGAAGAACAGCTTTACTGGGGACACCACTTGCTTCCTCATGATTCATTGCCTTCTCCAGTTTTGGCCATCATGACTCCCAGAGCATCTTAACCAGTCGTACTTAAGTGACCTGGTCTCACATGAGAATATAACCTATTGGTTGCAGTGCTTAGCTAAAATAAAATAAGTGCATACTATTATACAGAACAATGAATAAAAAAGGCAAAATGAGAAGGTGAACCCCAAATAGGTGCCAAGTAATAATGTGTTTTATTGTCATATTGTGTGGACTTTAAATACCATTTTCCTATAGATGACTTGGCATCTGTAACCCTGACAAGGTTTTAGGTGAAATGCAAAGTGAAACATAACAATCACATTTTGGCATCTATTTGAAAGCATTCCTTCTGCGATCCAATTTAGCTCCATTAGCAGAATTGGAGCAAACAAGTCCCCTCCCTTTCAAGGTGTCAATTCAGGTTGTGGCTGAAGGTACTTAATATCACTTGAAAGGATGGCCTTTGCATCTCAACACAGTACTTTGGATGCCCAAAGGTCCATCTACACTGTAGAATTAATGCAGGTGGACACCATTTTAACTGCCTTGGTTTATGAGCGTAGTAGCTGTACAAAGTCTTCAGCCTTCTCTCCCAAAGAGGACTTGTGCCTCACCAAATTAGATACCATGATTACATAGCATTGAGCCACAGCAGTTAATTTGGTGTCAAGCGCATTAATTCTACAATGTAGATGCACCCCCAGGTCAATGAGGAACTCAAGATGGAGTAACAGATATTAATACTGCCATACAGCCTGTCTACATCCTTGTTAACTGTCTCCCGGCATATGGCCCTTGCCACCCAGACTCTCACATGAAAAAACAGGCCAGAGCTTCGGCATCGGGCGTAGTGGGGAAATGGCGTCTTGCCAAAGCCTTGTAACGTTGCCAACGGCGGTAGTTTTCATAAACCCCCTTGGAAGTACAGGCAAAGGAAGTGTCACTGGAAGGTGGTGCTCGGGCAGGTGGCAGAGTCTCCGGCACTCTCGGCTTCCTACCGCCCAGATCCTCGCCAGCTTTGGTCAACAACACTGTGCGAACGCCAGGACCTGGAAGTCCATCCCGGCGTTGGGCGGCCCAGCCCAGTGGCATCCCCGTGAGGAAGAACGTCTGAGTCCGAGGCATTTCCTCCGCACTGCCCACTATGGGTCCTTCTCTTTTCAGCTTGATGATCAGCTTGCTTCCCGGGGCATCGGCTGAGGTGACGAGTAGGGCAGCTCCGGGGAAGGCAGGCAGAAGCAGCGAGGGGGCACTAGGGGGGCAGGAAGAGAGGGCCGGGCCCGGAGCGTGGACCTGAGAAGACATGGCCCTAGGGGTGAAGGACCCTGAAGCAAAGGAGCTGGGGCCTTGTCCTTGTGCCGCCCGAAATTCTGATGCGAGAATGTTGGCAAACACTGAATTGGGGAAAAGGGCTCTCTACAGGATTCACAACACCACCATTTGGTTTCTAAGAAGATCCTACATTGTTGACGTGACTCTAAGGGCAAGGGTTGGATGATAACCATTCCAGAACTTGGGCACCTTGAGAGTTCCATTGAAAGGAGGAAGTTAAAGTTTTTCAACAGACCTTTCCATGATTTCTAGCTTCATACTGTTTTCTGAGCCCATGCTATGGGAGATCATGAATTGGGCGAATACATCTTACCACTATAATGAATGGGTGTTCCACTGGAGGTAAGCAGCATCCCCAACTAGGATCTTCAACTTTTCTTCTGGTCCTTTGACAACTTGATGAGAGGAATAGATGATTGCTATAAAAAAATTAAGCAGATGATATTTCCATACTATGTTACATGTTATAGAGTGAGCCAAAGCACCCTTTCTGGTCATTGTTGGCTCTCCCTCTGACCGTGAAGATGTGTAGTGCATAGAAACATCAGGTCTACTTGATATGAAACATGTCAGAATTACCTACCTCCCCTGATATCACGCCTCCTCAAAAATGATACCAAAGATGACATGTATCCCAAATCTGGTCAAAAACAAAACAGCAAGGGGTTAGCTACAAGAGTTGTTTATGACCACAGACTTGACTTGTGGTGTCTGCTCTGACATCGAGCAACTCATTGTAGGCCCAGTGTTGTGCCACTGGAGGGCAAGGCACATCTATATTACAAATTTAAGCCAAGTTTAACTCTCAGGGTGAGTGTAGTTTTGTGGAGATCGGTGTTATGCACCTTCATGTTGACTCCAACTTCTGGTGACCCTATTCTAGGATTTATTCAAAGGGGTTCGCCAGTGCCTTCCTCGGAAACTGAGAGAATGTGTCTTGCCAAGATCCCAAACTGGCTGAGAGAGGATCCCAAAGTCCTCATCCAACATTCAAACCATATATTAACATTATTTTAAACGGAAACATCTGGGGATGATTGCTTTTCACTGGTCAGTGTCTGACATGACACAGGGGTTTATTGAAGAATCCAGGCCCTGGCCAGTTTACCCCTTCGGAGATGGTATCTGATTATTTTCTGCTACAGATTGTTCCTGGATTTCATAAAAGAGATGGTTTTTAAAATGTTGTGTTAACTATGTTGAATGCTGCTGTTGTTGTGTTCTCTCTGTATTTTCCAGTCTTCCTATAACTCTACTGCAAAAATAACTGTTATAATCATAGTATAGAACAATGAACTGCTTTTTTTGGATGATGTCGAATATAGTTTGCTGCTCCTGTTAAAAAGACACCAGCCACTGTTACGAGATGTCCTTGTGTCCCATGAACGATGATTTATTCCTGATGTTCATTACAATGCCTAGCATATCTAAGCTCTGTCTGCACGTGCCTGCCCATGTCCTGTGAGCACTGTGCTGTCCAACACTTGTACCATCTCATCCATTGTTGGCAGGGAAGAGACTACCAATCTACGTGAGGGGTGTTGTGACTCAGCTGGAACCTCAGATTGACTCTGATGAGGATGATGGGATTCAGGTTCACAATCAGGTTCAAAATGTCCCTGTTGTAGAAGATGAGGAACAGGGAGTGCTAGCTCATTTTCCCATAGCAAGGAATGGTGTTGCTGATACTGAAACTAGCCAGGTGCAAATGGACTTGGAAAAGGAGGACAGTTCTCAGTCTGATAATGAGGCTCAGCAAACTAACGAGCAGGCTGACCTTGATGAAACAGGTTCCTTAGATCGAGCTGACCATTTGGAATTCAGGGTTCAGAGGAGTGTGAGAATTGCAAACAAGAGGGAGGCTAGAGGCCAAAGAAATGCTTTCATGTTTGCAAAGGGTATTAAAGCAATGTGTTTTGGAGACAAACCTTTGTCAAAGCAACTTTCGTTCAACCAAGAAGCAAGCTCTCGTTTTCCTGGATTACCTTGCAGCTTCGGTGTCCATGTTCTTGGGACTTTGTCATGCTCTATTGGGACCTTGTTTATTCCTCGTGATTTCTGGACTTATTCTCTATGGCTTTATTTTGTAACCATTTTTTGGAACTTTACTTTTGCTTTTTTTAAATAACCTTTTATCTTCTATTTTCTAATAAACTAAAAAGACTTCAACCTGTGTGCAGTTTGGTGTATATAGCAAGGTGAAGCTAACCTGAGGTGCAACAAGGGGGGACTGTGAGCCCCCCGTAACCCACCCTGCTGGACACAGATGGTCTTGATAAGCCCGAGTCTTGCCGGACCCTCCTCTGCCTATTGGCGCCTGCACTCGCCTTGTACATGGTGGGTTGGAAAAGGGTTCCTATTGATAAGAACTGGACAGAGGGAAGCCGCAGGTTGGGGATATAGACCATGATATGAAATTGTAACACCCAAAAGGGTGGCACAGCACTGTGAAACTATAAAAGCAATGCACTGTCACTGCTCAAGGTCCCTCCATTTTGGGGGCCTCTGGTGGGTCAGTGTGTTAAAGCGCTGAGCTGCTGAACTTGCAGACTGAAAGGTCCCAGGAGACGGAGTGAGCACCCGCTGTTAGCTCCAGCTTCTGCCAACCTAGCAGTTCGAAAACATGCCAATGTGAGTAGATCAATAGGTACAGCTCCGGCGGGAAGGTAACGGCGCTCCATGCAGTCATGCCGGCCACATGACCGTGGAGGTGTCTATGGACAACGCCGGCTCTTCGGCTTAGAAATGGAGATGAGCACCTTTACCTTTAATGGAACTCCAGTTCTCTTTATTTTCGATGTCTTCTGAGTTTTTAAGAATTTTCTAAAACTTTCTTTCTGGACGTGTCTCTGAAGCTGCATCTTTTAAGAGACTGGGGTGGCAGTTGGATAATCTTTGACTAAGGGCCTTTCCAGACAGGCCCTCTATCTCAGGATCTGACCCCAGGTTTTCTGTTTAACTCAAATTATCTGGCGGTGCGGACTCATATAATCCAGTTTAAAGCAGAAAACCTGGGATAGGATCTTGGGATGTAGGGCCTGTCTGGAACGGCCCAGAGAATCAACATGTGGACAGAAATTGTATGATTCCACAGCACTTAAAGTGGTCAAACTGCATTAATTCTACAGTGTAGATGCATCCTAAGCTTGACTTACCAAAAATAAAGTTAAACAACATCATGTTGTCGGAAGGCTTACATGGCCAGAAACACTGCGTTGCTGTGAGTTTTCCGGGCTGTCTGGCCATGTTCCAGATGCATTCTGTCCTGACGTTTCACCCACATCTATGGCAGACATCCACAGAGGTCGTGAGGTCAGTTGGAAACTGGGCAAGTGGGGTTTATATATCTGTGGAAGGTCCAGGGTGGAAGAAAGAACTCTTGTCTGTTGGAGGCAAGTGTGAATGTTGCAGTTGGCCAGCTTGATTAGCATTGAATAGCCTGGCAGCTTCAAAGCCTGGCTGCTTCCTGCCTGGGGGAATCAAACGACATTGTTTCCAAAAACAATCGGCAAACCCATTTAAAAACTGTTGAAATGATTAAATGATGGGAGAATAAAATGAATGCTGGAAAAAAGACACAATGATATTGATGATCCCTTGAACTGGTGAAGTTTACTTTTCAACAGGTGGAGAAACAGCTTCTCTTTGCACGATTGCATGTTTACAGCAGGGAAACTACAAATTCCAGCAGGCGTTGGGCAAGAAGGCGGAAAGACTACAGCTCCCAGAATGCTCAGGAATGTTTCCTTTTGCGTCCGTTCATTGGAGGATGAGAGGAAGAGGTGGAGTTAGTTTGCACGTGGTGTGCTGGAGGAAGAAAGGCGAAATAGGTTTGGAATCTGAATCCCGTTGATAAGAAGAATCGGTAGCTTCGGATTTTGCTGCAATGTTCCTTCAATTCTACTTGAATGAGCGAGGGGACAGGGTTTATACCCTCAAGGTAAGGGTTTTGCATCCCTGGACGCATTTTCACTGTGGAATTAATGCAGTTTGATACCACTTTAACTGCTATGGCTCAGTGCTATGGAATCCTAAGAGTTGCTGTCTTTACCCTTCTTTGCCAAAGCATGCTAGTGTCTCACCAAACTACAACTCCCATGATTCTATACCATTGTGCCTTGGCAGTGAAAGAAATGCTAATCTGCATTAATTCTGTAATTGTGGTGTACAGCTTCAGATATATCAATGCGGTTGTATTAAATGCCAATTAAAATGCAGCTGGGGTTCGTGTTTTATAACTGGCTAGTTCTAATGGGGGAAAATGTGGACAATTTCAACAGAAAATTGGAAACCATGAAAATGAATAAAATCTGGCTACCAGTATTAAAAAAAAATCTAAAATCAGGACAGTGAACAAAGAACAACACTCGGAAAACAGGGGAATTCCAGACAGGAAACAATCAGGGCCAGCTAACAGGGCCCCAACAAAGGATTCCCACAGGCAGGAAGCAGCCAGGCTTTGGAGTTGCAAGGCTTTTCAGTGCTAATCAAGCTGGCAAGTGCCCAAAAAACTCACAGCAACCCAACAGGGAATGATAATCTGAACATGGTTCACACAAATAATTTTTTAATAGTCAGCCCTCCATATTCTCAAATTTGGCATCCACGGATTCAGCCTTCCATAACTTGAAAATATTACAAAATTTCTCAAAAGCAAAGCCTATTTTTGTCATCTTGCGTATGATTTCTAGCATAATTTAACCTTTGAGTCACATCGGAAGACCTAGAGATTTCAGGGGGGAACAATTTAATCAAATCAGTAGACTATCAAATCCACAAATGTGGAAGGATGACTTTGAGTAAACCCTAAAGGCAAACACAATCCATAGCTGTAGGGAAACCATCAGAATGCTTATCTACCATTGTATTGTCTTCTATGGCAAATTATCTTATGTCTACACATTGCACCCTCTAGTTACCTTACTTTTAGGATCCTCCAAGCAATTGAGTGGACAGGTTTAAAAAGGTCCATTGAGTCTGTAGCAATGTCTAGCATGTCCTGTTCCCAACCTTGCATCAGTCCAACTCTGTAATGGAATAGCTCAGAAGTTTCAAAGGTCAGATAATTCCCAGGTTCACCTATAAAAACACAATGATTTGTCTTGTCTTGTATGTCCTGGGTTCCTAGTTTGCATGAACTCAGTAAAGAAATAGTTCAGAGGGTTCAGCTGTCAGTTAAGCACCAATAAAAACACAATAAAGTTACTATCACACTTTATTGCTGAAATATATGGAATGTCTTGCACAGATAATGGAGTAAAATTATTGTAACATAGTCTTGCAATATACACAGTGCAATAAATACTTGTTGAGCTTCCAGCAGCCAGTCAAAGCTTATCATTCTGAAGGCCTTTGCTTTTTTATATTATTTTTAACCAGTCTTTAAAATAATGTTTTCCATTCTCTCCTGAACAGAAAAATGATTGCTAAAAATGTCTAACAAAATGAAATAGTTGCATGTTCTATAAAACACAGCATATACTATCTTTGTATTTGCCCACATAATGTGGCTCATTGATTAAATCAGGGGTCCTCAAACTTTTTAAACAGGGGGCCAGTTCACAGTCCCTCAGACTGTTGGAGGGCCGGACTATAGTTTAAAAAAAAACTATGAACACTGCACATATCTTATTTTGAAGTAAAAAAAACAAAACGGGAACAAATACAGCCTCAATGTTAATAATCATAATAATAATAAAAAATAATAGAGGGTTGGAAGAGACCCCTTGGGCCAGGGGTCCCCAAACTTTTTAAGCAGAGGGCTGGTCCACAATCCTTCAGACTGTTGAGGGGCCGAATTATCATTTAAAACAAAATACAAACAAATTCCTATGCATGCTGCACATGTCTTATTTGTAGTACAACAACAACAACAATGAAATAACAATACAATATTTAAAAATGAAAACAATTTTAACCAACATAAACCTATTAGGATTTCAATGGAAAGTGTAACACAATATTAGCATTATATATTACTATATTGAACTATACCACTATACTATTATATAAAATGTAATATATAACATATAATTAATATTATTCTATGGTATTACTACTAGTATTATATTGTATAACATAAAATTATTATCAATATTATATGTATATACAATATATTATATTATTAAAACTGATATAAAATATTATAAAACTAAGGGCGGGGGCCAGGTAAGTGACCTTGGAGGGCCACATCCGGCCCCCGGGCCTTAGTTTGGGGACCCCTGGATTAAATCATGCTCGTCTTTTTTGAAGGTATTTCCTGCCCAGAACTGTTATAACTGTATTTGTGAATGTATCATTCTGCTTAAACTAGCTTAACCATTGTATAATTCACACAAATAGGTAATACGCTTTACCATAAAATATAATATAGAATTACTTGTTCATATTATAGTTTCTAGCTAGAAGCATGTCTGTGTAGTAGTGCCAATTGGGATATTGTGGATAAGCTGTGAATCATGGTTAAAATGTAACATTTTATTTTTTGTAAAATATTTATATTCTTCTTGGCATATGATGTGAAGACAGTGTATGGTGAAATCAGTTTAACCAACTGAAAGATCATAAAACAATGAGAGCGAAATATTCAATAATTATTAGTCAATGTAAGAAGTTGAACCAAGACAATGAAATTCAATTCAGATTGTTTTAACCATGTTGAAACCATAGCACTGTGCTGATAGGGAATATATGGTTCTTAGGACTGACATAGCCTTGCTGGAAGTATTAGTTGTTCACAAATTGTTCTACTTTTGCATCCTCTGCTTCGCAGAAAGTGGATCCTGACGGCCAGCCAACATGCTCAGCCCATCCTGCCCGCTTTTCCCCGGATGACAAATATTCCCGACATCGGTTCACCATCAAGAAACGCTTTGGTGTCCTGTTGACCCAGCAACCTCGGCCTGTTGTGTAAAACCGTGATCCACTAATGCCAGCTGGAACCATTGCAGCCTATCGAGACGAGATAAGCTTCTTCCGAAGCAGCCTTGAAGGAGCAGACACAGGAAACAACAACAGATAATGCTTTCTGCATTCCGCTTCATCCCTGGAACTTTTAGATTTCCAGTTCTGGTATTTTGAGACTCAGCTTCATTCCATTTCATAAAATGCTCTGTGGTCGCATATGCATTCAGATTGAATTCCTTGAGTTGCACCTCTCTGTATAATCCTAAAAATAAAATGTAACCTTCCATCGCTTTTCTTTCATAAATGCTTGCTTCTAGTATTTATTTATTTTTTATATCCCACCTTTTCTCTTTTAAATTGGGCTAACAATGTTTTAAAAACATACAATTTACAATAAAAACATATAAACATTAAATAGAATTAAACATTTATTAAAAATAAATAGTTGAAACAATTGAAAATTTATTAAAACACATAAAGGCCAATCAGCACCCCCTTTTCTCAGTCTTAAAAATGTTATTTAAAATACCATCAGAGTAGGAAGTTGAAGAAGACTAGATTTAGCCAAGAATTTGGTGATCTTTGTAGGCTTAACAATATATTCCCACTTCATCATAACCGTGAGTCCAAGGGTGCATTTACACAAGAGAATTAATGCAATTTGATGCCACTTTAACTTCCATAGCTCAGTGTTATGGAATCCTGTAATTTGGTGAGGTATTAACACTCTTTGTCAAAGAAGGTTCAAAAGAGCTTGTAAAGCTAAAACTCCCTTGATTACATGGCATTGAGTCATGGTAGTGAAAGTGGTGTCAAACTGCATTAATTCTATAATGTAGATTTACCCCAAGTTCCCAATTTCAAGAGGAGGTAGCTGTGTAAGTCTGTTACTGCAAAAAAATAACAATCCTGTGGAACGTTAAAAGCCAGCAAATTTTATTTGAGCTACAGCCAAATTCATCAAAGTTATGGAACATTGCCTCAGCAAATTAATTCCCATATAATTCAGAAATAATTACTGTGGTAGCCTCGTTCAATATATTTTGGAATCAATTTAGAATACCCTTTCAGAAAGCAAGTGTTACTTAAGCAATGCACTATGGATGGAGTCTGCTGTGCATTATTCTAAAATGCGAGGCAAATGTGGGGCAAATGCGAGGGGGTTATGACTTCTGTAGCTTCAACATTTGAAGACAAAAACTTGGGAATGTACAAACTATGAACAATATAAAGCCTTTGTTCTCAGTTGGTTTGGCCTATGCTTTTAAGGAAGTCACTACTTTGCCCTTTTTTCGGAAAGACAATCTGCAGCCACTTCAGATCGTATCAAATGTAAGTGATGGCTTCAACTGAAAAAAAGACAATATAAGCATTATTTTGTGCATGTCAGAGAATATCAAGAAACAGTGGGTGGTAATGCTAGCCTCTTGCTTCAGTGGTTTATCCTTTTCTGTAAATCGGGCCCCCATATCCTATGACCAAGCGATGCTCATCAGTCATGTGCTGTAGCCTTTCGTGACTTTGATAAACAATTTTGCTGTTTTCTCTGCGTGGAAAATTAAGTTATTAATTGACAAGGCATTGCTACTGCATCACATGAGAAGATTTAAAAAATTAAAAAATCTTAGTAGATAGAAAGTTTAAAATCTAGGATGTGCAATCAGTGTTTTTCTACATTTGTCTGTAGAGGGTTATATATTATATAAAGTCTCATATAAAGAGACTTTTATGGTTCTTGTAAACTCTATAGAGCTGTGCTGTACCTAAAGAGTAAGTCTCTGGATTACATTTACATTCATTGTTTTGGGTATTAAATTATTGTGATTTTCACAACTTGAGGGAAATCTTCAAATTACCTTAGTTTTTCTGTCCCTCTCCCTACATTACACTACAGTTCAGAATAACCCCCGTCTCCATAGGACCACTGATGGTTTCACTATTGACCAAAATAAGACCTCTGGGCATTTTTCTTGGTCCTCCAGTGCAACTTTATGGTATTTCTGGGCCATAAGTCCTTTGTTTCAATACAATTCACTATTCGTGGTTGTGTCTATCTATGCAAAGTCTAAGCATGTATCCCTTTCATGTATTGCATGTTGTATTATTTATACTATAATTCAATCGAATGTGTCTTTCCGATTCCTGGTGACTCAGCTTAGGCTGGAACCAGAGAAGTAATATTCAGGCGACAGTTTAATTATTCCATATTTTGTTATTTCTACCTCCCTCTGCATGATTTCCTGCCTCATGTTTACGACTGTTCTGAGACCAAAGATAGCTCTTTAAAATGCCTCCTCCTTGTTTGCATCCAGCCTGTAAAACCACAGAAGTGGGGAAGCCCATAAAAAGGCAATAAACACTCTTCTGTTTATTTTGTGATGTGGAGGATACCTATCACAAGTCCTAATAGAGCACCTAACATGTCTTTTCCTCCTGTTCAAGGTGATTAAAACTTTTTTTTTCAAAAAAGGGTGTGTAAAAAATGAAACAACGTATCCTTCAGTGGGGAAAAACACGTATCCTTCAGTGGGGAAATATGAATGGTTGCAAAATGCTGGAAGCTGAATTATTAGTGTAAATCAGGCACGGGCAAACTTCAGCCTTCCAGGTGTTTTGGACTTCAACTCCCACAATTCCTAACAGTTTATTGGCTGTTAGGAAATGTGGGAGTTGAAGTCCAAAATACCTGGAAGTTTGCCCATGCCTGATATAAATTATACAAATATTCATTGGCTATGGGATGTATTTATTTATTTATTTGTTTATTTATTTATTTGCAGCACTTTTACCCCGCCTTTCTCACCCGAGGGGACTCAAGGCGGCTTACAATAAATAGGCAAAAATTCAATGCTTGCAAACAATACACTAAACAACAGTTCATATAAAAACAATGTAACATTACAGAATAAAAACACATCATACAGATTTTAAAACATATCCAAGTTAAAATACAGTCGTCCGAAATCCTCATACGTAAATCTTAGTCCAGACCATGTGAAATCAATGTTCTCATTCATTAAATGCTTGCGTGCACAACCATGTCTTTAAGGCTTTTCTGAAGCCCAGGTGAGTTGGAATCTGCCAAATGTAGGAGGCACATGTAGTTTCTTTCATTGATGGTCCATGAGTCAGCTGGAAGGCTGCATGTCACCTGTTTGTTTGCATTTTCAACAAATTTGATTCAAAATATGGGGATGATGGGACAGATCACGAAGCCCCTTCTACCAAGTGTTTTGCTACCAAGCCCAATTCAAAGTGCTGGTCTTGACTTATAAAGCCCTAAATGGTTCTGGTCCAACTTACCTGTCCGAACGTATCTCCTCTTATGAGCCTACTAGAACTTTAAGATCGTCTGGGGAGGCCCTGCTCTCGGTCCCATCTGCCTCGCAAGCGTGACTGGTGGGGATGAGAGACACAGCCTTCTCAGTGGTGGCTCCTCAGCTGTGGAACACCCTACCCAGTGACATCCGGCAGGCTCCATCCCTTCTGGGTTTTAGGAAAAAGCTAAAGACCCAGCTATGTGCCCAAGCATTTAACAAATAAGTTTTTACGGCTTCAACACGGTCTGGACTAAGGATTATGCGCAAGGTTTTTGAAGGAACGGAATTACAGTAGAGTCTTCCTTAACAGGCTGGCAGAACCTTGGATAAGTAAATAATAATAATAATAATAATAATAATAATAATAATAATAATAATAATAATAAACAACTTTATTTATACCCTGCCACCATCTCCCCAATGGGGACTCGGGGTGGCTTACATGGGGCCATGCCCAGAACAATACAATATAACAAAATACAATAGAACAACCAATCATAGCACATTAAACAACACAAGAAAAGAAAATATACACTACATTAAACAAGATCAAAAGAACAATAAAACCAAGGGCGGGCCACATGAACACTAGGTTAAAACTCGGGGTGAGAAAGGAAGTAGGAGTAAAAAACCACAGAGAACAGGGTCATAAAGTGGCGGTGCAATCTGTTGGACAAATATTGAAGGAGAGCAGCAAAAGGGATGTATGTAGCAATTACTCTCCAAAAGCACAGCGGAAGAGCCATGTTTTCAGGTCTTTCTTAAAGGCTGCTAATGTGGGGGCTTGCCTAATCTCACCGGGCAGTGAGTTCCACAATCGGGGGGCCACAGCAGAGAAGGCCCTCTCCCTTGTTCCCACAAGGCGGGCCTGAGATATCGGCAGTGGCGACAGGAGAGCCTCCCCTGACGATCGAAGGGATCGGGATAAATATCTTGGATAATGAGGAGGGATTAAGGAAAAGCCTATTAAACATCAAATTAGGTTATGATTTTACAAAATGAGCACCCAAACATCATGTTATACAACAAATTTGACAGAAAAAGTAGTTCAATGCGCAGTAATGTTATGTTGTAATTACTGTATTTACAAATTTAGCACCAAAATAACATGATATATTGAAAACATTGACTACAAAAATGCATTGGATAATCCAGAACCTTGGATAAGCGAGTCTTGGATAAGTGAGACTATACTGTATGTACTTTATATGTTTTAAGTTTTGTATATTGTTCCGTGTGTATTAATACTTAATGTAAATGGCTTCTTAACTGTTTATGTTTTTATTGTATGGTTCTTTTTATCGGCATTGATTTTTTGCCAGATCTGTAAGTCGCCTTGAGTCCCTCCCTGTGAGAAAGGCAGGACAGAAATGACGTAAATAAATAAATCTACCCTGTCAATATACAATCTACATCATCTGCTTTGAACTGGACTATAAGGCAGTGTAGACTCAGGCTTTCTACACTGCCATATACAATCCAGATTCAGCTTCAGCTCCATGAGAGGACATGAGAAATGCCTCCCACAAGGACGGTAAAAACATCAAAACAACGTCCTTGCAGACAGCCAATTCTCTCACACCAGAAGTGACCTGCAGTTTCTCAAGTCGCTCCTGACATGGGGGAAAAAAACTGGGTTTTATGAGTCTACAGTGCCATATAATCCAGTTCAAAAAAGATAATCTGGATTTTATATGGCAACTCCCACCATTCCTAACAGCCTCAGCCTCAGGAAAGGGCCTGAGGCTGTTAGGAATGGTGGGAGTTGAAGTCCAAAACACCTGGAGGGCAGGCCCAAGTTGGCCCATGCCTAGGCTAGAATATATATATATATATATATATATATATATATATATATATATATATATAAAAAACAGTGATGGGATCACAGCGACCAACAAAACTACAGGCCCCCCAACCTCGAAATTTGACAACACAACCCATCATCCACGCCTCTAGGTTGATACAACAAAAAGAAAAGAAAAAGTCCAAATTAGAGGGAAAGGAATAATTGTTTTTATCCAATTGCTGCCAGTTAGAGGACTAATCTCTGCCCACTTGGTCTCCTAGCAACCAACACAGCCCAGGGGACAGGCAGATTTAGGCCTTACTTAGGCCTCTTCCACAGATTATCTAATTTGCACTGGATTATATGGCAGTGTAGACTCAAGGCCCTTCCACACAGCTATATAATCCATTTATAATCTTACATTATCTGCTTTGAACTGGATTATCTTGACTCCACACTACCATATAATCCACTTCAGGGTGCATTTTATACAGCTGTGAAGAAGGGGCCTCATATAATCCAGTTCTAAGCAGATAATATAAGATTATCAATATACAGTAGAGTCTCACTTATCCAACATAAACAGCCCGGCAGGATAAGTGAATATGTTGGATAATAAGAAGGGATTCAGGAAAAGCCGATTAAACATCAAATTAGGTAATCTTTATACAAATTAAGCACCAAAACATCATATTATACAACAAATTTGAAAGAAAAAGTAGTTCCATGCGCAGTAATGCTATGTAGTAATTACAGTAGAGTCTCACTTATCCAACACTCGCTTATCCAACGTTCTGGATTATCCAACGCATTCTTGTAGTCAATGTTTTCAATATATCGTGATATTTTGGTGCTAAATTCATAAATACAGTAATGACTACATAGCATTACTGCATATTGAACTACTTTTTCTGCCAAATTTGTTGTCTAACATGATGTTTCAGTGCTGCATTTGTAAAATCATAGCCTAATTTGATGTTTAATAGGCTTTTCCTTAATGCCTCCTTATTATCCAACATATTTGCTTATCCAACATTCTGCTGGTCCGTTTATGTTGGATAAGTGAGACTCTACTGTACTGTATTTACAAATTTACCACTAAAATATCACAATGAATTTAAAACACTGACTACAAAAACATTGATTACGAAAAGGCAGACTGCGTTGGATAATCCAGAACATTGTATAAGCGAATGTTGGATAAGTGAGATTCTACTTTAATATGAAATAATTACTGGGATAGAATAATGCAGAACAATATAATCTCTAAAACCAGGACAGTAAATAAAGAGCAACACTCTGAAAGCAGGGAAATTGGAAAATCCACAAAGGAAACAATCAGGGCCAGCTAACACCTCCCAAGAAAGGATTCTTCCAGAAAGGAAGCTGAGAAGGGAGTGAAGCACTGTGTATTACCAAAGTCATTATTATTACTATCATTACTATTATTATTATTGTGTTGCGGTCAACCGTGAAAATGAATACAATCTGGCTCCAAGTATTCAAAAACACTAAAATCAGAATATATAAAAATTAATGTGGTATAATAAAGCAGAACAATACAATCTCTAAAATCAGAACACTAAATAAAGAACAACACTCTGAAAACGAGAATTCCACACAGGAAACAATCAGGGCCAGCTAACACCTCCCAACAAAGTATTCCCATCATCAAAGTCTGGCAAATCCTCTGTTTTCTCAGGGCCACAGACAGTAGAAGCATATAAAATATCGCAAAGAACACCACTCTGAAAACAAGGGAATTCCAGACAGGAAACAATCAGGGCCAGCTAACACCTCCCAACAAAAAAATTCACTCAGGGAGGAAACAGCCAGGCTTTAAAGCTGCAACAGACAAAAAAAATCAGAAATATTGTATATTCACAACCTTTAGGAAATAATATCCCCTGATGGTGCAGCGTGTTAAAGCGCTGAGCTGCTGAACTTCTGGACCGAAAGGCCGCAGGTTTGAATTGGACCAGAGTGAGCCCTCACTGTTAGCCCCAGCTTCTGCCGACCCAGAAGTTCAAAAACATGCAAATGTGAGTGCATCAATAGGTACTGCTCCGGCGGGAAGGTAACGCCGCTCCATGCAGTCATCCCACATGACCTTGGAGGAGTCTACGGACAACGCCGGCTCTTCGGCTTAGAAATGGAGATGAGCACCAACCCCCAGAGTCAGACATGACTGGACTTAATGTCAGGGGGAAACGTTTACCCTTTACCTTAACTACCACCAATTCCTCAATAGGGTTGTTGTATGTCTTTCGGGCTGTGTGGCCATGTTCCAGAAGTATTCTCTCCTGACGTTTCGCCCACATCTATGGCAGGCATCCTCAAAGGTTGTGAGGTATGGATAAACTAAGTAAGGAAAAGAAAGAATATATATCTTTTGTAGAGTCCTCAATACTTTATTTCCCATACCACCATACTTCGCCACAGCAATGCGTGGCCGGGCACAGCTAGTAATACAGTAGAGTCTCACTTATCCAACATAAACGGGCCGGCAGAATGTTGGATAAGCGAATATGTTGGATAATAAGGAGGCATTAAGGAAAAGCCTATTAAACATCAAATTAGGTTATAATTTTACAAATTAAGAACCAAAACATCATGTTATACAACACATTTGACAGAAAAAGTAGTTCAATACGCAGTAATGCTATGTAGTAATTACTGTATTTACAAATTTAGCACCAAAATATCACGATGTATTGAAAACATCGACTACAAAAATGCGTTGGATAATCCAGAACGTTGGATAAGTGAGACTCTACTGTATATATTTGTATCATTCAATTGCCCCCTCACAGAATACGAACTACAATTCCCAGCAACCCTAGCGCGTTGGTAGCCCCTCTATTCCCCCTTCCCCGTTTGGGAAGGGAAAGAGGCGAGAATCCAAGCAACAGTAGCGGCTCCTTGCTTCTACGCATGCGCACGATCATAGCCTAGGCTAGGGAGAAGATGAGGACAAGCGAAAGCGAAGGGGAAGGAAAAATAATAATAAAAGAGTTCTGTTCTCTTTTTTTTTTCCCCGCCCTCCTCCCCTCCGCCCACATCGGAGCCGGCATCTGAGGTAAGCGAAGCGGCAGCAGAAGCGGGAGCTGCAGCAGCAGAAGCAGCAGCAACCGAAGAGCAGCGCCTCGCACGCGCGTGCGCACATATACACACACACCCGAGCGCGAGGGAAGCGCTCCTTGGAGAACGTCCTGAGGAGAAAAAAAGCAAGGTGCGGGTGCGGCGCGCGCGCGGGGCTGAGGTAAACAATTAACGGCGGCGATCTTTAACGGTCGCCTCGGACTTTTCTTCTTCCCCAGGGTTCTTGCCTTCCAAGAATGGGCGGGGGCAGAAAAGGAGCGAAGGGAGAGCCCCGCGCATGCGCATTGCGCTCCCCGTTCCCTTTCTGCATGATACACCTGTACTGTTATCCTCCTCTCTACCTTTTTTTTTTTTTTTAATTTTCCCTACTATGGCCATGCTTTCCTCTCAATGCTTCATCTCTGAATTTATGGTTTTTGATTTGGCCTCTGGGCATCATTTCCCCACACCAGTCCATTTTAAAATTATGAATTCTAACTTTACCTTTTATTAGTACAGTAGAGTCTCACTTATCCAAGGTTCTGGATTATCCAATACATTTTTGTAGTCAATGTTTTCAATATATCGTGATATTTTGGTGCTAAATTCGTATATACAGTAATTACAACATAACATTACTGCGTATTGAACTACTTTTTCTGTCAAGTTTGTTGTATAACATGTTTTGGTGCTCAATTTGTAAAATCATAACCTAATTTGATGTTTAATAGGCTTTTCTTATTATCCAAGATATTCGCTTATCCAAGGTTCTGCTAGCTTGGATAAGTGAGACTCTACTGTATTGGGTCCCCCCCCCTGAAAATTGTGTTCAATGTATTTTAATATAGAGTCTCACTTAAAGGTTGTGAGGTGTATTATTTCATACCTCACAATCTCTGAGGATGCTTGCCATAGTTGTGGGTGAAACATCAGGCGAGAATGCTTCTGGAGCATGGCCATACAGCCCAGAAGACTCACAACAACCCTGTGATTCTGGCCATGAAAGCCTTCGACAATAATAATTTACTCCCTGCCCCAAGCTAACCAAGGTCTTGTGTTGCCAATGGCAGTTTGATTGACAACATTAAGGTCTTATTTTTATTATTATTTTTATTATTATTGTATTTATATCCCACTTTCCTCTCTTAAACGGGACTCAGAGCAGATGACAACACTAAATAATTGCAAAAGATTAACATGCTATGCTAATAATACAATATTATATATATATATTTGCACATCCAGTACACTTGGAGGACCATCATCCCCAAGCTACGAGGGATTGTCTAAGTATGTAAGTAATATATAATATTGTATATAATATACAATATAATACACAATAATATATAATAATATAATGTATTCTATATACATATAATATTGATAAAGATATTATAATGTAATACGTACAATATAGAGCCCCCAGTGGCGCAGTGGGTTAAACTGTTGAGCTGCTGAACTTGCTGATAGTAAAAACACAATATAAAAATATTAATTATATATTATATATTACATGTAATATTACTAATAATATTACAGTGTAGTGGTATAGTACAATATAGTCATATATAATGCTAATATTGTGCTATGCTAATAATATAATATATTGTGTGCACATATAATTTGTAAGCCACTCTGAGTCCCCTTCGGGGTGAGAAAGGCAGGATATAACTGTAGTAATAATAGTAATAATATAATAATAATTTTATTTTTGTACCCCGCCTCCATCTCCCCGAGAGGACTCGGGGCGGCTTATAAATACAGAACGACCATACAATAACATCAGATACCAAAAAACGTGCGAATGAAATTTAAAAAATAATAAATAAATAAATACAAGATGATTATTAGAATCATAGAGTTGGAAGAGATCTCATGGGCCATCCAGTACAACCCCATTCTGCCAAGAAGCAGGAAAATCACATTCTAAGCACCCCCGACAGATGGCCATCCAGCCTCAGTTTAAAAGCCTCCAAAGAAGCAGCTTCCACCACACTCTGGGGCAGAGAGTTCCACTGCTGAACTGCTCTCACAGTAAGGAAGTTCTTCCTCATATTTAGGTGGAATCTCCTTTCCTGTAGTTTAAAGCCATTGTTCCGCATCCTAGTCTCCAGGGCAGCAGAAAAGAAGCTTGTTCCCTCCTCCCTATGATTTCCCCTCACAAATTTATACATGACTATCATGTCTCCTCTCAGCCTTCTCTTTTGCAGGCTAAACATGCCCAGCTCTTTAAGCCGCCCCTCATAGGGCATGTTCTCCAGGCCCTTGATCATTTTAGTCACCCTTCTCTGGACACATTTCAGCTTGTCAACATCTCCCTTAAATTGCGGCGCCCAGAACTGGACACAGTATTCCAGGTGTGGTCTGATGAAGCAAGGCAGAATAGAGGAGGAGCATGACTCCCCTGGATCTAGACACTAGACTTCTATTTATGTAGGAAAAAATCCCATTGGCTTTTTTAGCTGCTGCATCACATTGTTTACTCATTTAACTCGTTGTCCATGAGGACTCCTTTTTCACACTACAGTTGAGCCAGGCGTCCCCCGTTCTGTATCTTTGCATTTCATTTTTTTCTGCCTAAATGGAGTATCTTGCAATTGTACCTGTTGAACTTCATTTTATTAGTTTTGGCCAATCATCTCTCTAATCTGTTTATTTTTTATTTTTCTCTCTTAAAAAAAGTCTCAAAGCAGCGCACAACACTAAAAACAATACGAATTATTATTAAGATTATATTTGGGTTGCTGTAAGTTTTCTGGGCTGTATGGCCATGTTCCAGAAGCATTCTCTGACGTTTCGCCTACATCTATGGCAGGCATCCTCAGTGGTTGTGAGGTCTGTTGGAAACTAGGCAAGTGGGGTTTATAGATCTGTGGAATAATGTTCAGGGTGGGAGAAAGAACTCTTGTCTGTTTGAAGCAAGTGTGAAAGTTGCAGTTGGCCAGCTTGATTAGCACTGAATGGCCTTGCAGCTTCAAAGCCTGGCTGCTTCCTATGTGGGGGAATCCTTTGTTGGGAGGTGTTAGTTGCTCTGATTGTTTCCTGTTTGGAATTCCACTGTTTTCTGAGTGTTGTGCTTTATTTATTGTCCAGATTTAGAGTTTTTTAATACTGATAGTAGTCAGGCTTTGAAGCTGCAATGCCATTCAGTGCTAATCAAGGAGGCCAACTGCAAAATTCACCTTTCCTCAGACAAGAGTTCTTTTTCCCACTCTGGACATTCCACCTGTTTTGATGATCAGTCTCACTCTTACATCATCATCTTGCTTGCCAGTGTCTTGTACATGTGCCTGCTTTTCTTTGCTCGGTGTTTAAATTTGCTAAAGCGGATCTTTCTTTTTCTTTTTCTTTTCTCATTTCTGAGCATTTTACATTAAAGAAATGACATCCTTACTGACTGACATTTTTGGGTGCTTTAAGAGCAATAGTGTGACCAGTTTGTTTATTTTTTGTGAATTCTTTCATCTTGAACTTATCCAAGGTCCCCATGAGATAACAGATGGGCTCCAAAGTATGGGACTTGTTAAACCCTTTGTAGAAATGACTCATCTCTGCAGTTTCAGGTTTGTTTGTGACTATAGATATACACACACACACACACTCATATACATCCAGTGTGTGTATATCTATATCTATATCTATCTAGAGTGAGAGAGAGAGCGCACATTAGTGTTGTCTAGTGGTTTGAGAATTGGACTATGACTGGTATCTAAGGATATAACTACAATGTAGAATGAATGCAGTTTGACATTACTCGCTCAGTGTTACGGAATAATGGAAATTATAGTTTGGTGAGGCACTGGTACTATTTGGCAGAGAAGGCTAAAGACCTTGTCAGACTACAACTACCACGTTAAAGTGGTGTCAATCTGCATTAATTTTGCATTATAGGTGCACCCATGGAAAGCTACTGGGTGAATTTAGGCAAGTCGTGCTCTCTCAGCCTCAGAGGAATGTAAGAGCAAACCCTTTTTGAACAATTTGTGCCAAGAAAACTCTTGTGACAGACAAACAACAACAATGTTTTCACTTTGTTTCTCCAGGACCCTAATATTCTCTCATGCGATTATCAGAAGCTGTTGATTCCCCTGCACTAGGCCTCATCCAACGGTTATCTTCTCATGCCAGGACTTTTGAAACATCACCAAAAGCCTGTGGAGCAATTCTCAATCCTTTTACAGGGACAGCACTATCTTAAGGAATCTGTTTTTACTGTTCTTGCATGGGACACTGTGATACACAGCCTCCGCCTTTTGAGATAAGAAGCCTTTCATTGTTTCTGCAACAGGATTGTAAGGAATATTTGCAATGAAAAATAACCCATCTTTTTGGCATGTCACTTTGCAAACACAGTGGATTCTGACTTTCACCAGGTACCCTGTAGACTTTTTACGTGCTTTGGAAAAATCTTTGCGCTCAGAAGAAATTACCTCTATGCATTTTGCTGTGCCAAAAATATTTTTGACCTAACAAGCAGGACTTCCCATCAGGATTTTTGCCTCTTTAAGGTAAACATCAAGGCCAGAAATTTTCGGTAAGATCTTTTAGCATACATCAGTTACAACCGCCTTTTGGTTTGGTTCTGTAGGCTGCCTTTGGGAAGAAAAAACCCCTTACCGCTGCTGCCTGATAAATTGGAATCTTTGGGCTAATCACCTGTGAAATATTTGCCTACAAAATCATGAGCGTTCACCATTTCACCAGCTTTGGTCATGCTTTTGGAAAATATACCTGATAATCATTACTATCCAGATACCACAGTGTATTAGTCGAATCGTCAATCAATGCTAAGACATGAGTCTTTCTCTCAAGGGAGTACTTGGTAACAGGGTTGGCATCTTTGCCCTTTTGGAAGGTCTCCTTCCTCATACTACTTAGCGCTCCAGCCAACTGCGGGTTAAAGTTATCAGGGCAGTCATACTGTTTCTGCCCCATCCATTCCTGCTGCCGATATGGCTTCGGTCAGGTTCATGGTTACCCCCACCAAAATTGATGATATTCCAGGCCTGTCTGACACCAGCCCGGATCTCAGCTCCCGCTCCAGCTCCCGCGTCCGCTTCAGTTCCAGAGAAAGCGTCCCTGAAACAAGCCGCAGCGAAGGTGCCAGTGACTTCTCTAGAGCAACCACATCACTGGCCACTGAAGCAGCCGAGCCAGCGAACGAAAAGGCAAACAGTCCTCGCACGGATGTGGCTGAAGGTATGTTGTATTGAGCACGAAATATAACATTATTAGTGGAGAATGGCAATTCATCAGTGGTTTCGAAAGTAGAAGTTCAAAAGGGGTACTTACGTTGCTCTCTTCCAACAAAATGACAGAAACTAAAGCATTTATTATGGCACGAGCTTTTGGGGATTGTAGGATTTGTCTTGTTTCTTTGCATATGTGCACATATATTCATGCTGGCATCCTGAAGGGATAATCTTGTTTTTGTTGCTTCAAAGACTAAATTTAAATTACAAGAAACTGGGTTCAAATTACAAGCAAGAACTGTTTGACAGTAGACTGTCTCAAAGAGCAGCTGACTCTCCCGTGGATGTCTTTAAACAAGAGTTGATGGCCATCCCCTGGGTGTAATTTAGTTGTGTAGTCCTGCACAGCAGGAGGTTGAACTAGATGGCTCTTGTGGTCTCTTTCAACTCCATAATTCTGTGATCCTGTGTTTTTAGACATGCTGGATATGCTTATGTACTGGTTGACCTCATGTGTAAGTCTAGGGCAGGATTTTGATATGACCCGTGGAAAAATTAAGGGTCATTCCATGGAGAAGAGAAAGCACCTTAGGAGGCCAGTTGCCCCAGACCATAACTGCCATTTCCACACCCAGACATTCAATAAGACCAGATGCAGTGTCACAGTTGAGAAAATTGAGGAGATCGGGGTTTCTTTTAGGTTCTCCTAGGATGGACTAAGCTCTTTCTTACTCCTTTCTTGACAAGAGCTAAGGTACAGTTTTTTACATTGACATGTAGATAAGTCGACCCGGGTTTTTGGGACTGATTTTTTGACTAAAATTTCTAGACTTATATATGGGTAGATATATATATATATATATACACACACACACACACACACACAGTAGAGTCTCACTAATCCAAGCCTCACTTATCCAAGCCTCTGGATAATCCAAGCCATTTTTGTAGTCAATGTTTTCAATATATCGTGCTATTTTGGTGCTAAATTCGTAAATACAGTAATTACAACATAACATGATTGCGTATTGAACTACTTTTTCTGTCAAATTTGTTGTATAACATGAAGTTTTGGTGCTTAATTTATAAAATCATAACCTAATTTGATGTTTAGTAGGCTTTTCCTTAATCCCTCCTTATCATCCAAGTTATTCGCTTATCCAAGCTTCTGCCGGCCCGTTTAGCTTGGATAAGTGAGACTCTACTGTATATACACACACACACACACACACACACATATATATATATACATACACACACACACACACATACAGTACAGTAAGCCCCATATTGGTTGGGGTGTATAGGGCTATTGGTTCACCCTTGGACTCTATCAACCCACCACCTGGCAGCCATCACATCCTGAGAGGGAATCTACTTGGCATTTGCATACTAGTGGAGAATTAAGGGAGACATAGGTGATTTTGACTGTAAATATCTAGATGCTTTGAGCCTCCAGGGGAAGGTGCATGCCATTTGAGAAAGCAGTCTCATTTCTCTCCCTGGGACAAAGCTGAGATCTGCTTCTCCATGTCCTGGACTATGTTCCTCCTCTCATCCTTCCCCACTTATATGCAACTGCTGTCTGGTGTTGGGAGAACACAAAGGTGGGATGCTGAACTATGCACACACAGAGAGAGAGGATATCAGCCAATCTTTATATATATTTGGTGCAGGAATCATAAACAGATCAAAGGGAAATTGAATGTCGAAATTAGTGATAGCCACACTGTTAGCAATGCCCTATCCTCAAACTTATTGGAACTATAGATGTCCTAATGCATTGTATATAAAACCAGATATTTTGGATAATACTCTGTGCTCCTAATGAAATGAGCAGTAGTCCACAAAAGCACATGCTATAGGAAGTATGCTACACGGCTCTCTGATTTCTGGTCATAGAAGAGAACTTTAACTTTGAACGACTCACAGCCTAGAAGTTTTGGGAAGGAAAGTTTAGTTCTGAGGAGATGTGAAAAGTTTTTTTCTTGTTGCTTGGGAAATAGGGGGCTGTGTTATGAGGGGCAGAGGCTATTAAAAAGGTCTGTCTCAGATCATTCATGCATTTTGTACCTCTTTCAGGTGTTCTCAGAAATTTTTCTGATATAACTTTATGAATTATCATGACTATCTTGTGTCCTCCTTTTTAGACGAAGGGCTTGACTAATAGATTTTAACCTACCACAGAGAGAACAATTACACCTTTTACGTACATTTCTTGATCTCAACTGCTTGGTGCAGCTCTCGTCTTCTTTGGCCCCTTCTGCACTGCCATATAAAATCCATATTATTTGCTTTGAACTGGATTATATGGCTTTCTAGAAGGGGCCTCTGTTTTTAAAACACAGGCAGATATGAGGTGGATTTTTGTGTGCTATGGTTTGCTTTTTAAGGTTATTGACATTGTTGATTAGTCCAGTTTTTTTTTCTTCGTGCCAAGAAATGCTGAGCAAGACTGATGGGAAATGACTTGGGAGAATTTCAGTTCCCTGAATCTTGTTGATTCCCTTTTCTAATGCGTTTTAAAAGCATTGCAGAACATCTAAGGTCAGGCTGAGCTTTGCTCAATCACCACTGACTCAAAGTCACATCTTCTATTGTATGGCGTATGAAAGGCAACATTGACTCTTCAACAGTTTTTTTTTTAATTCCAGTCAAACCGCAGACCACTCAGCATCTTGTGATAGTTATTTTGCATGTATTTGGATTTTTTTACTTTTTGAGAGACACCCAAAGAAGCACACAGAGTGATGACTTGCATTTACACGCATCCTTGGATTGTGTTGTTTGTAGGACAGTGCAAACAGGTCTTTAAAAAGCTGCAGATGAAAGAAAGGAGAAAAAAAAACAAGTGTGGTACTAGATAGTGAAATAATAGTGCTTTGGTTCACTGTGAATGTAAGTGGAGATGAGGGGGTAATCAAAAGGCTATTTATGAAGCCCCAGGAACTCTGGGGTAAGCTTATAAAAAAGCATTCTTCCGTTCAGTTGTTGTTTCAAATTATAATCTCTAGGAAACTGAGCAAGGAAGTTTTTATAAATGAAGAGATTTCCTTACACCCTTGTATAATTATCATTATGCCATAAATGATTTAAAGCTAGGCATGTGGGGGGCGGGGGGGCAGTCACTTAGTTTTGTTACACAACTAATTCCTTTCATTGTTCCATATGGCATTTAGTGTTTGGAAATACTGTTTTGATTGTGTTAAAACTGGATTCTAGAATTGTTTTGGGAATGTTTATGGAGTACTTTAGTGTGTTTTTAAAAATATCTTTGTATATTTTATTGTTTAAATTGGTTCTTATTTGTGTATCACCTTGGGAACCCTTGTGGGGCTGGAAGGTGATACAGAAATACTTTATAGAATCTATCTATATGAAAGAATGTCACTGGTGACAATAGTGCCAATGATGCTTAGTCTCCAATGGGCCTTCTATATGAACCACACAAAATGATTAGTAATTGTTTTGTTTTAGTGAAGCTTATCTCCTTCCTTTCCTTTGTCCAGACAGGCTGCATGGTAGAAATACTTACAAAGAACAGGGATTTGACCACAGCATTCTCTGCTTTCACTGAAAGCCCAGCCAATAATGGCTGACCACCATGCTTGCAGTCATACAAACCTGCCAGATTTCTCCTGAAGTCTCGTGGGATTTGTCCTTAATGTACATGCGCACATACAGATATATGTTTTATTGGACTATCATCCATAGCTGAGTGAGTTTAGGCAGCTGTTCTAAGCTAGGCTAAAGGAACACAACTAAATCAATGTTGCATTCTATTATGATGTACCATATACTTGGTGTTGTTTATACCATTTGTGTAATGCTAGCGTTAGGTACAGGACATGTCTTAGTATAACACTGAACTGTCACAGATTGTATAAGAACAACTAAATAAAATTAAGCTCCATTACTTGTTCATTCGAGTCATCTAATGTTGTTTCTTTTGTGAGCTTTGTAACTGGTGAGCCTGTTGCTGTTCCTTTTCCGTTTTTTCTGTGTAATAAACCATAATGACATAATAGCATAAGAATAGCCTTGCTGAATCAGACCAACTACTCAACCAGTCCTATATGCTCTCTACAGAATTGCCAACTAGATGCCTACAAGGAGAATATATGTGGACATACCTTCCTGCTCTATTCCCTATTAACTGTTATTTAGAGGCATCCTGTGTGTGTGTGTGTGTGTGTGTGTGTGTATGTGTGCATTTGGAGCCTCTAATACTGGAGGTTATAGAGCTATTGTTACTATCATCTTATAACCTGACTTTTCATAAATTAGGCTAAACATCATGAATTAGCTGAAACCATTTAAATGGCTGGTGTACTGCATCTTGAGATAGTGAATATTATAGCTTAATGACAAGCTGTGTGAAGAAGTACTTCTGTTTTCCATACCAAACCTTTTGTCATTTAGCTTCATTGAATGATCCTAGGTTCTAGTACTATGAACCTTTCCTACTTTCTTCAGAACATGTATAAATTTATGTCTCCCTTATCTGGTACCTTTCCATTTGTTCTAAGTTGTTTAACCTTTCTTCATATGGGAGTTGCTCCCAGACTCTTGATCATGCCAGTCCCTTTTAAATACCTTTTCAGGTAATGTACTCTAATTTTAGGAGTGTTCTGTAATTGCTGCTGTTGTGGGTTCTTCAGCAAATCTTACAGCCATATTTCTTGATGCTCTTCCTCTTTTTTCTTATGTGAAATACCTATTTATGTCACTGGTTACCTGTGTATGAATGTGCCCATGAATTGTATAGGGTTTTCTTAGGCAAAGAATACAGAGTGGTTTTGCAGTACCGTACTTTATGTAGCCCGCAACCTTTTTTTTCCCTTTTTGGTAGTATCCTATTTAAGTACTAACCAGAGGTGAGGCTGCTTGTGTTTCCAAAACCAGATGGGATCTGGTGCCTTTAGGGCATTTACTTCATACCCAGAGTTGAATATGACCTAAAAATTGTGTGTGATCTATATCAGATTAATTGAATTGATGCTTTTATAAATTAGGGAAATGTATAACTTACTATTGCATTATAGTCAGAACCTTTAGAGTGGTGACTATGGTGGAATATAAATACTGTATATTTATAACACTTTTTATTTTTTTTAATAAGGTACTTAAATAGTTTCATACTAATAAAAGTCTAGAAAGTACAGCAAGACTAAGTAATAAAATAATAAAACCATGATTGGACAGCAAAATATTTCATTACAATAATCAAATTTAATTGTCGATGTTAGTGACCAGGATATTTGCTGGGCAAATAAAGGAATCCTTATTTGGCAACAGAGCAGCCCATATGGCAATTCTTCCTATCTCCGAGTGGAGATCATTTCACATGATAAAGATCCAACTTGAAAAGGTCTTCCTTCACAGCCGAATGACTCTCGCTAGATCATAGTATGGTAAGATGGGACTTCTCCTTAGATTGAAAGGATTGAGGTGATACACACAGAACAAAGCAGGTCATCAGGTAATTTTATCTTGAACTGCTTGGACCTTATAAAAAGAGAAACATTTTCAACATGGCTTGATATCTGACTTATAAATGCAGAACGTAGAATTTAGGAATTATACCTACACGATAGGATGCTCCACTAAGGCGCCTTTGTACCATATAATGTACTAGGTCTGAACCCAAAGATAAATGCTTTTCAGTTTTTGGAATATCTATGTGAAGTTTTCCCTCCACGTTTGCCTTGTGAATAGTTTCTAGGTACCTTGAATTGTGACAGTTGACAATCCATCTTATTCTCCTTGTTGGCTCATTCAATTCTTGCCCAGCAACTCAGACCACTGATACGTATATGTTCCTCCCTGCAGATTGTAGGTTCTCGTTATGTCAGAGTCTAATCTTTCAGCTTCAAGAAATAATATGTTACCTTCTTCTGCTGGATGTTGTATCTAAGCAAACATTTCCTTCCAGTTGTTCTATTTTCCCCAAGTACACACCTACACAAATTCCCATTTCTATACATTGGCTTACACTAGTCATTTACATGTCTTGCGGATAATATTGGCATTATGCCCACATTGTAAACCTAGGCCATTTGATAAGAACCGTGTTTCCCATTAATTGTTAGATTTTTTTGCCAAGACAACGGCCTAGAATCATAGAATCATAGAATAATAGAGTTGGAAGATACCTCATGGGCCATCTAGTCCAATCCCCTGCCAAGAAGCTGGAAATCGCATTCAAAGCACCCCTGACAGGTGGTCATCCAGCCTCTGCTTAAATTTTTTTATCACAGTTCCCTAGTAGTTGAATGCTCTGTTGGTATCCTAGCCCCTTTACAGTTGTTTAATAAAGCCTGCAAGCCTGTCTACCTACCTCACCACATATTTCTATCTCCAGATACACAGATATCAAGAAAAATAAACTCTGCAGCCGGCCACCCTTCCAATGCCTCAGGGACTCTGTGTCCCAACTGCCTCATCTGGTTTATCTCCTGGGAGATGATGTCTTCCTATTCCAGTGATAAACTGAGCTGTATTGCTTTGTTCTTGTAGAAAAAATATAGGTGACCGGTGAGGTTATGGTTTCTCAAGGCAGAAACGAGCATGGGGGCAGAACAAAGCCAGTTTCTATGGAAGCAAGAGAATATGTGCCATAGTTCTTTGCCTACCCCTTTGCATATCTCAGTTCAAAAACGTCAGGCCACATTGACACTTTCAGGTTGATGCTGCTGTTTCTTCCTATATAAATAGCTCCAGAAATGTCCTTATATATGCAGACTTTGCTTGACTGTACACCCACAGCAAGGGGACACCATACAGAAAATAAAGATATTTGGTTTGCAGAACTTGAAAGCATCTGTTTCCAGCAAATACAGGTTTGCAAATATGTATATAAAGCTCATTAGCTGCTCATTTATTTCCCTGTACATGAGAACAAAGATGCATATTCTCAGTTATTTGTATAGCTGTTTCACATTGACATTATTACAAGGATCCTGGTATGCATTATTCAGTGTCTTTGTGCTTTTATATAGTTAGCCCTCTGTATTCATGGGTTCTCCATCCAGATATTTAACCAACCACAGTTCAAAAATATTCAGAAATTTACAAAATGAAACCATGAGTAATATGCTGTTGTATAGGTACACCATGCTGTAGCATCCCACCATTTCACAATTCGTCAGGCTTCCTCTGGAACTTGTTTGAGTTGTTTGCATTTTTATATATGGGGCACCATTTTTCTATACCATTGTATATAATGGGACTTGAGCATCTGCAAATGTTGGTATCTCTGAGAGGAACCTGGAACCAAACCCTAGTGAATGCCAAGAGCCCTCTGTACATAAATTCACCATTTTATCAGCACAAGGAGATCCGTATTTGAGGAAATTATATTAGAATCTTAGAATTATAGTTAGAAGAGAGCTGGAACCAACAATCAAAGCACCTCAGACAGATGGCCATCTAACCACTGCTTAAAAATACCCAGAGAAGGAAACTCCACCACACTCCAAAGCAGCATATTCCACTGCTGAATACCGTGGTGAAATCTCTTTTCTTTTTTACTAGAGTAGCAGAAAACAAGCTTGCTCCCTCCTCAATGTGACATCCTTTCAAATATTTAAACATGGCTATCATCTCAGACTTCTTTTCTCCAAGCTAAACATGCCCCACTCCCCAAGCTGCTCCTCATAGGTCTTGACTTACAAACCTTTAATGATTTTGGTCCCCCCTTCTCTGGACATATTCTGGCCTGTTACCAATAGTGATATTGTTACTATCCCTATTGTGCTTCCACAGAGGAAGCATTAGTTTCCTCAGCAGAGATCCTGGGAATAAATGGCGAGGCCCTTTATTGGTGAGACACATGCCCCGATGTACTTCACAGAAGTGCCGATAACATTCTTCAATATTATGAAAGCTGAAAACCTCAGGATTCTGCTTAATTGCTTGACTCACATATTAAATGGCCTGAGCAAGACCACATAGACCTTCCAGACAGTTGCATCTGGTCTACTGCGTTTCCTCTGTTCCTTTGTTTATTTCAGATAGCAATCTGGTTTTATTCCCCCACCTCTTTTTTTGTTTCCCCTTTTGATCTTGGAACAAGAAGCTCTTTTGCTCTGCTTGCCTACGCTCAGTTCATATCCCTAAGAGGCGAAAAGCTTCTCTTGTTTCTCAGATGTGTCCTTCAGCCCCCAGTTCCTGTCATGAGTTTGCGGGGTATACAGGACTCCTTAGTGGTGCCTGTTGTGCAAATGTTGTGGGTAGATCTCCCCTTCCTGTCTGTTGTGGATAAAAGAAAATTCTAATTCTAATTCAGACAGAGTTTAATTAGCTGCTCGGGAAGATGGCTCCTTCATCCTTTACTGGCATTTTTAAGTGACTTTAATTCAATTAATACTATAACTTGTTTAATTGTGTTTTAGCAGTGTAACTGTTTGTGTTTGTCTTTGCATTCATTTTTCAAAATTTTATCGCATAAAAAGGAAGAAGGCAGGGCAGCCCCGTAACTAGCCATGATGTGAGCCATGTTGAGTTGCAGTTTTAGCAGAACGGATGAATGTCAGTTTCCAGTTTCAACAAATTCTGCATCTGAAAACATACCAGGGGCTGTTCTCAAATATTTACAGTTTGATATGCAGATAAATACAAAAGGCAATGGGGAGAGAAGCTTGCATATCAACATTCCTGCTTTAAAGTAGAGATACAGTAAAGTGATAGGTTTTCAGTTTCAGCAATTGCAGCAATCAGAGAAAATGTTTACAAACCTTCTATCACTCTGTCAAAAAACTCAGCTCCTATCACAGTGGATTTTTTAAAGTATTTTTGTTTTGTTGAGAAGCAAATTCTACTATATTTATAATGTACAGTAAGTTTCAAGTATAATAAAAATTGTAATATGTTTGAAATAAAAATAGAAATTTGCAAAGCAGTAATTCATTGAAGCAGTGGAAAATGGTAGTAATGTTGTCAAACATAGGTTTCCCTGCTAGAGAAACAATAAAGAATATAAATTAAAGCATGATAGTGGTATTAGTGGGAATAATTTTCTTACTATGACTAAAACACCCCTGTCCCACTTAGAAGAGAGGCTTTGTCTCGCCAGTGATTCATGTCTAACAGGTTGGGGCAAAGGGCTACTGATCTAATTAAAATCCATGCAGTGGCAAGATTTACTGCGACCCATATTATATAGGCTCCCTCAGCATGTGACAGTGCTGACCTCTGTCTCCTCTCCACTCCAGGGCATAAGCTTAGACCCATGCTTATAGAGCTGGGACAGAGATCAATGCAGGAAAACTAGAACAGTGAGGAACGAAACAGCAGATGAGGATTCAATCACATTGCAGTTGAGTGTATGGAGTGATTTCCAAATGAAGAGTCTGAAGACCAAGCTGTTGGGTTGTAGGAATCCTGCAATGAAGAATTACAGCATTCTGAGTGAAATACAATTAGGGAACTAGTACCTTCAAATAATTTCACTACATGACTTTTTTTGCTTCATAGTATTTTCCTTTGTTTCTGCTGAATTCTCTGTTAATTTCATAAGATGAAAGAATAAACCTTAATAGCAATGGAAGGGTTCTCCATGGACATTTGACGTAAGCAATAAGGGGCTGGCACATCCAAATGCATGGTAGCAAAACATTCAAGACCTGTATCAAACATAACTGTTAAAATAGGTTCATTATTAGTCCTTGGCACAACTATCAAATACATTTTGTAAGATATTTAGATACCCCTCTCCATCTTAGAAGACATGAGACATGAGAGATTGTTTTTTATTTAGCTGGAGATTTCTGTGAGACTTCATCTGTAGTAGGCCTGTCAAAACACACTGACCCTTCCACATGAATACTTTGCAAACTCAATGATGAAAATGATTTACATTGTGTCGATTTGATTATATTCTACTGTGATTTCATTTACAAACTTTGTTTGGGGTAGATGTCAGCTTGAAACACCATTCCAGGTAATTCCTTTTCGTTTTTTTGATCTGGTAATAAAAATAGATAAGTTGCACACAAAAAACTCATTGCTTACCATATGGCTGAAACTATTTCTCAAAACCTCTGTGTGAACTCTTTTATCCTAGTTACTTAATACCTTTTCTCAAATCGTATCTTGAGTGTAAAGTCTTTGGTGTAACCCTTTACACACGGATGTTGCTAGTTAAATAATAACAACAACAACAACAACAACAACAACATATTACAGGTTGAATCTCCTTTAACTAGAAATCCAGATTTCAGATTCTTCCAAAAACAAACTTTGCCACCAGCCATCTTAGATGCTGTGACTGTGGTATTCCTGCTCATTCACCTCTTAGTTCCTCAGTCTCGTTCTTTTTTCCACCAGCCACCATCTTCAACCTTAAATGTAGTGCCACTTCTCATTTGTCTTGAGTAACAAACAAGAAAGAGTGCTGCATCTGCCATCTCGTAAGCGGAAGCAGGTTGCTGACAGCAAAAAGAAAGAGAGACTGAGGATCTGTGAAATGGTGAGAGGTATGGATTTGTGTTGAGTGCTATGCTTGGATTCCTGGCATTTCACAGCTCCTCATTCGCCCTCCACCCTCGTTTCTCATACACAACACAAGTAATGAATGAGACGTGACATAACACCATTCCAAAAAGAGACTTATTAAAGAAAATCAGGACGAAGGAACATTTTTTGTCTCAACTATTTTGGCCAAGGGGTATTCAACCTGTGTTTGGGTCACTTGGAGGCAGTGAAGATAAAATTCTGTTTTTCACGTTTACATTTACTTTGTAAGTTTGTTAAGTTGTTTACATTTACTTAGTTAAGTTTGAAATATTGCGTGTTCAATACACGTTTTAAACCATGATGAACCCGCATGTTTATCAGACAGATTTGGAAGCTCCTCTGGTACAGTAGTTCTCCCTGCCAGATCTCATTGATCGGTAGCTGTACAATAACAGGGAGAAAGGTCACAGACATGAATGAAGGTTATGCTCTATTCCTGTTCCCCCCTCCAATGGATGGCATCTCTCCAGACTGTGTCTCAGCGTTTTTTTTTTTTGCCAGAGCTTTCCTTTGGAGTGAGTCTGTCTTGATCCATGAAAGGGAGCCATGTGTGATCGTTGTTAGTGCCACTGTCTTAAATCCTGACATGTATGTCTTGTGTTAGGCTGAGTGTGCAGCAGTCCCCTCAGGCTCCCAGTTTAGCAGTCTTTTAAGTTGCTTATGGCACTGGGCCTAATCTTGAGGGGATAAATAGCACGGGAGAGATTGCTTGGAAGCAGAACTAGAACAACTGGAGCTTTCCAGATTTGGCTTATGGCCAATACTCTTCTGACCCACTAGATTGTTGCTGCTTTTAATAAACAGGTATTTGGAGTACCAAAGGTTGTACAAAGACACAGAAGTGATGTCGGTATTTGAGTGTACATAAAGAATACAGAGCAGGCTGCGGAGGCAGAGATCCAGATCTGATAAAGATTTGTTCTATGGATTCAAGAGAGATCCTTTATGGAAGACAGAGGTCTTGACAAAAATACATGGAAAGAAACATCATTAGCTTGACAAGCAGAAAGCTGGGGCCACTCTCAAAGTCACATATTCTGTTATCTCCCCTTTCTTCTTGAGCCCCATGTTTCTGCATTTACCAAAACTAGTGGTCATATCCAGAAGTACCAATACCTAGCCTTTTCTTCTTCCTGAAGAAAATTCTTCCGCCCTTCTTGAATGCAAAGTAGAAGCTCCTACTCTGCATGTTAGCCTTTTTGTTCATCTCAGAACCAGGAATAAATGCTGGGAAGCCCCTGTCCACATTCTAGTACTTTGTTTCCTCAATGGCCCTGTTATTTATTGAACGTTTTTCCTCCTCTAGATTTCAACACACCTTGAAAACGGCCCTTCTGCAGCCAATTAGATTTGGGACATCATCATCATGCTTCCATTTGCATTGCTGGTTAATTTATGGCTCTAAAGAAAACCATATTGCTCAGATGGAGCTATTCTCTGATGGAGATGGGGTTTTTTCTTTTGCTTTCCTTGAGTCTGTTTGCGGACTCAATTATTGTCCCACTGGCAATGATTGTACAGCTCCGCCTCCATCGCTTCTATTCTAGGCACATTGATTCTTAATTACTCATACTGTTTAGGTTTTAATAACATCTTGATTCCTTCCTCCAGGTGCATGGTCTGTAAAACTCCTCCTCACTTTATAACTTCCCAATCTGTGATAGGGAGCTGCTGTTGCAAGCACACAGGCGGCATTTCACCTCCGAATTACAACAGGTTGCATGTAGCTGTTACTCAACTGCTTCAGATGAAGGGTGCCTGAAAATCAGTGTTGTGTGGCTGCCAGCCTCCCTTCTTGCTGTCCCGATGAACTGAAGGCATACACAGAGGAGATAATCCTCTTAGCGCCAGTGAAGTAAATACGCTTTCTGGCATGCGTTCACTCGGACACACGCTCCCTTTCTCTCCCATACACACCCGGCGGAGGCGTGCCTCCCTTAACTTTCTGCACAAGCACACACCCTATCCCTCCCATTCCCTGGGGGTTGCCTGTCACCTGATCCACTAGTGCTTGCCGTTCTTTGTTTCCTGGGAGAAAGTTTTGCCTTGAACATGCCTCAGTTCACTGTGACCAAAGTAGAGGATGATGAAGAAGAGAGAGAAGCTGAGGAAAGCGGGCAGAAAAGAGGCAGCACAGGGCAGATCCGGAAAGCAAGTGAGACTTTGGTGCCAGGTAAGGAAGTTAGATGGGACTCTTTTTTCCCTGGAATGACACCACCACCTCCCACGTTACTCCACCATCTTCCTTCCTGTAGCCTTTTCATGTGGAAAGCTTTGGAATGAAGAAATATTCAATTGTATTTACTCATTACGTAGTAGCTAGCCTTTGTGCCTCAACAGCTTTTGTTTCCAAGTGTACTATTAGACTGTACATTCTTTTGCAACAACCTCTGCCCATTGGCAGTCCCAATATTTCCGTCATTTGAGTGCCCATCCCTCCCACCTGGCCTTAAATAACCCACTGATGGCTTCCTTATTCAAATTCTTTGGCTTGACCTTTAATTAAACAATAACTGAGTGGAGACTGACTACTGAAGTGGAACAGCCATTTCATCCAGTAGGTAGAGCCTCGTGGGGCTAAAAGCCAGATCTTCTGAGATCTGCTTCCTGGAATCTGTATGGTTGCAACAGGCAATCCAATAATCTTGGCTTCTTTCTTTTAATCTGTGGGATAGGAAAGCCATCTAAAGTAGTGGGTGGGCAGCGCTGAGGTTGGAAGTTCACACATTTTTGAGACTTCTGAATTCTCTTGAAAATCTCATCAAAAACAAAAGAATGGGCCACATATTTCCTTAAAACGATTTTAAGAGCACCTAAAGTCTGCTCTGAGCCATTCTATGCCTTGTCTTCTATTTTTATATTAAGTGCAAGAGCTGATTTAAGAAAATTTTGTCAAAATGTCAAAAAATCATCTTCTCTAGTTTCTGTTTTAGCATTTTTATTTATTTCATCTAGAAATGTTTCTTACGACTCTTAATGATGGCTAACTACAAATTCCAAACAGGTTTATTTGATAAACATTTTTCTTCCTCTGCTACTTGACAGGCATTTTGCTTTCCTTGTGCTCTTCTGATTACTATACTAGTTTTTGGTTTGCAAATACTCAATTTTGTGAGTTTTCCCTTTACCTGTGTAACTGAATCCTGCAATATTGGCACTTCTCTTCAGGGTTCCATGCAATATAAACCATGCTTCTTTCAGAAACCTCTTGAAATTTTCCACCACTCCTTTCTCTTTCTCTTTCAGTTAGCTAGCCAGCATTTTATGGCTAATGAGGTGACTGTTAGGTCTGTTTAGTGGTCCTGCTTATCAGGTTTTGTTTTCTATTTCTGCATGCCTTGGAGTTCATTCAAGCCTGCTGATATCTCTTTCTTATATTGTAATAGTATCCATTTGACTTCATAACAAATCACACCAGGGAGAACTAAATGTGTTCTTTTATATATCTTTATGATTATTTTAATTACAGCAGTGCTATTCAAATCGGGAGTCTGTGGGACAGTTATGTCCGCAAGCCATTGCCTGCTGGTTCACAAGATTGTAGCCAGTGGGCACAAATAGGATAGCAACTGTTCACATGTTAGAGGAAAATATCCTGGTTCCCATTATCACAAAGCCTGAGAGCCTGAGCTACAGGATGAAATCTTAATAGTGAATGAAATTACAGATGTATGGGAACTGCAGATGTTGACAGTAGCTATATCTGTTTGTTTTTTTCCTTTTTTTCCACTTTCCCATTTTCAGATAGGCCTTGATCTTTGCCTGAGAGGAATGAGCTTGGACAACTTATCTTCAAATTGTTGTCCTTCTTCAGCACTAGCAAGACCTTGGACATGTTAAACTAATTCTTTTTCCCAGGGATTTGTTTTCTGGTGGCGCAATATTATAGATTAAAATCATTTTATGTATGTTTTTGTGATGATCTACTGTTACTGGTTGTGTCCTTAAATCTTCTTGCATTCTATTCAATGAAAGAAAGCCATATTCAACCCTGCAAATGGGTGGTAATACAAAGTCAGTTTGCCTCTATTGCACATTCTTGCTGTTGATATAGGCATGATTAATATTCTTGTTTTATCTCACCATTTCTTACAACCACCCAACAAAATAGTTTACTTTTGTTCCCAGTTTTTCAGAGGGAACAGCAGCTGGGAGAAATGGATGTTTCTCAGTGCTATACATTTTTTTTCTTTTACCTGAAGTAGAGATTTAAACTCAGTGTGAATCAAAACTTGTGTGTTGTCCTCCAGGCTCTGGATGATGGAAACATCAAATTGCTATGGTCTTAGATACAGATTCCTGGTTTTTCTTAACACATAAGGAACAAAGCTTAGTAGGGCAGAGGACTTAGTGAGCCATTCATCATCACAGATTGGACAGGAAAGGATGGCATGGAGTATTCTAACCTTCCACTTTTTCCTACCATTCACCTCTATAAAATAAAAGAACCTGTGATGAGGACTGATTTAGATATATAACATCGTCGCCTCATCTATGAAATCAAATATATTTGCATTGCACATGATTACATGGAAGAAGTGAGCATAAGGCATGCATCCACAAAAAGATGGTAGCAGGGCTACAGATCTGCTAGCTGTTTCATTGGGTTTCTGCCACTGCCTGAAAATAACACACACATTTTGTCAATGACTGTAGGAGTTAAAGGCGATACATCTTGCTTCCAGCAAAGACAGATGCTCTGTTAGAGAGAGCTGGAGCTGGCATGTGCCTTGTGCGTGTGCATTAGGAAGATCCATGGATCACAACGGCACTGCTGATCATTTAATTTAGATACATCTGGCAGAGCTGACTGGTCTGGCAATTTTCATTTAACTATATATCCAAGGCTTAGGCTTCTCAGCACCTGCTTGCTTCTTCCTTCTGATGCCACCTTACAGACGTTAGGAACTGGATCACCTCTGATAATATCTTACTTAGAGAGGATGAGAGAAAATGAATTCAGAAAGCCAGGATTCTGATTTACATCTTCCCCCAATTTCGAGCAGTAATGTTTGAAGCTGGCGAATGAACTCTTTATTTATAGCGTAGCTTATTTGAAGAACTCTGAGTAGGTTGTAGCACTTACATAACAGGTGTGACAGCCAGGAAACATGACACATGCGATGTTACTGGAGTCGGAGACTTCCTCCGCGTGTTCAGCCCCGCTTCCTCACAGAGCCTGGCCTAAATAACTGTCCCCATGGGTAAAATGGGAATAATCAATCCCGTTCTCTGCCACTCGCATGCAGAACGGGATAATTCTGGGATCTGTGCAGTGTCTGTGCAGTTCAGATCTATGCAGTTCAGATCACTCTTTTATTCTGGATGTTCAGGCATATCTCATTAAACAAAGTCCCTGACAAATAAGCTCCTTTTTATGAACCCTTTATGCCTCCTTCTCCCCCCTCCCTTTTGTCCATAGTCTGGCTGGAAGTTTCCTAAGAGCATCAGCATTAGGACAATGGTGAAGGAGGGCTGGAGAAACACAGGGCCTCTTTGTTAGATTGCGACAGCATGTCTGCACTAAATGATGCAATAAAGCTTGGGCTGAGAAAGAATGGGATCCTTCTGATTGTACTATGTGTCCCCATCTACAATAAGCAAGATGAAAAGGTGCCTCCAAAAGCCCTCACCGAACATGTATGAACCACAAAACAGAGAGAAAACGAGACTAGGACTGGGATTAGATTAGGACTGCCTCACCAGCTATCGTCAGCATATTAAAATGGAGTGCCGAAGTGGATATTACAGTATAAGAAAAATGCAGATTGGTGAGAAAAAATATCTCTGGATGTATTTTGAGAAAGCTTTCAAATGACCTCTAGAGGGTTCAAAACTTAATGTATGAAAGATTATCTGATCTTGTTTCATTTCACACATCCAAAACATGAGCCGCTTATATTGTTAGCTCTCCAGAAAACCCTTGCTGAAATGCATCAAACTACTCTTCATCTTTTTTGCAGTACAGGAAGCTTTCCTTATGTTCAAAACTTGTTGATTTATGAAAGAATTATGTGATCATGTTTCATTTCTCTCATGCAAAAAAAAAGTTCATATTGTTATCTCTGCATAAAGCATTTTCTGAAATGCATTGATCTACTCTTCTTGTTTGCAGCACAGGAAACTTACTCTAGTCTTTCTTTGTTAATTCTGCCTCTGATATCAATTTTTTTTGTTAAAGATGCAATGCCCCAAAACAGATCTCCTTCATGAACTAAAATATCGGTATATCTCTATCAGTCCTGAATAACTATCAGTCTGTGCATCAGTAACCTGATTAGAGAGTTGAATAATCTTTCCATTCATTAATGTAGAGAGCCCAGTTTTGTGGCACACTTTAAGCAATCTTACAGCTAGGGATTTCACATTTATTGAAGATCAACAAATGTTTGGAATTGTGATCCTTCAAAGGCTTAAAGTGAAAAATCCTCTGGATGCCTTCTTCGAGATTTATGATCTGAACCTTGGATCAGAACCTGAAGGGCATCAACAAGCCTCCTAACACAGCTGTCTCACTTTGAGTCGTATAGGTTAATGTCCTCAACATAACAGACCTAAGACCCCATTTTTTCTTTGCCTCTGATAATGAGGTGGGGAAAACCCAAAATCTGAGGCCAATCTTGATGGTGTCGGAAATGCCCAAATCCCTTTAATGTCTGTGTAATCTCTCTTTATCCCAGGCAATTTGAGCCCTTTCTCTCCAAACAATGAACAGGGACAATGTCCTCTGTGTTGGTATGTAGACCCAACAGACAAAAGATGCTTCTACTTCTGGGGGGCAAACCATGCCAGTAGGGCAAGGGAGAATGCCAAGGCTATGGTGGTGAAAAATAATGCTTTATTCTCAGTTTGATCCTCCATCAGCAGGCCTCACTTCCATCTGTCTCTTCTAAATTATCTGGTGGCTGTTCTAGTCTCTCTCATATGTTTGCTTCTAGACTTCAGTGGCTGTGACATATTTGAGTAATTTTTGCCCGCCTCTAACTAGACCCACTGCCCTTAATCTGCATCATGACTTTCCATGTAGCATATGGCTGCACTGGGAAGGAAATGCTAAATAGCAGAACTTCATTTTGGGGTCCTCTTTATTTTGAACTTACATTTGAATGCTTTCTTGCATTTTAAAGGGAAAAAAAAACCAATGTCATATTTTCCCTATCTGATTTTTTAAAAGTTAATTATGGCTTTACATTTCATTATTATAACAGTTCCAAAAGAAGTCTTGCAATTTATGAAATCACACTAAAATAGAGTAAGTTGTGAACTTTATTAGCAATCAAAATTATAACCTCAAGAACAAATCTGTGGTAAAATCAGGACATTCGCATTAGTTAAAAAAAAACCAAATTTTTTTTAGCAGCAGTCTCAGATTAGCCAAGTCTTTCTCAGAGGTTTGCACACATTTATATACATCTTATAGTGGCCTTTCTTAACTTTGGAGCTACAGCTTCCATCCTTCCTAGTCAGGATCATCAGGAGCTGTAGTCTCAACATCATATGGTTGTACAAACTTAAGAGAGATCCCCCTTCCATGAGACATTTCTGTCTTTTAACCATGTGAAGTTTATGGTGACCAGCTTGCTGTTATTTCCTTTGCAATATGTATTAATAGACAGTAGGATGTGGCCCTGGAAGACCTGCAGTTTTCATAATGGGACCCAGGATGTACTGAGATCTCTTTCTATATTAGTGGTTCTCAACCTGTGGTCTGTGGACCACCAGTGGTCCCCCCAAGAACTAAAATATGGTCCACAGTCTCACCATTACTACACTGTTGCAACAAGAGCGACTGGTCCCGTGAAACCCTCTTATAGTGCCAAGGCAATGGGGATGTCAGGAGGGGAGAGGCTGACTAACTACGAAAGGCCCAGCAACAAGCCTCCTCATTGCTGTTTCTCCTCCTCCTCCATCCCCCTGACCAGAACGGTTCCATGTGGCGCCTGGAAGCGGGGTCGCCTTGGTGTCTTCGTTTTTAGGCCTGTTCGTGGGGTTATTTGGGGTGCTGATTCAGAAAATTGCATTGGATAGACCACATCCGCTCTAGATTATTAAATATGGTTTTATGTAGATGAGCAGATGAACTACTGGAGGGCATATGTTCTGTATCAGAAACTAGAGCTGATGTAGTCTGTCCAAGGCAATTTTGTGAATCAGCACCCCACATGACCAAACCGAATCTAGAGTTGACCAAAAACTGATTCATAACACTTTTGTTACTAGTGTTGGAGTGTGCTCCCTGGTCAAAGTGGTCCCTGGTCAAAAAAAAGGTTGGGAACCACTGCTATATATTAACCAGGGCAAATAAAGTTCACTCAATTTTGGTGTCTTGTCAGATCATTTAGTGGAGACAACCCAAGATACAATATATTCCTCCATTAAAGATATTTTATTTTAAAAAGTAGAGAGATAGTCCCCAGTATCAGTAGACATCTTCAGGTAAGGAAAAATGCTAACATAAGCTGTACTGATTTAGAAGGAGCTTGGACCCAGTGATGTTGACCAGAGGTTTGTATCTCGTATACTATAAGAGACTTAAAGGAATGGTATGTACCTGCCATAGAAACCCAGTGGGTGATCTTGGACAAACCACACTCTTTTGACCTCAGTGGATGGCAAAGACATCCCAATCTTGCCAATAAAACCCGATGGTAGATTTATTTTAGGGTCACCATAAGTGGGCAATGACTTAAAGGCACACAGATACCCTTTGGTTGTATATAAAGTCATGTGTTTCTTACACAGGTGAAGATCCCTTTCAATCTAGTATGTAACTGATATGTTTTTTACTCCTTTTTAAAAATACCCCAAAACTCAAACCTTACATAATGATCTACTTGATTTTCCACTCTTGAACTGCTGCCATATAATTTAGACCACTTCAACAGATACATCATCCTCTGTGTTACATCTGTCCTTTCTTTGGATGAGTAGCCAATTGAATTATAGGGGAATGGCTATAAACATGGCTACTGCTATGTGTAGGATATAAAATTAATTCAGAAAGAGAGGTCGGGTCAGCATCCCTTAACAGTGGAAGAGGGACATCTTACTGATATTACTCATATAGATCCTATACAAAGGCTGAAGGGCTCTAGAAAAAAAAATCTATGTATTATATTACTATTTGTCCATTATCTCTCCTACTGAATTATAAAGTATTTTCAGCTGGGAGAGAGAAGGAAGGGAAAAAATGATGACTGAAAGGCCTTTGCGTATTCATGATTCTTTTTCCCTTGTGCAGCTATTTTTGATTTTGAAACAAGCATACTACCATATGATCTGTTTTACATTTTTGGGGGTTGAAGGGAAAGAAAGTCATTTTTTTGAATCCTGGGGAGGCAAGAGAGGGAAACCCTGCCCTATCATTTTATTCTCCCAGTCACTCTTTATTTGGCAATTCATTTTATTTCCCGTTTTCTGTTTGATTTTTCAGATGTGAGTCAAACTTCCATCACAGGGGAACAGTATCAGCTCTTAGGTACAGTATTGCAGAGGATTATTGTGTGTGTTTCAGTATGTGCAGAGTATATGTTTGTGTTGTCTGTTGTCAAACGATTGAAAGGTTGGTGTATGCATGTACACACACATAAAGGTACTCGTATTGCCTACAGCTGTGTTAATGAGTGGAGAAGATATTGACATTTCCTGCATATGAACTTCTAATAAGGGACATGATGTCTCTGTGATTGCCTGCTTGAAGGCACAGGTTATTTTCATTGTGTGGTTGTCCTTTAGGTTAGGCTGGTAAATAGCAGCCCAAAAATGTGTGTGAAAAGGGCCTAAAGATCCTAAAAGCATATGATCTTGGAAGGTAAGCAAGATAAGCCCTAGTCAGTACTTAGATGGGAGCCTGCTTTGAAATACCAAAGTGCTGTAGGCTACATTTCAATACATACTGGCAAAAACTCCTTTGAGTATTCGTTGCCTAAGAAAACTCTGTGACATTCATTGGATCACTGCAGAAGCAACTTAAAAGGCACATAAACACAACATGTATGCCTGTGGCCAAGAAAACAGGTAAGTTTACAAAAGGATTTTTATGTATTTTATCTATTTTCCATAGTGTTGAGGAGTGGGACAAGGAGAATGGTGTATAAAGGCTTTGCTTAGTCCAGATTGGATTTGTGTCTGAATGAGTGAGGACACTCTCACTTTGCAGAGGATGCTCTCAAGTAAAATGTAGTTTCTTGTTTGCTTGTTTTCTCTTTGAGAAAAGCCTTTCTATCCTGTAGAAACTAGCACCTAAGGGTTCATTTACTATGTAGAATTAATGCAGTTTGACACCACTGACTGCCATGGCTCAAAGCTATGGAATCTTAGGAATTGTAGTTTGGTTATTTTATTTCGTGTCAAAAGCATTGTACATTTCAAATAATGGAAATAAAAATAAAGTTTGGTTAGTTTGGTGAAGTACTAACTCTCTCTGGCAAAGCAGGATAAAGACCTTGTAAAACTCTCTGGATTCCGTTGCATGGATCCATGGCATTTAAAGTGGAGTCAAACTGCATTAATTCTACAGTGTAGATGCATCCAAGGTCTCCTATAGTAACTCATACAGTGTTTCTGAGCACAAAGTACCCATGGCAAAAGTGTGTAATTTTTCCCCACTTTGTTATTTTATTAAGTGTCAGCAATATGGCATTCTGGCATAATGTAATTACTGTTAAAATCCTGCATCACGCTGTAACTTTGCTTCCAGAAACAGTATATCCCTAGAATGGGGTTTTTTTTTCTTAATAAGTGGAACTACAGAACCTTCACTTACTTTGTATTTAAGCTAAGTTGTCTCCATCTGAACATTTCTAAAAGTTAGTGTCTCCCTTAAAAGTCCACAGATATCATTCTCTCCCTACATATGTACACACTTGGGGAAGTATATACCCATGAGAGGAGAGGGACAGATAATTTAGTGCCCTTTTATTTTATAATCCATAGATTTTATGGACCACAAACTTTATAGAGGAGGCCAGCTAACAGTGTCATATATTTTTCAAAGGATTGCTTTAGGATATGGAATACTTGTGGTCATGATAAATTTTTGTGTAGCATTTGCATTACATGGAAAGTCTTCACTGCAGTGTAGCTGCTGAAGGCTCTTCCAGAGAGGCCCTATATCCCAGGATCCAATCCCAGGTTTTCTGCTTTAAACATAATTATTTGAGTCTGCACTGCCAGATAATCTGCGATTAACAGAAAACCAGGGATCAGATCTGGGCCTGTCTAGAAGGGCCCTGATTGACCCTATGTTAGAAGAGATAATGTACTCTTTTGTACAACACAATGACAATAAACAGAGGCCAGAATCACATTTATATGTGAAGGAATCTTGTGCTATTCCACAGAGTCTGCCTTCCTTCAGTCTTCCAAGAAAACAACCAACTTACCTGCCTTTTATACATTTGAGAAAGTGAATCAAAACCGAGGAATTGAAAACGAGCAAATGATTTCTAAAGATCAGGGACTTGTTTCTTTTTCAGCCTGGGATAACTGACGGTGTAAATAGGAGCAATGTTGTTATTATCTCTTGTATGTTGAAATGAGCCTGTGAGAGGTTCCCTAAACACTGTCAGAAAAGTATGTGGCTGAAAAATATGGAAACTTTTTGTTCCTGTACACTGAGTAAGGTTATTGTGGGTTAAAAATTCAGAAGAGCCTAATACCTGATGGAAATATGGTCAGCCCTCCAGATCTATGGATTCTGTACCATCATGACTTGAAAATATTTCCCCCCAAAAATTAAATCTTGATTTTGCCATTTTATACAAGGGACATTTTACTACACCATATATAAAAATGAAAATACATGTATATGTTTGTTCTTCATAAGCTTCTACATTACTTGATGGATCAGGTCCAAACTTTGGTACACATACTTTCATTATCTAACCTAAAATCCTGGAGAGGTTTAAACTAAAAAATCCAACCCCTTTGTTATGTACTCTTCATTTTTTAAATGACCCATGAGTCTCATACTGTAGTGATCAGACGCAACTGCAAGAGGGCAGTATATAGATAGAAAGGCTACCCCAGAAGGAGAGATGACAAATGGAAGAGGGCTAGAGCACCAGCAGGAAGACACTATACGAGTCCCCTTTAAAGAGCCTACCCACCAGTGAGGAGTTTCTTAGAGGTCCAGGGCCTTGCCATGGAGACAATATTTATATGGTGCACTTTACCCAGTCTACTTTTACAACCTCTCTGTTTTAATCCATGTTTTTATTAGTTTTTGTCATTTATTTTTATTGGGTAATGTTTACATTTTTATAATTGTGCATGTTTCTTGTCTATTGTTGTGTTTTATATTGTTATTGTTTTTATTCGGGCTTGGCCCCATGTAAGCCACCCTAAGTCCTCTTTGGGGAGATAGAGGCGGGGTATAAAAATAAAGTTGTTATTATTATTATTATTGACACAATGACGTTGTATGAAACAGCAAACAAGATAGATGTGCTGGATTTCGTTTCACAAAACCACAAGTCGAACACTTCCCAAGTGTCTAGGACTGTGTGATGTATTTTCGGATGATGCGTGCAGATCCCAGCAGGGTGGCCTTTTGCAGTTGGCAGATCGTAATTTTGTCAATGTCTATTGTTTCCAAATGCCGGCTGAGATCTTTTGGCACGGCACCCAGTGTGCCCATCACCACCGAGACCACCTGCACTGGTTTCTGTTGTTGTTGTTGTTGTTGTTGTTGTTGTTGTTGTTGTTGTTATTATTATTATTAGGGAGGCCTTGTCTAGGAAAAGATGGAAGCAAGCTGGAGAAGGGAGAAAGGAGGCACCCCTCCAACCCGGCTTCTGTATTTTGGGGCATCAGCAGAAGAGGAGAGGTGGTAGTAGCCTTTGAGTGGAAGGAAGAAGACATACCAAGGACTTTTACATCCACAGATATTTAGTATCTACAGGAAGTCCTAGAACTCCCCATCAGATACCAAGGGCCCGTTTTACTACATCACCTGTTAGCAAGCAGTGATGCTTTTGAACTATCGACTCCACACCTCCAAATCATTTTAATTTACCCATGTGCTTTTTCCCATCCGTTAATGTTTTTTATTTTATTTTACTGTGATCATTAATACTGTCTCATCTGCAGTCAGAAGAGAAAGCAACATCTCTTGAACTTGATATCCATTTTGTTCTGGTGAGTGAGAGGAACAAGGTGGGGTTTTCATTCCAGTTGAGACAGATACCCAGATTCCATGCCTCAGGGTTGTTAGGTAAGGCAATAAATGCTGTCTTTGTGCGCTTGGGGCCAAGCTTGCCTGTAATGTATTTCCATTAGGAAATGTACCCAGCTTTGAGTCTCCTTGTGGAGAGAAAAAGCAGGGTATACATAAACATCATCATTGTCTTCATCATCATCATCATAATCTACTTATCTGCATAATCTAAGTTTGGGTTGGAGGCAGGCGAGAAATGTTCTCACACATAAAATCAACATAAGCTGGTGTTTGTAGTTTGGAGACTGGATAACAGGTCTATGTAATTGTATTTCTGGATCTGAATGGAATGGAGTTGTGTGGAATTAAGGACAGCCAATAATTTGAGGTGGGAAAACCATATTCTTTTCATGGCAAGCTAACTCTATCTGTGGCTCTTTAAAAGAATTCCACGAATAACCAATTTAAGAATGCTTTTATTTTTAAGTTGTCATTATCCTCATACTAGGTCTTTGTCTTCAGAGCAGGAGTATTGGAGAAAACCTCAGAACATAGGATCAAATTGCAAAGACACTGTGTATGAGCCATCCACTCTATTGTATTTATGACAGTGTTGTGATTTTGAAGAGTGCTCTCCCTCCATTCCTGGATAACCGGCTTTTTAGAAATGAAGGGATTTCACAATAAGAACCTTTCAAGAAGATCAGTGTGTCAATCCACCCTCATTTGGCATGCAAAATACTTAAGTGTATGCACTTTTAATAATGCAGATTACCTGTTGCTCTATGTTCATTAACCTTTTCCTTCCTGGTACATTTCTGAGTAAATGTTTCATTTGAGAGCTGTTTGCCTCCATTTAAGATGGATGGGAAATGGTTTTGGAGATGCGTTTTCAAAACAAGGCTTCTTTTGTCCAACCTTCCATCCTCCAGAGGCCAAAAGCTCCAGAACAGAAGAGCTACATGATGTGAATCTTCCTTGCTTATTCTTTGTGCTTCAGTGATTGCATAAAGCAAGGAGAGATGCATGCAAGACAGCAGTATTACTTAGGCAGGCTTTCTGATCTTGGACTCCTGATTTCTAGGTAGCTTTGGGTTTTTCCCCACCTCATTTCATTACAGTTGTTTGAAACAGGCCCTTCTCATTTGAAAGCAGAAAGCTCTTGCCCTCAGCAAAGCAGCCAAATTGCTGATGGTGTTCCCCAAAATATCTGATATGTTCTGACTGTTCTCAGTGTTTTATGTCCAAACATCACTCTCATGATGAATGCTGGATGTGCTTTCCTCTTTTACCTCTTTTCACCAAGCTCTCCCTTGTTGCAGATCCTGGGCACAAGAAGGATCCCAATGCCTATCTCAACAACATCAACTATGAAGATGGAGATGAATTCTTCGATAAGAATTTGGCCCTCTTTGAGGTGAGATCAGCGTTGTCTTCTGAGGGGCTTGTTCTTCTTCTTTTCCACGTTCTCTCCTTCCAGTAGAGCCATATATTTATGTTTCCAGCTTTCTTTATACCTTTGAACCCGATAGATGTGTTGTGCCTTATTTCCAATAAATAATAATAAAATAATAAAACTTTATTTATATACCGCCCTATCTCCTCAAGGGACTCAGAACAGTTTCCAACATATTAAAAACATACAGTCAGTTAAAATACAGCAATTAAAATATTAGACACAACAAATGTGCATAAACAGATAATCAAAAAACAAAACAAAGTTGTGCATATCTTCTAAGGCATACAAACGTTCAGGAACAATGCTTATTTTTCTTTTCCAAAGAATATTTCTATCCCCCACCACTCAAAAGTAGCCTTGATGACACTTCTAAAAGCAAGAAATAATCCAATATAGATTTTAGTCATTAGGCAGACTTCCCTCCATCCTTTGCCATCATGTGACATAAACCATGGTTTCACATTTCCCTCCCACTTCCTTAGAAAGTTTATATGGATAAATGAGAGCCACATAATTTCTTTCATAGTCCATCCAGCCTATTTCTTTTTTTTTTCCCCCATCTTAATTTGCCTTCCTTCCTTCCTTCCTTTATTTAGAGTACCATTTTTAATTATAGCTTCCTTCCAGTCTTGGTATAGTTTCCTCAGTGAACTTGTGTCTTAAGGAGATGTTTACTTAGGAAGCTCCCTTCATGTTTACTGCCACCCTTCCCACTTTGCAGGAGGAGATGGACACTCGACCGAAAGTGTCCTCCCTACTCAACCGCATGGCCAACTATACAAACTTGATGCAGGGAGCCCGTGAACATGAGGAAGCAGAGAATGTGCCCCCAGGCAAGAAAAAGCCCACCAAGGTAAGGAGCAGGGTGATTTCTTGATGGTGATGAAGAGGGTGAGCAGTTAGAGATGGAAAGCATTTTGGATTGAGAGAGCAAAATCTGGAAGTCAGGTTTGAGAGAAGTCAAAACTTCCCCAGGGCAGTCCTAAAGCATTGGTACTTCTTTTTCCTGGAGAATCAAATTCTGCAGTATTGCTTTCTGCTTCACCAGTATTCTAGGTACAGAAACAAAGACAGCATGTGGAAACCAGGTTGAGAGCATCTGGATATGAATTAAAGGAGCAAGGACTGAAAAATATATAGTTGTGGAGGTCTACTATAGCCCTCCAAGCCAAACTGAAGAACTGGATGAGGCCATCCTTGAACAGATGACCAAGCATGCAGAAAGAAGAGCTATAGTAGTCATTGAAGATTTCAACTATTCTGATATTTGTTGAAAAACAAGCTCTGCCAAGAGTACAAAGTCCAACACATTCCTCACTTGTCTTTTCCGGACAGTTTTATTGTCCAGAAAGTGGAAAAGGTAGCAAGGGGATCAGCTATTCTGGGTCCGATCCTACCAACAATGAGGACCTGATAAATGGGGAGGAAGTGGTGAAATCCTTAGGAGTGACCATGTTCTTCTGGAATTTATGATACAGAGGAAAGGGGGAACTAAGAGAAGTCAGACATGCATTCCATACTTTTGGTGTACAGTGCTGCAGGGCTCAGTCCTGGGCCCAGTTCTATTCAACATCTTTATTAATGACTTGAATGAAGGTTTAGATGATATGCTTATCAAGTTTTCAGATGACACCAATCTAGGTGAGATAGCTAATACTCCAGAAGACAGGATCAGAATTCAAAATGAGCTTAACAGATTAGAGAGTTGTGAATTTCAATAAAGAGAAATGTAAGATACTACACTCGGGCAGAAAAAATGAAACACACAGATATAGGATGGGTGATGTCTGGCTCGATAACACTCCATGTAAAAAAGATATTGGAGTCTTCATGAACGACAACTTAAATATGAAACAACAATGTGATGCAGCAACTAAAAAGCTAATAAGATTTTGTGCTGCATCAAAAGGAGTATAATGTCTAGATGAAGGGAAGTCATAGTGCTGTTCTATTCTGCTTTGGTCAGACCTCACCTGGAATAACCTTGTGTCTAATTCTGGGCACCACAATTCAAGAGAGATATTGACAAGCTGGAACATGTCCACAGGAGGGCAGCTAAAACAATCCAAGGTCTGGAAACCAAGCCCTAAATTAACGTGATTTGACAACATGCAAGCATGTGTTCATACAATTGGGTAGAAAGAGTAGAAAACAAGAGAGAAATAGCAAAGTGGCGGTGATTAATATTTAAAATATTCCTGCTTTTTATTCTCCTAGACTCCGCAGATGGGCACGTTCATGGGCGTCTATCTGCCGTGCCTCCAGAACATCTTTGGAGTGATTCTCTTCTTGCGACTCACTTGGGTAGTGGGTACAGCTGGCATCTTGCAAGCCTTTGCCATTGTATTCATGTGCTGTTGCTGTGTAAGTTAATCTGTCTCTTGCAACCTAAATCAACTCCTGATACAGATTTTGTTATCCAATGTGGATAGGAAGAACCTCATGGAGTGGGGAAGGAAAAAACACTTTTCTGCCTTAAAAGGCCACAGAGGAAATGTTGACACAATATTCATAAGATTGGATTATTCTCAAGAATTTTGAAATATGTGTTGAACCAATGCTGATTCTTATTCCTCAACTAAGATGTTGTTTGTTCTCCTCTTTGATTCCACACCGGTCTTTTATTGTTAATTCTAATGAAAGGAAGGAGCGCTTCCACTCTGCATCTTAATTCCCCATAATGGTATCAACTGAGAAACGTAATTAAGATGCGTAATTATTACTGTGAAACTGAGTAGAAGGGAAAGCAGAATTGTAACACTAGGATTTGTAACTTGGTAAAAAAGATTCAACAGAAATGATATCTGTAGTCTTGTCACACAGTAATAAGAATAAGCTGAAAGATCATCTTTGTCTGTTTCTCATCTCAATCCCCCTGCTGTCAATTCCTTGTCCCCTCTACAGACACTGTTGACAGCAATCTCTATGAGTGCCATTGCCACCAACGGAGTTGTGCCTGGTGAGTATCCTATTTTAAATACCCACCTCCTACATATGGATGTCTACCAGCTATGATCATTCTGGTGATTCCCATTGAATGCTTCCTCCCTCTGAAATTAATCCAGCACTTCCTAAGAAAAGATTTTTCAGTGGTAGTACCCTCCTTACGGCACTCTTGGGCTCAGCAGGTTCACTTTGAACCATTATTGTTCTAGGGTTCAGGCCAAGTCCCTTCTGTTCTCATGTTTTTAATGACTTCTAATGGTGTTTGATATATTTTCAATAGCCTTTGGCAAACTTCCTTTTGTCTCTTGCCCATTGATTTTATCTCTTTGGTTTATCTGATTGGATCTGAGTATATTACTGTAAGCCATCTGGAGGCAATACTGGGGAATTTATGCTATCAAATAAATGCATTCTATTGAAACAGTGTCAGAGTGTGTTTGAAGTGCAAATAGTAAAATTGGCCTGATTCACACCACGCCTCTATACCCTGCTTTTCTTTGTCTTCTCTTTGAAGCTGGTGGATCGTACTTCATGATTTCACGAGCGCTGGGGCCTGAGTTTGGAGGAGCCGTGGGACTCTGCTTTTATCTGGGCACCACCTTCGCAGCTGCAATGTATATCTTGGGGGCCATAGAAATTTTCCTGGTAAGAATTCAGCCTGCTGTAAGTGTCAGAAATATTAAAAATTAACTAGGTATTTTTAATTACAAAAATGTGAGGAAAGTGAATAGGCCGAAGCCTGTTAGAGTTAGTGGGACAAAGCTAGTGTTGCCCTGAGGAGTGTGAGAAGGCCCCAGTGTGAGAAGGCCTGGTATGGGAAGCTTCAGTAAGAGAAGCCCCAGATTGAAGACCTCTTGTGTACAGCTACTGTGTGAAGCTCCTGTGTAAGTTCAGTGTGAGAGGAGGTTCTGTGAGAGCAAAGCTGTTTATCTGCATGAGAAAGAAGCCCAGCGTTGAAGCAAAGAAGAAAATATAAATAACTATATTTGTGTTATGGAAACCTTGTTTTTGTAAATATTGCAACCATATTATTTTACTACAAAGAAAAGCCACCAAAGAAAGTCTGTGTGTTGAAAACACACTGGTCTGTGTGTTTTTGTTCTTTTTATCACTTTTGACTACTTGTGCTGGGTCACGCTGCTTCTACTATACATTTATGGAGAAGATCTTTTGTTAATAAGCCCACTCATCCAACAGTAAGATCATTATAAAGCAGTAAGATCATTATAAAGGCTGCCAGCTGTTAGGAATTGTGGGAGTTGAAGTCCAAAACACCTAAAGGTCCGGTTTGCCCATGGCTGTTATAAAGCCTTCTTGCATCACAGGAAGAAGTGAAAGCTCATCTGCATCAACATTTGCATTGCCTAGAGCTGCTTTCCCTGCCCAAACTGATATGTCTGTTTCTTGTCTCCTCTCAGATGTACATTACCCCCGAGGCAGCAATCTTCCACAGCGAGGATCCACTGAAGGAGCCAGCAGCCTTGTTGAACAACATGCGGGTGTATGGCTCGGCCTTCCTGGTTCTGATGGTGCTGGTAGTGTTTGTGGGTGTGCGCTATGTGAACAAGTTTGCCTCTCTCTTTCTCGCCTGCGTCATCGTCTCCATCCTTGCCATCTACGCTGGTGCCATCAAGTCCTCCTTCGCACCTCCTAATTTCCCGTAAGTTACTAGTTTCCTCTAAGGAGGTTAGTCTCATCTTCTCTTTTAATCAACCTGAAGGATGTGGCTCCTACCAATTAATGTTGGGAAATCCAGTTCTGCTATGGTGTTTTTAATTCTCTGTTCTTGGCAGGAAACCTGATAAATGGTTTGGCAAGACCGCAGAGCTCTCATTACATTTAGAATTATAGTTCCATAGAGTCAGAACTCTGTGCTGGTTTACATGATGGTGGTCCACCGCTGTAAACTCCATTCTGCTCATTTTTCTGTGTCTCCTCTCCATCCAGTGTCTGCATGCTGGGGAATCGTACCCTCTCCCAACACCAGATTGACAAATGCGCAAAGACTGAGGAGCGGGACAATGTCACAGTACACACTCGCCTATGGGATTCCTTCTGCAACTCCACCAAGCGCCTCAATGCCTCCTGTGATGATTATTTTCTGCACAACAATGTTACCGTTATTCAGGGAATTCCAGGATTGGCCAGTGGTGTTATCACTGGTAAGGAAGTTTGATTTCTTCCTTCTCAACCTAGCACTGTGTTTCTCATTGTGGCCTGTCTCAAAGTTGTCCTGCATGTTCTCATAATAAGGCCTCTTCTGGCCCTAAAATACAGGAAAATGCCTCCTACACCTCCTTTAAAGTACTTGAGAGACAGAAAATTACATTTCCTTGCAGGTAATATGGTGAGGGTATGGCTATTTAATGGCTAGTATCAGCCCTTAGCCATCCGTTCAGTCAGCATCTCTCAGCTTAATCTCCCTCACAGGATTGTTGAGCAGATAGTGAGAAGTTTGCTCAGTATGCTTAGCTTCTTAGAATTAAAAAGAGAAAGAAGGATGTTGCTGCTGTGGATGATGTTGTTGCTGATAATAATAATTACAGAGAACCTTTGGAGCAGCTATCTGATGAAAGGAGAGATCATTGAGAAACCCTCATTGCACTCGGTTGATGCGGGAGGATCCCTCAATCAGCAGTACGTGCTGGCTGACATCACAACCTCTTTCACCCTTCTTGTGGGCATCTTCTTCCCCTCTGTCACTGGTAAGAGCGATGTTGGACTGGATAGCCCCTGGGGTTTCTGCTCCTGTTGTTGTTGTTGTTGTTGTTGTTGTTGTTCTTCTTCTTCTTCTTCTTCTTCTTCTTCTTCTTATTATTATTATTATTTGACACACAACAAGATTAGTACATAGCAAACAAGGTTACTATGCTGATTGTTGTATTAGATCACACGTTGGACATTTCCCAAGTGTCCTATGTGATGTATCGGCGAATAATGCAGAATAGGGTGGCCTTTCGCAGATGACAGATAGTAATTTTATCAGCCCTGATTGTTTTCAAGTGCTGACCAGAGTCTTCAGTCACTGCACCCACTGTGCCAATCACCACTGGTACCACCTTTACTAGCTTGTGCCAGAGTCTATGCAGTTCAATCTTTATGTTGTTGTTGTTGTTACAAAGACTGTATGGCCATCTGTTTTGGGTGCTTTGATTTGTGCGTTTACTGCATGGCAGAAGGGATTGGATTGGATAGCCCCGGGGGTCTTCCACTGAAATACCTTAAGTTTATGTCGGTCAAAATTATTCATCATTTTAAATATTGTATAGTCCTTTCTTTCTGTTTTGCACTACAAATGAGATATGTGTGCATACAAATTTGTTCCTGATTTTTTGTGTTAGTTCACACAAACATTCTCCTTCAATCTGCCTTGGGCCCAGACTGTCTGTCAAATTTTGAAATGTAATGTGGCCCCTGTGTCCAAAATTCATCCATGCCGGATGATGTTAGGGATTACTCTTCTTCAGAAGAGGAAGGGGAGCAGGAAAATGTTTGTGAATCTGGAATCTGAGGAGATTTTGCAAGTACCCACTTTTCCGGAGAGGCAAAAGGAAACAGAGCAGAAATGTCGTTCAGCTAGGATAGCTGCCAGAAATGCAGCTGAGTAATTAGGAATTGCCCTAGCAACTGTGAGGGGACTCAGGGCTATAAATCAGAAGCAGGTGCAGCCAGTTCTTGCTGGTAACAAACTGACTCTAATGCCTTCACTCCCCGTATGCCTGCTCCGAGTCTACATCTGGATTTATTGCTGTTCCTTTGTCTGAAGTAAGACTGCTATTTGATTTGGGACTGTATCAGAGACTAAGAACTGCATTTGCCTTAAGACTTCCTTGCTTCCTTTTGCATTATTCTACTGAGTGCTGTACTTTGTTTTGCTGAAGTAAAGCAGTTTTCATTTACTTACCACAATGTCTTAAGGCTGTTCTTGAAAAACAAAACAGGACAGATATACATACATACATACACACACACACACACACACACACACACACACATATTTACGCGCACACATATTTATGTATTTACAGTATTTATACCCTCCCTTTCTCATGCCGAAGGAGACTCAGAGCGGCTCACAGAACACACATACGGCAAACATTCAATGCTGATTATACAATTAACAAACACACATATATTAAATATAATATAATAAATATAAACATTTCTTTGGGCTCCACAAGAAACTTTTCTTTCAAAAAGAGCTCTGCGACTAAAATACTTTGAGAACTCCTGGTCTGGAGGAATTAGGCTTACCCCATCTTGAGATTATAAATGAGGTTCAGTTCAGCAGGTGTTTAGCCCAAACCATGGTAGTTGAGCCTCTTTAGAAAGGTTCTGTTGGGGGATCTTTACAGTAAATCAATTATAGAATTTAATTTTCTCGGGCTCCCAAATTTGGATTTCCTTGTGGCTTTGGTGTAGGTTTCACAAGTGTCACCATTGCTGTTTTCATCTATCAATAATTAATCACCAAATGTTTTGTCTTCACAGGAATCATGGCTGGATCAAATCGTTCTGGGGATCTGAAGGATGCCCAAAAATCAATTCCCATTGGTACCATTCTGGCCATTCTCACCACTTCTTTTGTGTGTATCCTTTGCAGCAAATGAGCAAAGCAACATAGTGTCAATAAGAAAGAGAAATACAATGTTGAGGGCAGTCCGTGCACATAAAGCAGAGTGGATGCTCGTTTACTTTATGCTGGGCAAAAATAACTTACTGCTCCTTAATGGTTCGAAACTCCAGATCTTAGCAATGTAGTACTGTTTGGAGCTTGTGTGGAAGGTGTTGTACTAAGAGACAAGTAAGTAGTAGTGACTTGTATTTCTCTAATACTGTAATCCCCAAATATAAATCAACTATGTTTTCTTCTGATGCAAATATTAGATTGTTTTGATTTAATATGAAGGGCCTTTAATAGCCAAACCTGGGTTCTTTTGTATGTGCTCCTGATCTACTCAAGTTTCTATCCCTTTTTGTTGGGTATTTGCTGTTATTATTCTCTCTTGATTCCTTTCTGTGGTTAGGAATTCAAACTAAGACTCAAATCCTGTTTCCATTTATCAGGGAATAAACCCCATGGAACTCACATGAAATCATATACAAAATCGTTAATGGCTAACATTCTTTTTGTTTTCCCAGTCTTCTATGTGCAGTTATTCTTATTTAATGCAGCTCAATATAAGGGCAACAAGCTTAGTTTAGACCCATCTCTGTATCTTCTGAATTATCTACAAGTTGGATGTTTTATTATTATTATTATTATTATTTTACTGCATGTCTCAGTCTTAGTGGGGCAGTGGATGGTATAACTCTTTGCCTTTATTGGATAGGTTTGGCGACTCGGTGAAGGGGAACCTAGTAGTGGGGACGCTGTCCTGGCCTTCTCCATGGGTCATCGTCATTGGTTCGTTCTTCTCCACGTGTGGAGCTGGGCTCCAAAGCCTCACTGGCGCACCCCGACTGTTGCAGGCAATAGCCAAGGACAACATTATACCCTTCCTGAGGGTAAGAGCAATGCCATTACATTGTCTCACCAATCACTAATACATGTTTTTGTTCTGAGGAGCTGGTATCTAACCTGTGTGGTCTGTCTCCTTTACACACTCTAGGTATTTGGCCACGGAAAAGCCAATGGGGAACCTACCTGGGCTTTGCTCCTGACAGCAGGCATTGCAGAATTGGGGATCCTGATTGCCTCTTTGGACATGGTTGCCCCCATTCTTTCCATGTAAGCATTCATATCTATTATGAGTTGAGATTCCCAAGACACATGGCACCACTGACTCCACTTGCTCTTTTTCTCTTAGGTTTTTCCTAATGTGTTACCTCTTTGTCAACCTGGCCTGTGCCTTACAAACCCTATTGCGTACCCCCAACTGGAGACCACGCTTTCGGTACTACCACTGGTAAGAATGCTGTAATAATGGGCAGAGGGAGGAGGAGAAATAATACAGTAGTTATAAGGATGTGATAGGAGGTAGACTTGCAAGTTGTGTACCCAGTTGTACCAGGAGAATGGGGTCTGCAGGTTAAATGTAATTGGGGAACTGAGTGTTTTTTGGGTCTGACTCAGTTTTTGTGTAGGAACAGAAATCATCATTCTAAATACCTCATCATGCCTTTAATCAGCAGAAACAACCAATTGTAATTCTATTTGGCCTCTAATAAGGTCCTTCCCTTTTTCTCTCATTGCAGGGCACTCTCCTTCATGGGCATGAGTATCTGTGTGGCTCTCATGTTCATTTCCTCCTGGTATTATGCCATTGTTGCCATGGTGATAGCTGGGATGATTTACAAATACATTGAGTACCATGGGTGAGTTCCTTTTAGTGTTTTGAGGCCCTGGGATCCAGGCCCTACCTTTGTGCAGCCTCCTTTCCCCTCGAGTCGGGATCCTTCCTCATCCCTGTACTCACCCACCCAGTCTGTAATGGGAAGTGTGCAGAATCCTTGGTTTCTCTGTCCCAGTTTGCCCTCTGGTTGAAATTGTAAGGCGAAAGTGTGGGTTGTGGGTTTGTGGACCTCAGCGTTTGGATTCTGTTTTCAACTCTCAAGAGTAGATTGCTGCAGCTAAAACCCTTGGGACCTTTCTCTTCAGTGACGGAACAACCAGAATCAAGTTTTTTGCTGATCTCTGTTCCTAATGGGAAAATTGTACTCACTGTCATAGAGATTTTGAAAGGCTGGAAGATTTGGAACTAAGTAGTGATGCGGGTGGGAATGACAATACTACTTCTCCCTTGTGCATGATCACCGTTAGCCCTTTTACTCCATCCCTCAATGAATTCTGGAAAGGAGGAACATTACGTGTTTTGCTCCCCTAAGTTCCTAATTTAGTTGAACGGTTTGTGCATCCCTCCCAGGGCTGAGAAGGAGTGGGGCGACGGCATCCGTGGCCTGTCCCTGAGCGCAGCCCGCTTTGCCTTGCTGCGCCTTGAGGAAGGGCCACCCCACACCAAGAACTGGAGGTAGGGAACAAACATGCTGCTTCTTGACTCAGCCGCCTCGTTTGTGGGGTACACGAGGCAGAGACTTCTGCACGTGGTGCATGTATCTTTGTCTCTACGCATTCGTATGTGTGTTGTGCTATCAACTGCTCCATTTGTGTTCGTGGAACTGCGCTTCAGTGTAACAGGCTGAACTCATCCTGCTACTTCACTTTCATATGTGCATCTTGGGCATCCTTTTCTTCCTAGGCCACAGCTCCTGGTGTTACTAAAACTAGATGAGGACCTACACGTGAAGCATCCACGCCTGCTCACCTTTGCCTCCCAGCTGAAAGCTGGCAAGGGCCTCACTATTGTAGGCTCCGTCATGGTGGGCAACTTTCTGGAGTGCTACAGTGAGGCACTGGCTGCTGAGCAGGTGAACCTTTGCTGACATCCCTTTCAACTTCATGGGCTTCATATGGTTAAATAAGAAGGCTTAGGCCCCAGTGTTGCTTACCATCCAAACCATCAGGCTTGGAAACCCTGCCTCCTGGTCTCAAACACATAAAGGCTAGCCATGGTTACCATACTTAAAGATAAGCTGGGTTTTTCAGTCCTTTTTTTACCTGAAAAAGCCTCCCTTGGCTTATAATGAGGTCAAGGTCAAGCCGGCAGCAGAGCCTGGAGGCCATTGCTTGCAATTATGATATATTTCTCTCTCCGCTTACCCTCCCTTATCATTGTGTTTTCTTTTTCCAAAGCCTCCCTCCCTCTTAACCAAGGGAATGTTCTGAAAAGGGAAAGGAGAGAGAGAAGCCCTTGCAAGTCAGGAAGAAGAAAAATATATATCCATTAATCTTATAAAAGCCATTTTCCCCTGAAATATTTTTTATTTTCTCCTACAGATATATAGGCATTTCCCCCTGCAAGCCTTTGCAGTCCTTGTGTATCTATATATCTGTATCTATCTATATACATTATTTTTATATATGAATTTTTCCTTCATCTGTTTACAGGTCTTTGCAAATCCTATATACATATAGATATCTAGAGATTTCCATATTCTTGTATATCTGTATCTATATGTATACATTATTTTTATATATGAATTTTCCCCTCACATGTTTGCAAGTCTCTGCAAATCTGATATAGATATAATTATCTATATAGAGATGTCTAGATAGATATATATGAATATGAATATTACAGGGGGAAATGGACACACAAATATATATAGACATGTCTAGATATGAATATAGATATATAGGGCTTGCAAATATTGCAGGGGAAATGCACACACACACACACACACACACACATATAATGAGATATATGTTTATTTTATTTATTTATTATTTATTACAATATTTATATCCCGCCCTTCTCACCCAACAGGGGACTCAGGGCGGCTTACAATAAAACAGACATATAAAAACAGTACAATACACTATAAATTAGTTAAAAAATTAACTTACATATAGATAGCTATAAACAGATATATAGAAATATTGCAGGAGGGAAATGCACATATGGAGAGAGATGATTTGCAAATGTTTCAGGGGGAAATGCATATGTGAAATTATTATATATAATTATAGATTTATATCTAGCTCTGCATTGTTTATTTAGGCATTGAATGTTTGCCTGTTACTATGTTGGAAGCCGACCTGAGTCCCCATGGGGAGATAGGGCGGGATACAAATGAAGTTATTGTTATTGTTGATACCATATTGTTTTCCTGAGTTCTTTACCTGTTAACGTCTTCTAGCCCTTCTTTGTCTGCTATTTCAGACTATCAAGCACCTGATGGAGACGGAACGAGTGAAAGGCTTCTGCCAGATTGTGGTGGCTGGCAAAGTGCGCGAGGGCATCTCCCACCTCATTCAGTCCTGTGGGCTGGGTGGTATGAAGCACAACACTGTGGTGATGGGCTGGCCGAATGCCTGGCGCCAGAGCGAGGATGCCCGGTCTTGGAAGAACTTTATTGGTATGGCAGCTGGGGTTAAGTGTGAGAAGGGTGGTGGATTGCAGCCTGGTGACTAATTCTTCCTGACTTTACATTTCTATTTTTCAGGCACTGTCCGGGTAACTACAGCTGCACATCTGGCCTTGCTTGTGGCAAAGAACGTGTCCTTCTTCCCCAGCAATGTAGAGCCCTTTCCGGAGGGGAACATTGATGTCTGGTGGATTGTGCATGATGGAGGGATGCTGATGCTGCTCCCCTTTCTCCTCAAGCAGCACAAGGTCTATATCTAGACATTATTGCGGAGTGGAATTAGTGGAGAAGTCATTAGTCATGTGTGCAAAATTTGTTTCTCCTGTTTCGTTGGTTTATTTCATTTCTTTCATTCCTTCGGAGACACGGAATGAGAAGGTCCCTCCTGGAACAAAAATAGACTTGACACGAAAAGCAGGTGGAAGGGAGTACTGGCTCCAAGGCTGCTCTTCGGAATCATAGTTATAGAGAGAAGGATTGCACTCAAGGAAACCTACTTTGTGCAACTGCTGAGGTGGACCTAGGGCTGGAACATGCTGCATTTGCTGGCAGCTTGCCAGGACCCTTTCTCCGGAACCATGCAGGCCCAAAGGCCCTGGCAGGCACTCGATTTGGTCCTACACGCCACATACGCACTGCAAGTGTGACATGTAGGCCCAAATCGCAAGTGCCAAGTAAGGAGCACTCCTTCCTTGGTGCTTGGTTGCAGGCCCTGGTGGTTTGGACCTACACGCACACTCACAGCGCGTATGTGACATGTAGTCCCAAACCGTGGAGTGCCTGCCAGGTCTTTTGGGCCTGCATGGTTCCAGAGCAAGGCCTCTGGCAAGCCGCCAGCGAATGCAGCGTGTTCCAGCCCTGGATCCGCCCCTAGACCTTAGCAGTGGCGAAAGGTAGGGAAACGGCCACAGCCCTAAAACTGAGGGGATGGAGAGCATTTGTATAAGATAGCCTGCCCATTGCTGCCAATGGGACAAAAATAGTCATTTTTTCAGACCCGGGACAAAAAAGCTCATTTGGAAAGGCACCGTTTTTGGAAGTAGTGTTCGAAAATGAAAACGGGGCCATGCGAATGAAACAAAACAGAAACAGCGATCCTATACAAATGCACGAGACTAGAAGTCATGTTGGCAAAGGTAAAGTTGACTGATTCTGCTTCTTCCACTTCCAAGGTGTGGCGTAAATGCAAAATCCGCATCTTTACAGTGGCTCAGCTGGAGGACAATAGCATCCAGATGAAGAAGGATTTGGCAACCTTTCTATATCACCTCCGCATTGAAGCAGAGGTGGAAGTGGTGGAAATGGTGAGACACTGAAAACTGATGTAAGAAGTGAGGAACAAGGATAAGTTAAAGAGTCACAAGAGTAATTTTCTCCTCCTTGGGTCAACAACTTAATTTGATGCTAGACAATAGAGGGCAAGGCTTGTGAGATCCGTTGGTAGAAAGAGAACAATACAATCTAAACCATACTGAATACCACAATTCCTCTGATGTTGGCCAAATATAATAAATAAATGCATTTTGTTAGCATTCCCACAAGTTATACGGTGATTTTTGTTCTTCAATAGACATGAGGATTACCCACTTTCAGATTTCCTACCATTTTAAGAAACTATTGATTCTGTTTCATAAGCCACAGTACTCTGCATTCTTGGGTGTGTTGGAAATTCCACATACCTGCAGAGCTCCCAAGTGTTAAACTAGAGGTAAATGTGGAAATGCTTATGTAGTCTGGTAGGTCTAGTTAGAAGTCAAATGGGTATATCTTAGCTCTCAGTTCCCATTTTTCTTACCCCTTGGCAGCATGACAGCGACATCTCTGCCTATACATACGAGCGCACCCTGATGATGGAGCAGCGCTGTCAGATGTTGCGCCAAATGCGCCTGTCTAAGACAGAGCGAGACCGAGAGGTGAGTTTTTGCTGTGACATGATGGGAGGGAACAGGTTGCAGGAAAAAAACAGCAGTTTCTGGTTGTTCCTTTACTGCTTTACCTGCGATATTATTTTCCTAGGCTCAGCTTGTGAAGGACAGGAATTCTATGTTGCGGCTGACCAGTATTGGCTCAGATGATGACGAAGAGACGGAGACATACCAGGAAAAGGTGCACATGACGTGGACCAAGGACAAGTACATGGCATCCCGTGGGCACAAGCAGAAGACCCTGGAGGGTTTCCAAGATCTCTTAAACATGCGGCCGTAAGGGACACTTGATATCTTAGACCTCTTTGCTTAACTCCTTCCTCAGATCTCTTGCTTTCTATGGGCTCCTCTTTGGTAGTGATACCGAAAATATCCTGTGTACCCTGGTGGCAGAAATCTGTTACATGACAAGACCACATGTGACATGTTGTTTCTTGTCCAGCAACCATGGTGGGAATTGCAAAACAGATGCTTCTTTGTTACTCCATCGTGACTGTAACTGGTTTTGGTTCATATCTTCAAAAGTTTGTTTTATTCTTTTTGCTCCGAGTCCTTACTGTCTGCCAGCATAGTCTTTGCAAGTTGGCACTTTATATATCCTCCATGTTCTTCCAGTGCCCTCTTCCTTTTGGCAGATAATGGTGCTGTGCAGTTCCCAACCCTGTTGTCAAATGTCCTGCAAAGGTATATACCTATGTATTCAATTTTGGTACTGATCCATTTCTTCCCATCCCCATCCCAGGGATCAATCCAATGTGCGACGCATGCACACGGCTGTCAAGCTCAACGAGGTTGTTGTCAACAAGTCCCACGAGGCTAAGCTGGTGCTGCTCAACATGCCCGGTCCGCCACGCAATCCTGACGGTGATGAGAACTGTATCCTTCTTTGTCTTATTCAGACCTTGGAGTCTATGGCTTTGCAGCCTGGCAGGTTCTAGGAATTTTGATTTTTAAAAGCCTCTTTTCCATGCTGTCATCTGGGGCACAGGAGAGGTGGAATGTGGCATGTAGACAGTTGTAGGTTTCCTTCCTTGACTCATCTATCCACAGATATGGAATTCCTGGAGGTCCTCACAGAAGGGCTGGAGCGAGTGCTGCTTGTGCGGGGTGGTGGCAGCGAAGTGATCACCATCTACTCCTAGAGGCATGGGAGGCCTTCCTCCCAACGAACTCGGTTTTGTCAGATTGACATCTGCTTCCTGCCTGTTACCACCTGCTATTTGACCTCTCAAGCAGAGCAGCTAGCAGCGTCACGCCTCCTTTGCTTTCTTTTTCCAGTTGCAGATGGGGGGGGTCTTGAGATAGGGTGGTTTTTCTCCTTTTGGAGGAGGGAATGTTGACATTCCCCCCTATTCTTTCATGAGGTTAAAAGGTACACATTAGGAACAACTTAATCTTTTAGACTTGAGCAAGAGATGGCTCGGCCTCTTGCCAAGAAGTAGAGGAGCTAGTGAGTCAGGTACTAATGTTGCTGGGCGGGGGTGAAAGGAGCCAAAAGAGCAGGGAGAAACTCACTGCTTTGGTCTCCTAGTTGCTGCTGGAACCCTCTGCTAACCTTTACAAGAATACAATACTATTTCAATTGAACGGACACTGTCGATTAAAAAGAGGAGGGGATGGGAGATGCTGTTTGGAGAGCTGGCAGCAGCGAGATGCCGCCTGCATTGTGCCATTCTCTTCTGGTCAGTGCCAAAGTCTTTCTGCTTTCTTTCCCTCTGAAAGCAAAGGGAGGGGCATTTAGAAAGATGGAGCCGACTTCTTCAGTACTTATCCTCGACTCTTGACTCTTATGGGATGCTGAAATCCCAGTTCACTCTTTGTCAAGGCATGATGGAGAATGATAGATTCCTGAAGCCAGGGTAGAAGAGGCATACTGGTGATGGAATCTGTCCTGCCAGTTCTTTTCCTCTGTGGCTCTCATACTCCTCTCTGGGCAAGGAAGCTCAGAGTCTTGTTTTTCCCAGTGTTTGCAGATCTTTTGTAGAATGACTGAAAAGCAGAAGAAACTGCACTAATAGTTATCATGCAGAGGAAAGTATCTTTCCTAAATTTAAACAGGAGGCAAAACAGCAATATCTTCTGACTTGCATAACTGTCCCTGTGCGCCTGAATATAGAGCTACCCCCTCTTCCCTGCTACCCCCAAAGTTGGGTAAGAGGGACACAGCTCTTTCTATACCAAACTATTATGCCTGTCTCTTTTTAGAACAAGTGTCTCAATAGTGAGGCCCTACATCGTGTATTTTGTGAGTGCTGAGAATGACTCCTTCCTATCCCGACAAAGGCAAACATGGGCAAATGGCGTTGTCTGTATTGTGCCCTCCAGTTTCAATGATGGATGTCTAAATTTTCTCAATCCTTTGCTCAAGAATCGCATACAGGGACCACTCCTTTGAGATAGCCTTAAAGCAGACGGATCTCTAGCCTCTCCTCATCATTTTAAAGGGAATTTCACCTACTTTTCCTCACGTCTTTACTTTGGGGGAGACTTTAATTTATTGGGGGTGTGACCTTGTTTACATAGCATCAGGTTTTGGGGGTGTGATTTTTTTTGGCTTCCTGAATTATGTAAAGAATAAACATTTTATATATAGTTTCTGGTTTCTTTGTCATTGTGAAAGACCACAGGGCATTCGGTTGCCAGCAGGTTAACTGGGTTGCTGTGATTTTTCCGGGCTGCATGGCCATTTCCAGAAGCATTCTCTCCTGACGTTTCAGACACTTCTATGGCAAGCATCCTCAGAGATTGTGAGGTATATTGGAAACTAAGTCAGTGAGGTTTATATATCTGTGGAAAGTCCAAGGTGGGAGAAAGAACTCTTGTCTGTTGGAAGCAAGTGTGAATATTGCAATTAATCACCTTGATTAGCATTGCAACACTTTTCAATTGTTTTTGAAATAATGTCGTTTGATTCCCCCAGGCAGGAAGCAGCCAGGCTTTGAAGCAGCAAGGCCATTCAATGCTAATCAAACTGGCCAGTTGCAATATTCACACTTGCCTCAAACAGGCAAGAGTTTTCTCCCACCCTGGACATTCCAGACTTATAAACCCCACTCATGCCAACAGACCTCACAACCTCTAAGGATCCCTGCCATATATGTGAATGAAATGTCAGGAGATAATGCTTCTCGAACATGGCCATACAGCCCAGAAAACTCACAGCAAGCCAGTGATTCCGGCCATGAAAGCCTTCGACAACACAACAGGATAACTATTCTCATGATCTTCATTAATTGAAAAAATCCTGGTACATCCCCATATTTTACAGCACTGAGGGTGTTAACTTGTGACACTCCGTTGCTCTGCAATTTCTGTATTCACTCAAAGCTGGCTATAGCAATGTGAGGCTATACATTGTTGGGAAAACTTCAAATTGCCTCAGTAACTTTATAGCAGCAGCTGGAATCTTGCAGCCTTTGTGAGCTTCATTGTCATTCCCAGTTCCCTCAAACCCCTTTAATATTAACAGCCACAACCCAATAGCTATCTCCCTTATAGGACACAAAAGGGGAGCAAAATAGGAAATTCTCATCCAAAACAGCCACAAGAGTGTACTGGGACTCTCCAGAAGTGTGCCAATCTCTTGCTTTAGAGTATAAAGAAAATTGCCAGAAGCTAAATGATTCCTACGTAGAAGGGTGTGTTGGATGTATGTAAGTAAGTCACTGTAAACTAAGCTTTGATCCTGTAGTGTTTGTTCAGATCACCAATTGAAAGAAATCAAGCCAAGAACATGAATGCATTGAATAGTCCTTGCTCTGTGACTACACTGGTTTGTTTTGAGTTCATTTCCACTTTTTTGCAAAGGGAAAAGATAATTCTTTAAAACACTGATGCCAGCAAAGGTCAGTTGTTCCAGGCCAGGGTTTCTTAATATTTTCTACAGTAGACCCCTTTTTGCTTCAGAAATGTTTACATGACCCCGGGTATATAAAATAGGTATAAAATCAAACATTTACTGATAGTAAATCAGTATTTACTAGACTTGCTAAACAGCTGAAGCATCTTCTGCAGAGTTCATTGTAAACACAGCACAACTGATTTGTGTAAATGTCTAAAACAGCCAGAGTACCATTAAAAAAACACGTCAAATTTTTCGAGACCCCAACATTGAGCACAGGGGATCCTATTTGGGATCGGGATCGACATTTTAAGTAGACCTATTTTATCCTACAAAAGCTAGTTCTTAGCCAGTAGAGTAGACCATTCCAGGAAAGCTCTGAAAACAGGTGTGTTAGCAACTTTTATTCCACTTTCAACAGAGGGGGAAAGGTGAAAAAAAACCTGACAGGAAGAGCCTCCTGCTTCTCCCCATGCAGAACGTATCAGTCCTTTGCAGTCTGCTCCTTTAGTCTCTGCCTTTGTCATCTCGTCTCCCTTAGCGCAGCAGTGTCCACTTAATTGGCAGCTTTATGAGGGAATCAGGATGAATGAGAGAAGGACATCCTGTGATCCAGACATTTAACGCAGTCACTGGTTTTTGAGTTGGGTCATAGCACAAGACCCCCACCTGTGTACTCCATGCGCTGGGCATGAGGAGGAAGAAAGGAAATGTGAGCCATAAACATAAGCAAACACTAATTTCTAAGCTATTTTTAAAGCTAGAACCCCATATAGAAAATGAGCAAGAAAATATAAACATGCCACCATTTCTGTGCTTCTGTTACATTGTTTTCATGGATTGTTTTCATGGAGTCGAGAACTGAACACTCACTGAGGGAAACAAATGTTGTGCCATTTCCCCACCCTTTAGGAAAATATCCATGGCATTTAGGATATGCTCACAAGTGAAAATGAAGATGAATCCCTCCCTGTGCTAATTTACTGTTGAGCCCCTTGAAAGCCCCAACTCCTTATACTCACCTCAGGTGGCTCAATAAAAGCAAGCCAGTCAGAAGCATGAGTTGGCAAGAGGCCCATCGACTGGCATTTGTAAACCGCCAAGGCCAGCCCTATGAGGTTTCCAATTAAGTACACCAGACCCTGCAGAAACTTTTGGCTTGAGCTCTCCAGTAATTTGAAGGCTGTAGAAGAAATAGCACAAAAAGTCAAGAAGCACAGGGTATATGACTGTGTTTTACTTTCCTAGTTCATTATTTTGAGTTAAAATTGTCAGTAGGGCAAGAGCATTACCCGGCAGTAATCATCAGCAGAGTTACAGGCCAACACAGAATAAAAACAGTTTTTTTCCAGTTGGTCCAATATATACACAAAACCCAGCCCAAGTACACAATCCATATACAGCAAAAACCCGGATCCATGGAGGATATAATCCCAGCCAAATTGCAATTACCTGAAATCAAGGACACAACTGATCACAATTAAATTAGCTTATTTCTGGCCCCAACATACCACAGGGTTGCGTTGGAGGATCTAGCCAATTTCTTTAACTCTTTAAAACTCTAGATCAGTGGTTCTCAATCTGTGGGTCCCCAGATGTTTTGGCCTACAACTCCCAGAAATCCCAGCCAGTTTACCAGCTATTAGGATTTCTAACAGCTGGTAAAGACTAAAACATCTGGGGATCCATAGGTTGAGAACCACTGATCTAGAGTTTTAAAGAGTTAAAGAAATTTGCTAGATGCTCCAATGTAATTCTGTAATAACTATCCGGGGAAGTCTAACATAGAATTGCCTCTAGTATCTAGCAAATTCTTAGATGATTTTTTCTAGAGAAGTGAAACCACTGATATGTATTCTATGGTTACTGCACACTACTGTCCTTGGACTAACTCACTAAAATTTTAACATCTACTCTGCTGCCTCTGTGAATGATTACCTGCACAGCTAGAATACGGCCAGAGTAAGACAGAACAGCATAAGAACAAGAAGATGACTGGGCAGAGATACAAATGCACTTACTAGCAGAAATGGACATGAGGGCTTGGATGGGCCTCCAGGCCATCATACAAACCATCATGGTGGGAAAGATGGAAATGGTGTTGCCTGCCATGTACATGATGAACAAGTTCATGGGGATTTGCTTCATGGGACCCAGGGCGATATCCCAGCAGCGCTAGAAAAAGGGTAGAAAAGAAAAAGGTAGAAGTCAAAAGGCAAACTCTATGCTAGGCATAGGCAAACTTTGGCCCTCCAGGTGTTTTGGACTTCAACTCCCAAACCGGCTGTTAGGAATTGTGGAAGTTGAAGTCCAAAACACTCGGAGGGCCAAAGTTTGCTCATGTCTTCTCTATACTCATGGAATTACTTATATTTGAGGTCACATACAGGCTCCTTATTCCATGATGTAATTCAACAGTCCTCCAATCTTGGCCATACGCTACCTTTTCAACTAGGATGCGATCTGTCTCCTGGACGCTTGTATCTGGCACCTGCTTGTCCGAGTAGCCTATGGGATAGAGAGTGTCCCCCTGACCGCTGCTCCGGTCACTCCGGCTCCTGCAGACATGAGAAAGTGACAATTTGAATAAAAACAAAGAGTACAGGCAGTCCCCAAGTTACAAACATCGATTCATAGTAAGGAATGGGGATGAAACAACAGAAAGTAAGATAAATCTCCCCTTAGGAAAGGAAAATTCACTCCTTGAAGTTATCATGAGGAAAAGGGAGCTCCATTGAAGCTTGTTCACCAATCCATGTTTCCACAACAAAACATTTCTTTCAAAATCCAATGATCAAACTGCATTTGTTCTTACAGTGTAGATGCACCCACAGTCATCCAAGGAACATACCTGCTTCCGCTGCCAGGTCCACTCAGTTCAATGGCCCATTTGAAACGTCGTCCACGATTGGTCACCAATCCTCCTGGGTTGCTCATCTTTCCCAGCCAAAGATATGCAGAGAGGCCCTGAAAAACAACATCAAGAAAACAATACAAACCTGAGCACTGGGTTGTTGTGTTTTCCTGGCTGTATGGACATGTTCCAGAAGCATTTGCTCCTGACATTTCGCCTGCATCTATGGCAGGCATCTTCTGAGGTTGTGAGGTTTATATATCTGTGGAATGTCCAGGGTGGAAGAAAGAACTCTTGTCTGTTTGAGGTAAGTATGATTGCTGCAATTGGCCATCTTGATAAGCATTTAATGGCCTTGTAGCTTCGAAGCCTGGCTGCTTCCTGCCTGGGGTAATTCTTTCTGTGTAAGTGGTCCAGACATAGCACAGCACTTGATGAACCAACCTGGACACAGCATATTATTTGAAAACACAGAAATGCTGGACCACTCTAACAACCATAATGTCAAGACTACACAGAGAATCAATAAATCCACAAGCATGTGGGTAATTTCAACAGAAAGAAGGAAACCATGAAAATGAACAAAATCTGGCTACCCTTATTCAATAACTCTAAAATCAGGACAATAAATAAACAACAACACTTGGAAGACAGGGGAAATCCAGACATGAAACAATCAGAGCCAGCTAATACCTCCCAACAAAGGATTCCCCCAGGCATGAATTCGCCAGGCTTTGAAATTACTATTCAGTGATAATCAAGGTGGCCAATTGCAACATTCACACCTGCCTCAAACAGGCAAGAGTTCTTTCTCCCATCCTTGACATTCCACAGATATATAAACCCTATTTGCCTAGTTTCCACCAGACCTCACAACCTCTGAGGATGCCTGCCACAGATGCAGGCGAAACGTCAGGAGAGAATGCTTCTGGAACATGGCCATACAGCCTGGAAAATTTACAGCAACCCAGTGATTCCGGCCAAGAAAGCCTTCGACAACACATTACAAATACTAATACATATCACAGGCACCGGGTCCTTTCAATGAATGATCGCAAAGAGTGATCTGTTTGGACTCACGGGTCGAGCCTTGTCTTCTCTCTTCTTCTTCTCCTCCCGGCTGCGTCACTTCCTGTTTGGCTCCACTCAGTACTTCCTGCTACCGGCTGACGTCACTCAAGAGTCTCCAGTTTAACAGGCGTCTTTATGTTCGGAACTCCGAGGCTTTCTCAGTTTTAAGCCTAAAATGATTAAAAAAAACCATTTAGTTTTTGTAATCTTTATCCATGAAAAAAACTAAAAATTTCAAGATTTTTGTCCATCTATCCATTTGGAACTTCAACTCCCAGAAGCCTCAGCTGCTTTTAACCAATGACAAGGGATTGTGGGAACTGAAGTCCAAATGTCAGAATTAAGTAAATTCTTCATTTACAGTTTGCCTAATGGGAATTTGGGAGTAAAAATCACTTTTTAAAAATCACTGAAACGACCTGGCTGAGGAATTAAGTTCTTACGTTTATAAAAACAAATGTTTCTCAAACGGAGCCACAGATCTATGAAAAATAGATTAACTCCAATTCGCTTACTTCAGAGTATGTTTTTTGTGATTCTCTAATTTTTCTCCAAGTCTGTGTTCCTGGTGGCTGTCAGAAAGCTTCTCTGCGCATGCGCGGCTATCCTGCTTTAACCATGAGAGTGTTAGTAGGTGAGTGGATTAGGAACAAGTTTCATGTATGCAAAGGGTTTGATGTTGTTTTGCAAATAGAATAAGCATTCATTGTTTTTATTGGCAAAAGAAAACAACACTGTATTAGATTTGGATTTGTAATTTGATTGGCACGAGGAGCAGCAACCTTTGAAGCAAATTTTGGGCAGAAAAACTCCAAAACTCGATACAGGTTGAGCATAAGTTATCTACAATGACTGTTTTCGATGATTATATTATTATGGATTTTGTAATTCCTAAATTTGCATATATACATAATGAGATATCTCGAAAATGGGACTCTCTACTAATGCATCTACATTGCTGAATAAATGCAGTTTGACACAACTTTAACTACCATTGTTCAAAGATATGGAACCTTGGGAGCTTTAGTTTTCCAAGGTCTTTAGTCTTTTTCTGCCAGAGAGTGCTGGTACCTCACAGAAGTACAAATTCCACAATCCCATTGCATTGAGCCAAGACAGTAAAGTGCCTTGACTGAATGAGATTGGCCAAAATTTCATTAATTCTACAGTTTAGATGCATACAGTGTCAGTAGAAAAAAATGATGAGTTGAAGGTGTTGAAGACTTTCATGGCTGGAATCACTGGGTTGCTGTGAGTTTTCCAGGCTGTATGGCCATGTTCCGGAATCATTCTCTCTTGACGTTTTGCCCACATCTATGGCAGGCATCCTCAGAGGTTGTGAGGTCTGTTGGAAACTAGGCAGGTGAGGTTTACATATCTGTGGGATGATGTCCAGGGTGGGAGAAAGAACTCTTGTGTGTTCGAGGCAAGCGAGAATGTTGCAATTGATCACCTTGATCAGCATTGATGCCATTTATGAATTACATACCTATATTTTGATTAGGTGGTGGGACTGGATTTGTTGGCAGAGCCTTAACCCGGTTGTTGAAGGACCGAGGCCATGAAGTTACCCTGGTTTCCCGCAGTCCCGGAAAGAACCGAATTACCTGGGTATGTGGCGTGGGCTTTGATTCTACCTGGAACTGTGGCCCCATCTATACTGAGTATTTAATGCAGTTCAAAGTTAGCTTCAAACTGTAGCAACCTGACAACAAATTCCCACAAAAGGGCACGAAAGAAAGACTAGAGTGTGCACCAATGCCCTTTGGTATATATAATCAGTCTCAGACTAGTTCTGGGATTTGCGATGTAATCATCTGCACAGCGAAGCCGTTTCCTTCAATACTGGTTTGAAACTGCATTGAATGGTCAGTGTATACAGAGCCATATAAAATGTACCTTGAAGCAATTAAAAGATTGGCAATTCTTTGGAGTCTGAATGGCCATCTGTCGGGGATGCTTTGATCGTACTTTTCCTGCATGGCAGGAGGTTGGACTGGATGGCCAATGTATTTATTTATGTATTTGCAGTATTTATATTTTATTTATATATGTAGTCTCTTCCAATTCTATTATTCTAAGATGGTGTCAAACTGCATCAATTCTACAGTGTAGATGTACCCAGAGAACACTGAACTGCTTGCCTTTGGAGTGACAAGTGCAACTTCTTTCCTGAAAACACCAGATCATTTCTGGTTTTGAATGAAGTGTGCTTAATTAGAGCCATCAGGAGGACAAAATCCAGGCTGAAAATTAGCAGAACGACAGTTGCCCGTATTGGTCAAGTTGACCCAGTGTAAAGCCTTTTTTCTCTGTTACTATTGTGTTTCTCCATCTGTGTTCCCCAGGATGAACTTTCCCGCTTGGGGCTCCCTCCTTGTGAAGGTGTGGTCAACCTTTCTGGAGAAAATGTCCTCAACCCCCTCCGAAGGTAAGTCCATCCGCACTTGGAAAAAATATGGGAGGGGATTGTTGATAAGATTTTATGGTTTTTTCCATCCCATTATTTCACTACTGGCCAAGTTTGTACAGGGTCTGGAATTTGGCAATCACAAGTACCATAGAGGGCAACTACACTGTAGAATTAATTAATGCAGTTTGAATCCACTTTTAATAGCCATGGCTCCATGCTATCATCGGGGTTGCAATTTTATCTGGCCTTCTCTACTAAAAGGTGCTGGAGCCTCAACAAACTACAGCTCCACAATTCCATAGCATTGAGACATGGCAGGTAATGTATTTTCAAGGTGTATTAATTCTATAGTATACATATAGTTATGCCAGGCATGGGTAAACTTTGGCGCTCCACAACTCCCAAAATTCCTAACAGCCTACCAGGAGTTGGTCGAAAACACCTGGAGGGCCAAAGTTTGCCCATGCCTGTTTAAATAATTATAAGCTATCTTGAATCCCAGGTAAGGAGAAAAGCTGGATAATAATAAATAGTGGTGGGGTCCGTTGCTCTTTTGTTTTGGAGTAGAGAACCAAATAATATGAGATGCGACTCCTTGACTATTTGTCTTGCTCCTGCAGATGGAGTGAATCCTTTCGCCAGGAGGTGGTCGCCAGCCGGATAGAGACCACAAAAGCCTTGGCAAAAGCCATTGCTGGGGCTGAACACCCACCTCAAGCCTGGGTCCTGGTCACGGGCGTAGGTAACCAGCAGCAACTTTTTGATCTACTTTTGGGCAGAAAATTTCCAAAACTCAATATAGGTTGTGCATATGTGATCTACAATGACTGTTTTCAATGATGATTTGTTATTATGGATTTTGACATTCCTAAATTTGCATATATACATAATGAGATATCTTGGAAATGGGACTCTACTAGTGCATCTACATTGCTGAATGAATGCAGTTTGACACCACTTTAACTGCCATTGTTTGAAGCTACACAACATGGGGAGCTGTAGTTTTCCAAGGTCTTCAGCCTTTTTTTGCCAAAGAGTGCCGGCGCCTCACCAAACTTCAAATGCCATGATCCCATAGCATTGAGCCAAGGCAGTAAAGTGCCTTGGCTCAATTATATTGGCCCAAACTGCATTAATTTTACAGAGTAGATGTATCCAGAGTCAGTAGCAAAAATGATGAGTTGAGGTTGAAGGTTTTGGCATAACCTGTAACCAATGTCAAATGAGTTGCTGTGAGTTTTCTGGACTGTATGGCTATGTTCCAGAAGCATTCTCTCCTGATGCTTCACCCACATCTATGGCAGGCATCCTCAGAGGTTGTGAGGTTTGTTGGAAACTAGGCAAATATATATAGCTATGGAATATATAAACCTCATGCAGCCAGGCTTTGAAGCTGCAAGGGCATTCAATGCTAATCAAGGTGGCCAATTGCAACATTCACACTTGAGTGTCATCAGTAATGGTTTTTGTCAAAAATGGTACAGCTACACTGTAGAATTACTGTAGTTTGGCACCACTTTCACTGCCATGGAACAATACCATAGACTCATGAGAGACTTAGTTTGCTGAGGGACCAGCCCTATTTGCCAGAGATGGCTAAAGAGCTCGTAGAACCTCAGCTCTTGGAATTCCCTAGCATTGAGCCATGGCAGTTAAAGTGGTGTCAAACTGCATTAATTCTAGAGTGTAGATACACCCTCGGTTGGAAGCTGTGTTAGAGATATCAGTCCACATGGTTCTTCCACTATTCAACCAACTACTGATGCATCTTGCAAGAAAATGTGTGTGCCGAGACACAGAGGACTTAGCCAAAACAATAGCTGCATATTAAAATTCAAATGTTTTGTCCTATTTCTGGCCAAAGCCATCCATTAACCAAATTGCTGAGATGCCTTGGAACGTTCACAAATATTTCAGCTTCTGAGGTTGAAGCTATTATTAGAAAAGTATTGACCAATGGCACAGGTTATATAAGGGGATGATTTGGAGGAAAGAAAACGGGGAAAACACCTGGGGGGGACAAGTTGTGATGCTGTGAAGTCAACAGGAAGGAAGATACGCAAGGCATCTGAAAGGAAATGGGGGTTACAAAACAGAGAAGGACAGAGGTGATGTGGTTGAAGACAGAGTCCGGAAAAAGTTTAATGGGGACAACAAGAAAAATAAGTTCGTGGTGCAAAAGTGTGAAATCGGACTTTCCCCACTTTCCTTTCCTGTTAATTTCCGCTTAATTTTCTGACATGGGTTATGCTACTTCTGTCATTACAACTAAACACCATAAATTTAAAATAAAATACAACAAGGACCTAAAGGGATTGTAAGAAAAGCTTAAGAGGACGTTGGGTGAAGCTTTTCAATGCTAGTGAAATTGAGCTCCATCATTTCTCATGTACTCAGTGGGAGTAGCAGCTAAAAATATATAACGCCGTGCATCTTAAATGTTTTCCATTTGTGACCCCTTTTTGTCTGAGAAATTTTAACAGGACCCCAGGTGTATAAAATAGGTATAAAGATGTACTGATAATAAACCAGCATTTGCACCTCTGGCTAACCAGCCTGGTTTTCTTTTTTTGTGGAGTACATCTCAAGCATTTTTTGCAGAATCCACTGTGAATACTGCATGTTGTGTAAATGGGTTGCAGCCAATAATCTTTTATTGTCGCCAATTTTTTTGACCAAAACATTGTGCTAAAGGGACTTCATTTGTGGTTGGGACCCGCACTTTAAAAAGCAGTGAGCTGGAGGACCTCAGTCTGTGCATGCTCGACGTGAGGAAAGGATATAATAATCCTTGGCTCAAGGCGGGTTACAGCATATATGAGAGACAGTGGGGTGTATTGCTTTGAATGTTGGACTGACTCATGACATTATGGTTGAAATCCCTCCTTGACTATAGAAACCCATTGTGCAAGTCACACTCTTTCAGCCTCAAAGAAAATCAAGAGCAAATAGTCTCTAAACAAATGCCAAGAAAATGTCATAATCACCTGTTTGTTGCTATGTGTCTTCAAATTGTTTCCAACTTTTAGCAACCCTAGAGCTATCATGGAGTTTTCTGGGGCCAAATCATCACCTTGTTTTCGATTAACCGAACAGTTTTTTGCTGCAGGATTCTTTTACGCAATGCTTCCTGGTATAAGAGAGTTAAGAAAAGCAAGGTCATTAAGTCACAATTATAGAGGAAAACATCTACCTACAGCAGTGCAAGGTGGTAGGCCTCCTATGTACCTTAGTAAAATGGTTGTGAAATGTTTTAGAAATGGACTTTATTACAGGCTCTTTGGTCATTGATTGGAGATTGTTTTTATTCTGTCACAACTGCTATGTTGTTATAATTGTTGTTTTTATTCTGTTTTATAATATTGTGTATATATTTTAATGTGATTATATTCTATGATGTTGACCGGGCTCGCCCACAGGTAAGCCGCTCCGAGTCCCCTTGGGGAGATGGTGGTGGGGTACAAAACTAATGTTGTTGTTGTTGTTATTGTTATTCCAGGATATTACCGGCCCAGCCACACCACAAAATACACAGAAGACAGTCCCGGTGGAGACTTCGATTTCTTCTCTCGCCTAGTAACCCACTGGGAAGCAGCGGCTCAAATCCCTGGTGAAGTCACACGCCAAGCAGTTGTGAGATCTGGTGAGGTGAAGCATAAGATATGCCGATGGCACAAAAAGTATAATTTTGTGATTGTTTTACATTTGATATGTTACTTATTTTGTTATTCTGTTATCTACTATGTTTTATGGCTGTAAGCCGCTCTGAGTCTCTTGTTGGGAGATGGGGCGGGGTATAAATAAAGATTTATTATTATTTATTATCATATCCAGAATTCCAAAATTGCCCACCTGAGTGGCAGAGATAGTCACACCTTTGTTTTCTGAAGGTTCAGTATATACAAATTTGGTGTCGTGTACAACATCATTGAAAACATTGTATAAAATCACCTCCAGTCTATATATATACAAAACCTAAATGGATATTGAGTTTAAATCTGGATCCCATCACTTAAGATATTTCATTATGTACCTATAAGCAAGTATAGGTCCAGTAAACACACAGTTATCTGGGACTCAAGCAACCAGAATTCTCAAACAACTGTAGGAGGGGAAAAATCAAAGAAATACTGCACTCTTAAAGTTGTTTTTATAATGCAGTGAAACTGTGTTGCATTGAGTTAAGTTTTTACTTGCCTTAATTTGCTTTTAATTACTGGAGAATTAATGCAGTTTGACCTCAATTTCACCGCCATAGCTCAATGCTATAGAATCATGGGACTTTAGCCTTCACTTCCAAAGAGAGTTGGTGCCTCTATATATTCCAGGATTCCATAGCAATGAGTCATGGCAGTTAAAGCAGGGCCAAACTGCATTAATTTTACAGTGTAGATGCACCCTAAGGTCCTTGTGCAAATAGGGTAGGGCATGGGAGTGGTAACAATCCTACAGAACTAAACATGGCTCTATAAATGACTATTGTCCCTTTCCTTGCCTGCAGGTGTTGTGCTGGGCAAGGACGGTGGTGCCATCGCCCAGATGTTGTGGCCCTTTCGCCTCGGTCTGGGAGGGCCCATCTCTTCTGGCCACCAGCCTTTTCCTTGGATCCACGTGGCGGATTTGGCGGGCATCTTGGTCCATGTACTAGAACGGGAAGGGGTCAGCGGGATCCTGAACGGCGTCGCACCAACGGCTGTTACCACCACAAATAAGGACTTTGCCCAAGCAATGGGGTCAGTGCTCAGACGGCCCGCTCTATTGCCCCTGCCAGGTTTTGCTGTTTCAGCCATTTTTGGCCCCGAACGAAGCATTATGTTGCTGGAAGGGCAGCGAGTGGAGCCTAAGCGGACTCTGGAGAGCAACTACTGCTTTGCGTTCCCTGATCTTCCCTCTGCCCTCCGGAATATTTTAATCTGATCTGATACAAAAGAAACCTATGCATTATCAGTTATGGTATATATAATGCTGGTGCGGTGTGTTATAAATTATCAGATGAATTATACAGTAAAGACCATGGTTGCTTGAAACCATGGATATTTCCAAAGATCATTATATTATCAGAATTAACACAGAGTTTCCCTGGAAGACCTAGTAATTCCTACAGAAGTATCCTATCTAGGAATTTGCTAGGTCCACCAAAGCGACTTTATAGTAATTTCTGGGGGATATTTTAGGGATGAAGTTTTTGTATGGAGACAATATACAAAAATAGTGTGCAGTTTTGGTTATGTCCATTTCGATATCCCAGGATTCTGCCTTGCAGACATGCAGCAAAAAATGTTTTTCATCTTCACTATATTACAAATTGTAATAAATGAATCTATTTGTTGTCAAAGGATTTTTCGGGAATCACTGGGTTGCTGTGAGTTTTCCAGGCTGTATGGCCATCTTCCAGATGCATTTTCTTCTGACCTTTCACCCACATCTATGGCAGGCATCCTCAGAGGTTGTGAGATCTGTTGGAGATAAGGCAAGTGGGGTTTATATATGCCCAGGATGGAAGAAAGAACTCTTGTCTGTTGGGGGCAAGTGTGAATGCAATTGGTCCCTTTGATTAGCATTTCTGAAGTTGCCTGCCATAGTTTCCAGCAGACCTCACAATATTGCAATTGGCCACCTTGATTAGTATTGAATAGCTTTGCAGCTTCAAAGTCTGGTTACTTCCTGGTTGTTTCTCCCACCCTGGACATTCATCACATATATAAACCCACTTACCCAGTTTCTAACGGACCTCACAACCTCTGAGAGGTGCCATAGATGTGGGTGAAACATCAGGAGAAAATGCTTCTGGAACATGGTCATAGAGCCCAGAAAAGTCACAGCAACCCAAGGAATCTGTTATTATCCAGAAAAGCTTTCTAGTCTGTCCAGGACTTCAAATTACTTTTATTTAATGCCATCAAACCTACATGATTTTATGGAAAACTAGTATTCATTGACACTGTGGAATTAATGCAGTCTTGACACCATTTTAACAGGCATGGCTCAATACTATGCAGTCCTGGGATTTGTAGTTTGGTGAGGCACCAGGACTGTTTGACAGAGAAGGCTAAAGATCTTGTAAAACTACATCTCCATGAAAGTTAAAATGATGTCAAAGTGCTTTGGAAAATAATCTGACCCATGATCTGTATAATGATATCAGTTTGATGTGTAGTTTGGTTGTTAAGTAACTTTTTTGAGACTTGCTGAGGCTTTCACTAGATGGCACTACAGTTGCCGGACGTCCTCGAAGGCCAAGAGGGCGGGTGATAAATTATGAAGGGAATTTCCCAGAGAAAATAAACAAATACAACAGTCATTGCTTTGTCCCACATCTGGCCTTGTTTATAACTTTTTTTCAGCATTGGGACGAGGGGACATTCAGAAGAGGCCTCAGATTGTCAAGGTAAGATGCCAGGAACTGAAAACCAAGGGCAGAAACTCAAGTGGCATTTTAAGGCTGATATGGAGCTTAGATTTTCCAATTTTTGAGACTGAAGGACACGGATCTGTATTGATTCAAGGCGTTCCCCAGGGTGGGACTTCAAAATCTGCCTTTAGCCTTGAGATAAGTGAAGTAGTACTAAAGGAGAAAGGATGAGAGAACCTTTAAAATAATGATGATGATAATAATAATGATGATAATGAATACATCACACAGTCCTAAACACTTGGGAAGTGTTCGACTTGTGATTTTGTGATATGAAATCCAGCATGTCTATCTTGTTTGCCGTGTCATACAATAAAATAATAACTGTTTATTTATATCCCGCTTTTCTCTCTCACGGGAACCAAAGCGGCTTGCAACATATTTAAATCACATACACAACAATCAGAGTACATCACAATAAATATAAGATAATAAAATAAGCAGATTAAGAAAAACAACTACAATATGTGGCATCGTATCAAGACATGTATTGTGAAACGATTTCCACAAACTTTATTCCCATTGGAGATCACTTCCGGAGCTGTAGCTGTGATTGTATTTTACTATATTTTGTGATATCTTTACAAGAAGTGTGTTATTATGGTAAACATTTGGATGAACTTGAACCTGTGTCATTGGATGCAAGGAGTGTAGATTGCGAAATTTGGATCCTGTTTACCTTGGCTTTTGTTTAGAAATGGGATTATTTTCACATTAAAAGTGTACAATTGCTATAGGAAAGCATTTGTGGCGTTTCGTAAAGCATTTGTGCAGGATCCCCAAGAAAATACGTATAAGAAAAGATATTTCACTAAGCATTTGTACCCAGAGGGTTGCTTGTTGAAGCACCAGCAGTCCTTGTCCGAGAAAGCTAAAGAAGTAAAACCTACACTTCCTATGATTCCATAGCATTGAGACATGACAGTTAAACTTGTGTCAAACTACATTAAGTTTACACTGTAGATGTGCCACCATCCACCCGTTCATAATTATAATAGCTGGTATCAGCAATTAATTTGGTAGGGATATGCCAGAGTTGACTTGCTGCTTCACCATGCTATTGTTTCCTCTTAGTCTGAGAACTATTTTGATCGTCTTGATGTTTGCTGAGCCACCACATGACTACAGATGTAAATATTATTCTCGTTTTCGCTGTTTACTAGAGATTACAGTAGGCACAGGATTCCATAGTATTGGGCCATGGCAGTTCGAGTGGCGTCAAACTGCATTAATTCTGCAGTGCAGAGGCACCATTAGACATAGCTTAGGAATATATCACAGCCAAACTATGAAGCAATCACACGGACCTTCAGATTTTGTGAATCTGTCCATAAATTAGATAAACTTATCTTCTAAGCCTTCATGTTTGCTGAGCAACCACATGACTACAGATGTAAATATTATTAACCAGATAAACTCTGCATGTTTCTGCACCGCAAAATTTTAACAGTTTGATAATATGTGCTGTCAAAGGCTTTCATGGCCAGAATCATGGGGTTGCTGTGAGTTTTCCAGGCTGTTTGGCCATGTTCCAGAAGCATTCTCTCCTGATGTTTCACCCATATCTGTGGCAGGCATCCTCAGAGGTTGTGAGGCCTGTTGGAAACTGGGTAAGTGGGGTTTATCTATCTGTGGCATGTCCAGGGTGCGAGAAACCTGGTTCTAGGAAGAAACTAGGCTTTGAAGCTGCAAGGCTATTCAATGCTAATCAAGGTGGCCAATTGTAACATTCACACTTGACTCAGACAAAAGTTCTTTCTCCCATTTTGGACATTTATTATTATTATTATTATTATTATTATTATTATTATTATTATTATTATTATTATGACTACTACTACTACTCCCTATTTACTTCTCTTGGTTTAAAAAAAAAAAGAAATCAGCAGGTCAAATATGTCCAGAAACACATATAAAGTCTGAGACACCAAAATGTGTGCTAGCCTGTTCTGTTGTTGTTGTTGTTGTTGTTGTTGTTGTTGTTAATCCCTATTCACTTCTCTTGAATTTTTTTAAAAGGGGGCAACTTTTACCTTAAAAGGAGAAATATCAACACACAGGTGGCCAGGCTACCTTTTAAAAAGGGAACTGTGCCATGACCATAAGCTCCAAACTATGACGGGGCGAGATCAGCCTTGGGGTGACTTCCTTTTTACTAATGCAGATTAAACTCTGAAAAGCGATGACAGTCGAGAATAAAACACAGATGTGCTTTTGTCGCAAGGCTTCCACCTATCTCTTGGCCGGGTGAATTTTGCAATCTGGAATTTCCCCCGTTGACGGCTGTGGGTGCAACCGCATGTCTGAACAGTGCAGAGGGTGTTTGTGTAAGCCAGGAAGAACTTGTAAAAAGTGAAGGAAGCACTCAAAGGAACGGCTTTCCTTGTTCTTTCCAACCAACCCAATAGTGGGTGACATAGGCTGGATCCTCACTACCATATAATGTAGTTCGAACTACTATGTCAGTGTAGATCCAGCCACAAGGTGCAACTACATTTTAGTTTGACAGTGTGTTGGCAAAGGCTTTCATGACTGCATGGAACGCCGTTACCTTCCTGCCGGAGCGGTACCTATTGATCTACTCACATTTGCATGTTTTCGAACTGCTAGGTTGGCAGAAGCTGGAGCTAACAGTGGGCGCTCACTCCGCTCCCTGGATTTGAACCTGCGACCTTTTGATCTGCAAGTTCAGCAGCTCAGTAGTTTAACACATTGTGCCATTGGGGGCTCCATAAATGGTGAATAGGGAGTTCTTTTTCAAACACCCTGTATATTATTTAATTATTAGTTATATTCATTTATTATTTTATTTATTTATTTTATTATGTTATAGATCAGTGATGGCCAACCTATGATACGCGTGTCAGCACTGACACGCCTAGCCATTTTTGCTGACACAGATTGATTGGATGACTTATGTCTTTTGTGGCCAAATTTGGTGTGATTTGGTCCAGTGGTTTTTTTTGTTTATTCCATGGAAATTATGCACATTTTACTATATCATTCTATTATTATTCTATTATTATTGTAGTATATTATTATATTATTACTATTATTATATTATTATTATATTATTCATTATTCATGACTACATGGAAACTAGAATAGAGAGAAACTGCAAGAGATACCATAGATTGTTGTACATGGAAATAATGGTAGTAAATAGTTTTTGATTTATTAAATACAGTTATATATTACAATTATACATTTTTGTTATTTAAACCATACATATTGCGAAATTATGGTTTTTTTCTTAAAGTGACACACCACCCGAGTCATGCTAGGTTTTTTAGGTGAATTTTGACACATCAAGCGCAAAAGGTTGCCCATCGTTGTGATAGATTGGCCTTAAAAGTTAGGAAATAGCAATGGCTATGAGTTTAGTGGACAAAAAAAAGAAGCAAGAAAGCCAGATAAACATCCAACCTGGTATATAAGTAAAGTTGTCTTGCTCTCAATATATATTTTTAAAAGGGGGAAACAATATTCTACTAGAGAGGCATGCAAAGACCTGTTCCAAATGGATCTTTAACCCTGGGATTTGAAGTTTGGTGGAGCACCCAGCACTCTTCAGCAGAGCAGGCTGCTCCCGGGATTCCATAGCCCTGAGCCATGGCAGTCTAAGCGGTATCAAACCGCGTTAAGTCGACAGTGTAGATGCAAAGCCGGGGGAGTTCTAGTTAGTCTGGCAGGAAGCCCTCCTCCTCCTCTCACCACCTGACCTAGATGCACCGCCCCATGGGAAACTCCGAGCCTGCCTTGTTCCGCCTGCCTCCAAAATGGGAGCAGAGGCTTGAAACTTTGAAACCCACTTCGAGAAACAAAACCAAAACTGAAGACGGGGAAGCAGAGGATGGCTGGAGGGAGAAGAGACCCCGATCCTGGCACCCCTTTGGCTCCAAGCATCGGGTAAGGAAGAGGAGGGTTTTTGGGGAGGGAAAGAAGTCCCCATCCTGCCTTGGAAAGTCCTCTTGTCCCCATCAATCTATCTTCTTGTTGTCCTTAAGTTTTCCCATCAAGTCAACTGATGGTGAAACTATGGATGAGAGATCTCCCAACTCATCCTGCTCAGGTTTTGCAAAGGCAAGACTTGGTCAAGCTATAATTCCCTTGATTCCATAGCATTGAACAATGACAGTCCAGCTGCATTCATTCTACAGTGTAAGCCAGGCATGGGCAAACTTGGGCCCTCCAGGTGTTTTGGACTTCAACTCCCACCATTCCTAACAGCCTACCGGCTGTTAGGAATGGTGGGAGTTGAAGTCCAAAACACCTGGAGGGCCCAAGTTTGCCCATACCTGGTCTGGATGAACCCCATGGATAGGAAAGTATCACACCTACACATTAAGAACAACTTTCGTACAGTAAGAGCTCTTGACAGTGAAATATTCTCCCTCGGAGTTGCCTTTTCTGCCTGGCCATCTGTCAGGAGTGCTTTGATTGTGTTGCTGTGCCTTTTCCGGGCTGTGTGGCCATGTTCCAGAAGCATTCTCTCTTGACGTTTCGCCCACATCTATGGCAGGCATCCTCAGAGGTTGTGAGGTCTGTTGGAAACTAAGCAATAATAATAATAATAATAATAATAATAATAATAATAATATTACAACACACCAGACATCACAGTTGTGGAAAGGAAAAAGGTTTGGATCATTGATGTTGCCATCCCAGGTGACAGTCGCATTGACGAAAAACAACAGGAAAAACTTAGCCACTATCAGGACCTCAAGATTGAACTTCAAAGACTCTGGCAGAAACCAGTGCAGGTGGTCCCAGTGGTGATCGGCACATTGGGTGCCGTGCCAAAAGATCTCAGCCGGCATTTGGAAACAATAGATATTGACAAAATCACGATCTGCCAATTGCAAAAGGCCACCCTACTGGGATCTGCACGCATCATCCGAAAATACATCACACAGTCCTAGACACTTGGGAAGTGTTTGACTTGTGATTTTGTGATACGAAATCCAGCATATCTATCTTGTTTGCTGTGTCATAATAAAATAATAATAATAATTTTATTTTTTGTATCCCGCCTCCATCTCCCCGAAGGGACTCGGGGCAGCTTATATGGGGAAAATCCCCACCGCATAGTTAAAAATGTGGCACATTAAAATTCATAAACAACATGATAAGGCAATATAAAACAAAAACAACAACATGGCACAGTATTAAAACAATCATCAACAACAACCAGTGAACTTGTAAGAGTAAGCAGCTTCTGTGCTCAGGCGAGTGGGCTAGTGCAACTCAATTGTGAATTGTGATGAATAAAGTGCAGATGTCAGAAAATTTAGGGATAGAGGGTATATAAAGTAGAGCACTATAACTCTGGGTCGGAAACAATAGTAAACTACAAGGGCAGGATTTTAGGTCATAGCTCATAGCTAGGGCCAAGGTTTCCTGGGGGGACCATCTAATCCAAAACACAGTGGAACATTCACGTTTTTAGTTCCAGAGCCGGGATGCCAACAATGAGAAGGCTCTCGGTGTCCAGGGTGGGAGAAGCCTGGTTGCAGGAAGCAGCCAGGCTTTGAAGCTGCAAGGCTACTCAATGCTAATCAAGGTGGCCAATTGCAACATTGTGAGGTCTGCTGGAAACTAGGCAAGTGAGGTTTATATATCTGTGGAAGGTCCAGGGTGGGAGAAAGAACTCTTTGTTAGGTTCTCTTCTTCCAGTTGTGCTGTGGGTAAGTCTTCCCCAAGAAGAAAGCACCAAGACACACGCTGGGCAGATTCCAACAGATTTCTATTGTACAGAATGCCAGAATCTTGTCTGTAGCCCATTTATATAGGGGCTCATACATACTAGAGGGTAATTGAGGTTTTATGGCTGGCATCTGTTCTTTGTCAGCGCTTGGTCTGTGTCTGGAGATGTCAAAGATCGGAGATCGTGACACTCTTTTCTGTTTTGGGCCAAGTGTGAATGTTGCAGTTTGCCACCTTGATTAGCACTGAATGGCCTCTCAGCTTCAAAGCCTGGCTGCTTCCTGTGTTTTCTGTCATAGCCAGATTTCGGGCTGGATGGTTCTGGGGGTCCTTTCCAACGCTTTGGAGCTATGATCATCATTCTATGTTTCATCACTATGTCTCCCTTGACTGAGTCTATCCATTTGGAACACAATTGTTCGCTTTTCCAACTCCCTTCTACTTTATTAAGCATTATTGACTTTTCAAGGGAGTTATCTCTTCTCACCAGGCGGCCAAAACCACTAGGATGGGTTTAGGCTTGAATTTATCTTTGCTGCTGTTAATGGCAATCAATGCAGTCAGTGCAACTTTGGCTTATGGTGACTTCCGAGTCATCCTGACATCAACGTCTTCACTTCCTTGACTGAGTCTGTCATCTGGAATGCAGTCTCCTTTTTCTCCTACTCCCTTCTACATTGTTAAGCATTATTGACTTTTCTCGTGAGTCAGGTCTTCTTGTGATATGCCTAAAGTCTTACTTTAGTCATCTTGACTTCTAGGGAAAGTTCAAACTTGATTTGTTCCAAGACCCATTTACTTTGCGTTTTATCAGTCAAGAATACCCATAGAACTCTTTTCCAGCACCTCATTTTAAGTGATTTCCTTCCTATCCGCTCTCTTCACAGTCTAGCTTTCACGAAATGAGGGAAAGGATGACAACGACTATCCTAACACAGCGCATTATTTGAGAACTCAGAAATGCTGGACCACTCTTAACAACCACCGTGTCATACTACATAGAGAAGCCACTGGAATCCACAAGCAGGTATTTAAAAAACTCTAAAATTAGGACAGTAAATAAAGAACAACACTCAGAAGACAGGGGAATTCCAGACAAGAAACAATCAGGGCCAGCTAACATCTCCCAACAAAGGATTCCCTCTGTCAGGAAGCAGTGAGGCTTTGAAGCTGCAAAGCCATTCAATGCTAATCAAGCTGGCCAATTGCAACATTCATACTTCCTGTGTTTTTGAGTGTTGTTCTTTATTTACTGTCCTGATTTTAGAGTTTTTTTATAATACTGGTAGCCAGATTTTGTTCATTGTCATGGTTTCCTCCTTTCTGTTGAAACTGTCCGCATGCTTGTGGATTTCAGTGGCTTCTCTGTGTAGTCTGACATGGTAGTTGTTAGAGTGGGCAAGCATTTCTGTGTTGTCAAATAATATGCTCTGTCCAGGTTGGTTCATCAAATAGCCAGACCTTGAAACTGAAAGGCCATTCAGTGCTAATTAAGGTGACCAATTGCAATATTCACACTTGCCTCCAACAGACAAGAGTTCTTTCTCCACCCTGGACATTGTTCCACAGATATATAAACCCCACTTGTCTAGTTTCCAATATACCTCACAACCTCTGAGGATGCCTGCCATAGATGTGGGTGAAACATCAGGAGCGAACGCTTCTGGAACATGGCCAGACAGCCCAGAACACTCACAGCAACCCCCTATCCTAACTTTAGTTTGCAATTACAGTAGAGTCTCATTTATCCAAAATAAACGGGCCGGCAGAATGTTAGATAAGCGAAAATGTTGGATAATAAGGAGGGATTAAGGAAAAGCCTATTAAACATCAAATTAAGTTATGATTTTACAAATTAAGCACCAAAACATCATGTTATACAACAAATTTGACTGAAAAAGTAGTTCAATACGCAGTAATGTTATGTTGTAATTACTGTATTTACGAATTTAGCACCAAAATATCACAATGTATTGAAAACATTGACTACAAAAATGCATTGGATAATCCAGAACGTTGGATAAGCGAATGTTGGATAAGTGAGATTCTACTGTATATGTCTTGACTTTTCAGGATCATGTCTTGTTCCTTAATAGCCTTCCAATCATCTCATCCAAAGTCATAGAAGTTGTAGTTTTTCAAGGTTCATATTCGTCTTGGATCTGGCTGGTGTTACAACATATAGGTGTCCGAAGCTCTATGGTAGCCACTAGAGCTACTGATGTGTATCTACTATCTAGACACTGGATAGGAAGTGCTAGAGTACAACAGGATTGCGTAGTGTAAGCAAATGGGTTGCTAAGGTTGTGGACTTTGTCCGAATTGTCAACAGTGTGGATTTGGAGCGATAATCAACTTGAAGGCTTCCCAAAAGACTGGAACATTTTGAGGAAGAAGTGTGACAATATGGTAACAATCCTGTGGTTATGGTTACTTACAATAAATGGAATTTAGTTCGATCTGCAATTGTAGGATCATCTATTTTTGCATAATAAATGCATAAAGGGGAGTTAGAGTTTGTGTTTTAGTTGTAGTTGATTGTGGGAGTTGTAGTATATCTAGGTCTTTCAACTTTCTACTAAAGAGAGTTGGTCCCTGGGATTGAGCCATAGCAGGTAAAAGTTGTGCCGAACTACACTAATTCTATAGTTTGTTTTGTTACTTTCACTTTCTCCTGGCATGTTTTAATGGAGGGAATATTTACATGTTCAAGCTTGATCGGTCCCATGCGTAATGCTGATCACAATCCTCCAAGACAAATAATATAATCATCTGATCTGGATTAAGTAAGCAGATAGATGAAATGTTGCCTAGGATCGTCTTTATTATTATGGGAATATTCTGCATTTTTGTGTGTGCCACAAAGTTTGCAAAACTTTGCAAAGTTTGCAAGGTGAGGTAAGTGGGCGGATGGTAGAAATGGGGAAATCCTAGCTTTTAATCTTTGAAAACATACAGTAATCTCTTTGGCTTCTGCAAGTGTTGCCCAGCCACTTTGAAATAATTTCTTATAGACATAAGGACTAGCAACATGATCCTTCTCTTTAAATAAATAAGTTAGCACAAGAACAAAAGCAAACCAGAAAGTTGACATTCTTGAGAGGCTTAGTTTTGAAAGCAATACCGTTTCTCCACATGCCATGTAATGGTGGGTTGCTAACAACCCTACCTGTGACTTTGTAGGTAATTTCCTCGTATGCTAATTCAATATTTCTGTTTTACATCAGGCACAACCCAGTATCATTCCATAGCTTTGTCTTCCTATTTGTTTTCCTCACTGTGTTGTATTGGACATTATTATGAACTGTCCCCCTAAAGAGAATTTTTAGTCTTGAATAAGCAATTAAGATCCACAAACTTTACAAAAGAGCTGTTCTTTGTTCTACCTGTTCCAATGTGGCTTTTTGTTTTCTGAGTTTCTACTTGAGGAGCCCCAAAGGTCACTGTGGGGACTGTCCCAAGGTGCTTCTGTGCATTGAGAAACCACATCTTCCTGGTGCAAATACCTCTAAGAGTTACTTTTTATAATTTGTTATACATCAAGCCCTCCACCTTTCTGGATTTAACTTCTGCAGATTTGATTATGCATTGATTTTATTTATGAGGTCTCTCTATGGAATCGGTAGGTCCTTGTAGTTTTAGTTTGAATATGTTTTTATGGATTTTTAAGTGAATATTTTTAATACCAATGATATTTAATTCTATTTTAATGTTTGTATATTTGTAGTTTTCAAATGCTTTTAATAATAATAATAATAATAATAATAATAATAATAATAATAATAATAATCTTTCATTCATACCCCGCCGCCGCCACCACCATCATCATCATCAACAACAACAACCACTTCTATAGAGGTTGACCATAGAATGGTGCTGAAGGACCTAAGGTTTTTGGAACACCTCTCTGGAGATTTCTTAGTCCTCTTGTACAATATTATGGTGGACATTAACCATAAAATAACACTTGAAGATGTAGAGATTTCTGGAGAGGTGTTCTATTATTGTTTTAAAATACTGTATATACTCGAGTATAAGCCTAGTTTTTCAGCCCTTTTTTAGGACTGAAAAAACCCTCCTTGGCTTATACTCGGGTGAGGGTCCTGGTAGGCTTATATTCAGGTCGGCTTATACTCAAGTATATATGGTATATTTATTATTTTTCTCTATTATTATTGGTATTGTTACATTTATTATTTTACTCTATTAATTATTATTACATTTATTATTTTACTCTATTGTTGTTACTTTTATATTTATTTTACTCTATTTTTATTATTAATAATACATTTATTATTTTACTCTATTATTACTTTTATTATTTTACTGCATTTATTATTATTATTACATTTATTATTTCACTCTATTATTATTAAAAGGATACATAAGCACACTTACATTGAAGAAGATTAAAATAATGATTTCATCAGAGTTGAACAGTCATATCTTAAATTACAGTTTGATGTAAAGATTCAAAAACATTTAAACTACTGATGTCTCAATTAATATAATTTTATTGGTATCTTGGCTTATACTGGAGTCAATGTTTTCCCACTTTTTTGTGGTAAAATTAGGTGCCTCGGCTTATATTCGGGTCGGCTTATACTCGAGTATATACAGTGATTCTTTTTTTATTCATGGCTTTCCCACTTCCACAGGAGTCATGTGTCCCTAATCTCAATGATGGTGAAGGGCCAAATGTATTTAAACTTAAAGTCTTGTCCAGAATCCATTGGTCTCTTAGTTGATTGTGCTAACAAAGGTTTTCTTTTCCAGTTGCCCCATAGCCACGTAACAGCAGATACTGTCCCCTGAACAAAGTGTGACCTTGCAACCAGCAACCTCCCACAATGCCGACCAGCGGGAGGACCTTGGATGAATTTGCTGTGTCTGAGGAGGCACAAGAGGTGGTGACGCAGCATCGGCCCCGCATTGAGCAGCTCTTTGGGGTCGAGCTGAATGTCCTGGGGGTCTTGGGGTTGGACCAGGGCCCTGGCGGGGACTTCCCGGGGGCCAGGAAGATCTGGTTGCAACTGCAGGGCCATGGAGACAACCTACAGAGAGCAAAGGTAAGAAATCTGGAAGTGCCTGGAGGCCAAAATGACCCAGGAGGAGCCTTAAAACAAGTTGGACATTTCCTCCATATTTTCTAGAGGGCATGGGGGATATTTGGGGGCATATTTTTTTTTAGTTTTTGGTGATGGAGGGGTATGATGGTGGTATGACCCTCTCTCTAGGACCTCTAGCCTTCCACTTTTGTCCACCTCCACTTTAGGAGGTTCTCAAGGAGGTTGTCAAGTTGACACCAAAATCTTTCTCCAGTCTTCATTTTGTTTGAAGGCTCTGGGGTGAAACATGTGGCTTTGTATACCTTGGGGTGAAAATCACACATCTCTCCAGAAGCAGAATCATAGGATGCTTCAAATTTTGTTGGATTGCAGATCCTCATGGTGCTAGCCAACATAGCCAATGTGAAGGCATATATCAGGAACTTCATTCCAACAACTAACATGACTCACATCCTTGGAATATGATCACAAAGCAGTCGACAGAGAGACACTGAAAACCATACCATGGATATTCATATGAAAATGAACCAGTTTGACCAAGTTTTATATCAATTCATCAACAGGCCCCTCTCTTTCATGAGGATTGAACATGGAAAAAATGAATTAAAATATATTTTTTAAAACCAGAAAGAACACCTCTCTAGGAATTTTTAGCACTTCTATTGTGACTCTATGATCAACTTCCCCTGGAAATTCGCCATAGAGTTGTGCTGGAGGATCCAGAGATTCCTGTAGAGAACATAGTAATCAAACCTGCAAATGTGGAGGGCTGATTGTACTGTATTAGTTTTCGGAGACAGTGGTAGACTGTAATAGACTTCACAGAAAATTGTCACACTGAAATGTCTCATAGCAAAAGATGTTGTCCTGCTCAAAAATGTTTTCATGTCTTCAATGTCAGATTCAAATATGCTTTGTTTTCCAGGAATACATCAAAGGCCTTTGTGCTCCGGAGCTGACTGAGGAGGTTTATTACCCTAAAGACATGCAGTGCATCTTTTTGGGCGCCCATGGATTATTCCTGAACTGCCTCACCCAAGGAACTTCTGCTCACATTACCTGTCTCCGCCCTGGAGTCTTGCTGATCTCAGGATTGGCTGAGGCTTTCGTCATGGCCCAGAGTCGGATTCAAGAGTTTGTGGAAAAACACCAAAAGAACCTCAAGCTTCCAGAGGAATGGGAGGCCCAGGTCAAGAGGGCCTTCCGGGATTTGGTGGAGACCTACGATGACAAGCATGCAATGGACCTCTTGATCCTGCCCACGTCGGTCAAAGAGGAGCTACTCAATTTGGTGAAGGAGAATCAGGAAGACAGACAAGGGAGTGAATGCTGGACAACACCTAGCCTTGATCAAAACTCTTCTCTAGAATGGGAAACAGTAACTCTGGGTGGTGGCAGGCCACAATCACCCAAAAGACCTCAGAATACATTTGGGTTACCAATGGGACTGACAACAATCCGAGAAGAGAGCAGAAATAGAGACTGTAGCGTTGAATTGCCAGCAGGCTTTACCAGACTTCAAGAGTCTCCTCCAAAGTCCCATGATTTTACCCAACCACAGTGTTCTGGTAGGCATCGAAATGTTAGGACTGACCCAGGCCAAGCTTTGCCTCAGGGGTCAAGGGTTGACTTTCCCAGAGGCGTTGCTGAGTCTGAATTGAATGCGAGGCCTCAGGACTTCCTATATGGTTTGAACGGTCTTCAGGGTTGGCATGAGGCAAATGCTTCAAGGCCGACATTTCCTAAGAGTTCCCCCCAACCCATCCCGGCTGCAAGGACTACTCATAAAACGTGGACATTTCCTGGTTTCGCAGGTTTAACAGAGTCTTTAGAGGATAAACAAGAGGAAGGGAAGAGTTCTCTTTGTGCAAGGGATTCCAGTCCTGCTAGCTTGCCTGAAGAAACCTCTGAGGAGGAAGTGTCGTCAGACATCCAGTTGTCATCCTGGACAGAGAAGGAGTTCAAAATGAGGCTAAACTTCTTTAAAACCATGGGCTATGAGGAGCGGGTGGTTAAGAAGATACTTTTGGAGGGTGGCGTACGGGAAGCGCCTTCCACCATCTTGGATAAGGTCCACATGGCAGAAGCAGGCCAGAAAGGAGATCTCATCCTCCCTCAGATAGAGCCTGGGGGGAAAGAGTTTCCTCCTCCTTTGCCCGGAAAGACGCAGGATGAAAAGGACTACATGAGGGAGATCATCAGAGCTGCGGTGGCCAACTGTGGCCACTCGCCCAGTGAGATCTCCACAGAGATACACACAGGAGCCCCACTCGCGGATATACTGAGGCGTCTCCATGAGAAAGGAGAAGAGCCAGAAGGTGCGACAGGAACCTCTGCAATGAAGCCAGAACAAGGAGGGCAGCCTGGTGTCCGGAGGGCAACCGTTTTGAATCACAAGGAACCCTCGCCGTGGAGACCTGATAATGATACCAGGCGGAACAGTGGGTCTCCGTTCCATGAGGAGCACCACACTTCACCACCAAACCCAGCAGTTGTTGCTTTTTCTCCTGATATTCCCTCCACTGGTAATTTCTTGTCTTCTACATCAGATTCTGAGGAGAACCATTCCTCGGAAAGCACCAGCTTTGGGCACCATGGCCCAGTGTCTACGGTAACTGGAGCCCAGCGCTTTGAGGAGGCTCTCCAGATGCAGTTCAAGCTCAAGCTGGCCAACACACCCGGGAAGAAAAACCTGCGGATGGTCATCATTGATGGCAGCAATGTGGCCATGATGTGAGTACAGGCTGATGAAAGGAAGTCCAAGGAGACATTCTAGTTCTTGGTATGGCCCTTTGGATGGGAGGTGGTCATATCTAAAGCAGTCATTTTAAAATAATTTGATGTGGTTGTGTAGTAGATCAATAATGGTTGACTAGGCTACCTTTGGTGGGTAGCATGCGTCTTTGCAGAAGACTACACCCAACCTAAGGCAGTTTTCCAACACCTGAGCCTTCTAAATAGCTCAGACTGTTCTCATTCAGGCTTGAGAAAGAGCTTATTATCCTTTTTTCACATTGCACAAATACACTAGACCCTTCATTTTCATGGAATTAGGAATGCAAGGTCACCCCACAATGGAAATCACAAATAAAAAACACTGTTTTTTAACCTTAGAGAACTTTGAGAATCTCTTGGTTCTTCCTCATGACTCTTTGGTCATCTTCAGAAAAATGTTGGTCAATTTTTAGATGACCTAGAGATTCCTGGGGAGGGAACGTGTTCATCAAATTCACGAATAATCAAATCTGCAAAAGTCAGACCCACAAATGTGAAGAAGTGTTTATATAGTAATAGTATTAATCCACTTTATCTACTATGCTTCCATCTAATAGAAGCACAGTCTAGACCAGGCATGGGCAAACTTCTGTCCTCCAGGTGTTTTGGACTTCAACTCCCATAATTCTAACAGCCGGTAGGAAGTTGAAGTCCAAAACACCTGGAGGGCCAAAGTTTGCCCATGCCTGGTCTAGAATATGTGCAGTTATATAAATGGGCAGATATCCTTTGTAAGGCACCAAAAGGAGCTTCACAAATATATAGGAAATTTTGACTGTCGTTGAGGGGGTAGATGTTTTGTGCACTCACAGATCCGGAGGCTGCCTGTCAGTTAGGGGTCTCATTTGGTGTTTTGACTTGCTGAGAATATCAGCAAAGCTGAAGGCCTGACTTTTCCGAAATACCCCCTTGATTCCTCCCCCCCCCCCCCTTTGCCTTATTTCCAAACTGTGAATACCTATGGGTTCTGACTGTGGCTAATTCCCTATTTAACTCACTATATATCAGTGGAACTTTGGGCAGATCCTTCCAACTGGGAACAGGTTGGTTGTATAAATCACTATGCCTGTCTAGTTCAGTGGCGTTCAACCTTTGGTCTTCCAGGTGTTTTGGAATTCAGCTCCCAGAATTCCTGACCATTTGACAGGCTGGCCAGGTTGGATATCACTGTTCTAGAGAGTGGAATCACTAGTGAATTGAGGATGGTTTGTTTCATGACAAAACTAACCAGGAATCCTTATGCACGACACAGCTATAATACTATGATTTGACTTTTAATTGTTACAGTTAGGAAGGAGTACAGTGTGACCCCTATATCCATAGTGCCCACAATTTCACATACACACGTCTGACAAAATATGTCCTCTCAAGGCATTTCTAGGTCCTTTGAGATACTCTATAATATGAAAGTAGACCAAAAGTCATGCTGGAAGATGTGGTCCTCTCTAGGTATTTCCTAGGTCCTCCAGCACTGCTGTATGGTATGCTTCTGCCAGATGTTGTTTGTTCATTTGGGTTCATTAATTCTTGTGGTTTTGCCTTCCATGCAAAGTCCTGGAGCATATCTCACATGAATATGGGGGTTGCACTGTATTTAAAAGGGGCTGCAATGGTGCAGTGGGGTAAACCACTAAGCTGCAGAACTTGCAGACTGGAATGTCGACGGTTCGAATACACAGACAGGATGAGCTCCCGTTGTTAACCCCAGCTTCTGCCAACCTAGCAGTTCGAAAACATGCAAATGTGAGTAGACCAATAGGTACTGGTTCGGGGGGAAGGTCATAGCTCTCCATGCACTCATGCTGGTCACATGACCTTGGAGGCATCTATGAACAACGCCGGCTCTTCAGCTTAAAAATGGAGGTGAGCATCAACCCACAAAGTCGGGCTCGACTAGACTTAATGTCAAGGGGAAACCTTTACCTTTACTATATTTAAAAGACTCTGCTAGAGAGTTTTGTAATCCAGTTACAAACCCAGGATTCTCCAGGATGCTGCCATGATGGTTAAAGTGGAATCGCAGTGCTATAATTATGTTGTGTGAAAAGGCTGTGGAGTCTGACAAGTTCAGAGTCTGTCCAACAAATAAGCAGAAAGAGCATGCTTTTACATAATAAGTTTTTGCAAAAATGATGCTATCCAACAGTTGACCCATAAATGGCTATGACAGTTATATAAAATGACCAATAATTTTACAGGTGCCTTTAATGGCAAAATGTGCCACGATATATGATCACTGCCTGACATTTCCCTTTTCTTGCTTTGTTCTCAGAGCGAATGGAGGTACTATTGGGGAAATCATTCCATCTATTGCCCTAGGTTGCATCTATTCTACACTATAGATTTAATGCAACTTGACAGCCCTTTAACCTCCATGGCTCATGTCTATGGAATCATGAGAGCTGCCATGTTATAAGATCTAACCTTCTCCACCTACTACGAATCCCAGGAATCTATAGCATTGAACTGTGGCAGTTCAAGTAGTGTCAAGCTACATTAATTCTACAGGTGCACCTTAACAGTCGTATCTGGTCGATAAATTAAAGCATTATTATGTCTGTATTAGACTTGAAATCCTGGATCTAATAAAATTTGGGAACCCTTGGTCCATGAACCTGATCCAATATTACGTGTCACCAAATCTCTGAAACCATCTGGTGGATGGTGGGAGTTGTAGTCCAGTGTAAAATACATGGTAGCGTTTGTTGACGCTTTCAGTGAAGCACTTCCCATTCTACGCCCTATTCCCTTTGGAGTGGAATTACCAAATGGATTTTTTCTAGGCATACTTGAACCTTAGAGTGGCACTTTCTGTTCTTCTAGGCATGGTCTCAACCAATTCTTCTCGTGTCGAGGCATCGCTTTGGCGGTACAATATTTCTGGGACCGGGGGCACCGGGAAGTGACTGTCTTAGTCCCTCAGCACCGGATGGAAGAAGACTCCAATGTGAGAGGTAAGAAAAATGGAGGACTTCTGCCCACTGTATACAAAAATATTTCCAGAGTGCGTCTGCACCATAGAATTCATGCAGTTTGATCCCACTTTAGCAGCCATGGCGGCGCAATGGGTTAAACCCTTGTGCTGGCAGAACTGCTGACTTAAAGGTTGGGTTGCTGACCTGAACGTTGCCGGTTCGAATCCGTGAGATGGGGGTGAGCCCTCCTCTGTCAGCTCTAGCTTGCAAGGACATGAGAGAAGCCTCCTAGCAGGATGGTAACACATCCGGGCTTCCCCTGGGCAATGTCTCTGTAGACAGCCAATTCTCTCACACTAGAAGCAACTTGCAGTATGTTCTCAAGTCGCTTCTGACATGAAACCCTACCCCCCCACTTTAACTGCCATCCCTCAAAGTTATGGAATCATGGGAATTGTAGTTCTACAAGACTTTTAGTCTTTTCTGCCAAAGAGTGCTGGTGTCTTATCAAACTACAAATCCTAGTATTTCATACCATTGAACCATACTGTTAGCAGTGGTTCTCAACCTGTGGGTCCCCAGGTGTTTTGGCCTACAACTCCCAGAATTCCCAGCAGTTAGGATTCCTGGGAGTTGAAGGCCAAAACATCTGGGGACCCACAGGTTGAGAACCACTGTGTTAAAGTGATGTCAAATTGCATTAATTCTACAGTGTAGATGCATTATGTGAATTAATGTTAGTTGACTCAGTATGCATAAAGATGCATAAACAAAGACATTTTTAGCTGCTTCACACATTGATGGTAGAGGGGGCATTCCTTGCTATGGAAAAGAGAAGAAGGAATGTCCTTTTCTGTCAAAATATCAAGTATTTCCATTGATTTGGTTTCATTTTTAACCTTTTGAGGGGGAGCATATTTGCATTAAAACTAAGTGACTTGACAGAGGGTTCATTTAAAATTGAAAAAAATCAGATGCCCAATTAGAGCACCTTGTGTATTTAATAAATACCTACATTTCCTCCAGTAAGTCAAGTTGGCATAGGTTACCCTGCAGAATAACCTCAGTTCTAAGCAGCCTGAGCCCCATCTACACTGACTATTTCATGCAGTTCGAAGTTAGTTTTGAATTCTGGCAGCTAGACTACAAAATCCCGTGAAAGTGTGCAAAAGAAAGCCCATAATGAACATTAGTGCTCAGTGGTTTGTGTAATCATCATCTGAGCCTCAAACTGGTTCCAGCATATAATTCTTACTGATATCAGTTCAGCTTGGTTCTAAATGAGGGATTGGGTCTGGCAGCTACAGATTTTGTAAGATGTAACGAATTTGTGAACAAGAAATGTCGACTTCCCGGCTCTGTTGCTGCAACTTTGGCGATGACTCTTGTTGGGTTTTTCCCTCCCCGTCCTCTTCCCAAATGCAGAGAAGCACTACTTGGTTGAGTTACACAAGCTGAGCATCCTCTCTCTCACCCCCTCGCGCAAAATAGACGGGAAAGGCATTGTCCCGTACGATGACAGGTCAGTGAAACCTTTTTCAAACCCAATGGAGGGTTCTTATTTTGACATCCAACTCTGATTTTGCTTTCTGTTTGTAATTAGCCGTCTTGAGTCCCTATAATGGGAAAAGGTAAGATCAAATTAAAGTAAATAAACAAAAAAAAAACAAGTATGTTAAAAGCATTTATTTCTTTATTTACAGTATTTATATTCCACCCTTCTCACCTTGAAGGGGACTCAGGGCAGATCACAATGCACATATAAATGGCAAACATTCAATATACGATATACACGCACGCACACACACACACACACATATACAGACACAGAGGTAATTTAACATTCCAGCTTCCGGCTTCATGAGGGTATGCTCGATTTCGGTCACAGGGAGAGCTGCCGCTTCACCATCCACTTGTGACATCAAGTCCTTGATGGAGTACTTTCTCATTCTTCTGCTGGAAGGTTTTATTGTGTTGTAAATTAGTTAAATTAGCCTCCCCGAATAAAGCGGTACCTACATTTCCTACTTGGCAGATGCAACTGTCTTTTGGGCTGCAGAGGTGAACAGCAAGCTAGACTATTAATGGTTGGGAGCTTACTCCGATCTGGGCTGGCTTCGAACTCATGACCTCTCGGTCAGTAGTGATTTCTTGAGTATCTTGAGTATAGCTTTCTTGAGTTCATAGGGGATAGTTGTTGTTGTATGCCTTCAAGTAATTTATGATGATGGGGTTTTCTTGGCAAGATTTCTTCAGAAATCATTGTTTTAGGTCTTTCTCTGAGGCTGAGAGGGTATGACTTGCCCATGGTCACATAGTAGGTTTCATTGGCCAAATGGGGAATTTGAACCCTGCTCTTCCATGATCCTATTTGAACACTCAAAACACAACACTGCTCTGAGGCCTCTTCTACACTGCCATATTATCCTGATTAGCAAAGCAGATCATCCACATTATCTGCTTTGAACTGGATTATTTGAGTCTACACTGCCATATAATACGGTTCAAAGCAGATAACCTAGATTTTATATGGCAGTGCAGGAAGGGACAGAGCAGGCATGGGCCAACTTCAGCCCTCCAGATGTTTTGGACTTCAACTCTCACAATTCCTAGCAGCCTACTGGCTGTTAGGAATTGTGGAAGTTGAAGTCCAAAACACCTGGAGGGCCGAAGTTGGCCTATGCCTGGGCCAGAGTTGCCATCCCCAAATATAACTTTTCCATTCTTTGCATTGGAGAGAGTTCCTTGACCCCATGCACCTTGATACTACTTTGACTGCCATGGAATTATGGGAATTGTAGTTCTACGATTTCTTTACCTTCCCTGCCAAAAAGTGCTGGTGCCTCACCAAACTACAACTCCCAGGATTCCATATCATTTCGCCATGGCAGTTAAAGTGGTATGCCTGCTAAGGTGTATTTTCCCCCTGAAGATCTGTTAGGTATCTGTAGTGGCAAACATTGTTAGGAATTGTTGCCCATTTGTGTATTAACATTATGAGTTTTTGCACTCTGCTTGACCTGTTTTCATCCTTCTGTGAGCTATTTTGCATTCTCAGTTTGGAAAGCAGGTGGGAAAAGGGAGGTACATATAGCACATCTACACTGTTAGATTAATGCAATTTGACATCACTTGAACTTCCATTGACTTAATGCTATTGACTTAACGGTGCTCCATGTAGTCATGCCGGCCACATGACCTTGGAGGTGTCTACGGACAACGCCGGCTCTTCGGCTTAGAAATGGAGATGAGCACCAACCCCCAGAGACAGACATGACTGACTTAACTTCAGGGGAAACCTTTACCTTTCACAATGCTATGGAATCATGGTAGTTGGGAGTTCTAGCCTTCTCTGTGGTGCCTCACCAAACTACAGCTCCCACTATTCCATATCATTGAGACATGGTACTTAAAAGTCGTGTCAGGCTGCATTAATTCGACTGTGTAGATGAACTCATAGGCGGACAGAAAGTGGATTTTAGGATTTGTGGGGGGTGGAAGGGAAGCGATGCTCAGAAAGTGGGAATTGGTATTACGTATCTCATGTAGGCTGAGAAAACTTGCGGCGGACACTTCCGAAAAAACAAACAAACCGCTTCTTCCGTTTTAATTCTTATCTATTTTGGGGTCAAACTTGGACTGCCCCTGGGAGTTTCCTCCAGGCTGGGCTTTCCAGTTCGCAAGGCACCGGATACCTTGATGGTGTGATGAGGTCACATGAGCCAAGGCTTTGAGCAGAAGCAGGAAATGAATCTGCCAGCAGGCAGACGGAGCCCAGGCGGGTGAGGCACACGCATGACTTTTGAGTCATGGTGCTGGGTGGATGCAACGTACAGGGGAACAAAAGCCCATTGTGGTGGACCAGGAGGTGGAATGAGAAAGAGCTTCCCTGCAGGAAAATACACTTGTGGTTCTTGTTCATTTTGAAAGCCGATATCCCAAGCATGGCAAACTTTGGCCCTCCAGGTGTTTTGGACTTCAACTTCCACAATTCCTAACATCCAGTAGGCTATTAGGAATTGTGGGAGTTGGAGTCCAAAACACCTGGAGGGCCCAATTTTGTCCATGCCTGTTATATCCTATCCTTTGTCTTAAGAGCCTGGGTATCATATAGTTGGAATCATGGAATCATATAGTTGGAAAAGAACTCAATGGTCATCCAGCCCAACTCCTGGCTTTCTCAGTGTGAAATATGATCAGTAATTACAGGCATGTTGCTCCAGGAGGTAGTGTGCCTCATACAGTCATAGTCTACTCTTCTTCTCCAATATGTGTCCTATGGAGTGTTACATCATAAATGGTGGGCCATTAGGAGCTGGGCTTAGTACAGCTGGCTAAACCACTGTGCTGCAAAAAAAAAATTCTGCTGATGGAAAGATCTGCAACAATAATCAATCTCAGTCTTGTAAAGTGCTTGATAAAGAATCTGAAGGTCCTCATGTAAATTCATTAAAGAATCCATATATGGTCAAAGCTTTGTCGGAAAAAATATGTCTTCAATTGTGTATGGAAGGCTCGGAGAGTGGGTTACCTAGATACATGTCTAATATTTGAGGCAGCAAAATGTGTGTTGGCCAGTGTAATGTATGATAGATTTCCTCAAAACAAGAAAGATTTGGAAACCTAAATAAGATAAAAATGCCATACTTAATTTTCTCTTTCTTTCTGTGTTCCTTCCACATACCTCCCCTCCCTTCAGGTTTATGCTCAAGCTGGCGGAACAGACGAATGGCGTCATTGTCACCAATGACCAATTTCGGGATCTGGCCAAAGAGTCCAAGAAGTGGATCAGGATCATCAAGGAAAGGTGAGACAGATCCCGAAGATCTCAACCCTCTTATTCTTTTGATAGGATTTGGTTTCCGATGATGCAAAGCTGCCCACTGTTCTAATCAGTTCCAGGCATGATGATGCTGATGTTACGGACTTTGGGAAGGGAACTGTTGTTCTTAAAGAAATTAAGGTATAATGTAATTATGATGAGGTATGTGCAGACCGAAAGGTCCCAGGTTCAAATCCCGGGAGCGGCTTGAGCGCCCGCTGTTAGCTCCAGCTCCTGCCAACCTAGTAGTCGAGAACATGCAAATGTGAGTAGATCAATAGGTACCGCTCCAGCGGGAAGGTAACGGCGCTCCATGCAGTCATGCTGGCCACATGACCTTGGAGGTGTCTACAGACAACGCCGGCTCTTCGGCTTAGAAATGGAGATGAGCACTAACCCCCAGAGTCAGACTTAACATCAGGGGAAACCTTTACCTTTTTATGTGAGGTATAGTTCAGGTAATATGGTAAAGATCTGTTGGGAGTAGATAATTATGTGCAATGTTTGAAGCTGCTAGTGATTGGCTGAATGTTTGAAGAAATCTTAAAAGGTGCAGGACACTTAGTTGGAAAGACAAGAGGTTGGCGTAAGAGATAGGAGTCATATCAAAATTAGGAGTAAGCTAGGGGAAGAGTTAGACTTAGCAGTACATAAAAGAGAGATGTGAGCTAGTTAAGCTCAGTCAGGATTAGGTAATTTCTGTATGCCACTTCTTAGTTCAATAGTACTGTTGGTTAAATTCGGACACATAGAGTCACTAAGAGGACCTGAAGATACTTTGAAAGGTGTTCACTGGTAGAGGGGGGCAGCATAACTTAAGTTTGTTATTTACGGTTTTCCCACTTTCATAGAGGTTCTGAGCCCTGAATGAACACTTGCAAAAGTGGAGGACCTACTGTACAAAAGTCTTGTAAAGAAATCATGACGACATTTAGATACTTCCTATATTTGGGACCAGAGCAATGAGACAATTAGAAGTCCTGGTATTTGAAGGCAGTGGTTGAACAAATGGGCGAAACTCAGAGGCTCATCTTGACTTTTCTGTTTCTGTCTCACCCAGCTTACTGCAGTACATTTTCGTGGGGAATATCTTCATGGTTCCGGATGACCCCTTAGGAAGAGAAGGACCCACCTTAGTAGAATTCTTGAAGAAAAACCCCAGGTATGTATCCGCAGCTGGAAATGATCATCTTACCCTTAAGAGCTTGGTTGAGAGGGCCATGCATAAATTAAAACAGGAATGAGCCACTAATGGGGAAGTGGGGGACATTTCTCCTGCCATGAGTTGTGTGGGTGTTCCAATACAACTGGAAATTATGAGATGTCAATTCTGGTTTTGGAAATCACCCAGTTGATGCCCACAGTTTGGAGTGTAAGGGTGGACAAGGAAAGTCAGATGATCACATTTTTGGTGGTACTTAGAGTGGTTTTCTTAAGGCATTCAGGGTTTTTAAAATTTTCACAAATTTTCAGGGTCTGCAAAATAAGCCCTTGTGGTCTCGTCTAACCCTGATTCGATGACATCTGTTAAGTCACATTTCCCATTTTGAATTAAAATAGCCAAGACATGATGCTATGATGGAAGCATCTCTAAAACGAACAGATTGATATAGAAGTCAGGTCCAGAGAGGGGAATCCCTTTAGATGGGAGGCGCTTTAAGAGCACCAAACATCTTGACATAAACCAGTGTTTCTCAATCTGGGAGTGGGACCCCTGGGGGGGGGGGGGTCGCAAGAGGAGGGGTTGCCAAAGACCATCAGAAAACACATATTTCTGATGGTCTTAGGAACCTAAAGCCCTCCAGTATTTTCTGTTGGTCATGGGGGTTCTATGTGGGAAGTTTGGCCCAATTTCTATCCTTGGTGGGATTCAAGGGGCTCTTTGATCGTAGGTGAACTATAAATCCCAGCAATTACAACTCCCAAATGTCAAGGTCTATTTTCCCCAATCTCCACTAGTGTTCAAATTTGGGCATATTGAGTATTTGGGCCAAGTTTGGTCCAGATCCATCATTGTTTCAAGTCCACGGTGCTCTCTGGATGTAGGTGAACTACAACTCCAAAACTCAAGGTCAATCCCCACCAAACCCTTCCAGCATTTTCTGTTGGTCTGGGGAGTTTTGTGTGCCAAGTTTGGTTCAATCCCATCGTTGATAGAGTTCAGAGTGCTCTTTGATGTAGGTTAACTATAAATCCCAGCAACTACAACTCACAAATGACAAAATCAACCCCCCGCCCTAACCCCATCAGGATTCAAATTGGGCCTATCGGGTATTTGTGCCAAATTTGGTCCAGCAAATGAAAATGCATCCTGCGTATCAGATATTTACATTACGATTCCTAACAGTAGCAAAATTACAGTTATGAAGTAGCAACGAAAATAATTTTACGGTTGGGGGATCCCCACAACATGAGGAACCGTATTAATGGGTCGTGGCATTGTAAAGGTTGAGAAGCACTTCCATAAATATTGGCACTGCTCCATCATATGGCCGGTAGTGAAGGGCACATGGATTTTGAGAAGAAAGGGAAGCAGGAGTCATTGATACATGATGCTAGTTCTTCTGAATTAATTTGCAATCTTGAAGGAATAAAATTAAGCGTTTTGTAGCAAGTACTTCCAGAAAAAAAATTTTGGCCAACTTGGCCAAATGTACTTTTGTAGCTAAAGCAGTCGTTTGGAGAACTAGCAACCCAATTCCATTACAAAGCCCGGGTGCAAACTTTTCTTCCTTTATGTTCCCAACAGCAAGACCAAGGCTCCAAGTTGCCATTCCTTCAGTGGCCGGCCGGCTCCTGCACCTGTCCCCGTTCGTCCCACGTCGCAGACGGAGGTCCTTCATTTACGAGACAGGAAGCCACCTGCGGTTTTGCTTGGAGACCGAAGGCGGGATCCTCAAGATACAGCTACTGAGAAAGGAGCGCTTCGGCTTGACACGGAGACGGAAAGGCTGAGGAGAGACCTTCTGGAGATCTTTGTGGACCAAGATAGGAAGGTTGATTTTGTACTCATGAGGGAGCCTTGCTGTCGAGACCTGAACAAGCTTTCGGAGGCACTTCTCAGCCTCACTTTCTGAACGTCGTTCCACTCCGAAAACATGAAAGGAGCACATTAAGACATCTGCATCCAAGATCCAAGATCATTTTGGATCACCAGACTATTGGGGTGACTTCTTTGGGGTCCCGCCCTTTGAGGAAAGGGACAGAAGAACCTGGCTGCTTATCGTTGTGGTAGATAATTTAACACCACTCAGCTGTATCTCAGGTTCCCCCAGAGACTATTGCTTGACTTATTTTGATATTTTAAAAGAATTGCTTTGTAAGCATGGTTGGGTATCATTTAAAAATACTCTAATTTTAAAGTGACTCCGGAATAAAATTCAGATTTTTGGTAGATTCTGAAATTTTGAGCATCATATTATTACTTGACCCCATGTCTTGAAAAGAAAACAAAAGATTATTTTCCAAATGCAAAAGGATGTGAAAAATTATTTTCAGATTTCCAATCAAAAGTGAAGTTTTGTCAGCTTTTTAGAATATCTGTACAGCACTTGGAATTGCCTTTAAACATTAAAGAAAGTGCGTTTTCATTGGTTATTTATTAATGAAATGTTCTTAAGACTGAAATTGGTAAAATACAATGGATCGTAATATGTTGTCGAAGGCTTTCATGGCCAGAATCACTGGCTTGCTGTGAGTTTTCTGGGCTGTTTGACCATGTTCTAGAAGCATTCTCTCCTGACATTTTGCCCACATCTATGGCAGGCATTCTCAGAGGTTGTGAGGTCTGTTGGAAACTAGGCAAGTGGGGTTTATATATCTGTGGAATATTGTCCAGGGTGGGAGACAGAACTCTTGTCTGATGGAGGCAAGTGTGAATGTTGCAATTGGCCACCTTGATTAGCATTAAATAGCCTTTCAGTTTTAAGGTCTGGTTGTTTGATGAACCAACCTGGACACAGCATATGTGGTCCAGAAATGCTGGACCACTTTAACAACCACCATGTCAGACTACACAGAGAAGCCGTTGAAATCCACAAGCATGTGGACAATTTCAACAGAGAGGAGGAAACCATGAACATGAACAAAATTTGGCTACCAGTATTTAAAGAAACTCTAAAATCAGGACAGTTAATAAAGAACAATACTCAGAAAACGGGAATTCCCAGACAAGAAATAATCAGGGCCAGTTGACACATCCCAAAAAAGAATTCCCCCAAGCAGGAATCAGCCAGGCTTTGAAACTGCAAGGCTATTCAATGCTAATCAGGGTGGCCAATTGCAACATTCACACCTGCCTCAAGCAGACAAGAGTTCTTTCTCCCATCCTGGACATTCCACAGATATATAAACCCCTCTTGCCTAGTTTCCAACATTACCTCTGAGGATGCCTGCCATAGATGTGGGTGAAATGTCAGGAGAGAATGCATCTGGAACATGGCCATACAGCCTGGAAAACTCAGCAACCCAGATAATAATATATCCAGAATTTGACATGGACTCTATTCCCATCCATGACAACTTGAAATAAGTGGCAGCCAGTTTCGTTTTCTGACTTGCCCACTTGATCTATATATATAAAAGAGTGATGGCATCACGGCAGCGGACAAAACAACAAAAGCAAACACCCCACAACCTCAAAAATTGACAGCACAACCCCTCATCCATGCCTCTAGGTTGATACAACAAAAAGAAAAGAAAAATAAGGTCCTAATTACAGGGAGAGGAATAATTGTTTTTATCCCATTGCTGCCAGTTAAAAGGCTAAGCTCTGCTCACTTGGTCTCCTAGCAACCCACTCAGCCCAGGGGACCCTTTACCTTAACTACCACCAATTCCTCAATACTTTATTTCCCATACCACCATACTTCGCCACAGCAACGTGTGGCCGGGCACAGCTAGTGGTATATAAAATAGCCAAAATATGAGCTGTCATGTAAATATATTCTTTAAGCATGCCCTTATTGGAGTCAATCCAGAGGTTGGAGACAAGATTTAAATTTGTTTGGCAGGGCTTGGATGCCACCATCTCATCCCAAAAGCTGGAAGGTGGATTGGGATGCTTCTGGAAAGTTGTATAATGGGACATCTTTTATATAGGAGAGGACCGCCTATGGGGCTTAACCATCTCTGAAATGAGAACAATGGACAGCCCAAAAGAATATAACAGAAGTCTGTGTCGCGGTGAAATTGATAGGGTTCTGTATGAAGCAACAGAAACAACCCCTTTGCAGTAGAAACGCTCCCCCTCCGGTTAAGGAGAATACTTACACAACTTGTCTTTGTAGTAGATAGATAATACTTTATACAAGGAATATTTACAGTATAGCAGAAGACTGCGATTCTTCTCAAGTTCTTTCAGACACTCCCAGGTAGCTGAAATCTTCTTACTTGAAAAAGGCTCTCGTTGGTCTTGTTTTCCAATTCTTCTGTGTCTTTGCAACTTTCTCTCCAACAGCAACTCTTCATGAAAACAACTCCTTCAACAACAACCCTCTAACATAGGCATGGGCAAACCTTTTTGCCTTGGGGCCACATTGCGGGCTGGCCTGGAGGGCCGGGCTGGGAAGGAGGTAGGTTGTTCGAAGGAGGGGGCAGGGCAGGGCCTGGGTCACCAGCATAAGGACGGGACTGCTTGGCCCATCCTTATGCCAGAAAGAAGGCAGGACACATGGCAGCTGCCCCAATCCTCCTCCCCTGATGCTCAGACTATTCTTTTGACATTATGCCAGGAGAGAGTGAGACGCAGTGGCCAAGAGTGCTCCGGAGGGCTCTCAGCGACCACGTGCCTTCTTTGCGCTGTCCTCCCAGCAGGGGACCTTGCACTGTCCTTATGCCAGGAGGAGGATGAGACATGCAGTGGCTGAGAGCACTCCAGAAGGCTCTCAGCTGCTGTGTGCCTTCCTTCTCCATCTTTTTGCGATTAGGATGTGGCGGGCTGCGGTGTCCTTATGCCAAGAGGGAAAATGAGGAGGGCCTGAGGTAATCCGCATCCGGCACCCGGGCCTTAGTTTGCCCATGCCTGCTCTAACACCAACCCTCAACAATAAAGCTTTTTACTACTTTAGTAACTTTTCAGCTGCACCATCCTGGCCGTCGATTACACAAGTGGCTTGATTCTTAATGCCTTACATTCACTTACACCTTCTTATTGCTACTTAAGAAATGACATCCTGAATAATTCTGACAGTCTCCACTTTTTAATTTTCATCCCAAGCCAAAAAGAGGTTACTTTTTCATTGCTTAGCCCTCCAGTCAAGAGTGGGCCAGCGGAAGGGGTATATGGGTAGGTGGGGAAGGGCTGCGGGTGATCTTAAGCGCCCGGCAAAACAGGACGGCTTCTTCGCCAAAGCCCAGCCGGTAATGCCACCAGTAGAGCTTCTGCCTGGGTTGCAAGATCACCCGGAGAGGTTCCCCTTCTTCGGCCACCGCCTCCCATTCTTCCTGTTCGGTCTGCACTCTCATCCCGCCATAAGCAGCAGGGAGGGAGAACTGGGCTTGGAGAAGGGAGATGGCCAAAGAGTCAGAATCGGCTGACCCACACGCCTGGTACTTTGGGCCGAAAGCCGACTTGAGGTAGCCAACCCGCCGGGTGATTTCGTGGCTGCTGGGCATGGGCATGTCAGTGGCGTTGGAGATCAGTTTGATACATTCCCAGGCACCGAAAGCCGGCCCATGGATGAGAGCCAGGCCCCCAGGGAGGAAAGAAACCACATCAGGGTGGATTGAGAAGGTCTCCTTGTCTCCCGTTGTGGCAAGCAGGTGGCCACAAAGGCGGCTCTCGTGCATCCCAAAGCAAGAGATCTGGGTGGCGCTGGCACCGTAATAATACAACCCATCCAGAAACGGGCCTTCCAAGGGGAGCTCCTTAGCTGCAGTCACAGTGGAAAGGTCAGCCACGGAGAGAGCCACGCCACGCTTGAGAAAGAAGACGAAGAAACGGCCCTCGCAGGAGGCGTAATGGTCACCCCCTTGACAGCTGGGGTGCAAAGGCACGGCGTTGGAGGGAGGCTCCGAGTTCAAGTCCAGCACTTTGCAAAAGGAATCCCCATCGAGGAGGTAGATGGCTGAACTGGTGGGGTCCCCCACATAGTGGCCCTTGCCGCGGCAGGCCGGGTGCAGATCCCACACCTTGATGTCCTGCCCTGAGGAGAAGTCCAGCACTTGAAGGTAGCAACCCAGGTCTGAGCGAACGATGAAGGAGCCGTGGCGAGTGGCAAATACATCCGTACCGGGACAAATGGTCCGGGGAGCGACAGCAGCCATGACACCTATGAATGATAAGGATGGAGAAAAATGTTCCTTATTTATATAGAGTAGACTCTCCATTGAACAGAACTTAAGCAATCAGAAATCTCAAGCAACCAGCAAAAAACAGAAATAATACTTTGAATTATATATTAATGGAATTGCAATTTGTCTTTATTTGGTCTTAATTACTGTCATCATCATCATAAATGATCCCTCGTATCCGAATCTGATTGCCTTCCAAGTGTTGTGGCTTGGCAGTGGGTCTGTAATTACTGTATTTCCATATTCATATCAAACCAATTCAGAGTTGGCCACGTATGGCCATGTCCCAGAAGCATTCTCTCCTGACGTTTCATCCACATCTATGGCAGGCATCCTAGGCAAGGGAGGTTTATATATCTGTGGAATGTCCAGAGTGGGCGAAAAACTCTTTTGTCTGTTGGAATATTGCAATTAATAAAAATAATAATAACAATAATAACAAATTTATTTTTGTATGCCGCCTCCATCTCCCCAGTAGGGGACTCGGGGCGGCTCACACAGGGAACAAGCCCAATATAATCACATAAAATCATAAAATAACAATTTAGACATCAGACAACACAATTTGAAAACAATTTAAACAAGTCATAATTAAAACTGACATAGTTAAAATGTTAAACAATCATCCAGGCATTAAAGGTCCAATATGGGATAACATCTGGGCGATAATCAAAACTGATTTAGGGAATGTCTATTACAAATAGGATATACATCAAATAGATACAACAGGGAGGGAAGATAAATCTGAACGGAAATCAAACTAAAAAGTAAGCAGGGCAAGTTTCAGTGTAGATATGGACCAGGTTATAACGGACTTGTCTACTCAAAAGCACAACAGAACAGCCATGTTTTTAATTGCTCCCAGAATTAATCGCCTTGATTAGCCTTGTAGCGTCAAGGCCTAGCTGATTCCTCCCAATAAAGGATTTCCCCCAGGCAGGAATCAGTCAGGCTTTGAAGCTGCAAGGCTATTCAATGATAATCAAGCTGGCCAGTGGCAAAATTCGCACCTGCGTCCAACAGACTAGAGTTCTTTCTCTCATCCTGGACCTTCCACTGATACCGTTTTCCCTAAAATAAGACATCCCCAGAAAATAAGACCTAGTAGAGGTTTTGCTGAATTGCTAAATATAAGGCCTCCCCCGAAAGTAAGACCTAGCACCGTTTGTGTTTGGAAGCATGCCCGCCGAACAGAACACCAGCGCATGCAGCTTTGGTAAATGTACGTACCATAGAGTGTTGTACATGGAAATAATGGTAGTAATAGGAAATTCTTGATAGGATTCAGTTTGTCTGGTTCTGCTGGTTTGTGATGACAACTACTGTACAGTATATAATAAATGTTCATTTTTTTTGTTCAACAATAAATGTGAATTCTTCTTCATGGAAAAATAAGACATCCCCTGAAAATAAGACCTAGAGCATCTTTGGGAGCAAAAATTAATATAAGACACTGTCTTATTTTCAGGGAAACACGGTATCTAAACCTCCCTTGCCTTGTTTCCAATATACTTCACAAACTCGGAGGATGCTTGCCATAGATGTGAGTGAAACGTCAGGAGATAATGCTTCTGGAACATGGCCATACATATAGCCCGGAAAACTCACAGCAACCTAGTGGTCCCGACCATGAACACCTTCGACAACGCAATACAGAGTTGACAGTATGGCATAGTATGAGGCATACCGTGTTTCCCCAAAAATAAGACAGTGTCTTATATTAATTTTTGCTCCCAAAGATGTGCAAGGTCTTATTTTCAGGGGATGTCTTATTTTTCTATGAAGAAGAAATCACATTTATTGTTGAACAAAAAATTAACTTTTATTATATACTGTACAATAGTTGTCATCACAAACCAACATAACCAGACAAACTGTGAATCCTATCAAGAATTTCTTGTTACTACCATTATTTCCATATACAACTGGTATGTACATTTACCAATCCTGCATGCTCTGGTGTTCTGTTTGGTAGGCGCTGGGCATGCTTCCAAACAAAAACTTTGCAAGGTCTTACTTTCGGGGGAGGCCTTATATTTAGCAATTCAGCAAAACTTCTACTAGGTCTTATTTATCGGGGATGTCTTATTTTCAGGGAAACAGGGTAGTATTAGGCTTACTTTTAATAATAGGCATCTTGGAGTCCAAATAGATGCTGGTTATACATGAGTTGTCATGGCTTCATTCAACCTCCAGAGTGAGAGGGAATATTTTATTTATTTAGTTAGGAATTGTGGGAGATGCAATCCAAAACACCTGGAGGGCCCAAGTTTGCCCATGCCTGTTCTATAGTGTAGAGAAACCCATAGATCTGCCTTCAGTCTTAAAAACTGAAGTTTGTGTTCAGAGCAGGAAGGTGTTTAGAGTCTTTGATGATCTAGCTTTTGCAGCTAGATCTTGGAAGCTGTAGTTTGACAAGGTCGTGAGCCTTCCCTGCCAAAAGAGTGCAGGTGCCTCGCCAAACTACAACTCCCAGGGTTGCATAACCTTTTTTTTTTCTTGGGAGGAATGGAGGGAGGGAGGGAAGGAAGAGAAAGTCTGCAATGCAAGCCAACGCACCTCTTCACCCTGAGATCCAGTCCTTGCTTCCTCTCCAAAGCAGAATCAGTCCCTCGATTGCGCATGCGCGGGGTGGTTGCAAACAACCCTCTATACTGGGCTCCTCCTCTTTGCAAGAAGGGCCTGGCAAAAGCAAAGCGAAACTGGTGTGTGTAGCAATGGCTGCAAGTTCAATGCAACGCAGGGTCAGCCAAGATCTCTGGGTGCAGGAAAAAGGATTCCGACAACACATTAGGAGCTGTTCAGCAATGGAACATGCTGAAAAGGATGCTATATAGCAGGCATGGGCAAACTTGGGCCCTCCAGGTGTTTTGGACTCCAACTCCCACAATTCCTAACAGCCTACCGGCTGTTAGGAATTGTGGGAGTTGGAGTCCAAAACACCTGGAGGGCCCAAGTTTGCCCATGCCTGCTATATGGACTCTGTGATCTACACTATAGAATGAATGCAGTTTGACACCACTTTAAAACTGTCAGGCCTCAATGTTATGGACTCCTAGGGGTTGTAGTTTGATGAAGCATCAGCACTCTGGCAGAGAAGGCTCAAGACCTTGGAAAACTACACTTCCCAGGAGGTTCAGTAACATTTGACTCTGCCGTAGAATTATTTTGGGGACTGCATTCCACAGGATCCCCCAATGTTCCCATTGTAGTGAGAATTGTCTGCAATAGAGTTAAAATAATAATAATAATAATAATTGGGTGCCGTGCCAAAAGATCTCAGCCGGCATTTGGAAACAATAGACATTGACAAAATTACGATCTGCCAACTGCAGAAGGCCACCCTAATGGGATCTGCACGCATCATCCGAAAATACATCACACAGTCCTAGACACCTGGGAAGTGTTCGACTTGTGATTTTATGAATCGAAATCCAGCATATCTATCTTGTTTGCTGTGTCATACAATTAAATAATAATAATAATTATTATTATTATTATTATTATTATTATTATGCTTTATTTATAACCCACCTTCATCTCCCCAAGGGGACTCGGAGCAGTTCATGTGGGGACCGAGCCCAAGAATCAGCAAATAAAAACAAAACACAATAACAGCCTATATAGTTAAAACAATTTTTAAAAAGTTATTTGGAGATTATATTGTCCAGAATTTCCCAAACATTGTGGCCTTGTTTGGTTGGCGGGAGGGTTCTGGTCCATTTAATCCTTCCAAAATAATCCTTTCCAAATTGTTATGATGGGTGCACAGCACTGACATTGTTGGCATTGGGTTGCTGTGGGTTTTCCAGGCTGTATGGCCATGTTCCAGAAGCATTCTCTCCTGTCGTTTTGCCCACATCTATGCCAGACATCCTCAGAGGTGTGTGGTATATTGGAAACTAGGCAAATGGGGTTTATATATCTGGAATGTTCCAGGTGCGAGAAAGAACTGTTGTCTGTTTGAGGCAGGTGTGAATGTTGCAATTGGCCAGCTTGATTAGTACTGAATAGTCTTGCAGCTTCAAAGCCTGGCTGCTTCCTGTCTGGGGGAATTCTTTGTTGGAACGTGTTAACTGGCCCTGATTGTTTCATGTATGGAATTCTCCTGTTTTCTGTGTGTTGTTATTTATTTACTGCCCTGATTTTACAGTTTTTTTAATACTGTTAGCCAGGAAGCAGCCAGGCTTTGAAGCTGCAAGGCTATTCAATGCTAATCAAGGTGGCCAATTGCAACATTCACACCACCCTCAAGCAGACAAAGGTTCTTTCTCCCACCCGGTACATTCCACAGATATATAAACCCCACTTGCCTAGTTTCCAACAGACCTCACGACCTCTGAGGATGCCTGCCATAGATGTGGGCGAAACGTCAGGAGAGAATGCTTCTGGAACATGGCCATACAGCCCGATAAACTCACAGCAAACCACTGATTCTAGCCATGAAAACCTTCGATAACACACTGCTGGCATTCTTTGTAGTGAGACTTGCTGGTACAAAAAGAGCCAATTGGAGAATGAAACTTTGTAAAAAGCACTTTATTTATGGTAAGTTTTGCACACTGAGACACACATGAAGAAGACACACATGAGACACACATGAAGAAAATATTTTGGCAATAATATTCCATTTTTTTGTATCAGGAGCTACTTGAAAAACTGCAAGTTGCTTCTGGTGTGAGAGAATTGGCTATTTGCAAGGACGTTGCTCAGGGGACTTCCAGATGTTTGAGCTCACCCACTCTCTCCAGATTTGAACCTCAGGCCTATTGGTCAGAAGTCCTGCCAGCACAAAGGTTTAACCCACTGCACCACCAGGAGCTCCATTAATATTCCAATGCGGGAAAGGGTAGGCAACTATAGAATTGAGCAACAATTGGGTTAAAATTTAGGAGGAAGGAGGCAAAGGGATCCCACTGGGAGGATCGTGGCTGTTGGTGATTTCGATTTTTCTACAAAACAAAATGACCTCTTTCCCAAGACCCATCTGGTATTGCCACACATAGGAAACTTCATTGGGTTGCAGTGTGAATTGTAGGCTCATCTCGACCTCGCGGGCTTCTTCCCATTTCTCCTGCTTTGTGTCAAGACCAAGACCTCCGAATTGGATGGGTAACGCAAACTGGGCCTTGGCTATTGCAATGGCAACAGAGCCAGGGTCCGGAGAATCCAACAGCGAGGCCATCCAGCTGGTCCCAACATTGGCCAGTTTCTCCTTAGCACAGCCCACCTTCACAAAGATGCCCTGCGTCCTGGTGATGGGCTCATCGGAGTGGTGGTGGATGGTGTCCACCAGTTCCCAAGCGCCGAACGCCGACCCTTTAAGGAAGCCAAGACCACCCGGCAAGAAGCTGAGGAAACTGGGGTGGAAAGAGAAGAGCTCTCCGCTGAAGTTGTCTTTCAGTTGCCAATAGAGATAGCTCTGGTGGCTTTCCATCTTCTCCTTGGACCACGAATGTTGTCCTGGAACAGTGGCAGGGTCTGGTTCCCCCGTGGTCAGGTCTTTCACCGCTGTGACACTGCCTGGGCTGAGGATGATGCCAAAGGATCCACCAGAGATGGCAAAGTAATGCTGCCCATCACAGCAACTGGGGTGCAGGAGACGAGGTTCTTTGCTGGTCCCAGTGTGGAGGTCTTCGGCTTCCAGGATTTTGTTGTCTCTTATGACGTAGATGGAGTTGTGCCATCGGGAGCCGAAATAGTGTTGGCCACCCCTTAAAGAAGGGTGGAGAGGATGCAGATCGGCACAAGGCGAGGTCGGCAAAGGAGGCAGGAGCAGGTAACAATTCAGATCCGGGCGGACAATCACATCTCCAACCCTGGTGCTGAAAATGTGGACGTTGGGTATGTCCTTCTGTGGGGCCATTGCATCCGAGGCCTTTATAGGACAAAGGATGGAAAACAGAGATGGAGAATAGGAAAATAAGTTATTTGAGTTGTATAAACTTTTGTCCTTCCCCCAGTATACAAACTCTCTCTGCTACCGTCACAATGAAAAATAAGAACCAGAGACTCTTCTCGATTTAACGTTTGGTCCATGGGGATTCAAAAGGGTGAGGTATGTGTTTGTCCTGTGTAGGTTTATTTGTAAGAAAACATTGGACAGGAATGATATCCAGCATATTCCTAGTAAGGTTGTATCTACACTGTGGAATGAATGCAATTTGATACCACTTTTAACTGCTATGGTTCAATGTTATGAAATCATGGGAATTATAATTTGGTGAGGCGCCAGCACTCTTTGGCAGAACAAGCTAAAGATCTTATAAAACTCCCATTATTCCATAGTATTGTGCCATGGCAATTAAAATATTTTCAAACTGCCTTAATTATGCAGCAATAGTCTAATCAGTTTTACCTACCCCCATTCCTTTGGAGTATAATAGGAGTATAGTGTCTAGATCAGTAGTTCTCGACCTGTGGGTCCCCAGATGTTTTGGCTCTCAGCTGGTAAACTGGCTGGGATTTCTGGGAGTTTTATGCCAAAACACCTGGGGACCCATAGGTTGAGAACCACTGGGCTAGATCCAGGAAAGTCATGCTACCTCTCCCTTCCACCTTGGCCAGACCACAACTAGAATACTGTGTCCAGTTCTGGGCACCACAATCTAAGGGAGATGTTGACAAACTGGAATGTGTTCAGAGGAGGGCGACTAAAATGATCAAGGGTCTGGAGAACAAGCCTTATGAGGAGTGGCTTAAAGAGCTGGGCATGTTTAAACTGCAGAGGAAAAGGCTAAGAGGAGACATGACGAGGGCCATGCATAAATATCCAAGAGGAAGTCATAGGGAGAAGGGAGCAAGCTTGTTTTCTGCTGCCCTGGAGACTAGGATGCGGAACAATGGCTTCAAATTACAGGAAAGGAGATTCCATCTGAACATTAGGAAGAACTTTCTCACTGTGAGAGCTGTTCAGCAGTGGAACTCTCTGCCCCAGAGTGTGGTGGAGGCTCTTTTTTTGGAGGCTTTTAAACAGAGGCTGGATGCTCATTTGTCGGGGGTGCTTTGAATGCACTTTTCCTGCTTCTTGTCAGGGGGTTGGACTGGATGACCCATGAAGTCTCTCCCAGCTCTGTGATTAGCAACCTGCGACTATAATGTCCTACTTTCTACTTAGGTCAAACAGTTTTAGATTTGCCAGGAAATTTAGTATTTTGCCATGCAATGCTAGAACTAAATTAATATACTAAGGATAGTGGTATACTCATTATCCAATTAAGGACTTAATTCTTCCAAGGGGAATAACTGAAGGCACCAGATCCCTTCTGCTCTTGGAAGTTAGGCAGGGTCAGCTTTGGTTTGTACTTGGATGGGAGACAGACAACGAATCCCAGGTGGTGTAGGCTATATTTCAGGGGAAGAAATAGGCAAATCCATCCTTGAATATTCCTAAGAAAATTATGAAATTCATGGGGGCAATTTGAAGACAACACACACTCAAACATTCTTTCACATTTTCTAGATGCCATACTTCTTTTTTTAAACAAATATACTCTTTTTCGCCTTTTAAACAACCATATGCAATTAGGTAAACATGACACAGATACAACCTTTGCCCACCTAGAACAATGAGTTACCAGCCAGAGGTAAACGTTTACCTATTGAAGTTATGCCTGATAGCACACTTGTGAAAAGGAAAGAGATTTCACCATTAAAAATGGAAGACACCCTGTGTTATACTATTTTCAACCTGATTAGCCTTTCCCGGTAATTTGCAGCTTTTGAAAAACCCCTCCATTTCCCAAGCTTATACAGATTCTATCCACCCACCCTTCTATCCCCAATTCTTACACTTGTTAAGTTGCACGCTGGTTGTCAATGTTCTTAGTCTATGCCAGTTGAAACATTTTGTTTCCTCCTTCCAGCTTTGGTCTCTCCTCTTTAACCAAAAGTGTCTTCCTTGGGTATCTTCTCCTTGTCTCCGGCAGTGCCATGTACTCTTTTCTCTTCACTAGTTGTGACTGAAGGATACCAACTTATCACCTTCATGCCCAAATTCTCTTGAGATGAACCCCCCCCCCCCTTTATCTGCTAAGTCCATAAGGCAAAGGGCAGCTATCAGTGTTTTGCACAAGGCTTATCTGGATGTTCAGCAGAATTTGAGAAGAGGCAAGAGCATGTAAACTTAGAAGAACTTTCTATTGGGGAACTTACAGAAGAGTTGACTCCATCGAGGAAGGCACAGTCCTACATTTACAAGGCCTGAGCAACACAACAGATTTTTTTTCATGTCAGGAGCAAACAGAGTTGCTTCTGGAGTGAGAGAATTGGCCGTCTGCAAGGACGTTGCCCAGGGGACACCCGGATGTTTTGATGTTTTACCATCCTTGTGGGAGGCTTCTCTCATGTCCCCACATGGAGCTGGAGCTGAAAGAGGGAGCTCATCCACACTCTCCCCGGGTGGGATTCGAACCTGGCAGCCTTCAGGTCAGCAACCCAACCTTCAAGTCACGAGGCTTTTATCCCCTAGGCCACCGGAGGCTCCAAGACAACAGATGATTGAAGATCTTGGAGTACCATTTGTAAGGTTGCCGTAAGCTGAACCCAACTTGAAGGAAACAACAGCAAGGGCTGCCTTGCTTTACCCCATGATTAAAATTACACACATAGGGTTCATCTATGCTGTAGAATTAATACAGTTTGACACTGCTTTCCTGTTCTGGAATCCTGGGAGTTGCAGTTTCATAAGGTCTTTAGCCTTCACTGCCCCACCCTGCTACAACTCTCAGGATTGACCCATAACATTGACCCATAGCAGTTAAACTAGTGACAAACTGCATTAATTCTAGAGTGCAGATGCACACCCAGTTTGCTTCATCTTGTTCCAATCAAGTGGAAGGCATGTCTTATGCCATCCTCTTTAGTCCATTTATGAGAATATGTGTAGTAAGTAACTTCCCAACCTTTATGCACTATCTAGATCAGATTTCTCCAGGAAGTTTGACCAGCTATAATCAGTAAACCCAGACTTCCCCAACACCATACTTCCTTCATATGTCTTGGACTACAGCTCCTACCATCCCCATCCATCTTGGCAATCTAGAGGGAACATTGATTAATTAATTAATTAATTAATTTACAGTATTTATATTCCTCCCTTCTCACCCCGAAGGGGACTCAGGGTGGATCACATTATACACACATAGGGCAAACATTCAATGCCCATAAACACATCAAACAGAGACCAAGACAGGCAGATGCAGAGGCAATTTTAACTTCTCCTGAGGGGATGTTTGATTCTGGCCACAGGGGGGAGCAGCTGCTTCATCATCCACTCTGACGGCACTTCCTCATTCCAGGTCGTAAATTAGTTAAACTTGCCTCCCCACTTTTTTTTATAAGTGGTACCTTATTTCCTACTTGATTAAGGAAGACTGTCCGTGTCTCAGTTACAGAACTGGATTGGAAGAGATCCTCAAAAGATCATGTCAGAGAAGTTACTTTTACAGATGACAGTGCTCAAAATTATCAAGCCTGTATGGCCAGTACGAATTCTGGCTGCCCATACTAACCAGTTGATTTGTGAGCTATCCTTTAAAAAGAGTGATTTGTCTATGCTCCAGTATCGACCAGCTCCAAAATCTTATCACAGTATAACTATATTAACAATTTCATTTCTCATCAAAAGTTTTCCTCGGGAGGAGGCAGAATTTGTTCATCTTTGGGCTTCAGGGTCTTCTCGAGTTTGATTCCAAATTTCTCACTGAGTACTGCTGGAATCTCAGAGCCATCCAGGGCGGTCTCTGTACGTTCTTCTCCTCTTGTAGCAATGAGACGCCAACCTATGTAGGTCAGGCGCCCACCATCTTCCTTGTGCAAGGAGCAAAAGGATTTGCATGGGAAAATGGAGCTGGGTGAAGTCTGGTGGTAGAGGCACATGTCAGTAAAGTCATCCAGTTTCTTCTCTTCAAGGGTGAACTGATATAAGGGCCTCCCCTCTTTTCCAGACAGAGCCCGTCTCTCCAAGACCCAGATGTTCCCTGTCAGACCCAGCTGGAAAATACCACCATCCTGGACTTGCTCCACATTTGGTTTCAGCACTAATGGATCCATGAAGCCTTCACCAAATCCAACATCACAAAGTAGTTGGCGCCCGTCCAGCTGAACCCAAATCACCAAGTGGTCCAAGGGAGGACCGTAAAGCCCAGTGAAGCGGTTTCGGACACGTCCAGACACACCTTTGGCCTCAAATCCCAAGGCTTTCAGTAGCCACAGGAAAAGACCATTCAGCTCATAGCAGAAGCCGCCTCGGTGACGCCGGACAATCTTGTCATAGATGTGGGGTAAATCCAGAGTGATGGGCTCTCCACAGTGGATGCTGAGACTCTCAAAGGGCACCGAGAGGAGGTGGCAGCGGTGGAGACGAAGCAAGGTCTCCCCAGATGGCTGGGTAGGACCTTGGTACCCGATGCGTTGCAGGTAACAGCCAACATCCATGTTGAACTGGACAAAAGCAATGGAGGAGGCGAGGAAGAAGTTGAGTCCAGATTTGTTTCAGACCTCACTTTCAACTTCTTCAGTTGCTTAATGGATTTCAGTTCCTTCGGTGGGTTTCAATTCTTCTTGAGCAATTTGGCAAAATGATGCTGAACCCTGGAATTGTCAAATGCTGGTTTGTTGACCTGATTCCTCCTCCCTTTCTCTAGAAATCCTGGGATTTCTGGACAGTTTTTGCTCTGCGGTTACAGCTGTTAGTTTTTGCTCTCCAGGAAGGAAATGGGAGAGCGCATGTGAGCACAGGAGTTAAACTCCACCTCTCTCTACCTTCGTTCCCAGCTTTATGGCAGGAATTTAACCCTTTTGTAGTCTCCGACATCCTAGATTCACGAGTGAAGAAGATCAGTGGCATAATGGCCAATTTTAATATCTGCATTTTATCAGTGGATTTTAACTTGTATTTTCACTCTGTGTGTCTTACTGTATGTCTTTTAATAATGTTTTTTCTCTTGTTTAATGATGTTATGTCCTGCCTTGAGACACAGGAAGAGGTGGGTAATAAATTTATTATTATTATTATTATTTTATTTTATTATGACACAGCAAACAAGATAGATATGCTGGATTTCATATCACAAAATCACAAGTCGAACACTTCCCAAGTGTCTAGGACTGTGTGATGTATTTTCGGATGATGCGTGCAGATCCCAGCAGGGTGGCCTTTTGCAGTTGGCAGATTGTAATTTTGTCAATGTCTATTATTTCCAAATGCCGGCTGAGATCTTTTGGCACGGCACCCAGTGTGCCGATCACCACTGGGACCACCTGCACTGGTTTCTGCCAGAGTCTTTGCAGTTCAATCTTGAGGTCCTGATAGCGGCTGAGTTTTTCCTGTTGTTTTTCGTCAATGCGACTGTCACCTGGGATGGCAACATCAATGATCCAAACCTTTTTCTTTTCCACAACTGTGATGTCTGGTGTGTTGTGTTCCAGAACTTTGTCAGTCTGGATTTGGAAGTCCCACAGTATCTTTGCGTGCTCATTTTCCAATACTTTTGCAGGTTTGTGATCCCACCAGTTTTTTGCTGCTGGCAGGTGGTTACTTGAGGCATAAGTTCCAATGGATCATTTGGGCCACATAGTTGTGCCTCTGTTTGTAGTCTGTCTGTCTGTTGTTATTGTTATTATTATTATTATTATTATTATTATTATTATTATTATTATTATTATTATGACACAACAATCCATCTCTCTGCGCATTTGTATGAGTGAGTGAATGTGTATGAAAGACAAATGCATGAAAGAAGCCAGATATGTGCGCAACTAATTACAAAGACTTATTGGGACTTGTTTGGAGAGAAACTCATTTGGATACAAAACAATCTGTTTTGTGGTAACCATAAAGCAAAATAAAACAAAGCCGTCTAAAGAGTTATACTTTTAACAGTCAACCAAAATGCACAAACCATTTTGTGCAATCTTTAGAAGCTCCACTGGCTTCTTTATCAGGAAAAATATATTTTAAAAAAAAATTCAAGAGAAGAAAAATGTGATGGTCTTTAAGTCTTTGCTTTTTAAAAATGTAATGAGAGGGCTTTGAGTGAGCAGGCACACATGCGTAGTGTGTGTTCCGCGAGTTGCATGGAGCTGTAGGGAAAAGCCCAATTTGGCCCGCAGGCTGGGGTTTGCCCATACCTCATATAAAACATGGTATCAGAGCCCTTACTGCATTGCACTATCATCTTGCAGACCTGGGAATGCATGCCCAACTCTGAGCAAGGACAAGTTTTCAGCCATATAATACAGTTCCCAGTCGGACTTTGAGAACAAATGACAAATAACATATATTTTCAGCCTATCTTGAATTTTCATCCCAAATAACTTATATACTCATCTCGAATAGACTACTGCAATGCGCTCTACGTGGGGTTGCCTTTGAAGACTGTTCAGAAGCTTCAAATAGTCCAATGGGCGGCAGCCAGATTGCTCACCAGAGGAACACATTCCCCGTTACATTGGCTCTACTGGCTGCCAGTCTGCTACAGAGCACAATTCAAAGTGCTGGCTTTAGCTTATAAAACCCTAAACGTTTCCGTCCCAGCTTACCTGTCCAAACGTATATCCCTCTATGATCCACCTCGTAGGCTAAGATCGTCAGGGGAGACTCTGTTTTTGATCCCACTTCCTTCGCAGGTGAGGCTGGTGGGGACGAGAGACAGGGCCTTCTCAGTGGTAGCCCCTCGACTATGGAACTCCCTCTTAAGCAAGATTAGATCAGCCCCATCCCTCCTGACCTTCAGGCAAAAGTTAAAACCATAGCTTTGGGGCCAAGCCTTTGGCTAGTAAATTTGAACAGTGCAATAAAAAACTACGAAATAACACAATGAAGAATGGAATGGCCCTAGAATATGACTTGGATTGTGTGATTTTAACTGATGTTTTAAAATTGTTTGGCTTTTAATGTGTTGTTTATTTACCAATATGTGTATGTGTGGCATCAAATCATTGCCTTTGTAAGGCCGTTCTGAGACCCCTTCAGGGTGAAAAGGGTGGGGTACAAGCGTGGTAAATAAATAAATATTTGTGAATAAATATTTTTTCCTTCTATCTCCTAGGTTGGTGGGCATGAAAGCCCATAATGGTTGTGGCCAAGACACACAGAACAATGGTTAAGAATACGATGCCAAACATGGTTTGTCGCAGAATACGAATCACCTTCCCAAATCTTCCAATGGAAAGGAAGGGGCAGAGAAGGCAAAACAAAAGCAAGACGCGCAAAACAAATGTAATGTTCCAGTTATTAGCCTTGACAAGAGGAGTATGACAGTGACAAATATAGACCCAGGTCACTAAAATGGCAATTGGAGAAAACAAAAGGGCATAGCCAGCCAAAGCTGCTCCATACGTTGACTATGGCTTTTGTTTGGATGCTGCTCTGTTGAGTATTTCTCATACTGATCTACAACTCAAATCGAGGAAAGAAATCTTTCAGTATTTCTACTATGGAAGTTCTAGATTTCATATGTTATCACCACTACTTTTGCTAGATTCCTCACCCTACCCCTCCCCAAACACCTCTATTTTTGTAAATTTGGTGGAGGTTTTTTGGTTTTTGGAATTTGCATATAATGCATAATCTTGGAGGTGGGTCCAAGACTAAACACAACATTGATTTACCTTATGCACATAGCCTGAAGGTAGATGCATACACGATGTTTTTAATAATGTTCTGTATGAAAAAAGTTCATGTACACAAAATCATCAAAAAGCCAAAATGTGACCCTCTCAGCTAGCCATGCAGACTGTTTTGGAGAATTTTGGAATTCTGGATAAAGGATGCTCAGTCTCTACTGTGAAAGTGCTTCTAGTTTAAATGTTTTGTAAAATTCATTCTAAGGAACTTGGCAAACCCAATCTGGCATGCAGCCGGAACAGTTGTTTCTGGATAATTTACCATGCCAGGACACAATCTTTTTTGATCAAAGGCCTCAGGTTGACAGTGAGAGATCTCTGCAGTCCCAGAGTTTGCATTTGCTCTCTTGGAAATGTGACATTCTTCCGTCCAGGCAGTTATTTGTAGAGGCCAAGGGAAGGGCTGTGGTAGAAGCACATGTAGGCATCACAGAGCAGCCGTCGGGCACAAGCGGGCAAGGATTTGGGGTCCAGGCTCCGAAGCTCCTCTGGGGACATTTCTAAGTAGTCTGCCACCTCTGAGCAGGGTGTGACACGTGGGATGTTAAAGCCATTCAGGCCACCTGGAAAAGAGTGAAGACGGGATAAATACAGGATGAGAAAAGGATAAATACAGTTATACACTGGATGTCTTCCTCTGGATGTCAGACTCAAAGCGACTGAAATGAAATGCTTTAATGAAAGAGACTATATCGCTCTATACATTTGGACATACTAGGGCAGGGGTGTCAAACTCATTTTCATCGAGGGCCACATCAGCTTTACGGTGCCATTGAAATCCTAGATGGGAGAATCTGTGGATACAGAGGGCCAATTACAATTTTTTTAAACATAGTGATCAGTAGTGGTGTGCATTCAGGAAAAAGCTTGCCTTGTTTCATTTCTGGCTTTTGTTGTGGGGCACGATTTATTTTCGGAAAGCCTCCCAAAATTGGGAGGGCTGTTTTTTATTATTTTGTTTTGGGGGTTTCCCACCCACTGGCTCCCCTTCCTGAGGCATTTGGATGCCTGGCGAGCATTGCGCTTCTTCTCTTCCTCCTCCTCCCTCCCTCCCTCCCTTCCTCATGCCCGCAATGCCCTGCATTAACTCACAGGAGTCATGGCCAGGCAGCCCCACATCCAGATCTCAGCAAGCAAGCAGGAAGGAACCACTGCCCCTCCCTCCTTTCAACCCGGAGAGTGTGGTGGGCATGGGAATCACAGCCGTGCAGCCCCACATCCAGACCTCAGCATAATGGTGAAAGGAACCACCTCTTTTCCAGGTGTGTGGGTGTGTGACTGTGCCAGCACTCGGCTGCAGGCAGGCACTGAGAGGTGAGTGTACGCTTTCCGGCCCTGCCTGTGCCCCGCCACACACACACTTTCTTTCCAGGGAGAGTTTGTGTGGGGTGTGGGGTGTGCAGGCATGCCTGGAAAGCTTGTGTGCCTCTCAGTGCCTGCCTGCAGCTGAGCACCTGCACAGTCACACACCCACACACCTGGAAAAGAGGTGGTTCCTTTCACCATTATGCTGAGGTCTGGATGTGGGGCTGCACGGCTGTGATTCCCATGAGTGAATGCGGGGCATTGTGGGTACGAGGGAGGGAGGAGGAGAAAGAGAAGTGTGCATGCATGAAATTTCAACTCCACACGAAAGCAGTCTTTTATGTCAAGCTGAGTTTCATGTGGGGAGGGGAGGCTTTCTGTTTCGTGCTTCCAAATAAACAAAAGATACGAAAGACACAGAAAAAACGATAAGAACGAAGTTTGTGCACATGTCTAGTGATCAGTGCTCTTTAGTGTACTCTGGACGGAATCAGTGCTTGCCATTCTTCACACCACTGGTTTGGGGCCAGGCTTGGTAGGCTCTTCAGTGGTCCTCCTTACACGCCACAAGAGTAGTGTCTTCACTCCATACAGAGTTCTATCCATTAAGGCAGTAGTTCTCAACCTGTGGGTCCCCAGGTGTTTTGGCCTACACTCCCAGAAATCCTAGCCAATTTACCAGCTGTTAGGATTTCTGGGAGTTGAAGGCCAAAGTATCTGGGGACCCACAGGTTGAGAACCACTGCATTAAGGAGAGAATGTGTGGTACCTTACCTTCACGGTCAGCCATGCTGTCGAAGAAGAGCCATTGGTGGACATCTGGGCCTTGCCGGGTAAAAGCTACATAGTGGCTGGTCTCGATGCAAAGGACACCAAAGAGCTGCATGGTCTGCCGAGGAATTATTTCTGGCAGGGACCCAGAGGGGGAGAGTTCCTTGGGCAGATGCAGAGGGCGCGGATGGTGGCTACGGCGGGCACGGTGCTTGTGGACCTGCAGAACCAGCCAAGGGGTAGAAGAAAGAGATTTTTCCTCAGTAAATAGAAAGCTTCCCAAAAGACCACCACAGACACCACTTTTTCCAAAATACATATATAAATAAAATATCTCTCTCACTTTCCTGATATTATTTATTTATTTATTTGCTTTCCTGTTTACTCAATGGAAGTCAAAATAGGTTAAGAACCATCAAAATACAGATGGCTTTTGCAGCACCTTCCAAACCTAAAAGTTTGGGGTTCTGTCAACTCTGGATGGAGTCAAGCAGAGTGTTGTTAGACTAAATGTCTTGCAACAGTCCATCCAATTCTATGTGTCCATGTTCAGCAGAATTCTCCCTTGCACTAAGAAGCAGAACCAAGCATACCTGCTGACTGCAAACCCTGCAGAACTGTTTGATGCGTTGAATGCCAAAGCTGGGGTCTCCATAGCAATCCAGACATTCATTCACAGCCAATTCTTGGCAGATTGAGCACTCCCGAGGCGCTGCAATGGATTAGTGAGATATACTTTGTTCAGTCAAAGAAGTAGACAAATAAATGAGTTTGAGGGCAAATCAAGCCCAATGCCTTTTGAGAAGCCAAAAGAAATAAACTGAGGTTGTTGTACTTTGGACAGCTCATGAAAAGAGATGACCCACTGGTGAATGCTCTGTAAATCTCAAGACAATAGGTAACAAAGAAGACCATATTGCAAATGAACTGATTCAACCAAGGAAGCTGCAGTGTTGAGTTTGCAAGATTTGAGCAAAACTGTGGATGACCGCAGCTATTTGAGGTCTCATGTTCATTTGTGCAAGCCTTCAAGTCATCTCTCAACTTATGATGACCCTATTAATTTCATGGTATTCTCAGACAAGAATGACTGGTTTTCCCGGCTATCTCCTCTGAAACATAACCTCCAGCATTTGGTATTTGTTGGCTGTTTCCCTTCCTGCTTAGCTTCCAAGACCTGATCTGGTGCCTTTAGGGTATATAGTAGCCGTAAGTCAAGACTAAATTGATGGCAATTAACAACCACAAAGAAACGGAGATCTGGAGCAAGGAGAAGAATGACCATGGATAACCTGCTTTCCTTCCAGGAGAGCTAGAGATAGAAGGTTTTTGCAAATTAAGTCTAATTTCTCATTCCTTTCTCAATATCCTTCTAGTCTACTCCCTCTGTGCTACCCCAAACAAAACATCAATGGCTTTCCCTTCTTTCAGTTTCAGCCCTTACTTTCTTCTAGGAGGTCAGTGAGGTCAAGTTCCAGGCTGGGCTGAATGGTGCGGAAGGCCTTGAAGTTCTTTCCATTCCGTGGCATCTGGAGGATGAGGCAGGAGGGGGCCTACCAAAGGTGAAAGCCAGAAGTGAGTAGGAGAATGGATACGGTTATTATGGATGGGGCCTCCTCCACAAAGCACCCCTTTCAGGTTATTTAAGACCTTCTACATTCCCCAGAACTCTTCTTAAAATGGCATTCAGAAGTGACACACTATTACTCTTAACTGAGAATTCAGATAAAGATAGAAATGCTTTGGAAAATGAAAGGGGGTGGAATTGGAGGGTGGAAAGTACCCATGTTCTCATTAATGACACAAGAGTTGCCCTGGCGTGATAAGTCATGATGGCTTTGTTCACTTTCATTGAGAAGGAAAAGGGTCAACAAAGTTGTCTCCCACAAGGGACTAACAGGATTGGGAGTGTATCCCCAATGTCATCATGACTTCGGAAAACTAAGGTTATAGTATCACCTCACTGCAAGCTCATATGTAAGAGCATGAGGGGCAATGGAAATAGAGGCAAGTTATTATTTAATATCTTTATTAAACAGAGATAAATATTTGAGTTGCAGTGAGTTTTCCGGGCTTTATGGCCATGTTCCAGAAGCATTCTCTCCAGAAATAATCTGCCCCGAGTTCCTTTAGGGAGATAGGGCAGAATAGAAATAAAGTTTTATTGTTATAATTATTATATTATGACGTTTCGCCCACATCTATGGCAGGCATCCTCAGAGGTTGTGAGGTCTTTTGGAAACTAGGCAAGCGGGGTTTATATATCTGTGGAAAGTCCAGGGTGGGAGAAAGAACTCTTGTCTGTTTGAGGCAAGTGTGAATGATGTAATTGGCCACCTTGATTAGCAGTTAATAGCCTTGCAGCCTTGTTTCATGCCTGGAATTCCCCTGTTTTCTAACTGTTGCTCCTTATTTACTGTCCTAATTTTAATTATTTTTTTAATACAGTAAAGCAGGGGTCCCCAAACTTTTTAAACTGGGGGCCAGTTTACTGTCCCTCAGACTGTTGGAGGGCCGGACTACAGTTTTTTAAAAAACTACGAACAAATGTATATGCACACTACACCTATCTCATGAGCCTGCTTTTGGCTAATAAGATGGTCAATGTCCAGTTCCATATTTGATCCCCCAGGCAGGAATCAGCCAGGCCTTGAAGCTGCAAGGCTTTTCAATATTAATCAAGGTGGTCAATTGAAACATTCACATTGGCCTTTAACAGAGAAGAGTTTTTTTTCTCCCACCCTGGACCTTCCACAGATATATAAACCTTCCTTGCCTAGTTTCCAACAGACCTCACAGCTTCAAAGAAATTTAGCAATGTGTTTCCTTTAGGAATACTGCTGTATGACTACTATTACAACAGCAGCAGCAGCAACAACAAAAAATACTAATAATAGTATTTTAAATGTATGATAAAGCTCAACTCAGTATTTCTCTTTTTTTTCAGAGGCCCCTTCCACACAGCCCTATATCCCAGAATATCAAGGCAGAAAATCCCACATTATCTGAGTGTGGACTCAGATAACCCAGTTCAAAGCAGATATTGTGGGATTTTCTGCCTTGATGTTTTGGGATATAGGGCTGTGTGGAAGGGCCTGTAATATGTGAAGAAAGGTGACTTAGGCCCCTTCCACACAGCTGTATAAAATCCCACATTATTTGCTTTGAACTGGGTTATATGCCAGTGTGGACCCAGATAACCCAGTTCAAAGCAGATATTGTGGATTATCTGCCTTGATATTGTGGGTCACATGGCTGTGTGGAAGGGCCCTTAGTGGCTAAATGCATTGCGTAATTATAGCAGAGTGATGTCACTTTACCTGCCTTGGTTCCATCCTATGAAACACTGGGATCTATAGTTTGGTTTATAACCATTTCCCATGTTGATCACCTTTGCCTGGACACCTCCACTGTGTCAATATACTGCATTTCCTGGGTTGACTTACTAGAAGCAGCTTTGTTTAACCCAGTCTGGGAAAGACGCCTGTGGCTTTTGTGGCTTTCCCCCAAAAGTTTGATTTCATATTATTTTGTTTTATCCTATTTTCCCTTGCAGTTTTTATATTAATTTTCAACTTTTAATTTCCTCTTAATCTATTGCAGTGTGGGAGGAGAATTGTATAATTATGTTATACAACCAATTTTAAATTACTTTATAGCAATTTTTGACATGCTAAATGCCCCTAGTTGATTCCTGTCTGATATGGGTTGAAATTCTGTGTTCTTCTTGAATTTGAAGGCTTTTAGTGATTGTTAAGAAAGGTTGTTGTGAGTTTTACAGCCTGTCTGGCTATGCTCCAGAAGCATTCTCCCCTGACATTTCGCCCACATCTATGGCAGGCATCCTCAGAGCCTCTGAGGATGCCTGCCATAGATGTGGGTGAAATGTCAGGTCAGAATGCTTCTGGAGCATGGCCAGACAGCCCGGAAAACTCACAGCAGCCCAGTGATCCCAGCCATGAAAGCCTTCAAAACAATGTTTGTCTTGATGACTGAAGCAGCGGGCGGGGGAGGGACTTTAGGGGCCCACTCGCCTTTCTCCTTTTCCTCTCCTTTCTTCCTCATCTTCCAAAGCGGCGGGCAGAGGAGGGCCCGCTCGTCGTTGTCCTCCTATTCCTATTCCTCTCCTGCCTTCTCTTCCAAAGCGATGGTGGAGGCTGCTTCGGGAGAAGAGGAAGGAAGGCGAGGAAAAGGAGGAGAGCGAGCAGGTCCTAAAGTCCCTCCTCTGCTCGCCTGCTGCCAAGCCAGCAGAAGCAGCACCGCTTAAGAAGAAGCAGTACAGTAGCAGCAGCAGCCTTCCTCCTCTTGGCTGTTCCTCCCTCCCGCCCAGGGTAGGCCGCGGGCCGGATAGATGGCCTCAGGGGGCCTCATGTGGCCCGCGGGCCTTAGTTTGGGGACCCCTGCAGTAAAGTCTCACTTATCAAACATAAACGGGCCAGCAGAATGTTGGATAAGCGAATATGTTGGATAATAAGGAGGCATTAAGGAAAAGCCTATTAAATATCAAATTAGGTTATGATTTTACAAATGAAGCACCAAAACATCATGTTAGACAACAAATTTGGCAGAAATTTGTAGTTCAATACGTAGGTATGCTATGTAGTAATTACTGTATTTATGAATTTAGCACCAAAATATCACGATATATTGAAAACATTGACTACAAAAATGCGTTGGATAATCCAGAACGTTGGATAAGCGAGTGTTGGATAAGTGAGACTCTACTGTACTAGTAGACAGATTTTGTTCGTTTTCATGGTTTCCTCCTTTCTGTTGAAATTGTCCACATTCTTGTGGATTCCAATGCCTTTTCTGACATTCTCAGGGGAATTCCAGACAGGAAGCAATCAGAGCCAACTAACACTTCCCAACAAAGGATTTCCCTCAGGCAGGAAGCAGGCAGGCTTTGAAGCTGCAACAATTTTTAAAAAATTCTGAATGCCACCTAGTGGCTGTTTTAGTCATTTACACTAATCTTTTAGCAACAAATTGCAGGGTTTACAGTGGACTCTGCAGAAAATGCTTTAGTTGTATTTCATAAAAATGAAAATCGGCTAGTTAAGACAACTTTACAGTCACTGATTTATTATCACCAAAGGATTGTTTTCTGTATCTATTTTATATACAACTGAGATTGCGTAAAATTTTCTTGGCGGAAAGAGGCCGAAAGGGGTGGAAAAGGTTTGAGAAGTCCTGCCTTTGCAGAGCAGCTAAGGAACACGGACACATGCCACCACTGCTACCACCTTGCCACATCTGACTCTCACCTCTGTGAACTTGAGGTCTCCAGTGACCAAAGACCCCTCCAGAAGCTCTTGCACTGTGGGCACTACTTGAGGTGGGTGGTCCTCAACAAATATTTGGTAAAAGATGCAGCCGTGGGGATCTTGACCAGCCGAGCTGGGAGGGAAGGGGACAGAAAATAAAGTCAGAAGGAACAACATCAGAGAAACTAGGTAAGTGGCAAAGCGAGGGTGAAAGAGATCTGTGAACAAACATAACTAAGTTATAATCCACTGACTTTCAAATTCATTTTTTTTCTTCCACACAGTCCTGAGCTCATAAACTCATTAATTTATTAAAACAATGCTAAACTTTTATTCACCCTTTCATGCTCTATCAGTATGGCTAACCTTGCAAAACTGTGATGAAAACAATGCAAACTCCTCTGAAAGTTGCCAAAAGGAAGAAAACAACAGAAGACTGCCCATTAAAATTAATCATCCAATTTAAATGCCTTAAAACACTAGAGGTTTGGAGGTGGCAACAAAACATTTTCAGTGTTGATGCCGGTTTTCTCTCCATGGGGATTCCTGTAATTGCGTCTTTCTCATGTGGATACAGAGAACACCTGCGGTGATCTTTAATTATTTCTGTTTTGTCCATCTCCCCCATCACCAGTTTGATCACTCTTGGATCAAACTGCACATTACTCTTTGTGGAAGTTTCAAGTTTTTATGGTCACAAAGAAAAGCCTGAAATTGTGCTGACAAGATAGATAGATAGATAGATAGATAGATAGATAGATAGATAGAGAGATAGAGAGATAGAGAGATAGAGAGATAGAGAGATAGAGAGATAGAGAGATAGAGGGATAGATAATTATGGAGATAGATAGAGAGATGGAGCACTTGATGAACCAACCTGGACATCATATTATTTGAGAATACAGAAATGCTGGACCACTCTAACAACCACCATGTCAAGCTACTCAAAAAAGCCACTGAAATCCACATTGAGATAGAGATAGAGATGGATAAATGGATGGCTAGTCCGACTACAAAAGCTAAGGCAGGGGTCAGGCAGGAATTGGGAAAGAGGTATTAAATAGGAATTGAGGCTTGGATAACTCTTCGGTCCTCTGTACGAAAAGCAGAGGCAACAACAAAGAGATAAGCAAACACTATAAAGGTTCAAAAAATAAAAAGCAATGTGACATGTAAAGGCCACAGAAATAGTCAGGCCTCTCTGAGTATAGAGCTATCTTCTTTCTATGTGAAAAAGATAAGCAAATACTATAAAGGTTCAAAACATAAAATGCACTATGTAATTTAGAGCATCATGTATAAACATTATTACCTGAGAGTTAACAACAATAATGAAAATAATAAGTACAGTCAACTGTTGTAATTCACAGTAGTATCTTCCAGACTGTAATGTTTAAAGGAGACTGTAATTATCACATAGAAAGAAGATAGCTCTATACTCAGAGAGGCCTGACTATTTCTGTGACCTTTACATGTCACATCTCTTTTTATTTTTTGAACCTTTATAATGTTTGCTTATCTCTTCGACATTGTCTAGTATAGACATTTGTGTGTATTTATCACAACAACAAATATATAGCCTGTGTCCTTCCATATCATATGCACTTAAAGCAGGACGAACAGCCTTTAGGTTTCAATATGTTGTTGTGTGCCTTCAAGTCATTTCCCACTTACAGCGACCCTATAATAAGATCATTTTTTCCAGAATTGGGGGGTGTCTTTATTTTCTCTGAAACTGAGAAAGTGTGACTCTTCCAAAGCCACTCAATGAGTTTCCATAGCTGAGCAAGGAATTGAACCTTGGTCTTGACAGTAGTAATGCATAGCAGACTACAGATATAGTAGTAGTCTACTATATCACACTCTTATGTACAAGTTGAAATTTTTATTCCATGATGAACGTGGTCTTAAATTGTGGAATTTTCTGTTTTGTTTTTGCATGGATTGAACACACAATCCTATACAGCAAGCATGGGCAAACTTGGGCCCTCCAGGTGTTTTGGACTGCAACTCCCACAATTCCTAACAGCCTACCAGCTGTTAGGAATTGTGGGAGTTGCAGTCCAAAACACCTGGAGGGCCCAAGTTTGCCCATGCCTGCTACACAGCATGACCCTTATACCCACAGCTTATATTCTCTTTAGGAATTTTCTAAGTCCTCCACGTGATTCTGCCAGACATTACCCTAGAGTTACCTAAAAAAAAATCTTAATATAGCATTACACATAGAATCCTGCATCTGTTGTCCATGAAAAGTTATACATTACTATTTATTTTTCCCGCTTGGGCTCAAAGGTGCTCCTGAATGTCTTTAGGCTAAAACAGTCTCTCTCTCTGAATACAATCCTGTATATACATCAAGGAGCAAAGGAACTTTAAGCTCACCGGATCTGAAAGAGTGGCTCCATTTTCAGTACCCGGAACAGAAGGGTAAGAAATTCTTCTGGGTCTACAAAGGAAAAAGGGAGATAAAATGCTGTAACAGGAGGAAGGCTGATACTTGGAGCCTCAGTCCAGAAAAATCCCCCCAACTTAACTATCACTCTGAGGTTTTACATTGTAATCCTATATCTTCTTTATGAACATTGATGGGACGACAGCTTCAGAGTCCTTTTTTTGTTAACTTGGTGTATGACAAAATGTAAGTACTGTATTTTAATGTAAAAAAATACATATTTTCTCTATAGTTATGGGCAGGATCCAGATTCAGATCTGCACTGTACAATTACAGAAGTTCGCCACAACTTTAATTTTCATGGGTTGGTAGCAAAGAATCCTGGAATTTGTAGTATAGAATTCTCTGCAAAGTATGTTTCATTCTGCTCAGTTACAAATCCCAAGAACTTCTGAATGCTATAAAACTGAACTTTTCAAGGCAGCTGGGCATCTTGGAAGCACACTATGCATGTATAAATCCCTGGATTCATTCGGATAGGTTCATGATAATTTTAATTATATGACAATGATAGAACGGTGTGATATACACCTTTAGTCAAACCAAGTAAATGTCTGTTAAGTCTTCATAATGCAGAATCAGGCTGTGGGAGATGCTATGGTTTCACCACATCTGATTTTCCTTCAAAATTGCTCACATACCTCATGCTTGAACATAGACAGAGTTCACAAACCTTTTTCCTCGCTGGTGAAGCCTGAGGAATGCCCAGCTTTTTCCAAAGCCTTCCGTAGAGCCATGATTTTGGTAGCACAGACGTAGCCGTTCCTGTTCTCTCACAAACACAAAGAAACAATGAATGTGTGGTCTATAAGTTTTTCTTTTTAAAAGGAAACCTATTCCCCCCAAGTATCACCATCACAATCTTTATTTATACCCCCTCCCACAAACCCACACACAATTTCATGTAGAGTAAAGTCTCACTTATCCAACATAAACGGGCCCGCAGAATGTTGGAAAAGGGAATATGTTGGACAATAAGGAGGGATTAAGGAAAAGCCTATTAAACCTCAAATTAGGTTATGATTTTACAAATTAAGCACCAAAACATCATGTTATACAACAAATTTGACAGAAAAAAGTAGTTCAATATGCAGTAATGCTATGTAGTAATTACTGTATTTACAAATTTAGCACCAAAATATCACGATGTATTGAAAACATTGACTACAAAAATGCGTTGGATAATCCAGAACATTGGATAAGTATGTGTTGGATAACTGAGACTCTACTGTATTCTAAAGTTGCATGTAGTTCAAAATATGGCCTAAAGATGCCCATTTAGTCTGGTTATTTGCTACAGCATCAATAGATAAATGGGATCAACAGTGTAAATCAGAGCTTTACAAACTGTGTTGTCATGACACGTTAGTGTGCCGGTTGCATTGTGTCGCACAAACATAATGAGAAATGACAAAAATCTTATATAAATCACATATTTTAGGCACAAAGCAAGGCAACTGAGGGAAGCTAGAGTGGTATTACAGACCACCCATTTCCAAAAAAAGTAAAATCCATATGCTTTTCCTAATTTTGAAGATAAAAAACAATGGTATCTGCTGGGATTTATGTTGGACTCACCATGGATACCAACATTTATAGATGCTCAAGTTCCACTATATACAGTGATACAGTAAAATGGAGTATCTAATATAAAACTAGCTGTGCCCGGCCACGCGTTGCTGTGGCAAAGTGGTGGTGGTATTGGTTAAAAATTGTTGTGTAATTTTTATTTGACGTTATTTGTATTTTTAAATTAATTTTATTGTAAGATATCTTTTTATTTATTATATTTTATTATTTTCTTGTATTATTTTTAGTTATTTTCTGTTATTATAGTATTTTATTGTATTAATTTTTTTAGTGTTTTTAATTATTTTTTTAGTGTTTTTTATTATTTTTGATTGGGTTGCTAGGAGACCAAGTTGGAGGAGCTTAGCCTTCTAACTGGCAGCAATTGGATAAAAGCAATTATTCCTCTCCCTCTAATTAGGACTTTATTTTTCTTTTCTTTTTGTTGTATCAACCTAGAGCTGTGGATGATGGGTTGTGTTGTCAAATTTAGAGGTTGGGGGGCCTGTAGTTTTGTTGTTTTGTGGGTCGCCGTGATGCCATCACTCTTTTATATATATAGATGATTTTTTGGGGGGAGGGGGGAGTATTTTCAACTCATAGATATGTTGACACAAAATCTATGACTATCAAATCGGAAGAGAAGTTCCTTATTCAGGAGACAAGAAGTAGCTAATTATTATGAATTTTACGTAGTTCCCTTTTCGAGCATTAAAAATTCAGACACGGATATGTTGCTTGAGTGTCCAAAACTCTCCATGTTGTGTTTCTTGAAATAAGGCTGAGAGAATGTGACTTTTTGCCCAAAATAACTAACAGGGTTTTCATTGTTGAATATGGTTTCAAAGCACAGTGCCCCAAAATCCTAGTCCAGAGATGCTTAAATATGCTGGATGATCTTGGGCATGTCACACTCTCTTAGCCTCCATGGAAGGAAAACAAATTGCCTCTGAACAAATCTTACCCTGAAAACCCTTGATAGGTATGCTTTATGGTCAAGATATAACTTGAATACACACAACACAGTAGTCAGGTGTTTTAGCACGGAGAAGAGAAAACACAGACTCACTTGCGCAAAGGGTTGACTATCTCTGTTCGGAGCAGATCTCGAGTCTCCGTGTAAGATTCCCCGTCGTTTTTGTCTGCTGGGCGGAGGAGCATCGAATCCAACACAGAAGTAAAAGTGAACATACTGTAAATGGAAAAAGGATCACTGATGTTGGGATGTCAGTTCAGTTCTTTTCAGTAATATGTTCCCCAAAACATCAGACTGCTTGCCATCAGCCACAGAAATTCTTTCCAACAATTAGGATTTTCACGATATCTGGTCACTAAAAATGGGGACCACAAGGTCATATTGCTGCCTTCTGAAGCTGCTGAAAAGTGATCCAGATTCCCACTATCCTGGTCTAATGGAAGGATTAGCATTATTAGCAACACTTTCCCCTCACTTTCATCTGGTTTTCCAGTGTCTTATATCTGAGCCTCTTTAGGATTTATTGTCTTAGGAGTCACAAAGGACAGCCTTACCAGAAAAGAGTGGCATCCAGATAGCAGGAATTGCAATGCCCCTGAATGCCCTTCTTCCATCCCGAGAGATGCTCCAAGGCCTCATCGCCCAATGGAGGTGGAGGTGTGTCTTCTTCCACTCGCGCACTGGCATAGACCCGGAAATCTGGGTGAGGAGAAGGGAGCAAAATGACGCAGGATAGGGATGGAGCCACTTGCCCCCCCCCCCCCCGCCCTCCATGTGGATCCACCCCTTACAGATGTCACCATTCACCAATGAACACCAGGTGGTTGGGGTTGGTGGCATGCCCATCTCAACAACATCTACAGGACCACATGTTTCTCCACTCCTGGAAGAGAACATGCTAGCTTCATTTCCCAAGTTATGCATCAGTCAGTCTTGAAATCCAGTTTGGGAATTGTTGTGCGAAACAGACACTTTGTGGCTGTTAAAGTGGTAATAGCTATCAGCCCCAAACAATATTATATGAGGGTTATCCAGAAAGTTCAGTACGTTTTGGAATTAAAAACAAACAAAGTATAGGATAAAACATTTACCATATTCAGTTGAAAGCCAGACCCAAATACTAGTTTTCACCATAGTCCCCACTGAAATCTAGGTAGTTATCATAGCGATAAAAGTGTTTGAAAAGCCCTCCCCCCGCCCCCAAGATTTCCGCCTGGCTTGCGTCCTGAACCAGGCTGGTTTCCCTTCGCTCAAATGGTGGAAGGTTTTTTGGGACATGAAAGGTGTGCTTCTTGAAAAACCTTAAAAGAGCACCTTCTTTGCAAGCATCTGCAAAACAAAAGAGCGATCGGAAAGCTGAGCGCACCATTTGACAGCTGAGAGAAGGGAAACCAGCCTGGTTCAGGACGCAAGCCAGGCGGAAATCTTGTGGGGGGGGGGGGCTTTTCAAACACTTTTATCGCTATGATAACTACCTAGATTTCAGTGGGGACTATGGTGAAAACTAGTATTTGGGTCTGGCTTTCAACTGAATATGGTAAATGTTTTCTCCTATACTTTGTTTATTTTTAATTCCAAAACGTACTGAACTTTCTGGATAGCCCTCGTACCCTTGTTTAACAATATGCCCTTGTTTCACCCCAGAATAACACATTAAAGATAATAACATTACACTTGGTGTGCCACATTTGTGGGTTTTACTTTGGAGGATCTGATTACACTTTTTTTCCCGTCAGAAGCGACTTGAGAAAATGCAAGTTGCTTCTGGTGTGAGAAAATTGGCTGTCTACAAGGACATTGCCCAGGTTATGCCCTCATGTTTTGATGTTTTTACCATCCTTGTGGGAGGCTTCTCTCATGTCCCTGTATGGAGGTGGAGCTGATAGAGGGAGTTCATCTGCACTCTCCTCGGGTTGGATTCAAACCGACAACCTTCAAGTCAGCAACCCAACCTTCAATTCAGCAGTCCTGCCAGCTCAAGGGTTTAATCCACTGCACCACTTGGGGCTCCAATCTGATTACACTGGTCAACACAGATTTTGGTGCCTCAAATTTTAGCCCTGTTTCTAGGTATATTTGACCCACTGATTCCAAAAATGGTACCTGTTTTCCCCTATCAGCTCTAGTTTTTGAGATACAGAACATATTCCATCTATCAGCTGCCATCTACTCGCCTGCAGAAAACCATGACAACCATATCTAAGAAACTAGAGCTCTGGTTTATGCCTTACCCAGGGAGTTGCATCGCAAAACAGGATTCTCTAGATGCTGCACAGCACCAAACCGAGAATCGGGACGACAACGGCGTAACTTGATAAACAGTGCTTTGTTTGGCTGGCAGTGGAAATAGCGAATCCCTCGGTATTGCCCATCGGTACAGCCTGAAGACAGTGGCTCCTCCTGGAAAGTGTAGAAGGCACACTGCATTAGCGATATGCTATAAAGTCGATATGCCTTGCCTTTTTGAATGCTTGGAACGGGAAACGGCAGTGGTGCCCTAAGGCGTCATGGGTGCTTTCTCTTCTCTGTAAAATGAACCTCCGGGCATATACACTAGTGTGGTATATACCCGAGGTTGGCTTATATATGGTACATACCATTTACCATATTACTATTATCACTGCAGAAGGCAGATTTGAGGCAATTCAACTCTTTGCTCCTCTACTGCAAACCTTTTTTTAATCTGGTTTGCAGGACTGAATGTCCCATTGCCTCCCTATTGGCACAAAGGCATGTGGAAATATAGAACAGTAAGATATCTCCAATTCATCTAGCTGTGATGAGAAGCTGAGCATATGCAAATTATGCAAGCATATGCCAATTAGATTCTACAAATTCCACCTGGACATATCCTCATTCTTACCAGCTCCAGCCCAGCAATGGTCTCGGCTACATCAGGCAGCTTCCCAATCCAGCGGATCACCCCATAGATTGGTGGGTTGTTAACCTCCACCACGGAGTTGATTTCTAGGAGATGGTGGTTATACTGTTCATCACTGTCATCATCATCATCCTCTTCCTCCTCTTCTTCCTTTTCCTCTTCATTCTGTTCCAGCTCTGAAGTTCCCACTTCTTTCTTCTGTGGATCATCAGAAAGGATTCCTCTTGGGATTTCCTTTGGAGAACACTCCTCCATCCTGGGAGGGTAACGGATGGAGGACAAGGACAAGTGATCCTCATATTCCTCTGAGATGGATGGAGATGAACGGTTGGCCAATATCTCAGGACTTCTATCAACTTGTTCTTCAGGGAGGCAGAGATGGTAGGAGGAAGAGAATGGAAACACATGAGATATTGCAACAACAACAACAATATTATAATAATATACTTTATTTATATTCTGCTCTATATCTCTGAGGGGACTCAGGGCAGATTACAGAACACATATACAGCAAACATTCAATGCCATTATACAATTAACAAGGACAGATAATACATAGACAGAGGTAAAGGCTTTTCCCATCTTTTCCATTTCCAGCATCTGGAGGCTGTGCTTGGAGGAGGGGTGGGGGTGGCTGTTGCTCCATCTTCCATGCTGAGGAGTTTTGTCATCCTTAGATGTCCACTGAATTGCCTTATGAGCACCTTTTGTAACCTCCCCGCTTTTAAAGGAGTATCTATTTATCTACTTGCATATCTGCTTTCGATCTGCTAGGTGGGCAGGGAGCTGGGGCTGATGACGGGTGCTCAACCTGACCCGGGCTTGAACTGCTGATCTTTCGATTGGCAGGATTTTCTGCAGCTTAGCGGTTCAGCCCACTGAGTTAAGAAGTAGAATACATAATACTACTCGTGTGACCGCAATACGCATATCCACAGTTTCACTCATCCATGTCTGGAAAAACAACATGTCTAAGAACTTGCTAAGTGCTCCAAGCAATTCTGTTGTAAACCTCTCACAAAAGCAACCCCATAAGAATTATATCTGCCTAAAGCAGAATTAATTTTGTCCCAATGTGACAAAAATCTGATGAAATTAAAGAAGGTGGGAGCCATTTATAACCAAATTTACTTTGGAATTTGGGGGTTCTGAAAAACAAGGGGATCTGAAACATCCCCCCCCCACACACACACACCTCAATTAAAGTATTACCACAATGGAGCACCACTGTTGTACTGCTGGACAAGCAACAAAACAAAATACGGGATGATCAAGCATGGTGGCAAGAACAATCCCAGCATCTGATCATTTGTGGATAGAATCATAGAATCATAGAATAGTAGAGTTGGAAGAGACCACATGGGCCATCTAGTCCAACCCCCTGCTAAGAAGCAGGAAATCGCATTCAAAGCACCCCCGACAGATGGCCATCCAGCCTCTGCTTAAAAGCCTCCAAGGAAGGAGCCTCCACCACGGCCCCGGGGAGAGAGTTCCACTGTCGAACAGCTCTCACAGTGAGGAAGTTCTTCCTGATGTTCAGGTGGAATCTCCTTTCCTGTAGTTTGAAGCCATTGTTCCGTGTCCTAGTCTGCAGGGCAGCAGAAAACAAGCTTGCTCCCTCTTCCCTATGACTTCCCTTCACATATTTGTACATGGCTATCATGTCTGGATAAATGGGAAAAGTCACTACCAAGTGAAATGCACATCTTGAACTTGTCCCAGTTTTTTTGCCATAGTCAATTTACTCCGCTGTTTTAGGAAAAGGGTTCACAACCAATGCACACACCCCCTCCATTCAAATACAAACCCAACAATAAAAAAACATTGTGTAATATATACATTTGCCAGTAATGCAAGCAGAAACCCAAACGGCTTTTCCAGAACTGCAGACCTGACTGGGCTCACCTTTAAATACTTTAGAAATTGGAAGAAGCATCCCAAACTCTGGAGACGGCATACGGTAGAGGACGTGGTCTTTGAAGTGGCCATCCCATGAACCCACTGGCTGGTCCTAGAAGGAAAATGTAAACGTGGCTTGTAATTCTCTAGTGTTGGCTGTTGGCATGGGGAAATATAGAGTTTGGAACTATCTCCATGGGCAATGGGGACAGTATCTTGGAATGCATCCTCTGGGGTGGACAGTGCAGATAAATGTCCCAGGTATGAATAGTTTTCAGTTTCTCACTTCTTAAAATGCTAGGAATTTGGAAAAATTTTGTTCTGGGGAAAGAATTTGAATGGGGAGGGCAATACTCTTACGTGCATTGCTCCACATCAATATCGATACCAATCTTCTTACCAAAAGAATCCCTACGAAGACCCCGGTTTCCAATTTCTTGGGAAGATGGTCACAGTACACCACGGTGCCGGTAGGGGTGCTGTCCTCCATCCTGAAGAAGACACGGTCCCCAATCTCCAACCCCGGAGAGGACAAGGGGTCTCCTGATGTCAGCTGGATCCGAGCGCATTCCCGGGTCCGGTCTCTCGGAGGTGCTGGTGGGCTGCCCTCTGGCGAGTCGTCTGGCTCAATTCGATTGGCAGGCACAAAGACGCCGCAGTTTTCCCGGCAAGAGAAGAACTTCTGTCCTTTGAAGGAACCATCGGTGAAGCCTCTCCCAGCAGCAGAACCCTACCATGAAGGGGGAAAAGACTTTAAAGGTGTTGACGTCTTTTTCTTAAGCTGCATCTAGACCAGTGTTTCTCAGACGTTTTGGACTTCAGCTCCCACAATTCCTAATAGCTGGTAAGCTGGCTGGGATTTTTGGGAGCTGAAGTCCAAAACATCTGGAGGAACACAGTTTGAGAAACACTGATCTAGACTATAAAATCAATGCAGTTTGACACCACTTTAGCTGCCATGGCTCAATTATATGGAATCATTGGGCGTGATGTTTGATGGGCCTTCAACACACTTTGGCTAAAGACCTAAAACTGCAAATACCATGATTCCATAGCATTGAGTCATAGCTGTTAAAGATGTCTCAAACTGCCTAAATTTTGCAATGTAGATGAACCTTAAGACTCTGGAGACCATGGAAACATATTAGATAACTTTGGGCAAGTCACACTCTCTCAGAATGAATAATACTGTATTTGTTCAATTCTTTGATGCCATTGATAAGACACACAAAAAAGGCCATGTATATATGTATGTAGATATAGATATAGATATAGATATATATGAATGAGAATGATCCACAATTATAAGACACAGCCTATATAAGATGTTTTTTATGGGGGGAAAGCACATCATAGGCTGGATCACTGCCCTATATCCTAGGATCTGATCCCAGATTATCTGCTTTGAACTGGATTATATGAGTCTACACTGCCAGAAAATCCGGGATAATCACATAATCTGAGATCAGATCCTGGGATATAGGGCAGTGTAGATTCAGCCTTAGAATCAAAGAAATACAATATTCAAATAGCAATAGGATATTTCAGGCGCCGACAATGTTCCATTGCTAGTGGTGTCCAACTGCATTAATTCTACAGTGTAGAAGTACCCTTACACTCACTCACAGGTAAGTAGGTTAGACTGGGGCCTCTTCTGCACTGCCATATAAATCCAGATTATCTGCTTTTGGATTATTTGCAGATAATCCAGTTCAAAGCAGATAATATGGATTATTTACTTTGAGAATCTGGATTATAAGGCAGTGTAGAAGGGGCCTGAGACACCTACAACATTTGCACACAATGCTATCTGGATGAGCAGAGAGGTCCTGTCCTCATAAGAACTCACCACCAGCTCCACTCCAAAGATGACACTCGTATCATGCTTGCTCTTGTCGATGGGTCCCCGGTATCGGATGATGCCCTGAACTTTCCGCCCGGAGGCGGACGTGATTTGAACCTTGACCCGGTCCCCTTTCCGAAGGGTGCTCAGTCGGCGCATCAACCGCTCTTGTTTGAGGAGAGCCAGACGTTCGTCTCCATTGGTCACCGCCTCCAGGAGACCCGACTGGGACCCGCTCAGCTCCCAAGTGGCCCATGGAGGCACCCAGACCATTTTTTCTGTGTCCACAATCTTGGCCAGAAATGTTCCATCTGGGGAGCTTCCTTGGGCGTCTTCTTGGCTCAAGAGGCTGCCTTTGGATACCTTCACCTCTTCTCCTGCAGTTGTTTCTCCCATAAAGCCTTTCATGACAATGAAGAGTCGGCGGGGCTTCATCACTATAAAGGAAGAAGAAACTTACTATTTATTGGGAGTTGTAGTTTGGTGAGGTGCCTGCATTCTTAGGCAGAGAAGGATAAAGACCCTTGAAAAACTACAAAACCCAGAATTCATCAGCATTGATCCTTGGCAGATAAAGTCCTTTCAAACTGCATTACGTCTACACTCCTAGTCATTCCTAGAGATGTATATCCTCAGATTAAAAAATAGCCATTTTGAATCGCCACCCCACTTTCATGGAAATCCTATGTCCCTAAACCTAGCAAACATGGAGGGCTGGTTGCATAATTAAGAAATGTGGAAAAGTTGCTCCTGAGTGGAAAATTGGCGGAGTCAGAAAAGTGAATTTTCCTTAGTGGTGATAGTTAACTACAGGCAATTCCCAAGTTTCAAACATCCAATTTACAAATGACTCATAGTTAACAGTGTGTGTGTGTGTGTGTGTGTGTGTGTGTGTGTGTAAAACAACAGAAAGTGAGAAAAATCTACTCTTCACTTCATTCCAGGAGTGAAGGGAAATTCACTCCTGGAAGCATCTTGCTGAAGCTTTATCCCCAATCCTTGTTTCCACAACAACGTAATTTTGTTCAAAATCTAATTATCACAGGGAAAGTGAGGTGAAATCTTCCAATTAGGGGCACAGACAAAAAAACAAACACCACAGGGGTGTTAACTCTTCCCTATGCTATCCAAAGTGCTCCTGAGGTGATTGTTTTGCTGTCTGTAGGTGTGTGTGTGTGTGTATGGCTGTGTGCGTGTGCGTGTGTGTGTGTGTGTGTGTGTGTGTGTGTGTGTGTATATATACACACACACACACACACACACAAAAGTATATACAGTATACCTGTTCTGGCTTACAAACAAATTCACCTTAAACCTAGCTAAAAGTAAAGTTTTTCCCCTGACATTATGTCTCGTCGTGTCCAACTCTGGGGCTTGGTGCTCATCTCCATTTCTAAGCCGAAGAGCCAGCGTTGTCCGTAGACATGTAGCCGGCATGACTGCATAGAGTACCGTTACCTTCCCACTGGAGCAGTACCTATTGATCTACTCACATTTGCATGTTTTCAAACTGCTAGGTTGGCAGATGCTGGAGCTAACAGCAGGAGCTCACGCTGCTCCCCAGATTCGAACCACTGACCTTTCGGTCAGCAAGTTCAGCAACTCAGCGGTTTAACCCACTGCGCCACTGGGGGCTCCAAGAACAAGCCTACAGAACCTACTGTCAGGTTTGATACAAATCGCAGGACCATTAAACAATTAAAAATAAAAACATTGCAAAAACAGAAAAGGAACACTTAAAAATATTTTTAAAGGCCAAGTTAAGAAAAGGCCTTGTGACGTATTTGCTAAAAGCAGTGAGAGAATTAGTCATAATTCTGTTTTCCAGAATCTGGAAATAACACTCGGTAAAAAAGTCCTGTCAAGGCTGCTAAACAGTTTTTTATGAGCAACTGTGTCCTTGAAATAAGTTTCTTCTTCAGAACAATTAAAGTGGAGCAAAACTGCATTAATTCTACAGTGTAGATCAGGCATGGGCAAACTTGGGCCCTCCAGGTATTAGGAATTTTGGGAGTTGAAGTCCAAAACACCTGGAGGGCCCAAGTTTGCCCATGCCTGGTATAGATGCACTGAAAGTGGAATCATGCTGCTGCATTTGTGCAGTGCAGACATTCCAGATTATTTCCCAGCACGTAGGTGGATCTGTGTTGGTTTGTGAGAAATGAGAAGCACTAACATTCATTTCTGCTCCTGCATTACCAGCACTCAAATTTGTTTAACCCACAAAGAAATGGGAAGGGAGAAGGAACAAATGAATACCTTCATAAGGAGTGATGAACCCTCTCAATCCTTTCTTCTTCTCGATCACTTCTTTTAGGCTTTTGATATACACTTTATCTGAACATTAAGGAGCCGCAGTGACGCTATGGGTTAAACCCTTGTGCTGGCTGAACTGCTGACTTGAAGGTTGGGTTGCTGGCCTGAAGGTTGCCGGTTCGAATCCGCCAGATGGGGTGAACTCCCATCTGTCAGCTCTAGCTTGCGGGGACATGAGAGAATCCTCCCAGTTAACACATCCAGGGGTTCCCTGGGCAACGTCTCTGTAGACGGCCAATTCACTCACATCAGAAGTGACTTGCAGTTCTCAAGTCACTTCTGACACAATAAAAAAAATCTGAACATTTTGCTTTGCTGTTGGTACAATTATTTACTCCCCCTGCCTCCGTACTTCTGTGTGGTTATGTTTACACACATACATTTTAGATTGTACACCTCCAAACACTTTAGATTGTTTATTTTTAAAGTGACACATATTTTGGATGTTGCTATATAAATAAACTGCAACAGAAACAACATCCATAATATTTCCCTTGCAGGACTGCTGACATAGTATCAATACCGCCACTTTGTAGCAGAGCTCAGGAAATAGATAGCTTCCACTCAAGTACAGTAGAGTCTCACTTATCCAAGCCTCGCTTATCCAAGCTTCTGGATTATCCAAGCCATTTTTGTAGTCAATTTTTTCAATATATCATGATATTTTGGTGCTAAATTCTTAAGTACAGTAATTACAACATAACATTACTGCATATTGAACTACTTTTTCTGTCAAATTTGTTGTATAACATGATTTTTTGGTGCTTAATTTGTAAAATCATAACCTAATTTGATGTTTAATAGGCGTTTCCTTAATCCCTCCTTATTATCCAAGATATTCGCTTATCCAAGCTTCTGCTGGCCCGTTTAGCTTGGATAAGTGAGACTTTACTGTAGTTGTGTTGGACTACAACTCCCACCTTAGCCATGTTTCCAAGGGTGATGGGGTTTGTAGTCCAACACATCTGGAGAAGCAAAGAAAAAAAAATGTATTTATTTATTTGCTACATTTATATGCCGCCCTTCTCACCCTGAAGGGGACTCAGAGCGGCTTATAAATTAAATTTACATACAATATTATATTAGCATAGTACAATACTGGTAATAAATTACTATATTGCACAGTATCAATATATATAAATGAAAAACAAAGGCAAATATATAGCATTTCTCTTATCCAGAGGACTAATTGGTACAATTAAGCTGCCTCTTCCTTTTGTACAACTTACCTGGCAAAGTTGGCTCAACTTTTTTGGGGTAGCAAAAGCAAGTAGTTTCCCATCCAGGACAAAACTTGCTTGACTAGAGGAAGTGGCTCGTGTGTTTTGCAGAAGCGGAAGGCGAAGAGAAGCCACGCCAGGAAAGAAAGAGAGAGCCAATCAAGGCGAAGAGGTGGGGAGAAAGGAAGAAAGAAAGAAAGAAAGAAAGAAAGAAAGAAAGAAAGAAAGAAAGAAAGAAAGAAAGAAAGGAAAGGGAAAGGGAAAGGGAAAGGGAAAGGGAAAGGGAAAGGGAAAGGGAAAGGGAAAGGGAAAGGGAAAGGCAAGAGCAAAGCAAAGCATCTACATCAGGCATGGGCAAACTTGGGCCCTCCAGGTGTTTTGGACTCCAACTCCCACAATTCCTAACCGCCGGTTCAGTTAACTCTGTGGCTAAAATGTTCAATGCAAATCTGCAAATTCCATCCTTCTATATTATTTATTTATTTTATTTTATTTACATCACTTTTACCCCGCCTTTCTCCCCAAGGGGACCCAAAGTGGCTTACAATAAATAGGCAAAAATTCAATGCCTAAAAACAATGTAAAAACAACTATTCATATAAAACAATCTACAAACAACAATTCATATAAAACAGGTACCATTGCAAAATAAAATCACATTATATAAAATGATGTGATTATGGCAGTTAAAACCCTTGGTGGGCAGCAGGTTAAACCGCTGAGCTGCTGAACTTGCTGACCGAAAGGTCAGCGGTTCGTGTCCAGGGAGCGGGGTGAGCTCCCGCTGTTAGCCCCAGCTTCTGCTAACCTAACAGTTTGAAACTATGCAATTTCTAAAAGATGACCAAGGTTCCTTCTACACTGCCATATAATCCAGATTGTCAAAGTTGATAATCCACATTATCTGCTTTGAACTGGATTATATGAGTCTACACTGCCATATAATCCAATTCAAAGTAGATAATCTGGATTTTACATGGCAGTGTAGAAGAGGACTAAGGGTGCCTCTAGCCTGTTGGAATTTGATGCAGTTTGACACCACTTGATTTGCCATGGCAAAATACTATGGAATCCCAGGAGCTGTAGTTTTGCCAGGTTTTTAGGCTCCTTTGACAGAATGCTTGTGCCTCACCAAACTATACATTGCAGGATTCCATAATTTGAGCCATGGTAGTACAAGTGGTGTCAAACTGCATTAATTCAACAATGTAGATCCAACCACCCGATAGAGAGAGAGCGAAAAAGAGAATTATAGTACGTCACTTTCTAAATATATGTCATGGCCCTTGCACTATGTAATAAATTTATTTTGGGCAGTCTGGTGAATTCCAGCAACAGCAAGTTGCCCCTGCGCCCACAGAAGTCGCCCACGCAGGAGGTGTGATTCAGATATACAGAAATAGCCAGGAAAGTCACTTCTTGTAGGAGGGGAATCCCTAAAGGGTGGAAATAATCCCTAAAGTGGGCCAGTGAGAATAGCGCATGCTCAGCGATAGCGGAATAATGTCTCAATGTGTGCAGAAATGCACCGTAGGGCAGATGGAAGATCGAAGGGCATTCAGAAGGATATGAATGAATGCATTATGGATGGCTGTATGCCACTCTTTTCACTAGATGGCAGCAAGGAATAAAAAATTGGGCAAGGTGGGGAATTTTCCCATGCTTCATTTATGACAGCATAAATGGGGGAAACCTGTGTCACTTCTAGAAGTAGTTGGAGTCCAGTTCCAATCAACTTTTTTGCCACTGTCCGGTATAATGATGGGAAATGTAGTCCCACATCTGTCAGAATGAAAGTTAATTTCTCTTTTTTTTTTTAGCTGCCCACTCACAAGTCTTGCTAACCTAGACTGTTCTAATAATGGCCTGAGATGAGCAATTTGGATTCCCCCCACAGTTTACATGTCTATATTTACTGGGTAATTTTTCTGGGCTGTATGGCCATGTTGCAGAAGAATTCTCTCCTGACGTTTCGCCCACGTCTATGACAGTCATCCCTAGAGGTGATGAGGTCTTTTGGAAACTAGGCAAGTGGGGTTTATATATCTGTGGAAAGTCCAGAGTGGGAGAAAGAACTCTTGTCTGTTGGAGGCAAGTGCGAATGTTGCAATTGGCCACCTTGATAAGCATTGAATGGCCTTTCAGCTTCAAAGCCTGGCTGCTTCTTGCCTGGGGAATCCTTTGTTGGGAGGTGTTAGCGGCCCTGGATTGTTTCATGTTTAAGCGGCTCAGGGGGAAAAGGAAGGGGCCTGAAGCTGTTAGTAATGGTGGGAATTGACGTCCAAAACTTTGGCAAAGTTTGCCCATGCCTGCTCTAGCATGACCATTTCCCACTTAGAATTTGAATAGTGCAGTAATGATTACCAATGACATGAAACATTCTTGATCAGGAGCAGTGTATCTGTGTGTAGCAGTTGCTGCAAGGACTATGGTAAAGTAGGGCTAAAACTTTGCATGTTTTGTTTATCCACTTCTTGAAAATTGCTGGCTGTCTACTGTTAGAAAGTGGAAGCCACATAGTGTCTCCTGCCCATCTCTATGCATGAACTAGCAGAAGTTGGGTTGGATGGAGTTAAAGGGATCGTCTGCTGTTAATTAACTCTGCCGGAATATAAACAATACAGCTATAGAAGGACTATGTGGTCTATTTCAGACTTCATACCTCTGAGAGAAGAATGTCCATGTTAACTCATTCTATGCATTGCAAAATATGCGAACAATTTAAACAGAGGCATTTTGACTGTCACTCCTAGTAAACAGCCCTTGTGTTGTGAAACACCATGCATAAGAGTATTCCAGAGGATGTTGAATCTATTATTGAAATTTGAGTTAATATAAAAGTAAATTCCACTGATTAAATAGGTTTGTTCTAATTGGAGCTATAATTGGGATTCAGGTCACAATGAAGTTACAATGAAGATGATAGTGTTGTTGTTTTTTGCTTTGAAAACCATCAAGATTTGTCTATTGTACTAATGGACAGACTGTTTCCACAGTTTTTTTTCATGTCAAGAGCAATTTGAGAAACTGAGAGTCACTTCTGGTATGCGAGAATTGGCTGCCTGCAAGGACGTTGCCCAGGGGATGCCCGGATTTTTACCATCCTGCGGGAGGCTTCTCTCATGTCCCCACATGGGAAGCTGGAGCTGACAGACAGAAGCTCACCCTGATCCCCGGATTCGAACTGCGACCTTTTGGTCAGCAGTTTTGTTGGCACAAGGGTTTAACCCATTGTGCCACCCGAAGCTCTGTTTCCACAAATGATCCATCTCTGAACTTATGAGCACCAAATATGGACTAATGGTTTGAATTCTGAACTGAACCCCTCACTCAGCCATGTCATGCTGTCTCAGCCTCAGATGAAAGCAAGGCCAAACCCTCTCTGAACAAATCTCACCAAGAAAACCCTGTGATCGGTTCACTTTAGGGTTGCCGTAATTTCGAAATGGTCTGAATATTTTTCCTGTAAGGAGCTCCATGCAGTCATGCCAGCCACATGACCTTGGAGGTGTCTATGGACAACGCCGGCTCTTTGGCTTAGAAATGGAGATGAGCACCAACCCCCAGAGTCAGACATGACTGGACTTAACATCAGGGGAAACCTTTACCTTTACCTTAAGGAAATCTACTGTTCTGGAAGCTGTTCAGTTAAGGGACATGTCAATGGTTAATAAATTATGTTTACGGCAGAATAGTAGTTTTGAGTATTGCACCAAGGCTCTATGAGACCCGGATTGAAATCCCTGCTCAGCCATGGAACTCAATGGGTGATCCTTGGGCAAGGCCATGGCTCAGCAATGGTTAGAACAACACAACAACAACCACAACAACATCCTAATGATGGAGAAAATGCAGCAGGCATTTCCCCCTTCTAATGTCTCCACAAGCAGAAAAGGATTAGAACAGAGGTTGTGGTTTGGTTTTTGTTTTGTTCCAGCAGATTGGCAACGGCAGAGGCTGTTTTGGGGTCTGCGTGCCAAAATTGGCCACCCCCGCGTCTCATTCGTGTGCATACTTTTCTTTGCTGGGTCACATTTGTATCCCATTTTCCCTTCAAAGAATTCAAGGTGACATCCATGGCAGCAAAACTATAACAACAAGAGCAGCAAACACCCACACATTAATTACAACATGTAGCCTTGCGGCCAGGACACCAAGGTTGGATGTGCATGAGTCAGTGGCTTTGTTTACATCGCAATCCTAAACTCCAAGAGAGCCTCTTGTGCTGGCTGAACTGGCCGGCTGATGTTTGAAGGGCAGGGACAGTCGGTGTTACGCAGGACAGACTCAATAACCTCATTCAGTGCTTCTCCACCTTCCTAATGCCGCGACCCCTTAATACAGTTCCTCATGTTGTGGTGACCCCCAACCATAAATTTATTTTTGTTGCTACTTCATAACTGCAATATAGCTATTGTTATGAATCATAACGTAAACATCTGATATGCAGGATGTATTTTCACTCACTGGACCACATTTGGCTCAAATACTTAATATACCCAATTTTGAATACTGGTGGGGTTAGGGGGCAGATTGATTTTGCCATTTGGGAGTTGTAGTTGCTGGGATTTATAGTTCACCTACAATCAAAGAGCATTCAGAACTCTACCAATGATAGAACTGAACCAAAGTTGGCACACACAAACCCCATGATCAACAGAAAATACTGGAAGGATTTGGTGGGCATTGACTTTGAATTTTGGATTTGTAGTTCACCTACATCCAGAGAGCACTGTGGACTCAAACAATGATGGATCTGAACCAAACTCTGCAGAAATACTCAATATGCTCAAGTTTGAACACTGGTGGAGTTTGGGGACAATAGACCTTGACATTTGGGAGTTGTAGTTGCTGGGATTTATAGTTCACCTACAATCAAAGTGCATTCTGTACTCCACTAATGATGGAGTTGAACCAAACTTGGCACAAATACTCAATATGCCCAAATGTAAATATTGGTGGAGTTTGAGAAAAATAGTCCTTGGCATTTGGGAGTTGTAGTTGCTGGGATTTATAGTTCACCTACAATCAAAGCGAATTCTGTACTCTACTAATGATGGAGTTGAACCAAACTTGGCACAAATACTCAATATGCCCAAATGTGAACATTGGTGGAATTTGAGAAAAATAGACCTTGGCATTTGGGAGTTGTAGTTGCTGGGATTTATAGTTCACCTACAATCAAAGCGCATTGTGAACCCCACTAATGATGGAGTTGAACCAAACTTGGCACAAATACTCAATATGCCCAAATGTGAACATTGGTGGAGTTTGGGAAAAATAGACCTTGGCATTTGGGAGTTGTAGTCGCTGCGATTTATAGTTCACCTACAATCAAAGAGTGCCTTGAACCACACCAACAATATAATTGGTTCAAACTTCCCACAAAGAACCCCCATGACCAACAGAAAATACTGGTCTTTGGTGACTCCTCTGACACCCGCCTCACGGCCCCCCAGGGGTCCTGACCCCCAGGTTGAGAAATGCTGCCATAAAGGCACCAGCTGTTAGGAATTGTGGGAGTTGCAGTCCAAAGCACCTGGAGGACCCAAGTTTGCCCATGCCTGGTGTAGATGCACCCCCTGATTAAAAGAGCCCTTAAACCTGTGTATAAGCCAGCATCCATTATTGGTATTGGAGTCCCATGGATGGCCCTTTCCTAGACAAGGTAGGAAGAAACGAGAAAGCTTGAATATGGTAACCAATGAAAGTAGCCGAGAGGAGTAACTAAAGAGCAAGTGATATCTGTACTTTATCTGCCGATGCCTTTTTTACTTCCAGCATGAACTTATACTGGCAGAAGGATTTGTTAGCTGAGATCAGCCAGTACAAGAACTGGAAAAAAGTGATTAAAAGGGTTGGGGAAAGGGAGTAGATGATGCCAAATCCACACCGCCTCCGGCTCAGGGACACAGCCATCATGCCAGCAGAAAGTCAAGCCAGGGACAAGGTAGTCCTCAGCCATTTCCAAAATTCCTAGGCAGGGAGGGGATCCAATACGGCTTCAGCTGGCCTCGAGTCAGCAACGCTAGCTTTCAGCCCTAAAAGTGTAATATGAGTTCACCAAGATGGCTATCTTGATGAACTCATATTGTACTCTTAGAGCTCATCTGGGTGGGCTGGAAATATCAACGTTCCTCATTTTATTCCAGTACTTTCTGATTTTTTTTTTTTTTGAGTGAAGGGAGATCTACCTGGCATCCTCCACATCCTGAAGTATTTCCTAGGAAATGCCACCACTTATCTGAATCTGTTATTGTATTCTCATCCTCCGAGTCTCTTTAACTCAATATTTCCTGAAATTATAACTGCCTGTCTATGAGTGCATCTAGGTAAAGGTAAAGGTTTTCCTCTGACGTTAAGTCTAGTCGTGTCCGACTCTGGAGTTTGATGCTCATCTCAATTTCTAAGCCAAAGAGCCAGCATTGTCCATAGACACCGCCAAGGTCATGTGGCCAGCATGATTGCATGGAGAACCATTACTTTCCCGCTGGAACAGTACCTATTGTCCTACTCACATTTACATGTTTTCCAACTGCTAGGTTGGCAGAAGCTGGGGCTAACAGCAGAAGCTCACCCCACTCCCCAGATTTGAACCACCGACATTTTGGTCAGCAATTCAGCAGCTCAGTGGTTTAAGCCTCTGCTCCACCAGGGGCTCCAATGAGTGCATCTACACTGTACAAGTAATGCAGTTTGAAAACACTGATTGAGATGCAAAGTAGTTCACACCAGTTCAAATACCTCATTGCGCAGTGTTGTCGAAGGCTTTCATGGCTGGAATCACTGGGTTGCTGTGAATTTTCCGGGCTGTATGTTTCAGAAGCATTCTCTCCTGACATTTCGTCCATATCTATGGCAGGCATCCTTGTGAGGTCTGTTGGAAAACTAGGCAAACGGGGTTTATATATCTGTGTAAGGTCCAAGGTGGGAGAAAGGACTCTTGTCTGCTTGAGGCAAGTGTGAATGGTGCAATTGGCCAGCTTGATTAGCACTGAAATCGGACTACACAGAGAAGCCATTGAAATCCACAAGTATGTGGACAATTTCAACAGAAAGGAGGAAAACATGAAAATGAACAAAATCTGGCTACCAGTATTTAAAAAACTCTAAAATCAGGACAGTAAATATAGAAGACAGAGGAATTCCAGACATGAAACAATCAGGACCAGTTAACATCCCCAACAAAGGATCACCCAGGCAGGAATCAGCCAGGCTTTGAAACTGCAAGGCTTTTCAATGCTAAGATGGTTAATTGTACCATTTACACTTTCCTCAAACAGACAAGAGTTCTTTCTCCAACTCTGGAGATATATAAACTTCACTTGCCTAGTTTCCAACAGACCTCACAACCTTTGAGGATGCCTGCCATAGATGTGGGTGAAACGTCAGGAGAGGCCAGACAGCCTGGAAAACTCTCAGCAACCCAGTGATTCCGGCCATGAAATTCTTTGACAACACATTGTTGTTGTTATTATTATTATTGTATGACACAGCAAACAAAATAGATATGCTGGATTTCGTATCACAAAATCACAAGTCGAACACTTCCCAAGTGTCTAGGACTGTGTCATGTATTTTCGGATGAAAATGCAGATCCCAGTAGGGTGGCCTTTTGCAGTTGGCAGATCGTAATTTTGTCAATGTCTATTATTTCCAAATGCCGGCTGAGATCTTTTGGCATGGCACCCAGTGTGCCCATCACCACCGGGACCACCTGCACTGGTTTCTGCCAGAGTCTTTGAAGTTCAATCTTGAGGTCCTGATAGCGGCTGAGTTTTTCCTGTTGTTTTTCCTCAATGTGACTGTCACCTGGGATGACAACATCAATGATCCAAACCTTTTTCTTTTCCACAACTGTGATGTCTGGTGTGTTGTGTTCCAGAACTTTGTAAGTCTGGATTCGGAAGTCCCACAGTATCTTTGCGTGCTCATTTTCCAATACTTTGCAGGTTTGTGATCCCACCAGTTCTTTGCTGCTGGGAGGTGGTACTTGAGGCATAAGTTCCAATGAATCATTTGGGCCACATAGTTGTGCCTCTGTTTGTAGTCTGTCTGTGCAATTTTCTTACAGCAGCTGAGGATATGATCAATGGTTTCGTCGGTTTCCTTGCACAGTCTGCATTTTGGGTCATCAGCTGATTTTTCGATCTTGGCCTTAATTGCATTTGTTCTGATGGCTTGCTCCTTATTATTATTATTTATTATTATTATTATTATTATTATTATTATTATTATTATTATTATTTTATCCTGTTTTTATCTCTGTGATTGAGACGCAAAGCAGCTCACACCAGTTAAAACGACTCTGAAGACCAGGGGTCAATTCCTCCATCATATAGACCCATGGGTGACTCACATACTCCGAGCCTCATAAAAATACATGAAGTTGGAAATTAGTTGAAGTCACACAACAACAAACAATTATTTTAATAATAATGAATGCGTAAATGGTCCCGTCCTGCTTCCTGGAGGATGGACAGACCAGGGCAGGGGCGGTTTAATGGTTAAACTTGGGGGAAACAACATGAAATAGAATTGGAGGGAGGACATGGATTCGGACGTTACGAAGAAGAGACAGTATGTACTTTTCATTCTGGCTCAATGAAAGGAAAAGTGATGGAGAAAATACCAGGGGATTAAGAGACCAGGGCTCCAAGATCTTCTCTGATGATTCCATAGAGGGACCTCTTCCAGCCTTGGACCATGCTCTTCATGCATCGATTAGATATTGCAGATCTTCCTTCTTTCTTTCGTCCAGTTTGGTGGAAACCCTGGGATTGCCTGGCTTGTTAAAAAAAGAAAGAAGGAGGGTGTGGGGAGGGAGAGATTTACTGAGAAGTAATTTCCATGTCAGGCTGCTTGCAACATGGCTTAGAAGCCAGACAGATGTTGGACTCGGAAAGAGACACCGAAAATTGGGGAGAGTTGGAAGGGCCGATTGAGGTTCGGTTGGTGGGCCAGAAAGGAGGAAGGGAGGGTCCTCCAGACATCCTTCTCTCCAGGATGGGGCAGCGAGGTTCCCCAAAGACCCAAAAGGCCCGGCCCTGACCACAAGCCCCCCCTCTTTTCCCCTGAAAAGGATTTCAAAGGAGGCCCACATCTCGCCTCCGCGGGCCTGCATGCTAGAGGACGGGTGGTTTTGATTAAGTAAATGAAAAAGGAGGCAAACGCGTGCTCCGGCCCTGGGATGGAGTTCTGTTTTTGCAAAAGGGCACATGCGTCACTCTCCCTCGTGGGCCAGGGAAACGGGAAACTGTGGCGGGAGGTTAACCCAGTGGGTTTGAGACAGCTAGGAAAGTTCGAGGAGGTTTTCAAGCAGAAGCTGGATGGCCATCTGTGGGGAGTGCTCTGATTGTGTATTCCTGCATGGTCCTTGCAGTCCTTTCCATCTGTATGATTCTATCATTTTAGAGCAGGCAAAGGGAGGCATTGCCAACAGCATTGAAAGTCTTTGTATGAAGTTAGAATAACAGGGGATGCGGGGACAGGAAACAACAATTACAGTAGAGTCTCACTTATCCAAGCCTCGCTTATCCAAGCCTCTGGATTATCCAAGCCATTTTTGTAGTCAATGTTTTCAATATATCGTGATATTTTGGTGCTAAATTCATAAATACAGTAATTACAACATAACATTACCACGTATTAAACTACGTTTCCTGTCAAATTTGTTGTATAACATGATGTTTTGGTGCTTAATTTGTAAAATCATAACCTAATTTTCCTTAATCCCTCCTTATTATCTAAGATATTCGCTTATGCAAGCTTCTGCTGGCCCATTCAGCTTGGATAAATGAGAGTCTACTGTAATTTAGAATCATAGACTTGGAACAGACTCCAAGGGGCATCTAGTTCAACCCCATTCTACCATGCCGGAAGACACAATCAAAACCCTCCAGGCAGGTGGTCATTTAGAGAAGGAGACTCCACCAGACTCCCAGGCAGAATAATTGTATCCCATTGCCCACAGTTCCTGCCGTCAAGACTTTCTTCCTAATGTTTAGGTGGAATCTCTTTTTCTGCATTTTGTCACTTGGAAAACCCAAGTGGCTTTCACACAATGGCACAGTCATGTCAGTTAAAGTGCTGTCAAACTGTATTAAGCCTACAGTGTAGATTCACCCGAAGGCAACTATTTTTTTTCATGTCAGGACTTGAGAAACTCCAAGTCACTTCTGGTGTGAGAGAATCGGCCGCCTGCAAGGACGTTGCCGAGGGGACGTCTGGATGTTTGTTGTTTTACCATCCTTGTGGGAAGCCTCTCTCATGTCTCCATATGAGGAGCTGGAGCTGACAGAGGGAGCTCATCCACGCTCTCCCTGGATTTGAACCGGCAACGTTTAGGTCAGCAACCCAACCTTCAAGTCATCAGCCCTGCTGGCACAAAGGTTTAACCCATTGCGCCACAGGGGGCAACGATAACTGGACAACAATGTTGCAGATCCTAAGTCTCTCATTCAGTCTTCCAAAGGGAGTAGAGACAGGCTCCCACACATATCCAGTCCAGAGAGGCCCCTTCCACACAACCGTATAAAATCCACTGGAATATATGGCAGCATGGACTCAGATAACCCAGTTCTAAGCAGATATTGTGGATTATCTGCCTTGATATTCCGGGTTATATGGATGTGAGGAAGGGCTCTTAATTCCCTGGAAATCTGGGGGATGCGGATGAAGTCAACACCGTTCGGCATGCGCAGAGTGCATTTCTCAGGATGTATCTACACTGTAGAATTAATTGTTTTGATCGCACTATTAACTGCAATGGCTCAATGGTATGGGATGCTAGGATTTGTAATTTGGTGAGGCACAGAATTCTTTGGAAGAAGGCTAAAGAACTTGTAAAAATGCAACTCTCAGGACTCCATAGTCTTGAGCCATTGCAGTTATAGTGAGGCCAAACTGCATTTATTCTACAGTGCAGATGCATCCCTAGATGGCCGAATTATTACATTCCACCCCACATCCCATGGCAGGGAACATCCAGGTTTGTGTGTGTGTGTGTGTGTGTGTGTGTGTCAGGAGCGACTTGAGAACATTCAGTGGAAACATAATACAGATTGGGATGTTGTGTGGTTTTTGGCCGTGTGGCTATCTTCTAGCAGCATTTACTTCTGATGTTTTGCCTGCATCTGTAGCTAACATCTTCAGAGGATTTGAAGATGCCAGCCACAGATGCAAGCAAAACATCAGGAGAAAATGCCATACAGCCCGAAAACCACACAACACCCCAGTGATTCCGGCTGTGAAAGCCTTCAACAATACATAATACATTATTCATGCCCCCCGACAGTAAGACAGCTTCAACATTTTCAGTGTGGGAGAATGATATCCGTATTGCTCCATTCAAGATGACCAGCTCTATGAATTTGCTGCATCAAAGAACCCCAAGACAAAATCCAGCAATGTGAACATTGGTGCTTGAAGTCCTATGTTCAATGCTCACTCTCCAGTGAGGCAAGGCAACAAACTCAGCCTCAGGCAGTTGTGCTTAAGAGGCGGCAGCAAGGCCTCGGTTGCCTTGGTGGCTCTTCTGCAGCTGGGAAACAGCTGGATGGGTCTCCAAAGAGTCTAGCCGCCCTTCCCGCTCTTGCTCCAGAGACTCTCACTGGGCTGGCCCCTTTCTGTCTGTGGCAAGTGCCCCATAACCAAGCAGCAGCCAGGCTGGCTCTTTGGAGAGTCCCGCTGTCTGCCTTCCCATTGCGGCACCAAATGCCGCCGCACCAAAGGGACCAGTCTGGCTCTCCCGAGAGGGTCATTGGCAAGCTCTCCAAAGACAGGCACGCCACTCACCCACTTTCCACAGAGAAACATCTGGCCCATCGCTCCCCCAGGGTGCATCTACACTGTAGAACAAATGCAGTTTGACACTTAAACTGCCACGGCTCAAGGCTATGGAAGCATGGACGTTGTGGTTTCACATCTTTCACTTCCTCTGCCAAATAAACTACACTTTGGCTTTAAAATCACACTTTGCAACACGGACATATTAAATGCAAGATTAGCTATCATCCCACTATCATGCAAAATCTCCATTTCAGTCCTCTAACTTCATTGGCCCATTTTCAAATTCACATTTTTAAAAAATATAAGAGTTAAAGGGTTCTTAATAGTTTAAAAACATATCTAATTTGATGAGGCACTGGCAGTGTCTGCTAGGGAGAGCTAAAGACCTATCAGACCAACTGCTAGGATTCCATAACATTGAGCCACATCAATTAAAGTGGTGTAAATCTACATTAATTTTGCACTGTAGACGCACCCCAATATCTCATTATGAAAATACTCCCAGGCCTATATCGCTCATTATAAGAGAGTTCACCTGTTTGAGGGATGGAAAGTCGTCAGAGAAGTATTACAAAGTCTGCAATAGTCCACGTTTAGAACAACACTATGTAACAAAATGAGATTTTATTTTCTGTTCCTGGTTTGAAAATGTTATTTACTGTTTAATTGTGCAGCACTCACTTTGAAAGTAGTTGCTATACTCCAGAAACTTTGTTTTTGTGTCTAAATTGGTTGAGACCCAAGGAGATATTTATTGAAAAGCTATAGCCAAATGTGCTGTAGGATGTCCGGCAAAAACAAAGTTTTTGGCAGTTTAATAAACTTTCCCCATGTTTTTATGATAGAACCAATTAGGAAATGACATTTATAACCCAGGAACAAAGATCATTACATAGTGTAATGTATAACAACACTGAGTTACGAGTATAATGGATACTTAACCTGAATTGTGCCATCCATCCTCCATATCCCTGGGTTCCAAATCCATACATTCAATGATCCACAGACCTCTGAGGATGCTTGCTACAGATGTGGGAGAAACGTTAGGAGAGAATGCTTCTGGAATATGGCTGTACAGCCTGGAAAACTCACAAAAAACAGATCCACGGCTTGAAAATACGTATTTTTTAATTTAAAAAGTAACCCTTGTCTTTGTCTTTTTATATAAAGGAGACTGTTTTTCTATGTCATTGTACATAATGGGACTTGAGCATCCATGGGTTTTGGTATCCATAGGGGAACAAGGGGTATCTTGGAGCGTTCTGCCCCAAATGCCAAATAAAAGCACTACTAATGTCAATTAACCTACCCCTTTAGTTTTCTGTTAAAGTTAACATATTGTCTGCATTTGTCAATTACGTGACACACACATTTTGGTCTTTACAGAGAGGCCAGACTCCCAAATACGGCATTTATTTTTGTATCTAGTTTAGCCTACATAAAAAGGAAAAGCTTTCCACCACACAAATGGAGGACCTCCCCGATAATAAGGAACATGTGCCCAATTTGTCTGAGGATGCTAGACTGGGGAAATTAGATCTAGGATATTTCCTCTCACTCATTTTTCACTGCCATGGCTCTATGCTATGGACTTCTGGGGAGTTGTAGTTTTAGAACAGGCATGGGCAAACTTCAGCCCTCCAGGTGTTTTGGACTTCAACTCCTACAATTCCTAACAGCCGGTAGGCTGTTAGGAATTGTGGGAGTTGAAGTCCAAAACACCTGGAGGGCTGAAGTTTGCCCATGCCTGTTCTAAAACTACAACTCCCCAGACGTCCATAGTACTGACCCGTAGCAATTAAAGGGGAGTCAAACTGTATTAATTCTACAATGTAGATGCACCCGCCAGGAGGCGGATATTCATGGATAATTTGCAACACGGAAAGCATTTGTATCCATCCAGGGGGTGCTGTGGTTTTAAACTTTGAATATGTTTTAGTGATTTTTAAAAATACTGTCTATATTAAATTCTATTTGAATGTTTGCGTGTTTGTCTATTTTAAATTGTGTGCTAATGCTTTTATGTTAAGCAACATAAAAAGAGAGATAAAGTGGGGTATACATACAGTAGAGTCTCACTTAGCCAAGGTTCTGGATTATCCAAGGCATTTTTGTAGTCAATGTTTTCAATATATCATGATATTTTGGTGCTAAATTCGAAAATACAGTAATTACAACGTAACATTACTGCGCATTGAACTACTTTTTCTGTCAAATTTGTTGTATAACATGATGTTTTGGTGCTTAATTTGTAAAATCATAACCTAATTTGATGTTTAATAGGTTTTTCCTTAATCCCTCCTTATTATCCAAGATAGTCGCTTATCCAAGGTTCTGCCAGCTCGTTTAGCTTGGATAAGTGAGACTCTACTGTAAATATAATAATTGGGTTGCTGTGAGTTTTTTGGCCTGTATGGCCATGTTCCAGAAGCATTCTCTCCTAACGTTTCACCCACATCTATGGCAGGCATCTTCTGAGGTTGTGAGGTCTGTTGGAAACTAGGCAAGTGGGATTTATGTATCTGTGGAATGATGTCCAGAGTGGGAGAAAGAACTCTTTGTCTGCTTGAAGCAAATGTGAATGTTGCAATTGGCCACCTTGATTAGCATTGAATAGCCTTGCATGGTTGTGTCTTCCTAGATGACAGAATGAGGTTGGGTTGGATGGCCCTTGGGATTTCTTCCAATTCTATAATGTTCTATGAGACTAGGAAATTAGGGCCCTTTGGATGCTAATGCCAAAGTATCACAGCACCTCCTGCTTTAGGGATGGCCATCTGTTAGGAGGGCTTTGGTTGTGTCTTCCTAGATGGCAGAATGGGGTTGAGCTGGATGACCCTTGGGATCTTTTCCAACTGTATAATGTTCTATGAGATTAGGAAAGTGGGGCCCTTTTCATGCTAATGCTAAAGTTTCACAGCATCTCCTGCTATTATAATAATAATAATAATAGTAGTAATAATAATAATAATAATAATAATAATAATAATGATAAACAGAGGCACAACTATGTGGCCCAAATGATTCATTGGAACTTATGCCTCAAGTACCACCTCCCAGCAGCAAAGAACTGGTGGGATCACAAACCTGCAAAAGTATTGGGAAATGAGCACGCAAAGATACTGTGGGACTTCCGAATCCAGACTGACAAAGTTCTGAAACAGAACACACCAGACATCACAGTTGTGGAAAAGAAAAAGGTTTGGATCATTGATGTCGCCATCCCAGGAGACAGTCGCATTGACGAAAAACAACAGGAAAAACTCAGCCGCTATCAGGACCTCAAGATTGAACTTCAAAGACTCTGGCAGAAACCAGTACGGGTGGTCCCGGTGGTGATTGGCACACTGGGTGCCATGCCAAAAGATCTCAGCCGGCATTTGGAAACAATAGACATTGACAATTTACTATTTGCCAACTGCAAAAGGCCACCCTACTGGGATCTGCACGCATCATCCGAAAATACATCACACAGTCCTAGACACTTGGGAAGTGTTCGACTTGTGATTTTGTGATACGAAATCCAGCATATCTATTTTGTTTGCTGTGTCATAATAAAATAATAATAATTTTATTTATATCCCGCCTCCATCTCCCCCGAAGGGGTCTCAGGGCGGCTTACAGCAAAATCAGATACAAAACAATAACAAAATACGAAACATCAAAATACAATAACAAAAACCGGTCATAATATATACACAATAACCGAAAAAACAGAAACGCAGTATTAAGACATCGAATTAAAAACAATGAGGTTGCAATAGTGGATAAGCAAAGTGCACATTATGAGTTGCAAATTCAGAAATAAAGTGCAACAGATTCAATGAAGGTCACATTGGGTGGGACTAATACAAAAGGTCGAGGAGTATAATTGTAATTATGATGGGGATGGGCGATCTTAACCAAAGGCCTAGGGATGGCCATCTGATAGGAGTGATTTGATGGTGTCTTCCTAGACGGCAGAGTTTGTGCTGGGTGGCCCTTGGGATCTCTTCCTACTCTATAATTACACCCAGACAGTTGGGCCCCTTTTCAGGCTAATGCCAAAGTTTCACAGCACTTGCTGCTATCGGGATGGCCATCTGTTAGGAGTACTTTGGTTGTGTCTTCCTACATGGCAGAATGGGGTTGAGGTGGATGGCCCTTGGGATCTCCTCCAACTCTATAATGTTCTATGGAACCAGGAAATTGGGGCCCTTTTAGGGCTAATGCCAAAGTTTCAAAGCACCTCCTGCTATATTATATCACTTACTCTTTAGTATAGATCTGTCTTGAAGTGCCAGAACGGGGCGTGTCCACAGGCTTTTATAGTAAAGTAGGCGTGGCCTAATACAGAGGTGGGCGTGGTTTTCATAGCTACCGCCCAATGAGGCTCCAGGTGGGCTGTTCCATTCGGAAGGAGAAGAAGAGGGGAGGACTAGATTCCTTCCTCCTCCTTCCTTTTAGAACAGCCCAATTCGCATTCTTTCCCCCCTCTCCACAATTCCCCCCTCCCAAAGTGGGCGTGGCTTAGTTTGACACATGGGGGCGTGGTTTGGCTTCCTATTTTTGAACCCAGCCAATCAGCAAGGAGCAGCAGAGCGGGGGGGGGGGGGGGAGTCCTTGAAGGAGAGGGAAAAGTTTTTTCCAACTCGCCCCTCCTTCTTCTCCTTAAACTTTTTTTTAAATATTCAAATATTAAAATCCAAGGGAGGCAGGAGGAGGCACTAAAACCAATTCTGGTCCCCAGGTTTATTTTTTATTTTTGGTGTGGGGAAGATCAAGAAACTGGATCACTCCATTAGGTTCCATTGCCCCGCTTTCCCCACTTCTTGGGGGAAGAAAGAGGAAATCAGGATGGGAGCAGCCAACTGTGAAGATGAAGACCTGGAGTTCAAGCTCATTTTTGGAGAGGAAGAGAAAGAACCTCCTGCCCTGGGAGTCCCCTTGGATTCAGGTAAAAAATAAAAGAGTATTTCTTTGTGTCTGTCGAAGGCTTTCATGGCCGGAATCACTGGGTTGTTGTGAGTTTTCCAGGCTGTATGGCCATGTTTCAGAAGCATTCTCTCCTGACGTTTCGCCTGCATCTGTGGCAAGCATCCTCAGAGGTTGTGAGGTCTGTTGGAAACTAGGCAAGTGGGGTTTATATATGTGTGGAAAGTCCAGGGTGGGAGAAAGAACTCTTGTCTTTGCAATTGGCCAACTTGATTGGCATTGAATATTATTATTATCAATATTATTTATACCCCACTTTATCTCTCACAAAGGAGACTCAATGTTGCAACTGGCTAACTTGATTGGCATTTATTATTATTATTATTATTATTATTATTATTATTATTATTATTATTTATACTCCACTTTCTCTCTCCCAAAGGAGACTCAATGTTGCAGTTGGCCAACTTGATTGGCATTGATTATTATTATTATTATTAATACTCCACTTTATCTCTCCCAAAGGAGACTCAGTGTTGCAGTTGGCCAACTTGATTGGCATTGATTATTATTATTATTATTATTATTATTATTATTATTTATACTCCACTTTATCTCTCTCCAAAGGAGACTCAATGTTGCAGTTGGCCAACTTGATTGGCATTGATTATTATTATTATTATTAATACCCCACTTTATCTCTCCAAAGAAGACTCAATGTTGCAACTGGCCAACTTGTTTGGCATTAAACATTATTATTATATTTATTTATACCCAACTTTATCTCTCCAAAGGAGACTCAAAGTGGCTTAGCATAAAAACATTAATGATGCAAACATTAAAACAGAATTAAATCTAAACAATACAGTATTAAAAAATTCAGTTAAAATTCATTGAAACATATTTCAAAGTTTCCCAATCACAAGTAGCTCCAGAACAAAACTACTTGTGATTGCACCTGGCTAATAAAAATGCAGAAACTTTAACAGGAAGTTCAGCTGCACATGCTGAATAGCCTTTCAGCTTCAAGGTCTGGCTGCTTACTGCCTGGGGGAATCCTTTGTTGGGAGGTGTTAGCTGGCCCTGATTGTTTCCTGTCTAGAATTCCTGTTTTCTGAGTATTGTTTTTAATTTACTGTACTTATTTTAGAGGGGTTTTTTTTTGTAATACTGGGAGCCAGATTGTGTTTATTTTCATGCTTTCCTCCTTTCTGTTGAACTTGCCCACGTGCTTGAGGATTTCAATGGCTTATCTAACTACATGATAGTGGTTAGAGTGGTCCAGCATTTCTGTGTTCTCAAATAATATGCTGTGTCCAGGTTGGTTCATCAAGTGTTCCGCTATGGCTGACTTCTCTGGCTGCGATAGTCTGCAGTGCCTTTCATGTTCCTTGATTCGTGTCTGTGCAATGCTGCTGCGTTTGGTGGTCCTTATATAGACTTGTCCACAGCTGCATGGTATATGGTAGACTCCTGCAGAGGTGAGAGGATTCCTCTTGTCCATGTCAGACTACAAAGAGAAGCCATTGAAATCCACAAGCATATGGACAGCTCAGAAAACTCACAGCAACCCAGTGATTCTGGCCATGAAAGTCTTCGATAAGACCAAAAAAAAAAGTATTTCTTTATTGAAATGAAGGCAGTATGTTCTGGTGTCCCTGATGCAGCCACAAAATTGTATATATATATATATATATATATATATATATATATATATATATATTTAAAAATAGGCTAAAAGTGTTGGCATAGATATTCTTACCTTCCTACACAGCTTGAGAATGTACATAGTCCAAACCCTAAATGGTAATTTAGCCTTAATTAATATTTGCAGGCCTTTCATAAAGATGAGTGATGTGTGCCTTCCAAAGCTTCTTTTTTTTAATCGCAGGGAAGAATGTGGGCGAAAGAGTGAGCAAAAGATTTATATTTTTGTTCTGTTGACTAAAGGAGTGTCTACACTATGGAATTAATGCGGTTTGACACCGCTTTATCTACCATGGTTCAGTGCTCTGGATTCCTGGAAGTTGTAGTTTTGCAAGGTTTTTAGCCTTTTGGGGAGATAAGGCAGGTTACAAATAAGTATCACGATTATTTGATACACAACAAGATGAGTACACAGCAAACAAGATCACTATGCTGGCTGTTGTATTGAATAAAGTGTCTAGGACTGTGTGATGTATTGGCAAATAATGCATGCAGATCTGAGTAGGGTGGCCTTTTGCAGCTGACAGGTGGTAATTTTCTCAGTGCCAATTGTGTTTAAGTGCAGGCCAAGGTCTTTAGGCACTGCACCCAGTGTGCCGATCACCACTGGGACCACCTTTACTAGCTTGTGCCAGAGTCTTTGTAGTTTGATCTTTAAATCCTCATATCATGTCAGCTTTTTTAGTTGATTCTTGTCGATGCTGCTGTATTATTATTATTATTGGGTTGCTGTGAGTTTTCTGGGCTGTATGGCTAGGTTCCAGAAGCATTCTCTCCTGATGTTTCCCACATCTATGGCAGGCATCCTCAAAGGTTGTGAGGTCTGTTGGAAACTAGGCAAGTGGGATTTATATATCTGTGGAAGGTCCAGGGTGGGAGGAAGAACTCTTGTCTTCCTGAGGCAAGTGTGAATGTTCCAATTGGCCACCTTGATTAGCATTAAATGGCTTGCAGCTTCAAAACTTGACTACTTCCTGCCTGGGGGAATCCTTTATTGGGAGGTGTTAGCATTGAATAGCATTGCAGCTCCGAAGCCTGCCTGGTGGCATCCTTTGTTGGGAGGAGTTGAGAACACAGAAATGCTGGACCACTCTAACAACCACCATGTCAGACTAAGAAGCCATTGAAATCCACAAGCGTGTGGACAATTTCAGCAGAAAATGAATACAATCTTGTTACCGGTATTAAAAAACACTCTAGAATCAGGACAGTAAATAAAGAACAACACTCTGAAAACAGAGGAATTCCAGATAGGAAACAATCAGGGGCAGCTAACACCTCCCGACAAAGGATTCCCCCAGGCAGGGACAACCAGGCTTTGAAACTGAAAGGCCATAGAATGCTAATCAACGTGGCCGATCGCAACATTCACACTTGCCTCAAACAGACAAGAGTTCTTCCTCCCACCCTGAACATTATTCCACAGATATATAAACTCCACTTGCCTAGTTTCCAACAGATCTCACAACCTTTGAGGATGCCTGCCATAGATGTGGGCAAAATGTCAGGAGAGAATGCTTCTGGAACATGGCCATGCTGCCTGGAAAACTCACAGCCACCCAGTGATTTAACTACACATTATTATTATTATTATTATTATTATTATTATTATTATTATTATTATTATTTTCTGCCAAAGAGTGCTGGGATCTTATCAAATGACAGGTCTCTTCATTCCATAGCATTGATCCATGGCAGTTAAAGTGGGGTCAAACTGCATTGATTCCTACAGTGTAGATGTCCCCAAAGAGAAAGAGAAAGAGAGAAAGAAGAGGCAGAGCTCTATGTCAAAGGGACGGATAAACTGGTTTTGCAGATGCTGTGTGTCTGTACAAAGAGAGAAGTCATGCTGTTTAATGATCAGGTATGTTTAATGATAAGTCTTGCTACAAACTTGTCTGTTGGTTTTAAGTGACCCATGCTCTGCTAGCCTTGGCTGCAATGCGGTGATTTAATCCTTGCCTACTCTGTCAGGTTGTTGTAAAAAGCGTATTTAATGTCCGAGGCAGAGAAAGTAGTTCCATAAATCTGGGCTTGTTTGAAAAGTATGCAGCATGGTAGTAATCATGGTAGGAAGAGCATGCCTAGGCACCGGTGATGGAAAATATTGTGAAATATCTCAGCCAGACTATTATTATAATGGCACAGCAGCTCTTCCAGAACATTTTAATAGTTTGTGAATTAGGCTTCCATGATCATTGTTGTTCACATCTGCCTGCAAGTGGTGTAATAAAAGCATTTCATGTTATGGCCAGATATTAGGGCCCTTCCACAAAGCTGTATAACCCAGAATATCAAGGTAGATAATCCACAACATTGGCTTTGAACTGGATTATTTGAGTCCACACTGCCATATAATCCAGTTCAATGTGGATTTTATACAGCTGTGTGGAAGAGGTCTTCTACACTGCCATATAAAATTATCAAAGCGGATAATTCACATTACAGTAGAGTCTCACTTATCCAAGCCTCGCTTATCCAACGTTCTGGGTTATCCAACGCATTTTTGTAGTCAATGTTTTCAATACATCATGATATTTTGGTGCTAAATTCATAAATACAGTAGAGTCTCACTTATCCAAGCCTCGCTTATCCAAGTTTCTGGATTATCCAAGCCATTTTTGTAGTCAGTGTTTTCAATATATCAAGATATTTTGGTGCTAAATTTGTAAATACAGTAATTACTACATAGCATTACTGCGTATTGAACTATTTATTTCTGCCAAATTTGTTGTATAACCTGATGTTTTGGTGCTTAATTTGTAAAATCATAACCTAATTTAATGTTTAATAGGCTTTTCCTTAATGTCTCCTTATTATCCAACATATTGCTTTATCCAACATTCTGCCGGCCCGTTTATGTTGGATAAGTGAGACTCTACTGTATCTGCTTTGAACTGGATTATATGAGTCTACACTGCCATATAATTCAGTTCAAAGCAGATAATCTACTAATAATTTTATATGGCAGTGTAGAAGGGCCTAAGACAGCAGCGAAGTGGTTTGAGCATTGGACAATGGCTCTTGAGACCTGGGTTCGAATTCTTTGCTGTGCTATGGAAATCCATTAGGTAACCTTGGGCAAGTCACACTCTCTCAGCCTCAGAGGAAAGCAGCAGCGTCCTCTCTTTGAACAAGTCTTGCCAAAGAAATCCTGTAATCGGAATTAGGAATGGCTTGAAGGCACAATGACCGAATCTAACCTAAAACTAGGAAATGAAGCAATTTCCTAAATATAGATTCCACCTAAATATTAGGGATAATGTTTTTATTCTGTGTGATAGTGGAATTCATTGTATGGGGCTATTGTGGAATCTCCATCTTTGGGGTTCTTTAAACAGAGGTTGGATGGTCAGGAGTGTCTTAAGTGTGCAATGCTATTTGACAGAATGGGGTTCAACGCGATGGCCCTTAAGGTCCCTTCAAACTCTAACATTCTATGATTTTATGACTTTACAGATGCATAAGTTATCTCTATAACACTGTGTAACAAAATGTGAAAAATGTTCTGTTCCTGGGTTGGAAGTATTATTTCCTATTGAATTGTGTGGTACTCGCTTTCAAAACAGTTGTTACACTCTAGAAACTTTGTTATTGTGGCTGCCACAATAATGAATCAGGTTGCTGTGAGTTTTCAGGGCCAAATGGCCATGTTCCAAAAGCATTCTCTCCTGACGTTTCGCCCACATCTATGGGCATCCTAAGAGGTTTTGAGGTCTGTTGGAAACTAGGCAAGTGGGGTTTATATACCTGTGGAATGATGTCCAGGGTGGGAGAAAGAACTCTTGTCTGTTTGAGGCCCGGAAAACTCACAGCAACCCAATGATTCTGACAACAAAAGCCTTCGACAACACATAAGTAGAGTCTCACTTATCCAACACTCGCTTATCCAACGTTCTGGATTATCCAACGCATTTTTGTAGTCAATGTTTTCAATATATCATGATATTTTGGTACTAAATTTGTAAATACAGTAATTACAACATAACCTTACTGCGTATTAAACTACTTTTTCTTTCAAATTTGTTGTATAACATGATGTTTTGGTGCTTAATTTGTAAAATCATAACCTAATTTGATGTTTAATAGGCTTTTCCTTAATCTCTCCTTATTATCCAACATATTTGCTTATCCAACGTTCTGCTGGCCTGTTTACGTTGGATAAGTGAGACTCTACTGTATGTTGAATTGGTTGACACTCTGTGAGATATTCATTAAAATCTATAGCAAAATGTGCTGCAGGATGGTCCGCAAAAGCTTTCCCCATGCTTTTATGATAGAACCCAATTAGGAAATGACATTTATAACCCAGGAACTAAAATCATGTTACGTAGTGATAGTCTCTAAATCAAAGTTATGTTTTTGTAGACAAGTGCCAAAATTAGAAAAGTTTCCCTAATGCTCATCACAATTTGCGTAAATGTTTGCATTTCTAAGGCTTTCCCCACTAACTTTTCTTTGGGTTGCTGTGAGTTTTCCAGGCTTTATGGCCATGTTCTAGAAGCATTCTTTTCTGACGTTTCACCCACATCTATGGCAGGCATCCTCAGAGGTTGTGAGGTCTGTTGGAAACTAGGCAAGTGAGGTTTATATATCTCCCAGGGTGGGAGAAAGAACTCTAGTCTGTTGGAGGAAAGTGTGAATGTTTCAATTAGCATTGAAAACCCTTGCAGTTTCAAAGCCTGGCTGCTTCCTGCCTGGGGGAATCCTTTGATCGAAGGTGTTAGCTGGCCCTGATTGTTTCATGTCTGGATTTCCCCTGTTTTCAGAGTGTTGTTCTTTATTTACTGTACTGATTTTAGAGTAGCCAGTATTAACTTTTCTTTTTTTAGCTGTCTTGTATTGGGCATTTTCTTTTTCTGACGCTTTCTTCATCTTTAAAAGTCAAACTGTTCCCCTCCCAATTTTTTTGGGAATAACTCTCAGTGGTGTTGTTATTTTGGCTGGTTCTGCTGCTGCGGCACCTTTAACAAATTTAGTGGGACTTGAGCCCTTCTTTCGTGGGCCAAACCCCACCGCTGTCGGATGCTTGGAAAGCGGTCACGTCAGACAGCGAACTTAAAACTCAAAATATCACGTTTGGAAATCCAGGCTTTGCCTTCCAAAATGGAAAAATGTGGGTTGCGTGACATGGATTTCTACAGGCGTAGCTGAAAAATGAGCAGGGGAGCCGGCACTGCAGGGAGGGGACGGGGAAGAGGAGGAGGCGGTGGTGGTGGCGGCAACCGGGAGTGCATTTCCCCTTTCTCTGTTATGATTTTCCTCTTTTCCAAGATGAAATTTGGAACTCAAATATCCCCCCGGCCAGTTCTTGCCATTCTCCATACTTTTCTTACAATTCACAGTTGGAATGACCGCATCTACACTGTAGAATGAATGCAGTTTGACCCCTCTCAAACCACCATGGCTCAGTGCTGTGCAATCGTGCGAGCTGTAGGGTTGTTGTGTGGTTTTCGGGCTGTCTGGCCATGTTCCAGAAGTATTCTCTCCTGACGTTTCGCCCACATTTATGGCAGGCATCCTCAGAGGTTGTGAGATATAACACACAACAATCCTGTGATTCTGGCCATGAAAGCCTTCGACAACACATGTGAGCTGTAGTTTTGCAAGGTCTGTTGCCTTCACTGCTGAAGAGTGTTGGTGCCTCACCAACTTAAGACTCCTAGGATTCCAGAGCATTGAGCCATCACACCAGAGCATGGATCCACTTTAAATCTGGTTTCTGCCTCCTGCAGAAATCTGGGGTTTGTAGTTTGGTGAGTCCCAGGACCTGTCTGGCTGAGCTGTTTAAAGGCCCCTTCCTAAAGTGGATTTAAAGTAGCTCCAAACTCTAGTGTGTTGAGGTCCAAAGTGAGGTCAAACTGCATTAATCCTACAGTGTAGATGAGTCATGGACAAATTTGGCCCTCCAGGAGTTTTGGATTTCAACAGCCTCAAGCCCTTTCCTTTCCCCCTTATCCACAGAAGGGCCAGCTAACACCTCCCAATGAAAGATACCCCCAGGTAGGCTTTGAAGCTGCAAGGCTATTCAATGCTACTCAAGCTGGCCAATTGCAACATTCACACTTGCCTCCAACAGGCAAGAGTTCTTTCTCTCACCCTAGATAGACAGTATAAACTCCACTTGCCTAGTTTACAATATACCTCACAACCTCTGAGGATGCCTGCCATAGATGTGGGCGAAACATCAGGAGAGAATGCTTCTGGAACATGGCCATGCATCTTGGGAAAACTCACGGCAATCCAGTAATTCCAGCAATGGAAGCCTTTGATAACATATCTTTAATGTCTTTAGTTTCTTGCTGACTCTCTGCCTTTTCTGGGTTTGGACATATGATAGTCAAGGGCTGGATCTATACTGCCCTATAGCTCAGGATTTGATCCCAGATTATCTTCTTATCCCAGACTATCTGGCAGTGTAGACTCATATAATCCAGTTCAAAGCAGAATCTGGGACTGGATTCTGGGATACAGGGTAGTGTGGGACCAGCCATGGAGAAAATAATGGGGCTCGGTTGCAGCCAAGTTTGTGTCCCCAAATTATCCTTATCATGTGTTATCGAAGGCTTTCATGTCCGGAATCACAGGGCTGTTGTGTGTTTTCTGGGCTGTAGGGCCATGTTGCAGAAGCATTCTCTCCTGATGTTTCGCCCACATCTATGCCAGGCATCCTCAGAGGTTTTCTGCTATAGATGTGGGCGAAACGTCAGGAGACAATGCTTCTGGAACATGGCCATACAGCCTGAAAACACACAACAATCTTATCCTTATCTTGGCACTGCAGAAACTAGCAATCCTATATGAACTATAGGAAAGTTTGTGGTGACCCATGATCTGCTGCATGTCTGATGGCTTAATCCTTGCCTACTCTATAGGGTTGTTGTAAAATATTTTGTAATTTCTGCCTGTTTCTGTGCCCTGAATGGGTTTGGGCACATGATGGTCATGGAGAGGATAAAGGGGGCTCAGCTGGAGCCAGGCTTGTGCCCCAAATATCTTTGCCCTGGCACTGCAGAAACTGGCAACCCCATAGGAGCCGGAGGAAAGGCGGAGGTAGGAAACTGGGATGTTCCCCCCTCTTTCCCAGCGAGAAAGGTCAAACTGTCTTTGGGTATGCAGCGTCTGGTCCAAATGAAATCCAGATGGGAGCCGAAAAGGGCCTCAGGATCCCACAGCATTGAGCCCTCCCTAGACTGGCCCTGGGCCTTGAAATCCCCACCGGAGGGGAGCAGAGGTGGGATTAAAGAAGGGGGGGGGGGCAAATGGGGAAGGGGAGATGCCTTCCCTCCCCCACACCCCCTTCTCTTTCTTTCTTTCTTGCATACGGTTTCAACTAGCTTCTTGCAACAGTGCAATTTTCCTTTTCGTCTTGTTTCCTCAGCAACTGGGGTCCCTGCCAAGGGAGCCTGGGGCTTTGGGAAATGGCCCTTTAATTGGGTTCAGATGGCAGCCCCTCCTTGGCAGCCTTGCCCCCCTCTCTCCCCCCCTCTTTGCCTTCATACCTTCCCCCCCCCCCTCTTGGGTTTGTCTCCTGTCCACAAAACAGGGTGGAGGCTTGAAGAAGACTGGGCCAAGCTTGGGGAAAACTTTCTAAACCCCTTCTCCCTTTGCCAAAAGTTATCCGAAAGTATTTGTTTCAAAGGTGGAAAGTGGAGGGGGAGGGCTTTTGGACTTTTTCTTCTACTCCCCTTTTTTTGGATGGAGGCAAAGTACAAGCTCAGGATGGAGAATAGAAGCACATTATGGTCCTCCTGATGTTGGATGCCGGCTCCCATCAACCGACCTGGTGGGGATGGTAACCTGCCAGATGTTGCCACCGGGTTACAAATCCTCCCACCCCTGCGGAGCAGAAAAGCAAAAACATCCCTCTTCTAAACAAAACATGTATTATTTGCTGCTATTTATGGCGTGACATTGACATCCTGCTTTCCCTCCAGCAAACTCAAGGAAAACGGTTTGGCTCTCTGAGTTGCTGTGTGTTTTCCAGGCTGTATGGCCGTGTTCCCGAAGCATTCTCTCCTGACATTTCGCCCACATCTATGACATGCATCCTCAGAGGTTATGAGTCTGTTGGAAACTAGGCAAGTGGGGTTTAGATATCTGTGGAAGGTCCAGGGTGGGAGAAAAAACTCTTGCCTGTTGGAGGCAAGTGTGAGTGTTGCTCAACGCTCTGGAATCATGGTATACAATTGTAGTTTGCTGAGGTATCAGCACTGTTTGGCAGAGAAGGCTTGTAAAATTATAAATCTCATGACTCCATAGCATTGAGCCATGGTGGTTAAAATACTGTCAAACTACATTAATTCTATAGGAGTCCTGGTGGCAAAGTGTGTTATTAAATAACAACTTGCCTCTATGTCCATCATAGGGGCCCCTGGTGGCACAGTGTGTTAAAGCGCTGAGCTGCTGAACTTGCTGACCAAAAGGTCCCAGGTTCAAATCCCGGGAGAAGCGTGAACGCCTGCTGTTAGCTCCAGCTCCTGCCAACCTAGCAGTTCGAAAACATGCCAATGTGAGTAGATCAATAGGTACTGCTCCGGCGGGAAGGTAACGGCACTCCATGCAGTCATGCTGGCCACATGACCTTGGAGGTGTCTACGGACAACGCCGGCTCTTCGGCTTAGAAATGGAGATGAGCACCAACCCCCATAGTCAAACATGACTGGACTTAACGTCAGGGGAAACCTTTACCTTTTACTACATTAATTCTACAGTGTAGGTCAGCATTTCTCAATCTGGGGGTCGGGACCCCTGGGGGGGTTCATGAGAGGGGTTTCAGAGGGGTCACCAAAGACCACCAGAAAACACATCTTTCTGATGACCTTAGGAACCCAAATCCCTCCAATATTTTTTTGTTGGTCATAGGAGTCTGTGTGCCAAGTTTGGTTCAAGTCCATCATTGGTGAAGTTCAGAACGCTGTTTGATTGCAGGTGAACTATAAATCCCGGCAACTACAACTCCCAAATGTCAAGGTCTATTTCCCCCAAACTCCACCAGTGTTCACATTTGGGCATATTGAGTATTTGTGCCAAGTTTGGTCCAGATCCATCATTGTTTGTGTCCACAGTGCTCTCTGGATGCAAGTGAACTAAAACTTCAAAAAGTCAATGTCAATGCCCACCAGACCCTTCCAGTATTTTCTGTTGGTCATGGGAGTTTCTGAGTGCCATGTTTGGTTCAATTCCATCATTGGTGGAGTTCAGAATGCTCTTTGATTGTAGGTGAACCAGCAACTACAACTTCCAAATGACAAAATCATTCCCTCCCCCGCAATCCCACCAGTATTCATATTTGAGCATAATGGGTATTTGTGCCAAATTCGGTCCAGTGAATGAAAATACAACTTGCATATCAGATATTTACATTACAATTTATAACAGTAACACAATTACAGTCATGAAGTAGCAACAAAAATAATTTTATGGTTGGGGGTCACCACAGCATGAGGAACTGCATTAAGGGGTCACAGTATTAGGAAGGTTGAGAACCACTCGTGTAGATGCAGTTTATAACTCCCATCAATCCTGGTTGCCACAGGAATATGGGAGATGCGGATTAAAAACATCCAAAGGACCACAGTTTCCCACCCTGGCCATATGAGAAAGCAAGTGAAGCAGCATAATCTGAAAAATGTTATTCCAAATATTTGTTTGTTTAAGGAGAACGAATCTCTTCTTTCTTTATTTCACTTGTGTACTGTGGGTGGTTTTTGTTTTTAAACAAACAAAACCTGCTATTTATACACATCTGACAAGCTTCAATTTCCTAACTGTCTTCTGAGATGGAGAAAATGCAGAGTATGCAAAGCTGGATCCTTCCAGGGCATATCATGGGTTCATCTGTACTGCAGAATTGATGCAGTTTGACGCCACTTTATCTGTTATACCTCAATGCTATGGCATAATGATGATGAGGCACCAGTACTCTGGTAGAGAAGATTTAAGACTTTGTAAAACTACAACTCCACGATTTCATAGCATGGATCTGTGGCAGTTAAAGTGGTGTCAAGCTACATTAATTCTACAGTGTAGATGAAATCTATATAAAATCTAAACATATCCTCCTCGTTTCTTCCTTTGGGTTTTTTTATAGTGTCAGAAGCAACTTGAGAACATACTGCAAGTCGCTTCTGGTGTGAGAGAATTGGCCGTCTACAGAGACGTTGCTCAGGGGATGCCCAGATGTGTTATCATCCCACTGGGAGGCTTCTCTCACGCCACCATAAGCTAGAGCTGACAGACAGGAGCTCACCCCATCTCGAAGATTCAAACCGGCGACCTTCAGGTCAGCAACCCAACCTTCAGGTCAGCAGTCCAGCTGGCACAAGGGTTTAACCTATTACGCCACCACATAATTCAGCTTGATCACCTGCACTTGAGTTTACTCACAAGTATCAGCTCATATATTGGGAATAATAGATTTGCATTTGTTTTTTGTCACTTACAATGTGACACCTTTGTTTTCTGATGGTCTAATGAACACAAATTTCATTTTGTGCATAAATGTGTTAAGAATATTGTCTAGAAAATTACCTTCAGGCTATGTGTACACAAAACATAAATTAATTTCATGTTTCTATTTGGTTCCTATCTCTAAGATACCTTATTATGTATGCATGTGAAAATACAAGTATTCCAAAACCAGAAAGAAATCCAAAACATTCTGGTCCCAATAATTTCAGATAAGAGATACGCAACATATATAATTCAGTGTTTGCAAGGGGTATTGTACTACAACTCCCAGAATCCTTTATATCTTATTATGTATGTACCATATATACTCGAGTATAAGCTGATCCGTATGTAAGCTGAGGCATCATTATTCTAACCTTCTTCAATGTAAATGTGCTTACGTATCCTTCCAATAATAATAAATAGAGTAAAATATTAAATGTAATAATAGAGTAGAATAATAAATATAACAGCAATAATAAATAGAGTAAAATAATAAATGTAATAATAATAATAATAATAATAATAATAATAATAATAATAGAGAAAAATCATAAATGTACTGTATATACTAGAGCAGGGGTCCCCAAACTAAGGCCCGGGGGCCAGATGACCCTCCAAGGTCATTTACCTGGCCCCTGTCCTAAACTTTAGACTTAGGGTTGACCTAAGTCTACCTGGTCTTTCGAGGTCTTTTTGCTTACCTATGGCCTTATGAGATCGTCTAGATGGTTTTTGAAGGTCTCATTGCTTAGCTACGGCCTTATGAGACCATCTAGATGGCTTTTGGAGGTCACTTTCCTTACCTATGGTCCTATGAAACCATCTAGATGGCCTTTGAGGGTCCCTTTCCTTACCTATGGTTTTATGAGATTGTCTAGATGGCCTTTGGGGGAACCTTTCCTTACCTATGGTCTTATGAAACCATCTAGATGGTCTTTGTAGGTCTCTTTGCTTACCTATGGTCTTAGGAGATTGTCTAGATCAGGGGTCCCCAAACTAAGGCCCATGGGCCGGATGTGGCCCTCCAAGTTCATTGACCTGGCCTCTGTCCTAAACTTTAGACTTAGGGTTGACCTGAGTCTGAAATGATTTGAAGACACACAACAACAACAATCTTAATTTTGGACTATTTCATCCTAGTCCGGCCCCCTAACAGTCTGAGGGACTGTGAATTGGCCCTCCACTTAAAAAGTTTGAGGACCCCTGTACTGGAGTAAAAGCTGACCCGAATATTAAGCCGGCCAAAACCCTCACTCACTTGGCTTACACTCGAGTATAAACGGTATATGCAAATATAGGTATTCTAAACTCCAAAATGCTTCTGGTCCCAAGCATTTTGGATAAGGAATATTAAACCTGTATTAAAACTAATTATTTATATACACGTGTGTGCGTGTGTAAAGTGTCTTCGAATCAAATAAATACGATATATATGTCAATAATGGCTGGATGCCCCTTTTTATTGGAACAGTGAAACTATTCTGGGTTTTACTCTAAGTGATTAAACCTTATCTTCAAAATAGGTTCCAAACTTTGTATAGTTTTGTAATGCTTTGAATTAGGACATGGGGCCAATCCACCACCCCATGGACAAGGAAGGAAAAAAGGAAGACAGATTCCACCTAAACATGAGGAAGAACTTCCTGATGATAAGAGCTGGAGTTCAGTGGGGTCTCTTATCTTGGGAAGTTTTTAAGCAGAGGCTGAATGGTTATCTGTTGGGAGTGTTTGGATTATGTGTTCCTACCTGGCAGAACGTGGTTGGACTGGATGGCCCTTGGGATCACTTCCAACTCTTGTATGATTTTGTGGCTCTAAGCCATGAGCACTGGCCACCCTCCAAATTCTGCTGCCTGTAATAAACTAGGTATGTACTCCACCCTGCTCTGGTCAAGGTATATCGTTCCTGAGGCCAATCCAGTTATTTTGACACCCACGTCATAAAACCCCACAGCCGCCTCCCTTTCTCCCTGGCAGTAAAAAATGTGATGATAATAAATTAGGAACTGCAAAGTTGGCAGCCTTTTCACCTTGCCCCAAATATGCCGTCTGAGCCTCCTGCCTCCCTCTGCCCCAATGCTAGGGCTGGCCCTGCTCTCCAAATTTTTGTCTCCATCTGCGGTACGAGGTCAGGTTGGACATTGCAGTGTTCTTTTTTTAAAACAGCCATATTTGTGGTCAGATAATGATGAATGAATTACTTTTTTTAAAAAAGCAATCAAAAAGAGGCTTTAAATTACCAACAGATGTTTTTAAACAGTTATAATAGAATGTCTGTTCTCTTACAAAAGAGCTGTATATTAACCAAGATTACATTAAGGCGGGCCTCAGCTACCCGACTGCTGGTTGTTAGAGGGGATACTAAAATGAGTGAATTATACAATCAGAGAGTTGGAATGGACTCCAGTGACCATCCAGTCCAACCTCTTTCTGCCATGCAAAAAGACACAATCAAAGTACTCCCGACAGATGGCTGTCCACCCCTCCAGGAGTTTGAGTTAGTAATGGGCGTTCTGTGTGCCAAGTTTGGTCCAGGTCCATCATCAGTGGAGGTCACAGTTTCCCTGGTTGTGGGTGAACTACAACTCCCAAAAGGAAGATCAGTTCCCCCAAAGCCCCTCCAGTCATCCAATTTCAACATATCAGATATGTGTGACAGGTTTGGTTCAGTTCCATCATTATTTGTGTTCACAGTGCTCTCTGGATGTAGGTGAACTACAACTCCCCCAAATCAAGGTGAATTTTCCCCAAAGACGTCCAGTATTTTTTGCTGGTCATGGGGGCTCTGTGTGACAAGTTTGATCCAATTCCGTCATCGGTGGCGTTCAGAGTGCTCTTAGATTGCAGGGGAACTATACATCCCAGTCCCTACAACTCCTATAAATCATGGTGAATTCTCTCCAAACGTCTCTCTAGTAGGTTCAGTTGCTGATCAATTCCTTTGTTTGCTGTGTGCCATAGAAATGCATAGGAAAGGGTTATGGGAGAGGCAGTGGGCGGGGTCATGCAAATTCCACACCAATTGAGAGAGTCAGAAACACTGGGCTGTCTGTGGTGGAGGAGAAACAGAAAATGTAGGATGAAATTGTCCCCGAATGAAAGCCTTCATTTGGGTGGTGAGCAATATGGTGTTTATGGAGGATATTGGCAGGGCTCTTGGACATGTTCGTGACGCTCGCTATAACCTGCAATGTCATTGGAGCGAGGCCACTGATGTCTCCTGGGGAGTGGGAGCTATAGCTATTTATGGAAATGGGTGCTTGTCTGTGTAAGTGGACACCCCAGCCACACACATACATACATATATATTTTCACTTTTATTATGTGTATAGATAGATGGCTATAATGTTCCATCTCAACCTTAGATTTAATCCAATGTAGGATTTATATAGGTGCTGATTTTGTGCTTCTGTCTTCTTTTTTCCAGACCTGGATGCAGACAACCTCCCTGTCTATTGTTCCCTTAGTCTGGGTGACCCGCCGCCCTATGCCTCTCCTCTAAGCATCCCATGCCCATTGCATCTTGGTAGCAGCCGTGCAGGCATGCATTCCCCTCCTCCCCGTCCGGTCGACTTAGATGGCGACACTTTTGAGAGCCAACCGGCTCGGCGTGTCCGTCTAGGAGGCTCCCGGGTCCTGGAGTGTCCCAGCATCCAGATCACCACCATTTCTCCAAGCCGACGGTGCGAGGAAGATGACTGGGACTCTTCCCCCCGCGATTATCTTCTTCTGGAAGCTTTTGGGGGCTACCGAGAATCAACCTCATCATCCGGCTTCTTTACCCCAAGTCCGGCCAGCAGTGGTAGTGTATCGCCATGGAGCTTTTTCTCAGACGATGAAGCCCCCGCCGGAGATGATGTGGAGCATGAGTTGAATGAGGCGGCTGCCCGATTTGCCCTCAATTCTCCTTTGGGTTCTCCTCGGGGTTCGCCAAAACCGTGGTCATCGGCCGAGGAGTCTTGGCCGGGCTATGGGGTCAACTACTCCCCGAGTCGTGGAGCAGAGGACGGGTGGATGGTTCTGGGCCCTCGCCCAGCTTCTCCTTGTGGTAAGCGGCGTTATTCCAGCTCCGAAACACATTCCTCTGCCTCTCCATGCTTGTCCCGGAGGGGCAGCCTTGGAGAGGAAGCCACAGGGGAGTCTGTGGAAGCGAGTGGCGATGGAGCCACCTTCAACTCTACTGGAGCCCGGTTGGTGGAAAGCATCCCCCAAAAAGCACGGAAGACTTCAACGGAGCAGACGGTGGCACTGACCCGGAAAGAAGATGGGAGTTGCAATGGAGAGGATACTGGCAATGGTTTTGGACTTGGAATGGCCCGGAAAGAAGGGATGGATTACCTCGCCGTACCTTCACCACTGGCCTGGTCTAAGGCTCGGATTGGAGGCCACAGTCCCATATTCAGGTAATAAAAAGCAACATCGAACATAGAAGCGTAGAATTAATCATAGAATCATAAAATCATACAACAGCTGGAAGATTATATTTATTTATTTAGTTATTTGTTTATTTGTTTGTTACAGTATTTATATTCCACTCTTCTCACCCCGAAGGGTACTCTGGGGTGATCACAGAACACATATATGAAAACATTCAATGCCAATTATAACAATGACAAGGCAGACAACAGATAGAGGTATATAGGCTTTTCCATCTTTTGGCATCTTTAGAGGCTGTGCTCGGTTCTGGCCAACAGGAGGTTCTGTCGCTCCATCTCCCTTTCAAAGAGCTTTCTTTGTTCGTAAACTTCCTCCTTTTTTCTGATCAATACCTCCCCTCTTTGATGTGGTTTCTATTTATCTACTCACATTTGTTTTCGAACTGCTAGGTAGGCAGAAGCTGGGCTAAAGGTCAGGAGCACACCCTGAGCCGAGCTTTGAACTCTCAACCTTCCGGTTGGCAAGATTTATTGCAGCTTGGTGATTACCTTGCTGTGCTAAAGCCCGGAAGAGACCACAAGGGTGCGGTGCATAAAAACACAATCAAAGCTATCCTGACAGATGGCCATACAACCCTCTGCTAGGAGACCTCTGGGCAGCATATTCTATTGTTGAACAGCTTTTATTGTCAGGGAGCTTTTCCTGATGTTGATTTGGATCCCTTTTCCTGCAATTTCTATCCATTGCCCCCTTGTGTTCTAGTTTCTAGTGCAGCAGAAAGCAAACGTGCGTTTTCCTCAATGTGACATCCCATCAAATATTTTAAAGTAGCTATCATTTCCTCTCTCAGCTTTCATTTCTCCGAGGAAAACAATACCCAGCTTCTTAAGAGCTTGGCATTCAGACCTTTGATCATTTTGGTCAACCTCTGACCAAAATGGTTGGGCCAGGCTTTAGCACAGCAGGTTAACCACCAGCTGCAATAAATCTTGCCAATTGAAAAGTTGGCAGTTCAAAGCCTGGGTTGGGGGTGAGCTCCTGTCCTTCAGCTGAGCTTACTGCCCACCTAGCAGACCAAAAACAGCTGTAAGTAGATAAATAGGTGCTGCTTAATGCAGGGAGGTATTTTAATGGCACTATATGGAAATAGCAGAAAAATATTGGTGATTTAATCAAAAGGAGGAAGTATGTAAACAGGACTCTTCAGCATGATGGATGGAGCGACAGCATCCACTCGTGGCCGGAATCGAGCACAACCTCCAAGACACCGAAGATGGGAAAAGCCTAGATACCTCTATCTATGTACTGTGTCTGTCCTGTCAGTGTATAACAGCATTGAATGTTTGCTGTATATGTGTTCTGTGGTGCGCCCTGAGTCCCTTTCGGGGTAAAAAGGGCAGAATAGAAATACTGTAAATAAATAAATCTTTTCCTGAAAGCGTTCCACTAGAAAGACAGAGCTGCAAAAATTGCTGAAAAAAAATCCTTAGCTCTGTAAAGTAGGAATCATACCTCCTTCTAGATATTGTAAAGCAGGACTCCCATCATCCCTGGCCAGTACAGCCAGTAGTTAGGGATACTGAGAATGCCACTCCTGCAGTAACATCATTTATTTATATGGCACCATCACCGTGTATGAGAACTGGGCTCCACCACATCCTGGTGTGGACATTCAGTGGCAGAAAGGCAGGAAGGAACACTTTAATGGGTTTTTTTAAAAATTGTCTTGAAACTTCCCTGCTTTGAAAAAGCCAAAGGGTTTCAAGAATCACAATTCTTGTTCTACCACAAAAATGTGGGTGTTGTTTTTTTTTTTTCAAACTACCCTGCAGCCAATTTTTGGCAAGGTGACTGGAGTTATGAAAACGAACAAGGACTGCCTATTGCTTTTTCTTGCTCTGTTAACTTCTTAGCTCGTAACTTGGTGGGAGACAATAATGAATGCCATTGATACTGATTAACAGTGTTAAGGATATTAAATATTGGGTTGGAGATTAATAAGGACATGGTCAGGCAAGAAGGACTGCGACTAGGGCAGAGTTTGTAAGCTGGAAAACACAGTCTGAAGGTATAAGTCACACAATAATAAGTTTCTGTTAGTCAAAATAAGGCAGAATCATACAAACTTAAAGGTACTCTTTAAAGACCTTCCAGATTGTGTCTTCTTGCCTTTGCCATTCATGAAAACACATTCCAAACCCTCCCGACAGATGGCCATCCAGCCTCTGCTTGAAAACCTCCAAAGAAGGAGACTCCACTGGTCTCTGATATATTCTGGATCATTTGATGTTAACTGAAAATTCCTATGTAACATCTAATTTTTGTGTAAACCTTACTCATGACATTTTTTGAATAATACTATATACCCTTGAATATAAGCAGTTTTTCAACCCCCTTTTAGGGCTGAAAATCCACCCTTGGCTTATAGTTGAGTGAGGATCCTGGCTAGCTTATATTCGGGTCGGCTTATACTCGAGTATATAGGTAATTAGAGTTGGACAGTCGTATCTTATTAAAGTCTTATTTTCTTAAATTACAGTTTTATGTAAATTTTCAAAAACATTTAACCTACTAATGCCTCAATTAATATAATTTTATTGGTATCTATTTTTATTTTGGAAATTTACCAGTAGCAGCTGCATTTCCCACCCTCATCTTATACTTGTGTCAATAAGTTTTCCCAGTTTTTTGTGGTAAAATTAGGTGCCTCAGTTTATATTTGGGCTGGCTTATACTCAAGTATATACAGTATCCCAGTAGTCTTTAATTTAAAAAAAATGTTCAAAAAGAAATGTCAAATCAATATGAAAAATCAACTTTGTATCAATCACTCTTGTAAAATGTTGACATGTGTAGCTATTCCTGGTAGCGATAGTTGTAGCAAATAATAATGGTGATGGTGATGATGACCCCTCTATTCTGCCTTGGTCTGGCCACACCTGGAATACTGTGTCCAATTCTGGGCACCACAATTGAAGGGAGATGTTGACAAGCTGGAAGGTGTCCAGAGGAGGGTGACTAAAATGATTAAGGGTCTGGAGAATAATCCCTATGAGGAGCGGCTTAAAGAGCTGGGTATGTTTAGTCTGCAGAAGAGAAGGCTGAGAGGAGACATGATAGCCATATACAAATATGTGAGGGGAAGTCATAGGGAGGAGGGAGCAAGCTTGTTTTCTGCTGTCCTGGAGACTAGGACGCGGAACAATGGCTTCAAACTACAGGACAGGAGATTCCACCTGAACATCAGGAATAACTTCCTCACTGTGAGAGCTGTTCGGCAGTGGAACTCTCTGCCCCGGACTGTGGTGGAGGCTCCTTCTTTGGAGGCTTTTAAGCAGAGGCTGGATAGCCATCTGTCGGGGGTGCTTTGAATGAGATTCCTGCTTCTTGCAGGGGGTTGTACTGGATGGCCCGTGAGGTCTCTTCCAACTCTATGATTCTATGATGATATTTTTAAACGAGACTTTAAATCAAATAGTTAGCCGTGTGTGGTTTAATTTTAAAATCCATTTTAAATTTGGTTTTTAAGGGTTTTTTCTTCTTCATGGAACCACTACTATGCTTTGTGCAGAACCCTATGGTTCTGCAGACACAATTCGGGAATTTCTGCTTGGAAACTTTATGGTCAACTTCCAGTAGAATGACAGTCCCTTTGATTTCACAGCATTGAGCCCACGGCAGTTCAAGTGGTGTCAAACTGCACTAATTTTACAGTGTGGATGCACCCCAAGCTCCTCCAGACCTGCCTTGGTGAGAGATGGAGTAACTGGGGAGGAGTTGGGTTGGAGGCAGGAGAAAGCAGAGGCCTGGATCCCCGTTCTTCCACCCACCTCTTCCAGCCGGTCTGAATTTGCCAGCTGCACTTTCCGCTCTTTGGTCTGGCTGCCAGAGGTTCTGTTGTATAAAAACAACTTGTCAAGCCAGCCCAGGCAGAAGAAGGGCTGGTGTCTCCAGTTACACATCCCAGACCCGGGTGTATGGTGGGAGGGAGCTGGCATAAACATGCCGTGGCTCCTTCCCTGTTAAGGTAAGCAACTGGGTCGGAGGAATTCCTCCGCCATGGCAGTGGATTGGTTTTATCATGACCTTCGAGTTGGAGCAGCTTTTCTGACTCTCCCCAATTGGCCCAGCTCTGTTTTTCCCATTCCAAAATCCATTCATTGTCTTTCTTTCCATGATGGATTTTTGTTTACTGGTTATTAATGTCTAGACCAGCGAGCGGTTCACAAACTTTTTCAGTCATGGAACCCTTCCGAAGACTTTTCCCCCTACGGAACCCTAACTCTATTATGAACCCGCGATGTTATTTTCTTCTTTCATCTGAGTGTTTTGTACAAGGTAGTAGGTTTGGAAATAAACAAAAAGCATTTTAAACATAACCACAGACCATTATTTTGGTATGAGAAAATATTGGATATAACCACAAACTGTTTTGGCACAAGGAAATACTGGATTGACACTCAAGGCGATGAATGGGATTGTTTAATTTTTGTAATTCAAATAGTTTTCAAATTGGGCTTTATACCTGATAGCTAAATACGTAAATTCTGGGCAGCATGCAATTTATTTTTAATTTTTTTTGGTGTAAGCATAAGATGAAAAATCTGATTTGAATCAATAGGTGGACATGAAGGGGAGCATTGCTTGGATAGCCTTTCCGGCTACTATCAGATAGACATCTATTAATCCTACCCAATAATCATTCATGTGTACAGATTCAGTTTTGTTTTTAATTTCAATAAGATCTTCATATGCCTTCACGGTCTTAAAAAAAAGATTTTTAAAAAGGTTTTTTTGTGGAATTCCTACAGTACTTTTGTAGGACCCTATGGTTCCATCTAAGACAATTTGGGAACTGCTGTTCTAGACCATAGCTATTCTCATCCAAACAAATGCCATATTTATTTGATTCTGAGATGCTATTGATTGTAAGACACACTCATTTTAGTACCACTCCATTTTTCCAGTTCTAAGACATATCCCCCCCCCCCCCCGAATATAAACTTTAAGCTTGGCCACTCATTAAATATTGAGAAAACCAAAGTGCTCTTCTAGCAGTCACCAGCCAACCCTTCTCTCCTGAAAGGGACTCAAAACAGCTTAACATAAAAGCATCAGCATAACCATTTAAAATATGCAAATATACAAACATTAAAACGGGATTAAATATAAACAGTATTAAAAAATTCCCAGATATGTGATGGTTTGAGGCTTGGAAGAGATATGGAGCCTAGGAATGGACCAAGGGAGTAATTTTCTTTCCATTATGAAAGTGTTCTCGCAATTTCACAAGAGAAAGATGAGTTACACTGGTGCGATTTGATTGATTGTTCTTTGCTACTGCACTATATAACTTTTGAAAAGCTATCTCTCATTGGCCTCACCCGCCTTTGGACACAATCTAGCCTTGCAATGGGGCATTCGATCACCAATCATGGATAGGCTGGGAAGAATTAAATGTCAGCGGACATTGGCTGCGAGTGATGCGGGAACCATCAGTGAAAGGCTGTAATGCTTCCCTGCTGTGAGTCGTCTGCAGCACCATTTCTCCCCAATGAAACTTATCTTCTGGCAGCATCCTGTGCCAACGCTTGGCACCGAAAAGTGCTCTTGAGGAGCCTTGGAACGCTGCCTCCTTCTGGCACAGACAACGTCCTACTTACTACTCCCACTACAATCTTTTTCAAAACACTAAGACCTATTCAATTTAGGAAAATGCAAAAGAAAAGATAGCTGCAGGGTATGCTCATTACACACAGGACTTGGAAAAACCATTTGGCCTATTGTTCCCAAATCCCCTGGATAATGTGGCCAAAGCTGAGGGATTCTGGAGTTAGAGTCTAAAAAACTTTCCTAAGCATTGAGTTATACAGGTTGAGTACCCTTTATCTGAAGTACAGGAAGTCTCCAAGTTACAAACAAGAGAGGTTCTGAATTTTTAAAATTTAGCTTGTTGTGAAAACAAGGATTGGTGATAAAGCTTCAGTGGAGACACCTTTTCCCCATGAGAACACTTTCAGGAGTGACACTGCCCTTCCTTGGGGGTAGATTTCTCTCCCTTGGTTGTCTCACCCCCATTCTCAGCAATGAAATATTTGTAGCTCGGGATCTGCCCGTATTTGGGATATTTTTCTGATTTTGCAGTATTTTCTTGCAAAATAATGAGATATCTTGGAGACAGGACCCACGTCTGAACATGAATTTAATTTTACACTTTATAGACATAGCCTGATGCTAATTTTATACTCAATATTCTTAATAGTTTTGTGCACTAAACAAAATATGTGTATGCTGAATGGTCTGAAAATGAAGGTGTCACCATCTCAGCCATCCATGTGGACAATTTTGGATTTTGTAGTATTTTGACTTTTGGAATAAGGGATGCTCTACCCATATGTCAGTTTTCGTTATGTCATATGAAAGCTGACTGGCACAACCTGGGGATCACAACCAGATGCCCTTGCATTTTGCTACTCTGCTGCTGAGAATGTATGCCCAATATGGAACACATCACACCATGTTAAAACAGTGGTTGTGGTTCTTGATGAGACATGCCACATTATCACAGGATGTCTACGCCCTACACCACTGGAGAAATTATACTGTTTAGCCGGCATTGCACGACCTGACATCCGTCGGGAAGTAGCAGCCAATAATGAAAGGACCAAGGCAGTGACATCTCCGGCCCATCCCCTGTTTGGATATCAGCCAGCACACCAACGCCTGAAATCAAGAAATAGTTTTTTAAGATCTACAGGGATACTTGCAGGAACACCTCAGCAAGCAAGAGTCCAAGAGTGGCAGGGTAAAACCCAGAACCTCAATCAGTGGCTGACGCCGGAAGAGAGACTCACTCCTAGACACACAGAAGACTGGGCAACTTGGCAGGTGCTGAACAGACTGTGCACTGGCGCCATGGGACGCAGAGCCAACCTTACAAAATGGGGCCACAAAGTGGAGTCAGCAACATGTAAATGTGGAGAAGAGGAAACCACAGACCACCTATTCCAATGCAGTCTGAGCCCTGCCACATGCACTATGGAGGACCTTCTTACAGCAACACCAGAGGCTCTCCAAGTGGCCAGATACTTGTCAAAGGATATTTAGTATAATGCCAAGTTTTTAACTTTTGTTTGTATTTTTAAATACATTACAACTGTCCCTTGGTTCGCTTCCGATAAAATAAATAAATAAACCCATATGTGGTTTGCTTGAGAGCTAATAGCAAGTGGTTTTTTGCCTTCCTTATGTCTCATCTCTAGAAATGGACATTGCCCAATATAATTGACAATACTGCAAAGGTAAAAAGCAGGACCAGTCCTACCATAAGGTAGAGTGAGGCAGCTCCCTCAATTAGCAAATTTCATTTAAAAAGGCAACAAATTGTTATCTATTTTATTTGTTATTAATGCATTATTTGTGCCAGGGAATTGAGAGGTATTTGTGGGATTGTCTATTTCATGTGACAGGTTTTTGGTACTTTGCAATTCTGGAATGGGTGGCTGGGAATGGACCCATTTGCTGCCTGGCCTCAGGCATCAAAATACCTTGGGCCATCCCTATTTTGCATATGTTTATTTAATGCTGCATCTTTGGAAATACTCTGTGCCAAGAGCAGTTCACAAAACAAAAGCAATATCTGTCATTGTCATATGTTAATTCAGTTAAAAGTTTGCTGAAAATGCACAAAAGATTTAATGAACTAAACATATACTAGTACGTCAGTTAACTTTTAGTGCCAATAATACCAATAAGATAATTGTGTTGTTGGAGGCTTTCATGGACAGAATCACTGGGTTGCTGTGAGTTTTCCGGGCTGTATGGCTATGTTCCAGAAGGTAGAGAGAGAAGGCTTCTGGAACATGGCCATACAGCCCGGAAAACTCACAGCAACCCAGTAAGATAATTACATAAATTAATTCCTAATACTGTTCGTATTAAGACACCTCCAAGCAAGATGTCTCAGTAATGAAAGAACTAGAAAGATACAACTAAGGATTGATAAGGTAGAAAGTTACCTCTAATAAATTCTTGACTTACCTGAGTTTTTTTAAAAGATAAGGAGTAACCATGTGTTTCAAAAGCATATGATTTTTATTTTATTAGGATAAGAAATAATTGTTTATCTACTTTTGGTTTAACTAATAACAATTTAGTTACTTTTAATATAACAATAATAATAATAATAATAATAATAATTTATATACCGCTTTTTCTCCCACAATGAGGACCCAAAGCGGCTTCCAACATGTTAAAATACAGTACAAAGTCAAACTACAGTCAACATATAAAACACTATAACAATCAATCAAAACATAAACAAATAGTTAAAGGCAAGCTACCATAATGGTTTTGGGGACCAGTTTCCTGTCAATCCAGAAATTGTACAGACTGCCAAAAATAGAAGAGAGAAAAGAAAATTGGAAATGACAGGAAATCCATTTTAGATTTTGGAAAAAGAAGGCTATTTTTTAATGCTAAGCAGTAGGAATGGAAAGAATATGCTCTACTATCCATTACCTACTCAAAAAGCGGGTTTCCTGACAGTTGGGAAACCCTGTTGGAAAGAATAACAGAACAGTGAGACTTTTGCTCAGTTTCCTCCCAAGATTCTCATGTCTTGAAATATTCCAGATTGGATTGCCAAAGTGAAAACCGGACCTGGCTTCTGTCCTTTTAATGGTTATATAGAAAACAGGTGTTGTTTATCATGCAACCAGGTAACCAGCAACACCTGCTGAAATCTCCCCCTTTTGCACAACCATTAAAAAGTGCTAGAGCTGGCTGCATTTCCAGTCTGGCAGTCCTAATTCGAAGGAATAGAGAAACGTATAGATTTTTATACAAAAAAGATGGTGTTTTGTGTGCAAGATCTATTCCATTCAAAGACCCATGTACAAAGTGGTGTGAAAGATTCCTAACTGAAATGACTGCGAGGTCATGCCGATCTAAATATTGACCTGAATAGGTCCAAGGAAGAACTTGGAAACAACTTTGCTACAAAACATTTTGGAAGATTATATTTAGAAACATAACTTGTCCAGTCTTGGATATAAAGCAACGTCTTCTATTCCTGTCCCCTTCACCATTGCTATTAAAGGTGCACGAGCCCCTTTGCATCATATCATTTTAGGTGGCAATGGTAGGTGGAAGCTTAGCAAGATCACATTCTGTGTCTAAACGTCCTCTTTGCATGTCCTTCAGGTCTTCTGCTCTCCCACCCCTGGACTGGCCCCTCCCCAGTCAATACGAGCAGTACGAGCTGAAGATCGAAGTGCAGCCTGGAAAACACCACCGAGCCCATTACGAGACGGAAGGCAGTAGGGGAGCAGTGAAGGCTGCACCAGGAGTACATCCTGTGGTGAAGGTAATAGGGACAACAGTATGAGGAGAAGAGGTGGTATAAGGGCCTGTGTGGTGCTGTGGTTGCAGTGCTGGACTGGGAGGACTGGGTTCACAGTGTCACTTGGCCATGAGGTCGTCATACTAGCCTTGGATGAGTCGCTGTCTCAGAGAACCGTGTACTGTGCATCTTACTTTTTGGAGCTGGGCTATAAACGTGGCCTAAATAACATAAAGGGATCGTATCTTATTTAGGAAGCTATGCAAGCTCCGTCATGGTCAGTACATGGATGGGAGCGCCTGGTGGTGCAATGGGTTAAACCAGGCATGGGCTAACTTTGGACCTCCGGGTGTTTTGGACTTCAACTCCAACAAGTCCTAACAGCCGGTAGAACTAGACTAGAACTTTGATAGACCAGGGTTCAAATTGCTACTCAGGTATGGAAACCCATTGGGTGACCTTGGGCAAGTCACACTCTCTCGGCCTCAGAGGAATTCCTCCTGAGCAAGCCTTGCCAAGAAGGTTACCATAAGTCAGAAATGGCAATAATTAATGACAGGATTGACCTTAACTTCATTTTACTACATACTAGGCAGGTGCGCCTCCTTGTGGCCAGAGAGTGGAATGTAAACCCTGGTCGTGGGCCAAAAGTACCTCTGAGCATGAGCAGAATGTTTTTGTGGATATTGCATAATCTCAGCCTCATCTTTTTTTTTTAAAGGGAAAATCACAGGTTGACGCGAGGGCAATATCTCCACAGGGCTTTTTAAATGCCGTAATTTAATTGGACATTTTTCTGCAAAGGTAGTCCAGAAGGAAAAGGGAACCTTTCCCCTCTTATTTTCCTTCTCCATTTTTTTTTGTTTTCATTTTCCTTTCATGGGCAGGGTGGGACAGTTTTGAAAGCATCCATCCAGTAATGTAAAAAATGAGAACTATTCCCACTTCAAAGTGTTTCCTGACTGCATGCACACGCAAGAAGGCCAGAAACAGAAAGAAAATAAGACAACAAATGGAACAGATTTTGTTTATAATGAATTGCAAAACAGATGCCCGCTAAATTTAGGTTCAGTAAGTGCAAAGGTTGGTTGGAGATGGGAAAGAGTGAGTTTGCTTGTCAGAAAGAGAAGAAGGACCAGGGGTACTTGGTCTGTGGCCAGTTAACCCTTAAACAAAACCTCTCCTACAGTTTATTGCAGCTTTCAATTTAACCCAATTAGGGTGCATCTAAAATGTAGAATTAATGCAGTTTGATATCACTTTATCTACTATGGCTCACTGTTGTGGAATCATTGGAGTTGTAGTTGTACAATGTCTTTAACTTAATGTGTTGTCAGAGGCTTTCATGGCCGGAATCACTGGGTTGCTTTGAGTTTTCTGGGCTGTATGGCCATGTTCCAGAAGCATTATCTCCTGACGTTTCCCCCACATCTATGGCAGGCATCCTCAGAGGTTGTGAGGTCTGTTGGAAACTAGGCAAGTGGGGTTTATATATCTGTGAAATCTCCAGGGTGGGAAGAATAACTCTTGTTTGTTTGAGGCAAGTGTGAATGTTGCAATTGACCACCTTGATTAGCATTGAATAGCCTTGCAGCTTCAAAGCCTAGCTGCTTCCCCTGCCGGGGAATCCTTTGTTAGGAAGTGCTAGCTCGCCCTGTTTGTTTCCTGTCTGGAATCTCCCTATTTTCTTAATGTTGTTCTTTATTTATTGTCCTGATTTTGGAGTTTTTTATACTGGTAGCCAGATAGTCTTTAGCTTATTCTGCTAAAGAGTGCTGGTGCCTAACCAAACTACAGATCCCAGAATTCCATAGCACTGAGCCATGGCGACTAAAGTTTCGTCAAACTCCATTAAGTCTACAGTATAGTTGCACCCTTTTGTGATCTTTATATGTGTGGTCTTTTTAAATCAGGGTCTTCGGACTTCCTAGTCCAGAAACATCTCTTCCCAAGTCCAAAAACCTTTCTCCCCTTTCGCTTTTATTCCCACCCTCCTGTTTTGAACTTTTTATTTTGTGTAGGCTTCAGTCTTCTCTTCCCCGAGCGCATTTCCCTGGAACCGGGATCTTGGGTCTGCCCTTTCCCACGCTCTAATTCCAGAATCGCAGGGCTGGTCTCCTCCGCATCCATCCCTCTGCGTCACTCGTGGTGAAAGACAGGGATAACAAGCTGGTCTGGCAAGGGAGAATATAGGAAAATACCTCCCCATGGGCCTTTTTTTTCTTGACGAGTTCTATTTTTCTTTGGTGGGTGTCCCAGATCCAGCATTTTCCTTAGAGGATATACCCTTGCGTACTCATGTGTAAGTCTAGAAAGTTAGCCATGGGTCAGTGTGAGGGCTGTAACTTTTATCAAGAAGGGAATATCCTTCTCTGAGGAGAGTTGTGAAAGGCAAGAGTCAATCCCAGAAGAAACTAAAAGAAGGACTACTGTCTTCTACTCTTTCTGCCTTTTTTGAATACCTGGGCAGGAAAATGGTTGCGGTGTCCAAGGGTAACTAGCACCAATGCATTCCCTCCCTGTGGAATGATACTTGACTTATCCATGGGTCATATCAAAGTCCATAATTTTGTTCCTAAAACCTCCCCTTGACTTACCCATGGATCATTGTCAAAGTCCAGCACTTATACATGAGGTCGACGTATACATGAGTATATACAACAACTTGGTGTCTTTCCGTGGGTTGTATCAAACTCCATCACATTGGATCCCAAACCTCCCCTCAACTTATCTATGAGTCATATCAAAACCCATCAACTTGGCCCCAAAACTTACCTTTAACTTATTCATGGGTCAATGTCAAAGTCCATCACTTATACATGAGGTCGATTTATATATGAAGTTGACTTATGCCTGAGCATATACAACAACTTGGTGTCTTTCCGTGGGTTGTATCAAACTCCATCACATATGACCCTCAACTTATCCATGGGTCATATCAAAACCCAACAACTTGGCTCCAAAATTTACCCTTAACTAATTCATGAGTCATTGTCAAAGTCCATCACTTATACATGAGGTCAACTTATACATGAGTATATACAACAACTTGGCGTCTTTCCAAGCTGTTTCCTAACCACTGTTGCCCCTGAAGTTCTCATTTTTCCATGTTTTGAAAAGTTGGCATAAATTTGTTCAGATAGCAAGACAATCTTGCATGTCATAGACCACATTTAAAACTCCATTATATGGTCAGTGTAAACTCAGTGAGGTTTAATTGCATTATATGAGTCTATACCAGTCATGGGCAAACTCTGGCCCTCCAGGTGTTTTGGACTACAAGTCCCACAATCCTAACAGCCCACCAGCTGTTATGAATTGTGGGAGTTGAAGTCCAAAACACTTGAAGGGCCAAAGTTTGCCCATGCTTGGTCTACACTGACCGTATAATGCAGTTTCTATATGGCAGCTTAGATGGGTCCAAAGAAGGAGGGAGCAGAAGAAGTAAAAAGGGAGTGTTTCCTTTAAGGCTGAAATCGACTGCAGCTGGAAACCTTGGCTTCTTATTAAGAACATCTGCACAGCGCCTGCGGCAAGACCACCGAACGAACGGCGGATGTCTCCCACTGCAGTGGCAAGTGCCAAAGCGGGCGATTGGTTAGAGGTGGTAGAGGTGGAAGAGAGGCGCTGCTATAAAACTACCCCTTTCATAGAATGGAGATCCGATTTGCAAGTTTGCTACTAAAGGGTTTATTAACCCAAGCAGAGAATTAGCACAAGGAAGTCCGACTTAAACTGAATTGCACTGAATAGGATCTGAAATGATGATAATCAAGTTGCAAGAATAAAAAAGAAATATCCAACTTACCACAGCCTAACAAACTTTTCTCCTAAACTGTTATGTGTTTATGACCATTTTGTGATGCCCTATGGCCTTGGGCAAACAAATGTCCTATAGTTAAGAATTTCTTTGAAGTTTGGATGCCTACAAATTAAACCTTTTTTTTACTCAGGTCTGTGTTATGCCCCAGTTAGTATTTTCAGGAGTTACTTTTTTGAATACTCAGAATTGTAATTTCAGTGGCTATACTAGCCACCTGGTGGGATTCTGAGAACTGTAATACTCATATTAACTGTAATACCCATTTTAAATTGCTTAGATTTTAGCTTGTTTTTGTAAGCCACTCTGAGCTCTGGGGGAGTGTTTTTAAGATTTTTTTTTAAAAAAAAGATATTTTAAAGATGTTTTTAAATTGTTAGATTTTAGCCTTTCTTGTAAGCTGCCCCGAGCCCTAGGGGAGTGGCGGCATATAAGTTTAAATAATAAATAAATAAATAAATAAATAAATAAAATATTAGAGTCCAAAAAAGATAACTTTACAATGTCCCAGTTCTATCTGTGATTGGAAGAGTTTGAACATCCTTTTGCCCAATGTAGAGCATTGGCTGTAAAGTAGGCACTTGTTTTCTGTTGGGTTTGGTTCTAGATGGCTGCTCGAGTCTCATTCTATACAGTGTTATATAATTACATTTTGGAATGTAACACACACACACACACACACACACAAGTAGGTAAAGGTTTTCCCCTGACATTAAGTCCAGTCATGTCCAACTCTTGGGGTTGGTGCTCATCTCCATTTCTAAACTGAAGAGCCAGTGTTGTCCGTAGACACCTCCAAGGTCATGTGGCCGGCATGACTGCATGGAGCACCGTTACCTTCCTGCCGGAGTGGTACCTATTGATCTACTCATATGTGTATGTTTTCAAACTGCTAGGTTGGCAGAAGCTGTGGCTAACAGCAGGAGCTTACTCCGCTCCCCAAATTTGAACCTACGACCTTTGATCCACAAGTTCAGCAGCTTAGTGCTTTAACACACTGTCCCACTGGGGGCTCCTATATATATATATATATATATATATATATATATATATATATATATATATAATTGTCCCTCTGCAATTGTCTCTCTGCATTTGTGAGTTTGACTTTTGTGAAGTTTGTTATTTTTTGTCGATATGTTCTGTCTAGGAATCTCTAGCTCCTTTAATATGATTCTGTGGTCAGCTTTCAACAAAGGTTGTCCATAAACTCATGCTGGAAGACTTAGAGATTTTTCCATTCCTGGTATTTTTTTATCATGTCAGAAGCAAAGCGACTGCAAGTCGCTTCTGGTGTGGGCTGTCTACAAAGATGTTGTCCAGGGGATGCCCGGATGTGTTACCATCCTGCTGGGAGGCTTCTCTCATATCTCTGCATGGGAAGCTAGGGCTGACAGATGGGAGCTCACCCCGTTTCATAGATTTGAACCACAAACCTTTGAATTTGAATCACCAACCTTCAGGTCAGCAGTTCAGCTGGCACAAGCGTTTAACTCGTTGTCCCACCACGGCCACTGGTTCCTGGTTTGAAAATGTTATTTCCTGTTTAATTGTGTGGCACTTACTTTAAAAGTAGTTGTTATACTCCAGAAACTTTGTTTTTTTGGCTGCCACAAACTAGGTTGGATTGGTTGGGATTCTATGAGATATTCATTGAAAAACTATAGCAAAATATGCTGCAGGATGTCCTGCAAAAACAAAGTTTTTGCAGCTTAATAATCTTTTCCATGTTTTTAAGATAAAACCAATTAAGAAATGACATTTATAGCTCAGGAACAAAAATCGTGATGCATAGCGTTACTTTACAAATCATATATTTTTAGAAATCTAAATGAAAGCTTTTTGTGAATTATGTTGTGACCCCATACATTTCATTATTCCAATTTATGTATGTATCACTGACAAGGGATTTGTTTAACCTCCAGTTTGCTAGTAAAACTGAATCCCTGTGTCACAAATGATGCATGTCTAATAAGTGTGTCATCAATATGAAATGCTTGCAAAGCTCTGGTCTATAAGGGTTTGGTAGCATTAACTCACTCAGCATTGGCAGCATGACAAGGGCAGATCTGAAACAAGAAATCCCCAAGCACAGAAGTGATTATGGTACACATAAACTTGAGAATCAGGCTGTGATTGGAACAGATATGAATATGAAGGATTGGTTGGAACAAAGGGATTTTAAAATATGAAGGACTGAACTTTTATTGTTATCTTTTCCCCCTCAACCCAAGTTTATAGGCTACGATGAGAAGCCGCTCACCCTGCAAATGTTCATCGGCACGGCAGATGAACGCAACCTGCGCCCGCACGCTTTCTACCAGGTCCACCGCATCACGGGGAAGATGGTGGCCACCACCAGTTACGAATCCATCATCAGTGGCACAAAAGTCCTCGAGATGCCGCTGCTCCCAGAGAACAACATGTCTGCAAAGTGAGTCCTTCTTTTGCAAACACAAAGGGTGGAGATGTATTTCCCAGACCCTCCATGTTTAAGGGATCCTTGAAAGAATACTAATTCAGTATGGAGTAAGATCCCGGTGGCACAGCGGGTTAAACCGCTGAGCTGCTGAACTTGCTGACCAAAAGGTCACCAGTTTGAATCCAGGGAGCGGGGTGAGCTCCTGCTGTTATCCCCAGCTTCTGCCAACCTAGCAGTTCAAAAACATGCAAATGTGAGTAGATCAATAGGTACTGCTCCAGTGGGAAGGTAACGGCCCTCCATGCAGTCATGCTGGCCACATGACCTTGGAGGTGTCTACGGACAACACCAGCTCTTCAGCTTAGAAATGGAGATGAGCTATATTTTGGGGGAAAGTATTTAGAGAAATAGATGCTATAATGGATAAGAAGATAGGAAAAAGTGCAAGTATTGCATTGTTGTTATTATATAATGTCAAGAATTTGAAAAAAAAAACAGAGAAGGATGCAATAAATAATATGTTAATGGCAGCAAGGCTGTTGATAGCAAGGAACTGGAAAGGAACTGGAAATAAACATACAAATAGAAGAATGTTATAAAGAACTATGGAAATTAGCAATAAATGACAAGTTAACATGTAGATTAAGAATTAGGTATAGAAGGAAAATGACTTTGATGAGGTTTGGGGAAAATTTATTGAGAAGGGTTTAAAAGAAGTAGATGGGAAATTACCTCCACAAGAAGAAATTGTATTTTAGAAAGAGAATGTAAATTGAAATGGCTCGGGGGGGGGGGGGGCACAGAGGTGAAAATAAAAGCATACAAGATATATATATTTATATAGTTGATGCAATGAATTAAGAGTGAAATATAAGAGTATTGAAGGTATTGATGTATGGATGTATTTTAAGAAAACTAATAAAAAATTTAAAAAAAGAAAAAAAGAAATGGAGATCATCACCAACCCCCAGAGTCAGACACGTCTGGACTTAATGTCAGGGGAAAACCTTCACCTTCACCTTTAATTCAGTATGAAGGTAAAATATCCTCTGACCTGGGTGGTAAAGAGAGCTTGATAACACTATGTAACACAAAAATATTGTTCCTGAGTTATAAATGTCATTATCCAATTGGTTCTATCACAAAAATATGGAAAAAATTATTGAACTGCAAAAATTTTATTTTTGCGGAACATCCTGCAGCACGTTTTGCTATAGTTTTTCAATAAATCTCTCATAGAATCTCAACCAATTCAACATAGTTTGTGGCAGCCACAAAAACAAAGTTGCTGGAGTATAACAACTGGTTTCAAAGTAAGTACCGCACAATTAAACAGGAAAGAACACTTTCAAACCAGGAACAGATTTTTCAATTTTTTGTTACATAGTGTAATGATATAAAGGTGAAAGGACGGAGGGGAGAAAATACTAACTGAATCATGAAAGTAGAGGATAATATTCTGTAATAACAGCCAAATATACATGTTCGTAAGAGAATAAAATGGAGGGGATTAAGAACTTTTCTCATAGCAAGAAAGGAGGTTCACCTGTCTCAGAGTGCATCCACACTGTAGAATGAATGCAGTTTGATGCCACTTCAAGTATGATGGCTTTCTGCTATCGATTGCTGGGAATTGAAGTTTGGTGAGACACTAGCACTCTTTGAAAGAGAAGGCTAAAGATCTTGTAAAACTGCATCTCCCGTGATTCCATAGCATTGAGTTACGATAGTTCAAGTGGTGCCAAACTACATTCATTCTGCCATGTAGATGCAGCCTCAGTCTCGTAAATCTAGCTTGAAAAATCTTCCTTCCTAGTTTTATTCTTCCTTTTTTGACAAGTCCTTTGGCCTTTCCTTTGCAGCATTGACTGTGCTGGGATCTTGAAGCTGCGGAATTCGGACATTGAGCTGCGCAAGGGCGAGACGGACATTGGGCGCAAGAACACGCGGGTGCGCCTGGTCTTCCGGGTCCACGTGCCGCAAGGGAATGGCAAGGTGGTCTCCATCCAAGTGGCCTCGGTGCCCATCGAGTGCTGTGAGTAGCCATTGGGGGCAAAACAGGGAGATTGACAACTGCCTGAATCAAAGATAGAACCGTAAAGTTGGAAGAGATCATAAGGGCCAATCGGTCCAATGCCCTGCCATGCAGAAACATATGATCGAAGCACTCCCAACAGATGGTCATGCAGCCTTTGCTTGAAAACTCCGGAGAAGGAGATGCCACCTCACCCTGAGGCAGCATATTCAACTGCTGAACAGCTCTTACCATTGCTAATGTTTAGGTGGAATCTCTTGCCCTGAAATTTGAACCCATTGCTCCATGTACTAGAGCAGCAGAAACAGGTTTGTTTCCTCCTCAATGTGACAACCTTTTAAATGTTTAAACATGGCTATCATGTTCCTTCTCAGCCTTCTTTTTTCTAAGCTTAACGTACCAAGCTCCCTAAGCCTTTCCTCATAGGACTTGGCTTCTAGACAATTGATCATTGTGGGTGTCCTTCTCTGGACACCTTCCAGCTTGTCAATCTCCTTGAGTTGTGGTGCCCAGAACTGGGCAGGAGGTTATTTCAGTTGAGGTCTGACCAAAGCGGAATACAGTGGGAGGGACTATAACTTCCCTAGATCTAGGCCAGTGGTTCCCAGCCTTTGAGTGTTTTGGACTTCAACTTCCAGAAATCCCAGCCAGTTTACCAGCTGTTAGGAACTGTGGGAGGAACACTGAAGTCCAAAACACGTGGAAGCCCAAAGGTTGGGAACCACTGATGTAGGCACTATATTCCTATAGAATCACTTTGGCTTTTTTAGTTGCTTCATCACACTGTTGGCTCATGGTTGACTTGCAGTCTACTAAGGCCCTTTCACATGGGCTGTTGTCAAGCCAGATGTCACCCATCCTATACCTGTGGCTCCACCCTCGCCATATAGAGTCCCATTGATTGAAAGGGATGGAATGGCGAAATGTAGAGTTGGATGTATTACCTGATTGTGAGCTCAATTTATCTCCCACCTTCCATCCCGAAGGCCCTCTTTGTTCTCACCTGCTTCCCTTGCTTCTCCTTATAGCCCAGCGCTCAGCTCAGGAGCTCCCCCAAGTGGAAAACTACAGCCTCAGTGCCTGCTCCGTCCATGGCGGTGAAGAAATGGTGATCACCGGAGCCAACTTCCTGTCCGACTCCAAGGTTGTCTTCATTGAGCGAGGCCCTGGTATGCAGCCTATGATGTAACCTTCATGCTTACCCTTGGCTTACTTTGGAACCCTGGATTGCTTTCAAACTGGGCATGTTCCCTGCTGTATTATGTATATTGTTTTATGTTAATTGACATTGTTATTGTTTTATAATTGTTTATGTTATTTTACTGTATTTTGTATACTCAGTTGCACAACTACAGTAGAGTCTCACTTATCCAACATAAACGGGCCGGCAGAATGTTGGATAAGCGAATATGTTGGATAATGAGGCATTAAGGAAAAGCCTATTAAACATCAAATTAGGTTATGATTTTACAAATGAAGCACCAAAACATCATGTTAGACAACAAATTTGGCAGAAAAAGTAGTTCAATACGCAGTAATGCTATGTAGGAATTACTGTATTTATGAATTTAGCACCAAAATATCACGATATATTGAAAACATTGACTACAAAATGTGTTGGATAATCCAGAACGTTGGATAAGTGAGTGTTGGATAAGTGAGACTGTACTGTACATGCTTTGCAAGCCGCCCTGAGTCCCTTTCGGGAGATGGTGGTGGGATATTAATAATAATAATAATAATAATAATAATAATAATAATAATAATAATAATAGTAGTAGTAGTAGTAGTAGTAGCAGTAGCTATTAGGAATATTCATGGTGCATTTCCCAACTGAAAAACACAGCTGAGGAATAATACAAAAATGAGAATTTTTGCACAGTTTTATTTTGCATATTACAATATGTAACACGATTTTTGTTCCTGGGTTATAAATGTCATTTCCTAATAGGTTCTATCATAAAAACAGGAGGAAAGTTTATTAAACTGCAAAAAGTTTGTTTTTGCAAGACATCCTGCAGCACATTTTGCTATAGTTTTTCAATGAATATTTCATAGAGTCTCAAGCAATTCAACCTAGTTTTTGGCAACCACAAAAACGAAGTTTCTGGGGCATAAAAAGTACTTTCAAAGTAAGCACTGCATGATTAAACAGGGAATTACACTTTCAAACCAGGAACAGATTTTGTTTTCAAATTTTGTTACATAGTGTTATTCATTCATCCTGAACTCTTTTAGAAAATGATCATGTAGGGGAAATATTAATTGTGCAAAAATGGTGTGTTCCTTCAACCCTAAAAAAATGTATCTTTTGATCTTCAGTGAGAAAACATGTTGTGTTGAGACACCCCATGGGAATACTTTATATATCTGTGGAATGTCCAGGGTGGGGCATTCCATAGATATATACACTGCAAGATATAGAAGCTGCAAGGCCATTCAGTGCTAATCAAGGTGGCTAATTGCAACATTCACACTTGCCCCCAACAGAGAATTCTTCTCACCTGGACCTTCCACAGATATATAAACCCCACTTGCCTAGTTTCCAACAGACCTCACTACCTCTGAGGATGCCTGCCATAGATGTGGGCGAAACGTCAGGAGAGAATGCTTCTAGAACATGGCCAGACAGTTCGGAAAACTCACAGCATTCCACTGTATTGTAATGCTTTTAATGTTGGCTGCTTTAAGTCTTTTTAAGGAGAGAAAAAGCGGGATATAATAATAATTTGGATGTCAGATTTCCTCCTCCCCAGAGTTTGTAATGTTTCTATATCATCACATGATATCATTGATGTGGGACCCAAGTCTAAACACAAATTTCAAATTATCTTTTATTTATACCTTCTACACATAACCTGGAAGTGATTACAATATATTCATAATTTTGTGAATGAAATAACATTTATGTATATTTGAGCCATCAGAAAGTAAATGTGTCACTATTTCTCCCACTCATATGGACAGTTTTGGATTTTTGGTCTCCAGATTTCTGGATAAGGGATGCCTAATTAAGATCTAATTAAGATTCTATGGAATAAATCTAAGGATGGATTTACACTGCCATTATATGGTTAGTGTAGACCCATGTAATGCTGTTCAATGTAGATAAACTACATTACCCAAGTACTGATGATATAACTCAGTTGCCAACTATGGCAGTGTAGATTCAGCCAAAGTGTTCCCACTTCTCAACGTTGCTGTCTGGTATCTAATTTCTAATCCTTTAGTTCCTATGACTGTGAATAAATCGTATTTCTTTACTTGTTTGTGTTAGATGGAAAACTGCAATGGGAAGAAGAGGCAAATGTGAATCGGTTGAAAAGCACAGAGGCAAGTATTCCAAATTTGGGTTTTGGCATGAAGGCAAGTTGTTGGTGGGTGAACTGTGGCCTGGATTCACCTTTAAGGAATAGGGATTAGGGATTTTTGGTGTGGAGCACTGGATGGAGAAAAGGGAAAGCCTTTTAATTTAGGGAGATGATGGAAAGGCAATGGTGGCTCGTGAGCAAAACCATTCCTGGTCTTCATCCAAACTTTAAAGGTACTGAAACCTATCTCTAGTATTGGCTTGGTGGGACAGTCAATCTATTGTGATTTTAGCCTGAGCTTTGCAGATATGTTTATGATACTAATTTTGGCTGCAAGTGGAGCATGTGTAGGATAGAAGGAACACCCTAAATTCCAGCATGACTACTAGGATTGGTAGATCCTCCAAAAGAAATACTTCCAAGGGTTGTTGTGTGTTTTATGGGCTATATGGCCATGTTCCAGAAGTATTCTCTCCTTACATTTCACCCACATCTATGGCAGGCATCCTCAGAGGTTATGAGGTAAATGACACTTTCCTCACAACCTCTGAGGATGCCTGCCATATATGTGGGCAAAACATCAGGAGAGAATACTTCTGGAACATGGCCATACAGCCTGGAAAACACACAACAATCCAGTGTTCCCAGCCATGAAAGCCTTTGACAACAAATTCTTCAAACTCTCTGCAGTAATTGTCTCTTTATCAAGTTTCTCTGCTCTCGCAGGCTTCCCTGACCCTCACAGTCCCGGAATACAACAACAAGCGAGTATCACGACCGGTTCAGACCTATTTTTATGTTTCCAACGGCCGCCGGAAAAGAAGCCCTGCTCAGTCTTTCAAATACTTACCTGGTAGGTAAAAGGCACACAAGTGGAAGATGAAGGAAGAGGTTATGAAAAGTAGAAGTGTGGTTATTCAGTGCTATCGAAAAGGAGAGAAAAATACTAAATGCAGTGAATATAATTGTCTCTGCATTTCTGTGTTTGTAGGTTAGTATAGTTTATGTGTGCTTGTTAATATAGAATGTGTAGTTAGTTATGATTTAGTTTTGTAGTATGTTGTAGTGGCTAGTGCAGTTAATCCATACTTATAGTAATAAATATATTATACATATCAACCATCTTTTGCATAGTTTTTGTTCTCTTACTATGACCCCCATTTACACTGACCATTTAATGCAATTTCAAACCAGTCCTGTGAAGTTGATTACACAGGAACTCCTGGAAACAGTCTGAAGCCACAGATCACTGATGTGCATTAACGGCTTTCTTTCATTCACTTTTGTGTGTGTTGTCTGCCCACTGCAATTTGAAGCTACCTTCCAATTACATTAAATGGCACAAGCCAAAAAGTATTTTTCATCAGATATAATTTTAGGTCATTCTTGTAGAATTTTCAGTGCTGAATTCAGATCTGTGTTCATTTTTTCTCTATTATGTCTAGTTTTTGCGATGAGGCTAATCAAATAATTCATTTACGCATGATATCAATTAGATTCTATTGATATCACTGCGTAAATGCATTAATTATTCAGTTAGGCTCATCGCAAAAACTACATGTGATAGAGAAAAAATAATCCCAGATCTGAATTCAGCACTGAAAATTCTACAAGAATGACCTAAAATTATATCTCATGAAAAGTACTTGTTGCTTGTGTTGCATGAATATGATGCGAAATGTGCAGACTTTACAGTAGTTCGCTGTCATGTACCATTTGTCATACTTATGTTGCTTATCCAACATAAACAGGCTGGCAGAACGTTGGATAAGCGAAAATGTTGGATAATAATGAGGGATTAAGGAAAAGCCTATTAAATGTCAAATTACATTAAGATTTTACAAATTAAGCGCCAAAACATAATGTTTTACAACAAGTCTGCCACTTGTTTGAGAGCGTGGCTGCACTTACGTTGTTGTTGGGAATATTGGCCTGCAATGCGTTGCTGTCTAGAGAAACAGCTGTGGATCTGGGTAGGAGGCAGACTGCGTTGGATAATACAGAATGTTGGATGAGCAAAGGTTGGATAAGCGAGACCCTACTGTATTTTAAAAAGTTGACGTGATGGAAAAGAAATAAAGACATGTTTAAAATTGATTTAAACTGTGCTACTCCAGACTGGACTACTGCAATGCGCTCTACGTGGGGCTGCCTTTGAAGACAGCCCGGAAATTACAATTGGTACAAAGGTCAATGGCCAGGTTAGAGCAGGCATGGGCAAACTTTGGCCCTCCAGGTGTTTTGGACTTCAACTCCCACCATTCCTAACAGCCTATCGGCTGTTAGGAATGGTGGGAGTTGAAGTCCAAAACACCTGGAGGGCCAAAGTTTGCCTATGCCTGTGCTAGAGTCACATTGCTAATATCTTCTTTCATCCCCTTTCTTTTATCTCTTTTCCCTAGTAATCTTCAAGGAAGAACCACTGCAGGACTCCCCACACCATAACTTCCCCCATGTCTCTCAAAGCAGTCATTTCTCACCACAAACAGCCCCGGGAGCTATGGATTTCTCGCCCTCGAGGCCACCCTTCCCGTACGGCCCAGACCACTCTCCCCCCTGTTCTCCTTATGGTCCTGAGTGGAGTCCATGCTCCTTCCCAGCCCCTCCGCGCTACAGCCCCACTTTCCGGTTCCCCTCCAACGAGCCCTACAGAGGGGCTAACCTTTCTGTCCCACTCCTCGCCCCACCAGCGTTGCCCCACTTCCACGCTCTGGAATGCCGCCCACCCCACTTCCAGCCCCCCGGCTCACCGCTTGCCCCTCCGCCTCCAGGGCAGGCGGAAACGTGTGGCAGGGAGAGGACCCCAGAGTGGGCCGACCCAGAACCAGGGTCCGAGGAGCACGGCACCAAGGGAAAGTCGGGGTTTGGCGATGGCTTCCAGGAGAACATGCCCATCCACGAGATCACGCTGGAGGAAGGTAACTCTAGGGATGTGAAGATTTCCAAACTTTCTTTCTCTGCAGGCTTCATTTTGAGGGAAGGAGAAATTTCCACCACCCTTCCACATTTTCCAAGTTTGAAATGGGATAAAGTAAAGTATTTGCAGAATATTTATTTATTTATTTATTTACAGTATTTATATTCCACCCTTCTCACCCCGAAGGGGACTCAGGGCGGATCACATTATACACACATAGGGCAAACATTCAATGCCCATAAACACATCAATCAGAGACTGAGACAGACAGACGCAGAGGCAATTTAACCTTCTCCTGAGGGGATGTTCGATTCTGGCCACAGGGGGGAGCAGCTGCTTCATCATCCACTCTGACAGCACTTCCTCATTCCAAGTCGTAAATTAGTTAAACTTGCCTCCCCACTTTTATAAGTGGTACCTTATTTCCTACTTGATTGATGTAACTATCTTTCAGGTCAGCAACGAGCAGGGGCTATTTTTTATTTTTAATTGACGGGTGCTCACCCCGCCACGGGCTGGCCTTGAACTCATGACCTCATGGTCAGAGTGATTTATTGCAGCAGGCTGCTCAACAGCCTGCACCACAGCCCAGCCCCCATCCTTTCCAAACACAAGCAGGGTATCTGTTGGGAGTGCTTGGATTTGGTGTTTCTGCATGAGATGGGCCTGGATTGGAAGGCCCTTGGAGTCTTTTCCAACCTATGATTTATCTTGAAGTTGTTCACCTCTGCAAATGAAGGGTCTAGAGACCGAGAATCTATGTAGAAGGAGGGAAGGTCAGCTTTGAGAGATCTTGGGGACTCACATACATCCTTTGGGCCTTTGAAGGCTGTACTCTTACACCTAGAAACAATAACTTTTCTTCCACTTTAAAATGGCACTTGTACCTTTTAGATGTCATGGAGTAATTATACAATAGTTTTGTCCTGTTTTAGGTCCAACAGACAGGGAGCCGCAATGGCACAATGGGTTAAACCATTGTGCCGGCTGGACTGCTGACTTGAAGGTTGGGTTGCTGACCTGAAAGTTGTCGGTTCAAATCCACAAGACAGGGTGAGCTCCCGTCTGTCAGCTCTAGCTTGCAGAGACATGAGAGAAGCCTCCCAGCAGGATGGTAACACATCTGGGCGTCCCCTGGGCAATGTCTCTGCAGACAGCCAATTCTCTCACACCAGAAGCAACTTGCCGTGTGTTCTCAATTCACTTCTGACACGATTGAAAAAAAAGGTCCAAGAGACTACATTGCTTTCTAAAATAGGAAGTGACTAAAGTTTTAAATTTACTTGTTATCTTTAGAAGGGGGCAATGAAATGCTGGAGGTCACACTTTACCCCCGTCATAAATGGCTGTGTTCAATTTGGAATGGGTAGATTTCTAGAATATGAACTATCACAGTCATTCCATAGATTCTTTTTTGTTGTTTCTGATCAATGATGGTTTTTTTTTTCTGTGTCAGGAGCGACTTGAGAAACTGCAAGTTGCTCCTGGTGTGAGAAAATTGGCCATCTGCAAGGACGTTGCCCAGAGGACGCCTGAATGTTTTGATTTTTGACCATCCTTGTGGGAGGCTTCTTTCATGTCTCCACATGGAGCTGGAGCTGATAGAGGGAGCTCATCCACGCTTGTAGCTGACATGAAGCCTAGAAAGGAAGCTCCATGTTAATTAAGCTCTAATTTGGAGCCCAAGAAGGTTCTTCACTAGGACCTACCTTTGAGGCAGAAGTATAATTCAACACAACATCAAAATCCATGCATGTGACCAAAGGAGCAAGCACGTTCCTCATTGTTATTGTGGCTTACTTATACGTTTGAGATCAAATAATGGAATAAATTATATTTAGCTCATTATGTGTTAGCAAGCAATGCCTGGCCTCCAGTACTAAAATTCTGCTGCTAAGAGCAAAGTTTAAAATATTATTTACTGGGTTGCGGTGAGTTTTCTGGGTTGTATGGCCATGTTTTTAAATTCCCAAGATTTTAACTGCTGCCTCACAGTGGCAAGGTTTCTAAATGATGTCTGCAAACTGAATGTTTGACAAACATGAAGTTTTTTCTATTGTTTTTCTATTGTATAATATACTCTGTATTTTACACTGTCTTGATATACATATATGCCAATAAAGGCTTATTGGAAATTGAGTAATTGGGTTTGCCTTGTGTTTTCCACACAGTAACTGAGATCATCGGCAGGGACTTGAGCGACTTTCCCGACCCACCCTGTGAAGGAGGACGGAGTTGAGAAAAAACATATCCCAGGACTTTCCAAAGGAATCGGAAGCTTGACTTGGAGAAAATTCAATGTCATTGAAAGATTGCCATAAACAACTATCATGCTGGTTTGGGGGGACCCTGATATTTATACATTTATTGTTGTGTTTTTTTTAACTTACTGTTTCATGTGTTCTTCCGTCCTTTTATTTCTGCTGGTGCTTATGTAAGATGTAGCATAGTTCAAAAAGGGCCAGAAAAAGCAGAGACTCCCCTGGCCAAGTCTTCTGTCCTCCAATGATGTCCAGTCACAAAAACAAAGGATCAACGGGAGTCTTGTCACTATTGTTGTGTTCTATAGCTGTCTCTTTTCAGATCTGACCATCAAGAGATGCTGGATTCTGAACTAAAAGTGGGCCTGCACAACTGACTCTTATGGCTCCTGAGATGCTGAGTCTTTCTTTTGTCTTAACTTCATTATACATCCTTCTATATCTTGTGACAGTGGGTTTCAGGAGATAACATTCCCAGCAGGGCCACTAGAGCTGAACCCTTCCATCTTCTGGATTGTTGCATCAGTTAATGCAATTGTCTCCTATGGTACCTGCTCTTTCTGACTTTACTACCATCATCCACTCTGTCCCTCCATCCAAATCACCATCCATTTCTTTTGACATTTCCTATAATAGAGGGGTTTTTATTGTCCATCATCCCAGCTTGATGTTTTATTTTTGTTGGTGTATCCAATGGGCCTAAAAGCAGTCATTTTCGGATTCTTTCCAAAGAGTCTTGGCAAAGGTTCCTTGATATAAAACATTTGCTAATTTTCTAGGCCAGTGTTTCTCAAACTATGTTCCTCCAGATGTTTTGGATTTCAGTTTCCAGAAATCCCAGCCAGCTTACCAGCTATTAGGAATTGTGGGAGCTGAAGTCCAAAACATCTGGAGGTGCACAGTTTGAGACTACGGTGTTGAAAGGTGCTTTGACATATCAAGATGCTCATTTGACAAAATTGTCAACTGCAGTGAGGTCTATTCTGTGCAAAATTAATGTTTGTGGGGGTTTGGACCATAAAATAGCTTTTCTGAGTAGGTAACATCATATTCTATGCAGAAGATAAGACTTTATGTTAAATATTATGATATTTGCATGGCAGAGTAACATTTTCTGCACAGAATTTTGTTCTGTACAAAAAACTTACTTTTTTCTGGGATGGTTGTTTTCTATGCAAGAATGTGCCCCAAACTAAGTCTTTCTTCCTATGCAAGAATGCCATGTGCTAATTTTGTGCAGAATACTGTATTTCTTCAATTGTAAGACACACTCTACTTTCAGGACCAACACTACCAACAGAAATACATAGGATATACCTGTGATTCTAAGACACACCACATTTTTATAGATGTTTACATAGGGAGGAGCCCCGGTGGTGAAGTGTGTTAAAGCACTGAGCTACTGAACTTGCAGACCGAAAGGTTGCAGGTTCAAATCCCGGGAGCGGAGTGAGCACCCGCTGTTAGCTCCAGCTTCTGCCAACCTAGCAGTTCGAAAACATGCCAATGTGAGTAGATCTATATGTACCGCTCCGGCGGGAAGGTAACAGTGCTCCATGCAGTCATGCCAGCCACATGACCTTGGAGGTGTCTACGGACAACGCCGGCTCTTCGGCTTAGAAATGGAGATGAACACCAACCTCCAGAGTCAGACATGACTGGGCTTAAAGTCAGGGGAAACCTTTACCTTTTACCTTTACATAGAGAAAAAGTGTGTCTTAGAATCGAAGAAATACAGTAGTTTTAGACTGTGGATTTAGACTGTAATGGCGCTCCATGCAGTCATGCCGGCCACATGACCTTGGAGGTGTCTACAGACAACGCCGGCTCTTCGGCTGAGAAATGGAGAGGAGCACCAACCCCCAGAGTCATACATGACTGGATCTAATGTCAGGGGAAACCTTTACCTTAGACTGTGGATGGTTTTAAAAAATGATGCCATTTGCACCAATGGCCAGGGGTAACTGTGTCCCATTTCTCCACCCATACATTCAAAAAGGCCAGAAGTGATACTACTGGGTTGCTGTGAGTTTTCCGAGCTGTCTGGCCATGTTCCAGAAGCATTCTCTCCTGACGTTTTGCTTCCATCTATGGCAGGCATCCTCATAGGTTGTGAGGTAGTACATTTACAATTTGTCCAAATTGTAAAGGTACTACCTCACAACCTCTGAGGATGCCTGCCATAGATGTGGGCGAAACATCGGGAGAGAATGCTTCTTTAACATGGCCATACAACCTGGAAAACTCACAGCAACCCAGTGGTACCCCAATGCTGAATCTCTTCAGAAGTTTTTAACTCAACCGCTTTGGATAGCTCCTTAAATATTGGACTAAAATATGTAATGGAAGACAACCCCCACTTATCCTCCATTTCTCATTAGGTGCCTTATGTTGACGACGCATACACACTAGAACACACTTCTTTTCTCTGCAAGTGTTCCTTGGCTGATATCGTGAGACTCCTATCTAGTGACTCTGATTGGAAATGATTGTTCTTCACTTCTTACGGCATGTTTAATCCCACAAATCTCTACCTCTGGGCCATCTTTTTTGTGGTGCAATGAACCTTCTGAAAAATTATTGCTGTTTTCCCCCTATCTCCATCTTTGCCAATCTCTCTGTTCCAGATGGGTTTGGGCTGCAATGGCATACTGTTGTCCTTTCTAAGATAAACTGCTGGCCAGTTACAAGAAGGAACGACACCCAAATAAAAGGAATAAGGCCAAGTTTGTTTGCCTTTATTTGTCAGGTTTCTAGCAAGGAAATGGGTGACATTTTATCTCCATTGCTTTCATTTGTGTTCACTCTAAAACTGGCAGAAATTGACTATAGTGCAAGCATGGGCAAACTTGGACCCTCCAAGTGTTTTGGACTCCAACTCCAACGCTAGGCTGTTAGGAATTGTGGGAGTTGGAGTCCAAAACACCTGGAGGGGCAAAGTTTGCCCATGCCTGCTATAGAGTTACTTTGGAGAACCTAGGTACATTTATGCTGTATAATTAATGTAGTTTGGCACCACTTGAACTGCTATGGCTCAATGCTATGGAATCCTGGCTGTTGTAGTTTGATGTGGCACCAGCACTTTTTGGCAGGGACGGCTGAAGACCTTATAAAACTACAGCTCCCAGGATTCCATAGCATTGAACCATGGCAATCAAACCGGTGTCAAACTGCATGTATTCCCCAGTATAGATGCAGAGGAATTAGAGAGCTGGAGATCAGTGGGATGTTTGGACTGCATAGCTACAAATGCTAAATTTCCAGAACATTGAAACTAGATGCTGGGATGATGATGATAATAATAATACGAATAATGATACGAAATAATAATAATACGAGTAATGAACCAAAATCCAGCATATCTATGTTGTTTGCTGTGTCATACAATGTCGTTGTGTCAATAATAATAATACTTATTTATACCCCGCCACCATCTCTCCGCGGGGACTCGGGGCAGCTTACATGGGGCCAAGCCCAAACAACATAATTAAGCAGAGAAACAACAACATAAATACAATTCACAGTATAAAAGATAAAAACAATAATACAATATAAAACAGGAATATTATAACAATAATATCAGTCAACCACCAGGCACAATTCTATCGACTTCATAGGTGGAAAGACTGAAGCAGTGAAACGTAAAAAGGATAGTATGGTATGTAATGTGTGAGTACTATGTTAGTGGCACTTGTAAAAGTTGTTTATATAGAAGATAACATTACATTACTAACATAGTACTCACACATTACATACCATACTATCCTTTTTATGTTTCACTGTAGACTATAGACATCTGTGTTTTGAGGAAAGACTGAAGCAGCCATGCAAGAATAAAATGATAAGTTAATGTGCATAGATAATAAGGACCTAATAAAATACAGGGTAGGGGTATAATACCATCTAGGGTAGATTATCCAATGGTTGTCTCACCAAAGGCCAAAGGTATTCATAACAATAATATAATAATATACTAAAGTCATATTCGGCTCTTATCTCCCCAAGGGGACTCAGAGTGAATTACAGATACATATACATGGCAAACATTCAATGCCATTATGCAATTGACAGAAACATATGATACATAAACAGAGGCAGGTGTCTTTCATTTCCGGCTGTGCTCAACTCGGCCATGGGGAGGTGCTGTTATTCCATTCTTCCATGCTGAGGTGCCTGTCCATTGAACCGCTGACACGTTTTTCTGGGGCACTTTTTTCCTTCCAGCTATCTACTCACATCTGTTTTCCAACTGCTAGGTAGGCAGAAGCTAGACTGATGGCGGGAGCTCACCCCACTCGTGTCTTGAACTGTCAACCTTATAGTCATGATCTTCTGTAGCTGGCGGTTTAACCTGCACTGCTATGGCTTTCTCTTTTGAAATGGACGTCTGGGGCTGAGACTGGCAAAGACGGGGAACCCCAAAGAAGGGAATGAAATGTGCCGCACAAAGCAAAAGGGTGCTTTGAGGTTTGGGAATATGCAAAACGTTGTTTTCTCCCATCCCTTTCCCAAGATCTTGGCCCTTGGCATGGTATCACGAACCGATCAAGCAACAAGACAGCTTGGAAAGTTACTTTTTCAAAATGGGATTGGTGCCTATTACTTGTTGCAATAACATTATGTAACAAAATTTAATGAATTTGATACGAAATTCAAAGAGTAACGATAATTTTTCACATCCCTAATACCTACTAGTTAGTTACATAGACAGGAAACTTCTACAACTCCCCAAATCACTCTGGATTAGCAATAAAATGTCAAGTTGTTTTTTAAAAAACTTTTTGTTTTCAAATACATTACAACTTGTACTATCGGTATGCTTATGACATGATAAATAAATAAAGCAATAGGATGACCCAAACCACAAACAATTCTAAAATACCCCCCAAAAAGGAGCATTTGGAAGTAATAAAAACCATTACAAACTTCATGACTGACAGAATGTCACTCTCCTGCCTTATATGATTTTGAGTCCCTTTTCAATCCAAAGTAACAATAAGATACTGGGAATGTAATAATAGCCATTACTTTTGAAATGTATTGTCACTTCAGGAGTAACAGTGTTAGTTGTAACTCAATGCTTCCAAGGTTTGTAAGGAAAATCTACACATCCCAGCATCTTGGGATTTGTAGTACCTTCCCCCAAGCTCTACCTAGACTTAAGCCATAGGGCTGAGGAAATGGGTTAACCAAATGCGCCAATGTTTTCTCAAAGGGAGGAGTGGTTAGTGGTTGTATTTGTTAATATATATATATATGTATATGTATATTTTTATATGTATTTCGAGGAGCGGTGGGAATGTTCTTTTGTAATTAAAGACGTAAAGGAAATGGCACATCTTGTGCAATTGTGTGTGTGTTTATTTGTGTGTACATGTACATTTCTGGTGACTGGAGGCAGCTGAATAAAGGGAAGTTCATAAAAGCAGAGCAAAGAAGGGTAGAAAATGTGGAAGTTGGTTGACGATATTCAAATGCAAACAATGTTCCTTTTTTGCTGCCCAAACAACATGGAAGGAAAGTCACTCCAAGCTTGAGAGGAAACCCAAGATGCATACCTATGGAATGCTGTCTAAGGCTGCATCTATACTACAGGGTTAATGCAGTTTCACGCCATTTGAGCTGCCATGGCTCAAGGCTATGGGATCATGAGAGATGTACATTTATACGGTGTTTATTAACCTTCTTTGCCAAAGAATGCTGGTACCCCACCCAAATACAGCTCCCAAGATTGCATTTCATTGAGCCATAGAAGCTCAAGTGGTGTCAAACTGCATTAAGTCTGCAGTGTAGATACACCCACAGCCCCTGGCAAAATCTGTATACGTAAACAGTTTGCATAACCACACTGGGAGCCATCATAATGTGGTACTTTGAGTGATGAACTCTGGAAACCAAGTCTTGAATACCTGCAGACCCATTTGGTGATCTTGGGCATGTCACACTCTCTCAGCCTCAGAGGAAGGCAATTACAAACCATCTTGGATTACACCTGGAGAAGGAAACCTTGTCCTAGGTTGCAAAAGGCCTTCTGAAGCATCTCCAATTTGGGCGTTGAAGTCTCCACATATAAGGATTAATGATTCATAGGTTGTCATAAGTTCACCTCTGGGTTGCCATATTATGGATACTACTTAAAGGCACATATCCCATCTTCCGAACTGAGAATAAATAATGTTTCCTTTATTTTAGGAATTCCCCCTCTTTTGCTAAACCTCTACTTTTATCTCTAGGCCAGACTGGGAGCTCAAGGGTGTATCTACTCACTGTAGACTTAATGTAGTTAAAGCTGGATCTACACTGCCCTATATCCCAGGATCGGATTCCAGATAATCTGATTTGAACTGGATTATATGAGTTTCCACTTCCAGATAATATGTGATAAGCAGATAATCTGAGATCCAATCTTTAGGCGTTCCTCAGAGGGCATGGTCTCCAGACCTATGATCATTTTAGTTTCCCTCTTTGGCAAAGAGACTTTGCATAACCACAACTCCCAGGAATCCATAGAGTTGAGCCATGGCAATTAAAGTGTCAAAATCGATTACACGCCCTTTATGCCAGGATTTCCAACTTTTGGGCCCCCGATGTTTTGGACTTCAATCCCCAGAAATCTCAGTCAGTTTACCAGCAGTTAGGAGCTGTGGGAGCTGAAGTCCAAAACACCTGGAGGCCCAAAGGTTGGGAATCCTGGGACAAAGGGCAGTGTAATCGATCCTTTGGCACTACTTTAATTGCCATGGTTCAGTGCTATGGATTCCTTGGAGTTATGGTGGTGCAAAGTCTCTTTGCCAAGGAGAGCAACTAAAATGATCAGAGGTCTGGAGTCCATGTCCTCTGAGGAACATCTAAAGAACTGGGTATGTTTAGCTTGTAGAAGTGAAGGCTGAGAGGAGACATGATAGCCATGTATAAAGATGTCATAGGATGCTATAATGAAGAGGGAGAAGGCTTGTCTACTGCTGGCCTGGAATCCAGGACGTGGAGCAATGGGTGCAAATTAAAGGAAAGGAGATTCCATTGAACATCAGGAAGAACTTCCTGACAGGGTTGCTGTGAGATTTCCAGGCTGTATGGCCATGTTCCAGAAGCATTATCTCTTGATGTTTCACCCACATCTATGGCAGGCATCCCCAAAGGTTGCGAGGTCTATTGGAAACTATGCAAGTGGGGTTTATATATCTGTGGAAAGTCCAGGTTGGGAGAAAGAACTCTTGTCTGTTTGAGGCAGGTGTGTATGTTGCAATTAGCCAGCTTGATTAGCATTTAATGGCCTTGCAGATTCAAAGCCTAGCTGCCATAGATGTGGGTGAAACGTAACGATAGAATGCTTCTGAAACATGGTCATATAGTCTGGAAAACTCACAGCAACCAAATAATAATAATAATAATAATAATAATAATAATAATAATAATAATAATAAGCCAACTGCAAAAGGCCACCCTACTGGGATCTGCACGCATCATCCGAAAATACATCACACAGTCCTAGATACTTGGGAAGTGTTCGACTTGTGATTTTGTGATACGAAATTCAACATGTCTATCTTGTTTGCTGTGTCATAATAAAAAAATAATAATAAATCTTGTTTGCTGTGTCATACTGTGTCTTTATGTCAATAATAATAATATGGTGGGATCACACACCTGCAAAGGTCGTGGAAAATGAGCATGCAAAGATACTGTGGGACTTCCGAATCCAGACTGACAAAGTTCTGGAACACAACACACTAGACATCACAGTTGTGGAAAAGAAAAAGGTTTGGATCATTGATGTCGCCATCCCAGGTGACAGTTGCATTGACGAAAAGCAATAGGAAAAACTTAGCTGCGATCAGGACCTCATCTTCAAAGACTCTGGCAGAAACCAGTACAGGTGGTCCCGGTGGTGATGGGCACATTGCGTGCCATGCCAAAAGATCTCAGCCGGCATTTGGAAACAATAGACATTGACAAAATCACGATCTGCCAACTGCAAAAGGCCACCCTACTGGGATCTGCGCACATCATCCGAAAATACATCACACAGTCCTAGACACTTGGGAAGTGTTCGACTTGTGATTTTGTGATATGAAATCCAGCATATCTATCCTGTTTGCTGTGTCATAATAAAATACAGTAGAGTCTCACTAATCCAAGCTAAACGGGCCGGCAGAAGCTTGGATAAGCGAATATCTTGGATTATAAGGACTGATCAAGGAAAAGCCTATTAAACATCAAATTAGGTTATGATTTTACAAATTAAGCACCAAAACTTCATGTTATACAACAAATTTGACAGAAAAAGTAGTTCAATACGCAGTAATGTTATGTTGTAATTACTGTATTTACAAATTTAGCCCAAAATATCACGATATATTGGAAACATTGACTACAAAAATGGCTTGGATTATCCAGAGGCTTGGATAAGCGAGGCTTGGATTAGTGAGACTCTACTGTAATAATAATAATAATAATAATAATAATAATAATAATAATAATAATAATAATAATAATAATAATAATTTGGCTCCTTTTCTACACTGTTAACAATTGGCTAATATGGCAATTAAGGATGCATCTACACTGAATGCAATTTGAAGATACACCCATGAACTATTCAATGGTAACTTGCAAGATTTGTCTTTTCACCCTGGCAGCAATGAAAATTTGGGCCAAATTTACTGCTGATATTGTAAGTTGTTGGAAACTAGCCAAGTGGGGTTTATATATCTGTGAAATAATGTCCAGGGTGAGAGAAAGAACTCTTCTCTGTTTGAGGCAGGTGTGAATGTTTCAATTGGCCCCTTTGATTAGCATTGAATAGCCGTTCGGTTTCAAGGTCTGGCTGTTTAGTGTCTGGAGAAACGTTTTTCCTGAAAGGTCAAGAGAAAATGCTTCTGGAACGTGGCCATACAGCACGGAAAACTCACAGCAATCCAGTGATTCTGGCCATGAAGGCCTTCGACAACACATTGAACTTTCTGACTGTAAGAGCTGTTCAACAGTGGAACTCTCCGCATCGGGGTGTGGTGGAAGCTCCTTCCTTGGAAGCTTTTAAACATCTGTCAGGGGTGCTTTGTTTGTGCTTTTTCCTGCACGGCAGGGGGTTGGACTAGTCCATGCATGGGCAAACTTCGGCCCTCCAGGTGCTTTGGACTACAACTCCCACAATTCCTAACAGCCTACCGGCTGTTAGGAATTGTGGGAGTTGCAGTCCAAAGCACCTGGAGGGCCGAAGTTTGCCCATGCATGGACTAGATGGCCCATGTGGATGATTCTATGATTCTAGGAGTGCTGGTGCCTCAGCAAACTCCAAACCCACGGAGCCCATAGCAGCTCAGGTGGTGTCCAACTGCATTCATTCTACAGTGTAGACGCACCCTTGAGAGGCAGGAAAGCAAATCATTTAACAAACAAGCTGAGCAGACGTGAAAGAGAAAGTAAACCGCTGGAAGGGAAGCTGCTGGAAGGCTGTTTGAGCAGGAAGAGAAGCGGAAATGAAGAAAAGGCCAGCCATGTCTCCCAAAGCCTGAGGCCAGGCTCCCTTGCTCTCCAGGAGAGACAGAAAGAAGAGACAGAAAGGTACTGGGAGAACTGGAGATCAGTGGGGAAAGGGTGAGAGGGAGGGAGGAAGGAAATGCAGAAAGAGAGACAGAGAGAGAGAGAGAAAGGAAAGAAAAGAAAATAGGGCTCTTCACTTTTCTCAGTTCGCCCTGTCTGCACCTAGGCTGTGGAATGCAGAGGCTTGATGGCCATCTGTCAAGAGTGTTTTAATTGTGCATGGAAGAATAAGGTTGGACTGGATGGGGGTCTCTTCCAGATCTAGGATTCTTTTAAATGTCTATCTTTCATTTTGTGTATTTTAATACGTATTCAATGTCAAACTTTTATTTGTCTAACTTTTGTGTAGTTTCATATGTATTTTATGGAAATATGTTTTAATATGTGTATTCTGTGAAGTGTTGATGTGTTTTGATTATGTGTTTTGGCAAATGTTGTAACCTGCCTCGAGCCGTGCGGAGAAGCAAGTACAAAATAACATTATTATTATTATTATTATTATTACAGTAGAGTCTCACTTATCCAACATAAACGGGCCAGCAGAATGTTGGATAAGCGAATATGTTGGATAATAAGGAGAGATTAAGGAGAAGCCTATTAAACATCAAATTAGGTTCTGATTTTACAAATTAAGCACCAAAACATCATGTTATACAACAAATCTGGCAGAAAAAGTAGTTCAATACACAGTAATGCTACGTAGTAATTACTGTATTTACGAATTTCGCACCAAAATATCATAATATATTGAAAACATTTACTACAGAAATGCGTTGGATAATCCAGAACTTTGGATAAGCGAGTGTTGGATAAGTGAGACTCTACTGTATTATTATTATTTGAAACACAACAAGTTGAGTCCACAGCAGACATTCTGCTGGCTGTTGTATTGGATCACACGTCGGACACTTCCCAAGTGTTTAGGACTGTGTGATGTATCGGTGGATAATGCGTGCAGATCCCAGTAAGGTGGCCTTCTGCAGCTGGCAGGTGGGGATTTTGTCAGTGCCGATTGTGTTCAAGTGCAGGCCAAGGCCTTTAGGCACTGCACCCAGTGTGCCAGTCACCTTGACTAGCTTGTGCCAGAGTCTTTGCAATTCGATCTTTAAAATCCTCATATCGTGTCACCTTTTCTAGTTGTTTCTCCTCAATCCTGCTGTCACCTGGGATTGCAACATCGACAACCCTTACATTGTTTTTTAACACAATTGTGAGGTCAGGAGTATTGTGCTCCAAAACCCTGTCTGTCTGAATTCGGAAGTCCCAGAGTAGCTTGACATGTTCATTCTTTGTAACTTTTCCCAGCTTGTGATCCCACCAGTTCTTTGTTGCAGGCAGATGGTATTTGATGAGTCCCTCCGGGTGAGAAGGGCGGGATAGAAATATTTGAAATAAAAAAAAAATTGTGGCACAAGTTCCAATGAATCATCTGAGCAACAGTGTTATGCCTCTGCTTGTAGTCTGTCTGTGCGATCTTTTTGCAGCAGCTGAGGATGTGATCTATTGTTTCATCTGCTTCCTTGCAGAGTCTACATTTGGGATCTGTTGTCAACTTTTCAATTTATTATTACTATTATTGTTATTATTTTCTATGTACACAATAGCAGAGCACACATGCATATTAGGTCCAAGTGTCTGGGATTTGTCTCTTGAGTATCTGGGCATCCTCTGGGCAATGTCTCTGTAGACAGCAAATTCTTTCACACCAGAAGCGACTTGCAGTATGTTTTCAAGTCTCTTCTGACTTGATAAAAGAATCTTTTGCACAGAAGTCTATACAATTTCTATACCCATCTCCCCAGTGGAAGGGAATACCAGGGATTTTTGCAATTCTCGATTGCTGGTCGCACTTTTGGGACATCCTTAGGACAACTCATGTGTGCCGAAAAACATTTGGTTCTGCTATATGAAAAATTGGCTTTTAGACATTGGCGTCTGTTTGGGTCCTTTTAAAAATAAAACGTGCCTTTTCAGCATGAAAAACATATTTTTTTGTGCATCTAAAAAAACCCAAAACCAACCACATGAATTTCCAAGCAAACGAAATGTCCTGAAATAAGTCTTGAACTACAAACCTCTGGAATAGTTTATAGCTGTTCTCTTTCTCTCTGGCGGGATTTCCTTAGTGTTGGGACATCCTTTGTAACAAGCCAGAAAGTAATAAATATTCATCCCATTCCTATTAACAATAGCAAGCCCTTTCTAAACGAGGCGGCTGAAATCACGACGGCTCCAGGGTTGTGAAAGCCAGAGCGCCATAAATGGGCACATAAAAGGCTTTGACTGCACGCTACATTTCTGGTGCCGAAGATTGCTGTGCTGTGGCTGAGCTCGAGGAAGCGTTTTCTGCCTTTGTTCTCAATCTGTGTTGCTGAGTCACTAATTTGTACATTGTTCCGTCTGGGATTCGAGTAATAAATGAAAGGAGGTTTCACAAGCTTGGCTTTGGCCCACTCTGGATCTCCTCCCCACCCAAGTTCGTCGCCAGCCATCAACCACATCCCGTGGCATCGAAATCTCATCCATCAATTGTATGCTGCAGACCTGAAAACATTTCATAGATGAAAGTCAGGACAAGCGTGGCCACTGACATCAAAGTGCGGTTAAGATGGCCATTGGCCAGCACACATTTTGGTGCCTCAGATGTTAGCCCTGTTTCTAGAGGCCACGGTGGCGCAATGGGTTAAACCCTCGTGCCAGCTGAACTGCTAACCTGAAGGGTGGCGGTTCAAATCCACGAGATGGGGTGAACTCCTGTCTGTCAGCCCTAGCTTTCCATGTGGGGACATGAGAGAAGCCTCCCAGCAGGATGGTAACACATCCTGGCGTCCCCCTGGGAAATGTCTCTGTAGATGGCCGATTCTCTCACACCAGAAGCGACTTGCCTCAATTCGCTTCGGACACAATTTTTAAAAGCCCTGTTTCTGGGTCTATTTGACCTACTGATTCCAAAAATTGCACCAGTTTTCTCCTATCAGCTCACAGAACACATGCCATATGCCACTCTGCCTTCCCATAGAAAACCATGATAACTAGAGCTCATGTGGTCTATTCAATGCTATTTTCTGAATCAGTGCTCCAAACAACTCCTGGAACAGGCCTAAAAAGACACCTTGACAATATTTTGTTTTTTTGTTTTTTTGGATTGTGTGGCATTTTAATCGCATCTGATAGTGGGATGACAGAGGCATCAAGACACTAATAGAGAGGGCAGATGGGTGGACAATGACAAGTATCATTTCAAGTCATTAATCTGCTTCCTCACCATGACAGAGCGTTGAAAACATCACGGGTGGCATGCGCATAGGGATAAAAATCCTGCAAGACATGGAGTTGGGAGTATTCTGCCCTCCTGTAAAGTGGTTGTCCCTATTCTCCGGCTCTGCAGCCATTTATTGAGATTCTCTTCATATGGTTTCAGTTCCTTGCCCAAGAAAATGTTAAACCTTTCTGCACAGCCTAAGAAAAGATTATGTGTTGGCATTTTTTTTTTTTTGTCGTGTCAGAAGCAACTTGAGAACATACTGCAAGTCACTTCTGGTATGAGAGAATTGGCCGTCTACAGAGACGTTGCCCAGGGAACGCCCAAATGTGTTAGAGCATTTTATCTCATGTCCCTGCATGCTAGAGCGGGGACATGGATTCAAACCAGCAGCCTTCAGGTCAGCAACCCAACCTTCAGGTCAGCAGTTCAGCCAGCACAAGGGTGTAACCCATTGCGCCACCGCAACTCCTTATGTATTGACATGATGTGTGTGCCTGTAAGTTACTTATGGTGACCCCATGAATTTCATTGGATTTTCTTAGGCAAGGAATACTCAAGAGATGGTTTTGCCAGTTCCTTCCTCTGAAACAGAGTCTGTAGCACCTGTTATTTCTTGATACCCCATAGACAAACTATTAGTAGTTGACTGTGCATTGCTTCTATGTTCAGATGGAATCTGGTGCTGTTAGGGTATTTAGGCCATTACATGATGTTCTGCTCACTATAGATGCCTCTGAAGGAGCTTCAAGACTGATTTCAGAGAGGGATTTGATCCCACTACTACCTGCGCCATACCTGTGTGTGTCACCTTTTGCTATTTCACTTGACACTAAAGTCACCTCCGTCTGTTCTTTTCCTCCACATTAACACAGGGTTGAGCATGAACCAAAACTGAGCCACCCCTCATTGCTGGCAGAGGAGCGTTTGCAAAGATGGCTGCTTGCAATGAATTCTACGAAGAGATCAGCCGCGACAGCATCAAAGACTTTAAGTTCATCAGTCAAGGGGCCTTTGGTACCATCTTCCGGGCTCGGCATCAAGACTGGGGAATTGATGTGGCATTGAAGATACTTAGTCGGTAAAAGCAAGGGCTGGAGAGTATGATGGGTTAGCTCATAAAAAATGACTAAATATCATTTGGAGACTGGAAACTCCTCTTTGGACTCTTCTACATTGACCAGGAAAAGGGGGCCTGTTTGGGACTCCTATGCTCAGGGAACACGAAATGGTTGTCAAGACAGTTGCAGCTGGTCCTGGTTAAATTCTGGTTCAACATTTGAGTTTTTTCATATGTTAGTAGAACCCAGAGCAAGCCCATATTAGGCAGCCTTGCCTTGAGTTAAGCCAGATCATCCTCATGTGGTATTTAGCTACTGCAGGGCTGATATATCCTCACACCAACCTAAGAGGTCAGTGTAATGTACTCTTTCATATAGTCAATGGAAAATTATTCCTTGAAGATCTTCAAGTTTGGCTATGAAATTTATCAGGCAGAGACCCCCAGCTTGAGCGTAGCATCAAGACTCTAGACTTTCTAGTGTTTCAACAGTGTGATCCAATCTTGTGTCTCGTTCTGAGCACCACAATTCGAAAAGGATATGGAGAATCTGGAATGTGTCCAGAGAAGCGTGGCCAAAATAATCAAAGGTCTGGAAGCCAAACTTATGAGGGAGCTGGGTATAATTTAGAAGGAACATAATAGACATGCTTAACAATTGGAAAGGATGTCACATTGAGGAGAGGGAAACTTCTTTTCTGCTTCTCTGGAGACTAGGACACGGAGCAATGGATTAAATTGCAATGCAAGAGATTCCACCTAAACATTAGGGAGAACTTTATGAGGTTTTTGGGAGTGGAATACAATAGATTCCACCTAAACATTAGGAAGAACTTTATGAGCTTTTTGGGAGTGGAATAGGCTGGATGAAAGTGTGGTGAAGTCTTCTTCTCTGGAGGTTTTTAAGCAGAGGCTAGATGACCATCTGGCAAGAGTGCTTTGATTGTGTTTCCCTGATAGTGGTGGGTTGGACTAGATGACCCCTGAGGTCTCTTCCAACTCTATCATTATCTGATTCTAACCTTTGCTTCCATCCCTTTGTTCACTTTTCCCTTTTTACGCTGTTGCTTCCCATCTGTCCAGCAGCTCCACTTCTTTCACCCAAAAGGAACTCCTGAGTGAAGCCCGGGCCATGGACAAGGCACGCTTTCTCTACGTCGTGCGTCTCTATGGCATCTTTGTAGACAAACTGCATCTGGAAAGTCCCAGGGTGGGCCTTGTGATGGAGTACATGGAAAATGGCAGCCTATCTGATCTGATGAAACAGGTCGACTTTATTCCTTGGGCCCTTCGGTTTCGCATCCTCTACCATGTGGCTCTGGGGATGAATTTCCTACACAGCCTCAGCCCTCCGTTGTTACATCTCGACCTCAAGTTGGGCAACATCTTACTCGATGCTGTTTTGGATGCCAAGGTGAGTTGTTCCCCTGCCCCCTTTTAAGGTCAAGCACAGGTGTAGCTTTATGGGAGAGTAGCAAACAGGGTCATTGCCCCAAATCACCACCACCATCACCACCATCACCTTTCTTTATTTCCTTACTTTCCTTCCAATTGGGAATCTGTTCAATTTATTTATTGATTTACTGTATTTATATACCACTTTTCTCAACTCTGGGAGACTCAAAGTGGCTCACAACATACCATATATACTCAAGTATAAGCCAACCCGAATAATAATAATAATAATAATAATAATAATAATAATAATAATAATAATAATAATAAACTTTATTTCTACCCCGCCACCATCTCCCCAACGGGGACTCGGGGCGGCTTACATGGGGCCATGCCCAAAACAATACAATATAACAGAATATAAATAGAACAACAAATCATAACACATCGAACAATACAATAAATGATAATATACACTATATTACGCAAAATCAGAAGAACAATAAAACAGGGCGGGATGCATGAACACTAAGTTAAAACTCGGGGTGAGAAAAGGAATAAGAGTAAAAACCACAGAGAACAGGGTCATAAAGTAGTGGTGCAATCTGGCGGACAGAAATTGGAGGAGAGCAGCAGAGGGGATGTAATATAAGCCGAGGAACCTAATTTTATCATAAAAACTGGGAAAACGTATTGACTCAAGTATAAACCAAGGGTGGGAAATGCAGCAGCTACTGGTAAATTTCAAAATAAAAATAGATACCAATAAAATTGCATTAATTGTGGCACCAGCAAATTAAATATTTTTGAATATTTACCGTATTTCAAAGAAAAACAGTAAACTAGCTCTGTAAGTGGAAAAGTAGGGTCAACAAAAACAATATGGTATTAACAATAACTTAACAACAACAACAAAACTTCATTTGTACCCCGCTCTATCTCCCCATGGGGACTCAGGCCGGCTTCCAACATAGTAACAGGCAACATTCAATGCCTATATAAACAATGAAGAGCTAGATATAGATCTATAATTATATATACAGTAGAGTCTCACTTATCCAAGCTAAACGGGCCGGCAGAAGCTTGGATAAGCAAATAACTTGGATAATAAGGAGGGATTAAGGAAAAGCCTATTAAACATCAAATTAGGTTGTGATTTTACAAATTAAGCACCAAAACTTCATGTTATACAACAAATTTGACAGAAAAAGTAGTGCAATACGCAGTAATGTTATGTTGTAATTACTGTATTTATGAATTTAGCACCAAAATATCACGATATATTGAAAACATTGACTACAAAAATGGCTTGGATTATCCAGAGGCTTGGATAAGCGAGGCTTGGATTAGTGAGACTCTACTGTACTAATTTCATATATGCATTTTCCCCTGAAACATTTGCAAGTCCTCTATATATGCATTTCCCTCCTGCATCTATCTAAAATCTCTATATGTATGTGTGTGTGCATTTCCCCTGTAATATTTACAAGCTCTATATATCTGTATTCATATATATCTAGCTAGACATCTCTCTATATAGATAATTATATCTGCATAGAATTTGCAAAGACTTGCAAACATGTGAGGCGAAATTCATATATAAAAATAATGTATACCCATAGATACAGATATACAGGTATATGGAAATCTCTAGAGATCTATATGTATATAGAATTTGCAAAGACTTGCAAACATGTGAGGGAAAATTCATACATAAAATTAATATATAAAGAGAGATACAAATATTTAGGTACATAGGGATTGCAAAGCCTTGCAAGGGGAAGTGCCTACATATCTGTAGCAGAGATTAACAAATATCTCAGGGGGAAATGCTTTTGTAAGATTAATAGGTATATATATATTCTTCTTCCTGACTTGCAAGGGTTTATTTTCCTTTTCAAAACATTCCCTTCATTAAGAGGAGGGAGGCTTTGGAAAAACAAACACACTGATAAGGGAGGAGAGAAATATATCATATATGGCAAACAATAGCCTCCAGGTTCCACTGCCTGGCTTGACCATTATAAGTCGAGGGAGGCTTTTTCGGCTGATAAAGAGGGCAGAAAAACGGTAATAATGACAAAATTGAATGCCAAACATACATGTAAAACCAAATCATATATCTAAAACAGTAAACACATAACGATGCATTAAAACCAATAAAACATTTAATATGAGATAAAAACAACATTTAGATATTACGACAAGAATTAAAACATCTAATATAAACATTAAAATCATATGATCCAAAATCCAATGCGATTTTCTGGCCTATAAATTAAGTAAAATAGCACTAAACACATTTCAAAAGATGATATAACTAAACCCACCCTCCACATTTGCAGGTTTCACTTTTGCAGATTTGGTTATTCACTGATTTAAGTAATACATTCTCTCTTGGAAACTCAAGTGTGACTCTGTGGTCAACTTCTGCCATAGGGCTGTGTTGGAGGGCCTAGAAATTCCTAAATTAGACAGAACACTTCTCTAGGGATTTGCAGGTTCTCCAGCATGATACTGCGGTCAGCTTCTGGCAGAAATTGTTCACAGGGTTGCACAGGAGGGCCTAGATATTCCTAGGGAGGTGTTCTCTTAGGTGAAAAAATAGTGTTTTTTTATCTGTGTGTTGGTGCTGGTCTTGTGTCTTTATGTCCAGCCAATGTGGAGGGCTAACTGTATTTACAAAATTAAAGTACCGTATATACTCAAGTGTAAGCTGAGTTTTTCAGCCCTTTTTAGGGCTGAAAAAGCCCCCCTCGGCTAATACTCAAGTGAGGCTTATATTTAGGTCAACTTATACTTGAGTATATAGGTAATCAGAGTTGGATAGTCTTATCTTATTAAAGTCTTTTTATCTTAAATTTCAGTTTTATGTAAACATTTAACCTACAGATGCCTCAATTAATGTAATTTTATCAGTATCTATTTTTATTTTTATTTTTGAAATTTATCAGTAGCTGCTGCATTTCCCACCCTCGTCTTTTGCTCAGGTCAATAAGTTTTCCCAGTTTTTTGTGGTAAAATTAGGTGCCTCCACTTATATTTGGGTTGGTTTATACTCGAGTATATACGTTAATTAAAAACACATCATTGAGCTGTAACAGAGATAGGGGTGTCAAACTCCATTCATTCTGCAGTATAGATGCAGCAATAGTCCAGTGTGCAAACTTATATACAACGGTGACTCACTTTTATAATGAATGCATCTCATTTTCTGTCATTTACATTTCACCTTATATTCCTCAATTCAGGTGGCTGATTTTGGACTCTCTAAGTTCAAACGTGGGACGTTTCGGAGTGGTAGTCAAGCCTCCGTGGAAGAAGAAGAGTATGGCGGGACACTGGAGTACTTGCCACCCGAGGCTTTTGCTAATCCCTACAAGCCAACCCCTGGCACAGATGTCTACAGGTGAGCGCATGGAATGGGTGCCTCTGTTATGTAGTGAGGCTGGCAGTTAGTAGTACACTTATCTGTAGCATCATAGATCTAAGGACAGTCCCACCTAGAGCTGCCAGACTGAAAGCTGGGGAAGGATCCTTTCCCATTAATGAATTATGGAATCCTTAAGCTGGAAGAGACCCCAAGGGCCATCCAGTCCAACCTCGTTCTGCCATGCAGGAATATGCAATCCAAGACCATCTGACAGATCCATATTCTGCTTTAAAACCTTCAGAGAAGAGACCACCATGGTCCTAGGCAGTATATCCACTGTCAAACCCTCAATAACTTCTTGCTAATGTTTTGGTAGAATAGTCCAATGAGAGGCAGCTAGGTTAATAACTGGGGCAGCGTACATGGAGCACACAACTCCCATGTTGCGTCAGCTCCATTGGCTGCCAGTTAGCTACCAAGCACAATTCAAAGGGCTGATTTTGGCCTATAAAGCCCTAAATGGCCCCAGCCCAGTTTCCCTGTCCAAACGCATCTCCCTCTATGAACTACCACAGAGATTAAGATCTTCCAGGGAGGCCCTGCTCTTGGTCCCGCCACCATCATAGGCACAGTTGGTGGGGATGAGAGATAGGGCCTTCTCAGTGATTGCCCCTCAGCGAGATTAGATCAGCCTCTCTGTGCTGGTACGGCTGTACCAGAAGCTCCGACTTCATTTTCTTGTTGCTAATGTTTGCAATCATAGGACAGGCTGCCTGTCAATCATCAAGTTTGATTCCGCCCCTTTTTCAGGGCTCTGGGAGGGAAGGAGCCATTTTTAAGTCAGTCTCACTTAGGAAGCTAAGCTATAGGACGTAGACCAGCTCGTCCGGTAGAAAGGCTTCATATCTCAAGAACATCTGGGGATATAGAACATCTGAGGAAACAGAAACAGAAATTACAGGGGAAAGGTCCCAAAAGCTCTGGCTGATAGCTTACAGCCTCTCAGCCTCACATCTCCTGAGGGAAACAGCCCTAAGTTTCTAAAGACTCAAAGAGAGAACAGCATCACAGATCACAGATCCATGGAACCCCAACTGAAACATCTGCAAGCCTTGACTGGTAGGTCCACTCGATACCCAGACGCATTTGGAATTGGTAGTGGGTCCCACATCAGCTAGGCCCATATAATAGACAGCCTGGGAGAGGTTATAAGAGGGTTTTCACAGTTATCCAAAGCCAATTGCCTGTCCCCTGGGGACAAGACTGAAAGGGTCAACAGTTTATTAAGGAAACTTTGATGTGTTATTTGACTCATTGAAGATTTATTATTTGTTCATCAATAAAGACTTTGTTATCACATTAAAGACCCAAAGGACTATCCTTGCTTGTTCAGGAAAATTCTCAACAACCTCTCTTTCGAGGCACCCTGGCTTCCCGCTGGGCATAAAGTATACGTCCTATACAAAGACAATAGTTACAGGCCCAGTGCGTGACAGAACACCCTCCCTCTTGTCCTTTAGAAAGATGGTAAAGATCCGGCTGTGGGAACAAGCCTTTGGGGCAGTGCAATGAGCCAATAATAGGAAACCTACTCTACTGATCGGAGCCAGCATAGTGTCCTGAGTTGGTTTAAACAACTGATTTTACAGTAGAGTCTCACTTATCCAACATACAGGCCGGCAGAATGTTGGAAAAGTGAATATGTTGGATAATAAGGATGGATTAAGGAAAAGCCTATTAAACGCCAAATTAGGTTATGATTTTACAAATTAAGTACCAAAACATCATGTTATACAAAAATTTGACAGAAAAAGTAGTTCAGTACTCAGTAATGCTATGTAGTAATTACTGTATTTACGAATTTAGCACCAAAATATCATGATGTATTGAAAACATTGACTACAAAAATGCGTTGGATAATCCAGAATGTTGGATAAGCGAGTGTTGGATAAGTGAGATTCTACTGTAGATATAACTGATTTTAATGTTTATTGTTTTTAATGTTTTACTGTTTGTGTATATTTATAATTATTTTATGTCCCGGCATGGAATGCTTGCCGTATATATGCTGAGTCCCCTTCGGGGTTCAAACTACAGGAAAGGAAATTCCACCTGAACTTTAGGAAGAACTTCCTCACAGTGAGGGCTGTTCGGCAGTGGAACTCTCTTCCCCGGAGTGTGGTGGAGGCTCCTTCTTTGGAGGCTTTTAAGCAGAGGCTGGATGGACATCTGTCGGGGGTGCTTTGAATGCTATTTCCTGCTTCTTGGCAGGGGGTTGGACTGGATGGCCCATGAGGTCTTTTCCAACTCTACTATTCTGTGATTCTATGATTCTAGGGAGGAATATAAATGTTTTAAATAAATAAATAATGAATAAGATAGATCCAATAAGACCACAACATTGGCAGGCTGAGCCATGGCATTTGCCTCCCAATAGTTAGCCCTACTTCAAAAACAACATCCTTGGCACTCAACCTCCCTATTCATAGGAGCTCTGCAAAAGCTCAGGTGATGGAACCATTGAAAATGGCATTCTTGGAGAACAGGGCGGCCTTTGCTAAGAGGGAAGCCATTCTGCCTTGGCTCTAATCCACTTCTTTCTCTCTTTCAGCTATGCGATCGTCATGTGGTCCTTGTTATCAGGCGAGGAGCTTTATTCAAGTGAGCTTGCTCCTTCTTTTATGGTTCCTTTCTACCTGGCAGCCCTCCACATTTGCTTCGATTAGAAGCACAGAACCCCTGCAAAAGTGTATGTGTGTATGTGTGTGTGTGGGAGGGGGGGGGGGTGTTTAAAAAATATATATTTTTAGCTTGAGTGATTATCTCTCTAAGGATCCAGAGTTATTCCAGTGCAACTCGGTCTTACTGAGAGACATAGAGATTCCTAGAGACAATGTATTAATCAAATCCTCGAAAAACGAAGCCTGCAAATGTGGAGGACCAACTGTATGCATGTCTGTGTGTATATGCATGTCTCTATGTGTGCTTTTTACTGATGGCTACCATCTGTGCCTACCCAGATATCCCCGCTGGCGCCTTGCGTTCTCTTCTCAAAATACACATTCCCAAGGGCGAAAGGCCAAGTACAGAAAATCTGGAGAAGATCGATGTGCTGAAGGTACAAGATGTGGTCAGGCTTATGAAAAGGTGCTGGCACAGTGACAAAGTCCAAAGGCCATCCTTCAGAGGTAATGAAAGTCTTGCAAACTGGAGTCTGAGTGGACCTGCAGGACAGTTGAATTTCCTTCTGTACAAAAAATGAAGTTTGGGGGTGCATTTATTTAAATACTAAACCTTCTGAGCCACAGAAAGAAGGCATTTCATCAAAGACCCCATCTATACAGTAGAATTATTGCAGTTTGACCCCACTTTGGCTGAAAGCTATAGAATTGTGAGAGTAGTAGTTTTGCAAGGTAATTTTGTCTAAAAGCCTCAGAAGAGTGGGGTTGAAAACACACAATGAATGCTATTGTTCTGAATGGCCTTCAAAATGGTTTTGCGCTTTCCTTGCATTGTGTTGTTTGTATGTCCATGTGAATGCCAATTTCAAATTGTTCTAAAATTTGGGCTGGGGAGGCAATTTGCGATGCCCAAAACATGAATTGCCAAATGGAACAAAAATGAACATTACTATCTCTTTTTCCATTTTGCTCAGATTGCAGGCAAGAAATGGAGGTTGTATCTTCCTGCTATCAAGGGCACATCATGGCTGCTGTCCATGAAGTTCAGAATATTTTGGTAAGTGGAAAGAAAACCACAGAAATTCTGAGTGTACTTTTGCATCCAGCCACCAAATGGCAAGAGGGGTCTGACTATCGTTTTTTTCCTTTCTCCGGCAATCATTTTAGGATACATCAGTATGTGATGTTTTTTTCCAATGCCCATATGAAGCTCTCTGGGAGTGACAATGGCAGCAACATGGATAGGATTTGTCCTTACTTTCCCTGCTATGACCTTTTTCAAGATGCCGTACACATATTTACATGAAAGTCAACATTATGTGTTGTCAAAGGCTTTTGTGGCCGGAATCACTGGGTTGCTGTGAGTTCTCCAGGCTGTATGGCCATGTTCCAGAAGCATTCTCTCCTGACGTTTCACCCACATCTATGGCAGGCATCCTCAGAGGTTGTGAGATCCTCACAACCTCTGAGGATGACTGCCATAGATGTGGGAAAAACGTCAGGAGAGAATGCTTCTGGAACATGGCCATATAGAACTCACAGCAACCCATTATGGACTCTTGTACCAAAATTAGGCAACTGTCTTTTGTCTATCTACTCTTTTATGTGAGATGTACTTAGTTGGTAGACAAAAGTAAGTTTTGGAACTTTACCAGAGGTCCCTTCAACATTGCCAAATAAAATCCAGATTATCCACTTTGAATTGGATTATATGAGTGTTGATAATTTAGATTATATGACAGTGTAGTAGGGGCTACAATACCTACCAGAAACGAAGGAACCCAACAATGATGAATGCAGGTTACTAGTTCTGTGTGGATAAGCCCATAATTTTTTTAGAAGAAGAGAAAGTCTTTTTGTGGAATAGAAAGATGGAGGAGAGTTTTTTTCTTGGATACATTTCCTTAAGGTTAATCTGTCAAAGAGCATATGCTTCAGGGTCCCCATGTAAGCTGTAGAATCAATTATGTTGGATGCCACTTTAAGTGCCATTGCTCAGTGCTATGGAATTCTGTGAGCTGTAGTTTGGTGAGGCACCTGCACTTTTTGGCAGAGCCATCTAAAGACCTTGTAAAACAACAACTCCCAAGGTTCCATAGCATTGAGCCAGGGCAAATAAAGTGGTGCTAAACTTCATGAAGTCTGCAATGCAGATGCATCTTATGTCAACAAAGGCCACCTTGATAATTAATGGCATTCTTCCCTTTCAATCCTTGGAACTAATTTCGTCTTGTCCTTTTTAAAAGTTGCAGAAAAAAAGTTCCTCAAATTCCCTTGGATTAGAGGAGCGTTTGGAAACATTGCGAGTTGAAGAATCTTCATATAAGCCGAACGGTGAGTACAAATGGAGTTGTAATGTTAAGGTTGTAATGAAGCCAGAGCGGCATAGTGGCTTGACCATTGGACTATGACTCTGGGAAACAGGATTTGAATCCCTGCTTGGCCTTGACTCAAAACTACAGGAAAATGGAACCCACTAAACATTTGAAATAATTTATTGATAGTAAGAGCTGTTTGACAATGAAATTTGCTGCCTCGGAGTGGAGTCTCCTTCTCTGGAGGTTTTTAAACAGAGGCTGGATGGTCATATGTTGGGAATGCTTGGATTGTGCACCTTCTATGGACAAATGGAATTGGACTGGTTGGCCGTTGGGGTCTCTTCCAGCAATATGATCCTGTAAATACTTATTGGGTGACTTTGGACAAGTCACACACTCTCAGCCCCACAAAACCCCATATTAAGCCCCCCCTAAAATTGTTGTAAATCAGCAATGACTTGAAGGCATACAACAATAGAAGACCTATATATATGGAACAATATTGTCAAGTCAAGCTTATCAAGTTTTATTTGACGCTTAGACCATAGATTTTTCACGTATAAGGCAAACAAATAAATACAGGAAAACCAGATTATTAAATACAATATAAAATACACCAGTAAAGGTAAAAGTAAAGATTTTCCTCTGACATTAAGTCTAGTTGTGTTTGACCCTGCGGGTTGGCGCTCATCTCCATTTCTAAGCCGAAGAGCCGGTATTGTCCATAGACACCTCCAAGGTCATGTGGCCAGCATGACTGCATGGAGCGCTGTTACCTTCCCGCAGAAGCAGTACCTATTGATCTACTCACATTTGCATGTTTTCAAACTGCTAGGTTGACAGAAGCTTGGGCTAATAGCAGGAGCTTACTCCACTCCCCGAATTCAAACCGCCAACCTTTTGGTCAGCAAGTTCAGCAGCTCAGTGGTTTAATCCACTGCGCCACCAGGGATCCCTTTAAAATCCTATATAAATAATTAAAATGCTACATAGATCAATGGCAAGATATGCCGTTAAAATACTACATAAGATACTACCTGAACTAGCACGTGCATAATTAAAAACTAGGTAAAACCAAGTAAATAAGCATTATTAAACCTTAAGCTGTGAACACCTTGGATATAAACAGAACTGTTAGTTAAAAGTATCTCTAGCACAGTCAACTGCAATATCAGAAATTAGTCTTCCCCGGATTTTCTGTGCTGCCAGGGCAAAAAGAGACATCTTGTGAGTAACGACAGGCTTAGTGTCAGCCAAAAGGTAAAAAATATTTTCTGACAATATTGGTTTGAAGGAGATCAAGAATAGACCCCAGGATTTTAATTCTTGGCTCAGAATACAGAGGGCAGGAAAACAAATAGTGAGGCAAATCCTCAATTTCCAGGGCCCGCAAACACATAAACAGAGCCAGAAGGGTGCCTGTGTATCTACCATCAATCATCACTGTGGGCATACGTTGAAAACAGGGCTGTGAAGGCTTGCCTAAGTTTTGGAAATGTGAGCCAAGTCAGGTAGATAGCCCTATCATGGTCAAATTTGTACAGTCTGAACCAGTGGGAAAATGTGGAGTTATTAATAGCCTGCCTATCCTGGTGAGCACCGTGATTAAAAATATATTCATGGAGCTTCTCACTTGAGTTCAAGATGGAGAGCTTATCAGACAGAGTGGGGTGAAATTCAAGCAGTTTCTGATATCTTGTATTCAAGACTTTTGCTATTTGTTCAGAACATGCCTTGGAGAGAACCCTAACGGATGAATCTTTTACACTTCTCCAATAATTAAATAGGGTGAAGTGAGCACGTGATCTACTTGGGGGAGACCAACCTCTGCCTGGACCAAGGCTGCCGGGGTGCCCGGTGGGAGTCTCAGTAGTTTATTAAGAAATGTATTCTGGGGGGCCCCAGTTTCAATGTCTGAGACTCAAGACAGCAGCACCATACACAATCTGGGCTGTAACTTTACTCTGGAATATTTTAAGAGCTAGGACAACTAAAGGATCCCCTGCAATGTTGTAAAATCTGAGGATTGCTTATATATGGAACAGTGCTGTGTCCTCTCCAAGAAAAATATTGGGGCTCATGGGTGATACAGTCAAAAAAGGACAACATTTCTAAGCTTTGTCAAAATGAAAATAATCAGCTTACCAATAATTCCATTGTTTCCTTTCAGAAGCTACGCCCCCAGCGACCGTTTCCAAAAGAAAGCAACAAGGGAAACCTTCAACACCGGTGCCTCTTCAGCGTAGCCAGAGTGAATACATTGAGAAAGTAAGGACATGACAATTCAGGATGGAAGGAACATGTGTGATCTTTTTAAAAAACTAGGTCTAAAACTGAGTTTCTTTATAAATAGGAAACTCATTGTTGGAAAAGATGTGAAGACATCTACAGTGTAGAACGAATGCAGTTTGATAATTCTTTAAATGCTCTGGCTCAATGCTGTGGAATCATGGGAGTTGTAGTTTGGTGAGGCTAAAGATCACATGAAACAAAAACGCCCAGGATTCCATAGCATTGAGCGAAGGCAGTTAAAGTGGTGTCAAACTGCATGAATTCTATAGTACAGATCAGTGCTTCTCAACATTCCTAAAGCCATGACCCATTAATACAGTTCTTCATGTTGTGTTGACCCTCAACCACAAAATTATTTTTGTTGCTACTTCATAACTGTAATTTTGCTACTGTTATGAATGGTAATGTAAATATCTAATATGCAGGATGTATTTTCATTCACTGGACCAAATTTGGCACAATACCCGATATGCCCAAATTTGAATACTGGTAGGGTGGGGACTGATTTTGCCATTTGGGAGTTGTAGTTGCTGGGATGTACAGTGTTCCCTCACTACTTCGCAGTTCACTTTTTGCGTATTTGCTGTTTCGCGGTTTTTCAATAAACTCTAAAAGACGATTATAAATCATCAAAAATTACAATTTACAGCCTAAGGAAGGGAGGAAGGAGAAGCCAAAGGGAGAGAAAAGGAGCCCAAGCGGCAACGGGAGGAGAAGGAGGTGATTTACCAACACACGATTGGTTGATAGAGACTTAAAATAGTGTATAACTACTAAAATAATGTATAAATATTAAAATTAATATAGTGTCCCTACTTCGCGGATTTTGACTTATTGCGGGTGGTCCTGGAACGTAATCCCAGCGATAAGTGAGGGAACACTGTATAGTTAACTTAAAGTTAAAGAACATTCAAATCTCCACCAACAATGGAATTAAACCAATCCTGACACACAGAACTGCCATGACCAACAGAAAATACTGGAACGGTTTGGTGGGCATTGACCTTGAATTTTGGAGTTGGAGTTCAGCTACATCCAGAGAGCACTGTGGACTCAAACAATGATGGATCTGGGCAAAATTTGGCATGAATACTCAATATGCTCAAATTTGAACACTGGTGAAGTCTGTGGAAAAGAGACCTTGAAGGGAAGGACAGAAACCCCTTTGGCCTTCTCTGCCAAAGAGGTTTCTAAAACCATTAGAAATATGTGTTTGTGATGGTCTTTCGCGATCCCTCTGACATTCCTTGTGACTCCCCCAGGATTGAGAAACACTGGTATAGATGCACCCTGGGAGAAATAGGGGCAAGCTGATGAGGACTTCAGCTACTGATCAAAGTTGGCATGGGAAGAAGCACTTTTTCGATATACATGAACTGAATGTTTATAGGCCTGGTATAAGAGGCTGTGGCCATTTACGCAAATGATTTTCTTCTTCTAGGAAGCTGAGGAGGCAAGCAATGAAGAGTCCTATCATCCAGAAGTGAAATTTCGGGATCGGCATAAGCCCCCAGGTCTTTCTTTGCCTTCTCCCAGCCGGGATAGATTGCTTTAAGACAAATTGAAACTCAAAAGGGTGCATCCACACTGTAGAATTAATGCCAATTGACACCACTGCTACGGATCACTGCTGTGGACACCTGGGAGTTGCCATTTTAGTAGGTCTTTAACCACCTCTGCCAAAGGGTGCTGGTATTTCACCAACTGGAATTCCCAAGAGACCTCACCAAACTACAATTCCCAGGATCCTATAACATTGAGCTGTAGCAGTTAAAATGGAGTCAAACTGCATTAGATCGACAGTGTAGATGCACTCAGAATCTTCGTTCATGAAATCAGGCCAAGGGCTAAATATAGCCGAAAGGCTAAACCTTGCCTAGATTCATCTCCTAATAAGGAAGTTGCCCAAGGGTCTATGATAAAGATTCTAGCATGTGGACAACCACTTTGCAAGAGGAACTGTAATTTCTTCTTCTCTCTCACTTGGTTCCTAAAGATGGCAAACCACCCCGGCCCCATTCGCACACTTACCTCTACCCATCTTATCAACCTGGATATCCACACTATCCACAGGTAAGAGAATGTTGGGGTATAATATCAGGGTACAGTATCAGGGTTAACATGGCTAGGTGAACTGTAAAGGACCGGAGAATAATTGTGAAAAGTTAGCCAAGGGTGCATCTACACTACAGAATGAATCCAGATTGCCACCACTTTAACTCTCCCATTTTCAGTATATGTGTTCGCCACCCCACCAAGTGGATTCTGGACCAGCATCTCAGGATCATTCCCTTCTGCCACATTTTGTCTACAGAGGGCCATGTGAGTATTTTATAGGAAAATAACACAACCTTCATTGTTGCAACTGATCTTGGGGTGCACCTATACCATATAATGAGTGCCATGGGAGTATCTTATCGGAAAATAACACAGCCCTCATTGGCCCAGCTGACCATGGGGTGCAGCTGCACTGTAAAATGAATGCAGTTTGATCCCACTTCCGCTGTCATGGCTCAGTGGTATGGAATCCAGGGAGTTGTAGTTTGGTGTGGCACCAGCACTTTTTGGCAGAGCTTGTAAAACGACAACTCCCAGGATTCCATATCATTGAGCATGGCAGTCAAAATGGTTCCAAACCTCATTCATTCTACAGTGTAAAGGTTCCCTTTATCTCCTTGAGCTGCAGCTTGGTGGTAGATTTTCTACCCCATTTTTTCCCCTTAAAAAAGCCAAGAATGATTTCTTCTCTCTTCCGCAGATGGCGGCGGCGTCCACTTCTCTGGATACAACGTCTCAGGAATCCAAATTGGAAACAATAACACTATGCACTTCGAACGGACTCAGACACCTGGAAAAAAGCAATAACTAACAATGCAGAGTGCAGATGGTTTCTTATGGACAATTCCCTTTTCTTGGCCTGGAAGGTCATTTGGTCCAAATCGAAATCCCATCATCACTCTTGTCTCCACCGGTTTGCTTTCCGACTATTTGCGTAATTCCGTAAAAATGTTCGTGTATCTAAATGTGACGTATTGTTTGGAAATCTGTTGCTCACCTACCTTGATATAACCCACATATATACATTTGTGGGAGCATTGTAGAAAAAGGTGTTTGGAACCTCCCTGGATAATGTTATGTGAACATTGGTTGTAATTTATGCTCCACCAGCAGATGTCCTGAAACTTGGCCAATCTTTGTTTCTCCTGGAATTTGTATGACAAACATTATCATGTGCATCAGTTCAATGGCTTTGACCGCTGTACAAGTACAGTATATTCCCCTTTACATGGACTCACTATCCATGGATTACCCAGAGTCCAAAAGAAATATAACCTCCGGAATGTCTTTGTGAGTGTCTTTACGTCCTCCAGTGTGATTCTATGGTATGCTTCCAGTTCAAGAATACTCTAAATATAGAGTTTGCTGTTATCCATGCTTTCCAGTATGTATGGTATGGAATATATCCTGGCAGTGAAAGGTTGAGAATAAAATATACTCCTGGCTCTCCATATATCCGGGTTTATTTATTTTATTTATTTCCCACATTTATATCCCTCCTTTCTCACCTGAAGGGACTCAGGATGGCTTACAACAGTGCCAACAATTAGATGTCCATACAAACCAATATAAAACAGCACATAAAACAGTTAAAACTATTAAAATACATTATGAATTAAAAATATATACATTTTAAACATAAAATCAGATCCGTTCTTCCTCATGCTTTGTCCATAGTTCAGTCCGTGTCATTTTCACCATTTATTGATTAAAAGCCTGGGCACACAGCCATGTTTTTAGGGCTTTTCTGAAGCCCTAAGGTTTGACTTTTGTGGATTAATCACAGATTTGATTATAATGTTCTCTAGGAATCTATAATCCTGCAGCATGATCCTATGGTTTTGAGTCACACTGGAGGGGCTAGAGATTCCAAGCAAGAACACCTTTCTAGAAATCTCTAGCACCTCCAGTGCAATTCTGTGGTGAACTTCCATTGCACTGGAGGATCTAGAGAAATCTCCCAATTTAGAGGACTGACCCACTCCTTCTATTTGAAATATGGGGAAAACTTCACAATTGGAGACTCTTTTCAATAGAAAGAGATGTGAAGTTAGAGGAGAGAGATACAGGTGTTTTTACGTATTTTTTCCAAACAGGTTGATAAATAGATTATGGTTGCTTCCTCAGTTGAAATGAGTTCCACTTCCAATTCACAGATGAATTGGCACCTGCTGAAGGAACAACTGTGATGTTAGGCACTGTATCTTGAGTTCTGAGGATCAACTGGGAAGGAATCCCACTGGAGCATTGCTGCACACCAAAATACCCGGGAGTTTCCTCTGACTTATAAGAAGCACTGCTTGACTATCAAGCAAAAAGTGGGTGCTAGAAATAATATCATATGAAAGCTGACTGACACAACCTGGGGATCACAACCGGATACAGTGAAGACATCTACCCTTGTACTTGGCTACTTTGCTGCCGAATACGCACGCCCAGTGTAGAATACATCTTACCACATTAAAACAGTGGATGTGACTCTTAATGAGACATGGTGCATTATCACAGGATGTATATGCCCAACACCACTGGAGAAATTAGCCGGTATTGCACCACCTGACACCACGGAAGTAGCAGCCTGTAATGAAAGGACCAAGGCACTGACATCTCCGGCCTATCCTCTGTTCAAGCATCAGCCAGCAAACCAATGCCTTAAATCAAGAAATAGCTTCCTAAGATCTACAGAGATACTCACAGGAACACTTCAGCAAGTGAGAGTCCAAAAGTGGCAGGCTAAAACCTGGAACCTCAATACCATATGAGAAACTCCCTCCTGGGCACATAGAAGACTGGGAGACTTGGAAGGTGCTGAACAGACTGTGCTCTGGCACCACGAGATGCAGAGCTAACCTTAAGAAATGGGACTACAAAGTGGAGTCCATGACATGTGAGTGTGGAGAAGAGCAAATTCCAGACCACTTACAACAATGCAGCCTGAGCCCTGCCACATGCACAATGGAGGACCTTCTCACAGCGACACCAGAGACACTCCAAGTAGCCAGGTTCTGGTCAAAGGACATTTAATATAACACCAAGTTTTTGGTTTTTCTATACATTATAACTGTATTCTCAGTTAACTTCTTCCACGATAAATAAAGTTTAGGATTGCAATGTAGAGATAACCCGATGCCTAGTAAGGACTGAGAGGATGGGGGAATTACACTTGTTGTCTTTGGGAATGGCTCTCTTCTTGACTCAGGGACTTCTTGGCTGCTTCATCAAGACTTTGGCTCTTTGGACCGGAAAGCATTTATTGTCTCAGCTCCTTGAGGCCGGGTCAGGGTCAGGCTGCAGCTTGTGTGGGGCTGGGCCGCAGGAAGGAAATCTGGAGCCTCCGGTCTGCACCGCCCCAGCCAGCATAAAAAGGAGAGAGCAGCCTTATCACCCGGCTGGGCTTTTTCCTGTGATGCAAGTTCAGGATGTGATGTGGAAGAATGCACATAGGTTTGCCGTAACTGTGAATCTCAACGCAATGAAAGCACTTGCACCAAATAGCACCAGTGTGGCAGAGTGGTCTGAGTGTGGATGGCCATCTGTCAGGAGGGCTTGGATTGTGTCTTCCTGCATGGTGGAATGGAGTTGGACTGAACGAGCCCTGGGGTCTCTTCCAACTCTATTTTCTGTTCGGGGAATTCAGTTTAGTAAGCATTGCATACTCTACTCATTAATTTACAAGCGTAATGTGAAAGAGTGACCTTATGCACAGGGAAATAATCCTCGAGTGATTAGAATGAGGCAGTCAAGACTCAGGTTCCGGATGGATGGCTTTCATGAAGATTAGATTTATCAAGATTTATTAAGCCGCGTGTCAATTTCATCTCCTTTTACGGAGTCGTTCTGAAGCTGAGCGAAACTGACAAGAAGCTTTCTCCCTCCCCTGCATTTCCATTCCAGCATCTGCACAAATCTCATTTTGTGACTTGAAGTCATTTCAGACTTATGGCAACCAGAGCCGGTCCAAGGTAATTTTCAAGTGTAGGCAAACAGAAATTTTGCCCCCCCCCCAAAAAAAAACCCCAATCACTGAAAAATAAAAGTGTAGGATAAGCAAAAATGTTTGATAATAAGGATAATAAATAAACAACACTCTGAAAATGGGAAATCCAGACAGGAAGCAATCAGGGCCAACTAACACCCCCCAACCAAGGATGCCCCCAGGGAGGAAGCCCCACTTGCCTTGCTTCCTAGACTTCCTACAGAGGAGGAGGCTGAGTTGGATGACCCAGTAGTCTGAATCAGTACAACTATTTCTGACAATGTATGTCAGATTTTCTCAAACTGACATTTTCCAGAAGTGCTGGACATTCATTACTGCCATCTCTGCCTTGCACATCCATTAGAAAGTGTAGATTCTATATCTCTGCTAAACTAAATAGTTGCATACAGTTGTTAAAACTTTAATCCTTGGGAAAATCTACTTATAAATGAAGTGTGATGACTCATGGGCCATGTAGTCCTGTTCCTAGTACTGTTGTGTCAGATGAAGAGGAAAACTTGGGTTTCCCACCGTTTCTGCCGGATTTGGAGCCCTTGCAGCTGCAGGATGTTTGCCCACAAGAACTCAGCCAAACAAGCCTTGAGCAAAAATCTCCCCCATTTTCTCGCCGTCTTTATTATAATCAAGATAGAAGCGCTCGGGAGGCGACTCGCCGGAGCGCTAGGATAGCTGCCAGACAATTAGATGATTAAGTCTGTTTCCCTTGGGAAAGTTTAAGGAGTCATGCATCTGGACACAGCATAGGTTTCGGTTCTTGTTCCCCAGAGAAGGTGTTCTTTGGCGGGAAAACAAGATCCTATATAGGTGTTTGGACACAAAGGAATCCTTGCAGAGTCAATTCGTCAGCTTCGGGAGTAGATTGTGTGTGGACTACGCTACTCCAGTTTCCAGGACCTTGCTCTCGTTCCAGCCCTGCCTTGTTCCCCGGACCTCGCCACGGATTTCGCCACGGACCCTGTTCTTGCTCCTCGCTTCTTGTTGCCTTGAATCAAGCCTTGTTTGCCAAGAATCTAGTTTGCTTCCTAGCCTTGCATTAAGCTTCATGGACTAAAGGACCTTGTCATTTCCCCTCACTTTGCTTGGCAAAGTGTGTGTTTCGGTTATTGGATTACAACTTTGGACCTTAATATTTCATATTGGACATTGTTTTCCTGGACTATTTTTGACCTTTCCTGAAAGGTCTACTTCTGAACTATATTCTACACTTGTTTTTATTAACTTTACATATTTCCTCAATAAAGATATTAGTTAGATTCTGGTCTCTGCGCATGGTTATTGGTGCTCTGCAGCCTGGGTCCTGACATGAAGGTACTAGGACTTATTTAACAATTTCCCTCCTTTCTCATAAATGGGGCCAAAAGTGGCTCACCTATGAATTAAAACAAACTCCATAAATTAAAAAGTAACAGTAGAGAATGAACATTCAATTAAATAAGTGTGTATGCATTAAATTAATTCACCCAAGTTAGGTAAGATAAACAATACTTACTTCACAGGCTTCCCAAAAACCATATTGTCTTCCTAGGCTCCTTTTTGCCGCAAGAGACAGGAGTTGCCTCGATGGCGCCCCCAACAACATGGCGCCACAGGCAAATGCCTAGTTTGCCTGGTGGTAGAACCGCCTCTGATGGCAACCTATCACAGGGTTTTAGTGCAACTGAATGCCATGGAGTCCCAGGAGTTGTAGTTTGGTAAGGTTCTAGCGCTCTTTGGCAGAAAAGGCTAAAGACCTAACTCTTATAATCCCATAGCATTGAACCATGGCAGTTTAAGTGGTGTCAAACTGCATTATCTCAAGAGCGCAGATACATTCCAAGATAACCCAAAGAATAAAATCCAACTCTCACCCTGGAAGTCTGAAACCATCCGCACTGCACAATTATAGCACTTTGATTCCACTTTTACTGTTTCTTATCTCTCACAGAATTCTGAGATGGTGGTTTGAGTACCAAAGAGTCTAAAGAGTCCCCGCATTGCCAAGGAAACCCTCTGGATGACAGTGTAGATCAGTGGTTCTCAACCTTCCTAATGCCATGACCCCTTAACACAGTTCCTCATGTTGTGGTGACCCCCGACCATAAAATTATTTTCGTTGCTACTTCCTAACTGTGATTTTGCTACTGTTATGAATCATAATGTAAATATCTGATATGCAGGACGTATTTTCATTCACTGGACTAAGTTTGGCAGAAATACCAAATACACACAAATTTGAATACTGGTGGGGTTGGGGGGAGGAGATTGATTTTGCCATTTGGGAGTTGTAGTTGCTAGGATTTATAGTTCACCTACAACCAAAGAGCATTCTGAACTCCACCAACGATGGAATTGAAGCAAACTTGACACACAGAACTCCCATGACCAAAAGAAAATACTGGAAGGGTTTGGTGGGCATTGACCTTGAGTTTTGGAGTTGTAGTTCACCTACATCCAGAGAGAACTGTGGACTCAAACAATGATGGATCTGGACCAAACTTGGCATGAAGATTCAATAGGCCCAAATGTAAACACTTGTGGAATTTGGGGAAAATAGACTTTGACATTTGAGAGTTGTAGTTGCTGGGATTTACAGTTCATCTACAATCAAAGAGGTGAACGCCACCAATGATAGAATTGGGCCAAAGGACAGGTGGAGAGATCTTCAGTCTTCTCTGCCAAAGGAGTTTCCTAAGACCATCAGAAATATGTGCTTTCTAATAGTCTTTGGAAGCCCCCTTGCGACCCCCCCCCCAGGGTGAAAAATGCTGGTGTAGATGCACCCTTAATCCAACTTTGCACTTGCCTGCTAATATATCAGACACTGATTAGGAACTGACAAATCTTCTCTGATGAATAAATGTAAATAAGTCATGCTTAATGAGGAAGGGTGGGCTGAGAAGAGCATGAAGTTGCTGTGCTGGGCACCCTTGCCTCCTTCGTCCCTTCTGTCCACCCACACGCCTGGCTCCCCATCAATCTCTGGTCTTCCTGCCTTGCTAATTGGCTTCCTCTCTGCCCACACAGGGACCCCAGAGAGTTCCTCTTCTTTGCCCTTCCATGGGCTAATGAGCCTTGCTAATGAACTGCCTTTTGCTGGCTGGCATCTATCACCAATCACTGCCAGGGAGCCTTAATCGTCTAATTGTTGCCAACCTCCTAATGTTTCACAGGCGAAAACCAGAACACCTAGAAGCACATTTATTCTAACTTCAGTATGTCATGCTTTTCCAATATTTAAACATGACTATCATGTCCCCTGGAGGTGGACGGACGGTGGTTCGATTCCAAGGTGAGCGGGTTGAGTGGGGTGAGTTCCCACTGTTAGCCCCAGCTTCGGCCAGCCTAGCAGTTCGAAAACAAGCAAATGTGAGTAGATCGATAGGTACCACTCCAGCAGGAAGGTAACGGCGCTCCATGCAGTCATACTGGCCACGTGACCTTGGAGGTGTCTACGGATAACGCCAGCTCTTTGGATTAGAAATGGAGATGAGCACCTGCCCCCAGAGTTGGATACGACTAGACTTAATGTCAGGGGAAAACCTTTACCTTTACTATTATGTCCTCACTTAGCCTTCCCTTCTCCAACACTACATCCCCGGCTCCCCTAAGGCACTCCTCATAGGGCTCGGCTTCCAAACCTTTCACTAATAGGGTGGCCCTTCTCTGGACTCATTCCCATTCCCATTTCCATCTTAAATAGTAATGCTCAGAATTATTCCAGCTGAAATCTGACTGAAGCAGAATAGACTAAGATATGAATTTCCTTGATCTATACTCCTATTGATGCAGCAAAGTCAACAGGAATTTCCACTGCTATTCCCTCCCACCCTAATGATATCAAGTTTCCTTATCTAGAGCTGAATAAAGGGGTTGGCAGTGAAAGCTGATAGTGAAAGCAATTCAAAGGAAGGGATTCAATGGGGACAATGGACTTTTGAGTCTGGGATGGTGACTATGCACCGGGTTTTAATCTGAACTTGAAAGGAGTTTCCAAGGGTTTGTTCTCAAAAGGAGGAGAGAAGCTTGTAGGCTCAGGCAAAAGCAAACCACTCCAGTCTCACCTATTAGTTTGCAACACAATTTGGGGTGGAAGAGAGGAAGGAGCAGAATTCTCCTCCTCTTCTAACTGCTCCTCTCCTCCTCCTCCTCCTATTGATTTGTTTCCCAAAGTGGCCCAAAATCTTAAAGACAATATAGTTGAAAACCTGTAAAATCTACACACGCCTATCTATACACATAATAAAAATGAAAATCTATATGTGTGTATGTGAATGGGGTGCCCACTTTCACAGACAGGCTTCCACCTCCACAAACAGTGCTGAGGAGCCACCAAAAACCCTCCCTCCCATGACATTGCAGGTTACAGCGAGCACCACACCCCAGTGTTTCTTTCTCTCTCCATTGGTGTGGAATTTGCATGACCCCGCCCACTGCCTCTCCCTTAACCCTTTTCTACCCTTTCTTATGGCGCGCAGCAAACAGAGAGGAATTGATCAGCAGCTGAACATCCTGGAGGGGTTTGGGGGACTAACTCAACAAGATGGAAGTTGTAGTTTACCCTGCATCATGACACAACACTGTGACCCCCACCAACAATAGACCGGGACCAAACTTGGCACACAGCATCTCCATGAACAACCAAACATACTGGAAGGGTTGTTTTTTTTGGGGGGGAGGGGGCTGACCTTCATTTCTGGGAGTTGTAGTTCACTTACAGATACTGTGACCTCCACTGATAATAGACCAGGACCAAACCTGGCAGAAAGAACCCCCATGACCAACTGAACATACTGGTGGAACTGATATTTCTTTCTGCGAGTTGTAGTTCACCTACATCTGGAGACACTGTGACTACCACCGACAATAGACCGGAACCAAACTTGGCACACAGAACCCCCATGACCAACTGAACATACTGGAGGGGTCTGATCCCACCGATGATGCATCTAGAGAGCAAACCTGCCCAACATGACATACTTAAGTACTGATGGAGTGTCAGGAAGTTAACCTGGCGTGATGTAAGTTGTAGTTCACCCACAACCTTAGCCATTTTGTACAATTAAAATGACTTTTTCAAATAACCCGGACAACGCCAGGTACCCAAGCTAGTATTAAATAGAATTAAACATCTTTTCTCTTCCCATTAGGTTTGGGAAAAAGCATTTCCATTGTGTATTCTTCTTCATTAATGACTCATTTTGTGACTTTGGGGAGGGGAGGTTGTCCTCTGCGTAGGAACCATCCAGTTACAGCCATGTCCATCATGGTTGTAACTGGTCAAACAGGCTTGGCAGATCTTCTGGCCTCCTTTGTCCTACAGCCTCTTCCTACGTTTAGGGGCAAAGGCAGGCTGGGGGAGAGGATAGAGATAGATATGCAAAAACCTTGCCCCTGTTTCCTAGTCCTGGCTTGCTGGAACATGCGTTTTGTGTTGTCTAGCGAAGATGAATCAAGGACAGTCACAGCAAGACTAAAAGAGAAGGAATGCTGTTGTGGGAGAAGGTGGAGAAGGGGGCTCGAGGCAAGTGGGGCGATACCACTGGGAGTTTTCCTGCATTCCCAGAGGAATAACATTTCACACCAGACTGGAAGAGGTAAGAAGGCAGAATAAGAGTCTTGGGGATGTGGTGCTTCTACTGAAATGGGGTGGGAGAAGGGTTGCCAATGTCTGACCCAAAGTGTCACGTTTCCATGGGTCAACTATCGGTGGTGGGCAGAGAGTGCATATAATTGATGCTATTGGGCACCAGTTATACTGCCATGGCTCACTACTATGGTATTGTGGAACTATAGGTCACATCTAAGAGAGCAATTGATGGGAAAGTCACTTTCTTGGGAGATATGGTTACCGCACAAGATTATCTTATCTAGGTGACGTACATATTAGCTTTTCTCTTGACCTCCAACAATTCACCACTGAAAGCAGAAACCAGTACAGGTGGTCCCGGTGGTGATTGGCACAATGGGTGCCATGCCAAAGGATCTCAGCCGGCATTTGGAAACAATAGACATTGACAAAATCACGATCTGCCAACTGCAAAAGGCCACCCTACTGGGATCTGCGCACATCATCCGAAAATACATCACACAGTCCTAGACACTTGGGAAGTGTTCGACTTGTGATTTTGTGATACGAAATCCAGCATATCTATCTTGTTTGCTGTGTCATAAAATAAAATAATAATAGCTTATTTTTAACCTGTCCTCGCTCGTCGAAGGGACTGAGTAATGTCAGAGCATGGATAAGTTGGCAAAATTTATTAAGGACAAACATACAAAATTGGAGAAGATGTTTGCTAATGTTTGAGGATGCATCTAGGCTGTAGAATTAATGCAGTTTGACATGACTTTAACTGCTGTGGCTCAATGCTGTGGGATCCTGGAATTAGTAGTTTTACAAGTTCTTTAGTCTTCTCAGCCCAAAAGATATGGCATCTCTCCAAAGTATACATCTCCCGATTCCATAGCACTGAGCCAAAACAGTTAAAATTAATCCTGCAGTGTATATGCACCCCAACATTCAATCCTCCTGGACCCTATTTCCATCAGGATTCAGGGAATGTGTTGTTTTAGAGTAAGGGAAGGTGTCTTATCAGGGTGGGCTTTGCTGGTTTCGTGTGAGCGCCTGAATGGGCGAGGGAAAATATGAGCCCTGGAGAGACGGAAAAGATGTTGGCAGCGATTCCCCTTTTCTGGCTGTGCCAATAATGTTGCCCTGGAGAATGGCTGGTCTGAGAACGCCAGCCAAGACAAAGAGATTAGAGTGTGAAAAAGCCTGTGGCCGTCATCCTGCTGGTGACATACATATGGGCAAGTTGCCCTATCTGTGGAGGATAAATTATCCACCACGGTGCAATGGATCTTTCTCTAACAGTGGCAGAAGCTAAACTGCCCATACAACTGTGTTGCGTTTTGAGCTTATGAATCACTATTTTGTATTTATTGCATGAGGGCCTCTAGTCAATTACCTGGGTTGAGTAACAATGCAATTTGGCAGGGAGACAGCATTGTGCTGCCACTGTGCACCTCTGCATATGGCATGCATGGCATATATAGCATATTTTATATGGCATAGATATTTCGTCTATGCTAAGGGCAATATTCTACTCTGTGGCATTTGTCTCTGCTGTGGTCTCAATGACTGTTTACAGAGCCTGGGAAAGTTATTTTTCGGACTGACAGATTCTGAGATTAGCAGCTTCAAAAGTCATTATCTCAAGTTCGAGCTTTTTTACATATTTGGACCATAATTCCTGAAATCCATTGCCAATTCTGGGAATTCTAATCCAAAAAAAAAACTAACACTGCCAACCGCTCAAAAGGATGTATTTTGAGCTGGCTGTAACCAGGGCAGGTTGAAACAGCATCCAAGAGTTAACAAAACCCTTTCAGCAAGGACCATCCCAAGGCAAATATGAATGTGAATCCTCCTATTCATCCATCAATTGCTCATATAGATGCAAACTGAACTGATAGTTAAATCTTATTTCAACATTTGGGATGAGGCAGCATTTGCCATCAACAAGAGAGTAGCAATTTGTTAATCAGCTGCAAACATTTTTTTGAAAACTTGAGGACTAGAAACTTGGGCCTCTTTACAATCATCAGGTGAAGGAGGAGGGAGAAGATGGCAAATGATGGAGCTTTTTTCCGATCTCTTTTTTTAATCATTCTTCCCACATTTGGTTATGCGTTCTAGAACTAGTGATGCATTTGAAGAATGAACTACAGCACTAGTGCTCCCTTGCAGAGAATGCCCAGGACCTTGAAAAACTACAACTCCTAGAATTCCATAGATACATCCATGAAATGGTATAAAATAGCTATAACTGTGAAGTATGTAAATAGACACCAGGTCTCGAAGGAACCAGACTAGTACAGACCAAGTGGTTGTGCCTTCAAGTTGTTTCAAATGTGTGGTGATCCTAAAGTGATGCTATCACAGGGGTTTCTGGGGCTGAGAGTGTATGGCCCATTACAAAGTCATCCTACGCTCCAGCCACTATGCCAAGCCAGTTCTCGGTACAAACCTAGACAACATATTTTTACTCTTCATCACTTGCCTGAGGCTCATGCCTACAAAGAACTCGCAGTGTTGTAATTCTAGTTCCCATATTTCTCTCTTGAGGAATGAACAATGGGCCCCGAGGGAGATGCACATGGAACTAAATATAGGGACAAGGAATTAGGGTAGTAGATAGGAAGAGATAAGTGGCCCCAGAGGCCAAATACAAATTTAGGGGGAAACTATCCAGAACTGAGACAGCAGTAAAGAGAAGAGCAGGAGAAGCAGGAGGCGCATCTACACTGTAGGATAGATGCAGTTTGATACCACTCTTAACTGCCATGGCTCAATGCTGTGGAATCCTAAGAGTTGTAGTTTGGTGAGGCACCAGCAGCCTTTAGCAAAGAAGGCTCAAGATCTTGTAAAACTGTAGTTCCGATGAATCCACAGCATTGAGCCATCGCAGTCAAAGTGTTGCCAAACTGCATTCATTCTACAGTGTAGATGCACCCCAGGGAGAGTTAGGAGCTGAATGCAGGCTATCAAGTTCTTTGACACAATATCTGTTTGATTCTTAAAGGCAACTACAGTAGAGTCTCACTTATCCAACATTCGCTTATCCAACGTTCTGGATTATCCAACACATTTTTGTAGTCAATGTTTTCAATACATCGTGATATTTTGGTGCTAAATTCGTAAATACAGTAATTACTACATAGCATTACTGCGTATTGAACTACTTTTTCTGTCAAATTTGTTGTGTAACATGATGTTTTGGTGTTTAATTTGTAAAATTATAACCTAATTTGATGTGTAATAGGCTTTTCCTTAATCCCTCCTTATTATCCAACATATTCACTTATCCAACATTCTGCCGGCCCGTTTATGTTGGATAAGTGAGACTCTACTGTAATACCATGTGTGTTGTGGTTTGAAGGATGACCAAGTTTCAAATCCCTTCCCGGCCATGAAAACCCATTTGGTAATATGGAAGAACACCTAAACTAGGAAATGCTGCAGCAGTTTCCTTTTCCTTGGCCAAGTGAGATTATCTCCTTGTGCTCAATTAATTGAATGCAAAGTATTATTGCATTATGAACTAGGTTTGTAGCAACTGAAATAAGCTGAGCGCAAAGGGAGAAATTAGGAAAAAGTGGAACATTTTAAAGGCAGCTGAAAAACTGGAACAACAAAGAATTACCTTAATAAGAAGTTATCCTAGCAAAATTAGGAATGATAGTGCATGCTGTAAATTAAGGGTGCATCTATAATGAATGCAGTTTGAGCACTAATCCATGGCTCAATACTATGGGATCCTGTAAGTTTTTTTTTTTTTAACAGAAAGGAAGAAACCATGAAAATGAACAAAATCTGACTACCAATATTGAAAAAAACTCTAAAATCAGGACAGGAAATAAAGAACAACACTCTAAAAACAGGGGAATTCCAGACAAGAAGCAATCAGGGCCAGCTGACACATCCCAACAAAGGATTCCCCCAGGCAGGAAGCAGCTGCGAGTTATTCAGTGCTAATCAAGCTGGCCAAGCAGACAAGAGTTCTTTCTCCCATCCTGAACTTTCCACAAATATATAAACCCCACTTGCCTAGTTTCCAACACCCCACAACCTCTGAGGATGCCTGCCATAGATATGGGCGAAACGTCGGGAGAGAATGCTTCTGGAACATGGCCATACAGCATAGAAAACTCACAGCAACCCAGTGATTCCGGCCACAAAAGCCTTTGACAACACATAGAACCTATCTTGTTCGTAACTTGGGGACTGCCTGTATAGGAAAAGCAACATTTTGTGCCGTAACCGCATTTCCCAAGGAAGCACCTTTCCCATCAAGCGCTTTTTTATAGTTGTCTTGCGGTTCCCCCCTCTTTCACTTCCATCCAGCCAGGCCAACTTCTCTAGAGGTCTCCAGCCAAAATCATATTGCTTTGGCAGCCTGAGTTGCTTCTGTACATTTCTCTCGGAGCTAAGAGCATAATGAGTTTTCTGGGTCTCCGCCAAGCTCCTAATGGCATTTGCACAGTCACCTGTGTTGATTGACTATGAGGAGTCTGTATATGTATATGTATATTTCTATGTCTATTGGAATGGCACTGAGGGTGGGGAAAGCACTGAGCAGTACGCGAGTCTTGAAACAGAAAGAAGAGGCTAAAATACAGGGGAAGTGGTAAAAGATTACGTGCTGGGAATAAAGACCATGATGACTTCTTTCCTAGGTCAGTTTATGCTGTGAAGCCACTCAGTCTCTAAGAGATTTCAGCCACAAAGGATCTCTCCCACCCCTTCACCCATCCCTTAAATAATGGGAATGGCACCAATTAAGACAGTGGTTCTCAACCTTCCTAATTCTGCGACCCCTTCATACAGTTCCTCATGCTGGGGTGACCCCCCAAACATAAAATTATTTTCATTGCTGGGTTGTTATATGTCTTTTGGGCTGTGTGGCCATGTTCCAGAAGTATTCTCTCCTGACGTTTCACCCACATCTATGGCAGACATCCTCAGAGGTTGTGAGGTATGGATAAACTTAGGCAAGGAAAGGAAAAAATATATATCTGTGGAGAGTCCAGGGTGTAGCAAGAGTCCTTTGTCACTGGGAAGCCAGCATTAATGTTTCAGTTAATCACCCTAATTAGCATTGGAAAGGTTTTGTCTCTTGCCTGGGAGCATCCTTTGTTCAGTCATTAGCTACCCTCTGCCCTCAGAGTGTTGGTTCCAACCTACTGTTTTGATTTTAGATTTTTTTTAATACTGGTAGCCAGATTTTGTTCATTTTCATGGTTTCTTCCTTTCTGTTGAAGTTGTCCACATGCTTGTGGATTTCAATGGCTTCTCTGTGTAGTCTGACATGATAGTTGTTGGAGTGGTCAAGCACTTCTGTGTTCTCAAATAATATACTGTGTCCAGGCTGGTTCATCTAGTGCTCTGATATGGCTGATTTCTCTGGTTGAATTAGTCTGCAGTGCCTTTCATGTTCTTTGACTCGTGTTTGGGCGCTGCGTTTGGTGATCCCTCTGTAGACTTGTCCACAGCTGCATGGTATCCGGTAGACTCTTGCAGAGGAGAGAGCATTTGTTGGATTTTCTTTGTGGGTCTGTAGATAGTTTGTAGGTTGTGCTTCTTCATCAGTTTGCCTATGCGGTCAGTGGTTCCCTTGATGTTTGGTAAGAACACCTTTCCTCTGGGTGGATCTTTGTCTTGACTCTCATGGCTTGTTCTTGGCCTTGCAGTTCTTCTGATGTCTGTGGTGGAGTATCCATTGGCCTGTAGAGCCCAGTTTAGGTGGTTTAGTTCACCTTGGAGGAGGTGAGGTTCGCAGATTCTTTGTGCATGGTCTGTCAGGGCTTTGATTGTGCTCCTTTTTTGACTTGGGTGACGGTTGGAGTTTTTATGAAGGTATCTATCTGTGTGCGTAGGTTTTCTGTAAACTGTGTGGCCCAATTGTTGATTGGGTTTGCGGATGACCAGAACATCTAGAAATGGCAGTTTTCCTTCCTTTTCTTTTTCCATGGTGAATTGGTGAACTCCAACCATCAACCATCAAAAAAGGAGCACAATCAAAGCCCTGATGGTCCAGTGTACACACACTTCATTTTATGTACAAAATTATTATGAATATTGTATAAAATTACCTCTAGACTATATGTATAAGGTGTACATGCTGGACACCTTGGTAGCGCAACGGGTTAAACCCTTGTGCTGGCAGGACTGCTGACTGACAGGTTGGCAGTTTGAATCCAGGGAGAGTGGGTGAGCTCTTTCTGTCAGCTCCAGCTCCCCATGCAGGGACAGGAGAGAAAACTCCCAAAAAGGATGGTAAAACATCAAAACATCCAGGCATCCCCTGGGAAACATTCTTGCAGATGGTCAATTCTCTCACACCAGAAGCGACTTGCAGTTTTTCAAGTCGCTCCTGACATGGAAAAAAAAGTGTACACCTACATGGATTTTTTGTTTCAATTTGGGTACAATCTCCAAGAAATCTCATTATGTACATGCGTACAAATACAAGTATTCCAATGTCTAAAAAAAAAAAAAAATCCAAAACCTGAGACCAGGAAATGCACAAAAGGGAAATCAAGAATCTAGTCACTTTTGAAAAATTACTTTCAAAAGGTATTTTTAGAGCCATTATGAGAGGGCTTTCTCAGGTTTGATTCTGATCTCTTATCTGTCCTAAGCCTTTTCCTTTCAAAAAGGATAATGGAAATAGAAAAAGCTGTGAGCAAGTGGAACAAGTGACGTAGAATGTTCTTATGTCTTCAATGCTTCAATGGCAAAATGGGTTACATTTCAAACACCGCAAAGGGCATGTGTTTCTATTTAAGATTCCTTACCAGAGCGGCATACAGGGAACATACAACTCCCTGTTACATCAGCTCCACTGGCTGCCAGTCTGCTACCGAGCACAATTCATGGTGCTGGCTTTTGCCTATACAGAAGCCTTTAACGGTTCCGGCCCAGTTTACCTGTCCGAACCATGGAGGTTAAGATCTTCTGGAGAAACTTATGCTAAGTTTCAATTCTACGTCTTAATGTTTAAATGTTTACTTATGTCTCGTGTTTTAATATGGTTCATGGTTTCTAGTTCATAGTGATAGGTTGTTGTTTAGATATTGTGTTTTGGTTTTCACATGTATGTTTGGCATTATATTTTGCCATTATTAAACCGCTGAGCTACTGAACTTGCTGACCGAAAGGTCAGTGGTTCAAATCCGGGGAGCGGGATGAGCACCTGCTAATAGCTGCAGCTTCTGCTCACCTAGTAAAGGTGAAGTTAAAGGTTTCCCCCTGACATTACGTCTAGTCATTTCCGACTCTGAGGCTGGTGCTCATTTCTATTTCCAAGCCAAAGAACTGGCATTGTCCGTAGACTCCTCCAAGGTCATGTGGCCAGCATGACTGCATAGAGCGCCGTTACTTTCCTGCCAGAGCCGTACCTATTGATCTACTCACATCTGCATGTTTTCAAACTGCTAGGTAGGCAGAAGATGGGGCTAACAGCGAGAGCTCACCCCAGATTTGAACCATCGACCTTTCAGTCAGCAAGTTCTGCAGCTCAGCAGTTTAACCTGCTACGCCACCGGGGGCTGCCAATGTAGCAGTTCGAAAACATGCAATTGTGAGTAGATCAATAGGTACTTCTCCAGCGGGAAGGTAACGGCACTCCATATAGTCATGTCGGCCACATGACCTTGGAGGTGTCTATGGAGAACGCCTGCTCTTCAGCTTAGAAATGGAGATGAGCACCAACCACCAGTCGGACACAACTAGACTTAATGTCAGGGGAAAACCTTTACCTTTACCTTTATCTTTACCTTATGTTTGAAAAGCAGTATAAAAATGCAGCAAATAAATAAATAAATAAATAAATAAACAAACAACAATGTTCAAGTTCAGCTCTGAGCATATGCAGAGTGCCTTTCCTTTCATGCTACATCTTGGTTGGAATTCCACAAAAGCGGGCAGGCTCAAAGGTTGGACGCCTTGACCGCTTTCTTGGCAGGTTGCTGTTTCTTTGGCGCCCATCCTCTTTCGGAAAGGAAACTCCGGAGAAGGACTGGCCAGAGTACGCCTAGGGTGGGATGCTGGGCTTTTTTCTTCTGTTCTGATTCAGCAAGGAAAGGGAGGGGCAGGAAATATCACAACTTCCTCTCTTCTCTAAGGCAGAATTTAAGGGGGGGCTGCAGGCTGGCTGAGAGATAAGGAAAAGTACTAGCCAGAGATGAGTGAAATGGATTTGCCACTGGAGAGGGTTCTCTGTGTTTCAGAAGCGCCTTCTGCTTTGTTTTCCAGTGACCCTGGAATTAATACAATTTGACGCCACTTTGGCACTAATGGCTCAATGCTATGGAATCCTAGGACTTAGAGTGATGCCGAACTACATTATACGGCAATGTAGATGCACCCAGAATGACAAATGAGAAAAGAAGGGACAGTACTATTGAAGAATTTTCCGAATTGTCCTTTTGAGTCTGTGGCTTGCTTGAAGTCGTGCGAGATGCTGTCCCCCTCCCTATCTTGGGGCAAATTGATGGCCACTTAAAATGAACTGAATCCATGCTGGTCGAGGGGGAGGACGAAGGGAAGCGTGAAAGGACATTAACTGTCCAGCTCATTAGTGGCTCTAAATCTGTCAGGAAGCCACTCGGCTCCCTCCGGTCTCATTAAAGTGCCTGATGCATTCAAAGTTTTCCCTTTTCTCTCTTTTTCTCTTGCTATACCTGCGCATATAGATGCAGCTGTCTTTTTTCTCTGTGCGTTGCCTCCTTTTAGTACAGACACACGCAGCGCCCATCAAAGGCACCCAAAAGGTAAAAAACACCGTTTGACAGTTGGGGATCCTGTCCAGGTTTCGATGAATAGAAGGAACAGGGTTTTTAAAAGGCTTGTTTCCAAATGGATCAACAGAGCCAGACCACTGAGCCAAGGAACAAACAATGGGAATTGCCTATTTGCTGCTGCAGTGGGCATTTCTTTTGGGAGAAAGAGCCGCGATTTTGGCGCTGGCTGTTTTCTTCCCTTTTAAGTCTGCCCTTTTGGAAACAATAAAAAAGAGTCTGAGAACAGGTGGACAACAATGATGTGAATCATCGTAGATTGCTTTTCCTTGAAGCTTTTTTTGGAACTGGCTGCTCTTCCAGGGAAAATGGGCATCCTGCAACTTAGAATAGGAGGCACTGAGTTCAACAACAGTGAATTTGCTGTGCGCTCTCTTCTGAAACAAAGCACAAAGGGCATCTTTTCTTTCTTTCCTTGGGACAAAAAGACATGGTAAAAGGTGAAGGATGAAAGAAATGGTGTTCCATGCTCTCCAGACTTTTGCGGATGAAAACTTGGACTTTTTAAAAGCCAGGCAACATCACAAGATGGCAAAGGTTATTAAGGAATCAAAGATCAGGTTAGGAGGGGCTGCAATATCTTGCTTTTGCTTGAGTCTACCAGAAAGTGCAGGGTTTTTTCTCATTCTCTCGCCCTGGATGTATTGAATGCCTTTGCACATTGAACTCACTTTGCAGCAGTTGAAGTACACTGGAGACAAAGTGGGGAAGGTGGGCAGAGGAGAGAGGAACCGGGACATTTTAAAAGAAGTTGGAAAAGTGGGATGGCAGAGGATTAATCAAGACCTTTCCTGCTAAATTGTGAGAGAAGATATGGCATTCCAACAAGATCTGGACATGCAGAGTTGAGCCAAAATGCTTCCTAAATTGCTACTTTGGTGGTCTCTGAAAGTGCCTTGTGACCCCAAAACCTCAAATCCTTACATTTCCCACCATTTGTGTGTCCCCAAAGTGGCCAACCCAACACAAAGACCCTGGTTAAACCCTTGTGCCATCAGGACTGCTAACCTAAAGGTTGGGTTGCTGACCTGAAGGTTTCCATTTAGAATCCAACCTGGAAGAGCGTGGATGAGCTCCCTCTGTCAACCCCAGCTCCATGCGGGGACCTGAGAGAAGCCTTCCACAAGGATGGTAAAACATCAAAAGCACCCTGGGCAACATCCTTGCAGATGGCCAATTTTCTCACACCAGAAGTGACTTGCAGTTTCTCAAGTCGCTCCTGACATGAAACACACACACACACACACACACACAGAGGCAGCTGTAAAAGTGGTGATTTACTTCTCCCATCCAAGACAGCTCCTTAACCTCTCCTAACTCCTGGGAAATAAATGGCACAAAGTTTGTACAGAAGTGATATGACCAAAAAGTCAATCAAAGTAATCATATGGCTGGGGAGGGTGCAGTATTGTCTATAGATTTACATTGTTTTATTCCTAATTACTTCAAGTTATTGCAGTGCCAGGACTCACCCTCAATTCTACTGCACACCAAATGTGTGTATGCGCATGCCCTCAAGTTGCTTGTCAGTTTCTGGCAATTCTGTGGATTTCATATGGTTTTCTTAGGCAATGAATATTCAGAGGTGGTTTTGCCAGTCCCTTCCTCTGAAATAGAGTCAACACCCCTGGTATTCATTGGCAGCCTCCTATCTAAGTATGAACCAGGATTGACACTGCTTACCTTCCAAGATCAGACAGGATCTTCTGACTTTAGGGTAGAAATAGCTGGGCTAGGTTACATATTACTCATCCCACCCAACTAAGTAAATGAGAAGAAATAATTTCCTCATTTCATCTTGATTTGGGAACAGCTCCTTTAGCTCAGGTTTCTTTGTTTGAATTACATGTGTTTGAATTACAAGCTCTGAGCACTTGTGGTTGGTATGTAATTCACAATGCTTGAACATCCCTGGGGGGCTGTTTATGCTTTTGCCCACAAATCTCAGATGATCTTGGGCCAGCAAACCTATTTTTCATCTTCCATCTCTCTTTCCTTCTCCTGGGTGAAAACTTGGTCTAACTGTGACAAATGTTTAAAATTTTGCCATCTAGAAGAGTCCACGGGTGCATCTATACTGTACGATTCATGCAGTTTGACATCAGTGTAACTGCCAGTGCTGTGGAATATTGGGATTTGTAGTTTGGTGAAGCATCGGTGCTTTGAGATCACCTTATGAAATGACAACTCCGATGGTTCCATTGCATGGAAGCTGAAGATGTGTCAAACTGTATTAATTCGACAATGTGGATGCAACCCAAGGGAATCCAACACAGCTTTTGCTTGAGGCTTTGAATCCACTTCTCCATCTCCCACCACAACTCTTGCTTTGGAGATGAATGTGTTAATCTGGCCGGAGTTTCAATCTCAAGTTAAGAGAAAGGGCTGGGCTATGGGGAAGGCGGCTTCCTGCGGCTGCCAGAAAGGCAGAGAAAGGAAGATTAAGGGAGACAAATCCAAGCGAGGAGCCTGTTCGGATCCTTCATGGAGCTGGTGGACCAGGTAAGAAGGCACCTTGATTTGGGGACTTTGCAAAGTGGGAGCATTTGCATTTCCAAGGCTGGGGGCATGCAGTGGAGAGACAGCAGCATGGGCTGAGACAGAAACAGAGTTGCAGAGGGGTCTTAGCAGTCCATCAAAAGTGATGCTTCTATGGTTTGTTAGTGGGCAGTGTGTGATTTTGTGGTATGACACACAAAAGGTTCATAATATGCATAGAGGTGATGTGGACAAAATAAGCATGTAAATACAGCAGATCTTGTCTGATCTTGGAAGCTAAGCAGGGTCAGCCCTGGTTAGTACTTGGATGGGAGACCACCGAGGAATACCAAGTGCTGGAGGCTCAATTTCAGAGGGAGGCACTGGCAACACCACCTCTGAGCATACCTTGCCTATGAAATTAATGGGGTTGCCCTAAATTGGCAACAGGTGATCAGCTCAGCATAGTGTATTTTGATTTGATCCCTTTGAGATCAATCAATCTATCTATCATCTATCTATCGTTGTGTGTGTGTCTGTACGCACAGAGATATATAGTGCAATGGAACCAAAACAAAATGGGCCTACGCTGAGCATGAATGACTTGCCGAATCACTTTGGCAGCTTTGCTGGAAGAGTATTTGATGTTTCAGGTAAATGAGTCACATAGCTATCAGGGAGGCAAAATGTTGTTTGTATATTTGTGTTTGTGTGTGTGCATTGTGGAAGTGATTGACCTTTGGTCTGTCAATCCCATTACTTCACGATCATGCATTCTTCAACACTGATTAGTCTGTCTCGGGGTACATCTAAACTGTACAGTTACTGCAGTTTGACACCACTTTAGCTGCCATGGCTCAATGCTATGGAAATACTGGGAGCACCCAGACTCCTTGGTAGGGAAAACTACGGGTCTTGTAAAACTAGGTATCTCACAATTCCATAGCATTGAGTGACAGCAGTCCAAGTGTTGTCAAACTGGATTAATTCCGCAGTGTAGATGTATCCTGAGACAGACAAACCTGTGTTGCAGAATATTTCAGAACTCTTACTAAGGGATGCTCAACCTGTATTAACTGTATTTTCCCCAAATTTATCCCAACCATTCAGACCCATCTATTCTTTCTGAATGTCATCTTACTTTGAATTTATGCCCAGTAATTGTTTGTATTAATAACAGGATGAATTCATCGCTTAGGTAACGAGAAGGCATTTTTCTTTGTTTCCTTATTCATTACTCATTAATTTGTCATTTCACTGTACGTTTTTCCTCACCCATCTCATCACCTATGTTCACCACATATTCCAAAGCAACCCTTTGAAAAAGGAGAATACAATTGGCAAAGGTATAAGTCAGAATTTCCTTAAATCAGACCAAACTCAATATTCATAAACTATGAAGTATCTTGAGGTCATCTAATCCATCTATTCGCCTTCCCAGACCAATGAAAATAGGCATTGCCAGTATGATTTTTTTTAATAATACTTGACAAATAACTTCAGTGTCTGGAGGTTATGGATATCTTTAAATGCTCCTTACTGTAAGTTTTTAAAATTGTTTTATTTGATATGTTAATTGGGTTTTTATATCGGAATATGATGTTTTAATTGATTACGTATTGCTGTCTGATGTTTTTGTATGAATTTTATATGTTGTACGCCGCTTTGAATCCCACCCATGGGAGAAAAGCGGGATAGAAATGAAATAATAATAATAATAATAATAATAATAATAATAATCCCTTGCATAAGATGAGGAATTCAGCTAATGGGTTGCTCTCTTATTTCTCATGGTGTCTACATGGGGGAAAATGTAATATTATTTTATATATTTATTTACTACATTTATATCCCGCTCTTCTCACCCCGAAGGGGACTCAGAGCGGCTTACAAATCAAATGAACATACAATATATTATTAGAACAGTACAATATAAGCATTAAATTACTATATTGTACTATATCATTATATGGTAATATTATTAGTAATATTACATTTAATATATAATATATAATTAATATTATTATATTGCATTATTAGTATAATATTGTATTCCATCATAATATTATAATCAATATTATATGTATATACAATATATTATATATATTTTATATATAATATTATATTATATATAATATTCCCTTATATTTGGAAGCAAACTAGTGTGGATAAGGACAAATTCCAGCAAAGTAACTGGTTGTTTGATGTTGATTGGTGTTGGGATTAGATGGGTTGTTCATTGTATCCTTGTCTGCTTTTGGGGTGAGGCGTTGAATGTTTGTCTCTATGTGTTTTTGTGTGTGTTGTAATCCGCTCTGAGTCCCCTTGAGGAGATAGGGCAGAATATAAATAAAATTATTATTATTATTATTATTATTATTATTATTATTTTATTATTATGACACAGCAAACAAGATAGATATGCTGGATTTCGTATCACAAAATCACAAGTCGAACACTTCCCAAGTGTCTAGGACTGTTTGATGTATTTTCGGATGATGCGTGCAGATCCCAGTAGGGTGGCCTTTTGCAGTTGGCAGATCGTAATTTTGTCAATGCTTATTGTTTCCAAATGCCAGCTGAGATCTTTTGGCACGGCACCCAATGTGCCGATCACCTCCGGGACCACCTGCACTGGTTTCTGCCAGAGTTGTTGTTATTATTATTATTATTATTATTATTATTATTATTATTATTATTATGCAGCTAATAATACAAACAAACAGAGGCACAACTATGTGGCCCAAATAATTCATTGGAACTTATGCCTCAAGTACCACCTTCCAGCAGCAAAGAACTGGTGGGATCACAAACCTGCAAAAATATTGGAAAATGAGCACGCAAAGATACTGTGGGACTTCCGAATCCAGACTGACAAAGTTCTGGAACACAAGACACCAGACATCACAGTTGTGGAAAAGAACAAGGTTTGGATCATTGATGTCGCCATCCTAGGTGACAGTCGCAGTGACGAAAAACAACAGGAAAAATTCAGCCGCTATCAGGACCTCAAAGATTGAACTTCAAAGACTCTGGCAGAAACCAGTGCAGGTGGTCCCGGTGGTGATGGGCACATTGGGTGCCGTGCCAAAAGATCTCAGCCGGCATTTGGAAACAATAGACATTGACAAATCACAATCTGCCATCTGCAAAAGGCCACCCTACTGGGATCTGCACGCATCATCCGAAAATACATCACACAGTCCTAGACACTTGGGAAGTGTTCGACTTGTGATTTTGTGATACGAAATCCAGCATATCTATCTTGTTTGCTGTGTCATAATAAAATAATAATAATAATAATAATAATAATAATAATAATAATAATAATAATAATAAGCTGCATCAGTCTGACTTTGTAAAAAATTAGGAGTCGGTCTGGGGATGCTTTAGAAACAAAAGAGCTTTGCTTTGTGAAATTTGCATCTACTTCCTGAGATGCATGAAGTGCTATGCTAAGCCAGTTGTGTAATAAGCAGTTGAAAAATTGCAAGGATGTGAAAAGTACAGAACAAGGCAATGATAGGTCAAGCTGTAATGTAAACAGATCCGTTTTATTATGGTGACTAGGCTTGATAATAATAAGACAAATGCTCTTGGATCAATACATTCATGAGTGAAATACATATTTCTTTCTCCAGGTCCTTTTGCTTCCAACATCCAGCGCCAACAGGACCAAATTCACTTGACTTTGGATGATTTTGATGGAAACGCTGCTTGGAAGACAGTTCGCTGGAGCCCAGGGTTGAAGCTTTCTGCAGCTGGATTAATTTTCCATTTGGTTTGGATGTAATCTAATTGCCAACAAGGGGCCACTCTGCAACCTCAAGGGAATGCTGTCTTTGCAATGGGGTCGCCCCTGAAGCTTCTGCAAAGGGTGCTGATATGCTATTTTTGTCTGCTGTGGACCATGAGGAGTGAATGATTTCCAACCCAAAGTGGTTTCCCCAGGAGTAGGGGAGCCATGCCCTGCCAACGGCGGCCGTGGTCAACCAGCGACACGCCGAGAGAGGACCTCTTCTATCAAACGTATTATAGCCTGAGCCAACAATACCCCCTGATCCTCCTCCTCCTAGTTATCGTCTTGGGCATCTGTGTGGCTCTTATCGCCACTTCTTTTGCCAGTGGGAGGGTAAGTATCAGAGGTTGGGAAGCTACTTTGGGTCTCAAGCTACGCATATATGTACAAATGTTAGTTGGTTTATTGGCTTGTATCACAAAGGCTCCTTCATGACTTGATGGATCTGGACCAGACTTGGCACACATACCCTTCATTATACTGCTTAAAACAATTGAGGCGTTTGAATTAAAAAACAAACACAAACACCTCTTTCAGGCTGAGTTAAGAGAAAATTAAGGGAAACAAAGTATAGGTTGTTGTGAATTTTCCAGGCTGTATGGCCATGTTCCAGAAGAATTCTCTCCTGACGTTTCATCTGCATCTATGGCAGGCATTCTCAGAGGTTGTGAGGTCTGTTGGAAACTAGGCAAGTGGAGTTTATATATAGGTGGAAAGTTCAGTTTGGGAGAAATAACTTTTGCCATCTTGATTAGCATTTAGTGGCCTTGCAGATCCAAAGCCTGGTTGCTTTTTTCCTGAGGAAAATCTTTGTTGGGAGGTGTTAGCTAGCCATGATTAGTTCTTGTGTGGAATTCCCCTGTTTTCTGAATGTTGTTCTTTATTTTCTGTCCTGATTCGGCAGAAAAAATGGAATGCAAAGATACAGAAAAGGAGATTCTGGCTCGACAGCAGTACGTGTGAAAAAGACCTTGGTGGTCCATCTTATTTTATTATATTGTTACTCATTTTATGTTTTAAATGAGCTCTTATAGATTGATATATTGTTCTGCATAATGTCGTTTTATTGTGTTTTTACTCTTTGTAATGTTTTAATTGTTGTACTTTGGTTATTGTTTTCGGGCCTTTGTCCTGTGTTAGCCGCCCCGAGTCCCAGCCGGGAGATGGTGGCGGGATAGAAAAATAAAGTTACCGGTACTTACTTACTTACTTACTTACTACTCGTGGACAACAAGCTAAACATGGACCGACAATGTGATGCGGCAGCTAAAAAAGCCAATGGGATTTTGGCCTGCATCAATAGGAATCTAGTGTCTAGATCCAGGGAAGTCATGCTAGCCCTCTATTCTGCCTTGGTCAGACCACACCTGGAATACTGTGTCCAGTTCTGGGCACCGCAGTTGAAATGTAGTGGAAACTGGATGGCCATCTGTTGGGGGTGCTTTGATTGTGCTTTTCCTGCATGGCAGGGGGTTGGACTAGATGGCCATATGATCTCTTCTAAATCTATGATTCTATACTTAGAGGGTATAAAGTTTGAAAAATTCATCTTGGAATGCTTTGATAAATGCTCTTTGAAATACATGTTGAAAGTGGTTACTCAACACCAGGGATGGAAACAAATTGAGTGCAGATTTGGTCATCTCTCAACCTTTGACAGATCCCACTGATTGGGTCTGACAATGACTGCAAGTGATGTTTTAGCTCAGTTGTGTCCACATTGCATAATTATAGCAATCTGCAACCACCTTAACCGCAGTGGCTTCACTCTGAAATCCTTGGATTTGTAGTCAGGTGAGGGGCACCTGTAGGCCCTCCAGCACAACCCTGTGGTCAACTTCTGGCAAAAATTGTCCATAGAGTTATGCTGGATGACCTAGAGATTTTTTTTTTAATATATATTTTTATTGAAGTTTTACCTTATAAGATAGAGTAAATTAACATTGAAAGAGTGAGAACATTTGATTGTATAGAAAGTGGGAAAACTGAGATTTAAAAAGGATCAAAAAGGGAGAGAGAGAAAACCAAAAACCAAAAACAAAGCTAAAATGTCCATATTTATATAAAAAAGAAAAAAAATCTGAACAAATGGCGATATAAAAATGCAAAGTACTTGGCAAAGAAATACACCAAAAAGCAAAAGCAAAAAGCTCAGTTTCACAACCTGTTCACAAGCCACCAGCAATTGTGAACTGTAGTTCTTTTTTTCTTCTTCATCATGACCTTTTTTTTTCACAGAAGGAAGTTAAACGAGTGGTGAAAATTAAAATTTATAATAGTCAAATTTGAAACCCCCACGTTGAAATGGTCTTTCCTTCTAAAAACCTTTTGAAGGGATCCCAGACTTTCCTAAACTCAGAAGGGTCTTTTGACTGGAGATACCCTGTCAGAATGTCCATCTCAGCCACCTCCGTCACTTTCACGATCCATTCCTCCATTTCTGGTGTTTCCTCCAATTTCCAGGCTCGTGCATAAACTATTCTCGCAGCCGTTGTCATCAAAGTGAAGAGTTTATCATGTGGCTTCAGCAGTGATGTATCTGTTATTCCTAGTAGGAATATTTCTGGGTGCATGGGTATTTTTAACTTTAGTATTTTTTCAGTGGTTTTATGAATCTTAATCCAAAAGTTTTTTGCCTTCTTACAAGTCCACCACATGTGGAAAAATGATCCTGTTGCTTGTTTACATTTCCAGCAAGTGTTTTTTAATTGTGGCTGTATTTTGGCTAATTTAACAGGTGTCATATAAGCTTGATAAAACATTTTGTAGAAATTTTCTAGAAGGGAATAACTTCTGAAAATTTTTATTTTTACTCTCCAGAGGTATTCCCATTCATCTATGCTAATCGAGCGACCAATGTTTTTAGCCCATTTTACCATACACTCCTTGATATATTCATCTCCTGTGTGCAATTTTAACAGGAGACTGTAAAGCTTAGATAGTTGTTTATTTCTTGATTGAAGTATCTTATCAAGGTCTGTCTTTTCTTCTTCAAATCCTGTATGCACATCTTTTTGATATTGTTGGTGTATTTGTGCATATTCAAACCAGTTCATGTTATAGCCCTGCTGGTTTATTTCTATCAATGATTTCAGTTGGAGGTTATCTTGTGTTTTCTTGAGTATTTCCGCATATGTTGGCCATCTTTTATTGCCCTTTGAATTTCCACTTTGTTTGAAAGCTTCTTGGATCGAGGTCCATTGTGGTAATTTTCTGTAAAAGAATTTTTTATATTTGTTCCAAGTATTCATCAGAGTTTTCCTAATTGGGTGTTTATTAAAGTTAGAGTCTTCTGCCACTTTCCCATAAATTAAGTATGCATGTAAGCCAAATTTTAAACTATCTCCTTCCAGAGTTATGAGACTCTGATTATCAAGATGGATCCATTCTCTTAACCAAATCAATATAGCTGCTTCCCTGTATAATTTTAGATTTGGAAGAGCCAGTCCTCCTCTTTGTTTAGTGTCTTGTAAATGTTTCATCTTTATTCTCGGTTTCTTCCCTCTCCAAATAAATTTCGTAAGTTCAGCATTCCAATTCGTAAATTCTTTTTCCTTGATGTCAATTGGAATGTTCTGGAACAAGAAGCATAGTCTAGGTAAGATGACCTAGAGATTTGTAGACAGGTGTTCTCTTTGACGTTTCCCTGCTTTCATGGGGTTCCTCACCACAATGTATGTGATGGGCTGACTGTAAATTTTATGTTGTGTGTCCATTATTTAAATGATGCTGATTTTAACAAAATAAACCAATTCATTCATTCAGGAAGTGCTGCAGATGAGAGGAATGATGCTCTTCCCTTTTCCTTCCACCTCCCCAGGAATTCTCCTCCAACCTGGACTTCCTGGTGACCTTATTTGTCGCTCTCGTGGTCTTCATTCTCATCCTGGTCCTTGTGTGCATTGAAAACATCTTCCAGCGATGTACCAGGATCTTCTCGGCCATCATTTGGACCTGCCTGATCACCATGGGCTACGTCTTTGTCTTTACAGGCGGGGTAGTTAGAGCCTGGGACCAGGTAGGATGATGGAGCTGTGGAGGGTGACTGTCCAGAATTCCTGACTATTGAACAAGCTGGCGAAGGCTTCTGGGAATCAGAAGCTCAAACAGCGGGAGAGCCAGAGTTTGAGGATGCTTGCTCTCTGGCCTGCCATAGAGCCACACTGCAGGACCTAGAAATTCCTAGAGAAAAAGGTTTTAATAAAATCTGTCATTAATCAAGTCCACAAAATCAAACCCATAAATGTGGAGGGATAGCTGGACTTTCATGGTGTATCTGCATATGGAAATGTAGAATGGGAATCTCCTGAGGGTTGAGAAAGATCAAAGAGGACGGCCATATTGTTAGGCACATGGAGTCATCCTCCTCAGGGCAAAGCAGTGGCTAATTATTTCTTAGAGTCAGTATATTTTGTGGATTTGATTCTTTTCAAATTTGATTGCTCTATCCTGTCCCTTGGAGGACCTAGACTTCCTAGAGAGAATGCTTCTATGGACAATTTCCAGCAGAAGTTGAGCTGGAGGACCTAGATATTCCTAGAGAGATGTTTTCTCAGGTTTTAAAAAAACATTTTTTAATATTCACGGTTTCCCCACTTTCACAAGGGATTTGCACTTCCTAACTCCCATGAAAGTGGAGGGCCTATTATTATTATTATTATTATTATTATTATTATTATTATTATTATTATTATCCCAGGGATACTGTAGAATTACTGCTAGTTAACATGGTTGGCTCTGGGTCAGAAGTAGGAAACAATTTTAGTTCCTAGGAGCCTGGCTATCATGGCCACAGATAAGGGGTTTGTGGTAGTTGTAATACAAAACATCTTAAAAGTCACTGGGGCTGGTGCATTAAGGACCAGCCACAGTTTAATGGCATGTCCAAGGGCCATCCATGGGTTTTAAGTTTTGGCCCAGAAACCTCAGGGTACGGGATATTCTTGAACTGGACACCATGTGTACAGAAGAACTAGAGTTCTCATCATACTCGAGCATCTATCAACTTTAAATCCAGTTGCTTCCTCTTGCAGAGTTATGGGGTTTGTAGTTTAGGGAGGAGGTCCTGGGCCTCAGCAAACTACAAACCCCAGAATTCTGCAGGAGGCAGCAACTGGATTTAAAGTGGATAGATACTATAGTGTGATGAAGTCCTGGGATTTGGACAGTCTCTTTGGCCTGTCTGATGGAGCCTGAGATGTTTGTTCCAAAGCTTGAATTAATGCTATGGGAAATACCTTGAGTAAATTCCCGTGACTTGAGGTGACCCCCCCCCCTGAAATTTTTGTATTTTATTTCTGGTGCAAATTCCTTTCCTTCAAGGTTTCCTTCTTCTTGTTTATCATCTTCATTGTTTATACCATGTTGCCTGTGGGCATGGAGGATGCCGTGGCTGCTGGGATGGTCTCTTCTCTCTCCCACATCATAGTCCTGACTGTCTATCTCTCAATGGAGCCTGGCTCACAGTTGGACTTGGCACTGCAAGTAAGTTCTATTTACCCTTCTCAACCAGAATATCTTTTGGTGTGCTGCCATATATATTTCTCTTATTGTGTCACGAAGCCAATTGCTATGTTTCATTTTCAGTCGTTATGCTATTTCCTGCTTCTTTGTGATAACTTCTTTTCAATTGGTATCATGATCCATAGGTGTCATCCTTGGGAGCAAATGCTTCCTTGTCTCTTTAAGGAAACTTGTAATCAAAAAGAATGGAAACACATGGTCAATTGAATGATACCATTTGGCACAACCTCACCTAGCTGTGACCACCTCTTAGTTGATCTGAGCTCAAGATCCATTTTCATTTTATCTCCGTACCTTTTCTGATCCAAACCTTGGGATTTATATAATTATTTTTCAACAACTCTCTCTGCATTTGCCACCTCTCTTTTATCCTGTCTGTTTCTCGTGGTCCATCTTTCCATTCTTTCACAACTATCTCCACCCCTCAATCTCTCCATCCATTGACACATCTTGCTCCCATTTTTTATTATCTGCTTTTGGACTGGACCAGACATAGAGTTGGGCAGAGCCTTGTAGACTACCTGGTCTAGCCCTTTCTGAATGCAGGTAATGTAGAGCAGTGGTCCTCAACCTGTGGGTCCCCAGGTATTTTGGCCTACAACTCACAAATCCCAGCCAGTTTACCAGCTGGTAGGATTTCTGGGAGTTGAAGGCCAAAACATCTGAGGACCCATAGGTTGAGAACCACTGATCTAGAGTATCCTTAAGATAGAAAATCACTATGCCTAGAAGATCGCCATGTAAGAGACAATCATCCTGTAGTTATTTAGTTACATTGTTGGGTTGTTCCTAGCATCTGGAGAAGTTTCCAGGTCCATCTGTTTTCCTGTAACTTAAACCAATTAGGTCTGTCCTCCAGGATATCAGAGAACAGGGAGAGTAGTTTCACGGAATTGTCTTTAGTTGATGTCACCAGCCAGCACATCTCTCTTTCCAACTTTCTTCTGCTTTATCACAACCTCTTTTCCTTCTCATCTGACTTAATTGTTTGTTTTCATTTTTGTATGTTTCCAGCTCCTGGCCAATCTAGTCATTTTTGTCTGTGGCAATTTAGTGGGTGCGTACCACAAGCATTTAATGGAAGTGGCCTTGGGAGAGACGTTTCATGAGACCTTCAATCTCATCCAATCCCGAGTCAAGCTGGAATCAGAGAAACAGCATCAGGTTAGTATGGAATAGATAAGAAACTTTTCCTACGGATTTCCCAGATCTTTGAGAATATGAAACCCTACCACTCAGTTTAGACAATACTGACCAGAAATCAGACAAGTATAAGTGTTTCCACATATATTCAAAGAACCAAATTGATCCTTCTGATGCCTGTCCATTCCATGTAGCCTTTCCATGTAGCCACCAAAACTTAAACTTCAGATTCATACCACGGGAAGCTCACAGGATCAGGTAGCATATAAACAGGAACAACAGCAAAAGTTGGGCCCGGGCTGTGGCACAGATTGGTGAGCAGCCAGCCAGCTGCAGCCAGCTGTAACAAATTACTCTGACCAAGAGGTCATGAGTTCGAGGCCAGCTCGGAGCCTATGTTTGTCTTGTCTTTGTTCTATGTTAAAGGCATTGAATGTTTGCCTTATATGTGTAATGTGATCTGCCCTGAGTCCCCTTCGGGGTGAGAAGGGCGGAATATAAATGCTGTAAATAATAAATAATAATAATTGGAGTTGCAATGATATTACTTAATCCATGATTGGAAGGATCTTGTGTAAACTCACTCAGTTCCTTTCTCTCTTTACCCTGCTGATAATTCCAGGAACACCTTCTCCTCTCCATACTTCCTGCCTACATTGCCTTGGAGATGAAGGCTGAGATCATTGAGAGGCTGCGGGGGCCAGGCTCAGCGCCAACACGAGAGCACTAATAACTTCCATAACCTCTATGTGAAGCGCCACCAGAATGTCAGGTATTTGCTTGTAAGGCCATATGGTTTGGCCATTTGTAACTGCAGAACATTGGATTTCCACATACTCCACTATATAAGGGCCTGAGGTTAGTTTGAGGGGTGCCAGCAACCAGGTGATGCCATCAAAGGGGTGATATCAAAATGGTTGTAAAAGTTTCGTGTGGCGTTTTAGCAGAGATTTATCAGTTATTATAAAAATGTTCCTATACTTTGATAGATATAACTTCAAAAATATTTTAGTAAGCTCACCTGTACTATATCAACATACTTACAAGGCAAAAATTACCAATAATTTATTTTTAAAACTTTATAATGCATCTATTCGCTGGTCAGAGCTGTCATTAATACTCAATTATAATTATGCTTTGTATCACACAGCACTGTCTGCACATTCTACAGGCATGCATTGTTGCCTACTTCTTTTATAGTTACCAATTTTGTCAAATTCTCTGTTATTTTAGATCCAATATTGTGGATACAATATCCTGTATAGTGTGGTAGGGGAGGAAGTTAAAGGGATTTACTTCATTGGGTGACATCAATTCTAAGGATATACTGCTTGAGGTTACCCAACTCTACGTTTGTGGCTGAACCAGAGGCAAGATGGGAATGTGAAAATGTGTTTGTGTTATAAACAATAAGTCTACTTACTACTACTCACTTTCTCGTTCTCTCCCTTCTACAGTATTCTTTACGCTGACATTGTTGGCTTCACTCTTTTGGCCAGTGAATGCTCCCCCAAAGAGCTAGTCCTTATGCTCAATGAACTGTTTGGCAAGTTTGATCAGATCGCTAAGGTGAGTAACAGTTCCTTTGCTCAATCAGAAAACCTTTATGTTGCAGTTTTACAATGTCTTTAGCTTTCTCTGCCAAAGAATGCTGGTGCCCCACCAAACAGTAGTAGTGGTGGTGGTGGTAGTAGTAGTAGTAGTAGTAATAATAATACTTTATTTGTAACCTGCTCTATCTCCCCAAGGGGATGCAGGGCAGTTTCCATCAAAAGTGGCAAACATTCAATGGCATAATAAAACAGACAAACAACAAATCAATCAACACAATAAATAAAACAGCATCAATATAAATTTATAATAACTAACCAATAATAACAAAAAAGTAAGAACTTAAATAAACATAATATATCACATTGCACACATTTGCTAACATAATAAAAAACGGAACAGCTAAAATGCACTAAAAATATGGAGTAGGTTACTGCGACCAATAGGGTGGAGGTAGATATCCAGTATCTAAACGACAGTATACAATTAAGATGTACTAATCCTCCTCCTCATGTAACTCCCATGATTTCATGGCACGGAGGCATGACAATTAAAGTGGTGTCAACTGCATTAATTATACAGTGTAGATGCATCAAAGACTCTGGAGAATGGGTATGAAATCCCCACCCGGCTCTGGAAACCCACTGGGGGACCTTGAACAGGTCATATTCTCTTAACCTCCGAAGAGGACAACCCACCCTGAACAAATCTTGTCAAGAAAGCCCCACAGCAGTTTCGCCTTAGGGTTGGGAATGCCTTTAAGGTACTCAACAATAACAACAACAAACCATGTTCTACTTTTAGAAACATCTACTCTTCCCTGCTGAAGGACATGGTACCCAATCCATGCAGCCACAACTGGTTATCTTGTTGCTACTCCATTACCATTGAAATAAAGACTCAATGAGGCAATGGCTAGTTCCAATTACTTTCTCTCCAGGATAATGAATGCATGAGGATCAAGATCTTGGGTGACTGCTACTACTGTGTCTCTGGGCTGCCCGTGTCACTTCCTAACCATGCCCGAAACTGTGTCAAGATGGGCCTTGATATGTGCCAGGCCATCAAGTGAGTGGAGCGAGTTCCTGGGGGGTGTTTGCAAGATGTTTATGGGGGAAAACTACAATATTTAAGTAAAAAGGGTATTGGCATCCAGGTATTTTGCTTTGCATGTATTAATGACCACCAGCCCTATTATTAGATGGAGTAAAATATTGGTCAGTGTTGGAGATCATGGACATCTAATGATTGGGAGGCATTTGTCCCCATATCTTCATTTAAAATACTCCTGTATCTTCATAGCTGAGTTTCTTCAAATCAGTTTAGCAGTATTACAAATCGATCCCAATCATGTGTAAGACACTTTGTTAAATTTGGCTTATGACCAGCCACAAGCCATGATTATAAATCATGGTTGGCTGTTATTGGCATGTGAACTCTGGCTTGCCAAAACCATGTCTTGTCATGAAGCTTGGAACTATGGCTTGTCTCTAGTTTATTTCTATAACTGCTTATGCTGAAACAGGAATGAAGGAAAAATCAACTAGAAATGGGAGAAAAAAACTTGTGGGTCTTTTGGGTGGTTTGTTGGACGATTCTCAGCTAAAGCAACAAGCAAGCAAGCGTAAATTGTGGCTTAGCTGAATGTGCCCAAATAGCCACAGTTATATCCAGTAGGGAAATGTACCATTGCCATGTATTTGTTTTTAACTGTATTTCTATCAAGACAGGTAGGCATAGGTTTAAAGTTACTTTACTAATCTGGAGGATAATAAAGCAAAATTATTATGCTTTCTCCCAGAAAGCTGCGTGATGCCACTGGGGTGGATATCAACATGAGAGTTGGAGTCCATTCGGGAAATGTGCTGTGTGGGGTGATCGGTCTCCAGAAATGGCAGTACGATGTCTGGTCTGATGATGTGACGTTAGCCAATCACATGGAAGCCGGAGGTGTGCCAGGGTGAGAAAAACATGATGGTGAGCCAGGATGCTCCTGCATGGCACAGAAAAGGCTTATCTTTAGGCTTATAAAACTGCCATCTAGTGGCTGCAGAACAAATTGCAATGGAAATATTTTGAGACAGCTCTTCAGACTACACGGGAAGAAAAAGATGGCTCTGCCTTTATTGCATTGCTGTCATTATTATTTGTGACTTGTGGCTGATATGTCTTCGGTTCCATACGTCAATCCAAAATTTGCAAGAGGTATCGAAGGTGTTGAATCCTGATCCCAAAAGAGATCCCTGGGTTGTTTTCTATAAGTGTGGCCTCATATCCAAAGTAGATTAGCTGCTGTTGAGATTTAATGAGGTCTAAATCAGATGTTATGGTTGCACATCTATTGCTGACTGGGATGCCACTTTTAATTAGCTCACAGTTGGTGCTAGTTATAGCTTTAATTGCTGCTTATTTAAATCAGCTATCAGTTTCCCGTTTTCTCCACCAACTGTCTGTATCTTTAGATTTTTTTTTCCGTGTCAGGAGCAACTTGAGTTGCTTCTGGAGTGAGAGAATTGGCCGTCTGCAAGGACGTTGCCCAGGGGACGCCCTGATGTTTTGATGTTTTTACCATCCTTATGGGAGGCTTCTTTCATATCCCCGCATGGAGCTGGAGCTGATAGAGGGAGCTCATCCGTGCTCTCCCCGGGTGGGATTCGAACCTGGCAACCTTCAGGTCAGTAACCCAACCTTCAAGTCACAAGGCTTTAATCCACTGCTCCACCGGGGGCTCCATCTTTAGATTTATCCAATATATACCTTAACAAAACAATGACAGGGTCATGTAATAATAATAATAATAATAATAATAATAATAATAATAATAATAATAATAATAATAATTTTATTTTTTGTATGCTGCCTCTATCTCCCCAATAGGGACTCGGAGCGGCTCACATGGGGGCAAGCCCAATCTATATATATAAAAGGGTAATGAAATTTCGGCCTAGGACAAAACAAAAAAACTACACATCCCAGAAACACTAAACTTGGCAGCACAACCCCTCATCCATGCCTCTACGTTCATATAACAAAAAGAAAAGAAAAATAAAGTCCTAATTAGAGGGAGAGGAATAATTGTTTTTATCCAGTTGCTGCCAGTTAGAAGGTTAAGCTCCGCCCACTTGGTCTCCTAGCAACCCACTCAGCCCAGGGGACAGGCAGAGTTAGGCCTCACTTAGGCCTCTTCCACACTGCCTATAAGATACAGATTATCTGATTTTAACTGGATTATATGGCAATGTAGACTCAAGGCCCTTCCACACAGCTATATAACCCATTTATAATCTTATTTTATCTGCTTTGAACTGGATTATCTTGACTATTTCCCATACCACCATACTTCGCCACAGCAACATATGGCCAGCCACAGCTAGTACAATAATATAATATCATAAAATCAACAGTTGAAACATCAAAGAATGCATTTAAAAACAAATTAAACAAGTCATGATTAATTTGTTTTTAAATGCATTATTTGATGTAGATAATTCTACTTGATGCATTCTAAGGTCCCTTCCACACAGCTATATAAAATCTACATTGAACTAGATTATATGGCAGTGTGGACTCAGATAACCCAGTTCAAAGCAGATATTGTGGATTATCTGCCTTGATATTCTGGCTTATATGGCTGCCTGGAAAGGCCCTGTGTCTTGTGATGACTGACTGCATGCAAGAACTTCACACCAGTGTCTTTTCTTTCTAGGAGGGTCCACATCACAGAGGCCACTTTGTCACACCTGGGTGGTGTGTATGCCGTGGAGAAAGTGTGTTGCTGGCAACGGGATTCGTACCTAAGGGAGAACAAGATCAGAACTTTTTTGGTCATTGATCCCAGGGTGAGGAATTCTCCACAATGGCTGAGATCTGCAGAATTGTTATCTCTGACGGTTCTCTGGAAGTCCATTGAAGAGCCCTCTTTGTATGCAGATGATCTTTGGGAATAGAGATGGTGGAAGGACTTCCATGCCGGTCGTACACTTGCTGGACTTGGATGGAGGGGCAACTTTTCTCCCAGATCCTCTCCTCCCAGTGGGTGGGACACTTCCACACAGCAACATCCATTTCTTAGAAAGTGATGCTGCTTTTTATTATCCTTTTGAGAAGGACTGTAGAGGAAAACAGATGCATTTGGGAATATTAGGCAGTTCTGGAGTGATTGTGGGAGCAGGATGGAATTTTTCCAAGTGTTTTCATGTATTTGGTTGGTTTCTGTGTGGTACTGGGGCAAGAAAATTCCTCCAAATCACACCTTTTTAATGGGGTGGTTGGGGGAATTTGAGATGATGGCGCAAAGGTGGGCTCCAAATACTTACTTACTTAGGCGATCCCTCGTAGTTTGAGGATGATTGTCTTCCATCTTGGGGGTGTGTCCGTAGATGGCTGAAGAGACCTATTCTTGATCTGCATGTTCTCCCGCAGTGAGGACATCGGTTTCCAGGTGGAAGGTGGTCCTGGTCAGAGTAGGCTTGACGCTCCTTCCTCTTGGCACGTTTCTCCCTTTCTCCCTCCATTCGTGTCTCTTCGAACTTCACAGCACTGCTGGTCACAGCTGACCTCCAATTAGAGCGCTCAAGAGCCAGGGCTTCCCAGTTCTCAGTGTCTATGCCACAGTTTTTAAGGTTGGCTTTGAGCCCATCTTTAAATCTCTTTTCCTGCCCACCAACATTCCGTTTCCCATTCTTGAGTTCGGAGTAGAGCAACTGCTTTGGGAGCCGGTGATCAGGCATTCGGACAACGTGGCCAGTCCAGCGGAGCATTGCTTCAATGCTGGTGGTCTTTGCTTCTTCCAGCACGCTGACATTTGTCCGCCTGTCTTCCCAAGAGATTTGCAGGATTTTTCTGAGGCAACGCTGATGGAAACGCTCCAGGAGTTTGGTGTGATGTCTGTAGACAGTCCACGTTTCGCAGGTGTAGAGCAGGGTTGGGAGGACAATGGCTTTATAAACAAGCACCTTGGTATCTCTATGGATGTCCCGGTCATCAAACACTCTCTGCTTCATTCTGAAAAATGCTGCACTCGCAGAGCTCAGGCAGTGTTGTATTTCAGTGTCGATGTTGACTTTTGTGGAGAGGTGGCTGCCAAGGTAGCAGAAATGGTCGACATTTTTTAATGTTACACCGTTAAGCTTTATTCCTGGATTTGCAGAGGGATTCGCTGGTGCCTGTTGGAAGAGCACTTTGGTTTTCTCGATGTTCAGTGAGAGGCCGAGCTTCTCGTATGCTTCTGCGAAGGTGTTTAGAGTGGCTTGTAGGTGTTCGTCTGAATGTGCACAGACTACGTTGTCGTCGGCATATTGGAGTTCTTTAACAGATGTTGTGGTGACCTTGGTTTTAGCTTTCAGTCTGCTGAGGTTAAATAGCTTGCCATCTGTCCGATAGATGATTTCCACTCCGGTGGGAAGCTTCCCATCAACAAGGTGAAGTATCATAGCGATGAAGATGGAAAATAAGGTGGGGGCAATAACACATCCCTGCTTGACACCTGATTCCACCTTAAATGGGTCACTTTGGGAGCCGTTGCTGTCCAAGACTGTTGCCATCATGTCATCATGGAGGAGCCGCAGGATGTTCACAAATTTGTCAGGGCACTTGATTTTTCGGAGGATGGTCCAGAGAGCGTGCGATTCACTGTGTCGAATGCCTTTGCAAGGTCAATGAATGCCATGTACAGAGGTTGGTTTTGTTCTCTGCATTTTTCTTGGAGCTGTCGAGCAGTGAAGATCATGTCCACTGTTCCTCTGGAGGGGCGGAAGCCATTCTGGGATTCTGGGAGGGCCTCCAAATACTGCATGTAGCAATGGGGTGCATTTTGCCTAGGTTGAACCATGGTTTGTGACTCAATGGAAGACAATTTCATATCGTTCTTCTACTGGCTTTCAGAGAAAGCAATTAACTGTGTGGGAAGGCAGAAGACAGGGGAATTTGGTGGGGTGAAGTGTCACAAAGCCAGTCATGGGATTGCATGATGCCCCAAGGCTGCCTTTAAATTGAGAAATTGAACTTATAACTCCAATTAGCCTCACTAACCAAGGATAATTGTGAAAGACTATGGAAGTTGTAATCCAAAACAGCTGAAGCTCAGAGGTAGGGATGGAATGAGAATAGATGGATTTTCCATAGGGATGAAAAGAATTTTCATATTTGAAAAACGCTGGAGGAACAATTCTTTGAGCATGCTACTTGTTGGAAATGCAACAACGTGAAACACTGGAGAGCGCTTCAGGAGAGCTTTAGCTATAGCTAGTTTGAGGGACCTAACACATCATCCTTGTATATCTACCTATCCTGACCTCTCTGTGATGGAAACTGATACTCTTAGAGATGTTTCTCCACCTTCTCCTATGAGTTTTCAACCTTCCAAGATGCAGCTAGGTTATATTAGCATCCTGAGTAACTTTCCTGTCTTAGAATGGAATTCCTACAATAAAGCTTAGTTTCTGGGTTGCAGTATGGCCATGTTCCAGAAGTATTCTTTCCTGACGTTTTGCCCACATCTATGGCAGGCATCCTCAGAGGTTGGGAAGTCTGTTGGAAACTAGGCAAGTGAGGTTTATATATCTGTGGAATAATGTCCAGGATGAGAGAAAGAATTGTCTGTTGAAGGCAGATGTGAATATTGCAATTAGCCACCTTGATTAGCGTTGAATGGTATTGCAGCTTCAAAGCCTACCTGCTTTCACCCTGAGGGAATCCTTTGTTGGATGGTGTTAACTGGCCCTGATTGTTTCATTTCTGGAATTCTCCTGTTTTTCTGAGTGTTGTTCTTTTATTTACGGTCCTGATTTTAGAGTTTTTAAAATACTGGTAGCTTAGTTTCCTTTCTCCAAGCCGTTAGATTGATTGCTCCTTAAATCAAGATCTCTGATAGTTGAACACACACTCTAACACTACTGCCATCAGGAAAGAACAGTATGGAAGTCTGTATCTGCGCATGGTGTGATTTTGAGATGCAATTCTGGAACAAGGGATGGGGTGGCCTAGATTTGTTGGTTTTGGTTTCGGACTCACAAATCTTCCTCATACTCTGGTTCCTCTTCCCTTTAGGCTGAAGAAGTAAGCTGCTCTGGAACACTTTCACCTGGCCCAGGTGAGTGCTACAAGATGAGGGCCTCGGTCCGGATGACCCGCTACCTGGAGTCCTGGGGTGCAGCCAAGCCCTTTGCCAACCTCAAGCAGAGGGACAACCTTCCACCAGAGTCAACAGGATTCGTTCGGAACAACCACTCGGTATGTCCAGCAGGGGGAGCCCTTGCCATCGTCATTCATTAGCCATCCAATCTAGACCCAGTTTGACTCTGCTCCCTGTGGCTTCATGTTATTCATTTGCCAAAATTACCATATATACTCGAGTATAAGCCGACCCGAATATACTGTATATACTCAAGTATAAGCCTAATTTTACAGTCCTTTTTTTAGGACTAAAAAAGCCCCCCTCGGCTTATACTCGGGTGAAGATCCTGGTTGGCTTATATTTGGGTCAGCTTATACTCGAGAATATATGGTACATTTATTATTTTCTCTATTTTTATTGGTATTATTACATTTATTATTTTACTCTATTATTATTACATTTATTAATGTACTCTGTTGTTGCTACTATTACATTTATTTTACTCTATTATTATTATTATTATTACATTTATTATTCTACTCTATTTATTATTATATGTATTATTTTACTCTATTTATTATTATTATTATTACATGTATTATTTTACTGTCGCCACTGCCTGATCCCAGACCCGCCTGGTGGGAACAAGGGAGAGGGCCTTCTCTGCTGTGGCCCCCCGTTTATGGAACTCACTGCCCATCGAAATTAGGCAAGCCCCCACTCTTTTAGCCTTCAGGAAAGATTTAAAAACCTGGCTTTTCCGATGTGCTTTCGGAGAGTAACTATTATACACTTCTTTTGTTACTCCCCCATCATCTACCCTCTAGATTGTTTTTATCTTATGTCCCTGGTCTCCGTGATTGTATTCTTATCCTTTTCTTACCCCAAGTTTTCATTAAGTGTCTCATGCGGCCCGCCCTGATATGTATGTATGTATGTATGTATGTATATATATATATATATATATATATATATATATATATTGTGTTGCATTGTATATGATTATTTATTGTATTGTTTAATTGTATTATGATATGTTGTTTTATATTTTGCTATATTGTACTGTTCTGGGCATGGCCCCATGTAAGCCGCCCCGAGTCCCCGTTGGGGAGATGGTGGCGGGGTATAAATAAAGTTTTATTATTATTTTATTATAAACATATTTACATTGAAGAAGATGAGAATAATGATTTAATCAGAGAGACAGTCTTATCTCAAATTAGAGCTTGATGTAAATATTCAAAAACATTTAACCTACTGATGCCTCAATTAATGTAATTTTTTGGTATCTATTTTTATTTCTGAAATTTACCACCCTCAGCCTGTACCTGAGTCAATGATTTCCCAGTTTTTTTGTGGTAAAATTAGATGCCTCGGCTTATATTCGGGTCGGTTTATATTCGAGTATATATGGTAAGCTGAGGCCCCTAATTTAACCACAAAAACTGGGAATACTTATTGAGTATAAGACGAGGGTGGGAAATGCAGCAGCTATGGGTCAATTTCAAAAATAAAATGGATATTAATAAAATTACATTATTTGAGGCATCAGTAGGTTAAATGTTTTTGAATATTTATATAAGATAATAATAAGACTTTAATAAGATAAGACTGTCCAACTCTGAATACCTATATACTCAAGTATAAGCTGACCTGAATAGAAACCGGCCAGGACCCTCACTCGAGTATAAGCCGAGGGGAGCTTTTTCAGCCCTAAAAAAGGTCTGAAAAACTAGGCTTATACTCGAGTATATACAGTACATGTTTAAGAAACAATGATGCTCCAGGTATGATATGACCTAAATACACGAAAGGCACTAGATTCCATCCGATCTTGGAAACTAAGCAGCGCCAGCCCTGCTTCATACTCGGATGGGAGGCCACCAACAAATCCCAGGTTCTGTAAGCTATATTTCAGAGGAAGACACTGGAATAACACCTCTCAGTTAAAAATCCCTATGAAATTTGTAGATGGATGCCTTGAAGACATACACTGTCAAGGACAGAACGCCACAAGGTTCAAGATAACAGAGTTTATTGGATTACAGAACTCAAAATGCCCGTAAAATACAAGGGCCAGGCAGTATTAGCCTTTAGGAGCAAAAAGGGACAAGGAAAAACGTTCAAAAGATAAACCGGATTAAACCGGAGTTTAATCCGGGTAAAAACAAACTGCTTGCTTCAGCCTGGGGATAAACAAAACAAAAGCCGAGGAACAAAAGATACAAAAGAATGCAACTAATTGGCAGCAGATTCCTCTCTGCTGCCAACACTGTGCTTAGAGTAACTTGCGTCGCTCCCACACACACAGCAGACAGGATTTCCAACACGAACAGATCAGCCAAGGATTGTAGCAGTAGAGTAGACCCAGTTCCTTTCCGTAGATCAAAGCCAGAAGCAGACGTTTGTAGTTTCCAAGTCCAAGAAGGGGGAAGACAAGCCGTGGTCAGTTCAGTCCGAGTTTTCAAAGCAGGAGATGGCGTCCGTCAAGAAGACGACGGAAGGTCAAGCTAATAAGAGTAAGCACAGGTTTGCACAAACAAATGCCCACACAATTCCTCCCGCCGTCTGACCCTGAATTCCAAAACAACTTACGTATCAGCACACGAAAACACACCAGTCTTCAGGAAAGCGTCCCACACAGATCCCAAGCGTTCGTCCAGATTACCTTGCCCAACGCAATTTGCAATTGCTCCCAAGCCCCATTTTATGCCAGTTACAAATCCTCATCACTGTCAGCTGTCCTCCTTAACCCGGGCGTTTCCTCATCACTTTCCTCATCAGAGCTGGAACACCTCTGACTACGCCCCACAGCATCTCCAGCTGTGGATCCCGTCCCATCCCTCCAGCTATACCATGGGTCTAATCCTGAAGGTCCCCATTCATCTTCTATCCCATCATGGCCAGTGGCACCCAATTCCTCCCTCACCCGAGTCCAATCCATCTCATCCTCCTCCGAGCTAACCAGCCCCTCCTCCATTCTCTCCGTAAACCCCTCAAAAGACTCTTCGTCAGATGGTGCTGCAAAAATGTCTCGCAGTCTTTTTCTTTCTCGCTCCTCGAGAGTATCTGACTCTCGAGGAGTCTTACGCCCACGTCTGTCAGTAACAGAGCCATGAGGCTCAATCATAACACTATCCCCTCTCACAAAGGCCTCCTCCCCCGATGGCGGAGAAGTGGCAGTGATACCCTCCGCTATAGCACCACGACGACTGGAGGTATCGAGTTTCAACAGCGAACGATGAAAGACTGGATGGACCTTTAAACTAGACGGTAAATGCAAACGAAACGCAACGGAAGAAATCTTTTTAACGATAGGAAAGGGACCCAAATACCGAGGCGCAAACTTTCCCCCAGCCTGTTTAATATGTTTGGAAGATAACCACACCAAATCCCCTTCTTCCAACTCCTCCCCTGCCTGCCTGTGGCGGTCAGCCTGAGTCTCTTGCGTTGCCTTAGCTTCCAACAGTAAGCGACGGGCAACATCATGCAATGCAGCCATTTCCGAAGAGCGGTACACAGGGTCCGAAGAGACCACATTGGTCGACGGCGCCACACCTCCCCGTGGGTGAAAACCATAAGTTAGCTCAAATGGCGTATGCTGACTAGACGTGTGCACCGCATTGTTGTAAGCGAACTCCGCCACCGGTAACCACTTCACCCAAGCCGTGGGTTGATCTAAACAAAAACAACGCAAATACTGCTCTAAGAGCCCATTAACCCGTTCCGACTGTCCATCCGTTTGCGGATGAAAGGCTGAAGAAACGTTTAACTTAGTCCCTAAGCACTCATGGAAGTGTTTCCAAAAGCGTGACACGAATTGCGGAGCCCTATCTGAAATAATCACCTCGGGTGCTCCGTGCAAACGATAGATGTGCTTGGTAAATAGTAAGGCCAACGTAGGGGCCGCCGGAATGGTTGAACAAGGAATAAAATGAGCCAGTTTGCTAAATAAATCCACCACCACCCAAATACAAGTATAACCCCCAGACTTAGGCAAATCCGAAATAAAATCCATGGAAATGATTTGCCATGGCCTCTCAGGAACAGGTAGAGACGACAACAACCCTCTAGGGCGCCCAACAGGCGTCTTACTCTGCTGGCAAACAGCGCAGCTGTCACAAAAGCGCAGAATGTCTTGCCGCATCTTTGGCCACCAGTAGCTCCTGGTGATAAGCTGTACGGTCTTGAACCTGCCAAAGTGCCCAGCCATGGGTTCGTCATGGTGGGCTCTAATCACCTCCAACCTGAGGGCCCCCACTGGTACGTAGACCTGCCCCCTGCGTACCAATACTCCGTCTTGATCTTGTAGATGCGGCAGTATTGTACGGTTACCTGCTGATAGCAGCATCAGTTGCTCCTGAGTCCACACATCATCCCTCTGAGCCTCAAGGATCTGGTCATGTAACCCGAGCTCATTATCTACAACACATAGAGAGGCAGTAGGCAAGATGGTCTGACATACTACCTGCTCATTGGTCTTAAACTCCGGCTTACGGGATAAAGCATCGGCCCGCAAGTTTGCCTTCCCCTCCACGAACTGCACCTTGAAGTTAAACCTGGAGAAAAACAAAGCCCATCGGATTTGACGCTGGTTTAACTTCTTTGCTGTTTGCAAGTGTTCTAAATTCTTGTGATCAGATCTGACCACGATCTGGTGCCGCGCCCCTTCAAGCCAGTGCCGCCACACCTCAAACGCCACCTTAATCGCCAACAACTCCTTCTCCCATATGGTATAGTTCTGCTCAAAGGGTGTTAGTTGCCGCGAGTAAAATCCACAGGGACGCAAGGTCCCTGAGGAATCCTTCTGAGACAATACAGCCCCCAACGCGTAGCTAGAAGCGTCCGCTTCTACCACGAACGGTTTGTCAACATCAGGATGTGTTAGTATGTTGTCCGATTGAAAACTAGACTTAAGTTGTAGAAACGCATCGTGAGCTTCCCGCCCCCACACAAATGGCTGTTTCTTACGCAGGAGCTGCGTCAGAGGTACCGTGAGCTTTGCAAAATTCGGAATAAACTCCCGGTAGTAATTAGCGAAACCTAAGAACCTTTGTACATCCTTCTTAGTCTTAAGCTCCTGCCATGAGTTGACGGCGTCAACCTTATGTGGGTCCATTTTAAGTTCCCTACCTGACACTACATGACCTAGGAACTCCACTTCAGGCACATGAAAGACGCACTTGGAAGCCTTGGCGAAAAGCCCATTAGCCCGCAGACGGTGCAGAACCTGCTTGACATGTTGACGATGTTCTTTCTCGTCCTTAGAAAAAATCAAGATATCATCCAAATAAATCACTAAAAATTGGTCAATTAGGTCCCTGAACACATCGTTCATGAACCTCTGGAAGACCGCAGGAGCATTGCAAAGTCCGAAAGGCATGACTCGGAACTCGTGGCATCCGAAACACGTGTTAAATGCCGTCTTCCATTCATCCCCTTCCCGTATACGGATTAAGTTGTATGCCCCCCGCAGGTCAAGCTTGGTAAAGACCTTGGCCCCTTGCACCCTTGATAACAGTTCCGATATTAAAGGTAGCGGGTACCTATCCCGAATGGTATATTTGTTTAGGATCCGATAGTCGCAGACCAGCCTAAGTTCCCCAGTCTTTTTGGCTACAAAGAATACTGGTGCCGCAGTTGGAGAGCTAGATGGGCGAATAAACCCCTTGGCTAAATTTTCATCTAGAAACTCCCGCAAAGCTTGCCTTTCCGGTACAGTCAAGGCATACAGCCTTCCTGCTGGCAATTTCGCACCTTCTGCTAGCTTAATGGCGCAATCATATGGCCTGTGCGGTGGTAATTTGTCCGCTTCTCTTTTACAAAATACATCAGAGAACTCCCCATACTCAGCAGGCACTCCCTCCATATCAGATTGAGTAACATTCAGAGTGCAACAATCCTGCCTCTTTAAGGTCAATTTACGTGTCGCCCAATCTACTTGTGGGTTTACTACAGCTAGCCAATCCATCCCCAGGATCACATCATATCTAGGCAAGCTCGTAATATCCCACACAAACGTTCCCGTTACTCCCTGCACTTCCCACATTACTGCTGAGGTTTCATGGTTAACCACCCCAGTCTCCAGCAGTCTCCCATCTGCTCCTTCCACCCACACGTCGCATGCCTTGCGCACTCTAGGAATGCCATGCTTCTTAGCAAACTCAATATCTACATAAGAGACCGTAGCCCCTGAGTCCAGCAGTGCCAAAGTAGAAACAAGTTCCCTTCCCCCAACAGATAATGTAATGGGTACGAAAACATGCTTCCTCCCCTCAGTCGACTGCTTGAGGAGCCCTAGTGCGTTGGACTCACGTCGCACTAGGGCTGGCCTTTTCCCGAAAGCTGAGAAGGTTTCACATTACAGTTTTTGGCAAAATGCCCAGCATTCCCACAGTACAAACACAACCCCAGCTGCCTCCTACGGCTCTTTTCCTCTGTAGACAGCTTTTTAAAGACCCCAAGCTCCATAGGCTCTTCCCCCATCACCACAGGTGCCCTGGTAACATGCATGGGTGGCGCACACATTGCTTTCGAGTGTTTACGAGCCTCTAACCTTGCGTCCAAACGCAGCACCTTAGCTACTAAGGCGTCCCAATTTTCAGCCGGCTCCAAGCGTGCTAATTCATCCTGGAGCATATCACTTAACCCAGCAGTAAATAAAAGCATGAATGCATTTTCCCCCCAATCCAGCTGGTGGCGATACAAGTTAAACTTATTTAAATAATCCAAAACAGTCCCCTTTCCCTGTTTCAAACGATACAGAGCCCACCCAGCATTCTCCGTGCGGAGAGGATCCCCAAAAGTGTCAGTTAATAACTTTTTGAAATCATTCAAATTGTCCTTGACTGGGTCATTTCCCAAAATTAAATTAGTGGCCCATTGTCCTGCGGGACTGGTCAACAAACTCAAAATAAATGCCACCTTGCTAGTGTCTGTAGGAAAAGCATGAGCACTGAGCTGGGAAAAATAAAGCTCCACTTGTGCCAAAAAGGTTGGCAACTTGCACCTGGTTCCGTCAAAGCGTTCAGGAGTCAAAACATGTCCTTTCACAGCATGAGCTGCTTGGCTGACGGTAAAAGCCGTTTGTAATTGGTCAAATTTGGCCCTTAACTCCTCCATCGTCTTCCTGACGGGTTTATTACTGCAATAAACTTTTTATGGGCGTTGGGCAATCTGTCAAGGACAGAACGCCACAAGGTTCAAGATAACAGAGTTTATTGGATTACAGAACTCAAAATGCCCGTAAAATACAAGGGCCAGGCAGTATTAGCCTTTAGGAGCAAAAAGGGACAAGGAAAAACGTTCAAAAGATAAACCGGATTAAACCGGAGTTTAATCCGGGTAAAAACAAACTGCTTGCTTCAGCCTGGGGATAAACAAAACAAAAGCCGAGGAACAAAAGATACAAAAGAATGCAACCAATTGGCAGCAGATTCCTCTCTGCTGCCAACACTGTGCTTAGAGTAACTTGCGTCGCTCCCACACACACAGCAGACAGGATTTCCAACACGAACAGATCAGCCAAGGATTGTAGCAGTAGAGTAGACCCAGTTCCTTTCCGTAGATCAAAGCCAGAAGCAGACGTTTGTAGTTTCCAAATCCAAGAAGGGGGAAGACAAGCCGTGGTCAGTTCAGTCCGAGTTTTCAAAGCAGGAGATGGCGTCCGTCAAGAAGACGACGGAAGGTCAAGCTAATAAGAGTAAGCACAGGTTTGCACAAACAAATGCCCACACAATTCCTCCCGCCGTCTGACCCTGAATTCCAAAACAACTTACGTATCAGCACACGAAAACACACCAGTCTTCAGGAAAGCGTCCCACACAGATCCCAAGCGTTCGTCCAGATTACCTTGCCCAACGCAATTTGCAATTGCTCCCAAGCCCCATTTTATGCCAGTTACAAATCCTCATCACTGTCAGCTGTCCTCCTTAACCCGGGCGTTTCCTCATCACTTTCCTCATCAGAGCTGGAACACCTCTGACTACGCCCCACAGCATCTCCAGCTGTGGATCCCGTCCCATCCCTCCAGCTATACCATGGGTCTAATCCTGAAGGTCCCCATTCATCTTCTATCCCATCATGGCCAGTGGCACCCAATTCCTCCCTCACCCGAGTCCAATCCATCTCATCCTCCTCCGAGCTAACCAGCCCCTCCTCCATTCTCTCCGTAAACCCCTCAAAAGACTCTTCGTCAGATGGTGCTGCAAAAATGTCTCGCAGTCTTTTTCTTTCTCGCTCCTCGAGAGTATCTGACTCTCGAGGAGTCTTACGCCCACGTCTGTCAGTAACAGAGCCATGAGGCTCAATCATAACATACACACAAGAAACTCCAGTTGCATCTCTCCCCTATTCTGAGAAAAACAAATGTTGTGAAATAGTTCTTGGAATTAATTTACATTTTTTAATTGGAAGGCAAGATACATTTTAATTAAACACACACAAGCATTAAACAGCTGACAAAGAATATAATTAGACAAGCTATATTGTGATTTTTCAGGCCTCCAGTGGCACCGTGGGTTAAACCACTGAGCTGATGAACTTGTTGACCAATAGGTTGGTGATTCGAATCCAGGGATTGGGGTGAGCTCCTGCTGTTACCCCCAGCTTCTGCCAACCTAGCAGTTTGAAAAGATGCAAATGTGAGTAGATAAATAGGTACCGCTCCAGCGGGAAGGTAATGGTGCTCCATGCATTCATGCTAGCTACATGACCTTGGAGACATCTACAGACAACACCGGCTATTTTTCTTAGAAATGGAGATGAGCACCAACGCCCAGAGTCGGACACTACTAGACCTAATGTCAGGGGAAAACCTTTACCTTATTGTGATTTTGGGTTTGAATAAGAAAATTTTGTAAATATTTGGAAAGTAGAAGGACAAGAGAAAAGATCTTGAGACTGCAAGATAAGAACGGCAATTTATTCATCCGGAAAGCCAAATTCTTGCATCAATATTATGGAATAACATCAAGAATATATAGCACGGTCTTCACTTTTGCAGGGTTAGGGGCACACGACACTCGTGGAAGTGTAAAAACTGTGAATGAATGAAAAAGCAGGGAAAATACTTCTTTCAGAATATTTAGGTCATCTAGGGTGACTCTATGGTCAATTTATGACAGAAGTTAAATTTGCAAATTGTATTTCATGCTCTCTCCCCCCCCCTTTTTTTTAAGGAGATTTCTTTGGGGTCCTTGAACCAGCAGAGGACTATGGAAAGGTAAGAACTGAGATCTATATTGAGAGGGAAGAAATAATAAATACTTGGTTGTTGAGTTATTTTGCACCAGAGATTGTTGGGTTGGACTGGAATATCAGCCCTGTCGTATACTCCCAGGTACCCCACTATCAGGTACCCCACTACCTCTGTATAAGTGCAAAAAAGTTTGTTCTTGTTTGTACCACAAAACTGAATACAACAAGAAAAATGAGCAAAATCTGGTTGCCAATATTTAAAAACACCAGAATCAGGACAGTAAATTAAAAATACCACTCAGAAACAGAGGAATTCCAGATAGCAAACAATTAAGTGCCAGTTAACACCTCCCAAACAAAGGATGCCCCAAGGCAGCAACAGCCAGGCTTTGCAGCAGCAAGGCTATTCAATGCAACATTCACACTTGCGTCAGACAAGAGTTCTTTCTCACACCCTGGACATTCTACAGATATATATATTTACTCCACTTACTGCATTTCCAACAGAACAAACTTCTGAGAATGCCTGCCATAGATGCAGGTGAAACATCAGGAGAGAATGCTACTGGAACATGACCATACAGACAGAATAACTCACAGCAAGCCAACAAGAAAGATGTGTGTTGTTTTGATATGCCCTCTGCTGGCCATTTGGCACATAACAGATATAGTATTGTCAAAAGTTTTCATGGCTGGAATCACTGGGTTGCTGTGAGTTTTTCAGGCTGTATGGCCATGTTCCAGAAGCATTCTCTCCTGATGTTTTGCCCACATCTATGGCAGGCATCCTCAGAGGTTGTGAGGTCTGCTAGAAACTAGGCAAGTGGGGTTTATATACCTGTGGAATGTTCAAGATGGGAGAAAGAACTCTGCTAAATATATTAGACAGACTTCTGAATAAACCTCTTAGGATGCCGGTCATAGATGTAGGCGAAATGTCAGTAGAGAATGCTTCTGGAACATGGCCATACAGTCCGGAAAATTCACAGCAACCCAGATACAGTATTTCTTCTATTCTAAGATGCCATAGATTGTAAGATGCACAGAACTTTCAGTACCCCAAACAGAAAAAAGCTTGCTCTCTCACAACCTCTGAGGATGCCTGCCATAGATGTGGGCGAAACATCAGGAGAGAATGCTTCTGGAACATGGCCATACAGCCCGGAAAACACACAACAACCCTCGGTCTCTTTCTCTTTATATACATGTAAAAGTGCCTGTGATTCTAACGTGCACCCCATTTTTAGAGATGTTTATATGAGAAAAAAGTATGTCTTAGAATGGAAGATATTTAATATTTTAATTTTTTTGTATTGGACATTGTAATGGTTGGATTATTGTTCTGCTCCTTATTTTTCTAATGGGCCTTTCTTCTTCCGATTGGAATATTATTTCAGGGTCCGTGCCCCCAGAAGCCCAGATGAAGAGCTGGAAGGGGTGGATGAAAAGTTCTTCCAACTCATTGAACAGCTGAACTCACAGAAGTAAGTTGTGTGGTCAAAGAGAAAGTGTGGTGGAAAGAGCTGAGATTGACGATGGAATTTAAAAAGTAGAAAGACCAACAGCAACCTATTTCTGGTTTTAATTTTTTCATGTTAGGAGCGACTTGAGAAACTGCAAGTTGCTTCTGGTGTGAGAGAATTGCAAGGACATTGCCCAGGGGATATCCGGATATTTTGATGTTTTTACCATCCTTGTGGGAGGCTTCTCTCATGTCCCTGCATGGGGAGCTGGAGCTGACAGAGAGTGCTCATCTGCGCTCTCCCTGGGTTGGATTTGAACTGTCAACCTTCAGGTCAGCAACCCAACCTTCAAGTCAGCAGTCCTGCTGGCACAAGGGTTTAATCCATTGCACCACTGGGGAACAACAAAGAAGGAGCAGCCTAGAAAGGAACAATGCTTATTAAACTGTAACTTTTTCTGCAAAACAAAGTTAAAGTTTCTGTTTTGTCTGCACATTTGGCCATTGCAAATGAATCCTTGGCTATGTCTACATTTCATGGGTAAGGAAATGATTGAAAGCAGGTAGAGACTTTATCCAGAGTGAAATCTTCCTTTTCTGTGCTGCTCTCCTTAGGCAATGGAAGAGGTCGGAAGATTTGAACCGTATCACGCTGTACTTCAAGGAGCAGTCTCTTGAGAAGGAGGTAACTTGGTTAAGCCCCATCTGAAGATCCTTGGTAATAATAATCAAGTCCATGTAAGTGTGGATACACACACATCCATATACAGTTTGAGCATCCCTGATGCAGAATTCCAAAATCGGAAGGATCTCAGAATTGTCCACAAGAGGTTAATGAGGATGACACCATAAGTTAGCATACAAGGTGATACCAGTGATATTACCATTGTGACATTGCCATATTTAGCAGGAGTAAAATGTGATGTTTTTGGTAATAGCATCACCATAATTTGTGAGAGGCTGTAGCCCAGGCATGGGCAAACTTTGGCCCTCCAGGTGTTTTGGACTTCAACTCCCACAATTCCTAACAGCCAGTAGGCCCATGCCTGGGCTATAGTATGTCATGTGTGATCCATGGGTATAAACCCCTGTTGTTCACCCCATCAAATCTCCAAGAAGTTTATACTATGTTTATATAGAGATGCTGGTAACAGGTTCTGCATCAGAAAAGATACTTCTGTTGTCCATCATGCCAATAATCCCTCTCTTGGGACCAATATGTTCGCTGATCTGGCTGAGTAATAATAATAATAATAATAATAATAATAATAATAATAATAATAATAATAATAATAATACATTATTTTTCTATCCTGCCACCATCTCCCCGAAGGGACTCGGGGTTGCTAACATGGGGCCAAGCCCAAAACAAAACAAAATATGACAATTAAAACCAATATAAGTAAGTAAAAACAACATCAACATAACATTCAGCTATAATAAACAAATTAAAAACACAAAATACAAAAACACCGTAGTGGCCAGATGGGGACGGTAATAAAAACGAACATCACCATCAATGGATAAAATGGGGGCAATCAGGTCAAAAAGTGCATGATTTCAAGACCATTAATAAAGTGCCTGGACAAATGTCAAAGCATATCCTGAGATAATTTGGGTTAGGATAGGTAGGAGGAAAATAAAGTGCGAGGAAGCAGTATGTCAATGAGAGGGGTCTAGCATGTCATTGATTGTTTGAATGCACATTTGAAAAACTGTGTTTTTAGCTGTTTAATAAAAAAGGACTTTTGAAAGCCACAGTCTCTCCCAATGTCATTTTTCTGAGCTTTGTTAGATGCAGCCCATGCTCTGCCATTGAGATGCATCTTCCCCTAGTTATACTTCTGAATATCAGGTGGCAGAGGCAAACTAGGGGACAAAACTCATTGTCTTCCTATTTCGTTTGCAATTCAGGAGTCTTCCAGGCTAAAATTTAATACTAAAATGTATTTCATTTAATAATTTATTTAATTGGAGAGAAAAAGCACAGCTTAGATTGACCTAGCAATTCTTGGTTTTGTTAGCTGCAGAAGATCTTTTGGCTAGGGGAAGACAATCTATAAGCCTCCAAATGTGTTGGACTAGAATTTGCATCAACCCCAGACAACATGGCTCAGATTCAGGAGTGATGGAAGCTGTAGTATCCCAGGAAGTTGAGAGCAACAGTTGACTTCCTCCCATCTTGGGTGATGAAATGGCACAGGTTACATGGTGGAAACTACCCTGGTGCAAATCAGAATGGAATAAAATGAGACAGAAGGCTTGTAAAGAAAAGATATGTTCTTTTTGTTGATCCTATATTCCTGTCTGCTCATGATAATCCTTCCTTCATTTCTCTTCTTCCTCTGCTCTAGTACCGGTTCTCGGCACTCCCGTCTTTCAATTACTACACCGTTTGCACCTTCCTGGTTTTCATCTCCAACTTTGTCATCCAGATCCTCGTGGTTTATAAGTAAGGAGAAATGTGGGCCTGGGGGTTCTCAAAGGGTGCATGGAAAATACGTTTTGCATAAAAACAACAGTGTATAGTCCTGTTCCCTAACCCTTAATTTTTTTTACAATGCCTCATTCACAAGGCCTCATTCATAAAAACAGCAGGTAGAATGGACTCATTATTCCTGAATTCTGCTAGTCAACGTCTTCCTTGTTCCAAGGAACTGTTCCTTATTTATTCATCTTATTGACTCCCAAGGTCCGGCACCATTAAAAATAACAATTCAGATTTACTGAGAAATTGGTCTCACACCCCAATGGAGTGAGCAGTACAAGTCTGTCTAGTGTTTTCCTTCTAGGACAATGTACTTGAATATTATACAGGATCCCATTTGCAGAATTAAACTTCTGATGTTTTGTCTGCTTTCTCCTCATCCAGGACAGAAGCCTTGGGGATCTCCTATGGAATTTCCTTCTTCATCTTTCTCCTCCTTCTCCTTACCTGCTTTTCTGGACACTTGGCAGTAAGTCATCTTGTTTTTGTCATTTTACTGCTAGATATTTCTATTCTGGAGCCTCCGATGGTGCAGCAGGTTAAACCGCTGAGTTGCTGAATTTGCTGACTGAAAGGTCGGCGGTTCAAATCCGGGGAGCAGGTGAGCTCCCGCTGTTAGCCGCAGTTTCTGCCAACCTAGTAGTTCGAAAAAATGCAAATGTGAGTGGATCAATAGGTACCGCTCCAGCGGGAAGGTTACAGTGCTCCATGCAGTCATGCCGGCCACATGACTTTGGAGGTGTTTATGGACAATGCCGGCTCTTCGGCTTAGAAATTGAGATGAGCACCAACCCCCAAAGTTGAATATGACTAGACAATGTCAGGGGAAAACTTTTACCTTTACCTATTGCTATTCAAGAACCTAGAGGGCATTAAGGGCATTTCTCCTTATGTAGTTTTCTTGTGAAAATCTGTGGCCAGGGGTTTACTAGAGGAAGTTCTCTGTGTCCTACATTTATAGGGAACTAATAATAATATTGAAAGTCCCAGCTGCCTATTTTTATGTGGCTGATGATCAAAGGCATATATATGCTCTGCAAAGCAGATGGCGAAAGGAAATAAAATGGCTTGCTTTTTCTTGAGAGGCACAAGGGAAGGGGTCCTTCTCCAGAAGGGGAAAATATGGCATGGCTTGTTACCTTCTTGTTCATTGCTACGGACTAAATTCAATGCAAATTACTTTTGGATTTTTAATTCAGTTTGCAGCAATTGAATTAAAGGCCAAAGGAAAAGGTAGGAGGAGGAGGAGGAGAAAGAAACTGGGACATTTTAAAAGCAGCTCTAAATGTAAGGTGTCAGATATTTAATTGGGACCACCACTAGAAAGAGAAAGGGGGCAGTGAATAAAAGTGCAAAATGTGGTGGAATATATTGAAATTGCGTAGTCACAGTCCAATTTGGCACAAACCACTGCTATTAAGGATGTAAAGAATCTGCACAAATATTTTCATTCTTGAACAGAAAGGGATGCCTTGCAACAGGCAACTGAAGGACATAGAATCATAGAATCATAGAATAGTAGAGTTGGAAGAGACCTCATGGGCCTCTAGTCCAACCCCCCGCTAAGAAGCAGGAAATCGCATTCAAAGCACCCCCGACAGATGGCCATCCAGCCTTTGCTTAAAAGCCTCCAAAGAAGGAGCCTCCACCACATCTCCATCGCCGCATATTATTTCCTCCTTGTCTAAAAGACCAGCACTTTTCTCTATTAGAAGCAGCCAGCAATATTGTTAAAATATGCATTTTGTACCAAAAACAAGTATTTTGCACTAAGCTTTTTTCCTGAAAAAGACATGTTTGTCGTGCAAGAAAACTTTTGCAAAATTTTAGTAAAAATTCCTGTATGTGAAAGATCACTCAGAATTATTGTAAAGCTCTCATAAAGCTGACCAGTGTGAAGAAATGTTTGAAATGTTTCATTTCTGCATGTCAGAATGAAATAGATGAATCTTTATATCCTATCTATCTATATAAAAGAGTGATGGCATCACGGCGACTCACAAAACAACAAAAGTACAGGCCCCGCAACCTCGAAATTTGACAACACAACCCATCATCCATGCCTCCAGGTTGATACAACAAAAAGAAAAGAAAAACAATGTCCTAATTAGAGGGAGAGCAATATTTTTTTTATCCAATTGCTGCCAGTTTAGAGGGCTAATCTCTGCCCACTTCGTCTCCTAGCAACCAACTCCTAGCAAGCCAAGAGACAGCCAGGGTTCAGTTAGGGGACAGGCAGACTTAGGCTATCTAATTTGGATTATATAGCAGTGTAGACTCAAGGCCCTTCAACACAGCTATATAACCCATTTATAATCTTATATTATCTGCTTTGCACTGGATTATGTTGACTCCACACTGCCATATAATCCACTTCAGTGGGCATTTTATACAGCTGTGAAGAAGGGTCCTCATATAATCCAGTTCTAAGCAGATAATATAAGATTATCAATAAACAGTAGACTCTCACTTATCCAACATAAACAGGCCGGCAGAATAAGTGAATATGTTGGATAATAAGAAGGGATTAAGGAAAAGCCTATTAAACATCAAATTAGGTAATCGTTATACAAATTAAGCACCAAAACATCATATTATACAACAAATTTGACAGAAAATGTAATTCCATGCGCAGTAATGCTATGTAGTAATTACAGTAGAGTCTCACTTATCCAGCACTCGCTTATCCAATGTTCTGGATTATCCAATGCATTTTTGTAGTCAATGTTTTCAATATATCGTGATATTTTGGTGCTAAATTCATAAATACAGTAATTACTACATAGCATTACTGTGTATTGAACTACTTTTTCTGCCAAATTTGTTGTCTAACATGATATTTTGGTGCTTCATTTGTAAAATCATAACCTAATTTGATGTTTAATAGGCTTTTCCTTAATGTCCTTATTATCCAACATATTCACTTATCCAATATTCTGCCAGCCCGTTTATGTTGGATAAGTGGGACTCTACTGTACTGTATTTACAAATTTACCACTAAATTATCACAATGAATTTAAAACACTGACTACAAAAACATTGATTATGAAAAGGCAGACTGCGTTGGATAATCCAGAACATTGTATAAGCGAATGTTGGATAAGTGAGATTCTACTTTAATATGAAATAATTACTGGGATAGAATAATGCAGAACAATATAATCTCTAAAACCAGGACAGTAAATAAACAGGGGAATTCCACACAGGAAACAATCAGGGCCAGCTAACACCTCACAACAAACTATTCCCATCATCAAAGTCTGGCAAATCCTCTGTTTTCTCAGGGCCACAGACAGTAGAAGCACATAAAATATCGCAAACAACACCACTCTGAAAACAAGGGAATTCCAGACAGGAAACAATCAGGGCCAGCTAACACCTCCCAACAAAAAATTCACTCAGGGAGGAAACAGCCAGGCTTTAAAGCTGCAAGGCCATTACATCCTAATCATCTTCCTAATTGCAGCATTCATACTTGTGTCCAACAGGAAAAAAAAAACATTCAGAAATACTGTATATTCACAACCTTTAGGAAATAATATCCCCTGATGGCGCAATGTGTTAAAGCGCTGAGCTGCTGAACTTCTGGACCGAAAGGCCACAGGTTTGAATTGGGGGAGCGGAGAGAGCCCCCACTGTTAGCCCCAGCTTCTGCCAACCCAGAAGTTCAAAAACATACAAATGTGAGTGCATCAATAGGTACTGCTCCAGTGGGAAGGTAACGCCGCTCCATGCAGTCATCCCACATGACCTTGGAGGAGTCTACGGACAACGCCGGCTCTTCAGCTTAGAAATGGAGATGAGCACCAACCCCCAGAGTCAGACATGACTGGACTTAATGTCAGGGGAAAACCTTTACCCTTTACCTTAACTACCACCAATTCCTCAATACTTTATTTCCCATACCACCAGACTTCGCCACAGCAACGCGTGGCCGGGCACAGCTAGTTCTTTATAATCAAAGAGAGTTATGTCCTGAAATAGAAAATGTGATCTGAAAAATGTTAGAATTGAGGGAGCAATAAGAGGAACTTAGAATTAAAACAGGATTCTGGATCTTCTTCTTTTTTATGTCTCCTTTTTTGGGCCAGAAGTGTTTATTGAAAGGCCCGAAGATCTTCTACTGGGTTCCATCCATTTCGGCCAGTGTCTGCACTCAGCCGTGGCTGCGGGTCTCTCTGGGCATCGTCACCATCCTTGTGGTCCTCACCATGGCTGTTCTGAATCTGGTACGTGGTCGAGATAGGGAGATTGTGAAAGACAGGACAGTGGAAATCTGGGGGATGGCTGAACTGTGAGGGAATACATGGGAAGAAAACTAAATTTTATGACATTTTTCATTTCAGGGACAAGTATAAAATGAATTTATTGGCTCTTTCTGGAAGCAGACTGTAACTTGGAAGCATGAAAGTTAATTTGCACTTTGGATTCCAAAACCAATAATTTCACTGTGTGGGAACTGAGTCAATACTTTTAAAAAGCATTAGTAACAGCTTTTTTGGGCCACAGAAGTAATAACTAGCTTACATGTGAAAATTTAGAATAGGAGAAGACAAGTCGGAAAACTTCAAAGAGTACACTAACCCCTCCACTTTAATGGAGGCTGAAGCACAAGAACCCCATAAAAGGATGGAAATGTGGATAAAAACATACCTTTTAAAAAACCTGGGTGAATAATACCTCTTTAGGAATCACTCGCTGCCATAGAATGCAGTTCAATGCAGGTAAATTGACCATATAATGCAGTTTGAACCAGCATTATATGGCAGCATAGATGGGACTTTGGTCTTTTGCCAGAAGTTGACCACAGAATTGACCTGGAGGATCTAGAAATTGCTAGAGAAGCATTCCCTCTAGATATGCCCAGGTTCTTCATAGTGACTGGTTGCTCAACCTCCAGCAGATATTGACCATAAAATCACTCTGTAGGATTAGATGTTCCTATAGAGAAAATGTTAATCAAATGGGTGAATAATCAAATCTGCAAAAGTGATACCTGTAAATGTCAGTGATTACTTAGAATTCCCTACTGGAAGGTTCTAGACTGTGGGTCCCCAGGTGTTTTGGCCTTCAACTCCCAGAAATCCTAACAACTGGTAAACTGGGGTTTCCAGGAGTTGTAGACCAAAACACCTGGGGACCCACAGGTTGAGCACCACTGTCCTAAGCCCTTATAATGAGCTATTTCACTCAAGTTCCTCAGAAGAGAGATTTAACAATCTCACAAAGTACAAATCCCAGGATTTTGTAGACCTAACAAAGGGCTTATGTAGTGTAGGTACCATCCCAGTATGGATCTAAGCCACAGTATACTCTTCTGCTCACTTGTGTGCCTTGTAGCATCTCTTCTGATACTTTTTTTTCTAACACTTTTTCTTAGTTCTTTATGCCAGAGGCCTTGTGTCATTCAAGACCTCAAAATTCCACCATGGTTGGTGTGAACATCACCCAAGAGTTTATTCCCGTTGACAACCTCTTCTGTGTTCCAGTAAGTATGTGTCCTTCTGGAAATACAGCAGCAACAGTGCAAAAACTTTGGAATAAAAGTTATCCTCCTACCCCCTGAGGAAACACCTCTCTAGGTCAGGGGTGCCCAAACTATGGTTGCAGGTCGGACGCTGTCCTCCAAGGTAATTTACCTGGCACATGCCCTAAACTTTAGACTTAAGTATGAAATGACTTGAAGGCACACAACAACAACAACAACTATCCTATCTTATCAGCCAAAAGCAGGCCCACAATTCCCACTGAAATTCTGGTAAGTTTACCAGAATTCTGGTAAGTTGGTGTGCATAGTAATTCATTTTTTCAAACTATAGTGTGCCTTCCCCCCCCAACAGTCTGAGGGACTGTGAACTGGCTCTCTAATCCTGCTCTAGACCCTCCAGGGCCACCTTATAGTCAACTTTGCCAAACGTTGTCCAGAGAATTGCAATGGAATACATAAACCCCTTCTACACTGCCATATAGATCCAGATTATCTGTTTTGTACTAGATTATATGGCAGTGTAGAAGGGGCCTTAGAGATTCCTGGAGAGTTCTTATTTTTTAGTGGAAGTTGAGCATAGAGTTAGCCTGGAGGATCTAGATGTCTTTAGAGCAAGCATCTTAATAAAATCTGTGAATAACCACATCCACAAATGTTGATTCCATAATTATAAAGAGGTAACTATATTGGCAAATTGGTATTGCTGATGGACAATACTTCTAATGACCAACTGTATTTTTTCCTACCTGTACTGTTCTCTTTTCCCCCTAGTACTACATCTACTGTTGTATCTTGGGGTTCCTCTCATGTTCCCTCTTCCTGCACATGAACTTTGAGCTCAAGCTGACCATGTTGGTGCTCTGCCTCATCATCTACAATGTGTTGTTCCTTCAGACTCACTCGTGGCTCTCTGACTGCTATGTTTCCTTCCTGTATCCCAATCAGACCGGTCTCAGGTAAGGACTTCTCCTGAAGCCTATAGCCTACTCCCTGTGGAAGGAGAGAAATGAAGTTCAGGCTGCCAAAGGTCTATTGCCTTAAGGGTTTTCAGTCACTGAACCTTATTGACTCTCATTTTGATGGACCACAGTAAGCATGGTGCAGAAAAGAGCAGCCAAAAGATGATCCAGGGGCTTGACCTTACAAAGAAAAGCAAAGCATCATCATCCTTGTGGTTATATTTGTAGAGATGAAAGCTAATGTAGGGTGGTGGTTAAAGTCCTGAACTGGAACTTATCAGATTCTAGTTCAAGTCACCACCAAATCATTAAACACATTGTGTGATAGATTTTAGGGCTGGAAATACTCTTCCCCAGTCCTCAGGAAAAAGGAATCTCACAGTGAGAGTTGCTAGGCTTGGTCATCTTTATTTACATGGCAAAATCTGTGCAATAAGTGCTTGGTTACCATGCTATGGTATACTGGTATCCACTGGGTTTGATCCCAAGACCTCCTTGTAGATATAAAATCTGTAGATTCTCAAGTCCCATTATATACAATGAAGCATCCCTGATGTAAAAAGGTAAAATCAAGGTTTGCTTTTTGGATTATTAATAATATATATTTCCAAGCCATGAATGGTTGATGTGGGGATACAACTGTTGAACCAGAATACTGCCTTTTATAGCATTAGAGTTTGACTCTAAAATCCTAGGTCCTGCGATAGTCTTGACATGACAATTGGGTCAGCCTGACCTACCTTTAAAAAGTTGTTGTTACAAGAAGAAAATCAAGTAGTGAAGGTACATGTGTATTACCTGCGTGAAAACAGGGATATAAATGTTATAAATGTAAGTTTAAAAATTATGAAAGGTCAGAATATGACGAATGTTTACAAATATATACACTTTTTGCTGTTGTGATGATGACTGTTAGCTTTGATGGTTTTATAAAGTTTGATACATTCATGGAGGAGGCAAGGCAAGGGAAACCCATGGCTATGAAATCTGATGGTTATGCAGAGGTCTGAGAAAACACATGTGGTTAATGTTTTGATGCTTTACCTAAGCGTTTCCATGTAGCATCTCTAGATTTGGGTTGTGCAGCAAAAATTATCTAGGACTTGAGAACTTTGAGGCACTGTTTCTTTATTGCTAACCAGGACAGATCAAAACCAAACAAGATCATATCTTATTTGTTTTGAAACATATCATTCTCTCAGGAAATTACTGAGCTCATTTCAAAATGAGAGAATTTATGGAACACACTGCCACACAAAGCGATAATGATGACCACAGGCTTTGTGTTGTTGTGTGTTTCTCTCTGGAGAGATCTGAATGATGTATGATGGTCCAGGTGTGAGACCCCAGGTGTGATGTTCTCCTCTCTTTAATCCTCCACATTCAGGCCCGGCGTGCTGAAGGAACCCAAGGTGATGGGAGCATTCTCGTTCTTTGTCTTCTTCTTCACACTCTTGGCTTTGGCGAGGCAGGTAAATTCATTTCCTCTCCCAATTTGGGACATATTCTGCATAAAAATTCGTGTGTGTGTGTGTACAAAAAAGCATTGGGGGGGGGGGGCAGAATACAACATCTGTATGAAAAGCCCTATTTTTTGTGTAGAAAACGTTTCTCTGCAGAAAACAAGTTTTCTGCACATTAAGTCTAGAAAATATCATGATCCTATCCTCTTTCTTTCAATTATATCAAAAACACAAACAAACTCAACTCAAATGCAAGGCTGGCTGCTCCCATGGTGCGCAATGGCCTCCATTGCATTCTAGGGCAAAGTAGAGGGATGAGCTGGAGTTTCATGTAAACTCCGGAGTATCCTGGAACTTCAGGGCAACCTGGACATCAGGACTGGGCTTAATTTGGCCCGATCTCTTGTCCAGACTGGACAATTGTGCCATCGCCCTGTCCCTGCGCTCACCAGTGCAGCCAAAGTGGCTTGATCATGCCCGTATTGCTGCCATTGCCTCCATTAATGTTTTCCGATCACTGAACTAAATTGACTCCCATTTTGGTGGATCACATGGTGCAGAAAAGTGCATCCAAAGTGATCATTATCCCCATGGTTATGTGGTAGTGATTTGGGCTGTGTATGGATCTTTTTTAAAAAATTGTCTCTGGCTATTTCATTTGTTTCGGACAGCCGTAATAGCAGAGGCTCTGCTACCATCTTTGTTTCAGCCGCAACAGTCCATGCAGCTGCCAACCACAGCTACTTTTGGTTTCAGAGTGCAGAGAGGCAGCCGCATGCCTGCACGGGGCTTCCCTGTGAACCCTGTTAAACCAGTCAGAACAGAGGAAAGCAATTACATGTCCTTTAGCCAAGCTGGGTCTCCATTTTTCTGTTGTGAGCAGGCTTCTGGGAGAGACAGATCGTGCTCCAGTCCGCTGGTGATCTAAATTCTCAGCTCTGCATCGCTTGCCTTGCTTTTTGACTCAAATAGCAATGAATAAACATTTATTTTCTACACATTTAATAACCTGCCACTGATGGTGTCCTTCACAAGCTTCAAATGTGGGGTAGAGGTATCTTGCCATTTCTAAAGCCGCCATAAAATGAAGACATAATTTATATTTTTTAAAAGAATGGCTAGCTAATGCTCTTTCAGGTGGTGTGCCCCCCACTGAAATTAGTCTTTTTAAAGGGTGTCTTAACTCAGCTTGATTGAAAGGGCGTTGAGGAGAAATGATGCCAGAAAAGGTGGTTTCTTAGGTCCAATGCATTAAATCCAGGTCTCATTGAAGGATATAAGGTGAAAGGATCCCAGAAAGGGTGGTTTCTTAAGCCTGATGACTTAAATCCAGGCCTTATTGAAGGATATGAGAAGAAAGGATTCCAGAAAGGGTGGTTTCTTAAGTCTTAGTCTTAAACCCAGATCTTATTGAAGGATATAAGAAGAAAGGATCCCAGAAAGGATGGTTCCTTAAGTCTGATGCCTTAAACCCAGGTCTTATTGAAGGATATACAGAGAAAAGATCCCAGAAAGGGATCCATGGGTGCAGAACCGTCCCGAGGATATTAAAAAGGGTATGCAAAAAAATTTTTTTTGCACATCCCCTGCACTGTGGGAGGCGGGGCCGTGCAATGCAGGAGGTGGGGCCAGACCTGGCCCCGCCTCCCATGCCACGTGCCCTGACCCCGCCTCCCGTGTCATGTGGCCACACCTCCCGCAGCGGCGGGGTCCTTCCAGGCTGCGACGAAGGCCCAGCCCAGCCTTCCATGCCTATCGCCACGCCTCTTGTGCTGCACAGGAGGTGGGGCCAGGGCACAGCGGGAAAGTCCTTCCAGGCCATGGCGAAGGCCCAGCCAGGCTGGCTGGGCCTTCGCTTCGGCCTGGAAAGACTCCCGCTGCAGCCTGGCTGGGCCAGTTTGGCTGGGCCAGGCCAGCCAGGCCAGGGTGCGCGGCATGCCCTGCCCCCACCTCCTGCGCTCCGCACCCTGACCCCGCCTCTCATGCTGCGTGGGAGGCAGGGCCAGGGTGCAGGAGGCGGGGCCAGGTCTCGTGGTCAGCTTCCCGTGTTTGGCTGGGCCTGCATGGGTCACCTGGGCTAAACTGATGCATGCCACCAATTTTAGCCCCCTGTGAAGAGGTAGTTTAACCCAGGTCTAGTTAAAGGAAAAAATGACAGAAAGGGGAGCCTGGGAAGTTCCCCCATTGCCGCCAATTGGCTAGATCTTTGTGGATCATTCAGCTGCTGGATCAAAAAATGGAATTTTGCCCACCAGGACTTGGAAGGCTCCCAAAAAATGGATCAGGGTGTGGGGACCGAAATTTGGACATTAAAAATGGTACGGGATTTAGCCGAATTGCACAGCCCTGGTAGTGATGGGAGCTAGTGTAGTGTGATGGTTAGAGTGACTGGGTTGTCTTGAGCCCCTGGCTGTTGTGGGCTCCTCTGCTAAGATTGGAATGGGGCAGGTTCACAACTGGCAAGAAGGAAAGGGATGATCATCTCCCCCCTTCTTCCTGGTTATGTGGGTACTCCATTCTGACATCAATAGAGCAAGAAAGATGAGAGGTTTCTGGTAATGGTAGTGACATTCAGGCTGTGCCAATGGAACAGATGCACTCTTGGGCTGTCTGAAAAAATACACTCCTGGGCATATTTACTCTCGGCAAACTGCCCGGTGTAGATGAACTCTTTTTCTCAAAGGTGCTTCCAGTATTGATATTCCACACCAGGTCTGGCCAATCTGTGGCACTCCAGGTGTTTTGGACCTCAACTTCCACAATTCCTAACAGCCGGTAAACTGCCTGAGATTTCTGGGAGTTGGAGGCCCAAACACCTGGAGTGCTACAGACTGACCAGGTCTATTCCAGAATTATGCAGCTGTGTCTTTGAATACTATTGCCTGTGTGGGTGGGATGTCTATTTGCTTTTGCATGCAATGCAATAAAACATAGTTTCCTGCCCTCTTTCTAGGACAGATCTCCTCTCCTCCCCCCACCCTTTTGACTGTGGTTTTGAACAGTTGACATTCTGGCAAGCATTAGCCCAGCAAATTTATTGAGATTGATGTACCTGAGTGGTTAAGGAGATACGAGTTCTCTTTTTTCTTCTTCTTTGTGGTGTGGATTGTTATCTTGGTTATTGCTGGTTTCGGGGAAAGGAACATCTCAGCAGAAGGAACAATGCAAAAAGTTGTCACCCCAGCTCTTGTATCTCTGTTTAAGAAAGGATCAGGTCTTGAGAGACATCTTCTGCTAGAGACCAGGAAAACTAGATAGGGAAATCTCATGGTAAGCAACTGTGGAGAAGCTGGGGGTCACTTTCTGGCCCAATATTTGCACCCCAGCAGCCCCAGGGAGTTGCCTGTTCCTTTTGTCCAGTCCCAGTTGACAATCTGGCTGCAGCTCTTTGTCTCAGCTGATGTTTCTGAACACTCTCCAAAGGCAGCCCCAAGGCATGTTCCACCATGGTCGAATCTGGTGGTGATGCTGGTAGAATCAGTTCCCGAGTCATCTGCTGCTCATTGAAGGAGAGCTTCCAGGAACGAAAGAGATTGTGGTAACCAATTGGCATAGCTATGGAGCTGATTTCTGGACCATTCTGATATCCACTGGGGTTCTAGAATCATTTCCCAGTAGATAGGGGCCATTGCAAATCTCATTGAACTACAAATCTCAGAATTCCATAGGGAGAAGCCTTAAAAGGTAAAGCAGCAAACAATGCAGAAGAAATACCTATATACAAAAGCCATATTTATTATTTATTCAGTGCTTTATGAAAGGAAATATCCCGGTCTGTAAGAATTCACAGTTTAACATTCTCTCCCTCTTTCTCTATCTCAGAATGAGTATTATTGCCGCTTAGATTTCCTTTGGAAAAAGAAGTTCAAGAAAGAACGTGAGGAGATTGAAACCATGGAGAACCTCAACCGTGTCTTGCTGGAGAATGTGCTGCCAGCTGATGTTGCACAGCAGTTCATCCGCCAAAACCGGCGCAATGAGGTGAGCCTTGGAGCTTTGGTCGCTAAAGCCTGGTGGTGGAGGCTTGGCACCACATGGGATGTATCTCCTTCATTTAGTCTGGTTCTGCTGTTGGGTGCCTTTCAGTTGTTTCTATGGTGCTGTGGCGCAGGCTGGTTAGCAGTCAGCTGCAACAAATCACCCTGACCAAGAAGTCATGAGTTCGAGACCAGCCCGTGCCTGCGTCTGTCTCTGTCTCTGTTCTATGTTATGGCATTGAATGTTTGCCTTATATGTGTGCAATGTGATCCGCCCTGAGTCCCCTTCGGGGTGAGAAGGGCGTAATATAAATACTGCAAATAAATAAATAAATAAATAAATAAATAAATAAATAAATAAATAAATTCTGACTTATTATGACCCTACGATGACGCTAACATGGAATCTTCTTGGCAAGATTTGTTCAGAGGGGGTTGACATTGCCTTACTCTATCTTGCTCTGAGACTAAGAGAGGGAATAGCCCAAGCTCACCTAGGGAGTGTTTTTGGTCCCCACAAAATTGGACCCCTGACCTACTGCAGTTACCCCTGGGCTGCAGGTCACAGCATCTCCCCATAACACTCAATGATTCTTCCTCATAGAAGTAGTTGGCTAGAGGTTTAAATAATTTTTTCTACTCTCTAATTTTGGATGTGGAATCCTCTGAGGAACTACAGTACTTTTGATGGACTTTGCCCATGCAGAGGTCTGAACTTGCCTCTCTTGCCCTTTCTCTGCCAGCAGGATCTGTATCACCAGTCTTACGATTGTGTCTGCGTTCTCTTCGCTTCCATACCGGATTTCAAAGAATTCTACTCGGAATCCAATGTCAACCACGAAGGACTTGAGTGCCTTCGTCTGCTTAATGAGATCATTGCTGACTTTGATGAGGTACTGGGAGTTCAATTATTTCTTGATTTTTTTTAAAAAATGCCCTTCAAATTAAAACCCCTGGTTTGTTACAGATATCCACCTGGTATCTAGGCATTTGGAGCAGGCCATTACTAGCTAATGGCCATTTAAAAGGAGGGTATTCTCGGTCTTTGCAATGGTTAACTCCAGTACAATGGGAGAGGGTGATGATCTGAACCTAAATGGTGGTAGAAGGTATAATGTTTGTGATTCCCCCCCCCCCTTTCACTCTGATGTCATTCTCTTCATTGGCATTAACAATGGGATACAGGCCAGGGTATGTCAGGCACCAGCAGTCATTGGGTACACCAATACTACTTACCAAATTACCTAATTATCCAGAAAATGGTTACCAATATAATATCTACCTTGTGAAGATCTAATGTATATCATAGCTTTTTGGATGAGCCACCTTTGAAGAAAAATTGCACTGTTACTCAGGGTCCATCAAGAATATTCTAAAGTGGATAACCAATGGACTATATTTTGTTTAAACAGCTTCTCCTGAAGCCCAAGTTCAGTGGAGTTGAGAAGATCAAGACCATTGGAAGCACATACATGGCAGCTACTGGCTTGAATATGGCAGCTGGCCAGGATAACCAACAGGTAATAATCTTTCCTCTTTCAAGGTCCTAGTGTTGTAGGATTCAGGATTGCTAAAACTGCTCTCCTCTGGTGGCTGCCCACATTAGCTTCAGCAGGACCAATTATACCATCAATTAAAATTTCTTCATATTTGGTACGACCCCCAGTTAGCCACTTCCAACAAAACATGGCCTCTCTAGGTATTTTCTAGGTTTTCCAGTTCAATTCTAGGGTACTCCCGAAACAGATGTCCTTGATTTCAATATGGTTCAGTGTTACCTGTGGTTTGGCATATTGATATGAAGTCCAGAAAAGTCTTTCACATTCATCACACACAGCTTTAACAAAAAGGAATGTCCAGAGGAATTAAAGAATGTTTAAAAGTGGACTAATGGCAGGGGTGGGCATGAGGCTAGGGGTGTTGTCTTAATGTTTTCAGATTATAAATTGGGGTTCATCACAATATCAAACCCTTCATGGGAAAGAAGTGTGTTCACTTCTGTGGTCTTGTAAAAAGCATACCAATAAGCATTACAACTTTTCCCTTGCGTTACGAGTATGTAGCAGTTTCTGAGGATATCGTCATAGAAAGTCTCAAGATGCAATACATTTCGCTGAAAGATAATTTTTATTTCTTGCCTTTGTTGTAGAAACTGCATCACTTTGAAAATACAGTAGAGTCGCACTTATCCAAGCTAAACGGGCCGGCAGATGCTTGGATAAGCAAATATCTTGGATAATAAGGAGGGATTAAGGAAAAGCCTATTAAACATCAAATTAGGTTATGATTTTACAAATTAAGCACCAAACATCATGTTATACAACAAATTTGACAGAAAAAGTAGTTCAATACACAGTAATGTTATGTTGTAATTACTGTATTTATGAATTTAGCACCAAAATATTGTGATATATTGAAAACATTGACTTCCAAAATGGCTTGGATAATCCAGAAGCTTGGATAAGCAAAGTTTGGATAAGTGAGACTCTACTGTAATAGCATTCTTGACACTGAGTACGTTTTTAAAGGGATGGATTTCCATCCATACATCTTTAAAAGTGAAAACTACTCACCAATTTGTTCAAATTGACTGTGCTTTTTTCCTATACCCATGAAGTTTTGCACAGAATAAATCCCAAACTGTGAAGTTATTCAGGAAAGAAAATGCCAAAATTACATGCCATTTCCTTGAAGAGTAAAATTAAGTAAGAATTACATCATTAAACGTGAACTTGTAGAAATCATGAGCTGGAACAGGAAACCTTATTACACTTCTTCCTGTCCAAGAGGAAACACTTAGCCAGCCCAGACAGTAGAATAGATCCAGATCTTGATAATATAAAGCTAGGGCATGGCTGGCCAACAGGCAGGGTTCAAGAGGTTGCATTGCCTCCTCAGGGGACCTTGGAGGTCTTTGATCCTAACATCCCTTAAATGCCATTTTTTACCCTTTCCATGTCCCCTGTGATGTTGTGGCACGTGTCCATGTTCTTGACCTTCTCTTGGTCATTTCAGCCCAATGAGACACCCTTTTCCCAACAAGAACGACCCAAAGATTGGCTTTTGGGTTACTTCCTACAAGAAAAATAGCATCCCAGAGACCTCAAATGCCCGATAAAGACTAAAACAAGTCAATTTCCTTACACAACCTCCAGAAATTATTTCTGTGGATTTTCCTTTTTTATAAAATGACCCATGAGGACCACACTTTTCTGCATCTCTGGTCTAGGTCATCGGTGGGGAACTGTTGTTTCTCCAGATATTTTGAAACCTTATTCCCATCAACCCAAATCAATGACTTGGCTGATGGTGAACTATCATGTTCACCAATGGTTCTGGAATAGGTGGACATGCAACATATAGTTCAGTTCATCTCCCATGGTAGTTCCCATTCAAACTTCAAAGCTTCCATTTGAGCCCTGATATTTTCTGATATACACATTTTTAACCAGCTCTGAAACAATAACGCCATAGCCGTTCATGGTATTTTCATATGACAGATGCATGTTAATTTGTGGCTACATTCTTACTTCTCGTATTTTGTTTCTCACGTGGCCATACATGTGGCTGCTTCTTCATTCTACAAATTTCTCTCTAATGCGAAATGAGGGCTTCAGACCTTGAAGCACTGATTGCATCTTTGTCTGTTTCAGCATTTGCACACAATGTCATCAGTGGTTTTTGTACATAGCACGGTGGTGATGCATCATTTGTTCTTGTTACCAAGAAAATGTTTCTTCTTTGCTATGAATGCTTATATTTCCTGTGAGTTGCTTATCAGCAATTTCACAGTCATTTCCCAAGCAGCTCAGTTGTACGCTAACCTTTAGTTTGGGGGAGGGATCCTTGTGGTCCTTCCAGAATGACAAGTCCCATCATCACAGACTGTAGGCTGTCTTGGTTAGAGCCATGGGAGCTGGAATTCAGCAAAAACTGGGGAATTATAGTCCCCAAAAGTACAATGGGTTTCTCTAAACTATGAAGACCAAAATCCACTGCTTGTGGTGATATGAAAATAATCAAACAAACTCAATATATATCCAAAAATCTCAATATATATCCAAAAAACAGGACTGTCCCAATCATATATGAGTAGAAATAAGCGGTTCTTCTCTTGAAGTATAAGGACAAGTTTTTCATGTGAGTAAATGTCCTGTTCTTTATTATATGAGTAGACTCCAGTTTCCATATAACTTGACTCAAACCTGCAACCGGTTTCGACTCACAGGAGTCTTCATCCGGCGGTTGGGTCTACAAATAATACACATCATAAATATATACTTGCAAACCAGACATTTACTCACATGAAAAACTTGTCCTTATACTTCAAGAGAAGAACCGCTTATTTCTACTCATATACGATTGGGACAGTCCTGTTTTTTGGATATATATTTAGATTTTTGGATATATATTGAGTTTGTTTGATTATTTTCATATCACCACAAGCAGTGAATTATAGTCCCCCACACCTGTCTTATCTGATGGTTTAGACTGATATCCATTAATTGGAGTACACTATAGAATTAATACAGTTTGATACAACGTTAACTGCCATGAGTCAATGCTGTGAATTCCTTGGAGTTGCCTCAGATTGCTGGTACCTCACCAAGCTACAAATCCCATGAATCCATATCATTAAACTGATATCAAGCTGCACTAATTCTGCACTGAAGATTCACCCCATAGGAATGTATATCTTATTTTATTTATTTATTTATTATTACAATATTTATATCTCGCCCTTCTCACCCAATAGGGGACTCAGGGCGGCTTACAATAAAACACATATATAAAATTGTACAATACATTGTGAATCAATTAAAAAGTTATTAAATTACATCAGGCATTCCTAAAAACACATAAAATACAGATAGGCATCTAATAATGTAAGCTGCAGTTTTCTGTTTATGTAATATGGAAAGAATGGATTACCATCGAAAATGGCTCAGAAGGCCTCAGATGCATTTGATTTCCAACAATAGTTAACATTTTGGAAAGAACTAACTTTTTGCAGCTCTTAGGAGTTCTGAATCTTCAAAAAGTCATGACTAATTATGACCATATTCATATCTAGATAGTTGGGATCTACATGTGTGGGCTTAGATCTGATCTTTGCAGCAGTATTAATTCATGACATTATTTGGTCATTATTCTAATTATTGTTACCCACACATTTTTCTATATCAGCACTCATGTCATCATATTTTTTTTTTCTAGAGATCTCCCAGTATCTCTGTGTAGCTTATTTTTGTGATCTGTTGATAGGAAAATAACTAATTCATGTATTTGTGGGTGGTCTTTGCAGAATGTGGATCGGAGCTACACCCACCTGGGAACTATGGTGGAGTTTGCCATGGCTTTGGTGGCTAAGCTGGACATCATCAACAAGCACTCTTTCAACAGTTTCAAGCTTCGTGTGGGTGAGTGTGGGTGAACCGAAAGTGAGCCATGAAAAGATACAAATCTCATCTTTCATGTGGGTCTTTGCATCCTTCCTCACAATGCAATGCAAATAGATAAGATTCTATTTTTGAGGGAGGGAAGCAGGAGGAAATGGAGCACTTTTGGGGTGTTACTGGCATCAGTCCAAACATATTTTAGGCTGATACTGAGCTCTGAAAAAATGCTGACCTTTTACATTTGTAATAGAAGTTAACCATGTATGGTATTTCCCTGGTTCTTGGCTTCACATGTATTTCAAGCAGTTTTTTTTAAAAAAAATAAGATATGATTAATCGACATCTAATGTTGAGTACGCAAAGGGCAATACACGAGCTACATGAAGGTACACACATACAGTAGCCATATAGACCCCCTTAATGTCCCTTTAAATAAACCATTTTCTGCTCCTGGAACTATCCAGCAATGGCCTTTCCCCAATTAAATGGAAAACACTCCCTCAAAACCACACTGGAACTTATTTTTGGCTGGAGGATGGGGGTATGAATGCTCCAATAAATAAATGAAAGGGCTTTGCAGAGAAAGGTCCAGCTCTGTTCCTGTAGCTGGATGCGGACCATAGGTCACTCCTTCATGAAGATCACAAATTAGACTGAGAAGAGCCATCACTGAATCCAGAAGGTTGATAAATGTACTTAAGCCCCATCACCTTCAAGCAGTGATCCTGAAGGTTCCAGCTTCTTGGAGCCTCTAAAGCAGTGGTTCCCAACCTTTGGTTTTCCAGATGTTTTGGACTTCAGCTCCCACAATTCCTAACAGCTGGTAAACTGGCTGAGATTTCTGAGAGTTGAAGTCCAAAACGCCTGGAGGACCAAAGGTTGGGAGCCACTGCTCTAAAATCTCCTGCACGGTATTCTGCTAGAGCAGTGGTTCCCAATCTGTGGTTCCCCAGGTGTTTTGGCCTACAGCTTCCAGAAATCCCAGCCAATTTACCAGCTGTTTAGATTTCTGGGAGTTGAAGGCCAAAACATCTGGAGACCCACAGGTTGAGAAGCACTGTGCTAGAGGAACACAGTTGGGCTCTCCTCCAGACACCAGAATCCATGGGAGAGAGGAGAGTAGGAGTTCAGGAGCTCAGAGGTGGGTTTGGTTGGATGATTGTGAAAGCCTGCTCTAGTTCCACCTGATTAAGCAGCCCCATAGTCAATCTGGTAGCCTTAATGTATGGTCAGAAACCAAGCAATTGTTTCTTTTGACTTTTCACAGTTATCTTTCCATGTACCGTTCACTCAGCAATCTTGAGGTCTAATAATATGCTAGTCTTTAGGCCTCCTGAAGCATGGTTGTAGGACTCAAACTGATAGCTTTGTCTGATTCATCGGTGTAGGTCTCTGTGAGTTCATCTGTGAACTTATCAGTGGAGGAGAAGGTGAAACAGATTGGTATTTTTGGGTAGAACTTTTTAAAAATATATAATCTTTATTGAAGTTTTATTTATTTGACTTACCATTTGTTTGGTTTGAATAGTAGCCCATTAAAAATAAATATATTTTGACCATATAGCTGTATAACACACAGCTGTGCTCTATCTCTATGGTATTTTCCCCCAGGCATGAATCATGGGCCAGTTGTAGCTGGAGTGATTGGAGCTCAGAAACCCCAGTATGATATTTGGGGGAATACGGTGAACGTGGCCAGCCGGATGGAGAGCACAGGTGTGCTGGGGAAGATTCAGGTAAGGTCTTTAAAACAAGCATTTGGGAACTGAGTGGCTTAGTTACTGTTGGTGCTTTGATTGTACTTTTCCTGTACGGCAAGCCCCAATATTCTTCACCAATATTCCCTTGAGAAAACTATTGCAACTTCCCAATTTTCATTAAAACTCTTTAATTAGATTTCCCTTTAATTTTTACATCTTTGCGATGTCACATAACTTAATCATCTGATACTTTCATTTCAAAGGGTGATAGCAAAATGTAGGACCGGGCTGTGGCACAGGCTGGAAAACAAGCCAGCTGCAACAAATCAACAAATCACTGTGACCAAGAGGTCATGAGTTCGAGGCCAGCCCGGTGCCTGCGTCTTGTCTCTGTCTCTGTTCTATGTCATGGCATTGAATGTTTGCCTTTATGTGTGCAATGTGATCCTCCCTGAGTCCTCTTCGGGGTGAGAAGGGCGGAATATAAATGCTGTAAATAAATAATAGTCAGAACCACTGGAAGGGGCAAACTAACGCCCCATCTACACGGCCATACAAAATTCAGATCATCTGCTTTAAACTGGATTATAAAGCAATGTAGATTAATATAATAGGAGCCCTGGTGGCGAAGTGCATTAAAGCACTGAGCTGGAGACCGAAAGGTCCCAGGTTCAAACCCCGGGAGCGGCGTGAGCGGCTGCTTTTAGCTCCAGCTCCTGCCAACCTAGCAGTTCGAAAACATGCCAATGTGAGTAGATCAATAGGTACCGCTCCATGCTCCATGCAGTCACGCCGGCCACATGATCTTGGAGGGGTCTACGGACAACGCCGGCTCTTTGGCTTAGAAATGGAGATGAGCACCAACCCCTAGAGTCGGACACGACTGGACTTAACGCCAGGGGAAACCTTTACTTTTACCTTAGATTAATATAATCCAGTTCAAATCAGATAATCTTGATTTTATATGGAAGTGTAGATGAGGCCTAACCATTGACTGACTCGCATGCATAATTCCCAAAGTTATAGGACTGACAACAGCTGGATAAAATGGACTACTCTAGATTGTTTTAAGCTGGATCCAAAAGGGCTCTTCTGTGTCAAGTTTCTAAGAGGAACCAAGATTTGGCTGGATTACTCTGTCTTTCTCTAGCATCCCATTCACTTCTATGGTCTCCCTTTTTGTTCTCATAGGTCACAGAAGAAACAGCCAAATCTTTGGAGACCCTGGGATACGCTTGCTGTTTGCGTGGCGTTATCAAGGTGAAGGGCAAAGGTCAACTGCGGACATACTTTGTGAATACAGACATGGCTCGACCTGGATCTCAAGGGCCAATGCTGAGCTGACTCCCATTGAGTGAAACTGTGGCCTGCACCAAACTCTTGTGGGCTAGAAATGTCTTGTGAATGACTGCAGCCCTTCCTCATGGCACTTGAGGGCAGCACAGGACTTGAATGACCTCTCTCGCCTGCGATTTCATGAAAGCCTTTGTATTCCATACTTGGTTTGCGGTCACTATCATTATGAAATGCAAGGAGGCAATGAAGACATGTCAAGATGCATTTCATACCTAACATAAGTGACAGTGGAACTAAAGAAGAAATTGCCTCTTCTGAGGACAACCTTACCACCAGTGGAAGCCTTGGCCAGTGTGCCTCCATGTTTTTTTTCCCTGTTACAAGAATAGGTTTGAAAATAATATTTGTAAATATAAAAAAATGCCTGAAAAACTTTTTTCCGAGTGAGGAGAAACAAACGAGAAGAATCCTAGACTGAAAGGTGTCTTCAGATTTTATTCTGAACAGAAAGCAGCATTTTCTGTGCAGGATAAAGCATTTTCTTCATGGAAAATAATACTTGAACACAAAAATATTTATTCCTGCACAAAAAGCTATTTTCTGTGCAAATCAATTATGTATGAATTTTATGCAGAATAAATTCCCAATTACGTTTTCTGTAATGTATTGCTGTGAGTTTTCCGGGCTGTATGGCCATGTTCCAGAAGCATTCTCTCCTGATGTTCCACCCACATCTATGGCAGGCATCCTCAAAGGATGCCTCACAATCTCTGAGGATGCCTGCCATAGATGCAGGTGAAATGTCAGGAGAGAATGCTTCTGGGACGTGGCCATACAGCCCGGAAAACTCACAGCAACCCAGTGATTGCAGGCATGAAAGCCTTCGACAACACATTTTCTGTAATGCTGAAACAGCTGGATATACTTTACTGATTCTAGCACAACATACCCAGGACCAAATATTTCTATGTGAGGAGGCAAAAGATGGGATTCATTACCAAAATCAGTCATCGAATTGAGATCTCCCCCCGCCTTTGCTTGACAGGAGGAGAAAGAAAAGGAGCCAAGCTGGATCTACAGAAACTACAGCTGGTGTATATAATTTTGTGAAGGATTAAATGGTTTTACCTATTTTATTTGTAGATAATAATATGTTGCATGTGTTTATTCTGGTGGTTTTGGTTTGACTTTGCTCTGACTTCATCGATACTTGGGAAACTGCCAGCATTTGCTTTTCAGACACAGCGATGCTTGCGATGTGAATATTTCATCCTTCCTATCGTTTCTATTGCCCATTTAGTGCAGAAAAGAATGGTAGGAATTGTGCAGCTCAGTAAAAACCTGGAGATCCCATTAAGTCGGTGCTTATTTCCTCAGTGGTAGGCAACAGAGAAACCAGAGAGTTATGAATCAATTTGTTGCTCTTGTTGTTGTGTACCTTTAAGTGGTTTCCAACCTATGGCAAACCAAAGATGAACTTATCATAAGTTTTCGTAGGCAAGATTTGCTCAGAGAAACCTAACCTATGTACGTTAGTTGTGGTCTCAGTTCTTTGATTTGTTCAGAGAGGGATTGTCCTAGCTGTCTTCTGAGGCTGAGAGAGGCACTGCCTTGCTTGCATCCTCTCGGACCTGGAAGCTGTAGTTTGGAGTTCAGTGGCTGAGGATCCTAAATACTTCTCCCTGGACTGGCAATCCCATTATTCACTAGGATGGAAAGGTGGTACTTAAAATGGATCATAATGCTATAACGGTGCAGCGTGAATGGGTACCAGTAATTTATGAATTTTACTTCAACACAGCTAAGAAGACAATGTCTTTCATTATCCACTGAAGGTAGCACCTATTATCCAGAAAAGTTCGAATTGTGAAACAGGTTGCAGATATCATAAATAAATAATTGAGTAGAGGGTACAAGGCAGGCTAAAGATCCAGTGTGGTGTAATGGTTTGTGTATTGTGAGTAGGACACTCAGAAGACCTGGGATGGGTTTAGAAACAACTTGAAGGCACACAACAATATAGCCAATACAGTTCTTGAGGTTCCTCAAAACTTATTGAAACTTGTTTCTTGTTTATGGTTGCTTCTGTTCAGCTACTCAAAGAACCAAGAACACAGGTAATATATACTGAAAAATTTCTCCAATCTCAGTTCAAGTGAGAAGATGTCTCCAAATGCAGTGAATTCCACAGTGGGACCATACAGTAAAGTCCTTCAGGAATAGTTACCATTTCCATATCAGTACGATGGCAAATCCACTATGAGTTTTAGTCTGAATGTTAAAGGAGGGCCCTTCCACACAGCCATATAACCCAGAATATCAAGGCAGATAATCCACAACATCGTCTTTGAACTGGATTATCTGAATCCACACTGTCATACAGTCCACTTCGATGTGGATTTTATATACTGTAGTTGTGTGGAAGGGACCGGAATTATCCAAGGATACAGAGCCCAATTCTCCAAATAGGCCCAGCATATTTAAAATTCAGACCAAAACTCAGAGCAGTTTCATTACTCTGCTGTCTATGAAGTCACCAAATTCCAATGGTCAGGATACATCCAGAGTCTCTTACACACACTATAATCAACACACATTTTCAGTGTCTCTTGTAACATGCATGTTTTTATTATTGGTGACATGTAAATAATGTATTTATTTTTCTATTAAAATACAAAGTAAATAACATTGATAAAAAGCACTCTAGATTATTTTTATCATCTAAGTTTGATAGAATGGATTTCTGAAGATTCCAATGGTTGCTCTCAACTGGAGCAGACCCACCAAAGCAATGAAATTTACATCAGCATTGAATCAGTAAGTTTTACTCAGGTAAGGCCAATAGCTGAATTTGGATCTAAGGTTCCAATTATCCTTTTCCCATTGCTAAACACTTTGGGCAAACCCAAGGCACTTTGTTGGCTAAGGAACAAAATGATATCCTCTTTCTGAAGCCAACTGTACCAACAGCGAAACCTTCACACAACTTTCTTCCCAAATACCTTGATTCCACCTTCAAATACCTGCAGCCTAAAGTGACTATCTCACATTACCTAGTGGTGAAGTCATCTCTATATGTATCTTTTGAGCAAAGTACGTTGAAATGAGAAGGGATGGAAGAGAATGGAGATAACACATTTTTTCTTTGTCAGTCTTTACTGTCTCCCACAAATGCTCACTAACTTCTCTCCTCCAGATAACCTTCCAGGCTTCTTTTTATAACTGTGTATGTTATCAATAGCCATTAATATTAAAAACTTCTGGAGAATAAAACAGATCCAAAAAATGAATAAAAAGGAAAGAGCTGAAAGGAAATGAAGGTGTGTGAGGGTGGATGGTAGGTGGATGCTCTTATCTTCTCTTTGCCTTATCCAAAAATACAGTTTGTTTTCTTCTAGAATAAGAGATTATTATTTCTTTTTAACACTTTTCTCCCAGGATTGGGGCCCAAAGTGGTGTTTAAAAACTAAAATGAAACAGCAAAAGATATCTAAACACTCCAGTTAAGTCAGAGCTTGTGGGTGAATTTTAGAAAGGAATGAAGGGAAATAATAGAACGGGTGACTATCACTTCAAAATCCTCAAAAAGCATGGTAACCTGATCCTGCAACTGTAGTTCCAAAAGATCAATTTAAAATCATAGAATCATAGAGTTGGAAGATACCATAAGGCCCAGTCCAGTCCAACTCTCCCATATGCACACAATACACACACACACACACACACACACACACACACGGTTGCATTGATGAGGAATTGAATCCAAGCCTCTCATGTCTCAGGCTAGAATTCTAGGACTGAACCACCAATGTTCATGGACTAGTTTGCAAGCTTTGGTTTAGAAAATATGACACAGAATTGCTGCTCTAAGATTTGAACACTTGGCAGTGGAAGCTACTGTTCATGCTCAGCGAACTCTTCTTTATTGGAAGGAACCCTTTCTTTTGAATGAAATGGTACTTCAGGGCTTGTTGAGAAAACGGAACTGGCCTTTCTCACATAATATTGATGTAAAGAGGATATATGGCGAGAGAGAGCTAGCATTTCACCATACAGAAACCATTGTGAGAGTTCAAAGCTCACATTGCTCTTCAGTGGGTTTGTAAGGTGACTGGAGGGGCTTGGAAGCATCCCCACCTTCTTGACATGATCCACCAGTTGTTGGGTTAGTAGACATAGTCAGAAATTCAGGATTCTCCTGATTTAAGTGTTTGATCTTAGAATTTCCAATGTGTTGATTTCCTTGCATGGTGCCATGCCTGCTGCTGGACATTTCTGAGGCTGTCCCTTCAAAGAGCTTGGCCATGAAGCCAAAGCCAGCTGACCGGATAAAGGAGCCACCGCTGAAAGCATAAAGGATGGGGTTGACGCTACTGCTAAAGAAGGCTAAGGCAATCAATGTAGGTCTACCTATCATTCCTGCTTTTTTCACCACCTCGGAATTGCTCCATATACCCACCACATCCAAAAGGTTAACCACATGGTACGGGAGCCAAAAAAGAGCAAAAGCTATCACAATGAGACTGATGAGGTGGTTTGTCCGTCGCTTCCGGCGGAACCGTGTCTCCTTCAGCCGTCGGCTTATGGTCCCGTAGCTGTAGATTATGGCAATGAAAGGCAGAACAAACCCAGTGATGGTTTCAAAGAGATTGTGGAAAACCAAGCGCTTGGATCCAGGTGGAGGGTAGCTGAGTTGACAGTAGAGCCGTCCACCTATAATTTTCTCCCTTCGGTAGATGAGCACAGGGATGGCCAAGAAAAAGCCAGCCACCCAGATAGCAAAAACCAAAATGCGTATGGTACTTCTTGTGCGGATCTTCTGGGAGACAAATGGCCAGGAGATAGCCAAGCAGCGGTCAAGGCTCATGAGAGCAATGAGGGAAACACTGGCGTACATGCTAACTCCGCAGATGTAATAGCAAGCCTGGCAGATGACTTCACCCATTTCCCATTGGCCAACACTTAGAAAACGCAGGAAGATAGGTGCCGTGAGGAGTACAATCAAGTCAGCTATGGCCAAGTGGAGGATGAGAAGGCAGGTGACGGTGCGCTTGTGGACAAGGCAACCTGCACTCCACACAACGAAGGTGTTGCCAGGGAGACCCAGGATGAAGGCGAGTGAGAGGACAACCTGGCCGACGGTTGCTCCTGGGAGAGGACCCATCAAACTGGTTTTATTCTGGGCTGTATTATTAGAAATATTCATGGTCCAATTGAATGTTGCTTGGTGACAGAGGAACTGTGTGGGGAAGAGAAAAGCGAGAGAGATGTCAATAGAATGTCATGACTAGGACCCTACGTGTATTTGCATAGTGTAATTGTGCTCTGAGACCCTTGCGTTGAAGGCAACGTTGTGTAAAAGCAAATGTGCAAGTGAATTCAGCGACACAGTTGACTATACAACCCCATACTGCATCAAATGTGCAATTAAATAGACATCTGAATGTGGAGCCATATGCAAAACAGAATCAGATGTACAACTCGGCTTCTGTGATCCTGAACTAGATCGCAGAACACAACTATTGGACAAAAAAAAGACCCAGTTGTGTAAGACACCAACCAGATTCTGACCTACGTTCTTCCCTTTCCACTTGGTTACAGTTTGGGAACAGTGTAATGAACATCAGCCCTTTACAAAGGCAACCTCAATCTATATATATAAAAGAGTGATGGCATCACGGCGACCCACAAAACAACAAAACTACAGGCCCCCCAATCTTGAAATTTGACAACACAACCCATCATCCACGCCTCTAGGTTAATACAACAAAAAGAATAGAAAAATAAAGTCCTAATTAGAGGGAGAGGAATAATTGCTTTTATCCAATTGCTGCCAGTTAGAAGGCTAAGCTCCTCCAATTTGGTCTCCTAGCAACCCAATAAAAAATAATAAAAACACTAAAAATAATTAAAAACACTAAAAGATTAATACAATAAAATACTATAATAACAGAAAATAACTAAAAATAATACAAGAAAAAAATAAAATATAATAAATAAAAATATAACTTACAATAAAATTAATTTAAAAATACAAATAACATCAAATAAAAATTACACAACAATTTTTAACCAATACCACCACCACTTTGCCACAGCAACGCTGGGCACAGCTAGTGTAATATAAAGTACATCGTGATAACGCTCTCAAAATAATTCTAGATGAATAGGTAGCATAAAGTTTACAAAACAAATCACTAAGGGGTGTGTATGTGTGTATAATGCATTTAACTTAGGGTTGAGCTTACACAAACCAATACGTTTGCAGCCAGTTCAGAGCATAAATGTTCCAGACTAAACACTCTGTGGTGCCACGTTGATGTCTACATTGTCCAGCTGGATCAAGACCTCATCCTTTTATGCCTGAAGAGGAAAAGCTGTTTTAACTCTGGAAAATCTGTGACAGCCACACAAAGTAGTCAAATGTCATGAGAACAGCCAGGAGTGTATTTGGGGTAAGTCGGGCTTTTCTTGCTCATGGAGACTTGCCATTAGAGGACAAGCTTTAAGAATATCAGATTCATTCTCAGATGTGATACAGTAGAGTCTCACTTATCCAACATAAACGGGCCAGCAGAATGTTGGATAAGCGAATACGTTGGATAATAAGGAGGGATTAAGGAAAAGCCTATTAAACATCAAATTAGGTTATGATTTTACAAATTAAGCACCAAAACATCATGTTATACAACAAATTTGAAAGAAAAAGTAGTTCAATATGCAGTAATGCTATGTATTAATTACTATACGAATTTAGCACCAAAATATCACGATGTATTGAAAACATTGACTACAAAAATGCGTTGGATAATCCAGAACGTTGGATAAGCGAGTGTTGGATAAGTGAGACTCTACTGTATTAGATTTCAAATTCAAGAAAATGTGAATGCCTATTGCAAACCTAACCTCCACCCAATCACAACCTGGCACTATCCAGATGCTTTGTACTACAATACGATCATCCTTGACCATGCTGGTTGGACTGATGGGAGTTGTAGTCCTAAAAATCAGGAGGCCTGTCAAAAAGGGTAAAGAATTTCCCTGTCACTGCCAGTCAAATTGCAACAGAGGTTGTCCCATTGAAACAGAAGTGATGCTTGATGCTGACTTGGTCTAAAGGCACAAAGACTTCTAGTTCTTTAAGCATATGAAGCAATTTCCTTTCAGCTCTCAGAGAAATGGTGGGGCAATTGTTTAATGATGGGGAAACAAGGGCAGTGCCTAGAGATGTGAGTTCTGCATAAGGACATGCACATATCTATTTGAGATGAACTGTGTCTGTTCAGAGATGAGGTCAGGATCTTTCCTTACTTTTTCAACCAATAGGACCAACATGGTGTCATTGGTTGACAGTTGGACTAGGATTTCTGGGGTTCAAATTCTTCTTCAGGAAGCATGCAAGTGACCTCGGACAAGTCACAGAGTGGGAAGGGCCATCCAGTCAACCCCCTGAAATGCAGGAATCCACAGTCAAAGCCTTCCTCATAGAAGTCATACTTTCTCAGCCTCAAAGGAAGGCAAAGGCAAACCTCCTCTGAAGAGATTTTGCCAAGAATGTTTTGTGACAGATCTGGTTTAGAGTCACCATAAATCAAAAATGGTTTGAAGGCACACAACCTTATTTCTTACATGGGAAAAGTTGCTGGAGAAGCACTGGTATTGCTTGGATATCCTACAAGGAAAGGTTTATGCAGCCCTTTCCTTTTCCACAAATGGTTGGAGGCACATCCTAGAGGAAACATCACGTAGCATTACTGTGGCACATCTAGTTTGACTTTTGGGTAATGCCTAGAATTCAACTTTTCTACAACATCCATAAAATTCACCAGATAAGGCTGAAGTTGGCCACAGGAAAAGTTAAGGACACCAGCTGAGGAAGGTTGTCAAAGGGGACATGCTGGTGCCTGTGATTTCAGCCTTTTCTCCTGCTTCTAAATTCTATCTTCTCAGCTTCATTAGTCAAATGCTTTGCACGACTTGCGGAGAAGGGGCATTATTTGGGTCACCCAGATTTTTTGATGTTAAGGGTGCATCATGTTCTAAAGTTCTTAGTACATCTGTGGCCCTCTAAAGAAAGTGTGGGCAAATGGATGCATTTCCTGTGTTTCCCCATGTAACCAGACCTTCAAAGCAGCTTCTGCCCACATTAACCACCAAGCTTAGTTATTCAAACTGAAATTGAAGCAAGTTGAGTTTTGGGACCTGCCCTCAGGTCCCAGAAGACTTTCCATTAAGTTTGAAATTAAGACATTGGAAGATAAGACTAACTGCTCAGCTGTGAATAATACTGTTACATCCAGTCTACATATTTATTGGCTCCATGTTCCAATATAAGTTAGTAAGACTTTTTCAAAAGTGATTCTGCAGTAGCAATGACATATGCAGTGTTATTGCCACTGCAGAATAAAAAAACTACTATGTTTGAACTTATAGAGATAATGATTATATTGAATGTATCTGCCCTAGTCAGTGATTACACATCTTTAAAAGTCATAGCCCCTTTGGCAGTGATCCTGGGATTTGTAGTTTGGGTTTGAGCATTGGACTATGACTCTGGAGAGCAAGGTTTGATTTCCCACTCATCCATTGAAAAGTTTGATGAGCCACATACCCTCAGACTCATAAACTGCAATAATAGGTTTGCTTTAGGGCTGCCATGTTGGAAATAACTTGAAGACACATAACAAGGTACTTGGACATCTCTTCTAGATAGCTAGATAATTGAAACCTTAGGCTTACTAAGGGATAGATTATCTCCTTCTGTCACTACAGACTTAAAGACCTGGTACCCAAGTTGCATACAAATCAGAACAGATTCAGAAGATGAAGCCAGAAAAGAATATAAGGTTTGCATTGATCATGCTTCCACTGCCGAAGTTGTCAGAATGGCATAGCACAGGTTATTCTTACATAATGCATCATGGTTAATTGGAATCAAGACTTCTTTTATGATTGTAAGACATGGACAAGCTGGAGAAAAAAGACAAATTCCTTTTCCAAATGATTCACTTGTATAATTAATATTTACTTTATTAACTATATTTTATCGCGCTCTATCTCACCTCAAGGGGAACTAGTAGACTAATGACAGACCTGGAAAGATAGATAGAAGTGGCTACAAACAGAAAATGCAAAGGCATGTTTACAGCTGAACAGTAAGAAAACAATGACTCTAAAGCTGACGATGAAGGCATTGAAATAGATTTTTGTTTCTCTGGCTCAGTCATTAATCAGATGGAGATGAGAGTCAAGAAATTGGAAGACAAGAACTTTGAAGGAAAAACTATGATGGATCAAGATCCTGACATGCAAAGATCTATAATTGAATACTCAAGTTAGGATTGCCCATGCCATTGTCTTCCCCGTATCTTCATATGTTTATGAAAGTAGGACAGTGACTAAAATAGATGGAGTCCCCAGATGGCATAGTGGACTAAGTGACTTGAAGGTTGGGTTGCTGACCTGAAAGCTGCCAGATTCGAATCCCACCTGGGGAGAGTGTGGATGAGCTCCCTCTATCAGCTCCAGCTCCATGCGGGGACATGAGAGAAGCCTCCCACAAGGATGGTAAAAACATCAAAACATCCGGGCGTCCCCTGGGCAACGTCCTTGCAGACGGCCAATTCTCTCACTCCAGAAGCAACCCCGGTTGCTCCTGACACGAAAAAACAAAACAAAAACTAAAATAGATAGGAAGAGAGTCAACTCATTTGACCTGTGGTGCTGGAGAAGAATTCTGCAGAAACCATGGACTGTTAAAAAGACAAATGAATGGGTCCTAAAGGAAACTGAACCAGAACTCATCCTGGAAGCCAAGATGACTAAACTCAGACTGCATACTTTAGCCATATCATGAGAAGACATGACTCCCTAGATAAGATGATAATGTGAATGCATTAGGAAAAGATGAAGACCCCATTCCAGGATATGAACTTAACCATGGAATCCACATGCCTGAATTTGCAAGACCAGAGCAGGGATGTTGGGCATCTCTCATTCATAAGGTTAACTTGGGCAGCAGCAACAAAATGATAATGTGCTCAGAAGACTATTTCTCCTTTGTTATCCCATCACATCTTCTAGACTGGACTCTTGGCACAGGGAATCTTTGCTAGGTTCTTTGCTAAGCTCTCTTTGGTTTCACTTCTCCTTTCCACTCTCTTTGTGGTCCCATCTGTCAGAAACTCAACTTGCCACCCCAAATATCATCTTGAAACTGTGGAGATATCCACTCACTTGCTTACCTTTCTGGTCTTCCAAAATAGTCTGCCTGGTGCTTAGTTCTCCAACCTTCTGCACCCTGAGACTTATCCCGTTCCTAGTTTTGCACCACCCCTTGAGGAGTTGGTTGAGTGGAAGTGGTTTGGTTTGTGGGCTGCTGCTTCTCGCACTCTCACAACAGCATTAGGAAACACCCCCTCTTTTGCTCTCTTCCATTGAGCTCCAAGAGGAAGTGACTGTAACTTTGTAAGGCATTGAGTAAACAGTGGTAAGAAAGTAGTAATGCACTAACAGAAATGGTATTAGCAAGTAGTTGGGATGCAAATATATTTATTTATTTAATCATTTACAGTATTTATATTCCCTCCTTCTCACCCCAAAGGGGACTCAGAGCGGATCACATTATATACACATAGGGCAAACATTCAATGCCCATATACGCATAGAACCGAGACAGAGACAGACACAGAGGTAATTTAACCTTCTCCTGAGGGGATGTTCGATTCTGGTCACAGGGAGGAGCAGCTGCTTCATCATCAACTGTGACAGCATTTCCTCATTGCAACGTCGTAAATTAGTTAAATTTGCCTCCCCACTTTATAAGTGGTACCTTATTTCCTACTTGATAGATGCAACTATCTTTCGGATTGCTAGGTCAGCAACAAGCAGGGGCTATTTTTTTATTTTTTAATTGACGGGTGCTCACCTCGCCACAGGCTGGCCTCAAACTCATGACCTCATGGTCAGAGTGATTTATTGCAGCAGGCTGCTCACCAGCCTGCGCCACAGCCCGGCCCCCAGGCTTGTGATGTATGTGTCGTACATTGCTAAGTCTCTGTAGATACTTTTGTCGAGGTTGCCCACTCTAACCCACCTTGTAAGCCATGAGTTGATGCATCCTGCTATTTTCCTATACCTGGAGACACCATGGTGGGCATAAGCAGACACCTCCTTGAGGTGTCCATACAGGCAATGTCTATGTGGCATATCCTGCCAAAGGAAAAATAGTAGGATGTGATATTACTGATCCCTTCACTCAACAATAACTCAAAATGGCCATAATATAGGGCTTTCAAAGTGGGCTCTGAAGGGAACTTTTGGTCATTGCATGGTCAGAAGACAATTGCAATGCACACAAGGAACAAAAAGTGCCATTACCTTCCCATTGAAGCAGTACCTATTGATCTCCTCACATTTGCATGTGTAGTATAAAATAATGTAGTGTGATGTTTTATTTGGACTATGACACTGGAGGCAAAGGTTTGATTCCCCATGTAGCCATGGAGTGTATGGGAGAGTCACACAATCTGCTCCAAAGAACCTTGTGATAAGGCTTGCTTCTGGGTTGTCACAAGTCAGAAACTACCATTCCATAATTCTGAAGCAGTTAAAGTGGTGTAAAACTGAATTAATTCTAGAGTGTAGATGTGCCCAAGGTTCATAACTGTCCAAAAGAATTCTGGCTAAGGTTTACAATAGCATAATGTATTAATTGCTTATGTTGATATCCAAATTATTGGTGTTATCTCCTACAGAGAAGTGGCCCATGACAATAATTTAATTGTCACTGTTAGTACTTGTTAGTACTAGGATTCCTTTCTCTTATTTATGCTACCTGTGAAAGATTTTTGCTTGTTCAGGCCACCCAAGTTATTCAACGGTGTGAATTTAATTCCTCTTTTCATTACACGGGTCTTCAGGCAATACAAATTATGAAACGTTGTCCCTAGAGTGACCCAACCTTGAAATCCCTCCATTGTTATTGTGTACATACATTTGCCTCACAACGGTTTTGCAGCATCCCTTGATGTTGCATCAGAGCTCTGACCAGAGAAACAGCCAGAGTAAGGCTGGTTCATTTCCTCTTTCAAGAGGGATAGCTGAGTCAGTCTGGGTTACAGAAACCATAATAAAAGAACAGTTTGCTATCTTAGAGACAAATACATTAGGCTTGTTAATTGCTAGAGAAAATTCCCCGGCATTCATATAGCAGAATTCAGAATCCGGAGCATTGTTTTAAAATTGCTTCAAGCTATAGCTCTGAGCTATCTCAAAAGTAGTGAGTTATTTTCAGCATTGTGGCTGGCAGTTTATAGACTCATAACCTAGGGCATATCTATACGTTAGAATTAATGTGGTTTGACGCCACTTTAACTGCCATAATCCAGTGTAATAGAATCACAGAGTTGTAGTTTGGTGACACACTAGCACTCTTTGGCAGAGAAAGCTAAAGACCTTGTTAAACTGCAATCCCCATGAGTTAAACTGCAATCCCATAGAGCAGTGGTTCTCAACCTTCCTAATGCTGTGACCCCTTGATGCAGTTCCTTATGTTGTGGTGACCCCAACCATACAATTATTTTAATTGCTACTTCATAACTGTAATTTTGCTACTGTTATGAATCTTAATGTAAATATCTGATATGCTGATGTATTTTCATTCACTGGACCAAATTTGGCACAAATACCCGATACACCCAAATTTGAATACTGGTGGGGTTGGGGGGGGGGATTGATTTGCCATTTGGGAGTTGTAGTTGCTAGGATGTATAGTTCACCTACAATCAAAGAGCATTCTGAACTCCACCAATGATAGAATTGAACCAAACTTGGCACTCAGAATTTTCATGACCAACAGAAAATACTAGAAGGATTTGGTGGGTATTGACATTGTGTTTTGGAGTTGTAGTTCACCTACATCCAGAGAGCACTGTGAACACAAACGACTATGGATCTGGACCACATTTGGCACGAATACCTGATATGCCGAAATTTGAATACTGGTGGGTTTGTGGGATTGATTTTGTCACTTGGAAGTTGTAGTTGCCGAGATTTATAATTCACCTACTATCAAAGAGCATTCTGAACTCCCTCAATGAAGGAATTGAACCAAACTTGGCACACAAAACTTCCATGACCAACAGAAAACACTAGAAGGGTTTGGTGGATATTGACCCTTGATCATTTTAGTTGCCCTCCTCTGGACACATTCCATTTGCACAGTAAAGCTGTGCAGATGGAAAAATAAAGAATGTGCACTTGGAAAGAAGGAAGGCAAACAAGTGCATGGTATGTATTGGGGTAAAGTACTGGGACAGGATGTTATAATAGCACGAAGGCATCGGAATAACCCTCTCAAGGTTTTAAAAATATTCGAGGATTATGTGTATGTTCCAGACATGATAAAAACTCATAGGGCTTCAGACTTCAGAGGCACTGTTTTTGGCAGCCCTAGTCTAATGGCAGATTCTTAAGTGAGTCACTGCTGTAATCATAGATAAGAAAGAATGATTCCTTGGAAAAAAAGTCTCTTAGATAAGCAAAGAGAAAAGCATGCTTTGCCCTGGGGCTTCTTTCAATATGAGGTATTTGTCTGGAATATGGTTTTCTAAAGAAAAATCTGTTGAATTAATGGAATTGGACACTGCTTTAACTGCCATGGCTCAATGCTATGGAATCTTGGGATCTGTAGTTTGGGGAGGCACCGGTACTCTTTCACTGAGAAGGCTAAAGACCTTGTAAAATTACAACTCTAAGGATTTTGCAGCATTGAGCCATGGCAGTTAAAGCGGTGTCAAACTGCATTAATTCTACAAAAGTTCCACCCCTAAAACCAGGAGTTGTAACCTTCCAACCTCTTCTAGTTTACGGTGTAATCTCCTAACACCCAAGATTGTCTGTCCTGCTTTCTCATTGTCTTCAGCACAGAATAACAGAGTGCTTCTGTTCCCAGAGGTTTGAGTTAGCCATTCTGTTGTAGATTTTAATCATGATTGTAAAATGGTTTAAATTTTGGTGTTGAAGAATATTGGTGATTTATATCACTGTGAGACAGGTTTTTTTTTAATAGTGTCAGAAGTGAATTGAGAATATATTGCAAGTAGTTTCCGGTGTGAGAGAGTCAACCATCTTCAGAGACATTGGACAGGGGATCCCCAGATATGTTATCATCTTGCGTAGGGCTTTTCTCATGTCCCCACATGAGAAGCTAGAGCTGACAGACAGGAGCTCACCCCATGTCGCAGATTTGAACTGCCAACCTCCAAGTCAGCAGTTCAGCCGGCACAAGGGTTTAACCCATTGTGCCACCGCGAGGTAAATAGTCACTGATTGATGTATTCATCTTGTTGTCTGCCTTCATGTCATTTCTGACTTATGACAACCCAAAGGCAAACCCATCATCTGTTTTGAAAAGGCTGACTTACCCAAGTCCCTTTTAATAAGAATTCCCTTATATCCTGAGCACATCTGATGGAGAAACCACACATCTCCAAACTCCAGCATTTTGCTAGCCTTTGGGCAAAGACTGCTGAAATCATCATTGATTTCTCACGAAAACAATAAAACCAACAGTGAAATGATACATCTTATTATTTTATATCAAAAAGAACAAAAAACATACGTTCTTTATTTACATGCTATCAACTTCCAGATATCACGACTCCAATCTACTAATCCTCTTTTGCATGGGAAAAAGTAGGGAAGAATATTGTTTTTTCCCCATGCTTGCAGCGTGGAATGCAGGAATCTTTTCTTCTCATTGGGCAAGACTAGATTTGTTGCTCTAAATCTCTTCCCCAAAATGCCAGGCAGTTGTAGGGATTATTGCTGCAGGCAGATAATGAAGGAATCCATCAAGAATTTTGCAAAGCTTTTCTACATAGGCACACCCACCCTGAATTTTAATCAACAATTTAAGTTATCCAAGATACCAAACCCCTTTCCTCCCCCTCTGCTCCACTGATATGGAAAAACACCCATTGAAGCTGGACACATCCTCAGGCCATTTTAGCTTATAAATACGTTTCTATATGAAAAAACAAGATTTGAAACACTCCACAGTGTGTTACACTTTTTGCATATGGAGAAATGGAAAAGAAGTCCACATAATATAAATATTAATTACTCTGGAGATTTAAAAACATCAAATCAAACAGTCATCCTTAGTCATCCCTTATTGTTCCTAACTTTGGTTGTCCTGCATTACACACTGAACCATTCCCACTCATTGTGACCTCTTCCAACAGTTCCAAAGGATTTCATTTCTTTCCTTTTCAGATGTCTAGGAATTTTTTAGGCAGCTTCCTCATTTTAATACTGAAACATCCAGGGTTCCTCAAAAGGCAAATATGCACATGCCCATAAAAATGTGTGAGAGACAGAAGCCCCCCATCTTTAAGCATTCTGTGCTGAGATATGGGGAAACCATAGTCAATCTCCAAAGTCAATCCATTTATATTACACTCAGAAATTTCAAATCTTTTTTTTTGTCATGTCAGGAGCAACTTGAGAAACTGCAAGTCGCTTCTGATGTGAGAGAATTTGCCGTCTGCAAGGACATTGCCAAGAGGATGCCCGGACGTTTTGATGTTTTTACCATCCTTGTGGGAGGCTTCTCTCACGTCTCCACATGGAGCTGGTGCTGATAGACGGAGCTAATCTGTGCTCCCTCTGGGTTGGATTTGAACTGATAACCTTCAGGTCAGAAACGCAAACTTCAAGTCATCAGTCCTGCCGGCACAAGGGTTTAACCCACTGCGCCACCAGGAGCTATCTCAAATCTGAAGGTTTGCCTTAAAAGCAGATTTGGAATAGATTAAGTTCAGTACAATGTCTTTCATCTCAAGTTTTTAGTGGGTGGGAGCAACAATGGAAGTAATTCAGTAGTGCTGTAGTGTAGAATTGTTCCTTAGTGCTTTCTAATGGAAGTTAAGTTTCCAAGTGAAATAATATAAGGCAGGAAGATCATAGCTCAACAGCAGAGTACATAATACTGCTGAGTGGACGGCAGACCATAACTCAGTGATAGAGTATACATTTTGTGTGTTGGAGGTCTCAGATCTTAGCATCATCTCTTTTTGATGCTGGAGACTCTCTGTCAGTCAAGGTAGACAAGGCAGAGCTAGACAGACTGACTCAACCAAATGCAGCCTCATTTTCTCAGAAACTGTCTCATGTTGAAATTTGCCGTGATTCAATCTAGGAGTGTTAATATTCAGATTATGAGAGCTGCTCTTTTGTGCCATCACCCAGCCTACACTCAATGTCCTGGTTGACCCTGTGATAGGTTTCCAGGGGTTGCTGTTCTTCGGCCACAGGAACTCCTGCCACAGCGATCAAGTCTTTTGCCAGGTTTTTCTGAGACTGGCTCCTCCGTCCAAGCCCATCAGAAGCTCCTTCAAAGAACTGGGCAATGAAGTTGGTCCCCGAAGTCTTGATGAGGTTCCCAGCTGCAAAGACGTAAAGCACCGGGTTGATGCTACTGCTGATGAATGCCAGCGCGGTGGCCCCTGCCCGCCCACTCTTCCAAGCCTGACCAAGCTTTTCTGCAGTCCTTCCTGATGCCACGTTCGAAGCCACCTGGAGCATGTTGACAATGTGGTAGGGCACCCAGAGGACAGCAAAGCAGATCACAATGGAGACAATGAGCTTCTCAGTCCGAGCCCCTTGCCTCATCCTCACTCCCCTGAGCCGTATCAAAATGGCAGAATAACACCCAACGATGATAGTGAATGGTATGACAAAGGCCACCACTGTTTCTAAGGTGAAGTGGAAAATGGCTAGGTTTGGCCTAGAGTGGCAAGGTTCACAGATATGACGCATTTTTGAAGGGTCCGTCACAACCTGTCGGAATAAGAAGGCCGGGATAGACAGCAAGATAGCTCCCAGCCAAATCCCAGATAGGAGCTTGACCACCAAGTGCTTCTTGCGAATGGCTTGGGAGAAGTAGGGCTGGTTGACTGCAAGGCACCGATCCACACTCATGAGGGTGATGATGAAGATACTGGCAAACATGTTGATGCAACACAAGTAGTACACCACTTTGCAAATGGCCAGCCCAAATATCCAATCCCTGAAAATGAGGAAGATAACAAAGAAAGGAGTGAGGAGCAGCACTGCCGCATCAGCCATGGCCAAATTAACCACCAGAAGGCAGGTGACTGAACGTTGACTTGGCTTCATTTTCCATAGGATGCTCCAGATAACAAAAAGGTTCCCAGGAAGTCCTATGGCAGCAGCCAGGAGAAGAAAGACAACACCAGTACCGCTGGAGGTCGAGGAGCTAAGGAGAGTGCTGTTTCCTGAAGTTCGGGTGCAATCATTGGTGGTTGTGTTGACCAGAGATGATGAGGATGCCCTGCCAGGGGGAAGGAAGAAGAGGACCATGAGATCAATACTATAATCAACCCTCTATATTCACTGGTTTAGAGGTATAGCACCCTTACAAAAGTGAAAAACTGTGGGAAATGCCTTTTTTAAATCTGAGAGAACACCTGCCTAGGAATCTGTAGGTCCCCCAAAACAACTCTGTAGTCATATTCCACTAGAAATTGAACACAGAATTGCACTGGAGAACCTGGAGATTCCTAGACAGGGTTTCTCTCTAAGAATCTCTAGTTCCTCCAACATGACTTGATGGTTGACTTCCAGTGGAGGCTGACCACAGAGTCACATTGGGGGATCTAGAGATACCTTGAGATAGCATTCCAGTCGAATCCATAAATAATCAAACCCACAAAAGTCAAACCTGGAAATGTGGAGGGCCAATTGTATCAAAATCTGGCCAAATCCCTGAGTCGACACAGTGTTTTAAGTAGAATATATCCCAGTCAAGACTTAGTCATGTCTAGAGTACATCAAGAGCAATAGGCCTTAATGACTCACTTCTTGGTTTCAAATGATCTGAAATATTGATCTAGCTGACTAGTTCAAGACTTTGCATTTCTTCCCATTCTCCCTCGCTCGATCCCTCACTCACAGCTGAAATGTATGTTGCTAGTTTTCTGGGCAGAGGCTAAAAAAGGTGAAACTAACCATGTGAGTCCATAAAATGCTATTTGTGGTTTTTATTGTTACGGTGAGCCTGCTGTATCCACAGGCTCTTGATCAATGGATTTAACCCACTGTGAATCCAAATGTATATCTGAATCTCCAGTGGGGAGCACACCACCTGCCTGCTTTTGCCTTTGAGGCAGTGGGGATCCTTCATAATATAAAAGCAGGTGTGCTGCCCCACAGCATTTTCATAGGGACTTGAACATTCACATTTTTTAAAATTTCTGCAAGGGGTGCATAGAAGTCCATAAGAAAAACATAGTCTGGTCTTTTTGTTACCTTGGAGTCAATGATGACTATCCAGTATATTTGGATACCTGGTGTAAGCATTGCATCGAATAGGCATGGTTACTATGTGGACTTGAATCAGACAATAGTGCATTTTGCAGAAACAGTGAGAAATTATTGCAGTGGTGATAAAGGTAAAGAATAAGGAGGAGGAAAAGGAGGAGGAGGAGGAAGATGCCAGCAAAGTAGTGCCAGTGCATTTGTTTTGTGAAGTTCATATAATAGATGGATAGACAGGGAAGTAGCTAAGCAAGAGAAGTTAGCGATGGAAGAAAAAAGACAAATGTAGAAGCAGAATACCAATGAAGGAAGGAAGGAGGGAGTAGGGGATCAAGCACGTTTCTTGAGTCCTCTCTGTTCTTCTGAACCTCTTATTTCAAAATCTTCAAGCTGGTTCCAGTCCAACCCAAAGCTAGGACGCTTCTAGTATATCTCCTTTTATCCCCCCAATACCACCACCACTTCCAACCTGGACCATTGCCACTTGGTCTTCCAGTTTGGCTTGGACTACATCTATACTGTAGCATTAATGCAGTTTGACACTACTTTAACAGCCATGGCTCAATGATGTGGAATCCTTGGAGTAAGCGTTTGGTGAGGCACCAGCACTCTGGACAGAGAAGGTGAAAGACGCAGTAAATTCCAAGGATCCCATAGCACTGAACCACAGCAGTTAAAGTGGGGTCAAGCCAATGTAGACACCCCTATAGTTTCCATGATCCAGAATCACTTACATGGGAGAGTTGTGTGCAGCTCAGGCCAGGGAAACTGTCTCCTGATTCTGCTGTCTCTGTCCCTTCATATCCTCCTTTGGGAAACGAATGCTCTCGATCTCTTTGCAGAGACTGTGGATTGCTACGACAATTAACTGCTCTGATGCACGCCGAGACTGGAAGCTGGAATGAGGTTGAGTAATGGAAGAGGCAGGGAGTGGCTGCTGGGCTGGCTCTCAGCACGCTCTTCCTTGGGTTTCTCCTCATGATCTCCAAGTTGGGACTTGCTCGGAAAGGAAGGACACACCCAGCCATCTCCAAGACTGGAGGATGGCAGTTTAGGAGAGCCTGTTCCTTCCCTGTTCCCTTGTTCTTGCTTGGGCTGCAATAGTCATCCTTTGATTCTTGTCTCATCCTTTCATTCACAAAAAGCGTCTGTGCTGATACAAAAAGGGAAGAGGCAAGACCACAGGAGGATGCCTGCAAAGGGCTGATAGGAGACCTCCCCAAGCCTACTGGACAAAAAGTCACCCGATGCGTCCTTTGAAGAAGAAAACTGAGCCTTGATCATTAGGCAATGGGTAGTTTTTCCAACTTTTGTCAGAAGCTGAGAAAGTTACAAGTTTCCAAAGACAAGGAAAAGGGATATGTGAATAGGAAGGTAGATAGATATATACATAGACAGCTAGATAGACAGACAGACCCATGTAAAGGAAATGGGATGGGTGGTTGGATAGATAGATAGATAGATAGATAGATAGATAGATAGATAGATAGATAGATAGATAGATAGATAGATAGATGGAACTCCCTCCCCAGTGAGATTAGATCAGCCTCCTCCCTCCTGACCTTCAGGAAAAAGCTAAAAATGTGGCTTTGGGACCAAGCCTTTGGTCAGTAAATTTAACTATATATAGTTAGGAGTGATTTGAGAAACTGCAGGTCGCTTCTGATGTGAGAGAATTGGCCATCTGCATGGACTTTGCCCAGGGGATGCCCGGATATTTTGCCATCCTGTGGGAGGCTTCTCTCATGTTCCCACATGGGAAGTTGGAGCTGACAGATGGGAGCTCCCCTTGCTCCCCGGATTCGAACTGCCGACCTTTTGGTCAACAGTCCTGCCGGCACAAGGGTTTAACCCATTGCACCACTGGGGGCTCCTTAACAGTGCAAAAAGAAATTATGAAATAGCACAATGACGAATGGAATGGCCCTGGATTATGACTTGGATTGCGTGATTTTAACTGATGTTTTAATGGAGGTTTTAATGCTGATGTTTTTAATTGTTTGGTTTTTAATGTGTTGTTTATGTATATGTGTGGCATCTAATCATTGCCTTTGCAAGGCCGAATCTCCTTTGAGGTGAGAAGGACAGGGCACAAGCATAGAAAGATCTAGTCCCAATGTCCAGAATCGCCAAAGCAAGCTAGAAACAGTTCCTGTCTGGATGTAGGATGCTGTGGGTTACAGCCCAAACAACTAACCCTTGAAGCTAGATTTTCTCATAATCTCCAATATTTTACAGATGAAAACCAACACATGTGGCCAGGCAACACCACAGTGTAGCAAAAATGACAAAGGCTATTAACAAGGAAGGGCAGACAAAACTAGAAGATGCTGCAGCAGTTTGCTTTTGCCTAAGTTGGCAATCAAGGATATATGCTTCCCCCTTGTTTTCTCTCCTAATGCCGACCTAATGGAATGTAAATTGCTTTGTTTACTTGAAGGAATCTGAGGACAAAGGGGAGAAGTGGGGTGAAGATGGAGTATGTTGGACATTTTAGAAATAGCTGAGAAAGTGGGATAGCAAATTTTTCACTGGGACCGTTCCTGCCAACTTAGGGGAGTCGGGGGCTATATTCTGGGTGGTAATAGTTAAAATGCCTCTTTGTATAATATAGGGAAAGGGTTCTTCTGTTTACCACTAAGGTCTTGCCATTCAGGGTAGGGTGGGAATTGTTTATTATAGTTTATTTTAGTATTTTTTAAAAATATTTTATCCCTGGGATAAAGTGTCCTACTAAAACCACTCAGAGACCATTCTCTCTCATTCTGTCAAGGGAAATGCTTCTCATTCCCTAAAGTATTTTTAGTGTGTTGTGGACTTTGTTTGTTTTGTTTTTTAACTGTGCTTTGAATATGTTTCTAACTGTTTTAAATTGTAATGGGCCTTTGGTATCTGCTGTTTCATTCCAGAATCTTTGGTGGATTGAAGAAATACAGTATTCTTTAAAAGGCTGTACAAGGCTAAATATTTTTCAGTGGATATTAGGGTTGTGCTTTTGGGGTAAACCTTGACCCATTTCTTGTCCTGGCTGTCAGTGGGGGGTCCCTGATCTGTTTTTTTGGGAGCCTCCTGAAATTGGGAGGGCAGATATCTGTTTTCACTATGGGTGCCGAAAGATCTGTTTTCTATCAGGGCAGAGGGCTTCCTAGGCTCCCCTTCTCGTCATAGGCATGTTTCTACTCTAGAGGAGAGGTGCTCAGCTGCAGGCACTGGCACACACATTAAGGAGGCTTCTTACCCGTTTCTCTACTCTAGAGGAGAGGCACTCCTCTAGAGTAGATACTAAGATGCCACACACACACACACACAGACGTACCAGACACACCTTCTCCAAGGCAAGTATCCAAGATCTGTTTCTTACTCCAAAGGAGGTGCTCAGCTGCAGGCAGGCTGAACGCCTCACACGCACTCTCTAAGGCAAGGAGGCTGCCCATGAAAAGCAGGCAAGGAGCTGGGAATCCGGTCCCGCTTGCTTTCGTGTTGAGCTGATTTTCGTGCAGGGAGGGGGCTTCTCGTTATGTGCTCCCAAAGGAACAAAAGTAACAAAAGAACGAATGTAACAAAGGAAAATGGGTTGTGCGCACAACTCTATTGCATATGTAGAACACAAGTATGAAGCCCAGCCAAAAAGCACATTTTCAGGAATGCTCTTATCACATATTGAGAGGCAGGAATGTAGAGTTAGGTATAAAGACGTGTGTGGTTTCAGAATACAAAATGAATTTATTAGTACATAAAAGTACATCATACTTAAAAGCATACAAAGTAGAACATATAAATAATCAATTTCAGATCAAAAGATGTGAGAGTGATGTTTGTACAGAGTGTTCTAATGTTGCTTTGCACTGAAGCTTGAAGCAAATCTGATTCAAAACCATAGTGGTATTTAAAGCTGTCCACATATATTTCTTCACGCTATTTGCAGGCATAGAAATTATGGCACTCTTTGGCAAAGGTCAAAGGCCTTGCAAAACTATAACTCCCAGGATTCTCTAGCAGTAAGCCATGGCTGTTAAAGTAGTGTCAAACTGCATACATTCTACTACAGAAGGCATGGGCAAACTTTGGCTCTCCAGCTGTTTTGGACTTCAACTCCCACAGTTTTTAACAGCCTACTGGCTGTTAGGAATTGTGGGAGTTGAAGTCCAAAAAACCTGGAGGGCCAAAGTTTGCCCATGCCTTTACTACAGTATAGATACACTCATAGTCACCTATGACTATAGGTGGGTTGAGGGAACAGGGAAAAAAATATAGAAAAAACAGTTTCTCATCTAAGTCTCCAAGTCTCCTCAGAGAGATGGGGCAGGATATAAATAAAGTTTTATTATTTTCTATTATTCTTGCAAAGGGAAACATGCAAAATTTCAACTTAGCCCTAGTATTAATAAATTACCTGATTGAAATGATTTTGCATGCTGGATTGATGTAATATATTTATGCAACCATGTTGTTTTGGGCGTGGAGAAGTGGATTGGTGAAACATACTAGTAGTAAGAGAAACAGGATGATGTTGAAAGGGAAAACATTCAGTTTAATACATCCACCCCTTCAGAGATTGTGAGAATCAGTGGAAACTTAGCTGAGATTTTAATTCAGAGTATTTTACTTTTTTTAAAAAAAAAGAAGGCAGCTAGGAATCTTTCAGCAAGCATGGCCAATGAGTGACTCTTGCCATATTGGGGATTCTGGGAGCTGTAATCCAAAGTGGACATTTTTCCAAACTCTATATTTGGTCATTGTTTCCCTAGAGATGTTTGATTGATTTTATTAAGTTGTTATTTGTTTTCACTAGTGGTTTCAGATAAAGACTGGTTCTTCCAGTGAATGGATTCGAAAGGTTGACGCTCCAGATGACAAAAAAGCAGCCAGGCTAGACCATCATGTGTTATTTGGCTTATCTGAAGAGGAGATCTGAAAATGAAGTTAAAAATAGCAACAGAAAAAAAAATTAAAGCTCATTTTGGATGGAATCTCTACCTCTCTACTGCTGCGGCATGGTTGAATTCGCTTTTTTTAAATACCAAAACTATATTCCCAAATGCTCAACTCCATTTTTAAGTCATTGCAATGCTATACATTTGGGGATTGAAAGGCAAGTACATGGGGGTGGGGACAGCATTCTTATTTGAGAGGAGCGATGCTATCATTTTATACCCCCTGCCCATAAGACTGGATCCACACAGACATATAATGCAGTTTGGAACTGCATTATGTGATCATTGTAGACCACATGGGCAAACTTCAGCCCTCTAGGTGTTCTGGACTTCAACTCCCAGAATTCCTAACTGCTGGTAAACTGTTAGAAATTGTGGGAATTGAAGTCCAAAACACCCGGAGAGTCGAAGTTTGCCCCTGCCATAGACCCATATAATTCAGTTGGTGTAGACCCATATAATTTAACTGCATTGAAGTACATTATATGAATCGAACTTGACCATATAATGCAGTTTCAAATGGCAGCATAGATTCAGCCCAAGTCATATAACCCATATCAGATAGTAATGCTACCACTGCATTTCCACACACTTGGAAACTCAGTGCACTTTTCCAGAGAATATTGTACACTTGATAGGAATCTAATCTAGATGTGACTAAGGCATAAGGGATAGCTGCCAAGTGTAGGTGTGTGTTGGAGTGATACTGATGACAACACCACTCCAAATGATCCTTCAACCACATAAATGTCCTCAGGCCATTCCTAAGTAAAACATTGTACTCTCCATAAGGTACACAATGAAGGAAATCCCCAAATCCCTTAGGCATTTGACTTGTACAGGAAATGACATTTACCTGAATCTTAAAAAAAGAAATGGGAGATCGAAAAGATAAGACCATTGATGGCGAAGAAGGAGCCTCCGACAGCCAACATCCGTTCCCATCCAATATCTAAACAGAAAGAGAGTTTCTCAGTTATATAGTGTAATGAATAGTTCGCACATCCATGAGGAAGTCAGAACATTCCTGCTCGGAATCATATAAGACTTATCGATTCTGGTTTGGTCAACCCAATGTTTGTTTGTCATCTTGATTTTTCAGGCTCCTTTGGCAAGATTAGCTAGTCTATCACATCCATATTTTCAGTCACCTCTAAGATAAATTATTTGAGAGAGAGGCTTTCATTCAGATCACATCCAAGACTACTTGAAAAATTGGCAAAGCAAGAATTGGCACACTGGTGGTGGTGGAAGGACACTGATTTTCAAGCAAACTGTGCTGACAATGAAACAAAAGCCTCTCTAGCTGCAATATCTAAAGTCTCTACAGGAGGTGAATTCAAATAAATGACTATGTATATTCATTGGTAATATCAGTATGCAAAGGGATCTTACAGCACCTATGAAAGTACAGTATAAGCTTTCATAGATTGAAGATGCACCTACACTGCAGAATTAATACAGTTTGACACCAATTTAACTGCCATGATTCGATGTTATGGAATCATGAAAGTGTCACTTTAATCTTCACCAAATTGCTGATGCTTCACCAAACTACAAATTCCAGCATTATTCTCCCACATTTTGAAATAAGTAGTCTGTATAGATGTGCCCTTAAATAATCTCAAAGGTGCTGTAAGATACCTTTGCGTACCAAAGTCTCTATCCACCTAAAGCTATGTTGGATCCAGGTGATGTTTCAAGTGCATTGTATACCATTATGAGTTTTTAATTGAAATAAATTGCCTTCATCTAAACGTTGGGAATGTAATACTGATAATGCTTTTGGTAACATATGATTTAGATGGGTTCACCAGTTACTCCTTTTTGGTAGTCTATATGATTCCATATTGACTTGGCATGAGAAAGATTGTTAGCACATCAGTGGTTACTCCTTTTGGATTGGACATATTGTTTCTTGTCATTCTTGCCAATATCCTTTTGGTCTTTTTGGTTTACGGCAACCCTAAAATAACCCCATTATGGGGTTTTCTTGGCAAAATCTGTCCAGAAAGGGTTTACCCTTGTCTTCCTCCAGGCTGAGAGGGTATGACTTGTCCAAGGTATATGATTTCCAGAGTTGTTGTCTCATGCTCAAACCACTACACCATGGTGAATGTATTACTACATACTAATTTTGATCATAATTATTTTTGGCATTTGTTGATGTACAATTTTTTTTTTTAAAAAAACCTCCTTTTCCTTCTGCAAAAACACTGACTGCAAGGTTGGAAAGATAAACATACTCCATGTATTATTCAATGGCTTTCACTGCATATGAATGTGCATTTTTATAGATGCCATTTTTTTTAAAAAAATGCATTTTTGGTAATACAGTCAGCTTGTATTACTGTATATGATCATGTATTTCCCCCTTGTTTGGGCCTTCATTTGGGTGGTTTCTTTTTTTTTGCAACCATACTTTAGAAAGCTATTAACCGTTTTAAATGAATCATAGAATCTTAGAGTTGGACTGAAAAGCATACCAGGTCCAACCCCCTGCTATGCAAGAATACAAACTAAAGGCTTATCTGCACAAATAAAAACCCCTGAACTCACCTCAAATACAGCACTGGCAGACTATACAATGCCCAGCTACTACTGGAGTGTATCTTGGATTTTCTGCTCTGCTTCTGGGAAAGTTGGAGGATCCAGCTGTCTGGATAGCAATATTGGGTTTGTTTTGACAGGTCTACCATCCAGATGGATATTGCAGCCATCACCCTTTCTTTGTGCTGATCAGTATAGGAAAAGAAGGCAGATTGTCCCTGTGTTGCCACTGCCAATGTCTGTGGGCCATAAGGCTCCTTGTGAGCACTTGGCCATTGCGGTCATGCCTGATGTTGTCAGAATGGGGTACCCATGTTACCAGCAAGAAGGAAGGGGGTCACTCTATCCTCTGTTTGCTGATCACACAGGTGTCTCATTATGATCTCAGCAGATCTGACAAAAGACGGTTGATTTATTATTTACTTAATTTCCTCCTGATATAGGGGCTCAAGGCACATGGTGAAATGGTGGTCAGGTGATTGCAGAGAGCTCCATGCCCACTGGGAATGGCAGCAGCAACATAGGGATGGGCCAACAAAGGAATCGTCTGGACCACTTAGACACATGGCCAGATTCAAGAGATATGCTCTGGATATGGTGAAGCTTCAGGCCCCAAATTTCCTGGATTTGGGTGCATCACACATAGATGTTCCCTAAAGCACTTACATCCAATCTCATTTAAAGATCTTCAAAGAAAGAGACTCCACCGTCTTCCAAGTCAGCCTATCTCATTCTTGGACATCTCTGATGTTTAGAAAGCAGTATCCTAATACATGGTTTCAAGGCACTAGACCAGATGATGGCCAGCTGCTTGTAGGGAGCTCCACGGCCAGTGGGGAGCAGTGGCAGCAGCACTGGGACAAAGGGAAAGTCCAGTAAGGGGGCAATTTGTAGACATGGCTCCGGATTCAGTGGGTACTGTTTGGATTAACTTGCTCCATGTAGTCATATCCTACAGCACTCCTGAAATATGGACATCCAACCTTTGTTCAAAGGCCTCCAAAGAAAGAGACCCCACCATCCTCCAAGTCAGGCTATTCCACTCTGGAAAATCTCTAATATACAGGAAGGAGGTTGTTTGAAACAACCCAAAACTTACGTAGTTCTGCAACATCAATGGAGACAGGATTACTCCACTTAGAAGCTACTCTCCTCCCAGCAAGTTGTAGGACATAACGGCAGCGGCATTCCCCCATATCTTTTGGTTCTGTGATGTTTATGCCATGCGTGTGGCTGCTTCCATTCACCATCATGGATAAGATGCATGTCCTTCCACCACAGTACTGGAATTCTTTGACATCCTTTGCTTCAGGTGGAACGGTACATTCTAGGTTGACCCAGTCTCCCAAGGGTTTCAGAGAGAGAGATGGAAATACAGGGGCCGCTGGAGTTAAACAGGGAAGATAAAAGCCTCAAACTGACATTTCCAGAGACACCAAGAGGCTTCACTTTTCTATTCTAAATATGTGTGCAACAGTGGCCACATTGTTGTTGTTGTTGTTATTGTTGTGTGCATTCACATTGATTGGAATTTAAATTGCTAGCTTTGGCGAGGAAAACTGCCAGAAAAGCCAGAAGGGCTCCATAATTTTCCCCTATGCTGTTTCGCTCGTCATCTAGTGGTCAGCCTGTGCTGCTACATTCTTGCATTATTTTTATTAGTTCCCAGTAACATGTTTACTTTGTTGTGGTTTTAAAAGGAAACGACTTGTTGCTGTTTCTGGATTGTTAAAAATGAAAGCACAGGTCAGCTAATTTTTCATTTTGGGTTGCTGGGGAATTTTACTTTGACAAAATGCATCATGAGCTAATCTTTTGCAAGAATGTGCAATATAACATTGGGAAAAGGGGAGCGTGAGAGAAAAGGGGACATTTAGCATTTTGGGTTGTCCCTCAACATAACAAAAGTGTTAAAAGGGCACAGATGTTCATTGTAAAGATTCATCTCTCCATTCTCCAAAAAACACATAAATGACCATGTTGGACATTGCATGTTGCTACTTACAAGGTTTTTTTTTTTTTGGGTAGCATTGGTTGACATAAATGTGGAGGTGCAGCCTCCACGTTAGGGGTGTGCACGGTACCATTTTTCAAAATGGGATCTGGGAATACCAGCAGTTCCTAAATCTGAACCTCGGGAAATGGGACGGGCGACGGGGCTTGAATTGACTTGGATGAAATGGAGCACATGCTGAATGAGAAACAGTATTTTCCCCCTCCAAATTATTGGAAGGTCCCAAAAAAATGGAATGGAGGCTGTCTGAAAATCAGCACTGAAAACGGTATGGGTTTTTCCTGAATTTTTCCCTAATAAATGTATTTATCATGTTGCAATATCTTGGTTAAAATGTGATTTTTGCTATAGTGGAGTTAAACCTGTGCCTGTTATTTCTGCGCCCCGTATTGCATATTTGTTGAGCATTGGACTATGAATTCTGCTCAGCTGATTGACTTTGGGTAAATCATAAAATCTTAGCCCCAGAAAACTATGATAGGTTCACCTTCGGGTCACCATAGGTTGGCAATGAATTACTAACTCCCACATGACCATGACTTGCTTTGTGGTGAGAAAGCAAGAGCGGAGAATGTCTGGTTTCATTCCTACAGCCAGGTGCACATTGATAATATCAGTGCTGAGATCTCTCTGGGTCATCTAGGGATCTCAACATTCTTTTGTTCATTTTATGATGGAGAAGTGCTTCTCACCTCCTACTGAAACATGGCATGGCTGTGTGAGTCTTACAGTACGGTGGGAGCTATATGGCTTAGCATACCATAGGTCCACATATGTGTGCTACACTAAAGGTTTCCTGCACTGGTCAGTGTCCCAACATATTGAGGGATGATTTTTAGTTGAGGAGTTGAAAATGTGTGACTATTCTTCACATACCTAATGAGTAGACCACAAGGATGACAATTAGAAAACCAGGATCCTCCCTCACATTTTGGGGCTCTGACTCCACCAGAATTACCAATAACCAATAGTGATAAGAGGTGTAGTCCAACAACAAATGAAGTCATAGATAGTCCCACCTTTGGCCTTCAATAAGCTGTGATAAAGGGAGGGGGGGGGGGTTAAAACAGGAATTTGCTTACATTACTGTATGATGGCATGGGCCATCAATAACCTTAGAAAGAGAAACCTACCTGTTACATGTAGGGAGATGGTGTCACTTGATGCTGATATGACCCTTGTACCATCTTTCTTCATCCAGTAGTCACAGGTGTAATTTCCAGTGCTGGTCAATTGAACGTTGAAAGCCATGCTGCCCTCTCGATAAGGATCAGGGGGCATTCTGTGGATTTGTTGCCCATCATTATGGAAGAACCTATACTCTTCAACAGTCCTATTTTTCAATCCTGAGCACCTGAACTTAACCTTCTCGCCTTCAAAATATTCAGGATATTGGGGCTTGACAGTGATTTTTGGGGGGTGCAGAGCTTCAGAAAGGAAGGCAACAAAGTTAGGTTTCACATCCAGCTTCAGTACATGTTCTACATTCTGGAAATCCCTTTCTGACAGCACCCCAACTTCCATGGCTCAAGCATATGTGTATTTTGGTATACATGGGAGCCCGGTAACTTTTACTACCATGTGCTAAGAAATCCTGTTAATTAATTGCAAAAACATGCATTAGGATATTTGCAAAAGTGCCTGTGAGCTTTGATAAGCACTGGTGCCCAATACACAATAGTCCCATGTGTTTTGCTGTGTAACTGTCACTTTGTTGGCTTTGAAACATGTGACAGCAGACATCTACTGGATATGAACATTATGAATCTACTCAATTCTAATCCCTGAATACTGAAGTTCACTTATTAAGATGTAACTTCTATACAGAGTTCTGTATATGAGAAGGGACTGGAAGTCAGTGAAAGAAAAAATGTCTGGTATATAGAAGATCACAGTTTCAACTCTTGGACAATTTAGTCCCTGGAAGGTTCAAATAGCCGCTGAAGACAAAAGACTCTCTGCCTGAGAACCTAAAAACTACTGCCAGTCAAAGTAGAAAATAGGAAGAGATCCGGTGACAAATAGGGTGATCTAATACAATGTGGCTTCTTATGGTCGTCCAGGCATGGGCAGGTCTGAGTTTCTAAGCCCATGGCTGAACCAAACCCAACAAAGTTCCTCGTCAAAGAGGGCATCACTTCTCTAAATTTAACCAGAAATGGCAAAAAGAATAATGAGAAGACATCTGGTTACCTGAAGATGCTCCTTGCAGGACCACAATGTGCATCACAGCTGGAAGATAGAAAGAAACTGGAGAAGAAGAGTTTATTTGCAAAGACTAAAAGCTTAAGCTGCAAAGATAACTTTCCAGATGTTCCAGACGGGGTATTTTGTTTTCAAAGGGCCAGCTCCTAGCACAGTTCAGTTGATAACACTTTTTATCATTAATTGTATGGGCTCCTTCTTTGGAGGCTTTTAAACAGAGGCTGGATAGCCATCTCTCAGGAGTACTTTGAATGTGATTTTCTTACATGGCAGGGGGCTGGACTAGCCTCGACACTCTATGTAAGTGATTCACGCCTACATAGAATCATAGGATCATAGAATCCTAGAGTTGGAAGAGACTACATGGGCGATCTAGTCCAACCTTCAGCCATGCAGGAAAAGCACAATCAAAGCACCCCAAACAGATGGCTATCCAGTCTCTGTTTAAAAACCTCCAAGGAAGGATCACTGAGTTCCACTGTTGAATAGCTCAAAGGTGACCCTTATGACAGAATAAGCAATCAGCAGGTTTCCAGGTACTAACAAGAAAGCAGAGAGAACGATTAACCTAAAGTATCTGCCTATGCATATAAATACTTTATATGCTAAATATTAAAAAATGGACAAGATGAAGTTTTGATTATTATTTTTAACCCCTTCTCCATTACCACCTTCATCTCCTCCACCACCATATTTTCATTAATTTCTATGCTACTTGCTACATCTAAGGACATTTTTATGTCTTTATGGTGTTTTTTTTAAACCTGTTTTCATAATACAGAGATGATAGAAAAAGATTAGTAAGAAGTTAGTAAGAAGAAACGAAAGGGACAATTTCAAACAAACATCAACATACCTAGGATGGAAAGCACAAGACTAATGTCCATTGTAAGATTTGAAGTTTCTCTCCGGCTACGATTTCTCAGAGGCTGCCCTTCAGTGTATCCTTTCCAAAACAGATCACACTGCTATTAAATGACTTCTGAGACTAGTCACGAAGTACAGATTTACAAAATCACACTGCTGGGAAAGGCCTGTCTGAAAGGGAAGCCAGCCACGGATCTGATGGACCCCAGTGCTTGAAAAAGAAAGTATTTGGGGACAGCTGACTGGAAGCATCAACAGATGTAGATCACATCAGCAATTCCTCTTTTGTTGCTATGTTCCTTACATCAGCCTCCAGCCTGCTTCTGGTTAGCAAGAAAAAAGTTTGCTGATGACAGGAGTTTTCATTTCAGCTAGAGATACAGGGTATATGAATATTGTAAAATATGGATGTTAATACATAGGAAGGTAGGAATAAATTGTGAGATCAAGTAATCAAGCCAGGAGTGGTGTTTTGTCCCCATGGAGTGTTGCTGTGATATAACCAAAAAAGAAGATAATAATGCTGGATATAGACTGGAATTATCAGGGGTGCATCTACAGTGAAGAATGAATGCAGTTTGACACCACTTTCACTACCATGACTCAATGCTATGGAATCACAGCAGTTGTTGTTTTAAAAGGTATTCAGCTTCTCTGCTAAATAGATCTAATGCCCCACCAAACTACAACTCCCAGGATCCCACAGCATTGAGTGATGGTAATCAAAGTGGTGTTGAACTATCGCGTTTCCCCCCAAATAAGACACTGACTTATTTATTTTTCCTCAAGAAGACACACTATGGCATATTTTCAGGGGATGTCTTATTTTTATTAAGTATGGTACAACAATATGCATTTATGAAATGATCTCTCTGGGTTCAGTAGCAGACTGCTTGCTGAAGTTTTCCCCCTATCCCCTGGTGTTTGTGTGGGGTGAGAGAGACCCACTGTTGTTGGTCAGTGCTGGGGAGCAGCAGCTTTATTGGTGTTTGTGGGAGATGAGAGAGACCCTCAGACTTTTGCTGGTTGGTGCTGGGGGAGAGAGAGCCACAGTGCAGAGTAAAATGGTAGCCACAGCTTTACTTCTCCCCCCTGAGGACACACAATAAGTAAAGCGTCCTGCTCTTCACTTCACGGAGACTTTTATTTTCTATGTCTCCCTCTATGCCTCAGCTTGCAGCACACACAGAATGACAGGGACTTGACAGGTCATTGTATGCTGCATAGCCATGCCTATCACTTATTTTCAGGGTATGGCATATAGTGCACAAATGCTTAGAAATCCTGCTACATCTTATTTTATGGGTACATTAATTTTACTATAAATGCATAGAATCAGAAAGGAATGCTCACACGGTTTTCCCCAGAATTGGTTTTATTTTCTCTCCTTGAATAATAATAATAATAATAATAATAATAATAATAATAATAATAATAATAATAATTGCACAGACAGACTACAAACAGAGGCACAACTACGTGGCCCAAATGATTCATTAGAACTTATGCCTCAAGTACCACCTTCCAGCAGCAAAGAACTGGTGGGATCACAAACCTGCAAAAGTATTGGAAAATGAACATGCAAAGATACTGTGGGACTTCCGAATCCAGACTGACAAAGTTCTGGAACACAACACACCAGACATCACGGTTGTGGAAAAGAAAAAAGTTTGGATTATTGATGTCACCATCCCAGGTGACAGTTGGATTGATGAAAAACAACAGGAAAAACTCAGCCATTATCGGGACCTCAAGATCGAACTGCAAAGGCTCTGGCATAAACCAGTACAGGTGGTCCCAGTGGTGATTGGCACACTGGGTGTCGAGCCAAAAGATCTCAGCTGGCATTTGGAAACAATAAACATTGACAAAATTACGATCTGTCAACTGCAAAAGGCCACCTTACTGGGATCTGCACGCATCATCCGAAAATACATTACACAGTCCTAAACGCTTGGGAAGTGTTCGACTTGTGATTTTGTGATATGAAATCCAGCATATCTATCTTGTTTGCTGTGTCATACTGTGTCGTGGTGTCAATAATAATAATAATAATAATAATAATAATAATAATAATAATAATAATCTTTATTTCTAACCCACCCTCTGTCCTGGAAGTGGATTTCCTTTTATTCCCAGGAAAACCATAAAACCTGTTCTGATCAGGTTTACAAGCATCCCCAATTATTAATGAATTTATGAGGTTTGTAAATCAAGAGTGGCAACAGCAATGGATTTATGAGAATTTTATTCAGTATTGTTGTTGCTTTTGTGAACTAATGTCATGTCGACTCCACCTCATGGTGACACTATGAAGGAGAGATCTCCCAATTTCAGAGGTTCCCAAATTGTGTTAAAGCATTATAGGGGTTCTGCACAAAATCTTAAATTTGAAATGGATTTTAAAATAAAACCACACAAGTCCAACTATTTGATTTACAGTCTTCATAACTGCTCTTTTGCACTACAACTATCACTATCAGGTATGTAGTTGCCTGCTATGCATTTTCAACATTTTATTTGCAATTTGGACAAATGTTATTCATATGCAGTGAGTCTTTCACATTCATGTTTCTTTTTAAAATTTATTTTCTTGTATAGTTTTTTTGGGATAAAACATATTTGGAATTATTTGTAAAATACCAGAAGAAGATTTATTCAAAGACTAGACATTATTTAAGAAAATGGGAGACACATTTACATTAGTGTAAAATAATCTAGAATATATTTTTGATTAAACGATTCAGGAAGAGAATTAGGGTTTGTGGAGAATAAATGTCTTCTGAAGAGTTTCATGGCCAAAAAAGTTTGGTAACAAATGTCTTGGCGACTCAGAGAGATTGACGTTGAAATGATAGTTAAACAATGATAAAAATGTTTACAAGAGGAGTATCAAGTGGACTTATAGCTTCTTCGTTTCTTCCCCTTAATTAGATACTCCTTGTGATTCATCTCAGGTTTCAACAATATGATGTAGCATTTGGGGAAAAAGATGCAAGCTAGCAACCCAGCGCTGGAGGCTAGGATGGAGAAGATCTCCACAGCCACCATGTATTTGCCCTTGGTGCTCAAGTAGGTTGGAATAAAGGACACCCAAACACTGCAGAAAACCAACATGCTGAAGGCGATGAACTTGGCTTCGTTGAAACTGTCAGGTAACTTTCTAGACAGGAAGGCTACAGTGAAGCTGACCGCCGATAAACAGCCCATCAAACCCAAGACACAATAAAACATAAGAACAGATCCTTCGTTGCATTCCAATATGATCGCCTCTTTGAAGGATCTCATGTCCACCTCTGGGAAAGGAGGCGAGAATCCCAACCAAACTGCAGAAATACCTGTTTGAATAAAGGAGCAGGAAAGGACAATGATCGCTGCCAGCCTTTTCCCTACCCATTTGCTCTTCCTGGATCCTGGCTTGGTGACTAAAAATGCCAGAACCACTAGGATAGTTTTAGCCAAGATGCAAGAAAGTGCCACGGAGAAGGTGATACCAAAGGATACTTGTCTCAGAAGGCAGGTCACTTTCCCAGGTTGGCCAAGGAAGAGCAATGGACAGAGGAAACAGAGGAGTAGGCAGATGAGGAGCGTGTAGCTGAGACTTCGGTTGTTGGCTTTGACGATGGGAGTATCTTTGTGCTTAATAAAAGTTCCAAGTACCAAAGAGGTGATAAAGGAAAACAAGAGGGCACACAAAGTGATAGTGATCCCCAGAGGATCTTCATAAGACAGAAAGCTTACTCCCTTGGCAATGCATCCATTCTGATCCAGGTTTGGGTACTGATCTTCTGCACATTTAATACAAGCATCCATATCTGTGGAATGAAGAACTTAAGTGTCTCAGTGCAATTTTTGTTGCTCTTGCTCAATTGGAGGCTATTGTTCCTGGTGTCAAATAGGAAGTAGAGGCTTTACCTTAACTTTGAGATGCAAGGTGGCGTGGGGACAAGGAACTGTGGCAAGCTAATGGTAGATATTTTGACACCCATATTAGTAATATTAGATGTTAATACTGACATCACAGACTAGTGTTATGGACTGAGGGGATTATTTTTTTCAGGCTGAGACGTGCTTTTCAATTTTGGAAAAATCTCATATATTATTAGTATTATTTTGGGGTTAGCGGAAAGGAGAAAGGAAATCTCCTTTTGTCAGCCAGCTGCAGACAGATTTAAAAACAGAGCTTTTTGGTAATGATTCTAAAACTTCCAGTGTAAACAATAATGACAGTTACCCAGAAAACAATAAAAATGTCATGACATGCTAAGGTAATTTGTATAGGGTCATGTACCGTATAGTATTGATCTCAAAATAATAGTTTTGAAATTCATATCACTAATGTAGAGCTGGTGTTTGATATCGAGTGAATCTACACTGTAGAATGAATGCAGGTCTGTCACCACTTTAGTTGCTATGGCTCAATGCTTTGGATTCCTGGAAGTTGTAGTTTTGCAAGGTTTTTAGCTTTCTATGCCAAAGAAGAGCCTCACCAAGCTACAAATAGCATGATTTCATCAAACTACAAATCCCATAATGCAACAGAGAAGGATAAAGCATAACTGCAAGTATTGCATAGCTTTGAGCAGTGCCAGTTAAAGTGGTGTCAATTCTATAGTGTAGATGCACCCATCCTTTCAAAGCTCAACTCAGTTTCCTAGGTACATTTTCCTTGCCTTTCTAAAGTTGTTGACCATATATTATTTCACTTACCATTCAGATTTGAGATCTTCCCTTCCTCACATGGAATACAATCATAGCAGCAAAAGTGTTGTTCATTCTCCTTCTTGATCTTTTGATAACCAGGTCGGCAGAAGTCATTACACAGAGAAATGGGGGGCACCTATCCATAAACAAAAAATACTTTACATTTAGGGTTTTAGGATTGATAGATACAGGAGCAATGATTATGACCAGTGTGGTTTATTGCTTTTAGTATTTGAATTATGATGCTAGAGACCAGAGTTCAAATCCTCACTCAGCCATTGAAACACACTGGATGACCTTGAACAAGTCATACTCTTCCAGCCCCCTTCGATGAAATCGTGCCATAGCTCAGAAACAACGTGAAGACACATAACCAAAAAAAATCCCACAATGATTCAACTTGACCAAAGCGTGTGTGTGCACATTTTTAAAGGCATCTACACTGTAGAATTAATGCAGTTTCTTGCCACTTTAGGGGGTGGCCATAGTTTATAAAACAAAGCATGGCCATTTCCCTACCTGCGTCAGGTCTCTATGCCAATGGATCTTCTTTTCGTCAATGATGAGCTCGTTCCCTGGAGGAGCCTTGGGATCCAACTTTCCAACTGTGACTCTCTGGTAGGAATCGTTTTGGAAGGTGACCAAGTTTGTGACATCAAATCCTGCTGCTAATTCTCTTTTTTCATTGAGTGTAATTTCATCTCCCACACTGTTATTGAATGAAACCCTCTGAAGCCAAGAGTGGAGCTTGGTAGAAAAAAGAGAAAGAGGTTTATAAACTCCAACTGAGATAATTCAAATAGGTTTGGGAAATGGCATACCGATGGCTTGACCACTTCACACCACATCAGCATATGGTTTTCGAGAAGACATTACCTGCCAGGGCTCCACTTTTAGAGGTCTCCCCCTATCTCCATCACCCATCACTCTATGAATTGATCTAGATGAGTATATGATGTGCAAGGCATGTGCCACCGCATAGACCGCGTTATAGATGCTATAGCTGTGGCCAGTCATGCTCATTTCAAAGAATGGTTCAGTGAGGTCCTCCAGCATCTCATCTCCAGTACATGTATCATCTGAACCTGTAGGATCAGTAGTGCCAGAAACCAAACAATTGAATGCTTGTTCCCAGAAATCACTGATGAAGCCATCTCCATTTGCCATGTTTGGGTCAAGAGTCCGAAGAAATTCTTGGAAGTCTTGAACCTCTTTTCTGTGAATTACGAAGGAAATAGCACCATGGAACATTTGCATATTGAGGCCTTTTTGCAAGGTATTAAATGTGAAATCAATCTGGGCTGTTGTAATCCACACCTTCCCAGAGGATGTCTTCATCTTGTTCCAAGGATCTAGAAGATAATAAAGCACTGCTCTACCCCATATGATATATGCCAGGGTCCTTATGGTCACACTGTCCCCATCGATAACCACTGCATTGGCTGTGCTGCCCATGAAAAGTGGACTATAATTGAGAATGTCATTGATCATATCATTTATTCCAAGGTAAACCCGGGGATTTTGAGGATATCTTTCGGTGAAAGCTAAGCAGATTTGATTTTGGGAAAGCATGGATTCCAGAGTCATCAAGGAGTGTTCTCCACTCTCATACTCAATAACTATGAGCCCAATCCATTTCCAATTGAAATGCAGAAGGAGCTGGACAATTCCTTGATACTGAAGGCCTTCATTGGGAACCATGCGATAAAAGGGCGGCAAATCGGTCTCATACCTCCCTGATGGTTCAAAAGAGCCATAGGAAATCTAGAAGGAGAAAGGCAACCATTTCAAAGCAGAAATACAATTAATATCTGAACACCTTTTGAGACATTAGTAGGAGTTATCAGAAACCCTGCATCATATATAATGCTTAAAGAAGCATTAGAGCTGCAAATTTCACTCAATTGTGACACTACAGTCAAGAAACATCTCATGCATTTGTACCATACTCTGGACCCCCATATAGAGTAACGTCTGCTGCAAGATCTGTTTTACCCTCATTTTCCCTTTCTTTATTCCATCCCACCTTTGCTTTTATGGCTATTTGCAAATAAATGTATCTATGAACTTGCTTCCAAAGAGAATCAGGAAGAGCAAATTCTATAAGTGCAATTAAATCACATCTACAGATTCTACCTGAGGTATCTTGTAAGGGACCAATACTTCTGCCATATATAAGGAGGTATCAGAATCAAGTCCTCCAATAGCAGCTACTAGATTTTTCTGGATGCCACATTGGTAGTTGGGAAGAAACTGTTGTGATTTATAGATTAAATCCAAAGTGGTACGATAAGTCATCTTTGCATTGGAGTAGCTGTCGTAGATGTGGAATCCAAGAGTGACATTGGGCAAGATCTTTGGATTGTCATTGATCTCATTGATGGCAAACACCAAGGCCAGGACATGCTGGTAGAACTTTGTTGTCACTCTGGGGGGAAAAGCAGCGGATTGTATGAAGGTGGATGCCATCTAATACATAGAAAATAATTGTGTCATGGTTTATTCATACATTAATGAACAAAAAGACACCATCCAGGAAGACGTTCAAGAACTGCCTTCTGACTAATTGTTTCCATAGGAGATCATCACACTACACATTATATTTAAATCCTATGTCTACTTCCTGTGGAATCCTGGGATTTGTGTTTTAAATTGGACCCTTAAAAAATCTCAGCCAGAGACGTATTGTGTCTCACACTAAACTACAAACTCCAAAATGCCACAGGAGACATCCATAGGATTTAAAGTGGGAAAGCAGCACTAACAATATAGTGTGGTAATCTATAGATGAGTAGAATATGTTGACAAAGTAATAAACATCTGTAATATTATTATTACCATATACTGACAGATATAATAATTCTGTGTAATGATTTGGGATGTAATCATAGGACTTCATCCCGCTGTGTTTTTCCAAGCGTTTCTCAACATGTATTTTCTCCGCTCTCCCCCAGTAGTGGGATGAAGTCCATAGTCCACACTAAAAATCTCATTTCAGTTTAGGTTTAATCTGAATTCACCAAAAATTCACAAAATCTGATTGTGAGAGAAAGTGAGTCTGGAAGATTTATGAATGTTCATAAGTCCCTGGAGACCTGAAAAAGTGATAAGAGAAAGCAAAAGTTGGATGGGAGGAATGTCAGGATACATGGAATCTGGTTGTATTGGTTTTAATGTCACTTTTGGAAGCTTCATATCTTCTGTGATGTTTCCTGACTGCTCCAACACAATCAAACTCAGTCTGATTGATGGATCTGCCTCACTGGACGTAATTTGTTCCACAGAGTGGGAATAATAATAATAATAATAATAATAATAATAATAATAATAATAATAATAATAATAATAAAGAATACCTTACATTGGAACAATAACCCAGTCTTGAGAAGGATGCTTCTTGAAGGAAATTCCTAACACCATAAAATGGATGTGAGACATAATCCCTCCTATAAGAATTTCACCTGGTTGGTACCATTCCTGTGGGATAAGAATGGGATCATTCCCACAGCATTTTGCAGAATATCCTTGACATACTGTACAAGAGAGAAGGAACAGCAGGAGCAGCAATAACATGACTGAAAAACTCTTTGTTTCCTGATGGCAATGTGTTCCTTTGAGATCTAGTTTCTCCAGTCTTGCCAGCACAGGTCTGGTTGAAACAAGCTGCCAAAGACAATCTAAAAAGGATAAATATTCAGTTTCTTTTTAGCATCAGAAGGTTGTGCATCAGATACTGATCTTAAAGCAATGATACTGAGTAAAAACTTATCCTAAAGGGGAAAGTGTAAGAGCCCAGGAAGGACAGATTCCCTGTCATCTTTAGTCCATGAGCTTGATCTGATGAAACTGAGTTTCATAAAACAGCATAACCATATTTGTGGTTGCTACTCTTTTTTCTTTGGAGCCAATAATGCTCTGGGGTAATGAATTTATGATGACAGCAATTATCATAATTATAAGGGAGAGATAATCCTGAAGTTTTGGAGCACTGAAGCAAACACGCATACAATGTAGTACCACAAGGGATAGAACATTATGTCAGTTGAACTTTGTTCTACCACATTTCCCTCCATTTTGTCATCATCCAGAATACCAAGAATTTTCCAATAATGGGACAAAGTTCCCAAGAAAAAAATCACATTGAAATAAAAATTCGTATTTGTGTCAGTCAATTTTTAGCTGGCTTCAGCTTGGGAAACTTCTGGGCATTTAAGAATGAAGTACTCAGGATCTCTTCACACGGGGCACTTTTGCCCTATTTTGCTGCTTTTAATCTCGGCAAGGACAGGGCCTGTTGTGAGCCATCACACATGCACGGCAGGCCCCGTTCACATTCCTCCCAAAGTGGGAGGATTAAAAAATAGATGGAACATCATACAATGTTTTTCCCTTACCTTCCATATCACTCTCCTCTCTTGATGATTTATTAGATATTTGTTAAGATTTATTAATTTACTGACAATAATCTTAACACTTCTACCCCTCCCTGTATCCCTACCATATCCTCTTCTTTGAATGCGTTATCATTGTGCTGAAGCTTGAGTTGAACACGCAAAAGAATTATGAAGAAGGCCCAAAAGAAAAGGCTAAAATTGTCTGGCTCTACTCCAGCTTTAGGCAAGCATGAGTAACACTTGAGAGGTAGTGTTGTGAGCGGTATTTGTTCAATTTGTTTCATTTGTGTATCTGTTTCGTACTGTCCATTCAGAAGGCACAGAAAGAAAGAAACAAAACAACAGTGTCATCCTGATGTAATTACTTATGTTAAAATATTCTTCAATTTCTTGACAGACACGACCTATTTCCAGGTGCAACAAGTGTAAAGCAGGCTATAGCAAAGTGAAGATTGAAGGGAAGCCATTTTGTTGCTACAGATGCCTTCCATGTCAGGATGGAAAGATTTCAGATCGAGTAGGTAAGATGATATGCCAAAGAGAACACCTTAGCTGTGCTGTACAATATGTACATAAGCAGCAGGTACACACTTGTTATTCGTTGTACAAAAATATCTAACTAAACTGCACATGATTTATAACAAAATATATAGGCTTATTTTTTCCTATGTTTTGAAGGATTGGGGGTGTGGTTGGGATATCGTGTTAAATATGTCAAAAGTCCAAACAAACCATTTAATCCATTTTCTTTCCAGCTATAGAATAGTTGAAAATGCATTTTTAAACAGGTTTCAATGACTCCTTGCTTCTCCCCCCTTCTTATACCTGAAATTGGGAGGTTGTTTGGAGAAGTTACCTGAGCATTGTGTGGTTATAACTTTTCATTATCTTCTCCTGGCTTGTCCTTCATCTATCCATGTAACATCAAGAGTTAACCTGAAGGTATAAAACAACTCTAGATAGGCATTTTATGAGCATATATTTGTGTTTTCCCCCTAGATATGATCAACTGCCTTCAGTGTCAGGAGGATGCATTTCCCAACAGTGGCATTAATGGATGCATCCTCAAAGAAATAAGCTTCTTGAGCTATGAAGAACCTTTGGGGATCAGTCTGACCACCCTTGCAATTGTCTTTTCTTTCATTACAGCTTTCGTGCTTTGGATCTTTGCTAAGTATTCAGACACTCCCATAGTCAAAGCCAACAACTGCAACCTCAGCTATACGTTACTCATTGCTCTCCTACTTTCATTCCTTTCCACTTTCCTATTCATTGGTGAACCTCAGAAGGTCACCTGTCTCCTTCAACAAATTGTTTTCGGGATTGTCTTCTCAGTGGCTGTTTCTTGCATATTGGCCAAGACTACCATTGTTGTTTTAGCTTTCCTGGCCACCAAACCAGGGTCTAGAATAAGGAAATGGGTGGGGAATAGACTGGCCAGTTCCATTGTTCTTTCATGCTCTCTATCTCAAACCACTCTTTGCATTGTGTGACTGACAACATTTCCGCCTTTCCCAGATGTTGACATGTACTCAATGAGGGAAGAAATTGTACTGGAATGTAATGAAGGTTCAGTTGTCCTCTTCTACTGTGTCTTGAGCTTCACAAGTCTACTAGCTATTGTCAACTTCACCATGGCTTTCCTAGCTAGAAACTTGCCTAGTCATTTTAATGAAGCTAAATTTATTACCTTCAGCATGTTGGTCTTCTGCAGTGTTTTGGGTGACCTTGGTTCCAGCCTATTTGAGCATCAAGGGGAAATACACCGTGGCTGTGGAGCTTCAGGTGCTGGTTTACTGAACTTAATTTTTCTCCCAAAATATTTCATTATTTTGGTATACCCTGAATTAAATAAGCCAGCACAGCTAATAAGAAGGGGAAGGTAGAATATCTATCTATCTATCTATCTATCTATCTATCTATCTATCTATCTATCTATCTATCATCTATCACCTAGCTGTCTGTCTATCTAATATCTATCCACTCAGTGGGCTTAATCTAAGAATAAACATGTTACTATAGTACATTAGAATCTCACTTATCCAACATAAACGGGCCGGCAGAATGTTGGATAAGCGAATATGTTGGATAATAAGGAGGGATTAAGGAAAAGCCTATTAAACATCAAATTAGGTTATGATTTTACAAATTAAGCACCAAAACATCAACAAATTTGACAGGAAGAGTAGTTCAATACGCAATAATTCTATGTAGTAATTACTGTATTTACGAATTTAGCACCAAAATATCACGATGTATTGAAAACATTGACTTCAAAAATGCGTTGGATAATCCAGAACATTGGATAATCGGGTGTTGGATAAGTGAGACTCTACTGTATATTTATGGAAGTGGTGAAGCTGAATTTACAATCAATTTGAATTGGGTTTTGAAGCAATGATTTGGAATTGTTGCACTTTTTTCTGAATACAAACTGAAATTTGAGTATTCACATTGTCCATAATCTTCCATGGAAAATTGAAACGATCCAACAGTACTTGGATGGTGGATAAACTTTGTCATATTGGAATAAGTTTTCCATGTATTAACCAGAATAAGTCTTTCTGAGGAGTGAGTACCAGATGCTGTGACTGGCTAGTTAGGCCCAAAAAAAAAATCTCTTTGAAATTATGTTTTCCTCCCACTGGGTTAATATCAGTGATGTATATGTGGTCCTTGTGCATGAAGACTTGGATGCTTGTGTTTGTGCACACAGTATCTAGACAAATAGATACAAGGGAAGAAAACACACCCAAATTAATCTACATCAAACCGGTCTGTAAACCAAGAGTTACACTTAATGTGTGTGCTTGTGTCTATGTTAGCCGCACCATTTAATAATCAACTGTTACATTATTTTCTCATCATACCAACTTTTTCATTTGCCTTTAAGATTTACTACCATTCATAGCTTTATTGATGCCAATAGACAACATGTTCCTGTTCTGCTACATTTTTTTAAAAAAATCTATCAGTTTTTTATATATAAAACACAAATTTGCAAGCACAATTAAAATTTTGGTATGCATAGGAAAGTGATTACTGGTTGAAATCTTTGAGCTTTGTGGGCACAGGCTTGCAAAGGCAGTGTCCTCTGGTTAGCTCTGACAGCAAGGATGAGTGGTTGGAGCTGCAGACCAACAGCTTTCAGCCGCCTGCAGAAGGAGCCACCAAGTCTCAGCAGGAGGAGAATGCAGACACAACACTTCAGGGCAGGCTACTGAAGGGTCAAGTGATCCTTCTCATGTGGAATTTCACAGAGAGCAAGCCCAATTACTCAGGCCTGCCAGGTTAGCTGAGCTACAGGCTACCAACATCAACACTGGTGGCCTTAGCGTAAAAGACTTTCAAAGTTGCATTCTTGTTGCTGGAAGCAACGTCATGCTGGATGGTGTTATCATGAACCCGTTTTGTGACTGGCTTTGTGAACCCTGGACTGGACTTGGACTTAAGTACATAGGATTTTATCTTGCACTTTGTTATGCTTTTACTCACCAACTTGTTTGACCTCGAAACCTGGACACTGACTACTGGCATTCAGACTGTGGGTTTAGGCTTTGATTTCAGAACTTTCTGTGTATGACTTTTGGGCTTGGATATTGAATCTCTGTTTGAGCATGAACAAGGCAGCCTCATGATAGGTGGACAAGGCAAATTGAACTCTATGCTGGGCACACAGTTTATTTAGACTGTGACACAGGTATCTACTATCTAGCATCTTCTCTTGAAAGTACATTTCATTGCCATGGTTGAATATATAGAATAGACTTATTCTATAAGACCTGAGTTGGTTTATTGTGGTGAGTTAAAGTTGAGTAAACCATGTGTGTGTGTAACATAATAAATGTAAACATTATAAATATATTACATTAATAAATAAAAAAAATCATGTCATCATTTAAACCAGTGGTTCACAATCTTTTTTTGACCAGGGACCACTTTGACCAGGGACCACTCTACAACATAAGTACCAAAAGGGTTACAAATCAGTTTTTGGTCAATTTTAGATTCGGTTTGGTTATCTGGAGTGCTGATTCAGAAAATTGTATTGGATAGACCACATCAGCTCTAGTTTCTGATACAGAACATATGCCATCCATTAGTCACATCTGCTTTCTTATAGAAAACCATATTTATCAATCTAGAGCTGATGTGGTCTATCAAATGCAATTTTCTGAATCACCACTCCAGATAACCCCAGGAACAGGCCTAAAAATGAAGACACCAAGGTGCCCCCGCTTCCAGGCACCACATGGAAGGGCTCCACTCAGGGGAGGGAGGAAAAGGAGAAGCAGCAGCCAGGAGGCTTGTTGTCATGCTTTTCATGGGTAGTCAGTCTCTCCCCTCCCTACATCCCCAATGCCTTGGCACTATAAGAGGGTTTTGTGAAACCAGTTGCTCTTGTTGCAACAGTGAAGTAACGGTGGGACATATTTTAGTTTTTGTGGACCACAACCACTGACTTATTTTATTCTAAAACCTGTAGAACACTTCTCTGTCCTTAACTTTAGTGGTTGGTAAAGGGCTACATTAAAGATTCTGACCTGAAGGCCCATTTCAAGATGTGGGGGCCATATATTGGGCAAGATCCAGTTTTGACAGGTAGCCCAACTGGAAGCTCTTCAGTCCAGATAGTGGGTTTCCATAAAGTGGGCAGACAAATGGGATAGAGACTAGGCTTGAGCACCTGAAGCATTTCCTGCATACCCCAACTGGCAGTGATTGGCTACAGTTCATTTCTGGGCACAATTCAAAATTTTGGTCATGTCCTAAACCCTTTATGCTTTGGTCTGAATGATCAGAAAGTTATATCTCTAAATACAAATCTGCTGGTGTTTTAAGATCTACAGGTAAAGCCTTTCTCTCAGTCCCACCCTCATCACAGGGACTCTTAGTGAGGACATAGGAGAGAGCTTACTCAATGACTTCTCCTACCTTCTGGAATGCCTCTCTGCAGGAGATATAAACCCCTTTGACACTGCCATGTAATTCAGATTATCAAAGCAGATAATCCACATTATCTGCTTTGAACTGGATTATATGAGTTTACACTGCCATATAATCCAGTTCAAAGCAGATAATCTAGATTTTATATGGCAGTGTAGAAGGGGCCTAAGGGTGGTTTTGAACAGTTACTTAAACTGATTTAAGAAGTAGATTTAAAGGAACCAGTTCCACTGTGGAGTGCCTACACAATAGAGATGGGCTTTCGGGACTTACCTTGTTCTGTTTCATGTCCCGGCTTTCGTCGAGGCCCTGATCTGTTTTCATCCGACCCCACAAAACTGGGAGGTCAGACATTAGTTATGTTTTTGTTTTGTTTCTCTTTTTTTGTTTGTCTGAGGGGGGGAAGGTGCCGGACAAGGCCACAGCAACAGCCATCACCGCTCAAATGCCCGGTAAGGAGCAGGCCAAGGGAGGAGGGGAGGCGCAGGATAACTCAGCCACCCCCAATCTCCTCCCCCCAGCCAGGCCTGTGCGACTAGGCCCAAAGCCTGCACCCATAGACCCAGACGTCTGGGCCTACGGGTGCAGGCTTTGGACTGGGCCTAGCCAGGTCTTGCAGGACCTACAGTCAAGTGCTGAGTAAGGATCATTCCTTATTCGGCATTCAGCTGTAAGTCCTCCGAGGCCCGGGCGCCTAGGCCCAGAGCCTGCACCTTTAGGCCTGGGAGTTTTGGGCCTACAGGTGCAGGCTTTGGGCCTAAGCACCCAGTCCTGCGAGACCCGAGCGCGTAGGCCCAAAGCCTGCTCCTGTAGGCCCAAAGCTCCCAGGCCTACAGGTGCAGGCTTTGGGGCTAGGCACCTGTGCCTTGCAGTACTTACAGTCGAGTGCTGAATAAGGCGCGATCCTTACTCAGCACTTGACTGTAAGTCTTGCGAGGCCCGGCTAGGCCCGGTCCAAAGCCTGCACCCGTAGACCCGAGCGTCCGGGCCTATGGGTGCAGGTTTTGGGCCTATAGACCCAGGCCCCACAGAGCCTACAGCTGATTGATCCGAAAGGCAGGCTTGGAACCGATATTCGTCCTGCCTGCCTTTTGTTTCAAGGCGGTTTTTATTTCATTGGGGGTCTTTCTGTTTTGCGCTATCCTAATGGATGATATGAAACACAAGCATGACTGAAACATATGAGACAAATTTCGTGCACACCTCTACTACACAATTCTCCCAAGAACCAGTTCAAGGCTGGGATGGTGGCTACAGTATGCACCGGGTGCTGATAGGAACTTTTTTTTCCGCTACCCATTCTGCCAGGATATAGTGAGTACATTGCCATGGCTGTTCGATATCAGTGCTAGGCCATGGCAGGGCATAGGACACGGATGCAGAACAATGTAGTTTCCTCTTGGGGTGAGATACTAGTTTTCCTTCTGGCCAGCTGTTTTTTTTTGTTTGTTTGTTTTTTTAGTGTGTCAGCGTTATCCCTGTGCTTAGGAGTTTTCTATTCTAAGCTCTCCCCTCCCTGCTTTTCTTTCATTAGTAGGCAAAGATGTTTTTGTTCAAACAAGCTTTTAATTTATAACTAAGGCTGTCATTTGGATGTTTAATTGATCTTTTAAACTTTTGTATGTTTTCAATTTATTTCAAAATGTTTCATGAGTGCAATTCTAATTGTTTTTACATTTCATTCTAAACAGTTTTGAATTTACTTTTTCTGGAAGCCAACTTGGATACCACTCTGAGAGAAATATGGTGGTATATTAAACAAATAGAGGAACCCTTCTTCCTCTTGTGCCAGACAGGCCTGTCTATAACTGAAGCTTGGATGAATGGTGTTGCTGTTGATAGTAGTGGAGGAAGAGGAGGGGGAGGAAAGAGAGGCAGCTTCATTACGAAGGTGTGAAAAAATGCTATGGAAGCAACCACATCTCTGATAATCGCAACTTAAGCTTTCTCATCTTGCAAATCTGCCCTAGTTCACAACTTGAACAAAATGTGCATGATCTCAACAGTTGCAAACACAGGGAACTTTTTCCTCTTCTTCTTGATAGGCCATTCATCTTCTTGACCCTGTCTTGTTTTTCACTGGAAACCCATTTGTTTCTCTTGCTATTTCTTAGTTAACCCCTGCTGACTTCTTCTGAGATAGGGACCAACATGATTTCTCCTTCACCATTGCACGCAAAGGAAAAAAAATGATTACTACCCTATAATTATGAAAATAACTACCTTTCAGGGCTCTAGAAAGATCAGAGAAAAATGGAAAACAATGTGCTCAGACTGACGGTTGGTATTAATACTCCTAGTATTAATATTCAGAGTAGAGACAGACACAGTTCAGTTTGCTGGATTCTTTGCAGTTCTTGTGATCAGGCATATAGAACCCACTGACAATGTCAGAGGAATAAATTCATGAGTAGGAGGTGTATTTGCATAAAAGATGTTCCTCCTCACAGTATCTGTATCCATAGTCCTGTCATACGTCTTGTGCAATAAGCCTGTGGCTAAATGTGGTGCTGGTAATCCTCTCTCTATAAAGCATCAGCAATACCGTTCAGGAGATCTGCTCATTGCTGGCATTATTTCTCAGATGTACTCGTTCTCTGAGCTGATGACATTTAGAAGACACCCTTCTGCAGAACCACTTGATGAGCTCATGTATGGGGTAGCTATTTGTATCCACCCCTTAAGATCATAAAAAAAAGCTTTAAGCAAGCTGGACTGGTATAATTTTAGTTTATGTGTGTGAGTAATTAGAGGGGGGAAATGCATTCTATATATATTCTGCTTTGGGATTGTATGGTTGTTGTCATTTAAACTGCTGATGCTTTTTATTACTATTACAGTTGTTGACTTTATATTTGCTATTCAAGGGTAAAATTAATGCAGTTTGACACCACTAGCTGCCATGGCTCAGTGCTATGGAGTACTGGGAGTTGTAGTTTCGTGAGGCACCAGAACCCTTTGGCAGAGGAAGTTGAAGACCTTGTAAAACTATAGCTACAACGATTCCATAGCAGTGAGCTATGGTCTCAAACTGCATTCATTCAACAGTGTAGATATACCCCAACTCTTTTTCCTGAAGCTGGAACAATGATTGCTTTATAAATTCCTATATTAGAATGGCAAGTATGGAAAGGGATCATTTTGAGGCTTATTGTGAGTAGGGGGCTATTGTATATATAATCATAACACTGATACAGTTATACCAAAGCCAATTTTGCAGGATATTCTTTGGGTGTGCATAGGAGTACCTGAAAAGACCCTCCATCTAAACTTCCACCTCTTTTGAACATTAATTCTCTCAAGCTACAGAATTGGTACCTTAAAGTATATTCTTGTTACTAGTCTAATGAAGTTCATTTTTGTGTGAGGAAAGCAGACCTTCTTTATATAGTCTAGGGTTTTCCAAGTAAATAAGGGATAAGGATCTTGCCCTTTAATGAAAGTTAAAAGAATTTCAGCAAATGTTGCTTTTCATGCAATCTCACTGTTATTGTTGTTGCTATTTTTTACCCTCCCTGGCACCCATATCTCCTTGTATTTTCTGCTGGCTTTCATCAATGTTGTATTTCCATTACTTCCTTGCAATAATGCAATTTCTGGCTTTATCTTTGTACATACTCATGTTGAAATATGACTGTTAGTCCCTCATTTAATAATTTGTCCAGTTCAGAAATCCATCAGACAAAAGAGAGATTACATAGACATTAAAATGTCAAATAAAGCAGTATGTGTTCTAATTTAACGTGATGCCATGTCTGTGTTTATGGCCCCCAAATCTGTCTGCTATATTCACAGAAGTCCTGGTTCCAGCATCCATTACCTGATTCTCTTTACTATGTTCAGTATTTTTATTAGGGTTATACTTTCAGGGTAAACCCTGACCCGTTTTGTGCCTTCGATTTTGTTGGGGGCTCTCATTCATGTTTTTGGGAGCCTCCTGAAATCAGGAGGGCAGATATCTGTTTTCCCTGTTTTCTATCGGCCCATGGAGAGGAGGCTAACCAGACTCCCCTTCCCACCATAGGCATTTAAACTGTTTCGACTCAGACATTCAGCTGCAGGCACTGGTGTGCACTTTAAGGAGGCCTTTTACCTGTTTCTCTACTCTAGAGGGGAAGTGCTCACTCCATACCACACACGTACTCTCTAAGGCAAGTTCTGTTTCTTACTCTAGAGGAGGCACTCAGCTACAGGCAGGCTGCACGCCATACATGCACTCTGCAAGGCAAGGAGGTAAGTTCTGTTTCTTACTCTAGAGGAGGCGCTCAGCTGCAGGCAGGCTGCACGCCATACATGCACTTTCCAAGGCAAGGAGGTAAGTTCTGTTTCTTACTCTAGAGGAGGCGCTCAGCTGCAGGCAGGCTGCATGCCACACATGCACTCTCCAAGGCAAGGAGGCTGCTCACGAAAAGCAGGCGAGGAGCCGGGATCAGCTCTTGATTGCTTTTGTGCAGGGAGGGGGCTTCCTGTTAATGCTCCTGAAGAAATGAAATTAGTGAAAGAATGAATGTAATAAAGGAAAACGGGTTCCACGCACAACTCTAATTTTTATGCAATATCAATCACATCACATTGAAATGGTATCAGAGATCATATTCCGAAGGAGATGCACTATTGTTCTTATTCTTATGTTTTTTTATACCCTGCTTTTTCTCTCCTGAAGAACACTCAAAGCAGCTTACATTAAAAGTATTACACAATTTAAAATAAACAAATATGCAAACCATGAAAAAGGATTTAACTCTCTTTATAGGTTCTTTAGTCAAAATTACCAGCACATCCTGGCTTTGGAGTTTGCTGTACAGGAGATCAATGAAAATCCCAATATCTTAGCTAATATCACACTGGGGATCCATGTTTTCAACAACTATTTCATGGCAGGGTGGACCTATCTTGCTTCAATGGCACTTCTCTCCACCCATGACAGATTCATCGCAAACTACAGATGTGATGACAAGGACAATACAGTTTCTTTTATTGTGGGCCCTAACTCCCAGTTCTGTCGATATGTTGCCAACATTTTGAACCTCTACAAGGTCCCACAGGTAAGACATACTCATGAAACTTTGAACTCCAAGAAATCATTCACTCCATCTTTGTGGTTTAGATCAGGCAACCAGTTGGGCTGCTTATCAGTAAAGCATTGGGCTATGTTTAGGATTTTAAATGTGCAGCTCCTTTATTCATTCCTGCTGTTTTGTAAAAATGGAAATGGTAGCAAACTCAAATGCAATCTGTTGGGTTTTACCAGGGTCAGTCCTATCATTATGCAGAATGAAGCATTTGCCTCCAGTAATGTATGGTGAGAAATGAAAAAAAGAGAAAAATAATATATCTGTCTCAGAATAACGATATTTTACAGTTAAATATGTTGAGAGGCAGCAGTATGTTTCTTATGAAGAAAACCGTGTGCTCTTCAGCTTTAACCAATTATAGATTGAGTATTCATTATTTCAAATATTTGGGATCAGAAGTGTTTGGGATTTTGGATTTTGAATATGTATATTTGCATATAAATGTATAATGAGATATCTTGTAGATGCGACCCAAGTCTAAGCATTAAATTTATTTATGTTTCATCTACAACTTATATTACCCGAAGATAATGTTATACAATATTTTGAATAATTTTGTGCATGAAACATTGAATGATCAGAAATCAAAGGTGTCACTAGCTCAGTCATCCATAAGGACAATTTAGAATTTTGGAATATTTTGGATTTCAGAATTCTAGATAAGGAATGTTCAAGCTGTATTTTGTTCTCAAGGGTTCGGAGAGGGTTCTAGAAGGATCTGGATATATGAAAAGAGGGATCTTATCCCCTAGCCAATACTGAAAAACAAAATATTTGATTAAGAGTCAGATTGTATTATAATCGGAGCCTCCGGTGGTGCAGCAGATTAAACCACTGAGCTGCTGAACTTGCTGACAAAAAAGGAGCATCAGCGTCTAACAACCTAGCAGTTCGAAAACATGCAAATGTGGGTAGATCAATAGGTACTGCTCCAGTGGGAAGGTAACGGCGCTCCATGCAGTCATGCTGGCCACATGACTTTGGAGATGTCTACTGACAACGCCGGCTCTTTGGCTTAAAAGTGGAGATGAGCACCAACTTGGAGTCAGATATAACTGGACTTAATGTCAGAGGAAAACGTTTTACCTTTGTCTCATATTATAATGGGGGAATGTGGCATTTTTCTTCTACAATTTTGAAGGGAAATCTGTTTGGCTGACCATGGGACATCTTATGATGACTGGGTGGAAATGTTGCTGCTTGTCTATGTAATAATGCATGTAAACTGGGAAATAAAGATGTGAACATTTATATATTTTTAATTATTCGATTTCTGTTTTCTTTCCTAAGCTCATATATGGATCTGCCCCTGTGATGAATATCAATGCCCAAGCTGCTTCACTCCACTGGATGTTCCCAAATGAGTACCATCAGAATGAAGGCATTCTCCGTTTGCTCTTGAATTTCAAGTGGACATGGGTTGGGGTGCTTTATATAAGTCATGAAAGCGGTGAAAATTTTGTATATGACATACTTCCCATGTTCCATCAGAAAGGTATCTGCTTTGATTTTGTAAGAAACTTGCCTCGAGAAACTTTTTCTACCAACATTGAGAATCTCGTGTTGAAGTATTATGAAATGTATGAGGTTATTGCAAGAAGCACCGCCAACGTTGTCATCTTATATTGTGAGAATCAATGCACAGTGGTTTTGAGAATGGTCTTCCATGATGCAGAATTTGAGGAGAGACCACCCAAGAGCAAAGTCTGGATCATGACAGCCCAGATGGAATTTACATCAATTCCTTTTCAAAGATATTTTAGCCTACGCTCCTTCCACGGTACAATATCTTTTGCAGTTTCAGCAAATGAGGTCTCAGGATTCCAGCAATTCCTTCAGAACATGAACCCTGCTTTGGAAAATCAGGAGAGCTTGATGAGGGTATTTTGGGAACTGACGTTTCAGTGTTCTTTCCCAAGCACTGCCTCAAATGAGGACATAGGAAACATCTGCACTGGAGAGGAGAAATTAGAAACCCTTCCTGGGTCTTTGTTTGAAATGACTATGACTGCTCACAGCTACAGTGTCTACAATGCTGTCTATGTGGTGGCCCATGCTTTGCAAGCTATGCACTCATACAAAGTTAAACACGGTGGAATGCATGATGGGAGGAGACAGATGCAGCAGCAGCTGTGGCAGGTAGGGTCCTGTGCATTTGTGTGTGGTATTTAGGTTTCCCCCATCTTGTACTTTGTTCAAAGGGTCTGATGAGTTATCTGGATGTTCAACTAGGGACTCGTATACCAGGAGGTTTACATGGCAGATCCAGGACTGTTGTGCAGATAGCCAAAGACCACATCCAACCTGCTGGACTGTCACCTTCACAGTATCATTGCTGAGTGTTGCAAAGATGGAGGAGATTCCAGAGTTCAAATTCTGGGGTATCCTGGAACTTTGGGGCAGTCTAGACACCTGGATCAGCTCCCATTCAACCCAATTCCCTGGTTGCCACCCTCGATCAATGCAAATAAAGGGTAGGCACTTTTGTTTATGTTGGCAGCAATGTCATTGCTATTAGACGGTTACAGTGTTCTATCTGAGCACCTTGCCATAGTCTAACCATAGCCTTTCAAGGGTTGTGATGTCGGGCTAGGGTACCCTTGCAACCAGCAAGAAAGAGTAGACATTGCCCTTGACCTTCTTGCTAGGCATGCAGATCAGTAGATTCGGAACAGGGTACCCACAATGACCTAGAGCTTTGGTTTTCTGTGAGTAAATGCAGTAACATGAAGGTAAAGATCCAATTTGGTCAATGTGGTCTCAGCCCAGCAGGATTGTGTAGACAATACCATAGCAAGTTTGGCCATATGTGACTAGCTGCTTCTGGAACATATCTGAAGCCCTTGATTTTGTGACTAGTGAAGAATCTCTCCAGATCTTCAGATGGATCTTCTTTATTTTAGATCTTTGCACGTTTTGCTATCTTTATCATCTACCTTATTGTCATTCTGTCACCCTGTATAGCTCCACCACTATTTGAGAAGTGTTTCATTTAACAATAGTTCTGGGGGGAAAGTTTCCTTTAATCAAAATGGAGAAATAGAAGCTGGTTTTGATATTATCAACTGGGTCGTAGTCCTAAATCTGTCCATTGTCAAAGTAAAAATTGGAAAGATTGATCCTTATGCTCCAGTCGAGAAAAGGTTAAGCATTACTTCCAGTGATATTACCTGGCCCAGCATGTTCAACCAGGTAGGTCTTGTACATATTTTGGGATGAATTGAGAATATCTTTGCTTTTCAAACCATATCTTACTTCTCATGGTCCTGAAATTTTTAATACACAGGCCTGTAATTAAAAAAAGCATTTTTTTCAATATTGAAGCTATCTTTAATGTATTTTCGATTACTGAAGCTAAAAACACACATTTAAAATGTCATACCATGTGTAGTTTTTTTTCATTATTTTTAACAAAATTCAATTGTTACTCCATTTTGATTAGGCACAGATGCTGATGTCCCAGTGTGATTTCTTTTAATGTTTTGAACACATTTTTGTGTTTTGTATCCATGAATTAAAGTATTTTGAAAGTCCTTAGAGGAACTTAAGCCCTTACTTCTTTATTCTTTTGTGAGTCACTTATTACAAAATAGAAATGGCAAATCAAGTTGTGAAAAAGTACATGATACACTAAATCATTTTTGAAATAAGAATGTCAAATTTCTTTAAAGACCGTAGACATTAAATCAGTGGTTCCCAACCTTTGGACCTCCAGATGTTTTGGACTTCAAATCCCAGAAATCCCAGCCATCTTACCAGCTATTAGGAACTATGGGAAATGAAGTCCAAAACACCTGGAGGCCCAAAGGTTGGGAACCACTGCATTAAATAAAATAAGTTTTATAACTCTCAGATTTGAAGGCCTTTTCAAAAGTTCTGTACATCAAAAATACTCCAAAACAGAAAAAGGGGGTGGGGTCAAAAAACCACATTTCACGTTTCTCTGCTGCTATCCTTCACTTTAATAATAATAATAATAATAATAATAATAATAATAATAATAATAATAATCAAATATTATTTTTAGACAAAATATGTTACTTCCATTTATTCATAGGTGCAGCCCATTTCCGTGTGTAATGAAAAGTGTCAAGAAGGCTATAGTAAGATTAAGGTGGAAGGGATGCCATTTTGTTGCTATAGCTGCCTTCCATGTCCAGAAGGAAAGATTTCAAATCAGAAAGGTGAGATGTACAATATAAAAACATTTTATGTTATCTGTCACGGATAGGATTTCCTCTTGTAAATACACTTTGGTTTCTTTTCCAGATATGGATGACTGTATTGAATGCCAAGAAGATCAATATTCAAACGATGTCAGGGACTTTTGCATTCAGAAAAGCAGAAGCTTCTTGAGTTATGAAGAGCCTTTGGGAATTGCTTTGACCACTCTTGCAGTCTCCTTTTCTTTCATTACCATCTTGGTGCTTGCGGTCTTCCTTAAATACTCAGATACCCCCATCGTCAAAGCCAACAATCGCAGTCTCAGCTACACTCTCCTCCTTGCCCTCCTGCTCTCCTTCCTTTCCACTTTCCTTTTCATTGGTGAACCTCAGAAGGTGACCTGTCTCCTTCGACAGACTGTTTTTGGGGTCATCTTCTCGGTGGCTGTTTCTTGCATTTTGGCCAAAACCACCATTGTGGTTCTAGCTTTCCTGGCCACCAAACCAGGGTCTAGGATGAGGAAATGGATAGGGAGAAGACTGGCCAGCTCCATTGTCATTTTCTCTTCCTTTATTCAAACCATTATTTGCCTGGTGTGGCTGGCAATCTCTCCCCCATTCCCAGATTTGGACACACGCTCCATGGCTACAGAAATTGTGCTGGAATGTAACGAAGGGTCCACCGTTCTGTTCTACTGTGTCCTGGGCTTCATGGGGATGCTAGCCTTCATCAGCTTCACCGTGGCCTTCTTAGCCAGAAAATTGCCAGACAGTTTTAATGAAGCTAAATGTATCACCTTCAGCATGCTGCTCTTCTGTAGTGTTTGGTTATGCTTTGTTCCAGCCTATTTGAGCACCAAGGGAAAATACACAGTGGCTATGGAGATCTTCTCCATCTTAGCCTCAAGTGTTGGTTTACTGGGTTGCATTTTTTCTCCAAAATGTTTCATTATATTGGTGCACCCCACATTAAACAAGCAAGGACAGCTGGTAATACAGAAAAAAAAGTGAGGTTCAATCCAAGTCATGTCCCATTCTAAAGACATGACTTGGGTTACTGACTGCTTGATGTAGTTAATAGGCAATAAAGAGTTGTTTTAGTCTAAAAACGAACACCAGTTGAGATAATATTTTTACAGCATGTTTACACAAAAATTGACCAAATTTGCTGCTGTTAAGTTTTAAGAAATGTGGAATAAGTAGTTATGTTCATATAGGATAAATAATACCCCAAACACATGGGATCCTTTCCTTATCTTTGAACCTAAATAGAATCAGTTCTGGTTGGTCCTGTTGGATCAAGTACTCTCAAGATTTGATTTACTGTATTATGGAGTTTTACTACTGTTGTTTTCAATATTCTTTGCTATTGCTGTAATTAATTTTGCTATGTTTTATCATTTTAAAATCTGACATGTTCAACTATCACGTGAATGCGTTATCCCTAAATACATCCTAGAAATACCAAAAATGAGTAATGACAACTTTATCTGCAATGAATGGCTTTCCAAGATTTGAGAGAGATTGGATTCTTTCACATTAGGGCATTTTGAAATGTGTTCTCCATTTTGTGTCCAGATATAGTTGCATGGTTCCAGTTTAATTGTCATACTTACATCTTAGGGAAACCTTGGTTTTGCTGTTTATGAAGGAGTACTTTTGAATTTGCAACCAGACAGTTATATCATCCCACCAAACAACGAAGCTCAGTATTCTGTAGGATGCAACTCTGGAAATTAAAAATGGAATCATAGTGTTGAAATTGTGCAATGTAAACTAGAGATGTGTGTGAGCAGTACCCATTTGTCCTGTTTCACCCGTTCTTTTGTTCCTTTCATTTTGGTTGGGAGCACGTTAACGGGAACCCCTTCCCCAAAATGAAAAGAAGCTTGAAACAAAATAAAGGTGCTGTTTCCTTGCCTGCTTTTCCGGCCATGTGACCGCCTGAAATTTCCTCCTCTGTAGACCGAGGGGAAAGCATCACAGAAATAGTACAAAATTCACACATGGTTGTTTTACTCAGAACAAGGCATTTTCCAAGCAAGGAATAATATGTATGTACTACACGCAACATGCTGTTTTCTGTGAAATGTAAAGTTCAAGAGAGAATGCAAATGATACTTCATATTTCCCTGAGTCATGTAATCTATTTTGTGCAATGTTACTAACAAGAATATACTGAATTTATTTTCTTTCTTCTAGTATTATATTGCTTTTATTTGGGAATGATTATATTGAAGGGAAAGTTTCAATCAGAAATAAACAAGTTTATGACATATAAAGAGAAAATAAATGTATCAGGTTTCAGATTCTAAAATGGAAGCACTGTGGCATCTTTTTTTTCAAATTTCCTTCAAACTTGGAGTATGAAATAGCCATGCAAGACAGCTTTGTGGTTTTGCAGTAGCTTTGGGAGGACAGGGATGCTGCTAAGGAAGGAAAGGAATATCAACTCCACAATATCAATCAATCAACCAATCCACCTACATATGCAAATGTCCCCAACTAAATTCTGTCCTGTAAGTGCAATAACAGGGGGACATTAGTTACACCGAGTACTGTACTTTCTCATTCCTTTATGCATGCTGCTGGCAGTTTTATGGTGTTGTAAATTAGTTAAATTAGCCTCCTGCATAAAGCATACCTAAATTTCCTAGTTGACAGATGCAACTATCTTTCGGGCTGCTTAGGTAAAACGCAAGCTGGGCTATTTAATGGTCGGGGGCTTAACCCGACCTGGGCTTCGAACTCATGGCCTCTTGGTCATAGTGATTTATTGCAGCTGTTTACTAGCCAGCTGTGCCAAAGCCCGGCTAAGGCTAGTGCAATGACATATTGAAGAGCTGTGGAAGTGGGTAAAGTGCAAGACGGGGACCTATCTGGTGGCCAGGATAGAGTCTAGGGTCTGAGATTAATCACTTTCAAAGGCCTGTTGAAACCACTAGGTTTTCAGGTCTCTGCTTTCTACTTTGTGCTTAATGGCTTCATTGGATGGGGCTTGTTTTGGTGGCATATGCCGGTTCTGTTACAGTTTAGCTAAATAACCTGATGGCTCCCATCCCACAATGTAATACTACTTTCAGTGGGGATTTGTGGCTAAACTATAGTGGAACTGGTGTATGTTACCCCCGCAGCAGCACGGGTAGCACCAACAACATTGGGGGAAGCTGAGCGGCTGACCCTTCCCTCCATGGGATGGGGATATTTGTGAGTTGGGCGATGTGTGGCATGGGATGATGGATTCCCCATGCCCACTGATGGGAGCTGCTGGAGTTGCCACCATCTGTGGAAATTCTGGCAGCCTGTATGATCAGCTCATTTGTATCAGTCCGTAGGATGAGCTAGCAATTAAACAGTTTATTATATTACAGATACTCTTTGTAATGGGGGCCAATGGTGGCACAGTGTGTTAAAGCGCTGAACTCCTGAAGTTGCAGACCAAAAGGTTCCAGGTTCAAATTCCGGGAGCGGAATGAGCGCCCGCTGTTAGCCCCAGCTCCTGCCAACCTAGCAGTTCGAAAACATGCCAATGTGAGTAGATCAATAGGTACCGCTCCAGCGGGAAGGTAATGGCGCACCATGCAGTCATGCCGGCCACATGACCTTGGAGGTGTCTATGAACAACGCCGGCTCTTTGGCTTAGAAATTGATGAGCACCAACCCCCAGAGTTGGTCACGACTGGACTTAACGTCAGGGGAAAACCTTTACCTTTACCTTTACTCTTTGTAAAATGAGGTCATGAAGAGTTGGAAGCGACAATGAATAAGCAGCAGCAGCAACAACAACTCATGACTTGCTGCTGCTGCTCAGTCACATAGTCGTTTCCGATTCTTCGTGTCTTCATGGATCAGTCCACACCAGAGCTTCTTGTTGGCCTTCGCTGCCCCTAGTTCAAGGTCAAGCCAGTCACTTCAAGGATACCATCCATCCATCTCGCCTTGGTTGGCCTCTCTTCCTTTTTCCTTCCATTTTCCCCAGCATCATTATCTTTTCCAAGCTTTCCTGTCTTCTCATGATGTGGCCAAAATACTTCAACTTTGTCTCTAATATCCTTCCCTCCAGTGAGCAGCCGGGCATTATTTCCTGGATGATGGACTGGTTGGATCTTCTTGCGGTCCAAGGCACTCTTAGGATAGAATCATAGAATCATAGAATCATAGATTTTCCTTCAACACCAAAGTTTAAAAGCTTCTATCTTCATTTTTTGGGTTGTATCCAATCACTGCTTTCGCAACTTTATTATTAACTATGAAGGCTACTCCATTTCTTTGGTGTTCCTCTTGTCCGCAGTAGATCTGATGGTCATCTTTTGTGAAGTGGCCCATTCCAGTCCATTTCAGTTCACTGACTCCCAGAATGTCTATCTTTAATCTTGACATCTCACCAATAACCATGTCCAGTTTGCCCTGGCTCATAGATCTTACATTCCAGGTTCCTATAGTGTGTTGAGAACATTGGATTTGTCGTTCACCTTCAGCACCATCAGCCGTTAGCCTTCCTTTCAGCTTTGACCTAACTGCGTCATCACATCTGGGGCTAGTTGGACCTCTGCTCCTCCCCAGTAGCATTTTGACTATCTTCTGACCTGGGAGTCCTATCTTCCAATGGTATACTGACATTTCTCTGGTTGTAATGATCCATGTAGTTTTCATGGGGTGGGTTGCCATTACCTTCCCCAGGGATCATATTTAGTCTGACCTCTCTGCCATGACCTTCCCGTCTTGGGTGGCCCTGCACGGTATAGCTCATGGCATCATCGAGGCGCTCAAGCCCCAGCACCATGTCAAGGTAACGATCCTTTGCAGGGGGAACTCATGACTTAGTTGAGGTCAATGTGTTGAAGGCACTTAATGTGGATTGTTTCAGTGTAAAGTCAATTTTAGTCCTACCTACATTCATACCACAAAATCATTGACAGAGTCATTAGTAAGCAACATGTATCATGGCTTTATTTCAGTGCAATTAAAGAGATAGGTCTAGAAGCAAATAATTCAATTAGAAAGGAATGGTATACCAATTAATTATTGTGAACAGAATTCTCATTCATTTCAGAGAGGGAACCCAAAGTATCACTAAATATGGATCCAAATGCCATATACATTATTTTAAAAATGTAATGGAGAAGTTATAACTCCATGCTTGTCTGCCCTGCAATTATCATAATAACCATGAATAATTCTATGCACTCACAAATCCCTAAGAGGTTCCAATGAACATGACAAAACAATAAACTATGGGGAAAGAAATACTATTAATATTCTCTTTGTTGTGGAGTTAGAGATTGGCAGACATCCCTCAGCTTAGTTCTGCACATTCTACGCTGCTTACTGGCTTCCAGACAAATGCATGTATGGTCATACTTGCTATGCTGTCCTTAGGAACAGTGTTGAAAGTGTGTATTCATATTTTGTGTATTTTGACTCAAGATGCTATCTTTCATCGCACTGGTGTCAGTGGTACTGCCAGAAGTGGTGTGCTATACTCCTATTGCCAAATGTGCCATTGGTAATCCATTTCCTATCAAGCACAAGTACTATCATTCTGGAGATCTCCTTATTGGTGCGATTATTTCTCAGCTCTACATGCTCCCTAACCTGATAATGTTCAAAAGACGTCCCTCTGAAGAACTGGTTGATGATTTCATGTGAGTAGATGCTCTTATGTAAACCATATTCAGGACTAGACAGATGAATAAAAATAAGAATGCTGATGGGCTACTATCTTATTGGGTCTGGGAATGACCAAAAGGAAGTCAAGCAACCTCTTCTTGGCCATATTATGAGTAGTAGCAACAGTAGTAGTGGAATTCTTGAAGAAGGGAACATGTAATTTTAGCAGTTTTCTTTTATTGTTGCAATTACATATGCTCTGAAAATAACTGTAGCAGGCATCGGTTACTAAAATAGAAGCATTGTGACATAGTTTTCCAACTTTTCTTGCAGAGTTTTTACGCATCATTACCAGCACACCCTGGCCATGGCATTTGCTATCCATGAGATAAATAGAAATCCAGGACTTTTACCGAATACCAGCCTGGGCATCTATATCTCTAGCAGCTATTTCTTGGCAAGATGGATCTATCTTGCTTCAATGGCGCTTCTTTCTACACATGATAAACTCATTCCTAATTACAAATGTGATGTCCAGAACAAGGCAGTATCTGTTATCGCAGGACCTAATCCTTGTTATTTCATGGCAGCAGTTCTTTCCATTTACAAGATTCCACAGGCAAGATGGGCTCACGAGATGCAAAGAAAGCTAATGTTATTACATTTGTCTACCTCCTTTTTTCCTTTTCTAAGAGAAAACACATTATTAGCTTATCAATACTAATATTTGATACTTGATATGAATGTGAGTCAGGAATCTCAGATGTTTGGGGACAAATGCTGAAAGAGATAGCTGTGTTAGGGTATCATTAGAAACTAAACCAGTAGTATCGTTAGAAACTAAATAGTTTATTTAAGATTTCACAGTCTGGTCTCATGAAGTGGGCTGGGATACAGCAGTGGTTCCCAACCTTTTTTGACCAAGGACCACTTGACCAGGGACCACTCTCCAACATTAGTACCAAAAGGGTTACGAATCAGTTTTTGGTCAACTTTAGATTCAGTTTGGTTATTTGGGGTGCTGATTCAGAAAATAGCATTGGATAGACCACATCAGTTCTCATTTCTGATGCAGAACATATGCCATCCAGGAGGTTGCCATCTGCTCACCCAATCTAAAGCTGATGTGCTAGTAATAATATTTTGTGGGTAGTTGCCTATCCTTTCTCAATATCCCCATTGCTTTGGCACTATGAGAAGGTTTCGCGAGACCAGTTGCTCTCATTGCCGCATGGTTTCAAGGCAACAGTGTAGTAATGGTGAGGCTGTGGACCATATTTTCATTCCTGAGGACCACTGGTTGTCCACAGACCACAGGTTGGGAACCACTGGAATACATGAATACTTATGGTAGAATTTTGTACCTTTATGTAAAGAGAGGACTTTGTTAATCTATTTAATTTAAAATGCATAAAGGAATCCAGAAGCATTTTTTTATACTAATGGATTAGCCTAGTTTAAGCTCTTATGCACTGGATTAGAATCCAAGAATGCTTATGGATGAGTCAACACACAGTCTCAAAGTTGAAATTTGGCACCAATGCCCATCCACACACAATGAAAATGAGATACAAAACAGTATTTTAGGAATATATTAATTTGCTTCATTTCTTTATTTCCATAGTTCTTATATGGTTCTGCTCCTGTGTTGAACGGCAACATCCAAGCTGCTTTTTTTCACCACATGTTTCCAAATGAGGATAAGGAAACTTTGGGCATTCTCCAGTTACTATTATATTTCAACTGGACCTGGATTGGGCTATTTTACATAAGTAGTGAGAGCGGAGAGATGTTTGCACAGAACATATTACCCATGTTTACTCGTGAAGGTATCTGTTTTGATTTCATAGAAGGGCTACCCAAAGAAAAATATTCTACTGATCTCACTGAAATGGTAGCGGATTGGTTTAAAACATATAGGATTATAATGGAGAGCACTGCCAGTGTTATCCTCTTACATGGAGAAAACCAGATCATGATATTTTTGAGGACGTTGCCTTTGATTTCAGAATTTGAGGACATTTCAAGACTGAGAAATGGGACAATTTGGATTATGACAGCCCAGATGGAATTCACATCCCTTCCCTTTCAAAGAACTTGGAACATAGACTTCCTCCATGGTGCAATATCCTTAGCAGTTCCCTCAAAGGAAGTGTTAGGATTCCAGAAATTTATCCAGATGCGAAATCCTGTTTCAGAAAAAGAAGATGGCTTTATAAGAGTCTTTTGGGAACATGCGTTTGAATGTTCATTCCCCAAATCTATTTTAGATGAGGATGGTGGGACGACCTGCAGTGGGGAGGAGAGACTGGAAACCCTTCCTGGGTCTGTTTTTGAAATGAGCATGACAGGCCAGAGCTACAGTGTCTACAATGCTGTCTATGCCGTGGCACATGCATTGCAAGCCATGCTTTCATCCAAATTGAAACACAGAGGAATGGCAGATGGAGGGAAAAGAATGCTTCTTGATTTACAGTTGTGGCAGGTAAGCCCTGAGTGCATGAATGCAGGATAATGCATTACAACTGTATGTACAATTAGAGTTATATAAATGCTATCTGCTACAACATTTCCATGTAAATATAGAGTTTTCACTCCTTTTTGTCATGAGAAAAGCCATAAAGGATTCAACTCATATCCTACCTGTTTTTGTATCCCAGTTCCACAGTGGCCAACTAGTTGCTAAGGAGTAAGGAAGGTAAATACATGTTTGTGGTCATGCTAAAAGTGAGTATGCAGTAGTGGTTTGAACATTGGACTTTGGCTCAGGAGACCAAGATTTGAATCCCTGTTCAGCCATCAAGTCTTACCACCTCATCACACTTATAGTCCATCCCCTCATTTTACAGGCAGCCACAGTAAATTTACTGCCATCAGATGACTTCTAGTTGTTGCTCCTGCTCCCCATCACAGAACTACAAAGCAATTGTGAAATTGGGCAGACCTGTAATCACGGGGGGGAAATCATGAATTTAGCCAAAATAGTGCTAAGGACCCATTATTTTGGCTCAAAACAAGTGATGGGGTCTGTGACAGTCTCCGTTTGATTTCAGAGCTTGCCATGGTGAAAAGAGGTGCTTCAATGGGTGGTCCTTAGAAGCGACCTGTCATCCCTCTTTACAGAAGGTCATAATAACTCCTTCCCCTCACAAATTTCTTTAAAACATATTGTTCCAATTATAATATTGTACTTCGCAGAGAGCTGTTTATATAAATGCATTATTACTCCCTCTGATGGAAAGAAGTGGTTTTAAATAGCATCCCTGCTTCAAGGGTTCAGTGGGTTTTGATGACTTGCTTTAGAATCTCTGTAAGTTGGAAATAACTTTAATAATAATAATATTAATTGCCTTTTTCCACTTCTGTTTAGCTCCACCACATTCTGAGGACCGTCTCATTTAACAACAGTGCTGGTGAAAAGATATCCTTTGATCAGAATGGACAAATAGAAGCTAGTTTTGACATTATCCACTGGGTCACATTCCCGAACCAGTCATTTCTTCATGTCAAAGTCGGCAAACTAGACCCCAAGGCTCCTCGAGATATACTGTTAACAATTTCTGCAGGTGACATCACCTGGCCCAACCAGGTATTTGCTGCTCACATTTTAGGATATGTAGGTGTAAATAATATGGCACACTCATCATTTGGGGTGTTTATCCAAGAATAGCAGCCATTTTTAATAAGGGCTCACTGCTTAAGCCTCTTTGCAGAATATCTGAGGCAGCCATTTGTAATAGTGTTTTTTTTTTTAATTTTTGCCTTTTCCCCATCACTCCACACAGCCTTATACCTCCTTATACCTCTTTCATACAGCCAGATACGTAGTTTAGCATCCGCCCAAGGATTGTGGTTCTACAGTAGGGAGATTTTGAATGGGGTGCAGGGAGTTTGCATCCCATTCAAAGCCAGTCATACACTTGCTCTTAAGACTATTATTCAATTCCAGAATCAAGCTGTGTAGAATTGTATATTTCTTTAGATGAGACACTGGGATTCTGATTTTCACAAGACTTTCAGGGGTTTTCTTTTCTTTCTTTTTTTTAATGGACAGGCACTACCCCTCTCTAGATGTAATGATAAATGCTGGTTGGGCTTTAATAAAAGAAAAAAGGAAGGAAAGCCATTTTGTTGCTATGATTGCATTCCATGTCCAGAAGGCAAGATTTCAAACCACACAGGTAGGAAACATAGGATTCTCTATCTATCAGTTGAATCAAGTCTTATATATTTATTCCTGAAACCTGATGTTTGCATTTGTTAAAAGGTGTCTGATATGAAAAAGCCCTCCAGTTACTACTAGTTAGCTATGTCTGGAGTGATTACCAATTGATCTCTGGACTGTGTGAGTAGGCAGGAGGTTAAACCTCAGCAGATTCTCTGATTTTTCAAGTTTTGCTCATTTGGTACATTTAAAAGTATGTGGATGTGGAAACATGAGAAGGTAGCTTCTGTCATCTGTGTCCATGTATGTCCTCAGTGCAACATCAGCATTGACTGAGATTGCTTCAGTTGTACAGTAGAACTAACCCTGGCAAAAAAAGAAAGAAAAAAGATGCAAACCTGATTGTTTCTCATATTTATTTATTTATTTACAGCATTTATATTCCGCCCTTCTCACCCCGAAGGGGACTCAGGACATTACACATACCGTGTTTCCCCGAAAATAAGACAGTGTCTTATATTAATTTTTGCTCCCAAAGATGCTCTAGGTCTTATTTTCAGGGGATGTCTTATTTTTCCATGAAGAAGAAGTGACATTAATTGTTGAACAAAAAAATGAACATTTATTATATACTGTACATTAGTTGTCATCACAAACCAGCATAACCAGACAAACTGTGAATCCTATCAAGAATTTCTTGTTACTACCAATATTTCCATGTACAACACTCTACGGTACGTACATTTACTGATCCTGCATGCTCTGGTGTTCTGTTCGTTGGACATGCTTCCAAACAAAATTTTTGCTAGGTCTTACTTTCGGGGAAGGCCTTATATTTAGCATTTCAGCAAAACCTCTACTAGGTCTTATTTTCTGGGGATGTCTTATTTTAGGGGAAACAGGGTATAGGCAAACATTCAATGCCTTTTAACATAGAACAAAGACAAGACAAACATAGGTTCCGAGCGGGCCTCGAACTCATGACCTCCTGGTCAGAGTGATTAATTGCAGCTGGTTGCAGCTGGCTTGCTCTCCTGCCTGCGCCACAGCTCGGGCCCAGCTCATAGCCAAAATATCCTCTGAAGAGGCTGGTTAACTTCCAATTTTGAGGAATTTTTAGCTAATACTCAATTTGTTTAACCTTATGAATGTGCTGGTTTTCAACTTGCAACTCATTGTTTTTCAGACACTGATGAATGCTTTGAATGCCCTCGAAATCAGTATCCAAACAATGACAAAGATGGATGTCTTCCCAAAGAAATCACCTTCTTGTCCTTTGGAGAGCCCCTAGGGATCATTTTGACTGTGTTTGCTCTCAAGTTTTCTCTCATCACAGTCTTCATTCTGGGCATCTTCATGAAGTACAGGGACACTCCCATTGTCAAAGCAAACAATAAGAACCTCACCTACATTCTCCTGGCCTCCCTCCTGCTTTCCTTCCTTTGTGCTTTGCTATTCATTGACCAACCTAGAAAGGCGACATGCCTCCTTCAACAAACTGCTTTTGGTGTGATTTTCTCAGTGGCACTTTCCTCCATTTTGGCCAAAACCATCACTGTCATTCTGGCTTTCGTAGCCACCAAGCCAGGGTCCAGGGTAAGGCAGTGGATGGGGAAGAGATTGGCATATTCCATAGTTCTTTCTTGCTCTCTTACCCAAGCAGCTGTTAGCATTGCATGGTTGGCAATCTCTCCTCCATTCCCAGACCTTGACATGTACTCAGTGAGCAAAAAAATTGTACTCAAATGCAACGAAGGCTCAGGCAGTATGCTTTATGCTCTCTTGGGTTTCCTGTGTTTCCTAGCTCTTGTCAGCCTCACTTTGGCTTTCTTAGCCAGGAAGTTACCTGACAGTTTTAATGAAGCCAAGTTTATCACCTTCAGCATGTTGGTCTTTTGCAGTGTTTGGCTGTGCTTCATTCCAACATATTTGAGCACGAGGGGCAAAAGTATGGTGGCTGTGGAGATTTTCTCTATCTTGGCTTCCAGTTTTGGTTTATTGGGCTGTATCTTTTCACCAAAATGCTACATTATTTTGCTGAAGCCTGAGCTGAACAGCAAGGAGCAACTAATAAAGAGAAGGAATAAAGGAACTCACCTACCTTTCAAATGCAGCTAATGTGACCTGCCATCCATCCCACTGAGTAGGACTTTAAATGCAATTCAAAAAGGGGTACCTGAGACTTTCTTAATAAAACTGTGGGTGGGTGGGATTTCTTTGGAGCAGGGGTCCCCAAACTAAGGCCTGGGGGCCGGATGCGGCCCTCCAAGGTCATTTACCTGGCCCCCACCCTCAGTTTTAATAATATAATATATTGTATATACATATAATATTGATAATAATATTATGTTATACAATATAATACTAATAATAATACCATATAATAATATTAATTATATGTTATATATTACACTAGCTGTGCCCGGCCACGCGTTGCTGTGGCAAAGTGGTGGTGGTATTGGTTAAAAATTGTTGTGTAATTTTTATTTGACGTTATTTGCATTTTTTTATTAATTTTATTGTAAGTTATATTTTTATTTATTATATTTTATTATTTTCTTGTATTATTTTTAGTTATTTTCTGTTATTATAGTATTTTATTGTATTATTTTTTAAGTGTTTTTTATTATTTTTTATTGGGTTGCTAGGAGACCAAGTTGGAGGAGCTTAGCCTTCTAAGGCAGGAATTGGATAAAAGCAATTACTCCTCTCTCTCTAATTAGGACTTTATTTTTCTTTTCTTTTTGTTGTATCAACCTAGAGGCGTGGATGATGGGTTGTGTTGTCAAATTTCGAGGTTGGGGGGCCTGTAGTTTTGTTGTTTTGTGGGTCGCCGTGATGCCATCACTCTTTTATATATATAGATATAATATTACAGTATAGTGGTATAGTTCAATATAGTAATATATAATGCTAATATTGTGCTATGTTAATAATATAATATATTGTATGTACATACAGCTGCTCTGAGTCCCCTTTGTGGTGAGAAGGGTGGGATATAAATGTAGTAAATAAATGCAGTAAATAAATAATTCATTTTAGACTTAGGCTCGGCCAAAGTCTGCAATGACTTGAAGGCACACAACAACAACAGCCCTAATTAACTTGACTATCTCATCCACACTTTCCATTGAAATCCTGATAGGTTTATGTTGGTTAAAATTGTTTTCATTTTAAAATATCGTATTGTTCTTTCATTGTTGTTGTTGCTGTTTTGCACTACAAAAAATAAGACATGTGCAGTGTGCATAGGAATTTGATCGTATTTTTTTTCAAATGATAATTCGGCCCCTCAACAGTCTGAAGGATTGTGGACCGGCCCTCTGCTTCAAAAGTTTGAGGACCCCTGCTTTGGAGGGAGGTGTTTAATTTTTAAATGTAATTTTCATTGTATTTTATTAACTCAAATATTTAATTGTGTTTTGATTTTTGTACTCATATGTATATGTATTTGTTTTGTTTTTAAATTCAGTTTTCTTGTGTCATGCCATTTTTAGCAACCTTGAGTTCCTATGGGGTGAAAGGTGGGATAAAATAATAAGTAAATAATAAAACCCAGAGTCTGTAAAGCAGACCTTAACTATGCATGAAAATCCTGGGGTGATGTTTGATTGGAAACCCAGAGGGGTTGAGGAGGTTTCAATGTACAAACTTCTTCTGTCCACCTTTTCATGGTACTGTTTTCTTATGTGTCTTTTCCAGACAAAATATCATAACATTAATTTTTCATATATAATATATATATATATATATATATATATATATATATATATATATATTATGGTAATGGAATCCTGGCACCGAGCAAAACAACAAAACTAAACATGCCACAACCTAGCAATTTCACCACACAATACAACATCCACGCCTTAAGGTTGAAAGGTCCTTGACCATGGTCTACTCTTCCAAGAGGATGGACTACTGGCAAGCGATGGGGTGCATCTCACACAAGTAGGAAAACATCTTTTTGCACACAGACTCACAAACCTCATCAGGCGCACTTTAAACTAGATCCACTGGGGGAGGGGAACAACAGCCTGGCGAACACTATATTACCCACGACCACAGGGAACCGCCAGAGCAAGGACCAAGTACAGAGAGCACAATAATCCCAAATAAACAGCTCAAGGAGAGGTCACATGTCTTTACACTAATGCTCACAGCATGGGAAATAAGCAAGACGAACTCCAACTCCTAGCACAGCACCACACATACGATGTCATAGGCATCACTGAAACCTGGTGGGATGACTCCCATCACTGGAATTTAACCATTGAGGGCTATAACCTCTTTCACAGAAATAGAACAAAGGGGAGAGGAGGGGGAGTAGCTTTATATGTCAAAAACAGTTACGTTGCAGAAGAAATGCAAGACTGTAATCCAGGAAACCAGCTTGAAAGCATCTGGATAAGAATCAAGGGAACCGGGACTCAAAAAGACCTTGTCGTGGGTGTCTACTACAGACCTCCGAGTCAGGATGAAGGACTTGATGAAGCCTTCTGTCAACAGCTGACCAAACAGGCACAAAGAAGAGATATAGTAGTCATGGGCGATTTCAATTATCCCGATATCTGCTGGAAAACAAGAGTACAAAGTCCAACAAATTCCTCACTTGCCTTGCAGATAATTTTATGGTCCAGAAGGTAGAAGAGGCAACAAGGGGATCAGCAACTCTTGATCTAATCTTAACAAATGTGGAAGACCTGATCAATACAGTTGAAGTGGTTGGATCCTTAGGGGCAAGTGACCATGTGCTCCTGCAGTTTGCAATACAAAGGAATGCTGAAACTAAGACAAGTCAAACACGCATTCTGGACTTTAAGAGAGCTGACTTCCAAAAAATGAAGGAATTACTGAGCGGCATTCCATGGATACCGATATTAAAAAACAAGGGAGTTAAGGATGGATGGGAGTTTTTCAAAAGTGAAATACTCAAGGCGCAAATGCAAACAGTGCCAACAAAGAAGAAAAATAAGACAAGTGCGAAGCCAGAATGGATGTCCAAAGAACTTCTAACTGAGCTAAAGCTCAAAAGTGACATGCACAAGAAGTGGAAAAGGGGAGAAATCACCAAAGAAGAATTCAAACGTATAGCCAACACCTGTAGGGAAAAGGTTCGCAAGGCTAAAGCGCAAAATGAGCTCAGGCTTGCCAGGGACATAAAAAACAACAAAAAAGGCTTTTTTGCTTACGTTGGTAGAAAAAGGAAGAAAAAGGAGGCGATAGGGCCATTGCAAGGAGAAGATGGGGTGATGGCGACAGGGGACAGGGAAAAGGCAGAACTACTTAATGCCTTCTTTGCCTCGGTCTTCTCAGAAAAAGAAAGCCATCTTCAACCTCAGCAACACGGAATGGACGAAGGATTGGGGGAAATCCAACCCCAAATAGGGAAACAAGTTGTCCAGGAACACTTGGCCTCTCTAAACGAATTCAAGTCCCCAGGGCCAGATCAGCTACACCCAAGAGTACTGAAGGAACTAGCGGAAGTTATTTCAGAACCACTGGCAATTATCTTCGAGAGTTCTTGGAGAACGGGAGAAGTCCCAGCAGATTGGAGGAGGGCGAATGTGGTCCCTATCTTCAAGAAGGGAAAAAAGAACGACCCAAACAATTACCGTCCGGTCAGCCTCACATCAATACCAGGCAAAATTCTGGAAAAGATCATTAAGGAAGTGGTCTGCGAACACTTAGAAACAAATGCGGTCATTGCTAATAGTCAACACGGATTTACCAAAAACAAGTCATGCCAGACTAATCTGATCTCTTTTTTCGATAGAGTTACGAGTTGGGTCGATACAGGGAATGCTGTGGATGTAGCGTACCTGGATTTCAGTAAGGCCTTCGACAAAGTCCCCCACGACCTTCTGGCAAACAAACTAGTAAAATGTGGGCTAGACAAAACTACGGTTAGGTGGATCTGTAATTGGCTAAGCGAACGAACCCAAAGGGTGCTCACCAATGCGTCGTCTTCATCATGGAAAGAAGTGACAAGTGGAGTGCCGCAGGGCTCCGTCCTGGGCCCGGTTCTGTTCAACATCTTTATTAACGACTTAGACGAAGGGTTAGAAGGCACGATCATCAAGTTTGCAGACGACACAAAACTGGGAGGGATAGCTAACACTCCAGAAGACAGGAGCAGAATTCAAAACGATCTTGACAGACTAGAGAGATGGGCCAAAACTAACAAAATGAAGTTCAACAGGGACAAATGCAAGATACTTCACTTCGGCAGAAAAAATGGAAATCAAAGATACAGAATGGGGGACGCCTGGCTTGACAGCAGTGTGTGTGAAAAAGACCTTGGAGTCCTCGTGGACAACAAGTTAAACATGAGCCAACAATGTGATGCGGCTGCTAAAAAAGCCAATGGGATTCTGGCCTGCATCAATAGGGGAATAGCGTCTAGATCCAGGGAAGTCATGCTCCCCCTCTATTCTGTCTTGGTCAGACCACACCTGGAATACTGTGTCCAATTTTGGGCACCACAGTTGAAGGGAGATGTTGACAAGCTGGAAAGCGTCCAGAGGAGGGCGACTAAAATGATTAAGGGTCTGGAGAACAAGCCCTATGAGGAGCGGCTTAAAGAGCTGGGCATGTTTAGCCTGCAGAAGAGAAGGCTGAGAGGAGACATGATAGCCATGTACAAATACGTGAAGGGAAGTCATAGGGAAGAGGGAGCAAGCTTGTTTTCTGCTGCCCTGCAGACTAGGACACGGAACAATGGCTTCAAACTACAGGAAAGGAGATTCCACCTGAACATCAGGAAGAACTTCCTCACTGTGAGAGCTGTTCGACAGTGGAACTCTCTCCCCGGGGCCGTGGTGGAGGCTCCTTCTTTGGAGGCTTTTAAGCAGAGGCTGGATGGCCATCTGTCGGGGGTGCTTTGAATGCGATTTCCTGCTTCTTAGCAGGGGGTTGGACTGGATGGCCCATGTGGTCTCTTCCAACTCTACTATTCTATGATTCTATGATTCTATGATTCTATGAAACAACAAAAAATCACGTCACGCACCTCCACATGGACAGAACCCACAACGCACCATCGGGAGCCATGCCAGGAGGGAAGGAGAGAAGCCTCATGGCAGGCAATGGGAAAAAGCTGTCCCCTGGGTCCTAGGGCCCGTCCATCATCCGAATTATTTATCTCCACTACACTCTCTCTTATCCAACCTTCTACAATATCCAACCCATTTTAATACTCAATATTTTAAATATATGCTATGAACCATGGCAATCAACACAATCTGACTCCTAATATTTTAACAAGCTTAAAATCACAACACCAAATAAAAAACAACACTCTTAAAACAGAGGAATGCCAGACACTAAACAATCAGGGCCAGCTAACACCTCCCACGATCTGCCATGCAGGACACAATCCAAGCACTCCCAACAGATGGCCACCCAGCCTCTCAATAATAATAATAATAATAATAATAATAATAATAATAATAATAATAATAACAACAACAACAACAACAACAACATCATCATCATCATACAATCCTAAGGTTTGCAGAGACCCCTAAAAATCATCCAGTAAAACTTCCTTCTACCACACAGGAGGACACAATCCAAACACTCCTGACAGATGATAAATACACACAAATGTCTATACTAGACAATGTCAAAGAGATAAGCAAATACCATAAAGGTTCAAAACATAAAAAGAGATGTGACATGCAAGGGCCACAGAAATAGTCAGGCCTCTCTGAGTATAGAGCTATCTTCTTTCTATGTGAGAAAGATAAGCAAATATTATAAAGATTCAAAACATAAAATGCACTATGTTATTTAGAGCATCATGTACAAACATAATTACCTGAGAGTTAACAACAATAATGAAAATAATAAGTACAGTCAACTGTTGTAATTCACAGTAGTATCTTCCAGACTGTAATGTTTAAAGGAAACTGTAATTATCAAGGCTTAGATGTGGACTAAAGTCAAAACATATCAAGTAGTCTCCACTATTTAAACAGTTTCTGAAGACTCCAATTGGATTTGGCAATCCTTACAGTTTCCTTTAAACATTACAGTTTGGAAGATACTACTGTGAATTACAACAGTTGACTGTACTTATTATTTTCATTATTATTGTTAACTCTCAGGTAATAATGTTTGTATATGATGCTCTAAATAACATAGTGCATTTTATGTTTTGAATCTTTACAGTATTTGCTTATCTTATTCACATAGAAAGAAGATAGCTCTATACTCAGAGAGGCCTGACTATTTCTGTGGCCCTTGCATGTCACATCTCTTTTTATGTTTTGAACATTTATAGTGTTTGCTTATTTCTTCGACAAACTCCTGACAGATGGCCAGCCAATATCTCCACAATCTCCACAATAAAAATAATAATAGAATCATACAGTCACAGAGATAGCAGAGACCCCTAAAGGCCATCCAGTCCAACCCCTTCCTGCCATGGAGAACACAATCCAAACATTCCCAACAGATGGCCATACAACCTCTTGATAATAATAATAATACTAATAACAATATCATGGAATCCTAATGTTTCCAGACACCCTTAAGAATCATCCAGTACAACCTCTTTCTACCATGCAAGACCACACAATCCAAACACTCCTGAGAGATGGCCAGCCAATATCTCCACAATCTCCACACTAAAAATAATAATATAATCATACAGTCACAGAGATAGCAGAGACCCCTAAAGGCCATCCAGTCCAACCCCTTCCTGCCATGGAGAACACAATCCAAACATTCCCAACAGATGGCCATACAACCTCTTGATTATAATAATACTAATAACAATATCATGGAATCCTAATGTTTCCAGACACCCTTAAGAATCATCCAGTACAACCTCCTTCTACCATGCAAGACCACACAATCCAAACACTCCTGACAGATGGCCATCCACCCACTATATAATAATCATGATGATAACAGCAACAATAATAATAATAATAATCATAGAACTATACAATCCAATAATTTGGAGACACCCCTAACGGCCATCCACCCCAACCCTTTCTACTATGCACCAAGACACAATCTAACCATTCACAACACTTGGACAACGTATGCATACTATACAATACTACACAGCGACAAAGACCCCCTCTACTCTCACCACTTTCACATTACACAAACAACCAAATACATACTAAACATAAAGACAACCATACAACAGACATTCAATACCACCACTAACTCAAATTTCTCACCAACACCACCAGACAACGCCACAGCAACGCGTGGCCAGGCACCGCTAGTAGACATATAGTTTCAAAGAAGGATAGATTAGTCTATTAAGTACAGTGATAGTTTGACTTAATAATTTAATTCATTCTATGAATTTTCTGCAAATTCTACAATTTCCCCATGGAAATGCATTGAAACTCTATTAATCCAGTGTAGACAAGGTAAAGGTAAAGCTTTCCCCTGACGTTAAGTCCAGTCGTGTCCGACTCTGGGGGTTGGTGCTCATCTCAATTTCTAAGCCGAAGAGCCGGCGTTGTCCGTAGATATCTCCAAGGACATGTGGCCGGCATGACTGCATGGAACGCCGTTACCTTCCCACTGGAGCGGTACCTATTGATCTATTCACATTGGCATGTTTTCGAACTGCTAAGTTGGCAGAAGCTGGAGCTAACAGCGGGCGCTCACTCCGCTCCCCGGGTTTGAACCTGGGACCTTTCGGTCTGCAAGTTCAGCAGCTCAGCGCTTTAACACACTGAGCCACTGGAGGCTCCTAATCTAGCCCCCCAAAAATGACCCCAATGTTTTCTTATGTGTCTTTAAATAAGAAAATGTACTTTATAAATAACAAGTCATATATAAAATGTTCAGATATAGACAGTGCTTAGTTCCATTCAGCTATTGTGCCAGGGGGAGAGAGGATCCCTTAATGTTGATAAATTATGGGTAACATTGAGATGGGATTTGCGTGAGAGGGAGATAAATGAATTTAAAGCATCGTTGTCTAGATGGGTAAACAAAAGTTTCACTCATTGTTAAAGGGGTCACCCAGAGCCATTGCCTACTATTTTATTCCTCTTGAACTCACACTTTCTTTGTTTAAAAATAACAGACGATCATACTACAGTTACACTTTTTCAGTTATATAGCAAATATGCTATATCACTCTTCTGATGAATATTAATATTGTATAATCAATTATCCAGCTGTCAATATATCTGCTCAGTTTTCTATTGAAAGACCCAGGGCCCTTCCATACAGCCATATAATCTAGAATATCAAGGCAGGAAATCCCACAATATCTGCTTTGAACTGGGTTATCTGAGTCCACACTGCCATATTTTCCAGTTCAAAGCAGAAAATGTGGGATTTTATTCAGCTGCGTGGAAGGGGCCCCAGTGTCTGTTCCTGCAATCACAATAAATATAGAAGTACATGGAAGGCAAATAGTTATATATAATCCCAGTCATTACCATCATCATAAGCTATCACCCACGGCCAAATATGTTTGCCTTCCAAGTGTAGAGTCTATGCAGTGGGTGTGTAGGTGACAGTAGAGATCTATTCTGGATCTGCATGTTCTTTTGCAGTGGGAACATTGGTTCCCAGATGGAAGGCAGTCTTGATGAGAGTTGGCTTGATGTGCCTTCCCCTTGACACGTTTTCTCTTTTTGCCCTTCATTTGTGTCTCTTCGAATTCTGCAGCACTGTTGGTAACAACTGACCTCCAGTTAGAACACTTGAGGGCCAGGGCTTCTCAGTTCTTGGTGTCTATGCCACAGTTTTAAAGGCTGGCTTTAAGCCTAAATCTATTTGCTGTCCACCAAAATTTCATTTTCCATTCTTGAGTTGAGAGCAGAGCAACTGTTTTGAGAGATGGTGATCAGGTATTTGGACAGTGAAGTTGATGGTAGAGGATCACAGTTTCAATGCTAGTGGTCTTTGCTTCTTCCAGAAATGTTGACATTTGTCCACCTGTAGTATGGTTTAGCAGTGGTTCTCAACCTGTGGGTCCCCAGGTGTTTTGGCCTACAACTCCCAGAAATCTCAGCCAGTTTACCAACTGTTGGGATTTCTGAGAGTTGAAGGCAAAAACATCCGGGGACCCACAGGTTGAAAACACTGGTTTAGAGATTTGGATGGCCCCAGCTCTGATTTGTAAAGATTCAGAGGGGCCCCGTTCCAATTCTTAACTCGAATCTCCGAAGTTTCACAATTGGTGGCATACTAAACAAATAAACAAATGCACAAATAAAGTAAACCCTTCTTTCTATCATGCCAGACAGGCCTGTCTATAACTGACACTAATGCTGTTAATAGTAATGGCGGAAGAGGAGGAGGAAGAAAGAGAGGCAGTTTCATTATGAAGTAGTTAAAAATTCTATGAAACCAACCACAGGTTTAATTATCCCAACTTAATGGAAGTTTTCATTTGGATTTTTAAGCTTTCTCATCTTGCAAATCTGGCCTAGTTCACAACTTGAACAAAATGTGTTTACAAACATAGGCAACTTTTCCCACTTTTTCTGGATTGGTCATTCCAATGCTTGACCCTTTCTCATTTTTCATTGGAAACCCTTGTTTTCCTTTGGTAATCCCTGCTGACTTCTTCTGAGATGGGGATCAACATGGTTTCTCCTTCACTGTTGCACACGAAGGAAAAAAGAATATAATTGGTTACTACTACCCTATAATTTTGAAAATAACTACCTCTCAGGGCTCTAGAAAGATCAGAGAACAAAGGAAAACACTGTGTTCAGGCGGAGAGTTTGTATTAATACTCCTAGTATTAATATTCAGAGTGGAGACAGACACAGTTTTATTTGCCTGATTCCTTGTAGTACTTGAGATCAGTAAGCCCATGGCGGACATATTCAGGCAAATAGAACACATTGACAATGTTGGAAGGATGAACCCATGACTTGGCGGTGGATTTGCATAAAAGATGTTCCTCTTCACATCATCTGTATTCATAGTCCTGCTGCATGTCTTGTGCAATAAGCCTGTGGCTAAATGTGGTGCTGGCAATCCTCTCTCTATTAGGCACAGGCAATATTATTCAGGAGATCTGCTCATTGCTGGCGTTATTTCTCAGATCTACAGATTCTCTGAGCTGATGACATTTAGAAGACATCCTTCTGCAGAACACTCTGATGAGCTCATGTATGGGGTAGTTATTTGTAACCATTCCTTAAGATCATAGACTGGTTTCAAGAAGACTAGTTTGATATATATACTGTTACTTTACCTGTCTCAATGATGAGAATCATGAAGGCTGTTGTTTCCATTGTTGCTTATGCTGCTCTTACTATTGTTACCATATAATTTTATAGAAAGGATACTGTGTCCCCCTCTATTCCTGATTATTTCCTCTTTTTTCCTACTATCATTCATTGATGTTACATTTCCATTTTTTTGCTCTCAGTCATGCTATCTTCGGCTTTACCCTTGTTCATTTTAACTTACATTTAATGATTAGTTAATCATTTGTCTAGTACCTAAATGCAACAAAACAAAGAAAGGTTGCATAGTCATTTAAATTTCAATACAAATAAAGCAATATGTGCTTGAAACTGTGTTTGAATAAGGTTCTGTTTCTGTGTTTTGTGGCTCTCAGATCCATCTTGCCAGTCAGCTGTTATTCACAGAAGTCTTGGTCCCAACATGCATTTCTTGATTGTCTTTACCATCTTCAGTATTTTTCTACAATATCAATCACAGGCTATATTAAATCAGTTGCAGATTTCATATTCTGAAAGAGATGCTTTGTGACTAATGATTTAATTCTCTTTATAGGTTCTTTAGTCAAAATTATCAGCACATCCTGGCTTTGACGTTTGCTGTGCAGGAGATCAATGCAAATTCCCACATCTTACCTAATATCACCCTGGGCATCCATGTCTTCAACAACTATTTCATGGCAAGGTGGACTTATCTAGCTTCGATGGAACTTCTTTCCACCCATGGCAGATTCATCCCAAATTACAAGTGTGATGACAAGGACAACACCGTTTCTGTTATCGTGGGTCCTAACCCCCAGTTCTGTCAGTACGTGGCAAGCATTTTGAACCTTTACAAGGTCCCACAGGTAAGACACACTCATGAAACTTTGGACTCCAAGAACCCTTTACTCCGTCTTTCTTGTTTAGATCACTTTTGTATGGTTTCAAGATAGAAACCAGTTGAAATAATCAGGCAACCTGTTATTCTGCATATCAATAAAGCAGTGGTCTTTGTTTGGGGTTTCAATAATCAATGCATGAGATGTTCCTCTATTCCTCTAAAAGAAAACCCTCTGGATTTTTAAAATGGGAAATTATGTCTCAGTTGTTCACTTTTTCAAGATCAACTTCAGACCCAAATTGACCTCTGATTGAGTCTTCCAGTCTCTTTCCTATCATTAAGCAGAATGTGGAGTTGCCTCCGGTCGTGTATGGTGAAAGGTAAAAAAAATAAAAAAATAAAATAATATATCTGACTCAGAAAACCAATAATGCCTTCCTGCTCAGTTAGAATATAATACATAAAGATGATATCTATATTTATGCATAAATCAATATAAATATAAAGCTAAAAGTGAAACAATTCTAGTTTGAATGGGTTGGCGGAATTCATGCAGCATTGTTATGTTTATGTTTGAGTATGTTGGGAGGCAGCAACATGTTTCTTGTGAAGAAAATTGTGTACTCTTCAGTTTTAAGCATCCCTTATTTGTAATGTTTGAAACCAGAAGAGTTTTGAATTTTGGATTTTGAATATGTATTTTTGCATATAAATGTATAATGAGATATCTTGTAGATGGGACACAAATCTAAACATGGCATTAAGTTATGTTTCAGATACACCTTATATTATCTGAAGATAATGGTAAGAAATTCTTCAAATACTTTTGTGCATGAAAGAAAGTTTGTGTACACTGAACCACCAGGAAGCAAAGATGGCCCTATCTCAGCCACTCATGGGGACAATTTCAGATTTTGTGGTACATCCGAGTTTAGAATTCTGAATAAGGAATGTTCAAACTGTATTTTGTTTGTAAGGCTTTTGGAAAGGGTTCTTGAAGGATTTGTATATATGGAAGGAAAGATCTTGTCCCCTAGCCAGTAATGGAAAATAAAATATTTGATTGAAAATCATATTGTATAATAATGGGGGAAAGTGCAATATTTGGCCAGGGATATTGCTTTGGCTGACCATGCAACGTTTATTGATATCTGGGTGGAAATGGCACTGTTTGTCTATGGTAATAACACATGTACACTGTGAAATAAAGATATGAGCCTTTTATATTCGAAATCCATTACTTCATTTCTGTTTTTGCTTTTCTTTCTTAAGATCATATATGGATCTGCTCCTGTGATGAATAATAATGCCCAAGCTGCTTCACTCCACCAGATGTTCCCCAATGAGTACCATCAGAATGAAGGCATTCTCCATTTACTCTTGAATTTTAAGTGGACTTGGGTTGGAGTGGTTTATATAGGTAATGACAGTGGTGAAAAATTTGTACATGACATACTTCCCATGTTCCATCAGAAAGGTATCTGCTTTGATTTTATAAAAGAATTACCTCGAGAGTCTTTTTCCACTAACATTGAGAATCTCGTATTGAGGTATTATGAAATACATGGGATTATTGCAAGAAGCACTGCCAATGTTGTCATCTTATATTGTGAAAATCAATGCATAGTGGTTTTGAGAATGGTCTTCCATAGTGCAGAATTTGATGAGGGACCATCCAAGAACAAAGTCTGGATCATGACAGCCCAGATTGAATTTACATCCATTCCTTTTCAAAGATATTTTAGCCTACACTTCTTCCATGGTGCAATGTCTCTTGCAGTTTCCTCAAATGAGGTCTCAGGATTCCAGGAATTCCTTCAGACCATGAACCCTGCTTTGGAGAATCAGGAGAGCTTGATGAGGGTCTTTTGGGAACTGACGTTTCAGTGTTCTTTCCCAAGCACTGCCTCAAATGAGGACATAGGAAACATCTGCACTGGAGAGGAGAAATTAGAAACCCTTCCTGGGTCTTTGTTCGAAATGACCATGACTGCTCATAGCTACAGTGTCTACAATGCTGTCTATGCGGTGGCCCATGCTTTGCAAGCTATGCACTCATACAATGTTAAACACAGTGGAATTCAAGATGGGAAGAGACAGATGCAGCAACAGCTGTGGCAGGTAGGGTCCTGTGCATTTGTGTGTGGTGTTTAGGTTTCCCCCATCTTGTACTTTGTTCAAAGGGTCTGATGAGTTATCTGGATGTTCAACTAGGGACTCATATACACCAGGAGATTTACATGCCAGATTCGGGGCCATTGTGCAGATGGCCCAAGACCACATTCATTCTATTGGACTGTCATCTCCACTGTGTCATCACTGAGTGTTGCACATATGAGGGATATTCTGGGGTATCATGGATCTTGGGGACAGTCTAGACAGGTGGATGACCTCCCATTAAGTCCCAATTCCCCTGCTGCCACCCCCTGGACAATGCAGCAAAATGGACAAGAACTTGTGCCTATGCTGGCAATGTCATTGCTGTTAGATGGTTACAAAGCTCCATCTGAGCACCTACCCATAGCCTAACCATAGTCTTTAAAGGGTTCTGACAGGGTGACAGCCTGCAAGAAAGAGTGGACATTGCTATCCTTTTTGCTAGTCATTCAGATCAGTTGATGTGGAACAGGGTGCCCACAATGACTTGGATCTGAGAGCTCAGTAGTTCTCTAGGTGTGGTGGCAACACCACAAAGTTTGAAGTAAAGATCCAATGTGATCAATATGGTCTTAGGCCAGCAGGATTGTGTAGACAGTACAACAGCAGGTTTTGCCAGCAGGCCTCTGAGACCCAACTGAAGCATTTATGTTCTGAACTGGACCTAGATTTTGTGGCCAGTGAAGAATCTCCCCAGCTCATCCAATAGATCTTCTCTATTTTGGATCTTTGCATGCTCTTGTTGCCTTTATCATCTACCTTCTTGTCATTCTGCATAGCTCCACCACTATTTGAGAAGTGTTTCATTTAACAATAGTGCTGGGAGAAAAGTTTCCTTTAACAAAAATGGAGAAATAGAAGCTGGTTTTGACATTATCAACTGGGTCACATTTTCAAACCTTTCCATTCTCAAAGTAAAAATTGGAACGATTGATCCGCATGTTCCATTTGAGCAAAGGTTAAGTATTTCTTCAAGTGGTATCACCTGGCCCAGCATGGTAGGTCTTTTCAAACCATATCTTACTTCTTACGCTCATGAAATTCTTAATACACAGGCCTCCAATGATAAAAAAAGACATTTTTCAAAAATTTAACAGGTTTTGATGGATTTGGGGTGCTGAATTTAAAAAATACACAAAGAATGTTATATCTCATAAAGTTCTTTCACAAATTCAATATTTTGTCAATTCAGTTGTTACTCCATTTTGATGCTGATGTTACAGAGCTTTCGAACAGATTTTTGTGTTTTATAACAGCAAATCAACATGTTTTGAACATCTGTTAGAAGTCTTTAATAGTTTAACCACTTTCTTACTATTTACTCTTTGGTCAATGACTTATCACTGAAACAAAATGTCAAATCAAGTTGTGAAAAAATGTCCATGATGCACCAAATCTGAGGTCATTTTTGGAGCATGAATCCAAAATTCCTATAAAATCAATATACATTAAAAATATTTTTATGACCCTAGGTTTTGCAGGCCCATGTTATCACTAGCTCTCTTGAAATGTCCTATACATGATGAGCACTCTACACAGTCAAGGGAACTTAAAGCAATGTCACATGTTTCACTGGCCCTATCTTTCACATTAAGTTGTTGATCATAGAGATGAGTGAATGGAAGAAGTTTACATGTTTAAGCTTCTACATGATTTGAGCCCCCCTCCCAACAATTCCTTAACATTTGATATTATGCATAGGCCAAAGATTCTAGTACAGTAATATGTCCAGGCTGTGGTCTGTATTCTAAATACTCTCCATGCAATACCAGCATATAACCATTGTGTAACTCTAGACTAGAGCAACTAATAGAAATAATTTTTAAAATAAAAACATTTTATTTCCATTTATTCATAGGTGCAGCCCATTTCCATATGTAATGAAAAGTGTCAAGAAGGCTATAGTAAGATTAAGATGGAAGGGATGCCATTTTGTTGCTATAGTTGCCTTCCATGTCCAGAAGGAAAGATTTCAAATCAGCAAGGTGAGCTGTATAATATAAAAACATGTTTAATGTTTTCTGTCATGGCTAGGTTTTCCTCTTGTAAATACACTTTGGTTTCTTTTCCAGATATGGATGACTGTATTGAATGCCAGGAAGATCAATATTCAAACAATGCCAAGGACTTTTGCATTCAGAAAAGCAGAAGCTTCTTGAGTTATGAAGAGCCTTTGGGAATTGCTTTGACCACTCTTGCAGTCTCCTTTTCTTTCATTACCATCTTGGTGCTTGCGGTCTTCCTTAAATACTCAGATACCCCCATCGTCAAAGCCAACAATCGCAGTCTCAGCTACACTCTCCTCCTTGCCCTCCTGCTCTCCTTCCTTTCCACTTTCCTTTTCATTGGTGAACCTCAGAAGGTGACCTGTCTCCTTCGACAGACTGTTTTTGGGGTCATCTTCTCGGTGGCCGTTTCTTGCATTTTGGCCAAAACCACCATTGTGGTTCTAGCTTTCCTGGCCACCAAACCAGGGTCTAGGATGAGGAAATGGATAGGGAGAAGACTGGCCAGCTCCATTGTCATTTCCTCTTCCTTTATTCAAACCATTATTTGCCTGGTGTGGCTGGCAATCTCTCCCCCATTCCCAGATTTGGACACACGCTCCATGGCTACAGAAATTGTGCTGGAATGTAACGAAGGGTCCACCGTTCTGTTCTCCTGTGTCCTGGGCTTCATGGGGATGCTAGCCTTCATCAGCTTCACCGTGGCCTTCTTAGCCAGAAAATTGCCAGACAGTTTTAATGAAGCTAAATGTATCACCTTTAGCATGCTGCTCTTCTGTAGTGTTTGGTTATGCTTTGTTCCAGCCTATTTGAGCACCAAGGGAAAATACACAGTGGCTGTGGAGATCTTCTCCATCTTAGCCTCTAGTGTTGGTTTACTGGGTTGCATTTTTTCTCCAAAATGTTTCATTATATTGGTGCACCCCACATTAAACAAGCAAGGACAGCTAGTAATACAGAAAAGAAAGTGAGGTTCAATTCAAGCCATGTCCCATTCTAAAGAGTGGGGTTTAGTCAGTTGTGACTGACTGCCTTGCTGCTATTTTGATATACATACATGTATTGAAGTCATCAGAAATTTCAGATATACAGACACGTTTGGGTAGCTGAAATACCCTAAAGGCACTATCCATTCCTGATCTCAAAGGCTAAATAGACTCAGCTCTTGTTGGTGTTTTAACTGGAGATTCTTATTGTATCAAATGCATTCAAGATTGGATTGTTCAGCGGAGTTTTACTGCTGTTGCTTTCAATGTTATATGCTGTTGTCATTAATTTTACTATGTTTTATCATTTTAAAATTTAACATGTTCAACTGTCATGTAAATGCCTTATCCCAAAATACAGCCTAGAATAGCATAAATAGTTAACATCAGAATATTGGTAGTGTTGCAATGAAGATTAATGTGTAGACACACACAGATGCAGAACTTTTTCCCTTTGACCAAGTAGCATGTAGTAGAGTTTTATATAAAAAAAAGTAGATCTAAACAGAGCGTCTCAGAACTCGTGTCTTGCAACACCTTCAGAAAATCTTCCACATCTCCAATTCCTCCCAATATCACCAACTCCTCCAAACACGAACAAGAAGTAACGCTTTTTTACTCCTTTATTGTCCCAGCAGTTACCCCATCCTGGCTGCAACTGCTTAATGCTTGTCAGGTGGCCTGGCTCCTACTGCTTGCTGCCCTGATCCCTGCACTACTTGTTGCTTAAGAAATGATCAATTCTAACAGGTACATCTAGATTAGTGTTTCTCAAACTGTGCTCCTCCAGATGTTTTAGACTTCAACTCCCACAATTCTTAACAGCTGGTAAGCTGGCTGGGATTTCTGGGAACTGAAATCCAAAACACCTGGAGAAGCAGAGTCTGAGAAACACTGATCTAAATCAGTCATGTCTACAATGAATGACTTATCAGGGTTGAAGAGATATTGGATCCTTGTATATTTAATTCCTATATTTCATCTGTATATTATCATATTTGGGGCAAACAAACAGAGAATGATGAAGTTTTTCAACAGAAACCAAGGCACAAGAACAAACCCTATTGGAAATTTCCAGTTTTTTATATCTCCCATCCAAAAGAGCTGATGACAAAACATTCATAGAATCATAGAATCATAGAATAATAGAGTTGGAAGAGACCTCATGGGCCATCCAGTCCAACCCCCTGCAAAGAAGCAGGAATTCGCATTCAAAGCACCCCCGACAAATGGCCATCCAGCCTCTGCTTAAAAGCCTCCAAAGGAGGAGCCTCCACCACACTCCAGGGCAGAGAGTTCCACTGCTGAACAGCCCTCACAGTAAGGAAGTTCTTCTTGATGTTCAGGTGGAATCTCCTTTCCTGTGGTTTGAAGCCATTATTCTGCGTCCTAGTCTCCAGGGCAGCAGAAAACAAGCTTGCTCCCTCTTCCCTATGACTTCCCTTCACGTATTTCTACATGGCTATCATGTCTCAGCCTTCTCTTCTGCGGGCTAAACATGCCTAGTTCTTTAAGCCGCTCCTCATAGTGCTTGTTCTCCAGACCCTTGATCATTTTAGTTGCCCTCCTCTGGATGCTTTCCAGCTTGTCAACATCTCCCTTCAATTGCGGTGCCCAGAATTGGACACAGTATTCCAGGTGTGGTCTGACCAAAGCGGAATAGAGGGGTAGCATGACTTCCCTGGATCTAGATGCTATACCCCTATTTATGCATTGGTATTTGGTAACCTTGCAGTCACCAAAGCTCTCCTCTGGGCGGGATTAATCAAAATGCGAAGCTATGCTGACATGACTCCACGCTTGCATGGAATTAATGATGTGGTAGGGGAACAGATTGTTTTTGCTGCAAGATGGAATCATAGTGATAACGAGCTCTTTTAGTTAGGGATTTCCTTCTTGAAGGGAATCCCCTGCTCCTCTCTCGGGTGTGAGTCTGAGGATCCTGGCAAGAGGGGGAGCCGCTATAGATCAATCAAGGTTTAGCCAAAGAATTTCTCACCCTCAGGATGTTGAAGAAAGAATACAGAGTTGTTTTATTCAGTTTCAGCTGAAAAGGATAACATCTGCAATCGCTCGTCAAGAACTCATAACATACATTTACAGATCAACAACTTTTATAACAAAAAATATGGGAGGCACGGGTTGAATTTCGCGCTACCCCTTTCCCCGCCCTCCTATGCGCTGATTGGTCCTTAAGATGGTGGTGGGAACCCTCGGCCAATCAGAGGACTCCCTACGCCTCGGGGTCCCCCATCAATCAGGGATGAGGAGACGGGCTTATATAGGAACAATGGACTTGCCGGGGATTAACAAGGGATTATGATTGAGTCATTGAGTAAATGTCCAGAAGGGGTTTCTAGACTGCTTCTTGGGGTGTAAATATACATTTTTGTCTGGCAGGCTCTGCCAGACGGTGGTGAGTCAGATGGGCTGCATTTGTTTTTGACAGCCGAGGTGATTGTGGATTGTCCCTGTTGTTAAGTGGTCCTGGAAGCCGGACGGCTGATTTCCCAAAAGATGGCCCTGCTCCGATGTCTTAATGGGAAAAAAACCTAATCTATTGTCCATGCAAGGGGAATCTGACAGTTTCCTGGTGTGAGGAATTATCTCCCTCTGGGGTGTGTTGCAACTTGTCCATTTAATTCCTAGGTCAGGTTTCGGTCATTCTTTAATATAAGACATTTTTCACAAGGATAAAGAAAAGGAACAGGTAGGATACATAATTCATATATAAGAACAATATTTTGCCTTCGTTTCCCAAGCCTTTTATGGTGTGGAATTCATAAAATATTATAAAAGTCCACAGGAGTCGAATCTGTGGCTCTCTGGGTGAAGCAACCCCTTCGGGTCAAAAGGTCAGCGGGAGGGGGCACTCCAGGGATGGGGGCAGTTCATGGATGGGGGCAGGGGCTCTGGGTGGCCCCCGCATGCAGTCCGAACTTTGGCATGCCTGCGCTTGCAGAGAAAACTGTGCCGCAATGCAAGGGAACTCTGTTTTGACAGTTTTTTGACAGATGACAATCAGCTGATCCGCGTCCGAAAACCTTATCAATTTGCGAGCAGGTGCTCTCCTTTTGACAGTGAGGCGTTTTTAGAAAGGAATATGAAAGATGAACATGCTAGGGTTCAAAACAAAGGAGATATGGCCAGAAATAGAAGCTGGGGGTAGCCTGTTGTTCCGTGACTCGCCCAGCGAGGGAGGAAAGGGAAGGAGGGCTGAGCCGCGAGAGGGAATTCATGCTCTCATGCCATAGGGGATACAAAATAGCTCTTATTTGAGATGGTTACAAAGCCCAGGGCTTAGAAAGGCACAGAGAGGAAGCAAAAGATACAGTTTTTAAGCGGTTGCTGGGCATGTTTGCACAGTCAAATTGGTCTCAGCGTGACTCTTCCTGATCTGCGGAACTCATCGCTGCAGGTCAGATTAGACTAGATGCAGATGGTCGCCCGGGTCCAACCACAATAGTGTTGTAACCGTGCGGTTTAAACACATCTGCCCGTTTAAGAATGAGAGAATACGATAAGAACTGAAACTAACACATTGTTGGGAAACAGAAAATAATCTCCCCTTCCTGCTGCTTCTAGGTCTGGGTACAATGTGCTGAAAACCATCAGCACATTGTGTGATGGATTGTGTGTAGCTTGAGAATATGGTCAGACAGGACCCATAATGCCCATTACTGTATGTTCAATTTTGTGCAAATGCAGTGGGCCATAAGATGTTTTGGGCATTCTGACTTTCTATTTTTTACTTGAGAAGAACATATAAGTATTTACTTGCAAGTAGAAAGGATGATTTGACAATTAAACAGTTTTTAATAACGCAAATATTCCCTGTAAAATGTTAATAAAGTTGGATTCAAGTATCTCATGTCTCGATTGAGGTCAGTGTATTGAAGGCACCTGGTCTGGAATAATCCTAAAGATTTGTTTCAGCATAAAGTCAATAGCAGTCCTAACTACAATGAAATAACTGAAACAACAAGAACTTCCTTAGTAAACAACAGTGTTACTTACTCTTGTTGGGACTAGCAATTCTTTCCTTGTAATTCAAAAGATGAGCCCAGAGAACTCCCAAATGAATCCCAGGGAAATGAATGATACAAAGATTAACAATTACAAACATAATTCTCAGCTATTTTAGAGAGACAATTCAAAGTATTACTTCATATGGATTCAATGCCATATGCTTTCTTTTGAATTAACATGGAGAATTAATAACAATCCATTTTTACCTGCCCTGCAATTATCAAAATAACCACGATTGATTTTGCGCATTCTCAAATCCCTGAGGAAGTCTAACAAACATGGCAAAAGAATGGCAAAGAATGCTATTAATAGTCTCCATGTTGTTAAGAGCTGGGTTAGAGATTAGCAGACATCCCTTTGTTGGATCCTGTACATGAATGCATAGCGTACTTGCCAGGATGTCATTACCTGTAACATTTTATAAGCCATGTTGGAAGCGTGCATTCATGTCTAGTGCATTTTAGTACAAGATGGTACCATTCATAGCCCTGGTGTTAGTGGCACTGTCTAAACCGGTGAGCCTTACTTCTGTTGCTAAATGTGTCATTGGTAGGCCACTTCCCATTAAGTACAAGTATTATCATTCTGGAGATCTCCTCGTTGGTGGGATTATTTCTCAGCTCTACATGTTCTCCGACCTGATAACATTCAAAAGACATCCCTCTGAAGAACTGGTTGATGATATCGTGTGAGTTAATATTTAATATTCTTATATAAATCATGTTTCAGGCTAGATAGATACAATAATATAGATAGGCATGCTAGGTTGATGGGCTGCAACGTTGTTGGGACTGAGAAAGACTGACAGGAAAGGACTCAGCCACTTCTTGGACATATAGTAGTAGTAATTGTAGTTGTAGTAGAGATTTTTGTTGTAATAGTTTTTCTTGTCGTTATTATGACTAGAGATGGAATTCTTGATTCATTTTCTTCTTGGAAGATGTAATACCCAATTTGAGCAATACTCTTCTTGCTGCAGTTGTTCAAAGCATATTCACATCTAAGACCATATTCTGTGCAAAATTAACACATGGTTGTTTTACACAGAGCAAAGCATTTTCCAGGCAACATGCTCATAACATGCTGTTTACTGTGATATGTAAAGTTCAGGAGAAACTGCAAGTGATAATTCATGTTTCCCTGAGTTATGTAATCTATTTTGTGCAATGTTATTAACAAGATACGCTGATTTTTTTCTATATTACTTTTATTTAGGAATGATTATATTGGGGGAACGTATCAATCAAAATTAAACAAATGAATGACATATAAACAGAAAAATAAATGCATCAGGTTTCAGATTCTGAAATGGAAGCACTGTGGCATGGGTTTCTATTTCTACTTTCCTTGCAGAATGTTTACCCAGAACTACCAGCATATCCTGGCCATGGCATTTGCTATCAATGAGATAAATGGAAATCCATGGATTTTACCTAATACCAGCCTGGGCATTTATGTCTCCAACAGCTATTTCATGGCAAGCTGGACCTATCTTGCATCAATGGAGCTTCTCTCTACACATGGTAGATTCATCCCTAACTACAAGTGTGACTACCAGGACAAGGCAGTATCTGTCATTGCAGGACCTAGCTCTCATATTTGTCAGTTTATGGCAACAATTATTTCCATTTACAAGATTCCACAGGCAAGTTATGCTCATGAAATACAAAGGAAGCCAACGAATTAATCATATTTTACGTATTTTATTTTCCCTTTAGATCAATCTGTACAGTTCAATCTAGAAACACGCATTTCAGAAATAACTCAAGAGGCAACCATGTAAAATGCTTACAGCAAAAACATGAATTAACCAAAAGAAACATTATATTTTAGCCAGATGAACATGTGATCCTAGCTTAGTGGATGGTGGATGGCACCAGATACACACAAAGAATAATATAGATATAAGTTGGTGCCATGATGGAAAGAGCAGAAGGTATTGGTGCTTCTTTTAGTTTCTCCCAGAATGGAATAAGCTCTTGCCTTTTCCAATCTACTCAGAAAATAGGATGATTCTGTTTTTGATAAGAATTAAGGTATAAGTAGAATTTATGCTGACTCATGGACAAGTTGACCCAAGTTTTAGTTTGATTTTTTGACTAAAATTTCTAAATGTATACATGAGTATAGTACTTCTGAACAAGGATTCTGTTTTTTTAAAATTGATGTTTGGACTATAATTTCTAGACTCATACATGAGGATATACATATTTCTGATCAAGCAGTGAATCTGAAAGCATGATTTTTGTGACGGTCTCCTGTTTTTAGACATGATATAAATTCAAACATGGCAAGCATTACATACATAGAAACTAGGTATACCATATGTGTTCACTTAGATTACTAATATTAATACTCAATGCAAATGGGAATTATAAATATCAGATGTTTAGAAACAAATGTCTAATATTTCACATCTTTCCCCAAAGAGGTGGGAGTATAAATGTGTTTAATATAAAAAGACATAAAGAAATCCAGTATTATTTTTCAGACTAACTGGTTTAGCTCAGCCAGAACTAAGTTTCTGTGAAGTCTGGACTGATGAAATGGAATAGAATACAAGAATGTTTATGGCAGAGGCAACAGTGTCAAAATTGCAGTTTGGGACCTATGAAATAGGCACAAAAAGTATTTTAGGAATATATTTATTTGCTTTGTTTCTTTATTTCTCTAGTTTATATATGGTTCTTCTCCAGTGTTGAACGACAACATGCAAGCGGCTTTTTTTCAACACATGTTTCCAAATGAGGACAAGCAAACTATGGGCATTCTCCAGTTGCTCTTACATTTCAGCTGGACCTGGATTGGTCTATTTTACCTAAGTAATGAGAGCGGAGAGAGTTTTATACAGAGCATAGTACCCATGTTTACTCATGAAGGTATCTGTTTTGATTTCATAGAGGCACTGCCCAAAGAAAAGTTTTCCACGAATGCTGATGAAATGCTAACTGAGTGGTTTCAAACATATAATATTATAACGGAGAGCACTGCTAATGTTATCCTCTTACATGGACAAAATCAGATCATGGTATTTTTAAGAGCATTTCCTTTGCTTTCAGAATTCTACAGCATTTCAGGATTGAGAAATGGGACAATTTGGATTTTGACAGCCCAGATGGAATTTGCATCCCTTCCCTTTCAAAGAATTTGGAACATAGACTTCCTCCATGGTGCAATATCTTTTGCAGTTCCCTCAAAGGAGGTGTCAGGATTCCGGGAATTTATCCAGACGAGAAATCCTGTTTCTGAAAAAGGAGATGGCTTCATTAGGATCTTTTGGGAACTGGCATTTGAATGTTCTTTCCCTAAAACTGTATTAAATCAGGAAGATGGTAAGACCTGCAGTGGGGAGGAGAGACTGGAAACCCTTTCTGGGTCTGTTTTTGAAATGAGCATGACAGGCCAGAGCTACAGTGTCTACAATGCTGTCTATGCCGTGGCACATGCATTGCAAGCCATGCTTTCATCCAAACTGAAACACAGAGGAATGGCAGATGGAGGGAAAAGAGTGCTTCTTGATTTACAATTGTGGGAGGTAAGCCCTGAGTGTATGAATGCAGGATAATGCATTACGTCTGTATGTACAATTAGAGTCATATAAATGCTTTCTGCTACAACATTTACATGTAAATATAGAGTTTTCACTCCTTTTTGTCATAAGAAAAGTCATAAAGGCCTTATGTACTATCTGATTTAGTATCCCAGTTCCACAGTGGCCAAATAGATGCTACGGAGTAAGGTAGTTACAGTGTTTCCCTGAAAATAAGACAGTGTCTTATATTTATTTTTGCTCCCAAATATGCACTGGATCTTATTTTCAGGGAATGTCTTATTTTTCCATGAAGAAGAATTCACATTTATTGTTGAACAAAAAAATGAACTTTTATTATATACTGTACAGTAGTTGTCATCACAAATCAGCGTAACCAGCCAAACTGTGAATCCTATCAAGAATTTCTTGTTACTACCATTATTTCCATGTACAACAATCTATGATACGTACATTTACCAATCCTGCATGTTCTGGTGTTCTGTTCAGCGGGCATGTTTCCAAACAAAACTTTTCCTAGGTCTTACTTTCAGAAGAGGCCTTATATTTAGCAATTTAGTAAAACCTCTGCTAGGTCTTATTTTCAGGGGATGTCTTATTTTCGGGGAAACAGGATAAATACATTTTTATGGCTGGGCACACTAGAGTGAGCATGGAGTAGTGGCTTGAGTATTGGACACTGGCTCAGGAGACCAAGATTTCAATCCCTGTTCTACCATGAAGACTTACTAGTGATCTTGAGCAAGTCACACTTTCCCATCCTCAGAGGAAAGCAAAGGCAAAAACTCCTCTGAACAAATCTTACAAAAAAACCCTCCCTGTGATAGGTTTGCTTTAGAATCTCTGTAATTAGGAATTAACTTGAATAATAATAAAACGAATTGCCTTTTTTCACTTCCGTTCAGCTCCACCACTTTCTGAGAAGTGTCTCATTTAACAACAGTGCTGGTGAAAAGATATCATTTGATCAGAACGGGCAAATAGAAACTAATTTTGACATTATCAACTGGATCACATTCCCAAACCAGTCATTTCTTCAAGTCAAAGTTGGCAAAGTAGACCCCAAGGCTCCCCGAGATACGATGCTAAGCATTTCTGCAGGTGACATCACCTGGCCCAACATGGTTAATCAGGTATTTGCTGCTCAATTTTAGGGTGTGTAGGGATCATTATGTGGCTCACTCACCATTTGGGGTGTTTGAGGTGGAGCAGAAGAGTAGCAGCCATTTTAATGAGGGCTCATTGCTTAAGCTTCTCTGCAGAATTACTGAGGCAGCCGTTTGTAATAAAGTTTTACTTTTGGCCTTAGGAGCCCTCTTACAAGGCTCACCAGTGGAGTCACTGTATTGTATGAGTATACGCAAGAGGGTCTTCTCAGCCAAGTTGTCAAATATCTTCTCCTTGGAGGTCCAGTTTGCAACAATACTGGCTTCGTGACTGTTCACTCAATAACCAAATTGTATTAAAAATGCCCATGCATATGTTTTGGTCTGTTTGAATTGCTCTTCTTGATTTATATAGTTTTAACTTGCTTATCCTGATTTTATTTGCACACCACCATGAGATATTGTATTATCAGATAGGGTAACAATACCTTCTTCCTTCTCTTCCTCCCTCTTTTCTATACATTTTGACTTAGGCTTCACAGAACGTTCAGTAGATTAATTTAGTCACATTGTTTATTTATTTATTTATTTATTTACAGTATTTATATTCCGTCCTTCTCACCCCGAAGGGGACTCAGGGTGGATCACATTATATACACATAGGGAAAACATTCATTGCCTATAAACACATGAAACCGAGACAGAGACAGACAGACAGACAGACGCAGAGGCAATTTAACCTTCTCCTGAGGAGATGTTTGATTCTGGCCACAGGGGGGAGCAGCTGTTTCATCATCCACTCTGATGGCACTTCCTCATTCCAAGTTGTAAATTAGTTAAACTTGCCTCCCCACTTTATAAGTGGTACCTTATTTTCTACTTGATAGATGCAACTATCTTTCGGGTTGCTAGGTCAGCAACGAGCAGGGGCTATATTGTATTTTTTTTAAATTAGTTTTTATTGAAACAAAACAGTACAATAAAATCGAAGGTAAAAGGAGGGGGGGGTAAATAGAAAAAGGAAATGAAAAAAAAACAGGGGGAGAGGGGAAGGGGGGAAAGCCAGGAAAAATAGGGATTGCACTTCCATTCTTCTTCTTTGCAATTCAACTGGAAAAGATTCAACAGATCCAATCTATTGTTTGTTGCTTGGTTGTTACTTCTATTCCGTCCTTCCCCTTCATTCTCCTTCGATCCGGTGCTTTCTAACTTTGTCCTTTTCTTTCTACCTGTTGTTAAACTTCTATCCTTTCTTTCTTTTTTTTTCTTTTTTCTTTTTTCTTTTTTTTTTCTTTTCTTTTTTTTTTCATATATTCTATAACCGGTCTCCAGTCTATATTCTTTATATATCTTCCAGTATTTCTTTTCAGTAAATATGTAAGTCTGTCCATATCTATAATTTCAGTTAGTTTTTCAAGCCACTCCTCTTGAGAGTAGGATGAGTAGGAAAGAGTAGGATGTCTTTGTTTTTATCCAATTGCTCTATTTCATTGGTCATGCTTAATAGAAAATACTTGGGTTTCAATGGTAGTTTAATTTTTAAGATCTCTTGACAACTTATATGTACCATTTTCCAATACTTTACTACTCTCTTGCACGTCCACCAGGCCTTCTTGTTCATGACATTTCCAACATTTGTTATGAGTACTTTTATACATGAGTCCTAATTTGTGTGGTGTCATGTACCACCGGTACATCATTTTGTACCAGTTCTCCTTTAAATCAATTGCAAAAGTATATTTTAATTTTGTGTTCCACATAAGTTCCCAATTCTCCAGTTTTATTGTCTTTCCTATATTTAAGGCCCATTTTATCATACAATTTTTAACTAACTCTGCCTCTGTGGACCACTCTAGTAATTTATTGTATATCTTTGTGATTAATTTCTTTTCCAGATTCATCACTTTTTCCCAGAGCGTTTCCTTTTCATTAAATCCACTCTTCTTAGCTATGTTAAATTGTTCTTTTAATTGATAGTATTGGAACCATGACATAAATTTATATTTTTGACTCAGTTCCTCTTGGGATTTTAACTGAAATTCGTTATTCTTTTTTACAAGGACCTCTTTGTACGTTGGCCATTGTGACCACCCCAGCAGCCTTCTCTGCCTCGCTTCTAGTGGAGAAATCCACATGGGAGTTCTAGTGTAAAATTTTTCTTTATATCTTTCCCATATTTTTAAGAGAGATGCTCTTACATAATGGTTGTCGAAATTTTTCTCGATCTTTTTCCTACCGTACCACAGATACGAATGCCAACCCGTTCTGAGGTCATGTCCTTCTAAAGTCAGCAACCTCTCCTTCCTCAGTGACATCCAGTCACGAATCCACATTAGTCCACAAGCTTCATAATAAAGTCTTATATCCGGAAGCCCAAATCCGCCTCTTTGTCTTATATCTGTCATATTTACATATTTGATTCTAGGCTTTTTATTTTGCCATACAAATTTTCTGATATCCTTATTCCATTCTTTAAAGGTTTTTAAATTTCTGATAATTGGGAGATTTTGGAATAAAAATAGGAGTTTCAGGAGGACATTCATTTTAACTGCTGCAATATGGCCCATTAGTGATAAATTGAGCCCTTTCCAGCTTTGTAAAGTTTTTTGTATTTCTTTCCATTTTGTCGAATAGTTATTCCTCATTAATTGTGAGTTATTTGCTGTAATTTCTAGTCCCAAATATTTTATTTTTGTAGAGATTTATAAATCTGCTGTTTTTTCCAATTCTACTTGATCTTTTTTGGAAATATTTTTTGTCAACATCTTTGTCTTTTTCTTATTTATCTTCAGACCTGTTATTTTACCGTACTCTTCTATCTTGTTTATCCATTCCTTTATGTTAGTCTTAGGGTCTTCCACAATGCAAATAAGATCATCTGCATACGCTCTTGTTTTATATGTTTTTTTTCCAATTGTGGTGCCTTTTAGGTTGTCATCTTCCCTTATGTTCTTTAGTAGAATCTCCAGAGCCATTATATAGATTAGGGGTGATAAAGGACACCCTTGCCTTGTTCCTTTGGTAATACTGAAGCTTCCTGATAATTGTCCATTTATTGAGATTTTTGCTGATTGTTTATTATAAATTGCCCCTATTGCGTTCTGAAATTGGTATCCAAAATCTAATTCCTGTAATACCATTTTAAAAAAGTCCCAGTTTAAGTTGTCGAATGCCTTTTTGGCATCCAACGCTATAAATGCTACTTCTTTTTGTGGATTTGCTTCATAGTACTCTATAAGATCCAAAATTATTCTTACATTTTGATTTAGGTGTCTATTTGGTAAGAAGCCTGTTTGATCTTCGTATATCCAATGTTTTAAAAATTCTTTTAATCGATTCGCCATAACATTTGTAAAAATTTTATAATCTGTGTTTAACAGAGATATTGGTCTGTAATTTTTTATATCTTGCCCATCTGTATTTACTTTATGAAGCATAATCATATTTGCTGAATTCCATGATTCTGGGATTTCTTTTTGTTGTAGGGCCTGATTCATGATCTTCTTTAAGAGTGGCGTTATTTCCTCTATCATGGCTTTATAATATCCGGGGGTGAAGCCATCCGGACCTGGTGCTTTACTTGAATCCATCCCTTTTATGGCCTTTTTAATTTCTTGCTCTGAGATCTCTCTGTTTAATAATTCTCTTTGGTCGTCAGTTATCTTCTGTATTTTTGATTTTCCTAAATATTCTGCAATCTGATCTTTCCCGATTTTCTCTTCTGTATAAAGGTGTTTGTAGTATTTTGTAAACTCTTCCAAAATCTCCCCATCATTTGCTGGCTATATTGTATTTTTAATTGACGGGTGCTCACCCCACCACGGGCTGGCCTTGAACTCATGACCTCATGGTCAGAGTGATTTATTGCAGCAGCTGCTCACCAGCTGCACCACAGGCCGGCCCCATTGATGGGAATGTAGAGGCTGGTTTTTAAAGTAGATGTTCTTAATGTGTTTGGTCAACTTTAAGGATATTATTACATTGAGGAGGTCCTGGCGAATTAGTGGGGCAGCTGGGCAATCCAGGCACCCTGCCTTGCCAACAGTGATGGTTCCCCATCATACATGGGAAAGCGTCACCTCATGGCTTCTCATTGCACTGGTCCTGTGGTTTTCAATGGAACACGGGAGGCCTGCTGTGTTCTGGCCGCAGTGTTGTAGGATACTTGCACCCCAGTTGAGCCTGAGAGCCCTGCTGGAAATGAGCCTGCGTCATCTGATGGGTGGTGCAGGGCTCGGTGAATCAACGGGGAAAGCATCCTATGACATTGCAGAAGACCCGTCTGATGAAATCGTAAGGTCTATTGATTCGAGAACTAGATAAGGATGTCTTTTTGTAGCTTAACTGAAACACCCACCCAAAATTGGTGGATTGAGGGCATGGTAACAGACAGATCAGCCTTTGCAGTCATAAGTGTGTGCCTTGTGTGGGGAGGGAATCTTGCAACTGCTCTCTGCAACCTTGCAACTACTCTGTGCAAGTATAAATGACCTCTGAAAAGCTGGAACGAACCTTAGATTTTTCCACACCACATACTTCCATATTCAGAAAAACTTCAGAAATAAATGTAGCACATACTTAAATTTCTTGACTACTATCTTCTGCATTTCAGGCACAAATCTGTTATATTACTGGACTCAAAGTAGAAAATGTAAACTCTCAAAATCTTGTGTCCCAATTTTAAAATATACCGCTTTCATTTATTGACAGGAATGGCCTCTTTCTTTGTGTAGTGAAAAGTGCCATGCAGGTTACAGTAAGATAAAGTTGGAAGGGAAGTCATTTTGCTGCTATGATTGTCTTCCATGCCCAGAAGGGAAGATTTCAAACCAGACTGGTAAGATATACATGGTACAGAGTGGAACAGTTCTATTGGATGGGACCCAAAATATGAACATGAAGATCAGATTGAATAGACATTAATTATAGCAGCCAAATTATGATATTATAGTAACATCCCTATGCCAATTGAATGTGTGTGTGTACTGATCAAGAAACAGGAAACTGGAGATAATAGAGAATCCTATTGAAATGAGTAATTTCAGTCAGAAGCTACCTGAGAAGTGCCCTGGAGGACCTACAAAATTCCTAGTGATGTGTCCTATGTCCTCTAGAGCAGTGGCTCTCGACTTGTGAGTCTCCAGATGTTTTGGCATTCAACTCCCAGAAATCCCAACAGCTGGTAAACTGGTCAAAACATCTAAGGACCCACAGGTTGAGAACCACTGCTCTAGAGCAACTTTTTAAGAACTTCCAGAAGCAATGTGCTATGTAATTGCCTGGAGGACTTATAAAATTCCTAGAGAAGACATACTTTGTTGGCTGCAGGTAGGTAAAACCATAGGCATAAGGCCTAGGGGTACAGAAAGTGTACTGCAATTATATGTTATATTAATCACTCTTAAAGTTAAAGAAAGACAGGGAGTTGAAAGATTTCTTGAAATATTACAGGAGATTGGCTTCACTGATGGATAAGCTTTTTGGGGGAAAATGTTTTCTCAAATAAAGCACTTCCATTCCCAATGGCAGTAGCTCCTTCTTGAGAGTTGGCTATACAGACCTGCTCCATAATATTTGAAGAGCACAGACCCAGATGTCTTTTTTCATGTTGTCTTAACTAAGGTCCCATCTACATTGACATACAGTGGAGTTTCAAACTGCAGTATAGGTGCAACCTGATTCAGGACTTTTCCGTTGTTGAATGCTGCAGTAACCTCTTTGTTGGCTATTTTGCTACATTTGTAAGGAGAACTGTGTTTTCTTTTCCAGACATGGATGACTGCATACAATGTCCAGAGGATCAGCATCCCAGCCATGGTCAGGACTCATGCATTCCTAAAGCCATAAGCTTCTTATCTTTTGAAGAACCTTTGGGGATTAGTTTGGCCACCATTGCAGCCTCCTTCTCTTTCATCACTGCTTTGGTGCTTGGGATCTTCATTAAGCACAGAACTACTCCCATCGTCAGAGCCAACAACTCAAACCTGACTTTTACTCTGCTTACTAGTCTCCTCCTTTCATTCCTTTGCGCTTTTCTGTTCATTGGCCAACCCAGCAAGATGTCATGTCTTTTTCAACAAGTTGCTTTTGCCTTAATGTCTTCTTTGGCAGTTGCGTGTATACTGTCCAAAACAACCATTGTTATTCTAGCTTTCATGGCGACTAAGCCAGAATCTCGGACAAGGAAATGGATGGGAAAACAATTTTCCACCTCCATTGTTCTTTCTTGCTTCCTCGTCCAAGCTGCCATTTGCATTCTATGGCTGGCCACCTCTCCCCCATTCCCAGATTTTAACACACAATCCATGCCTGAAGAAATTGTGCTAGAATGCAATGAAGGCTCATCTGTGATGTTCTACAGTGTCCTGGGCTTTATGGGCTCGCTAGCCCTCATCAGCTTCACTGTGGCTTTCTTAGCCAGAAAGTTGCCCGACAGCTATAATGAAGCCAAATTCATCACCTTCAGCATGTTGGTTTTTTGCAGTGTTTGGTTGTCTTTTGTTCCAACGTATTTAAGCATCAAGGGGAAATACATGGTTGCTGTGGAGATCTTCTCCATCTTAGCTTCTGGAGGAAGTCTACTATTCTGCATCTTTTCCCCTAAATGCTTTATTATTATCTTAAGGCCAGAGCTGAACAAGAGGGGGCAGTTGATGAGACGAAGAAATTAACAAATACACATAGGTTTCACATAGGTTTCAAATATGTCCCACTGTAACCAATGTGATTTTACTCAGTGACGACCAATTACTTGGAAATATTTGATGTGACTGAAGGAATAAATACGTGAATCAATAAAATGTTATCTTAAGCTGTCTGATACTAATTGCAAAGCTTAGTGTTTCCTTGGTCTGTATCAGACTTTGATCATATTTTCCTACAATTTTGTGTATGTTTCTGCATTTTAAAATGATTTGTGCTATGCAATGTGCATGTGTTTTCAGTTATATATGGCAGTGTCATCTATATATATAAATGTGTGATGGCATCACGGTGACCAACAAAACAACAAAACTACAGGCCCCCCCAACCATATAAACTGCCTTGCCATTGCTGTGAGTTGGGCACAAATATATGGCCAGCACTGGGGCCACTCCAGAATATTATTTTCTGTTGATTAAGCAGCCAATGTAGTAAACTCTGGATTGATCAAAAGACTGAAGAAGCTTTATAAATAAAACTGGATGATGGCCTATAAGGGTGAAATCTCCCATAGTTGCATTAGATAGTCCTCTTTTGAAAGACATCACCACCAATGAATGTTCACAGTATATCCTCAATCATTTTTGCGTATCCTTATTCATTTTCTTTCAGCTTCACCCATACTTGGTGACTGTCGCTTTTGAAATTATTAATTGGAATTACATTCAGACAAAGTGCTTACCATTTATGAGAATGCTATAATGTGGCCCAGGCAATTTAACCAGGTAAATGTTCATGCACAATTCAATGCATATTACTTAGGTGTTTATAAAATGCATATTGCTTTAGTGTTCATAAAATCCAGGTTCTCGTCAGACCTTGGAGGGGGGGGATTAATTTCTCTCCTGCGCAAAGCTGGGGGTGGGAAGTGGTTTGCCTCCTCCACCAAAGTAGAGACAAATAGAAAGTTTCTGTGTGTGTGTGTGTTTGTGTGTGTGTGGAGTTGTATGGATAGCAGTCTGCCCCATTAAACTCATTCGGCATCTAGAGGCTGACCCACCCTCCCGCCCATTAACAGTATAATTAATTGGCTTTCTCCTGGAGCCAGGTAGGAATTTCCCCCCTATGTTTTAGGGGGGTTTTCTGCCTACCCTATAATATTCACTGAGGACTAATTGAGATGATGCTATCTTAAATAGGCCATAATAGAAAACAAGGGATTTTACAATTTGGTGTACACCCAAGGCACCTGTTTTTGGGTGTAGGCTATGAATGGAAACCCTCACCTGTGGTTCAATTATCCGAGGTGAGGGTGAACAGAAATGGCCTAGGAATGGGGAGAGTCTGACCTCAATAATTCCTTGGGGTAGACTTCTTCATCACATTTCCCTTAAAGGTTGCCTGGGTTAGTTCAGCAGGGGACCCAGGTGTTTTGCCCTAATTAACCGAGGGGTGGGCTGGGCAAGGCCATTACCTTGGCTTAATTCCACCAAGTTCATACCACTCTTTGGAAATATCTACAGCTACGATGTTTAACTAGGTAACATTTAATAAAACTTGCCCATAGTTCAACCCATAAATGTTGTGTAGTCTCTTTATTTCATTTTTTTTTTTTTGGGGGGGGGGGGTCCACCACTTCCTATTCCATGGTCAGATACCTATTTTGAGGGGTTTCTACATGCATGCAATGGAATCAAATCAATTTTGCCCAGATTTGAAATACGTCCATTTCTACATGCTGCGGAGACAGAGAGCCATGCTAGGGAGATGGAGACCCACAAGCAATCACCAGAAACAGTGCTGCATTTTTGATGGTTTGAACTGCCTTTGATGTTTGTAGAGAGTGATGCAGGGAAGGAAAAAACTTGCAATGAAGATTCAAGTCTGATCTGCTAGTGATGTCCAATGATCAAATATTGGGAATACTTCACTGTCAGGAGAATAGATTGCGCTTTTCCTGTTTGGCAGGGAGTTCGACTGGATGATTCTGCAATTTCCCCATGGAAATGCATTGAAACTCTATTAATCCGATCTAAAAAAGGTAAAGGTAAAGGTTTCCACTGACGTTAGTCGTGTCCGACTCTGGGGGTTGGTGCTCATCTCCATTTCTAAGCCGAAAAGCCAGCGTTGTCCGTAGACATCTCCAAGGTCATGTGGCCGGCATGACTGCATGGAGCGCCGTTACCTTCCCGCCGGAGCAGTACCTATTGATCTACTCACATTTGCATGTTTTCGAACTGCTAGGTTGGCAGAAGCTGGAGCTAACAGCAGGCGCTCACTCCGCTCCCCGGGTTTAAACCTGTGACCTTTCAGTCTGCAAGTTCAGCAGCTCAGCACTTTAACACACTGAGCCACCAGAGGCTCCTAATCCGATCTAGCCCCCCAAAAATGACCCCAATGTTTTCTTATGTGTCTTTAAATAAGAAAACGTACTTTATAAATAACAAGTCATATATAAAATGTTCAGATATAGACAGTGCTTAGTTCCATTCAGCTATTGTGGCAAGGAAGCGCATTTGAGGCAACAAAATGTGTGTTGACCAGTCTACAGCAAAGCAAAACAGCATCATTTTTCCATACTGTAATTCCAGTCTCCCTTCTTCCCTCTCTTGCTCTCTCTTTCCCTCTCTCTCTTCTTGAAGCAAAGTATACAATACCAGGAATAAAAAGCACATAAGTAAACTAACCCATACTTCCTCAATGGATAGCAATTTCTCAAAGTGGAGTAGACCATGAAGGCAAAGATACGCAGGCTGAGGCACTGAGCCACAAGGAACAATGCCTGCCCCAATCTGCTGGAATCTCTGTAGGCTCACAGTTAGGTAGAGACTAATCTGATCTCTTTTTTCTCTTTTTTCGATAGAGTTACGAGTTGGGTTGATACAGGGAACGCTGTGGATGTAGCCTACCTGGATTTCAGTAAGGCCTTCGACAAAGTCCCCCACAACCTTCTGGCAAACAAACTAGTAAAATGTGGGCTAGACAAAACTACGGTTAGGTGGATGTGTATGTGGCTAAGAGAACGAACCCAAAGGGTGCTCACCACTATGAACAGAAGTCCCCCTCATTCTTTCTGTTCTATGGGATGTGTGAGACGATCTTGATTTGCCTGCTAATGTACACAGAGACCTGTTTGACTTTGTATCTGTGTCTTTACTAAACATATGTTGCACTTGTTCTTCATCAACGGTTTCCATAAGGGAGACAGGGTCTTCTTCTGCCTGACCTAATATTTTGTTAGATAAATCATTCATGATGGTATCAAATTGTATGTCTCTTTGCTCTCTTTCCAATAACATTTCTTCCTTATTACTTAAAGATTCTGATGTTTTAATAAGCTCAAGAAAAGAGATCATGTTATTTGAATATGTTATCCACTCACAATAATGGTGTTGTAATCTTTCCTTACAACCTAATATATCTTTCTGCTGCCTGAAGCAATAGCTTGCTTGACTCAGATCTAAAATCCTCTGCCATGACTTGTGATATTTAGGTTTCAAAGAATCTAGCTTATTTAGCCAGAAGGCCATCATTTTTGATGTTGGTTCGGTCACTCTGCTGCCCTTTTGTGAGGAAGAAGCAGACATCTTTAAGTCTTCTGAAATTTGTGTCACTTTATTTATATTAGACTGAACTGCTTTTGGACAGAAAGGACTGAATAGCCTATTCTCCGATACTTTGGATTATAGGTCTTTATAGGTCCTGTTGCTGTCCGTTACTAATAGCCCCTTAAAATAAAGTGATCACTAACTTTTAAAATTCTCAGTCCTTTTACTGAGACTTAAAGCTTTTTACTTACACTTAAAAATAACTATTGTGGCCCCGAAAGCCACATTTTCCTCAGAAAAGGCTTCCCTCAGGTTCCTTCAAAATGGCGCCCTCTAGTGACTGTGCTCTCTCTACAGTCAAAATGACTGCTGAACTGCTTCTCCTTCTGAGATAGATTTCACTTCTCCTCAGGAAGGTCAAAAGAAAGAAATCTACTTCTACTTGGGAAGTTAAAAGAAAAGAAATTCACTTTTACTTGGGAAGGTCAAAGGAAAGAAATTCACTTTTATTCAGGAAGCTTGAAGAAAAGAAATTCACTGTTGCTTGGGAAGCTAAAGGAAAAGAAATTCACTGTTCTGCCTCCATGCTTAACTAAATGAACTGGAAGGAACCATAGCACGAAGGACAGATTGGAGACTGTATTTGGTGAAACAAAATATTTTATTAATAGACAGAATTGATCTCTTTTCCTCTTGTTGCCACTATGAAGTCTCTTGTGAGGAAAGAAATCTTTAAGTCTATGCAGTTCTGGCTAGATATTGCCACAGAGTATAAAGTCTTGTTATGACTGGATTCTTTGTATCTTTAAGATGACTTCAATGCAATGTTGACATGGCTTTCTCTATTGCTGTAGTCTATGGTTTTTTTAATCTAATTTGAATACAGTTCCAACGTGACGTGCATTTCTGTGATCCTTTTTGCTTCCTACACTTCCTTCAGTGCCTCACCAACTGACAAAATCTAACTGACCAAAAATAACTGCCATTTCAGGCTGGCAGGAGCCAAGGCTAAGCTCCGCCCTTTTAGAATCTTAAAGAGACTGGGTAGCTGGTGATATTCTGCCTCCTCGTGGCATAACAGATACTGTGTCCCCCTCTATTCCTGATTATTTCCTCTTTTTTCCTACTATCATTCATTGATGTTACATTTCCATTTCTTACTCTCAGTCATGCCATCTTTGGCTTTACCCTTGTTCATTTTAACTTACATTTAATGATTAGTTAATCATTTGTCTAGTACCTAAATGCAACAAAACAAAGAAAGGTTGCATAATCATTTAAATTTCAATACAAATAAAGCAATATGTGTTTGAAACTGTGTTTGAATAAGGTTCTGTTTCTGTGTTTTGTGGCTCTCAGATCCATCTTGCCAGTCAGCTGTTATTCACAGAAGTCTTGGTCCCAACATGCATTTCTTGATTGTCTTTATCATCTTCAGTATTTTTCTACAATATCAAGCACAGGCTATATTAATTCGGTTGCAGATTTCATATTCTGAAAGAGATGCTTTGTGACTAATGATTTAATTCTCTTTATAGGTTCTTTAGTCAAAATTATCAGCACATCCTGGCTTTGACATTTGCTGTGCAGGAGATCAAGGCAAATCCCCACATCTTACCTAATATCACCCTGGGCATCCATGTCTTCAACAACTATTTCATGGCAAGGTGGATTTATCTAGCTTCGATGGAACTTCTTTCCACCCATGGCAGATTCATCCCAAATTACAAGTGTGATGACAAGGACAACACCATTTCTGTTATCGTGGGTCCTAACCCCCAGTTCTGTCAGTACGTGGCAAGCATTTTGAACCTTTACAAGGTCCCACAGGTAAGACGCACTCATGAAACTTTGGACTCCAAGAATCCTTTACTCCATCTTTATTGTTTAGATCACTTTTGTATGGTTTCAAGATAGAAACCAGTTGAAATAATCAGGAAACCTGTTATTCTGCATATCAATAAAGCAGTGGTCTTTGTTTGGGGTTTTAATAATCAATGCATGAGATGTTCCTCTATTCCTCTAAAAGAAAACCCTCTGGGTTTTTAAAATGGGAAATTATGTCTCAATTGTTCAATTTTTCAAGATCAAGTTCAGAGCCAAATTGACATCTGATTGAGTCTCCCAGGCTCTTTCCTATCATTAAGCAGAATGTGGAGTTGCCTCCGGTAGTGTATGGTGAAAGGTAAAAAAAAAAAACCCAGAAAAATAATATATCTGACTCAGAAAACCAATAATTCCTTCTTGCTCAGTTAGAATATAATGCATAAAGATGATATCTATATTTATGCATAAATCAATATAAATATGAAGCTAAAAGTGAAACAATTCTAGTTTGAATGGGTTGGCGGAATTCATGCAGCATTGTTATGTTTATGTTTGAATATGTTGGGAGGCAGCAACATGTTTCTTGTGAAGAAAATTGTGTGCTCTTCAGTTTTAAGCATCTATGAATTGCGTATCCCTTATCTGTAATGTTTGAAACCAGAAGAGTTTTGAATTTTGGATTTTGAAAATGCATTTTTGCATTTAAATGTATAATGAGATATCTTGTAGATGGGACACAAATCTAAACATGGCATTAAGTTATGTTTCATATACACCTTATATTATCTGAAGATAATGGTAAGAAATACTTTAAATACTTTTGTGCATGAAAGAAAGCTTGTGTACACTGAACCACCAGGAAGCAAAGATGGCCCTATCTCAGCCACTCATGGGGACAATTTCAGATTTTGTGGTATATCAGAGTTTAGAATTCTGAATAAGGAATGTTCAAACTGTATTTTGTTTGTAAGGCTTTAGCAAAGGGTTCTTGAAGGATTTGTATATATGGAAGGAAAGATCTTGTCCCCTAGCCAATACTGGAAAATAAAATATTTGATTGAAAATCATATTGTATAATAATGGGAGAAAGTGCAATTTCCTTCAAGAATTTGGCCAGGGATATTGCTTTGGCTGACCATGCAACATTTATTGATATCTGGGTGGAAATGGTACTGTTTGTCTATGGTAATAACGCATGTACACTGTGAAATAAATATATGAGCATTTTATAATGGAAATCCATTATTCCATTTCTGTTTTTGCTTTTCTTTCTGAAGATCATATATGGATCTGCTCTTGTGATGAATAATAATGCCCAAGCTGCTTCACTCCACCAGATGTTCCCCAATGAGTACCATCAGAATGAGGGCATTCTCCATTTACTCTTGAATTTTAAGTGGACTTGGGTTGGAGTGGTTTATATAGGTAAATACAGTGGTGAAAAATTTGTACATGACATACTTCCCATGTTCCATCAGAAAGGTATCTGCTTTGATTTTATAAAAGAATTACCTCGAGAGTCTTTCTCCACTAACATTGAGAATCTCGTGTTGAAGTATTATGAAATACATGGGATTATTGCAAGAAGCACTGCCAACGTTGTCATCTTATATTGTGAGAATGAATGCATAGTGGTTTGAGAATGGTCTTCCATGGTGCAGAATTTGATGAGGTGCCATCCATGAAACTAACACATTGTTGGGAAACAGAAAAATAATCTCCCCTTCCTGCTGCTTCTAGATCTGGGCACAATGTGCTGAAAACCATCAGCACATTGTGTGATGGATTGTGTGCAGCTTGAGAATATGGTCAGACAGGACCCATGATGCCCACTACTGTATGTTCAATTTTGTGCAAATGCAGTGGGCCACAAGATGTTTTGGGCATTCTGACTTTCCATTTCTTACTTGAGAAGAACATATAAGTATTTACTTGCAAGTAGAAAGGATGATTTAACAATTAAACAGTTTTTAATAACGCAAATATTCCCTGTAAAATGTTAAAGTTGGATTCAAGTATCTCATGTCTCGATTGAGGTCAGTGTATTGAAGGCACCTGGTCTGGAATAACCCTAAAGATTTGTTTCAGCATAAAGTCAATAGCAGTCCTAACTACAATGAAATAACTGAAACAACAAGAACTTCCTTAGTAAACAACAGTGTTATTTACTCTTGTTGGGACTAGCAATTCTTTCCTTCAAGAGATGAGCCCAGAGAACTCCCAAATGAATCCCATGGAAATGAATGATACAAAGATTAACAATTACAAACATAATTCTCAGCTATTTTAGAGAGACAATTCTAAGTATTACTTCGTATGGATTCAATGCCATATGCTTTCTTTTGAAATAACATGGAGAATTAATAACAATGCATCTTTACCTGCCCTGCAATTATCAAAATAACCATGATTGATTCTGCGCATTCTCAAATCCCTGAGGAAGTCTAACAAACATGGCAAAAGAATGGCAAAGAATGCTATTAATAGTCTCCATGTTGTTAAGAGCTGGGTTAGAGATTAGCAGACATCCCTTAGTCTGATCCTGTACATGAATGCATAGCGTACTTGCCAGGCTGTCATTACCTGTAACATTTTAATAGCCATGTTGGAAGCGTGCATTCATGTCTAGTGCATTTTAGTACAAGATGGTACCATTCATAGCCCTGGTGTTAGTGGCACTGTCTAAACCGGTGAGCCTTACTTCTGTTGCTAAATGTGTCATTGGTAGGCCACTTCCCATTAAGTACAAGTATTATCATTCTGGAGATCTCCTCGTTGGTGGGATTATTTCTCAGCTCTACATGTTCTCCGACCTGATAACATTCAAAAGACATCCCTCTGAAGAACTGGTTGATGATATCGTGTGAGTTAATATTTAATATTCTTATATAAATCATGTTTCAGGCTAGATAGATACAATAATATAGATAGGCATGCTAGGTTGATGGGCTGCAACGTTGTTGGGACTGAGAAAGACTGACAGGAAAGGACTCAGCCACTTCTTGGACATATAGTAGTAGTAATTGTAGTTGTAGTAGAGATTTTTGTTGTAATAGTTTTTCTTGTCGTTATTATGACTAGAGATGGAATTCTTGATTCATTTTCTTCTTGGAAGATGTAATACCCAATTTGAGCAATACTCTTCTTGCTGCAGTTGTTCAAAGCATATTCGCAACTAAGAGCATATTCTGTGCAAAATTAACAAGTGGTTTTTTTACACAGAGCAAAGCATTTTCCAGGCAAGGAATAATATGTATGTGTTACTCATAACATGCTGTTTACTGTGAAATGTTAAGTTCAGGAGAAACTGCAAGTGATAATTCATGTTTCCCTGAGTTATGTACTCTATTTTGTGCAATGTTATTAACAAGATACGCTGATTTTTTTTTCTATATTACTTTTATTTAGGAATGATTATATTGGGGGAACGTATCAATCAGAATTAAACAAATGAATGACATATAAACAGAAAAATAAATGTATCAGGTTTCAGATTCTGAAATGGAAGCACTGTGGCATGGGTTTCTATTTCTACTTTCCTTGCAGAATGTTTACCCAGAACTACCAGCATATCCTGGCCATGGCATTTGCTATCAATGAGATAAATGGAAATCCATGGATTTTACCTAATACCAGCCTGGGCATTTATGTCTCCAACAGCTATTTCATGGCAAGCTGGACCTATCTTGCATCAATGGAGCTTCTCTCTACACATGGTAGATTCATCCCTAACTACAAGTGTGACTACCAGGACAAGGCAGTATCTGTCATTGCAGGACCTAGCTCTCATATTTGTCAGTTTATGGCAACAATTATTTCCATTTACAAGATTCCACAGGCAAGTTATGCTCATGAAATACAAAGGAAACCAACAAATTATTCATATTTTATTTTCCCTTTAGATCAATCTGTACAGTTCAATCTAGAAACATGCATAGAAATAACTAAAGAGGCAACCATGCAAAATGCTTACAGCAAAAACATGAATTAACCAAAAGAAACATTATATTTTAGCCAGATGAACATGTGATCCTAGCTTAGTGGATGGTGGATGGCACCAGATACACACAAAGAATAATATAGACATAAGTTGGTGCCATGATGGAAAGAGCAGAAGGTATTGGTGCTTCTTTTAGTTTCTCCCAGAATGGAATAAGCTCTTGTCTTTACCCAATCTACTCAGAGAATAGGATGATTCTGTTTTTGATAAGAGTTAAGGTATAAGTAGAATTTATGCTGACTCATGGACAAGTTGACCCAAGTTTTAGTTTGATTTTTTGACTAAAATTTCTAAATGTATACATGAGTATAGTACTTCTGAACAAGGATTCTGTTTTTTTTAAAATTGATGTTTGGACTATAATTTCTAGACTCATACATGAGGATATACATATTTCTGATCAAGCAGTGAATCTGAAAGCATGATTTTTGTGACCGTCTCCTGTTTTTAAACATGATATACATTCAAACATGGCAAGCATTATATACATAGAAACTAGGTATACCATATGTGTTCACTTAGATTACTAATATTAATACTCAATGCAAATGGGAATTATAAATATCAGATGTTTAGAAACAAATGTCTAATGTTTCACATCTTTCCCCAAAGAGGTGGGAGTGTAAATGTGTTTAATATAAAAAGACATAAAGAAATCCAGTATTATTTTTCTGACTAACTGGTTTAGCTCAGCCAAAACTAAGTTTCTGTGAAGTCTGGACTGATGAAATGGAATAGAATACAAGAATGTTTATGGCAGAGGCAACAGTGTCAAAATTGCAGTTTGGGACCTATGAAATAGGCACAAAAAGTATTTTAGGAATATATTTATTTGCTTTGTTTCTTTATTTCTCTAGTTTATATATGGTTCTTCTCCAGTGTTGAACGACAACATGCAAGCGGCTTTTTTTCAACACATGTTTCCAAATGAGGACAAGCAAACTATGGGCATTCTCCAGTTGCTCTTACATTTCAGCTGGACCTGGATTGGTCTATTTTATCTAAGTAATGAGAGCGGAGAGAGTTTTATACAGAGCATAGTACCCATGTTTACTCATGAAGGTATCTGTTTTGATTTCATAGAGGCACTGCCCAAAGAAAAGTTTTCCACGAATGCTGATGAAATGCTAACTGAGTGGTTTCAAACATATAATATTATAACGGAGAGCACTGCTAATGTTATCCTCTTACATGGACAAAATCAGATCATGGTATTTTTAAGAGCACTTCCTTTGCTTTCAGAATTTTACGACATTTCAGTATTGAGAAATGGGACAATCTGGATTTTGACAGCCGAGATGGAATTTGCATCCCTTCCCTTTCAAAGAATTTGGAACATAGACTTCCTCCATGGTGCAATATCTTTTGCAGTTCCCTCAAAGGAGGTGTCAGGATTCCGGGAATTTATCCAGACAAGAAATCCTCTTTCTGAAAAAGGAGATGGCTTCATTAGGATCTTTTGGGAACTGGTATTTGAATGTTCTTTCCCTAAAACTGTATTAAATCAGGAAGATGGTAAGACCTGCAGTGGGGAGGAGAGACTGGAAACCCTTCCTGGGTCTGTTTTTGAAATGAGCATGACAGGCCAGAGCTACAGTGTCTACAATGCTGTCTATGCCGTGGCACATGCGTTGCAAGCCATGGTTTCATCCAAACTGAAACACAGAGGAATGGCAGATGGAGGGAAAAGAGTGCTTCTGGATTTACAATCATGGCAGGTAAGCCTTGAATGCATTAATGCAGGATAATGCATTATATCTCTATGTAGAATGAGAGTTATATAAATGCTGTCTGCCACAACATTCCCATGTAGATATAGAGTTTTCACTCCTTTTTTGTCATGAGAAAAATCATAAAGGACTTATGTCCTATCTGATTTAGTATCTCAGTTCCACAGTGGCCAAATAGATGCTACGGAATAACGTAGTTATATACATCTGTGATAGGTTTGCTTTAGAATCTCTGTAATTTTGAATTAACTTGAATAATAATAAAATTAATTACCTTTTTTCTCTTCCGTTTAGCTCCACCACTTCCTAAGAAGTGTCTCATTTAACAACAGTGCTAGTGAAAAGATATCCTTTGATCAGAATGGACAAATAGAAGCTAATTTTGACATTATCAGCTGGGTCACATTCCCGAACCAGTCATTTCTTCAAGTCAAAGTTGGCAAAGTAGACCCCAAGGCTCCCCGAGATACGATGCTAAGCATTTCTGCAGGTGACATCACCTGGCCCAACATGGTTAATCAGGTATTTGCTGCTCACATTTTAGGGTGTGTAGGGATCATTATGTGGCTCACTCACCATTTGGGGTGTTTGAGGTGGAGCAGAAGAGTAGCAGCCATTTTAATGAGGGCTCGCTGCTTAAGCTTCTCTGCAGAACTACTGAGGCAGCCATTTGTAATAAAGTTTTACTTTTGGCCTTCGGAGCCCTCTTACAAGGCTCACCAGTGGAGTCACTGTTTTGTATGAGTATATACAAGAGGGCCTTCTCAGCCAAGTTGTCAAATATCTTCTCCTTGGAGGTCCAGTTTGCAACAATGCTGGCTTTGTGACTGTTCACTCAGTAACCAGATTGTTTTCAAAATGCCCATGCATATGCTTTGGTCCATTTGAATTGCCCTTCTTGATTTATATAGTTTTAACTTGCTTATCCTGATTTCATTTGCACACCACCATGAAATATTGTATTATCAGATAGGGTAACAATACCTTCTTCCTTCTCTTCCTCCCTCTTTCATACATTTTGACTTAGGCTTCACAGAACGTTCAGTAGATTAATTTAGTCACATTGATGGGAATGTAGAGGTTGGTTTTTAGAGTAGATGTTCTTAATGTGTTTGGTCAACTTTAAGGATGTTATTACATTGAGGAGGTCCTGGCGAATTAGTGGGGCAGCTGGGCAATCCAGGCACCCTGCCTTGCCAACAGTGATGGTTCCCCATCATACATGGGGAAGCGTCACCTCATGGCTTCTCATTGCACTGGTCCTGTGGTTTTCAATGGAACACGGGAAGCCTGCTGTGTTCTGGCCGCAGTGTTGTAGGATACTTGCACCCCAGTTGAGCCTGAGAGCCCTGCTGGAAATGAGCCTGCGTCATCTGATGGGTGGTGCAGGGCTCGGTGAATCAACGGGGAAAGCATCCTATGACATTGCAGAAGACCCGTCTGATGAAATCGTAAGGTCTATTGATGCGAGAGCTAGATATAGATGCCTTTTTGTAGCTTAAGTGAAACATCCACCCAGAATTGGTGGATTGAGGGCATGGTGATAGACAGATCAGCCTTTGCAGCCATAAGTGTGTGCCTTGTGTGGGGAGTGAATCTTGCAACTGCTCTCTGCAACCTTGCAACTGCTCATACATACTTCCATATTCAGAAAAACTTCAGAAATAAATGTAGCACATACTTAAATTTCTTGACTATTATCTTCTGCATTTCAGGCACAAATCTGTTTTTTATTGGACTCAAAGTAGAAAATGCAAACTCTCAAAATCTTGTGTCTCAATTTTAAAACATACCGCTTTCATTTATTGACAGGAATGGCCTCTTTCTTTGTGTAGTGACAATTGCCATGCAGGTTACAGTAAGATAAAAGTGGAAGGGAAGTCATTTTGCTGCTATGATTGTCTTCCATGCCCAGAAGGGAAGATTTCAAACCAGACTGGTAAGATATAAATTGTACAGAGTGGAACAGTTCTATTGGATGGGACCCAAAATATGAACATGAAGATCAGATTGTATAGATATTAATTATAGCAGCCAAATTATGGTATTATAGTAACATTCAGGGCCGTAGCCAGAAAAATTTTTGGGGAGGGGTTTTGAAAATTCCGGGGGGGGGGGGAATTTGAACCCCTAACCCCCCCCCCTCTTGCTACAGGCCTGGTAACATCCATATGCCAATTGGCTGTGTGTGTGTGTGTGTGTGTGTGTGTGTGTGTGTGTGTGTGTACTGCTCACAGAAACAGGAAACTGTGAATAACAGAGAACCCCATTGAAATGAATAATTTCAGTCAGAAGATACCTGAAAGGTGCCCTGGAGGACCTACAAAAATCCTAGAGAGGTATCCTGGGTCCTCTAGATCAGTAGTTCTCAACCTGTGGGTCCCCAGGTGTTTTGGACTATAACTTCCAGAAATCTCACCCAGTTTACCAGCTGTTAGGATTTCTGGCAGTTGAAGGCCAAAACATCTGAGGACCCATAGGTTGAGAACCACTACTTTAGAGCAACTCTTTAGTAATGTCCAGAAGAAATGTACTATGGAATTGCCTGGAGGACTTATAAAATTCCTAGAGAAGACATACTTTGTTGGCTGCAGGTAGGTAAAACCATAGGCATAAGGCCTAGGGGTACAGAAAGTGTACTGCAATTATATGTTATATTAATCACTCTTAAAGTTAAAGAAAGACAGGGAGTTGAAAGATTTCTTGAAATATTACAGGAGATTGGCTTCACTGATGGATAAGCTTTTTGGGGGAAAATGTGTTCTCAAATAAAGCACTTCCATTCCCAATGGCAGTAGCTCCTTCTTGAGAGTTGGCTATACAGACCTGCTCCATAATATTTGAAGAGCACAGACCCAGATGTCTTTTTTCATGTTGTCTTAACTAAGGTCCCATCTACATTGACATACAGTGGAGTTTCAAACTGCAGAATAGGTGCAACCTGATTCAGGACTTTTCCGTTGTTGAATGCTACAGTAACTTCTTTGTTGGCTATTTTGCTACATTTGTAAGGAGAACTGTGTTTTCTTTTCCAGACATGGATGACTGCATACCATGTCCAGAGGATCAGCATCCCAGCCATGGTCAGGACTCATGCATTCCTAAAGCCATAAGCTTCTTATCTTTTGAAGAACCTTTGGGGATTAGTTTGGCCACCATTGCAGCCTCCTTCTCTTTCATCACTGCTTTGGTGCTTGGGATCTTCATTAAGCACAGAACTACTCCCATCGTCAGAGCCAACAACTCAAACCTGACTTTTACTCTGCTTACTAGTCTCCTCCTTTCATTCCTTTGCGCTTTTCTGTTCATTGGCCAACCCAGCAAGATATCATGTCTTTTTCAACAAGTTGCTTTTGCCTTAATGTTTTCTTTGGCAGTTGCGTGTATACTGTCCAAAACAACCATTGTTATTCTAGCTTTCATGGCGACTAAGCCAGAATCTCGGACAAGGAAATGGATGGGAAAACAATTTTCCACCTCCATTGTTCTTTCTTGCGTCCTCGTCCAAGCTGCCATTTGCATTCTATGGCTGGCCACCTCTCCCCCATTCCCAGATTTTAACACACAATCCATGCCTGAAGAAATTGTGCTAGAATGCAATGAAGGCTCATCTGTGATGTTCTACAGTGTCCTGGGCTTTATGGGCTCGCTAGCCCTCATCAGCTTCACTGTGGCTTTCTTAGCCAGAAAGTTGCCCGACAGCTATAATGAAGCCAAATTCATCACCTTCAGCATGTTGGTTTTTTGCAGTGTTTGGTTGTCTTTTGTTCCAACGTATTTAAGCATCAAGGGGAAATACATGGTTGCTGTGGAGATCTTCTCCATCTTAGCTTCTGGAGGAAGTCTACTATTCTGCATCTTTTCCCCTAAATGCTTTATTATTATCTTAAGGCCAGAGCTGAACAAGAGGGGGCAGTTGATGAGACGAAGAAATTAACAAATACAACACCATATAGCCCTCTTTCACATAGGTTTCAAATATGTCCCACTGTAACCAATGTGATTTTACTCAGTGATGACCAATTCCTTGGAAATATTTGATGTAACTGAAAGAATAAATACGTGAATCAATAAAATGTCATCTTAAGCTGTCTGATACTAATTGCAAAGCTTAGTGTTTCCTTGGTCTGTATCAGACTTTGATCATATTTTCCTACAATTTTGTGTATGTTTCTGCATTTTAAAATGATTTGTGCTATGCAATGTGCATGTGTTTTCAGTTACATATGGCAGTGCCATACAAAAATAAAATGACTGTGTTATCAACATGTAGGGAGGTTTATTTGACCCAATGCACATAGTAGACTTGGAGGAGGATGGGGAGAAGAAAGAGAAAGGGAAGGAGAGAAGGAGAAAGTAGATGGAAGAGGTACAACAACAACAACAACAACAACAAATAAATTATATAAACAATAGTTTATAAATTAGATAACAATAGTTATTTTAACTTTTTAAAATTGTTTTTAAACTTGTTAGTTTTGTTCCTTTGTAGGTTTAATAGATTTATATGTTTTATTTAATTATTTAAACTTTGTGAGTAGTTGTTATAATTTGCTATAAATGTTTTATTCATGGGGCTATTTGTTCATTTTGTATTGTTTTATGACATTAAATATTTGCCATCCTTTGTTGGAAACTGCCCTGTGTCCCCCCAGGGAGATAGGTGCGGGTTTTAAATAATTATTATATTATTATCTGGGAAATGATGTGTTCCTCACTCTTGCATCATATATTTGACATTGTTTATTGTTTGTTTGTTTATTGAATTTCTCATTTTTCTCCCTGAATGGGACCCAAAGTGTCTCTGAGTGTCTCCAACTAAGTTTTAATTGACCCAATCACAATAAAATAATTTAGACTATATAAAACAGTATAACCAATCAAGCACAAGTTTAGAAAGATGAATGAGATATCCCAATGAAAAGTCTCCCTGAAATTTTAAAACTGGAATAAAATAAATGCAAAAACTTCTAGGTATATTGTTTGATTCCTCACTTATACATAGATTGCTGTGGACTGGAAATAATTTGAAGGCAAAAAACAACACCATCCTTCCATTGCTGAACACATTGCTAGGGATGACATTGTCTATTTCAGTGATTCCCAAAGTGGGTGCTACTGCCCCCTGGTGGGCGTTGCAGCAATCCAGGGGGGCGGTGATGGCCACAGGTGCATTTGGGGGCGATGAATTACCTTTCCTTTCTATTCTGAGTTCAAAAGATAGTTTCATAATTTCAAACTTCAATGTTTCTAATTTACGCCTTTCTTTACTATATTTTACGAAAAAGGTAGAAACATTAATACATATATCTTTCTGTTTAATTGCTATTAAAATAAAAAAAAATTTCAGGGGGTGCTGAGTAATATTTTTTCTGGAAAGGGGGCGCTAGGCCAAATAAGTTTGGGAACCACTGGTCTATTTTATACTATAATTCTTTCTGGTCTAGCTGTTGAAGACAAAACATATCCCATTATGGAAGAACCAGAGAAATCAGCTTTAAAAATTGCTTTGCCCACCCTCGATATGAGGGTGGGAGGGGGCTTTGCTCCCTTCTAGTGAAGGGAGAGAAAAATAGTTCCGGCCAGGACTTTGGGTGGGGCCAGCAAGTTAAGCCTACGCCCTACTCCCTTCTGGATTCCAGCGTTGATCCATCCACCCTCTAACAGTGTACTTCAAGAGTTGCCTATCGGGGCTGAATTGAACCCCCCCCCCATGTTTTAAAGTTTTTTCCCCCCTACCCTACACTGTTTAATCTACAGCAAATTGGGTGAGGGGTTCCTAAATAGGCTGATATGTGGGAAAATAGGGATTGCTTACATATGCACCTAAGGAACCCCTTTGTAGTGTAGGCCATGAATGGGAACTCTCACCTGTGATTAAATGAATTGAGGTGAGGGTGAATAGCAGTGGCCTTGAGCAGGGGAACTTCTGGTCTCAATATTTTCTGGAATTGGAACAAAATTCTCTTCCGCTTCCCTGAATGGTCGCCCTGGAAGCAACAGTTGGTTGCAGCCAACAACCATGATGTCTTGTCCTTGTTTGAGGAGAAATAGGTCTTGGATGGCCACTGCCTTGGTTTCATTACACACCAACATTCATGCCCTTAAATTGGTTGGCAGTTCACAAAGTAATTGATTGGTAACATTTAATAAAAGTTGCCCATAGTTCAACCCACATGTATGTGTTGTGTCGTTATTTCATTAGTTGGGGAGCAAACAAATATATTTCTATGACCTCTTCAGCACCGTCCCAACAACAACAAAAATCTATGAGACTTCTGGAAAAACTCAAATTGCTGCATAACAGCTAGTGCCCATCACTGTATTTTTTTAATATTCCCATTTTGGTAACTCTAATTTAGAACTGCCACTTCTACCAATACAGATTATCACCCCAAACTTTTTAAATATGTCATAAACATGTTTTTTTCCCTCCACAAAGACAATTTTCTAAATTCTCTTCTCTGTAATTATCAAATCAACTATGATTATATCTTCTCCTTCAAGCTCCCAAGGAACTCCAGTGAACACTAACAAAGTTATACACCTAGGTTAGAAAATGCTATTAATACGCCTCATACCATTTGAAAGAGGAACTAGAGTCAGAAAGGGCTTTTCCATTTAGGTCATTCATAGTTGAGATCAAATCAGTGGAAAGAGTGATTGTTCAAGTTTGAGTGTAGTAGACCTTATTCCTTTGAATGGCAATGTGGGGTGAATGTTTGGCTAAAAGCAAAGATTGCCTTTCAAGATGGAATTATTTGTGGTGTTTGTATTAGTATTGTTGCCTGAGATTGCATGTAAGGCACCAATTAGGAAATGTTCCATTGTGGAGCCTCTTCCTATTCTTCACCGATATTATCAGGCAGGGGACCTGGTCGTTGCAGGCATTATTTCTCAGATTTATATATTTTCCAGAAAAATGAACTTCAAGAAGTATCCATCCCAGGAGCTGTTTGACGATTATATGTAAGGTTGTTTATGTTCCTGCTGTTACTACTATTAACATATCATGCATGGACCTACAGATTTTGGTTTTAATAATTTGGATAACATTTGGAATGTCATTTGTTTCTTTTTCTTAGCTTTCCTTTGGTAAAATAATATATGCTTTGAATGAGATTTTCCTGCTTCTTGTACGGGGGTGGACTGGGTGGCCCGTGAGGTCCCTTCCAACTCTATGATTCTGTGATTCTATGAATAATTAACATTACAGTTTCCATCAGAATGTGTGATTGCAATCCATCCATCCATCAATCCAATTATCTATCCTGCCTTTTCCCCCAGTACTGGTGCTATTGTTGCTAATTCAAACAGTAATGGTATTGATAGAAATTCCATTTATTAGAACTTACTTCTCAAGATTCAAGATCTGAGAGTCAAACAGGCTCTGTTGGAATAATAAGCCTAATCATTTTGCTAGTCCCAACTACAGTATATCAATTGAATAAAAAGGATGCATATAATTGACTTAGATTTAAGTCATAGTTCATTACCATAGGATGCTAGAATCGGAGATGACTTTAGAGATCATTGAACTGAACCACTTGTTCAATGCATAGATAATAAATGCCATGATTATACTGTACATTTTGTAATTTGGGTGGTTGTTTTTTTTTTAGTAATTTAGTCGGTGCCTCTAATTGCAGAGTACTCACACAAAACTATCAACACATTCTGGCCTTAGTATTTGCTATCAATGAAATCAACAAAGATTCCCAGATCTTACCTAACATCACCATGGGGTTCAACATTCATAATAGTTATTTCAGTGCAGGCTGGACCTACCTTGCTTCAATGGAACTTCTATCTCCGGGAAGCAAATTCACCCCCAACTACAAGTGTGGATTCCACTACAATCCAGCAGCGGTCATTGGGGGACCAAATTCGAACATCTGCCACTTTATGACAACCATCCTACACAACTACAAAATTCCACAGGTGAGATTGGTATATAAAGCATTTGACTTGAAAAAAAATATATTTATGGGATTGTGCCATTGTATTTGGATTTATAGATGAATGAAATGAATACATGTCATATCTAATGCTCAAATTCTGAATAATGATCTTGATTGAAAACAATTATTTATTGTTGTTCATTTGGATTCAAAAGAATAGTATTTTTTAATGGTCAAAACTCTATATTTGTGGATTAAACTTTTCTGGATTTCATTCACTGACTTTTAAACAGAGGCTAGATGGCCATCTGTCAGGGGTGCTTTGATTGTGCTTTTCCTGCATGGCAGGTGGTTGGACTAGATGGCCCCTGCAATCTCTTCCAATGATAAATAAAACCTTGCTTGCTTAGTTTCTCCATACCTCACAACCTCTGAGGATGCCTGCCATAGATGTGGGCGAAATGTCAGGAGAGAATACTTCTGGAACATGGCCATACAGCCCGGAAAACGTACAACCACCCTGTGATCCCGGCCATGAAAGCCTTCGACAACACATCTTCCAATGATTCTATGATTCTAATCATAGTCCCACTACAGAATCTCTAATCCTCCAATATGACCCTATATGGTTAACTTCTGTTAGCAGTTGACTACAGAGTTGTGCTGGAGGACCTAAAGATTCTTAGATGTTTTCTCCTCACTTGGTGAGGGTTCTGTGCCCCTAAGTCCTGCAAAAGTGGGAGATCTACTAAACAACATTACTTTGTCTGTTCATTCCTCTGTTGTGCTCTTATTTATTTTTAAATCTAAATCTCATATAGGAAGGTGAAGGAAATGTATTTCTAATGTATTTCTAAGACAGAGAACAAATTCACCTCAATGTATAAAAGGTAATGCTGGGTGTCATATATTAGCACACTGCTTGCACTTCTGCGTGTTGATATGTGAGGAGAGATCATTATTACTGTGTCTACTAATATTTTTATAATCATGACCATGATTGGTTTATTGTTTCATAAATCGCTTCTGCAATGTATGGCATCCTGAAGCCTACAATTTGTTCTAACAGGAGTAGACTCAATGCATCAGTTGGATTTACCTGTGTATTGAGGCATCATCCATTGGGTCTACTCATTGTTCAACAGTTGGTTCAATGGGTTGCTTTGTACTAACATGATTAAGATCTTAGTCTATGACTTTATCATGCAATTATATTAAATAAAATTAGGGAAAACAATAAGAAATCACTTCATCCTGAAGAATAATTAAAGCCATAGAGTGAAATCAGCACTGAATGTCTCCTGATAAGATGAAAAAAGCATCAGAATTTCTTCCTTTGGAAGTATCTCTTCTCTTAAGATATCTCTTCTACATTTTAGCTCACATATGGCTCTGCACCAGTGATGAATCCCAAAACACAAGGAGTATTTTTCTACAAGATGTTCCCAGGAGGGTCCCATCAGTACTGGGGAATTCAACAGCTACTGCTTCATTTCAGGTGGATTTGGATTGGTGTGACTTATCTGAATGATAAAAATGGGGAGTTGTTTGTGCATAAGGTGCTTCCCATGTTTGCAAAAAGTGGCATCTGCTTTGAATTCATACAGAAACTTCCAGAGTTAACATTTTCCAATAATGCTGACATGATTGTAAGAGAAGGAATAGAAACCTGCCAGGTTATCATGGGAAGCAGTGCCACTGTGCTGCTGGTACATGGTGAAATTCAGACAACGATTGTGTGGAGAATGTTACTCCACTTCTCAGAATTTGATGGGATACTGAAAAAGACAAAGGTGTGGATTATGACAGCCCAGATGGATTTCGCATCACTATCTTTCCAGAGGAGTTGGCGTCTAGATTTCATCCATGGTACTTTATCCTTTGCCATGCGTTCAAAGGAGGTGTTAGGCTTTCAAGAGTTTCTTCACACCAAAAGCCCTATGCCGGAAAGAGGAGATGGATTTATTAGGACCTTCTGGGAACACGCATTTCATTGTTTCTTTCCCAGCTCCACCCTAGACAAGACTGATGAATTCTGCACAGGGGAAGAGAAACTGGAGACTCTCCCTGGATTTATTTTTGAAATGGAAATGACTAGCCATAGCTACAGTATCTACAATGCTGTCTATGCTGTAGCCCATGCTTTGCATGCCATGTATTTCTCCAGCACTAAATACAGGACACCAATGGACAGAAGGAGATGGATGCTTCTGAATCAAAAGCCATGGCAGGTAATTTCTGAACAGCCAAATGCGAGAAAGGTAACTCAACATGACACTAAATAATAAAGCACTAATTTCTTTGTAACTCTAAATTAGGAAGAGCTATTGAGGTCAGAATTGTGGTATGTCGGGTTTACAACAGCATCCACTTTACAGCCAACTCATTGGCCCCGCTACTCAGATGATAATAGACAAAAGCTTTGTATTATGTCGCACTATATATGATTTAACATTACCCGGCTTCCAATTTGTATATCCATCTGTGTTGACTTCTAGAATTGGACTTTATGCAGGTTCCTACACAAAATGATTGTCTATCGTTGTGTGCCTTCAAGTTGTCTGTTGACATTTGGTGACCCTATGATTTTCATAAGGTGGTTTTACCAGTTCCCTCATCTGGTGTTTGTTGGCAGCTTGTTGGCATTTTCCCATTTATGTACTAACCAAGTACTAACCAGAAGTGACCCTGCTTAACCCCCAGGAGCAGATGGATCTGGGGTGTTTATGATATTTTAATGACAAAAAACAATTTGGGGAAAATTATATTTATTGGTATTGTATCAATGTTTTAGGCTCTGCCTTCCGTTCAGTGTCACTGTTTAATATCACGTAAAATAATTACCCTAAAAGTTACTTAGCAGCTAAGCAAGTAAGCACATATAGTCAAGAGCCATGGTGGGATACATATGACCTTACAGTTGTTTTTTGACTGAAACTATTAAGAAGTCTTGCCAACTGGGTTGGTGTGAGTTTTTTGGGCTGTGTGGCTAATGGCCATGTTCTCTCCTGACATTTCACCCACATCTGTGGCAGGCGTACTCAGAGGTTGTGAGGTATATTGGAAACTAGGTTAGTGAGGTTTATATATCTGTGGAAGGTCCAAGGTGGGAGAACGAACTCTTGCCAAGTTGCCACCATAACTAATAGTGAGGAGTTTTAGGAATCATGGTGCTATAATAACTGGAAAGCTGCATGATTCCCACTACATTGTAAATAGAAGTAGTGTGCTGGAGGTCAGTATAGCCTCATCATCATTGCCAATCCCTGCTCCTCCTCCCTGGTCTGGAAGGTATTTCCTGATGTCTCTCTGCGCTTCTTTGATGACAGGGAAGGTAAGCCATCTGACAGTGACAATGGCAACAGGGAAAGTAAGGTGATGGCCCAGCAGACGGAACTGTTGTTTGCCTATCTGGACCATAAGCTGCCCTGCCACAAATGTGAGTTGGGAACAAAGTATGTGGCCACCCTTGTTGTATTGATTAAGCAGCCAGTGTAGTAAACTCTGAAATTGATCCAAAAACTGAAAAGTCTTTATAAAAAAAAACCTGGATGATGGCCTATATGAGTAAAATCTCCCATGGTTTCACTAGATAGGCCTCTTTTGACATCACCACCAACGAATGATCACAGTATATCCACAATCTTTTTTGCATATCCTTATTCATTTTCTTTCAGCTTCACCCATACTTGGTGACTGTCTCTTTTAATAACAGTGCCGGGGAGCAGATTTCCTTTGACCGAAATAGAGAATTAGTTGCTGGATTTGAAATTATTAATTGGATAACATTCCCAAACAAATCCTTCCTTAGAGTCAAAGTTGGACAAACGGATCCTCACGCTCCTTCAGACAAAGTGCTTGCCATTTATGAGGATGCCATAATGTGGCCCAGGCAATTTAACCAGGTAAATGTTCATGCACAATTCAATGTATATTACTTTGGTGTTCATAAAATGCATATTGCTTTAGTGTTCATAAAATCCAGGATCTCATCAGACTTGGGGGAGGGGGGGGGTTGCATTTCGTACTTCTTTCAATGGGACCCAACACTGTCTTAATTACTAATGACCAGAAGGTTGGAAGGGCTCTTCATAAAATGGAGTGTAACAGAGAATTAACTTCCCTCCCCCACAAAGTTGGGGGCAGGAAGTGGTTTGCCTCCTTCACTGAAGAGGAGACAAATAGGAAGTACTTTCAGGGGAGTGGGAGTTGTATGGATAGCAGTCCGCCCCCTTAAACTCATTTGGCATCTGGAAGCTAACCCCCCCCCCCCCTCCACCCATTAACAGTATAATTAATTGGTCACTTTCGGGAACCAAGTAGAAATTTCCCCCCTAAAACATAGGCCATAATAGAAAACAGCAAGGGATTTTCCAATTTGGTGTACACCCAAGGCACCTGTTTTTGGGTTTAGGCCATGAACGGAAACCCTCACCTGTGGTTCAATTATCCGAGGTGAGGGCGAGCAGAAATGGCCTAGGAATGGGGAGAGTCTGACCTCAATAATTCCTTGGGGTAGACTTCTCCATTACATTTCCCTTAAAGGTTGCCTGGGTTAGTTCACCAGGGGTTTTGCCCTAATTAGCCTAGGGGTGGGCTGGGCTGGGCAAGGCCATTACCTTGGCTTAATTCCACCAAGTTCATACCACTCTTTAGAAATATCTACAGCGATGATTTTTAACTAGGTAACATTAAATCAAAGTTGCCCATAGTTCAACCCATAAATGTTGTGTAATCTCTTTATTTATTTATTTATTTTGGGGGGGGGATCTACCATTTCCTATTCCACGGTCAGATACCTATTTTGAGGTGTTTCTATGTGCATGCAATGGAATCAAATTAATTTTGCCCAGATTTGAAATATGTCCATTTCTACATGCTGCGGAGACTGAGTCCCATGCTGGAGAGATGGAGACCCACAAGCAATCACCAGAAACAGTGCTGCATTTTTGATGGTTTGAACTGTCTTTGATGTTTGTAGAAAGTGATGCAGGGGAGGAAAAACTTGCAATGAAGATTCAAGTCTGATCTGCCAGTGATGTCCAATTACCAAATATTGGGAATACTTAACTGTCAGGAGAATAGATTGCGCTTTTCCTGTATGGCAGGGAGTTGGACTGGATGATCCTTATGGTCTCTTCCAATGTCAGATTCTATGCGTGCTTTCAACCCATTTTATACAATCTTCCTAATCTGATATTAGGTAACTCTGAGAATAGAAATATATGTGTTGCCAGCCCATCGGAGAAAAGCACAACAAAGCACTTTATGAACTTAGTTGTGTTTTTGGGAAAATCTGTCTATCAAGTTTGTCTGGGCGCAACCAAAGGAAGAGATGGACAGCAGTTTTGGATTTCAGCACATTACTATCTGCAAATAGTGGCACCAGATCAGCTCATGTTGAGTAAAGAAATTGTCACACCCCCTGCTGGAGTGGACTTCCAATTATAGCATTTTACAAGCATGCGCAGAAGACTAACAATGGAATTTTTCTGACTAATGTAATTCTTAGACATGCGCAGTTGCCTCCAACTTATATAAACTATTAATCATTAAATCAGGTGAAACATCCATAATCCACATCATGTACACACTATCTAGTAAGCCAAATGTCATAGCTGTTTGCATAAGCTGTCTCAACAGGTACACAATTATTTGCACAACCCAGCCTTGTGGATTTGTTCTAGTCAGCTAGGTTAATCAAATGTTAAACCAAAATGTTTTGTCAACAAGATTCTGGGTAATTTTTTTCCTACAACAGCAGCCCTCCTCACAGTGTATGAGTTTTCTAAATACTGTCTATTATAATCTGGGATCTTTTCCAAAATCCAATTGTTAGTCATTAGATTAGCCAATTCTGCCTCTCAAATTAGACTGGTGGCATGCCAGATTAAGGCTCTTGAGGTTTGTAGTTCCGAAAGATTTTTCACCTTCTTTGCCAGTGTGCTAGGGCCTCACCAAACTATAGCTTCCAGAATTCTATAGCATTAAGACACTTCAGTTCAAGGGGTGACAAACTGCATCAATTCTACAGTGTGTAGATGCATCCCTCATTTCCAGAGTACTGGTCCAACATCATGATAACATGCATTTTGACCTAAATATTTCATACTTTGGTATGAAAGATTTATGTCAAAACACAAAACAGTATGTTTCAATGCAAAAAAGCAGTGTACATGCTTGTCTGTACTTTTTATATTATCTTTTCTGGCTGCTTTGGTTTGATGGACAGACACGGCCCATTTCCATGTGTAATGACAACTGTAACCCAGGTTACAGAAAGACCAAGAAGGAAGGCAAGCCATTTTGCTGCTATGATTGTCACCCATGCCCAGCAGGGAAGATTTCAGATAAAACTGGTAAGAAATGTCATTAGTTAGACCTTAACAAATATTCTTTGCAGACATATTATTTTCTGTACATAAAATGTTACCCCCTGCTCAAAAAATGTAAGAAGGTGCAAATATTGCCTTGAATAACTGCTAGCTGCTGAAGATTTCCATTAGTCCAAAATTCTCTCTGTCAATGTTTGCCAGTATCCAACCATTCGCATAACCATTTAAACTTATTTTATATATTTTATTTTAGCCATTTTACTTATTATTTAAATTTCTAGCATTCAGTCATAATTTTACAGTAATATATGTTTTCTTTTCATTTTATGTCCATATGAAGACCTACATTTCACTAGGTTTGAATGTTTTACCTATGCTTGGAAGTAGGTTATTCTCACCTTTTGCCCCTTGTATTTCTACTTTGTTCTCATTTGTAGAAGAACAATGCTGTAATATTCAATTTGCAGCAAAGTGGACATTGGTCTGCTGTGTATTGAAAAGAAATTTCTGTTTCAGATATGAAGAATTGTTTTTACTGTCTGGAAGATCATTATCCAAACCATGATCAGGATTTGTGCATTCAAAAAAATATCATCTTCTTGTCTTACGAAGAGCCCTTGGGGATCTGTTTGGCCATTCTTGCTCTTTTCCTCTCTTTCATGGCCGTTTTCATGCTTGGGATCTTCATCAAACACCAGGACACTCCCATAGTCAAAGCCAACAATCGGACTTTGACCTATATTCTTCTCACTTCTTTGCTGCTCTCTTTTCTGTGTGTTTTCTTATTCCTTGGTCAACCTAATAGAATAATATGTCTCCTCCGTCAAACCACCTTCGGGGTCATCTTTTCCCTGGCTCTCTCTTCTGTTTTGGCCAAAACAATTTTAGTGATTTTAGCTTTTATGTCCACCATGCCAAGGTCTTGGATGAGGAAGTGGATGGGAAAACACTTGGCTGTCTCCATTGTCCTTTGCTGCTCCTTTATCCAAGCCACTATCTGTATCATTTGGTTGACAACTTTCCCCCCATTTCCTGATTTTGACATGCAGTCAATGGCTGAAGAAATTGTACTTGTATGTAATGAAGGCTCGCCAGCTATGTTTTACTCTGTCCTGAGCTTTTTGGGATTCCTAGCCACTGTCAGCTTCATTGTGGCTTTCCTTGCCAGAAAGTTACCTGAAAATTTCAATGAAGCCAAGTTCATTACCTTCAGCATGTTAATTTTCTGCACTGTTTGGCTGTCATTTGTTCCAACATATTTGAGTACCAAGGGGAAATATATGGTGGTTGTCGAGATCTTTTCTATTTTAGGGTCCGGGGCTGGATTACTTGGCTGCATCTTTTCCCCCAAATGCTATGTCATTTTACTGAAGCCAGAGCTGAACCATAAGAAGCAATTCATAAGAAAGAAGAATCTTAAAGTTTTATGCCTTTCGGTCCATGTAAATAAGTAATAGCTTTCAATTTGTGATTTTTGATAGACCACATAAATATTTCTTGTTTCTCATATGAGTGCATGTGTAGAAGATACAAAGAATAGATCCCAGAAATGACCTAAATCCAAAGATCAAATTTACATTCATTTCACTGACACCTTAAAATCCATATAAAATCTATATATATAAAAGGGTAATGAAATTTCGGCCTAGGACAAAACAACAAAACTACACATCCAAGAAACACTAAACTTGCCAGCACAACCCCTCATCTATGCCTCTACATTCATACAACAAAAAGAAAAGAAAAATAAAGTCCTAATTAGAGGGAGAGGAATAATTGTTTTTATCCAATTGCTGCCAGTTAGAAGGCTAATCTCCACCCACTTGGTCCCCTAGCAACCCACTCAGCCCAGGGGACAGGCCAAGTTAGGCCTCACTTAGACCTCTTCCCCACTGCCTATAAAATACAGATTATCTGATTTTAACTGGATTATATGGCAGTGTAGACTCAAGGCCCTTCCACACAGCTATATAACCCATTTATAATGGACTTAATGTCAGGGAAAAACCTTTACCCTTTACCTTAACTACCACCAATTCCGCAATACTTTATTTCCCATACCACCTTACTTTGCCACAGCAACGCGTGGCCGGGCACAGCTAGTACTGTATATATCTAGCACACATATTTTACTTCCATCCTTGGGATTTATTTCTTTATGTAGTTTGACATTTATTTGAATATGAATAACCATTATGTTCCTTAAATTTGGAATTGGTATGTTATTTCTTTTTATTTATATGTATACCTCAAATTATATCACAAGGACCCATTTTGCTTTACACATTTATAGTGTAGTCATTCCACTGTAACTATGTCAAGTGATTTCAGCTCTACAAAAGTTGTAAGTTTGGGACTTGGTGCGTCAAGCTCCTAAAGGACAGAATAAGACACAGATAGGATGAGTGCAAGGAATAGAGGCATTTATTCACTTTGTCCTAAGTGTATGTTAGCAGAGTCTGAACTCCAAAAACAGCCATTTTGAGTCCCCTTTGGAGAGATAAAGCAGGGTATAAACAAATACAATAATAAAGTGTAATAAATAAATCTGTATGTTTGCAATTGTGCTTATGTATGATGCTCCCTCTTCACTTGCACCAAGGAGTCCAACCAGAAGTAGATTTACATCGTGGGATCGGAACCGGAGGGCTCCGTGCTGCAAGGGAGGATGAAGCATTGTACAACAGGCAATTTTCCCCTATGATGAGATCATATGTCTGCCCAGGAAAAGGGTGTGGAAGGATAGGAATGTGGCTAAGTTGGAGATAATGGGATTTGATGGCTGTTTCTGCCTGGCCGATATAGGACAATGGGTCTCAGCTGGACATACAATGTTGCCAAGGGTGTTGGCATAGTCTCAATAGGGACCCCAGAGAATGGATCTGATTTGATGATTGGCATGAGGAAACATTCCCAGCAATAAAATCAGATAAAATCTTGAAAAGCCTTGTGGTTCTTCTTAAACCCATGATATGTCTCCCTGGGCACATATTTCGGCACATGCTCGGAAACTTGGCAGGCCTGCAGTTGTATATCGGTCTGAAACTGAGGTAGGTTTCATAAAGATTGGCCTTAAAATGACTGAGGATTGAGCCTTTTAAAAGTTTCCCATTGGAGCAATGGGCCGAATCTTTGCTAAATGAAAACGGCAAGACCCCTCCTGATTTGAGTAACTTCCTGGTAAACAGAATGAGGGGTTAGTTGAAAATGGACCCTGGAACGGCATGCCTTTTGGCTGAATTGCACACTTCTAATAGGTAGCTGGGTTGTGTCTTGTGGGGAGACGGGGCCAACACGTGAATGAGACACTTCCAAGTCTCCCTCACATCAAAAGCTCTGGCTTTTCGTGAAGGAATCAGTGGCCTAGCCTCCTTGATTTAATGTTTCATCCTGATAATTGGTGGGGGGGGGGGTGATATTTTTTTAATCCTATGAGGTTGAGAGAGGGTGACTCCCCCAAGGTGCTTCAATTGGGGGTTCCTTTTGGCGGAAACTTTAGTGGCTCGTTTCTCTCTCATTTTATGGCTATTAGGATGAAACTTGGCACACTTGTAAGACACATTTATGGCTGTAAGTCTGACAAGTTTCATGGCGTTTAGCTCATCCACTGTTTTTTGGGATTTTTAAAAAAGTTTTTTAAAAATAACATAAAAAAAACTAAATAAGTAATTTTTAAAATTTGTCCACAGTGACAGAACATGAGTAGGGAATTACTCTTGCAAAGTTTCTGAAAGATCTGGTCATCCACTGATTTTTACCTAGAAATTGAAACTTTTTGAACACAAGTTGAATTCATATTCCATGCAAGCAGCAAAGTTGGCAATCGATACCATCTGCCTTGGATGATATCATTAGAAGAAAAAATTAAAGATACTTAGCCCATAACTTACTTTTTTCTTCAAAGATTTATATCAGGAATACTTTTGAAAGATCTTATTAAGATGTTTTCTTTTCTTACAAACTCTATCATCCAAAGTAGGTAATTTTCTCTCCTGCATTTATCCAAGTCAGTATAATTACTTGGGCTTCTTTTTTCCTGTCCCTAAAGAGTTACAGTAATCAAAAGGAAAACTGTGACGAAAGACCTATTATTAATACCTCCCGTGCCTTTCATAACGTGGGCAATAACTACACACAGTTCAGTTATTGTTTTAGTTTTTCAGTCATATCGATTTATTCATTGGTCAATGTGAGTATTGTATCTAAATTCTTATCAATAAAGGCCCACTCCATTCTCTGAGTACAGTGGTGAAAAAATGACAGTGGCAGCCAGGGTCAGCTGGATGTCCAGGCGATGCTTATGCTTTTCCCTTTCTGGAATAATGCTTGACTTATCCATGAGTCACATGAGAATCCATCATTTTGGCTTCCATACTTGCCATCGACTTATGAATGAGTTCAACTTATACATGATTATAAACTGTACTCATTTATACAAAAAGAGCATATAACACTCTGTTGTAGATTGGTTTTGCTTTTAGGCATTTGTCATGAGCTGGGAGGGTTGAAATGCTCTGGAGCATAGCATTTTCTTAGATGTGAAATATTACTAAAATTAAAGATGCAACAAAGGTTTTTCATGAATTTTTCAATGAATTTGACCCAAAGTAGATGGTAAGAGATAGCGCTATGTATTTTCCAAAATCTTGCAGCGGACACAACAAGAGGGGAGAAAAGAATAATAGACAACTAGAATCTGAGAGATGCTGGTGCAGCTATGTTAGCATCCAAATCCATGTAAGTGGTAGAGCTTTTGAGTTAGTTTCTTAAATGTCTTTGTGTCCATGTTTTCATAATGTTGGAACAAATGTTCTCATTTGGAGAAGATAGACACAGTAAATAATCACTCCTTACAGGCTAATTACACATCTCTATCAGCACATTGCGGCCTTGGTGTTTGCTGTAGAAGAGACTAATGAAAACCAACAACTCTTTCCCAATGCCACCCTGGGTTTCCACATCTATAACAACCGTTTCACTGAAATTGGGACCTACCTTGCTGCAATGGAACTTTTATCTAGACAGCACAGATTTGCTGTCAACTACAAATGTGAAACTGAGAATCTTCCAGCAGCAGTGATTTCAGGACCCATCACTGACTATTGTCTTCACTTGGCAACTATCCTGTGTATATACAAGATGCCACAAGTAAGATGTGTGCACAAGCACAAAAATTTAATGATTTGTTAAAGCCTAAACTTTAATCCATCAAGTTGTAGGTTCGCAATGGGGAAAGATTGAGCTTAAATATAACATAATGGAATTGGCAAGTTTGGTTTAGCGTTCTGATTGACATATTACATATTTCTGATTGACATATTACATATTTCTTACATAATACTGTCTTGCATTCTCCATTCGTTCTGATTGACATATTACATATTTCATACATAATACTGTTTTTCATTCTCCACTCGTATTTCCACAGTCCAACATATAACAGGAAGCTAATGCCTAAATAACATAAAGATGCCAAATCCCATTTGATCTTAATATTTGGATGGGAGGCTGACAACGAAACTAAAGTGCCACAGACTTTTTTTTTTTTGAGAAACTGGAAAATTCATATCTGAGTAATTGCTTAAGAAAACCTTTGAAATTCATGTGGTCACCATACGTTGGCAGCTGACTTAAGGATACATACAGTTTGTGCATGTGATAGTTCAGTCATTGAGATTTTGATCACTTGATTTTGCTCAATGACTCTTATGTACCTCAAATTTAGGATGCTTGACTGACAATAAGAGCTGTTTGGCAGTGGAATATGCTGCCTTGGAACATGGTGCTGTATTGTTTCCTAGAGGTTTTTAAGCAATATGCCATAATACAATATTGAATGGAAATAGAAATTTTGATTCAGGTTTCATTGATGTTCATGTTTGAGATCACTTCAATTCCTCTATTTTTAAAAATATTGTAGCTTATCTTTGGATCCTCTCCTGTGGTGAATAATCACGCTCTAGATGTCTTCCTCCACCGTATGTTCCCAAATTCTGGTTATCAGTATGATGGGATTCTCCAGTTACTTCTGCATTTCAACTGGATTTGGATTGGAGTAGTTTGTCTGAATGATGATACTGGAGAAATATTTGTACAAAACGTTCTTCCCACGTTTGCTCTGAAAGGCATTTGCTTTCATTTCATTGCAAGACTGCCCAAATATGCCTTGAGTGATAGAGTTGATAAATTTGCAGAGAAATCTTATGAAATGATGACAGTTTTTATGGGAAGTACTGCCAATGTGATTGTTGTTCATGGTGAAAGTCCTACTATTATAGTTATAAGAATGATGATATATGTTGCAGAAATAAAGGATACACTCCTGGAAATCAGCACAAAGGTGTGGATTATGACAGATGGAGTTTGCAATGCTTTCATTGGTAAGAGACTGGGATATAGAATTCCTTCATCGGTCTGTATCCTTTGAGGTTCATTCAAAGGCCCTTTCAGGATTCAGACATTTTCTTCAGACAAGAAATCCTCTCTCAGCAAAAAAAGACAAGTTTCTGTGGACTTTCTGGGAAGAGGTATTTAACTGCAACTTGCCTAATCGTTCATTAGACAAGGATAATAACATGTTCTGCACTGGGAAGGAGAAGTTGGAGTCTCTTCCTGCTTCTGTTTTTGAAATGAGCATGACCAGCCACAGTTACAGCATCTACAATTCTGTCTATGCCATTGCACATGCTTTACAGGCCATGTATTCATCTAAATTGAAACACAGAGCATTACTGAATAGTGCAAGAAAGCAACTTTGGAATATACATCCATGGCAGGTAATCTCACTAATGCAGAAGGGTTTTTAAAAATTAATAATGCAGCAATTGATTCTTCACTATGGTAAGTCAGGAGATGTGTTTTGTATAAAAGGTGAAATATGGGTCTCTAGCTGATATGCTATTATTATTTTTCCATATTACATGTATTTGAAAGTGTCCTGCTTACATTAGAGCCTAGGTGTACTTGATCCTTTTGATCTTTTGAAAAGATTGTGGTTAGTGCCTTCTACGCATATTTAAATTGACAAGTTTTGATGAATTATATTTTGTTGTGTTTTTGCATTAAATATAATGCTCATAGTGAGTAGACCTATCATTCAGCAGAGACCAGTTTGGTACCTTGCAGGAAACTATCACCAAAGTTCTGGGCCCAAAGGTATTAAAGGGACAGAATTTGATTGGAAACTTACATCTTCATAAGCGTAGCTCATCATCATTATCATCATCATCATCATAGGTGATTCCTTGTGGGCAGGTATGACTGCCTTCTAAGTATAGGGTCTTGGTGGTGGGTCCATAGGTGACCGATACCTATTATTGATCTGCATGTTTTTTCACAGTGAGGACATTGATTTCCAGGTGGAAGGTGGTCCAGGCAAGGGTTAGCTTAATGCGCCTTCCTCTTGACACATTTCTCCTTTTGCCCTCCATTTGTGCCTAATCGAACTCCAGAGCACTGCTGGTCACAGCTGACCTCCAATTAGAGCGCTCAAGGGCCAGGGCTTCCCAGTTCTTGGTGTCTATGCCACAGTTTTAAGGTTAGCTTTCAGTCCATCTTTAAATGTCTTTTCCTGTCCACCAACATTCCGTTTTGCGTTCTTGAGTTGGGAGTATAGTAATTGCTTTGGGAAGCAATGATCAGACATTTGGACAAACTGGCCAGTCCAGCAAAGTTGATGGAGGAGGGTCATCATTTCAATGCTTGTGGTCTTTGCTTCTTCCAGGATGCTGACATTTGTCCGCCTGTCTTCCCAAGAGATTTGCAGGATTTTTCAGAGGCAATGCTGATGGGATCATTCCAGAAGTTGCATGTGATGTCTACAGACGTCAAAAGTGTAGCTACATGTATGGAAAATAGTATTTAGCAGTTTCATGGCCTCCATATTCAGCAAGGCATTCCCATGACATTACTGAGGGGGGGGGGGGTCAGCAATGTAACCATTGTGCATTTAATCTTATGCCCATTGAGACAGGCATGAAATGTGATCCAATGTGCAGTGTTTCTGTTGCAAATTGGGACACCAGCAAGAGAGTGCTGATGCACATTGGAAGAGGATGATACTTCACTAATAGTGTGAAGCATGCATTATCACTTTGAGATATATTTTTCCTTTTTTCTATGCATCTCTCCATCAATTCTTTCCTATTCTCATTTAGCTCCATCATTTTCTGAGAAGAGTTGCATTTTACAATAGTGCCTGGGAAGAGGTTTCCTTTGATCAAAATGGGGAATTATTAGCGGGATTTGATATTATCAACTGGGTCACATTTCCAAATCAGACTTTTGTTAAAATAAAAGTTGGTAAGATGGACCCTCAAGCTTCTGAAGAGAAGAAGTTTGTTATTCAAGACAATGCCATTGTGTGGCTCAGCATCTTCAACCAGGTAAGTTCGCATTCAGAATGAAGCCAGATATTTATCTTGTGATGAAGGTTATTCTTCAAATATTGACATAGATGCCTCTCCTCATCAGACTAGATATAACCAAGAACAATATTGTCCAATGTTTAAATATGACAAAAGAGTTTTCTGGCAGTGGCAAAACAAACAGAATGTCCTTATTTGTAATGATACAGTGATGGTAGTCTTGACAAAAATTTAAGTCAATGGTTCCCAAAATCCTGCATCACATATGAATAATACAAGACTCAGTATCCCCCACTCCAATTTCTATAATCTTTCCAGCTACCAAGCTAGGGGATAATGTTAAGGGTGTTAGATGTTCATCTTCTCTTTGTCTGGAGAACTGAGATGGGAACTGGTGGTATTCAAAGGACATTGATTTACAAACAAACCAATTCAATGCATATCAGTTCTAGAATCATCAAATCCTACAGTTGAGAGAAGACCAGAAGCACCATTCAGTGTATGAGGGTAAACAAATCAAAGCACCTCCAGAGAAGAAGACTCCAGCACATTCACAGGCAGCATGTTCCACTGTTTAACAACTCTTGCCATCAGGAAATTCTTCCTAATGTATATGTGGAATATCTTTTTCTGCCATTTGAATCAATTGTTCCATATCCTAGTTTCTAGAGTAGCAGAAAAAAATCTCGCCACCTCTTCAATGTGACGTCCTTTAAGATGTGTAAACATGGCTATCCCATCCCCTCTCAACCTTCATTTCTCCAAGCTGAGCATACTCAACTCCCTAAACTGCTCCTCATAAGGTTTGGCCTCCAGACCTTTGATCTTTTTGGTTGCCTTTCTCTGAACCCATTCTAGCTTAATGTCCATATACTTCTTGATTTGTGATGCCCAGAACTGGAGGCAGGATTCCAGTTGATATTTTTACAAAATAAAATATTTCTTCGTCACTCCCTCCTGCCTAATGCTTTCTAATGCTTCCAGCCACATACTTAGCATACTAGCACTCCAAGAATTATGATTGGCAGAAGGGAGGTTTCAGATGGTGTAAAAGAGGTTTCCATCCAAAGTAAGTCATACATGTGTTCATAAGACTATCATCCAGTTACAGAAAATAATTGTGTATACAACATGTATATTTCTTCAGCTGAGCCATCAGGATTCAATTTTCCAGAAGACACTCCAGTTTGTGTGTGTGTGTGTTTTCTTTCAATGGATAGGCACAACCCCTCTCTAGATGTAACAAGAAATGCCAGTTGGGCTTTCATAAAAGAAAGAAGGAAGGAGAGCAATTTTGCTGCTATGACTGCATTCCATGTCCAGAGGGCAAGATTGCAAACTACATGGGTAAGGCTCAGAATATTCTGTATTTATCAGTTGTCTTGGGCATCATACCTACATCTCAGAAACTGATTGCCTAGTATATTATAAAGTTTTATATTAGCTGAAAGATGGCTGATATAAAAATGCTCTCCAAATATGTTTAATGTTGTGTATAATGACTGCAGATAGACAGGAAGTTAAGCATCGGCAGATCCTTTGATTTTTTACATTTTGCCCATTTGCTACATTTAAAAGTATGTGGATGTGGAAACATGAGAAGAAAGCCTCTGTTGGCTAAGTCCATGTATATTATCAGTATAACAGCAGCATACACTCAGATTGCCTTGGTTTTAGATAGAACAAATTCTGGCAAAAAAGTGCAGATCTTGATGTTTCTCATAGCAAAGATATATTTTTTAAGAGGTTGATATCGACATTAGCTAGCAGTCTATTTGTAGAGCAGCCACAATGATGCTGGTTTTTCACCTTGACACTCCTTGTTTTTCAGATACCAATGAATGTTTTGAATGCCCTGGATATCAGTATCCAAACAATGACAAGGATGGATGTCTGCCCAAAGAAATCATCTTCTTGACTTTTGAAGAACCTTTGGGGATCATTTTAGTTGTGTTTGCTCTTAAATTTTCTCTCATCACAGTCTTCATTTTTGGCATCTTCATGAAGTACAGGGACACTCCTATTGTTAAAGCGAACAATAGGAACTTCACCTACATTCTCCTGGCCTCCCTCTTGCTTTCCTTCCTTTGTGCTTTGCTATTCATTGTCCGACCTGGGAAGGTGGTCTGCCTCCTTCAACAAACTGCTTTCGGGATGGTTTTCTCAGTGGCGCTTTCTTCCATTTTGGCCAAAACCATCATTGTCCTTCTAGCTTTTATCACCACCAAGCCAGGGTCCAGGGTAAGGCGATGGATGGGGAAGAGATTGGCATATTCCATAGTTCTTTCTTGCTCTCTTACCCAAGCAGCTGTTAGCATTGCATGGTTGGCAACCTCTCCTCCATTCCCAGACCTTGACATGTACTCAGTGAGCAAAAAAATTGTACTCAAATGCAATGAAGGTTCAGGCAGTATGCTTTATGCTCTTTTGGATTTCCTGGGTTTCCTAGCTCTTGTCAGCTTCACTTTGGCTTTCTTAGCCAGGAAGTTACCTGACAGTTTTAATGAAGCCAAGTTTATCACCTTCAGCATGTTGGTCTTTTGCAGTGTTTGGCTGTGCTTCATTCCAATATACCTGAGCACGAAGGGCAAGAATATGGTGGCTGTGGAGATTTTCTCTATCTTGGCTTCCAGTTTTGGTTTATTGAGCTGTATCTTTACACCAAAATGCTACATTATTTTAGTGAAGCCTGAGCTAAACAGCAAGAAACAGCTAATAAAAAGGAGGAACTAAAGAACTCACCTACTTTTCAAACACAGCTAATGTTACCTGTAATCCAATTCCACTGCCCTCATTTATCCATCATTATATCTTAGAGATATTTTTCAAGATAATTGTGTCAGTTGCGTAGGATTTACTTTACATGTGATTCAAAATTGAGTATCCAATACTTTGTTAATAAAGCTGTGGTTGTGTTGTATTTTTTGGGAGGAGGGGGAGTGTTCAATTTTTAAATGTAATACAGTAGAGTCTCACTTATCCAACATAAACGGGCCAGCAGAATGTTGGATAAGCGAATATGTTGGATAATAAGGAGGGATTAAGGAAAAGCCTATTAAACATCATGTTATACAACAAATTTGACAGAAAAATTAGTTCAATGCGCAGTAATGCTATGTAGTAATTACTGTATTTACAAATGTAGCACCAAAATATCATGATGTATTGAAAACATTGTCTACAAAAATGCATTGGATAATCCAGAACGTAGGATAAGTGAGACTCTACTGTATTTATTTTATTTTATTGACACACATTGAATTGTTTGATTTTTGTATTTGTATGTATAAGATTTGCCTTGTTTTAACATTTTATTGTGTTGTATCATGCTATTGGTTGCTGCCTTGAGTCCTTATGGACAGAAAAGTGGGATAAAAAAAAAGTAAATACTAAAACCCCAAGCCTGCAACACGTGTGTTAACTATCAATGAAAATTTTAGAATGATGTTAGATTGGAAACTTAGAGGAGTTTTAACAACTGCAATGTAGAAATCCCTTCTGTCCACTTTTTAAGTGGCATCATTTCTCTTTTTCAGTCAAAATATTCATAACATCATTTTCACCTACAGACACATCATTTTGTTTGATGACAAAGGAAAGATTGGTCAATTATTAAGCCCTTTCTACTAGTATTTAGTCTATTTTCCATGTGTTTTTATCAAACTGTCATTTGTTCTCACTCAATTTTCCTTTAATATTTATCATTCTGACTTTTAAGGATGGAGGGGGAGATAGGATCCAGTATGTTGATAAATTATAAATATTATAAATATTGAGATGAGATTTGTTTTAGAGCAGTGGTTCCCAACCTTTTTTTGACCAGGAGCACTTTGACAAGGGACTACTCTCCAACATCAATACCAAAAGGGTTACGATTCAGTTTTTGGTCAACTTTAGATTCGGTTTGGTTATTTGGGGTGCTGATTCAGAAAATTGCACTGGATAGACCACATCAGCTCAAGTTTCTGATACAGAACATATGCCACCTAGTAGTCACCATCTGCACACCCACAGAAACCATATCTAATCATTTAGAGGTGATTTACCCTGCGTGTCTCATGGACCATATTTTAGGTCTCACGGCCCATCAGTGAGAACCACTGCTTTAAGTAAATGAACTTTAAGTATCGTTGCCTAGATAGGTAAATAGAAGTTTCATGTATATTTTAAATGGGCCACCCAGTGTTGTTGTCTGCCATTATATTCCTCATTCTTGAACTCACACTTCCTTTGTTTAAAAATGAGGCTTGATCAGACTTCATTTAAACTTGTGTAGTATCATAGAAAATGTGCCATATCATTCTTCTGATGAATACCAACATTGTCCAACCAATTCTCTTCCTTTCAATATATCTGCTTAGTGTCTTGTTGAAAGACACAGGGGCTGTTCTTGCAATCTCTAAATGTAACGAATTACTAGGAGGCATTGCCAAATAGTTATACGTAATCTAGGAATCCTTAACTGCTTGGCTGAAGTTGTATCAATCAGTCTCACCAAGTTTAGAACCATTAAATAAAGTGTTGAATCAATCTACCGGTAAAACCAATTGATTCAATGTCTCTATTGGAACGAAGTGTTCATGGGCAGCTGGGCTGTGGATTATGAAAACAAGGGAGCTGGAGGGGGGAGGGGGATGGTGTCCCACCGATGAAGGTACAGTGCTCCTGTCTCATGGGGACCCTGGTCCTCACTTCATCCCAGGTCCCTCTTCTGTTGTTCTCTTGGCCTTGGGTGGTGGTGCTCAACTTCCTGGCCTTCACCATGGCCTGTGTGGCCATACGGACACTTCTGTGGTGCTCTCTGTTGTGCTGAGCATCTCCATGGCAGGGAGCCAGTTTGCATCACTTCCCAGGCTTCTGGGGAAATTCTCACCTTGGCAGAGATGTCCTAGGCTATGCTTCAGCTGGGGCAGCAGGTGTGTATATGTGTGTTGGGGGGGTGGGGGAGGGCACATCTGTGGCCTCCACGCCACTTTACCAGAATGTGGCACAGGTTAATAAGTAGTCCATGAGGTACAATTCCCTGTAGTTTGTGAGTTCGGGGCTCCCTATATTCTCACCACACTGTCTTGGGGTCAGAGACAACCATTGGTGGCAAACTCTCTCTGAACATGGGAGTGGATCCATGTTCCTGATGCTCTCACAAGTCTTCACGGCAGCAGTGGCCATTTTGCACTGAGCTTATTGCCTTGGCGAGTATGCCCAATTCTCGAATATAATAGCATTACAAACAACAACAATATATCAGAAACACAAATATATATAATCAACAACAGCAACACAATGGACTATTTGTGCATATCACACTCTGTCAGCCACAGGAAACAAGGTCACCATGAATTTTTCCAGGGGATCACAACCAACTTGCACTCTCTTAGCTGGACCTGTGATCCACCACTGAGGGAGGACCAAACTCTATCCCATGTTTCTGGGGAGAAAAACCTTTTCCACTTACAGGTGCAGTACAATAAAATCTATGCAGAGGAGGAAGCATAATCATGCGGGGAACCACACCTGGCCATTCGTTACCTTTCAATCGACTGGGATGCATTGTCACTCTCCAACAGCTAACAGACAAATTCCATTTTCTGTTTCTGCAGGTTGTGATAGTGGTGATTAAAAGACAGCAAGTACCTGGTGAAATTCTGACCATGGACTGGAGACCAGCTGGGTGTCCCCAGAGGTCATAGGCTGGTGTCAGTTCCATCACAGCACACAGCAAAGCCAACAAAGAGGGCAGCACCAGCCCAACCCAGACTTATGCAGATAGAATCATAGAATCATAGAATAGTAGAGTTGGAAGATACCTCAAGGGCCATCCAGTCCAACCCCCTGCCAAGAAGCAGGAAATCGCATTCAAAGCACCCCTGACAGATGGCCATCCAGCCTCTGCTTAAAAGCCTCCAAAGAAGGAGCCTCCACCACAGTACAGGGGAGAGAGTTCCACTGCCAAACAGCCCTCACAGTGAGGAAGTTCTTCCTGATGTTCTGGTGGAGTCTCCTTTCCTGTAGTTTGAAGCCATTGTTCCGTGTCCTCGTCTGAAGGGCAGCAGAAAATAAGCTTGCTCCCTCCTCCCTATGACTTCCCCTCACATATTTGTACATGGCTATCATGTCTCCTCTTAGCCTTCTCTTCTGCAGGCTAAACATGCCCAGTTCTTTAAGCCTCTCCTCATAGGGCTTGTTCTCCAGACCTTTGATCATTTTAGTTGCCCTCCTCTGGACGCTTTCCAGCTTGTCAACATCTGATATTCCCCCAGATGAAGTTCATGCAACCACAGTTGATGGTTGCTGCCCAGTAGGTACATGAAACTGCCCTGCAGCCTATCTGCACTTCCCACACCTTGGTTTTCTCTCTTGGCAGAAGCCCAGCCCCTAACCTCTGGGGCACCCTGTCTGGTCTCTACTTCACACATGATGGTAACAGAGAATTGGACCATGGGCATCCAGTGCCCAACCTGGCCTGACAGGAACAGAAAATGCAGTGGAAGGCCAAATGGTGTTGTTACAACTGGGACTGGTGGTCACACATCGCACACTAGCCATGATGGGTTCAGCACTCAAAGAGACAGGCACAACTTGTTTGCTTGAGGATATTGTTAGACTAGGTAGAAGGCATATTTCACTTGCTGATTGACAAGTTGCAGTGCATAACTGAACTTCTAGAAGGAGCAGGCAAAAGAAGATTATGCTGAAGCAAGTTTAGCCACTGCTGGCCCACCTGAACTTTGCTTACAGGGTGATGTTGCCAGGGAGGGTGTTTGTATGAGATTAGTTTGGATCACAGCAGGCGTGCCCAAACTACACCATCACATCTGCCTTATGAAGGGCGCCAAGAAAGACTTGTGTGCTTAGCTACAATTCCTCAAAACATTAATGGGTTTTCCTAGTAGGCTCCTAGTGGGTGATGGATTGAAGTCCACTCAGATGCAGCAGGAGCCTTCAGCTCGATTTCTAGAGGTGCAATTTGGGGAACTGGCCCTACAAGCAGACTTAGGGCCGGCAGAGTTCCCATATGGTATTTGTGATCTCGGGGAAGGAACAAAATCTCCTGTGCACTGAAGTTGGTGGTTTCAGGGCATTACACAAGGAGTACATGGCCATCCTACCCACTGGGAAGGGGCTGACTTGCCAATAATAAACCATATAATTCACTGCTATGTGTGTTTGTGGACTTGTTTAAACCAAGTTTGAGCTTTTGAAGTCCCTCACCCTATTGAGATGGGGAAAACTGCAACCTGTGTGTATGTGTGTACCACTTTATCTTTGTTATTTATTTATCAACAATACTTCCATGTGAAAATAAACACCATGTGCAAGACATCTTAGGAAAGCTTAAGGCCATTCAAAGGTTAACTCAAGGGTAAAAGTATTTAAGATACATTTTAGTCGTTCAATATGGCCATGGCATGATGTAGTGTGCTTTGATTGTAAGTTTCAGCTTTCCAATTGTCATGGAGTTCAATGGTTATCAATGGCAGCACGGTAGGGAGGCATCTCTGATTTATCTGTTCACTGCTTTTTGCCTAGATGCTGAAGCTGCATCACAGAAGTGGAACTCATTTTCCAAGTAGGGAGCATTCAGGTTGTCATCAAAACCATTACAGTTAGATATGGTCAGAAGGAAAAATGAAAGCCACCTAACAATTAATTTAGTTGTTCCCCAAAGATCAGGAATAGTTTTGCTGAGCTGTAATAAACATGTTTCCAAAGTCAGTAATGTTCAAATTCTATATTTAACTAAGCCAATATAATTACTTGTGCTTCTTTTTGTCTATCTCTAAGGAGTTGAAGTGGCCTCAAAGAAATCTGTGAAGAAAGACCTATTATTAATACCTCCTGTGCCCTTCATAACGTGGGCAAAAGCTAAACACTGTACAGATACTGCTTCTTTACAGCTCACTATTCTGGCTTTGAATTTGCAGAGGAAGGAACCAGATAAACCAGGTCTTCCTAGTCAGAAGTTCTAGAATGGCAATGTGGAAAGAGGTGGCTAACACAAATTTAAGTTTGTTTCGGAAAGTGTTGGCCTTTATGGTGGTAATGTTACTGTCTCAAGTGGTAGGCAAGAATCCAAGTGTTCAGTGTTCCTTCAGAGAACCTGTCCACACAGAATATCAATATTATGAACCCAGAGAGATCATCATTGGAGGAATCGTGTCTCAGATCTATATATTTTCAAAGAATATAACATTTGAAAGACCTCCATCTCAAGAAGTTTCTGATGTTCCTCTGTAAGTAGCTCAGTATTTCATTACATAATAAATTTTAAATGCAGGCATTTTTCAATTTGCTTGTTAATGCATGGTGGTGCCAATGAAAATGAAGCCAAATTGAAATAATGTATAAGTTAGGCATGATTTAGCTTAAATGCCATTGAATCAATGTCAACAAAATTCTTATATCTCAGTAAATATGGCCCTCTCCCTTGGCCATTTTACTATTCATTCATCTCCTTTTCATCACCATTTTGCTTTTCAGTAAATGAAACCCAAGGATGATTCTTCACATTATTGCAGTTAATACAGTCTATTAATTTTCAGGTTTGTCAGAGTTCTTTGTGAGTGCATATATTAAAATGGCTGGTTAAAGATTTCTATTCAAAAGAACTAGGTCTAGTGTAATACAACCCCCTACATTATCTATTACAATTGTTTTGTTAGTAAAACAATATTTTTATTCTTTTTTAAAAAAAACCCTATGATATGTTAGTTGATTCAAGATATATTCTAATCACAGGGTGGATCTAAAAGATGAACCTGACAGACTTGCATATTCAAATATGTGTTATTTAACCTGCATACACATGTAGAAGTCAAGAAGGTTAAAAAAATCCCAAACACTTAAATCAACATCTCTATTAGTCAATGTGGGTATTGTGCCTTAATTGTAATTGAAAAGGTCCCACTCCATGCTCTGAGTAGTGTGGTGAAAGATGAAAACTTAGTCCATTTTGGGAGAACAAAAACAATCTCCATCACTTCTGCTCTTTTTCAATGCCTGGGTGGGGAAATGGCAGTGGCAGCCAGGGTCAGGTGGACATCTGAGGTGACACTTGTGCTCTTATCTCAGTGTGGAATATCCTTGATTTATCCATGGGTCAAATGAAAATCCATAATTTTGGCTTCCAAACGTTCCATCGACTTGTGCATGAGAACAAGTTGTACATGAGTATATACCAGGATGTTAGGAAGTGTGGGAGTTGAAGTCCAAAAGACCTGGAGGGCTGATGTCTGTACAGGCCTGGCATATACTGTACTCTTTTATGTATACAAAAAGGGCATGAATGGAAACACACACACATATATATTACTCATTTAACACTCTGTTAGTCATATAACACTCTATTCAGAATTGCTATCACTTCTGTCATGAGGAGTTTAAACACCAAAGTATAATATTTTCTTAGCCATATGAAATATTACTAAAGATTAGATGAGAAAAAGAATCTTCATTTGAATTCACATTCAGTGGATTTGGCCCAAGGCATATGGTGAGGCTGGACAGGTGTGTCACCATACATTCCTTTCTCTAGAATCCTGCTGAAGAAAGATTGGAGTTAAAAAATTGAACAATACATAGAATTCGAGAGATACTCGTGCACTGATATTAACACCAGAGCTATTTCAGGTGATAGGGCTTTTGAATTAGTTTGTAAAACTTTTGTGTCAATGTTTTCAATGTTTCCACTGATTGCCAGCAAAATACAAACTTTCCTGCTGTCTCACGCTCTGCCTCCCTCACATTCTTATACTCTGCTTTATGATGGGTGAGTGTTACATTTGATTGAAATGGAGCAAATGCTTTTATTTCAAGAAGAGAGACAATTATAAAGAAAATATCACTCCTTACAGGCTATTTACTCATCTCTATCAGCACATTGCGGCCTTGGCATTTTCTGTAAAGGAGACCAATGAAAACCAACAACGCTTTCCCAATGTCACCTTGGGTTTCCACATCTATAACAACCGTTTCACTGAAATTGGGACCTACCTTGCTGCAATGGAACTTTTGTCCAGACGGCGCAGACTTGCTGTCAATTATAAATGTGAGACTGAGAATCTTCCAGCAGCTGTGATTTCAGGAGCTCACACTGACTATTGTCTTCACTTGGCAACTATCCTGTCTATATACAAGATGCCACAAGTAAGATGTGTGTACAAGCACAAAATCTTAACAATCTGTAAAACCTAATTGTAATCCATCAAATTGTATTTATTCATTTACTCTTTTTATATCCCACCTTTCTCTACCCTGAAGGGGGACTCAAGGTGGCTTTACATATGCTTCACAATGGGGAAAATTGTGCATAAATATAACATTATGAAAAGAGAGAGTTTGGTTTACCATTCTGACATGTTAGTTTGACATGTTACATTGCTTCATACAGAAGACTGTTTTCCATTCTTCAGTCATATTTCTACAGTCCAACATATAATAGGAAGCTAATGCCTAAATATACCATAAAGATACCAGATCCCATCTGATCTTAATATTTGGATGGGTAGCTGACAATGAAACTAAGTTGCCACAGACTATATTTTTGTGAAACTGGAAAATCCGTAGCTGAGTATGCCTTGCTTAAGAAAACATTTGAAATGCATTTGGTCAGGTTGTGCATGTAATAGTTCAGCCTTTGAGATTTTGATCACTTGATTTTGCTCATTGACTCTTTATGTGCCCCAGATTTAGGATGTCTGAATGATGATAAGAGCTGTTTGGCAGTGGAATATGCCTTGGAACGTGGTTTTGAAGCAGAGGGTGGATGTGCATCTGTTGGGGATGATTTGATTCTATGTTCCTGGATGATAAGGACTTGGGACGGATGGCTCTTAGGGTCTCTTCTAATTCTATGCATATGTGTGAAGATCTTATTTGAGTTCTGTGGGGTGGAGGGTTCTTTCTCCTTATTCTGCCCAATCTCAACTCCTTGTTCTCACTTACTTTGAAGCTTCAAAGCTGTCTCTCTCTGCCACTCCTTTCTTGGTTAGAAGACAGGAACTGAAAAGCACCTGGTAATCCCTTCTTCATAGCCAAATGCACAGGGATTAGAGAAGTGGTGGGATGCCTGGAGAAACTCCATGGACTTCATGGATGTGCTTCTCCAATCCTGTTGAGGTCGTGAGACATGCAACATGCCACTTATGAAGATCTGAAATTCTGGATAGACTGATGCAGGACTATGCAGTCTTTCGAAAATAATGGATGGAAAATGTTTAATTCAAAAGCAGGATCTTGAATTTGAGGTTGGATATAAACATAAAGCTACTCCAGTTGATTGCAGTTTCTGACCGCTGTTCAGGTCCACAGACTTTGACTGTACATGCTAAGGACTTTTAACATGAGCTAACCTAATACTGAGAACTCATTGATTTGGAGTTCAGATGCTCCAGTGGAAGTCAATTTGCCAGTGTATTTCAGCACAATTAGTATTAGAAAATCCATTGCATGAACAAAAATAAAAGCAACATTCCAAGATACAATATTTAAAGGGAATAGAAATGTTAATTCAGATTTCATTTATCTTCATGTTTCTCTCTATTTTAATATTTAGTTTATTTTTGGAACATCTCCAATGGTGAATAATGAAGAACAAGGTATTTTCTTCCACCAGATGTTCCCCCACATTGGTTATCAGTATAGAGGGATTGTCTGGTTACTCTTGCATTTCAAATGGATATTGATTGGAGTAGTTTGTCAAGATGACGATACTGGGGAGCGATTTGTACAATATGTTTTTCCCATGTTTACTCACGTGGGCATCTGCTTCAGTTTCATAGCAAGATTTCCCAAAATCAACTTTATTAATACACTTGATACATCTGCCGAGAAATATTATAAAATGATTACAGATGTTATGGGAAGTACTGCCAATGTGATTCTTGTGCATGGTGAAACTTCTACTATTATGGTTATAAGACTGATGATATATATTGCAGAAATAAAGGATACACCCCTGCAAATCAGCACAAAAGTGTGGGTTATGACAGCTCAGATGGAGTTTGCAATGCTTTCTTTTGCAAGAGACTGGGATATAGATTTCCTTCAAGGGGCTATTTCCTTTGAAGTTCATTCAAAAGCCCCTTCAGGATTCAAACGCTTTCTTCAGACAAGAAACCCTCTCTCAGCTAAAAAAGACAAGTTTCTGTGGTTTTTCTGGAAAGAGGTATTTAACTGCAACTTGCCTTCATTAGACAAAAAGAATAATATGTTCTGCACCGGGAAGGAGAAGCTAGAGACTCTTCCTGCTTCTGTTTTTGAAATGAGCATGACCAGCCACAGCTACAGCATCTACAATGCTGTCTATGCCATTGCACATGCATTGCAAGCCGTATATTCATCTAAATTGAAACACAGAGCAGTGCCGAATGGTGCAAGAGAGGATCATTCAAATATGCATCCATGGCAGGTAATTTCATTAATGCAAAAGTTTTTTTTTAAAATGAATAATTCAGTATGGTAAGTCAGGAGATGTGTTTTGTGTGAAAGGTGGAATACTATTATTTTGTTCCAATTTACAACTATTTGAAAATGTTCTTCTTACATTGGTGCCTCGTATGCATATTTAGATTAACAAGTTTTAATAAATGAGATCATGGCCCCTGGTGGCACAGTGCGTTAAAGTGCTGAGCTGCTGAACTTGCGGACCAAAAGGTGCCAGGTTCAAATCCCGGGAGCGGAATGAGCGCCAGCTGTTAGCCCCAGCTCCTGCCAACCTAGCAGTTCGAAAACATGCCAATGTGAGTAGATCAATAGGTACCAATTGTACGCCGCCCTGAGTCCCTTTGGGTGAGAAGGGCGGGATAGAAATATTGGAAATAAATAAATAAATAAATACCGCTCCGGTGGGAAGGTAACGGCGCTCCATACAGTCATGCCAGCCACATGACCTTGGAGGTGTCTACGGACAACGCTGGCTCTTCGGTTTAGAAATGGAGATGAGCACCAACCCCGAGAGTCGGTCACGACTGGACTTATTGTCAGGGGAAAACCTTTACTTTTACCTAGTGGTACTGCATTAAATATACTGTTTATTGTGAAAATACTTTTTATTCAGCACAGACCAGTTTGCTACCTTCCAGGAAACTACCACCAAAGTACTGGTCCCCAAGTTTAAATGATCAGAATATACAATACATACATCTTTGTAAGTGTACTTAATCTGTGTCTGTGAGAAACAGCATTGAGCAGTTTCATCCATATTCAGCAATGGTTTGCCACAGCAGTACTACATTGGGGGCAGGGTGTGTGGGGCATGAATGTGACCAGTGCACAATGGGTTTTATGCTCATTGGGGCAGATATGGATTGTGAGCCAATGTATAATGGTGCTGTTACGATTTGGAAAGCCAGAGAGGGCTGGTGCACCTTGGGTGACTGATAATGTAAACCATGATCACTTTGAGATATATGCTTCATCTTTCTATGCCCTTCTCCATCAATTCCTTCCTCTTTTCATTTAGCTCCACCATTTTCTGAGAAGAGTTACATTTAACAATAGCGCTGGGGAAGAGATTTCCTTTGACCAAAATGGGGAATTACTATCAGGATTTGATATTATCAACTGGGTCACATTTCCAAATCAGTCTTTTGTTAAAATAAAAGTTGGTACAATGGAACCACAGGCTCCGGTAGGCAAGAGTTTTATCATTCAAGATGATGCCATTGTGTGGCCCAGCATCTTCAACCAAGTAAGTTCCTCATGAGGAGGTGTGCCAACCAGTTACACTCCCCTTGAATGACTATGTCTGTAGCTTGGGAGTGCTCCTATATCCCTCCTTCCAAACATCAGTCCAGATAGACAAGACTACTATGAATATTTATCAGCTTCAGCTGATACACTGTATCTAAATTTTTCTAAAAATGGTAGTGCATGATCTGGTCATCTCAAAATCGGACTTTTGCAATACGCTATACATCTGGCTACTTTTGTACCAAGTATAAAAACTCCAGTTGGTTCAAATTATGGCAGCCAGTGTAGTTATGGAAACATCCAGGAGTGAGTATATTACACCTACACTAAAGTCACTCCCCAGGCTGCCAATTAGATTCTGGGCAAAGTGGTTTTGACCTTTAAAGTCCTATATGGCTTAGGCCCTGGTTATTTACAAGATGGCCTTCTCCCATATAATCCTCCCCAGATACTTGGTCTTTTGGGGGATACTTACTCCAACCAGCCAGAATTTTACTGGCAACTATCACCCAGAGAATCTTTTCATCTGTCACCCCAAGACTGAGGAATAACCTGCCGGAAGAGCTTAGAAGCTAAATCAATTGTCAAAATTCAAGACGCAGCTGAGCACTTATCTCTTCCGGCAGGCCTACCAAGTCAATTTTAAACTATGAATATTACCAGTATAGGTGTCATCCTTTGTTGTGTGTATTTAATATATTCATTTTAATTATGTTATCTTTTATCTGTTTTAACCATGTTAGACCCTTATTGAGCCACAAGGAGAGCGAGTAACAAATACAATTATTATTATTATTATTATTATTATTATTATTATTATTATTATTATTATTATTATCCAATTCCAAGACCAAGCCATGTATATTCCTTTATATGATCCAATAGGGTTCAGATTTCCACAAGAACCTCAGGGTTTTTTTTTTAATGAACAGGCACCACCCCACTCTAGATGTAACAATGAATGCCAGTTGGGCTTTAGTAAAAGAAAGAAGGAAAGGGCGTCATTTTGCTGCTATGATTGCATTCCATGTCCAGAGGGCAAGATTTCAACCTACACAGGTAGGAAACATAGGATTCTCTATCTATGAGTTGTACATCATACATACACCTCAGAACTTGGTCTTCTAATAAATTATAAAGGTTTTCATTTGCTGCAAGATGACTGAAATGAAAATATTTTCTAGTTATTACCAGTAAACTATATCTGACGTTGTGAATAGCAACTGGTATCTAGACTGTGTGAGCAGACAGGGGTTAAGCCTCAGCAGATCCCTGCACTGAGATTGCATTAGTTTCATGGTAGAACACAATGTGGCAAAACCAAAAAAGGTGCAGACCTTACTGTTACTCATAGTCAAGATATCCTTCTGAACAGGGTAACCAAATGTCAAAATCTAAGAATTTGCATGTGCTTTGATATCTACATTAGCATTCTTTTTGTAGAGCCATCTCAATGAGCTGGTTTTCACCTTGAAACTTCTTGTTCTTCAGACACCAATCAATGCTTTGAATGCCCTGGATATCAGTATCCAAATGATGATAAAGATGGATGTTTCCAGCAAAAAAATATTTTCTTGACTTTTGGATAGTCCCTAGGGATCATTTTAGCTATGTTTGCTCTCAAATTTTTTCTCATCACTGTCTTCATTCTTGGAATCTACAAGGGAATCTACAAAGTACAGAGACACTCCCATTGTCAAAGCGAACAATAAGAACCTCACTTGACCTCCCTCCTTCTTTCCTTCCTTTGTGCTTTGCTATTCATTGGCCGACCTGGGAAGGTGGCCTGCCTCCTTCAACAAATTGCTTTCGGCATGATTTTCTCACTTTCCTCCATTTGGCCAAAACCATGACTGTCATTCTGACTTTTGTAGCCACCAAGCCCGGGTCCAGGATAAGGTGATGGATGAGGAAGAGATGAAATTTTGAAAATTCCCCCAAAATCAGTGGATAAGTGAAATGTTGTAAAATGTGGTGGGCGAACAGTGGTAAATTTGTTCTACCATTGCAGCAAGTTTCACCTCAATAGCTGTAAAAATGAGCGACAAAGGAGCCCCAGGAGCCCCTCCTCCCAAGTATGCAATTACTATAACGAAAAAGTAACAAAATTTCATGACTCTCCTTATAGTAACAAATTTTTCACTAATGATACTTTAGAAACACTTTAGAAACTAAGCGCCAGCACTCCCCATTTTGGAATGACTTTTGAAACTTTTTCTATCCATCACATATGCTTAATATCTACATTTGCTAGTAATCTATTTCTAAAGCAACCTCAAAGTATTGGTTTTTCACCATGAAAATCCTTGTTTTTCAGATGCCGATGAATGTTTTGCATGCCCTGGATATCAGTATCCAAACAATGACAAGGATGGATGTCTCCCAAAAGAAATCACGTTCTTGTCTTTTAAAGAGCCTCTGGGCATCGTGTTAGCCGTGTTGGCACTCACATTTTCTCTCATCACAGTTTTCATTCTTGGCATCTTCATAAAGTACAGGGACACTCCCATTGTCAAAGCAAACAATAAGAACCTCACCTACATTCTCCTGGCTTCCCTCCTGCTTTCCTTCCTTTGTGCTCTGCTATTCATTGGCCAACCTAGAAAGGCGACATGCCTCCTTCAACAAACTGCTTTCGGCGTGATTTTCTCAGTGGCACTTTCTTCCATTTTGGCCAAAACCATCACTGTCATTCTGGCTTTCGTAGCCACCAAGCCAGGGTCCAGGATAAGGCAATGGATGGGGAAGAGATTAACATATTCCATTGTTCTTTCTTGCTCTCTTACCCAAGTTGTTATTAACATGGCCTGGCTGGCAACCTCTCCTCCGTTCCCAGACCTTGACATGTACTCAGTGAGTCAAAAAATTGTACTCAAATGCAATGAAGATTCAGGCGCTATGCTTTATTCTCTTTTGGGTTTCCAGGGTTTCCTAGCTCTTGTCAGCCTCACTTTGGCTTTCTTAGCCAGGAAGTTGCCTGACAGTTTTAATGAGGCCAAGTTTATCACCTTCAGCATGTTGGTCTTTTGCAGTGTTTGGCTGTGCTTCATTCCAACATACCTGAGCACGAAGGGCAAAAATATGGTGGCCGTGGAGATTTTCTCTATTTTGGCTTCTAGCTTTGGTTTATTGGGCTGTATTTTTTCACCAAAATGCAATATTATTTTGCTGAAGCCTGAGTTGAACAGCAAGGAGCAACTAACAAAAAGAAGGAATTAAAGAATGTGCCTTTCCTTCATATACAAAATCCCATTGAGTTTACTAAGGCATAATTAGGGATTATACATACTGGTACATTTTTTTCCAAGATAATTGTGTGATTCAAAGTGAGGTAAACAAAATGCCTTCTTACATGGAGCATTTGATAGTTGTTCAGCAATAATCAGAACTTTGACAAGTTGATTTCCCTTTGTGTTGTCGAAGGCTTTCATGGCCGGGATCACAGGGTTGTTGTATGCTTTTCGGGCTGTATGGCCATGTTCCAGAAGTATTCTCTCCTGGCGTTTCACCCACATCTATGGCAGGCATCTATAGATGTGGGCGAAACGTCAGGAGTGAATACTTCTGGAACATGGCCATACAGCCCGGAAAGCATACAACAACCCTGATTTCCCTTTACAGCTCTCAGTTTTCTTTAGCTAACTTGACCACTCACCATACTCTACAGAAGGGAATTATTATCTTATTTTCAGATGACACAAAAATGTCAAGGTTGGTTAACACAGTGGAAAAAAGGGATAAGGGTTTCAATAGACTCTGTTAAACGATAGGATTCAGCATCTTGGCTTACTACTTAGAATTTTAGAATGAGCCCAAAATCAGATTGATCACCGCACTAACCTGGAGATCACCATCTACCATTGCTAATGCTGGTCATCATTACTTTCAACAGAAATTGTATGAAGTTGTGATCCAAAAATAAATGGGTAAATGTCAGTGGATTTGTGGAATAATAAAATAGTCTCTGTGTTGTTATCTGTATTTCTAGTGTTGGATCATTCTAAAGTATTCAGAAATCTCATGATAGGCAACATGATGTAGTTATTGGAATGTTGGATCAAGATTCTGGGAGACTGAAGTTCAAACCATGAAAAACCACAGAATGATCGTGGGTGAAATAAATGTTCTCAGATTTAAAGAAGATCGTCCCTCCATACCCCCTTCTGAAGAAATCTGTGGAAAGGTTTGCCTTAGGGTTACCATAAGTCAGAAATGGCTTAAAATACACAACAACAAATATACACATTATTTACTCACTTATCAGAAAGCTCAACACTTGAGACATGTGGTCTATAAACAGTGCTCTTTTTCTGTGTGGTATTACTGAAAGGTGGATCCTAAAGGGAACATATACAGTGGCTGAAGGTAGTTCTACGTAGTTACATGGAACATACAACATGCATTACAAAGATATATAATATGCAAAAACAATACAATAATACTCACAGTAAGTTCTTTTTTAAAAACTACCTTTGGGATCCACCTTTCAGTAATACCGCACAGAAAAAGAGCACTGTTCATAGACCACATGTCTCAAGTGTTGAGCTTTCTGATAAGCGAGTAAATAATGTGTATCATTTACTGGCTTGATATTTCTAGTTGACAAATTGTATGTTAGTATTACAAGTAACATTTTTAGACCCAGCTACCTATTGAAGGCTCTTGTGAGTCGAATCTGGTTGTGAGTGATTGTTGACTCTGCTCATGTGTAGTGAAGAAACCAGAACATTTGCTGTGCAAGGATTTGGAGTCTACTCATCTGTAGTAAAGACACAATAACTATTACTATACATAAGAATTTTTTTTCATCTTTTGAGAAAACTAATTATTTCTTGTTAATGTGAAAGTAACAATACTGTTTTACTGACATCATTTGTGTTTGAGTGTATGTATTGAACTTCTATATGTTTAAATACTGTTGCATCACTGCATCTAAGGAACCCATTTTTTCAGACAACACCAATAAAACCAGGTTTAGGAGTTTCAGCATGCTTTTGTTTTGTGGTGCATAGTTGGCTTTTGCTCCAATCTATCTATGTACAAAAGGAAAATCCACAGTGACTTTGGAGATTTCCTCCATTTTAACTCCCAATGCTAAAGTATTAGGCTGCTTCCAGACAGCACCAAAATCCATGTTTCCAATCTAAGACAAAAAAAAAAATCCCAGGACCTAACAGCAGGTCTACACACAGACCTGTCAGTCCCGAGATATGGTCCCTTGCCTTCCTCACAGCCTTCCTCTGTAGTGGATCAAGAGTGAGGACGGAAGGGGAACAATTGGCAGAAGTTTTTTTTAAATCCCTCAGTTATGAGCTGGATCATATATGTATGTGCACATGCGAATATCTTAATATAAACACAAGCAGATTTGCATGTGCACAGATATGAGGTCCAACACATAATGGAGGGAATTTTTAAAAACTTCCATCTGATCTCTCTCTTCCCCAATTCTTGCTTCAGCCTCTGTTTAAGTTTTGTGTGTGTGTGTGTGTGTGTGTCAGGAGTGACTTGAGAAACTGCAAGTCGCTTCTGGTGTGAGAGAATTGGCCGTCTGCAAGGACGTTGCCCAGGGGACGCCCAGATTTTTTTTTTTGATGTTTTTATCATCCTTGTGGGAGGCTTCTCTCATGTCTCCACATGGAGCTGGAGCTGATAGAGGGAGCTCATCCGCACTCTCCCCGGGTGGGATTCGAACCTGGCAGCTTACAGATCAGCAGCCCAACCTTCAAGTCACAAGGCTTTAATCCACTACGCCACCGGGGGCTCCTTGTTTAAGATTATAAAGTATAAAATAAAGAGTTTCAGAGAGTTCTAATTGCTCTCCATTTGTGCTTCCTTTGAACCACCTGTGTGTCCCTTTGACAGCCCAATCCCCTGATCAGCGGTTTTGGGGTTTTAAAAAGCTCACATGTGCTGGAGCATTCTTCACATGGGGGAGGGAAGGAAAACTCGTGTTTTGCATGACTGCAGGGATATACAGTCATGTGAAGGTGTGCTTTTTTCAGGCCGAATTGGGTTTAAAGTGCACCTTTTTAACAAGTGCTTTTTAGCACTTAACCTGATCCCTCCCACACTTTGGCTAAATATTGTTTAGCCACCTCACCCCCCTTTTAACCCAATTACTTTACAAGTCTTTTAGCATGTGTAGAAGGGCTCATAGTTCATAGCTTCCAGGTAAATGGTGTATAATTCTGGTGAGGCCACAATTGAAGAAGAAATAGTAAGTTGTGAAGAAAAAGCACAAAAGAATCTAAAGTGATATTTATTTAATATTTATTTTTATTTCATATCCTTATCTTTATCTATAGGGTTTAAGATAAATTGCAAGCATTTTGATCAAATTTCCACCGAATGACATTCGTACAAAAGTACAGAAACACACACAATTCTGTTTAGAAAACACTATTTGAAATCTCATTTCAATATTAAAAAGAACAGCCATGATCTTCCCATTGAAAGCTCCTTCTGCTACAATAAGTTAAAAACAAAATGCTTGCCTGAATAAAACAATAGTCTTTGCCAGCTGATTGAAATGCAGCAGGGAGGAGGCCAACTGAACCTTACATGGGATGGATTTCCACAGTTTGGAAGCAATTACAGAGAAAGGTCTCTTTTATGCCCCTCAACAGAAAAATAGCATTTGCCTCTTTTGCTGCAGCATCACATGCATAGCTCATGTTTGATATACGATCATAAACAATTCTATTGCCAAAAGATTAAGTGTGAACTGCTTCTGAAATACCAAATTCTGAATAATCTATAAAGTATGTTCCATTCAATGATACAATTATCTTGAAAAAAATTCTAAGATCTAGTTATGTACAAACGAATGAAGTGGGGTTGGATGGCAGGTAACATTAACAGTATTTGAAAGCGAGGTAAATTTTTCAGATCCTTTTTATTAGCTGCTCCTTGCTGTTCAATTCAGGCTTCAGCAAAATAACGTAGCATTTTGGTGAGAAGATACAGATCAATAAACCAAAACTGGAAGCCAAAATAGAGAAAATCTCCACAGCCACCATACTTTTGGCCCTCGTGCTCAAATATGTTGGAATGAAACACAGCCAAACACTGCAAAAGACCAACATGCTGAAGGTGATAAACTTGGCTTCATTAAAACTGTCAGGCAACTTCCTGGCTAAGAAAGCCAAAGTGAGGCTGACAAGAGCTAGGAAACCCAGGAAACCCAAAAGAGAATAAAGCATAGTGCCTGAATCTTCATTGCATTTGAGTACAATTTTTTGACTCACTGAGTACATGTCAAGGTCTGGGAATGGAGGGGAGATTGCCAACCATGCAATGCTAACAGCTGCTTGGGTAAGGGAGCAAGAAAGAACAATGGAATATGCCAATCGCTTCCCCATCCATTGCCTTATCCTGGACCCGGGCTTTGTGGCTACGAAAGCCAGAATGACAGTGATGGTTTTGGCCAAAATGGAGGAAAGTGCCACTGAGAAAATCACACCAAAAGCAGTTTGTTGAAGGAGGCAAGCCACCTTTCCTGGTTGGCCAATGAATAGCAGAGCACAAAGGAAGGAAAGCAGGAGGGAAGTTAAAAGAATGTAGGTGAGGTTCTTATTGTTTGCTTTGACAATGGGAGTGTCCCTGTACTTTATGAAGATGCCAAGAATGAAAACTGTGATGAGAGAAAATTTCAGAGCAAATACGGCTAAAACGATGCCCAGAGGCTCTTCAAAAGACAAAAACGTGATTTCTTTTGGGAGACATCCATCCTTGTCATTGTTTGGATACCGATAACCAGGGCATTCAAAACATTCATCGGCATCTGAAAAACAAGGAGTTTCATGGTGAAAAACCAGTACTTTGAGGTTGCCTTAGAAATAGATTACGAGCCTTTTTGGCTTTGCCTTGCCTGCTTGCCATGAAAATGAAGCTGTCTTTGGAAGGATGCCTTCTGAGATTTACAACAAAAATGTATTGGATAACTTTTGATTCTAAAGTTTTTGGCGCTGGCCATGCCCATGTGTCGGATATCGTTTTGAATGTTCAGATTTAATGAATTTTCTGACAACTTACAAATCTTCTGAAAATTTTGCACATTCCTAGTAACTATCAATGCACGTGCACAATCCTAGAGTTTGGAATTTAGTCAGCCTCTTCAGAAGCATATCATTGCTATGAGAAACAATAAGGTCTGCATCATTCTTTGCCAGAGTTTGTTCTACTGTACAACCAAAGCACTCTCAGTGGATGCCGCTGTTGCATCGAGAACATGCATGGGCATAGCCAACAGAAGCCATCGTCTCATGTGTCCACATCCACATACCAAAATGTACCAAATACTCAGCACCTGAAAAATCAGTGGACACACTGGGGTTTGGCCCTCCCCCTACCTTCCCCACACAGACGTTATTCGCAACATCAAACATACTTGTCAAGAATATTAATATCAACCATCTTTCGACAAATTAAAAAAAAATTCAATGTTCTGAGATGTAGGTATGATACCTGATTCAACTGATAAATACAGAATACTATGAGTCTTACCTGTGTGGTTTGAAACCTTGCCCTCTGGACATGGAATGCAGTCATAGCAGCAAAACTGCTCTCCTTCCTTCTTTCTTTTATGAAAGCCCAACTGGCATTTATTGTTACATCTAGAGAGGGGTAGTGCCTGTCCAGTGAAAAGAAAACAAACATAAACACTGGAGACTCTTCTGGAAACTTAAATCCTGTTGGCTCATTTGAAGAAATGCATATTTATACACAGTTTGGATGTGGAATTGGAGGCTTTTAAGCAGAGGCTGGATGGCCATCTGTCGGGGGTGCTTTGAATGCAATTTCCTGCTTCTTAGCGGGGGATTGGACTAGATGGCCCATGAGGTCTCTTCCAACTCTACTATTCTATGATTCTATGATTCTAATTGGATGATAGTCTTATGAACACATAAGAGGTCAGCCTCACGTCGATACCAGGCAAGATTCTGGAAAAGATCATTAAGGAAGTAGTCTGCAAACACTTAGAAACAAATGCAGTCATTGCTAATAGTCAACACGGATTTACCAAAAACAAGTCATGCCAGACTAATCTGATCTCTTGTTTTGATAGAGTTACGAGTTGGGTCGATACAGGGAATGCTGTGGATGTAGCCTACCTGGATTTCAGTAAGGCCTTCGACAAAGTCCCCCACGACCTTCTGGCAAACAAACTAGTCAAATGTGGGCTAGACAAAACTACGGTTAGGTGGATCTGTAATTGGATAAGCAAACGAACCCAAAGGGTGCTCACCAATGCGTCGTCTTCATCTTGGAAAGAAGTCACGAGTGGAGTGCCGCAGGGTTCCATCCTGGGCCCGGTTCTTTTCAACATCTTTATTAATGACTTAGACAAAGAGTTTGCAGATGACACCAAACTGGGAGGGATAGCTAACACTCCAGAAGAAAGGAGCAGAATTCAAAACGATCTTAACAGACTCGAGAGATGGGCCGAAACTAACAAAATGAAGTTCAACAGGGACAAATGCAAGATACTTCACTTTGGCAGAAAAAATGGAATGCAAAGATACAGAATGGGGGACTCCTGGCTCGACAGCAGTATGTGTGAAAAAGATCTTGGAGTCCTTGTGGACAACAAGTTAAACATGAGCCAACAATGTGATGTGGTTGCTAAGAAAGCCAACGGGATTCTGGCCTGCATCAATAGGGGAATAGCGTCTAGATCCAGGGAAGTCATGCTCCCCCTCTATTCTGCCTTGGTCAGACCACACCTGGAATACTGCGTCCAATTCTGGGCACCGCAATTGAAGGGAGATGTTGACAAGCTGGAAAGCGTCCAGAGGAGGGCAACTAAAATGATCAAAGGTCTGGAGAACAAGCCCTATGAGGAGCGGCTTAAAGAACTGGGCATGTTTAGCCCGCAGAAGGGAAGGCTAAGAGGAGACATGATAGCCATGTACAAATACCCTGTTTCCCCTAAAATAAGACATCCTCAGAAAATAAGACCTAGTAGTGGTTTTGCTGAATTGCTAAATATAAGGCCTCCCCTGAAAGTAAGACCTAGCAAAGCTTTTGTTTGGAAGCATGCCCGCCGAACAGAACACCAGAGCATGCAGGATCAGTAAATGTACATACCATAGAGTGTTGTACATGGAAATAATGATAGTAACAAGAAATTCTTGATAGGGTTCACAGTTTGTCTGGTTATGCTGGTTTGTGATGACAACTACTGTACAGTATATAATAAATGTTCCTTTTTTTGTTCAACAATAAATGTGAATTCTTCTTCATAGAAAAATAAGACATCCCCTGAAAATAAGACCTAGTGCATCTTTGGGAGCAAAAATTAATATAAGACACTGTCTTATTTTCGGGGAAACACGGTATGTGAGGGGAAGTCATAGGGAGGAGGGAGCAAGCTTGTTTTCTGCTGCCCTGCAGACTAGGACGCGGAACAATGGCTTCAAACTACAGGAAAGGAGATTCCACCTGAATATCAGGAAGAACTTTCTCACTGTGAGGGCTGTTCGGCAGTGGAACTCTCTCCCCCGGACTGTGGTGGAGGCTCCTTCTTTGGAGGCTTTTAAGCAGAGGCTGGATGGCCATCTGTCGGGGGTGCTTTGAATGCAATTCCCTGCTTCTTGGCAGGGGGTTGGATTGGAAGGCCCATGAGGTCTCTTCCAACTCTACTATTCTATGATTCTAGGTATCAATATACCTCACAACTTCCGAGGATGCCTGCCATTGATGTGGGTGAAACATCAGGAGGGAATGTTTCTGGAACATGGCCATACAGCCCGGAAAACACACAACAACCCCGAAGATGTGATAGTCATATTTAAGCATTTGAAAAGATGACACCTTGAGAAGGAGGCAAGATCATTTACTAATATATCGAACAAAGGATTAAAATTGTAGGAAAAGAGTTTCCATCTTACTATTGGAAAGAACTTTCTGATGGTCAGACTCAGAGCCGTGAAATAATAGAATATGCTGCCTGGGAGTGTCCTGGAGTCTCCTCTGGAGGTTTTTAAACATAGGCTGAATGACCATTTATCAGGAGTTCCTCATTTTTTCCCTACATGTGAGAGAGTTGGATTAGAGGGCTTTTATGGTCTTTTCCGAACTCTTTGATTCTTGACTCTATTTTATTACATTTGTTTCACTGTAAATAAGTGCAGTTTGATAAGTGCAGATATATATAAACCTTCCTTGCTTAGTTTTCCATCCCGCACAACCTCTGAGGATGCCTGCCTTAGATGTGGGCGAAACGTCAGGAGATAATACTTCTGGAACATGGCCATACAGCCCGGAAAACATACACCAACCCTGTGATCCCTTCGACAACACAGTGCAGTTTGAATATCACCCATTCCCACCTTAGTTCTCACACCTTAGCATTGCTCTTGGGAGCCTAGTAGCGGTGAAGGTTATAGAGTTTGGAGTTGTGAATATGGAATATTGTATTCCTCATGTGGTGGAGTATTTTGGCCAATGTTAACTTAAAGTTTTGTCATTGTACTATTTCAATAAAGAACACTCTGTTGATTTGGCCCCTACTGGATAATTATTTATTATTTATTTACAGTATTTATATTCCACCCTTCTCACCCCGAAGGGGACTCAGGGCGAATCACAATGTACATATATATGGCAAACATTCAATACCATTAGACAAACAACACACAGACACAGAGGCTATTTAACTTCCAGCTTCTGGCTTTGTGAGGGTATGCTTGATTCCAGCCACAGGAGGAGCTGCTGCTTCATCATCCACTGCGGCAACTAGTCCTTTTTTTGATGGAGTACTTCCTCATCCGGCACGCACACTGCTGGATGTTTTTATGGTGTTGTAAATTAATTAAATTAGCCTCCCAGCATAAGCGGTCCTTAAATTTTCCTACTTGACAAATGCAACTGTCTTTCGGGTTGCTTAGGTAAACAACGAGCTGGGGCTATTTTACAGTCAGGCACTCAATTTTACTCGGGCTTTGAACTCACAACCTCTCGGTCAGTAGGGATTTATTGCAGCAGGCTACTAACCAGTTGTGCCACAGACTTGCCTTAACTCTTTTCTCATGATATTTAGGTCAGTGCAATGGATAAAATTCTTCCCCATCACATCTAGTTCAACCAGGAGAGACATCTATTTCAAGATTTGAAGAATGACCTTAATCACAGGAGAAATAGCTGGATTCATTCTAAAAGTGAGCCACGGTGACACAATGAGTTAAATCCTTATGCCGGCTGAACTGTTGACCTGAAGCTTAGAAGTTTGAATCCGCAAGATGGGATTGTCAGCCCTAGCTTCCCATGCACGGACATGAGAGAAGCCCCCCCCCCCCCCCGCAGGATGGTAACACATCCGGGCGTCCCCTGGGCAATGTCTTTGAAGACGAACTAGTCTCTCACACCAGAAGTGACCTGCAGTATTTTCTCAATTTGCTTCTGACATGATAAAAATTCTAAAAGTGAACTTACCTGCTTGAAGATCCTGGGCCACACAATGACATCATCTTGAATGAAAAACCTCTTGTCCACAGGAGCCTGAGGTTCCATTGTACCAACTTTTATTTTAACAAAAGACTGATTTGGAAATGTGACCCAGTTGATAATATCAAATCCTGATAATAATTCCCCATTTTGATTGAAGGAAACCTCTTCCCCAGCACTATTGTTGAATGCGACCCTTCTCAGAAACTGGTGGAGCTAAATCAGAATAGGAAGGAATTGACAGAGGGATGCAAAGAAAGATTAAACATATATCTCAAAGTGATAATGCTCTGTGCAATATACACCTCTATCAGCCTTGACCAATGTTCAGTAATACCTTCTTGCTGGTGTTGCAATTCACAACCATTGTATATTGGCTCTCATTTTACATTTGACCAAATGGGCATAAGTCTCAATGTGTAATGGTCACATTGCTAGCCCCCTTGTGCAGTCATGTTATGTGAACCGCTCAATAAAGATGGATGCCAAGAAACTTTTCAATTTCCACAGAGATATATGTCTCCAAACAAATTTTGATCCTTTACAATCTTTGGGCCCAATACTTTGGTGGTAGTTTTCTTCAGGGTACTGAATTGGTCTGTGCTGAGTGAAAAGCCTGCTCACTGTGAACAACATAGTAAAGGTAAAGGTTTCCCCTGACATTAAGTGTAGTTGTGTCCGATCATCTCTGTTTCTAAGACAAAGAGCCAGTGTTGTCCGTAGACACCTCCAAGCTCATGTGGCTGGCATGATTGCATGGAGCACCATTACCTTCCCACTGGAGCAGTACCTATTGATCTACTAACATTGTCATGTTTTTAAACTGCTAGGTCTGCAGAAGCTGGGACTAACAGCAGGAGCTCACTCCACTCCCCAGATTTGAACCGACAACCTTTCGGTCAGCAAGTTCAGCAGCTCAGTGATTTAACCCGCTGCGCCACTGGGGACTCGGTGAATAATGTATTTAATGCAATATCACTACACTATATCATTGATCAAAATTTGCCCATCTAAATATACATAGAAGACACAAACCACTAATACCTCAAATGATCAAAAGTATCACTTCTGCTTTGGCTCCAATGGAAGCAATACAATAAACTCTTCTGCATTGGTGAGATTACCTGCCATGGATGTATATTCCAAGGTTGCTTTCCCGCACCATTCGGCATTGTTCTGCGTTTCAATTTAGATGAATATATGGCCTGCAAAGCATGTGCAATGGCATAGACAGCATTGTAGATGCTGTAGCTGTGGCTGGTCATGCTCATTTCAAAAACAGAAACAGGAAGAGTCTCTAGCTTCTCCTTTCCGGTGCAGAACATATTATCCTTGTCTAATGAAGGACGGGGCATGTCGCAGTTAAATACTTCTTCCCAGAAAGTCCACAGAAACTTGTCTTTTTTTGCTGAGAGAGGATTTCTTGTCTGAAGAAAATGTCTGAATCCTGAAAGGGCCTTAGAATGAACCTCAAAGGATATAGCCCCATGAAGGAAATCAATTTCCCAGTCTGTTGCAAAAGGAAACATTGCAAACTCCATCTGAGCTGTCATAACCCACACTTTTGTGCTGATTTGCAGGGGTGTGTCCTCTAGTTCTTCAACATATATCATCATTCTTATAACAATAATAGTATGGCTTTCACCATGCACAACAATCACATTGGCAGTGCTTTCTATAACAACTGTGATCATTTCATGACATTCCTTTATGAATCTATTATATGTATTAGTAAAATCAATTTTGGGTAATCTTGCTACGAAATGAAAACAAATGCCCTTCTGAGTAAACATAGGAAGAACATTTTGAACAAATCCTTCTCCAGTGTCATCATACAAAGAAATTACTCCAATCCATATCCAGTTGAAATGCAGGAGTAACTGGACAATCCCTTCATAGTGATCACTAATTTTTGGAAACATCCGGTGGAAGAAAAGACCTTGTACTTCATTATTCACCACAGGAGACGATCCAAAGATAAGCTAAAATATTTTTTTAAAAAAAATAGAGAGGAACTGAAGTGATATCAAACATGAAGATTAATGAAATCTAAACCAACATTTCTATTTTCTGTAAGTATTGTATTATGAAATGTTACTTTTATTTTTGTTCGTGTAATAAGATTCTAATGCTAATTGTGTTGAAATGCACTGACAAATTGGCATCTGACCTTCCAGATATTGGATTCCAAATCAATAGTTGTCAGCATCAAAGATAATGAGAAATCTAACCCATGTCAAAAATCCATAGCATGTACAGTCCAAGTCTGTGGACCTGTATAGTAGGTAAACCAACCTGGACACGGCATATTATTTGAGAACACAGAAATGCTGGACCATTTTACCAACCACCATGTCACAAAGAAGCCATTGAAATCTACAGGCATGTGGACAGTTTCAACAGAAAGGAGGAAACCATGACAATGAACAAAATCTGGCGAACGGTATTAAAAAATCAGGACAGTAAATAAAAAATAACACTCAGAAGACTGAAATTCCAGACATTAAACAATCAGGGCCAGCTAATACCTCCCAACAAAGGATTCCCCCACGCAGGAAGCAGGCAGACTTTGAAGCTGCAAGACCATTTAATGCTAATCAAGGTGACCAATTGCACCATTCATACTTGCCTCAAACAGATGAGAGTTCTTTCTCCCACCCTGGACTTTCCACAGATATATAAACCCCACTTGCCTAGTTTCCAACAGACCTCGCAACCTCTGAGGATGCCTGCCATAGAAGTGGGCAAAACGCCAGGAGAGAATGCTTCTGGAATATAGTCATACAGCCTGGAAAACTCACAGCAACCCAGTGATTCCGGCCATAAAAACCTTCACCAACACTCCAATCAATCGGACTAGCTTCATGTTTGCAGCCAAGCTCAAATTCAAGATGTTGGTTTGGACCTACACATTTTCTTACCATTATACCTGAAAGACTGCCTCCTCCTGTGTCAGCTTATAGAGAATTTGAAATCTTCAAGAGTGGCACGTTGCATGTCTCATTACCCCAACAAGACTGGAGAAGCATCAGGCTGCACCTTCTGAGCCAAATGCACAAGATGACATCAAGGATTTTTTTTCATGTCAGGAGCAACTTGAGAAACTGCAAGTTGCTTCTGATGTGAGAGAATTGGCTGTCTGCAAGGACATTACCCAGAGGATGCCTGGATGTTTTGATGTTTTACCATCCTTATGGGAGGCTTTTCTCATGTCCCCGCATAGGGAGCTGGAGCTGACAGAGGGAGCTAATCCACGTTCTCCCCAGATTCGAACCTCTGACCTGTCGATTATCCATCCTGCTGGCACAAGGGTTTAACCCACTGCGCCAGTGGGGGCTCCAACATCGATGAATCCAGGTATTTCAGCGCTTCTCTCATCCCTATGCATCTGACTATGGGGAAAGGCTTACCAGGTGCTTTTTGATTCCTACCTGCTCACCATAAGGCATGGAGTGGCATTGTGAGATGGCTTTGGGCTTCAAATTAAAGGAAGATGTGGAGTTGTATTTGGGCACAGCAAGGAGAAGGAAATCCCCCATAGAATCCAAAGAAGATTAGCAGACATAAAGGATAATTATGCATGTGAATGCTTCTTACAGAATCCTGGCCACAGTCCTTCCAGCATCCTAAATCTGGTGTATATAAGAATCATTGAGCAAAATTATTATATCAATATTCATTCCAGAGGCTTAATTATTCCATACACAACCTGTGTGTGCCCTCAAGTCAGTTGCCGACTTATGGTGACCTTGTGAATTTCAAATGTTTTCTTAAGCACAAAATACTCTGGGATGGATACTGCAGTTCCTTTCTCTGAAATATAGCCTACAGTATTTGAATTTCATTGTCTGTCTCCCTTCCAAGTACTAAGATCATACTGATTCTGGTATCTTTAGGATATTTAGGCATTAGTTCCCTGTTATATCTTGGTCTGCAGAAACAAAGCGAGAATGAAAAAACAATCTTCTGTATGAAGGAAAGTAACTTGCTAATCAGAATGCTAGACCAAACCCTCCAATTCAATTATCTATATATATAAAAATGTAAATGTTCATAATTAGGACCATGTTAAAAACAAAACCACTGGGCCAAATCACACCAAATTTGACCACAAAACTAATCACATTCCAAGGAGTGACCATAAAAAAAAATCCAAGAAAACAGAGACAAGGCCAGAAACCCCCCCCCAACCCCCCCCCCCCCCAAAAAAACACTATTTGGGTGCGCAAGAACTCTCCCTACAAAGGATGGACCCAGGCTTCAAAGTGGCTCTTTGATTTAAGGTGCTGCTCCAGCTCGCCAAACAAAGATTCCCCTAGGTATAACAAAGGTCTATCATTTGTTCCCACCCCTAAATTTAATGCATTTCGAGCACGAATAGATTTATTCAAGCTATTTAGAACCATCCGCTTAAGAGACATGTTTAAAGACAGCATATCTAACTCAACCACAGATCCTTTCAAACCTAAAAGTACCTTCTGCCCTTCCACAGATAACATTTACATTAAATGCTTTGAAAAAGCTGTAGAGAGGGACTTTAACAAGCTAACTACTCGTAGACAACCATACCACTCAAATTTATCAGAATTAGAAAGAACCACTCTGGTCAAATTGAGCAACTTTAAAGAGGTAGTCTGGAAACCAGCAGATAAAGGGGGAGCTATAGTATTACTTAACAAAAGAGATTATATTAAGGAAGTCAACCTCCAGTTATCAAATAGTAAATTCTACAAACCTATTGCAACAGACCCCACTAAACACATTCAGTCCCTTATTAGGGTGGTGTGTCAAGAGGGATTATCCATGGGATTTATTTCTTCTTCTACATTTAAATACTTACAAAATGACTTCCCCAGGATACCTATCTTTTATATTCTTCCAAAGATTCATAAAGGCATCACTCCACCCCCAGGCCGACCTATTATTTCCGGTTCATCTTCTGTATTGGAACCACTTGCTAAATATCTAGACTCCTTTTGCCAACCATTTGTCTCTCTCTGTGATTCCTACATTAAAGATACAAAGCACTTCATTAATATCGTAGAAAATCTCAAAATTGAGGAGGACAGCATTTTAGTTACGATTGATGTCACCTCACTCTATACTAACATTCCACTAGATGAGGCTCGTACCATCATAGAGAATATCCTTCGTAGGAGAACAAAATTGCAACCATCTACACATTTCTTGATGGACCTGTTAGATATAGTACTGGAGAAAAATTATTTCCGTTTTCAAAACCAATTTTACTTTCAGACCTTCGGTGTCGCTATGGGAAGTCCGTTAGCCCCATCGATTGCCAATCTATTCATGGCAAATTTAGAAAACACTATATTGCTAAATCCATCTTTAAATATGTACTATGCTAATATAATATACTATGGCCGATTTATTGATGATATATTCATAGTATTTAAAACAACTGAGGCCGCAGTAGGATTCTCTAATTGGATTAACACTATACATACGTCTATTAAGTTTACCAGTCATCTCAACCTGTCACATATCAATTTTTTGGATGTTACTGTGTATAAATATCATAACAAATTTTTGGTCAAGAACTTCAGAAAACCATCAGATAAAAATTCTTTTCTTCATTATAACAGCTTCCACCACTTTGGTTTAAAGACCAATCTTCCATTTTCACAACTACTTATAATAATAATAATAATAAAACTTTATTTATACCCCGCCACCATCTCCCCAACGGGGACTCGGGGCGGCTTACATGGGGCCATGCCCAAGACAATACAATAGACCATAACATAATACAATTAAATAATACATTACATAAAATAAAACAGTACAACATAAGATCAAAACAGCAATATAACACGAGCGGGCCGCATGAATACTACATTTAAAAACTAGATTAAAAATTAAAACTCTGGGTGAGAAAGGGATCAGAATAAAACCTCGAGGGACGGGACATCAGATAGTGAACCAGTCTAGAGGATAAATATCGGGGGGGAGTAGCATAGAACATTTACTCTCCGAAAGCACACCGGAAGAGCCATGTTTTTAAATCTTTCCTGAAGGCTAAAAGGGTGGGGGCTTGCCTGATTTCAATGGGCAGCGAGTTCCACAAGCAAGGGGCCACCGCAGAGAAGGCCCTCTCCCTTGTTCCTACAAGGCGAGCCTGAGATATAGGTAGTGGCGACAGGAGGGCCTCCCCCGATGATCGGAGAGGTCGGGCAGGTTTATGATAGGAGATACGGTCACGAAGGTAGGCGGGTCCCAAACCGTTTAGGGCTTTATAAATGATGGTCTGCACCTTGAATTGGGACCGGAAGATGAACGGCAGCCAGTGGAGCTCCTTAAACAGGGGAGTAGATCTCTCCCTGTAACTCGCCCCCGTTATTAGTCTGGCGGCCGAACGTTGGACCAGCTGTAACTTCCGGGCCGTCTTCAAGGGAAGCCCCACGTAGAGCGCATTACAGTAGTCCAGTCTAGAGGTAACTAATGCATGCACCACCGTGGTCAAGTCAGACTTCACGAGGTATGGTCGCAGTTGGCGCACAAGTTTGAGTTGTGCAAAAGCCCTCCCGGCCACCGCCGACACCTGCGCTTCAAGCGTCAGCGCTGAATCCAGGAGGACCCCCAAACTGCGGACCTGTGATTTCAGGGGGAGTGCAACCCCGTCCAGCACAGGTTGCCACCCAATACCCCGATCCGACGAGCGACTGACCAGGAGGGCCTCTGTCTTGTCAGGATTGATCCTCAGCTTGTTCCTCCTCATCCAGTCCGCCACAGTGGCCAGGCACTGGTTCAGCACCCAAGGAGCTTCCTTGGAGTCAGGTGGGAACGAGTAGTGGATTTGTGTGTCATCTGCGTAGAGATGGCAACACCCTCCAAAACTCCGGATGACCTCTCCCAGCGGTTTCATGTAGATGTTAAAAAGCATGGGGGATAAAATAGACCCTTGCGGGACCCCACAGGTCAAAGGCCAGGGGTCCGAGCAGGTATCCCCCAGCTTCACCATCTGGGAACGGCCCTCCAGGAAGGACTGGAGCCACTGCAAAACAGTGCCACCGAGTCCCATCCTGGAGAGCCTCCCCAGAAGGATACCATGGTCGATGGTATCGAAAGCCGCAGAGATGTCCAGGAGAACCAGCAGGGTCACACTCCCCCTGTCCAGTTCCCTGCGGAGGTCATCCACCAAGGCGACCAAAGCCGTCTCAGTGCTGTACCCAGGCCTGAAGCCAGACTGTGAGCGGTCCAGAAAATCAGTGTCATCGAGGAACTCCTGGAGCTGCGTGGCCACCACCCGCTCCAGAACCTTGCCCAAAAACGGGAGGTTGGAAATTGGTCTGTAGTTGTTACATACAGATGGGTCTAGCGAGGTCTTTTTTAGTAACGGTTTTACCACCGCTTGCTTAAAACAAGATGGAAATGACCCCTGACCCAGGGAGGCATTTATTATAGCCACAAACCAATCCAACAACCCCTCTTTGGCCTGCTTAACCAGCCAAGAGGGACAAGGATCCAGAGCACAAGTGGTCGCCCTCACAGACCCAAGAATCCCCTCCACGTCATCCGGAAGAACAAGCCGGAAAGAATCCCACAAAATCGGACAGACAGGTGCCTCGGTTACCTCCGCTGGAACTACAATTAAGCTGGAGTCCAACTCATGGCGTATCTGAGCAACTTTGCCTGCAAAGTGGTGCGCAAAATCGCTGCACCTAGTTGCCAAGTCATCAGGAAGCCCCTGGGTCTCAGGAGGCCGCAGGAGCTCCCCAACAACTCGGAACAACTCCGATGGCCTGTTGGCCGCAGACGCTATGCGGGCAGTCGTGAAAGCTTTCCTGGCTGCTCGCAGAGCCACGGAGTAAGCCTTAATAGCGGCTTTAGCCCGTGTTTGGTCAGACACATCCCGAGATTTCCTCCAGATGCACTCTAGTCCCCTCCTCGCACGCTTCATCACAGCCAGCTCCTCAGTGAACCAAGGAGTCGACATGACTCTACGCAGCGAAAGAGGACGTTCGGGAGCGATCGTGTCAAGTGCCCTTGTCAGCTCACTATTATAGCGATCAGCCAGGACATCGACAGGATCGCCAGTCTCCAGAACAGGAAGATCCCCAAGAGACCTCAGGAGTCCATCCGGATCCATCAGCCTCCTGGGGCGGACCATCTTAATGGGTCCACCACCCCTGCGGAGGTTAGAAGACACGGCGAAACTCAAACAGATCAGATGATGGTCAGACCATGACAATGGAAGAATATTTTGCTCTTCCACTCTGACTGTCCCACCGTCCACAATGAAGACGAGGTCCAGCGTGTGTCCCACCTGATGTGTGGGCCCAGATATAACTTGAGTCAGCCCCATGGTCGTCATGGCAACCATGAAATCCTGAGCTGCACCTGTCAAAGAGGTCTCGGCATGAATATTAAAGTCCCCCAAAACTATGAGTTGTTGGGAGACCAGGGCCGAATTGGAGACCACTTCTGCTAGCTCGGACAGAGAGACTGCTGGGTCGCGGGGTGGACGGTACACCAGCAGAATCCCCAAGCTGTCTCGGGCTCCCACCTTCAGGAAGACACACTCAAACCTCGAAGACTGCGGAACGGCGCATCTGATCAGGGCGATGGACTGCCGAAAGATCACCGCGACTCCTCCTCCCCGCCCCCCAGCCCTGGCCTGCTGATGCACCCCGAAACCTGGTGGGCACAGCTGAGTGAGATTCACCCCACCCAGCTCGTCCAACCACGTCTCGGTGATGCATGCCAGATCCGCCCCCTCATCCAGGATCAAATCCTGGATAACAGCTGTTTTACCGTTGACGGATCTGGCGTTCAAAAGCAGGACCTTAAGGCTGGGAGGTCTGTCCTGAAGACTACCACACCTATTCCTCTCCAGGGTCGCAAAAACTCTGTTGCGCTTCTCCCTGGGTCGAAAGTGACCGTTCTTCCTTCTCCCCCAAACCACCTCAATGAGACCCTGCCCGTGGAAACCCTCTCCCCCCTGGAGAGATGACTGATTGAGGTTGCCCATTGAAGGGGATAGTCAGCTGTCCTGAGATAGAAAATCATCAGCAATACTTGGTTGTTTAAAGGAGGGGCCTATCTCCGCTGGTGTAGGAGGAAAGGAGTCATCTAACAGATCATCATCTAGCGTGGGAAGGGGGCTAGGCACTAATGATGTCTGAGAACGGGACTGAGAGGTAACATAGACATGGCCTAAACCTGGGGGATCTTGTCTACCAAGATTCCGCCTGATGTCCAGGGGGCGAATCAATGGGTCTACTAGTACCCTCCTGAGAGTAATGCCCCACTGTTGAAGTTTGGGCCTATACAAAAACAATTCCTCCATCAGTGTTCTGTCTTCCAATCCAATGAGAAGACAGATGGAGCGGCTCCAGGACTGATAGTCTCTACGAAGCCAGTCGATAGTTTTGATCTTCACTTTCGACCAGCTTAAAGATAGAATTTGTGAGAGAGATGTCCGGACCGCTCGCTTAGATGTCCATCTTCCTCTGTTCAATAGTGAGTCTTGCACTTCCACTGCCACCTTATTAGTTCGCAACAGATGTTGGGAATTGCAGTAAGTGTCCAGGGAGTGTCCAAACAGTTCTGGGGACAGCGTGTTGTTTGTCCTCTGAGAGACTCTATTAGTTTCCTTCCGGCCGTCCCTCCCCTGACTCTGACTCTCTTCCCCAGATAAAGACTCCACCCCATCCCTGGCCCCTTCCAAGCCTGACCTATTGCCTTCCTTCTGCTCCTCTAGCTTTTTTCTTCCCTGGCTTTCCAGAGCATTTAATTCCTCATTAATATTAATAAAGCTGGTTGGTACAGTTTGTATAATGTCTATAGGAGAAGGATTCTTCACCATTAGGGAAATTCCTTTGAAAAGATGGTCAATTTTCTTGTTCAGTGTCTCCAACTGTTGTAAAACAGTACTGAACGATTTTCCCAGTAGATCACATAGGAAAAAGACTTAGACTAAAGCGTAACTCAAGCTCTAATGAACACTTCATTCATGAAAGCCTGACCTTAAGCCAGGAGTTTAGAAGTAGAGGCTATCCTAAACATGTCATCAAAAAGGCATTAATTAAAGCTGAAAAAACTGATAGAACCACCCTACTGAAAGAATCTGCTAAACCAACTAAAAATCAAATTATCTGGACACAAGAATTATCGCATTACTCCAAACACATAATCCAAATTATAAAAAAGCATTGGCATCTTCTTCAAGATATTTCAGGTTGTGATAAATTACCTATTTTTGGAAACAGGCGTACTAAAAATATTAGAGAATATTTAATCCATACAGATTTAATCACTTCCATTAGTACACCGAAGAGCACCCTGAGAGGCCATTATCCCTGTGGTCACTGTAAGTGTTGTCCTCAATCTTGGAAGACTAAGGAGATATATAATTATAGGAACAAAGTGGGCACCACACTAAAACATTTTTCTACTTGTAATAGCAGCAATGTAATCTACCTCTTGACATGTGACTGTGATCTCTGGTATATCGGAAAAACAACCAGATCCTTGAGAATCAGAATCTCTGAACATAAATCCAGAATCAAAAATTTATCTACAGAATCTCTTTTATATTCACACTTCACCCAATACAAACATTCATCTACCTCATTTAAATTTTGTGCTCTGGAATGCATCTCTCAAAAACCTTTCATGGACTTGGAAAAACTATTATCCCAAAGGGAAATGTACTGGATCTTTAAGTTTAAAACCTTTTCCCCTCAGGGACTTAATGAATCACTTAATTTTAGCTGTTTCCTTTAAACCTTCAAGTACTCTTTAAAAACCTTTGAATGGACCTCCAGAATTACTCGCAGTTGAAATCACCACAAGCAGAGTCACTCAGTGAAAGCATTTAGCACTATGTAAGTATAATACTGTTATATGGGTTACCTTTACTTCTGTTAATACTGCTGGTAAAATACTTGTTACTCTATGTTTTGTTTTAGATAGAAATCCATTGTTGCTGAGTTTAACAACTCCTGAAGAAGGGGTTTTTCCCTGAAACAGGGTCAAAAATACCCAGGACCCGTGTAGACTTAGGACTTTATTTGGACTTTACTTTTGAAGACTTTTTTGAGAGCAGTGCTCCATCATTATTTTCTTCAATCCAGTATACAGCAACACGACCAACCATCTGTTTGGAAGATGTTTTCATTGACTGTATCCCTGAAGCCTATATGTATTGGAACCAATACCAGACTTGAATAACTTTTGTGTTAGAGCTGTTGCTCCTTTTCATTTTGTTGGGTACGGCCAAATTGAGCTTTGTACGGGGAACTGTAACAAGATATGTCATTTGGACACATTTTCTTTGTACATAGACAATCGTTTGCCTCAAATGTTAGACCTGCTTCTAAGTATATCTGACTGGCTGACTCCAAAAATGGTGCCATCAACTATAGTTTTTGAGATAGAGAATGTATGCCATATACCAGTCTTCATCTGCTCGCCCATAAAAAATCATGATAACTGTATCTAAAAACTATAGCTGATGCAGTCTATCCAAAGCAATTTTCTAAATCAGTGCCCAGGAACAAGTCTAAAATCTACGGCACCAAGATTAAGCCTCCATGCTTTGTACAGAAATCTTACTTGTGGCATCTTGTATATACACAGGATAGTTGCCAAGTGAAGACAATAGTCAGTGATGGATCCTGAAATCACTGCTGCTGGAAGATTCTCAGTCTCACATTTGTAGTTGACCGCGAATTTGCGCCGTCTAGACAAAAGGTCCATTGCAGCAAGGTAGGTCCCGATTTCAGTGAAATGGTTGTTATAGATGTGGAAACCCAGGGTGAGATTGGGTAAGAGTTGTTGGTTTTCGTTGGTCTCTTTTACAGAAAACGCCAAGGCTGCAATATGCTGATAGAGATGTGTAAATGGCCTGTAAGGAGTGATATTTACAATGTAACTGTCTATATTCTCCAGATCAATTAAATGCAATAATTATTCACCCATGTGAATAAGAGAGGAAGGCTGAGACAGAGTGAGACAGAGGGAAGGTTGATATTTTGCTTGCAATCCATGGAAATGTGTGAAAACATTGACACACAGATATGTCACTAACTTATTCAAAAGCTCGACAACCTGGCATGGCTCTGATGCTAATATAAGTGTTCAAGCATCTCTCAAATTCCATTGGTCTATTATTCTTTACTCTCTCCTATTGGTTCTGCTGCAGGGTTTTGGAAAAGGAAATATATGGTGACTTCTCTCAAAACATATCATCCACTTTGGGCCAAATCCTTTGAAGATTCAACCAAATGAAGGATCTTTGTTGCATCTAATCTTTACTAACATTTCATATGGCTAAGAAAATGGTGTTTAAACTCTTTTCAATTCATGCCAAATGTCAAAAGAGATAGAAATACAGAATATTGTTAATTGCTCATTTTTGTATAAATAAAGGAATACCATACTTATATGTGTATAAGTAAACTTCATGTATGAGCTGAGGGCAGGTTTGGGGCAAAATTATGAATGTCCATGTAACTCATGAATCAGTCAAGGATATATAGAAGTGGTTCCCAATCTGTGGTCCGTGGATGACCAGTAGTCCGCAAAAATGAAAATTGGTCTGCGCATTACTACACCGTTTCCTCGAAACCACGCAACAACAAGAGCGACTAGTTTTGTGAAACCCTTTTATAGTGTTGAGGCAACGGAGATGTCAGGAGGGGAGAGGCTGAACTACCCACAAAATTTACTACTACATCAGCTCTAGATTATTAAATATGTTTTTCTGTGGGTAAGCAGATGGCGACTATCAGAAACTAGAGCTGATATGGTCTATCGAATGCAATTTTCTAAATCAGCACCCCAAATAACCAAACCGAATCTAAAGTTGACCAAAAACTGTTTTGTAACCCTTCCCACCGGAGCAGTACCTATTGATCTACTCATATTTTGCATGTTTTCGAACTGTTAGGTTGGCAGAAGCTGGGGCTAACAGCAAGAGATCACCCCGCTCCCCAAATTCAAACCATTTACCTTTCGAACAGCAAGTTCAGTCGTTCAGCAGTTTAATCTGCTGTGCCATAGTGGGCTGCATATTTATAATATATCTTACCTCAATTAACATATCATAGTTAAGAAAATCTTTATTACTGAGAAAATAATTTTAAGAGATATTATAATAATAATAATAGCAGACTAAAATGTTCCTCTGAATAAAAATCTTTAACTAGTAATCTTAATGTATGCAGTCACACAGAACTTTGACTAACTTGAAAATTAATAGACTGTATTAATTGCAATTATTCTGGGCTGTATGGCCGTGTTCTAGGAGCATTTTCTCTTGACGTTTCACCTGCATCTGTGACTGGTATCTTCAGGGGATTTGAAGATGCCAGCCTCTGAAAGCTAAATAACTCACGATCCTTTGAAGATGCAGGCCATAGATGCAGACAAAATATCAGGAGAAAATGCTGCTAGAACACAGCCATACAGCCTGGAAACCACACAACACCCCTATGGAATTTAAGCTAAATCATGCCTAACTTGGAATCTACTGTAAGCTGGATTCATTTTCATTGTCATCATGATACATTAACAGACAAATTGAAAAGTGCATGCATTACAAATATATAAGATAAAGAAAAACTAAGCTACTTACAGAGGAACATTAGAAAGTTCGTGAGATGGAGGTCTTTTAAATGTTACTACATTCAAATATGAGAAAATCTGAGATATGATTCCACCAATGATGATCTCTCCTGTTTGATAATATTGATATTCTGTACGGACAGGTTCTCTGAAGGAACACTGAACACTAGGATTCTTGCCTACCACTTGGGACAGTGGCAGTGACATCAACATCACAAATGCTATGATCTTCCAAGACAATCTTAACTTGAAACCAATCTCTTTCCACATTGGTATTCTAGCACCTCTGTCTAGGAAAACTCGTTTGTCTAGTTTCCTAGACAGAATGATCCTCCTTCAACGTCAGAATGAGGATCTGTAAAGCAGCAGTCGCTTTGTAGTTATTGCCCAAGTTATGAATGACAAAGGGGGTATTAATAGTAGATCTTTCTTCCCAGTTTTCTTTGTGAGCGCTGTAATTCTTTAGGGACAAGGGGAAAAAAATAAGCTTGTGTAATTATACTGACTTGGATAAATACAGGAGTGGAAATTGCCTACTCTGGACTGTAGTGTTTGTAAGAAAAGAAAACATGTTTATCAGATCTCAGTAAAAAGTTTTCATGATCTTTGGGGGAACAAGTAAGTTATGGGCTAGTTGACTGTCATTCAAGGCAGATGGTAGTGATTGCCAACTTGAATGCAGAATATGAATTTCCCTTGTGTTCAAGAAGCTCCAACTTTTAGATAAAAAGCAAAGAACAGATAAATCTGAGATTCCAGTCCATCATGCTGTAATTGATAACTATCTTGCTCCAGGACAATTGGAAAGCTGAAGCTCACACTATAGCAGAGTGCAACATGCCAAAATCTTATTAAGTAATATATCTCTGAAAGGCTTCCCCTTTTAAAGCTGTTGTATTCTTAAATTTTTGAGTTACCATGGAAGCCTTCCTTGTTGGCTTAAGCTCTCCTATGATGGCTAATACGTGCAATTTATTTAAAGTTTTTGAGTGTGTTGCCATCTACATGCAGATGACACCCAACTCTGCTATTCCTTCCCACCTAAAGCCAAAGAAGCTGTCCTGACCCTAAAGAGGTGCCTGTTACCAGTAATGGATTGGATGCAGGCAAACGAACTGAAACTTAATCTAGAAAAGACAGTGAGAGTATGCCGTCACACCCAGGCACCTTTTCAAGCTTTAGGATGTGCTTCTTCCTTTGCCCAGGTGAACTGCAGGGGCCTTACTTAGAAGCTCTGGAAATCCCAGTAACCAAAGGCACTTCAAGTAGAACAATCCAACAAAATTTTATTTACACAAAGTCCTTGGCAGACTTGTCACATGTAATTAAAGTTGCAAATAAAAACAGTCCACTTATAAAACCTTGTAGATGTTCCTTGCTTGCTTTTCCCCTTTAGGTTGCTGGATTAACTTCCACCAAAGGCAAAGAGGTCCTGAGATCCTCTTCACCCTAGCTCTGAGCTGCTATCAAAAGATCTATAACTATCTAAGCTCAAAGCTAGTTTTTGAGGTGAAGTTGGTAGGGCTTCTTCCAGTAGCAAAGAAATCCGAAGATGTTCTCTGCCCCAGTGCCAAAGCTATTAGAAAGAACAGGTCTTTCTCTTATCTATGCTTGGCACTGGTTTTAAAGGCAGGTCATTTGTTTGTACTTACGATGGCCTTTTCAGAGTTGGCCTGGCTTGGCCACACAAGCACATCTATGTTGTTTCTCCTTCAGTCTAGAAGGCAGAATAGGCTTCTCAAAATGGAGCCTTCTATCCCCAGGAAAAGGGGCGGTCTCCAGAACAAAATGATACATTTGCAGGCTGCAAGCAGCAAAGACTTGCAAACAGGCTAAACTATCAGACTGCTGCAGAATCTGCAGCAACCCTGGAGCAAATGCAAACAGATGCTATTCCTAGAACTATAAAAATGCAAACCAAACCTCTGGGGGATGGAACAGAGAGAGACGTGGGTTTAAAAAGAATTTTCAAAGATACTTGTAATGACTATATGTCAGAGACAGAACGCCACCAAATAGGATACAACACAGTTTATTGAGGTTACAGAACTGAAAATTGTCCGTAAGAAACAAAAGACTAGGCAAACACTTGACTTCAGTGTGAAAAGTAACAAAAATAGCTTCGTTTGAGTTTAAACAGTTCAAAAGAGTAAACCGGATTAAACAGAAGTTTAATCCGGGTTAAAACAAAAGTGCTTACTTCAGCCTGGCAGTTAAACAAACAAATACTGGTAAACAAAGGGTCAAAACGAACACAAAACCTAGCAGCAGATTCCTCTCTGCTACTCAAGAGCTACAGAAGAGTAACTCAGGCTGTTTACTCCTCCGTGCAACGAGCGAAATCCAGGTCCAGGCACATCAATCAGGGTAACGGCGGTCAGCAGGGTCCCAATCCGGTCCGAGGTCGAAAGCCAAGTGCAGACGTCTAAGGTTCCACAAGTTCCACCGATAGCCACAGAAAGGATAGTCCAGAGTCGTAGTCAGTCAGTCAGTCCAGCGTCAATCCAGAGTAGGCAGTAATGTCCGTCAAAAAGACGACGGAGGTCCAAGCTATCAAGATTAAACACAAGTTGCACAGAAAAAGCCCACACAGTTCCTCCCGCCGTCTATGCCCAGTGTCCTTAGTAACTTACGTATCCAGCAACGAATCACACCCGTCTTCAGGAAGTTCCCCAACAAGAGCCCAAGCGTTCGTCCAGATTACCTTGCCCAACGCAATTAGCCATTGATCCTAAACCCCATTTTATGCCAGTTCATAACTCCTCATCGCTGTCAGCTGCTATCCTAATTCCAGGTGCCTCCTCATCATCATCCTCATCAGAGCTGAAACACCTTTGACTACGCCCCACAGCATCCTCAGCTGTGGATCCCGTTCCATCCCTCCAGCCCGTCCATGGGTCTGGTCCTGCAACCCGCCAGTCGCCTCCCATGTTATCATTGCCGGTGACACCCAAATCCTCCCTCCCACGAGTCCATTCCATATCATCCTCCTCTGAGCTAACCATCTCTTCCTCCATTCCCTCGGTAAAACCCTCAAAGGAGTCTTCGTCTGTTGGTTCTGCAAATAAGTCTCAGAGCCGTTTCCTTTCGCGCTCCTCCAAAGAGTCTGACTCTCGAGGAGTCTTACGACCTCGTCTCCTAGGATCGGAGCCAGAAGGCTCAACCATAACACTATAAGTCCCATATGTTCTGATTGACCTAAGTTGCAAAAGGCCTATGTTTGAGGAAGGCCTGCGCTTGAGAGAAAATGCTGATGTTTGGGAAAAGAGTTGTTCCAGAGAAAAGAAGTTACTTTCAAATAATAACCATACATCAAGTCAGAACCGGTTCCCATACGATTTCAAGCATATACTTGCAACAAGTCAGTAACATGAAAGCACCATTGTCTAAAGCAGGGGTCCCCAAACTAAGGCCCAGGGGCCGGATGCGGCCCTCCAAGGCCATTTACCTGGCCCCCGCCCTCAGTTTTAGACTTAGGCTCGCCCAAAGTCTGAAATTACTTGAAGGCACAACAACAACAATCCTACTTGATTATCTCATTGGCCAGAAGCAGGCCCACACTTCCCACTGAAATCCTGATAAGTTTACAGTATGTTGGTTAAAATTATTTTTATTTTTAAATATCGTATTGTTTTTTTCATTTACCAATATTATAAATGAAATATTATAAATGAATGATATGGTAATAATATAATATATTGTAATAAATAAATAAATATTGTGTATACATATAATATTGATAATAAATATTATAATGTAATACATTATTTATTTATTTATTTATTTATTACAGTATTTCTACCCCACCCTTGTCACCCAATAGGGGACTCAGGGTGGCTAATAATAATAATACAATATAATAATATTGTATAATATAATAATATTAATTATATATTATATATTAAATGTAATATTACTAATAATATTACAATATAATGGTATAGTACAATATACAGTAGAGTCTCACTTATCCAACATAAACGGGCCAGCAGAACATTGAATAAGCGAATATGCTGGATAATAAGGAGGGATTAAGGAAAACATCAAATTACATTATGATTTTTCAAATTAAGCACCAAAACATTATGTTATACAACAAATTTGACAGAAAATTACTGTAATTGCAAATTTAGCACCAAAATATCACAATGTATTAAAAACATTGATTATAAAAGTGCATTGGATAATCCAGAACGTTGGATAAGCAAGTGTTGGATAAGCGAGGCTCTACTGTAGTAACATATAATGCTAATATTGTGCTATGCTAATGATATAATATATTGTATGTGATCCCAGCCATGAAAGCCTTCGACAACACATTAAGTAATTGTTGCTGGGTTGTTGTTTTTTTTGCACTACAAATATGACATGTGCAGTGAGCACAGGAATTTGTTCGTTTTTTTTTCCGAATGATAATTTGGCCCCTCAACAATATGAGGGACCATGAATCGGCCCTCCAATTAAAAAGTTTGAGGACCCCTGGTCTAAAGAATCACATGTTGTTACAGCATAGAAAACCAATGGGATTGCATGATGGTTAAGATGCTTGTGACATAGACAACATTAGACAAATGGGGTAAATGATCTTTGTAAGCCAGTAAGGATAAGCTTGCTAATTTCTGTGAAGGTGATAAAACCCTTGCAACCATTTTGGAAATTTGGACAAATCCTTTGATTGCATGTATACATGTATTTGTCACATTGCTATGGCCACGCAATAAATAGTTCTTTTGCAGTTTGAAAATCCAACTTTTTGTGGTGTTTTTCCTCGCCCTCTTCACAGAAAAGGGGCCTTTTGCTTTTGAGGAGTATTTTTTTTACATCTTTTACATCCTTGCCCCTTCAACAGAGGTACTCCTGGTCAGTTTGAAGGTAGATCAGTAGGGAATAGGGATCCAGCCTGGGCTGGATGAGGTCACACTCCACCTGAAGTCATCCTGGACTCACTGTTGAACCTGCAGGCCCAGGTATCTGCGGTGGCCAAGAGGGCCTCTGCACAATTAAAATTTGTGTGCCAACTGAGCCCATTCTTTGAGAAGCTGGATCTGGTTGCAGTGATCCATACAATAGTTACATTCAGTGTGGATTAGAATCATAGAATCTTAGAGTTGGACGAGATCTCACAGGCCATCCAGTCAAACCCACTGCAAGAAGCAGGAAAATCTCATTCAAAGCACCCCCCACAGATGGCCATCCAGCCTCTGCTTAAAAGCCTCCAAAGGCTGTAATATACTTTACATAGGGCTGCCTTTAAAGAGTGCTCGGAAACTTCCGCTTGTCCAAAGAGCTGCAGCCAGGGTGCTAACCCCTGCGATTTCCCCAAATGCGGGAAACTCGACTGCATAATTAGTGGTAGGGCTGGCTGCAGGGAGCAGACAACCCCCCTGTTGCAGCAGCTCCATTGGCTGCCAGTATGTTTCCGGCCACAATGCAGAATGCTAGTTACAACCTTTAAAGTCCTATATGGCTCAAGTCCAGGCTATTTGGCTAACCGCATCTCCTTGTATAAGCATCCTAGGCCCAGAGGTCTTCTGGAGAAGCCCTTCTCTTAGTCTCACCTCCAACACAATGAGAGAGAATAGGACCTTCTTTCTCAGTGGCTTCCCCTCAGCTCTGGAACTCCCTTCTTCCTAGAGAAGCCAAAATGGCCACCTCTCTTCTGTCTTTCTGGTGAAAGGCTAAAGCTGTGATATTCAGTAGAGAGGTGCGCAGTATTTGTCTCATATATTTTATTTGTTTTTCTGTTTCGTGTCATCCATTCGGATGGCACAAAACAGAAAGACCCCCAACGAAACAAAAACGGACTTGAAACGAAAGGTGGGCGGGAGCCGATAACGGCTCCAAGCCTGCCTTTCAGATCAATCAGCTGTAGGCCCTGCAAGGTGTGTAGGCCCCAAGCCTGCTCCCATAGGCCCAAAACTCCCAGGCCTACATGTGCAGGCTTTGGCCTCAGCACCCGGGCCTCACAGGGCCTACAGAAAATTGCTGTGTAAGGACTGCTCCTTTCTCGACAATCAGCTGTAGACCCTGCAAGGCCTGGCTAGGCCCAGCCCAAAGCTTGCACCCATAGGCCTGGGCACCAGGCCTATGAGTGCAGGCTTTGGGCCTAGGCACACAGGCCTGGCAGTGAGGGGCAGAGGTTGGGGGTGGCTGGGTCGTCCTGCGCCATCCAGCCCTCTTCCTTTGCCCAGCTCCTTACAGGGCATTTGAGTGGTGATGGCTGGTGCTGAGGCCTTGGCCGGAACCCCCCCCCCCCCTCCGGAAAACGAAACAAACAAAAAAAACCAAAACAAAACAAATGTCTGACCTCCCGATTTCAGGAAGTCAGACAAAAACGGATCAGGGCCTCAATGAAAGCTGGGACATGAAACAGAACAAGGTAAGTCCCGAAAGCACATCTCTAAAAGCCAGGCTTTTAAAGAAGAACATTTTGAAGATCAGGGCAGGGGATACTGTGATTTTTAGCTTTAATTGAGTATGTTTTTATAGATTGTAAGTGAACTTGTAATACAATTGATGCTTAATTCTGTTTTAATGTTTGTATATTTGTGAATTTCCCCCTTGAGGGATTGACACTTTGTCGTGGTGGGGAGGCTTGCGTGTTCCAGTGAACATCTGGGCGAAACCATCAGAGTCATGTGCATCCAGGAGAGTCATCCTGGGCGGCAGGGTCGCAGGTGAGGAACCAGACCAAGCACAATCTGAAGTCCTCAGCAGTGGAGCAGGCGAATGATAACATGGTACATGTTACAACAGCTGTGAAAGCGGAAGAAGGCTGCAAGGGATAGGACGTCATCGGTCATCGGGTTAATCATACCACTCTGTGAAGACTGTGTGTGGATTGGTTGTGCACTAATCTCCACACATAAATCAAATTCATGCACAGATGTCTTCCAAGAAAAATAAAATAAAACCAACAAAAGTCTCATGGTGATCAGCGAGTGGTGACAGGGGCAAGATTGTGAAATCTGAAAGCACCTAGTCACTGACCGGCACATGGGTGGTTGATACGGATTCAGTTGTTCTGCCTCAAGGTCCGAGGCAGTTGAATACTTCAGCAGCTGTATCCATGACTGAGCAGCCCTTTTTAGGATCCACTCTGCTCACCCCACACGGGATTGGGGGGGGGGGGCTAGAAAAGGTGCTCTAAACATAGCCTGCCTCTTTTATCCCTGAATGGACTGCCACATCCAGAAAGGTCACCATCTTGCAGCCAAAATAGAAAAATGAACTTTGGAATGTGGAATGTACAGACATTGTTGGATAACACAGATAATCTGCCTGCAATTCTCTCTGTTCATTCACAGACTCCTCACTTTAAAATCTACTTTGAAACCCATCATCTTCCTCATCCTCTGAACCACTGTCAGAAAAACCTCTAACGTTTGTTGAACTGCAACATATATCCCCAGTCAGGCATGGGACACCATCAAAGTGTTTGTTTCCCCTTTGGGCCCTTGGAGGGTCCTGCAGTGGAAAGTGTTGCTTGGCCTCCAAGTGTGGCATCCCACCCATCCCATTCCAGCCAGCCATAGCAGCTAAAAATATTTTTTTTGACAAAATTTAAAATTTCCCCCAAAATCAGGGGATGTACTAATCATTCTGAAACTTGGGGGGGGGGGGGGGATAATGCCGTGGTTGTGTTGTGTAATTGTAGAGAAATTCAAGGATATTGCTCTTGTTTGTTTTTAAAAAAACATTTTTGTAAAGAAATGAAAGAATTCCCCAAAAATCAATAAATGATTGAAATGTTCTGAAATTTGGAAGGTTTTTTTTTTTACAATCTTAAATGTGTTCTAGCTTTCTAGCACGCTTCACCACAATAGCTGTAACAATAAGGGAGAAAGGGGCTGCCCCGGAAGCCCCCCAGGTGTGCAATTATTATAACAAAATAGTAATGAAATTTCGTTATTCCCGTTATAGTAACATAATTTTTACTAGCAATACTTTAGAAACACTTTAGAAATGAAATGCCGGCACTCCCAATTTTGTAATGATTTTTGAAACCTTTTTTTACTCGATCGCATATGCCTAATAAATACAACTGTAAGTTCAAAATTGTGCTTATGTCAGATATTGGAGTTCAGACTCTGCTGACATCCACTTTGGTTAAGGTGGATAAACACCTCTGTTCCTTGCCTTCTGGTGTCATCTTCAGTCATTTAGAGCTTGACACACCAGGCCCCCAAACCCAGGGTTATAGCAGAGCTGATATAAATTAACTTGATGAAGTCCCTGAAAAACCAAGAAAATGATCTGGAGAACTGATGTCATATCTAATTACATTTCTCAATTCTTTGATGGTTTCTTTTCTTTAGCTGTTCTCTTCTATTAAGATCAGGCCTCAGCAAAATGACATAACATTTTGGAGAAAAAATACAGCCAAGCAAGCCTGCGCTGGAAGTCAAGATGGAGAAGATCTCCACAGCCACCATGTATTTCCCTTTGGTACTCAGATATGATGGAACAAAGGTCAGCCAGACACAGCAAAACATTAACATGCTGAAAGTGATAAACTTGGCTTCATTAAAACTGTCTGGTAACTTCCTAGCTAAAAAAGCCACCGTGAAGCCAAAACTGGCAAGGAAACCTAGGAAGCCCAAGACACAGTAAAACATGGTAGAGGAGCCTTCATTACACTCCAGTACAATTTCTTCAGTCACTGAATGCATATCAACGTCTGGAAATGGGGGAGAGATTGCCAACCAGACACTGCAAATTGTAGCTTGTATAAGGGAGCAAGAAAAAACAATAGAGCTAGACAGCCATCTTCCCACCCATTTCCTTATCCTGGAGCCTGGCTTGGTAGCCATGAAAGCTACAATTACAAGGGTAGTTTTAGCCAATATGCTTGAAACTGCCACCGAGAAGATCAGTCCAAAGGCCATTTGTCGAAGGAGGCATGTCACCTTCTTAGGGTGACCAATAAACAGAAAAACGCAAAGGAAGGAGAGTAGAAGGGAGATGAGGAGGGTGAAGGTCAGATTCTGGTTGTTGGCTTTGACTATGGGAGTGTTTCTGTGCTTCCGAAAAATCCAAAACACCCAAGCTGTGATGAAAAAAAGGGTAAGAGCAATAATAACCAAGCTGATCCCCAAGGGCTCTTCGTAAGTCAGGTAGCTGATGTCTTTGGGAAGACATGCATCTCGATTCTTGTTTGGATAATGATCTTTAGGACAATTAAAACAGTAATCCATATCTGGAAAAAAAAGAAATGAAGCATTTTTAAGGATGTCCTAGGCTTAACATTAACAAACTGCTAGGACGTTATCATTAGCTATATTTCCAAGCAATGGAAATCTTGGGCTCAAAGTGAAGAAGGAAAGTTCTGAGTACTGGATAGTACATTGGATAGATTGCTTCCTAATGCCCATGTTTCCATTTTGAGTATACAGGCCTTCATGTTACCTGTTAATAACTAATGGAGAGCACCACAACCTTTAGCGTCAATGAAGCCAGTAGATATCTCACCTCCCCTATATGTAACAAATCTAGAAATACCTTCCAGAAGGGTGGTAAAACATCAAACATCCTGGTGTTCCATGGGCAACGTTCTTGCAGACGGCCGATTATCTCACACCAGAAGCGACTTGCATTTTCTCAAGTCGCTCCTGACATGAAAAAAATCTTATCACTCACTTCCAAACACTAAAACTTCCAGAACACTCTAAATGTTATTTCAAAATATGTTTCCTACTTTTTCTACTCCAAAATGCATTTCCTACCTTTTCTGTCTGAAATCTTCCCTCCTCGGCACAGAAGGCAATCATAACAACAGGGCGGCTCCCCTTCTCTCTTGGCCTTTAAATAGCCTAAATGGCATCGTTCATTACACAGAGAAAGAGGACGTGTCTGTAGACAAAGAACAGAAGAAAACTATTCAGGTGTTTCTATCTTACTGTCCCATTCATAGAATTATTCTCATAAAATATTTGTTTTCAGAAAGAACGTTTGTGCAACATCTATCAGCGCTACTTGCAATAATGTCCAGAAACATTGCCAGATGCTAAAGAGTAGTCTCTGAAGCAGCAGAAAACAAGCTTGCTTCATCTTCAATTCATCTTTTCAAATATTTGATATGGCTATTGTGTCTCCTCTCAACCTACACCAGGCTAAACATTAGTGGTGTGCATTCAAGTAAAAGCTTGGCTCATTTCATTTCTGCCTTTTGTTGTGGGGTCCGATCCATTTTCAGAAAGCCTCCCAAAATTGGAAGCATTGTTTTCAATTGTTTTGTTTCGGGGGCATGAAAATCGGCTCAAAATGGGGGGGGGGGGCTTCCCACCCACTGTCTCCCCTTTCTGAGGTGTTTGGCTGCCTGGCAGGCACTGCGCTTCTTCTCTTCCTCCTCTCTCCCTCCCTCCCTCACTCCCCACAATGCCCCACATTAACTCACAGGAGTCATGGCCAGGCAGCCCCACATCCAGATCTCAACAAGCAACAGGAAGGCACCACTGCCCCCCTTCCTTTCAACATGGAGAGTGTGGTGGGCAGTGGGGCATGTGTGACTGGGCAGGTGCTCAGCTGCAGGCCTGCCTGCACGCCCCACACCACACACAAACTCTCTCTGGAAAGGAAGTCTGTGTGTGGCGTGGTGCAGGCAGGTCTGGAAAGCGCATACTCACCTCTCAGTGCCTGGATGCAGCCGAGTGCAGGCACAGTCATACACCCACATCCACATGCTTAGAGGGGAGGTGGTTCCTTTTGCCTTGATGCTGACTCCCGTGAGGGAATTCAGGACACTGTGGGTGCGAGGGAGGGAGGGAGAGAGGAAGAGAAAGGGAAGAAGAGCGCAAGCACAAAATTTTGGCTCCACACGAAAGCAGGCTTTTGTGTCAAGCTGAGATTGGTGTGGGGAGGGGGGGCTTTCTGTTTCTTGCTTCCGAATAAATGAAAGACATGGAAGAAACTATAAAAACGAAGTTTGCACACATCTCTACTAAACATAACCAGTTTTCAAAACTAGTCATCAAAGGGTTTGGTTTCCCTAGCTTTTACCATTTTGGTCATCCTAATCTGCACACATTCCAACTTTTCAATATCTTTCTTGAATCGTGGTGGCTACGGAGTCCTCCATTCATCTGATTCCCCTAAGACCATGACCAGTATAATAGTTGGTTCAATATGTTTAAATAGCTAATGTTGCTGGAATGTATTTGTGTATCTGTGTGTGAACATTGAAAAAATATCTAGATACAGCCTATATGGATCTTACCATATTAAATTTACTGGGCCAAACCATGTTATTTTCAGTAATGGCGAATTTCTTCTCTGGGGTGGTAGCCTGGGGGTTTATCTTTCCAACTTTTACTTTAACGAAGGATATATTGGGTAACACGACCCAGTTAATAATGTCAAATCCAGCCACCAATTCTCCCTTTTGGTTGAAGGCGATTTCTTCCATGGCACTGTTATTAAATGAGACACTTCTCAAAAAGTGGTGAAGCTAAAGTAGGGGAGGAAAAATAGAGTCCCTGAATATGATGTACATGGTATAAAATCACACCTAAAGAACAGACAACATGTGGTGCAGAATTTCCTTGAACATCTCTACCCATTATATTCTTAGTTCTTGGTTATTTAAGTCATGTACTGGAAACTGTATTGGAGAAGGGGTCAATTTATCTCCTGAAAACCTCCCATATGCTATAACCCATCCCAGAAGTGGGGAAAAGATTCCATATACAGGGAACAGACCATATCAGAGAAGACCCGTTTCACTAATAGATACAGTAGTTTGGACTTTTTCATGAGATAGCTTTCCACACAGTAAAAGAACTATTGCTCCACATATACCTGCAGTAAAATCTTCTACATAAATCAAATTACCTGCCAATATGGTTGTTCATTCAAGAAGCTTTGCTTTATGCCATTCCTCATTGCTCTACCTCTATATCTAGATGAATACATGGCATGCAAAGCATATGCTACAGCGTAGATGGCATTGTAGATACTATAGCTGTGGGCAGTCATGCCCATTTCAAAGAGAGATGTGGGTAGTGTTTCAAGTTTCTCCTCTCCTGTGCAAATTTCTACATCTTCTTCCTCCACAGAAGCATCAGGAAAAGAACAAAGGAACACGCTTTCCCAGAATATCCTAAAAAACCTGTCTTCTTTTTCCAAGGCAGGATTTTTCATGTGAAGAAAAGTCTGGAAGCCCAATAGTTCCTTTGAGTGAACCGCAAAGGAGATGGCGCCATGGAGGAAATCTATATTGAAGTCCCTTTGCCACGATAATGAGGTGAATTCCATTTGGGCTGTTAGAATCCAGACTTTTGAATTGGTTTGCAGAGTTAAACCCTCTGCTTCTGCAATGAAGGGTGCCATTCTCATGGTCATAAGGGTTTGAATTTTACAGTACACAATCACAACATTGGCAGTGCTTCTCATAACAATGTCAAGTGCTGCAATACCTTTCTTTACCATGTTTTCAAACCCAGTAGAATATGTCATGATGGGGAATATTTCCATAAAAGCAAGGCAAATGCCTCTCTTGGAAAATTCAAGGAGAACATTTTGTACAAATCTTTCTCCAGGATTGTCACTGTGGGAAAGCACCCCAATCCATACCCAGTTGAAATGTAGGAGTAACTGGAGAATCCCATCATATTGATCAGTCTCCCGTGGCAACATCCAATGGAGAAAAGTAGTTTGAATGTTGTCATCCGTTGTGACAGGAGGAGAGCCATAAATTATCTAAAGATAATATATAGATTTTTGAGGGAAGAAAAGATGAGAAGTACATTGATAGAAAAGAGAAACTAAACTTGAATTCAGATTTCATTATTTTTTGTGTGGAGAGGGGAACATAGTACTAACCAGGATAGTTGAATTTCATTTCTTTATATATGTTAAAGTAACAAAATTAGAAACCTGTGGAAATTACTGTATGTCTCCTAAACATCTCATGCCTCCTATTCAAGAAGGATGAAGAACCAATTATTCTAATATGTATCTGTAGCCAATAATCTTTATTGTTTAGCCTTTAGATTTGGATAAATTCATTGCCTCAATGTATTTAAGGCTTGTTTTAGGAACACATCTCACCTGTGGCATTTTGTACACACTCAGGACACTTGCCATGTCCAAGCAGAATTCATCATTAAGTCCTCCAATGACTGCTACTGGCAGAGTCTCAATATCACATTTGTAGTTTGGGAGGAATCTACCCCGCCTGGAGAGAATTTCCATTGAAGCACGATATGTCCAGCTTGAACTGAAATGACTATTATAGATGTGAAAACCCAGCGACATGTTAGGCAAGACTTGCTCATTTTCATTGACCTCCTTCATAGCAAATTCCAAGGCTGCAACATGTTGGTAGAGTTGTGGCATTAGCCTAAAATGAATATCAGATATTGTTGAAGAGTATATGTTCTTTAGATCAGGGATTCACTCCATTTCTCCTTTATATATAGAAAAAAAATGTTCACTGGTATGCCTGCATTCTGAAAAATGTATGAAGAAATATGTGAAGTGAGGCACCTAGACCTGACAATCTGGTTTGACTGAACAGGAGCTCAACTTCTAGTGCAATGCTACTAGATAGAAGATCAATCAGATTTGGATGCTCTTAATTAATAAGGCTGAATTTTGTTTAGTGCCAGTGGTTCTCAGCCTGTGCGTCCTCAAATGTTTTGGCCATCAACTCCCAGAAATCCTAACAACTGGTAAACTGGCTGGGATTACTGGGATTTGTAAGCCAAAACACCTGGAGACCCACAGGTTGAGAACCACTGCCTTAGACCAATATCATAATGGGTTTCTGGACACAATTGAAAGAAACAGAAGGAAAACTGAATGATATGGAATCAGATATATACCATACAGCATTCTTCCATAGGAGCTTGTCTGTGATTTTTATTTTACAGTTGAAAGTCCTAATGTATGGTATATACATTGTTATGTACTGAAGACAATATCTTTTTAATAGCTCAGCCCAGACTCTGAAAAACCAAGCTGGTGGGGGTGAAACAGGCTCTTCCTTTCCTTTTCACACTGTTCATGCTATTGGGCTTTTAAAGTTCAATATTATTTATTTATTTATTTTATATACTGCTCTTCTCCCCAGGCGGGACCTATTATGTCACTTTTTATATAGTATTAAGATTATGTCATTTTTAAAAACACATAATATTATATTTTTGACACGCTGCTTCACAGACTCTTCATTATTCTGATGTTAATGTATTAAAATAGTTAAACTCAGTACTAATTGTTGTTTTGCATGGAACCACAAAAGAGAAATAAATAGAATAATTACAGAAATGTAGAAACTTAATGTGGCTACAATCTCAAAACACTTAAATGGACTGTTTAATAGTCGACGGTCGAAGCAAACAATAGCACGAAGGAACGAAAGAAATTTTTTTTCATGCACATCTCTACTAACTACGTCATTGAAGTTGTTAACCATACTAACAGTTGAATCAGCAATAATGGACATAATCCTAGGTCAAATCTGGAACCATGTGCATTACCAATGATATGATATGGTTAGAAAATGAAACTACTTACAAATAGTCATCAAGTTCATGAGATGGACGCTTTTCAAAATTTTCAGCATTTGAAAATAAGTGGACCTGAGACAAAATAGCAGCAGTGATAAAGTGCCCTGAGTGATAATATTGGTGAACAAAAGGATAAGCTCCTTGGATTGAACACTGAGTAAGTGGAGTCTTGCCTAAGACCTTGGGCAGCAGCAGAACTAGCATGAAAACCAACCTCATCACAGATACGACCACATTAGAAGGGCTCATCTTGGGAATCCATATACTTAGCTCCAGATGCTACCCCATATATTAATATCCCTGATTCATATTTTTCACAAAATCATTTGATCTCGTCTGTGTAAAGAGAATCATCAGACATAATTATGACTGGTTTGATAATAACAGGATAGTTGAGTACTCAGTTTTGATAATAACAGGATAGTTAATTTCTCAGTTTTGTTTGTTCATTGTGCCATTTCAAAGAAAAACATGTTCATCGTGCCTTGACTTAGTCAAAGTAAGAGCAAAAAAACAATTGAGAGAGGAGGGAAACTTCCTACAAAAGAAACTTTAAAATTCCCCCCTCTCCTCTACTGTAGGAATCAAATCTGGACCAGAACCTGGAAAAATGTTTCTGCTCAGAGTAAAACTCTCAGAATATTCACTCAGCATATCCAATAGTCATACTGCCTTGGGTATTTTGGAAGCTGTAGCCCAAAAAGCAACTTTTCCAAGCTCAGATCTGGGTCCAAATATTTGTAATGAAAGAAACTTCCAAAGTTTAGATTCCAGCAGATAAACTTCCCATTGAGTACCTTCAAATGTTTTGACTTACAGTGACTCTAAGGACTTTACCACACTGGTTTATACTCAATTTTTTAATCCCTTTGCATGTGATTCTCAATGGGTCCTATCACATGACATTTATTTATTTTCATCAACAACCTATTGGAATGCGTCTGCGAAAGGTCTCAGAAACAGACTAATGTTTCTTAATTTATACTGAAATCTGCACAATGACTTTTCTCCATTGTATCGTGCCAAAGGGTAGTGATCAGATAAACTTATTACAGTTCAGATGCAAGGTCTTCAAAATTCTCCCAAAAAATGGTAGTTTGGGATTTCCAGGCTATGTCACTGTATCAAAATTATAGTAGGGAGGTGTTCAAATGGATTGGAAGAAGCCAGTCTTCTGTGTGGTGATGAATCAAATCTCTGTATTTTCAAAAGGTATAGACCAGATGTGATGGAGGTTGTATACATCCCATATGAACGCAGTATGCATCCAGCCCTTAAAAACAATGGGTGCATACTGATAATGCTTTACTGAATGTTACGGTGATGAGATCCTAAAGTAAATGTATCTCAAGGTTCTATTGGCAAGATTTGTCACAAAAAATGACAAAAAAGTTAGGGTCAATATGAATAGGAAATGACTTGCACGAACAACAACAACAAATGAGGTATATGGCAATGGTTGTTATACTTGGTCCTCCCGCTGTTTAGGTCTTCAGCGTCCATAAATTTCATCCAGTTTGCCAACAATCGGGAATTCTGAAGGCTGAGGTCCCAATTTGTTCTTGTTCTTTAAAGTCATTTCTAACCCTAAAGTAAACCCTTATCAAGATTTTCTTAGCAAGATTTCTTCAGAGCATTGTCTTCTCTAAGTCTGAGAGCATGTATCTTCTAGAATTATAATAGAGTTAGAAGAAACCACATGGGCCATCTAGTCCAACTCCTTGCCATGCAGAAAAAGCACAAAGTACCTCTGACAGATAGTCATGCAGCCTCTGTTTAAAAGCTTCCAAGAAAGGAGCTTCCACCAAACTCCAAGGAAAACTCACTTGCTGAACAACTCTTATGGTCAGGAATTTCTTCCTAAAGTTCAAGTCTCACCCAAGATCATTCTTTGGTTTTTTTATGCTTTGAACTTCAATGTCCCAGAATCCTGATCCAACATCCCACCCACTATACCATGCTGTTATGTGAAATTACTTATTCCTTTAAAATGATCCAGCACTGGAAATATAGATCATAACACATAGACTATTTTATTATTCCCAAGGTCCGTTGATCTTTACCAATTGATTTTGATTCAAAATATATTACATCCCAGTTAGTGTGGTGATCAATCTGATCTGGACCGCATTCTGAATTTCTAAGTCAAGATGCTCAATTCTACCCTTGAACACATGTACGGCACCCCTATTAAAACAGCTCCATTGGTCGCCAATAAATTTCCAGTCCCAATTCAAAGTGCAGATTATCACTTCCAAAGCCCTAAACGGTTCAGGTCCTGCTTATCTTTGCGACCACATTTACTTTTGCAAACTGGCACAGATCTTCTGGGGAGGCCCTTCTCTCGCTCCCACCACCATCACAAGCACAGTTGGTGGAGACGAGACAGAGGGCCTTCTGGAACTCTATCCCCAGGGAGATTAGACTAGCACCCACTCTGTCTACCTTCAGTAGGGACCTTAAAACATGGATATTCCAATACGCATTTGCAAATTATTAGACCCCTCTCTATGACTGCCCAGACCCACTGTCATATTGAACTCAGCACTTTATCTCCAGACCTGGCCTTACAATCTATTTTTGCCCAGCCCCCACCCTTGCTAATCTTGGCTGTCCACTATAGCCCTGGTTTTGGTTATTGATACTAGTTTTGTTTTTTATGATGTTCTTATACTTTATTGTTTGAATTGTTTAATTAGCTTGTTATATGTTTATCAGCCTTTTTAACTGTTTTATTTAGTTATACTCTGTTATTATTGGACTTGGTCCTACTTATAGGCCACCCTGAGACCCTTCGGGGAGATGGTGGCAGGATATAAGAATAAAGTTATTATTATTACTATTGCTATTGTTGTTGTTGTTGATGATGATATTGTTGTTCTGCTGGTGTTGTTGTTATGTGTACACCTGTCCAATTTCTATATCTTCTTCTGTTCTTCCAATGTTTTAGTCACCCCTTTCCAATTTTGTACTATCTGCAAATGTGATAAGGATTCCCTTCTATAGAACATGGTGAGTGGCCAAGCTATCCAGAAACCTTGAGAGTTGTCAAAGCTCTGGAGATTTCTGAACAATTATTAAAATGCCCTACGTGAAAAGGCTCTGTCATTTTGAATCATGTAGATATGCTAAGCAAGTCCCTTTCAACTGAGACAATTATCTTGTAAAAATGCAAGTCTAATTCCTAATAATGCACTAGTAAGCAGAATGGGATAAACCAGTATTTGAAAGATACGTGAGTGATTAATTCCTTCTTTTTGTTAGTTGTTCCTTGGTGTTCAGCTCAGGCTTCATTAAAATAATGTAGCATTTTGGTGAGAAGATACAGCCCAATAAACCAAAGCTGGAAGCCAAGATAGAGAAAATCTCCACAGCCACCATATTTTTGCCCTTCGTGCTCAAATATGTTGGAATGAAGCCGGGGCCGGCCGGAGATATTTTTTAATGGGAAGCGGGGGTGCTGAAAAGCGCCCCCGCCACCGGCCCCACCTCCCGCGCCCTGGCCCCGCCCAGCGTGCCCTGGCCCCGCCTCCCACGCTGCGTGGGAGGCGGGGCCAGGGCGATTAGTGAGGGGGGCAGGGCCACAGTTGGCCCCCCCCCGCCCAGCGTGCCTTGGCCCCGCCTCCCACGCAGCGTGGGAGGCGGGGCCAGGGCACGCTGGGTGGGGGGGCGGGGCCAGAGTTGGCCCCGCCTCCCACGCTACTCCCGCTTGCCCGTCTGGCCTTTTCTAGCAGGCCAGAAAGCAGCGGAGGTCCCTCCAGGCCGCAATCGCGGCCTGGAGGGACCTCCGCTGCTTTCTGGCCTGCTAGGAAAGGCCAGATGGGCGAGCGGGAGTAGCGTGAAAGCGGGGCCAGCTCTGGCGCCGCCCCCCCGCCCAGCGTGCCCTGGCCCCGGCTCCCACGCTGCGTGGGAGGCGGGGCCAAGGCACGCTGGGCGGGGGGGGGAGCGGCGTCAGAGCTGGCTCCGCCTCCGCTACTCCCGCTCGCCCGTCTGGCCTTTCCTAGCAGGCCAGAAAGCAGCGGAGGTCCCTCCAGGCCGCGATTGCGGCCTGGAGGGACCTCCGCTGCTTTCTGGCCTGCTAGGAAAGGCCAGACGGGCGAGCGGGAGTAGCCTGAAAGCGGGGCCAGCTCTGGCGCCGCCCCCCCGCCCAGCGTGCCCTGGCCCCGCCTCCCACGCTGCGTGGGAGGCGGGGCCAAGGCACGCTGGGCGGGGGGGGAGCGGCGTCAGAGCTGGCTCCGCCTCCGCTACTCCCGCTCGCCCGTCTGGCCTTTCCTAGCAGGCCAGACTGCAGCGGAGGTCCCTGTAGGCCACGATTGCGGCCTGCAGGGACTTCCGCTGCATTCTGGCCAGCTAGAAAAGGCCAGACGGGCCAGGGCGCACTGGGCGGGAGGCGGGGCACCGTCAGGGCGGTGCCCCGCCTCCCGCCCAGCCTGACGGCGCCCCCCCGGGCCTGCGCCCGAGGCGGCGGCGTCAGGTGCCTCAATAGTGGGGCCGGCCCTGAATGAAGCACAGCCAAACACTGCAAAAGACCAACATGCTGAAGGTGATAAACTTGGCCTCATTAAAACTGTCAGGTAACTTCCTGGCTAAGAAAGCCAAAGTGAGACTGACAAGAGCAAGGAAACCCAGGAAACCCAAAAGGGCATAAAGCATACCGCTTGAGCCTTCATTGCATTTGAATACAATTGTTTGAGCCACTGAGTACATGTCAAGGTCTGGGAATGGAGGAGAGGTGATCAGCCAGATGCTACAAATAGTAGCTTGAAAAAAGGAGCAAGAAAGAACAATGGAATATGCCAATCTCTTCCCCATCCACTGCCTTACCCTGGACCCTGGCTTGGTGGCTACGAAAGCCAGAATGACAGTGATGGTTTTGGCTAAAATGGAAGAAAGTGCCACTGAGAAAATCATGCCAAAAGCAGTTAGTTGAAGGAGGCAGGCCACCTTCCCAGGTCGGCCAGTGAATAGCAGAACACAAAGAAAGGAAAGCAAGAGGGAGACGAGGAGAATGTAGGTGATGTCCTTATTGTTTGCTTTGACAATAGGAGTGTCCTTGTACTTCATAAAGATGCCTAGAATGAAGACGGTAATGAGAGAAAATTTGAGAGCAAACACAGTGACAATGATCCCCAGGGGTTCTCCAAAAGATAAGAAGGTGATTTCTTTGGGGAGACATCCATCCTTGTCATCATTTGGATACTGATATCCAGGACAATCAAAGCATTTATCAGTGTCTGTAAAACAAAAGAAAGCTTTACCTTTGGCCAAATAATCTGAAATCCTGCTTATTGGAAGTCTTGTGTTTTGAGCCAAACTGTTTCAGTAGCTGAAAACCAAGCCAATATCCTTTGAAATTCATTCTATTTGCAAAAAGTATAATCAAGTATGTTCCCAAATCCAGGGTCCAACGTGTAGAAAGAAAACTCATCTCCACTGACTAAGGGTTCATACAGACAGTAGAATTAGTGCAATGTGACAGCACTATGGTTCAGTGTTATGGATTTCTAGGAGGTATAGTTTTACAAAGTCTTTAGGCTTCTCTACGAAAGACTCAAACTACAAATTCTAATTTTATACTTTTCACGGTGCAAGCCTACACATTGAGATGGCTCTACAAATGGACTCTTAGTAAATGCAGGTGTCAATGACTTTTCAGAGTGGTAGAATTTGCAATTTTTGCAGCCTCTTCGGAAGAGTACCGAAATATGAGAAATAATCAATACTTATCTACGTATCTATACTTACAAGAAATAAATAAAAACTATTATGAAAAAAAAGAAATAATCAAGTTGTGGTCTACTTGCCCCACTTTTGCCAGGACAACCACAACACTACGAGATCACATTTGTGCTCCACTGAGAACATACCTAGATGTAGCACATGTGTACCCAGTCACAGTTGAGAACACATGGAAAATCAGGAAATATGCAAGGGTTAACCCTGTACCTACCTACACAATCCATATGCCACATCAGATATAGCTAACTGGTAATAACCAGAGAGCATTTTCCTATCAGCCATCTTTTGAGAATCAAGTTTCTGGAATGGACATATGATACCTGATTCTACTGATCAATATAGAATATTATGTTTCCTACCTGTCAGGTTTGAAATCTTTCCCTCTGGACATGGAATGCAATCATAACAGCAAAATGTTTCTCCTTCCTTCTTTCTTTTACTAAATCCCAACCGGCATTTATCATTGCACCTAGAAAGAGGTAATGTCTGTCCATTTAAAAAGAAAACAAATAAACAAACAACAAAAAGACAGAAGTTAAAGATTGCTTAGTTCTAGAATAGGAAAATAGTGTGAAATATTGCATCAATGAACACCAAGTAATTTGACATAATAACCTTATTCTACTAATATGTAGATAATATAACATAATAATATAATAACAATATGCTTTATTTTTATTCCACTCTATCTCCATGAGGGAACTAAGAGTGAATTACAGGTACATATCTGGTGAACAATTCAATGCGGATATACAATTGACAAAGAGAAACAATACATAAACAAAGGCAAGGCTTCCCTCTTTTTTTCATCTATGGCACCTGGAGGCTGTGCTCGACTTGGCCATGGGGAGGTGCTGTTGTTTCATTTTCTACACCAAGGAACATGTCATCCATGGTGCCTTTCCTGATCGAATTGCCAGCATGTATTTTAGGGGTGCCTTTTACCTCCCCACCAAAGCGGTACCTATTTATCCACTCACATTGTTGTTTTGTACTGCTAGGTAAGCAGAAGCTGGGGCTGACGGTGGGAGCTCATCCCGACCCATAGCTTGATCTGCCAACCTTCCAGTCAGCAAGATCTTCTGTAGCTGGTGGTTTAACTCACTATGCTAGCCACGGATAATGTTGGCAGAGAGAGGGCATGTTTGCAAGAGAGATTTAAACTGGTGCAATAGCCACCCTTGAAAGATGTGTTGTTTTACTACATTGTACTATGTTGTACATTCATCTCATGAACCTGATTCCCCCTATTTATCTGCTTTACCGTAGACAAATCATTCCAATTTATTGCTTCTATATAAAGGCTTTGATTAATTCTGGTGCTCCAGGCCAAAGAATTTACGAAATTGCAATACTTAAGTTTGTTTTGATTAGTTGTCATATAAATTTCAATGGGTAGTCTCAAATAGGGTAGATAATGCTGAATCAGTGTTAACTTGATCTCTTGTAAATGTCATAGATTCAATGGAACTATTTAAGTTGGAATGAACAATGATTTACGGTAGGTCGGAAATGGGAATCATGAGATCCTCTGAACATTGTTAAAATTAGGTATTTATTTTTTAATTTATATTCTGATGTTCTTCCAGCAAAGGGTCCAAGGTGGTTTTCAGCATCGAAAATGATTCATGTCTCCTAGGTTTTTTTCATGTTGCTATTTATAATTTGGATTTTGTTAAGTTAAGTCCAGACATGACTGGACTTAACGTCAGGGGAAACCGTTACCTTTACCTAACCTGAATTGTATTTTTATATACCTTTATGAACAAACCTGTGCATAGAAGCAGTTGAAAGGTATCTGCAAGTATTAAAGAGATGCAGAGTTGTGAATATGTAGTACTAAACTTCTCATATGTGAGGCAGGACTTGGTCCACCATGAACTTAACATTTTGCCATGACTGCCATCATTTTATCTTTACTAAGAAAGATATTCCTTTTTTTCCACTACCAAATAATTCTTTTATCATAACGTTTAGTTTAGTGCAATTGTCAAATTTCTTCCCCATCATATTTATGACTAAGAGACATCTGTTCTAACAAAAAAGCATCAAGTTGAATTGTGAACATCTTGTCTACATGAGCCTGATGTTCCATTGTACCAACTTTTATCCTAACAAAAGACTGATTTGGGAATGTGACCCAGTTGATAATATCAATGGAACGTCAGGCTCAAGATGTTCACCATTTAAGATATCTGGATTAACTCTGGAAGTGAACTTACTTGTTTGAAAATGCTGGGCCACACAATGGAATCATCTTGAATTGTGAGTTTTCTGCCTGTTAGAGCCTGAGGTTCAGTTGTCCCAATTTTTATTCTAACAAAAGATTTATTTGGAAATGTGACCCAGTTGATAATATCAAATCCCACTAATAATTCTCCATTTTGGTCGAAGGAAACTTCTTCTCCAGCGCTATTGTTAAATGCAACTCTTCTCAGATACTGATGGAGCTAAATAAGAATAGGAAGGAATTGATGGAGAGATGCATAGAAAGATAAAATATCTATCTCAAAGGGATAATGCTTCTCACTATCAGGCTCTATCACCTTCTACCAATCAGTGTCCATCAGCACTCTCTTGCTGGTGTTCCAATTCATAACAGCACCATTTCACATTGACTCCCATTTCACATTTGTTCCAATGAGGATAAGACCAATGTACAATGGCCACATTTCCAGCCTCCCCCTCCCGTGCAGTAATGTCACAGTAGTCCGTTGCTGAATATAGATGCCAAGACACCAATTCTTCTTCCTCACATATATAAGAAGTCATACAAAGACCCAGATTTCTAACTTAATTTCTCGCCCTTTAAAAGCGTTATGCCCAGTAATTTGGATGGTACTATTTTGAGGGATACTGAGTTGGTTTATGCTGGGTTGCTGTGAGTCTTTCGGACTGTATGGCTATGGAACATGGCCATACAGCCCGAAAGACTCACAGCAACCCAGTGATTTGCACCATGAAAGCCTTCAACAATACATTGGTCTATGTTGTATGCCAGGGGTCCCCAAACTAAGGCCCGGGGGCCGAATGCGGCCCATCGAAGCCATTTATCCAGCCCCCATGGCACAAGGGCAAAAGGGGGTTGGGCTAAATGATCCAAGGGGTCTCTTCTTCTCTTACAACCCTTATTATTATTATTATTATTATTATTATTATTATTATTATTACTGTATTATTATTATTATTAACATTGAGGCTGGGTGGCCATCTGTCAGGGATGCTTTGCTTGTGCTTTTGGTGCGCAGAGGCAGAAGGGGGTTGGACTAAATGGTCCAAGGGGTCTCTTCCAACCCTCTTTATTGTTGTTGTTGTTGTTGTTGTTACTATTATTATTAACATTGAGGCTGGGTGGCCATCTGTCAGGGGTGCTTTGCTTGTGCTTTCGGTGCACAAAGGCAGAAGGGGATTGGACTCAATGGTCCAAAGGGTCTCTTCCAACCCTCTTTTTTATTGTTGTTGTTGTTGTTATTATTAATTATTGCTCAGTGGCCAACTATAGTCTGGCCCTCCAACAGTCTGAAGGATCATGAACTGGCCCCCTGTTTAAAAAGTTTGGGGACCCCTGTTGTATGCAAAGCTATAAAATGAATTTCATGCAGTGCAGCTCCATGTTATAATTTATCAAAAGTGTATCAAATGAAATAGCATTTTGTTGATTTCATACACAAAGAAGACACCAAACACAATTATCGCAAATGGTCAAAAGAATCCAATATGCTTTGACTCAAAAGTAAACAGTACACTCTCAAATGGCTGAAAACTTGAAGAAATAACAAGTAGCACATCGGCTGGAGGTACATATTCCAGCTTTCATACAAAACACACCTTCTGATTTAGTAAAGAAGAAATTGTTGTACTGGTCATGTAATAAAATTTTGTGCATTAGTGAGATTACCTGCCATGGGTGTCTCTTCCAAAGTTCCTTTCTTGCACCATTCAGCACTGGAGTGCGCTTGAACCTGGATGAATACATGGCCTGCAAGGCATGTGCAACTGCACAGACAGCATTGTAGACACTGTAGCTATGGCTGGTCATGCTCATTTCAAAAACAGACGCAGGAAGAGTCTCTAGCTTCTCGTTCCCAGTGCAGGGTGTCTTATCTTTCTTGCCCAACAAACGATCAGACAAAAAGCAGTTAAATGCCTCTTCCCAGAAAGCCCACAGAAACTTGTCTTCCTTCTCTAAGACTGGGTTTCTTGTCTGAAGAAAGTGTTTGAATCCTGAAAGTGCCTTTGAATGAACTGTAAAGGATATAGCCCCATGGAGGAAATGTATACCCCAGCCTCTTTGAATAGGAAGCGATGAAAACTCCATCTGAGCTGTCATAACCCACACTTTTGTGCTGATTTGCATATCCAGCTGTTCTGCATATATTTCCATCCACCACATTGTCATAATAGCATGAATTTCACCATGCACAACCACCACGTTGGCAGTACTTTTAAAAACAACTTTAATTATGTCAAGAATTTCTAACTGGGAACTCATGACATCACTAAGAAAGGCAGTTAGGGGCAATTTTTTTATGAAGTGATGGCAAATGCCTTTCTGAGCAAACATGGGAAGAACATTTTGTGCAAACCACTCTCCAGTGTCATCTGTCATAGAAACCACCCCAATCCACAGCCAGTTGAAATGCAAGAGTAACTGGACAAGTCCTTCATACTGATAACCAATGTTTGGGAACATATGATGGAAGTAAATATCCTGGACTTGATTATTTGCTAGAGGATATGATCCAAAGATAAGCTAAAAATAAATATAAAAAAGAGAGAGGTACGGAAGTGAAATCAAGCATGAATAACAATGAAATCTGAATCAAAAGTTTCTAATTTCTTCAACTATTGTATTAGAATGATGGGATATTGTTTTTTTTTATTTCTGTTGATGCAAAGGAATTTTTATGATACTTTTGTTAAAACACAATTTTTGTTCAAACTGATTTTATATTAGAGTGGGGAACATATGGTCTCCAATTAGCTTTAGTCAGTATAAAGAAATAACAAGATATCCGCCCATGTGAAATGTCCATAGTACAAGTAGCATCTACAGTGCAGGCCAATGATCCTGAAAAATAATGCAAGATGATTAGAAATGTCAACCAACTGATCTAACTTCATGTTTGTGGCCACACTCACATTGAGAATGCTAGGGTTTACATAAGCTCTTTTTAAATAGTGTATCTGAAAGACTGTTTTCACCTCTGTTACCCTGTCCAGAATTTCAGATGTTCATGAATAGCATGTGGTGTGTCTATCTACCCCAGAACACAAGACAGATTAGTCCTATTCCTGCTGCACATCTGGTGATCTAGCCTTTGAGTTTAAAAATTATTTTTGAAAATTTGCTTTTGGGTTGAATCAAGTGGGTAAAACATCCATCAGAAAGAAAGAGAAAGAGAGAAAAATGAAATCTTGTCTGGTATCCTACATGTCTTTCCAGTGCTGATGCGACTGGGTTTTATGTTCCAGAAGCATTCTCTCCTGGCGTTTCGCCCACATCTATGGTAGGCATCCTCAGAGGTTGTGAGGACCTCACATGGCCATACAGCCTGGAAACCTCACAGCAATCCAATGTATATGTTTGTTTCTCAAAATAGGATAGAATCATGAGTGGCCTTTGGTTTCTGCTGTGCTTTGGTCTCAAGACCCAGTGGATACCAAAATCCATATATGCTTATGTCTCATTATATACAGTGGAATAAGAAAATGGTATTTCTTATATAAAATGGAAACAAATCTTGTTGTTTGGATGTGGAGAGGAGTATTTTAAATTTGTGAATGGTAGAATCAGGGGATACAGACTCTGCAGAATGGAGGGCTGGCTTTGTGTTACAGAGACACACAGAGATAGATACACAAATGCTAATTTGACGTACATCATTCCATGTACAATGTTTCTCATTTCTGAAAATATTGAATGGGAAAACTATTTAGTTCAAACTAAGTAATTCAAAGCATTGCAAGATAAATGAAAACATAATATGTTCCGAATCTTGCCAAAAGATCTGGACTATTTGTATCAGTTACCTTTCCCAGAAACACTGTTATAAACTTAGTTATGCACAACAGGTCACAAATTATTTGTCTTTGAGAAGTGATCAAGAACACCTTGTTTTTATATTTTGTATGGATGAACCAAAAAGGTTTCAACATTTCACAAGCATTAGTATTGACAATAGTATTAATGATATTTCCAGTATAGGGACTCAAAGGAGTTTAGAGAAAAGTAAAAGAACAGATCAATACCATACAAAAACATCATAGACATGTGTATACTACTTATGTTCCAAACTCATAAAATCATACAGCTAGAAGACACCGCAAGGGCCATTCGTGCCATTCTCTGCCATGCAGGAATACTGAATCTAAGCACTTTCAATAGATGGCCATCCAGTCTCTGTTAAAAACCTCCAGAGGAGACTCTACTGCCATCCAAGGCAGCATATTCCACTGTTGAACAGCTCTTACCTGGTGCCTTAGAGTATGTAGGCATTAGCTAGCTATTTGCTATATGTTGGACAGCTGAAATATGAAGAGGGAAACACATGTATAAGGCAATGGAACAAACCAATGAGGATGCTAGACCAAACACATTCAACTATGTTATATTGAAATACAAAACTTTTCTCTATTGGAAATCTACAAACTCACAGGATAGTCCAGGCTTTAATGGATTGTTAAATCCCTGTGTTTTGTACACATATCTTACTTGTGACATCTTGTATATGCAGAAGACGGTTGCCAAGTCAAGACTATAGTCAGCGTTGGGCCCCACAATCACCGCTGCTGGGAGATTCTCACTGTTACATTTGTAATTGGGGGTGAACCTGTGGCGTCTGGACAACAGTTCCATTGCAGCAAGGTAGGAGCCAGTTCCACTATAACCATTGTTATAGATGTGGAAACCCAGGGTGACATTGGGTAAGAGTTGTTGGTTTTCATTGGTCTCCATTACAGCAAATGCCAAGGCCGCAATGTGTTGATAGAGATGTGTAAATAGCCTGTAAGGAGTGATATTTACAATGTAACTACCTATTTTGATCCAGTTCTTAAATATAAGGATAGTATATCCTAGTAAATATAAAATAATTAAACAAGACGATGTACTATGATACAGTATATTACAAGAGACCTGGTTCTTTCAAATAGAAATCCTTACTCAGACACTTTAATATCTGCATTCACAGAACACCAAATAACGCCAAAATGAATAATTTGACTCTTAATAACAGGAGAATGTGAAAAATTAGGCTTGGACGTATTGTACTTTGCAGCTAGTACTGCAAGTATAGTGCAATTACCATAAGTTATATAATTTTGAAAATCTCATCATAAAGCTAGGATGAGGTAATGGTTTCCCCTTGACATTAAGTCTAATTGTGTCTGACTCTGGGGGTTGGTGCTCATCTCCATTTCTAAGCTGAAGAGCTGGCATTGTCCATAGACACCTCCAAGGTCATGTGGGAGCACTGTTACCTTCCCATCGGAGTGGTACCTATTGATCTACTCACATTTGCATGCTTTCAAACTGCTAAGTTGGCAGAAGCTGGAGCTAACAACAGCTGGAGCTGTGGACAGGAGCTCACCCTGTCCACAGATTTGAACTGCCAACCTTCCAATCAGCAAGTTCTGCAGCTTAGCGTTTTAACCTGCTGCACTACTGCAGCTCCTCTAAAGATAGCATAGAGGCAAAAGGGAATTTGAACCCTTTCTTCTTATAAGTATGAACTAAAAAGGAGAGACAGAATTTCTGGATCACTGAAATCAATGGCTTTAAACTAAATGATGTCTAACTTATCACCTGCTTTAGTCTGGATTCATTTACATTGCCATCATCATGCATTAGCAGCAAATTGAAAATTGCATCAATTACAAATACCAAGGGGATACTTACAGGGAATCTTCAAGAGCTTTTATAGATGGATCCCATATAAATATTAATTCATTTGAGTGTAAGTGCACCTGAGACATGATTCCACCAATGATGACCTCCCCAGGAAGAAAATACTGATGTTGTGTAAGGTCAGGTTCTCTGATGGAACATTGATCTCTGAACTTCTTTCCTACCACTTGGGACTGTAACATTAACAGCAACACCACAAATACCCTGATTTTGAAAGATAATATTAAATGTATGTAACCTGTCTCTTTCCACGATGGCATTCTAGCACCTCTGTCTAGGAAAAGCTGGTTTGACTGGTTATTCCCTCTGCAGATTCAAAGCCAGAGTGGTGAGGTGTCAAGAAGCAGTAGCAGGACTGAGAGTAGTCGGTGTGTATGTATCTATAGCCCACTTTGATAGAGGGCACAGGGGATATGAACAGTCAGCCTTTCATTACCATTGTTTGCGTCACCACTGGAATTTCTAAGGACAGGAAAACAAAATTACAATTAATTATGGAGTGCAGAGAATTACCTGCTTTGAACTGTAGAATCCATAAGAAGAGAAAACATGTTTGTTACATCTCAGCAAAAGTTTTCTCTGATATCAGTGTTTAAGAAAACAAGTAGGTTATGAGCTAGGTGACTGGGATTTCCCATTTTATTACGGTATGAGCCCATATCTATGGTGAATGCATTTGTTAAGTTATCACGGAAACAGGACACCGTGGATAATGTCAAACCCTATCAAAAGGAATGTCTTCCTCTGGAAGTTACTATAGAGTTGCCTAGGAGGAACCAAAGATTCCTGAAGAGGAATGTTCTCCTGGAATGTCTTAGATCCTCCAGGATGACTTTGTGGTAACTTCTGAAATAAGCATAACATTGAATTGCCTAGGAAATTTCTAGAGAAGACATATTTTCAGATGTAAGTGAAACTGCAGGTACCAGTCCCATGGATATAATGTGAGGCATAAGGGTAAATCACCCCAATCTATGTTTATCTAAGACAGGGATCCTCAAACTTTTAAAGCAGAGAGCCCATCCACAATCCTTCAGACTGTTGAGTGGCCAAGTTGTCATTTGAAAAAAAAAATGAACAAATTCCGATGCACACTGCACATGTTTTATTTGTAGTGCAAAAAAAAAAAAAAAAACCCAGCAACAACCATGACAAACAATAAAATATTTAAAAATAAGAACAATTTTAACCAACATAAACCTAACAGGATTTCAATGGGAAGTGTGGGCCTGCTTCTGGCCAATGAGATAGTCAAGTTAATTAGGATTTCTGTTGTTGTTGTTGTGTGCCTTCAAGTCATTTCAGACTTTGGGTGAGCCTAAGAAGCCCGCTGGTGGCGTAGTGTGTTAAAACGCTGAGCTGCTGAACTTGCAGACTGAAAGGTTGCAGGTTCGAATCCGGGGAGTGGAGTGAGCACCCGCTGTTAGCTCCAGCTTCTGCCAACCTAGCCGTTCGAAAATGTGCAAATGTGAGTAGATAGATAGGTACCGCTCTGGCGGGAAGGTAACGGTGCTCCATGCAGTCATGCTGGCCACATGACCTTGGAGGTGTCTACAGACAACGCCGGAGATGAACACCAACCCCCAGAGTCGGACACGACTGGGTTTAACGTCAGGGGAAACTGTGTGATTTTCATTTGGCCATGCCATGCCTGGGCTACATTTTATGAGTGATATGATAAAAGAAGAAATTAGGCCTGTGCAATCAATGAAAACATTATTTCAATATTCATTACTAAAATAGGGGCAGCGGCGAATCATTTCTAAAGTGTTTCTAAATATTGTAAGGGGTCCGTCTCGTAACTAAAATGACATAACGATTTTTTTTGTTACTTTTTCGTTATGTAATTGCACAAGTGGAGAAGCTTCCGGGACTCCTTTCTCTCTCATTTTTAGAACTGTCAGAATGAAACTTGCTACAATAATAGAACACATTGACACTGCATCAGCAGGTCAAATATATCCAGAAACAGGGTTACATGTGAGATACCAAAATGTATGTTGGACAGTATTTATCTTTCATACTTTGAAGACAATTTACTTGATTGTCCTAGAAAGGCATTATTGGTCTCTTTCGTGATAAAAGATTCTTCTTTTAAAATAAATGATAGCACATAAGGGTCACATCATGTTTTTAATTTTTTTATTGTGAGCCATTTATGCAAATTGAGGCAAAGAAAACCTTTACTACTTAACAATGTAGATTGAAGCTCCCACATCCCACAGTTATATTTGCTACGGTAGTAGTAATGGATATTCTTGAATCTGGTGTATTCATTATTTGAGAACTTCTTTTTGGTGTAAAATGCCCAGTATTTAGTTACTGGTAGAAGCATATATTTCTTCTGAAGTTTTGAAAATGTTAATCATTAATGATCAATCTATTTGCCCCCAAGCAACTGGGAAAGCTTCTGAGTCTCTCTGGGGAGATAGGCTGGAATATAAATAAAGTTATATTATTATTATAGGAGCCCCCGGTGGTGCAGGGGGTTAAACCCTTGTGCCATCAGGACTGATGACTTGAAGGTTGGGTTGCTGACATGAAGATTGCTGGTTCGGATCAAACCCGGGGAGAGTGCGGATGAGCTCCCTCTGTCAGCTCCAGCTCCATATAGGGACATAAGAAAAGCCTCTCGCAAGGATGATAACAACATCAAAACATCTGGGTGACCCCTGGGCAACATCCTTGCAGATGGCCAATTCTTTCACACCAGAAGCGACTTGTAGTTTCTCAAGTTGCTCCTGACAAGAAAGTTGTTGTTGTTGTTGTTGTTGTTAATATGATACCAGATCAACATATGCACTTCCAGAATGAGTTGTAAAATGTGATTTTTTTTTCCTTTTCTTAATTATTTATATTAGAAACTGCATTTTCTTTCACGTGGATATGATTAGCAAGTCCCTTTCAACTGAGAATATTACCTTGGAAAAATATATCTCTAATTTCTAATTATGCACTAGTGAGCTGAATAGTGTGCATCAATATTTGTAATTGAATAAAAAGTGAGTCTTTAATTTCTTCTTTTTATTAGCTGTTCCTTGGTGTTCAGCTCAGGCTTCACTAAAATAATGTAGCATTTTGGTGAGAAGATACAGCCCAATAAACCAAAACTGGAAGCCAAGATAGAGAAAATCTCCACAGCCACCATACTTTTGCCCCTCGTGCTCAAATATGTTGGAATGAAGCACAGCCAAACACTGCAAAAGACCAACATGCTGAAGGTGATAAACTTGGCCTCATTAAAACTGTCAGGTAACTTCCTGGCTAAGAAAGCCAAAGTGAGGCTGACAAGAGCAAGGAAACCCAGGAAACCCAAGAGAGCATAAAGCATACCGCTTGAGCCTTCATTGCATTTGAATACAATTGTTTGAGCCACTGAGTACATGTCAAAGTCTGGGAATGGAGGAGAGGTGATCAGCCAGATGCTACAAATAGTAGCTTGAAAAAAGGAGCAAGAAAGTACAATGGAATATGCCAATCTCTTCCCCATCCATTGTCTTACTCTGGACCCGGGCTTGGTGGCTACGAAAGCCAGAATGACAGTGATGGTTTTGGCCAAAATGGAAGAAAGTGCCACTGAGAAAATCACGCCAAAAGCAGTTTGTTGAAGGAGGCAGGCCGCCTTCCCAGGTCGGCCAATGAACAGCAGAACACAAAGGAAGGAAAGAAGGAGGGAGCTCAGAAGGATGTAGGTGAGGTTCTTATTGTTCGCCTTGACAATGGGAGTGTCCTTGTACTTCATAAAGATGTCAAGAATAAAAACTGTGATGAGAGAAAATTTGAGAGCAAACACAGTCAAAATGATCCCCAGGGGCTCTCCAAAGGACAAGAAGGTGATTTCTTTGGCGAGACATCCATCCTTGTTATCATTTGGATACTGATATCCAGGACAATCAAAGCATTTATCTGTGTCTGAAAAAGAAAAGAAAACTTTACCTTTGGCAAAAGGCTCCGAAGCCTTGCGTATCGAGTCCCACTGTCTCAGTATCTGAAAACCCAGTTTGTATCCTTTGAAAATCATTGTACAGTAGAGTCTCACTTATCCAAGCCTTGCTTATCCAAGCTTCTGGATTATCCAATCCATTTTTGTAGTCAATGTTTTCAATATATTGTAATATTTTGGTGATAAATTCGTAAATACAGTAATTACAACATAACATTACTGCATATTGAACTACTTTTTCTGTCAAATTTGTTGTATAACATGATGTTTTGGTGCTTAATTTGTAAAAGCATAACCTAATATGATGTTTAATAGGCTTTTCCTTAATCCCTTCTTATTATTCAAGATATTCGCTTATCCAAGCTTCTGCTGGCCCGTTTAGCTTGGATAAGTGAGACTCTACTGTATTTGCAAAAAGGCAGAATCAAGTATGAACCCAGATCCTGGAGCCAATGTGAAGAAGGAAAACCCATCTCTATTGACTAAAGGTTCATCCAGACTGCAGAATTAATGCTATTTGACAGCACCTTAAATACAATGGTTTGATGTTATGGAATTCTGTGAGATGTAGTTTTACAAAGCCTTTAGGTTATGAAATATACCAAAATACAAATTGGGCTCGGGCTGTGGCGCAGGCTGGAGAGCAGCTGCAATGAATCACTGCAATGAATCACTCTGACCAGGAGGTCATGAGTTCGAGGCCCGCTCGGAGCCTATGTTTGTCTGTCTTTGTTCTATGTTAAAAGGCATTGAATGTTTGCCTATATGTGTAATGTGATCCGCCCTGAGTCCCCTTCGGGGTGAGAAGGGCGGAATAAATAAATACAAATTGCAGTTTTGCACTTTTCAAGGTGGAAACCTGCACATTGAGATGGCTCTACAAACAAACTCTTAGCAAAGACAGATGTCAAAGCATGTGCAGAGTGGTAGAATTTTGCCAATCACTTTGGAAAGATACTCTGGCTGTAAGGAATAACAGGCTTGTCGTGTACTTGCCCCCTTTTTGCCAGTATTTATTCCTCAGGGCAACCATTACAATGTGAGGTCATATTCCTGTTCCACTGAGAACATACCTAGATGTAGCCCAGCCACATACATTAAAATTAGACCAAATTAGATTGCACATGAAAAATCAGATGATATGCTGCGGTTTAATCCCCTGCCTACCACCACAATTCTTATACCACATCAGACATAGCTAACTGACAATAACTGGAGAACACTTTCATATTGATCATCTTTAGAGAGTCAAGTTTCTGGAATGGACTTATGATTCCTGATTCTACTAATAAATATAGAATATTACCGTATTTTTCCTACCTGTCTGGTTTGAAATCTTGCCTTCTGGACATGAAATGCAACTATAACAGCAAAATTGTTCTCCTTCCTTCTTTCTTTTACTAAATCCCAGCCGGCATTTATCATTGCATCTAGAGATAGGTAATGTCTGTGCATTTAAAAACAAAACAAACAAGCAACAACAAAAAGACAGGAGTTAAAGGTTGCTTAATTCTAGAATAGGAAAATAGGGTGAAACATAGCATTTATGCAATGAACACTAAGTAATTTGAAGTAATAACTTTGGCCCAATAACATGTGGATTGAATGTTCGTGTGCAGGAAAAGAGATTTAAAGATGGGCTGAAAGTTAACATTAAAAACTGTGACATAGAAACCAAGAACTGGGAAACCCTGGCCCTTGAGTTCTCTAACTGGAGGTCAGCTGTGATCAACAGTGCTGTGGAATTTGAATTTGAAGAGATACAAATGGAGGGCGAAAGGGAGAAATGTGCCAAGAGGAAGGCGCGTCAAGCCAACCCTGATTGAGATCGCCTTCCACCTGGAAACCAATGTCCTCACTGTGGAAGAACATGCAGGTCAAGAAAAGGGCTCCACAGTCACCTATATATCCACCACCAAGACACTGCACTTGCAAGGCCATCAGTTGGTTTAAACAGCCTAATTTAAAGTAGATATAACTGATTTTAATGTTTGTGTATATTTATAGTTATGCTTGCCGTATATATGTTGTGCTCCCTGAGTCCCCTTCAGGGTGAGAAGGGTGGAATAGAAATGTTTTAAGGTAAGCTAAAGGTTTTCCCCTGACATTAAGTCCAGTCGTGTCCAACTCTGGGGATTGGTGCTCATTTCAATTTCTAAGCTGAAGAGCCGGCGTTGTCCGTAGACACCTCCAAGGTCATGTGGGCGGCATGACTGCATGGAGCGCCATTACCTTCCCGCCAGATCGATACTTATTGATCTACTCATAATGTTTTAAATAAATAAATAAATAAATACTCAGACGAGGGATCACCTAAGAAAGTAAGTAAGTACACTGTACTACATTGCACATTCATCACATGAACCTGATGCCCTTATTTATTTGTTTTCCATTAAAGAAATATTTCTAATTTATTACAACTATATAAAGGCATTTAGTTATTTCTGGTCTTCCTGGCCAAACAACTTCAGTTGCAGCGCTTAAGTTCGTTGTGATTACTTGCTGTATTAGTTTCAATGAATAGTCCCAAATTGAGTAGATAGATACACTGAATCAGTTGATCAGTAGTAAAGTAATCCCTTGTAAATTACATGAATTCAGTAAGACTAATCAAGTTAATATGTTCAATTTGATTTATGTTGAGAGTGGGAATCATAAGATCCTCTGAACATTGTTAAAATGTCATATATATATACACACACATACACATACATATATATACATATATATCCTGGCGTTCATCCAGTAAAAAAGTCCAAGGTGGTTTCCAACATCTTTAAATATTAGTTACCGTGAAAAGGTTTTGGGAATTCCAATTTAGCAACTTGTGAAGGTACCATACCACTGCCACCCTGATCTAGACCAATGTACATACGAGTTATGATGTATGTGGATTAAATTAACTGCCTCAAGTTATTAAATATACCTTGGAAAGGTATTAAAATAGGAGATTTTATATTACGCTTATATATATTATAATGGATGAAATTCTATTGATGTGTGCATTGCTTTAGTTTATGAACATGCGTATGACTTGATTTGGGTGGGATACCATCCTTATGCATCCCATCCAAAACTTCTCTCCTGTAGTTCCCAATCTGCTAAACCAATGAAATGGCTGGCTGGGGAATATGTGGATGTTGGCATAAGGCTGGGAGGAGTGAAAGGGATGAATTATTTATATCTCTCTATATAAACATGTAACGTGCATTTTCCCCATAAACAACAAAACCACTGAACCAAACCACACCAAATTTGGTCACAAAAGACATAGTCATCTAATCTATGTCTTTCAATTAAAAAAACCTAGAAAAATAAAGTCCAAATTACAGAGGACGGGGAAGAGCCGTTGTCCTCCGGCTGCCAGTCAGAAGGGTAGGCTCCGCTCCCTTCATGTCATACCCTGTTTCCTCTAAAATAAGACATCCCCAGAAAATAAGACCTAGTAGAGTTTTTGCTGAATTGCTAAATATAAGGCTTCCCCTGATAGTAAGACATAGCAAAGGTTTTGTTTGGAAGCATGCCCGCCGAACAGAACACCAGAGCATGCAGGATCGGTAAATGTACGTACCATAGAGTGTTGTACATGGAAATAATGATAGTAACAAGAAATTCTTGATAGGATTCACAGTTTGTCTGCACAGTATATAATAAATGTTCATTTTTTTTGTTCAACTGTGATGACTCATGGGCCTTGTAGTCCTGCTCATGACATTGTAATGCCTGATGAAGAAGAAAACTTGGGTTTTTTACCTTCCCAGTCAGAACTGGAATCTTCTCAGCCAGATCTTTCCCAGGCAGATCTGGGAACCTTGCACCTGCAAGAAAGTTGTGTCCCAGAAGTATGTCAAACAAACCCTGAGCCTACATCTCCCGTGTTCTCTCGCCATGAGTTTTGTAAACAACAGAGGGGTTTGGAAGCAGCTTCGCGCAGGAGTGCTAGAATAGCAGCTAAGAATGTAGCCAATTAAGCCTGCTTTTCGTGAGAATCTTTAAGGAGTCAAACATCTGGTCTCAGAGTTTAGCTTTCGTTTCTGGTTCCCAGAGAACTGCTTCGGCGGGAAAGTTAGACTCTATATAGGTGTTTTACCCGCGAAGTAACTCCGCGGAGTCAATTCGTCAGCCTCCGGAGCGAGTTGTGTCTGGACAGCGCGCTCCGTTTCAAGCCTCGTTCCTGCTCAAGCCTTGTCCTTGTTTCCAGCCTTCGCTCCTGTTTCCCAGCCTTTGTTTACCTACGGACCTTGCCTTGTTTCCCAGGACTAAACCTTGCCTTGTTTCACGGATTTTACCAAGTTATTCCACGGACCTTGTTCTTGTTCCTCGTTGCCTTGTTCCACGATTCAAGCCTTGTTTCAAGTATCAAGTTATTTCCTAGCCTTGCTCAAGTTCATGGACTAAAGGACCTTGTCATCTCCCCTCACTTTGCCTGGCAAAGTGAGTGTTTCGGTTATTGGATTACAACTTTGGACCTTAATATTTCATATTGGACATTGCCTTTTTGGACTAATTTTGACCTTTCCTGAAAGGTCTGCTTCTGGACTAACTTTTACATTTGCTTTTATTAACTTTATATATTTCCTTAATAAAGATATTAGATAGAATCTGGCCTCTGTGTATGGTTATTGGTGCTCTGTAGCCTGGGTCGTGACAGTTTGACTCCGCCGCCCATAAGCACCAATTAACCAAGGCCAGAATGTCTACCGGAACCGTGCCGGGCGGCCAGCCGATTACCTACACCATCGACAAGGATGAGGTGGACCGGATCCGTGATAAGCTCAATGCACAGGATGGGGAAATAAAGGGTTTGAAGGAACGCGGAATCCGTCTTCCGGCCATGGCGTTGCCAACCAAGTTTACTGGAGAAGCTTCTAAGGTTCATGTTTTCCGTCGCCAATGTCAAGCTTATCTAGAGGCCCGTGATGCCGAGTTTCCCCAGGAAGACATCAAGGTGGCGTGGATTTACAGTCTCCTAGACGGGCCAGCGGCTAACTGGGCGACGGCTCTGTTCGACCAAGCCTCCCCACATCTAAGGTCAGCGCAACATTTCTTGGACCACCTTAAGGCGACCTGGGGAATCGAGGACAATTTGGAGGCAGCCGGGCACAAACTCCGCCGCCTCTTCCAAGGAGACAGACCCATGTCTCAGTACATAGCCGAGTTCCGAGTGCTGGCCCACAACACCGGCTGGAACGATGTTGCCCTCAGAGGACAATTTCGGGAGGGTCTCAACATTGAAATGCTGGAGGAAATCTCCAAGGTGGATCCTCCCCAAACGCTTGAAGCACTCATCGATCAATGTTTACGGGCTGAAGTCATGATTGCCAACAGGAAACAGTGGGTACGAGGCCAGAGCGGTAGAGCTGGGGCAAAACCCCCCGCTCCCGCCAGCGTTCAGCCGCGCCCAGTGTGGAGACCCCCACCACCATCCCCATACCCCAGAGGGAGCGAGGAGGTGCCGATGCAGTTGGGCAATGTGCGTCCCAGATTAGATGCCGCCGAGAAGGCCCGCCGCCAACGCCTAAATCTCTGTTGGTATTGCGGGAATGGGGGCCACTTCGCCAGAGAGTGCCCAGCCAAAGGGAAGCCCGCCGCCCGTCTTGCGGCGGCGTCCTCCACGGAGACGAAGGCGTCTGAGGCGGCTGGCACACAGCCGGCGGGGGAAGCCAACGACCGGGCGTAGAGAGGCTCGCCAACCCGGTCAAAAAACCCATTCAAGAGCCGCCAACCGGGGTCCTGTTCCTTCTAGTGGTCACCTTATGGTCAGCAAAAAAGGGACCCGTCATGATCCACGCCATGATAGACTCAGGAGCTACCAACAATTTCATTGATAGAGAGTATGCCGACTCTCTGGGATTACAATATCATGACTTCAAGAATGCCCGTGTGGTGCAAGCCATCGATGGCCGTCCTCTCAAGACGGGCCCCGTAAGCCAGTGGTCGGAACCCACCAGGATGTGGATAAGGGAACATATGGAAGAGATTTCCTTCTTTGTTACTGAGGTTCCCCATTTCCCTGTGATTTTGGGGATTCCATGGCTGACACTTCACGACCCAAGCATCTCCTGGTCCAACAGAGAACTGCAGTTTGCTTCAAGGTACTGCCAAAACCATTGCCTCGTAGCCAAGGTCTGTCATGCCACAGACACCGAGCCCATTATCACCTTGCCAAAGAAGTACTCCGAGTATTGGGATGTATTCAATGAAAAAGAAGCCGAGAAATTACCCCCACATAGACCTTATGACTGTGCCATTGACTTGGTGGAGGGGGCCCCGATCCCGCGAGGGCATCTCTACTCCCTGACTGAACCAGAGCAAGAAGCTCTCAGGGAATTCATAGAGACAAACCTTCGCAAGGGATTCATCAGACACTCTCAATCCCCAGCCGCCTCCCCAGTGATGTTTGTGAAGAAGAAGTCAGGGGAATTACGCTTGGTGGTGGACTACAGAGCATTGAACAATATCACTAAGCGGAACAGCTATCCCCTGCCCTTAATCTCGGATCTATTAGACCGACTTCGAGGAGCCAAGGTCTACACCAAGCTGGACCTACGGGGGGCTTATAATCTAGTTCGCATCAGAGAAGGGGACGAGTGGAAGACCGCCTTCCAGACTAAATTCGGATTATTCGAGTCCCGAGTTATGAATTATGGATTATGCGGAGCTCCCGCAACGTTTCAGCATTTTGTCAATGACATTTTTCAGGACTATCTAGATCGGTTCTTGATCATCTACCTGGACGATTTTTTGGTGTTTTCTAGATCACAATCAGAACATGAGAACCACGTTAAAATGGTGTTACAACGATTGCGGGATCATGGACTTTATGCCAAGCTGGAAAAATGCGCTTTTGATCTACAAGAGGTAGATTTCCTGGGGTACCGCATCTCGCCTCTAGGGCTCTCCATGGACCCGGCAAAAGTTTCAGCAGTATTGGAATGGCGGGCGCCAACCAACAAGAAAGAGGTGCAGCGATTCTTGGGGTTCGCGAACTACTACCGCAAGTTCATTCCAGATTTTGCCCGCTGGTCTGACCCAATCACCAGCTGCATCCGTGGGAAACAGCCCTTCCGCTGGACTGATCAAGCAGAGAAAGGGTTCCAGCAACTAAAGAAATTATTCACATCCCAGCCAATCCTTCAGCATCCAGATCCTGAAACCCTTTTTGTGGTGCAAGCGGACGCCTCTGATGTGGCAATTGGGGCTGTGCTCCTACAACCGGTGGGAGAGCATCTTCATCCTTGTGCCTATTATTCTCGTCAACTTACCGCACCAGAGAGGAACTATACCATTTGGGAAAAAGAACTATTAGCCATAAAGGCAGCTTTTGAAACTTGGAGACATTGGCTAGAAGGGGCCAAATTTCCCATTGAAGTCCACACTGATCATCGGAATCTAGAACATCTAAGAACTGCCCGCAAGCTAAATCAGAGGCAGCAACGTTGGGCTTTATTCTTTGAACGTTTCAACTTCCAGATTCATTATGTGACCCCAGCCCAAACCAAGCAAGCAGACGCCCTGTCACGTAAACCGGAATACGCTGCAGGACGCAAGGAGACCTTTGAATCCCAACTACTACAACCCGAGAACTTTGCCACGCTCACAGTGGGGAACACCAAATCCACTCCCATTGATTCAACTCCCTCTACTCCAGGACCCATCTGTGCTCAAGAAATCAGGGCTAGTCAGCAAGCAGATGCCTGGGCGCAGGACCAACTTCGTCAAGGTCTGCGTTTTCCCTTTTCGCTTAAAGATGGACTGCTTTGCTATAGAAATCATGTTTATATCCCACCCGGACCGGGCAGGGAAAAAGCACTTCGTCTGTGTCATGACTGCAAACCAGCAGGGCATTTCGGACTATTTAAAACCATGCATTTGATCCTAAGAGATTTCTGGTGGCCCAAGATCCGCAAAGATGTGGAAAAATATGTCAACACCTGCCCAGTATGCCAGCGCTCCAAGATAAGAAGGGAGAAGCCCTCAGGGCTTCTACACCCCCTTCCTACCCCATCTCGCCCATGGGAAATAATTTCTGCGGATTTTATCACTGACTTACCACCTTCCTGTGGATTCACCACGATCCTAGTGGTGGTGGACCTTTTCACCAAGTTAGCCCATTTCATTCCCTGTGAAGGCCTTCCCACGGCCCAAGAGACTGCAGATTTATTCCTCCAACATGTTTTCAGACTACATGGATTGCCCAAGAGTTTGGTCACAGACCGTGGATCCCAATTCACCTCTCGTTTCTGGAAGGCACTACAAAAACTATTGGGCATAGACTCTCGTTTATCTTCAGCTCATCATCCCCAAACGGATGGGCAAACGGAGCGCACCAATGCCACTTTGGAACAGTACCTTCGCTGTTATGTAAACTACCAACAGGACAATTGGGCTTCTCTGTTACCACTGTCGGAGTTTGCCTACAACAATGGGGTCCAGGCTTCTACAAAAGAAACGCCGTTCTTTGCAAACTACGGCTTCCATCCACGTTTCTTTCCCCCTGTCATTGAAACTTCAGAAGTTCCCGCAGCAGAAGAATGGCTGCAGGAACTCACAGCGGTACAACAACTTTTGCTCCAGCAACTGGAACAAGCCAAGGAGGACTATAAACGTCACGCGGACAAACATCGCCAGCCGGGCCCCGAAATCAAGGTAGGAGATCGGGTTTTTCTGTCCACTCGCTTTTTGCCCTCCCATCGCCCTTGCCGGAAGTTAGATGCCCGTTTCATTGGTCCCTATCCAGTGGTGGCACAATTAAACCCCGTGACTTTCAAACTCCAACTTCCGCGTTCAATGCGCATTCACCCAGTGTTTCACCGCTCCCTGCTCCTTCCGGCGGATGGTGTGCGGCCAGATGTAGACCGGCCGGCCCCCGTCCCTATTTTGGTGGATGGGGAGGACGAGTTCGAGGTTCAGGACATTTTGGATTCTCGCTTTCACCGCCGCCGCCTGCAATATCTCATTGACTGGGTGGGTTTTGGCCCTGAGGAACGCTCTTGGGAAGACGCCTCCACAGTCCATGCTCTTGATCTAACCCGTCGCTTTCATCAAACCTATCCCGCCAAGCCGCGACCTCGCGCCTCGGGGAGAGAGTCCCAGTTTGGGAGGGGCCTTGAGGAGGGGGATAGTGTGATGACTCATGGGCCTTGTAGTCCTGCTCATGACATTGTAATGCCTGATGAAGAAGAAAACTTGGGTTTTTTACCTTCCCAGTCAGAACTGGAATCTTCTCAGCCAGATCTTTCCCAGGCAGATCTGGGAACCTTGCACCTGCAAGAAAGTTGTGTCCCAGAAGTATGTCAAACAAACCCTGAGCCTACATCTCCCGTGTTCTCTCGCCATGAGTTTTGTAAACAACAGAGGGGTTTGGAAGCAGCTTCGCGCAGGAGTGCTAGAATAGCAGCTAAGAATGTAGCCAATTAAGCCTGCTTTTCGTGAGAATCTTTAAGGAGTCAAACATCTGGTCTCAGAGTTTAGCTTTCGTTTCTGGTTCCCAGAGAACTGCTTCGGCGGGAAAGTTAGACTCTATATAGGTGTTTTACCCGCGAAGTAACTCCGCGGAGTCAATTCGTCAGCCTCCGGAGCGAGTTGTGTCTGGACAGCGCGCTCCGTTTCAAGCCTCGTTCCTGCTCAAGCCTTGTCCTTGTTTCCAGCCTTCGCTCCTGTTTCCCAGCCTTTGTTTACCTACGGACCTTGCCTTGTTTCCCAGGACTAAACCTTGCCTTGTTTCACGGATTTTACCAAGTTATTCCACGGACCTTGTTCTTGTTCCTCGTTGCCTTGTTCCACGATTCAAGCCTTGTTTCAAGTATCAAGTTATTTCCTAGCCTTGCTCAAGTTCATGGACTAAAGGACCTTGTCATCTCCCCTCACTTTGCCTGGCAAAGTGAGTGTTTCGGTTATTGGATTACAACTTTGGACCTTAATATTTCATATTGGACATTGCCTTTTTGGACTAATTTTGACCTTTCCTGAAAGGTCTGCTTCTGGACTAACTTTTACATTTGCTTTTATTAACTTTATATATTTCCTTAATAAAGATATTAGATAGAATCTGGCCTCTGTGTATGGTTATTGGTGCTCTGTAGCCTGGGTCGTGACATCAACAATAAATGTGAATTCTTCCTCATGGAAAAATAAGACATCCCCTGAAAATAAGACCTAGAGCATCTTTGGGAGCAAAAATTAATATAAGACACTGTCTTATTTTCGGGGAAACGCGGTAGCAACCCCCTCAGCGACAAGGGTGTCCAGGGGAGAGGCAAGGTTCACTTAAGTCTCTTCCACATTGCCTACAAAATACAGATTTTCTGATTTAAACTGGATTACAGTGTTTCCCACTACTTCGCAGTTCGCTTATCGTGGACTCGCTGTTTCATGGAAATTTTTATTTATTTATTTGCCCACCCCATTGCTGCTTTTAATAGTTATGTAAGTGGTCTTTCTCCCCCTTGCAAGCCCCGGGGAGAGTGAAGTCTTTCCTACCAGCACCGGTGAGCCCCTTCCTTCATGCTTCATGTTGGTCTGGCTGCCTCTGCTCCTGCATCCAGGAAAGAAGACACCGCTCCACCCAGTAAGTGAGTGAGCGAGTGAGCGAGGAAACGTGGGTGAAAGAGTGAGAGAGTGAGGGCGGGCAGCAGCAGAACAGCCTGGAAGAGGCAGCCAAGCTCCTTTTTCTGCTGCCGCTCCAACTGGCCACGCCAGGGAACATGGAGGACTCGGAAGAGGGGGTGGGACTTGCATTATCAAGTTCCATTTGACAAATTATTCATGTCTTAAGTCCCTTCTCCCATGTTACTAATTAGAGTTAGGGCTATGTTTATGTATATGCTCTTTAACCTTTTCTCTAGGTCCTTCCTTTGCTGTATATAGATCCTGGTAAAATTCCTAAAAATTAATATTTTATCCTCCATTCCTGTGCATTGTTTTCCATCCTTACCTTTAATTACAGTTATTAAAAAAAATTGTTTCCTATTTATTTATTATTTATTTACAGTATTTATATTCCGCCCTTCTCACCCCGAAGGGGACTCAGGGCGGATCACATTATACACACATAGGGCAAACATTCAATGCCCATAAACACATCAAACAGAGACCAAGACAGACAGACGCAGAGGCAATTTCACCTTCTCCTGAGGGGATGTTCGATTCTGGCCACAGGGGAGAGCAGCTGCTTCATCATCCACTCTGATGGCACTTCCTCATTCCAACGTCATAAATTAGTTAAACTTGCCTCCCACTTTTATAAGTGGTACCTTATTTCCTACTTGATAGATGCAACTATCTTTCGGGTTGCTAGGTCAGCAACGAGCAGGGGCTATTTTTTATTTTTAATTGACAGGTGCTCATCCCGCCACGGGCTGGCCTTGAACTCATGACCTCATGGTCAGAGTGATTTATTGCAGCTGCTCAACAGCCTGTGCCACAGCCCGGTCCTAGTTTGTGTTGCATTAGCTAATAATTTAGAGTTTCTATTACTATACTCAAAATACTCTCTATTTAAATAAATCAAATCTCTCTGTACCTCTTCAATCCCTCTTTTTTTAAAAGTTCTTTCTTTTTTGCTATTAATTTTGCATAACTCATTCTATCTTGTTCTATCGTATATCTCCTCTCTAGTTCCTTAATTTCCATCTCTATTTTTCTTTCTTCTGCCTCCTGTTGCTTTTTAATATATAATATTCTTTAATAAAGAGTCCCCTAGCCACTGCCTTCATTGTGTCCCACACTATTGTAACAGGACATTGATTATTATCATTTATCTCCCAAATTTCCTGTAATTAGCATTAGAGGTACTGTACTTGATCTTAGAGATATAGCATTGTGAACATGCATGATGTTCATGATGCAAGATTTTGGCCAGCATTAATTTTCAAATATGTTGTGAACTTCTGCATTCTACCCTTACTAAGAAGGATATTTTCTTGCTTTTTCCACTAACAAATAACTTTTTGCTATGGCCAAACTTCTTCCCTATCATATCTATGACTTACCTTTGTTATAAGGTCTTATGAGAGACATCCCTAACTTCTAAAGTATGGTATTCATTACAGGAGAAGTATCTGGATTTGCTATGAATGTGAAATTACGTGACTGAAGAAGCTGGACCACATAATGGCATCATCTTGAATGGTGAACATCTTGTCTTTAGGACCTTGAGGAACCTGGCATAGATGTGGGCGATATGTCAGGAGATAATGCTTCTGGAACATGGCCAAAGAGCCAGGAAAATGCACAACAACCCCCCCTCCCCCATTCTCTCTATATAGATCTCAGAAAAGAAGTCCAGGCATTTTCAGAGATTTTGGTTCTAGGACCTTCAGTGGATATAAAAATCCATTAATACCTAAATCTCATTGTATACAATGGAGTAATAATAACATGGCATCTCTTATACAAAATGGCAAAAAACTAAGTTGCTATTTGGATATTTTTTTGGGGGGACAAGGTACAGTAGAGTCTCCCTTATCCAACATAAACGGGCTGGCAGAACGTTGGATAAGCAAAAATGTTGGATAATAAGGAGGGATTGAGGAAAAGCCTATTAAACATCAAATTACGTTACGATTTTAAAAATTAAGAATCAAAAACATCATGTTTTACAACAAATTGACAGGAAAGGCAGTTCAAAACACGGTAACGTTATGTAGAAATTACTGTATTTATGAATTTAGCACCAAAACATTTCAATATATTGAAAACACTGACTACAAAAACATCGGCTACTAACAAATTCACTACAAATAAATGAACTTACAGTAACAACATTGTCAGAAATTAAATCCAGAAAAAGTTCAATCCTTGCTACCTAGAGAAACAGCTGTGGATTGGGGCGGGAGGCAAACTGCGTTGGATAATCCAGAATGTTGGATAAGCGAATGTTGGATAAGTGAGACTCTGCTGTATTTTAAATTTGTAGATGGTTTAATATCTGTGAATAGCCAACTGTGATACTGATTCTGAATTTATGTTAACAGAGATACTGGTACGTATGATTGAATAAAGAATACATATACAAAGTGCTGATTTACATCTATCATTCAGGGTATAAAACTAACTAATCCAAAGCATCATAAGGTATGATTACTACACATAAAAGCACAATGTCTACTAAATATTGCCAACAGTTTTGTATTATTTGTACCCATTATCCTTCCTAGAAACACTGCTATAAATGTGCAACTATTTTAAGCAAGTCAGCAAATTGTATGAAAGTATCCAAACAATTATATTTCTCTCTGCAGTCCATGTCCCTAATTTCTCTTGTGGACTTCACCACCCGAATGTGAAAGATGTAGTTAGATTTGACATAGGTCACAAATTATTTGTCTTCGAGAAAAAATCAACTGCAAGTCATTTCTATATTTTGTATGATTAAACACAAAGGATCTGATTAAGTTTTAACATTTCACATGCATTGGCATTAGTATGAATAGTATTTTACTCATTTATATCCTGCATGTTTTCCAATATAGGAATTCAGGTAAACCCTGAATAGATCAAAAGCATACAAAACATGATTACATTTATATAAGAATTATATATATCATTTAAAATATTGTATAGCTTCAAAGACCATAGAACCATAGAGCTGAAAGAGACCACAATGGCCATTCAACTGATTCTCATTCTGTCATGCAGGAAAAGACAATCAAAACACTTTTGACAGATTGCCATCCAGTTTCAGTTTAAAACGTCTGGGAAAAAAACTATTCTTTGCAAACGTCTTACTTGTGGCATCTTGTATAGATGCAGGACTGTTGACATGTGATGACAATAGTCAGTGTTTGGCCCAGCAATCGCTGCTGCTGGGAGATTCTCAATGACACATTTGTAATTGGCCGTGAATTGGTGCCCTTTCGACAACAGTTCCATTGCAGCAAGATAGGACACACTTCCACTGAAACCATTGTTATAGATGTGAAAACCCAGGGTGACATTGGGTAATAGTTGTTGGTTTTCATTGATCTCCTCTACCGCAAACGCAAAGGCCACGATGTGCTGATATAGATGTGTCATTAGCCTGTAGGGAGTGATATTTACAGTGTAAACTATCTTATTCAAATAAGAGCATTTGTTCCTGTTCAACTACATGCCTCTTCCAAAGTCTAGCATGACTTTGGATGCTACTATAAGTACGTGAGCATCTCTCAAGAGATAGATAGATAGATAGATAGATAGATAGATAGATAGATAGATAGATAGATAGATAGATAGATAGATAGATATGCTCCTATTATTTCTGCTGCAGGTTTTGAAAAGGAAATTCATGGTAACATCTGTCACACTGCACCATATGCTTTGACCAAATTTGTTAAAATGTATCCAGGGAAAGGATCTTTCTCACAATATTATGTATGTCTAGGAAAATGTTATACTGCTGGGTGCTTGAATTATCCCATCTCATGGCAAATGGCAAAAGTAAGAGAAATCCAGAGCAAAGTGTTATATGTTCTTTTTGCATAAATAAAGGATTAAATAACATGTACAGTACAACTCAATAAAGAAAGAAATAAAGGATTTCAGTGTTCAAATCCATCCCCTAGTTGGTTTCAATTTTTTGAATAAAACAACAGCATATTCTAAGAATTACAGAACAATTATAATAGTTTGTGTAATAGGTTATAATACACAAGATCTAAATATTCGAAATAGAAATCCTTAATATATACATTTACAGAACACAAGATCTAAATATTCGAAATAGAAATCCTTAATATATACATTTACAGAACAGAATGAATATTAGACTATTAAAAACAGTCTTGGATGTATTGTACTTTGCAGCTCAGTACTGCAAATATAGTCCCACTAACATGAGCTATACGATTTTGAAAGCCTCATCATAAAGCCGAAAAAGCCAGGAGGAAAAGGGAGTCTGAGCCCTCCTTGCTTAAAAGTATGAACTAATAAAGAGGAGAAAATTACCAAACTATCAGAAATTGTTAGTCACTGAAATCAATGACTTGAAACTAAATTAGGTCACAATTATTGATTACTTAAGTCTAGATTAATTTACATTGCCATGATCATACATTAGCAGGTTAATACGAAAGTGCAGCCAATATACAGGTATGATATAATGCAATACCGAAGGCATACTTACAGGGGCTCTTCAGGAGATTCTTTAGATGGATCCCTTATAAATATTAAGTTATTTGAGCGTAAGTGCACCTGAGACATGATTCCACCAATGACGACTTCCCCAGGAAGGTGATACTGATGTTCTATAAGGATAGGTTCTCTCATGGAACACTGAACATTGCGGTTCTGTCCTACCACTTGGGACATTAACATTAGCAGCAATACCACAAATACCCTAATCTTCCAAGACAATATTAAATGTATGTAACCTGTCCCTTTCCACAATGGCATTCTAGCACCTCTGTCTAGGAAAACCTGGTTTGACTGGTTACTTCCTCTGCAGATTCAAAGCCAGAATGGTGAGGTGTCAAGAAGCAGTAGCAGTATTGAGAGCACTCTCTATGTATCTATCTATAGCCCATTTTGCAGAGAGGGCACAGGAGATATGAACGGTAGGTCTTCCTTTACAATTGTTTGCATTACCAGAGGAATTCTTCAGGGACAGGAAAACAGAAGTAATTATGGAGAGGAGAAAATTACTTGCTTTTGATTGTAGAGTCTGTAAGAAAAGAAAACATGTTTGTCACATCCCAGCAAAAGTTTTCAGATTTTGGGAGAAAAAGTAAGTTATGGGCTAGATGACTTTAATTTCCCGTGTTGATTACAGTATGAACTCAATATCCATGGTGTACACATTTGTTAAGCTAGCACGGAAATAGGAAACTGTGGACAATACCGAACCCTGTTGAAAAGAATGTCTATGGTTACTTCCAAGTAATCATAGTTCATGCAAGTCATCAATTTTTGAACGGCGATCAGAGAGAAGATTTTCTTCAATTTTCTGCACCATGTCATCAGTCTTCATTGTGAATTTCTGTCCTTCCGAAATTGAAATTCTGCACCCTTTTTGCCACATGCTTCTTGACATTACGTCCTCTCCATAAACTGAAATGAATTCGCAATAAATCGCAGCAGCGTTCATGCCCTTAGCATTTAGGTCACATATTATAGCGCAAACTTCACACTTGGAGGGAAACGGAAGGACGTTGCTCATCTCTAACCTTCACCACAATGCCAGTCAATGAGCTACTGGCGATTGGCACTGTTTGTTCACTTCCCCTGGCTTCCTGCTACACGGCAGTGATATCCTCCACAAAAATTCCTCGCGAGAGCTACGTATCTTGTAACCTTACTTTCTGGATAATCCTCGTATTTCAATGAGTTTTTCTGCAGATGGAAGAAGACTTTAGTTAGGGACATTTGCATATGTAGATGGATGGAATGATTGATTGATTGCAATTGTGAGCTTGATATTCCCTTCCTTACTTAGCAGCATCCCTGTCCCGACAAAACTATTGTAAAACTCCAGAGCTGTCTTTTATGGCCATTTCATACTTCAAAGTGTGAAAGCAGATTGGAGAAACATTTGGCTGATATCAGGGAGTATCTGAGGGCCTTGAGACTGCTCTGACTCTAATGCAGCTGACTATAGTAAGGTAGCTGGAACCTGACTTTGCCTTCTCGCTTTACAAGGCAGGAAACTAAAGAGATGGATTGGATTGGGAAAGGATAGTAGAGACAACAGAGTGTATCGTAAAAGATGAAGTAACAGGTTGACGGGATAAAGAAGCAGGAAAGAGTTGGTGCATCTGACATTATCCATCCACATAGATTTCTAAAATAGGTCTACTTTTATTTCTCTCCAAAACAATCCAATTAAAAGTGAACTCATATAAATACAAATAGTCTGTCCTGATCTGCAGCTTTCTCGTGAAGAAATTACCTCATGAACAAAGTGGGAAAGCTTTATTTCTCAAAGCATACATTGTGGACTGAAACAAACTTCCAACTGACACTTCTCTTCCCTCACACCTCCCATCCCTCACCCTGACCCCTCCCCCCCCAAAATAGGAAAAAAACATAACCAGTAAAATTGCAAACACTAACAACACGTTAACAACATGAACAGAAATCAAAGTCATTGTACATATACAGTAGAGTCTCACTTATCCAAGCTAAACGGGCCAGCAGAAGCTTGGATAAGCGAATATCTTGGATAATAAGGAGGGATTAAGGAAAAGCCTATTAAACATCAAATTAGGTTATGATTTTACAAATTAAGCACCAAAACATCATGTTATACAACAAATTTGACAGAAAAAGTAGTTCAATACGTAGTAATGTTATGTTGTAATTACTGTATTTACGAATTTAGCACCAAAATATCACGATATATTGAAAACATTGACTACAAAAATGGCTTGGATTATCCAGAGGCTTGGATAAGCGAGGCTTGGATGAGTGAGACTCTACTGTACTTTGACAGTTACCTCACCTCGGCTTATCTGGGTATTTTTAATGGAATGCCATCTGCAACCATGGAGCCCTAACATGTTGGCTATCCACCCACTCTGGTTGGTCAAAATGTTTCCATTTAATTAAATACTGAATTTTTTAATAATGAAGTCTAGAGTCTAGAATTTCTTTCACCTCAAAGTGGTTTTGCCCATTCACTAGTATAGGTCCGGGATTGGTACTTCCTTCCGCCATTGCCAGTCCTTGCAAGCTGGTTTGATAAGACTGCAATGAAAGACTGGACGTATTCATTGTAAGCCATGGGATAGCTGGAGTCGTACTGTGACTGGGTTAATTATCTGTATTATGGGGAAAGGCCCAACAAATCTAGGGGTCAATATTTGATGGCTTTATGGAACTCACACTTGGACAACTTGACATTTAGAAATTTAGAGGATAAGTATACCCAATCTCCTACCCAGAAATGAGGTTAGCCCAGTGATTCCCAAAGTGGCGATACCGCCCCCTGATGGGCGCTGCAGAGATCCAGGGGGGTGCTGATGACCACAGGTGCATTTGGGGGCAGTAAATACCTGTATTACCTTTCTATTCTGAGTTCAAAAAATAGTTTCATAATTTCAGACTTCAATGTTTCTAATTTACACCTTCTTTACTATATTTTACAAAAAAGGTAGAAACATTAATACATATATCTTTGTTTAATTGCTATTAAAAATGTTAAAAAATTAATTTCCAGGGGGTGCTCAGTAATATAATTTTTCTGGAAAGAGGGTGGTAGGCCAAATAAGTTTGGAAACCACTGGTTTAGCCCATGAACAAATTTAGCATTCTTGCAGTTAACTTTTTACATCTTTCTGCATTCTCAGCCACCAAACTGCCGACTGAGTAATTTCAAAGTTTTGGTATAGACATAGTGTCGTCTATAGACATAGTGTCGTGGTGGTGGCCCTGCTCTAACACCTTCATTTGCACCTTTTATGGAACATAAAGCCTACTACTGTAGTACCATAGTCCCTCCCTTTCTTCAGCTGAATCCCTATTTTTCAACAGCCAAGGGTCTGTTTTTGCTTCCTGCCACTAATCTTTAGCTAGGCCACTTACTTGATGGCCCTCCTCACTAACTTTTTCCCCTTCTATTGTAGACTGACCCTGCATTTGAACTACTAATCACAAGTGTTGGGCTCCAAATACTGTCGCAACCATCAGCTGTGGTTTGCTAGCATGTTGGGGCATTCTGGAAAATGCATTTGTTAAGCAATTCTGTTTGCCCAAAAAGAATCGCAAAGAGACATTAAAGTGGCCAAAAAGCTGCACCCACTTAAGCTGTTTGCCACTGAGTCAATGTGGGGTTTGCAATGCATGCAGATTTTTATGGTCTGTCTAGACCTCAAAAGGATGTTGGCCCCCCTCCAAAAGATGGTGCCATGTTAACAGGCACCACAAACTATTCTTTCTCCCACACATGCCAACGTCTGTCTTTGTCTGAAAACTTTCCCTCCTGAGGTTCTTTTGCAACAAAACAGCTCATAGGCTGCTTCGAAAGCATCACAATGAAAGGCTGGTCTGGCCAGGAATGTGCTAAATTGTCCTAAAATAAGCTGACATGCAAACCTTTTTCTTTGTTGCTCAAAAGCCTGTTGGCACTCAGGAGTCCATTTCAACTTGGCTCCTGGGTTTTTTATTCTTTTAGTTTCCTCTTGCCCCTTGGTCTTTAACAGATTTGTGAGTGATAGGGTGATTTTAGCAAAATCCTTAATAAATTCCCTATAGAAATGTGCAAAACCCAGGAACCTTTGGAGCTTTTTTCTTGTATGGGGAGCCTCCCATGCCAAAAGATCCTGCACTTTACTAGGATCCATGCCTACACCATTCTTAGAAATGTGGAACCTCAGGTAGTCTAGTTCTTCTCTATGGAACTCACATTTGGACAACTTGACATAGAGCTGTGCTTCCTGTAAGTTTGTTAATACCTGCCTGGTCAAATTTTGTGTTCTTCTAATGACGCTAAAAAAATAATATGTCATCAAGATAGACTAAATCTCCCTTATAAAGATACAGATGTAGTATTTCATTGATGAACTGCATGATAACCCTGGGGGTTCCAACCAAGACAAATGGCATTACCTGGTACTGATATGATCCCAGAAGACAATTAAAGGCTGTTTCCCATTCATCTCCAGCCTTAATTCCGATTCTGTAGTATACCTCCTTTAAGTTTAATTTTGTAAAGTTTTTTCCTTGGGATAGGTGTGATAACATGTCTTGTATCAGGGGTAAGGGATATTTCTTGGTGGTGCATATGATATTTAAACCCCTATAATCAGTACACAAATGTTTCCAAGATAGACTGTGCTTGAGCACCATAGAAAAATTGTAAATCCAATCAAATTGTTGAAAGAACCTGAAAATGTTGTGCCAGTGTATTAAGCATCCCATATGTGGAATGGTGTATGTGTGCATCATACAGAACTAATACATACAATGATTTTGGACTTGTATGATTGAGGAATCTCAACAAAATCTCAAAACATTAATAGTTCTCTGAGTTTATCTCATGCCTGTAAAAACCATAAATATAAATGAATGAGACACTAACTGAAGAGGTCTGCAAATCCCATCCAGAATAAACAGAAGTAGTTACCTCACTGGCTGGAAGCTATGGTTCAGAATTGCCTTGGTCTCTCAGAACATGAGAGAAATTGGAACATGGCATGAAAAAGCCTTGAATTCTCTAGAATATCGATAGTGTATGTGAAGTGACAAGGGTTTACAAAGAATGTAAACCTCTTCAGTCAATCTCTTTTTTATTTTTGCACTCCAAATTCCATTCCACATTATAATACTGGCATTTTGTATTCTAATTAGCTGAATACAAACTACAACAGATATCCATCCCATTGTTGAAATTATGAGGGTTTATCATATATTGTGCTTCTGTACCAAAATATCATCTATAATGAAGATAGTTCTTTCTACCTTAAGAATCGAATCCCAAAGAAAAGACAAACAGTGACAAAAGGGCTAACAGAAAATTTGATTAATGTCTTCTTTTTATTAATTGTTCTTTTCTATTCATTTCAGGTCTCAGAACAATGATATAGCATTTGGGGAAAAATATAAAACCTAGTAACCCGGTGCTGGAAGCCAAAATTGAGAAGATCTCCACGGCCACCATGTTTTTTCCCTTGGTGCTTAAGTACGTTGGCACAAAGGAAATCCACACACTGCAGAAGACCAACATGCTAAAGGTGATGAACTTGGCTTCATTGAAACTGTCAGGCAACTTCCTGGCAAAGAAAGCTGCAGTGAAGCTGCAAATAGACAGGAAACCCATAAAACCCAGGAGGCAATAAAACATGAAAACAGAACCTTCGTTACATTCTAGAATGACTTCTTCAGCCATTGAGTTTACATCAAAATCTGGAAATGGAGGAAAGGTAGTCAACCATACTGTACAAATTGTAGCTTGAATGAGGAAGCAGAAGAGAATAATGGCGGTGGCTGTTCTTTTCCCCATCCATTTCCTCAATGTGGATTCGGGCTTGGTGGCTTGGAAAGCAAGAATCACAGTGATAGTTTTTGCCAACACAGAAGAAACAGCCACCGAGAAGATGATGCCAAAAGCTGTCTGACGAAAGAGACAGGTCATCTTCTGTGGCTTTCCAATGAACAGCAGAGCACAAAGGAAGGAGAGCAGGAGGGAGATGAGAAGAGTATAGGTGAGATTCTGATTATTGGCCTTGACAATGGGAGTGTCCCGGTGTTTGATGAAGATCCCAAGCACTCCAGCAGTCACACAAAAAAGGAGAAGAGCAGAGCTGGCCAAACCTGTTCCCAGAGCATCTTCAAAAGTGAGGAAAGTTAGAGATTTGGGGATGCAGAAATCCTTAAACTTGTTTGGATAATGATCTCCTGGACATTGAAAGCAGTCATCCACATCTGGGGAAAAGAAAACATTGATATATGTGGCAACATCACTTAAGAGAACAAAAATCAGAACATGATTTGAAAGATCATGGTAAAGCCTATGAAGCCAACCTTTGCACACCGTATGTCTGTTAGATGGAATAACGACTAGAAGATGATGCTCAAGGCAACATTTTGTATGGCCTATGCTACACATTATTGAGAGAGGTTGAAATAAAGCAGGACAAGAGAGATGGGCAATACTATCAAAATTGAGGTGGAAAATCTATTATTTGGAGCAAGGTTGCAGAAACTCCATGAATTTATCCTGAATAAGAAACTCAAGGCAGCAATTGAATCTCATCCATTGCTTCAGGCCATGATGTGATACTTCTGATCCAAAAGGAGCCTTCTCTTCTTCTACTCGTCAAGCACATTATTGCCTCCACTCAAGCCCAACTCTAAGTGCTTGTTGGGCTGGAGAGGAGTGGGAGAAGAGCTCCCTATTGAGCCACTGCTCCAATGAGTGCTTTAGGCCTGGAAGAAGAGTTCACAACGTACTTGGTGTCTGAATAAGGAGATGTTAGGAATGTTGTGCTCAATCTATGAGTGATGGAAGTTCTCTAGATAGCCTAGTAACTCAATTAGAACAGCAAACACAGACAAGGAGAGCAGAGGTTTCTTTCCACAATCTGGAAGGTTTTCACCTTGCAGTTTCAGCAATACATAACAAGCAAAGCTCTGTACAAAATAAGTCCCTTCAGTCCTCCTCTCAGCAATCGTCACAGCATTTCTCCCATATAGATCTGTCATCTTCTTCGTCCATAACAAGCATCAGCAACACCAGCATAAACACTCATCCACAGTCATTCTACTAGCTATCCCATTTTTATACTAGATCTGACCAATCATCCATGGTGTCCCATCATTGCGTCATGGTTGCATCAGACGTCAGACATTGCTCTCTAGTTTCATCATCCTCTGAAACTAGCCTTATCATTCTGACTTTGCAATTAGTACTTCAATATATTTTACACTATTCCTACACGAAACTAAAATGACAGTCTTCTTCTTGAAAGAAGGCATTTCTTTATACATGTAGAATATGAAGAATTCCAGAAAGTTGAAACATGGTCCACGTGAAGTTAAAAGATGGAAAGGCAAAAGGGAAGGAAAGAAGAAAGGAAAGAAGGGATGATCACTCTTACCCTTCTGGACTGAAATCTTTCCTTCTGGACATGGAATACAATCATAGCAGCAAAATGGCTTCCCTTCCTTCTTTATTTTACTGTAACCGGGATAACAGTTATCATTACACAGAGAAACAGGTTGTGCCTACCAACAAACAAAGGAAAATATTTCATGGTGATGAACCTCAGCTCTGGTTCTCCCTCCCATCCAATTCTATGAAATCTGTTTCAATTCTAAATTTTTATCTAGGATCTGTAATGGACTAATGGGGGCAAACCAACTGAGGATCAGTCCTGACAAGACAGAGGTGCTAATTGTCAGTTAAAAGTTAAACAAATAGGATATATCTTGTGGTGGTTGAGTTTACTCTGAAGGTAAACAGATAAACAACTTGTGTGGCCTTAGCCTTGAACATGGAGGGAAAGGTTTATGCAGATTCCAAGTGTGGATTAGCACACTTAAACACGATAGGGCCAACTCCACCCATTGCTGAAGGAACCTGATCCATCCACAGTTACATCTCATTTGGATGGCTATACCACACTCCATGAGGAGTTGACTTTAAAGAGAGTTCAGAAATTTCAGTTGGGACAAAGAGTAACTCTCCTAGGTCTGTGAGCTCCACAATTCAAAGTATTGGTTGTGATGTAGAAAAGTCTACACAGCATACATCTAGATTATTGGAGAAACCATATCTACCCGACTGAGACTGCCTGGATCCCGATATCTGCAAAAAAGTCTACAATTTTTGGTCCCACCACCTTCACAAATATGCTTGGTGGAAACAGGAGAGAGGACCTTTTCAGTGGAGGAAAATAATGAAAGAAGGATTTGCAGCTCATGAAGAGCACTCTCTGGTTTGAATGTTGCCTGATAATTTTCCTACCAAAATGAAGTGTTTATGATATGAGTATCTAACACTGAGATTCTGTAAATACTTTGGGGGGTGGTGGTGATCAAACAATGGAATATATTCACACCCTACCTGATTGAACCAGCTGGGCCATACAATGGCATCCTCATGAACAGTGAACTCAACGGTTGGTAGAGACTGTGGATCTATCCTTCCCACTTTCACTCTGTTAAAGGTCTCGTTGGGGAATGTGATCCAATTGATGATATCAAACCCAGCTGCTAATTCACCATTTTTATTAAAGGAAATCTCTTCTCCAACTGTGTTATTAAAGATAACACTTTTTAGGAAGCGATGAAGCTAAATTGAGAGGAGAAAATGCAGTTACAAATTATGCTCACTATCCAAATAAACAACATAAGATAGTACGGTATATACTCGAAGATAAGAAGAGTTCTTCAGCCCTTATTTATGAGCTGAAAAAGCCTCCCCCATCTTATAATCTTGGAAGCAAAACAGGGTAGCCCTGGATAGAGCTATGCCTGTACCTCGAAAAGCCAGATTTAGGCATGGCGGTCCATGACTTAGTTACATCTTGAATGGATTACTGCAACACACTCTACGCCTTTGAAGACGGCTCAGAAACTGCAGCTGGTGCAAAGAGTTGCACCCAGGTTGTTGACTGGAGCTAATTATAGGGAACATACCACCCCCTATTAAAGCAGCTCCACTGGCTGCCTATATGTTTCTGGGCCCAATTCAAAGTGCAAGTTATTACAGTAGAGTCTCACTTATCCAACACTCGCTTATCCAATGTTCTGGATTATCCAACAAATTTTTGTAGTCAATGTTTTCAATACATCATTATATTTTGGTGCTAAATTCGTAAATACAGTAATTACTACATAGCATTACTGTGTATTGAACTACTTTTTCTGTAAAATTTGTTGTATAACATGATGTTTTGGTGCTTAATTTGTAAAATCATAACCTATTTTGATGTTTAATAGGCTTTTTCTTAATGCCTCCTTATTATCCAACATATTCGCTTATCCAACATTCTGCCGGCCCGTTTATGTTGGATAAGTGAAACTCTACTGTACTTAGGTAAGGTAAAGGTTTCCCCTGACATTAAGTCCAGTCATGTCTGACTCTGGGGGTTGATGCTTATCTCCATTTCTAAGCTGAAGAGCCAGCATTGTACGTAGACACCTCCAAGGTCATGTGGCCTGCATGACTGCATGGAGCTCCGTTACCTTCCCGCCGGAGCGGTACCTATTGATGTACTCACATTGGCATGTTTTCGAACTGCTATGTTGGCAGAAGCTGGAGCAACAACAAGTGCTCACTCCGCTCCCAGGATTTGAATCTGGGACCTTTCGGTCTGCAAGTTCAGCGGCTCAGTGCTTTAACACACTTCGCCACCGGGGAAACCCTTAATGGTTCGGGTCCAGTCTATTTACGTGACCGCATCTTTCCTAATGAACTTGTTCAAGCATTAAAATCCACCAGGGAGGCCCTACTCACAGTTCTACCTCTGTCACAAGCATGGTTGGTGGGCACAAGGGAGAGGGCCTTCTCGGTTGTGGCCCCCCGGCTCTGGAACACCGTCCCCAGGGAGATTAGGCAAGCTTCAATGCTTTCAACTTTTTGGGAGAAATTGAAATCTGGCTTTTGAAACAGGCCCTTGACATTGGCTAATGCAATATCTAACAGCCAGAGGACTGAAATGGGACTAAGTTTTAATTGGATTTTCACTTTTTAACCAGACCAGTGGCTGGGAGGTTTTAATTGCTTTATATAACATCACCACTGTTTATTTTCACTTATGAATGATGGTTGTTGTGTCATTTTAATATGTTTTTTTATTTTTATATTATTTTGTGTTGCTTTTTTGTTTATTTAATTTTAATTTAATTTTGTTGTTTATTTTAATAATTATTGTTTACGGTTTTTATTGTGTTGTAAGCTGCTCCAAGTCCCCTCTGGGAGACGGTATGGGATACAAATAATGTTTTATTTATTATTATTATTGGATGGGAAAATTCCAATGAATACCTGGCATTGTAGGCTATATTTCAGAAGAAGGAAAAATAAAAAAATATCAGTCTACCTTGCCTAAGAAAACCTTATGAAGCTCATGGGTTCTCAATTAGTTCAAATTAAACTTTTCTTTATTATGGTCATAGACCAGCATAAGGAGAGTGGGGTACAATCTCATACAAGCATAATAGATCCAATTATTAAAATCTAGACTGAAAGCTAAGGTACAGAGGTATATTAAAAAGCTAAAATATAAAATACTCATTAAATCATAATAATTTTTAAAAAACAGTCTAGAATGAAATGAAAAGGGAGGATCATTTGGAAAGAGTGGTAGGAGCATTCAGGGAATATGAGGGAACATAAGGAAGGAGGGTACAGTTACACACAGATCTAGGAGACTAAGAGATGTGAGTATTAAATATATCTACAGTTACAATTTTCAGATAAATTAGTATGCTAATTTATGGCACTAGACACCACCCAATGAATTTTAAGCACTGCCACATAGAACATTATAAGTTGTAACAGAGTTGGTATCTGAAAGCAACAGGATGATGTAAAATTGTCCTGAGCATCCTGGGTGTTCATATAGCAGTGGTGAGATGAGTCTAGTTTCAATGTCTCTGTAAAAAGGCACTGGAGGAACATATGTTCAGTTGTTTCTATGTGTCCAGAGTCACAGGGACAAAGTCTCTCTGGATAAAGGGTCTTCCGATATCGATCTTCAAGTACAGCTTGACATCGTACTAGGGTCAAGGTCCTTGGATGGTTAATTGGATGGGTAGGATACTTCTAGATTTATGAAGTATGCCATAGGGGAGGTGAGATATCTACTGGCTTCATTGACAGTAAAGGTTGGGGTCCTCTCCATTAGTTAACAGGCAACATGAAGGCCCGTATACTCAAAATGGAAACATGGGCTATAAGCAATGAGAAGCAATCTTTCCAATGTACTATCTAGTACTCAGAAATCACCAGGAGTATTTTGTATGGTGTATGCTACACACTATTGGGAGAGGTTGAAATAAACCAAGGCAATACAGATAGTCAACACTATCAAAATTGAGGTGGAAAAACTATTACAGTAGAGTCTCACTTATCCAACACTTGCTTATCCAACATTCTGGATTATCCAACGTATTTTTGTAGTCAATATTTTCAATACATCATGACATTTTGGTGCTAAATTCGTGAATACAGTAATTACAACATAACACTACTGCGTTTTGCACTACTTTTTCTGTCAAATTTGTTGTATAACATGATGTTGTTGGTGCTTAATTTGTAAAATCATAACCTAATTTGATGTTTAATAGGCTTTTCCTTAATCCCTCCTTATTATCCAACATATTCGCTTATCCAACATTCTGCCGGCCCGTTTATGTTGGATAAGTGAGACTCTACTGTATATGGAGCAGGGTTGCAGGAACTCCATAAATTTGTCCTGGATTTTTTTTCCGTGTCAGGAGCAATTTGAGAAACTGCAAGTCACTTCTGGTGTGAGAGAATTAGCCATCTACAAGGATGTTGACCAAGGGACACCCGATGTTTGATGTTTTACCATCCTTGTGGGAGGCTTCTCTCATGTCTCTGCATGGGGAGCTGGAGCTGACAGAGGGAGCTCATCCGTGCTCTCATCAGATTCGAACCATCGACCTGTTGGTCAGCAGTCCTGCCAGCACAAGGGTTTAACCCATTGCGCCACCAGGGCTTATCCCGGATAAGAGAAGGCTAAATAAAAAGGGCACAAAAACTGGAAAAATACACCAAAGGCATCAAGTTTTGTTGCTGTGTGTTGCCCACTTCCTATGACAAACCCAAGGCAAGGCAGTTTTCCTGGCAAGATTTGTACAGAGGCAGTTTGTTATCAATATGCACCTATTCTCCACTAAAGAGAAATATACAGAGAAATGCAAAGACAGACAGACAGACACTTATCCACTTGCACTGATAATTTGACAAAAATAGATAAAATGAAATACAAATGAAGTGGAGGTGATCATATCATATATAGCATATCATATACTTTTACAGAAATGTGTATGCATCGACTAAATTTACATGAAGTATAACACCAATGTACAATAATAAGATATTATCAAATTAATTCAGTATATTCTAGTTTTAATGTGAATTGAAGTAGCTATGAAATCACAGTAAAAGGAAGGCGACTCAGTTCAAGCACCTAGACCAGGGTCCTCAAACTTTTAAAGCAGAGGTCCGGTCCACAATCCTTTAGACTGTTGAGGGGCCGAATTATCATTTGAAAAAAAATAAGACCAAATTCCTATGCACACTGCATATGTCTTATTTGTAGTGCAAAACAACAACAGCAATGAAAGAACAATACAATATTTAAAAATGAAAACAATTTTAACCAACATAAACCTATCAGGATTTTAATGGAAAGTGTGGGCCTGCTACTGGCCAATAAGATAGTCTAGTTAATTAGGATTGTTGTTGTTGTGTGTCTTCAAGTCATTTCAGATTTTGGGCGAGGCTAATTCTAAAATCATTTATTTATTTACTACATTTATTTACTACATTTATATCCCATGCTTCTCACCCCGAAGGGGACTCAGAGCAGCTGTATGTACATACAATATATTATATTATTAGCATAGCACAATATTAGTATTATATATTACTATATTGAACTATACCACTATACTATTATATAATATGTAATATATAACATACAATTAATATTATTATATGGTATTACTATTAGTATTATATTGTATAACATAAGATTATTATCAATATTATATGTATATACAATATATTATATTATTAAAACTGATATAAAAATATTATAAAACTGAGGGCGGGGGCCAGGTAAAGGACCTTGGAGGGCCGCATCCGGCCCCTGGGCCTTAGTTTGGGGACCCCTGACCTAGACAGTAGACACCAGAAAATTGGAGAGGGGGTGCACATGCAAATAAGTTGTATTCTTCTGTTATATTTTGCTACCAACATTACCTGCCATGACTGCATTTTTTGAAGATCTTTGATTCTAGTTACTCTGTGTTTGAACTTGGATAAATCCATGTCATGCAAAGCATGTGCGACAGCATAAACAGCATTGTAGATACTGTAGCTATGGCTGTTCATACGCATTTCAAAAACAGACATAGGAAGAGTCTCCAGCTTGTTCTCCTCAGTGCAGATATTTTCAGGGGACTCGTCTAAATTGAGCCCGGGAAAAGAACACATGAATGCCTGTTGCCAGAAGTCCCCGATAAAGCCATCCTCTTGATCGGTGTCTAGTTTCCTGTTCTGCAGAAATTCATGGAATCCTGAAACCTTTTTTGGGAGACGTGAAATTGATAAAGCCCCATTGATGAAGCTCTGGTCCCAGTTTCTTTGAATTGGGAGCGATGCAAAATCTATTTCCGCTGTCATTATCCAGACTTTATTTATTTTTGGTAAATCAAAGTAAAATGGAATTTCTATCCATATTCTCAAAGGTAGAATTGTCTGAACTTCTCCATGTAGGATTACTGCATTAGCAGTGCTTTTCCCAATAAGGTATGATGTTTCAATAACTTTCTTTCTTATTGTTTCAAATTCACTGAAAAAGTTTATTTCAGTTGGTGCTTCTATGAAGTCAAAGCAGATACCTTTTTGCATGAAAATAGGGAGCACTTCATGTACAAATCTTTCCCCCACTTCGTTATTGAAATACATCACCCCAATCCACTTCCACTGGAAATACAAAATTAAATTGAGAATCCCAATGTATTGATGGGTCCTATTTGGGAGCATGTGGTGAAAGAAAACAGCTTCCTTTTTGTTATCCATTAGTGGAGCAGAGCCATATGTGATCTTTGGGGTGAGAGATAAGGAGGTAATCATATTAGCACATTACATCTACTAGTTAATTTTAAATTAATGAGTGAATGACATGACTGTATCAGGTAGTGTATTAGTACTGTTAAAACCACAACATATTATTGAAATAATAAAATCATTGAAAAAGGAATCAAAAGCAGAGAAAAAAACAGTAGATTATAGCAAGGAAATAATTACAGAAAAATATTTTAACATTTCTCTTTTAAAATACAGTTTGTAATTCTAAGGTCTGAAAGGAATGCTATTGGACTTGACTGGACTTTGTAAGTCTTGGTACCTTAAATAGTGATTGAACATCCATGAGATTATCTCGGTTAAAATGCTGGTCTTCACATTCTGCATTAGCTAAATCTTCTGGGCCATCTTCAAGAGCAGCTCAATATGAAATCCATCATTGTAAACTAACTTGGAGGCAAATTCTGTGACTAGGCTATCTCTTCCTAATAATGGTCATAGCTGATGATAAATCTGGTCAACAAGGCTAACCTGAACTTCAAATGACAATCAAAAGCTAAAGAACTATCCTTTCAAAAGGAGTAAATAACTCTAGGGAATGAGGAAATTATCCCTTTCAGGATATATCACATACAGGGAATTTCTGAACATTGGCAGGCTTTTCACCTTGACAGACTTCATCCTGGTGATTGTCATTTCCAGAAATTGGTTTACCTGATGTATAGTAGAAGAAAAGATAGGTATGGTGGGGGGGGGGCAGCATCTTGATAAAACTCATCACCCAGTTATGTTATCCAAGAGAGGTGGACCTTTATGGGACCCAATTATGATATCCAAGGGAGGTGGACCTTTATGGGTCCCAATTATGATATCCAAGGGAGGTGGACCTTTATGGGACCCAATTATGTTATCCAAGGGAGGTGGACCTTTATGGGACCCAATTATGATATCCAAGGGAGGTGGACCTTTATGGGACCCAATTATTATCCAAGGGAGGTGGACCTTTATGGGACCCAATTATGTTATCCAAGGGAGGTGGACCTTTATGGGACCACTTCTCAGATTCCACTATAAAGGCCCATTTAGATTATGTAAGGACTCATACTTGGAAGAGGTCTGATGCATTACTTAAGGGATCCAGTGGAAACTGAGCTGTAAGGTTCCATAAATATCCATCTCATCCCATGTATAGATTTGAATGTTCATCAATTCACCATGCAACGTATGATGCTGTAGTTTGCCCATCCCTAATCTACATGGAACAGGTCAAAGATGTAATCTAGGATCTAAGTGACAGGTAGAGAACACCCACTCTATCTTTGATTTCAACTGACACCAGAGATGCTATGTCAGAAAGTTAGAAGGTGATGTGTGAACAATACGATGGAACGATGAGGTGTTATGAACTCAATATTGTTGCCGAATCATGTTGGCTACTGAAAGGACACATCAATATCGTTTATGCCTCACAGCACTATGCTTTTTACATTTCTGGTCTGCAGATGACCAAAGTTCAGAAAAATAATACAAGTGACTTAAGGAAAGAAATTATAACCTTACCTGAAACTTCCTACTGTGAGACAAGTACTTTCCATATCGGTGAACCATTGATTTCAATCTAAACTTTCATATTTTCATATTAGAACTGCATCAGATCAACTGCCTCATTTATATATAATCCACTAGCTACCGCTGCATGTTCCAGCATTAAGTTATTTGGTTCACACCAAAAAACCCATAGGTAACAGTAATGTTATCCAAGCATAGAAAGAATTGTAGAATGAAAGACATCTGGATATCTCAACTCAACTCAGATTTAGATCAAATATTACAATGGAAAACTGAGAAAATGTAAGTTATTATGGGATTCATATATAACAAACTAATAGGTAACCAATTTGAAACCCACCCTGTGAGAAGTATGGAAAGAGGAAATAAACTGTAATCAGAAGGACCTAGAACTATGGACAAATTCAGTAAAAACCTTAAACATTTCAAGATCAAAGAAATACATCTGAAAATACTGACAAAATGGTATAGAACCCCCAAGCAAATAGCACATATTACAAAAAGAACATCTAAAATTGGTTTGCATGAATGTGGGGAAAATGGAACATTTATTTATATGTGGTGGGGCTGTGCCAAAGTACAAGAATTCTATAGAAAAATAAAGGGGGAAATAGAGGAATTATTAAAGCAACAATAGACTTGAATAAAAAACAGTTTTTTACCCTGAAACTGGAAGGGAAAAACAGCAATAAAGATTGGGGCGAGATGACTAAATATATGCCAGCTGCAGCCCAAGCTAAGCTACAGTCACCCTGGGATGAAAAGAACTTTAAAAAATGGGATATATAAAAATGGTATGAATATTTAGCAGACTATATGCTTCGAGAGTTCAGCATGGATAGGACAAATAAATATACTTATGGATTCGCCAGGGGAAAATGGGAAGGGAAATGGGGAAAATATTGTCAAGACTAAGGGCAACAGAAAATATAAGATATTAAACCAGACTATCCTTATGATGCAACAAACAGTATGAATGATAAAGGAAATGTATCACTGTTCCTGAAGAGAGGGGGGTGAACAGGAGGGGGAAAATAGTGGAAAGGGGATGGAAACAAGTAGTTGACGAGGGCAATTACATTTGAATTTTTTAATCTCTTTTTTTGTTAAATTGTTAAAATATATGTTTCATAAAAGTCACCTTTGTTATCTTCTAAACTTCCTCATGAGGAAAAGTGGTTATGTTATAGTCCACTCGTTTGTACCAAATAAAATTAAAATATCTTAACTCACATTGAAGCAATATTTTTCCTAGATTGCTTAGGGAAAAGTTAACAAAAAAGAATAATTCAGGGTCTGTAGATATCGAATTCTCCTTGAAATCCTATTCTGTGGGTAAGCTTACCTGTGTAAATTTATAGGCGCTCAAGATATCTGCCATGAAAAGACAAACGTTAGAAGTAGGTCCTCCAATGACAGCTGCTGGGTTGTCCTGGGTGTCACATTTGTAGTTCGGGACAAATTTGCCCCAGGTAGAAAGTAGTTCCATTGATGCAAGATATGCCAAATTGGAAAGAAAATTACTGTTGTAAATGGAGAAGCCCAATGTGATGTTGGGTAAGATGAGGGAATTTTCATTGATTTCCTTTATGGCAAAAATTAAGGCCAGGATGTGTTGGTAGTTCTGAGTAAACACTCTGAAATAACAGTAAAATCAGGTTTATATTTCAGATTAAGACACATTTTCTATCTGCATTGCACTAAAATATATCAAAAAAAAGTCTGAATACAGAATACATAAAAATTGCTTGAGCCTTCTATAAATATACGATCCAACACTGATATAGAAAGTGTGGACCAGAATTCATGTGTGTTATTATTAATTATCTCCCACTTTATCTCTCTAAAAAGAGACTCCACTAAAAACAATGCAATATTAAAAACATGGGATAATCTTTATTTCTAATTTTCTTTTTCAAAGGAAGCAACAAAGTCTTGAATAACTATATGAAATACTTTCACAGGTCAGTTCTAATTTTATAAATCATGCTCACATGGCATATTTGTGCAGACAACCACATTTTCTGTGCAGAAAACTACATTTTGAGTGTCTATACAGAAAATGCTGCACATAATTTTTTTGTACAAAACGACCCTATTTGTTGGTTTTACATAGAATAAGTTCCATGTGGCAAACAAGCACATTATTTCTTTAAAAATGTATATTGTCTAACATTCTTTCTATACTTAATTTAAACCAGTTCCAACATATAACAATTGAATTTTAACAGATCCCAACCACTCTTATATCTGAATTACTGCATGAAATAATTTGCAGGAAAAAAACCCCAACAACCCCAAATTCATACATTGTATCTCCTTGATATGTCTTAACAGGATCTTGTCTCAATGATATCTCTTCAGAAGATATAAAAATTGGAGACAGAATGGCACCTATGTGCAGATCTCCAGACATGTGATACTTGTGATGAATATGAAAAGATTGACCAGTGTCACATGAACCAGCTGTGCATGCCACCTGAAACAGACTGAATACCAGCAGAATGAAAATGAGTTGGATAAATAGCTCAATTTTGCCTAGAAAGATTCCACTTGGACAACTATTCATTGTTTCCCACATTGTGACCGAGGTCTCCTGTTGTAGTTCAGTCTATTTGAAAATCTGTTGGTTTGCTGGTTTGAAATCAGTTCTGTGCAGTGTGAAATATACACAGTCAAAGCAATGTAAGCATCTTTTCCTCGATCTACAACTAAATTAGCAATCTAGATACAATTTATAATAATGCACTCCTATGCAGGTTCAGTTACAGGTAAATCACACTGATTTTACAGTGATGTAGTCCTCTGTATAAAAGAGCACAGACTTCACTAGTATTCCCTGGAGTCTCAAGGAAAGTATAAAATGAGTAAGTGCGAATATGATAAACTTGATCATTAAATGGGAGTGCTCTGAGGCATTGCAAAAATATGTTTACCACAACTCCACAGGTGTCTTCTCAGATCATACCAAATTTAACAGGAGTCATATGAGTTACAATTATGTCTAGAAAACACCGTGTTAAGGATGAAGAAAGTTTCCAAGAAAAGAACTAGATTTAAAGACATTAATTGATTGCCCAATATTTTACAGAAGTTTGCAACTATGAGTTTGATGTTTCCAAAAGTGAGAAGATCAGCATTGCTGAATTTGATCACAGGCCAGATAGTCCACTTATTCATGCTGTGTTTAATCCTGAGGATTTTTTTTACACTGTCGAAATAATACAATTTTAACTGTGATGGTTCATTTGTGCCTGGTGGTTCTGTTAGGTGGGATGCATCGCAGTTTGACTGGTTAGTGGAGGAAAGGAGCTCAACAGACACTTGCCTCTGGTCTATTTCAGAAAGCCATGAAGCAAATTGGGGAATGTATTGATGTGGAACACCTCAGAACATTGAGTGGACCAGGGAACATATTTGAATTTCATTGTTAAGATCATGGAATATAGGAATTTAAATGGAGATCAACCTTGGGGTTGGCCTGGGGCTTGGCCCCTCTCTTAAATCTTGAAACACACATTGTCCTCCCTTGCAATCAAACATTAACTAGGTACAAAACCATCCCACATAGCTGACTCTCAGCACCAGGCTGGGAGGTGGCAAATGAAAAGCTTCAGCTCCCATTGTCCTCAAGCAGCACAGTCAATAACCATATTAGGTTAAGGTTATCACACCTTTTATACTTTTCTAGTGCCAATTGTTAGCCGCCTTGAGTCACCACTGGGAGAAAAGTTGGATATAAAGTTAACAACAACAACAACAACAACAATTCTCCCCAGTTGAGTGGGGATTCAAACCCTGTCTCCAGAATTATAGTCCAAATCTTAAGCCACTTTGCCATTTTGAGTCACTTAGAAATTGTATATAAAATATATATTTGTTACAATTCTGTATAGCTCAGCATGAAGTAATGGGCCTCCATGTGGATATATAATATACTAGCTCTGCCCGGCCACGCATTGCTGTGGCGAAGTATGGTGGTATGGGAAATAAAGTATTGAGGAATTGGTGGTAATTAAGGTAAAGGGTAAAGGTTTTCCCCTGACATTAAGTCCATTATAAATGGGTTGTATAGCTGTGTGGAAGGGCCTTGAATCTACACTGCCATATAATCCAGTTAAAATCAGATAATCTGTATTTTATAGGCAGTGGGGAAGAGGCTTAAGTGAGGCCTAACTCAGCCTGTCCCCTGGGCTGAGTGGGTTGCTAGGAGACCAAGTGGGCGGAGCTTAGCCTTCTAACTGGTAGCAATTGGATAAAAACAATTATTCCTCTCCCCCTAATTAGGATTTTATTTTTCTTTCCTTTTTGTTGTATGAACTTAGAGGCATGAATGAGGGGTAGTGCTGGCAAGTTTAGTGTTTCTGGGATGTGTAGTTTTGTTGTTTTGTCCTAGGCTGAAATTTCATTACCCTTTTATATATATAGATTGATTGAGCCATATGCCACCACGCTGAGATTTATCATACCAGCCTTCAAGGCCTCCCCACTGCAACCACTCTATGCTTTGTGGTCGATCAGGCAGGATCAGATAAGTATTCAACTACACCTGTTTAGTCATATACAGCATTATTACAGTATTTCTCTTCTTGTGATGTGTAGATAGCCAAGGTGCCTCTCTGTCCTGCCTACATGCCATGATGGACTGGCCATGTGTGTGTAGGCATCAATGGTTCTTGTGTAAGTGGGGATGGAGGATTGGACTCTGTGGAGGGAGGAATACAATATCAACCCCCATCTTATCCAACAGACACACATATATGGAAAATGTACAGGTCCGACTAAAATTCTGAACAATTTTAATAGAGTTTTTCTAAAAACTAAAAGGAGATGGCCATAAGTGGACAATGGACTAGCTAATTTATGCAGTTGGGTGTGTGGAGCAGGAAAATTATAAAAGTATATTTGAAACCTCAGTGAAACCTTATGAGTCTTTCTGTGTCTAAAAGGCTCATAATATCTTCTGATACCTATTCAGATATAAAAAATGAAAAGCAGCAAAATAGGAAAATCCAACTTTATTCATTTATTTATTTATTTCCCATACTTATACTCCGCCCTTCTCACCCCCGAAGGAGGACTCAGGGCGGCCTCACAAACTGGCAACTATTTGACGCCCACATACAATTTTAGAATAATAATTGCACTTAAAACTATGCATTAAAACATAACTTATAAAAACGACAATTAAAATTACGCAAATTCATAGTCATAGTCCAGGATCAGTCCATTAGTCGGTAGATTTATTCATGTCTACTCAGAAATAAGTAGACTTATTCATTAGTAGACTTATTCATGTCTACTCAGAAATAAGCCTTAGCTCTGTTAATTAGCTCCTCTAATTACTTTTGTTTCGGACTGGTTGCAACAGGCGACAAGACACTTACAGAAAGGAAGGCTTCAGGAGAAATTCAACAGATAATATCCTTGAGCAAAGCTTTGACCCAGCTGCAGTGCTGGACACTCTTTGTTGAGGATACTCTACTGTTCTGATGTTTGAAGGACAAAACAGGGATTAGTGGAATGGACAGGAAAGATTGGTGGAATGGACAGATGATGTTGTGAGAGCCCAGATGAATCAAGGTGGTCATCATCAGACCAACCAGAATAGTTTTCCATAGGGAAAAAAATAGAAACTTCACTATTTTGTTTTGGAAAAATGGATTGTGTACCACTTTTGGGTGAGTGTGCCTTCCTCAAAGATGGTATGAAATCCTATTTTCAATTTATGTGGCCCTGTGGTATAACCAAACATTCTTCTCACTGGAGACTCAAGGCAGGATCACCAGCAAGAAAAGAAAATCAGGAAATGCAGGTCTTAATTTCTAGAATGACAAACAACTATAATATATTTTCTCAGGTAGCAGAAGATGCTTTGACTTGACATTTTGTTGGGGCTTCTATTGTCCCCCTATCCAAATGATAGGCCTAATCTTAACAGGGTTGGTGTATGTTTTCCAGGCTGTATGGCCATGCTCTATAAGTATTCTCTCCTGATGTTTCACCCACATCTATGGCAGGCATCCTCAGAGGTTGTGAGATACCTCACAACCTCTGAAGATGCCTGCCATAGATGTGGACTAAACATCAGGAGAAAATACTTCTGGAACATGTTCATACAGCCCGGAAAACATACAACAACCCTGTGATCCCGGCCATAAAAGCCTTCAACAACACACTAATCTTAACACATATTCCACATATCACCGTTTCTGGAAAATTGTGATTATAATTGAATAAATTGAAATTTCTGTCTCAAAATGGAGACTTCCAACAAAGGAGGACAACATCATCCATTTTATCCTGTGAAGAAAATTCACAGGAGATCAATCTAAGTGAATAAAACTAATTCCAGTGGGAAAAGAAACAGACATGTACTTAATGTTTTCTTTTTATTAGTTGTTTCTTTATGTTCATATCAGGCCTCATGACAATGATATAGCACTTGGGGAAAAATATGAATCCAAGTAATCCACCACTGGAAGCCAAGATGGAGAAGATCTCCACAGCCACCATATGTTTGCATTTGCTGGAAAGGTAGGCTGGAACAAAGGAAATCCACACAGCGCAGAAGACCAACATGCTGAAGGTGATAAACTTGGCTTCATTAAAGCTATCAGGTAACTTCCTGGCAAAGAACGCTGAAGTGAAACTGCAAATAGACAGGAAACCCAGAAAAGCCAGGACACAGTAAAACATGGAAACAGACCCTTCGTTACAATCAAGAATGACTTCTTTAGCCATTGAGATCACATCAAAATCTGGAAATTGAGGAAAGGTAGACAACCATGCTGTACAAATTGTGACTTGGATGAGCAAGCAGAAGAGAATAATGGAGGTGGTTGTTCTTTTCCAAAACGATTTCTTCAAGCAAGACACAGGCTTTGTGGTTTGGAAAGCAAGAATCACAGTGATAGTTTTTGCCAACACTGAAGAAATGGCCACCGAGAAGATGATGCCAAAAGCTGTCTGCCGAAAGAGACAGGTCATCTTCTGTGGCTTTCCAATGAACAGCAGAGCACAAAGGAAGGAGAGCAGGAGGGAGATGAGAAGAGTATAGGTGAGATTCCGATTATTGGCCTTGACAATGGGAGTGTTTGAGGAAGATCCCAAGCACCACAGCGGTCACACAAAACAAGAAAAGAGCAGAGATGGCCAGACTTGTCCCCAGAGCTTCTTTAAAAGTGAGGAAAGTTAGAGATTTGGGGATGCAGAAATCCCTGTTCTTGTTTGGATAATGATTTTCTGGACATTGAAAGCAACCAGCCATATCTGAGGAAACGAAACCAAGGAAATATTATAGTTCATGACTTGTTTAATATCAGGCTTTAAACATTATTTTAAAACTACAAATTAGAACCATTTCTTCTAAACCAGAGAATTTAATATTTTGTATTTTCACATACATGTATTTGGATGAAGATATCACATGGAAATTCTTCAGGATAATCTCAAATCAATAATAGAATCTCAGTTTAGGGTTCTGCACAGGAATTCCTGTACAGAACATTTTATAACAATACAGTTTGGTTCATGATTAGGTGATCGGGGTGAGATCGAATTAATACAGTATTGAATCCCAGTAGTTACCCTTCTTTGCCCTAAAACAACAGTTCCCAAACTGTTCCATGGAACTCCAGGGTTTTATAAAAGCATGATCGGGAGTTCATGGAAGATCTTTAAAATTACATTTGCAATGGATTTTAAAATAAAGCCATGTGAAGCCAACTATGTGACTGTATCTAATGCAAAGGAAGGGGGGAAAAGGATTATCTCCAAACATCCATTCATTATCATCAATGACATGGTAAGGACTATGAATATGGCACTCTTGAAAGTGGATTCCCTCTCCCTCTCCTCCCTCCCCCCCAAACAATGTACCAACTGGTGAGATTAAATTATGTTGCATAAGAATGCATATGTGTGGTTGAGGTTGGGTTGGTGATGACAGCTCAAGTTATGAGATCTTCCCAATCATCCCTTGGCCTCTCTTAAAGTATTTGGTAATCTATACCAGAATTCTAATTAGTAATATATACACCAGTAGCTGTATTTTCCTTCCAGGATTGCATAGCAATGGTGTGGAAAGGAAGATACAAAATGTAGGCTCTAAACAACCTATTACTACAATGTTTGACTCATGACTTTGCAACTAAGCTACATCTCTTCCTATTGCTACCCCTTATGCCACTGTAGTTCATCAACAGGGTTCAAGCCACAACACTTACCTCTCTCATTTGAAATCTTTCCTTCTGGGCATGGAATACAGTCATAGCAGCAAAATGGTCCCCCTTCTACCCTTCTCTTACTATAACCTGGGTCGCAGTTGTCATTACACAGAGAAGACGGACATTCCTGCTCACAAAAGATAAAGAATATTTGAACCTATCCCACTTTCCCTACAAAGGAGGACTAATTTTTGGACTAGACTGACTACACAAAATATTGTACTATCTAATGAGACACATCAAGTAGTCTTCTGTATCAGCACCTTAGCTAGATTACCTGTTCTGCCCCTCTCCAAAACTTGACTGGGGCACCACTCACCAATGCTCTGATTGGCAAGAAAATGAGACTCCCCAAGCTGTCAATGTCTGTTAAATGTTGTTCTTAGGGGTTAAAATCATGATAATGGTGTCATGATGTGATTAAGCACTGGTTGAGGGAGGTGCACACAATATTTATGTAAAGGTAACTGTTCCATTTTCACAATAAGTGCTTAGTCAAACGGTGACATTATTCACACCCAGTAACTTATTTTAATGTAGCAAAATACAAAGCAGTGACTTTCCTTTAACTGTCCCCTATTCACATTTTTTTAATTTGTCACAAGCATAACACACACATCCATCTTACTTTGCTGAGTATCAGCTGCATGAGAATAAGGAAGACCATCCTGCATGTGATTGCAGCAGGAGAGAATGATGCTTAGCATCATTCTTCTTGATATTACTCTGCTTCTCACTTCTACTCCAGTATTTTAGTCTGTGGGGCCAAGCTCTCTTCCCTGCAAGAGAATTTTACTGATCTCTCCTGAGAAGAAGACAGCCAACCCTATCACTAGGGAGTCTACTTGCATCTTCACCAAAATTGACTCCCTGGATCCCTTTCCCTTTCCATGAGGTTTCCCTGTCCTATGACATTTGGACCTTTCTTCAAGCATGGAGCCTACCACATCTCATTACATTATGTCGATGTCCTTCCGGTAGGGCTCCCTGCCTGAAGAGAGGTCCAAGCATCACAGGAGGCAGTGCTGGCAACACAGGAAGTTTCATACAAAACATCCCGGAGAAGCTGGGTGGAAATGCTTCCCCTCATGGGATAAGGTGGGGGGCAATGTGGATGGTGCTGGGCATGGGGCAACAGATTCCCCTTGCCCCACGCCAGGCTGCACCAGATTTACCACAATCCACAGCGATTCTCCTCAATATTGCCCAGATCCGGGACCTGAATATGATGAGGTCCCTATTCTCCAGGGCAACATTCAAAACAATGATCTTTGATTCATCTCCAATTTTTGCCAGACTGAAGCAACAATGCCATCTCTGCATTTTTTTTTCTTTTACAGTGTTTGCCTTTTTGAACACTTTGAAATATCTAGAAACACCACAGGATTTGCTGGTGTCTTACCTGATTGAACCTGCTCGGCCATACAATAGCATTGTCATGAATGGTGAACCCAATATTTGGAAATATTTGTGGGTCTACTCTTCCCACTTTGACTCGAAGGAAGGACTCATTGTTGAATGTAACCCCGTTGATGATATCAAACCCAGTTGCTAAATCCCCATTGTCATTAAAAGAAACCTTTTCACCAGCAGTGTTGTTAAATGAGACATTTTTCAGGAAGTGGTGGAGCTAGGTTGAGAGCAAAGAAGAGTAATATAATACTTATATCCACTGCATAAATAAATCTATGTGGAAGAATCAGGGTAGCTGTCTAGAACAACTAATTTAAACCCATTGCTCCAAGTCCAAGTAAATAAATAACTAATTCCTTAGTAAGACATTTCTAAGCCAATTTAATATTAGAGCTGTGCAAGATCAAAGCCTGGGTTCAATTTAAATCAGATGCCAATTTGCAATTTGGATCTGGACATAATTTAAATCAGATTGATCCAGATCCAATCCATTCAAATCTCAACCTTGTATTTGAATCTGATTCGAGAATTGGAAACCCTTTTCAAATACACTTTTTAATTTTTTCATATATCCTTATAAATTTTAAAGAGATGATAAAAAGATCAACACAGTACAATTTCAGACAGTAGCTCCATGAGATTTTTTGCCAAACACATCTAAAGTTTGCTGGATTCAAACCAAAGAGGAAGCTTAATTGATTGGAAACACAAATACCTTTTTAGCATGTGAACACATACACAAATAAAAACTATTCATATGTGCTGACAAGTTGAAAAAAAATCAGAACAAATAAAAAGACATAGCAGCTCAGAGGTAATAATATTACAATTATTGGACAGATGTACCGATTAAGTACATCTGTAGCTGCCAAACCTTCTGGGCCATTATTTTATAAAATAATGCATTCTACACAGTATTTTGTAAAAACAAATATATCAATGTATCTTGCAAGGGGCTGAACATTACCTGCTACGGTTGCAGTTTTCGAAGGTTTTGTTTGCCTCTATCTGTCCTGTGTTTGAACACAGAGGAGGACATATTATGCAAAGCATGAGCTACAGCATAGACAGCATTGTAGATACTATAGCTGTGACTGGTCATATTCAGTTCAAAAACAGACACAGGAAGGGCCTCCAGCTTCTCTTCTCCTATACACATTGTCTCAGAATGGTTATCCAGACTGGAATTTGGCAACAAACAAAGAAATGCTTGTTGCCAGAAGTCTTTGAGGAAGTCATCTTGTGGGTTTGAGTTTAGTTTTCTGTTTTTCAAAAAGTCATGGAATCCTGAAATTTCCTCTGTGTGCACTGAAATGGATAAAGCACCATGGATGAAACTGAGATCCCCAGATCTTTGGAAAAGGAGTGACGTAAAATCCATTTGGGCTGTCATAATCCATATTTTACTTATACTTGTGTCTCCATAATATTCCAGAATTTCTACCAACATTCTCAAAGTGAGAATTGTTTGTATTTCCCCATGCACAATCACTGTATTGACAGTGCTTCTCTTGACAAGATAAGCTGTTTCAAGGAGCCCCTTTCCCATGGTTTCCAGCTCACTGAAAAAAGTCATTCGGGTTAATTGTTTTATGAAATCAAAGCAGATACCTCTCTGTGAAAACATGGGAAGCACTCTGTGTACAAAACTCTCCCTGTGATTATCAGCTACATAAAAGACTCCAATCCATGACCACTGGAAATGCAGCATTAAGTGGAGAATCCCCATATATTGATGATCTCCATTTGGGAACATCCGGTGGACAAAAGCGGCCTGTTTTTTTTCACCCATCAGTGGAGCAGAACCATATGTGATCTGAAAAACAAAAGAGGTAGATTTATTCTTATTTATTGGTTTAGTGTATGATTAGAACATTTAACATGTCCTTCTGTCCTTACCTATATGGTGGCAATATGACTTTCATGTCGTCACAACAAATAAATATCAGTATAAGGGACCAAATCGGGGAACTAAAAGAAAATGAACAATGTTGGTGCTGGTTGCAAATACATTAGGAAAAACTTTTTAAAGATAAGAGTTGTTTGACAATCTCCTTCTCTGGAGGGTTTTAAGCAAAGGCTGGAAGACCATCTGGCCAGAGGGCATGGATTGTGTATTCCTGGATAGTTTGCACTGGATGGCCCCTATGGTTTCTTCCAACGCTGTGATTCTATGGCCTTTTATTGCACAACTGCACAAGGCTGTCTCTTTTGTTGACACTAAATGCCACACTTGGTGAAGAGCCTGCTTTGGTGATCATATAGTGTTGACACCCTGTCACTCATATGGAATAACACTGTCAACACTCTAGAATCAAAGCAGCTTGTCACCATTTTAACTACCATGGCTTCATCCTATGGAATCCTGGCATGTCTAGTTTGTTGAGGCACCAGCACACATTTGCAGAGAGGGCAACATACCTTGTAAATTTACAATTCCCATTGTTCCATGGAATTTATGAATGGAGGTTAAAATGTTGTCAGACAGCATAAATTCTACAGTGTAGGTGTGCCCAGTGTGGTCTTACTATCAGGAAGTTCTTTCTAATGTTTGGTTGGAATTTCCCTTCTTGTAATTTGAATTCATTGGCTCTGCTATTCTCTTTTGAATCAGCAGAAAACATGTTTTGCATTATAGCATTTTGATATTTATTCATGTGCTTATTTAATTCATATTCAATCTTTTCCCCACTATTACTACACAGTGAAGAGCAGGTTAGTTAAATCAACTTCATGTATAGGTCAAAGACAGATTTTGGGGACAAAATTATGGACAAGAGTGATTCAACAAAGGTCATAAAGCAGATAGATAGATGATAGATAGATAGATAGATAGATAGATAGATAGATAGATAGATAGATGATTGATAGATAGATAGATACTGTAGGTATCTTTCTTAATTCCACTCCCACAATTGTATACATATGCTTTATAACCCGAGGCTTTAATGTCACTCTGACTTTTTTCAGTGGGCTGGAAACCATGGGAAAGGGGCTCCTTGAAACAGCTTATCTTGTCAAGAGAAGCACTGTCAATATAGTTCTGTGCTGTGGGTTTATATGTTTATATTAAAAGCTCATGGAAAATAAAAACGAATACTGTCACATTCCCTTTCTCCTTTTTGATCCAACTTGGGAAATCTTAGAATCATAGAATCATAGAATAGTAGAGTTGGAAGAGACCTCATGGGCCATCCAGTCCAACCCCCTGCCAAGAAGCAGGAAATCACATTCAAAGCACCCCTGACATATGGCCATCCAGCCTCTGCTTAAAAGCCTCCAAAGAAGGAGCCTCCACTACAGCCCGGGGGAGAGAGTTCCACTGTCGAACAGCTCTCACAGTGAGGAAGTTCTTCCTGATGTTCAGGTGGAATCTCCTTTCCTGTAGTTTGAAGCCATTGTTCCATGTCCTAGTCTCCAGGGTAGCAGAAAACAAGCTTACTCCCTCCTCCCTATGACTTCCGTTCACGTATTTGTACATGGCTATCATGTCTCCTCTCAGCCTTCTCTTTTGCAGGCTAAGCATGCCCAGCTCTTTAAGCTGCTCCTCATAGGGCTTGTTCTCCAGACCCTTAATCATTTTAGTCGCCCTCCTCTGGACGCTTTCCAGCTTGTCAACATCTCCCTTCAACTGCGGTGCCCAAAATTGGACGGAGTATTCCAGGTGTGGTCTGATCAAGGCAGAATAGAGGGGGAGCAGGACTTCCCTGGATCTAGACGCTATACCCCTATTGATGCAGGCAAGAATCCCATTGGCTTTTTTAGCTGCCGCATCACATTGTTGGCTCATGTTTAACTTGTTGTCCACGAGGACTCCAAGGTCTTTTTCGCACATCTTTGATCAGGAGGAGTCATGCTGGAGCTGATTCTATACCTATAGAATAATATTGTATTTGCACAGAACCAATTAACTGTGGGAAGACTTTCAGCCTTGTAGTTATGGGCAAAGTCCATTCAATACCTTATAGTCATGAGCACTGTGTTTGCAGAGTGTATGATGGCCTAAAGACGTGTTTTGGGAGAAACATCTGATAAAGAGACAGACAATTGGGTGTCCCTGCATGCATCATTGTGCCCACAACATTTTCATTTTAAAACTATACAACCACTGTGTTGTCAAAGGCTTTCATGGCTGGAATCACTGGGTTGTTATGAGTTTTCCGGGCTGTATGAGCCATGTTCCCGAATGCCTCTGGAATATGGCCATACAGCCTGGAAAACTCACAGTAACCTACTATACAATCACTGGTTGCAAATGGAAAAGAAAGCATCTACATCATTTTAAACTCTGGCATTCAGCATCCAGTCTTTACCTGTGGGAACTTATAGATGCTTAGGGTATCTGCCATGAAGAGACAGACACCAGAATTAGGTCCTCCAATGACTGCTACTGGCTTGTTCTGGGTGTCACATTTGTAGTTAGGGACAAATTTGTCCCAGGTAGAAAGAAGTTCCATTGCTGCAAGAAAGGTCCATCTGGCTAGAAAATTGCTGTTGGAAATATAGAAGCCCAGTGTAATGTTGGGCAAAAGCAAAGGGTTTGCATTGATCTCCTTCACAGCAAATATCAAGGCCAAGAGATGCTGGTAATTCTGTGTTATTACTCTAGGATGACAGTTAAAGATTGTGTCAGAAAACAGCAGTCATAAAACATTCAGTATAAAACCATGTGTAAAGCAATGCAATTAAATGTATAGAAGACATATCTGTAATCCACGTTTGTAAAATGAATGATTGCCTCGACCATACAGGGAAAGTTTGTGTGTTGTTTTCCAATATGAAAATATATACAGTAGAGTCTCACTTATCCAACATAAACGGGCCGGCAGAATGTTGGATAAGCGAATATGTTGGATAATAAGGAGGCATTAAGGAAAAGCCTATTAAACATTAAATTAGATTATGATTTTACTAATTAAGCACCAAAACATCATATTATACAACAAATTTGACAGAAAAAGTAGTTCAATAGGCAGTAATGGTATGTAGTAATTACTGTATTTACAAATTTAGCACCAAAGTATCACGATGTATTGAAAACATTGACTACAAAAATGCATTGGATAATCCAGAACATTGGATAAGCGAGTGTTGGATAAGTGAGACTCTACTGTATTTTTAAAATTCAGCAAATCTCACCCCTTCAATATTTAATGCAATATTTAATGCCTATCCATCTAATTTCCGAGCATACCTCTAAAGCATGTGGTATCACCTGGATAATTTCTCTTTGGATGATATCAAGGATCAAATACTTTTTAAAGAGGTCCAGCACTCAACCAAATAAACAAGTTTTAAACAGCTTTGGACTCTGCATATTCTAACAGGAAAACTGGATAATGTCTGCACAGAATCAAGATACTAATAGGAAAATAAATTAAATCCATACATCGTATCATTTTCCAGTTCCTCAGAGGGATTTTTTTGTATGTTATCTTTTCAGCAGATATGAAGATCTGAGAGAGAATACCAGCAATGAGCACATCTCCAGACTGGTGATACTTGTGATGTATAACAAGTGGGCGACCAATATTCTCTGAATCAATGGAATTTTTGCATGCGATTTGAGGCAGCAAAATTAATGACAGAGCCATGATGAACAAAATTTTGTTTGCAAATGCACCATCTGGATGAATATTTAGTGCTCCACCCATTGTCCTTCAAATCTTCTGCCACCGTAAAGTCTCATTAGAATAATTACGGATTAACCAGATCTGTATCATGAAAATTCAGCAGCCAGAAGTGATTGAACTGTGCCTTCCTCTAGTAGCTACAGTTCTGGCAGACCTGGACAATATTAATAACATTTGTAATTATGTCCCCCTATACATGTCTGCTCCTATAAATTCAGTAGGATTCTCCTCTGTATGTGTAGATGGGATTTCCACCTCAGATGAAGTGTTTTTGCTAGTGGCTTCTGGAAATCCATGTAGATTTAGAGACAGAGGATGTGTAATCATGGTGAATTTAGCAATTAAAGAGGAGTCAGATCAAGATTATGGGTTTATTGTCACATCTCAGCAAATGTCATGTCAAGTGTCATCAAACTTGACCACAAGAGACACAAGGGTTTGTAATCACCAATGAAAAGAAATATTGTTGAGGCTATGACACTTTTAGACAGGAAAACTATAACAAGAGAAATAGAGCATAAGGCATTAATTTGCAGAGCATAGTTTTGAGTGTGTCGTCGAAGGCTTTCATGGCCAAGATCACAGGGTTGTTATATGTTTTCCAGGCTGTATGGTCATGTTCCAGAAGTATTATCTCCAGATGTTTCACCCACATCTATGGCAGGTCATACCTCACAACCTCTGAGGATGCCTGCCATAGATATGGGAGAAACATCAGGAGATAATATTTCTGGAACATGGCCATATAGCCCAGAAAACATACAACAACCCAAAGTTTTGAGTGTTGGACTAGGATTCCAGGAGGTCAGGTTTTGAATATTGCTTTTAAACCTGACAATGGATATATCACCAATAATTGTGAGCAACCGCTTTTGATTTCATACTTTGTGAATGTGCCCAATTTAAAAATTAGTCTTAACTGTTGACCGCTCAAACCCAAAGCTTTCAAAATATGACCCAATTAAACCTCATAAGGGGACCTCACATCACCTCTAAAGCCCCACAAACACCATAAACGTGATTCAGGGTTGTCCAAGGGACCCTCTTTTTCCATAAGAGTATGAATACCTGTTTCATTATTATATTATAAATGAAATGCCATGGAAATGTATTCTATGTGCTGCAAGATGGACAGGGTATTGCAATGGAAAGAGTCTGCCTTGGAGAGATTTTTTTATTGATTTTTGTGCAAACACTTGAAATTTAACATTTTGATCATCCATTCCCTGAATCAATGTGTGATGTCAGAACCATGTCTCAGTTATAGTCTCCCAATCCCTCTGCTGCTCTACTTTCTAACAGTCTGATATGTGACCAATCTACTTAGACAAAACCATCTGGTCAAGTGTGAGGGTGGTATTGTGGTTACTGTGCTAGTTTAAGATTTAGGACTTCCTATGCAATAGGATCAAAATGAAGACCATAGGACGGTATTGTAAATTATCAATGAGTTACGTTGGGTAATTAACAAGTAAAGGTCTAAATCGAGTTATAATAATAAATTTTATTTATATTCCACCTTCTCCCCTAGGGGAATCAGAGCAGATTACAGCATTTGCATACATAGGCAAACATTTAAACCATTTACAATAATATACAATGAGACACACAAACACAAACAAAGGCAAAGGCTTCTCGTTTCATTTCTGGGTTCTGGAGGCAGTGCTCATCTCTGGATCTGGGGAGGTTCTTTTCTCCATTTTCAAGCCAAGGAGCGTGTGTTGTCACCTCATGGCCGTGTGGCCAGCAAGATTGCTTGGAGTGTCTCTTTGCCTTTTCCCACAGAAGCGGTACCTATTTAACTACTCACATTTGCATGTTTTCGAACTGCTAGGTTGGCAGGAGTTAGGGCTAATTAGCCTTAAAAGGAGATCACTAGACACTTATTTTAGTATTTCACATCTGTGTTTATTTATAATTCATTTGCAACCATATATGTTGAGCAAACCAGTACATTGTAGTCATTTGAGTATTGGACTATGACTTTTGAAGTCCAGGGTTCAAATACACACTTGGGCATGGAATCCTGCTGGGTGACTTGGGCAAATCAACCTCTTTCTGCCTGAGAGCAAAGCAAAGGAAAGGAAACCCATCCTCTGAATAACTCTTACCAGGAAAACACCATGATAGGTTGTTCTTAGGTTGGTGGGGACGAGAGACGAGAGACGGCCTTCTCGGTGGTGGCTCCCCGGCTGTGGAACTCCCTCCCCAGTGACATTCGGCAGGCCCCATCCCTTTTGGGGTTCAGAAAAAAACTGAAGACCTGGCTATGTACACAGGCATTTGAAGAATAAGCATGTGTTGGCTTCGACGCGGTCTGAATTACGGCTCTTGTATAAGGTCTGGTGGATGAATGGCATATGCACTTTGCATTGTTTTAAACTTTGTATATTGTATTTTATGACTGTTTTAACTGTTTTAATGTTTTAGTTCATTGTATATCACTGTAACGGCATCATTTGCCACTTGTAAGCCGCCCTGAGTCCCCTCGGGTGAGAAGGGCGGGGTATAAATGATTGAAATAAATAAATAAATAAATAAATTAGGTTCACCATAAGTTGGAAATGATATCAAAAATATCAACCTATAGAACAGGTTAAATATTCTTCCCCCACATTATATTCTTCCTAAGTTTCTCCTTTTATTCAGCTCAGGCCTTAGCACAATGATGCAGCATTTGGGGAAAAAGATAAAACCCAGTAATCCAGCACTAGAAGCCAAGATGGAGAAGATTTCCACAGCGACCATGTACTTCCCTCTGATACTCAGGTAGGTGGGAACAAAAGATAGCCATACACTGCAGAAGACCAGCATGCTGAAGGTAATAGATTTGGCTTCATGGAAACTGTCTGGCAACCTTCTGGCTAAAAAAGCCACACCAAAGCTTACAATGGCCAAAAAACCCATATAACTCAGGACGCAATAAAACATGGTGAATGACCCTTGATTACATTCCACAATGATGTTTTCAGTTACTGAATACATGTCCAGATCTAGGAATGGAGGAGAACTTGCCAACCATGCAGCACAAATGGTGGCTTGAATCAAGGAGCAGAAAATAACAATGGAGGCAGCCAGTCTCTTCCCTACCCATTTCTTCATTTTGGACCCAGGCTTGTTAGCCTTGAAAGCTAGAACAACCAAGATGGTTTTAGCCAAGACACAGGAAACACATACAGAGAATATGATGCCAAAAGCAGTTTGTTGAAGCAAACATGTCAGTTTCCCAGGTTGGCCGATGAACAGAAATACACAAAGGAAACTGAGGAGGAGGGAAACTAGAAGAACGTAGGAGAGGCTCTCATTGTTGGCTTTGACGATAGGTGTGTTGCGGTGCTTCACAAAAGTTCCTAGCACTAGAACTGTGATGAAAGAAAATAATAGAGCAAATATAGCCAAACTGATTCCCAAAGGTTCCTCATAAGACAAGAAGCTTAACTTTTTCAGAATGCATGCATCTTGGGCATTGTTTGCATATTGGTCTGATGGGCAATGAAAACAGTCATCCATGTCTGAAAAAGAAAACGTGGTTTCTAATGCATGATGTCCCTCCAAACCACACTAGAGTAATTAGTTTTTAACACTGCAAAGGTACAGATAGGGTACTATCCGAATGAAATAAGGCAGATTAGCAATCTGGTTCATAAAATGCTCAGCAATGATTGAGGAGCAAACATGAAGAATGAACATTCAAATAAGCAGCACCCCATTAGTGGTGGTATCCACCCATAACCACCAACATTATAACAGACTGAAATCTGTTATAATTTAATAAACTTTTCACACAGTATTTCTTACCTGTCTGATTTGAAATCTTTCCTTTGGGGCATGGAAGACAACCATAGCAACAGAATGGCTTCCCTTCCTTCTTTGTCCTTTGGAAACCCGGATAGCAGTTTCCATTACACACAGAAAGAGGCTGTGCCTGTCCATACATTTAAAAAAGAATGTCGCATTAACTTTTGAAGATGGTTTGGGGTAAGTTTTTATCAATTTGATTTTAAAAAATAATACTAGCATGGATTAAAATGACAGAGTACTTGTTATACCATCTTGATCATAACTGGACATCCTCCCATGCTAAAACTCTTCAGAAAATATTTCCATTAAAACAGGTTCAGTGCAGCGTGTAATCCTTTGGAGAACAATAATATGTTCTTTGCAATGGGTTGTTGCCTCTTTGTTGTAGATTGGGTCCTGTCATTATCTTTACTTTGTTAGGTTGTTGTATGTCTTTCAGGCTGTGTGGCCATGTTCCAGAAGTATTCTCTCCTGACGTTTCGCTCACATCTATGGCAGGCATCCTCAGAGGTTGTGAGGTATGGATATCCATACCTTACAACCTCTGAGGATGCCTGCCATAGATGTGGGCGAAACGTCAGGAGAGAATACTTCTGGAACATGGCCACACTGCCCGAAAGACATACAACAACCCTGTGATCCCGGCCATGAAAGCCTTCGACAACATATCTTTACTTTGTTGATTTAATTCTCCCATATTGTTATGTGCCTACGTTTATTTATATTGTGTTTTGTAAGCCGTTCCATTCCCTCAGGGAGAAGGGGTGGGATATAAATAAAGCATTATTATTATTATTATTATTATTATTATTATTATTATTATTATTATTATTATTATTATTTTATGACACAGCAAACAAGATAGACATGCTGGATTCCGTATCACAAAATCACAAGTCAAACACTGCCCAAGTGTCTAGGACTGTGTGATGTATTTTTGGATGATGCGTGCAGATCCCAGTAGGGTGGGCTTTTGCAGTTGGCAGATCACAATTTTGTCAATGTCTATTGTTTCCAAATTCTGGCTGAGATCTTTTGGGACGGCACCCAATGTGCCGATCACCACCGGGACCATCTGCACTGGTTTCTGCCAGAGTCTTTGAAGTTCAATCTTGAGGTCCTGATAGCGACTGAGTTTTTCCTGTTGTTTTTCGTCAATGCAACTGTCACCTGGGATGGCGACATCAATGATCCAAACCTTTTTCTTTTCCACAACTGTGATGTCTGGTGTGTTGTGTTCCAGAACTTTGTCAGTCTGGATTTGGAAGTCCCACAGTATCTTTGCATGCTCATTCTCCAATACTTTTGCAGGTTTGTGATCCCACCAGTTCTTTACTGCTGGCAGGTGGTACTTGAGACATAAGTTCCAATGAATCATTTGGGCCATATAGTTGTGCCTCTGTTTGTAGTCTGTCTGTGCGATTTTCTTACAGCAGCTGAGGATATTATCAATGGTTTCATCAGCTTCCTTGCACAGTCTGCATTTTGGGTCATCAGCTGATTTTTCGATCTTGGCCTTAATTGCCTTTGTCCTGATGGCTTATTCCTGGGCTGCAAGGATCAGGCCTTCTGTCTCCTTCTTCAGTGTCCCATTCGTGAGCCATAGCCAGGTCTTCTCCTTATCAGCTTTTCCTTCAATTTTGTCAAGGAACTTTCCATGCAATGTTTTGTTGTGCCAGTTGTCAGCTCTAGTTTGTAGTGCAGTTTTCTTGTACTGATTCTTTGTTTGCTGTGTTTTGAGGAGCTTCTGATTTTTGACTTCAATCAAAGCAGGTTCTTCACTTTGCTTTACATATTCTGCCAGGGCATGTTCTTCTTCTTTGACTGCTTGTTTTACTTGTAAGAGTCCTCTGCCCCCTGATCTTCTAGGCAGATAGAGCCGGTCAACATCACTGTGCGGGTGCAGTGAATGATGAATGGTCATGAGTTTTCTTGTTTTTCTGTCCAAATTGTCCAATTATTATTATTATTATTATTATTATTATTATTATTATTATTATTATTATTAATATTATTATTATTATTATTATTACATCATATTTTATCATTTCATTTTGTTCTCTGCTATGGCAGTTGCTTTTTCTTTGATTACAGACTCAGGGCATGTCTACAATGGATTGGTTAGCCTGGCGTAACTCTGCACTCAGAGATGTATGTGCTGAATCCAGGTAGCCTGAGATCATATCTGCCCCGATGGATTGTCACTTACTCTGTGTCACTGCCACCACTAACCTCAGCTTGGCAAGGAGCTCTGTCCATGCTTTCTGGCCATTGCAGGTACCTCTGTTGATGTCAGAATAGGACAAGCATGTGACCATCAAGAAGAAGGAGACAGTTGCAATATGGGATAATCCATCCCATTCCTATGTGCTGATCAATATAATGAAAGCATCTGCCTGCAAAGTGGATCAGGGCAAATTGGACACAACCCAGCTTTGGTGTGCTCACAACAAGCTGTTGTGTATTATGAAGGCAGTCCATTTACAGTGAATCCAGGTTATTGCCCCAGTGAAGACAAGCCCGCAGTCAGCCAACCTCAATGCATATTTTCTCCATTCTGCTCAATGCATTAAAGTTTATTCATAATTACTTCAATTTTAGAAGCCCCTTCTATACTGCCCTATATCCCAGTATCTGATCCCAGATTATCTGCTTTAAACTGGATTATATGAGTCTCCACTGACAAGTAATATGGGATAATCAAATACATTTCAGCATACATTTCTATTTTCATTGGGCTAAAAGAGTTGCAATTGATTTCAGTTCCTATATATTCTTACTTGAACTTGAGCCATATATAAATGGTATTTAATTCTGAGTAAACATTTACAGAAGTACACTACATGTCCGGATTGAGAATGAGTCTACAGTGAATAATGGTATTATTATTTGAATTTTCATGAAGGAAGAAATGGCAGGAGAAACTTAGACATTTGCAAAAGATCATACCTGATTAAACACACTTGGCCATGTGATGGCATCCTCAAAAATGGTCAGCATTTTATCTGGGTCTATTCTTCCGACTTTGACTTTGAGAAAGGATTCATTTATAAAAGTCACCCAGTTTAGAACATCAAATCCAGCTATTAATTCCCCATTTTGGTCAAAGGAAATCTTGTCCCCAGCACTATTGTTAAATGAGACCCGTCTGAGAAACTGATGGAGCTAAATGGGCCAGGAGACAACAACATTCATTAGAATGTACAGGTAGACTGAAACATGAAGTTCAATACACCATTTAACTGTTAGTACCCTGTTTCCCTTAAAATAAGACATCCCCAAAAAATAAGACCTAGTAGAGGTTTTGCTGAATTGCTAAATATAAGACCTCCCCCAAAAGTAAGACCTAGCAAAGTTTTTGTTTGGAAGCATGCCCGCTGAACAAAACACCAAAGCAGGCAGGATCGGTAAATGAACGTACCATAAAGTAGTGTACATGGAAATATTGGTAGTAACAAGAAATTCTTGATAGGATTCACAGTTTGTCTGGTTATGCTGGTTTATGATGACAACTACTACAGTATATAATAAATGTTCATTTTTTTGTTCAACAATAAATGTTAATTCTTCTTCATGGAAAAATAAGACATCTCCTGAAAATAAGACCTAGATCATCTTTGGGAGCAAAAATTAATATAAGACACTGTCTTATTTTCGGGGAAACACGGTACACAAGTGCTGGGGTATATAGCCTTTCAAAGAGTTTTGGATTTAATAGTAGCAGTAATGTAGCAACAGCTGAGTTCCTGTTTCCCCCTACCTTATTTATTAACATAAGATAAAACATGTAAAAGGAGGTCTAGAAGGCCGCTGCCAACTTTGTGGATAAGGGAAATATTTTCTCATCCACAAAAAGATGCTCTGTGCAGTAGATTGTAATTCCAAAATTGAGATTTTGTGTGTGTGTGGCAATTGATGGCCACACACCATACAAAGGCCTCAAATAAATATCACTGAGGTCTATATGTGGACCTTACATTACACTGACCCATATATCACTGCCTGAATCAGTTCACTTCACATAGGCATTCCATGAGAAGCATGTGAGTTCTGGTTTCAGGCTAAGCGGGTCACATTCTTCTTCCTTTATACAACGATTTGTATCTGCTTAATTTCTCTTGCATCCTTATTTTTCAACAAGAGTATCCAACTCTATGTGCTGCAGCATTTGTGCAATCTATAAACATGGGGCTATCTATACCTACACAAAACTCCAAGACCAACCTGGAGCAGAAATTCTCCATCCTCAGCTTGGATGCTGGGAAGCTGTTCATATGTTCTTCTAGCAAACCACAGTCACCATGAGGTTGAGTTGGGATTGGCTAGTCCTGATTCTACCCCATGGTTGAAGTCCTCTAGTTGAGCATCTCTGGATTGTAACCCTTACCTGTCCTATGGTTTTTGTCACTGTGGCATCCAACCAGAGTCTATCTGTCCATCCATCCACCTGTCCATCTGTCCCACACCCTACCCCCTACCCACCCCATTTGGTTGCATGGACATCTTTGCTGAAGTCTACAAAAGCATCTGGTGATGACCAAGATTTGAATCTCCCTAGTCACATGCCACATCAACTAAGATAACACAGCCATGATCTATCCCTTTTTCTCTGCACTGTAGAACATGTGGGAAAAGGGATAATATTGCTAACATGTACGGATAGCAGATCACTTTGCTTTGGAGCTGCTGTCCTGACTCACCCAAAGAATGGAGTTGCCTTTGAATTTTGCTGAAACTCTGGAGCATTCCCTGTTTTTTATTAACATCAGGTTAAATCTGCTCAGCCCAATTTATTTATTTATTTATTTATTTATTTATTTATGTATTTATTTCCAATATTTCTATCCCGCCCTTCTCACCCGAATTTGCCCCGTGTTAAGTACTGGAAGTCTTTGGACATCATTTGGACATTCAGGTTTGACTTCTTTTTCACTTCAGTGAATGCCTAGTTTAGACAAGTCCATGATAAACCTTCCCATTATTGTGTAGAGAACATACTTGCCATGGTTGCCAGTTCTGAAGCTTCCAACTCCCTCTGCTTATCATTCTTATGTGGTCGAGTCTGGATGAATGCATGTTGTGTAGAGCATGTGCCACAGCATAGATAGCATTGTAGACATTGTAACTGTGAGCAGACATTCTTATATCAAAGATAGAGCTAGGAAGAGCCTCCAGTTTCTCCTGACCAGTGCAGAGGTTTCTGTCTGTTTCAGTGGCAGAGCTGGGGAATGAGCAATCAAATATTTGCTCCCAGAAGTCCATCAGAAAACCATCTTCTTTTTCTAGAGTTGGGCTTGTCATCTGAACAAATCTACTAAATCCTAATATCTCCCTTGAGTGACTTGCAAATGATATAGCACCATGAATGAATTGAATATCGCAATTCCTCAGGAAGGAAATCAATGTGAAATCCATCTGGGCTGTCATGATCCAAAGCTTTTTCACAGGTATATCTTGAAAAGTGGACATTTGGAGAAGCAATTGAAAGATTATCATGGTCTCAACTGCACCATGTAACACCACAACATTGACAGTACCCGATATAATACTATCAAACATTTCAAAACCATATTCTACCTTTTCAACCATGTCTGTTGAATAAGTCAGTCCAGGAAACCTCTTTATGAAGTCAAAGCAGACACCATGCAGGGAAAATATGGGAAGCACGCCCTGTATAAACCTCTCTCCTTCTTCATTGTCTTCAGAAGTTAACCCAATCCATGTCCAACTGAAATGAAGCAGTAGCTGAAGAATTCCCATTACTTGAATGGTCCCATCTGGGGACATGGAATGGTAGAAAGCAAACTGGGGAGACTTATTTATCGCTGATGAGGAACTGTATATGAGCTAAAGAAGAAAAGGAGAGGAAAGAATGTAAGCCCCATGTAAGCCACCCCGAGTCCCTTCAGGGAGATGGGGCGGGGTATAAGAATAAAGTTATTATTATTATTATTATTATTATTATTATTATTATTATTATTATTGTTATTATTATTAAGAATAGACAGGAAGAGATAGTTTTAAAATCAAACATGATGATATGAGTTTGTGTGTGGAGTAGTAATGGTTAGAATATTTTTCCAAAATTGTAAGTCACTGTTTCCTTTAGCTTGAACTGGGAAAAAGGAGGGATTTTGTGTTGTTGGAAGGCTTTCATGGTCAGAATCACTGGGTTGCTGTGAGTTTTTCCGGACTGTATGGCCATGTTCCAGAAGCATTCTCTCCTGACATTTCACCAACATCTATGATAGGCATGCTTAGAGACAACCTCTGAGAATACCTGCCATAGATGTGGGTGGGTGAAACATCAGGAGAGAATGCTTCTGGAACATGGCCGTACAACCCAAAAAACTCACAGCAACCCAGGAGGGATTTTCTTTATTTTCATATATGTGCTGTAACTACAAACGCAAAGGACAGGAATACCAATAAACCACAGCAATGCTTCTCTCTAGAAAAAGTCTAACATTTAAGCAAGACACAAAGTAAACATCTTTCATCTTGCAGAAAAGCTTTATTTCCAGCGGTTACTTAAATCTTGATGCTCTATGTGCACACCTTACCTGTGGAATCTTGTAGATGTTCAGTATGGTTGACATGTGTTGACAGATGTCAGACTGAAGTCCACCCAAGACTGCTACCAGATTATTGAGGTGATTACATCTGTAGTTAGGGATGAATCTGCCATGTGTTGAAAGAACTTCCATTGAAGCTTGAGAGGTCCCTTTGTGGTTAAGATTGTTATTATAGATGAGGAATCCCAATGTGATGTTGGTTAAGATCTGGGGATTTTTATTTATTTCTTTTATAGCAAAAACCAAGGCCTGGATGTGCTGGTAGATGTGAGTCAAGACCCTAATGCAATGAGAGTGGATAATTATGATTTAATTTTGCTGTATGTTAGTAGTTAGCCACATTGATTGAGAAATGGATCAGGAAACATCAGTACATACAACTGGATTCTGGCTGCTTTGAATACAGATGGTTGTGGTTGCACTGAATTAAATAATGTTAACAGATAAGAAAACTATTAATTGAAAATAAACTGCATAAACAATATAGTCTTATTATTTCTGCTTTTGCTTCCCAGAAAGATGAATAAGCAATATGGAAATATGGAACCTAGGTTTCCCTACCTGAGTTTGGTTAAAGTTGCTAAAATGAATAGATTTCATACATATGGTGTAACTTAGATTTGATATCCATGTAGCCCCTGAAATGTCTGAAAGGGTATAGTCTACACTTAACATTCTCAACTCATTTAAAATACTGATCAAAATGTCACTGTTCTAGAAAAACCCTGTGATAGGTTTATGGTTACCATACATTGGAAGCACACAACAAGAAGCTGGGACTACCTAGTAGGATTCAGATGTTAGTGATATTCCCCCATAGTTAACAAAATCAAGGATGCCATGATAAATTGCTACAGGGATTTTTCTGATTCTACATTTGGAGGATATCCTTAAAAATTACTTATCCTGCTTTGTTCCTTCTTATGGCATAGAGATGGGTCAAAGGTGGCACATTAGCACAATTAGCTAAAGACAAGAACATCTGTTTATGTAAATGAAGCAACTTAAAGACATTCAGGGTGATAGAGAATTAAAAATAATTTTTCTCTTCTTTTCCCATTGTTCAGGGTAGGGAAAGCAGGCATCAAAATAAAAGCAATTATAGAGATTCTAAACACTTTTCAGAAGGATAAGCAGAAGAAATAATAAGTCACAATGATTAAAAATGCTTACAGGTGCAATTGAGTGTTCAAAGCACCATAGTACTAAAATATTTCACCCCTCATTCCATCCCAAAGTGCAATAGAATATCATCTTGTAAAATAATTTAATTTATGATCAGAAGTCAGACTTGTAGATTCTCACCCTTTCCCCCCAGTATCCACCAGTGTAGATATTATCACAGAAACAAACTTAAGAGGCAGTATTTCCCTCTGTTTCTCTGAAGGCAAAAGCTGGCTTTCCTTTGGAAAGTGTGATAACCAATTGGAAGAACATTCAGCTTGAGCCTTGGTATTTGTCTAAATCCAATGCACATCCTTACTGAAAATAAAATCAATGATTATGGCATCATTAAGAAAGGAAACAATTGCATACATGTGCTCATATCTCATATTTTGAGAGGGATGTATTTTGAATAGTATCCCATCAAAAGGGATGTAGATCTGAGATAGTATGCCACCAATGATGAGGTCTCCTGACTGATAATATTTATGACGAATAGCGAAAAGGTCACCAACAAAACATTTACTAACAGGAACTTCAAACACCGCCTTAGGCAACAGGAGCAGCAATCCAAAACCTACAAGTACGAACATCTTGTATGTATATGAAAATCCTTTTGTTCTGAAATATCAATTCTTCACTTTGCACATCTTGTTAGCACTGCTTAAGTGACATGACCAATCATGCCATGGATATACTGTTCCAACAGCTGAATTGCACAGAGTTGAGCACCAAGTGTGTATCAAACCTTCTGTCCAAATAATACAGGGGACATTATTAATAGTACTCTTCAATTATGGTTCAGAGTTTTGCAACTATTCCCTGGAAATTTGAAAGAAGAAGTAGAGTTTATCATGGTTATCTTGATAATTAGATAGGAGATGATTGCTTGGCTGGTTTTATGTGCAATATTACAAAGGAAAACAAGTTTATCATGTAATTCCAAAATATTTAGCTGTGCATCCTCTACTTAGAAAATATATGTTTGGGGAATATAACTTCCAGAATCTCTCACCCAGCTTCACAATTTTAGGAAGTGAAACACACACACACACTTCAATGCTCAATGTAAAATACACAGTCATCTTATCTCATAGCAAAGACACTATTAAATTAAGACTTTCAGAAAGGAAGTATTTCGCAGATAAACCAAAGTGTCAGTTTTAGAAGTACAGTAGAGTTTCACTTATCCAAGCCTCGCTTATCCAAGCTTCTGTAGTCAATGTTTTCAATATATCATGATATTTTGGTGCTAAATTTGTAAATACAGTAATTGCAACATAACATTACTGCATATTGAACTACTTTTTCTGTCAAATTTGTTGTATAACATGATGTTTTGGTGCTTAATTTGTAAAATCATAACCTAATATGATGTTTAATAGGCTTTTCCTTAATCCCTCATTATTATCCAAGATATTCGCTTATCCAAGCTTCTGCTGGCCCGTTTAGCTTGGATAAGTGAGACACTACTGTAACGTTTAGAGGAGATTTTTTTTAATGCTCCAGTGCAAAACAAACAAAATTGCCCAGCTTGGAACATGTCAAAATCTAACATTCAAATGTCATGCTACTCTTTCAGTCTTGCATGGCTCCCGTTTTGTTTGTCAATCTTTCCTGCTAATATTCTTAAGACTGATGCCTCAAAAATGATGGAAAGTGGAGCCTCATGAGCAGTTTAAAGGCCCCTCCTTAAACTACAAACTCTAGAATTCTGTAGGAGGCACAGAAGTGGATAAATGTTCAAGTGTGATGAGGCCCTTTATGTTCCTTCTGTAGTTTCGGACTAGTCAATTGGGCGGGGGTGGGGGTGGGGGGGGGGGAACGGGGCATAGAGGCTTCACCTAAATCATGACATTTCTTTCATTGAAAAGTCTTGGGTGGCACTTTAGCAGTGTTTTCTCCAAGATAATTTCCTACTTGTTGCTAGATGCATGAACCTTGCACAGTTGCCAAGACCCCACACTGGGAAAAGTACCATTGTCAGGACCCAGGCTGCGGAGCACCAATAACCATGCGCAGAGACCAGAATCTATCTAATATCTTTATTAAGGAAATATATAAAGTCAATAAAAACAAGTGAAGAATATAGTTCAGAAGTAGACCTTTCAGGAAAGGTCAAATATAGTCCAGGAAAACAATGTCCAATATGTGATATTAGAGTCCAAAGTTATAATCCAATAACCGAAACACACACTTTGCCAAGCAAAGTGAGGGGAGATGACAAGGTCCTTTAGTCCATGGAGGCTTGACAACAAGGCTGGAAAACAACTAGATACTTGACTAAGCAAGACTTGATTCGAGGCAACAAGGAACAAGAACAGGGTCCGTGGCAAGGTCCGTGAAACAAGGCGGCTTGAAACTTGGTCCGAGAACGAGGAGCTGGGATTACGAAGTCCACACACGATCTTACTCCTCAAGCTGACGAATTGACTCCGCAAGGTTTCCTTCGCGGGAAAACACCTAAATAGGGTCTCGTTTCCCGCCAGAAGAACACTTTCCCTGGAGAACCAGAAGTGAAACCCAACTCAGTCCAGATGCATGACTCCTTAGAATTTCCCAAGGGAAGCAAACCTAATCAGCTAATTGTTTGGCTGCGATTCTGGCGCTCCGGCGATTCGCCTCCCTAGTTCCTCTATCTCTATTATAATTGTCTCTTCGAGAAAACGGGGGAGAATTCTGCCCAAGGCTTGTTTGGCTGACTTCTTGAGGACAAACATCCTCCAAGTGCAGGGGCTCCGTTTCTGGCTGAAACGGTGTAAATCCCATGTTTTCCTCTTCGTCTGCCACCATAGTACTAGGAACGGGACTACAAGGCCCATGAGACATCACAACCATCAAGTTCCACCCACACAGAACTACAGAACTACTCTCACTTCCTACAAAACTCAACTTTTGTCTGCATCTGCACCCCTCCCCTCCCCATGCATGACTATTTACTAGTCAGTGGGGAATGAGAAAGGGTTGAATTAAAGAAAAATGGGGCCTAGGCCACTGGGCGCCCGTTGCTCCCAGAAGACAAGGGGAAGCCTGCTGGAGAACATATGGTGGCTCCCAGGAAGCCTTTGCAAGTGGGAGCAACCCCTTGGCGGAGTCTCACGCTCACAACTGGGTGTTTGCTAGCTCCTTAGTGGCCATTCCTGCCATTCCTGGGAGCCATGACTCCTAGATGCAGTGGGGGCTGTGTTTGCCTAGGTGGGAGAAGGTACACTGCCTAGCTGCTGTCTTGGGAAGTGAGTCAAAAAATTAATGGCAAGTATACTGCACAAAAAGGGGATCCATTACCTAGCAGATGTACCAAACCTGATAAGCTTTAACCAATAAAGTTGTGGCCTTATTTCATCCAACATATACCATGGTTTGGTTGTCATTGTGCTTGGACAGCTGACCTCTTAACTTTTCCCAGGAAACATTCAACTAAGCCCCTACAGCTGGATACAGCATGATGAGATCATCTTCTGAAAGCTCTGAATTCCCAGATTTAATTGATGCAGCAATCATTAAAAGAGGTTTTAGGAATTCAAAGTGCTGTAACATCTCCTAGCTTGCCTGTTCTTCCTCATTAATAACTTTGCTATCTTGAATCCCCCTTGATGGATTGTTGCCTTGACGTGGTGAGGGGGCTTGCGTGTTCTAATGAACCTGCAGGCACAACCACTGGAGTCAACCAGGAGTGGCCACAGGGAAGGATCCAGACCAAGAACAATTCGAAGACCCAAAGACCTCAACAGCGGAGCAGGTGGAGGATAACATGGTACATGTTACAACGGCTGTGAAGGTGGAAGAAGGCTGCAACAGACTGAGAAGCTACTCTCGTTGTGTAATCACACCACTGCTGGGACCTCACTTTGTGAAGACTGTGTGTTGACCGGCCAAGCACCGACCTCCACACATTAAAAAAATCACGCACAAGCATCATCCAAGAAATGGAGGACCATCACCTCGAACTATGAGGAATCGCCTAAGATAAGATCTTGAACACACTCTGATCTTACTAAGCCACATGTGACACATCTTTGATCTGTGAAACATTGGAGAGCACACAATTGTCATCAAATTGTTCTAATAGGTTTTCTAAAGACAATAAGGTGACCAAAGTGCAAGCACTGCTTTATCTTGTTCCAGCACTTCTCAAAAAATGCCAGCAAAGACCTCTTCACACAGGACATTTTGGCCACTTTTATTCATGGTTTGGACAGGGCCCTCCATGTGCCATCACATGACACATGACAGGCCTCACCCGCATTCCTCCCAAAGTGGGATGGAAGCACTTCCTTCACCACTACAGGGAGGAAAGTGTTATTTGGGCAGCTCCGAAAAACATGTGATGGCAGAAAGTGTGCTGTGCAATACGCATCACCCTTTGTTGCTACTTGTTGCCGCTTGTTGCTGCCCTTTCTGCCATCTGATGGGGGAGGGAAAGGGTGCCAATGCATCCTGTCCTGTCCCCACTGCGTGATGAGAGAGCAGGAAGGATGCATGGGATGCCACGAGTTGCCCCATACACCTTCCCTTCAGTGGCACAATGGCACAGCCCGAAAGGTCCATGTGAAGAGGTCTAGGCTGTTGTTGGTAGTGGTGCTAGTTGAAAGTTAATCTAAATCAACAAAGATAACGTATGCTAATATCACTGTGTATTTTTTAGGTTTGTTTCAGTGTGTTTAGAATAATGAAGCCTTCCCAATAATCCTTGTCCTACAGAATTGATGAAACGTCTATTAGTGCCTTAGACATAAAATGCATATGGCTCCCTCACAGTATCCATTGATCACAATGAAGAAGATGGTCACCTTGAACCTTTCTAATATATTTAAATATAAATGTCATTATATTCTTTTTATTCTGTAATCAAAGCTCTGTTGGAGTTGACCTCCTTTTCTATATTACTCTGAAAGAGAGATATGGGGCCCTTCCACACAGCCCTATATCCCAGAATATCAAGGCAGAAAATCCCACAATATCTGCTTTGAACTGGGTTATCTGAGTCCGCACTCAGATAACGTGAGATTTTCTGCCTTGATATTCTGGGATATAGGGCAGTGTGGAAGGGTCCTTAGAAATAATCCAGAAACACACACCAGTCATGAGCTTTAGGAAAACATAGAAAGCTTTTCTCAAACCATTGTCTTTATTAGAAAATAAGAAAACCAGCTGGGTTGCCAATATCGTATACAAATGTGGCTTGAATAAAGAAATACAAAATCAATGGAAATTGCCAGTCTTTTCCCTACCTACTTTTTCATCTGAAATTTCCATCACTTTCAGTGTCTCCTGAGTCTCTGCCTTGGAGTGTGGTGGAGGCTCCTTCTCTGGAGGCTTTTAAACAGAGGCTGGATGGCCATCTGTTGGGGGTGCTTTGAATGCGATTCTCCTGCTTCGTGGCAGGGGGTTGGACCAGATGGCCAATGAGGTCTCTTCCATCTCTATGATTCTATGATTCTATCTCACTATATTCATGTATTATTTTCATGAAAGGGGCAAAAAGATCTTGAAAGCATGTTACCATCTTCCGAGGGCTTGGTTTATCTCCATTCTGCAGAGTTCTCCAAGGCATTTTGGTATTTTAGACAGTAGCTCATTTACGATGACACATAAAATGATAAGGTCTGAACCTTTTTGTATCCAAAAATCAGTGAGGCAGCCTCATCAAAATCAGAAATATACTCATATATCCATCCAGATGTCAATTGTCAATCAAAAAGGAAGACGGAAAGCATTTTCTAACCTTTTCTTTTCATTAACTGCTCCCTTTTGTTCTGCTCAGGCCTAAAGAGGACAATATAGCATTTAGGGAAAAAGATAAAACCTAGCAATCCAGCACTGGATGCCAAGATGGAGAAGATCTCTACAGCCACCATATATTTGCCTTTGGTGGAAAGGTAGGTTGGAACAAACGTTAACCAGACACTGCAAAAGAGCAACATGCTGAAGGTGATAAACTTGGCCTCATTGAAGCTGTCAGGTAACTTCCGTGCTAGGAAAGCCACAGTGAAGCTGATAATAGCCAGGAAGCCCATAAAGCCCAGGACACAATAAAACATGAAGTCAGACCCTTCATTGCATTGCAATATGCTATTCTGAGTATCTGATTCTGTGTCCGAGTCTGGGAAGGGTGGTGAGGTTGCCAACCACAGTGTACAAATCATGGCTTGAGTAAAGGAGCATGAAAGGACAATGGATGTGGCCAGCCTTTTCCCCATCCATTTATTCATTGTGGATCCGGGCTTATTGGCCATAAAGGCCATCACAACTGTGGTGGTTTTGGCCAACAAGCAAGAAATAACCACCGAGAAGACAATTCCAAAAGCTGTTTGTCGGAGGAGACAGGTCATCCTCCGAGGTTGGCCAATGAATAGCAAAGTGCAGAGGAAGGAGAGCAGGAGGGAGATGAGAAGGGTGTAGGAGAGCATCCGATTGTTCACTTTCACAATGGGCGTGTTGCGGTACTTCACAAAGATTGCTAACACCAAAGCCGTAATGAAAGAGAGGGCAACAGCAGAAGTGGCCAAACCAATTCCCAAAGGTTCCTCATAAGACAAGAATGTTATAACCTTTCGAAGGCAAATGTTATGGTTCTTGTTTGGATAATAGCCTGTTTGACACTGAAAGCAACTGTTCATGTCTGGAAGAAAACAAATGTGAACTCAGGCAAAATTTACATACTTGGTTATTCTATGGTGAATAGCCATAAAAAGCCTAAATTTCCATAGTTTTAAATAAGGTACAGTAGAGTCTCACTTATCCAACATTCACTTATCCAGTGTTCTGGATTATCCAATGCATTTTTGTAGTCAATGTTTTTAATACATCGTGATATTTTGGTGCTAAATTTGTAAATACAGTAATTACTACATAACATTATTGTGTATTGAACTACTTTTTCTGTCAAATTGGTTGTATAACATGATGTTTTGGTGCTTAATTTGTAAAATCATAACCTAATTTGATGTTTAATAGGCTTTTCCTTGATCCCTCCTTATTATCCAACATATTCACTTATCCAACATTCTGCCAGCCCGTTTATGTTGGATAAGTGAGACTCTACTGTATAGCAAAATCAGAATAGGTGCCCTGATTGTGTGTCCCTGCATGGAAGTGGGTTGGACTGGGTGGCCTTTATGGTCTCATCTATGAATCTATGATTCTAGGAAGGTTGCAGCATTCATTTGGAGGTATGTTAATATAAGCATGGTCCAGGATCTATTTGTGTCCTAGGTTACTAGTGACTGAAGGAATCTTAACACAGTTACATATGAGTTTTAACATTGTCCAGAAGAAGTGCTTGGATACGACTTTTCCCACTCTCTCAAATAAATCTATATCACACAAATATGTTTCGGGAAAAGGCGTCACTGGACTTGCATTGGAGGGAGAAGGACTCTTTGCAGAAGTTCAAATTGTGTATACTGAAATGGATGGAGAGTAGTCAGTAAAGTTTCACTCCCTGGTCAACAATTTTAAGAATGCATAAGCAATTTTGCATTCATAGTCCTCCTTTCATCTCTACATTATAAGACTGAGGTTATTGCTGGTTCCATCTTGTCTGCACTTGCCAACAAGATGGAACCAGCAATTATTTCAATCATCATGTTCAAGATAATTATCTGTGTTAGTTAACAAAAGCTACATGCATTTTGAAAATTAGGGAAATGGCTGCCTGTTTGATCACTTGAGAATCACAATCCTTTTATTGTAAGCCGCCCTGAGTCCCCTATGGGTGAGAAGGGCAAGATATAAGTATTGTAATAAATACATAATAAATAAATAAATATTGTCACAATGCACAATAAAAAGTTTAGCAATTCATGCTAACAAGGGCACAGACAAATCCTGAGTTTTAAATTGCCTTCTTTATCTCTGTCTCTCATTAATTTTATTTATTTATTTATTTATTACATCACTTCTACCCCGCCCTTCTCACCCATCAGGTCTTATATGTTGTTGCAGTACAGCCTGGGGCTGATGGGTTCACTGATGGTTTAGACAGAATTGTGAGATTTCCTCTGAGATTTCCTGGGGCACCAAGTGATGAAGATTTGAGTCAGATGGTTCTCTCTGGGAATAACCTGACCCAGAAAGTTGTTGTCTAAGAGTTAGTTCAGACAACATAGCATTCAAGTGAGGAGCTAGGCCTGAGTTCTCTGATTCCTGTTTCAAGTAAAGCCTTGGTTTTGGATTTAATTATCCTGGAATTTTTCTATGTTCTTGTTTTTGAATTCTTGCTTGAGGTTTTATTAAATATATCTTTGCTTGTGGACTTATGCTGTACCTGTGACTTTCTGGCTATTCCTGGACTATGTTGCCTTGGGATTTGCATGAGACATTTGGATTACTGTCTCGTTACCACCTATTGCTGACCTGTTTTTGGATTCTACATCTTCTTTCCTTATTCCTGATTTTTCATATATTTAATGTGTTTTTTTCAATAAATTGTTTGCTTATACTCTGAACTCTTGTGCGGTGCTGTGGCCTTAGGGGTTTCCAGGCCTGGGTTGCAACATATGTGTGTTAAGACCTTTTGGTTATACTATTCATACATTTAGTATCAAAGATTTGTTAGAAATAAGATTTAGTATTTGTACTGGTAATCTTTCATGTTGGTCATTTGCGTTGGTATGCACTTATTCTGCAACCATGGATTCAACCATCCATGGCCTGAAATTTCTAAAAAAGATACACCTTGATTTTGTCACGTTATATAAAGGACACCATTTTACTACATCAGTGCATATAAAGAGCTTTAAGAATCCATGCATTCTGATATCCATGGGAGGTCTGGAACTAACATCCAACAAATACCAAAAGCCTACTGTAATTGCCATGGTCCATGGCTTGATGCAAGTAAGATTTAATTTAGGGACTATCTGCCTTGAGATGGAAATGCTGGGGAAAAGCTTTGTCTCCTACCTGTCTGGGTGGAAATCTCCCCTTCAGGACATCGAAGACAATCATAGCAACAGTATGGCTGCCCTTCTACCTCTACCCTTCTATATCCTGGGGAGCAATGGCTATTGCATAGTGATAATGGCCGTATCTGTTTATAAATGAAAGAGGGAAATATTTCAGCATTCTGAAAAACAATGACAATAACATTGTCTGCATGTACTGTTCAAGAGATCAGACTGCATGTAGCAGCTTCACAATTTCTTAGTACAGTAGAGTCTCGTTTATCCAACATAAATGGGCCGGCAGAACGTTGGATAAGCAAATATGTTGCATAATAAGGAGAGATTAAGGAGAAGCCTTATTAAACACCAAATTATGTCTTGATTTTGCAAATTAAGCACCAAAAACATCATGTTATACAACAAATATGACAAAAAGTAGTTCAATATGCAGTAATGCTACGTAGTAATTACTGTATTTATGAATTTAGCACCAAAATATCATATATTGAAAACATTTACTACAAAAATGTGTTGGATAATCCAGAACGTTGGATAAGCGAATGTTGGATAAGTGAGACTCTACTGTAATTTGACCAAAGGAGAAAGGCATCAACAACTCTAGTGCATACGTCAAAAGATGATCATATGTAACCATCTGATTATATTTAGTTTTGTTGTTCATTAATACACTGCATAAGCATCACATATATATAACATCTTCTTATGCATGTACAGTTTTCCCCATTTTACTCGCTTTTAACCCAGAGAGGGAAAGACCAGTCCATGAACTGCCCGTCGTCCTTCAATTTAAAATGAGTGAAATGTGGGGAACTGTATAAATAATGTCTTTCAAATTTCTCCAAAGTCCACAGAGCTTTTCAGTTTTCTACCTTTTAGGCTGATCATTGGGATGCTTTTTGCCTTTTACTTGGTATTGCAAGGACCATCCTGTACTTGTCTGCCTTGCAAATTCTTTTTTTCCCCAGTTTTTTATTTAAATTATTGAAAAATTTTGAATCTTACATATTCAGTACTTAAAGCTTATACATTCTTTAACATATTTGCAATACAGAGTTATGTATATCATAGCTCCTATGGTATTTTCACTCTCTAACTATATTATATACTCATATTATTTACCTTTTGTTATCCTTCACCTAGTGCTATCCGTTCACCCCAGACCAGCCAATTACAATATTTATTTCCAAAATTCCATTGTTTCTTTTACAGGTTTTTCCCCCTTTCCTTCTACGTATACAAACTCTATAAATTTTCCCCATATCTTCCCAAAATCATCCTTTTTTAATAACCCTAAAATTTAATTTTAATATTACATGTCAATTTATCGCAATATCCCAAACCTCCTTATACCATTCTTCCAATTAGCACTCCTCCCTTCCTTTCCATTTTTTGGCTATTAACAATCTTGCTGCTGTTACCAAGTTGCCGATTAGTTCCTTTAACTCTTTTGATATTTGAATATTATCCATAAATGATAACAGTGCTATTTCAGGCGTTCCTATTATTTCTGTTTTGGTGATTCCCTTTATTTCTTTAAAAACGTTCTCCCAAAATTTTTGAACATTTGCCTTGCAAATTCTAAAGAGAATGGCATCATAGAAAAAGGCAACATTATTTCCACACCCATTGTTCTTATATCAGAACAATTGTAACTGTAATTAATGTAATGTTGTTTTCTTCCATGTCTAAGGTCTTTCCTGTCAAAATCTTCCCCACCTGAATATGAAGCAATTTACTAATCTTCTTACAACTGAGCCAAAATGAAATTATAATCTATTCCTAAAGACAGAGATATCAAGTGTTCAGATAATAAGCTACTTTAAATACACATGTATTGTGAACATCTATGTAGACCTTGCCTTGTTAAATATGCCGGGCCATTCAATGATATCTTCATCAATTGTGAACGATATGCCTGTGGAAGCCTGTAAATCTATATGCCCAACTTTAATGCGAAGAAAAGACAGATTTGGGAATGTGACCCAATTGACAATATCATATCCACCAACAGCTTCTCCATTTTGGTCAAAGGAAAACTCTCCAGCACTGTTGTTGAATGACCAACTTCTCAGGTAGTGAGAGATCTAAATAGAGGAAACACAGCCACATCAGCATATATACTTTGCGTGATAATCTTTTGAGTTAAGTGTTCCTTTAAAAAGCTTTAGTCAGATTAATGCTTGTGACAATAGTCATGAAGATATCTGCTAGAGTTATAAATCTTTACTTGCTTCATTTTCACATGCAAGAGTTATGAGATTGCCAAATAGCTTGGCAGAAAGTTCAGTTTACCTTTAAATTCCTGCTTATGTGTCCAAGTGTAAATACAGAATGTAGAAAAAATGCAGCTGAATTCAAAGCACAGGAAAATTGGTCTGTATCAGAAAACAAAGGAACCTTGTAGGCTAACTTGGGGCTCTTTTGCACTACATGAATTATTATTCCACTTTAATTACCATGGGTGAATCCTGATATTTAATTTCCTGGGACTTGTGGTGAGGTTGGTAGTTCCACATGTTCTGAATACCTTACCTGAAACTGCAAACCCCAGGAATCCAAAGGATGATAATTAAAATAGAATCGTAATCCTATATTTGCATAATACAAACAACTCTTAGTCTACCACATCATATGCAACTGATGATGGCTATTGTATTAATATATGTGGGGCCTTCTGCTAAGGACATTACCTGCCATGACTGCGGAGTTAACATACTCCTTCTCCCTCCAGTCACCACTGCTCTCCTCTTTGACGGGGATGAATGCATGGCATGGAAAGCATATGTCAGAGCGTAAACTGCATTATAAATGGCATAGCTGTGGCTAGTCATGCTCATTTCAAAAACAGAGCTTGGAAGAGTCACCAGTTTCTCCTTTCCAGTGCAGATATTCTCATCCAGTTCATCCAGGATAGAGGTGGGAAACAAGCAATTAAATGCCTCTTCCCAGAAAACCCTAACAAAGTCATCCCCTTTTTCTGATATATGGTTTCTTGTTTGCAGGAACTGTCTGAATCCTAACACCTCCTTCGAATGAAGTGTCAAGGAGAGAGCACCATGAAGGAAATGGATGTCCATCGTTCTTTGAGAGAGAGATGATGTGAAATCTGTCTCCCCTGTCATAATCCAAATTTTTCCTTTGTCTTGAATTGATATGCCTTCGAATTTGAAAAAGTGGTATATAATTCTTAAATAAGATATGCTCTGAACCTCACCATGAAAGATCATGACATTGGCTGTACTGTTGAAGACACGCTGAAATGTGGCAGTCCAGTCACTTATCATTTCAGTGATGCCATTCTGATAACTTTTTACTGGTATTTTCTCAATGATGTCAGTGCAAATACCATTCTGAGAAAACAATGGAAGCAACTCCATCACAAACTTTTCTAGACTCTCAACTTCATCATAGATCACCCCAATCCATATCCAGCTAAAATGGAGCAACAACTGGAGCAGCCCCAAGTACTGCTTATTTCCATTTGGGAACATCCAGTGGAAAAAGGCAGCCTCGTTTTTGTCATTCCGTTCTGTAGCAGAGCTATAGGTGAGCTGGGGATGAAAGCCAAGGAAGGATAATATGAAAGGTTTACAGATACGTGAAACACAGAAACAATTGTGTGTGTGCACATGTGCAGCTTTAACACCCCGTGCAGTCAATTTGTAAAAGCCTGAGAGCTTGAAAATGATTTAATTTTCTGACTGAATAGAGCAAAGATGAGACTATCATGGTCTTTCTAAGGAGAAAGTTCCAAAGTTTTGGAGTAACCACCAAGGAGTTCTTCTCCCTTGTTACCACCAATCAGTATAAGAAGATCTAATAGTATCATAAAGGGATATTTAGTCCTTAAAATGACCTAGTCCCAATCTGTGAACTCAATGGCTGTATAGGAGAAGTAATCAGTTTTAGGGCACATGGTGGCTTATAGAGCAATGGCAGATGGAGATGCTACATTCCTCCACTTGTAATAACCCAAAATGGTACACCTGAAGGCATAACTTTCATTTAAACCTGGGTAGGTCACCCAGATCTTCTTCCAAACTTCCATGTTCTAACCTTCCTTCTAACGACTACGTTCTTACCTGAGCAATTTTGTAGATGCCCAGGATGCATGCCATGTGGGAGCATATGTTAGAGTTGGGTCCTGCAATGACTGCTGGCAAGATCTTTTGGGCATCACATTTGAAGTTAGGGACAAATCTATCTCGAGTTGAGAGAAGCTTCATTGTGGCTAGATAGGTCCAACTTGGATAAAAATTATTATTGTAGATGTGGAAGCCCACAGTGACATTAGGTAAGATCTGGGGATTCTCATTTATCTCCTTTACAGCAAACACCAAGGCCAGGATGTGCTGGTAAAACTGAGGAATCCCTCTGTAATGAGAATTATATGCCACACTACAAATTATCTGCATCACTAAAAAAAACAATAGCTCATAATATGCTGAATAAAACATTGCATCATGATATATTGTAGAGCCCTAGTTTGGGAAAGAGATCAGAAATGGAAACCATGCAAGGGCTCTTGGGCTTCTTAAAACACTACCTCAGAATAGGCATTACTTTGGAAGTCAGTAGTGAACATTTGCATGAAAAATCACTTTAGTATTCTGCAGCAAAGACATGAGACTTCAAGCATTTAATATATTTTATTGTGTATAGTAGTGGACTCCAACTCATACATCTATAATTATATACATCATGGAGTGGTGGATATGGGAAGACTTGTTGTTGTCACCCAATTATGATCTTAACAGAGAGATAGATAAGAGGTTGACACATGGCAGCTAACACATGTAAATATACACTCACAGTTAGTAGTGTTCAAAATGATTGTTACACAATTCAGACGAGGGTCAAGATAACATGATTCCTCCTTATGACTTTATTCCCAAAATAATACAACTGATATAGCTAAAGATAACTGTGAAACAGAATTAATACATTATACAGTTAAAACATGCAACTGCTTACGAGAGGTACTCAACGGATAGCAGATTAGGATCTTTTGTGAAATCTCTGTCTTCATAAATGATGAGTATTTGAGAAATAACTACAGGAACAATCAGGTCCCCTGCATAGTAATAATCATGAAGAATGGGTAGAGGCTTGCTGATGGCACATTCAAGATCAGGAAGAATGCTGCATACACTCACTGGGAGCAGCACCAAAACCAAAGCCAGAAACACCATCACCTTTGAAGAAAACAGATGTTCGGAGAAATAATCCATCTTTTGCAACACAGTCAATCACTTCTGAAACACAGGCTGATAACAGTCGAAAATACAGGAGGGAACTGGGTTGACAGAGCTCTGCAGTTAGAAATCTCCAGGCACTGAGAATATTAAGAGCAGTTTCAATATTGATTTCCTTGTTCTGCTAGTGGCGTCTAGAATTCCTTAGGGGCCTTGAGAAGACGTCAACATAGTCCTGAATAATTTGAAAATTGCTACGGTGGTAATCATCTATCAGAATTATAGGTTCTTCATGGCTATTCCAGACAAAAACATGTTTCACATACAGAATCACAGAGCTGAATCTAGTTTTAGTAATGCTCGAGTAGACCCATGCCAATCAATGGGATTTTGCTAAGGCATGATTTCCTTTATTTTAGTACCTGAATTCCTATTGATTCCATAAAGTTTATTCTGTGCATTACTAAATCTGCATCAGTTTTAGCCTCCTGAATCAAAAGTCACCTATATCAGAAGTTCTGTACCGCTTTCCTTGCCTTTCAGTGTAGGGAAGGAAGATTCAAAAGTACCCACAACCTGATAAAGTCTCAAGAAAGAAATCAGGAGGAAAAAGAGGATGGATTTTTCTACAAAATTGCATATGGCGGACATAGTGGTTTGCAAGAACACTAAAAAAAACATTGCAAATTTTCTGAAACGTTCTTTTAATTTACAGTAAAAAGCACATTATAGAAAATAAATTCCTGCACAGGGTACAGCAATAAAATGCCTCTTCTCATCCCAAAGTATTAAACAATTTCAGCAAAGAAACCATGACTGGATCCTATTTATGGCTGCTTTTAATAAAACTATTTTAGGAGCCTTCAATGCAAAGGAAATCATGGTCATGCCTAACATCAACCGGCAAAAGGGTCAAAGAGACAGACTTGATGCAATCAAAAGACTACTCAAATTGTGTATTTGGTACAAGGACAAAGGGAGAAACTAAGTTATTACGGATTTCAACACAGTCTGAATAAGGATTATGAGCAAAGATTATAGATGAATGGAATTATGCACTTTATATATTTTAATCCGTTCTATGTGTATTGTTTGCACAACTGTTTTAATTGGTTTTAGTTGATGAGATGTGTTTTATTACTATGTTTTAAGTGGCATTGAATCTTGCCGGAGTTGTAAGCCATCTTGAGTCCCCTATGGCGTGAGAAAGGCAAGGTATAAATGAAGTAAATAAATTTTAAAATTTAGTCTCAAGTATTCTAGGCCCAAGCTGTTTAAAGCTTGGGTTGTTGTGTGTTTTCCGGGCTATATGGCCATGTTCTAGTAGGTTTAAAGTTTCATATGCTGACACCATGATTTTACAAACGGTCAGAAAGCAAAATAGTGCAAAAATTATCACAGTTCAAAGAAACAGCCCTGAATCGCAACCATTTTTCTATTCTGTACCCCACCTTCTAGAGAACAATTCTAACTTTAACTTTAGAAAAAATGTTGGAAAAAGCATCTGAGTGAGGGCTCAAATCAACACCACTTAGAACACCCTTCCATGTCCAGTAATGCATACTGAGTGGACTCTCCGTCATACTTAATCAAAAGTTTAATTATTTCTTTTTTTATTGCAAATTAGCCCAGCATTTCATAGCAGCGGTGCAAATTCATTAGATCCAATTGATAAACTGCCAAGTACCTGTAAGCTTGAGAAGGTGATGAGAAGGTAAAAGTACAAATACTATATTCTTTATCTTGTTTGTTTTCAGAAACAAAGTGAGGGGATGTCTGGTTAGCATATGGGAGGGAAAGTGTCAGGGAATAACATGTCCTGTTAGCTAATGCAGAGGGAGGTATGGCCATGAAAACCTATGATAAAGTCCCCATAAATCAGAGATGAGAAGGGAAAGTGTTGATAATCATTGAGAAGGCTCATCTCTCTCATGAACAATCCACCTGACCTAGCATCAATTGTGAAGGTTTGTACCACGTATTTGGCACCATACGCTGCAGATAGCCGGGTTGGGGGGTCTTTTTACCATACAGTACTGTCCCATTGCACTTGAAATGAAATCACATAATATTACCAAACCCTTCACCCTTACTATTTCTACCAAAATCATTCTGAATCATCATACAAGTGTTTTCTCCACCCATTCCTCTTTATTATTTGTTTGAAAGGGGAAACTTCATTTTAGAAGAAGTCCAAAATCTCACAAAATGCTAAAACCTAAAGTAGAATCACATTTATATAAATTGTTACTGGGCAGTTGTACTTTCTATAATTTAAATAAAAAGGGGGAAATTATTTTAAAACAACACAACCATTCAATTCTAAGGCTTCCCACCAAATGGAACTGTAGAGGAGAGTCTACTGAACAAGCCAGTACCTGCGGCATACCATCTGTTGAGGAGTTACGAAGGTTGAGGCATTACTTTTCATTCAACCCTCGTAGATAGCTCCAGGAAACCCTCGGTGGTGTAGCAGGTTAAACCGCTGAGCTGCTGAACTTGCTGACCAAAAGATCAGCAGTTCGAATCTGGGAAGCTGGGTGAGCTCCCTCTGTTAGCTCCAGCTTCTGCCGACCTAGCAGTTCAAAAACATGCAATTATGAAAAGATCAATAGGTACCGCTTGGGCAGGAAGGTAATGGCGCTCCATGCAGTCATGCCAACCTCATGATCTTGGAGGCATCTATGGACTAAGCTCTTTGGCTTAGAAATGGAGATGAGCACCAGCCCCCAGAGTTAGATAGACTAGACTTAATGTCAGGGTAAAAACTTTACCCTATAGATAGCTTCACGTAAAATAGGAAATGTATTTTGACTGAATTTTACTGTTAGTGCAAGCATTGCATCAGTGAGGGCCCTTCCACACAGCTGAATAAAATCCCACATTATCTTCTTTGAATTGGAATATATGACAATGTGGACTCAGATAACCCAGTTCAAAGCAGATAATGTGGATTATCTGCCTTAATATTCTGGGTTATATGGCTGTATAGAAGGACCCTGAGATTCACATATCTTTGACTCACTATTCAACAATTGATTCAATAGGTCTGCTCTAGTTGGGATTAAACAACTGATTTCATTACAGTGAATATTACTTACACAATATTGCGCCAAATTGCTATGTGTGTGTGTGTGTAAAGAAATCCTTGCAAAGTTGTTTGCAAAAGATCTCTTTTAAAAAAGGGAGCTAAGCTTTTGCAGAGGCAAGCCACGCCTCAAACAATGTATCGGTATGCTGGCAGATGGCTGGGTTTTTTCAGTTGGGAATCTGGGCTTCCAGGGAGAGCACAGAAAAGACAGGCTCTCTAGCTACGGTCAAGTAGCAGTTTGAATATGCTATGCTGGATATATTGAATGCTGATTGATTAGTTATTGATCTTATGCAACTACATGGACATCGTATGATTACAGAACTGTTTTATATTTCAACTCAACAAGCAAGAGTAAAGTTCCTTTGTTCTTTCAATTCCTCTGCCTGGTGTGAGTTTCTTTGCACATGGTGTTAACTGGACGCTGCTGGTTCCGCTATACTCTCATCCTAACACACAACATATACAAAAGTCCCAATTGTGAGTGTTTACCTATGTTTATAAATAATTTGTAATTAAGTATAAGAATCCTTGTAAATCTAGAGTGCAAACAGAGCCGCCCCTAGGTATTTTTCAAGTGTAGGCAAACAGAATTTTGGCACCCCCCCCCCCCCAAACCAATCACTGAAAAATAAAAGTGTTGGATAAGCGAAAATGTTTGATAATAAGGAGGGATTAAGGAAAAGCCTATTAAACATCAAATTACATTAAGATTTTTAAAATTAAGCGCTAAAACATCATGTTTTACAACAAATCAACAGAAAAAGCAATTCAGTACCTTGCGGAGGCAGGCCGCAGGAGACAGGAGTTGCCTCGATGGCGCCCCCCAACAAGATGGCACCACAGGCAACTGCCTAGTTGGCCTGGTGGTTGAACCGCCTATGAGTGTAAACCAAGTGTATATCTGTTTCAATGTAGACCAAACACATATGTATTTATGTGAATAGATGGACACATGCTCATTGGTGGGGTATAAAAATAAAGTTGTTGTTGTTGTTGTTGTTGTTGTTGTTATCTCCAACCTGCCATCACAGTGGGTTCAGGAGAGTGTGTGTGGCTGCCTCTGGGACCAGTCAGGAGCACTTATCCTCCAAACTGGTCTTGATTTACCAACTGGACAAAATAGTGAAGGCCAGAACTTCATTAATACTCAGCTCATAGCCATTATTCAAAAAGAACTTATAGCAGGATGAGGTCTACAGCTGCCATGGGCTGCGCATCAGCCAAGAGTCCTGAGACCTTACATGGATAGCTATTTATTGTACTCTATCCTGTTTTCTTTTTTAGACTGAAATCATATCATTATTTGAATTGTTCCCGTTGCTTTCTTCTCCTTGACCTTTCTCATTAAATAAATTGTTGTTGGCAATATTTTGACTTTTGTTAGCATTTGTATTCCATTTGAAAAAGTCATATCAATGTTTCTGGTGATAGATTCTCTCTCTTTTTTAAAAAGTCCATCCCTATACTTAAACTATGAATTTTTACTGTTTGCGTGAAAATGAAATATCTTCAGGAGAGTGCCACCCTTAGACATTTGCATCTTTCTTCATTTATTTCACACCTTGAGTTGTGGCCAATGCCTTAGGTTAATTCCCTCTGCCATGTTGCATAACCAAGCCTAAAAGTATGAAAATTAAAATACTTCTGACTGACTTTCCACCGACTTATATTTTCTAGTTAGTACTTCTGGGTGAAATAATCTTCAAGATGATGATGATGATGATTTTTAAAATGGTGTCAGAAGTGACTTGAGAACATACTACAAGTCGCTTCTGGTGTGAGAGAATTGGCCTTCCATAGAGATGTTGCCCAGAGGGTGCCCAGATGTGATACCATCTTGCTGGGAGGCTTCTCTCATGTCCCCACAAGCTAGAGCTGACAGATAGGAGCTCACACCATCTCGCAGATTCCAACTGACAACCTTCAGGTCACAACCCAACCTTCAGGTCAGCAGTTCAACTGGTAAAAAGGGTTAAGGGTGTCCCTGTTCCCCGAAGTTTTTATTCTTATCCCTTTCTCACCCCGAGTTTTATCTTAGTGTTCATGCGGCCCGCCCTTGTGATATTGCTTTCTTGACTTTGTGTTGTACTGTACATTATTATCTATTGTATTAATTGTATTATGATATGTTGTTTTGTATCTTGTTATATTGTATTGTCCTGGGCATGGCCCCATGTAAGCTGCCACAAGTCCCCGTCGGGGAGATGGTGGCGGGGTATAAATAAAGTTTTATTATTATTTATTATTATTATTTAATCCATTACGCCACCGTGACTCCTATGATGATCATGATGATTTTGAGAGTCTCACATTTTTGGTGCCTCCCAAATTCCATCTTGAAAATCTGTTTCTTGTTGCTTAATTTTTAACTTTTTGATGTGATGATCTACAACTGTTGGAGACTGGCCCGGAGGGGAAGTAAAGGAGAGAAATTCCAAGAGAGCAATAAAACAAGCCTTTTACTGTTATCACAGCTAATGATAAGGCGAACAGCCATAGGCACCCAGTCTAATGGGTCCGTACCATGCAAATGGCCGTCACAACATATGCGCAGTTAGCAAAGAATATATATCTTGGCTTTTGCTTGGGCATGGGCGACCTGGTCCCGCCTTTGGTGTACTAACATAAAAACCACACTACACATGTTTTTGGGTATAACAAGGCCACAACAATTTATTGGTTACAGGAACAAGGGTTGGCAACCACGCATGGGTCCTGGATCATCGATCGGTCAGCCCGGTGCTGCTTGATCATGAAGCAAAACTAAGGCACAACCGATACCAGCCCGGTAATCGGTACCAAAGCGCCGCCCACAGGACGCAATGATATTCCCCCCTCCTGCCAATGAGGGGGGGGGAGTAAGCATAGCTGATCCCGGGCCCATGCTAGACGCCACAAAAAGGAGGGTGTGATCCCCACTCTCCTTGCCGCCAACCCTACCTTCCGTAACCAACAAAATCAAAATTCCAAACAATAATTGCAACTGTGTGCCCAGGACACGATGCTGAGTCCTATTCTGCGACCATGTCGCTTCTGATGGAATTCGAGTACGAAGTATCCCTTCCAGGCCGGCTAGACAGCTTTCTGAACACCTTTGCGCCGTGAAGTTCCTTTCACCCGGTTGTTGTCGGTCCCCGCTCCTCGCCATTCGCTAGCCTCCTTCCTCCTTTCACGGTGGCATACCTGCAGGGAAGGAGAGGAGCCGGCAGACCCCGCAGCCTCTAGGAGAAGGCTGGGCCTGATGTAAGTGGTGTAAGCCGCTGATTTCCACCTCCCCATTGCTTTGATGACATTTTCCGGCAGCCCACCTACGGCTGTGGTGGTGGCCGCCCCTATCCTGAATGAATGTCCCCCGTATTCTGCGGCAGGGAGACCCAGTTCCCGCATTGCGCTGCGGAATATAGCCATGAATTGGTACCTGGTCAGGAGGGTTCGGTTCCGATGGATGAAAAGCGCACCCAGGGACTTGCTGCGTGCCGCTAAAAACTTGGAGAGAGCCCGGACTGGGCACACTCGACCCGGTTCTAGGCCTTGAATGTTGAGGGATGCCCCCTTCCCCCCTTGGTCCGTCTTGGACTGTCTGACCCGAATGACCACTGAGTTGTGCCTGACTGCAACGTCCCTGAGCTGGAGTGCCCTACCCGACCTATCATGCTTGGAGTTGGACACCACCTCCCCAAGTCGCAGGGCCCCAAAAAAGGCTGTAGTAAAGGCTGCGGAAAATAGCTTCACCTCATAACGGGAAGCGCAGATCCTGTTGAGCGATGCGACGATTCTGCTTAGGGTATTGTAGGAGAGGGGGCATCTGCTGTCCCGCTGCCTAGGTGTTTGCTTGCTCCATCCTCTTAAGAGCTTTCTAATTCTGTATTCGTTGCATGGGTCGCTCCAGCCAGCCGCCCTGCTGTAGAAGGTGATCCCCGCCAGGTGACGCCTCATGGCATGTGCCGACACGTTGGACCTCTTTTGGTGAATGATGAAGTGCAGCACTTCGTCCTCGTTGGTTGGCCACTTGTTGCCATAGCCCGACTCCAATTTAAACTTGGTAAACTTGGCCACCGCTGCGCGATAAGCTTTCCTAGTTGCTGGGGCAATGGTTAGCATCAGCTCCGCCCATGCCTCTCCTCTCCAAGGGTCCACAGCTCCTGTGGAAAAACGGTGGGCTGGAGGTCTGCCTCTGGTGCTAATGATCGAAACCTGTCGTCCTGGAAATGGGACAATGCATCCGCTACTTCATTGACAACACCTGGAATATATTGAGCTGTAAAAGTAATGTTAGCTTCCAAACAAGTTAGCACAAACTGTCTTACAAGTCTCATGACCCTGGTTGACCTGGATGTTTGCTTGTTAATGACCTTGACCACCGCCTGATTATCGCACCAAAAACGCACCCTCTTATCCTTTAACATGTCTGTCCAGGTCCTGACCGCCACTAGTATTGGGAAAAACTCCAGAAAAGTAAGGTCCCGCAGTATATCGCCCTCTCGCCAGCTATCCGGCCACCTGGATGCGCACCAGTGTCCCTGCAGGAAAACTCCAAAACCGCAGCTCCCTGCAGCATCCGAATTTACCTGAAGTTCTTCCTCAGGCTCCTATCTGTCCTGCCATATGGACACACCATTGAACCTGCCAAGGAAATCCAGCCAAACCTTGAGGTCCTCCCGCATACCTAGCGTCACCCTGATTCTATGATGTGGGGCGCTGATCCCCGCCGTGGCCCTGGCCAAATGGGCACAAAATGGCCTCCCCGGTGACACAACTTTGCAGGCGAAGTTGAGGTGGCCCAAAATGGCCTGGAGTTCCCTAAGGGTGATTTTCTTCCTGTGTAAGGCCTCGCGGACCAAGTCTCCCAGCCGGGAGAGCTTATCCGCGGGCAGCTGGGACACTCCCCTGACGGAGTCCAGCTGGATGCCTAGGTAAGTGATTGTGGTGGCAGGCCCCTCTGTTTTTTCCCCTGCCAGCGGGATGCCAAATACCTTGGCCATGGCTACGAATGACCTGAGGAGATGCGTACATTCTTTACTGTCGCGGCCCCCTACAAAAAGAAAATCATCGAGGTAGTGAGTAATAAATCTGGAATGGGCGAATGTCCTGGCTACCCATTCCAAAAAGGAACTAAAAGTCTCAAATGCTGCACAGCTGACTGCACAGCCCATGGGCATGGCTTTGTCAAAGTACCATTGGTCCTGGAATTTGAAACCCAGCAAGTTGAAGTCCGCTGGATTGACCGGGAGGAGTCTGAATGCTGACTGGATGTCGCATTTTGCCATCAGTGCGTGTGGTCCTTTTTCCCGTACTAGGTTGACCTCCTGGTCAAAAGAGGCGTATTTTACTGAACAGAGTTCAGGAGGGATAGCATCGTTTACCGACGAGCCTTTTGGGTAAGATAAGTGGTGTATGAGGCGGTACTCGCCCGGCGCCTTCTTGGGCACCACTCCTAGTGGGGAAACTCTGAAATTCTCCAATGGCGGTGCTGGAAAAGGTCCAGCCACCCTACCGGCCTCCAGCTCTTTGACAATTTTGTTCCTAAGGACCTCGGGCATCTGGGTGGCAGATTTGAGATTGCCCGAGGTGAATGTGGTTCTGGGCCCTTCCGCCGGTATATGAAAACCTGAAGAAAAACCTTCTAATAAAAATGTGGCAGCTGCTTTGAGGGGGTAAGCTTTTAGCCAGGGAAGCATGGCGGTAAGACAAACCGGGGTCGAGGCCAGAGCAAAAGCCTCAAAAGGCCTGTCACTTGGAATGTCCTGAGTTGCCTCCGCCGGATGCGCCTCCTTTTTTTTTAAAGCCGGGCTGGGCGCCCGCCCGGCCTGTCCGAAAGTGCTGCGAACCGCCAGCTTGTTTGTTGCATGTCATCTTGGTGTGGTTCCCTGTGCAGTATTCGCACACGTGGTCAAAACGGCAATGTGCCCGCTGGCATTTTCCTAAGTTGAATTCCCAGCATATGGCCCGCCTGGCATCCCTTCTACCCCATGAACGATCAGACCTCCCAGCATCTAATTTGCTCTTGATGCTAGGCCCGACCTCCGTGAGCCATATGTCGTGATTCTTAAGGTCCCATCTAACCCTGGCACTCTGGGAAGTGCTCTGCCTGAAGGCAATATCGTAAGCAATGGCTGCCGCTTCGCCTGCTAGCCTCCTAGCTTTGACGACATTTTTTTGATGGTTGGCGAGATGCCAAGCCCAATCAGGGAAGGATGTAGCCACTACACCTAGATATTCAGAGAAACCGGCCATCCAGTTAATGAAGGTTTGCTCTGCTGGCCTGTCCTTATCACTTTTACGGCGCCTGCCCTTGGATGGGGGCTCCCTGCCTTCCTCACCCTCAGGTTTTATGAGAGAAAAAATGTCCACATAGTAGCCTTTTAGTATCCTGCTGATGATGCGTGGTGAAAGGTGCGACCCAGGGGGGTCTTCGTTGTCCTGGAAGGGACCTGGTAGCACCGGGGTAGGGGTTTTTCGTTTTCCCCATGCGCCACAGGGAGCCCCTAGAGCAGATGCTGTCTCTGTTCTATCCCTAATGGCCCATTCAGGGAGTCCCGGCACAAGGGCCGCTGTCCTCCAATAGTTGTCTCTGTCAACTAGGTCAACGCGGGCATACTCACTCTCAGCGGAGTCGCTGTCGGTCCCTTGCTGACAGCAATGCCTGGAAGACCTGCGTGTTTTCTTGCGAGTCCCCCCGCTGCTCCGAACCTCCCGCTCAACCGTAGCTAGTGACTCGTCGGCGCTGGATCCCGGACTGGGTGAAGGTGTAATGGAAATCTCCCTGTCTCTTGTATGCCTTCTGCCTCTCTGCTCCTCCCTCGGTTGCGGTGTTGGTGTCCTCTCTGCCCTGCGATAAACCTTAGACTCGGGTTTGCCCATCCTGTCAACCAGGCGGGCAAGGTTCTGGGAGATACCCTCTAGGACCACAGCCTCCTGCTGCCCTGCCCGCTTGGCTGCCGCCTTGCATGCCGGGTTTTTCCCCGCCACTTTCGCTCCTGCTCCTTGGGCCGCTGTCGCCTGGCTCCTGGAAGACCTTGTCCACGCAGGCGCCGTTTCCTTCCCAGCAGCCACCTTTTTTCTGGGCATTTTTCTTGGTGCCATTCTCCTGTGTTAAAATATAGAAAACAAAACAACTTCCCCTTGAGGCAACTTCCCCTGGTGCGGTCGGCCCTGGTGATTTGGCCCCTTGAAGGGGAAAGACGACCCATGCGGCCTGGCATAGGGGCCTGCCAAAACGCAGCTGCCCCATAAGGGGGGGGGGGGTTCCGTGAGTTATACAGCAGCATGGAAGCCTGGCAAAAAACACCGCTGGCTGTAAAAATCAAGATGATGGCCGCGCAGTGTCTATGGATACCCAACTCCGGCCCCCCAAGTAGCATGTTGGAGGCCTGAGAGCCCCCCCTTCCAACCGGCTGCGCGGCCGGACGAGGCCTCGCCCGCTGAAGAGCCGGGCGAGGGAGCTGTGGGGCTGTGCTAGTCTAAGCCACCGAATGGAGGCCCTACTCCTGAGTGCTGGGGAAAAAACAATCCCCCCCCCGCCGCCGACGCCGCGGAGAAGGGGCGGAGTGCCCCATGGCTGCTGGGTGCTGAGGCCGAGCCGAGCAGCTGGCCCCCCGCCAAGGCGCCTGGCCTGGTTCCCCACCCCCGCCCCCGCGTCCCGGGCAGTAGGTATGCCCAACCGGGAGAAGCCCCGAAGAGGAAAGGACATCCCCGTTTTTGTCCGCCCCGACGGAGAAAAAAGGGGTGGGGGGGCATAGGAGCAAGCGCCACGTGAGCCAGCCACTTGACCCCTGGGCCCTGAGCCATACCGCTCCGAACGGTTCCGCTGATTCGGGGACGCTGCCTCCAGCGCTGCTTGCTCCACCGCCGCCGTGCCCTGCGCGCTCCCTCTTCTTCTTCTTTTTTTTTTTAAAGGGGTGCTCGCCGTTCTCCCATGCCGCCGCTTCCCCTGCGAGCCTTGCAGCCTCCTCCTCAAGCGGGAAACGCCGAATACCTGCTCTGGCCCTCTTGGGGCCTGTGCAGCAGCTGGGACCGCCCTCCCTGTGTTGCCTGCCCAATGGCAAGCAGGGGCGGTCCCGCAATCCATTGGCCCAGGGCCCTGGTGGCGGGAAAGTTTCCCGCCGCCCCAAGGGCCTCTGGGAAGAAGAAGGTCCATGGCAGCCGCCATGACGGGGGCGGCCAGCCCCGCAACACGCCTGGCCTGGTGAGTCAGGCCATGCATTTATCTAAAATTGACCAGTGGCTGAGGGTCTTCCTCGCCTTCCACACCCACTTGGCACAAGTGATACCAATGACCTAACTTGTTTACTCCGAGCTTTCTTCTCTCCTTGGAACTTTCTGGAGAAAGGCACCAGCTCACAGGAAGGAAGGAGCATATGCAGAGGCAAAGCTACATAGGCAAAAGTTTACTATTTTCTGGCTTATGACCCTTCACTATGTCCACATGAAGTTTATTTTCCTGTTCCAAAGAAGAAAGTATGATTTCTATTTAAAATGTAATAAACATGTTTTTGTCTTTGCTTTCTCTTTGAAGCTGTGACAGTTACAAAGGGCTTGCCTTCCTTGTAATTATCACATTATCACTTTGCCTATGGTAATATTTTCTCTAGTTCCCTGGAGATTTCCCTGCAGAAAAAAATAACACAGAGAAGACAGGAATAAACATTTAAGATTCGGGGTTGGAGATAGTAGCAAATAGACCCTAACCAGTCTGATCATTTTCATTTAAAGCATAGAGTAATTGATGGTATAAATGTACATATCTGACTATTAAGAATAGAATAGAGACAGAAGGTGTTCCAATTATTTGGTCAAAGGTAATTTCAACTTTACAAACTATTATTCCAAAGCATTAAGATGAATGAATGGCCAGAAAAATCCAGCTGTCCTTCCACAGACCTCTTATATTTCTGGAGTGGTAAAATAGTTTGCTAAATATGATGGTCATAGTGGTGTTGATATTAGTGCTCTTGCCTCACATAGTGTGCACCTTTCCGAATGTTCAATGTAACGTCAGTGGACTCCTTCCAATTCTTTACAAGTCTTTTCAACCAGGAAAAATCAACATTGCTGCTATCATGTCTCAAAGTTTCATATTTTCATCACCAGAGACCTTTAAAGAACTTCCTTCTCCTGAACTCATTGATGACATCACGTAAGTACCGGAATTTTGTGAAATCATACTCAGTTCTCAACACTCAAAAACTTTGAATACTTTTGATACTTCCAACGGTGTAATGTAAGGGGTGGGTTTATTTTTCCTTTTCAAAAGCATTCATAAATGCATGTGTCCTGATAATGTTCTTTATCAGGATCATTCTGTTGATAGGCTTTACCATCTGATTTCCCTTCATTGGAAAGGCAGCATATAACTTATTAGGTATTGGTAATCATTATTTAGTGATAGTTGTTGGTTGTAAATATATTTGCAGCTCCAAACCAATTGGGTAGAACTACATACTAAATTGAATGTGACTGGTGCATCTGTTAGTTGGCTTTTTGTTTGTTTTGTAAACTGATAGCATATTTCGTTCAGTACTGAAAATGATTTCTGGCTTAAAAATCCATCCATTCATTCTTTGTGTATGACTTTTGCAAATACTTTCAGTTAGTAGATGTAACTCCCAGTGGCGCAGTGGGTTAAACCCTTGTGCCAGCAGGACTGCTGACCGAAAGGCTGGCAGTTTGAATCCAGGGAGCGGGGTGAGCTCCCGTCTGTCAGCTCCAGCTTCCCCATGCGGGGACGTGAGAGAAGCCTCCCACAGGATGGTAAAACATCCGAGCATCCCCTGGGCAACGTCCTTGCAGACGGCCAATTCTCTCACACCAGAAGCAACTCGTAGTTTCTCAAGTCTCTCATGACATGAACAAAAGTTAGTAGATCTCAGGCTTTTAATTCAAAAAGAAAGTATATCCTGAAACTCTGGCATCTGATCTTCCCTGTGCTACACTATTCTGATATCAGTTCATTTCTTGATCTAGAGTTCCGCCCATGGGGTATATTTCTGTATGTGTAGCTCATATTCTTTTTAGGCCTATATTCAGACTTTCGTATTTTTAAAAAAATCACATATAGCATCCAGTATTGGGGATCCTTAATAGACAGTGGCCTCCACTCTGTTTTAGTGCAATATCAAATCAGATCCACTATGACCCAGCATTTCTTCTCATTGCAGTGTTTTCACTCAGCTCTACCAGCACATTCTGGCCTTGGTGTTTGCTGTGAAGGAAGTAAATGAAAACCCCCATATCTTGCCCAATCTCACACTGGGCTTTTCAATCTATGATGGCCACTTTGATGCAAACTCAGCCTATCATGCCTCAATGGAACTTGTCTCAACACAGAAAAGATTCCTTCCTAACTACAGGTGTGAGACCCATAACAACCCAATAGCAGTTATTGGAGGACCGGATTCTAATGCATATGTCCGTATGGCACCTATCCTGGCTCTTTACAAGATGCCACAGGTAAGTGCTGACTTTGTGTGTAGTTTTATAGCCTTTTTAATATTCGCAAAACTGAAATCATGGGTAAAGATCTGTAAGTAAGTCAGGACAATTTGAATCTATCTGGATCAGCTTCAAAAGGAGTCACTTCAGCCCATTCTGTGCCACATTATCCTAGCCTGAAGCATTATCCCAGTCTGAGGAATGGAGTGAGACTGGATCTGGATCTGAAAGATGCTGTCATGGTGAGAGCACAGAGAGGGACTTGCCTTTAACCATCTTAGGACTATTTCAATTGATCCCAGATCAGTTTAATGATATATAATATTTATCTCTAAAGAAGACTTGGCAAGGGCATGAGTAGAAATGGGAAGGCCTGGAAAAAAAACCCAGAAAAATTGGAGGAGAAACAGTTTTTTCCCATTTTTTTCCAAAGCCATTTTTAAAAGAAAAATTTGGGAGAAAAGGGTGCAGAAACAAAATGTCTTTCATCAAGGGCTTCATGTTATATAATTTGAATACCATGTCATATATATTTTATTTATCATTGGAAAATATCATATTCTACACACTTTTCAATTTTGAGGGGGAATTCCCCCCCCCCCATTTTTCCAGGTTTTTTTCCAGGCTTCCCATCTCCATACATGAGAGAGGTGGCCATCCATTGATTGTACAAATAAGTCTGCAGCTGTACTAATGGAACTTTATGACTGTGCAAAAGCCTTCTGCGATATATTCTTAGCTCTATTTGATGTCTTGCTTATTTTTTGTATCCTATTATGGCCAAAGGAAAACCACTGAAATGGATCCACGCACAAGCCTAGTATTCATAGATCAAAAATTGATATAAATATTTACAATATAAATAATAAGCAAAGGTTTAGAGCAGCGCTTGACTTTCTCCCTTGTCACGTAAGAGTGAATCACAATTTCCTGCTTTCCTAATGTAAGAAAAGGTGGTTTTAAAAAACTGAGATGTTTTCGATGACAAATTGGAGTCAGAATAAACAGAAGGGTAGGTGGAAATCCACAGTTTCCTCTAAGAATCTTTTTCCTCGAAGGCATACCATAGGGTTCTATGGCTCTCTTGGGGTGCTAATCAAACATTCAGACCACTGCCATACTTTGTCCTCTAAAAGAGGAAACTACAAACATATTTGTAAACACAACTGCAGGGACATCTTTTAGAAGTCTCCTCTTTTTAAAAAATAAATAAAATAAATTAGCTTACACATGGGTCTATCTCTATGATGGATAACAACATCCAAGAAGCTTTCCTCTACCACGTGTTTCCACATGGGGTTTCTATGGAGATCCTTCCATTACTTCACCATTCCACTGGATGTGGATTGGGGTGCTTTATTTCGATGATGAAGCCTCAGAGGTTTGTAAAAAATGGAGGGCATCTGTGTTGTCTTCACAAAAATGTACCTCAAGCAAGACTTTTCAAGTGAAATGGTAAATACTGTAGTGGAAGATATTGAAGCACATGCAATTGCCATGAACAGCACTGCTGAAGTGTTGGTTATACATAGAGAGTCTTCAATTCTGATAGCTATTGGGATGTATCTACAGATTTCAAAATATGAATATAGTTCAATAAATTCAGAAGGAAAAATCTTGATTTTGACAGCACAGGTGGTTTTCACCCCCCCCCACCCACCCCCCACCCACACACACACACACACATACAGTTTGGAACATTGATTTCCTCCATGCCAGTACTGCTGCTAACCGACAAATCAGCGGTTCAAATTCAGGGAGAGCATGTGAGCTCCCTTTGTCAGCTCCAGCTCCCCATGCAGGGACATGAGAGAAGCCTCCCACAAGGATAGTAAAACATCCAGGCATCCCCTGGGCAACCTCCTTGCAGGCAGCCAATTCTCTCACATCAGAAGTGCCTTGCAGTTTCTCAAGTCACTCCTGAAATGAAGAAAGAAAAGTATAGCCCTTGCAATTCATTCCAAAGAGGTATTTGGAATTTCTTCAGACCAGAAAACCAGTTGTACTTCTGGGGAAATGCATTTTTGTGTTCTTTACCTAACTACACTTCATACTGGAATTTTGAGAAGACATGTACAGGAGAGGAAAAGCTGGAGTCTCTTCCTACTTCTGTGCTTGAAATGGGAATGGCCACCCACAGTTACAGTATCTACAATGCTGTCTTTGCTGTGGTCCATGCCCTGCAGTCTATGGGATCTTCACAGTCTAGAAAGAGGGTTACGAGGAAGGAACCAAACCATGAGATTCTTAATCAACTGCCATGGCAGGTAAACCTCATGGGGGGAAAACATCCCATAGTTGTGATTGCACATGCTCAACTTTCAAATTCTTATGTTTTGCATATTACAAATGAGGGGGGTTGCTTGTTTGTTTGTTTTTTGGTGGCCTCTGCTTAGGTCTGCCTTACACTTTATTCCATCAGAAGTTTCTGGTACTCCTCCTTGGACTTAGGATACTGTGAACTTTGATTGTCCTGGTCTTTGTGAACCTAGAATTGAGTTTCATTGACTTCATCCTTCATCATCTATAGTTTCAGATATTTTTCTAATACTCTTGTGGAATTAATTCAGATGGAGCAAGGAAGGACATGGTTGTTCTTGCTCTTAGGAACCAAATTTTATAACATTAAGGGCAGGCCCGGTCCAATGTTGAAGCGACTGAAGCCGCCGCTTGGGGCACACATCAAGGGAGGCGCTGTCGAGGCTTTGACAGTTCCCCCATCCAGGTGCCGCCACCGCCGGGGACCATCGCTCGTCAAATGGCTGAGCAAGGAAGGCCAGGTTCCAGGAAGGCCTAGCTCTTCTAGGGAGACCTCACGAGGTCTCGCAAAGTCTCGCGAGGTCTCCCGAGAAGAGCCTGGCCTTCCTCATTCGGCCGTTTGGCGAGCGATGGTCCCCAGCGGCGGGGGGGGGGGAGAGACATCACTCGCCAAACGCAGAACGAGGAAGGCCAGGCTCTTCTCGGGAGACCTCATGAGACCTTGTGAGACTTTGTGAGACCCCGTGAGGTCTCCCTAGAAGAGCTAGTCCTTCCTGGAACTTGTCCTTCCTCGTTCAGCTGTTTGGCAAGAAATGGTCCCCGCTGCCGAATGCCAAATGGCCAAACGAGGAAGGCCAGGCTCTAGGAAGGCCTAGCTCTTCTAGGGTCTCTAGGTCTCACGAAGTCTCGCGAGGTTTCCCGAGAAGAGCCTGGCCTTCCTCATTCGGCTGTTTGGTGAGCGATGGTCCCACTGCCGCCGCCACCACCGGGGACAATCGCTCGCCAAATGGCTGAACGAGGAAGGTCAGGCTCCTGGAAGGCCTAGCTCTTCTAGGGAGACCTCATTAGTCTCCCGAGGTCTCCCGAGGAAAGCCTGGCCTTCCTCATTTGGCTGTTTGGCGAGGGATGGTCCCCGCTGCCGCTCCCACTGCCAGGGACCATCACTTGCCAAACAGCCGAACGAGGAAGGCCAGGCTCCAGGAAGGCCAGGCTCTTCTCGGTAGACCTCACGAGACTTAGCAAGACCTCGCAAGACTTCGCAAGACCTTGCAAGCTCTCTCTAGAAGAGCTAGGCCATCCTGGAGCCTGGCCTTCCTCATTTGGCCTTTTGCCGAGTGATGATCCCTGCCGCCCCAGCTCGCAGGTATTGGTTTGGGTGTGTGAGGGGGGGTGTGCCAAATTCGGGAGGGGGCAAAGATTTGGTTCGCCTACCCCCCAAAATTACCTAGGGCTGGCTCTGAGTAAGAGTATAGTGGCACAATTTATGCAGAGAAGGTGTGTCATTACCTCCCTCTTAGGCTGAGAATGTGTGAATTGCCCAGAATCACCCAATGTGTTCTCATGGTTCTGCCAGAAACTTACTCCAACACTCCAACCACTATAATACATTATTCTTGCCTCTCCCAAGGAAAGCAACAAGCATATATGTAGATGCAGTCACAGGAGATCTCCTCTTTATTAAAACAAAATTTATTTCTTCAGCTTACATATGGCTCTGTTCCTATGGTGGATAACAGCATCCAAGGAGTTTTCATCTACCATATGTTTCCAAATGGGGACCACCAACATATGGGGATTCTTAAGTTACTTCAACACTTCCACTGGATATGGATTGGGGTGATTTATTTTGAGGATGAGACTGGAGAGTGGTTTGTACAAAATGTGCTTCCAATCTTTTCAGAGAATGGCATTTGCATTGCCTTCAAACAAAAATTCCCCAGGCAACATTTTTCAAGTGAAATGGACAATATTTTGGATGAAGGGATAGAAGCACTCAAAATGTTCAGTGACAGCACTGCCAGAGTGTTCATAATACATGGTCAGATTATTGCTCTACTAATTGTTCAGATACTGATAAACATTTCAAGATATGAACTTGTGCCAATAGAACCAAAAGGGAAAGTCTTGCTTTTGACTGCCCAGGTGGATTTCACAAAACATCCTATCCTAAGATTTGGAGGCATCAATTTCCTCCATGGCTCTATATCCCTTGCAATTCATTCAAAAGAAGTAACAAGCTTCGAGAAATTTCTTCAGACTCAAAACCCAATTGCAAAAAAAGATATATTTTTCAGAAACTTCTGGCAAAATGCATTTTTGTGTTCTTTACCAAATTACACTTCATACTGGAATTTTGAGAAGACATGCACAGGGGAGGAGAAACTGGAGTCCCTTCCTTCTTTTGTTTTTGAAATGAGAATGACTGGTTACAGCTATAGTGTCTACAATGCTGTCCTTGCTGTGGTCCATGCGTTGCAATTTATGGGATCCTCCCGGTCCAGAATGAGAGTAACGGAGAAGGGACAAATCCATAATATTGCTAATTGGCTGCCATGGCAGGTAAAACTAAATGAGAAGGAATATCACCATAGTTGTTCAAGATTCACGTTTTTAGATTATGCTTTGTGAGTTACTTTTTTTTAGTGGCATCTGATTATGTCTGTTGTCATCTCAATTTCACCAGAATTTTCTGTGTTCCTCCTCACATTTAAGATAATGTGAGCTTTTATTAATATAGTCTCTGCGAGCCTAGACTTCATACGTAATGTCTTAAAGTTTCAGATTTGTTCTAGTCCTCTGATGGAACTACAGGCAGTCTCCGAGTTACTAACATCTGACTTACAAACGACTGATAGTTAAGAATGGGAGTGAGACAACGGGAAGTCTGTTGATAAAGAATTCTGTTGACCAAGTCATGCATATTCCATGGAATAAAACATACACTTTGAAATCTACCCCTAAGAAGGCAACTTCACTCCTGGAAATGTTATCATGAGGAAAAGGTGTCTCCTATGAAGCTTTATCATCAATATTTGTTTCCACAAGCCAAATTTAAATATTCAATTAACACAGGGACAGAAAGTGAAGTGAAATCTTCTGAACTGCCATACAGACAGCAAAACAAACACCAAGCATATCCAAAGTGTGTATATGTATGAAATTACACTTAAAACGTACCTGTTCTGACTTACATGCAAATTCAACTCAAGATCAAATATAAAAAATCTATCTTGTTCGTAACTTCGGGACTGCCTGTACTGCAGATTGCTATCACTTTTACTGCCATGGCTCAATGCTATGGAATCCTGGAAGCTAGTTTGATAAGGCATCAGTGTTTTCTGGAAAAGAAGGCTAGAGACCTTGTAAACTAGAGCTCCCATGATTCCATAGGATAGAAATGTGGCAGTTAAAATGGTGTCAAACTGCATTAATTAATGTGAATCTTGGGACTGCCTCTTCCCCTTGTTATAGGCTTTTCCTTTCTGTTGGTGAGCTGGTTAGCAAATGTGCAGAACACAGTGGCAGTTTCAGAAGAGCTTATATATCTAGACAATGCCTAATACTACAGACTCCCACCATGTACAGATCCAATGAAAATTTTATTTTAGTTTTCTTCCCTTGATCAGTAGACCACAACTTGCTGGTATGAAATATTATCTGTGTTCTGTTTTATTTAACTATTTTTTAAAACATTGTACATTTTCACTCTTCACGTTTTAGCTCCACCATTTCCTGAGATATGTGTCATTTAACAACAGTGTTGGTGACAAGATATCCTTTGACCAAAATGGTACCTTAGTAACTGGGTTTGATATTATCAACTGGATTACCTTCCCAAACATGTCTTTTATGAGAGTTAGAGTCGGAAAAATCAACCCCCATGCACCACGTGGCAATGAGTTCACAATCTCTGAGGAGGACATCATATGGCCTACTGACTTTAACCAAGTAAGGATCAACATGTTCAAATCCAGTCATATCTCTAAAGTTGGGGATTACTGTCCCAATTCTGAACTAATTCATTCCCCATGCTATGACATGAAGGTGGTTATAGCACAGAGCAAGCTCAAACTAAATCTTTGTCTGGCAAAATCTTACCTTTTGCACTTGACCTATCAAAAAGCTAAGTCAATGATCAAAGGAGCACCAATTATAAATAAAATATGCCAAGGAAATGGCAAATCCAAGAATACTAACAGAAAATAATTGGATACTTCACAACAAAACAAGAGGAGAGGCAAGACATATATGTTACTCAAAGAGATGGTTTCAAAGGATCAAAGTGTATATTTTATTCCATGGAATACATATAATTTGGCCAACAGACTCCTTTATCAATGTGGAAGTTCATTAATTTGTGCAAATACTTCATATGCCCTGTATACATGGATTTCAAGATGGGATAGTATCAATAAAATAATTTTACATGAAAACTATAAAAAAATTAAAAATCCCAAAATTCACTATGTAATCCAGCAAAACTGTCTCTTAGGGCCCATCCAGACAGACCCAAAATATGGGATCTGTCTCCGTTTTACTGGAGGCATCCAGACAACGCTTCTGATAAAACTAAATTAATTTGGAACCAACCAGGGTTTACTCCAGAACTTACCTGGTGTTTAATTAATTTGGAACAAACCAGGGTTTGTTAATTAAACACCAGGTAAGGTCCAGATCTAAAGGCAAGATCCGGGTCTTACCAGGTGTGGGCCCTGTGTGGATTTGGCCCAAGGACTGTATCACGTGATTCCTTGGCCCAATTCATACAGCCATCTCGGTTTTTTGGGCTCCAGGAGCCGGAAAAATCTAGAAGACACCCCCTCCTCCCAAACCCCAAATGTACCCTAAAAATAAAGTTAAACTCACCTGGCCTCAATAACAATCCTCCTTGCACCAGGAGGGAACATTTGGGGGGCTTCAGGGTGGCTTCGTGCCATCCTGATTGTAATCGGGATGGGTTGTAGCCACTCCTCCTCCTGGAAAGCCCGGGTTTTGCGGGGCAGATCCACACCAAAGAAGGTTCTTTGGCACAGATTTTTGTCCTGTCTGGAAGCACCCCCTGTCTTTTGGTAGATAGATATTTGGCATTGGGGTTAACCCAGATACACCTAGGAAGTAGGGGAAAGAGGTAGTATGAGATGTGACATGCTGATGCACGAAATCTACCTCTGGATAATCTTGTTGGTCCATATAGCCCACTGTATTAAAAAATACAATGTGATAGCAAATCCACCCTGCCATAAAATTATGAACCAAGCCCTTAAGTGTGGATCAAATCGCATTACAAAAATTTTGAAAACATATTTACTGAGTGTTAAAATATTGTGTTTTTTTAATGTACAGACACGTCCTCTTTCCATTTGTAATGATAATTGCCATGTTGGCTACCACAAGAGAAAGAGAAAAGAAGAGCCTTTTTGCTGTTATGATTGCATTCCCTGTCCTGCAGGCATGATTTCAAATGAGACAGGTAAGAAGTGTTATGTTTTTAAATGCTCTAACAGTGATTTTCAATGGTTGTCACTGCTGAAAAGAAGAGGTAGTTTGATATATTCAGTTATGCATGCATACGATAGCAGAGTATGTATAGTCAATACAGCTGTGTAAAAGTTTGAATGCTTACAGTGGTAAATCCGTCCTACAAGTGTAGGAAGTTTCATCCTGATAGCCATAAAAATGACAGAGAAACCGGCCCAGAAGTGTTTCCACTGGCATAAATGGGCGAATCAATAAACCAAAAATGTTAACAAATTTTAAACAGACCCCTCAAGTTAGTTTAGAAACACAGGCAAGAAATACCATCAAAAGAACAAAGGTTAGAAAAAAATAGATGAAATTTATAATATGGACAGATTGACCTTCCTGTTAAAAGAAAGCAAAGGAAAAATATTAAAAACAACAGATTGGAAGAAATATGAAGAATATAGGAAATAAAGCAAAGGTCTAGAAAATAACCAATGAGATCCTGCAAATCTGTATATGGATGAATCTAGAAAATTTTGAAAAGAATAAACTCAACAGAATAACAATTTCGCGAAGTACAAAGAACGGAATACCAAAATACCCCTATACCCTGAAACCTTTTTTCTTTTTTCCTTTTTTAATTTTAATTTTAATTTTTTAATTTTTTTTCCTTCCCTTTCGCTATTACCATATTAGCCCCAGAAACAGATACTTAATCCCCCCTTTTCCCCATGTTATATATTTCCTGCTCACAGATTGTATTTTCCCCTTTTATGTAATGCACCTAAAAATTGAATAAATTAAAAAAAGAAAAAAGAAACACGAAACGAAGCAGGGGACATACTAAATTTGTATTTTGAAATGAAATGAATATTTGGCATTACACACACCTCTAATAGTCAATGAAGTATGCTACAGAGGATGTGCAACATTAGTACCTCTGACTGGAATTATCTAAAGTATCTATATCTATGGTATATCTATATTTATATATAGAATTAGAGCTTGAGGGAGAGTTAGGACTTCATCACATTTACCATATATACTTGAGTGGGGCCCCGGTGGCACAGTTTGTTAAAGCACTGAGCTGCTGAACTTGCGGACCAAAAGGTTCCAGGTTCAAATCCCGGGAGCGGAATGAGCGCCTGCTGTTAGCCCCAGCTCCTGCCAACCTAGCAGTTTGAAAACATGCAAATGTGAGTAGATCAATAGGTACCGCTCCAGCGGGAAGGTAACGGCGCTCCATGCAGTCATGCCGGCCACATGACCTTGGAGGTGTCTATGGACAATGCCGGCTCTTCTGCTTAGAAATGGAGATGAGCACCAACCCCCAGAGTCGGTCACGACTGGACTTAACGTCAGGGGAAACCTTTACCTTTACCTTACTTGAGTATAAGTCGACCCGAATATAAGCTGAGGCACCTATGATAGGGTTTTCTAAGGCCAAGAATGTGTGATTTACCCACCACATTCATGGCCAAGTTGGGATTCTAAATCTGTTCTTCTGAGTTGCAGTACAATGCTCAAACCACTGTGTTGTGTTGGTTTGGTTACTTTTCCCCTCAAACTGTTGAAGATGTATAAAAACATGAAAAAAAAATATGTTGGAAATGTTAAGCACACCAAGGTACTTTCTATTATATGTGGTGGACATGTAACAAAGCAAAAGAGTATTGGAAATTGGAACAAAATTTGTTACAAGATATATTTAAAATCAGGTTACGATTAGGTTTAACTTTATTTTTATTGGGACAAACAAAAGCCATGAATTTCGAGTCAGTACGTCATATGATTATTTTGCAGAAAGACTACTCTATGTACAAAAAATACAGAACTAAAGAACTACCTCTGAAAGAAAATTGAATGATAAAAGTTTTAGAATTGGCAGAAATTGATAATTTTTAAAACCCTTGAAGGTTTTGAAGATTGAATAACAAAATTTAGACAGTAGGTGGAATGCAGAAACTGTCTAGAATGATAGATTAGCAGGGTTATAACAATATTTTCTCTGTGTGTCTTTGAGGTGGGAGGTGGGAAGTCCATTTTAATATTTTATTAAAATTTGATTGTTTTTCAATATGGCGTATGGGGAAAACTAATTGATGTAAATAAATAATGATATGAGCAGTATAGGAAAAAAATCATAGTCTTTAGAAATTGTATGGTAATACTTATGTTGCTGAAAAAATAATAAAAAGGTAAAGGTTTCCCCTTGACATTAAGTCTAGTCGTGTTCGGGGGTTAGTGCTTGTCTCTATTTCTAAACCTAAGAGCCAGCATTGTCCATAGACACCTCCAAAGTCATGTGGCCAGCATAACTGCAGGGAGCGCCATTACTTTCCCGCCGGAGCTGTACCTATTGATCTACTCACATTTGCATATTTTCAAACTGCTAGATTGGGGTTAACAGCGGGAGCTTATCCCACTCTCTGGATTCGAACCACCAAACTTTTGGTCAGCAAGTTCAGCAGCTCAGCGGTTTAACCGCTGCACCACCCGGGGCTCCAAAAAATATATGGATAGATTTTTAAAATTATGGAAATTAAGGAGTTGGTGGCAATTACTTCTTTCAGAGTTTGGGTAAATTTCCTTGATTTTGTGTTATTCAATTCACTGCACATTCACTGAAATGAACTATATTTTCATTCCATCTGTCATTTCTTCTTTTCAGACATGGATACTTGCTTTGAATGCCCGAAAGGACAATACCCAAGCAATGATCAGCATGAATGCATTCCTAAACATATTATCTTCTTGTCTTACCATGAACCTTTGGGAGTCAGTTTAACCATTCTTTCCCTCACCTTTGTATTTATCACAGCTTTGGTGCTCGGGATCTTCTTTAAGTACCAGGATACTGCAATTGTCAAAGCTAACAACCGCAGTCTATCGTATGTTCTACTCATTTCTCTCCTCCTCGTGTTCAGTTGTGTTTTCTTGTTCATTGGTCAGCCTAATCATCTCATATGCTTACTTAGAGACTGTCTTTTTAGTGTCCTCTTTACAGTAGCCCTATCATGTGTGTTGGCCAAAACAATCACAGTGATTCTAGTTTTCAAGGCCACCACACCTGAGTCCAAAATGAAGAAATGGGTGAGCAAGCCACTGGTCAATTCCATTGTGTTTTCCTGTCCCTTTATTAAACTCATTATTTGTATGGTGCGGCTGATCATTTTCCCCCCATTCTTAGACTCTGATATGGAGTTAATGGCCAAATACATTGTCCTGTATTGTAATCCCGGTTCACATCTAATGCTCTACAGTTGCCTCAGCACTTTTGGTCTGTTGATTATTCTAAGTTTCAGCATGGCTTTCCTTGCCAGGAAACTTCCTGACATTTTTAATGAAGCCAAGTTCATCACCTTCAGCATGTTGGCATTTTCTAGTGTATGGCTCACCTTTATTCCAACCTACCTGAGTACAAAAGGAATAAATATGGTGACTGTGGAGATCTTCTGCATCCTAGCATCAGGTGCAGCATTGCTCATATGTATATTTTCTCCTAAAATCTATATCATATTGCTAAAGCCTGAGCTAAACAACAAAAAGCTGTTAATAAGGACAAAAACCTGAAATGCTTAAAGCCCTCAGTAAACATCAGCAAGTGTACTGTACAGTTAACTAAATTTCTTCCCAGTTTTTAATGGGGCTCAAAGTTCACTCTTATATGTGTGCATATCTCAATGACTTCTGTAAGTCATTGACTGAGATAGCTGTCAATTCCTTTGGTTTATTTATATTTAGTTATTTCCTACCCTATGTACAAAGATTCCTGATGCCTAACAAGAAAGTCAATAAAGAAGGGGCTTATTCAAGATTTTTAGTATTTTGAACATCATCAACAGTTTAAATTCAAAGTGGAAACCCTTCTCATTTTGTTCAAACAAGGACATTTTGGTATTCTGGCTGAAATAGGTGACGGTAATCTGTTTTTTCCAAAAATGTCTGAAATTATATGCACACTTAATACTTTTCCAAAGGGAGTACTGAGTTAATATTGCAGTAATTCTCACATAGCTCCAGATCTGAGAAGGCTTTCTTCAAGAGAGGGTTCATGAGTCTTCAAATCATCAAGCACATCCGCATGACAGAGCACATCTACATGGACCACTTAATGTGCTTTAAAGGTAGCTTGACAGCACAGTGTTTAGATGGCATGCATCATAAACTTGTGCAGCAATGTGCTTTAAAGGCTTTAAATTGTGACAAACAAACTTAGAGGATACTTCAAAACAGGGCCCATCAGCATGCACATCACATGGCAAAACTGATTGAGAAAAGGGTACTCCAGTGATTCGCACATGCACATTGAAGCATGCAAAATTGAACTAAAAATCCACAATTTCTCCTGCACCGTGAAGCTGCAGATACTGCAGATCTTGGAACTGATTCAAGGCCAGCTCTGTGGTACTACATATGAGCTCCATGAGACTGGCTCCAGAACGTCTTATCTAAATCATCCACACACTGAAACAGCTTTGTTCTTTGACAATATTACACTGACCTAAGTGGTTATGCCCACAGTAAGACATTTATTACTCCCTGGGCCCAATCAATCGATGCACCTCTCATCAGTCAAGACTGCCATGGATCAAGTTAGCATCTGATGGGATGAACCCATTCATTCATATATATATTTGTGTGTGTGTGTTGTGTGAAAGTAACATACAAAATACAAAATTCAAAATACAAATATTTTCCCCACCACCCAACCATGAACCACCACCCATGGCTTCCAAAACCATTCAGTATGGAACTAATATCTAATAAAAACCTATCTAATAAAAACAAAATCTTCATTACAGTAGAGTCTCACTTATCCACGCCTCGCTTATCCAAGCCTCTGGATAATCCAAGCCATTTTTGTAGTTAATGTTTTCAATATATCGTGATATTTTGGTGCTAAATTCATAAATACATTAATTGCAACATAACATTACTGCGTATTGAACTACTTTTTCTGTCAAATTTGTTGTATAACATGATGTTTTGGTGCTTAATTTGTAAAATCATAACCTAATTTGATGTTTACTAGGCTTTTCCTTAATCCCTCCTTATTATCCAACATATTCGCTTATCCAAGCTTCTGCCGGCCCGTTTAGCTTGGATAAGTGAGAATCTACTGTATTTCCTCCCCTGATTCCATTGAAGAGCTTGGCCATTCAAGTCTTATTCTTACCATCAAGTTCAAACAACTAAAAATCATACAGGAAAAAAAATACTAATCAGATGGAATACTCCAGACCAGTGGTTCCCAAACTTATTTGGCCTACGGCCCCCTTTCCAGAAAAAATATTACTCAGCGCCCCCTGGAAAGGGGGGCGTGGCTTAGAGGGGTGGGCGTGGCTCCTGCTTAAGAGGGCGGGGCTGAGCCTCTCCCCTAGGCCAGGATGCAGGGCTGGGAGGGGGAGGGGGAGGTGGGCGGGGCTACAAACGGGCGGCCAGGACTGGGATTGGTGGAGTTACGAGCTCTGAGGCAGGGCTGAGCTTCTATCCCTGTCCTGCGGCACCTGCCAGGACACAGGGGGTGGGGCTAGAGGAGGGGGTGGGGCCTCTTCTTAAGTGCCTGGTGGGGCTGAACCTCTATACCCCGCCCCCGTGTTCTAACAAGCGCCTCGGGAGGTATACAGAGGCTCAGCCCTGTCTCGCACTCTTGGGAAGAGGCCCCGCCCCTATCCCCGCCCTTTAGTCCTAAAAGGCCTCTCAGGAGAGGTATAGAGGCTCAGCCCTGTCTTGCACTCTTGAGAAGAGGCCCCACCCTTAGCCCCACCCTTTAGTCCTAAAAGGCTTCTCAGGAGAGGTATAGAGGCTCAGCCCTGTCTCGAGCTCTTGGGAAGAGGCCCCGCCCCTAGTCCCACCCTTTAGACCTAAAAGGCCTCTCAGGAGAGGTATAGAGGTTCAGCCCTGTCTCGAGCTCTTGAGAAGAGGCCCCACCCTTAGCCCCACCCTTTAGTCCTAAAAGGCCTCTCAGGAGAGGTATAGAGGCTCACCCCTGTCTCGAGCTCTTGGGAAGAGGCCCCGCCCCTAGCCCCACCCTTTAGTCCTAAAAGGCCTCTCAGGAGAGGTATAGAGGTTCAGCCCTGTCTCGAGCTCTTGGAAGGAGGCCCCGCCCACTCCTCTAGCTCCGCCCCCTTTGTCTTAACAGGCACTTCAGGTGTCAGCCCTGTCTCCAGCACTTGGGAAGAGGCCCCGCCCCTCCCCTGGCCCCGCCCCCGTGTCCTAATAGGTGCCATCACTGCCTCCCTGGATCGCACCAGCTCCTACCAGGGGGCGGTAACACCTACTTTGGGAATCACTGCTCCAAATTCTACAGTGATGGCGGTATTATAGTCTGCAGAAGCAAAGACCACCAGCATTGAAGCGATGATCCTCCACCACCAACTTTATTCGACCAGTCCAATATTGTGTGAATGTCCAATCACATCTCCCAAAGCAGTAAGTCTATTCTCAGCTTAATAATGGAGAACAGAATGGCAGTGGAAAACAAAAGAGATTTAAAGATGAGCCTAATGCTAATTTTAAAATGTGGAATAGACACAGAGAAACCTTGTTGGGACTGCCTTCCATCTGAAAATCTATGTCCTCATTGTGAAAGACCACTTGGATCCAGAATAGGTCTCTACGGTCACTTACACGCCCATTGCCAAGACACTATCCTTTGAAGACATCATACTCAGTCACGAGTTATCGCCTATGCATAGATAAATGTGGATAGATAATCTGAGCGCATTCTCAAGATAAGCACAGAAAGAGTCCTCTCTGATTGTTCATTTTACTGAATCCATGACATTTGCTCTTTAGTTATTGTCTGAATTTTATAATTTCTGGTATGTTTTCAGGGGGTCATACACCAAGAAAACCCCTATATAGTGTAGACCTTGAACACTTTGCTAAGCCAAATGGGTTTCCTCATGGCGGAGATGAGATCCTTGTCAATGAGGGCAATTATTTTCCCTAACATCTCAGAATAGCATTTTCACGGCTTAGAAGTGCTTTGCCATTTCCTCCCTCTGAATATAATCTGCCATTCCCTGGAAGTCTCCCTTCAAACCAAGGCTGACCTATCAGTTACTCAGATAAAGTCATGCATTAGTTAATATTTTTTAATAAGTCTACTCCAGTAATAATAAATCTAAATTCTTCTATATGATTCCCTATGTCTTTGCTTGTTTGTTTGTTTTAATAAGTTGCCTTTTCCAAGGTGGGACCCCAGGCAGCTTACAAAACAATGTAAAAAAAAAATTCATTACTCAATATAAAACAGTTAAAATCATACATTATGAGAAACGTGTTGTTGCCTGGAATAGCTATCATCCTAATAAGTTATTACCACCTCAGCAATCTTCAGATTAGAATCATGTTGATTTCTTTTTAAAGTCCCTAAGGAATTCCATATGCCACCAGCAGAACTGAAAAATAAACTTTGAGATTGCTACTAATACCCTCTACGCCTGGAGAATTCAGGGTCTAGACGGAGTTCTGGCAACACCATTTCTTCTTGTTTTCAACCAACCAAGTGAATATCCATGTTCAACAGACTGTGTCACAGAACTGAATGGCTGTGCCACAAAAGATGGCTTGTTTCTCTGAACACTTATTTTCTTCAAAGCTGATGATGTTTCTGACGTTGGTTTTGGTGCTGCTCCCAGTGGGTGTGTGCAAGAGTCTCCCTATTCCTCAATGTGCCGTCAGCAAGTCTCTGCCCATTCTTTATGAGTATCATCATGCAGGAGATCTGATCATTCCTGGAGTCCTTTCCCAGCTCCTCATCACTTATGAAGAAAGAGATTTCAGGAGAGAGCCCAATCAGCTGTCCATTGAGCACGTATCGTAAGCATTGAATGTTTTGAGCATATAATTTATCAGTTTCCCCTTCAGTTTCCTTTATAGCATCTGTCTAGTTTCAGAAATCAGATTTCTGATTTGTAAAGAGGAACCATATCATCTTGACATTCTTTTGAGTCATTAAGTGACAATCATTTGGTGACAGGTTTGAACACTGATAATTGTGAATGTATATTTACATATATTAGCTGCCATTTGCCAACAATCTGTGTTGGGTGTTTGTATCTTGCTTCAATGACTACTAAAATTACAATTTCCTCATATTCACCACTCCAGGATTTATATAATTATGGAGCTATGAGTAAGTTGGAGCCCACTAAATATTATACACAATAAAACTTAAGTCTGAAAAATCACAAATATCTCTTCCCTGAACTACGGCTTTACAATACATCATAATCCAATGTTTTATCAAGCAAACAATAATCTGACATGTAATTTGTGTTGTCGAAGGCTTTCATGGTCGGGATCACAGGGTTGTTGTATGTTTTCCGGGCTGCATGGCAATGTTCCAGAAGTATTCTCTCCTGGCGTTTCGCCCACATCTATGGCAGGCATCCTCAGAGGTTGTGAAGTATGGAGAAATTAAGCAAGAAAGGTTTATATATCTGTGGAAAGTCCAGGGTGAGAGAGGAAAACTCTTGTCAGTTGGAGGCCAGTGTGAATGTTGTAGTTAATCACCTAAATTAGCATTGAAAAGCTTCATCTCTTGGATTTTTTCCTGCCTTGGGGCATCCTTTGTTTAGAGTCGTTAGTTGCCCCTGAGTCAATCATGTCTGGAACTCCTATGTTTTAAGAGTGTTGCTTCTTATTTACTTCAGGAGATGAAGCTTTTCAATGCCTGCCATAGATGTGGGTGAAACGTCAGGAGAGAATACTTCTGGAACATGGCAATGCAGCCCGGAAAACATACAACAACCCTGACATGTAATTGTTTTATATAAATCAGATGCTTTGATGTGCGGCATATCATTCTCCTTACAGACAAATGACACAATTTTACCAGCACATCCTGGCCTTGGTGTTTGCTGTAAAGGAGATAAATGAGAATCCCCAGATCTTGCCAAACATCACTGTGGGCTTCCATGTGTATAATAACAATTTTTATCCAAGTTGGACCTATCTGGCCACAATGAAACTTCTCTCCACTTGGAACAGATTTGTCCCAAACTACAAATGTGATGACCAAAAGAGCTTGCCAGCAGTCATTGGGGGACCTAACTCCAACATTTGCTCCCACATGGCACACATCCTGGGCATCTACAAAATCACTGAGGTAAGAGGACCCCCTTGGAACATGGATGATGGAAGGAAAATCTAGGTGGTATATCCAGGTTTAAGTCAATTTTTTTCCTGCAGGTGTAGCATTTCAGATTGTGACAGGTGGAAAAATTTAGCCATGTCTCCCTCTCCAAGCCACTTGCCTTCAGACTGAGTGTTCCTCCCGCATCGCAATATGGTGTGAGCATAGGGTCCATGTTATTTCAAGGACCATGTCTTCCTTTATGAGTCTATTAGAGCTCTAAACTCTTCAGGGGACGCCCACCACTTTCTCAGACTCATGTAATAGAAACAAGGAAGAGGGCCTCCTCAGTGAGTGCTCCAAGACTTTGAAACTCTCTCCTTAGAAAGATCAAGTTAAAATATTTTATGCTGTCAGGCTTTTACAGACTGGCAAGGGGGGGGGGGGATAATGCTGTGTGTGCATGTGAGTACACCTTGCTATATGTTAGATATATCTGAAACTTTTAATTTTATTTTCCTTTGGCTTTTTTCCAGCTCATCTATAGCTCTGCACCAGAACAGAATGACAGGAATAACGCTGCCTTCTTCCACTGGATGTTCCCAAATGGGAATACACAATATTTGGGGCTTCTCCAATTGTTACTGCATTTTAGGTGGACATGGATTGGCGTGATCTATGAAGATGTCGAGAGTTTGCAGACATTTGTAATGAAGCTGCTTCCATTGTTTTCCCGGAACGGCGTCTGCTTCGACATCATTGAGAAATTACCAGGCAGGAGTTTAATCAGTGATGTCACTGAGGTGATAACTGATTGGATTGTGACATTTCGGCTTGTCTTCAGCAGTACAGCCCGTGTCATGATCTTTCATGGTGAGGTTCAAAGCATGGCCAAGTTGAGAACTGTAGAAAACTTTTTCACATTTGAAGGCATACCAGTTCAAGACAAAGGGAAACTTTGGATTATGACAGGAGACACCGATTTCACATCATCCCTCTTTCAAAGAACTATGGACATAAATTTCCTCCATGGTGCTCTATCGTTTATTATTCATTCAAAGGAGGTGTTAGGATTCAGACAGTTTCTGCAGACAAGAAACCATACATTAGAAAAAGGAGATGGGTTTGTTAGGGCTTTCTGGGAAGAGGCATTTAATTGCTTGTTCCCTGGCCCTGCCATAGATGAACTAAATGAGAACATCTGCACTGGAGAAGAGAAACTTGTAACTCTGCCTAGCTCTGTCTTTGAAATGAGCATGACTAGCCACAGCTATGCCATTTATAATGCCGTCTATGCCCTGACGCATGCTTTCCATTCCATGCATTCATCCCCATTAAAGAGAAGAACAGTGATACCTGGAAGGAGAGAGAGTATGTTAACACAGCAGTCATGGCAGGTAATGTCCTTAAGCAGAAGACACAGCCATTGATGCAACAGCCACTGTCTCTCCCAAAACTGGGAATTTTATATGTGTGTGTGTGTGTGTTGTTTTTAAATTGTAATAGACAAACACAGACATACAATAATACGCATAACAAAACTTAGTGAATGCCATGAAATTAATGATTACACAAAAAAGAGGGCAAAAAACAATTTAAAAACAAAAACAAAAAAAGACACAAAAAAAACCCCATAGATGATAATATAATTTTTTTAAAAAGAAAAAGATTCTAGACTTCCAACCATTGCACAGTTACAATAAGCAGTTTTTATATATCTTTTCTTATTTATCTATATCTGGCGCCATTACTAATTAACCTTTTTATTGTCTTTCTAAAGTAGCAGAACTTAACCTTAAATCAACATCTTCACTTGTTCTTCTTTCAAGTAGTTTTTTATCAAGTTCCAGTCCGTTTGTTTTTTCGGTCTGCCATAGTTGTTTTTCATTAGTTGTTTTTCAAAACAGGGAATTTTTTCGACTGTGGCTGCCATCATCCCCGATCAACGTTTATACTAAAATTCCTTGTAGCACTTTTCAGACCAGGAGAAGCAATAGAAATATCCTTCTTAACACAACTAAGGGGGTTTGTTATTGCTTTTCCCAAAGACTGAGAGAGTGTGACTTGTGGAATATCTCCCTGTAGACCAGCATTTCTCAACCTGGGGGTCGGGACCCCGGGGGGGGGGTCGCAAGAGGGGTTTCAGAGGGGTCACCAAAGACCATTAGAAAACACATATTTCTGATTATCACAGGATCCAAATCCCTCCAGTACTTCCTGTTGGTTAAGGGGGGTCTGTGTGGGAAGTTTGGCCTAATTCTATCATTAGTGGTGTTCAAGGGGCTCTTTGATTGTAGGTGAACTGTAAATCCCAGCAACTACAACTCCCAAATGTCAAGATCTATTTCCCCCAAACTTCACCAGTGTTCACGTATGGGCATATTTGAGCATTCATGCCAAGTTTTGTACAGATCCATCACTGTTTGGAGTCCACAGTGCTCTCTGGATGGAGGTGAACCATAACTCCAAAACTCAAGGTCAATGCCCACCAAACTCTTCCAGTATGTTCTGTTGGTCATGGGAGTTCTGTGTAGCAAGTTTGGTTCAATTCCATTGCTGGTGGAGTTCAGAATGCTCTTTGATTGTAAGTTAACTATAAATCCCAGCAACTATAACTCCCAAATGACAAAAATAAATCCCCCCCCCCCAACGCCACCAGTATTCAAATTTGGGCGTATCGGGTATTTGTGCCAAATTTGTTACAGTGAATGAAAATATATATATATATATATATATATATATATATATATATATATCTCAGATATTTACATTATGATTCATAACAGTAGCAAAATCACAGTTATGCAGTCGTAATGAAAATAATATTATTGTTGGGGGTCACCACAACATGAGGAACTGTATTTAGGGTTGCGGCATTAGGAAGGTTGAGAACCACTGCCGTAGATTTCTATGGTAGAGCAGCAATTCAAAGTCTTGTCTCCCAGAGTTCTAGTACAACACTGAATATATGCTGTGTTTTCCCCATTTAGATTCCTCGCTACCTGAGAAGTCAGTCATTCAACAATAGTGCTGGGGAGGTTTCTTTTGACCAAAATGGAGAAGTCGTTGGTGGGTACGATATTGTCAACTGGGTCACATTCCCAAATCTGTCTTTTCTCCGCGTTAAAGTTGGGAGTGTAGTTTCACAGGCCTCCACAGACATATCGCTTACCATTGATGAAGATGCCATTGAATGGCCCAGCAGGTTTAACCAGGCAAGGTCTATATACACGTTCACAATGTGTGTTTGTGTTTAGAAGATATTGTGATTTGAATTCTCAATCATTCTGTCTTTGGGAATGTGTCACAATTTCATTTCAGACATTTATACCATTATTAACAAATAGCTTCATATTCAGGTTGGAAAGATTTTGAAATTTAAAAAATCTTATATGTGAAAAAAAATATATACTTTTCAAAAAAAAATCTCAATTGTTCAGAATGGACCTTCCATACCAAGTAAGGGGAATAAGAATCATTAGGATAAAAACCAATAATCAGCCTAAAAAAAACCTAAAAATGAGTGATTTGGGAAAGCTTTGGAAAAGGTTCAGGAGTTGCATGTGGGGATCCGAAGGAAATATTTGCATAGTCTTCCCCATTTTACTCCACTTTTTTTTCGTGTCAGGAGCAACCGGAGTTGCTTCTGGAGTGAGAGAATTGGCCATCTACAAGGACGTTGCCCAGGGGACGCATGGATGATTTTGATGTTTTACCATCCTTGTGGGAGGCTTCTCTCATGTCCCCGCATGGAGCTGGAGCTGACAGAGGGAGCTCATCCACGCTCTCCCTGGGTGGGATTCGAACCTGGCAGCTTTCAGGTCAGCAACCCAAACTTCAAGTCATGAGGCTTTTATCCCCTAGGCCACCGGAGGCTCCTATTTTTACTCCACTCATAATGAAGGACTGCAGGCAGCCCATTGCTGGGATTTACCCACCTCTGGTTTAAAGGGAGGCAAGTGAGGGAAAACTGCAAATACATGCATAAATAGAGGCCCTTCCACGAAGCCCTATATCCCAGAATATGAAAGCGGAAAATCCCACAATATCTGCTTTGAACTGGGTTATCTGAGTCCACACTCAGATAATGTGGGATTTTCTGTCTTGATATTCTGGGATATAGGGCTGTGTGGAAGGGCCCTAGGTGAAAGTATATCTGCATGACATTCATGCCGACCTTAAAATAGTATTGATGAGCAACAAAAAAATTTAAGACGAAACTAAAAGTGAACTAAATAGACCTATGAACTAGAGGTGATGACACATTTTTCCTGTTCATAGCAGATTGATTGGAGAGTGTGGGATGCTAACCAATACCTGTAGTCTGAGGGCCCTTCCACACAGCCATATAACCCAGAATATCAAGGCAGAAAATCCCACAATATCTGCTTTGGACTGGGTTATCTGAGTCCACACTACCATATACTGTATATACTTGAGTATAAGCCTAGTTTTTCAGCCCTTTTTTTCAGACTGAAAAAGCCCACCTCGGCTTTTACTCGGGTGAGGGTCCTGGTTGGTTAATATTTGGGTGAGCTTATACTCAAGAATATATGGTACATTTATTATTTTTCTCTATTATTATTGGTATTATTACATTTATTATTTTTCTCTATTATTGTTGCTACTATTACATTTATTTTACTCTATTTTTATTATTATTAATACATTTATTATTTCACTCTGATCTTCTTCTTCTTCTTCTTATTATTATTATTATTATTATTATTGCATTTATTATTTTACTCTATTATTACATGCATCATTTTCCTGTATTTATTATTATTATTATTATTATTATTATTATTACATGCATTATTTTACTCTATTATTATTAAAAGGATACATAAGCACATTTACATTGAAGAAGATGAGAATAATGATTTGATCAGAGTTGGACAGTCTTATCTTGAATTTGAGCTTTATGTAAATATTCAAAAACATTTAACCTACTGATGCCTCAATAAATGTAATTTTATTGGTATCTATTTTTATTTCTGAAATTTACCACCCTCGGCTTATACTGGAGTCAATGTTTTCCTAGTTTTTTGTGGTAAAATTAGGTGCCTCAGTTTATATTCGGGTCTGCTTATACTCAAGTATATACGGTATTCCAATTCAAAGCAGGTAATGTGGGATTGTATTCAGCTGTGTGGAAGGGGCCTGAGCCCTTGATCTGTACAAGTTAATGTTTTCCATAAAGCTGACATATTTACATCTTTCACTTGTGAACAGACACGTCCACGCTCACTGTGTAATGACTGTTGCTCCTCAGGATACAGAAGGGCAAAGAAGGAAGGGAAGCCATACTGTTGCTATGATTGCCTTCCATGTCCCAAAGGGGAGATTTCCAATCAAACAGGTAGGAGATGTGGGTTTTCTCCAGCACTTCCAACTCAAGGCAGACAATTACTGCATAAAATCTTATTTACATCAAGCCAGGAACCATTACATTTACAGTGGACCCTGAGTATCGGCTGCATTTTCATTCCAGATTCCCACTATTCTATGGATACCTGAAATCGTAGATGTTCAAATCCCATTCTGTGCAGTAGTGTAGAAAAATGTGTCTTTTATAAAAATGATAAAACCAAAGTGTGCCTTTTGGATTTTAAAAATATTTTAAAGCTACAAATGGTTGAATCAGTGAGTGCAGAGTCGGTGCATATTGAGAGAAATGAGAAACATGAAAGCTTATTGGTCCCGACCTATAAGATCTCTGGTACTAAAGCAGATATTAACAGCATGACAAAAGTTCCTTAAAATACATATAATGAGAGAGATTGTGCAGTTTAAAATTCAGGGTTTGACTATGCCCTTTTGGCAGCACCAACTGCTAAAAATGCTATTTATTCTGACAAGCAGTCATGCAGGCAGTCATTTCCCTAAATTTCCAAAAGCATGTGTAGCTTTTGCTAACTAACACAGATAATCATCTTGGACATGATTATAGAACGGACATGGGTAAACTTCGGCCCTCCAAGTGTTTTGGACTTCAACTCATATAATTCCTAACAGCCGGTAAGCTGGCTGGGATTTCTGGGAGCTGAAGTCTGAAACACCTGGAGGGCCGAAGTTTGGCCATGGCAGTTACAGGGCTTTTGGATGGGAAAACAAATACAGTAGCAGCAAGTGTAGACAAGATGGAAGCAGCAATAACCTCAGCCTTGTAATGCAGATGAAAGAAGACCTATAAATGCAAATTGCTTATGTATTCTAGCAGTTGGTGGCCAGGGAATGGAGATTCACTAACTACTTTCCATTCACTTCAATACACACAGTTTGAACTTCTGAAAAGGCAATTTTCCCACATCCAGGGATAATGAAGCCTCCTTCCTACACGTATTTGTTTGATGTAGGTTGTTTAAGAGAGTGGGACAAGTAATAAAGTCATACTCTGGATAAGTATGTGACTGGCAGTCACTAGAGATCCATATCCTGGATCATGCTTGCCCTACTATGCCCCCAACTTTCCTCCCAGATCTTATTTAAAATGATGGAAATCTGAGCCTTGCTTTATGGGAATACTCATCATATGACAACCAAGGATGTAAATTTCACCTAAATTTATATTTGTATTCCAGACATGGACAGCTGCTCTCAATGTCAAAAAGGTTACTATCCAAACAAGGACCAAGACCTTTGCATTCCAAAAGTTGTAATCTTCTTGTCTTATGCTGAACCGTTGGGAATTGGTTTGGCGACTTCTGCAGTTGCCCTTTCGTTCATTACCACTTTGGTGTTAGCAATCTTTGTGAAGTATAACAATACACCCATTGTGAAAGTGAACAATCGTATGCTCTCCTACACCCTTCTCATCTCCCTCCTGCTCTCCTTCCTCTGCACTTTGCTATTCATTGGCCGACCTCAGAAGATGACCTGTCTCCTCCGACAAACAGTTTTCGGAATGGTCTTCTCAGTGGTTATTTCTTGCTTGTTGGCCAAAGCCATCACAGTTGTTGTAGCTTTTATGGCCAATAAGCCTGGATCTAAATTGAAAAAATGGATAGGGAAAAGGCTGGCCATATCCATTATTCTTTTGTGCTCCTTGACTCAAGTCATGATTTGTTCACTAAATTTGGCAACCTCACCACCATTCCCAGATTCTGACACAGATTCATTCCTTCAGAATAATGTATTGGAATGCAATGAAGGATCTGGAACGATACTTTATTGTGTCCTGGGCTTTATGGGATTCCTGGCTATTATCAGCTTTATTGTAGCTTTCCTAGCACGGAAGTTACCTGACAGTTTCAATGAAGCCAAGTTTATCACCTTCAGCATGTTGCTGTTTTGCAGTGTCTGGTTAACGTTTGTTCCAACCTACCTTTCCAGCAGAGGCAAATATATGGTGGCTGTGGAGATCTTCTCCATCTTGGCTTCCAGTGCTGGGTTACTAGCTTTTATCTTTTTCCCTAAATGCTATATTATCCTCTTTAGGCCTGAGCAGAACAAAAAGGAGCAGTTAATGAGAAGAAAATGTTAGAGAATGCTTCTTCCATTTTTGACAGAATGTTTCTGATTTTGCTAAGGCAGGATAAGGAGGTTGCTCACAATAGATGTTTAGACACTACTAAAGTTTGAAAACTTGAGCTTTATGTAACACCACAGGCCTCGTCTACACTTCCATATAATGCAGTTCAATGCTGTTAAACTCCATTTTGAAACTGCATTATATGACCATGCAGATGGGGCCACAGATTAATTACTTTTATAAAGCACCACAACACACTGGATAATTTTGCACAAAGGAGAGAAATTGAATGCTTGGGAGCTGTTAACAAGCTTCTGTGGTTTTCGTGCGCCATTCATGAAAACACTACATTCATATAATGAGATCTATTTTGAACAAGAAAAAGAAGAAAGGGGATAAAATGACAGGATAGCCTATAGCTAAGGGTTCACTTGGCAAAACTGAGAAAAGTATGGCCTTGATCCACAAGTGACTTTCCAATGCTGTTTTCATGGCTTGCAACTACTTGGGACTCGCCGAAAGTGGTTGAAATCCCAAATGAAAAAATGTTAGGGAAATGACTGATAATTTCCATTGTTCTTTTGTACTCTCTTATTCAAGCAACCATTGTACGCTATATTTGGCAGTCCAACCATTGTTCTTAGTGCCCAATAAAAAGAAATAATGGTTGAAATAATGTTTTTCCTATTGTCCTGTATTTCATGACTGATTTCTGAGTGTATATAGTGGGTGATTTCTAAGTTACTCTTTCAGAGGAGCAGAGGGAAGGATTCCTACTCCAGTAGAGCTTTGATTATAATAGGAATAAAATAGAATGAATTTAATGGAAATTATATTTTACAAAAGGTTCCAAATGTCACCAGTCTTCCTCCTATTGTGCTAAATAGATGCTCTATCACTGGTATATGACACCAAAGAAATTAGGACAAATGTATAAGAACTTGGACAATAAATGTTGGAAATGTAGAGCAAAAGTGGACTTGTGAGAAAACATTGGATTATTGGAAAGTCATACATAAAGAATGCCAACTAATTTTAAAAAGAGACTTCACAAGGAAACCTGAATATTACTTGCTGGGAATAATTGACTCAGAACATTTTACTGACCTTAACAAAGAAAAATTATTTACCTATTTTATTACCTCTGCAAAAATGGTCTTTCCAAAAAGTTGGAAATTAGATATTATACCCAATAAGGAAGATTGGCTTAACAATGTAATTGAACTAAAAGACATGGATAGAGTAACATTTTTATTAAAGGAAAATCCCGGTAGAAGAGGACTTTTGAGGACTATCTTAAGAAGGAAAGAACTTTTTTTTAAAGATTCAGTGTAAAACTAAGAAGAAGAAGAACTGAAGGAAGAAGAATGGAAGTCATTAACAATTCCCCTCCCCTATTCCTCCCTTTCCCCTCCTCTTTTTTCTATATATAGATATAGGTTTCTGATTGGTTTGGGGCTTTTCTTCTTTTTTTTCTTTTTTCCCCCCTTTTTTCTTACTTTCCCTCTATTGTTCTCTCTTTAGTGTTTTAATGTTAAACTAAAATATTTTCAATAAAAAATATTCAAAAAAATAAATAACATAAATGACCCATTTGCATTTTCTATATTAAAGCTTTCCTACACTAGCTAAAAACGCAGATCTCCTCTCAAATGTATGGCTATTTTTGGTGAATAGCCTGGTTTTTTTGTTAGGTTTGGTTTGACCTGTTCGTGCCCCAGTTCAAAAGTTCTGGAGTATCCTGAGGTTTTGGAGCAGTCTGGTCAGCTAATTTTAGATGGAATCTACATCTAGGAATCTCCAGCTATCTGAAAAAATACATTACATTTATCAGTAACCAGTGGAGCTGTTTTAATAGGGGGGTTGTCCGCTCCCTATAATTCACTCCAGTTAATAACCTGGCTGCAGAATGTTGTACTAATTGGAGTTTCTGGGCCATCTTCAAAGGCAGCCCCACATAGAGCACACTGCAGCAATCCAATCTGGAGGTAACTAAGACCACCATGGACAAGTCAGACTTCTCGAGGTATGGACTTTGTGGATCAGTGTATACATTCATCGTCATTGGTGTTCAAAAAGGTGGCACAAGCATTGGCACACAGTAGGTATCACCTCAGATATCACTTTCTTAGAGATTTTTCCCATATTAGTTGCAGTTACAATTTGAGCAGCGGAGTTTGCTAACTCTATCATCCATTTTTGATGTGACAATAAGGCCACGGTACAGGTTAAAGTTTTTAATTTCTTAACAACCAAGTCTAACTGTGTCATGGAAGCAATCCATTGTTCTAAATTACACTGCCTCCCACATGGCATTTGGTTCAAGGCTTTTCATGTGGAAGAGATTGACAATGGCTTAGCTGAAGCTCTGTGGAGTATGCCGCACCATCATTCGGATGGAGTAGATGCTGATGATGAGGAATTGGAGTGAGGAGGGAGTCAGGGGAATCGGGCTAGTGTTGGCACCAGCTCTTATACAAGGGCTGTACTGTGGTTCAGAAAGAAATACAGGCTAAGTGATCTTTTGCCAGTCCTGGTTGAATATGTATTACAGTTCTACGTCTTTCTTAGAAGGAAAGGGTTGGCGCCACAGTCCTTTTGGGACAAGGTGTCAGTGCTCACCATCTGGTTTAAGACACCAGGTTATGCTGATTGTACAGTAGAGTTTTGAGTACGTAAATTGCTCAAAACGGGGTTATGTGAATACGGTAAGACCCCGAATCCTCAACAGTCCCTATGTCGGAACACAGGCGCCTTAAAGAGCCACACACACAATACTCAGTCTTAACAAAAGATTTATTGCAACTCAAAAACAGGCTCAGAGACACTTAACTGTAGTGTAACTCAAAGTATTAGCCCAAACTGGGCTCAAGAGGAAGAACGGAAAATAATCCGGATTAAATAGATGGATAATCTGGATTAAAATGCAGTCAATGGAATTGGCAGCAAACAGCACTGTAACAGACTTCCTGGAAGACAGCATTGTACTCGGAAGGTAAACAAAACCAGTCAAAGTTCAAAAAGCAGCAGAACAGAAGGTACAAACTAATGACGTCCTCAAGGTGTTTACACAAGCTGCAGTCGAGTCAAACCAGGATCCAGGAACAGGGGAAAGCCGCACTCACGATAGCCAATCCAAAGGTAGTTTTCTGAAGAGGGTAACCAGAGCTGAAGTGAAGTCAATCCAAAGCCAGGAGGGGAGAAAGCTGCAACCGTGATAAGCCAATCCAAACGTTGTTACCAGAGGTCATCAAACAGAGCCGAAATCGCCAGTCGAAAGGTCCAAGAATCACAGGAACCAGGAATGCCAAGCTGCAGAGCCAGGACCCAAAACCCAATAGGAAAAACAAGCAGAGACAAACATACGCTAAAATGACACTTTGCCTTCTGCAAAGGATACCCATTTCAGACCCTACTTTTAACTTACACATCATTTTCTGAAGATGAGCTGGCCTCCACCCCATCATCATCTCCCACAGCTGTTCCTGTCATCACATGTGAATCCCGGTTCTCATCCCTCCAGCTCCTCCATCTTCTATCAAGACTTAGGTTTCCCCATGGCCCTGGTATATCAGCTGTTTGCCAATCCTCCTGTCCCGAAGACCCCACAAACACATCACTAGAAGTTGGCTCCGCACTCATATCCCTTATTTCTTGTACCCTAGTCCAGTCCGATGTGCCCTCCACATTTTCATCACTCTCAGACCCATCATCCCCAGAGAAACTAAAAAACGACTCCTCCTCTATGGGAGCAGTAAGTATATCCCGGAGCTTCTTCCTCTCCCGTTCCTCATCTGATTCCTGCTCCCGAGTAACCCTCTTAGTTCCTCTATTCACATCCATCCTGTCTCCTTCTTAAATCATTGATTCCTCATCACTTGGAAACCCTTCAAACGTGCCTTCCTCATAAGGTGCCATAAGTATCTCCCAGATCTGTTTCCTTTGCTGTTCTTCATTTGGTACCTGCTCAAGATTACCCCTCTTCCTCCTACTAGTACTTCTACTGTTGGTAATATTGCCAGCAGACTCAACTACAACACCCTATCCCCAGGGATTTTCATAGGTCTGTGCCAACAATGTCTATAACCTTCATCTAGCACAGTTATTGACTGTGATGCTTGAAGCAAATGGGATCTATCTGAGGCTCCTTCCTTGTCACCTCCCAGCCTCGTGCTAAGAGTCCAGCTGTCAGACCCTTGGGGAATCTTGGAATAAAAGCACGCTCACAAAGGCAAATCCTTAGAGACAGCTTTATTTCCTTCTTACCACAGGATATAGAAAGAGAGCTCTAGCAAGTTCCCGCCAACTGCGGTGTATATCTCCTAGCTAACCCGTCCCCCTCCCACTATCTAATTTCAAACAGCTACATTCCATTCTCACATAACACTTCTACAGTTCCCAGTCCCCCCCCCCCCCCCGCCCAGGTCCAGATAGCTCTTATCAGAGAGCCTAACCATCATCTCTCTCCCAACATGGCATGGGGTGGATGAAACTGGTACGGAGAAATACCAGTTTCATCTACCCCATGCCATGTTGGGAGAGGAAGGATAGTATGGACAAACCCTGACACTAGCTATATCTGAGGGCTTTGTACCCAGCCAACCTTTAAATGCAAGGAAGAACATGGTGTGTTTCAAACCCCTAAAAGAGGGGACGAGACCCAGGCCAATCCCAAATTTGACCTCCATTCCAATTCCTTCATCCCGTGAGTGTAACGATGAAATTCAAACTTGTTCCCTTGGCCCATTCAATGCTCTGAGATGCTCCACATCAATAAATTCCCCATTTCTTTTCATGGATTTTTGACATAGAGATGGACAGGTGTCTGCTTAGCCCATTTCCTCCACCAACTAGCCAAACTGGCACACATCCCACCCAACAGAACCAACGGGTGCAAATGAACCATCACAGTTAAAACTATACTATTTCCACAGTGTAAATGACCCCTGGGATAAAACACAACACGAATAAGAGGACTATCTAGGCCTGTAATCAAATCCAGCAATGCTGATCTTACTTTTGGAAACATCAACCCCATAGTCTCAAACTTGTGTAAAATATTGGGCAGCCAGTTAATGCCCAGAAAACTAGTTCTTTCCTTGGAAACTTTTTTGCTTTCTGGACATGTTTTTTCATGAACATACGACCCATATGACTCCTGGTAAAATTGGTATGATCTGAGAAGACACCTGTGGAGTTGTGATAAACATATTTTTGCAATGCCCCAGGGTCCTCCCATTTAATGATCAAGTTTATTCTATTTGCTCTTACTTCTTTTACGTTGCTGGAAACTCCAGGGAATTCTAGTGAAGAAAGGGTTCTGTCTTTGCTCTTTTATACACAGGACTACATCATTGTACAATCAGTGGGATTTATCTATAAATGAACCTGCATTGGGGTGCATTGCTTTAAATTATATGCAGATTGCTAATGTCATTGGAGCTGTAGATGGAGGAAAAGATGGTTCCATTGCTTTGACTGTGTATATTTCACACTGTACAGAACTGATTTCAAATCAGGAAACAAACGGAACTTCAAACAGGCTGTACTACTACAGGAGACCTCGATCACAGTGTGGGAAGCAATGGCTAATTATCCAAGTGGAATATTTCTATGCAGAATTAAACTATCCATCCAACTCATTTTCATTCTGCTGGTATTCAGTCTGTTTCAGGTGGCATGCACAGCTGGTTCATGTGACATTGGTCGATCTCTTCATATTCATCACAAGTATCACATCTCTGGAGACCTGCTCATAGGTGCCATTCTGTCTCAGATTTTCATGTCTTCTGAAGAGATATCCTTTAGACAAAATCCTGCTGAGAAATCTCAAGGAGATACGGTGTATGAATTTGGTTTTTCCCCCCAAATTATTTTATGCAATAATTCAGACATGAGAGGTTGGGATCTGTTAACAATTCAGTTGTTATATGTTGGAACTGGTTTAAATTAAAAATGGAAATAATATTAGAAAATATACAAAAATGTTTTTTAAAGTTTTTCATATAGTTATTCAAGACTTCATTGCTACCTTTCAAAAGTAAAATTATGATAAATATCATCCCATGTTTGCATATTGCATTGTTTTGAGTGCTTTAGGGTCTCTTTTTGGAGAGATAAAGCACGACAGAGTGCTGATGATGATGATGACGACAACGATAATAATAATAATAATAATAATAATAATAATAATAATATTTATTTATTTTTAGTATTGATATTCTGCCCTTCACACCCCGAAGGGGACTCAGGGCAGATCACATTATGTACATATAGGGCAAACATTCAATGCCAATAATAATAATAATAATAATAATAATAATAATAATAATAATAAACATATGAATTCTGATTCACACCTACATCAGTGTTCAACTGTATATGTAGAAGGCTCAAGCACATTTTTCTGTATCTATAGTCAGACATTCTTCAATATATTTTAGTGGAATGCAAATAGAAAATGTGTATTAATCTGAAATATAAGTCCGCTGTTACTGTTATTTCAGAGTGCTTTCTCACAACTACCAACACATCCTGGCCTTGATTTTTGCCATTAAGGAGATCAATGAAAATTCCCTCATCTTACCCAACATCACATTGGGATTCTGCATTTACAACAGTCATTTTCTTGCCGACTTTACTTATCTTGCTTCAATGGAACTCCTTTCTACCTGGGGAAAATTTTTCCCTAACTACAAATGTGACACTCAAGACAACCTAGCAGCCGTCATTGGGGGACCTACTTCTGATGTCTGTCTTTTCATGGCAGATATCCTGCGCACCTATAAGTTTTCACAGGTAAGCTCACCCACAGAATTAAGAGTTTAAAACAACAGGATTTCTAGGAGAATTCAGTCTCTACAGACCCTGAATTTGTATTTGTTAACTTTTCCCTAAGCAAGCTTGGAAAACAATATTGCCTGAATGTGTGTTGAGATATTCACATGTTTTTCAATCTACCATTCTTTCTATGCTTGGATAACTTTACTGCTAGAGATGGGTTTTCTGGTGTGAACAAAATAACTTGACTCTAAAAGGCAACATATGTTGCATGATGAGCTGAAGAAAGTTCAACTCTATACATGGGATGATGTGAATATTTATGGGACCTCACAGCTCAGTTCCCATGGATTCTATAAGTAACACATCAAACTCCTTCCAAGTGTGAGACATAATATACAAGGGCCTTTGTAGAATCTAGTGGGATCTAAGCAGTAAAGTCCCATATAGGCCCACCCTTGGATTACATCATTGGGTGATGGGTTAGCCTGGTCACAGAATTTGCATCCAATTTAGTTTATAGTCATGGGTTTCATACTGAGCTGCCTTGAAGATGATCCAGAAGATGCAGCTAATGCTATTGCAGAATGCATTTTAACTGATATAGTCTGGAGGATGTTCAGTCACTACTTAAGGTACCGGATCTTACAAAGTCCAAACCAGTACAATAGCATGCCTTTCAATCCTTTGAGGTGCAAACACGAATGTTTTTAGATAAATGTTAAAATATTTTCTGTAATTATTTCCTTACTCTAATGCATTTTTTCCTCTGTTTTTTCTTGCTTTGGATTCCTTTTGGGGGAATTTTTATTATTTCAGTACCATGCTTTGCTTTTAACTGTACTGATGCACTACCTGATACAGTCATTTCATTCACTCACTACAATTATATTAACTTGTAGATGTAATGTGCTAATATGATTACCTCCTTATCTCTCACCCCAAAGATCACATATGGCTCTGCTCCACTAATGGATAACAAAAAGGAAGCTGTTTTCTTTCACAACATGTTCCCAAGTACTACCCACCAATACACTGGGATTCTCGACTTAATTTTGCATTTCCAGTGGAAGTGGATTGGGCTGGTGTATTTCAATCGTGAAATGGGAGAAAGATTTGTACATAAAGTACTCCCGATGTTCATGCAAAAAGGTATTTGCTTTGACTTCATAGAAGGAGCAATCCTGATAAACTTTTTCAGTGAATTAGAAACAATGAAAAATGAGCTTATTAAAACATCATGCCTTATCAGTAAAAGCACTGCCAATGCAGTGATCCTACATGGTGAAATTCAGACAATTCTAGTTTTGAGAATATGGATAGAAATTCCATTTTACACTGATTTACCAAAAATAAATAAAGTCTGGATAATGACAGCGGAAATAGGTTTTGCATCACTCCCAATTCAAAGAGACTGGGATCTGAGCTTCATCAATGGGGCTTTATCCATTTCACGTCTCCCAAAAAAGGTTTCAGGATTCCATGAATTCCTGCAGGACAGAAAACCAGACACAAATAGAGAGGATGGCTTTATCGGGGACTTCTGGCAGCAGGCATTCATGTGTTCTTTTCCCGGGCTCAATTTAGACGAGTCCCCTGAAAATATCTGCACTCAGGAGGAGAAGCTGGAGACTCTTCCTATGTCTGTTTTTGAAATGAGCATGACCAGCCACAGCTACAACATCTACAACAGTGTCTATGCTATCGCACATGCTTTGCATGATATGGATTTATCCAAATTCAGACACAGAAGAACTGGGATCAGAGATCTTCAAAAAATGCAGCCATGGCAGGTAAAGTTCAGAGCACAATGTTACAGAATCATTCACCTTATTTGTATGTTTAGCCCCCAAATTTTCTGGAAGAGATAGAATTTTGGTGTCTAGGCTCTAGGACTGAGTCATCTTCCTTTTACTGTGACTTCATAGCAGCTTCTGTTTTCATTAAAGCTGGAATATACTTGATTCATTTTGTAACTTCTTATTATTGTACTTTGGTGTCATACTTCATGTAAATTTAGTTTGTGCACACATATTCCAGTAAATGTATATGATATGATATGATCACCCCTGTTTTGTTTTTATTTCATTGTATTTATTTTTTATCAAGTTTCTATTGCAAGTGAATAATGTGTCTGTCTGTATATATTTCTACTTCATGGAGAATAAGTGCACATTGACAACAAACTGCCTCTGAACAAAACTTCTCAGGAAAATCTGGCTTGCTTTAGGTTTGTCATAGGTAGTAGACACAACACACAGCAAAAAAGACATGATATTTTTCTGTCTTTTTCCAGTTCTTGTGTTTCTATTTTTTTTTTCTTATCCAGGATAAAAGTAGCCAATTCCTTCAACTAATCAGTTTTCCATCATAATTTTTATATTGGTGACCATCTTTCTTGCCCTGCTTTATGCCAATTTTTTCCAATAGTGTATAGCTTTTAACATTCAAATTGATCCAAGTGATTTCTGAATACTGAATAGCACACTCTAAATATTGCTTCATATTTATTCCCTAGACCCATGTTTCCAGTTTTGGTGTATGTGCCTGCCACATTGCCTGTTAACTAATGGAGAACCCATGAGCTTCATAAGGTTTTCTTAGGCAAGGTAGACTCTGATATGGTTTTATCATTTCCTATGAAATATAGCCTATAGTGCCAGGTATTCACTGGCATCTTTCCATCCAAGCACTAGAATAGAATAGAATAGAATAGAATAGAATAGAATAGAATAGAATAGCTGTATTGTCATTGTACTATTGCACAACAAAATTAGATGCCTTCCCCAACACACACCACAAAACAACACACCCATCCCTCCACGTCCCCACGGCCACCGCACCGCGCCCAATGCCACATCAAAGTGAAATCATGGAGATCAACATAGCCACAGCTCTAAGATAGAAGCTGTCTCTCTGTCTATTTCTCCTTGACTTTGTGACCCTATACTGTTTGCATCTGCAGATGGCAACAATTCAAAAAAAGAATATGCTGGGTGAGATGGATTCCCAAAAATGCCCTGAGCTTTCTTAAGACTATGGGACCTATAAAGTTCTTCCAAAGAGGGGAGAGGGCAACCAATGATTTTCTTTGCAGTAGTGGTGACCCTTTGGAGCACCGTCCTATCAGCCACTGTGCAGTTACCAAACCATATGCAGATGCACTATCCAAGCACTATCCAGGGCTGACCCTGTTGAGCATTCAAGATCAGGTGGAATCTCTATCCTGGTTAATGCAGTCTATACTGGAAGGTGTGTGTGCACTGCTCAGTGTGCTAGACATTTCCTAGCTTTATATAAAATAGCTCAGTAGTATCACCAATAAACAAACATATACCTTCTATAAGAACACATAGGTTCCCTTAAAAGTAGATGTCAAATGCAAGCCATTACTATTTCATGTTATTTATTTGGATAGTGAGCATCATTTGTAACTGCATTTTCTCCCCTCAATTTAGCTTCATCACTTCCTAAAATATGTTATATTTAACAACACGGTTGGTGAACAGATTTCCTTTAATAAAAATGGGGAATTAGTAGCTGGGTTTGATATCGTCAACTGGGTCACATTCCCCAATGAGACCTTTAGTCGAGTGAAAGTGGGAAGGATAGATCCACAGTCTCTACCAAGCGTTGAGTTCACTGTTCATGAGGATGCCATGGTATGGCCCAGCTGGTTCAATCAGGTAGGATGTGAATACATTCCATCATGTGATGATTTCCACTCTCCCCAAAATGTATATGCAGTATCTCACTGTCAGATTCTCATATCATAAGCATATCATCTGGATAGGAAAACTGTCAGGAAACATTCAAACCAGAGAATATTCTTCATGAGCTGGAAATCCTTCTTTCATTCTTTCTTCTCCACTGAAAAGATCTTCTCTCCTGTTTCTACCAAGCATATTTGTTCAGATGGTGGGACCAAAATTGATAGGTTTATTTGCAAATATCCGGATCCAGACAGTCCGGTTTTTCCGGTAATCTAGATCTATTTTGTGTAAGCCTTTCTATGTCACAACCAACACTTTGAATTGGGGAGATCACAGACTTTGTGGAGTTATTCTTTGTCCCGGGTCAAATTTCTGAACACTCTTTAAAGTTAACCCTCATGGAGTGTGATATAATAATCCAAATCAGATGTCATCAAGGAATGTATAACTGCGGATAGATCAGGCTTCTTCAGCATTGGGTGGAGTTGGGCTCATAGCCTTTCAGTGTTCCAGAGCACACCTGGAATCCGCAGAACCCTGGGAAATTTTGATATTAGTGACCATCTTTCCTGCCCTGCTATATTCAAGGCTGAGGCCACACAGGTTGTGTACCTGTGTACTTCCAGTGTAACCTCAACTACCACAACTATCCTGATTCGTTTATTTGCCTTTCAACTGACCGTGAGCACCTCTGTCTTGTCAGAACTCACACTCAATTTCTTTGCCCGCATTAGTCCATTACAGATGCTAGACAAAATTTAAGACTCAAACAGATTCCATATTAGAGTGGAAAAGAGAGTTGAGGGTCATCACCATGAAATATTTCCCTTTATTTGTCGATAGGCACAACCTCTTTCTTTGTGTAATGACCATTGTTATCCAGGTTATAGTAAAAAAAAGAAGGAAGGGAAGCCATTTTGCTGCTATGATTGTATTCCATGTCCAGAAGGGAAGATTTCTGCCCAGAAGGGTAAGAGTGGCCCATCCTTCTTTCCTTCTTTTCTTCTTCCTTCCCTCCCTCCCTCCCTCCCTCACTTTCCATCTTCTTATTTCACATGGAATGTGTTTTCTATAACTTTCCTTCATGCTCTACTTGTATAACAAAAAGCCCTTTTTCAAGACAACAGTTGTTATTTTAGTTTTTTGTATTAATATGATTTTTTATTTTCAATTTACATATTCATAAAAAAAACGGTGAAACATATATATATCGGCGTGGACCAATACAATATTTCCTAATATCTATAAAATATTCATATTTAGTTATACTGTCCCCTCCTCCAACCACTCTCAATTTTGTGACTTCCTGTTCCTTAGGTTGGAGACATTCATATATAATTCCGTTCTTCCTTCTGTTCGGGGCAGGATGATGGTGATGGTTTTGTTAAGGAGCTGGCCACAGTTCCTTTGTCATGGACCAATCACTACCTGGTCAGGTTTAGACTCACGGGAGCTAAACTGGCTCAAGTCTTGCGATCTGCAGAGGAGGCCCTGCTCTCGGTCCCACCCCAATCTCAAGCACGGTTGAAATAGGGCCTTCTTCGTGGTCACTCACCACCAGAGCCAGCCCTAGGTATTTTTCAAGTGTAGGCGAACAGAATTTTGGCGCCCCCCCCCCCTCAAAACAATCACTGAAAAATAAAAGTATTGGATAAGCGAAAATGTTGGATAATAAGCAGGGATTAAGAAAAAGCCTATTAAACATCAAATTACATTAAGATTTTACAAATTAAGCACCAAAACATCATGTTTTACAACAAATCAAGAGAAAAAGCAGTCTCGACTGCACCCCCATATGTTTTGCGCCCGAAGCGACCGCTTAATTCGCCTCATTAATTCGGCTCTGATCACCACCTCTGGAACTCCCTCCCCAAAAGAATAAAAAACTGCTCCCTCTCTTCTTGCTTTAAATAAACTCCTAGAACCTACTTACTTATTGTGGCGTATGGAGAGGAAGAGACTAAAATGACCAACTTATACTCTCGCCTAGACATGTTAAACCTTGTCTAGAGACAGGACTTAACCTCAGGTTGTTGCATGACATATACATGTTGGAATCCGTTTGGGAAGATAGGGCTGTCTATAAATATTATTATTATTATTATTATTATTATTATTATTATTATTGACACAACAACATTGTATGACACAGCAAACAAGATAGATATGCTGGATTTTGTATCACAAAATCACAAGTCGAACGCTTCCCAAGTGTCTAGGACTGTGTGATGTATTTTCAGATGATGCGCGCAGATCCCAGTAGGGTGGCCTTTTGCAATTGACAGTAATTTTGTCAATGCCTATTGTTTCCAAATGCCGGCTGAGATCTTTTGGCATGGCACCCAATGTGCCGATGACCACCGGGACCACCTGTACTGGTTTCTGCCAGAGTCTTTGAAGTTCAATCTTGAGGTCCTGATAGTGGCTGAGTTTTTTTTATTGTTTTTCGTCAATGCGACTGTCACCTGGATGGCGACATCAATGATCCAAACATTTTTCTTTTCCACAACTGTGGTGTCTGGTGTGTTGTGTTCCAGAACTTTGTCAGTCTGGATTCGGAAGTCCCACAGTATCTTTGCATGCTCATTTTCCAATACTTTTGCAGGTTTGTGATCCCACCAGTTCTTTACTGCTGGCAGGTAGTACTTGAGGCATAAGTTCCAATGAATCATTTGGGTCACATAGTTGTGCCTCTGTTTGTAGTCTGTCTGTGCGATTTTCTTACAGCAGCTGAGGATATGAACAATGGTTTCGTCGGTTTCCTTGCACAGTCTGCATTTTGGGTAATCAGCTGATTTTTTGGGTCATCAGCCAGTCGGGATTCTGTTATCTGTGAGTCAGGGTACTCTTGTTTCCAGTTGATGCATCCTTTTTTGTTAGCCATGCTTTTGAGGTTCAGATTTGTAATAGCATTTCATAACTGTGCGGTTTTCTGGCATTGTATATTTCTGCCACTTCTGTGACTGTTCATTTGTATTTTGATTCTGTAGCCCACCTGTCGATGGATGTCCAGAATCAGCAGCATCCACCGCGGTCCTTTTTATCCTGGGTGACGACCAAGCCAGTATAGACTTCGTTTTGGTTTGATTCTCCATAATGCTAATGGGTTAGGTGCTCTTAGTTCTGCTCCTCAGCTGGGACCTCTCTGGCTTGGTTGGACCTGCTGGTAGTTACACTACCGCCAGCACAGCTCTCAGCATCATTGGAGCAGTTAAGCCCCACCACCACCACCACGACAAGGTGGCACCTACAGGGATTATTATTATTATTATTATTATTATTATTATTATTATTATTATTATTGCTGCTGTTGCTGCTGCTAGTCTATTTCTAGTCAATATTCCCTCCAACATTACTGAAATAATGTATTCTATAGGAATAGAATATTCCTATAGTGAATTATCCAGAGGAGTTCACTTTTATCTTCTTCAATGGTATAGTTTGAGGCAATTATCTATCAAAGAATGCATTATAAAATTTTAATAATTAAAAATATCCAGGACATGGGATGTGGATAGGCTTTACTATAGGCTTTCAAATGATGTTTTGACTATATCAACTGACTTTTAGAGTATGTCAATGTTTCCTTTTCCTTAGATGTGGATAACTGCTTTCAGTGTCCAGAAGATCATTACCCAAATAAGAAGAGGGATTTCTGCATCCCCAAATCTCTAACTTTCCTCACTTTTGAAGAAGCTCTGGGAACAAGTTTGGCCAGTTCTGCTCTTTTCCTTTTTTGTGTAACTTCTGTGGTGCTTGGGATCTTCCTCAAACACCGGGACACTCCCATTGTCAAGGCCAATAATCGGACCCTCACCTACACCCTCCTCCTCTCCCTCCTGCTCTCCTTCCTTTGTGCTCTGCTGTTCATTGGAAAGCCACAGAAGATGACCTGTCTCTTTCGTCAGACAGCTTTTGGCATCATCTTCTCCGTGGCCATTTCTTCAGTCTTGGCCAAAACTATCACTGTGATTCTTGCTTTCCAAGCCACCAAGCCTGAATCCAAGTTGAGGAAATGGTTGGGGAAAAGAATGGCCACGTCCATTGTTCTTTCCAGCTTGCTCATTCAAACCACCATTTGTACAGTGTGGCTGTCTACCTTTCCACCATTTCCTGATCTTGATGTGAACTCAATGGCTGAAGAAGTCATTCTGAAGTGTAATGAAGGGTCAATCACCATGTTTTATTGCCTCCTGGGTTTTATGGGTTTCCTGTCCATTTGCAGTTTCACATCAGCTTTCTTTGCCAGGAAGTTGCCTGACAGTTTCAATGAAGCCAAGTTCATCACCTTCAGCATGTTGGTCTTCTGCAGTGTGTGGATTTCCTTTGTGCCAACATACTTGAGCTCCAAGGGGAAATACATGGTGGCCGTGGAGATCTTCTCCATCTTAGCTTCCAGTGCCGGATTACTTGGTTTTATATTTTTCCCCAAATGCTACATCATTATTCTGAGGCCTGATATGAATACAAAGGAGCAAGTAATGAAAAGAAAGCATTAAAGAAAGTTTCTGTTTATAAATTTATCATTCTTTGTCTTTTATTTGGAATTTGGTTCCTAACGTTAATAAAATGTCCTGGTGATAGATGATATTCTGGTACAAAGGAATGATCTATATTTTATCCTCATAATTTCATCAGAAGGATGGGTCCCAGTCTTAGTTTGTATTGAAGAATTGGAATATGTAAGAACAATATTAGATTTAGAATTATGAAAATGTATAGTATATTCCACTATCAGAAATATATCATGATTATTTCTTTTATATGCTTAAGATTATGCTTTATTAAATTTCTATTGAATTTCTCCTGAAGCTTTCCTTTCTGTAAATGTCTTACTGCAAGTTGCAACCAAAGCCGAAAATAAAAGTCATCAGAGGAACTAAATAGAGCTAAGGCTTATTTTTGAATTGACATGAATCGGTTGGATACAGAAATGCATATTCACACAGCTTTCTGCTTTCATTGAATACATTAGCTGGTCTGTTATCTACTTGATAATTATAGACATCTCCTTTTAGTTTTTAGTTTTTAGAAAACCTCCATTAAAATGGTTTGTGACTGTTCAAAATTCTAGTCAGCCCCCCCCCCCCCCCCGCCCATATTAGGGCTTTCCTACACCAGCTAAAATGCAGCTCTCATCTCAAATGTATGCCTATTTCTGGCGAATATCCTGGTTTTTTGTTAGGTTTGGTTTGTGTTGAACTGTCTGTGCCCCAGTTCAAAAATTCTGGAGCATCCTGAGGTTTTGGAGCAGTCTGGTCAGCTACATTTAGATGGAATCTGCATCTAGGAATTCAACCTGATGCACTTCCCAATTGGACATCTGATGGCATCACCTTTTTCTTCCACTCAACATTGCAGGGAAAGGGGTCTATCAAGGCCAGATACTGCCAGTGCCACTAACTAGATACAATAGTTGCATCAGAGCCCCTTGCCATCATGGGCCCTTCTGCTGACATCAGCATGACCTGATTGTTTGGGTGCCCCATTCTGATCTTGGCAGGGACACTCTCCCTCCTTCATCCTGGCCTAAGATAATTCTGCCAGTGTCAAGATAGGGTGCCCGTGTGACCAGCAAGAATTGTGATTGCCCCACCTCATCCCCAGTAAAACATTGAGGCGGACTCTCCTTGAAAACTTCCTATCTGCAATGGGATAACACCAGCATCAAGGGGTAACTGTTGCACCTCAGGCCTAGAAATCCCTATAACCACAGCACCACACAAGAATCCACAGTATAAGCAAACAGTTTATTGTAAAAACACATACAACATATGAAAAAACAGGACTAAGGAAAGATGTATAATCCAAAAAAGAGGGGTTAGCAATAGATGATAACCCAGCAGTAATCCAAATGTCTCATGAAAATCCCAAGGTAATATAGTCCAGGAAAAGCCAGAAAGTCACAAACAGCATAAGTCCACAAGCAAAGGGCTACTTAGTAAAATTTGAGCAGGAATATAAAAACAAGAACAATAGAAAAACAGGCTTCTCAGATCCTATATTTCATATCTTCCTTTTTACACAATTGCTAGGCAATCCTAGAAAAATGCAACTTAATTTGTATGGTACCAATAGGGTTCTGGACCAGATTACCAAATGTCTTAGGAGAGATACTTTGTGCTTTTCCTGCATAACAGGGGGACTGGGTGGCCCATGTGGTCTCTTCCAACTCTATTATTCTATGATTCTATGATAAGATCAAGGAATGATTATTGGGGAGTGGGGTGTCTTTACTCCTTGGGATAAAAAATGAAATGTGCTGTCATCACTCACCCACTGCTGTAGATCAGTCATTCTCAACCTATGGGTCCCCAGATGTTTTGGCCTTCAACTCCCCGAAATCCTAACAGCTGGTAAACTTGCTGGGATTTCTGGGCAATGAAGGCCAAAACACCTGGGGACCCAAAGGTTGAGAACCACTGCTGTATCTGATGATGATGATGATGGTGGTGGTGGTGGTGGTGGTGATAGTTAAATTTCAGCTATTTAACTATGACAAGATAAGGTCTTTAATGGTAAAAATGCATAAGAAATTTTGATTTATTCAATTTGTAATTACAATTTTCCTACAGGATGAGTGACAGCTGGCATATGTGTTAAGACCAGAACAATAGTTTGGATAGGGAGACAATAGAGGCCCTGACAAAATGTAAAATCTAAGTATCTCCAGCTATCTGAGAAAATACATTACACTTACTGGTAGCCAGTGGAGCTGTTTAAATAGGGGGGTTGTCCACTCCCTATAATTCGCTCCAGTTAATAACCTGGCTGCAGACCGTTGTACTAATTGGGGTTTCTGGGCCATCTTCAAAGACAGCCCCACATAGAGCGCACTGCAGTGAAGTTCGCTAACTCTGTCATCCATTTTTGATGTGACAATAAGGCCACAGTACAATTAAAGTTTTTAATTTCTTAACAACCAAGTCTAACTGTGTCATGGAAGCAATCCATTGTTTTAAATTACACTGCCTCCAACATGACATTTAGTTCAAGGCTTTTCATGTGGAAGGGAGTGACAATGGCTTGACAAAAAGCCTTTCAGGCAAACTCTGAGGCAAAAAGGCTAAACCAACTGAGTCAGGCCTCTGGGGGAGGGGGAGGGGGTTACGCTCCACCCCTAAAAACTCAGTGCAAATGGGAAAGTCCACACCAAAGGGAGAACTAAACTAGGAAAGGAAGCAGAGGAGGGAAAAGGCTAGGCCAAGACATCACAAATATTCCAAGATAATATAGTCCAGGAAAAGCCAGAAAGTCACAAACATAGCATAAGTCTACAACCAAAGGTATACTTAGTAAAACTTCAGCAATAATATAAAAACAAGAACTATATAAAAATAGGCTGCTCAGAGCCTATATTTCATATCTTCCTTTTTGAACCATTGCTAGGCAATCCTAGAAAAAATCCAACTTAACTTGTATGGAACCAATAGGGTTCTGGACCAGATTACCAAAAGTCTTAGGAGAGATACTTTGTGCTTTTCCTTCAGGGCAGGGGACTGGGTGGCTCATGTGGTCCCTTCGAACTCTATTATCCTATGATTCTATGATAAGATCAAGGAATGATTATTAGGAGGGTCTCATTACTCCTGGGGATAATAAAATGAAATGTGCTGTCATCACTCACCCACATATGTCCTTACGTCACATAACTGAATCTTACCACTCTTCATGAATGCTGTATATTAGTGATTCCATTTTTGATGTGACAATAAGACCTTCCATTTCCTAACATCCTAACATCCAAGTCTAATTTTGTCATGAAAGCAATCCATTGTTTTACATTACATGGCCTCCAACATAACATTTGGTTCAAGGCTTTTCATGTGGAAGGGACAATGGCTTAGCTGAAGCTCTGTGGAGTATGCAGCACCATCATTTGGATAGAGTAGAAGCTGATGGAGAATTGGAGTGAGGAGGCAGTCAGGGGAATTGGACTGCAGTCCTTTTGGGACAAGGTGTCAGTGCTCACCAGCTGGTTTAAGACACCAGTTTATGCTGATTGTACAGTGGAGTTCTGAGTACGTAAATTGCTCAAAAGGAAGTTATGAGAATATGGTGGGATCTGGAATCCTCAACAGCCCCTATCCCCAGGAATTTTCATGGTTTTGTGTCAACAATGTCTATAACCTTCATCTGGCACAGTTTTTGACTGTGATGCTTGAAGAAAATGAGATCTATCTGATGCTCCTCCCTTGACACCACCCAGCCTGGTGCTAAGAGTCTAGCTCAGAGGTCCTCAAACTTTTTAAGCCGAGGGCCGGTCCACAATCCTTCAGACTGTTGAGGGGCCAGATTATCATTTGAAAAAAATACAAACAAATTCCGATAAACACTGCATATGTCTTATTTGTAGTGCAAAAACAACAACGACAACAAAAGAACAATACAATATTTAAAAATAAAAACAATTTTAACCAACATACATTTATCAGGATTTCAATGGGAAGTGTGGTCCTGCTTCTGGTCAATGAGATAGTCAAGTTAATTAGGGTTGTTGTTGTTGTTGTTGTTGTTTGCCTTCAAGTCATTTCAGACTTTGGGTGAGCCCAATTTATTTATTTATTTATTTATTATTTACTGCATTTATTTACTACATTTGTATCACACCCTTCTCACCCCAAAGGGGACTCAGAGTGGCTTACAAATTATATGTACATACAATATATTATATTATTAGCATAGCACAATATTAGCATTATATATTACTATATTGAACTAGACCACTATAGTGTAATATTATTAGTAATATTATATGTAATCTATATATATATAAGGGTAATGAAATTTCGGCCTAGGACAAAACAACAAAACTACACATCCCAGAAATAATAAACCTGGCAGCACAACCCCTCATCCATGCCTCTACGTTCATACAGCAAAAAGAAAAGAAAAATAAAGTCCTAATTAGAGGGAGAGGAATAATTGTTTTTATCCAATTGCTGCCAGTTCAAAGGCTGAGCTCCGCCCATTTAGTCTCCTAGCAACCCACTCAGCCCAGGGGACAGGCATAGTTAGGCCTCACTTAGGCCTCTTTCACACTGCCTATAAAATACAGATTATCTGATTTGAACTGGATTATATGGCAGTGTAGACTCAAGGCCCTTCCACACAGCTATATAACCCATTCATAATCTTATATTATCTGCTTTGAACTGGATTATCTTGACTGCCATATAATCCACTTCAATGTGCAGTTGGACACAACTGGACTTAATGTCAGGAGAAAACCTTTACCCTTTACCTTAACTACCACCAATTTCTCAATACTTTATTTCCCATACGACCATACTTCGCCACAGCAACGCGTGGCCGGGCACAGCTAGTATAGAATATATAATTAATATTATTATATGGTATTATTATTAGTGTTATATTGTATTACATTGTAATATTATTATCAATATTATATGTATATAGAATATATTATATTATAAAACTGAGGACGTGGGCAAGGTAAATGACCTCGGAGGGCCGCTTCCGGCCCCCGGGCCTTGGTTTGGGGACCCCTGGTCTAGCTATCTGATGGCTTTGTGCCCAGCTGATCTTTTTACTTTTGGAAATATCAACCCCATAGTCTCAAACTTGCGAAAAATAATGGCCAACCAGTTAATACCCAGAAGACTAGTTCTTTCCTTGGTAGCTTTTTTGCTTCCTGGACATGTTTTTATAGGCACAATTGTGACCCATATGGCTACTGTTAAATGTGGTATGATCTGAGAAGACACCTGTTGAGTTGTGATAAACATATTTTTGCAATGCCTCAGAGCACTCCTATTTAATGATCAAGTTTATCCTATTTGCTCTTATCCTATTTGCTCTTACTTCTTTAACGTTCCTGGAAACTGCAGGGAATACTAGTGAAGAAAAGGTTCAGTCTGTGCTCTTTTATACACAGGACTACATCACTGTACAATCAGTGGGATTTATCTACAACTGAACCTGCATCGGAGTGCATTGTTCTAAATTATATGCTTGCTAATGTCATTGGAGCTGTAGATGGAGGAAAAGACGGTTCCATTGCTTTGACTGTGTATATTTCACACTGTACAGAACTGATTTCAAACCAGGAAACAAACGGAACTTCAAACAGGCTGTACTACTACAGGAGACCTGGATCACAATTTGGGAAGCAATGAATAATTGTCCAAGTGGAATATTTCTATGCAGAATTAAACTATCCATCCAACTCATTTTCATTCTGCTGGTGTTCAGTCTGTTTCAGGTGGCATGCACAGCTGGTTCATGTGACATTGGTCGATCTCTTCATATTCATCACAAGTATCACATCTCGGGAGACCTGCATAGAGGTGCCATTCTGTCTCAGATTTTTATGTCTTCTGAAGAGATATCCTTTAGACAAAATCCTGCTGAGAAATCTCAAGGAGATACGATGTATGAATTTGGTTCCCCTCCCGCCCCCGCCCCCCAAATTATTTCATGCAATACTTCAGACATAAGTGAGGTTGGGATCTGTTAAAAATTCAGTTGTTATATGTTGGAACTGGTTTAAATTAAAAAGGGAAAAAATATTAGAAAATATAGAAAAATGTTTTTTAAAAGTGCTTGTTTTTCATATGGGACTTACTTGATGTAAGACTTACAAATATGGACATTGCTTTATACAAAAAACGATTATGTTGTAGCATTTTCTGTACAGAAACTCGAAATGTAGGTTCCTGCACAAAAATGTAGTTGTCTGCACAAAAAATGCCATGTGAGAACTATTTACAAATTTAGTAATGATCTGTGAAAGTCTTTATGAGTTATTCAAGGTTTTATTTCTACCTTTGAAAAAGAAATCTAGAAATAAATATCATCCCACATTTGTACATTGCATTGTTTTTAGTGCTTTGGGGTCCCTTTTTAGAGAGATAAAGCACGACATAGTGATGATGATGATGATGATGATGATGGTGATGATGATGATGGTGATGATGATGATGATGATGATGATGATGATACACATTATTTCTGATCCTCACTGTTTGACTGTATATTTGTAGAAGGCTCAAGCCCATTTTTCTGTATCTATAGTCAGACATTCTTCAATGTATTTTAGTGCAATGCAAATAGAAAATGTGTATTAATCTGAAATAGAAATGTGCTGTTACTGTTATTTCAGAGTGTTTTCTCACAACTACCAACACATCCTGGCCTTGATTTTTGCCATTAAGGAGATCAATGAAAATTCCCTTATCTTACCCAACATCACATTGGGATTCTTCATTTACAACAGTAATTTCCTTGCTGACTTTACCTATCGTGCTTCAATGGAACTCCTTTCTACCTGGGACAATTTTTTCCCTAACTACAAATGTGACGCCCAAGACAACCTAGCAGCCGTCATTGGGGGACCTAGTTCTGAGATCTGTCTTTTCATGGCTGATATCCTGTGCGCCTATAAGTTTTCACAGGTAAGTTTTCACCCACAGAATTAAGAGTTTAAAACAACAGGATTTCTAGGAGAATTCAATCCCTACAGACCCTGAATTTGCTTTTTGTTAACTTTCCCTAAGCAAGCTAGGAAAAAAATATTGCCTGAATGTGAGTTGAGATATTCCCATTTCTTTCATTCTACCATTCTTTCTATGCTTGGATAACTTTACTGCTAGAGATTGGTTTTTTGATGTGAACAAAATAATTTTTCTCTGAAATTATTCTTTCTGGAAAACGCTAGGGGATTATATATCAATGAGGCAGATGATCTGATGCAGTTTTTAGGAAGGAAGTTTTTAGGAAGGAAGTAGGAAGTTTCAAGTAAAATTATATTTTTTTCCCCATTTTGGTCACTAATATTGTTTTTCTGAACTTTGTTCATATCCCAACCAGAAAAGCAAAAAGCATAGCGCTGGGAAGCATAAAAGATATTCATGTGTCCTTCCAGTAGCCTATATGATTGGGCAACAATAACAAGCTCATAATACCTCATCGTTCCACCATATTGTTCAACAAATCACCTTCTAACTTCCTGGCCTACACTCTCGGGAGCCTGTTGAAATCAAAGATAGAGTTGGATGTTACCTATCTGTCACTTAGATCCTAGATTACATCTTTGATCTGTTCCATGTACATTAGGGATGGGCAAACTATAGCAACATCTATACATGGGATGAGATGGATATTTATGAGACCTCACAGCTCAGTTCCCGTGGATTTTATAAGTAACACATCGAACTCCTTCCAAGTATGATACATAATATACATGGGCCTTTGTAGAATCTAGTGGGATCTAAGCAGTGAAGTCCCATAAAGGCCCACCTCCCTTAAATAATATCATTGGGTGATAGGTTTTATTAAGATGCTGGTTCCCCCTCCCCCAATATCTATCGTTTCTTCTACTATACATCAGGCAAATAAATTTCCGAAAACGACAAACATCAGGATGAAGTCTGTCAAGGTGGAAAGCCTATCAATGTTCGCAAATTCCATATATATGATTCCTTTCAAACCTTTGAGGTGCAAACACGAATGTTTTTATATAAATGTTAAAATATTTTCTGTAATTATTTTCTTACTCTAATGCATTTTTCCTCTGTTTTTGTCTCACCTTGGATTTCTTTTGGGGGGATTTTATTATTTCAGTACCATTATTTGGTTTTGACTGTACTGATGCACCACTTGATACAATCATTTCATTCACTCATTACAATTATATTAACTTGTAGATGTAATGTGCTAATATGATTACCTCCTTATCTCTCACCCCAAAGATCACATATGGCTCTGCTCCACTAATGGATAACAAAAAGGAAGCTGTTTTCTTTCACCAAATGTTCCCAAGTGGGAGCCACCAATACATTGGGATTCTCAATTTAATTTTGCATTTCCAGTGGAAGTGGATTGGAGTGATGTATTTCGATACTGAAATGGGACAACAATTTGTACATAAAGTACTCCCCATGTTCATGCAAAAAGGTATCTGCTTTGATTTCATAAGAGCAGCAATCCAAATGAATTTTTTCAGTGAATTTGAAACAATGTCAAATGAGCTTATTGGAACATCATACCTTATCGGAAAAAGCACTGTCAATGCAGTGATCCTACATGGGGAAATTCAGTCAATTCTAACTTTGAGAATATGGATAGAAATTCCATTTTACCTTGATTGGCCAAAAATAAATAAAGTTTGGATAATGACAGCAGAAATAGATTTTGGATTGCTCCCAATTCAAAGAGACTGGGACCTGAGCTTCATCAATGGGGCTTTATCGATTTCACTTCTCCCCCAAAAAATTTCAGGTTTCCATGAATTCCTGCAGGACAGAAAACCAGACACCGATCAAGAGGATGGCTTTATTGGGGACTTCTGGCAGCAGGCATTCATGTGTTCTTTTCCCGAGCTCAATTTAGACGAGTCCCCTGAACATATCTGCACTCAGGAGGAGAAGCTGGAGACTCTTCCTATGTCTGTTTTTGAAATGAGCATGACCAGCCACAGCTACAACATCTACAACGCTGTCTATGCTACCGCTCATGCTTTGCATGACATGGATTCATCCAAATTCAAACACAGAAGAACTGAGATCAGAGATCTTCAAAAAATGCAGTCATGGCAGGTAATGTTTGGAGCACAATGTTACAGAATCATTCACCTTATTTGTATGTTTAGCCATCAAATCTTCTGGAAAAGATAGAATTTTGGTGTCTAGGCAATAGGACTGAGTCACCTTCCTTTTACTGTGACTTCATAGCTACTTCTGTTTTCATTAAAGCTGGAATATACTTGATTCGTTTTGTAACTTCTTATTATTGTACTTTGGTGTCATACTTCATGTAAATTTAGTTTATGCAAGTAAAGGTATATGATATGATATGATCACCCCTTATTTTTATTAAGTTCCTATTGCAAGATGATCATGCATCTGTCTGTCTTTTATTTCCATATATATTTCTACTTCGTGGAGAATAGGTGCACATTGATAACAAACTGCCTCTGAACAAACCTTCTCAGGAAAACCTGACTTGCTTTAGGTTCATCATAGATGGTAGACACAACACACAGCAAAAAAGACAAGATACCTTTTCTGTCTTATTCCAGCTCTTGTGTTTCTATTAGTTTTTTTCTTATCCAGGATAAAAACAGCCAGTTCCTACAACCTTTCTTCAACTAATCCGTTTTACATTGTAATTTTGATATTAGTGGCCATCTTTCTTGCCCTGTTTTTTGTCAAACTTTTCCAATAGTTTATATGTTATAACATTCAAAGCGATCCAGATGATTTCTGGATACTGAATTGCACACTGCAAATATTGTTTCATATTTATTCCATATGACCCATGTTTCCAATTTGAATGTATGTGCCTGCCACATTGCCTGTTAACTAATGGAGAACCCATGAGTTTCTTAGGCAAGGTAGACTCTGATGTGGTTTTATTATTTCCTTCCTATGAAATATAGCCTATAGCGCCAGGCATTCGCTGGCATTTTTCCATCCAATCACTAGAATGAATAGGATAGAATAGAATAGAATAGAATAGAATAGAATAGAATAGAATAGAATAGCTGTATTGACATTGTACTATTGCACAACAAAATTAAATGTTTTCCCCAACACACACCACAAAACAACACACCCCCATGATAATTGCATAGCCCCTAATGCCACATCAATGCAAAACCATGGAGTTCAACATAGCCACAACTCTACAAAAGAAGGTGTCTCTCAGTCTGTTTCTCCTTGTCTTAGTCACCCTGTACCATTTGCATCTGCAGATGGAAATAATTCAAAAAAGGAATATGCTGGGTGAGATGGATTCCCAAAAATGTCCTAAGCTTTCTTATGGCTATGGGACATATAAAGTTCTTCCAAACAGGGCAGAGCAACCAATGATTTTCTTTGAAGTAGTGGTGACCCTTTGGAGCACCGTCCTATCAGCCACTGTGCAGTTACCAAACCATGCGCAGATGCACTATCCAAGCACTATCCAGGGCTGACCCTGTTGAGCATTCAAGATCAGGCGGAATGTCTTTCCTGGTTAATGCAGTCTATACTGGAAGATGTACATGCACTGCTCAGTGTGCTAGACATTTCCTAGCTTTATATAAAATAGTTCAGTAGTATCACCAATAAACATATACCTTCTATAACAACACATAGGTTCCATTAAACAGAGATGTCAAATGCAACCTTTTACTATCACATGTTATTTATTTGGATAGTGAGCATCATTTGTAACTGCGTTTTCTCCTCTCAATTTAGCTTCACCGCTTCCTAAAATGTGTTATATTTAACAACACTGTTGGTGAACAGATTTCCTTTAATAAAAATGGGGAATTAGTAGCTGGGTTTGATATCGTCAACTGGGTCACATTCCCCAATGAGACCTTTAGTCGAGTGAAAGTGGGAAGGATAGATCCACAGTCTCTACCAACCGTTGAGTTCACTGTTCATGAGGATGCCATTGTATGGCCCAGCTGGTTCAATCAGGTAGGATGTGAATACATTCCATCATGTGGTGATTTCCACCCTCTACATTCAAACCAGTGAGTGTTTTTCATGAGCTGGGAATCCTTCTTTCATTCTTTCTTCTCCACTGAAAAGGTCCTCTCTCTTGTTTCTACCAAGCATATTTGTTCAGATGGTGGAACCAAAAGTGGTAGACTTTTTGCAAATATCAGGATCGAGGAAGTTGGTTTTTCCAACAACCTAGATCTACGTATGTTGTGTAGGCCTTTCTATGTCACTAGCAACACTTTCAATTGAGGAGATCACAGACTTTGTGGAGTTACTCTTGGTCCCAGCTGAAATTTCTGAACACTCTTTAAAGTTAGCCCTCATCAAGGCATATATAACTGTGAATGGATCAGACTTCTTCAGTATTGGGTGGAGTTGGGCTCATAGCCTTTCAGTGTTCCAGAGCACACCTGGAAACCGCAGAAGCCTGGGCAATTTTGATATTAGTGACCATCTTTCCTGCCCTGCTATATTCAAGGCCATCTGTCGGGGGATGGCCATCTGCCGGGAGTGCTTTGAATGCGATTTCCTGCTTCTTGGCAGGGGGTTGGACTAGATGGCCCATGAGGTCTCTTCCAACTCTACTATTCTATGATTCTAAGGCTGAGGCCACACAGGTTGTGTATCTGTGTACTTCCAGTGTAACCTCAACCACCACAGGGTGTATCCTGATTGGTTTATCTGCCTTTCAACTGACTGTGAACACCTCTGTCTTGTCAGAACTCACACTCCGTTTCTTTGCCCTCATCAGTCCATTACAGATGCTAGACAAAGGTTTAGAAATCAAACAGATTCCATTGAATTATATTAGAGTGGAAAAGAGAGTTGAAGGCCATCACCATGAAATATTTCCCTTTATTTGTTGATAGGCACAACCTCTTTCTTTGTGTAATGACCATTGTTATCCAGGTTATAGTAAAAGAAAGAAGGAAGGGAAGCCATTTTGCTGCTATGATTGTATTCCATGTCCAGGAGGGAAGATTTCTGCCCAGAAGGGTAAGAGTGGCCCATCCTTCTTTCCTTCTTCTCTCCTTCCCTCCCTCACTCTCAATCTTCTTATGTCACATGGAATGTATTTTCTATAACTTTCCTTCACACTCTACATGTATAACAAAAATCCTTTTTTCAAGACAAAAGTTGTTATTTTATTTTTCTGGATTAATATGATTTTTTATTTTCAATTTACATATTCATAAAAATACGGTGAAATAAATCTGTATATATGTATGCCTGCATGAACCAATACAATATTTCCTTATATCTGTACAATATGTATTCATATTTAGTTATACTCTCCCCTCCTCCAACCCCTGCCAGTTTTGTGACTTCCCGTTCCTTGGGTTGGAGACATTCATATATAATTCTGTTCTTCCTTCTGTTCGGGGCGGGATGATGGTGATGGTATTGTAAAGGAGCTGGCCACAGTTCTTTTGTCATGGACCGATCACTACCTGGTCAGGTTTAGATTCACTGGAGCTAAACTGGCTTGAGTCTTGCAATCTGCAGAGGAGGCCCTGCTCTCAGTCCCACCCCCGTCTCAAGCACAGTTGGTGGAAACGAGAGACAGGGCCTTCTTCGTGGTCACTCTCCACCTCTGGAACCCCCTCCCAAAAGAATTAAAAACTGCTCCCTCTCTTCCTGCTTTAAATAAACTGCTGAAAACCTACATACATACTGCGGCGTATGGAGAGGAGGAGACTAATATGGCCAATGTCTACTCTCGCCTAGACATTTTAAACCTTGTCTAGAGATGGAAACTAACCTCAGCCCACTGGTTGTTGCATGACATCTTTTATAATTGTTTTAGTGATTGTACTAAATTGCTTTTATTTAGTGTCGAATTTACATTAATTGGCATATTCCTATAGGTCATTTAAGTTCTTATTGTCAGTTATTTTGTCCGTTATTAAGTTAAGATTTAGATTCCTTCTATATTGTCTCAATATGATTTAGCCTGATGTAGTATGTTCTGAATTGTTTTCCCTTTTCAGCATTAAATGTTTGCTGTACATGTTGGAAACCACTTGAGTCCCTTTGGGAAGATAGGGCGATATGTTGTTGTTGTTGTTGTTGTTGTTGTTGTTGTTGTTGTTGTTGTTATTTCTCCTAGTCTATTTCTAGTTATTTTAGAATATTCCTATAGTGAATTATCTAGATAAGTTCACTTTTATCTTCTTCAATGGTATAGTTTGATGCAATTATCTATCAAAGCATGCATTTTAAATATTTAATTACCTAACATATCTAGGACATGGAATGTGGAAATGTTGATGCCATAAGCTTTACTACAGGCTTTCAAAATAATATTTTGACTATATCAATTGACTTTAAGTAAGGTTGCCACATGTATGTCAATGTTTCCTTTTCCCTAGATGTGGATAACTGCTTTCAGTGTCCAGAAGATCATTACCCAAACAAGAAGAGGGATTTCTGCATCCCCAAATATATAATTTTCCTTGGTTTTGAAGACCCATTTGGAACAGGTTTGGCCAGCTTTGCTCTTTTCCTGTTTTGTGTGACTGTTGTGGTGCTTGGGATCTTCCTCAAACACCGGGACACTCCCATTGTCAAGGCCAATAATCGGACCCTCACCTACACCCTCCTCCTCTCCCTCCTGCTCTCCTTCCTTTGTGCTCTGCTGTTCATTGGAAAGCCACAGAAGATGACCTGTCTCCTTCGTCAGACAGCTTTTGGCATCATCTTCTCAGTGGCCATTTCTTCTGTGTTGGCAAAAACTATCACTGTGATTCTTGCTTTCCAAGCCACCAAGCCTGAATCCAAGTGGAGGAAATGGTTGGGGAAAAGAATGGCCACGTCCATTGTTCTTTCCAGCTTGCTCATTCAAGCCACCATTTGTACAGTGTGGCTGTCTACCTTTCCACCATTTCCTGATCTTGATGTGAACTCAATGGCTGAAGAAATTATTCTGGAGTGTAATGAAGGGTCAATCACCATGTTTTATTGCCTCTTGGGTTTTATGGGTTTCCTGTCCATTTGCAGTTTCACGTCAGCTTTCTTTGCCAGGTTCATCACCTTCAGTATGTTGGTCTTCTGCAGTGTGTGGATTTCCTTTGTGCCAACATACTTGAGCTCCAAGGGGAAATACATGGTGGCCGTGGAGATCTTCTCAATCTTAGCTTCCAGTGCCGGATTACTTGGTTTTATATTTTTCCCCAAATGCTATATCATTATTCTGAGGCCTGATATGAATACAAAGGAGCAAGTAATGAAAAGAAAGCATTAAAGAAAGTTTCTGTTTATTCATTTATCATCTGTTGTCTCTTATTTAGAATTTGGTTCCTAAGGTTAATAAAATGTCCTGATGAGAGATGATATTCTGGTACAAAGTAATGATCTATATTTTATCCTCATAATTTCATCAGAAGGATGGGTCCCAGTCTTAGTTTGAATTGAAGAATCAGTATATGTAAGACCAATATTAGGTTTGGTATTATGCTAATGTATAGTATATTCCTCTATCGGAAATATATCATGCCAATTTCTTTTATGCTTAAGCTTGTGATTTATTGAATTTCTATTGAATTTCTCCTGAAGCTTTCCTTTCTGTAAATGTCTTTTTGCAAACTGCAACCAAAGTCAAAAATAAAAGTCATCATAGGAGCTAATTAGAGCTAAGGCTTATTTTTGAGTAGACATGAATCAGTTGGACACAGAAATGCATATTCACACAGCTTTCATTGCAGTTTCAAATATACTGTCATGATTTTGCCTGCCCCACACACTCAACTGAACACATTAGCTAGTCTGTTATCTACTTGATAATTGTAGCCATCTCCTTTTAGTTTTTAGAAAAACTCCATTAAAATTGTTTGTGACTGTTCAAAATTCTAGTAACACCCCCCCCCCCCCCATATTAGGGCTTGACCTGATTGTTTGGGTGCCCCATTCCGATTTTGGCAGAGACACTTTCCCTCTTTCATCCTGGCCTAAGACAATTCTGCCAGTGTAAACACAGGGTGCGCAAGAAGGATGGTGATTACCCCACCTCATCCCCAGTAAAACATTGAGGTGGACTCTTCTTGAAAACTTCCTATTTGCAATGGGATAACACCAGCAGCACCTCAGGCCTGGAAACTCCTATAACCACAGCACCACACATGAATCCAAAGAAAAACAATCAATTTTTCTGTAAAAACACATACAACATATGAAAAAAGAGGAATAAGGAAAGAGGATGTAGAATCCAAAAAATGGTTAGCAATAGATGATAACCCAGCAGTAATTCAAATGTCTCATGAAAATCCCAAAGTAATATAGTCCAGGAAAAGACTGAAAGTCACTAACAGCATAAACATGAGCAAGAATATTAAAACAAGAACAATAGAAAAATAGGCTGCTCAGAGCCTATATTTCATATCTTCTGTTTTACACAATTGCTAGGCAATCCTAGAAAAATGCAACTTAATTTGTACCTCAACAACCTCTGAGGATGCCTGCCATAGATGTGGGCGAAACGTCAGGAGAGAATACTTCTGGAACATGGCCACACAGCCCAAAATACATACAACAACCCTGCAATCCTAGAAAAAAATGCAACTGAATTTGTATGGTACCAATAGGGTTCTGGACCAGATTACCAAAAGTCTTAGGAGAGATACTTTGATTGTGATTTTCCTGCATGGTAGGGGGACTGGGTGGCCCATGTGGTCCCTGCCAACTTTATTATTGTATAATTCAATGATAAGATCAAGGAATGATTATTTGGGGGGGGGGGAATTCTCATTATTCCTGGGGATAAAAAATGAAATGTGCTATCATCACTCACCCACATATGTCCTTATGTCACATAATTGAATCTTACCACTCTTCAAGAATGCTGTAGATCAGTGATTCCATTTTTGATGTGACAATAAGGCCACAGTACAGGTTAACGTTTTCAGTTTCCTAACATTCAAGTCTAATTGTGTCATGGAAGCAATCGATTGTTTTACGTTACACTGCCTCCAACATAACATTTGGTTCAAGGCTTTTCGTGTGGAAGCTCTGTGGAGTATGCAGCACCGTCATTCGGATGGTGTAGATGCTGATGATGGGAATTTGGAGTGAGGAGGTAGTCAGGGGAATCGGACTGGCGTTGGCACCAGCTCTTACACAAGGGATGAACTGGGGTTCACAGACTTCAGGAAAAAAATAGAGGCTAAGTGATCTTTTGCCAGTGCTGGTTGAACATATATTACAGTTCTGCCTTTTTCTTAAAAGGAAAGGGTTGGAGCCACAGTCCATTTGGGACAAGGTGTCAGTGCTCTAGTTTAAGGCACCGGGTTATGCTGATTGTACAGTGGAGTTCGGAGTACGTAAATTGCTCAAAAGGGGGTTATGAGAATAACCCAAATCCTCAGCAGCCCCATCCCCAGGAATTTTCATGGGTTTGTGCCAACAATGTCTATAACCTTCATCTATCACGGTTTTTGACTGTGATGCTTGAAGAAAATGAGATCTATCTGATGCTCCTCCCTTGACACCACCCAGCCTGGTGCTTAGAGACTCGCTATGCCTGATTGTTTTGAACCCAGCCAACCTTTAAGTGCAAGCTAGAACATTGTGTGTTCCAAAACATAAAAGAGGGGATGGACCCACTCCAATTCCAAGTTTAACTTCCATTCCAATTCCTTCATCTCATGAGCATAACGATGAAATTCAAACATGTTCCCTTGGCCCATTCAATGCTCTGACATGCTCCACATCAATAAATCCCCATTTCTTTTCATGGATTTCTGACATAGAGAGGGACATGTGTCAACTTAGCCCATTTCCTCCACCAACTAGCCAAACTGGAACACATCCCACCCAACAGAACCACCGGGTACAAATGAGCTATCACAGTTAAAACTATACTATTTTCACAGTGTAAATGCCCCCCCAGGATTAAACACAGCATGAATAAGTGGACTATCTAGTCCTGTAATCAAATCCAGCAATGCTGATCTTACTTTTGGAAACATCAACCCCATAGTCTCAAACTTGTATAAAATACTGGGCAACCAGTTAATGCCCAGAAGACTAGTTCTTTCCTTGGAAGTTTTTTTTTTTTTTTTTTTGCTTCCTGGACATGTTTTTTATAGACATAATTAGGACCCATATGACTACTGTTAAATTTGGTATGATCTGAGAAGACACCTGTGGAGTTGTGATAAACATATTTTTGCAATGTCCCAGGGCACTCCCATTTAATGACCTAGTTTATCCGATTTGCTCTTATTTCTTTTACATTCCTGGAAACTCCAGGGAATACTAGTGAAGAAAAGGTTCTGCCTGTGCTCTTTTATACCCAGGACTACATCACTGTACAATCAGTGGGATTTATCTACAACTGAACCTGCATCGGAGTGCATTGCTCTAAATTATATGCTTGCTAATGTCATTGGAGCTGTAGATGGAGGAAAAGACGGTTCCATTGCTTTGACTGTGTATATTTCACACTGTACAGAACTGATTTCAAACCAGGAAACAAACGGAACTTCAAACAGGCTGTACTACTACAGGAGACCTGGATCACAATTTGGGAAGCAATGGCTAATTGTCTAAGTAGAATATTTCTATGCAGAATTAAACTATCCATCCAACTCATTTTCATTCTGCTGGTGTTCAGTCTGTTTCAGGTGGCATGCACAGCTGGTTCATGTGACATTGGTCAATCTCTTCATATTCATCACAAGTATCACATCTCGGGAGACCTGCACATAGGTGCCATTCTGTCTCAGATTTTTATGTCTTCTGAAGAGATATCCTTTAGACAAAATCCTGCTGAGAAATCTCAAGGAGATACGATGTATGAATTTGGTTCCCCTCCCCCCCCCCCCAATTATTTCATGCAATAATTCAGACATAAGAGATGTTGGGATCTGTTAAAAATTCAGTTGTTATATGTTGGAACTGGTTTAAATTAAAAATGGAAAGAAAATTAGAAAATATACAAAAATGTTTTTTAAAAGTACTTGGTTTTCATATGGGACTTACTCAATGTAACACTTGCAAATGTGGTCATTGTTTTATACAAAAAAAAGTTATGTGCAGCTTTTTATGTACAAAACACGAAATGTAGCTTCCTGCACAGAAAATGTAGTTCTCTGCACAAAAAAATGCCATGTGAGAACTATTTATAAATTTATTAATGATTTCTGAAAGTCTTTCATATAGTTATTTAAGACTCCATTGCTACCTTTGAAAAAGAAAAATAGTAATAAATATCTTCCCATGTTGGTATATTGCATTGTTTTTAGTGCTTTAGGGTCCCTTTTTAGAGAGATAAAGCATGACAGAGCAATGATGATGATGATGATGATGATGATGATGATAACAATAAATTATATACACATGAATTCTAATCCACACCTAAATCAATGTTGGATTGTATATTAGTAGAAAGCTCAAGCCCGTTTTTCTGTAACTGTAGTCAGACATTCTTCATTATATTTTAGTGCAATGCAGATAGAAAAAGTATATTAATCTGAAATATAAATCCGCTGTTACTGTTATTTCAGAGTGTTTTCTCACAACTACCAACACATCCTGGCCTTGATTTTTGCCATTAAGGCGATCAATGAAAATTCCCTTATCTTACCCAACATCACATTGGGATTCTTCATTTACAACAGTCATTTTCTTGCCTACTTTACTTATCGTGCTTCAATGGAACTCCTTTCTACCTGGGACAATTTTTTCCCTAACTACAAATGTGATGCCCAAGACAACCTAGCAGCCGTCATTGGGGGACCTACTTCTGAGGTCTGTCTTTTCATGGCTGATATCCTGTGTGCCTATAAGTTTTCACAGGTAAGCTCACGCACAGAATTAAGAGTTTAAAACAACAGGATTTTTAGGAGAATTCAATCTCTACAGAGCCTGAATTTTCGTTTTGTTAACTTTTCCCTAAGCAAGCTAGGAAAAATATTGCCTCACTTTGACTTGAGATATTCACATGTCTTTCATTCTACCAGTCTTTCTATGCTTGGAAAACTTTACTGCTAGAGATGGGTTTTCTGATGTGAACAAAATAACTTGACTCTGAAAGGATTGGTTCTGGAAAATGCAGTACTAGCTATTGGATTATATATCAATGAGGCAGATGATCTGATGCAGTTTTAATATGAAAATATAAAAATTTAGATTGAAATCAATGGTACACTGACACGGAAGGCACCTGTCTCACAGTAGGAAGTTTCAAGTAAAATTATATATTTCCATTTTGGTCACTAATATTGTTTTTCCAAACTTTGGTCATCTGCAGACCGGAAATATAAAAAGCATAGTGCTGGGAGGCATAAAAGATATTCATGTGTCCTTCTAGTAGCCTATATGATTGGGCAACAATAACAAGCTCATAATACCTCATTGTTCCACCATATTGTTCAACAAATCACCTTCTAACTTCCTGGCCTACAATCTCTTGTGCCTGTTGAAATCAAAGATAGAGTTGAATGTTATCTATCTGTCACTTCAATCCTAGATTACATTTTTGATCTGTTCCATGTAGATTAGGGATGGGCAAACTGCAGAAACATATGTTGCATGTTGAGCTGAAGAAAATTCAAAACTATACATGAAATGAGATGGATATTTATGGGACCTCAAAGTTCAGTTCTCCTGGATTTTATAAGTAACGCATCAAACTCCTTCCCAGTATGAGACATAATATACATGGGCCTTTACAGAATCCAATGGGATCTAAGCAGTGAAGTCCCATAAAAGCCCACCCTGGGATTACATCATTGGCTGATGAATTTTATTAAGATGCTGGCCCCCCGCCCAAAAACACCCTATTATTTCTTCTACTATACACCAGGCAAATCAATTTCCAAAAATGACAAACATCAGGATGAATTCTGTCAAGGTGGAAAACCTGTCAGTGTTCAGGAATTACATGTATATGATATAACCTGAAAAGGAACATTTCCTCACTTCCGAAAGTTATTTACTCTTTTTAAAAGGATGGTTGCTTAGCTTTTGAATGTCATTTGAGATTCAAGTTAGCCTCATTTCTTTTAACCTGTTTTGGCTTGTTCACCAGCTATAACCACTCTTAGGCAGGCATAGCCTAGTCAAAGAATTTGCATCCAAGTTAGCTTACAGTTATGGATTTCATACTGACCTGCCCTTGAAGATGATCCAGAAGATGTAGCTAATGCAGAATGCATTTTAACTGATGGGTTGTTCAGTCATTACTTAAGGTACCGGATCTTACAAAGTCCAAACCAGTACAATAGAATTCCTTTCAAACCCTCAGAGGTGCAAACACAAATGTTTTTAGATAAATGTTAAAATATTTTCTGTAATTATTACCTTACTCTAATACATTTGTCCCCTATTTTTTCTTGCTTTGGATTCCTTTTCGGGGGATATTATTATTTCAGTACCATTACTTGGATTTAACTGTATTGATATACTACCTGATAAAGTCATTTCATTCACTAATTTAAAATTATATTGACTTGTAGATGTAATGTGCTAATATGATTACCTCCTTATCTCTCACCCCAAAGATCACATATGGCTCTGCTCCACTAATGGATAACAAAAAGGAAGCTGTTTTCTTTCACAACATGTTCCCAAGTACTACCCACCAATACACTGGGATTCTCGACTTAATTTTGTATTTCCAGTGGAAGTGGATTGGAGTGATGTATTTCAAATCTGAAATGGGAGAAAGATTTGCACATAAAGTACTCCCCATGTTCATGCAAAAAGGTATCTGCTTTGACTTCATAAAAGCAGCAGTCCTAATAAACTTTTTTAGTGAAATTGAAACAATGAAAAATGAACTTATTGAAACGTCATACCTTGTTGGGACAAGTACTGCCAATGCAGTGATCATACATGGCGAAATTCAGTCAATTGTAGTTTTTAGAATATGGATAGAAATTCCATTTTACTTTGATTTACCAAAAATAAATAAAGTCTGGATAATGACAGCAGAAATAGATTTTGCATTGCTCCCAATTCAAAGAGACTGGGATCTCAGCTTCATCAATGGGGCTTTGTCCATTTCACGTCTCCCAAAAAAGGTTTCAGGATTCCATGAATTCCTGCAGGACAGAAAACCAGACACCGATCAAGAGGATGGCTTTATCGGGGACTTCTGGCAGCAGGCATTCATGTGTTCTTTTCCCAGGCTCAATTTAGACGAGTCCCCTGAAAATATCTGCACTGAGGAGAACAAGCTGGAGACTCTTCCTATGTCTGTTTTTGAAATGAGCATGACCAGCCACAGCTACAGCATCTACAATGCTGTCTATGCTGTTGCACATGCTTTGCATGACATGGATTCATCCAAGTTCAAACACAGAACAACTGGGATCAGAGACCTTCAAAAAAATGCAGCCATGGCAGGTAATGTTCGGAGCACAATGTTACAGAATCATTTACCCTATTGGTATGTTTAGCCCCCAATTTTTGTGGAAAAGATAGAATTCTGATGTCTAGGTACTAGGAATGAGTCATCTTCCTTTTACTGTGACTTTATAGCAGCTTCTGTTTTCATTAAAGCTGGAATATATCTCATAGCATGCACTCATTCCTTCACCAGTACACAGGTGAAGGTTCATTTTGTAACTTCTTATTATTGTACTTTGGTGTCATACTTCATGTAAATTTAGTCCATGCACAAAAATTCCATTAAAAGGATTTATTTTTTCGTGTCAGGAGCAACTTGAGTTGCTTCTGGAGTGAGAGAATTGGCCGTCTGCAAGGACGTTGCCCAGGGGACGTCCGGATGTTTTTGATGTTTTTACCATCCTTGAGGGAGGCTTCTCTCATGTCCCCGCATGGAGCTGGAGCTGATAGAGGGAGCTCATCCGCACTCTCCCCAGGTGGGATTCGAACCTGGCAGCTTTAAGGTCACCAACCCAACCTTCAAGTCACAAGGCTTTCATCCACTACGCCACCGCAGGCTCCATTAAAAGGTTATGATATGATATGATTTGATATGATATGATATGATCACCTGTTTCATTTTTATTTCATTTTATTTATTTTTATCAATTTTCTATGCAAGTGGATAATGCATCTGTCTGTATTTGTATTTCTGTATATATTTCACATTAGTGCGAAACCATGGAGTTCAACATAGCCACAGCTCTTAAGATAGAAGCTTTCTCTCAGTCTGCTTGTACTTGTCTTGTCACCCTGTACCATTTGCATCTGCCAGATAGCAACAATTCAAAAAAGGAATATGCTGGGTGGGTGAGATGGATTCCCAAAAATGTTCTAAGCTTTCTTAAGGCTATGGGACCTATAAAGTTCTTCCAAAGAGGGGAGAGGGCAACCAATGATTCTCTGTGCAGTAGTGGTGACCCTTTGGAGCACCGTCCTATCAGCCACTGTGCAGTTACCAAACCATGTGCAGATGCACTATCCAAGCACTATCCAGGGCTGACCCTGTTGAGCATTCAAGATCAGGTGGAATTGTCTTTCCAGGTTAATGCAGTCTATACTGGAAGATGTGCACGCACTGCTCAGTGTGCTAGACATTTCCTAGCTTTATATAAACTAGCTCATTAGTATCACCGAGAACCATATACCTTCTATAAGAACACATAGTTTCTGTTAAAGGCACATGTCAAATGCACGCAATTACTACCATATCTTATTTATTTGGATAGTGAGCATCTTTTGTAACTGCATTTTCTCCTCTCAATTTAGCTTCATCACTTCCTAAAATGTGTTATATTTAACAACACTGTTGGTGAACAGATTTCCTTTAATAAAAATGGGGAATTGGTATCTGGGCTTGATATCGTCAACTGGGTCACATTCCCCAATGAGACCTTTAGTCGAGTGAAAGTGGGAAGAATAGATCCACAGTCTCTACCAACCGTTGAGTTCACTGTTCATGAGGATGCCATGGTATGGCCCAGCTGGTTCAATCAGGTAGGACGTGAATACATTCCATCATGTGATGATCTCCACCCTCCCCAAAAACTATATACAGTATCTCACTGTCAGATACCCATATCATAAGGATATCATCTTGATAGGAAAAGTGTCAGGCAACATTCAAACCAGGGAGTGTTTTTCATAAGCTGGAAATCCTTCCTTCATTCTTTCTCCTCCACTGAAAAGGTCCTCTCTCCTGTTTCTATCAAGTTCAGATGGTGGAACCAAAAATGCTAGACTTTTTTTTAAAAAAAATCCAGATCAAGACAGTCTGGTTTGTCCAATAATCTAGATCTACGTATGTTGTATAGGCCTTCCTAGTTCACAACCAACACTTTGAATTGAGGAGATCACAGACTTTGTGGAGTGACTCTTCGTCCCAGCTGAAATTTCTGAACACTCTTTAAAGTTAGCCCTCATGGAGTGTGATACAGTCATCCAAATCAGATGTCATAAAGGCAAGTATAACTGTGGATGGATCAGGCTTCTTCAGCATTGGGTGGTAGCCCAATAGCCTTTCAGTGTTCCAGAGCATACCTGGAAACCGCAGAACCCTCGGAAATTATGATATTAGTGACCATCTTTCCTGCCCTGCTATATTCAAGGCTGAAGCCACACAAGTTGTGTATCTGTGTACTTCCAATGTAACCTCAACTACAACAGGATGTATCCTGATTGGTTTATCTGCATTTCAACTGACCGTGAGCACCTTTGTCTTGTCAGAATTCACACTCCGTTTCTTTGCCCTCATCAATCTATTACAGATGCCAGACAAAGGTTTAGAAATCAAACAGATTCCATTGAATTATATTAGAATGGAAAAGAGAGTTGAGGGCCATCACAATGAAAAATTTCCCTTTATTTGTTGATAGGCACAACCTCTTTCTTTGTGTAATGACCATTGTTATCCAGGTTATAGTAAAAGAAAGAAGGAAGGGAAGCCATTTTGCTGCTATGATTGTATTCCATGTCCAGAAGGGAAGATTTCTGCCCAGAAGGGTAAGAGTGGCCCATCCTTCTTTCCTTCTTTCCTTCTTCCCTTCCTCCCTCACTCACTTTCCACCTTCTTATTTCACATGGAATGTGTTTTCTATAACTTTCCTTCACGTTCTACCAAAAAGCCTTTTTTCAAGACAAAATTTGTAATTTTAGATTTTCAGATGAATATGTTTTTATTTTCAATTTACATATTCATAAAAAACAGTGAAAAAATCTATATACATGTATATCTGCGTGGACCACTACAGTATTTCCTAATATCTGTACAATATTCATATATTGCTCCCCTCCTCCAACCCCTCCCACTTTAGTGATTTTGCAGTTGACAGATCATAATTTTGTCAATGTTTATTGTTTCCAAATGCCGGCTGAGAGCTTCTGGCACGGCACGCAGTGTGCCCATCACTACAGGGACCACCTGCACTGGTTTATGCCAGAGCCTTTGCAGTTCGATCTTAAGGTCCTGATAATGGCTGAGTTTTTCCTGTTGTTTTTCGTCAATCCGACTGTCCACAACTGTGAGGCCTGGTGTGTTGTGTTCCAAAACTTTGTCAGTCTGGATTCGAAAGTCCCACAGTATTTTTGCATGCTCATTTTCCACTACCTTTGCAGATTTGTGATCCCACCAGTTCTGGATATCCAGTTCTGATTCTGGATATCCATCGACAAGTGGGCTACAGAATCAAAATACAAATGCACAATGCCGGAAAACCGCACTATTATTATTATTATTATTATTATTATTATTATTATTATTATTATTATTATTATTATTTCTCTTAGTCTATTTCTAGTCAATATTCCTTCCAACGTTACTGAAAGTTTATTTCAGTAATTTTTTTTGGAATATTCCTATAGTCAATTAGCTAGATGAGTTCATTTTTATCTTCTTCAATGGTATAGTTTGATGCAATTATCTATCAAAGCATGCATTTTAAATATTTAATAATTTAACATATCCAGGACATGGGATGTGGAAATGCTGATGCCATAGGCTTTACTACAGGCTTTCAAAATGATGTTTTGACTATATCAATTGACTTTTAGAGTATGTCAATGTTTCCTTTTCCCTAGATGTAGATAACTGCTTTCAGTGTCCAGAAGATCATTACCCAAACAAGAAGAGGGATTTCTGCATCCCCAAATCTCTAACTTTCCTCACTTTTGAAGAAGCTCTGGGGACAAGTCTGGCCAGCTCTGCTCTTTTACTCTTTTGTGTGACTTCTGTGGTGCTTGGGATCTTCCTCAAACACCGGGACACTCCCATTGTCAAGGCCAATAATCGGACCCTCACCTACACCCTCCTCCTCTCCCTCCTGCTCTCCTTCCTTTGTGCTCTGCTGTTCATTGGAAAGCCACAGAAGATGACCTGTCTCCTTCGTCAAACAGCTTTTGGCATCATCTTCTTGGTGGCCATTTCTTCAGTCTTGGCAAAAACTATCACTGTGATTCTTGCTTTCCAAGCCACCAAGCCTGAATGCATGTGGAGGAAATGGTTGGGGAAAAGAATGGCCACGTCCATTGTTCTTTCCAGCTTGCTCATTCAAGCCACCATTTGTACAGTGTGGCTGTCTACCTTTCCACCATTTCCTGATCTTGATGTGAACTCAATGGCTGAAGAAGTCATTCTGAAGTGTAATGAAGGGTCAATCACCATGTTTTATTGCCTCCTGGGTTTTATGGGTTTCCTGTCCATTTGCAGTTTCACGTCAGCTTTCTTTGCCAGGAAGTTGCCTGACAGTTTCAATGAAGCCAAGTTCATCACCTTCAGCATGTTGGTCTTCTGCAGTGTGTGGATTTCCTTTGTGCCAACATACTTGAGCTCCAAGGGGAAATACATGGTGGCCGTGGAGATCTTCTCAATCTTAGCTTCCAGTGCTGGATTACTTGGTTTTATATTTTTCCCCAAATGCTATATCATTATTCTGAGGCCTGATATGAATACAAAGGAGCAAGTAATGAAAAGAAAGCATTAAAGAAAGTTTCTGTTTATTCATTTTTCATCCATTGTCTTTTATTTAGAATTTGGTTCCTAAGGTTAATAAAATGTCCTGATGATAGATGATATTCTGGTACAAAAGAATGATCTATATTTAATCCTCATAATTCCATGAGAAGGATGGGTCCCAGTCTTAGTTTGTATTGAAGAATCAGGATATGTAAGACCAATATTAGGTTTAGAATTATGCTAATGTATAGTATATTCCACTATTCGAAATATATCATGCTAATTTCTTTTAGGTTTAAGATTGTGCTTTATTGAATTTCTATTGAATTTCTCCTGAAGCTTTCCTTTCTGTAAAAGTCATTGCAAGTTGCAACCAAAATCGAAAATAAAAGTAATCAGAAGAGCTATTTAGAGCTAAGGCTTATTTTTTTAGTAGATATGAATCAGTTGGACACAGAAATGCATATTCACACAGCTTTCTGCTTTCATTGCGGTTTCAAATATACTGTCATGATTTTGCATGCCCCACACACTCAACTGAACACAATAGCTAGTCTATTATCTACTTGAAAATTATAGCCATCTCTTTTTAGTTTTTAGAAAAACTCAATTAAAATGGTTTGTCACTGTTCAAAATTCTAGTCAGCCCCCCCCCCCCCAAAAAAAAAAAAATATATTAGGGCTTTCCTACACTAGCTAAAAACGCAGATCTCAGTTCAAATGTATGGCTATTCCTGGTGGCTATTGGTATGCTCTCTGGTGTGCTATAGTTCTTTAAAATAAAGACTCTTGAAGCAGGATAAAGTTAACCAAATAAGTTTACTGGAAACTAAAGGCAAAGTTAACTTCAGTCAGGGTTCTTGAAAGGCGAATCAAAATAATATATTACAAAGACGAAGTTTGTTGGCTGAACTTAGTTATACTGTTAATAAATACTTGACTATATTTGTATAATATGAGGTAAAATACTTGACTATAATGGTGGTAAATCACTTGGTAAAATACTCGGCTTTTGAAGGTAGAATACTGAACTATATTGTTGGTAAATACTTGGATATAGATATAATACAGAACTAAGACGGTAAAGTACAGAACTATGGTGAAGTACACTAAGCTATATTGGTAAAGTACTGGACTATGATGACTATATATGGTAAGGTATTCTAAGCTATGTTGGTAAAATAAGTGCTAAGGATGCCTGTCTGGATTGCCAAGGCTAAGGAACCCATATAATTCCTGGCCTTCTCCTCTAAAACTCTGACACAAAATAAAAAGGAGGGGAAAGCCTTTCAGGCAAACTCTGCGGCAAAAAGGCTAAACCAACTGAGCCAGGCCTCTGGGGGGGGGGGGGGTAAGCTCCACCCCTAAAAACTAAGTACATATGGGAAAGCCCACACCAAAGGGAGAACTAAACAAGGAAATGAAGCAGAGGAGGGAAAAAGCAAGGCCAAGACATCACAAATATCCCAAAGTAATATAGTCCAGGAAAAGCCAGAAAGTCACAAACATAGCATAAGTCCACAACCAAAGGTATACTTAGTCAAACTTCAGCAATAATATTAAAAAAATAAGTATATAAAAATAGGCTACTCAGAGCCTATATTTCATATCTTCCTTTTTACACCATTGCTAGGTAATCCTAGAAAAATGCAACTTAATTTGTACCTCAACAACCTCTGAGGATGCCTGCCATAGATGTGGGCGAAACATCAGGAGAGAATACTTCTGGAACATGGCCACACAGCCCAAAATACATACAACAACCCTGCAATCCTAGAAAAAAATGCAACTGAATTTGTATGGTACCAATAGGGTTCTGGACCAGATTACCAAAAGTCTTAGGAGAGATACTTTGATTGTGATTTTCCTGCATGGTAGGGGGACTGGGTGGCCCATGTGGTCCCTGCCAACTTTATTATTGTGTTGTCGAAGGCTTTCATGGCCGGGATCACAGGGTTGTTGTATGTCTTTCGGGCTGTGTGGCCATGTTCCAGAAGCATTCTCTCCTGACGTTTCGCCCACATCTATGGCAGGCATCCTCAGAGGTTGTGAGGTATTATACTTTATTTACTTTATTTACAATACTTTATTATTGTATAATTCAATGATAAGATCAAGGAATGATTATTTGGGGGGGGGGGGTCTCATTACTCCTGGGGATAAAAAATGAAATGTGCTGTCATCACTCACCCACACATGTCCTTATGTCACATAATTGAATCTTGCCACTCTTCAAAAATGCTGTAGATCAATTATTCCATTTTTGATGTGACAATAAGGTACAGGTTAAAGTTTTCAATTTCCTAACATTCAGGTCTAATTGTGACATGGAAGCAATTCATATTTTTTTTACATTACAACATAGAGTTTGGATCAAGGTTTTTCATGTGGAAGGGATTGACAATGGCTTAGCTGAAGCTCTGTGGAATATGCAGCACCATCGTTCAAAGAAATACAGGCTAAGTGATCTTTTGCCAGACCTGGTTGAGCATGAATTACAGTTCTGCATCTTTCTTAGAAGGAAAGGGTTGGAGCCACAGTCAATTTGGGCCAAGGTGTTAGTGCTCTGGTTTAAGGTACCGGGTTATGCTGATTGTACAGTGGAGTTCTCAGTATGTAAAATGCTCAAAAGAGGATTATGAGTATACGGGAGGGGGTTATGAGAACAGTCCTCAGCAGCCCCATCCCCAGGAATTTTCATAGGTCTATGCCAACAATGTCTATAACCTTCATCTAGCATGGTTTTTGACTGTGATCCTTGAAGAAAACGAGATCCATCTGATGCTCCTCCCTAGACACCTCCCAGCCTGTTGCTGGGAGTCTAGCTATGTCTGATGGTTTTGAACCCAGCTCAACCTTCAAGTACAAGGGAGAACATTGTGTGTTACAAAACATAAAATAGGGGGTGAGACCCACTCCAATTCTAAGTTTGATCTCCATTCCAATTCCTTCATCCCATGAGCGTAACAATGAAATTCAAACTTGTTCCCTTGACCCATTCAATGCTCTGAGATGCTCCACATCAATAAATTCCCCATTTCTTTTCATATATTTCTGACATAGAGAGAGACAAGTGTCTGCTTAGCCCATTTACTCCACCAACTAGCCAAACTGGCACATATCCCACCCAAGAGAGCCACCGGGTGCAAATGAACCATCACAGTTAAAACTATACTATTTTCACAGTGTAAATGACCCCTAGGATTAAACACAGCACGAATAAGTGGACTACCTAGGCATGTAATCAAATCCAGCAATGCTGATCTTTTTACTTTTGGAAATAACCCCATAATCTCAAACTTGTGTAAAATATTGGGCAACCAGTTAATGCCCAGAAGACTAGTTCTTTCCTTTGAAGCTTTTTTTGCTTCCTGGACATTTTTTTAATAGACATAATTATGACCCATATGACTCCTGTTAAATGTGGTATGATCTGAGAAGACACCTGTGGAGTTGTGATAAACATATTTTTGCAATGCCTCAGAGCACTCCTATTTAATGATCAAGTTTTTCCTATTTGCTCTTATCCTATTGCTCTTACTTCTTTAACGTTCCTGGAAACTCCAGGGAATACTAGTGAAGAAAAGGTTCTGTCTTTGCTGTTTTATACACAGAACTACAGCACTGTACAATCAGTGGGATTTATCTATAACTGAACCTGCATCGGAGTGCATTGCTCTAAATTATATGCGTATTGCTAATGTAATTGGAGTTGTAGATGGAGGAAAAGATGGTTCCATTGCTTTGACTGTGTATACCTCACACTGTACAGAACTGATTTCAAACCAGGAAACCAAGGGAACTTCAAATAGGCTGTACTACTACAGGAGACCTGGATCACAATTTGGGAAGCAATGAATAATTGTCCAAGTGGAATATTTCTATGCAGAATTAAACTATCCATCCAACTCATTTTCATTCTGCTGGTGTTCAGTCTGTTTCAGGTGGCATGCACAGCTGGTTCATGTGACATTGGTCAATCTCTTCATATTCATCACAAGTATCACATCTCTGGAGACCTGCATATAGGTGCCATTCTGTCTCAGATTTTTATGTCTTCTGAAGAGATATCCTTTAGACAAAATCCTGTTGAGAAATCTCAAGGAGATACGATGTATGAATTTGGTCCCCCCCCCCCCCCAAAAAAATTATTTCATGCAATACTTCAGGCATAAGAGAAGTTGGGATCTGTTGAAAATTATTGTTATATGTTGGAACTGGTTTAAATTAAAAATGGAAAGAATATTAGAAAATATACAAAAATATTTTTAAAAGTGCTTGTTTTTCATATGGGACTTACTCAATGTAAAACTTACAAATGTGGTCATTGTTTTATACAAAAAACGTTATGAGCAGCATTTTCTGTACAGAAACTCGAAATGTAGCTTCCTGCACAGAAATGTGATTGTCAGCACACACAATATAATTTTAGTGATGATGTCTGAAAGTCTTTCATATATTTATTCAAGACTTCATTGCTACCTCTGAAAAAGAAAATTAGTAACACATATAATCCCATGTTTGTATATTGCATTGTTTTGAATAATTTGGGGTCCCTTTTTAGAGAGATAAAGCATGATAGGATGATGATGATGATACACATGAATTCTGATCCACATCTACATCAGTGTTTGATTGTATATTTGTAGAAGGCTCAGGCCCATTTTTCTGTATCTTTAGTCAGACATTCTTCAATATATTTTAGTGCAATGCAGATAGAAAATGTGTATTAATCTTAAATAGACGTGTGCTGTTACTGTTATTTCAGACTGCTTTCTCACAACTACCAACACATCCTGGCCTTGAGTTTCGCCATTAAGGAGATCAATGAAAATTCCCTCATTCTACCCAACATCACATTGGGATTCTTCATTTACAACAGTCATTTTCTTCCCGACTTTACTTATCTTGCTTCAATGGAACTCCTTTCTACCTGGGGCAAATTTGTCCCTAACTACAAATGTGACACCCAAGACAACCTAGCAGCTGTCATTGGGGGACCTACTTCTGATGTCTGTCTCTACATGGCAGATATCCTGTGCGCCTATAAGTTTTCACAGGTAAGCTAACCCACAGAATTAAGAGTTTAAACTTAACTGTTAACTTTTCCCTAAGCAAGGTTAACCTGAATGTGAGTTGAGATATTCACATGTCTTTCATTCTACCGTTCTTTCTATGCTTGGATAATATTCCTGCTAGAGATGGGTTTCCTGGTGTGAAAAAAATAACTTGACTTTGAACAGATTCATTCTGGAAAACATAGCACTACCTAGGCCGATAATCTGATGCAGTTTTAATGTGAAAATATAAAAAATTAGATTGAAATCAATGGTCCACTGACATGGAAGGGACCTTTATCACAGTAGGAAGTTTCAAGTAAAAAAATTTTTTTTCCATTTTGGTCACTTTTATTGTTTTTCTAAACTTTGGTGATATGCAGACCAGAAATGTAAAAAGCATAGCTCTGGGAGGTAGAAGTGATATTTATATGTCCTTCTAGTAGCCTATATGATTGGCAGGGGCGGTCCAACATGGAGGCCAAAGTAAGCGCCCGATTGTGGCACTTTGTCCACTGCAGCGGTGGCGGCGGGTTCCATCAGCTCACTCGCCGCCAAACGAGGAAGGCCTCGTTCTTCTCACGAGGTCTCACGAGATTTCGCGAGGTCTCGTGAGAAGAGCGAGGCCTTCCTGGAGGCCTTCCTCTTTCGGCAGTGAGCAAGCTCTCCAGCAGCAACATATGTTGCATGATGAGCTGAAGACAATTCAAATCTATACATGGGATGAGATGGATATTTATGCAACCTCACAGCTCAGTTTCCACTGGATCTTATAAGTAACGCATCAAACCCCTTCTAAGTATGAGAAATAATATACATGGGCCTTTGTACAATCTAGTGGAATCTAAGCAGTGAAGTCCCATAAAGGCCCACCTCCCTTGGATAATATCATTGGGTTTTATTAAGATGCTGATCCCCCACCCCCCAAATACTGTTCATGCTACTATGCGTCAGACAAAACATTTTCCGAAAATGACAAACATCAGGATGAAGTCTGTCAAGGTGGAAAGCCTATCAATGTTCGTAAATTCCATGTATGTGATATATCTTGAAAAGAATAATTTCCTCACTTCCTAGAGTTATTTACTCCCTTTGAAAGGATGGTTGCTTAACTTTTGAATATCATTTGAGGCTCAAGTTAGCCTCATTCCTTTTAACCAGTTTGGCTTGTTCACCAGCTATGACCATTCTTAGGCAGACATAGCTTGGTCACAGAATTGGCATACAAGTTAGTTTATACTCATGGGTTTCATACTGAGCTGCCCTTGAAGATGATCCAGAAGATGCAGCTAATGCTATTGCAGAATGCATTTTAACTGATATACCATGTTTCCCCGAAAATAAGACGGTGTCTTATATTAATTTTTACTCCCAAAGATGCACTAGGTCTTATTTTCAGGGAATGTCTTATTTTTCCATTAAGAAGAATTCACATTTTTGTTGAACAAAAAATGAACATTTATTATATACTGTACAGTAGATGTCATCACGAAGCAACATAACCAAACAAACCGTGAATCCTATCAAGAATTTCTTGTTACTACCATTGTTTCCATGTACAGCACTCTATGGTACATACGTTTACCAATCCTGCATGCTCTGGTTTTCTGTTCGGCGGACAGGCTTCCAAACAAAAACTTTGCTAGGTCTTACTTTTGGGGGAGGCCTTATATTTAGCAATTCAGCAAAACCTCTACTAGGTCTTATTTTCAGGGGATGTCTTATTTTTCGGGAAACAGGGTAGTCTGAGGGATGTTCAGTCACTACTTAAGGTACCGGATCTTACAAAGTCCAAACCAGTACAATAGCATGCTTTTCAATCCTTTGAGGTGCAAACACAAATGTTTTTAGATAAATGTTAAAATATTTTCTGTAATTATTTCCTTACTCTAATGCATTTTTCCTCTGTTTTTTCTCTTGCTTTGGAGTCCTTTTGAGGGAATTTTATTATTTCTGTACCATGCTTTGGATTTAACTGTACTGATGCACTACCTGATACAGTCATTTCATTCACTCCCTACTATTATATTAACTTGTAGATGAAATATGCTAATATGATTACCTCCTTATCTCTCACCCCAAAGATCACATATGGCTCTGCTCCACTAATGGATAACACAAAGGAGGCTCTTTTCTTTCACCACATGCTCCCAAGTGGCACCCACCAATACATTGGGATTCTCGACTTAATTTTGCATTTCCAGTGGAAGTGGATTGGGCTGGTGTATTTCTATCGTGAAATGGGAGAAAGATTTGTACATAAAGTACTTCCCGTGTTCTTGCAAAAAGGTATTTGCTTTGACTTCATAAAAGCAGCATTCCTAATAAACATTTTCAGTGAATTTGAAACAATGGCAAATGAGCTTATTGAAACGTCATACCTTATTGGGAAAAGTACTGCCAATGCAGTGATCATACATGATGAAATTCAGTCAATTGTACTTTTGAGAATATGGATAGAAATTCCATTTAACTTTGATTTACCAAAAATAAATAAAGTCTGGATAATGACAGCGGAAATAGATTTTGCATCGCTCCCAATTCAAAGAGACTGGGACATGAGCTTCATCAATGGGGCTTTATCCATTTCACGTCTCCCAAAAAAGGTTTCAGGATTCCATGAATTCCTGCAGGACAGAAAACCAGACACCGATCAAGAGGATGGCTTTATCGGGGACTTCTGGCAACAGGCATTCATGTGTTCTTTTCCCGGGCTCAATTTAGACGAGTCCCCTGAAAATATCTGCACTCAGGAGGAAAAGCTGGAGACTCTTCCTATGTCTGTTTTTGAAATGAGCATGACCAGCCACAGCTACAACATCTACAACGCTGTCTATGCTGTCGCTCATGCTTTGCATGACATGGATTCATCCAAATTCAAACACAGAAGAACTGAGATCAGAGATCTTCAAAAAATGCAGTCATGGCAGGTAATGTTTGGAGCACAATGTTACAGAATCATTCACCTTATTTGTATGTTTAGCCCCCAAGTTTTCTGGATAATTTAGAATTTTAGTGTCTAGGCACTAGGACTGGGTCACCTTCCATCCAAGCACTAGAATGAATAGAATAGAATAGAATAGAATAGAATAGAATAGAATAGAATAGAATAGAATAGAATAGAATAGAATAGAATAGCTGTATTGTCATTGTACTGTTGCACAACAAAATTAAATGCTTCCCCCAAACAGACCACATAAACAACACACCCATCCCTCCACGTCCCCACGACCACCGCACCGCCCCCAATGCCACACCAAAGTGAAATCATGGAGTTCAACATAGCCACAGCTCTAAGATAGAAGCTGTCTCTCTGTCTATTTCTCCTTGTCTTTGTGACCCTATACCGTTTGCATCTGCAGATGGCAATCATTCAAGTAAGGAATATGCTGGGTGAGATGGATTCCCAAAAATGCCCTGAGCTTTCTTAAGACTAAGGGACCTATAAAGTTCTTCCAAAGAGGGGAGAGGGCAACCAATGATTCTCTGTGCAGTAGTGGTGACCCTTTGGCCATTGTGCAGTTACCAAACCATGTGTGGATGCACTATCCAAGCACTATCCAGGGCTGACCCTGTTGAGCATTCAAGATCAGGTGGAATCTCTTTCCTGGTTAATGCAGTCTATACTGGAAGATGTGCACGCACTGCTCAGTGTGCTAGACATTTCCTAGCTTTATATAAAATAACTCATTAGTATCACCAATAAACATATACCTTCTATAAGAACACATAGGTTCCCTTAAACGTAGATGTCAAATGCAAGCATTTACTATCATATGTTGTTTATTTGGAAAGAGCATCATTTGTAACTGCATTTTCTCCTCTCAATTTAGCTTCTTCACTTCCTAAAACGAGTTATATTTAACAACACTGTTGGTGAACAGATTTCCTTTAATAAAAATGGGGAATTGGTATCTGGGCTTGATATCGTCAACTGGGTCACATTCCCCAATGAGACCTTTAGTCGAGTGAAAGTGGGAAGAATAGATCCACAGTCTCTACCAACCGTTGAGTTCACTGTTCATGAGGATGCCATGGTATGGCCCAGCTGGTTCAATCAGGTAGGACGTGAATACATTCCATCATGTGATGATTTCCACTCTCCCAAAAAAGGATGTACAGTATCTCACTGTCAGATTCCCATATCATAAGCATATCATCTCGGTAGGAAAACTATCAAACAACATTCAAACTAGAGAGTGTTTTTCATGAACTGGAAATACTACTTTCATTCTTTCTTCTCCACTGAAAAGGTCCTCCCTCCTGTTTCTACCAAGCATATTTGTTCAGATGATGGAACCAAAAATGGTAGACTTTTTTTAAAAAAAATATCAGGATCCAGGCAGTCTGATTTGTCCAATAATCTAGATCTACGTATGTTGTGTAGGCCTTTCTGGTTCACAACCAACACTTTGAATTGAGGAGATCACAGACTTTGTGGATTTACTCTTGGTCCCAGCTGAAATTTCTGAACACTCTTTAAAGTTAGCCCTCATGGAGTGTGATAATAATCCAAATCAGATGTTATCAAGGCATGTATAACTGTGGATGGATCAGGCTTCTTCAGCATTGGGTGGTGGTAGCCCCATAGCCTTTCAGTGTTCCAGAGCACACCTGGAATCCGCAGAACCCTGGGCAATTTTAATATTAGTGACCATCTTTCCTGCCCTGCTATATTCAAGGCTGAGGCCACATAAGTTGCGTATCTGTGTACTTCCAGTGTAAAGTTAACCACCACAGGGTGTCTCCTGATTGGTTTATCTGCCTTTCAACTGACCGTGAGCACCTCTGTCTTGTCAGAACTCACACTCAGTTTCTTTGCCCTCATTAGTTCATTACAGATGCCAGACAAAATTTAAAACTCAAACAGATTCCACTGAATTATATTGGAGGGGGAAAGAGAGCTAAAGGCCATCACCATGAAATATTTCCCTTTATTTGTTGATAGGCACAACCTCTTTCTTTGTGTAATGACCATTGTTATCCAGGTTATAGTAAAAGAAAGAAGGAAGGGAAGCCATTTTGCTGCTATGATTGTATTCCATGTCCAGAAGGGAAGATTTCTGCCCAGAAGGGTAAGAGTGGTCCATCCTTCTTTCCTTCTTCCCCCCCTCCCTCCCTCACTTTCCATCTTCTTATTTCACATGGAATGTGTTTTCTATAACTTTCCTTCACACTCTATTTTCAAGACAAAATTTGTAATTTTAGATTTTCAGATTAATATGTTTTTTAATTTCAATTTACATATTCATAAAAAAGTGAAACAAATCTATATACATGTATATCTGCATGGGCCAATACAGTATTTCCTAATATCTGTACAATATTCGTATTTAGTTACACTCTCCCCTCTTCCAACCCCTCCCACTTTAGTGATTTTGCAGTTGACAGATCGTAATTTTGTCAATGTTTATTGTTTCCAAATGCCGGCTGAGAGCTTGTGGCACGGCACCCAGTGTGCCGATCACTACAGGGACCACCTGCACTTGTTTATGCCAGAGACTTTGCAGTTCGATTTTAAGGTCCTGATAATGGCTGAGTTTTTCTTGTTGTTTTTATCAATACAACTGTCACCTGGTATGGCGACATCAATAATCCAAACTATTTTATTTTCGACAACTGTGAGGCCTGGTGTGTTGTGTTCCAAAACTTTGTCAGTCTGGATTCAAAAGTCCCACAGTATTTTTGCATCCTCATTTTACACCACCTTTGCAGGTTTGTGATCCCACCAGTTCTGGACATCCAGTTCTGATTCTGGATATCCATCAACAAGTGGGCTACAGAATCAAAATACAAATGAACAGACAGAGAAATGGCAGAAATACACGATGCCAGAAAACCGCACTATTATTATTATTATTATTATTATTATTATTATTATTATTATTATTATTATTTCTCTTAGTCTATTTCTAGTCAATATTCCTTCCAATGTTACTGAAAATTTCTTTCAGTAATTTTTTTTTGGAATATTCCTATAGTCAATTAGCTAGATGAGTTCATTTTTATCTTCTTCAATGGTATAGTTTGATGCAATTAAAAAAACCCTTTTGAGTTTTAGAAAAGCCTTAAAAACATGGCTATGTGCCCAGGCTTTTAACGAATAAATGATAAAGACAACCCAGACTGTTATATGGATAAAGTTGGAGGATATTGGATGAATGGATTTTAAGCATATGTTTATGTTTTATATTTTATACTGTATTGAATTGGTTGTAATATATTTTTATATGTTGTTGTTTTTAATGATGTATCGGCATTGAATTGTTGCCAATTGTACGCCGCCCTGAGTCCCTTCAGGTGAGAAGGGTGGGATAGAAATATTGGAAATAAATAAAATAAAATAAATTATCTATCAAAGCGTGCATTTTAAATATTTAATAATTTAACATATCCAGGACATGGGATGTGGAAATGCTGATGCCATAGGCTTTACTACAGGCTTTCAAAATGATGTTTTGACTATATCAATTGACTTTTAGAGTATGTCAATGTTTCCTTTTCCCTAGATGTGGATAACTGCTTTCAGTGTCCAGAAGATCATTACCCAAACAAGAACAGGGATTTCTGCATCCCCAAATCTCTAACTTTCCTCACTTTTGAAGAAGCTCTGGGGACAAGTCTGGCCAGCTCTGCTCTTTTACTCTTTTGTGTGACTTCTGTGGTGCTTGGGATCTTCCTCAAACACCGGGACACTCCCATTGTCAAGGCCAATAATCGGACCCTCACCTACACCCTCCTCCTCTCCCTCCTGCTCTCCTTCCTTTGTGCTCTGCTGTTCATTGGAAAGCCACAGAAGATGACCTGTCTCTTTCGGCAGACAGCTTTTGGCATCATCTTCTCCGTGGCCATTTCTTCAGTCTTGGCAAAAACTATCACTGTGATTCTTGCTTTCCAAGCCACCAAGCCTGAATCCAAGTTGAGGAAATGGTTGGGGAAAAGAATGGCCACGTCCATTGTTCTTTCCAGCTTGCTCATTCAAGCCACCATTTGTACAGTGTGGCTGTCTACCTTTCCACCATTTCCTGATCTTGATGTGAACTCAATGGCTGAAGAAGTCATTCTGAAGTGTAATGAAGGGTCAATCACCATGTTTTATTGCCTCTTGGGTTTTATGGGTTTCCTGTCCATTTGCAGTTTCACGTCAGCTTTCTTTGCCAGGAAGTTGCCTGACAGTTTTAATGAAGCCAAGTTCATCACCTTCAGCATGTTGGTCTTCTGCAGTGTGTGGATTTCCTTTGTGCCAACATACTTGAGCTCCAAGGGGAAATACATGGTGGCCGTGGAGATCTTCTCAATCTTAGCTTCCAGTGCCGGATTACTTGGTTTTATATTTTTCCCCAAATGCTATATCATCATTCTGAGGCCTGATATGAATACAAAGGAGCAAGTAATGAAGAGAAAGCATTAAAGAAAGTTTCTGTTTATTCATTTATCATCTGTTGTCTGTTATTTAGAATTTGGTTCCTAATGTTAATAAAATGTCCTGATGAGAGATTATATTCTGGTACAAAAGAATGATCTATATTTAATCCTCATAATTCCATCAGAAGGATGGGTCCCAGTCTTAGTTTGTATTGAAGAATCAGTATATGTAAGACCAATATTAGGTTTAGAATTATGCTAATGTATAACATTCCACTATTGGAAATATCTCATGCTAATTTCTTTTATGCTTAAGATTATGCTTTAGGTCATTTGGTCTCACTTTGGTGTGTGTCATTACAAATCCATGCATCACTAGGGAATGGGCAACTTACACTCATCGTGATTATAACAGATGATCAGGAGCACCTGTGTCATCCACAAGCCAGCCATTTGAGCTATATTTCAGAAGAGCTAAAGTTTTTCTCCTTGGATGGTGACAAAGATTGTATTGTCAAAGGCTTTCATGGCCAGAATCACTGCATTGCTGTGAGGCCCATATGACCAGTAAAAAGAAGAGAAAGCTTTCAAATATGGCTATACAGCCCGAAAGACTCACAGCAACCCAAAGAAGATTGTCTGTCCCTCACCTCCCCGCAACCCACCCCATGTTGCCTTTATTGCAATGTAAATAAAAGAATCACATGAGAACTCCTTCTCTGTTTGATATTCTGGTGCAGAAGAAAGATATATATTTAATATATGGTTGAATGTGTAAGTGTGTATGCATGAGTGCAAAGACATGATGATTTCTCCCAAAATACCACAGCTAGAATTTAATATTACCATTCTGGATTCATAACCTAGGGCTAGAAAGCTGTAACTTATTCATATTCACAAAGCCTACGCATTCATGGTTGGGGTAGTATTGCTATGATTGTAAAAGTGCTGTATGAGCCACTGCAAGCAATGGGGGTCAATTCTTTTGTCAACTGGGGCACAACAGAATAATTTTTCCACCAGGCAACATCACACAACCTGATACACTGTCCAATGGGACTCCAATGCCATCAGCTTTTTCCTTCACTAAACAGTGCAGGGAAAGGCCAGATAGTGCCAGTGCCACTAACTAGTAGCCACAAAAGCAGAGGCACTCTCCCCTCCTTCTTCTTGGCCTAGGATGCTTCTGTCAGTGTCAACATTGGGTGACCAGCAAGAAGGATGGTGATTACTGCACCTCATCCCCAGTAAAAAAATAACTGCGGTGTACTCTCCTTGAAAACTTCCCAGTTGCAGTGGGATAACACCAGCAACAAGAGGTAAAAGTGTACTCAATTCTCCATATAAATACACAACCCATTCCCAAGAAAGGGGACACCTAAGATTGCAGTAACCACAAGACCATTTATTATCTATTTAATTAATTACAGTATTTATATTCCACCCTTCTCACCCCGAAGGGGACTCAGGGAGGATTACAATGAACATATATATGGCAAACATTCAATGCCATCAGACAAACAACATACAGTATAGACACACACAGAGGCATTTAACATTTCCAGCTTCACGATTCCGGCCACAGGGGGAGCTGTTGCTTAACTGTCCACTAGTAACTGTACTTCCTCATTCCTTTCCAGCATGTTGCTGGCAGTTTTTATGGTGTTGTAAATTAGTTAAAATAGCCTCCCGCATAAAGCGTACCTAAATTTCCTACTTGACAGATGCAACTGTCTTTCGGGCTGCATAGGTCAACAGCAAGCCGGGCTATTTAATGGTCGGGGGCTTAACCCAACCCAGGCTTTGAACTCATGACTTCTCAGTCAGTAGTGATTTATTACAGCTGGTTACTAGCCAGCTGCGCCACAGCCCGGCCCCATACAATTTCCCATACAAGCAACACAATGCTCAAGATTCTACTAACAAAACTTTTACCATATGTAGAGCAAAAAAGTGCCAGATATCCAAGCTTGATTCAGGAAAAAAGAGTCATGAACATTGCTTCACTGCCAACAGAACCTCTGAAGATGCCAGCCACAGATGCAGGTAAAACATCAGGAGAGAATATTGTTAGAACATGACCATAACAGCCTGAAAAACTCCCAGCAACCCAGTAATTATGGCCATAAAAGCCTTCAACAAGACATTTACTATAGAGCAAAAAGTGCCAGATGTCCAAGCTGAGTTCAAGAAAGAAAGAGGCATGAGCATTACTGGATTGTGGGCTGCACTAAAGAATATCCCAAGAAAATCAGCCTCTGTGTAAATCATGAAAAGCTATGGATCAATGCTATGGAATCTTAGATGATGTAGTTTAGCCCAGAAGTGCTGGTACATCACCAAACAACAGTTTCCAGAATTCCATAGCATTGGGCCATGGTGGGGGGGGGGGGGAGTTAAACCTCATTTCTGTGGTCGGGCTGTGGCGCAGGCTGGTGAGCAGCTGCTGCAATAAATCACTCTGACCATGAGGTCATGAGTTCGAGGCCAGCCCCTGGCGGGGTGAGCACCCGTCAATTAAAAATAAAATATAGCCCCTGCTCGTTGCTGACCTAGCAACCCGAAAGATAGTTGCATCTATCAAGTAGGAAATAAGGTACCACTTATAAAAGTGGGAGGCAAGTTTAACTAATGTACAACGTTGGAATGAGGAAGTGAGGAAGTGCCATCAGAGTGGATGATGAAGCAGCTGCTCCACCTGTGGCCAGAATCGAACATCCCCTCAGGAGAAAGTTAAATTGCCTCTGCGTCTCTCTGTCTGTCTGTCTGTCTGTCTCTGTCTCGGTTCGATGTGTTTATGGGCATTGAATGTTTGCCCTGTATGTGTATAATGTGATCCGCCCTGAGTCCCCTTCGGGGTGAGAAGGGCGGAATATAAATACTGTAAATAAATAAATAAATAAATAAATAAATTTCTACAGTAGAGATGCATCCTTAATCTAACACTCAAACCAGTGCTAGTTCACTGTGCAAAACTCTGCACTCTTAAAATTAATGCTTCACAATCTATTATGGCTTTTCGTTTTCGAAAGTGTCATATCCACAGAAATATGTTCTTGCCATTGGTGATTACAAGCCCTTGTGTCTCCCTTGTGACATCAAGAGAAATGTCACAAACAGACACACACACACACTACTTTGGTAGAATCTCAAAGAACCTATAATCCTGATTTAACTCTCCTGTAATTGCTAAATTGGCCATGTTTACATCTCCTTCTTCCCTAAGAAGCAGATGTGATCGTGGCCAATGTAGCAATTAATTTTCTGAGACCCCTGGGATTTCTAAAAATCACTAGGAAAACCACTCCATTTGAGGTGGAGAACCTGTGCAGATACACAGAGGAGTAAGTTCCACTGAATTTATGGGACTGACTTCTGAGCAGGCATGAAGAGGAGGGCATAGTTACAAGTACTATTAATATTGTCCAGGTCTTTCAGAGCTGTAGCTAGAGCAAGACATGGATCCATCATTTTGACTGTTGAATCTTCATACTGTAGAGATCTGATTTCAAAAGGGCTGAGCCTCCAATAGCATGCAAAGATCCTGCTGAGACAAAGAATATCAATCATCACCCTTTTACTACGCATCATAGGTCTCATCGGTCCGGAGACCTGCTCATTGCTGGCATCTTCTCTCAACTCATTGTAGTGAGGCCATATTGTGACAGAATATTTGAATAATGATGGGTGAAGCACTGATGAATATTTCTCTAAATGGAGCATTTGCATACAAGGTCATGTTATTCATGGGCCTGACATTAATTCTGCTGCCTCAGATGGCATGCAAAACTCCTGTTGAGTCAAAGAACATCAATCTCCCTTTTGGCATGCATCATACGTATCAACAATCCGGAAACCTGCACATTGCTGGCATCCTCTCTCAGATCTTCGTATCTGCTGATAGGATAACATACAGCAAACATCCCTCTGAGGAACTGGAAAGTGATGTAATGTATGGATTTATTTTTCCTATTGATATCTTGATTCTGTCCAGACATTATCCAGTTTTCCTGTTAAAAATGCAGAGTCCAAAATAGTTTAAGAACTAGTTACTTAATTGAACAAAATACCTCTTTTAGAAGTATTTGGTCTTTCATGTCATCTTTTTCACTCTAAAAAGCTTCCAAAACATTGTATATATCAATGTCTATATTCAAAAAAATTAAAAAACCTCTTTTTTATTAGTTTGATTTTCATTTCGTATTGTGACTTTAATTTGGATATTGTGATTTTAATGGCTACACTGTTCTTAAAGTGGTTTGAGATCCGGGTTTATGATCATGTTAGCTACCTCTATTTGCATTGCTTTTCTGCAGAAAGTCAGAATACATAGGTAACACATTTAAAAGTAGATTTATAGATTGATTTTTCTTCACATTTATCTGAGCAGAGAGATTGTTCAGTGTGCATTTTAGCACAACACCACTTGAAATGTATACTGAATTAAGAGAGAGCTAATGCTGTTTTCTGCAATATGACACCATCTTTAACTCTCATCCTAGAGTAATAACACAGAATTACCAGCATCTCTTGGCCTTGATATTTGCTGTGAAGGAGATCAATGCAAACCCCTTGCTTTTACCCAACATTACGCTGGGCTTCTATATTTCCAACAGCAATTTTCTAGCCAAATGGACCTTTCTTGCATCCATGCAACTTCTTTCTACCTGGGACAAATTTGTCCCTAACTACAAATGTGACACCCAGAACAAGCCAGTAGCAGTCATTGGAGGACCTAATTCTGACGTGTGTTTCTTTATGGCAAATATCCTGAGCATATATAAATTTCCACAGGTAAGATCTGCGTGTTGAATGCCAGAGTTTAAAAAGACATTGTTTCCTTTCTGTTTCACGTTTCATTTCTGTTCGCAACTAGGGATTGTGTGGTTTTAAAATTAAAATGGTGTGAGCACAGCAAGGGCTGCCTTGGCATACAGGGTCATGTTGAATGTTTCAATCTGAAAAACCAACGTGTTTGTCTTTTGATTAGTTACTTCAACTCAAGAGACATATCTCTGCTATGCTTTCTTCAGCTATGGTGAGCTTTCCAGACTTGCTGTCTGTGAGCAAGTTCATCACATGGAACTTGTTCATGACTACATGGCTGCAAGTCTTCCAACAGTTAGTTGATTCTCTTCCAAAAAAATATTGGACTATGGGTAGGTCTTTAATCTCCTATTATAGAATCCACCAGCTGGAACAAAGAGGAATAAGCGAGAGGAAGAAACAAAGAAATGTGACAGGACCTTTAAGATTAACTGACTTTTATTCTATCACAAGCTTTCGTGGATATAAACCCACTTCTTTAGATGTAACATAGTGTGATGTTAAAGCTGCAGGCGATAGAGCATAGTTATTTGTGGGAGTGGAATAGAATGTGATAGGATCCAGAAAGATGTAAAACATGTCCTTTGCCTAAATCTTGCCAACATTAGAAGGCAAAAGTATGGCTATTTGATTGAGGAAACCAGTAACATAATTATAGGATCTATATTCACCCCGACTGATAAAACCTGTGAGAGGTAGAATGGATCTATGCATATGGTGGAGACTGAGGTCTCTTCCAACTCCAAGGGCCCTTCCACGTTGCCCTATATCCCAAGATATCAAGGCAGAAAATCTCACATTATCTGAGTGTGGAATCAGATAACCCAGTTCAAAGCAGATATTGTGAGATTTCCTACCCTGATATTCTGGGATATAGGGCTGCATGGAAGGGCTCCAAGACTTTATGATTCTGGGTTGCTGTGAGTTTTCTGGGCTGTATGGCCATATTCCAGAAGCATTCTTTCCTGTCGTTTCACCCACATCTATGGCAGACATACTCAGAGGTTGTAAGGTCTGTTGGAAACTAGGCAGGTGGGGTTTATATATCTGTGGAATGTCCCAGGTGGGAGAAAGAACTCTTGTCCTTTGGAGGCAAGTGTAAATGTTGTGGGCCCCTGGTGGCACAGGTTCAAATTCTGGGAGCAGAATGAGCGCCCGCTGATAGCCCCAGCTCCTGCCAACCTAGCAGTTCGAAAACATGCAAATGTTAGTAGATCAATAGGTACCACTCCAGTGGGAAGGTAACGGCGCTCCATGCAGTCATGCCGGCCACATGACCTTGGAGCTGTCTATGGACAACGCCGGCTCTTCGGCTTGGAAATTGAGATGAGCACCAACCCTCAGAGTCGGCCACGACTGGACTTATCATCAGGGGAAAACCTTTACCTTACCTATAAATGTTGCAACTGTCCACATTGATTAGCATTGAATAGCCTGACAGCTTCAAATTCTATTTTTACTTTCAACTCAAATTATCTGCAAGAGCATTTGACACTATGACCAAAACCTTACATCACTTCAGCAGAGAGAAATTGCAACTAGCATCAGCAGTTAGTTTTCTTCCTTTTTTAAAAAAGGGGCCTGAATTGGCCCATTAAAAATGTTTTGCTTTGATGACATAAAAGTCAAACTATCATTTTATAGGTTAAAAAAAGAAGAGCTAAATGTTTTAATAATTGCCTCAACAAACAGAATAGTTTTTGTTCTTCAGATTGCTTATGGCTCTGCTCCACCGATGGATGACAAAAACCAAGCAGCTTTTGTCCACCAGATGTTCCCAAATGGAGACCATCAGTATATGGGGATTCTCCAATTACTTCTGCATTTCCAGTGGTCCTGGATTGGAGTCCTTTATCTAGATGATGATCCTTGGAAGAGATTTATACACACAGTCTTTCCCAAGTTTTCACAGAAGGGTATCTGCTTTGATTTCATGCTAGAAATAACCCAAATGACTTTTTTCAGCGAGGTGGAAACAATGAGAGACGGGCTCCTTGAAATAGCTTGCCTTGTCAAGAAAAGCATTGCCAATGTGGTGATTGTGCATGGAGAAATACAAACAATGATCACTTTGAGAATGCTGATAGAAATCCCAGAATATCATGAAGAATCAAGAATAAGTAAAATATGGATTATGACAGCCCAAGTGGATTTTACATCAGTTCCTTTTCAAAGATCTGGGGATCTCCGTTTCATCCATGGTGCTTTATCCATTTCAGTGCACACAGAGGACGTTTCAGGATTCCACGACTTTCTGAAAAACAGAAAACCAAACTCAAACCCACAAGATGGCTTCCTCAAAGACTTCTGGCAGCAAGCATTTCTCTGTTTGTTCCCAGACTCTAGTTTGGATGACCATTCTGAGACAATATGTTCAGGAGAAGAGAAGCTGGAGAGCCTTCCTGGGTCTGTTTTTGAACTGAACATGACCAGTCACAGCTATAGTATGTACAATGCTGTCTATGCTGTAGCTCATGCTTTGCATCAGATGTCCTTCTCTGTGTTTAAACACAGGACAGCTGGAGGCAAACAAAACCTTCGAAAATTGCAATCGTGGCAGGTAATGTTCAACCTCTTGCAAGATACATTGGTATGTTTTTGCATTCAGAATGTTTAGAAAGCATTTTAATAGCATACAGCATAAGATAGAAAGCATTTTATTTTGAATTCTGTCCATAGCAAAACCATAATGAACTTTGTTTTATTGCATCCAATCGTCATAATATTACCAGCACTGGGTTGCAATGTATAACAGTGTTTGATCATCTTATGCATTTGTATTTGTTCTGATATGTTTTTTTCTCAATTTGTCAACACACATGTGTAGGTGTGTATGTCCAGAAAAATTAATCTGTGTTTCCTTACATGTCAAACCTTCTCTTTGATTTGAAAAGCAACAAGGTTTAGAGCTGTTTGATATGGAGTTACTGTATGAAATTGGATTGGGATAGTCCCTCTAAATTTTAAGTGAATGTTTGATAAAAAGTGTATTTTGGGAGGACTCAGATTATGTAATCGGGTTCAGATATAGTGTATAGATTCCAATCAACTGGATCTAAATCAAACAGATCTGAATTCTGCTGTTCATAACTGTGAAATTGACATCTAAATTGAGTCCAAGGTGTTTCTAATTTTTTACTAAGGAGCTAGTTACCCTGACTTTTTTGTACTGGTTAATTTATATGGTGCATATAATTATTACATTTTCTTTACTATCAATCCAGCTCCACACCTTCCTGGAAAACATCTCATTTAACAACACTGCTGGTGAAAAGGTTACTTTGAATGAAAATGGGGATTTAGCAACTGGGTTTGATATCATCAACTGGGTTACATTCAACAATGAGTCCTTCCTTCGAGTCAAAGTGGGAAGGGTAGACTCACAAACATTTCCAAACATTGGGTTCGCCATTCATGATAATGCTATTGTATGGCCAGGCAGGTTCGATCAGGTAAGACACAAGCATATCCTGTGGGACCTCTAGGTGGTATTCAGTGTTCAAAAGGTTTTGTTGCTGCATATGGTAATGATGGGAGATTAACTGAAAACCATTATTTTGAATCCAGAGCTGCCTTGCAAAATAAATGAATAAATAAAATCACTGTGAAGTACATATGAAAAAAGGCAAATTTCCCCAATTTAAAAAAAAAAACTTTTTTTCTCATTGGTGTAACAACTGAAGAGACCATTATGTTGGTCCTCTATCCCATAAACACCGAAGTCCATGATACATGCAGAAGACGAATGGGGGTCAATTTTGATGAGGATTCAAGGGACTCCCTTGTGAAGTGGAGAGAACTGCCACTCCCTTCCCTTAGAAGAGAGTTCGCCCCAAAGACCAAAATATTGGGACAGAGTGATATCAAGGAGTAGTCTGAAGCTGAAAGGTTCACCCATTCACCCATGCTCCAGTCACCAGCTGAATTGACCTCCTTCTTCTCATGCAGCTGATGCCCAGCAAAGTAACTTGGATGGAAATTGCTAATTGCAATTAAGGGGAGCTAACTGTTTGTTTATTTATTTACAGTATTTATATTCCACCCTTCTCACCCCGAAGGGGACTCAGGGCGGATCACATTATACACACATAGGGCAAACATTCAATGCCCATAAACACATCAGACAGAGACCGAGACAGACAGACGCAGAGGCAATTTAACCTTCTCCTGAGGGGATGTTTGATTTTGGCCACAGGGGGGAGCAGCTGCTTCATCATCCACTCTAACGGCACTTCCTCATTCCAGGTCGTAAATTATTTAACCTTGCCTCCCCACTTTTTTATAAGTGGTACCTTATTTCCTACTTGATAGATGCAGCTATCTTTCGGGTTGCTAGGTCAGCAACGAGCAGGGGCTATATTTTATTTTTAATTGATGGGTGCTCACCCCGCCACGGGCTGGCCTCGAACTCATGACCTCATGGTCAGAGTGATTTATTGCAGCAGGCTGCTCATATGTTGTTGCCTTAAAGCAGGTGATGGAGTGTGACAAATGTAGAAATAATGTCACAATGTGACTAAGAAGTGATTTTAAATATGGAACAGTTACCTAGCCATAAGTGTTCCATATTCACAATCACTGCTTAATCACATTGTGACACTATTGTCACAACCATAGCTCCCACCTTTCCCAGGCATCAGCTGCATGGAGAGAAGGAGATCCGTTTGGCTGGCAATCAGAACAAGGATCAATGGTGCTTTGGTCAGGTTTTTTGAGGAAGGCAGAAGAGGCAACATAATTAAGGAACTGATACAGAACTCTGGTTGATGTGTCCGCATTAGTTAATGAAATATCCTGTGGAGCCAGACTAATCCAGAGATGCGCCATCTTTCATGAATTAGAATCTGGGGAAGGTGGGTGGGGAAATTCCCAAACAAATAGGACTGCAGAAGAAGCACGGTCCATTCTGCATTGAGCAGATCTTCAAAAGGGTTTACTGTTCAAGAGGCTGGACAAAGTGAGGCCAGACAATCTGACCAAGGTAAGTTCACATTTCATACTCTTGTGCCAAAAGTACAGCAGGAAATATTAAAGCATAATGATATAATACAGAAGCATAAAGCATTGACTGAAGAAATCAAGGAGTAGAAAACATGAGTGTAAACAGTGTTTATATCATGTTGGGCATAGATATGTTCTCCCAAAAATGGTTAAAGAGACAAAACCTGTCTATTTTCCAAAGACCTACTGCGTACTATTTTCTATTTCATTTCTATTATATTACACTCCTCACAAGTCATCTAATCATTTACAATAAATTATCTGCGTGTTCAAATATTCTCTTTCATTTGTGGATAGGAACGGCCTTTTTCTCTGTGTAATGACAACTGCCGCCCAGGCTATAGCAAGAAAAAGAAAGAAGGAAAACCATTTTGCTGCTTTGATTGTATTCCTTGTCCAGAAGGAAAGATTTCAAACCAGAGAAGTAAGCATTGTAACATTATACTCCTTGGCTCAAATCTTGTTGTTGCATTACAGTGGCATACGGGTTGATGATAAGAACTTAGCTGCAGAGACCATGGAAGAAACCATACATAGAAAAATGGGTTGCTCAGAGTTTATATTTCATATCTTCCTTTTTACACCATTGCTAGGTAATCCTGGAAAAATTGCAACTTGATTTATATGGTACCAATGGAGTTCTGGCCCACATTATCAAATGTCTTAAGAGGGATCAAGAAATGATTATGGTGGGGCACGGTCTCATTACTCTTGATGATAAAAATTTGAAATGTGCTGCCATCACTCACCCGCATATACCCTTATCTAATTGAATCTTATCAGCTGGCATCTTAGTAGGAAAAATGTGGGGCAGAGATCCGCTTTTCAGGAATGCTGTAGATGATGATGATGATGATGATGATCTTTATTTATATCCCGCCCTACCTCCCCATAGGGATTTAAGGCAGTTTATGACAAATCGACAAACATTCAATACCGTAAGGTGCTGGACAAAGAACAAAATAACCAACACCACCCAAGTCCCACAAAATAAATCAACATCCACATTAAAATAATAAAGACATTGCCAAAATTGGGGTAGAACAACAAAATTACAAATTTACTCCTAACTTAAGAAAAACAAACAAAGAACAAGACAATCAAGATTAAAAATATGAAATTAGTTAAAATTTACAAGTTTAAAAGCCAGCAGAGCCAAAGTAACCATTACCATTACCATTACCATTCCAGGATGACTATACATGATATTCTATTCCTCATCCTCTCTATATGTTTGGGTGCATAAGAAGGTTTTTAGTTGTTTTTTAAAGGAGGGTAAGGAGGGGGTGATTTTGATATCTTTAGAGAGGAAGTTCCAGAGGCAGGGGGTGACCACAGAGAAGGCTCCCTCTCTCGTTCCTACCAGCTGTGCTTGAGATGGGGGTGGGACCGAGAGCAGGCCTTTGTCTGCTGATCCTAGTACCCGAGGAGGTTTGTATATGGAGATATGGTTGGCCAAATAGTCTGGGCCCGAGCCATTTAGGGCTTTAAAGGTAATAACCAGCACTTTGTATTCAGATCGGCAGCCAGTAGAGCTGTCGTAGCACGGAATTAGTTCTCTCCCTGTACGGAGCCCCAGTTAGTAATCTGGCTGCCAATCTCTGGACCAGTTGAAGCTTCCAAACTAGCTTTAAAAACAGCCCCACTTAGAGCACGTTGCAGTAATCCAGACGGGATGTAACTAAGGTGTGGACTACCATGGCCAGATCTGGCGTTTCAAGGTATGGGTGCAGCTGACACACAAGCCTTAATTGTACAAAGGTGCTCCTGGCCACTGGCCACACCTGAGCCTCCAGGGTCAGTCATGAATCCAGGATTACCCTCACGTTTCAAACCTGCAACTTCAGAGGGAGTGTAATCCCATCCCACATAGGATGTAACACTATATCTTAATCTGCCTTCTGACTGACCAGGAGCACCTCTGTCTTGTCAGGATTTAATTCCAATTTATTAGCACTCGTCCAGTCCATTACTGATGACAGGTACCAGCTTAGGACCAGGATGGCATTCTTGGTTTTTGGTGGAAAGACATAATAGAGTTGGGTGTCATAGTCAGGAAGGACAAGGGTCCAGGGAACAGGTGGTCGCCTTCATTTCTCCCAAGATCTTGTCTACGTTATCAGGCTGTATAAATTGAAAGGAATGCATTAAAACAGGACAAGCAGATGCCTCAAGTTACATCCACAGAGTCAGAACAGATCTCAGCAACTTTATCTGCGAAGAACTTAGCAAATTCTTCACAATGTGCTGTCAACTGACTGAGCATGGTTTAAAAATCCTCCAACCCTAAAAACAGCTCTCTCAGTTGGTTCTTTGCAGATGCAATGTTGGCAGCAACAAAGGATTTTTGTGCTGCCTTCATTGCCACAGAGTAGCCTGTGCTTGGTAGTAATCGGTCCATGAGAAAAGAAATGTAAACAGTTCCTCCACTATACTGTTACCATCATCTTTTCCCCAACAGAAGACCAGGTTTAAAGTGTGTCCAGCACCATGGATGGGGTCTGATGAGGTCATACTGATGATGTCACCATACTGATGATGTCATAGTTAAATTTCAGCTATTTAACTGTGACAGAATAATGTCATTACTGGTTTAAAAGAGCATGTCTCTTAAGTGCAATATTTTTTACCACCAAAGCTCCCTTTTGACCAGATCACTAATCTTGAGCCAAACTGAACTGGCATGAAATGTAACATTCTTGTGCAGAATACTGAAATGAAATTCCTTTTTTGTTTTGGGATCATCCAGACCTATTTCCAAATACATCTTCATTCAAATATATGGATGAGATACAATATTGGACACTCTGATTTTGAACAACCACGCTTTGCTCGTGGCTTTTAAATAACATTTGATAACTGACATTAAAACAAGCCACGAATTATAATATATTATTGTGTTCTTTTCACCAGACGTAGATGACTGCTTTCAATGTCCAGAAGATCATTACCCAAACAAGATCAGGGATTTCTGCATCCCCAAATATATAATTTTCCTTGGTTTTGAAGACCCATTTGGAACAGGTTTGGCCAGCTCGGCTCTTTTCCTGTTTTGTGTGACTGTTGTGGTGCTTGGGATCTTCCTCAAACACCGGGACACTCCCATTGTCAAGGCCAATAATCGGACCCTCACCTACACCCTCCTCCTCTCCCTCCTGCTCTCCTTCCTTTGTGCTCTGTTGTTCATTGGAAAGCCACAGAAGATGACCTGTCTCCTTCGTCAGACAGCTTTCGGCATCATCTTCTCGGTGGCCATTTCTTCTGTGTTGGCCAAAACGATCACTGTGATTCTTGCTTTCCAAACCACCAAGCCTGTGTCATGCTTGAGGAAATGGTTGGGGAAAAGAACAGCCACCTCCATTATTATCTTCTGCTTTCTCATTCAAGTCACAATTTGTATAGTGTGGCTGTCTACCTTTCCTCCATTTCCAGATTTTGGTGTGATCTCAATGGCTGAAGAAATCAGTCTCGAATGTAACGAAGGCTCTGTTTCCATGTTTTACTGTGTTCTGGGTTTTATGGGTTTCCTGTCTATTTGCAGTTTCACTTCAGCATTCTTTGCCAGAAAGTTGCCTGACAGTTTTAATGAAGCCAAGTTCATCACCATCAGCATGTTGGTCTTCTGCAGTGTGTGGATTTCCTTTGTTCCAGCCTACCTTTCCAGCAAAGGCAAACATATGGTGGCTGTGGAGATCTTCTCCATCTTGGCTTCCAGTGCTGGGTTACTTGGATTCATATTTTTCCCCAAGTGCTATATCATTGTCATGAGGCCTGATATGAACATAAGGAAACAACTAATAAAAAGAAAACATTAAGCACATGTCTGTTTCTGGGATTAATTTTATTCACTAAGACTGACCTCTTGTGAATTTTTTTCACAGAATATGATGGACGATGTTGTCCTCCTCTGTTGGCAGTCTCCATTTTGAGACAGAAATGTTAATTTATTCAATTTTCACAAATTTCCTATTAGGATAGGTGACAGCTGGAATATGTGTTAAGACAAGGCCTATCATTTGGATAGGGGGACAATAGAAACCCTAACAAAATGTCAGGTCACAACATCTCCTGCTATCTGAGAAAATACATTATACAGTAGAACCCTGGTAGTTCGAGTTAAACGGGCGGACCTCAGCTCGGTCAACCCGGATGACTCGGATTACCAGGCCTCTCCCTTGGGACTCAGCCTGCATCCCAACGGAGGGGAGGCTTCTCCCAAGGGGCGAGCACCCCGTGCGTGTTGCTAGGTAGCTTGCTATCTACCTAGCAACACACACGCCAGCGAGCAGGTGAATGGGGAGGGCCTTTGGGGCCCTCCCGTTCAGCCGCTCGGATTGCACGGAGGCTCGGACGAGCGGGGCTCAGACGAGCGGGGTTTTACTGTAGTTCGTTCTCATGCTAGACCTGCATTTCCTGGTTTTCTTCTCCTGCATTTCCTGGTTTGATCCTGCCTTGAGAAGAATATTTGGTTAGATAACAGGGCCCCACAATTAGGTTTCCCCTCCTTGCCAGCTGGGAGGGGATGGCTATTTGCTGGCACCCAACAAAGAAGATCTCTTAAAACATAGTTATGCCTGAGACTACTTTATGGGGGGGGGGGGGCAGGGCTGGCATATATTTAATGCATGAAGCCCCTGCAACCCTCACATTGGTTCTGAGCGGTGGGTCCTGCAACATTCATCAGCAGTGCTCCTACATCACCTGTGAAGCTGAAGTTAGGGGAAGAAGTGAGCACATAGCCTTGCTTGCCCTCCCTATCCCCCAGCTGACAGGGCAGGAAAGCACCATGATGGGAAGTAGTGGCTCACCCTGCATCCATGCAAAGCACATGTGATGGGCAGCAATGCACAGGATACCTTGTGGCAGGCAGCCGCACCCTTGCCGAGGCAACACTTGAAGACCATGGCGGACAAGTGCTTGGGGTCTTCATGGCAAACGGCAACACCTTTACCAGGGGGAAAGCTGAGATCCTTCCTGGCAGGTGGCAACACCTGTACCAGGGGAGCATTTGAGGCCTTCATGTCAGGCAGGGAAGAGCGGGAGGCCTTGTGGTGGACAGCATGGCCCAACACATGGCTAGCCTACTGCAACAGCCATCTTAGGAGGCTGCCATGTGTATTTATTTATTTATTTACAGTATTTATATTCCGCACTTCTCACCCCGAAGGGGACTCAGGGCGGATTACAATGAACACATATATGGCAAACATTCAATGCCAACAGGCAAACAACATATAGTATAGACAGACACAGAGGCATTTAACATTTTTCCAGCTTCACGATTCCAACCACAGGGGGAGCTGTTGCTTCACCGTCCACTAGTGGCTGTACTTCCTCATTCCTTTCCTTGTGTTTTGCTGGCAGTTCTATGGTGTTGTAAATTAGTTAAATTAGCCTCCCGCAGAAAGCGTACCTAAATTTCCCTACTTGACAGAAGCAACTGTCTTTCGGGGCAGCAAGCCAGGCTATTTAATGGTCAGGGGCTTAACCCAACCCGGGCTTTGAACTCATGACCTCTCGGTCAGTAGTGATTTATTGCAGCTGGTTACTAGCCAGCTGCGCCACAGCCCAGCCACAACAATGGGGCCCATTTTGGACCTGTTTGTGCAGGCTGCTGCAATGGTGGCCATTTTTAAGACATAGTATCTTTATAAGCATTGTAAGGGCCATGCACCAACCATGAGGTCAATAGGGATAATAATAATAATCCCCAGGATTAAATAGAGCACGAATAAGTGGACTATCTAGGCCTGTAATCAAATCCAGCAATGCTGATCTCCTTACTTTTGGAAACATCAACCCCATAGTCTCAAACTTGTGTAAAATATTGGCTAGCCAATTAATGCCCAGAAAACTAGTTCTTTCCTTGGAAGCTTTTTTTGCTTCCTGGACATGTTTTTTATAGACATAATTACGACCCATATGACTCCTGGTAAATTTGGTATGATCTGAGAAGACACCTGTGGAGTTGTGACAAACATATTTTTGCAATACCCCAGGGTACTCCCATTTAATGATCACGTTTATCCTATTTGCACTTACTTTTTTTTACGTACCTGGAGACTCCAGGGAATACTAGCAAAGAAAAGGTTCAGTCTGTGTTCTTTTATAAACAGGATTACAGGATGACAAAATCAACGGGATTTATCTACAAGTGAACCTGCATCGGAGTGCATTGCTCTAAATTATATGCATATTGATATTGTCATTGGAGTTGAAGATGGAGGAAAAGATGGTTCCTTTGCTTTGATTGTGTATACTTCACAGAACTGATTTCAAACCAGCAAACTAATGTAATTTCAAATAGACTATAATACTAATGGAGACCTGGATCACAATTTGGGAAGCAATGAATAATTGTCCAAGTGGAGTATTTCTATGCAGAATTAAACTATCCACCCAACTCATTTTCATTCTGCTGGTATTCAGTCTGTTTCAGGTGGCATGCAAAGCTGGTTCATGTGACATTGGTCGATCTCTTCGTATTCATCACAAGTATCACATTTCTGGAGACCTGCTCATAGGTGCCATTCTGTCTCAGATTTTTAAGTCTTCTGAAGAGATATCCTTTAGACAAAATCCTGTTGAGAAATCTCAAGGAGATACAATGTATGAATTTGGTTTTTCCCTTCAAATTATTGCATGCAATACTTCAGACATAAGAGAGGTTGGGATCTGTTAAAAATTCAGTTGTTATAATGTTGGAACTGGTTTAAATTAAAGATAGAAATAATATTAGAAAATGTACAAAAATGTTTGTAAAAGTGTTTGCCATATGGGACTTATTTTATGTAAAACTTGCAAATATGTTCATTGTTTTGTACCAAAAAATTATGTGCATCATTTTCTGTACAGAAACTCAAAATGTAGCTTCCTGCACAGAAAATGTGATTGCATGCACAAAAATGCCATGTGAGCATGATTTATAATATTAGTAATGACCTGTGAAAGTCTTTCATAGTTATTCATGACTTTGTTGCTTCCTCTAAAAAAGAAAATTACTAATAAATATTATTCCACGTTTGTAATATTGCATTGTTTTTAGTGCTTTGGGTCTCTTTTTGTAGGGATTAAGCAGGATAGAGTGAAAATTATAATAATAAGAATAATAATATACACATGAATTCTGATCCACACCTTCTACATCAGTACTGAACTGTATACCTGTAGAAGGTTAAGGCTCAAACCCATTTTTCTGTATCTGTAGTCAGACATTCTTCAATATATTTTAGTGCAATGCAGATAGAATATGTGTATTAATCTGAAATATAAATCCGCTGTTACTGTTATTTCAGAGTGTTTACTCACAACTACCAACACATACTGGCCTTGATTTTTGCCATTAAGGAGATCAATGAAAATTCCCTCATCTTACCCAACATCACATTGGGTTTCTCCATTTACAACAGTAATTTTCTCGCCGATTTGACATATCTTGCTTCACTGGAACTCCTTTCTACCTGGGGCAAATTTGTCCCTAACTACAAATGTGACACCCAGGACAACCCAGTAGCAGTCATTGGGGGACCTACTTCCAATGTCTGTCTTTTCATGGCAGATATCCTGTGCATCTATAAATTTACACAGGTAAGCTCACCCTCAGAACAGGATTTTAAGGAGAATTTGATATCTATAGTCCCTAAATTTGCTTTTTTGTTAACTTTTCCCTAAGCAATTTTGGAAAGATATTGCCTGAATGTGAATTGAGACATTCATTTATCTTTCATTCTACCATTCTTTCTATGCTTAGATGACATTACTGTTAGTGATGGGTTTTCTGGTGTGAAAAAAATAACTTGATTCTGAAATTATTAATGCTGGACCATGTAGTAGTAGCTAGTGGATTTTATATCAATGGGGCAGGTGGGGCATGATCAAATGTAGTTTTCATCTGAAAAATATAAAAATGTAGATTAAAATCAATGTTCTACTCACATGGAAGGCACCTGTCTCACAGTTGGAAGTTTCAGTTAAGGTTATAATTTTTTTTTCCATTTTGGTCACTTGTATTATTTTTCTGAACTTTGGTCGACTGCAGATCAGAAATAGAAAAAGCATATTCCTGGGTAGCATAAAAGAGATCGATGTGTCAGCAATAATGAGCTCCTAACAATGTGTTGTCGAAGGCTTTCATGGCCAGAATCACTGGGTTGCTGTGAATTTTCCGGGCTGTATGGCCATGTTCCAGAAGCATTCTCTCCTGATGCAGGAGAAACGTTAGGAAAAAATGTTTCTGGAACATGGCCATACAGCCTGGAAAAATCACAGCAACCTGAGCTCATAATTTGTTTATTTTATTTTATTTTATTTTACATAACATCTCATCATTCCCCCATATTTTTCAACACATCACCATCTAGCTTCCTGGCATAGCATCATTGATACATGTTACTTAGATCTTAGATTACATCTTTGACTGGTTCCATGTAGATTAGGGATGGGCAAACTACAACATCGTGTGTTGCATGATGAGCTGATGAACATTCAAATCTATACATGGGGTGAAATTTATATTTATTGGACCTCACAGCTCAGTTTCCACTGGATCCTATAAGTAGTGCATCAAACCACTTCCAAGTAATACATAATAGAGGTGTTTGAAAAAGAACTCCCTAGTTTCCATTTAAATTAAATGGAAACTAGGGAGTTCTTTTTCAAACACCCTGTATAATACATGAGACTTTATAGAATCTAGTGGATATGAGCAGTGAAATCCCATAAAGGCCCTCTCCCTTAGATAACATCTTTGAGTGCTGAGTTTTATCAATAACAGCAGCAACAATTATTACCATCCTAGAACTCAATGACAGATCAGCTATCAGACTCGAAATGCACCAATTGTATATTTATATGTATATTTTATCAATGTTTAATGTATTTAATTTTAATTGATGGAATTGTTGTAATATTTTTATATTGTGTTTTATTGTAAGCCGCCCTGAGTCCCCGATGGGTGAGAAGGGCAAGATATAAGTATTGTAATAAATAAATAAATAAATAAATACAAATAAAATTTTGTGTCCCCCCCCCCCCCCCCCAAAAAAAAAATCTTTTCTTCTACTATACATCAGGTTAGCCAATTTCTGGAAATGGCAATCATCAGAATGAAGTCTGTCAAGGTGGAAAACCTGTCAATGTTCAGAAATTCCATTTATGTGGTATATCCTAAAAATAACTCCCCAGAGTTATTTACTCCCTTCGAAAGGATGGTTGCTTAGCCTTTGATTGTCGAAGTTAGCCTTGTTACTTTTGACCAGCTTTATCTGGTTCATCAGCTGTGACCATTCTTAGGCCGGGATAGCCTGGTTACAGAATTTGCCTCCAAGTTGGTTTACACTGTGATGGATTTCATACTGAGTTGCCATTGAAGATGGTCCAGAAGATTTATTGTAGCGCAAAATATGAAGACTATCATTTTAATTGATATAGGGTGATGGATGTTCAATCACTATTTTAGTTCAAACCAGTCTAATATCATTCCTTTTCAAATCTTAGAGATGCAAACATTGAATTTTTTAAAAGAAAATTTAAAATATGTTTCTATAATTATTTCTTTACCATAACCTATTGTTTTTCCTCTACTTTTCCTTGCTTTTGATTCCTTTTTGGAGGATTTTGCTATTTCAAGGCTATGTTGTGATTTAAACAGTACTGATAAACTACCTGATGCAGTCATTTCATTCACTCATTAAAATTAAATTAACGAGTAGATGTAATTTCCTAATACAATATTAATTACCTCCCTATCTTTAACCCTTAAGCTCACATATGGCTCTGCTCCACTAATGGATAACAAAAATGAAGCTGTTTTCTTTCACCACATGTTCCCAAATGAGACCCATCAATACATCGGGATTCTCGACTTAATTTTGCATTTCCAGTGGATGTGGATTGGAGTGATTTATTTAGACACTGAAGTAGGACAAAAATTTGTACAGAAAGTACTCCCCTTGTTCGTGCAAAAAGGTATTTGCTTTGACTTCATAAAGTCAGCAGTCCCAATTAACTTTTTCAGTGAAATTGAAACAATGGCAAATCAACTTATTGGAACATCAAAGCTTGTTGGGAAAAGTATTGCCAATGCAGTGATCCTAAATGGAGAAATTCAGTCAATTCTAACTTTGAGAATATGGATAGGAATTCCATTTTTCTATGATATGCCAAAAATAAATAAAGTCTGGATTCTGACGGCTGAAATAGATTTTGCATCACTCCCAATTCAAAGAGACTGGGACCTGAGCTTCATCCATGGGGCTTTATCTGTTTCACTTTTCCCAAAAAAGGTTTCAGGGTTCCATGAATTTCTGCAGAACAGAAAACCAGACACAGATCGAGAAGATGGCTTTATCAGAAGCTTCTGGCAACAGGCATTCCTGTGTACATTTCCTGGGCCCAATTTAGATGGGTCCTCTGAAAATATCTGCACTGAGGAGGACAAGTTGGAGACTCTTCCTATGTCTGTCTTTGAAGTGGGCATGAATAGTCATAGCTACAGTATCTACAATGCTGTCTATGCTGCCGCACATGCTTTGCATGACATGGATTCGTCCAAGTTCAAATACAGAATAACTGGGATCAGAGATCTTCAAAAAATGCAGTCATGGCAGGTAATGTACAGCCCACAAAATGTCTGGCAAAGGTTGGATTCTGGTGTCTAGGTGCTAAGACTGAGTCACCCTCCTTTTTCTGTGACTTCATAGCTGCCTCTGTACTTTTAAAAACTAGAGTATACTCAGTTCCTTTTGTAACTTCGTATCATAGAATCATAGAATGATAGAGTTGGAAGAGACCACATGGGCCACGTAATCTAACCCCCTGACATGCAGGAAAAGCACAATCAAAGTATCCCGGACAGGTGGCCATCTAGCCTCTGTTTAAAAAAAAAAATTCAAGGAAGGACCTTCTTCCAAGGTTGAAAGTTCCACTGTTGAACAGCTCATACGGTCAGGAAGTTCTTAATATTCAGGTGGACTCTCCTTTCCTGTAACTTGAACCCATTGTTCCTAGTCCTGGTTTCAAGGGCAGCAGAAAACAAGTCTGCTGCTTCTTCCTTATGACATCCTTTCACATATGTATACATGGCTATCATGTCTCCTCTCAGTCTTCTCTTCTGCAGGCTAAACATACCCAATTCTTTAAGACATTCCTCATAGGGCATGGCCTCCAGACCTTTGATCATTTTACTCGCCCTCCTCTGGACACCTTCCAGCTTGTCAATAACTCCCCTCGATCTAGACACTATAGTCCTTTTGTGCAGCCCATAATCCCATTGGATTTTCTAGCTGCTGCATCATACTGTTGGTTCATGTTCAACTTGTTGTCCATGAAGACTCCAAGAACTTTCTCACATGGACTGTTGTCAAGCCAGGCATCACCCATTCTGTATCTTTGCATTTCATTTTTCTACCTAAGTGTAGTACCTTACATTTGCCCTTGCTGAAATTCGTTTTGTTAGTTTTGCTCCAGCTCTCTAATAGGTTACGGTCATTTTGAATTCTGATCCTGTCCTCTGGAGTATTAGCTATCCCTGCTAATTTGGTTGAGATGTTGAGCAGTAGTGGGTTCAGGTCCAAACCCTGCGGCACTCCACTAGTCACTTCTTTCCAGGTTAAAGAGAAACTATTGGTGAGCACCCTTTGGGTTCAGTCACTTAACCAATTACAAATCCACTTAATAGTAGTATTGCTTAGCCCAAATTTGACTAATTTGCTTGCAAGAAGGTCATGGGGGACTTTGTCAAAGGCCTTATTGAAATCAAGATAGGCTACATCCACAACATTCCCTGCATCTACAAAGCCTGTAACTCTATTAAAAAAAAAGAGATAAGATTAGTCTGGCATGACTTCTTTTTGAGAAATCAATGTTGATTTGTTAGTAATCACAGCATTCCTTTCTAAGTTATTATTGTACTTCATGTTAATTTCATCTATGCATACAAATTTCAATAAAAGTATGTGATATGATATGATAACTTCTTTTTCATTTTTATTTCATTTTATCTATTTTCACCAAATTACTAGAGTAAGTGGATAATGCATCTGTCTGTCTTTGCACTTCTATATATATTTCTATTTAGTGGATAATAGGTGCACATTGATAACAAACTGCCTCTGAACAAAACTTCTCAGGAAAATCTGGTTTGCCTTAAGTTTGCCACAGGTAGTAGACATAACACATAGCAAAAAAGACATGATATATTTTCTGTAAAGGTTAAAACATACAATGTGATCTAAGTAATTTCTAAGTACTGGATAGCACACTGTAAGTATTGCTTCGTATTCCCTATGACCCATGTTTCCAATTTGAGTGTATGTGCCTTTCACATTGCCTATTAACTAAGGGAGTTATGAGTTTCATAAGGTTTTCTTAGGCAAGGTAAACTCTGATATGGCTTTACCATTTCCTTCCTCTGAAATATAATCTACAGTGCCAGGTATTCATTGGCATTTTTCCATCCAAGCACTATCCAGGGCTGAGCCTGTTTTGCATCCAAGATCAGGTGAGATCTCTTTCCTGGTTAATGTCTTTCTTATTGGAAGATGTGCATGCACTGCTCTGTGTACTAGAAATTTCCTAGCTTTATATAAAATAACTCATTAGTATCATAAATAAACATATATTTTTAAGGACATATAGATTCCGTTAAGTATAGATGTCAACTGTGAGCAATTACTATCATATGTTGTTTATTTGGACAGTGAGCATCATTTGTAACTGCATTTTCTCCTCCCAATTTAGCTTCATCACTTCCTAAAATGTGTTATCTTTAACAACTCAGTTGGAGAAGAAATTTCCTTTAATGAAAATGGGAAATTAGTAGCTCTGTTTGATATCATCAATTGGGTCACATTCCCGAATGAGACCTTTAGTCGAGTGAAAGTGGGAAGGATAGATCCACAGTCTCTACCAACCGTTGAGTTCACTGTTCATGAGGATGCCATTGTATGGCCCAGCTGGTTCAATCAGGTAGGACGTGAATACATTCCATCATATGATGATTTCCATCCTCCCAAAAATGTATGTACAGAATCTCAGTGTCAGATACCGGTATCATAAGCAGATCATCTTGGTAGGAGAAACTTTCATTCTTTCTCCTCCATTGAAAAGGTCCTCTCTCCTGTTTCCACCAAGCATATTTGTGAAGGGACCAAAAGTGGTAGACTTTTTTTTGTAAATATCAGGGCTCAGGGAGTCTCAGTCAAGTAGATATGGTTTGGCCAATAATCTAGATATATGCTGTGTAGACCTTTCTAAACCACAACCAACACTTTGAATTGTGGAGCTCACAGACTTTATGGAGTTACTCTTGGTCCTGGGTCAAATTTCTGAACACTCTTTAAAGTCAACCCTTTATGGAGTCAGTGTGATACAATCATCCAAATGAGATGGCATCATGGCATGTGTAACTGTGGATGGATCAGGCTTCTTCAGCAATGGGTGGAGTTGGCCCCATAGCCTTTAAGTGTGCCAAAGCACATTGCAGAACCCTGGGCAATTTTGATATCATTGACTATGTTTCTTGCCCTGATATATTCAAGGCTGAAGCCATACAAGTTGTGCATCTGTGGACCTCTAGTGCAGTAGTTCTCAATCTTACTAATTCCACAACCCCTTAATACAGTTCTTCATGTTGTGGTGACCCCAACCATAACATTATTTTCATTGCTACTTCATAACTGTAATTTTGCTACTGTTATGTATCGTAATGTAAATATATGGTATGTAGGATGTATTTTCATTCACTGGACCACATTTGGCACAAATACCCAATACGCCCAAATTTGAATACTGGTAGGGTTGGGAGGGATTGATTTTTGTCATTTGGGAGTTGTAGTTAACCTACAATAAAAAGCACTCTGAACTCCACCAATGATGGAATTGACCCAAACCTGGCACACATTAAATACTGGAAGGGTTTGATTGGCATTGACCTTCAGTTTTGGAGTTCACCTACATCCAGAGAGCATTGTGGACTCAATGATGCATCTGGACCAAACTTGGCACGAATACTCAATATGCCCAAATGTGAACACTGGTGAAGTTTGGGGAAAATAGGCCTTGACATTTGGAAGTTGTAGTTGGTGGGATTTATAGTTCACCTACAATCAAAGAGCCCTTTGAACCTCACTAAAGATTGAAGTGGGCCAAACTTCCCACACAGAGAAAGGAAGAGAAGGACAGGTGGAGAGATCTTCAGCCTTCTCTGTCAAAAGGGTTCCTAAGAACATCAGAAATATGTGTTTTCTGGTGGTCTTTGGCAACTCCTCTGACACCCCCTCGCAACCCCCCCCCCCAAGGGTCCCAACCCCCAGGTAATCTCAACCACCACTGGGTGTATCCTTGATTTGTTTATCTGTGTTTCAACTGACCACGAGTCTAGTCAGATTGACCCTCATTTTCTTGCCCTCATCAGTCCATTACAGATGCTAGACAAAAGCTTAGACTCAAATAGATTTCATAGAATTATATTGGGGAGTTGGGGGGGGGGGGCAGAGTGGAGGATCATCACCATGAAATACTTTCCTTTACTTGTTGATAGGCACAACCTCTTTCTCTGTGTAATGACAATTGTTATCCAGGTTACAGTAAAAGAAAGAAGGAAGGGAAGCCATTTTGCTGCTATGATTGTATTCCATGTCCAGAAGGGAAGATTTCTGCCCAGAGGGGTAAGAGTGGTCCTCTCTCCCTCTCTTCCTTTCCATCTTCTTATTTCACATGGAATGTATTTTCTATAACTTCCTTCACACTCTTATGTGTATAAAGAAAAGCTTTCTTTCAAGAAAAAGGATGTTGTTTTAATTTTTGGAATTAATATGTTTTTTATATTCAATTTAAAAGGTAAAGGTTTTCCCCTGACTTTAAGTCTAATCGTGTCTGACTCTAGGGGTTGGTGCTCATCTCCATTTCTAAGCCGAAGAGCCGGCGTTGTCCATAGACACCTCGAAAGTCATGTGGCCGGCATGACTGCATGGAGAGCTGTTACCTTCCCGTTGGAGTGGTACCTATTGATCTACTCACATTTTTGAACTGCTGGGTTGGCAGAAGCTGAGGCTAACAGTGGGAGCTCACCCCGCTTTCCGGATTCGCCCCACCAACCTTTCAGTTAGCAAGTTCAGCAGCTCAGTTTAAACCGCTGCGCCACCAGGGGCTTAATTTACGTATTCATAAATCATAAATCGATTTACATATTCATAAAAAACAATGAAACAAATCTATATACCCGCTGCATGAACCAGACATGCAGTTATGCTCTCCCTCCTCTCACTCCTCCCAATTTAGTGACGTCCCTTGGGTTGGAGACATTCATATATAATTCCACTCTTCCTCACAAACCTTGCTTCATGTTTTGCCTAGAACCAAAATAGACCTTTGTATATCCACATATGTGACATATTAAAATTAAAATATTGTCCGTTATTTCCTTAATGGACAGTTGTCTCCCACCTCTCCCCCAGTCTCGCTACTAGGCTTGAGCATAATTTCGGATTAGATCGGAACTTGGATCTGGTTAATTGCATTTGGGCATACAAAGGTGAGTTCCGAGGCATGCGGGACAGGTGGGAGAGGAATTTAGAATTTGAATCACTTACCCATTTTTTTCGGAAATGTTCTGTAACATTGTGATGTTTCCGAAAGTCAGTTTAATTTTCACTGCAATCATTAAGCAAATTTGTTAAAGCTGCTTTTAAAATCTTTTCAAATCTCATTCCTTTGGCCGTATCTTGCCATAAAGGAGATGCTGTGGCTAATCACAGCCATCTTAGCTGTAGTTTAGGAAGGCCAGGTCCCCAATGGTAAAGATTGCAAAAGGCCCTGCCATAAACTACATTTCCCAATATGCCTTGGGATAAGAATGCACCAATCAGGAGAGGAGAGAGAAAATTATCCCTCACACTTAACAGTTCAATTTTCTGAAAACTTTTTTTAAATTCCTTGGGTTGGAGACATTCATATATAATTCTGTTCTTCCTTCTTGTTACATTGTTTTTCGATTCTTCTTTCTGGCCTGATAGTTATTGTTTATAAATTCCCAGCACAGATTCTAAAAGGTTAAATTGTGAAGCCTTCTGTAAAAACTTTTATTTATTTCTTTTTACAAAATTTAGAAATGGCTCCCAGTCCTTGATAATTTTTGTGTGTTTTTTTCTTTGTTCATAATTGCTAATTGGTCCATTCTGCTATTTTAAAGGAGGTCCGCCTTCTTCCAAAACTGTGCATATAGTATTTTTGCTGCTATTATCATGAGGGCAATACTTTGTAGTTTAATGATTTTGTTTGTTTATTTGATATTCCCAATAAAAATAATTTGGGCTCCAATTGTATCTTTGAGTGAAAATTTTCTTGCAGTGTTTTTTGTACCTTACCCTAGATTTATCTTGCTTTTTTACAAGACCACCACATGTGGAAGAAAGTTCTTTCCTGTTCTTTACATTTCCAGCACTTGTTGTTTCTCCCCTTATACATTTTAGCTAGTTTTGTTGGGGTCAGGTACCACCTGTTCATCATTTTATAAAATTTTCTCTAAGGTCATAGCATCGATTTTTTTTAAGCCAATAGTCCACATTCTCCCCATTTATCCGACAATTTGTGCCCATTTAATCATATAATCCTTTGACAATTCTGTTTCCATTTCCATTTTCGGTAATACTTTATATATTTTTCCAATAAGATTTATTTGTTAGTACATAGATCCTTTTCAAATTCTGATTGGTCTCTTTCAAATCCCATATTTTTACAGTCTAGTGTAAATCTTTCTTTCAGTTGCCTGTATCTGTACCACTGTAGGTTATTTTAGTTTTCAATGGGAATAATGTGGAGGAAAGGACAATAACTAGCATCTTCTCCCAGAACACAACATTAAAACACTCCTTGTGGCAGTAGCTCAATGTAAAGCTATTGTCTCACTCCAACCAAGCCCAAAAAGAACTTAGAGTTGAGCTTCATAGGAATTTATGGGCTGTATAAGTAGAAAAGCCTTAATTTGAATGAGAAGTACCTCATCCTGACCTGAAGAAGTGGGTGGGATTCATTACTGCCTTGAGTTTCTCCTAGTCTCTTTCTAGTCAATATTCCTTCCAATGGATGTGGGATGTGGAAATGTTGACTCCATAGGCTATACTACAGGCTTTCAAAATGATGTTTTGACTATATCAATTGACTTTCAGTGAGGTCAATGTTTACTTTTCTGCAGATGTGGATAACTGCTTTCAGTGTCCAGAAGATCATTACCCAAACAAGAAGAGGGATTTCTGCATCCCCAAATCTCTAACTTTCCTCACTTTTGAAGAAACCCTGGGAAGAAGTCTGGCCAGCACTGCTCTTTTCTTGTTTTGTGTGACTGCTGTAGTGCTTTGGATCTTCCTCAAACACCGGGACACTCCCATTGTCAAGGCCAATAATCGGACCCTCACCTACACCCTCCTCCTCTCCCTCCTGCTCTCCTTCCTTTGTGCTCTGCTGTTCATTGGAAAGCCACAGAAGATGACCTGTCTCTTTCGGCAGACAGCTTTTGGCATCATCTTCTCAGTGGCCATTTCTTCTGTGTTGGCAAAAACTATCACTGTGATTCTTGCTTTCCAAGCCACCAAGCCTGAATCCAAGTGGAGGAAATGGTTGGGGAAAAGAATGGCCACGTCCATTGTTCTTTCCAGCTTGCTCATTCAAGCCACCATTTGTACAGTGTGGCTGTCTACCTTTCCACCATTTCCTGATCTTGATGTGAACTCAATGGCTGAAGAAGTCATTCTGAAGTGTAATGAAGGGTCAATCACCATGTTTTATTGCCTCTTGGGTTTTATGGGTTTCCTGTTCATTTGCAGTTTCACATCAGCTTTCTTTGCCAGGAAGTTGCCTGACAGTTTTAATGAAGCCAAGTTCATCACCTTCAGCATGTTGGTCTTCTGCAGTGTGTGGATTTCCTTTGTGCCAACATACTTGAGCTCCAAGGGGAAATACATGGTGGCCGTGGAGATCTTCTCAATCTTAGCTTCCAGTGCTGGATTATTTGGTTTTATATTTTTCCCCAAATGCTATATCATTATTCTGAGGCCTGATATGAATACAAAGGAAAAAATAATGAAAAGAAAGAATTAAAAAAAGTTTGTTTATTCATTCATCATCCATTGTCTTTTATTTGTAATTTGGTCCTAATGTTAATAAAATGTCCTGATGATTGATGATATTCTGGTACAAAAGAATGATCTATATTTAATCCTCATAATTCCATCAGAAGGATGGGTCCCAGTCTTCGTTTGTATTGAGGAATCAGGATATGTAAGACTGAATTTAGGTTTAGAATTATGCTAATGTATAGTATATTCCACTATCGAAAATATATCATGCTAATTTATTTTATGCTTAAGATTATGCTTTAGGTCATTTGTGCTTTCGCTTTGATGTGGGTCATTATTACAAGTCCATGCATCACTAGGGAATGGGCAACTTGTACACTCATCGTGATTATAACAGATGATCAGGAACACCTGTATCATCCAAAAGCCAGTCATTTGAGATATATTTTGGAAGAGCTAAAGTTTTTCTCCTTGGATAGTGATAAAGAAGATTGTCTATCCCTACCCACCACCCCCCGCACCCCACCCCCTGTTGTCTCTATTGCAATGTAAAATTTAAAAATTCACATCAAAACTCCTTCTCTGAAAATATTGTTTACTGTGTATGTATGTATGCAAAGATATTATGATTTCTCCCAAACAACCACAGCTAGAACTTAGTATTTGCAGTTCTGGATTCATTACCTAGGGCTACATAGGCATAACCAATTCATATTCACAAAGCCTATACATTCACGGTTGGGGTAGTATTGCTATGAGTTTAATGGTATTAGCTGTATTTCACTTACACACGAAATAGATTACGTTTTCCAGGTTTGGGAGATCACTGGAAGGATATTGCCTAGTGGCTCAACGATCCCCGTTCCCTGGGGATTATGCTAATAGAGGGGACTGGGGGAGTAGATGGCTTTATACACTTATGGGTTAATACAAAACATGAGCAACACAACTTTAGTACATCTATTAGATTTAGTTTTAATATTATTCAGGGTACAGTTGCTGCTGGGTCTTCTCAAGGATTTCAGTGGCTTCAGAACAGCAAAATTTCTTTGGAGCAGAAAAAGATTTTAAAAATAAAAATAAATTCATATAACTTTGCATGAAGTCATCAAATGTCTAGATTAATTTGGGGAGAGTGAGGTGCCTTAATATCAAAGAAGCTAAGCAGGTAAACTGATTTAGCTCCATTTTTTGCAACTTTGGCTTTCTTTTATGGAATTCAGTGCAGCTATTTTGAACTCTATGCTTTAAATTTAATAATACACTTTCCAAATAATGTTTATTTTTCTTTTAAGAAAAATTAAGTCCCAAATAGAACAAACCAATGCACCTCAAAAATCATTAGGCCTTCAATGTGCTCCTCTGTGCATAGATCGTGTCCATGTTTATTTTACTGCACTATTACACATCATGTTATTCCAAATGCAATTCTTTGGGGAAATGCGAGTGCTTAGCCTATAATTTTCTAAGAACTGTTATCCAGCCTTCCCCTTGCTGCAGCAATGTTGATTTAACCACCACCACTATCGCCACCTAAAAAAATTAATTGCTTATATTAAGTAGTCTCTGACATGGTTGGAGAAAATTGAGAGTTTTGGTCAACAAATAGTATATATCATCCTTGAAGCCACCAGTTTTAACTTCAGGGTTAGAGAGTAGATTTCTACCTGTCTAGGTGTCATCTGAAATCTCCAGAGGTACAGAAAAGAAAATGATCTCTATCGAAACCACGGATTCTCAACCAAGGGAAGAAAGCCTTCCCTTCTGCATGACAAAATACTTCCTGCTTTTGCGCCTTCTGGTATTTCTGTTGCTGCCTCGAACAGACTGCAAGATGATGTGCGCCATGAATGATCCCAAGCATCTGCAATACCAATATTATAAACCAGGAGACCTCCTCATTGGTGGGATTACTTCTCAGTTCTTCTCCTTTAATGAAGGAATAGATTTCACAATGCACCCTGCGCCATATTGGGAAGTTGTGCCTCTGTAAGAATTCGTTATATTGATTTCTATAACTTATATATTGCTGATTTAGGAAAATGTATATTCTTGTAGTTAGGCTTTGTGGGGAGGGGGGAAATGATTGCACCCAGTTTCATTGCTCTAGTTGCTTCAACAGTTTATTTCTAATACTTTAAGGAATGGTGCTGAGCTCCAATATATCTCTTCAAGCTTCTTCTCTATCTCCTTCTTTTAAAGCAGCATAAACATTGCCTGCACAGTTCCTATATGCTATCACAAAGGGTCAAAATAACCAATAAGGGAGAGCCTTGGATCAATCCTTGCTCGGAAGATAAAATGGTTGGTATTACATAACATGGATAATGTTAAAGGGTTGTTTTCCATGCTTATTCCATGTGTATTTATTATATTTTAATCTGTTTTTCAGCTTAATCCACACTGTAATATTTAATGTTTTTTAACTTTTGTATTGTGCTTTTTTAAACTATGACCAAAGTGTGGGGTTGTTAGTCACCTTGAATGGGGAGAAAACCAGGGTATAAATAAAGTAAATACATGAATTAATGAATTGTGCACCAGATATGCCAGATATAACTTCAATACTTATGTTGGAAGGGATCAGACACATCTAGATCTTTGGTGAGTAGCATTTTAGATTACATATAACCATGTTTCATCCACACAGGCAATTCTAAAGAAACATGGCACACAAGTGGGCACTATTATAATGTAATGCAAAACATAATGGCTGTGGTTGTTTATCATCCTTGTGTGCCTTCAAGTCATTTCCAAGTTATAGCCATCCTAAGGTGAACCTATCACTGGGTTTTCTTGACAAGATTTTTTCAGAGAAAGGTTGCCTTTGCCTTCTTCTAAGGTTGACAAAGAAACTTACTTAAGTCACACAGTAGCTCACCATGGCCCAAAGGCATTATAGTCCAACAATCAAACCAATATACCATGCTGTTTATAAATATGGATATGGATTGATGGATAGATATGTGTGTGTATAGACACACACACACACACACGTGTGTGTATACATATCATATGTAATCCGGAGACCATGCATTGGTTTTTTAGTAAGTGGCTTACAAATTTATTTTTTCTTCATTGCATCATGAGAAAAGTTGTAAATACTTGTGGAAATAAAGGAAATTAAGACTTCAACTATCATTTGCAGTACAAAAGTTTGATTCATGGCTCAAATTTCCAGATTTATATTTATATGTGTCTGCGTATAATATAGTTTCTCACATATGATGTGTCTTCTCCTTTAGTGTACTGCTGAAAAAATACCAGCATGTCCTCTCTTTGGTATATGCTGTGAAAGAGATCAATGACAACCCTAAGCTTTTACCCAACTTCACTTTGGGGTTCTACATCTATGACAGCCACTATGATGCTCAGATCACTTATCGGAACACCTTGAATCTTCTCTTTAATCAGAAGAAGGCTGTTGTCAACTATAACTGTGATATGAAGAAGAACCCAATAGCTGTCATTGGAGGCCTTGACTCTGATACCTCCTTCCACATAGCCACCATCCTGAGCCTCTATAAGATACCACAGGTAAGGTAAGGTTGACTTCTGATTTTTTCTAGGGGAAAAGGATTTGAAGATGCCTTTCTAAATGTATGTGTGTACCTAGAAATGTCGTGTATTTTATTCCCTCCTGTACATAATATCTTTTAAAATGTATGTATATCTTTTTGCATTATTACTGCAAAAACATTGCTTAGCCAGAAGAAATTTAGCATTCATCTTCTAAAACAGTGGTGGTGTGCCTGTATCTTGCCCGCTTCTGCCCCCCACTCGCCTACTCGCTCACTCATTCACTCGCCTGCTCGCTCTCCCCTCTTGCCCATTTGCCTTATGGTTGGTTTTGAATTGAGGATTGGGTACTCAGTCTCTTAAAGCAGTGGTTCTCAACATAGGACCCTCAGATGTTTTGTCCTTCAACTCCCAGAAATCCTAGCAGCTGGTAAACTGGCTGGGATTTCTGGGAGTTGTAGGCCAAAAACATCTGGGAACTGCAGGTTTAGAACCATTGCTCTTAAATATATGTGAAATCCATCCCCTAAAACAAGGCTTCTTAAACTGTGGGTCCCGACTCCAATTGGGGTTCCCATAGCTCAATGTTGGGATCTCGAAAATTTGGCGACAGTAACAGTTTTCTGAATGTTTAGACCTTTAGAGGAATCTGTTGTGCAGTGTTTACACTGCAGAAGATGTTTCCTCTGTACTTCATAAAAAGGAAAATCAGCCTGTTTAGCAAACTTTGCAAATGTTGAATTGTTATCAATATGTGTTTGGTGTTTTGTTTTGTTTTTTTTACCAATTTTGTATTATTGTATACCCAGGGTCGCATAAAGATTTTTCAGACCAAAAGGAGACATGTGGAAATGTTTAAAAAGCCCTGATCAGAAACATACTTTTTTTTTATTCCTCTGTCCCACAAAATCAATGTGTTTTTTTGGATCTATGGTTCCTGAATGCAAGCTGTATCCATGTAGAAATATGTATTGGGGTTTTTTTCAAATGTTTCACATATTTCTAAGAATTTTAGGTGTTTTTCTTTCTTTCTCAGCTCATGTATTGTCTATATGCACCACCATTGAATGATGTGACTCAGCGTTCCATCTTCTACCGTGTGGTCCCTGGTGAAGCACATCAGTACACTGGAATTGTCAAGTTGCTTCTTCATTTTCAATGGAAGTGGATTGGACTCCTGGCCATGGATGACGACAAAGGTGAAAAGTTTGTGGAGACTTTGGAAGACATGTTTCCTCAAAGTGGCATATGTGTTGCCTTCTTGGGAAGAATGCCAATACAGAGCAACATTTTGGGCATTGTTAACTTTTACGATGTGTTCAAGAGTATAGCAATGTTGCTAATTGAAGCAAAAGTTAATGTTTGGGTCATAAGTGCTGATCCCCATATGATGTTAGATTTGCAGACGGGGCTCAATCTGGTTGCATCCGAACGTACGATTCCTTTAAACAAGGTATGGATTTTGACAGCTCACTGGGATTTTTCCATGGAGCCATATTTCCAGTACATGAATGCAGAGGTCTTCCATGGAGCCTTGTCCTTTGCAATCCATTCCTCTCGGGTCCCTGGATTCCAACAGTTCCTTCGTGCTCAGAAACCCTCCTCTGACAGAGATGGCTTTATCAGGGTGTTCTGGGAACAGGCATTCCATTGCTTATTCCCAACTAGTGGTGTAAGTGAGGAGCATGGGGGAAGCTGCACTGGGGAGGAGATGTTGGAAAACCTTCCTGCGATGTTTTTTGAAATGAGTATGACCGGTCAAAGCTACAGCATCTACAATGGTGTCTATGCAATTGCACATGCTCTGCATGCCATGCATTCATCAAGAACTAAACAGTCTGCAATAAGAGGCAGAGACCATATGATAACATCAAAGTTGCAACATTTCCAGGTAATTATTACATGGAAAATGAATCTTGATTTTGTTTTTAAAAAAATAGAGATTAATATCATTGATGATTGTGGCCAGAATCCTGTTGGGTCTCTATGTTTTCAGAAGCAAATGTACACCTGTAGAAATCAAAATTGCACAGTTGCATAACATCCATATCCAGTAGAAAATTACAGTATTGTTACTATGAAGCAAAGTTAGTAAGATGCACAATATATATCAGTATGTGATGTATATCCCACACCAATGTGCATTGTTCAGTAATGTGCAAAACACACCCAGGTGTCATTTTAAAGAAAAGTACAGTACAATGTTTAATGAAGAGAATAAATACGGCATAACGTTTTAATTTCATGTGCTGAGTTCTGTGTTTTGGGGGGGTTGTTTGTTTGTTTTTGTTTTTTTGCAATAGCACATGCAGACTACATGTTTGTGTCAGAGGGTTTGCTGGTCTTTGAAGAAAGCCAAAAAGATGACCACGTGTTCACACTGTGTGCTTTCCTAGAGCCCAGAGTTTTCATCAACAGTATTGATCTGTGAACATTTGCTTCAGCTTGTTGAAGAAGATCATCTAGATTAGTTTTCCCCAAACTTTAGTCCTCCAGGTATTTTGGACTTCAACTGACAGCCATACACACCTTGGCCAACAGTTAGGAGTCCTGGGATGTGAGATACAAAACAAATGGGAGACCAAGGTTTGGGAAACACTAGTCTAGAAGCAACTACTAAGAAGGTCCTCACATGTGTCCTGAGTAGATGGACCTGTGACAATAGTGGAATCATGAGAAAGACCTCCTCTGAGGACCTAGGATTTCAGACCTAGGATATTTATTTACTCAAATATGACTCAGCACCATGCGTTTTGCTTACAAGAGATGGGAAGTGTTGAAATAAATCAAAAAATTTGCCCAATAGCATATTTCTACCCCAGCGAGAAGATGTGTGTACGTGTGCCATCATGTCGCCTGCCCACCTAAGGTGACCCCTCAAACAAGGATCAATCTGAGGTGAAATATAGGTCATGTTACCTGGTACTTCTTGGAAGACTCCTATCTTATCTGCCCATGAAGCTTCTAAGACTACCTTCTAAGATCAGATGGGATGAGGTGCCTTAAGATGTTTAGACCCTTTTGTGAAGGACCACAAGCCAAATATTACCATCTCCTGCCACCACTTTTATAAAACTTGTCTAAATGTTTTTCATTCTAGCTTCACACTTTTTTAGCAAGCATCTCATTTAACAACAGTGCTGGAGATAAAGTGTCCTTTGATAAGAAAGGTGACCTGATTAATGGATTTGATATCATCAACTGGGTTACTTTCCCCAATCAATCTTTCTCAAAAGTGAAGGTGGGAAGTATAGATCCTCAGGCATCATTGGAAAGATATTTCTCCATTAATGAGACCACAATTACATGGCAAAACCAATTTAACCAGGTATGAACAGACTGATTTATTTTTAGTGCCCTCATAACTTTGAAAAGAATTATTCTACTCAACAGCATTTTTATATTTAAAGTGGACAGTAGAGATAGCAAATCATTCTTTGTTCACTTCTCAATGGCCCCTTTAATGGGTTGTCTAGCAGTCCTAAAATTTTACATGTCCTGAAACCTACTTTGTGGTAGGAGGAGGAAGAGAACCAACTGAAAACCACAGGTAGAAAGCTGGATGAATTTTTGATCGTTTTCTTTCCAGCAAAATGGAGAACATTGAGGTCTCAGACCACTGCATCATTATTAAGAACCTCTTATATTCTATTCTCGAATCCCTCTGATCAAAATAACAGTAGGTTATGATATTTTGTGCTATTAAGATAAGCACACATTTATCTCTTATGTTGTGCCTCCTTCTATGGCAGTGAAGACAATAAACAAAATTTAAACATTGAAATTTAATCACAAACACTTGGGACAGATAGGTATCCCTCTTCTTAAAGTATTTCAAGCCATCAAGCTTGGATTAACTTTTTCCCTTAGGTACCCCAGAAAATCAGATGAATTTTCAAAAAATTTTGGTCTTTCATTTTTACCATGAAAATTCAGTCTGGGTTGCCATCCAGGTGAATAAACAAACAACTAAGTCAAAACAGAAACATGATCCCAAATGATCAGTGGTGATAACTACAGTGCATACCTGACATCAAAATCCCCACATGTCTAAAAGCACCAATCAAATTGCACTAATTTAAAATAAAAGAAATTGGTAAAAACTGAGTCTCGCATAGAGTAATCAAAGGGTATTCATCAGAGGGAAAATATTTTAGTATAATTAAAAACATTTATTTATTTATTTATTTTGGTTGGTAACTATAAGAAAACAAATCTATCAATGCTTCCTCTCTTTTGGCTTAAATAGACAGTGCCTATTGCTTTGTGTAATGACCGCTGTTATCCAGGTTTCAGCAGAGAGAGAAAGGAGAACATGCCCTTTTGCTGCTACAATTGTAATCCATGTCCAGAAGGGGAAATTTCAGATAAGAAAGGTAGGAAATGTTGTATGATAAAGTACATTAAGTCTATTCATGTAGAGCTGGAAGAGTTACTTTTAGAATGAAAAACAGTCAACCCTCCACCAAATGTGTGGGTTTTGCTTTTCATCCATTATATATTATTTTGTTATAACTACGCTATAAGCAGTTCAAGGCCTTTCTCTGCCAGCAGGCATTTGGAGAAGGATAAGGAGCACACTGCTTGGGAGATTGTGGGTGGGATTTGGAGGGGGGGAAATATGTGTTTTAAAATGCATTTAATTGTATTTCTTGTTTTAATTATATTTTTAACCAAGCACAACACTTTAATTTTTTTTTAAAAAAATGTATTCACTTTGTTTAAAATTGATCAAAGTGTGTAATTTTTAGCTGCCTTGAGTCCCCTTGGTGAGAAAGGCGGGGTATAAATACAGTTTTTAATACAGGCCACACACACAATCAGCTTGCAGCTGAGCACCAAGTGCCAAGTGCCTAGTAAGAAGTGCTGTGTGCTCCGCTCGGCACTTTGTGCTTGGTGCTCAGCTGCAAGCCCTGGCAGTCACAGGCACTTTGGGCCTGCAGGCCACACACACATTCTCTTAGAGAGAGTCTCTTTCCAAGTTACTGTGTGTTGAAAAACACAGGGGGGCTTTGCTAACCATTTAAAAAGATAATGGAGCCTGAAAAAGAGCCAAGGGTTGCAAAAAACAAACAAACCCAGCATCAATGAGCCACAGACTGCATTTTGCCTATCTGGATTCAGAGACAGGGATTTATCCCACTAACCCTAACAACTCAAATGAATGCTGGAGAGAGCCTGAGGATCAGTGAAATGGTGAGACCCTCTAGCCCTAAAACTGAGGAGAAGGGGAGTGTGGGAAACCCTTCCATGTTGGCCAATGAGACGAAAATTTTCATTCATTCAGATGGAAGAATGAAACAGCTCATTCGGACAGGTCACATTTTCGGAAGCAGAGCTCGAAAATGAAAACGGGACCATACAAATGAAACAAACAGAAACAGATAGCGATTCTATACAAAAGCACAAGGCTAATGATTACATGAAAGTGATGGGTTGAAAATAGATTTGTTGGTCTATTCTAGAATCATTGTACAACTATAAATTCCTATCCTAACCTATAAGCATGCGGGTCATCTATAGAAGTGAAACCTATTTTTAATAGACCATATGATGGTATATCTAAAATAGAATATTTTTATCTTTTCAATTTTTTTTTCTTCAAAAGATATGAATGACTGTTTCGCGTGCCCTGAAGATCATTATCCAAACAAGGAAAGAAATGGGTGTCTTCCAAAAAATCTAAACTTCTTATCTTATGATCAACCATTGGGTATTGTTTTGGCCATTCTAGCTCTGTCATTTTCTGTGATCACAGTCTGTGTTTTTGGAATTTTTGTTAAGCATCGTAATACTGCTATTGTAAGAGCCAACAACCGGAACCTAAGTTATACTCTGCTCATCTCGCTTTTCCTCTGCTTCCTCTGCTCCTTATTGTTCATTGGTCATCCCAATGTATTGACTTGCCAACTACGACAAACTGCTTTTGGCATCGTTTTCTCTGTGGCCGTTTCATCAGTTTTGGCCAAAACCACCACAGTTGTTCTGGCTTTCATGATCACTAAGCCAGGATCCAAACTGAGTAAATGGGTGGGGACAAAGTTGGCAACTTCTGTCGTTCTTTCTTGTTCATCCATTCAGATAATCCTTTGCTCAATATGGTTATGTACCAGTCCTCCTTTCCCGAGTCTGGAGATGAACGCTTTGCCCAAAGAAATAGTAGTGCGATGCAATGAAGGCTCGGCCAATATGTTCTACTTAATTCTTGGTTACATGGCTTTCCTGGCTTTTGTCAGCTTCATTGTGGCCTTTTTTGCTCGGAAGCTGCCTGATACATTTAATGAAGCCAAATTTATCACTTTCAGCATGTTGGTGTTTTGCAGTGTTTGGGTGTCATTTGCTCCAAGTTATCTCAGCACCAAAGGGAAGTACATGGTGGCCGTGGAGATCTTCTCTATGTTGACCTCCAGTGCTGCTATACTGGGCTTTATCTTTTCTCCTAAATGCTATATAATTGTCCTGAGGCCTCAACTGAACAGTAGGAATCAACTAAAAAGGAAAAATAATTAAAACAAGCATATCTGCTTAAAAAATGGATTATGATTTTAATGGACTTTACCATATTTTGATTTGCATAACTTTTTAAAACATCTGCCTAAATATGTTATATTTTACCTGATTCAAAGGTGATGTATTTGGAGATTATTTTTCCTACCCTCCAAATTCCCTTTCTTAAAATAAAAATACTTTGATTCCATGAAATTTGGCTTAATTCTCTGATTAAAGCAGAATATTTTGTTTGTTGTTTTATCCGTTTTGAATTCACATGAATGGATATGTCTAATGTACAGGTGCTGCAAGTCTATTTCTTTGAAGACAAAATTATACTGGATTCATATTTATTTATTTATTTATTTACAGTATTTATATTCCGCCCTTCTCACCCCGAAGGGGACTCAGGGCGGATCACATTACACATATAAGGCAAACATTCAATGCCTTAACATAGAATAAAGACAAGACAAACACAGGGCTCCGAGCTGGCCTCGAACTCATGACCTCTTGGTCAGAGTGATTTGTTGCAGCTGGTTGCTCAACAGCCTGCGCCACAGCCCGGCCGTATAAATGTACAGGTGCTGCAAGTCTATTTCTTTGAAGACAAAATTATACTGGATTCATATGACTTATAATGCCATATGTAGCTGTGTCCTTATTTTAATTCATAGGTTTCATTTGAAAATCCAAACTCCATACCTTATAAAATTATTCAGCACATGGCAGCACATGGATGGATGCTTTTCTACACTTCTTCTAAAGGTCTTTATAGTGAAAACTGACATCATAATAATAATAATAATAATAATAATAATAATAATAATAATAATAATATAATAAAACTTTATTTCTAGGGCACCCTCTCTCCTCAAAGGGACTCAGGGCAGTTTACACACACACAAAACAAAAAGGTGAACATTTAATGCCTCAAATGAGTACAAACACATCAAAAATAATACAAGATAGTGCACAGTAACAACAGTAAACTTACAACAAAAGAATTAAACATCAAAATGAAAATAAAAAAATAATCCAATAAGACAAATTAAACACAAGTAAACATTATTACTTATACCCTAAAAGCAATTAAAATACAATTACATTATAAATGGCTAACACTGGTGTTTATTTAAGATATATCATAGCAGCCATATAATACAAGTGGGTTAGCCAGCGTTCCAATGGGATAAAGTGTCCTAGTCCTCCTCTTCTCCATATGCTAAAGTGCACAGGTGCGTTTCAAAAGTTTCTTAAAGGAGAGGAAGTTGGGGGCCATTTTTATTTCTTTAGAGAGGGAGTTCGAGAGACGGGCAGCGATCATGGAGAAGGCCTCTCTCTCATTCCCACCAACCGAGCTTGTGATGGGGGTGGGACCGAGAGGAGGGCCTCCTCCGCTGATGGCAGTGCACAGGATGGTCTGCATAGGGAGATGCAATTAGACAAATAGCCTGCCGCAACATGGGAGTCATCCTCTCACAATACGGCACTGCAGTTAACAATCTAGCCACCGATCTCTGCACTAATTGCAACTTCTGAACTATCCTCAAAGGCAGCCCCACATAGAGAGCATTGCAGTAGTCCAGTCGGGATGTGACTTAGGGGTGGCCAAGTCTGGTGTCTCAAGGTACAGGTGCAGCTGGCACACAAGTTTTAGCTGTGCGAAGGTGCTCCTGGCCACCACCGACACCTGGGGTTCCAGGGTCAGCAATGAGTCCAGGATCACATGAGTCCTGTGAACCTGTGTCTTCGGTGCGAATGTGACTTGATCCAACACAGGTTGAAATCCCACAAACTGATACACCAACATGATGTATTGTATCATGTACCCTAGAGACTAGAAACCTTATCACGTTAACATAGGGATTCATGGTAAATCCATTGGGGTGTCGGGAACCCGTCACCCCATACCCCACATAGCCTGGCTTCTCCCTTACCCCACCCCGGGTGGGAGGGGGTGTCTGCGACCCGACTTCCCTTGTTGATCCTAATGCTATGAGAAGCCTCCTATGTTGCTGCCATGGCGGTGTATACTGGTTCGTCTTCCCTTTTGCCACAGAGCCCCAATGGAAGTAGATGTACTTGGATTCCTTAACATTTAATTACAGAGAAGCCAATGTTTTGCAGGCATTATTATTGATACAAAATAAAATCTAGGATATTACAGATTAACCCATAATAGCAGATAACTTGCATTTAAATGGCTATTCACAAATACAGTATATACCTTAAAAGTTCACTCCAAGCAGACTTAGGATGCATCTATGCTGTAGAGTGAATGTACTCTGATATGACTTTAACTGCTATGGCTCAATGCTATGGAATCCAGGGATTGGGAGTGTGGTGCGGCACTAGCACTCTTTTGGCAGAGAAAATTAAAGAACTTGTAAAACTAGAATCCCTATCATTCCAAAGCATTGGGCCATGGAAGTTCAAGTGCTATGGAATCATAGAAGTGGAGATGCTTGCTTCCTTCCCCCCCCCCCCCCTCCAAAAAAAAAAAACTAAGTGGAAGAGAGTTCTTTGCTCTCTTCCAGCAAAGGGAGAGTAAGAATATAATCCCGGCCAGGACTTTATTGGGGTGGGGCCAGCATGGTCACATGACCCTGCCGTCCTCTCAATTCTTGTTCCATTTCCCAGAGCCATCACTCTGGAATCAAGTTTGTCGCATCCGGGGACCCAGGTGTCTCGCCCATCTTAGCTGAAGAGTAGGTCTTGGATGGCCACTGCCTCAGTTTATTCCACACACCAAGTTCATGCCCTTTAAATTGGTTGGCAGGTTATATAGAGGTTGTTTGGTAACGTTAATAAAAGTTGCCCATAGTTTAACACACACTATTGTGTTGACCCGTTATTTCGATGGTTGAGGAGCAAAGCCTTAGTTCCTATCCAGAAATCAAGGTTCACCTGCATGGTCACTTTGGATTGGTGGCTGTACACTGAGATTGGCACCATTGCAGTCATGGAATGACAGTATAATCCCAGTGCCCAAAACCCGTTCTAATACCCATCTTCTGTATTCCAGGAAAGCCTTCACCTGCTTTTTCACATAGTAGGGTGGACTCATATCTGTAATAGTGCCTCTGGTCACCTTTCATCTGCAAACCCATCAGCACAATTAATTCCAGTATAAAATGGGATTAGGATTTAATAGGTGCTGAGAATTTGGGAGAGAGTTAGCATGGTATAGAAATTCAAGTGTTACAGCTCTGGAGACCAGGGTTTGAATCATGTCTTGGGAATTGAAACCCATTGGGTGGACTTTGGGCAAGGTTGGATTTACAGTGCCAAATAATGCAGATTCAAAATAATCAGTGTAGATCCATATAATGCATTTTAACTGCACTGAACTCGCCAAATGTCAGCCCAGCTAGATGTGACAGTCATGAGTGCTTACTAAGAGCTTTGGCTTATATGCCAGCTGCACCACTTCCTAGATTTGGAAGATCTAAAGATGGTAGTGCACAAGCTGGCAACTTCAAGGTTGGAGTTCGGAAAATACAGCACCCAGACTGTTTACAGCAGTGGTTCCCAAACTTATTTGGCCTACCGCCCCCTTTCCAGAAAATATATTACTCAGTGCCCTGGAAATTAATAGCAATTAAACAGAAAGATATATGTACCTCTGGCCATCACCGCTCCCCTGGATTGCTGCAGCGCCCACCAGGGGGCGGTAGAACCCACTTTGGGAATCACTGGTTTACAGGAACATCCAGGAGTGAACATATTTTACCCATATAAAGCCATTCCACTGGCTGCCAATTAATTTCCAGCAAAGTACAAGGTGTTGGATTTGACCTTTAAAGCCCTACATGGTTTGGCTGCAGGCCAGAATCGCCTTCTCCCACATAAACCTCCCTGGACATTTAGGTCCTCTGGGGGTGGCTACTCCAACCAGCCAGAGACCAACTGGCAACTGTCAGCCAGAGGACCTTTTCATCGGCCACCTAAGGACTGTGGCACGACCTGCCAGAAGAGCTCCAACAGCTTAATGAGCTGTCAGAATTTGAAACCCATCTAAAGACCTATATCTTCAAGCAGCCCTACCAAGCCAGTTTTAATCATTCATTTTAAATGCATGTCCTGTGTTTCAATCTTTGTTCTTTATATTTTAATGTGTATTTTATGGAAATACATTTTAATATGTGTATCTTTACAATGACTATGTGTTTTAGCTACGGTATGTTGTAACCTGCCTTGAGCCAGGAGGAGAAGCAGATAAGAAGTAATGCATCGTGTGTGTGTTGGGCGGGTGCATGTAGGTGCATGCCTCACGTGTCTGTGATGCCACACTCCCACCACACACACACATGCCACTGCCACAAATTCTCTGCCACTACTTACACTCACTCGCCCTTGCTGCTGCCACATACATGCACCGCCACACACATATGCCAAACATTGATGTATTTGCATGTAGCAGTAGCTGCGGGATCCGGGAAAAAGACCTTGGAGGTCTGGATTCGGTCCGCGGGCCTTAATTTGGGAACTGATGGTCTACACTGAGCTTGTAATGCAGTACCAAACTGCATTATATGGCAGTGTAGATCCAGACTTTGTCATGCTCCCTTGCCAAGAAAACCCTATTATAGGGTCACCTTAGACTCACTATAAGTCAGACACAAATTGTAGGCACACAACAACAAGGAGGATTTAGGATTGGAGGCTCTTTTGTCTCAGGACAATGGCATGCCTATTCTAGCACTTCCATTTCTGTTCCAAAATTTGCTAAATTCCACATTGCTTGCTTAATTTTCAGTTGCCATCTTTTAATCAGAAGTTGAAATCTTAAAAACATGTTTGTGTTATCAAGTTGTTGAAGAGACAAAAAACAGAAAAATCACAGAAGTAGTTCTCTGCCTCTCATTATCGAAATCATTGTAATCAAGTCATCATCAAGGCCACAGTGGCTTTTCCAGAGGACGCGATAAAGAAAATCTGAAAAGATGATAAATACTCGAGTACACTGTTGAAAGATAGATATTGGAGGCAGACAGAGTTACAACAACCTGGAGAGTTGAATATACTGTTGGTAAGCCAGAAGACATTAGAATCTTGGAACTCAGCTTTTAATAGCAAGACTGACACTAGCAGCCAGATCGTAGGAAGACTAAGAAAAGTCCACCTTTAGAGGGAAGCATTGCATTCAGACGCCTTCATGTTGATTTTAGTGCTGCCAGTTTTCCTGGCCATTCGTGCCATATGCAAAATGCATACTATGAAATGCACACCAATGGATCCCCTTCCTATTATGCATGAATGGCACCAGCCTAATGAAGTCCTCATTGGTGGGATTGCATCTCATATCCATCTGATGGACCCTCAAATTTCATTCCGAAGGCATCCTTCTCAGGAGTCATATGACCTGCCAGGGTAAGGAACATATTTGTATTTCATCCATCACCCATGGGTTAATATTGTTTGAAATAACTTTAACGTGTATGTTGGCAACCTTCACTTATTCTATCATGGGAAAATGTGTAAAGAAATCCAACATTTGGAGAATTTTACTGATTGCTTCTGCTTCATCTGAGCAAGACATATTCCTTTCTTTTTCAATAGATGATGTAAAAAGGTTGAGAAGAAATTCCTCCTGATAATGTAGATTGTCAATATGCAAAATATCTCAACAATTCTCTACCTGTCTACGTAGAGACAAACCAAATGTGCATCTACACTGTGGAATTAAAGCAATTTGGCATCAATAACTGTCATTGCTCAATGCTACGCAATCATGGGAGCAGTAGGTTTACAAGGGCCTTCTCTAACAAAGAATGCTGGTGTCTCACCAAACTACAAACCCCAGGATTCTACAGCATTGAGCCTTGGCAGGTAAAGTGGTGCCAAACTGCATTAATTCTACAGAGTAGATGCTGATTTAATCCTTTGAAACCTACAGTCTCTATTCATACAGAAACCCATAGCAGTTTTTCCATTGTTGGCTCTTCAGGAAATTCTAAAGTCATTTTTGTTCATGTTTGATGAATCTGTTATTACTGAGAGTTGAACAAATATTGTGATAACTGTTATTCCAGAATTCTCTTCTAACATATTGATATAACTTTACAGAGTGCTGGTGAAATACTACCAACACATCCTGGCCTTGGTGTTTGCCATTAATGAGATCAATCGGGACCCCAAAATTTTGCCCAACATCACTCTTGGTTTCCACATCTATGACAGCTACTCTACTGCAAGCCTGACCTACCGAGTCACTTTGGATATACTCTGCAAATCCCAAGCATTTATTCCCAACTACAAGTGTGGCCTCCAGAACAATGTGATAGGAGTGATTGGAGGGTTTGATTCGGAAACCTCCTCATATATGGCAGACATCCTGGGCATTTACAAGGTCCCACAGGTAGGATTTGATCTGGGGGGGGTTTCTGCAGATTTTCTAATTCACTGAGTGTGAGTGAAGCTGTGAAGTGATTAGATTTTGTGTCTGTTGGAGAAAGAAGTATTGCTCCAAAGATCATGGTGTGGAGGACGAATGCGTGGGGAAGTATTACTGTCCAAGATTGTGGGTATGGGAATTCTTCTACTCCATCTCTCTGAGCTTAATCCTACAGTTTCCGATTTATCCTACAGATGTTTTCTTCTAACTTAGCTTTTGTTTGAACAGAGATTTATTTATTTTATTTATTTACATCACTTTTACCCCGCCTTTCTCTCCGAGGGGACTCAAAGCAACTTACAGTAAATAGGCAAAAATTCAATGCCTAAAAACAATGTAAAAACAACCATTCATATAAAACAATCTTCAAAACAACAATTCATATAAAACAGATACCATTACAAAATAAAATCACATTATATAAAATTTTAAGCATGTCCAAGATCTCTGATTATCTAATGTATCTTTAGCAACAAGATATGCTTATTCATTTGAAAGCCAATATGGGATAGTTTAGAATTGGGCAATAACTTTCGAGACCACGGTTCAAATCTTCATTGGTCCATGGAGCCCACAAGGGAACCATTGGTGAGTCAAACATTCTTAGCCTTGAAAGTCCCCAAACAACTTGAAGATACATGACAACAACACATAAGATCTTTTGCCATGTTCCCACCTTCTGAGGGAAGGAAAGGAGCATGCTAGAGCAAATGTCGTCTCTGTCAAGGTGACCTTATTATAGGATGCTAACACTAAAGGTGTTCATTTGGAACTTATTTTGCTCATGGCTAAGAGGAAAGGAAGGAAGGCAAAGAAAATAGTAAGTAAGGAAAGAAGGAGGAAGACAGAAAGAAATTGCGTGGGCATGAGCATCTACAGCCTCCCGCCAACTAACCAAAAAATGAGACACACACTGTGTTGGGATAACAAATGGCCACAGCTTGTTTATTGCTTATAGCAGAGAAACAAGGTTGGCATTCCTACATGGGTCCTGGATCTGGGATCGGGCAGCCCGCTGCTGTTCGATACCTCTTAACAACTCCAGGGAGTGCTGCTGTTACTGACTGGCACATTACCGTGATTCCAACACTGTTGCACCCCTGGAGAACCACCGGATCTCCCCCTGCCTCCAATGGGGGGGGGGGATAGGCAAGCCAGATCCAGGTCACATGCCGCATGCCACAAAAAGGAGAGTGGTAGCCCCCAATCCCCCGCTGCCAACCCTGCTCATCTGCAACCAACTCTCCTTGTTCCCAATATTCCTAAAAGTGGCCTTAGCAACGAAGTCCCCAACTGTCCCCAGAGAGTCCAGTACCACTGTGGCATCCCGCAGCCCCCAAGTCCACTGTGTGATTCCATGTTCTGGGCAAATAGTCTGAAATCCACCGTGTGCTTCCGTGTATGCCGCCCAGCAATCCGCACTCCGTGTCCATGCGAGTTCTTCATCTTCTGCCACTACTCCACCTTTCTGCCTGGTTCAATAGCCCTGTTGGGGTAAACGAGAGAGTACCTGGCAATGCCCCTTCCTTTGAGGAGGAGGCCCAGATGAATGTAGGAGGCATAGGCTGACGTCTTCCAGCTTCCCATGGACTTAATGACATCTGCCGGAACTCCACCTACAGCTGCCGAGGTGGCTGCCTCGATTCTGAAGGGATGCCCCCCAAACCCAGCATACAGAAGGCCCAGGTCCACAAGGAATCTGCGGAAGATAGCCATGAACTGGTACCTGGTGAGAGGGTAAGCCCGGTGCTGGGCTTTGTGAGCGCACAAACCTAGCCAGAGACCGGACTAGGCACAGCTGACCCAACCTCAACCTGTGGATGGTGAGGGAAACCCCTTTTCCTCCCTGCTCTGTTTTCGATTGACGGATCCAAATGTTCAGGGAGCTACCCCGAATAGTTACATTCCTGAGCTGCAATGCCCCGCCCCTGATGTATCTGATTTGGAGCTGGCCACCACTTTCCCCAGCTTAAGGGCCCTGAAGAAGGCAGTAGTTAATGCCACAAAAAACAACTTAACCTCATAGTGCAATGAGCAGATCCTCCAGAGCGCTATGCTGATCCACCTGAGGGTTGTACTATAGGGGCTGTATATTATCCAGCTGCCTTGGTGACTGCCTGCTCCAATCCTTTAGGTATTTCCTGATCCTGAATCTCAGGCAAGGATCCCTGAAGCCAGCCACCTTGCTGAAAAAGACAATCACCACCAGATGAAGCCGTATGGCATGTGCAGACACCTTGGACCTCCTCTGCTGTATCATGAACTGCAGCACCTCGTATTCAGACACAGGCCACCTACTACCGTAACCAACATCATGCCTGAATCTGGTGAACTTGGCTGTGGCTGAGCAGTAGGCCTTCAGGGTCAGAGGAACGATGGCTTTCATGGCTTCTTGCCAAGCCTCTAACCTCCAAGGTTCCATAGGTCTTCCAGAGGGCTGCTGATCAGGATATCCACATCTGGCACCAGGGACCAGAACCTGTCCTCCTGGAAACAGGACAGTGCATCTGCTACTTTGTTGCTGAGACCTGGACTATACTGTGCTGGGAAAGTGATGTTAGACTCCAAGCAAATTAACATGAACTGCCTGACAAGTTTCATGACCCTGGTTGATTTAGAAGATTGCCTGTTGACCATCCTGACCACTGCCTAGTTGTCACACCAGAAGCGCACTCTCTTGTCCTTAAAGATGCTCGTCCAAATGCGCACTGCTATGAGTATGGGGAAGAACTCCAAGAATGTGAGGTTGCATAGCAGGTTATCCTTTCTGGCCTGAGCTAGGTAGGCACAGAAGGGCATACCTGGGGACGCCACCCTGCAGGCAAAATTGAAATGCCCCAAAAGGGTCTGCAGTTCCTTTAATGTTACCCCCCACACCGAGTCAAGCGTGATTCCCAAGTAGATAATGGAAGTAGAGGGGCTCTCTGTTTTTTCCTGAGCCAAAGGGAGTCTGAAAATGAAAGCCATGACCATGAAAGTGATGAGCAGGTGAGAACAGTCCCCACTGTCCTTCTTTCCAACAAAAAGTAAATCATCCAGGTAGTGGTGATGGACTTGTATCATGATAAGGTTCTGACTACCCACTCCAGGAATGTGCTGAAGGTCTTGAAGGCCACGCAGCTGACCATGCAGCCCATGGGCATGGTCTTATCATAGTACCAATGACTGTTGAACTTGAACCCTAGGAGGTTCAAAGCTGCTGGGTGTACAGGCAGCAGCCTGAAGGCTGATTGATGTCACACTTAGCCATAAGGGCATATGTGCCTTCGGCCTGTGCCAATCTGATTGCATGATCAAAAGAGGCATATTTCACGGAGCAGAGCTCAGATGGAATGGAATCATTGACTGAAGCCCCCTTTGGGTAAAACAGGTGATGGATAAGACAGTCCTCCTCTGGTGCTTTTTGGGGAACAAACCCCAGGGGGACACCCTGAAATTTTCCGAGGGTGGGCTTAGGAAAGGACCAGCAATTCTCCCCGCTGCTAATTCCTTGGTAATTTTACTGCTAAGAACCTCAGGTAACTGAGCGGCCAATTTTAAATTGCCCAAAACAAAGGCCCTGCAGGGGTCCCACTACAGGAATATGGAAGCCTGAAGAGAAGCCTTTCTGCAGGAAGGTAGTTGCCACCTTGACAGGGTAGGCCTTGAGCCAGGAGGCAGCTTGACTGGGGTGAGGGCAAGGGAAAGATGGCTGGCTGGAGGCTCGCTTACCCACACCTGCAGCGGCTCTGTTGGCGAACCTGCTTCCTATTTGGAGCCGGGCTGGGAACAGCAGCAAGCCCGCTGAGCAAACCTTTGTTAACTGGATGGCTGGTTACTCAGTCTTCATGGGGGTGGTGGCGAGTGAGGTTGGCACCTCGCCAACCACCTCATTTACATCATGAAGGCCAGGAAACTAGCAGGTGAGGCAGCTGTCATTGCCTATGACACAGCCTTTTGCAAAAGGTCATCACAGAGCACCAGGGCCAGGTGAGACCTCACCAACCATAACATCTGGCTCATTGCGGTGGGGCCCAGCATAAAAGGTAAAGGGCACTCAGAACGAGGGTGGGGCAGAAAGAAGACAAGGCGCACTGCGTACTGAGAGTACAACATGGGGAAATACCAGCGTGCCCACTGCCGGTATAACCATGCGTGCGAGTACTGTGCTGGAGGCCACATTAACATGAATTGTGGTAAGCAGCCAGGTGCCTCACAGCCCTTTCAGACCCAGAAGTTATGAATGCCTTCCAGAAAAAGGGCCTGAGAGCTAGGTGAGGCCTAGAGAGGCAGCCAGGCTGTGTGGGAAGAGGAAGCAGCAAGCCCTGGCCATGGACTGCCAGGACCGACCGGAGGACTGGAAAGCAAACTCAGCCAAGAGTACAAAGTCCAACAAATTCCTCACTTGCCTTGCAGATAATTTTATGGTCCAGAAGGTAGAAGAGGCAACAAGGGGATCAGCAACTCTTGATCTAATCTTAACAAATGTGGAAGACCTGATCAATACAGTTGAAGTGGTTGGATCCTTAGGGGCAAGTGACCATGTGCTCCTGCAGTTTGCAATACAAAGGAATGCTGAAACTAAGACAAGTCAAACACGCATTCTGGACTTTAAGAGAGCTGACTTCCAAAAAATGAAGGAATTACTGAGCGGCATTCCATGGACGCCGATATTAAAAAACAAGGGAGTTAAGGATGGATGGGAGTTTTTCAAAAGTGAAATACTCAAGGCGCAAATGCAAACAGTGCCAACAAAGAAGAAAAATAAGACAAGTGCAAAGAAGCCAGAATGGATGTCCAAAGAACTTCTAACTGAGCTAAAGCTCAAAAGTGACATGCACAAGAAGTGGAAAAGGGGAGAAATCACCAAAGAAGAATTCAAACGTATAGCCAACTCGTGTAGGGAAAAGGTTCACAAGGCTAAAGCGCAAAATGAGCTCAGGCTTGCCAGGGACATAAAAAACAACAAAAAAAGGCTTTTTTGCTTACGTTGGTAGAAAAAGGAAGAAAAAGGAGGCGATAGGGCCATTGCAGGGAGAAGATGGGGTGATGGCGACAGGGGACAGGGAAAAGGCAGAACTACTTAATGCCTTCTTTGCCTCGGTCTTCTCAGAAAAAGAAAGCCATCTTCAACCTCAGCAACACGGAATGGACGAAGGATTGGGGGAAATCCAACCCCAAATAGGGAAACAAGTTGTCCAGGAACACTTGGGCTCTCTAAACGAATTCAAGTCCCCAGGGCCAGATCAGCTACACCCAAGAGTACTGAAGGAACTAGCGGAAGTTATTTCAGAACCACTGGCAATTATCTTCGAGAGTTCTTGGAGAACGGGAGAAGTCCCAGCAGATTGGAGGAGGGCGAATGTGGTCCCTATCTTCAAGAAGGGAAAAAAGAACGACCCAAACAATTACCGTCCGGTCAGCCTCACATCAATACCAGGCAAAATTCTGGAAAAGATCATTAAGGAAGTGGTCTGCGAACACTTAGAAACAAATGCGGTCATTGCTAATAGTCAACACGGATTTACCAAAAACAAGTCATGCCAGAGTAATCTGATCTCTTTTTTCGATAGAGTTACGAGTTGGGTCGATACAGGGAATGCTGTGGATGTAGCGTACCTGGATTTCAGTAAGGCCTTCGACAAAGTCCCCCACGACCTTCTGGCAAACAAACTAGTAAAATGTGGGCTAGACAAAACTACGGTTAGGTGGAACTGTAATTGGCTAAGCGAACGAACCCAAAGGGTGCTCACCAATGCGTCGTCTTCATCATGGAAAGAAGTGACAAGTGGAGTGCCGCAGGGCTCCGTCCTGGGCCCGGTTCTGTTCAACATCTTTATTAACGACTTAGACGAAGGGTTAGAAGGCACGATCATCAAGTTTGCAGACGACACAAAACTGGGAGGGATAGCTAACAGTCCAGAAGACAGGAGCAGAATTCAAAACGATCTTGACAGACTAGAGAGATGGGCCAAAACTAACAAAATGAAGTTCAACAGGGACAAATGCAAGATACTTCACTTCGGCAGAAAAAATGGAAATCAAAGATACAGAATGGGGGACGCCTGGCTTGACAGCAGTGTGTGCGAAAAAGACCTTGGAGTCCTCGTGGACAACAAGTTAAACATGAGCCAACAATGTGATGCAGCTGCTAAAAAAGCCAATGGGATTCTGGCCTGCATCAATAGGGGAATAGCGTCTAGATCCAGGGAAGTTATGCTCCCCCTCTATTCTGCCTTGGTCAGACCACACCTGGAATACTGTGTCCAATTTTGGGCACCACAGTTGAAGGGAGATGTTGACAAGCTGGAAAGCGTCCAGAGGAGGGCGACTAAAATGATTAAGGGTCTGGAGAACAAGCCCTATGAGGAGCGGCTTAAAGAGCTGGGCATGTTTAGCCTGCAGAAGAGAAGGCTGAGAGGAGACATGATAGCCATGTACAAATACGTGAAGGGAAGTCATAGGGAAGAGGGAGCAAGCTTGTTTTCTGCTGCCCTGCAGACTAGGACACGGAACAATGGCTTCAAACTACAGGAAAGGAGATTCCACCTGAACATCAGGAAGAACTTCCTCACTGAACTTACTAACTATCCTTTGCAGTACATACAGGAAACAAAGCAACATAAACAAATACACAAAGACGTGGTTTGTTGCAGTCTGCACATAAAGTGCGTGCATATTACTTAACTGTACAAAGATCCCACTTGGCCACCACGCTCACCAAGAGATGCAACAAAAGCAAAACATTCCCATCACATGCACCAGCTGTGGCATGTTCCGCTTTTTCACACAAAAACTAGACAACTACATCTGCTCCAAATGCAAACAGATGACTCTGATGGAGCAGAGGATCCAACAGCTCGAGCACCGTATTAAGACCCTTAAGGACATTCAGGCACTCGAGCTCTTCTTGGACACTGCACAACACGCTGCTGTAGATCAGCAGCCTGCATCACACCAACACCACCAAGACCATGATCAGGAACCTTATGGGGAGATCAACTCAAAGGTAGACAACCCTCAGGCTTGGAAGGAGGTCACCCATAGAAGGAGACGCAGGACCAGGCAGCCTCCGCAGAACTCCTCTGCTCAGCTGCATTTACACAACAGATTTGAAATTCTTACATCATTAACATACAATCAGGAAACACATCTTGTGGAGGACCACAGTTTCTTAGATACCACTCAGTGGACCATCCTGGATCAATGCGCAGGGGATAGCCCTGACGGGGACAGTGCATCACCACAGTCACACTTATGTAATCATGCAAATGCTCCATCCCCAATCATAGACCAGGAGCAACAGGAACATCCTTGGGAGAGTAATGGGCTCTCGGATGTATCTCAATGGATTGTCATTGATGAATGCACTGGGGATGTTGAGGAGGAGGACAACACTTTACACCTACATGATTCACTTCAACAGGAACACTCTTCAGGGGACATACACACTGTCTTGCACAAAAGGGACCCTGTCAATCCTCAAAGGAAACAGGTCTTGGTAGTAGGGGACTCCCTCCTTAGAGGAACGGAAGCCATCATTTCCAGACCGGATGGGATGGCTCGAGAAACATGCTGCCTCCCGGGGGCAAAAATACACCATATCACTCAGAGGCTCAGCAGGCTCCTAAAGCCCCATCACCCTCCCCACCTTATGTTGATTCATGTAGGTACCAATGACACCGCTAGGCATACTTTTCAAAAGATCACAAATGATTTTCGAGCTCTGGGAACAAAGCTAAAACTGTATAATGTACATGTGATCTTTTCATCCCTCCTCCCCGTTGTAGGACATGGCTCTACAAGGGCCGGAAAAATAGTACAGGTCAATAACTGGCTCAGAAAATGGTGTCAAGAGGAGCATTTTGGCTTCCTTGACCATGGTCTACTCTTCCAAGAGGATGGACTACTGGCAAGCGATGGGGTGCATCTCACACAAGTAGGAAAACATCTTTTTGCACACAGACTCACAAACCTCATCAGGCGCACTTTAAACTAAATCCACTGGGGGAGGGGAACAACAGCCTGGCGAACACTATATTACCCACGACCACAGGGAACCGCCGTAAGGCTAAACGGAGGGCTGCACAAACACAGCAAGGACCAAGTACAGAGAGCACAATAATCCCAAATAAACAGTTCGAGGGGAGGTCACAGGGGCTTACATGTCTTTACACTAATGCTCAGAGCATGGGAAATAAGCAAGACGAACTCCAACTCCTAGCACAGCACCACACATACGATGTCATAGGCATCACTGAAACCTGGTGGGATGACTCCCATCACTGGAATTTAACCATTGAGGGCTATAACCTCTTTCACATAAATAGAACAAAGGGGAGAGGAGGGGGAGTAGCTTTATATGTCAAAAACAGTTACGTTGCAGAAGAAATGCAAGACTGTAATCCGGGAAACCAGCTTGAAAGCATCTGGATAAGAATCAAGGGAACCGGGACTCAAAAAGATCTTGTCGTGGGTGTCTACTACAGACCTCCGAGTCAGGATGAAGGACTTGATGAAGCCTTCTGTCAACAGCTGACCAAACAGGCACAAAGAAGAGATATAGTAGTCATGGGCGATTTCAATTATCCCGATATCTGCTGGAAAACAAACTCAGCCAAGAGTACAAAGTCCAACAAATTCCTCACTTGCCTTGCAGATAATTTTATGGTCCAGAAGGTAGAAGAGGCAACAAGGGGATCAGCAACTCTTGATCTAATCTTAACAAATGTGGAAGACCTGATCAATACAGTTGAAGTGGTTGGATCCTTAGGGGCAAGTGACCATGTGCTCCTGCAGTTTGCAATACAAAGGAATGCTGAAACTAAGACAAGTCAAACACGCATTCTGGACTTTAAGAGAGCTGACTTCCAAAAAATGAAGGAATTACTGAGCGGCATTCCATGGACGCCGATATTAAAAAACAAGGGAGTTAAGGATGGATGGGAGTTTTTCAAAAGTGAAATACTCAAGGCGCAAATGCAAACAGTGCCAACAAAGAAGAAAAATAAGACAAGTGCAAAGAAGCCAGAATGGATGTCCAAAGAACTTCTAACTGAGCTAAAGCTCAAAAGTGACATGCACAAGAAGTGGAAAAGGGGAGAAATCACCAAAGAAGAATTCAAACGTATAGCCAACTCGTGTAGGGAAAAGGTTCGCAAGGCTAAAGCGCAAAATGAGCTCAGGCTTGCCAGGGACATAAAAAACAACAAAAAAGGTTTTTTTGCTTATGTTGGTAGAAAAAGGAAGAAAAAGGAGGCGATAGGGCCACTGCAAGGAGTAGATGGGGTGATGGTGACAGGGGATAGGGAAAAGGCAGAACTGCTTAATGCCTTCTTTGCCTCGGTCTTCTCACAAAAAGAAAGCCATCTTCAACCTCAGCAACATGGAATGGACAAAGGATTGGGGGAAATCCAACCCCAAATAGGGAACCAAGTTGTCCAGGAACACCTGGCCACTCTAAACGAATTCAAGTCCCCAGGGCCAGATCAGCTACATCCAAGAGTATTGAAGGAACTAGCGGAAGTTATTTCAGAACCACTGGCAATCATCTTCGAGAGTTCTTGGAGAACAGGAGAAGTCCCAGCAGATTGGAGGAGGGCGAATGTGGTCCCTATCTTCAAGAAGGGAAAAAAGAACGACCCAAACAATTACCGTCCGGTCAGCCTCACATCAATACCAGGCAAGATTCTGGAAAAGATCATTAAGGAAGTGGTCTGCAAACACTTAGAAACAAATGCGGTCATTGCTAATAGTCAACACGGATTTACCAAAAACAAGTCATGCCAGACTAATCTGATCTCTTTTTTCGATAGAGTTACGAGTTGGGTCGATACAGGGAATGCCGTGGATGTAGCATATCTAGATTTCAGTAAGGCCTTCGACAAAGTCCCCCACGACCTTCTGGCAAACAAACTAGTAAAATGTGGGCTAGACAAAACTACGGTTAGGTGGATCTGTAATTGGCTAAGCGAACGAACCCAAAGGGTGCTCACCAATGCGTCGTCTTCATCATGGAAAGAAGTGACAAGTGGAGTGCCGCAGGGCTCCGTCCTGGGCCCGGTTCTGTTCAACATCTTTATTAACGACTTAGACGAAGGGTTAGAAGGCACGATCATCAAGTTTGCAGATGACACCAAACTCGGAGGGATAGCTAACACTCCAGAAGACAGGAGCAGAATTCAAAACGATCTTGACAGACTAGAGAGATGGGCCGAAACTAACAAAATGAAGTTCAACAGGGACAAATGCAAGATACTTCACTTCGGCAGAAAAAATGGAAATCAAAGATACAGAATGGGGGACGCCTGGCTTGACAGCAGTGTGTGCGAAAAAGATCTTGGAGTCCTAGTGGACAACAAGTTAAACATGAGCCAACAATGTGATGCGGCAGCTAAAAAAGCCAATGGGATTTTGGCCTGCATCAATAGGGGAATAACGTCTAGATCCAGGGAAGTCATGCTCCCCCTCTATTCTGCCTTGGTCAGACCACACCTGGAATACTGTGTCCAGTTTTGGGCACCGCAGATGAAGGGAGATGCTGACAAGCTGGAAAGCGTCCAGAGGAGGGCAACTAAAATGATTAAGGGTCTGGAGAACAAGCCCTATGAGGAGAGGCTTAAAGAGCTGGGCATGTTTAGCCTGCAGAAGAGAAGGCTGAGAGGAGACATGATAGCCATGTACAAATATGTGAGGGGAAGTCATAGGGAGGAGGGAGCAAGCTTATTTTCTGCTGCCCTGCAGACTAGGACATGGAACAATGGCTTCAAACTACAGGAAAGGAGATTCCACCTGAACATCAGGAAGAACTTCCTCACTGTGAGGGCTGTTCGGCAGTGGAACTCTCTCCCCCGGGCCGTGGTGGAGGCTCCTTCTTTGGAGGCTTTTAAGCAGAGGCTGGATGGCCATCTGTCGGGGGTGCTTTGAATGCGATTTCCTGCTTCTTAGCGGGGGGTTGGACTAGATGGCCCTTGAGGTCTCTTCCAACTCTACTATTCTATGATTCTATGATTCTATGATTCTACTGTGAGAGCTGTTCGACAGTGGAACTCTCTCCCCGGGGCCGTGGTGGAGGCTCCTTCCTTGGAGGCTTTTAAGCAGCGGCTGGATGGCCATCTGTTGGGGGTGCTTTGAATGCGATTTCCTGCTTCTTGGCAGGGGGTTGGACTGGATGGCCCATGTGGTCTCTTCCAACTCTACTATTCTATGATTCTATGATTCTATGAGGCTGAATCCAGGACAAGGCCCAGGGAAGCGGGAGGGTGTCGGCCACAAAGGACAGACCCTAAATAGAAAAGACAGTGAAGGAAAAAGTGGCAAGGCCACAAAGTAACAGGCCCCTGTGACGTAACCTGCCCTGGCAGGGGGGAAGGGAGAAATGGAGCCGCTTGAAGAAGAAGTGGCGCGACTGCAAAGAAACTGGCCCTGGATAGAGAGGAGGGGGAGGGGGAGTCACTCGTGGGAGACAGTAGGCCTACTTCACCCTGCTGCCAGTGCTTGCCGCTGGTTGCTGCTGCCCTGATCCTCCTCGACACACAGGAAAGCTGCGCTGCCAGGAGTGGCCTTTCGCAGCATTTTAAGGCTGCCTGAACTTGCAAGGGACAGCCTGGCCCTGCCAATTAGGGAGCGAGCAGGGGCTGCCTCTGGTTTGCCTGCCGTGTAGCCGGCAGGAAATTCTTCTGCCACTGAGGGGGCTTCTGGGAAGAAGGAGCCCCCTCTGGTGCCATGACGGCCAGGAGGGCGCCCAGATGCCACAACCTCTCCGCCCGGTAAGTCAGGCAGTGCCTGAAAGGGGGAAGGAAACCCGGGCAGCACTGGGTGTATACACAAGTTTATATATTGCTTTATTAACATTGTAATGGAAAGTTTTAGTGCTTAGAAGATGAACTATATTATACAGCTATACCGCATTAACTAATAGGCCGATATTGGAATCATTCTGGAATAAAAGGTAGGAAAAACAAAAAAGGAAGTAAATGAGTACCCTTGTTCCATTGTCTGCACTATTTCTTTATTTATTCATGTAGGTTTCTTATGGTTCATTTGAGCCAAGGACGATTGACCAAACAGATGACCCTTTCTTTTATCGCATGGTCCCCAACGAGGATTATCAGATCTGGGGAATTGTCCAACTCCTTCTGTATTTTGAATGGAAATGGGTAGGGATCATTACAAAGGAAACAAAAAGCGGGGAGCATTTCTTGTCAACTCTGGAGCCAATGTTTTTGCAGAATGGAATCTGTATTGCTTCTAAAGTCATTTTTCCAAAAAATATAGGTTTTCATGAAATGTTTGAAGGTTTCTTCAATAATGTAGATACCTTCGTGAATGGCAAAGAAAACGTGATGATCCTATATGGGGAAGTGGGATTGTTCACATGGCTGACCTTTTTTCTCTCTGCAAATATGTTCATTGCTGTAGATGACATGAGCTTTGCTGTGAAAGTGTGGATCATGACCGCACAAATTGATGTTGCTTTACACATCATTCAAAAGGCGTTCAATATGCAAGCAATCCATGGTGCCATCTCTTTTGCGCTGCAGTCAAGGGACATTGAAGGTTTCCAGGAATACCTTCAGGCTATCCACCCTTCTGATGAAGAAGGAAACGGTTTCATTAAAGAGTTCTGGGAACAAAGCTTTGACTGTTTCATTCCACCATACGGTGATCCAACAGGATTCCTCGGACCCTGCACCAGGGAGGAGAAACTAGAGAGCCTTCCGGCTCCCTTTTTTGAAATGAGAATGACTGGCCACAGCTACAGCATCTATAACGCTGTGTATGCTCTTGCGCATGCCTTCCATATCATGGCTTCATCTAAACTAAGACTTCATGCCAGAGCAAAGGAAAATCCAAGCATATTGGCCCCTCACCTGCAGATTTGGAAGGTAATAGTTTACTGAAAACATCTGTTGCCAAAACTTATGTTCCATTTGATGTTTGATATGTAGTGGTCATCAAAATATTTGCCTCCGTAATTCTCTAAGACGTCAGCATAATTTTGGGCCCATCTACACTGCCATGCAATACAGTTTGAAACTGCATTAGATGATCAGTATGGACTCATCAAATACAGTTTAATGAAGATAACTTTATAGGAGTCTATACTGACCGTTATATGGCTGTGTAAATGGTGCCATTGTCTTGTCTCATCATCTTCCATAACTTTCAAGATATTGCAACCATGATATCGTAACTTTGCTGTATATTTTCTTTAAGGACCTTTGTGGAAGTTTTGTATCGCTTCTTTTATGAATTTGAGCCATTTTAATGTCTTCCTCTTTTCCTGTCACTTTCAGCTTTACCAAGAATAATACTGTGTAACACAACTTGAAAATGTAATTTTCTGTTTAATTGTGTGGTCCTTATTTTATCAGTAGCTGTTATACACCAGAGACTTTGTTTTTGTGGCTGCACAAACTATGTTGAATTGATAGAGACTGAGAGTCTATGTGATATTCATGGAAAAGTTATAGCTAAATGTGCTGCATAATTTCCCCTCAAAAACAACGTTTTTGCAGTTTAATAACATTTTTCCATGTGTTTATGAAAGAATCAATTAGGAAATTACATTTGTAACTCAGGAACAATAATTGTGTTACATAGTGTAATCAGCTTTTTCAGCAATGCATGTCAACCACAAGATATTCAGAACAGAGTAGCTTTAATGTAGTCAATTAGTCTTCTTATAACCCAGGATGTGGTGCCAAAGTAATGGAGTCAAAGTTACTCAAAATATATCAGTTCCAACTCTGATATATTTTATAATATTCTAACAATTACTGTAAGTATCTCATTTTATACTTAATCAAGTAAATACAATGGTTATCCGAAAAGTAAGGTAGCGCACATAGGGAATTTTCACAGGGGAAGTTGGTATCACTTTCATGTAGCGGGAAGCCAGCGTTAGCGAACAAGCAGTGTTAACCGTCAGTAGCTCATTGACCGGCATTGTGGTGAAGGTTAGAGATGAGCGTCCTCATTCTGTTTCCCTCCAAGCATGAAGTTCGCGCTATAATATGCTACCTAAATGATAAAAGCATGAATGCCGCTGCGATTCATTGCGAAATTCTGACATGGTGCAGAAAATTGAAGAAAATCTTCAATATTTCAGTCGATTAGTTACAATTTCATGAAGAACAGTTCCTGAAATGTTTGGACAAAGTTCACGCAGGTCATCAATTGTTGAATGGCAATCAGAGAGATTTTCGTCAATTTTCTGCACCACATCATCAGTCACAATGGACAGTCGTCCACTTCTGTCTTCATCATGATTTTCCGTCCTTCCGAAATTGAAATTCCGTACACATTTTGCACATACTGTCTTGACATTACATCCTCTCCATAAACTGAAACGATTTCGCAATGAATCTTAACAGCATTCATGTCCTTAGCATTTAGGTAGTATATAACAGCGTGAACTTCGCACTTGGAGGAAAACGGAATGAGGACACTCATCTCTTACCTTCACTACAATGCCAGATGATGAGCCACTGACAACTGGCACTGCTCATTTACTTCCACTGGCTTCCCACTACACGGTGGTGATACCAACCTTCCCGCGAAAATTGCCCATGAGGGTACGTGCCTCGTAACCTTACTTTTCAGATAAGCCTTGTTTATTTGAAGTTCTACCAGTCTTAGAACATTGTCACATGGCCACCAAAAGTGTCCCACGTCATTCCATTTTGCCATAGGGCATGTGGAAGCTGCCACCCCATGCCCCGCATCACCTTGCTCCTCCAGCAGCTGATTCCATGGAGAAAATGTGATGAATGACTGGAGTGCGCAGCTTTCCCCTATTAAAGTCAACAGCAACTCAGGAAGCTTTCTGTGTTGCTGCAGTGGCAGCAGCACACTAGTTCCACCTTCCTTCACCCACGGAGCCGGCACAATGTTGTCTGAAGGGAGCCAGCTGGCTCCATCGGTAACCAGGGCTAGATTGGCATATGCCACCAATTTTAGCCCCGTATAATGAGGTTGTAAGACACCAGACAACCCAGATTGTGATAATGTGGTTTACTGAAATACAATTGTTATTGCACTTCAGAATGGGACCCTAGGAAAATAGGCATCGAAATTTAGCATAATGACTCCAAAGCCCTTCTAATGTAAGTTGTGTGAATTGCTTTCTCTTTCCACTTAGCTTCACTCATTGATTCAAAGGATTTCATTCAACAATAATGCTGGAGATGAAGTTACTTTTAATGAACATGGAGAATTAGCAGCTGGGTTTGCTATTACAAACTTAGTCACTTTCCCCAACAACTCCTATATTGGCAACAAGGTGGGAAGCCTGGATCCACATGCTCCTCCTGGCAAAGAGTTCACCATTAATGAGGAGATAATCCAGTGGCATAAAAGTTTTGTTCAGGTAGTGAAATGACTTCTCACGTGATATACTTTATTATGAGCTCATGAGCTAGGGGGCTTAGGTCACATGTACACTGGGCATGATCACAATGGCCAGGGAACTCCATGGACAACAAAGAGTGTTGGCAGTGACACAGGGATGATCAGCACAGGGAAAGGATGATTCCAGCAGAGTCCATTTGGACAGCTGCTCAGTCTGAAACTGAACTGATGCAGGCAGCCACAAAACCCCAGGTTACTCCAGAGTTTGCTGCAAACTCTGGAGTATTCCTCAATCTTGCCTAAAAAAGAAAGTTGGGTTAAGTGCAGAAAACCCAAAATACTCACCACAATTCCTCATGTGTTGTGAAAACAGCCAGTGCTGGATTCAAGGAGAGTTTAGCTTTAAGCAGAAATGCCAATGTTATTCATAACATTGATATGTCAGGGAGCACCCAATATAACTAGCAGAAAACAGTAGACATTTCTCAATATGTTCAGTTAATGAATATATTTATAGGACAAAGTCAAATATGTTTCAACTTTCTTCAGAGAATAAGGGTGCTAGTGTGAATATTGAAAGTTGATTTATTTCAGATGAGACTTATGTTGTTAAGTACGCTCTGTGCTATTATGGTCATTGCAACCAAATTAAATATGTTCTTATTAGGACAGTTTTACTTCCAATTTTGGATGAGGCTGAGTCATGTTGATGCCACATCACCTGGGTCCATATTCTAGCCTACTTTGGACTGAGAGCAGAACCAGTGAATGCTACTTAATCCAGACTATGTGCAGTTATGTAATTTCCTCACTTCAACCACCAACCTTCATTGTTGTATCCTTCAGGATGTGGTTGGACTACATAGTCAATGTTAAAGAGTGGCATGAGTCCACAACATCGTGAATCTATTATCAGGAATCACTGGTGTCGATCCAACAATCTTTGCAGTGGTAGAAGCTTGAAACTTGTAGACACCACTGAAATATTAGTTGACACATGAGCCAAGTTGAAGTTATAGTTTTAGCCACATTACCAACTGACAGTTTGGTGGTTCTTTCACCTGCTCTAGATTGTCTACCAGAAGGGGCTGTGGCCATGTTGGCAAGATAAATCATTTTAAGAAGTTTGGTTTGTCACGTTGGCAAATTAGAGATAATATCAGCTTTCTAAAATTTGCCAGTCAGTTGTGAATCACATGTGAACAATACAGAAACCCTTTCCCAACAATATGTCTCACCCTCCCAGGATTTACAAGGCCCAGTCAAAGGATTTCATCACATTGAGGTCAAAAACGTAAGAGACAGCAGGGGGATTCTCCAGGCAGTCTGGCAAATTCATGGGGCAGCAGAGGAAACTGTCACCCCACGCCCCGCATCACCCACATTGGTACTTTTCCCATCCCACGGGGGAAGGGAACACTGCCTGGCTTCTCTCCACACTTGCCCCGTTCAACTCAATGAGAACACCGGAAGCCTCCCGTGTTCTCAGGGTTCCATCCTAAGACTCTTCCAGGATGGAGCCAGGATGGATCCCCACCTGAAGGAGCCCTGCATCGTATGATGGGCTCTGGCAAGATCCATCCTGGCTCCATCCAGGAAGCGCCCTAGGATGTAGTCAAGATCTCCTGCAATGATATTCACAATATTCAAAAACACCCCCAACATCTAAAGAAGTGATCACATCTTGATCCATTTTGTTGAATGTAGAAAGAATGACTTCTGAATACATCTACCCTAACATGAAAAACTGAGAACATGTGTCAGGGGTCCCCAAAAAAGGCATTTGGGGTTCAAGCTGTCTCCTGGATTTGCAGTCACAGACAGGAGCGATATCTACAACATGCACGCTTCACTGTGCTAACCTGCTTCCCCCTGCCTCTGTGCTTCTTAAATCAAGCATACTGGAACTCTATATTTATGCCAAGAGCCCTTGGTGGCACACTGTTTATTTTGGTTCCAATCTTGAATATTTACAGTTACTCACACAGATTAGCACTCAGAGACAGTCACAGCAGAAGAGAGGGCTCAAACTCATGGTCAGCGCTTAGAATCATTGCTTTTCTCTTATGAGATCCATAGTCATGACATCTGGGCTGGTCACAGTTACCCAGCTAGATATGGTATCCCTGGTCTGGACTCTCTAGGCACTGAGTGATTTTAACTCTTTAGTTACCCATGCTACCAGGCACATGTCTTGGGGATGATTTCTTCCTGGCCTATAATTTCACCAATTGATTAACAACATGAACTGGCTGAGAATAATCAGTATTATTTCTCACTTCCTTTATTTCTTAATACATCCTTTCTAATGCCGTCTTCCCCTTGATATCTTTTCAGTGCTAATGTATTGTCTCTGTTTAAGAATAGATGCCTCCTTCCTCTCTCTGTAATGCCAAGTGTTCTCCTGGCTACAGCAAGAAAAAGAAGGAAGGGATGGCCTTCTGTTGCTATGATTGTGCTCCATGTCCTGAAGGGAAGGTTGCAGAACAGACAGGTAGGAGGCATGTTCTCCCATGCTAAGGAAACAGATAACACCAGTAAGACACTTCTCACATGATTTCTCACAAAACATATATGCCTGCAATTGATGGACAAATGTCCTTGAGAATTGCACTGAAAGAGTTATGCCATATGTTTATTGTACACTTCCTAGATTTTTTCAGTTTAGGAATAGTGAAGACTCTGAGCAAAATGATGCATTGGAGACATCAGAGAGCTCTTGCCAGGCTGGAACAGGAGATATTCAGTGATTATAGTCCACAGGGCTAAATTTGTTGGGATCGGGAGGTTGGAGCGTTCATTGCTGTGGTTCATCTATCAAGTTCTATCTCTATCTATATATCTCCAAATGTTGTTTGTATTGTCCTAGGTTATTTTCTGGCAAATCCCCACCAGCCGCAGGATATTGTTCTCAATCTCTTTAATTACATTCAATGCAAAAAAAATCAGAGTGAAGCTGAGTCTCAAAAAGTACATTTCAAAACCATGCTCATAGCTTCAATATTAGTGCATATCCTTGTTTAGACCAAAATTATTATATCACCCACTCAGGATATCAAGTGGCATTGTATCTCTGGGAGGTAACATTCGCATTTTTTCTTTCCACAGACAGGGACTATTGCATCAGCTGCCCAGAAGACGACTATCCAAACCATGGGAGAGACCATTGTATTCCCAAAGTTCAGACTTTCCTTTCCATTGAGGAATCATTGGGTATCACTTTAGCTTCGTTGTCTCTTTTCCTTTCTATGTTGACGGCATTCATGCTTGCCATCTTCATTAAGCAACGACACACTCCCATCGTCAAAGCCAACAACCGGGGCCTTAGCTACTTACTCCTCACATCTCTGTGTCTTTGCTTCCTTAGCTCCTTGCTATTCATTGGAAAGCCCAATCACTTGACTTGCCTCCTACGCCAAATGGCATTTGGCATTGTCTTCTCCATTGCGGTGTCTTCTGTTCTGGCCAAAACCACGGTCGTGGTTGTGGCTTTCATGGGTTCCCAGTCAAGGAACATTTTCCGCAAATGGATTGGGAAAAGAATGGCATATTCTGTGGTCTTGGGATGTTCCCTTGTTCAGGTCAGCATTTGTGCTGCTTGGTTGGCGTATTCCCCTCCCTTCCCAGACTTCAACAAACATTTGATCACAGAGGAAATTGTTGTCGAGTGTAACGAAGGCTCCGTCACCATGTTCTACTGCGTCTTGAGCTACATGGGCTTCCTCTCCTTCGTCAGCTTCACGGTGGCTTTCCTGGCCAGGAAGTTGCCTGACAGTTTCAATGAAGCCAAGTTCATCACCTTCAGCATGTTGGTCTTCTGCAGTGTTTGGGTGTCCTTTGTCCCAACGTACCTCAGCACCAAAGGGAAATATATGGTAGCCGTAGAAGTCTTTTCTATTTTGTCCTCCGGAGCCGGGATATTGGGTTGCATTTTCTCCCCCAAATGCTACATTATATTGTTGAAGTCCAATTTGAACAACAGGGAGCAGCTAATAAGAAGGAGACAGAATTCTAAAATCTAACATTCGTTCTGCTTGCTCTGTTTTTAGCTCCCAAATATTTTATTTCGTATGTTCAAACATTTCTGGCATGAGATATCACAATCCTTTCTTAGACTACTCCATGGAAAGATCCCCACTAGTGACTTCTCTGAAGTATTAGATCATAGGATCCTAGAGTTAGAACTGAACAAACAACCAAGTCAAGCTGAAGAATGTAACAAGTCACGTTTTTTGTACCTCTCAGAAGTATTTAGTTGTCTGTTTTAAAGAAAATAAATCCTGATCGATTTAACTTTCAAAACGTCTCTACAGTGCCTCATTCCATCATCAAGCCTGTGTGATAGTTCCAACCTTTTAATAATAATAATAATAATAATAATAATAATAATAATAATAATAATAATAATAATAATAAGTTTATTTATATCCCGCCTCCATCTCCCCCAAAGGGGACTCGGGGTGGCTTACAGCAAAATCAAAATACAAGCAATGATAAAATATAAAACTTCAAAGGACAAAAACAACACCAATAATAAAATATACACAATAGGTGAAAAAACACAACACAGAATTAAAACATCAAATTAAAAACAATTTTAAAAAATAGTGGATAAGCAAGGTGCACATTTTAACATCCTGGTACTACAGAAAAGCCTTGTAATAAACAGTTGTTTGGGAGCCAGGGGTAACAGCAGTGTTAGCAGAAGTGGGAGAAGTTTACCTCAAATAATTTTAAAACAAAAATCCTAAACATCTTAGGTTGGTGGCAGCTTTCATTTTAAAAAGAAAGTTTTAAAGACCAGCAGGGTCACGTCTCTCTAACACATACCCCTCTCCTGTGCCTCCGTGTTGTATGTGTGTCACGGTGTGTTATAATTGGTGTCAGCTGTGTGTTATACCACCCTATACCCTGATCAGCCTCACAACTGATCAGGAGGAGCTCTGTCTAGTCTGGATTAAGCCTCATCTTATTGGCCCTCAGCCAGTCCATCACAGTTGCCAGGCACTGGTCCAGGATCTGGGGAGCTTCCTTGGAATGAGGTGGAAAAGAGTAGTAGAGTAGAGATGACACCTAGCTCCAAAACTCTAAATGACTTCACCCAGCGGTTTCATGTAGATGTTGAAAAGCATAGGGGAAAGAATAGAACCTCACAGGAGCCCACAGGTCAATGGCCAGGGGTCCGAGCAGGTATCCCCCAGCATCACCATCTGGGTAGGATCCTCCAGGAAGGAGCGGAGCCATTTCAAGGCAGTGCACCCAAGTCCCATTCCGGAGAGCCAACCCAGAAGGAGACCATGGTTGATGGCATCCAAAGCCGCTGAGAGATCCAAGGGATCCAGCAGGGATCCACTCCCCCTTTCTAGTTCTCTGCGGAGGTCATCCACCAAGGTGACCAAAGCTGTCTCCGTTCCATGACCAGGCCTAAAACCAGACTGTGAGAGATCAAGAGAATAGGTTTCATCCAAGAATCTCTGGAGCTGAGAAGTCACCACTGGCTCTAGAACCTTGCACAGAAAAGGGAGATTTGAAATGAGTCGGTAGTTATTTAACACTGAGGGATGACTTCTTTAAAATTGATCTTACAATTGCTTTTTCAAAGCTAGGTGGTATTTGTCCCTGCTCCAGCGAGGCATTGATAATCCTCGTAAACCACTTGGCCAACCCCCCACTGGCAAGTTTGAAAAGCCAGGAAAGGCAAGGTTCCAGAGCCCATGTGATCGCTCTTTAAAACTTTATAACTAATCATCCTTAAGAAATGGGACTTCAAAAATTAAACTGGCCTGAAGGGTTAAAAGTACTGTTTCCAGAGTTGTTGCCAGAGAAAGATTTGACCTTGCTTGCCAGATTTATTTATCAAATTTCCTATTGACTACTGCGCCTAGGAACTATCTGCTAGCTAAAAGCTTGTCTGGTCTATTGGAAAAGGCATACTATACTGACACCTGCTGTTTGATTGGATTAGTATAGTTTATAAGGTCTATTGCAGGGGTCCCCAAACTTTTTAAACAGGGGGCCAGTTCATGATCCTTTAGAACATTGGAGGGCCGGACTATAGTTGGCCACCAAGCAATAATAATAATAATAATAATAATAATAATAATAATAATAATAATAATAATAATAGGGTTGGAAGAGACCCTTTGGGCCATTGAGTCCAACCCCCTTCTGCCTTTGTGCACCAAAAGCACAAGCAAAGCACCGCTGACAGATGGCCTCCCCGCCTCAATGTTAATAATAATAATAATAATAATAATAATAATAATAATAATAATAATAAAGAGGGTTGGAAGAGACCCTTTGGGCCATTTAGTCCAACACCCTTCTGCCTTTGTGCACCAAAAGCACAAGCAAAGCACCCCTGACAGATGGCCTCCCCACCTCAATGTTAATAATAATAATAACAATAATAAAGAGGGTTGGAAGAGACCCTTTGGGCCATTGAGTCCAACCCCCTTCTGCCTTTTTGCACCAAAAGCACAAGCAAAGCACCCCTGACAAATGGCCTCCCCGCCTCAATGTTAATAATAATGATAATAATAATAATAATAATAATAATAATAATAATAATAATAATAATAATGCCTCAAGTATCACCTCCCTGCAGTTAAGAACTGGTGGGATCACAAACCTGCAAAGGTTGTGGAAAATGAACACGCAAAGATACTGTGGGACTTCCAAAGCCAGACTGACAAAGTTCTGGAACACAACACACCAGACATCACAGTTGTGGAAAAGAACAAGGTTTGGATCATTGATGTTGCCATCCCAGGTGACAGTCGCATTGAAGAAAAACAACAGGAAAAACTCAGCCGCTATCAGGACCTCAAGATTGAACTTCAAAGACTCTGGCAGAAACCAGTGCAGGTGGTCCCTGTGGTGATGGGCACACTGGGTGCCGTGCCAAAAGATCTCAGCCGGCATTTGGAAACAATAGACATTGACAAAATTATGATCTGCCAACTGCAAAAGGCCACCTTACTGGGATCTGCATGCATCATCCGAAAATACATCACACAGTCCTAGACACTTGGGGAGTGTTCGACTTGTGATTTTGTGAAACGAAATCCAGCATATCTATCTTGTTTGCTGTGTCATACAATGTCGTTGTGTCAATAATAATAATAATAATAATAATAATAATAATAATAATAATAATAATAAAGAGAAGAGGAGAACCCTTGGGTCATTTAGCCCAACCCCCTTCTGCCTTTGTGCTGTGGGGGCCGGATAAATGGCTTTGATGGGCCGCATGTGGCCCCCGGGCCTTAGTTTGGGGACCCCTGGTCTATTGGAAAGGACACACTAAAGCGGCACTTAGTGTTTGATTGGATTACTACAGCCTCTCTGTTTTAATATGTATTTTATAGGAATATGATCTAATATGTATATTTATATAATCTTTAAAATGACTATGTGTTTTAACTATGTTGCAACCTGCCTCGAGCCATGAGGAGAGGCAGGTAAGAAATAACTGCATAGTGCATGTGTTGAGCAGGTGCATGTGGGTGCATGCCTCTTGTGTCTGCCATGCTACACACTCACACACATATGCCACCACCACAAACACTCACTCACCCTTGCTGCATGCATGTGTGTGTTGGTGCATGCAGCATGTGCCTGCCATGCCATCTATCCACTGCCACAAACACACAGTCGCCGCCAACATTGTCATCACATACCCGCCACTGTCACTTACACTGACTCCATACCCGCTGCCACCACTCACACTCACTTGCCCAAACTGCCACCACACACATGCACTGTCACATTCATATTCCAAACATGCATGCGTGCGCATATGGCAGTAGCAGTGAGCTCCAGGAAAAAGACCTTGGAGGTCTGGATTCGGTCCACGGGCCTTAATTTGGGAACCTTTGGTCTATACTGAGCATATAATGCAGCTCCAAACAATATTATACAGCAGTATAGATCCAGCTGTATATAAGAAAACTCCATTATAGGGTCACCTTAGGATCGCCATATCATAAACAAGTTGTAGACACACATCAACAAAGTGGATTTAAGATCGTGGGTTCTTTTGTCTCAGGACAATGGCTTGCCTATTCTAGCACTTGTATTTCTGTTCCCAAATTTGCTAAATTCCACATTTATGGCTTAATTTTTAGTTGCCATCCTTGAATCAGAAGTTGAAATCTTAAAAACATGTTTGTGTTATCAAGTTGTTGAAGGGACAGAAAACAGAAAAATCACAGAAGTAGTTCTCTGCCTCTCATTATCGAAATCATTGTAATCAAGTCATCATTGAGGCCACAGTGGCTTTTCCAGGGGACATAACAAAGAAAATCTGAAAAGATGATAAATACTCGAGTACACTGTTGAAAGCTAAAATTAGATATTGGAGGCAGACAGAGTTACAACAACCTGAAGAGTTGAATATACTGTTGGTAAGCCAGAAGACATTAGAATCTTGGAACTCAGCTTTTAATAGCAAGACTGACACTACAGTCACATTGTAGGAAGACTAAGAAAAGTCCACCTTTAGAGGGAAGCATTTAAGTCAGACGCCTTGATGTGGATCTTAGTGCTGCCGATTTTCCTGGCCATTCATGCCATATGCAAAGTGCATACTATGAAATGCACACCAACGGATCTCCTTCCTATTCCACATGAATGGCACCAGCCTAATGAAGTCCTCGTTGGTGGGATTGCATCTCATATCCATCAATTGGAACCCTACATTTCATTCCGAAGTCGTCCATCTCAGGATCCATATGAGCTGGCAGCGTAAGGAACATATTTGTATTTAATCCATCGCCCGTGGTTTAATATTGTTTGAAATACTTTAACATGTATGTAGGCAAACTTCACTGATTCTATAATGGGAAAATGTGTAAAGAATTTTTACTGATTGCTTCTGCTTGATCTGACAAAGAAATGCTCTTTTTTTTTCAATAGCTGATAAGGACAGGATGGGAAGAAATTCCTCCTGATAATGTAGATTGTCAATATGTAGAATATTTCAGCGATGCAGTTCTCTGCCTGTCTACTTAGAGACAAATCAAAGATGCATCTACACTGTGGAATTAATGCAATTTAGTACCACTAACTATCATTGCTCAGTGTTATAGAATCATGGGAGCTGTAGGTTTACAAGAGCCTTCTCTGCCAAAGAATCCTGGTATCTCATCAAACTACAAACCTCGATTCAACAGCATTGAGCCTTGGCAGGTAAAGTGGTGCCAAATTGCATTAATTCTACAGTGTAGATAAGCCCTTAGATAGGCATACCCAACGGAGCATCCTGATTTTATCATTTTAAAACTATTCATATGGAAACCCATAGCAGTTTTTCCATTGTTGGCTCTTTAGGAAATTCTAAAGATTTTTGTTCCTGTTTGATGAATCTGTTATTATTCCAATCTGAGCTTGTTTGAATTATTCACGTAGGCTGTAGATGGTTCGCTGTGTTTGGTTTAAATAGCTATTTTAAAATTAATGATTTAATTAACATCATGCTTTGAAGCATTTCAATTTTGTATAAACCAGCTGGTGGGAGCAGTAGGCTCCAGAAGGAAGAATTTCAATCTCCCAGCTAGAATCCTATACACTAAATGAGAGCTGAACTAATATTGTGATTATTCCAGAAGTGCAACAGAATCCTCTTCTAACAGGCTGATATAACTTTACAGAGTGATGGTGAAGTACTACCAACACATCCTGGCCTTGGTGTTTGCCATTAATGAGATCAACAAGGACCCCAAGATCTTGCCCAACGTCACTCTTGGTTTCCACATCTATGACAGCCATTCTAGTCCAAGCCTGGCCTACCGAGTCACTCTGGACATGCTCTGCAAATCCCAAGCATTTATTCCCAACTACAAGTGTGGCCTCCAAAACAATGTCATAGGAGTGATTGGAGGGTTTGATTCGGAAACCTCCTCATATATGGCAGACATCCTGGGCATTTACAAGGTCCCACAGGTAGGATTTAATCTTGGGGGGTTCTGCAGATTTTCTAAATCTCTTTGTTCCTTGTTCAACTGCTAGTAGTTTCCTGATTTGAGGGATGAATGTGATACAGATGGAGTGTAAGTGAAGCTGTGGAGTAGTGAGATTTTGTGTCTGTTGGAGAATGAAGTAGTGCTCCAAAGATCATGGTGGGGAGGACCAATTCATGGGGAAGTATTACTGTCCAAGATTGTGAGTAGGGGAACTTCTCCACGTCATCTTTCTGAGCTTGATCCTACAGTTTCCAATTCACCCTACAAATGTTTTCTTCTAACTTTGCTTTGAATAGAGATACCTGATTATCTTAAATGGTATGCTTATTCATTTCATAGCCACTTAGCCAGTATCGGGTATAGTTTTTAAAGTATTGTGCTACAACTTTAGAGACCATGGTTCAATTCCCTATTTGACCATAGAGCCCACAAGGGAAGCTTTGGTGGGTCACTCTCAGCCTCGGAAATCCCCAAACAACTTGAAGATACATGACAACAACACATAAGATCTTCTGCCATGTCCCCACTTTCCGAGGGGAGGAAAGAGCATGCTGGAGCATGTGTCATCTCTGTCAAGGTGACCTTATTATAGGATGCTAACACTAAAGGTTTTATTTTGGAACTTATCTTGCTCTACCTTCTGTTCCAGGCCAAAGAAAACCTGATTTATACCATACAATATAAGTTTAATTAGTAGTTCTGTTTAAAATAATCAGATTCACTTCTGTAAGTCAATTTTGGATAAAGTCCCATTGTTCTCTCAGATTAAACAAACAGCAATTTCTTTTTTCATTTTTCATGGGGGTCTTGTGCTCCAATCCAAGTGAATGTAGAGAATTAACTGTACCTTTCGAAAGACTTGATTTCTTCCTTTAGGTTCCTTCAGTGTCCAGCTTTCACAACTATATATAGTAATTTAAAATGTATGGAGGAAAGACAGATATTGTGTGTGTGTGTGTGTCCATCTGTATATGTCTATTTGTACCACAAAGGTTGTTTCTGGGTTAGGTGGCCCTCACCCATCACTTGGAGAGAAAGGTGACATGAGGGAAAGGGAGAAAAGAAATAAAAGGGGGTATATATGCTTATATAGATTTATTAACATTGTAATGGAAAGTATTAGTGCTTAACAAGATAAACTATATAATACAAATATACTGCATTACCTCAAAGGCAGATATTGGAATCCTTCTGGATGAAAAGGTAGGAAAATTTTAAAAAGAAGTGAGTACCCTTGTTCCATCGTCTGCACTATTTCTTTATTTATTCTTGTAGATTTCTTATGGATCATTTGAGCCAAGGACAATTGATCAAACAGATGCCCCTTTCTTTTATCGCATGGTCCCCAACGAGGATTTCCAGATCTGGGGAATTGTCCAACTCCTTCTGCATTTTGAATGGAAATGGGTAGGGCTCATTACAAAGGAAACAAAAAGTGGGGAGCATTTCTTGTCAACTCTGGAGCCAATGTTTTTGCAGAATGGAATCTGCATTTCTTCTAAAGTCATTCTTCCAAAAAATATAGGTATATATGACATGCTTGAAGGTTTCTTCAATAATGTAGAGGCCTTTATGAAAGGCAAAGAAAACGTGACAATCCTATATGGGGAAGTGGGATCGTTCGCATGGCTGACCTTTTTTGTCTCTGCAAATGTGTTCCTTGATGTAGATGACATGAGCTTTGCTGTGAAAGTGTGGATCATGACCGCACAAATTGATGTTGCTTTACACATCATTCAAAAGGCGTTCAATATGCAAGCAATCCATGGTGCCATCTCTTTTGCGCTGCAGTCAAGGGACATTGAAGGTTTCCAGGAATACCTTCAGGCTATCCACCCTTCTGATGAAGAAGGAAACGGTTTCATTAAAGAGTTCTGGGAACAAAGCTTTGACTGTTTCATTCCACCATACGGTGATCCAACAGGATTCCTCGGACCCTGCACCAGGGAGGAGAAACTAGAGAGCCTTCCGGCTCCCTTTTTTGAAATGAGAATGACTGGCCACAGCTACAGCATCTATAACGCTGTGTATGCTCTTGCGCATGCCTTCCATATCATGGCTTCATCTAAACTAAGACTTCATGCCAGAGCAAAGGAAAATCCAAGCATATTGGCCCCTCACCTGCAGATTTGGAAGGTAATAGCTTACTGAAAAAAATCTGTTATCAAAACCAATGTTCCATATGTAGTGGTAATTAATTTATTTGCTTCCAAAGTTCTCTAAGACGTCAGCATAATTTTGGGGCCATCTACACTGCCATACAATACAGTTTGAAACTGCATTGGATGATCAATATGGACTCATAAAATACAGTTTAATGAAGATAAACTTCATTATATGAGTCTACACTGACCATTATATGGCTGTGTAATTGGTGCCCTTGTCTTATTTCAACATCTTCCATTCCTTTCCAAATCTTGCAAACACAATATCGTAACTTTACTGTATACAGTAGAGTCTCACTTATCCAAGCTTTTGCCGGCCTGTTTAGCTTATCCAAGCTAAACAGGCCGGCAAAAGCTTGGATAAGCGAATATGTTGGATAATAAGGAGGGATTACGGAAAAGCCTATTAAACATCAAATTAGGTTATGGTTTTACAAAGTAAGCTCCAAAACATCATGTTATACAACAAATTTGACAGAAAAAGTAGTTCAATACACAGTAATACTATGTAGTAATTACAGTATTTACAAATTTAGCACCAAAATATCACGATATATTGAAAACATTGATTACAAAAATGGCTTGGATTATCCAGAGGCTTGGATAAGCGAGGCTTGGATAAGTGAGACTCTACTGTATTTTCTTTTCCTGTCGCCTTCAACTTTACTAAGGATAACACTATGTAACAAAATTGGAAAATGTTCTATTCCTGGTTTGAAAGTGTTATTACCTGTTTAATTGTGCTTTGAAAGTACAGTAGAGTCTCACTTATTCAACATAAACAGGCCAGCAGAACATTGGATATGCAAATATGTTGGATAATAAGGAGGCATTAAGGAAAAGCCTGTTAAACATCAAATTAGGTTCAATACGCAGTAATGCTATGTAGTAATTACTGTATTTACAAATATAGCACCAAAATATCATGATGTATTGAAAACATTGACTACAAAAATGCATTGGATAATCCAGAACGTTGGATAAGTGAATGTTGGATAAGTGAAACTCTACTGTAGTTGTTAATCTCCAGAAACTTTGTTTTTGTGAGTGCCACAAGCTATGTTGAATTGGTAGAGAGTTTGTTATATTCATTGAAAAATTATAGCAAAATGTTCTGGTCACCTTAGTGGATGATCTCCGTCTCAACACCGACAGGGGAAGCGTGTCCCTGTTGGTGCTTCTACATCTCTCAGCGGCCTTTGATACCATCAACCATGGTATCCTTCTGGAAAGCCTGGAGGGCTGGGAATTGGAGGCACTGTGCTGCAATGGTTCTAGTCATACCTCTCAGGCAGGTTCCAGATAGTGGTGCTTGGGATAGCTGCTCCTCAAAAAAGGAGCTATGATGTGGTGTCTCACAAGGTGCCTTTCTATCCCCAATGCTCTATAATATTTACTTGAAGTCACTGGGAGAGCTCATCCATAGGCATGGAGCAGGGTGTTATCATTTTGCTGATTTCTCGATGCCTTCAAAAACTTCAGCTAAGAATAGTGTGTCTCCTCTGAATGAATGCCTGGAGAAGGTAATGGGTTGGATGAGGAAAAACAAATCCAGACAAACTGATTCATGAAAACTGAATCCAGACAAAACAGAAGTGCTTGCTATCAAGGGTCCTAATCTGGGGGTGGAGGTGTATCAACCAGTTCTAGATGGGGTTACACTCTGTTGTGGATTGCTCTTCTGATTCTGAGGGAGAAGGAGGACAGGTGGTTGACGAAGCAGCACTTGGGGATTTGGGGTTAAGTGGTGAAGAAGGAGGAGGAGAGGTGGCAGACATATCAGAAATCCCTACCTTTCTGGAATGTCGAATGGAGAAAAAAGTTAAAAGGACATCAGCTAGGCTAGCAGAGAAAATGCTGAGCAATCAGACCAGGGCCTAGGGTCAGCTCTGCTGGGAAACTCGGGGCTATAAATTAGCAGCAAAGTCAGGGACCAGTGCTGGCTGCAACTGACATTTTTGGAGGAGTGTCTGTTACCAGGTCCATGAGGTCACAAAGAGTCGGAGATGACTAAACGACTGAGCAGCAGCAGTCTGTTACCAGCATCATGTCCAGCATCGGATCTCTAAAGGCTCCTGTCGTTTGCAACTCATAAGCCTGTATATCAAAGACTTTATTTGCTGTCTGATGTGAAGACTTCTGTTTTACGTTTGCTTGAAGACTGTGCATTATCGTCAAGAGTGTACTTTCTGTTTCTCTAATTGCATTATCTTTATTTCAGCTGAAGTAAAGCCTTTTTTATTTGCTTTCACTTGTGTCTAAGGCTGTTTCTGATGTGGAACTGGACACACTCCCCCTGAAAGGCTGTATTCACAGCTTGGGAGTGCTCCTGGATCCATCTCTCCAAATGTTAGCTCAGGTAGATGTGACGGTCAGGAGTGCTTACTACCAGCTTCGGCTGCTACACCAGCTGCACCTCTTCCTAGATTTGGAGGACCTGAAGATGGTAGTGCATTTGCTGGTAACCTCAAGGTTGGACTTCTGCAATGCACTTTACCTTGGGCTACCCTTGCATCAAGTTTGGAAACTCCAGTTGGTTCAAAATACAGCAGCCAGACTGATTACAGGAACATCTAGGAATGAGCATATTACACCTATCCCAAAGTCATCCCACTGGCTATCAATGGGTTTCCGGGCAAAGTATATGGTGTTGGTATTGAACTTTAAAGCCCTAGATGTTTTGGTTCCAGGTTATCTACATGTTTGCCTTCTACCATACAATCTGTGCCAAACACTGAGGTCAGCGGGGGGGCATGTGCTCCAGCCTGTTAGAACCCGAATGACAACCATCACCCAGAGGACCTTTTCATCTGCCACCCCACAACTGTGGAATGACCTGCCTGCAGGGCTCCAACAGCTAAATCAGCTGTCAGAATTCAAGACACAAGTGAAAATCTATCTCTTCCGGCAGTTCTACCCAGAAAGTTTTAATAACGAATTTTAAACTTCCACTCTATGTCTAGCTTTTGTTTAATATATTTTAATATGTGTTTTATGGAAATATGCTTTAATATGTGTATTCTATAGAGTGTTTTTAAATGATTATGTCTTTTGATTATGTGTTTTAGCAATGTTGTAACCCTTATTATTATTTTTATTATCATTATTATTTTCTAACTATGTATTGTAAATGTCTCATTTTATACTTATATTTTATACTTAACCAAGTACATATATTTGAAGTTCTACCAGTCTGAGTAGGCTAACAATCCACGCTGTGGTAATGTGGTTTACTGAAATGCAGTTGTCATTGCACTTCAGAATGGGACCACAGAAAAACAGAGTCGTCAAAATTTATCATAATGACTCCAAAGCCCTTCTAATGTGAGTTGTGTGAATCGCTTTCTCTTTCCACTTAGCTTCACTCTTTGATTCAAAGGATTTCATTCAACAATAATGCTGGAGATGAAGTTACTTTTAATGGACACGGAGAATTAGCAGCTGGGTTTGCTATTACAAACTTAGTCTCTTTCCCCAACAACTCCTATGTTGGCAACATGGTGGGAAGCCTGGATCCACATGCTCCTCCTGGCAAAGAGTTCGCCATCAATGAGGAGAGAATCCAGTGGCATAAAGGTTTCGTTCAGGTAATGAAATGACTTCTCACATGATATACTTTGTTGTAATCTCATGAGCTAGGAGGTCGCATGTACACAGGGCAGGTTAGTCGGAGGTATTCCAGATCCAGCTGATGCCTTTATTCATGTATCAGCACCACTATGACTTGTCAGCCACAGAGGTCCTTGCAGGCACCTGGCCATCACTTCTCATGTCTACTGATGTCACTTTTTTGTTGGTGGCATAGATCTTCCATTCTGATGTCAGCAGACATTATCACAATGGCCAGGTAGCTCCATGGCCAACAAGGAGCGGTGGCAGCGACACAGGCATGATCAGCACAGAGAAAGGGTGATGCCAACAGAATCAATTTAGACAGTTGAGCAGTCTAAAACTGAACTGGTCCAGGCAACCAGAAAACCCCAGGATAATCCAGATGTATTCCTCAGCCTTGCCTTAAAAAGAACAAAGTTGGGTTAAGAGCAGGAAACCCAGAATACTCACCAAAAGTCCTCATGTGTTGTGAAAACAGCCTGTGCTGGATTCAAGGATTCAAGTTATTACTTATTAATAACATTGGCATTTGAGGGAGAACCCAATATAACTAGCAAAAAACAGTAGACATTTCTCAAGTTGCTCAGTTAATGAATACATTTACAAGAGAAGGTCAATGTTTCAACTTTCTTCCAGAAATAGGGGGGCTTGTATAAACATTGAAAGCTGATTTATTGCAGATGAGACTCATATGTTGTTAAGTATGCTCTGTGCTAACTAATACACTCATTGCAACCAAATTAAATATGTTATTAGGACAGTTTTACTTCCAATTTTGGATGAGGCTGAGTCATGTGGATGCCACCTGGGTGCATATTCTAGCCTATTGCAGAAAGCAGAACCAGTGAATGCTACTTATTCCAGACTGTGTGCAGTTATGTAATCTCACTTCAAACAACAACTTTCATTGTTGTGTCCTTCAGGATGTAGTTGGACTACATAGAGCCCCACCAGAAGTATCCCTGTATTGTATGATGGGCCCCAGCAAGATTCATCCTGGCTCCATCCCGGAAATGCCCTACCTGGAGCCAGGGCCTTCTGTGATGAGGTCATAATATTCAAAAACACCCCGACATCTAAAAAAAATGCTCATATCTTGATCCATTTTGTTGAATGTAGAGAGAACAAATACTGAATACGTCAACCCTAACATGAAAACCTAAGAACATGAACTGAAGTCTTTTTCTTGATATCTTTTCAGTGCTAATGTATTGTCTCTGTTTAAGAATAGGTGCCTCCTTCCTCTCTGTGTAATGCCAAGTGTTCTCCTGGCTACAGCAAGAAAAAGAAGGAAGGGATGGCCTTCTGTTGCTATGATTGTGCTCCATGTCCTGAAGGGAAGGTTGCAAAACAGACAGGTAGGAGGCAGTCCAAAACATACATGCCTGCAATTGGTGGACAAGAGTCCTTGAGAATTGCACTGAAAGGATTGTGCCATATGTTTATTGTACACTCCCTAGATTTTTTCAGTTTAGGAATAATGAAGACTGAGCAAAATGATGCTTGGAGACATCAGAGAGTTCTTGCCAGGCTTCAATAGGAGATATTCAGTGATCACGGAATGGTTCACAGGGGTAAATTTGTTGGGTGGTTGGAGCATTCACTGCTATAGTTCATCTATCTGTCTATTTATCTATGAATCTATCAAGTCCTATCTCTATCTATCTCCAAATAGTGTTTGTATTTTCCTAGATTCTTTTCTGGCCAACCCCTACTGGTTCCTAGATTTCTTCCGTTTAGGAAAAGTGAAGACTCTGAGCAAAATTAGTTCATTTATCTATCCATCCATCCATCTATCTCCAAATGATGTTTGTATTTTCCTAGGTTATTTTCTGGCCAACCCCCGCCGGCCGCAGGATGTTGTTCCCACGCTCAAATGTGTTCCTTTTTCATTACAAGACATATCTTTATTGCATTCAATATTAAATGTGTTTTGGTACAAAAAAAGATCAAAGTAAAGCTGATTATCGGAAATTACATTTCAAAACTATTCTCATAGCTTCAACATCAACACATTTCCTTTTTTAGACCCAAAGTACTGTCAGCTACTCAGGAGCTCAAGTGGCATTGTAGCTCTGGAAGGTAACATTCACATCTTTTCTTTCTACAGACAGGGACTATTGCATCAGCTGCCCAGAAGATGACTATCCAAATCGTGGGAGAGACCATTGTATTCCCAAAGTTCAGACTTTCCTTTCCATTGAGGAATCATTGGGCCTCACTTTAGCTTCGTTGTCTCTTTTCCTTTCTGTGTTGACGGCATTCGTGCTTGCCATCTTCATTAAGCAACGACACACTCCCATCGTCAAAGCCAACAACCGGGGCCTTAGCTACTTACTCCTCACATCTCTGTGTCTTTGCTTCCTTAGCTCCTTGCTATTCATTGGAAAGCCCAATCACTTGACTTGCCTCCTACGTCAAATGGCATTTGGCATCATCTTCTCCATTGCGGTGTCTTCTGTTCTGGCCAAAACCACGGTCGTGGTTGTGGCTTTCATGGGTTCCCAGTCAAGGAACATTTTCCGCAAATGGATTGGGAAAAGAATGGCATATTCTGTGGTCTTGGGATGTTCCCTTGTTCAGGTCGGCATTTGTGCTGCTTGGTTGGCGTATTCCCCTCCCTTCCCAGACTTCAACAAACATTTGATCACAGAGGAAATTGTTGTGGAGTGTAACGAAGGCTCCGTCACCATGTTCTACTGCGTCTTGAGCTACATGGGCTTCCTTTCCTTCGTCAGCTTCACGGTGGCTTTCCTGGCCAGGAAGTTGCCTGACAGTTTCAATGAAGCCAAGTTCATCACCTTCAGCATGTTGGTCTTCTGCAGTGTTTGGGTGTCCTTTGTCCCAACTTACCTCAGCACCAAAGGGAAATATATGGTAGCCGTGGAAGTCTTTTCCATTTTGTCTTCTGGGGCTGGACTGTTGGTTTGCATTTTCTCCCCCAAATGCTACATTATATTGTTGAAGTCCGATTTGAACAACAGGGAGCAGCTAATAAGAAGGAAACAAAATTCTAACATCTAACATTCATCCTACTTGCTCTGTTGTTAGCTCCAAAGTATTTTTTTTTCATATGTTCAAACATTTCTGGCATGAGATATCACAATCCTTTCTTAGACTACTCCATGGAAAGATTCCCATTAGTGACTTCTCTGAAGTCGTAGATCATAGAGTTGGAAGAAACCCCTGAAGACCACCCATTTCAACCCTATTCTGCAGGAACCCACAATCTAACCATTCCCAGCAGATGGCCATCCAGCCTCTTTTTTAAAACCTCCAAATAAAGAGAAGCCACTACATTCTGGGGCAGTGAATTCCACTGACAAACAGTTCTTACCTAACAACTCTGTTCACATATTTAGATTAATGGATTTTAATATACTACTAAGTATTCCATTACAATTTGAGTATCTCTCATCAAAAAATCTAAAATACTTCAGGTAGGGTATGGTAAAATGGTGGAGTAACAGGTTGCCTTTATCCAGGGTAGAGGATTATTATTATTATTATTATTATTATTAATTTGTATTCCACCCTCTCTCCCTGAGGGGACCCAGGGCAGGTTACAACAAAAAAATGGCAAGCATTCAAAGACAAATGCATACATAATTACAAATACAGAAACAAACCAATCAGATCCAAAAAGAAGCAACAACTACAACAAAATTATAACATAAATAATGACATAACCTACCAATTAATTTACATCTTACATTAAAAAATTAAGCATAACCCCCTGTTCGGGCACACACCGGTCAAATGACAATCGTTTTCTTGGCACATTAAAATCTGAGGCAGTTTCACTTGGCATCTTTCTTATTTGCATCCAGCAACCCAAGCTGTTCAAAAGGAGGAGCTGGAGTTCAGAAGGCATAAAACCTGGAAGAGAAGTCCATGCACAATCAGAGAAGTCGATGAGATTGACAAAAAACAACGCATTTATCAGGTTTTAATGAAGATAACTTTTTGAAGAGTACCTCTGTTTCACATTTCTGCCTGCTGGTCATTTTTCACCCTTCAGAAACTCTCTGTTCATCTGGGTTGTTTTTATTTTTAATATATGTATTTTAATGGTCTACTGTTGTATTTATGTATTTAACTATGTTGTGCCCTAACTGAAGTCATAAGAAGAGGTGGGTAACAAATAAATACTGCTGCTGTTGTTAACCACTCTCAGCCACAAAAATAATGATATGATCGTTTTTGCTGAAGTTGTCGTGAGATATTGAAATTTCCCAGATCTGTTCCAAACATTGGCTAGAGACAGGAGATATTTTCAGTGAGCATATTGAACCCATACTAAAGTCACTCCACAGACTGCCGATTAGTTTCTGGGCAAAGTATAAGGTGTTGGTTTTGACCTTTAAGGCCATACATGGTTTGGGTCCAGATTCCTAAAGGATCACTTTCTCCCATAGTCTTAATGCCTAGGTCCTCTGGGCAACGTCTACTCCAAACAGCCAGAAACAAACTGAAAACCATCACTTTTCATCAACCATCACAAGACTGTGGAACAACCTCCCGGAAGAGCTCCAACAGCTAAATGACCTGTTGAAATTTAAAACATCTAAAGAACTATCCTTTCCGGCAAGCCTGTCCAGCCAATTTTAATCCTGAATTTTAAGCTTGTATCCTGTTTTAATCTTTGTTCTGTGTATTTTAACATGTACTTTATAGAAAGTTTTAATATGTATCTTTTATAGACATACATTTAATATATGTATTTATAGGATCTTAACAATGGTTATGAGTTTTAACTATGTTGCAACCCAACTCAAGCCAGAAGGAGAAATGGATAAGAAATAAAATAATATTTATTATTACTATTATTGCTATTATTACTATTATTGGGTCTACATGAAGGGTCCCCAAACTTTTTAAGTGGAGGACCATTTCATGGACTGTCAGACAGTTGTGAGGCCAGATTTTAATTGTGTGTGGATGTGTGCATTGTGCATGCATGCGTTTGTTGGACATGTGTGTATACGACATGTGCCTGCCATGCCCTCTATCCACTGTCACAAACACTCAGTCGCCACCAATATTGTCACCACATACCCGCCACTGTCACTTATACTGATTCCATACCCGCCATCACCACTCACACATGCATATGCCAAACATACATGCATGCGCATGTGGCAGTAGCAGTGAGGTCGGAGATAAAGACCTTGGAGGGCTGAATTCAGCCCGTGGGCCTTAATTTGGAAACTCCTCATGTGTATACACTGAGCATACAATGCAGTTCCAAACTGCATTATGTAGAAGTGTAGATCCAGCCTTTGTCACACTTTCTGAGGCTCAAAGGAAGGCAAAGGCAAGCCCCTATGGAACAAATCTTGCCAAGAAAACCCCATTATAGCGTCACCTTAGGATCACCATAAGTCAGACGTAAGTTGTAGGCACACAACAATAAGGAGGATTTAGGATTGTGGGCTCTTGTCTCAGAACAATGGCATGCTGTAGTGAACCTTACCTATTAGACCGGGAATGAAGCCTGGGTAACAGTGAGTGAGGCAGGCCTCCATTTTGTAGAGGAATGCCAGGCAGCCATCTTGAGTGTGGTTAGAAAGAGGGAGGAGCTTAGAGAGAGAATCCTAGGATTGGCCAGAGCAGATGGGAGGAGCCAAGTCTTAGAGTGGAGAGGGGGGGGGGGGGAAAGCTCCAAGACAGTTTGGTTTGGGGTTTTGGAGAGGAAAGAGCAGTTTGGAGTTTTGGTTGTGTGTGAGAGAACTGAGAGCTGTGAAACTGACAGGATAAGTCAGGCAGTTTGGATCTCTTGGGGGGAGATAATTCAAGAAAATGACTCTCACTACTGGGCTGGTTAATAAAAGGACCCAAGGTTAGAGTTAGTTAACAATCCAGGGGGCTATCTAGATTAGGTTAGCTGAACTCATGACTATTCTCAGCAAATAGAGAGAGGGTTTCTGTGACCAATAGATAGTTTGGTTTGATTGGAACTGTTTGAAACTAAGTGAAGTAATCTGAAACATACAACTAAGTTAAGCTGAAGAACTTCTGTAACCGTTTACGCTTATATACCTCTCTGAAGTAATTATTTGCCTGTTTTAAGAAAATAATTTTTATTCTATTTTCAATTTTCAAAAGCCTCAACAGTATATCTTTCTATTAAGAAGGCTTTATAATAGTTCCAGCAATACAACAATTAAATACCACAGAAAAGCCTCATAGTAAACATCAGTTTGGGAGCAAGGGGGTTTAAACAGTGTGGGCAGGGAATGGGATAAATTTATCTGAAGTACATGTAAAAACAAAAATCCTAAAAACATTTTAGGTTGGTGGCAGCTACCATTTTAAAAGAAAATCTAAAATCAAACTGACATCCCTCGCTTCTCACATAAGGGTGCTTGCGTGTGTGAAGAGTGTAGAGTGAGTGGTGTCTGTTATACATGCCTATTCTATCACTTGCATTTCTGTTAACGAATTTGCTAGATTCCACATTGATTGCTTAATTTTCTGTTTCCATCCTTGAATCAGAAGTTGAAATCTTAAAAACATGTTTGAGTTATCAAGTTGTTGAAGAGACAAAAAAAAAACCCAGCAAAAACGCAGAAGTAGTTCTCTGCCTCTCATTATCGAAATCATTGTAATCAAGTCATCATCAAGGCCACAGTGGCTTTTCCAGAGGACATAACAAAGAAAATCTGAAAAGGTGATAAATACTCGAGTACTCTGTTAAAAGATAAAATTAGATATTAAAAGCAGACAAGAGTTACAACAACCTGAACAGTTGAATATGCTATTGGTAAGCCAGAAGACATCAGAATCTTGGAACTCAGCTTTTTCTAGTAAGACTGACACTAGCAGTAACATTGTAGGAAAACTAAGAAAAGTCCACCTTTAGAGGGAAGCATTGCATTCAGATGTTTGATGTGGATCTTAGTGCTGCCGGTTTTCCTGGCCACTCATGCCATATGCAAAGTGCATACTATGAAATGCACACCAATGGATCCTCTTCCTATTCCGCATGAATGGCACCAGCCTAATGAAGTCCTCATTGGTGGGATTGCATCTCATATCCATCTGATGGAACCCCAAATTTCATTCCGAAGACATCCTTCTCAGGAGTCATATGATGTGCCAGCGTAAGGAACATATTTGTATTTCATCCATAATATTTTTTAATAGAATTTTAATTTGTATGTTGGCAAACTTCACTGATTCTATCATGGGGAAATGTATAAAGAAATACAACATTTGGAGAATGTTACTGATTGCTTCTGCTTGATCTGAGCAAGAAATTATCCCTTTTTTTCCAATAGCTGATGGGAAAAGGTTGGGAAGGAATTCCTCCTGATAATGTACATTGTCAGTATGTAGAGTATCTCAACGGTGTAATTTTCTACCTGTCTACTTAGAGACAAACCAAATGTGCATCTGCACTGTGGAATTAAAGCAATTTGGCATCACTAACTGTCATTGCTCAATGCTACGCAATAATGGAAGCTGTAGATTTACAAAGGCCTTCTCTGACAAGGAATGTTGGTGTCTCACCAAACTACAAATCCCAGGATTCTACAGCATTGAGCCTTGGCAGGTGAAGTAATGCCAAACTGCATAATTTCTACAGTATAGATGAACCCAATGGAAGATGCTGATTTTATCCTTTGAAACCTACACTGTCTCTATTCATATAGAAACCCATAGCAGTTTTTCCATTGTTGGCTATTCAGGAAATTCTAAAGTTGTTTTTGTTCCTGTTTGATGATTCTTTTATTATTCCAGTCTGAGATTGTTTGAATCATTCACATAGGCTGCGGATGGTTGGCTGCATTTGGTTTAAATAACTATTTCAAAATTAATGTTTTAATTAATATCATGCTTTTAAGCATTTCAATTTCAGTTAGTGGGAGCAGTTTGCTGCAGAAGTATTTTAATCTCAAATGAGAGTTGCACAAATATTGTGATAAAAGTTATTCCAGAAGTGCTCCAGAGTCCTTTTCTAACAAACTGATATAACTTTACAGAGTGATGGTGAAGTACTACCAACACATCCTGGCCTTGGTGTTTGCCATTAATGAGATCAACAAGGACCCCAAGATCTTGCCCAATGTCACTCTTGGTTTCCACATCTATGACAGCTACTCTAGTGCAAGCCTGACCTACCGAGTCACTCTGGACATGCTCTGCAAATCCCAAGCATTTATTCCCAACTACAAGTGTGGCCTCCAGAACAATGTCATAGGAGTGACTGGAGGGTTTGATTCGGAAACCTCCTCATATATGGCAGACATCCTGGGCATTTACAAGATCCCACAGGTAGGATTTAATCTTGGGGGGTTCTGCAGATTTTCTAAATCCCAGAAGTAGCTCTTTGTTCCGTGTTCAACTGCTAGTAGCTTCCTGATTTGAGGGGTAAATGTTATATACACGGAGTGTGAGTGAAGCTGTGGAGTGGTTAGATTTGGTGGAAAGAAGTATTGCTCCAAAGATTATGATGGGGAGGAGGAATACATTGGGAAGTAACTCTCCAAGATTGTGGGTATGGGAACCTCTCCACTTCTAACATAGCTTTTGCTTTGAACAGTGATCTGATTATCTAGTTTAACTTTAGCAACATGATAATCGTATTCGTTTCACAACCAGTATGGGGTAGTAGTTTGAGTATTGGGTGACAACACTCTTAGCCTTGGAAATCCCCAAACAAGATACATGACAACAACTCATAAGATCTTCTGCCATGTTCCCACCTTCTGAGGGGAGGAAGAAGCATGATGGGGCAAATGTCATCTCTGTCATCGTGACCTCATTATAGAATGCTAACCCTAAAGGTTTTATTTTGGAACGTACCACTTTCCACCTTCCACTTGGAGAAAATGTTGACATGAGGGAAAGGGAGGAAAGACGGAAAGGAGGGGGAAGAAAGGCAAAGGAGGAAAGGAAGGAAGGCAAAGAAAATAGTACCGTATATACTCGAAGATACACCAAGTTTGTCAGCCCTTTTTATGAGCTGAAAAAGCCTCCCCCGGCTTATAATCGGTGTGCTGGTACAGCTGTACCAGAACCTTCTATTTTACTTTCTTGCTGCAAATGTTTGCAGCCATAGGACAGGCCACCTGTCAATCACCATTAAGTTTGGTTCCGCCCCCTGTTCAGGGCTCTGGGAGGGAAGGAGCCATTTTTAAGTTAGTCTCTCTTGGGAAGTTCAGCTGTAGGACATAGACCAGCTCGTCCTGTAAAAGGCTTCCTATTTCAAGACCACCAGGGATAAAGGACCACCGGGGATAAAGAGCACCAAGGTTAAAGAACCCCAGGGATATTGACTGTCCAGGGATACAGAACAACAGCACAGAAACATCTGCAAGTCATTGGCTGGTAGGTCCACTCAGACGCACTTGGAGTTGGCAGTGGGTCCCAGACTAGCTAGGCCCAGATAACAGATAGCCTGGGAGGGGTTATAAGAGGGTTTCCACAGTTATTCAAAGCCAATCGCCTGTCCTGTGGGACAAGACTCCTTGAAGATTTATTATTTGTTCATCAATAAAGACTTTGTTATTTCTTTAAAGACTTCAAGGCCATCTTTTCAGGAAAATTCCTCAACGACCCTTCTTTAGGTCCCTGGCTTCCCGCTGGGCGTAAAGCGTATGTCCTATATAACAGACAGTCAGTCACAGGCCCAGCGTGTGACAGAACAATTGGGTCAAGGTCAAGGCCTGCAATGGAGCCTGCAGGCTATTGCTTGCAATATGTGATCTATTTCTCTCTTCTCCTCAGTGTGTTTTCTTTTGCAAAGCCTCCCTCGCTCTTAATCAAGGGAATGTTTTGAAAAGAGAAAGATGCCCTTGCAAGTCAGGAAGAAGAAAAATATATAATCTTATGAAAGCATTTTCCCCTGAAATATTTGTTAAACTCTCCTACAGATATATAGGCATTAACCCCTTGCAAGCTTTTGCAATCTCTATGTACCTTTATATTTGTATCTATCTATATACATTAATTTTATATATGAATTTTCCCCTCATATGTTTGTAGGTCTTTGCAAATCCTTTATACATATAGATCCATGTACCTGTGTATCTTTGGCCATACATATACATTATTTTTATATATGAATTTACCCTCATATGTTTGCAAGTCTCTGCAAATTCTATATAGATATAATTATCTATAAAAAGAGAGATGTCTGGATAGATATGAAGATATTCTTACCTACCTATATATAGGGCTTGCAAATATTACAGGGGGGAAATGAACACACAAATATATATAGACATGTCTATATATATATATATGGCTTTCAAATATTGTAGGGGAAATACACACACACATACATAGAGAAAGGGGGATTTGCAAATGTTTTGGGGAAAATGCATATGTGAAATTAGTATATATAATTATAGATCTATATCTAGCTCTGCATTGTTTATATAAGCATTGAATGTTTGTCTGTTACTATGTTGGAAGCTGGCCTGAGTCCCCATGAGGAGATAGGGTGGGATCCAATTGAAGTTGTTATTATTATTATTATTAGGTTATTGTTGATACCATATTGTTTTTGTTGCCCCTACTTTTCCACTTATAGAGCTAGTTTGTTTTTCTTTGAAATATGGTAAATATTCAAAAACATTTAATCTACTGATGCCTGGATTAATGAAATTTTATTGGTATCTATTTTTATTTTGAAATTTACCGGTAGCTGCTGCATTTTCCACCCTCAGCTTATACTTAAGTCAATAAGTTATCCCAGCTTTTTGTGGAAAAATTAGGTGCCTCAGCTTATATTCGGGTTGGCTTATACTCGAGTATATACGGTAAGTAAGGAAAGAAGGAAGACAGAAAGAAAGTATATATACGCTAGGGTATATACCTGGAACTCTCTTTTTCTTTCACTTACCAAAGAGCTAAATGGACCTAGGGGCAGAAGAAGGAATATCTCTAAATTCCTTACATACCAGGTGTAGTGAACCTTACCTATTAGGCCAAGAATGAAGCCTGGTAACAGTGAGTGAGGCAGGCCTCCATTCTGTTGAGGAATGCCAGGCAGCCATCTTGAGTGTGGTTAGAAAGGGGGAGGAGCTTAGAGAGAGACTCCTAGGATTGGCCAGCCAGAGCAGATGGGAGGAGCCAAGTCTTAGAGTGCAGAGGGGAAAAAAGAGCTCCAGGGAGTTCTGTTTTAGGGTTTGAAGAGAGCAGTTTGGTTTTGGAGTTGGGAGAGTGTGTGTGTGAGAGAACTGAAAGCTGTGAAAACTGACAGGCTAGGTCAGGCAGTTTGGATCTCTTGAGGGGAAGATAACTCAAGGGATTGACTCTCACTACTGGGCTGGTTAATAGAAGGACTCTAGGTTAGAGTTAGTTAACAACCCAGGGGAACTCATGACTATTCTCAGCAAATAGAGCAAGGGTTTTTGTGACCAATAGATAGATTGGTTGGTTGGAACTGTTTGAAACTAAGTGAAGTAATCTGAAACATACTACTAAGTTAAGCTGAAGATCGTCTGTAACCGTTTATGCTAATGTACCTCTCTGAAGTAATCATTTGCCTGTTTTTAAGAAAATAAATTTTTATTCTATTTTCCACTTTCAAGAGCCTCCACAGTGTATATTTCCATCAAGCAATACAACAATAAAATACCACAGAAAAGCCTCATAGTGAACATCAGTTTGGGAGCCAGGGGTAGAAACAGTGTGGGCAGGGAATGGGAGAAGTTTGCCTCAGACACATTTAACAACAAAAATCCTAAAATCATTTAGGTTGGTGACAGCTACCATTTAAAAAGAAAATGGTATATCCTCACCTCTCACATACGTGTGCTTGCGTGTGAGTGAGTAGAGTGGAGAGGTGTCCAATATATTTGTTGTCAGTGCCTTCTTTATATTGGTGGCAGCGGTGGGATATAAAAAAGATTCCCCCTGCCTGAAGGAATAACTTCTAGCCTCTCCGCTCCACTTCAATCCTTTATACCATGCATGGGCAAACTAAGGCCCAGGGGCCAGATGTAGCCACCGGGGTGCTTACTTCAGGCCCTCCTTATTTTCCTTGTTCTTTTGGAATAAGGACATAGTGGCCCACCACACCCTAATGCTCAAAAGATGAGGGAGGAAGGGATGCAGCAGCTGAAAGTCCTCTGGAGCGCTCTCAGCCACCGTGTGTCTCGCCCTCCTCCTGGCTTAAGGACAGTGTAAGCAGCCCCATCCTAATGCCAGAAGGATGGCTCGAGGAAGGCACACAGAGGCTGAGAGACCTACAGAAAACTCTCAGTCACCGCCCTCCTCCTGGCTAGTATAAATATTGTTTTATTAATATTGTTATTGAAAGTTAATGCTTAACAAGATAAACTATATTACAAAACTATGCCGCATTATCTAATAGGCAGCTATTGGAATCCTTCTGGTTGAAAAGGTAGAAAAAAGTAAAAAGGAAGTAAATGAGTACCCTTGTTCCATCGTCGGCACTATTTCTTTATTTATTCTTGTAGGTTTCTTATGGTTCATTTGAGCCAAGGACGGTTGATCAAACAGATGCCCCTTTCTTTTACCGCATGGTCCCCAACGAGGATTTCCAGATCTGGGGAATTGTCCAACTCCTTCTGCATTTTGAATGGAAATGGGTAGGGATCATTACAAAGGAAACAAAAAGCGGGGAGCATTTCTTGTCAACTCTGGAGCCGATGTTTTCGCAGAACGGAATCTGCATTTCTTCTAAAGTCATTCTTCCAAAAGATATAGGTTTACATGACATGCTTGAAGGTTTCTTCAGTAATGTAGACACCTTCTTGAAAGGCAAAGAAAACGTGATGATTGTATATGGGGAAGTGGGATCGTTCGCATGGCTGACCTTTTTTGTCTCTGCAAATGTGTTCCTTGATGTAGATGACATGAGCTTTGCTGTGAAAGTGTGGATCATGACCGCACAAATTGATGTTGCTTTAAGCATCATTCAAAAGGCGTTCAATATGCAAGCAATCCATGGTGCCATCTCTTTTGCGCTGCAGTCAAGGGACATTGAAGGTTTCCAGGAATACCTTCAGGCTATCCACCCTTCTGATGAAGAAGGAAACGGTTTCATTAAAGAGTTCTGGGAACAAAGCTTTGACTGTTTCATTCCACCATACGGTGATCCAACAGGATTCCTCGGACCCTGCACCAGGGAGGAGAAACTAGAGAGCCTTCCGGCTCCCTTTTTTGAAATGAGAATGACTGGCCACAGCTACAGCATCTATAACGCTGTGTATGCTCTTGCGCATGCCTTCCATATCATGGCTTCATCTAGACTAAGACTTCATGCCAGAGCAAAGGAAAATCCAAGCATATTGGCCTCTCACCTGCAGGTTTGGAAGGTAATAGCTTACTGAAAAACCGATTTTGTTATTTCTTGTTTAATTATGTAATCCTTACTTTGAAAATACAGTAGAGTCTCACTTATCCAATGTTCTGGATTATTCAACACATTTTTGTAGTCAATGTTTTCAATGCATTCTGATATTTTGGTGCTTAATTCGTAAATACAGTAATTACTACATAGCATTAATGTGTAATGAACTACTTTTTCTGTCAACTTTGTTGTATAACATGATGTTTTGGTGCTTAATTTGTAAAATCATAACCTATTTTGATGTTTAATAGGCTTTTTCTTAATCTCTCCTTATTATCCAACATATTCAATTATCCAACGTTCTGCCGGCCCTTTTATGTTGGATAAGTGAGACTCTACTGTAATTGTTAATCTCCAGAAACTTTGTTTTTGTGGCTGCTACAAAATATGCTGAATTGGTACAGAGTTTATGTGATATTCATTGAAAAAGTATAGCAAAATATTCTGCAGGATGTCCTGCAAAAACAATGTTTTTGCAATTTAATAACATTTTTCCATGTTGGTATGATAGAACCAATCAGGGAATTACACTTATAACCCAGGAACAAAAATGTGGTACATGGTGTAATCAGCTTTTTCATAATGCATGTCAACCACAAGATATGCAGAGCAGAGTAGCTGCAATGTAGTCATTTTAGGCTTCTTGTGACCCAAGATGTGCTTCCAAAGTCATGGAGTCAGAGTTAGTCAAAATGTATCAGTTCCAACTCTGATGCATTTTGTAATTGATGCTTTGAGATTCAAAGAAGCCTTGGAGCAGAGGTTCTCAACCTGTGTGTTCCCAGGTGTTTTGGCCAACCACTCCCAGAAATCCCAGTCAGTTTACCAGCTGTTAGGATGTCTAGAAGCTGAAGCCCAAAACATCTGGGGACCCACAGATTGAGAACAACTGTCTTAGAGGGGTTTATCACTGGCATCACCGATTATGCTGTTGAATCCTTCGTCAATAAGTGGAATCAAAATGTAACCAGGGCTATTGACGTGATTGCTCCCAAACATCCTTTCCAACCCATGACAAAACAGGCTCCCTGGTATACAGAGACCCTCAGGGAATGAAACAGGAAGGACGAAAAGTAAAGCACAAACTCTGAGATCCTCTTGAAGGGGGGGGGGAGTGCACCAGCCTGTCAGAACCCGACTGACAACCACCACCCAGAGGACCTTTTCATCGGCCGCCCCACAACTGTGGAATGACCTGCCAGTAGGGCTCCAGTGAAGACCTAGCTTTTCCGGCAGGCCTACTCAGAAAGTTTTAATAATGAATTTTAAACTTCCACTCTATATCTAGCTTTTTTTCCGTATATTTTAATATGTCGTTTATGAAAATGTTTTAACATGTGTATTCTATAGAGTAGTTTAAAATGACTATGTGTTTTGATTATGTGCTTTAGCAATGTTGTAATTATTATTATTATTATTATTATTATTATTATATTCTAACAATGTATTGTAAATGTCTCATTTTATATTTTATACTTAACCAAGTATATATATTCTACCCGTCTAAGTAGCCAGACAATCCACATTGTGGTAATGTGGTTTACTGAAATGCAGTTGTCATTGCACTTCAGAATGGGACCCTAGGAAAATAGGCATCGAAATTTAGCATAATGACTCCAAAGCCCTTCTAATTTAAGTTGTGTGAATCGCTTTCTGTTTCCACTTAGCTTCACTCTTTGATTCAAGGGATTTCATTCAACAATAATGCTGGAGATGAAGTTACTTTTAATGGACACGGAGAATTAGCAGCTGGGTTTGCTATTACAAACTTAGTCACTTTCCCCAACAACTCCTATGTTGGCAACATGGTGGGAAGCCTGGATCCACATGCTCCTCCTGGCAAAGAGTTCGCCATCAATGAGGAGAGAATCCAGTGGCATAAAGGTTTCGTTCAGGTAGTAAAATGACTTCTCACGTGATATACTTGGTTATGATCTCATGAGCTAGGAGGTCGCATGTACGCAGGGCAGGTTACTCAGGGGTATTTCTGCCCTTTGACCATGTATCAGCAGTATCACTATGACTTGTCAGCCACAGAGCTCTTGCAGGCACCTGGCCATCACTTGTCATGTCTGCTGATGTCATTTTTTGTTGGTTGCCTAGACGTCCCATTCTGACATCAGCAGACATGTCACAATGGCCAGGTAGCTCCATGGCCAACAAGGAACAGTGGCAGTGACACAGGGATGATGATTCCAGAGTCCTTTTGGACAGTTTATCCAGTTTGAAACTGAACTGGTCCAGGCAGCTGGAAAACCCCAGGATAAGTTTGCTTTAAAACTCTGGAGTATTCTTCAACCTTGCCTTAAAAAGAACAAAGTTGGGTTAAGAGAAGAAAACTCAGAATACTCACCACAAGTCCTCATGTGTTGTGAAGGAGCCCCCAATGGCGTAGTGGACTAAAGCCTTGTGACTTGAAGGCCGGGTTGCTGACCTGAAAGCTGCCACGTTCGAATCCCACCCGGGGAGAGTGCGGATGAGCTCCCTCTATCAGCTCCAGCTCCATGCGGGGACATGAGAGAAGCCTCCCACAAGGATGGTAGAAACATCAAAACATCCGTGCGTCCCCTGGGCAACATGAAAACTGAGAAAATGAACTGGCTGAGAATCATCAGTATTATTTCTCAGTGTCAACACTTCCTTTACTTCATAGTAGATAATTTCTAATGCCGTCTTCCCCTTGATATCTTTTCAGTGCTAATGAATTGTCTCTGTTTAAGAATAGGTGCCTCCTTCCTCACTGTGTAATGCCAAGTGTTCTCCTGGCTACAGCAAGAAAAAGAAGGAAGGGATGGCCTTCTGTTGCTATGATTGTGCTCCATGTCCTGAAGGGAAGGTTGCAGAACAGACAGGTAGGAGGCATGTTCTCCCATGCTAAGGAAACTGATAACTTATTAAGACACCAATAAGAGACTTCTCGCATGAATTGCAAGCCAAAACGTACATGCCTGCAATTGATGGACAAGAGTCCTTGAGAATTGCACTGAAGGGGTTATGCCATATGTTTATTGTATGTACACTCCCTAGATTTTTTCAGTTTAAGAATAGTGAAGACTCTGAGCAAAATTATGCATTGGAGACATCACAGAGCGTTTACCAGGCTGAAATAGGAGATATAGTAGAGTCTCACTTATCCAACATAAATGGGCCGGCAGAACATTGGATAAGCGAATATGTTGGATAATAAGGAGGGATCAAGGAAAAGTCTATTAAACATCAAATTAGGTTATGATTTTACAAATTAAGCACCAAAACATCATGTTATACAACAAATTTGGCAGAAAAAGTAGTTCAAAACGCAGTAATGCTATGTAGTAATTACTGCATTTACTAATTTAGCACCAAAATATCACGATGTATTGAAAACATTGACTACAAAAATGTGTTGGATAATCCAGAACATTGGATAAGCGAATGTTGGATAAATGAGACTCTACTGTATTCATTGATCACAGATTGGTCAACAGGGGTAAATTTGTTGGGAGGCTGAAGTATTCACTGCTATAGTTCAGCTATCTATCTATGAGTCTATCTAGTCCTATTTCTATCTCCAAATAGTGTTTGTATTTTCCTAGGTTTATTCCGGTCTACTCCCACCAACCGCAGGATGTTGTTCCCATTCTCAAATGTGTTCCTTTTTCATTACAAGACATATCCTTAATTGCATTCAGTATTAAATGTGTTTTGATATTAAAAAAATCAAAGTAAAGCTGATTTTTTAAAAGTATATTTAAAACTATTCTCATAGCTTCAACATTAACACATTTCCTTTTTTAGACCCAAAGTACTGTCAGCTACTCAGGAGCTCAAGTGGCATTGTAGCTCTGGAAGGTAACATTCACATCTTTTCTTTCTACAGACAGGGACTATTGCATCAGCTGCCCAGAAGATGACTATCCAAATCGTGGGAGAGACCATTGTATTCCCAAAGTTCAGACTTTCCTTTCCATTGAGGAATCATTGGGCCTCACTTTAGCTTCGTTGTCTCTTTTCCTTTCTGTGTTGACGGCATTCGTGCTTGCCATCTTCATTAAGCAACAACACACTCCCATCGTCAAAGCCAACAACCGGGGCCTTAGCTACTTACTCCTCACATCTCTGTGTCTTTGCTTCCTTAGCTCCTTGCTATTCATTGGAAAGCCCAATCACTTGACTTGCCTCCTACGTCAAATGGCATTTGGCATTGTCTTCTCCATTGCGGTGTCTTCTGTTCTGGCCAAAACGACGGTCGTGGTTGTGGCTTTCATGGGTTCCCAGTCAAGGAACATTTTCCGCAAATGGATTGGGAAAAGAATGGCATATTCTGTGGTCTTGGGATGTTCCCTTGTTCAGGTCAGCATTTGTGCTGCTTGGTTGGCGTATTCCCCTCCCTTCCCAGACTTCAACAAACATTTGATCACAGAGGAAATCGTTGTGGAGTGTAACGAAGGCTCCGTCACCATGTTCTACTGCGTCTTGAGCTACATGGGCTTCCTTTCCTTCGTCAGCTTCACGGTGGCTTTCCTGGCCAGGAAGTTGCCTGACAGTTTCAATGAAGCCAAGTTCATCACCTTCAGCATGTTGGTCTTCTGCAGTGTTTGGGTGTCCTTTGTCCCAACGTACCTCAGCACCAAAGGGAAATATATGGTAGCCGTGGAAGTCTTTTCCATTTTGTCCTCCGGGGCCGGGATATTGGGTTGCATTTTCTCCCCCAAATGTTACATTATATTGTTGAGGTCCAATTTGAACAACAGGATGCATCTAATAAGGAGAAAACATAATTCTAAAATCTAACATTCATCCTACTTGCTCTGTTGTTAGCTCCAAAATATTTTATTTCCTATGCTCAAACATTTCTGGCATGAGATATCACAATCCTGTCTTTTAAAAACTGATATTGGACTACTCTGTGGAATGAACCCTATTAGTGACCTCTCTGAAATTGTAGATCATCAGATCATAGAGTTGGAAGAGATCCCTGAAGGCCACCTATTTTAATCCTATTCTACAAAAACAGTCAAACCATTCCCAGCAGATGGCCACCCGGCCTCTGTTTAAAAACCTCCCAACAACTCAGGCATTCAGAAAACAGCTTAAAACTTGATCGTGCAATCAGGCAATTTATTTATTTACAGTATTTATATTTATGGTTATATGTTTTGTTTTTAGACTTCTAATTTTTCTTTTATATGGTTGCGAGGCACTGAATCCTTGCCATTTACTATGTTGTTGAACTGCTTTGAGTCCACCAAGGGGTGAGAAAAGTGGTATATAAATGAAATAAAGAAATAAACCTGGACACAGCATGTTGTTTGAGAACACAGAAATGCTGGACCACTCTAACAACCGCCATGTCAGGCTACATAGGGAAGCCATTGGAATCCACAAGCATGTGGGGAATTTTTTTAAAAAACTCTAAAATCAGGACAGTAAATAAAGAACAACACTCAAAAAACAAGGGAAGTCCAGACAGGAAACAATCATAGCCAGCTAACACCTCCCAGGATTTCCCCAACAGGAAGCAGCCAGACTTTGAAGCTGAAAGGCCATTATCAAGCTGGCCAACTGCAACATGCTTATCATGCTTATCAAGCTGGCCAACTGCAACATTCACACTTGCCTCCAACAGACAAGAGCTCTTTCTCCCACCCTGAACAGTCCACAGATATATAAACCCCTATCTTTATATTGTTTTATGTTGTCTTAAAATGATATTTATGAATTTTAATGTGCCACATTTTTAACTATGTTGTGGGGATTTTCCCCATATAAGCTGCCCCGCATCCCTTCGGGGAGATGGAGGCTGGATACAAAAAATAAAATTATTATTATTATTACTATTGCCTAGTTTCCAACAGACCTCACAACCTCTGAGGATGTCTGCCATAGATGTGGGTGAAACGTCAGGAGAGAATGCTTCTGCAACATGACTATCCATCCCAGAAAACCCACAGCAACCCTATGAAGTGAATGTTTTGTGTTGCTTTGAATGTAGTAGTAAGTAACGTGTTTTATTTTTTTCTAGAAAAAGTATAACTTTGTTTTTGTTTGATAATTTGTATGTATTAATTTGCCTAAATAAAAATCAATTTTTTTAAAAAAAATAATCCAAAATACTCCAAAATCCCCAACTGTCCACATTGGTGACCTATGGACCAATGCACACATTCTATACACAGAGTTATTAAAAATATTATATCAAATGGCCATAGTTTGGGGGAGTTAAAGAGAAGGGGAATACAATGGAATTATAATATTATAATGTTATATTATATTATTGTTATTGTTTGTAGTAGTAGTATTAGAGCGCCGTGTATATATCCTGGGTTCCCAAAAAGGAGACACACCCCAATTCTGCCGTGACTCGGATTCGAACCGAGGTTGCTGCGGCCACAACGCAGAGTACTAACCACTATACGATCACGGCATGCTACCAGGTTGTATATGCTTGTCCCAGTCTCTCTGACTGGTGATGACAGTGTGTGTAAACATAGATGTGAGTCTATATCAGGTATGGGTAAACTTGGGACCCTCCAGATGTTTTGGATTTCAATTCCCACAATTCCTAACAGCCTCAGGCCCTTTCCTGAGGAACAAAGAGGCCTGAGGCTGGATTATTTCCCTTCTATGGACTAAATCTGATGAATGGACTATGACGTCATGTCTCCCAAAGAATGAATGAAACCTTCAAACCTTTTATGTCGATAATTGAAGTGTTCTATCAACCAGCAGAGTGGCGCAGCGGAAGCGTGCTGGGCCCATAACCCAGAGGTCGATGGATCGAAACCATCCTCTGCTAAAAAATTTTTTTTACCTCTCAAAATAATATTTCATATTTAAAATTATTTTTAAACTCCTGCTTATACATATGCCTTGTTTATATTCCTACAAGGCTTAAAAACGGATCCAGCACAGTTAAAATGGCTGTATATAGTTAGCCATAAAAATAACATGTCCTTGAAATATAATTTAATCGTTTAATATTATAAAACAGCAACCAAAACAAAAAGAATGGCCAGCTTTCGGTATTACGTGACTGACAATTCGCAAGAAATTAATGGACTGTAATTATTATAAAAAATAGTTGTCGCCCAACGTGGGGCTCGAACCCACGACCCTGAGATTAAGAGTCTCATGCTCTACCGACTGAGCTAGCCGGGCTGCTGAAAGAAATGCTTTCAAAACTTCCCTATCTTCCTTGATTGTTTTGCTCCAATAATATACTTAATGCATAAATTATTGTATTTGCATTTTTTCGTGCAAAAGGAAAATCCCCAAAAAGTTTACCAATGTAGGTTATTAACAGAACGTATATAAAATGCTTAATAACCCTATTGAAAGCATAATCTAAAGATTGTGGCTGGCAGTGAAACATTATTTCCTTTTGCTGCATTGTAAAATCTATACCATTAAAAAAAGATTCAAACACAAAGAACAATTAATTGAAGGTTCCAAAAATATGCCCTCTCTGAGGCTCGAACTCAGGACCTTCAGATTATGAGACTGACGCGCTGCCTACTGCGCTAAGAAGGCACTTGAAATCCCGTTAGCCATGTTTACTATACGAATAGTATTCTTCTTTTTCATGTATGCCTAGTGGTAATTAGGTCCCTTAAGTTCAATAGGAATTTCTCGGGACAACATACACAGCAATCTCTATCTGAAACAAAGAAACAAAATATATGTTGTATTCCTTTAAGAAGTGAAGTCAACAAAAGCAGGATCCGTCCCGGTCCTTTTCTGCAGAATTCCCGCGCTGGCTCCCGATTGGCCGAACGTTTATTTCAAAATTCCCGCGCCGGTTCATGATTGGCTGGATGTTATTTCAAAATTTCCGCGCTGTAACACTTAAACCAATCATCTCTGGTCTTGGCTTTCCTGTTTTTAATTTGGAAAGGAATAATGTTACCAATAAGGAACATAGGGAAACAAAGAATCCAAAGGAATGTTTTTTTTAGGTAACAATTTTACATTGTGCCAGCTACAAATCTATATCCGCATTCTGCTTTTAACTAGAGATATCTCAACATAAATGTTCTAACTTTCATAATGAATGAAATATTCCCCAGTTACTGAGAGATCTCAATAATGTATTTCCGAAGGCTTTCTTGGCCGGAATCACTGGATTGCTGTGAGTTTTCCGGGCTGTGTGGCATTGTCCCAGAAGCATTATCTCCTGACGTTTCGCCTACATCTATGGCAGGCATCCTCAGAGGTTGTGAGGTCTGTTGGAAACTAAGCAAGTGGGGTTTATATATCTGTGGAAAGTTCAGGGTGGCAGAAAAATTCTTGTCTGTTTGAGGAAAGTGTGAATTCTGTAACTGGCCGCCTTGATTAACACTGAATAAACCTTGAAGCTTCAAAGCCTGGCTGCTTCCTGTCTGGGGGGATCCTTTTTGGGGGGGGGTGTTATCTGGCCCTGATTGTTTCATGCCTTGAATTCCCCTGTTTTTTTAGTGTTGCTCTTTATTTACTGTCCAGATTTTAGAATATTTTAATACTGGTATCCAGATTGTGTTCATTTTCATGGTTTCCTCTTTTCTGTTGAAATTGCCTACATGCTTGTGGATTTCAATGGCTTCTCTGTGTAGTCTGACATGGTGTTAAAGTGGTCCAGCATTTCTGTGTTCTCAAATATGCTGTGTCCAGGTTGGTTCAAGAAATGCTCTGCTATGGCTGACTTCTCTGGTTGAATTAGTCTGCCTTTCATGTTCCTTGATTGGTGTTCAGGCATTGCTGCGTTTGATGGTCCCTTTGTAGACTTTTCCATAGCTGCATGGTATACAGTATACTCATGCAGTGGTAAGAGGATTTGCAAGGCTATTTAATGCTAATCACCCGGGCCAGTTGCAACATTCACACTGCCTCAAACAGACAAGACTTGTTTTTCCCACCCTGAATATTATTCCAGATATATAAACCCCACTTTTGTAGTTGCCAACAGATCTCACAACCTTTGAGGATGCCTGCCACAAATGCAGGTAAAACGTCAGGAAAGAGTGCTTCTGGAACATGGCCATACAGCCTGGAAAACTCACAGCATCCAGCCATGAATCCTTCGACAACAAATTCAATGAAGTTTTGTGAGTATTCCTTCTTTAAAGAGTTCTTTAGGTTAGGAAACATGTGACTGCAAAAGATCTTTAAACTGCTGTATTCCTAATATCTTCCACTTTGTTGCATTTATTTCTAAAATACAATAAAAATCTAAGTGGCAGTCTTCTTTACTTGGGATCAGCTCTTTTATTAAAGTGTAAGTGGCTCTTAAGAGGGTTGTCTGTTTTCTGGGCTGTATGGCCATGTTCCAGAAGCTGAGAGGGGAAAAGAAAAGGCCTGAGGCTGTTTGGAATGGTGGGAGTTGAAGTCCAAAACACCTGGAGAAAGGCCAGTTTGCCTATTGCGTGATCTATCATGTTCCATAAAAATTATTTATTTATTACATTTATATCCCGCTCTTCTCACCCCGGAGGGGTCTCAGAGCGGCCTTCAAATCAAATGTACAGTAGTCTCACTTATCCAACATAAATGGGCCGGCAGAACGTTGGATAAGTGAATATGTTGGATAATAAGGAGGGATTAAGGAAAGGCCTATTAAACATCAAATTAGGTTATGCTTTTACAAATTAAGCACCAAAACTTCATGTTATACAACAAATTTGACAGAAAAGTAGTTCAATACGCAGTAATATTATGTTGTAATTACTGTATTTACGAATTTAGCACCAAAATATCACAATATATTGAAAACATTGACTACAAAAATGGCTTGGATAAGTGACTCTACTGTATATCATTATATGGTAATATTATTAGTAATGTTACATGTAATATATAATATACTAGCTGTGCCCGGCCACGCGTTGCTGTGGCGAAGTCTGGTGGTAAGGGAAATAAAGTATTGAGGAATTGGTGGTAGTTAAGGTCAAGGGTAAAGGTTTTCCCCAGACATTAAGTCCAGTCGTGTCTGACTCTGGAGGTTGGTGCTCATCTCCATTTCTAAGCCGAAGAGCCGGCGTTGTCCGTAGACTCCTCCAAGGTCATGTGGGATGACTGCATGGAGCGGCGTTACCTTCCCGCCGGAGCAGTACCTATTGATGCACTCACATTTGCATGTTTTTGAACTTCTGGGTTGGCAGAAGCTGGGGCTAACAGTGGGGGCTCTCTCCGCTCCCCCAGTTCAAACCTGTGACCTTTCGGTCCAGAAGTTCAGCAGCTCAGCGCTTTAACACGCTGCGCCATCAGGGGATATTATTTCCTAAAGGTTGTGAATATACAATATTTCTGATTGTTTTTTTTTTGTTTGTTGGAGGCAAGTATGAATGCTGCAATTAGGAAAAACGATTAGGATGTAATGGCCTTGCAGCTTTAAAGCCTGGCTGTTTCCTCCCTGACTGAATTTTTTGTTGGGAGGTGTTAGCTGGCCCTGATTGTTTCCTGTCTGGAATTCCCTTGTTTTCAGAATGGTGTTGTTTGCGATATTTTATGTGCTTCTACTGTCTGTGGCCCTGAGAAAACAGAGGATTTTCCAGACTTTGATGATAGGAATACTTTGTTGGGAGGTGTTAGCTGGCCCTGATTGTTTCCTGTGTGGAATTCCCCTGTTTATTTACTGTCCTGGTTTTAGAGATTATATTGTTCTGCATTATTCTATCCCAGTAATTATTTCATATTAAAGAAGAATCTCACTTATCCAACATTCGCTTATACAATGTTCTGGATTATCCAACGCAGTCTGCCTTTTCATAATCAATGTTTTTGTAGTCAGTGTTTTAAATTCATTGTGATATTTTAGTGGTAAATTTGTAAATACAGTACAGTAGAGTCTCACTTATCCAACATAAACGGGCCGGCAGAACGTTGGATAAGCGAATATGTTGGATAATGAGGAATTAAGGATAACCCTATTAAACATCAAATTAAGTTATGATTTTACAAATTAAGCACCAAAACATCATGTTAGACAACAAATTTGTCAGAAAAAGTAGTTCAGTACACAGTAATGCTACGTAGTAATTACTGTATTTATGAATTTAGCACCAAAATATCACGATATATTGAAAGCATTGACTACAAAAATGCGTTGGATAATCCAGAACGTTGGATAAGTGAGACTCTACTGTAAATACTACATAGCATTACTGCGCATGGAACTACTTTTTCTGTCAAATTTGTTGTATAATATGATATTTTGGTGCTTAATTTGTATAACGATTACCTAATTTGATGTTTAATTGGCTTTTCCTGAATCCCTTCTTATTATCCAACATATTCACTTATCCTGCCGGCCTGTTTACGTTGGATAAGTGAGACTCTACTGTATATTTCTAATCTTATATTATCTGCTCAGAACTGGATTATATGAGGCTCCTTCTTCACAGCTGTATAAAATGCACACTGAAGCGGATTATATGGTAGTGTGGAGTCAAGATAATCCAGTGCAAAGCAGATAATATAAGATTATTAAATGGGTTATATAGCTGTGTGGAAGGGCCTTGAGTCTACACTGCCATATAATCCAGTGCAAATTAGATAATCTGTGGAAGAAGTTTAAGTGAGGCCTAAATCTGCCTGTCCCCTAACTGAAACCTGGCTGTCCCTTGGTTGCTAGGCAACCAAGTGGGCAGAGATTAGCCCTCTAAACTGGCAGCAATTGGATAAAAAAATTATTGCTCTCCCTCTAATTAGGACTTTCTTTTTCTTTTCTTTTTGTTGTATCAACCTTGAGGCGTGGATGATGGGTTGTGTTGTCAAATTTTGAGGTTGGGGGGCCTGTAGTTTTGTTGTTTTGTGAATTGCCATGATGCCATCACTCTTTTATATATATAGATAATTAATACTATTATATTATATTAGTTTAATATTGCATTACATTATATTATCAATATCATAAATATATACAATATATTACATATTTATAAATTATTGTATATATTATATATGCATGTGTGTGTAAAATAAAATAAAAGCAAGGATAGTGTAAAGGGCTGGCATACTGTTTTCCCAAGTTACAAGGCCTATGCTTTTATATCATAACCAAGTAAAAGTTGAAATTGCAGGTTAGGTTGGCCCTCTCAATTAACCAGAACTCAAGCAATTGGGACTCTCAAGCAACCAGAAAAGTGCTATTTTAAAGACATTACAGTATTGCTGGATTGAAGTTTCTCAGAAATGATGCCAGCTCTTTCTTTGAATTTGTGGGTGGCTCTTAAAAGAGCCTTTGGGTTGTATTTCTTTTTTCTCCTGGGCAAGTTTACTTCCCCTTGGCCTTGTGGCTCTCGGTCTTCTTGGGGAGGAGCACGGCCTGGATGTTGGGCAGGACGCCTCCCTGGGCGATGGTGACTCTGCCCAGCAGCTTGTTCAGCTCCTCGTCGTTGCGGATGGCCAGCTGCAAGTGGCGCGGGATGATGCGGGTCTTCTTGTTGTCCCGGGCGGCGTTTCCCGCCAATTCCAGGATCTCAGCCGTCAGGTACTCCAGCACCGCCGCCAGGTAGACCGGCGCCCCGGCCCCGACCCGCTCGGCGTAGTTGCCCTTCCGGAGGAGACGGTGCACACGGCCCACGGGGAACTGGAGCCCGGCTCTGGAAGATCGGGTCTTCGCCTTGGCTCTGGCTTTGCCTCCCTGCTTGCCGCGTCCGGACATAGTGTTGAGAGTAATCCGAGTTTAATAACAACACTAAAACGAGAAAAGATCCGCAGACAGAATGAAAAATCCCGCGGCTTCCCCTGCTTTATATACTTGTGCTTGGTTTCCTAAGCGCGCATTTTGATTGGTCTATTTTCACAACGCCAGCAAGCTAGCCAATGACAGAAGGTAATTGTGAAAACAGCCAATAGAAAAAGCGGATACCAGTGGCGGGAAAAGTCGAATTTCGAATGTTGTGACGTCACCGCAGTTAGGAGCCAATAGCAATCACGAGGTTCTATTCCCTTATTTGCATGAGGGAGCAATGAACAGAACCAGGAGCGCGCCTGAACAGAGAAGGGTATAGCCACATTTCGAATGTTGTGATGTCAGCACAACAGCCAATAGCGAAAAGGGGTTTCGTTCCATCATTTGCATACGGCCCTTTATAAATAGAAGGGCGCAAGAAAATACCGCTCATTGAGGAGTTCGTTGGCGGTTGGTCGTCATCAGGGCCGTCACTAAGTATAGTACACCAGCTCCAGGCAGAATCCCAATTGAGCCCTAAACAGGCCCAAAAGCTCTTTTAGGGTTCGTTACATCACTACTGTACAACAGGCATGGGACTGGAACGGGAGCCATTGAGAAAATGGGAAAAAAATCATGCCCTCTCTGAGGCTCGAACTCAGGACCTTCAGATTATGAGACTGACGCGCTGCCTACTGCGCTAAGAAGGCACCTGGGAAAAGAAAGGAACATGAAAAGCACTGCAGACTCACTCAACCAGAGAAGTCAGTCATAGCAGAGCATTTAATGAACCAACCTGGATGCAGCATATTATTTGGGAACACAGAAAGTGTGGACCACTTTAACAACCACCAAGACTACAGAGAAGCCATTGAAATCCACAAGCATGTAGGGAATTTCAACAGAAAGGAGGAAACCATGAAAATGAACAAAATCTGGCAAATAAATAAATAAATAAATTTAAAAACTAACATCAGGATAGTAAATAAAGAACCACACTCTGAAAACAGGAATTCCAGGCAGGTAACAATCAGGGGCAACTGACACCTAACAAAGGATTCCTCCAGGCAGGAAGCATCCAGGCTTTGAAGCTGCTATTCAATACTAATCAAGGTGACCAATTGCAACATTCACACTTGCCTCAAGCAGACAAGAATTCTATCTCCCACCCTGGAACTTCCACAGATATATAAACCCCACTTGTTTAGTTTCCAACAGACCTCACAATTTCTGAAGATGCCTGCCATAGATGTGGGTGAAACGTCAGGAGAGAATGCTTCTGGAATATGGCCATACAGCTCGGAAAACTGTGCAACTCAGTCAAACTATTCCTACTGTATTCTGCTGCTCAGAAAGTAAGCACAAATGGGGCAGAAGGGATCAGGGTACTGATGCTTTGGGTCTGGATACAGAAAAGAAAGTGCCTTGTGCTGGCTTTCCTCTGAGGCTGAGAGAGTGTGACTAGCCCAAGGTCTTCAAGGGACATTTGCAAACTCATACAAAACATTATATTGCTGGCTTTCCATGCAGCTTCTCTCTTTGTGTTACCAGAAATAACTAAGGCGGGCACTTAAAAGGGTGGTGGACGCAAGAGACAAAATTGTTGGATTACATATACAAAAAAAATATTTGGCCCGTACGGGGATCGAACCCGCGACCTTGGCGTTATTAGCACCACGCTCTAACCAACTGAGCTAACCGGCCGCTCGAGTTCACCGCATTTTAGGAGTAGAGTTTCAATGTAAGTGAAATAGTGGATGTTAGTTAGATGGTAGTGTTATATTAGACATAGGCCAACTTGGACCTTACAAGGTGTTTTGGACTGCAACTCCCACCATTCCTAACAGCCTCAGGCCCCTTCCTTTTCCCCCTCAGCCGCTTAAGCGGCTGAGGGGGAAAAGGAAAGGGCCTGAGGCTGTTAGGAATGGTGGGAATTGCAGTCCAAAACACCTTGTAAGGTCCAAGTTGGCCCATGTCTGTGTTTTACCATTGAAATGTTGGGATGTAATATGACTGTGTAAGTGACCTGGTTTCTTTAATATTAATAGGCTCACCTTAGGGCCTATTGACACCACCTTGATTACCATGGCTCAATGCTATGGAATCCTGGGATTTGTAGTTTGGGGAGGTCCCTGAGAAAGCTGAAAACCTTATATAAAACCACAACTCCCAGGATTCCACAGCCATGAGGCATGGCAGTCAAACTGCATTCATTCTAATGGGTGTGCAGCCCCCATGGACAAAAGATCAGCACCAGTACGACTTTCTTTTTTATTTTTCCAGGAATATTCGAAAAAAAATTATTTGTCAGAAGTGGGATTCGAACCCACGCCTCCAGGGGAGACTGCGACCTGAACGCAGCGCCTTAGACCGCTCGGCCATCCTGACACTTGGGGAAACGACTACTGGCTGTTCCAGCTTTGTTGAGAATTTTAAAATCGTTTTGCATACCAAGTATATACAGTGAATATATTTCTTTTATTTTAACCACCTGTTGGCCATTTCCAATACGGAGCTAAATATTACAGTCTGCAAGGGAAAGACAAGCTACAACACACTGAGCAGGAAGCATTATGTCAATACTATATTTGTTCTTACATAGAGGCGTTCAAGAGCCCGGATAGCTCAGTCGGTAGAGCATCAGACTTTTAATCTGAGGGTCCAGGGTTCAAGTCCCTGTTCGGGCGGCTCAATTTTTTTTCTCTTCCAAACTAAAAAATATCTCTTTTGTTTTTAATACACATTTTAGAAGTCCCAAAGCAATACCAACGCAATTCGGGGAATCCATAGATGTCTAGTTTATAAAATGTGGTGTACAACATCCTAAACATTCAATTTAAGTATCCTCATAAATTAAAATCGCTGAAAAATAACTTTGTATTGCTCCAGTAATTGCAATTACATACACCACAGAATATGGCTCTGTTCCTCAATCATTAGGAACAATGATTGCTCTACATTAATTTGCACCATATGTCCTGAAAACAAAGTGGCTTGGATTTTTATTTTTGAACCATTGAAATAAAATATATCTTGTAATCATACAAATGCGTTTGATTCAGTTTAGATATTAAATAGTGGGATTTTTTAAATTAAAAATCCTATTTCAATTGTAAATAAGGAAAATATTAACTAGCAGAGGATGGTTTCGATCCATCGACCTCTGGGTTATGGGCCCAGCACGCTTCCGCTGCGCCACTCTGCTGCACGTTATTTAGCTCCGCATTACATTCCTATGAATCCACTGCTATGCACCCTATTCCTCTGTAGTAATACATGTGATATTTATTTAGTATCTTTTATAGGTGATGGTGTTGATCATGATGTGTGATGGACAATGTTTTAATTATACTAATAGTTTATGTGATTTTTAACTGATTTTTTTTTAAAAAATCTATTTTAATTTATTTCTATTTTGTATGTTGTAGGTTCAAAACTGCATTGTTTTTTTAATGTTATGATCTTCTTTGGATTTTGTTTAAGGGAGGATAGCATAATAATAATAATAATAATAATAATAATAATAATAATACAGTAGAGTCTCACTTATCCAACGTTCTGGATTATCCAACGCATTTTTGTAGTCAATGTTTTCAATATATCGTGATATTTTGGTGCTAAATTCGTAAATACAGTAATTACTACATAGCATTAATGTGTATTGTACTACTTTTTCTGTCAAATTTGTTGTATAACATGATGTTTTGGTACTTAATTTGTAATTTTGATGTTTAATAGGCTTTTTCTTAATCTCTCCTTATTATCCAACATATTCGCTTATCCAACATTCTGCCGGCCTGTTTATGTTGGATAAGTGAGACTCTACTGTAATAATTTTAAAAAATGTGCCTTCTTTATTAATAGCTTTTATTGAATAAAACCTGCATCAGATAAAACTCAATACAATGCACAACGAAAAGCAAGCTACTAAAAGCTACCACATAACCTACATATCCAATTGTCATTGTTATTGTGTTGTTGAAGGCTTTCTTGGCCGGAATCACTGGGTTGCTGTCTGTTTTCCAGGCTGTCTGGCCATGTTCCAGAAGCATTCTTTCCTGATGTTTCGCCCACATCTATGGTAGGCATCCTCAGAGGTTGTGAGGTCTGTTGGGGTTTATATATCAGTGGAAGGTCCAGGGTGGGAGAAAGGACTTTTGTCTGCTTGAGGCAAGTGTGAATGTTGCAATTGGGCAACTTGATTAGCATTAAATAGCCTTGCAGCTTCAGGATCTGGCTGCTTCCTGCCTGGGGAGATCCTTTATTAGGAGGTGTTAACTGGCCCTGATTGTTTCCTGTCTGGAATTCCCCTGTCTTCTGAATGTTGTTCTTTATTTACTGACCATATTTTAGAGTTTTTTGTAATACAGATAGACCACTCAGGGCAATCCGATTAAGCCATGGGTTGCATCCTGCCTATTGCAGATATATAATCAGCTCCATGCCTACAGATTTAACCATTTGCAGCTTGAAAACAAAATTACAACAAAATCCAAAAGGCAACCCTTGGTCTTTCTATTTTATATAAAAGATGACATTTTATTATATTATTGAACATAATGGGATATGTTCATATATTCAGTTTCATTTTTTTATTTTGTTGAGACTTCTCTTTTAATTTTCTCGCTGGTTCATGTTTATCACTGATGACTGAGCTTAGATAAATATACTAATTAACTGATGAGTCTCCACCATAATTGTAACAGGTTTTTTAAAAAAAGTTTTTAATATTTATTTATATCTTATTTCTGGGTGTTATACTTTGTGTGACTTTTGTCTTGTCTTTTATGTTAAATGTGCTTTGATTTGTATTGCATTATATTTATACACTGTGTATTTGCAATGTGGCACTGAAGTGGCCAAACTGTAAGCTGCTCTGAGTCCCCTTTGGGGTGAGAAGAGCGGGGTAGAAATATAGTAAATAAATAAATATAATGGGACTTGAGCATCCACAAATTTTGGTATCCACGGGGGTCCTGGAACCAAACTGCATCGGGTATCAAGGGCCCATACTATGTGGAATAGAGAATCATGAGGAAATTTTATTTATTTATTTATTTATTTATTTACTACATTTATATCCCCATTCTTCTCACCCTGAAGGGGACTCAGAGCGGCTTACAAATCAAATGAACATACAATATATTATTAGCATAGAACAATATAAACATTAAATTACTATATTGTACTATATCATTATGTGGTAATTGTCAACAACAGTAACATTATTAGTAATATTACATTTATTATATAATATATAATTAATATTATTATATTGTATTATTGTATTATTAGTAGTATAATATTGTATTCCATTATAAATATCATTCTTGGCTGACTGGAACTCTGAACCAGATCATTCCCCATTGTATTTACCAGCCAAATCCCTAAATATAGGACCTTATGTATGCACTAGTTTTTGCAGTATGTACTGTCCCTCATTAACTATAGCACAGTAAACCCATGGTATGTGATGCATCACTATCAAGACATCTGGACTCTCAAAGATACCCAACATATGTAAGCATTCTTAAAATAATGTAATTTTTTAATTGTTAAAAAAGTACAAAGAAATCATGTAAAGAAGTTATTCCCCGCTTCATGTGCTGTCTCTTGCCGATTCCTGCTCCAAGCTCCGGCACCGTCCTTCCAACACACCCCGGAAGACCTCATAGCGGTGGTTGAGGTCTCTGCGGCTGTGGATGTGCAACGCAGTCCCCAGGGCTCCATGCGGGGACGGCACTCCATAGAAAACCCGCTCAATGCGCGAATGTACTAAGGACATGGCACACATTGCGCAGGGCTCTCGAGTCAAGTACATATCGTATCCAGTGCAGATATAAGGAAGTCCATTGGTGGAAGGGGAAGAATGACCAGACTGGTGGTCCTGTTGATTGAAAACGCAAGCAGGGTAGTCCTTGTAACAGTAGGCACCCCCTCCTTGGCTGTGGGCCACGAGGTCGATGCAAACCATGGCGGCGTGGAGCAATGGATTGAGGCCATCCCGGCAATCGTGTCCTACAGCCAAAACCTTGCCAGAGGATGGATCAACCACCACCGCACCCACTGGCCTCATGCCCTGCTTTGCCCCTTGTTGTGCCGCTTGGATGGCCAACTCCATGTGGTATTGCATGGCGGCCTTCTCCAAAGGAGTGAAGAGGCTCCCGTTGATGGCTTGCGTGATGCGTTTGTTCTCGTGGAAAGAGACAGGCCAGTGAGACACAGCTTCTTCATACTGTGGCCGTGTCAAAGGCGGGCGATCGGGGACCAAGGCTAAGAAAGGTTGTCCTAAGCCATGCAGATCCACTTGCCCGCTGGGGAAGAGCTCAGAGAGAGAACGCAAGCCTTCCGGCTCTTCTTTGGCGTTTGCGAGGCACACGATAATTTCCAAGGGATGTGGGCTGTTTGGAGAAACGCAGGCACGGATGCGCTTCAGGTGAGGGTAGTCGCCCAGTGGGTAGACTGCAGAGACTTCCTTCACCAGCCGGCAGGCCTCCTTCTTATCCAGGACGGGAGTGGCATAAACCGGCATCAGCGTGACTCCTTGGGACTCCTGCTCTGAAAGAACTGGTACGACTTCCCACGAATCAGTGGGCTCTGCCGTTTTGCGGCGCTTGCAGCCCGGCTCCATCAGGCTCCTTGGAAAAAGAGAGGATAAGAAATTACTCCAAATGGCATTGAGAATGTACTGATACAACACAAGTCCTATTAACAACTAGCGTATATATTAGGCATGGGCCAACTTCAACTCTCCAGGTGCTTTGGACTCCAACTTCCACAATTCCTAACAGCCGGTAGGAAAAGTATTCTTACCATACATCAAGGAAACCACTATCAACATAGGGAAGCTGATGAAGAAACACAACCTACAAGTATCTGCAGACCCTCCAAGAAAATCCAATACTATGTTCAGCAAAGGACAAGAGGGATCCTCTCACCTCTGCTGGAGTCTACCGTATACCATGCAGCTGTAGACAAGTCCACATAGGGACCACCAAATGAAGCATTAATGATAATAATATATTAAAAAACTTTATTTATATACTACCCTATCTCCTCAGGGTACTCAGGGTGGTTTCCAACATGATAAAAATAATACAATACACATAATAAAAACAGAACCATACACCAATTTAAAAATAATACAGGTAATAAACATAAATACACAGTATTGCCCAAACACGAATCAAGGAAAATAAAAGGCACTGCAGACTAATTCAACCAGAGAAGTCAGCCATAGCAGAGCACTTGATGAACCATGCTAGACATAGCATATTATTTGAGAGTATAGAAATGCTGGACCACTCTGACAACTACCATGTCAGACTACACTGAGAAGCCATTGAAATCCACAATCATATGGGCAACTTCAACAGAAAGGAGGAAATAATGAAAATGAACAAAATCTGACTATGAAAAAACTCTAAAATTAGGACAGTAAATGCTCCAGAAGCATTCTCTCCTGACGTTTCTTCAACATTTATAGCAGGCATCCCCAGAGGGTGTGAGGTCTGTTTGGAAACTAGGCAATTGGGGTTTATAGAATAATGTCCGGGGAGGGGGGGGGGGGGGGAGAGAAGTCTTGTCTTTTTGAGGCAAGTGTGAATGTTGTAATTGGCCACCTTGATGAGCATTGAATGGCCTTGCAGCTGCAAAGGCTGGCTGCTTCCTGCCTGAATGGAATCCTTTGTTGGGAGGTGTCAAACTGCATCAATTAAAATAGATGTATCCCCAAAAGGTTCCTAATCCATGAAGTCAACCCGAAGGCAAGGTAACAATAATTGATGTCCACTAAAAATATCCCCTGCTGTTAATATAGGATTTCCCATACTCCCACCCCTTTTCTCAACTTACCTCGAAGCTGATCCTCCAGCACGTTGCCCTCCTCTCCTCGGATTGGCTAAAGGTTGAAAGCGAGCGTGCTGATTGGTCGGCAATACCGTACAGCTCGCCGCCCATTGGCTGAGGACGATCATTCGGCGCTGGCAAGAGAAGACGCGTGGTAGAAAGCACACTCTCCCGAGACTCAACGAGAGGGATAGATAGAGAGGCCGGAAGTGGTTGCGGGTTTTTGTTTTTTTTCGTAAACGGATGCGGAAGTGAGCGAGTTCCGGAGCCGGGAGATGGAGTCCGGGCAGCAGCAGCAGAGGCCGTTGTGGCGCGGTTTGGGGCTCCTCGGGGGAGGCGGCGAGGGCCCCGGCCTGGGCTGCGAGCGGAGGCTGCTGTGGGCCGCGTCCCTGCTCTGCGTCCTTCTGGACCTCCAGTTGCCAGGTAACCTTAGTTGCCAGGCAACCCCGCCCCGCCCTGCCCCTCTGTTCCCATAGCAACGGGCGCTTTTGGCAGCCCCGCCTTTTTCCCCCTTGCCCCGATTTGTTTTTCCTCCTGAAGCCTCATCAGCATTCCATCGACCAAGCCACGCCCCTTCATGTCATGACGTGTGTTAAGCCACGCCCATGTCCCCCAAAGCCACGCCCCTTTAGGTTGCCTGCAGTTTAACTCAAGGCTATGGACTCATGCCCTGGCCTTGTTTGCCTCAGCAGACTACAACTCCCAGGATCCCATAGCATTGGCAGTTAAAGTGATGTGAAACTGCATCCATTCTACAATGTAGATCAGGCCTGGGCCAACTCGGGCCCTCCAGGTGTTTTGGACTTCAACTCCCACAATGCCTAACAGCCAGTAGGCTGTTAGGCATTGTGGGAGTTGAAGTCCAAAACACCTGGAGGGCCCAAGTTGGCCCAGGCCTGATGTAGATGCACCCTTGGGGTTCAAAATCCCTCCAAAAATTGACTTAGCTTGCTTCTAGTCCTCAGTGATGAGGTTTGCATGCGAAGTAAGTGCTTTGACGCCGAGCCATGGCCCTCTTTCTTAGGACACTTGTCTTTTCCTTGTCTACTGCTCAAGGTTTGCTGGCTGCTGGGCAGGCGGAGATTGAAAACCACTTGGAAATGGGTCGGAAGCTGTTGGCGGCTGGGCAGTTGGCCGAGGCTCTGTCTCACTATCACTCTGCGGTGGGTGAGTAAACCAAGACTGAAGATGGCCAGGAAAGAGTGGAAGCATCTTGACAGGACCCCCTGAGCTCTTTCCTGGCCATTGAAAGAAAGGTATTAAATCAGACATCGCCAAACTTCGGCCCCTGGGTGTTTTGGACATCAGCTCCCACAATTCCTAACAGCCAGTCTGAGGTTTGCTGCCTCGCCAAACTGCAACTCTCATCATTCCATAGCATTGAAGCAATGTTGAACTGCATTCATTCAACAGTGTGGATGGACTAAACCAGAGGTCCCCAAACTTTTTAAACAGGAGGCCACTTCACGGTCCCTCAGACCGTTGGAGGGCTGGATTATAGTTTTAAAAAGAACTATGAACAAATTTCTATGCAGTGCACACTGCACATATCTTATTTTGAAGTAAAAACAAAACAAGAATAAATACAGCCTCAATGTTAATAATAATAATAATAATAATAATAATAATAAATAAATAAATAATGAGAGTTGGAAGAGACCCTTGGGTCATTTAATCCAACCTCCTGGCTTTGTGCACCAAAAGCACTAGCAAAGCACCCCTTAATAATTAATTATTAATTAAATAATAATTAAAATACCATTATAAACAAGCAAAGCTTTGGAAAGCACACACCTATCTCGGTGGCGGAGGGAGCTGCTGCCACAGGGGCCGGATAAATGGCTTCGATGGGCTGCATGTGGCCCCCGGGCCTTAGTTTGGGGACCCCTGGACTAAACACTCAGACACACTAAACATTCAGACACACTCAACAAGGCCGGGCTGTGGCGCAGCTGGTTAGTAGCCAGCTGCAATAAATCACTACTGACCGAGAGGTCATGAGTTCGAAGCCCAGGTCGGATTGAGTGCCCAACCATTAAACAGCCCCAGCTCGTTGTTTACCTAAGCAACCTGAAAGACAGTTGCATCTGTCAAGTAGGAAAATTTAGGGACACTTATGCAGGGAGGCTAATTTAACTAATTCACATCACCATAAAAATGTCCAGCAGCGTGCGTGCAGAAGATGAGGAAGTACTCCATTGAGGACAGTGTCACAGTGGATGATGAAGCAGCAGCTCCACTTGTAGCCAGAATCGAGCATACCCTCATGAAGCCAGAAGCTGGAAAATGTCAAATAGCCTCTGTGTCTTTGTCCGTGTGTGTCGTATGTCTAATGGCATTGAATGTTTGCCACGTATATGTACATCGTGATCCGCCCTGAGTCCCCTTCGGGGTGAGAAGGGCAAAATATAAACACTGCAAATAAATAAATAAATAAACACTGCACAACCTTTCTGTCACTGTGTGCATCTACACTGTGGGATGAATGCAGTTTGACACCACTTTGAACTGCCATGATTCAGTGCTAAGGAACTCTGGTAGTTTTAGTTTGGCGAAGCACCATTACTCTTGAGCAGAGAAGGCCTTGTAAAACTACAATTCCCGGGATCCTGTAATGTTGAGCCATGGCATTGCAAAGTGGCATCAAGCTGCAGTCATTCTACAGCAGGCCTGGCCAAACTTCAGCCTTTCAGGTGTTTTGGACTTCAACTCCCACAATTGTATCAAACATATCATATAATACTCTTACTATTTAATTGTTTTTTAACTTTTGTATTGTACCTTTTAAACTTGTCTAGTGTGGAATGTTAGCCGCCTTGAGTCCCCACAGGGAGAAGGTTGGAATATAAATAAAGATAATAATAGTCATAATAATAATAATCTTAATAATAATAAAGGAAGTATCTCTTCAAATGTACTAAAACTGGGAGCGAGCTAGTGTTTCTTCACTGTCCATATATTACTTATGCAACTAAACACACAAGACTGCAACTTTCTTCACATTTATGACTTGACAAAAGGGCTGTGGTGGGAGGGGATGTGAGGTACATTCCTGATGCAGAAAGTAACGCCTCTCTTTTGTGTTGCTTTCCCAACCTTACAGAAAATGACCCCAAAAACTACCTTACCTACTACAAGCGTGCAACCATCTATTTGGCCATGGGCAAGTTCAAATCAGCGTTGCCGGACCTCTCTAAAGCGATTGAGCTCAAGCCGGATTTCCTGGCCGTAAGTCTTCTTAAAGAAGGGAATTGTTCTAGGGCAGAAGGGCTGAATTTGCAAAGATCTGGGGTTGTCTATTTTCTCTTGTGATGCCTTGTTAGGCAGAAAGTCATTAAATGTTATGCAATGTTCTAGATCATTAATTCATTTAAAGTATGAACAGTGTGACCCCCACGTCTGCATCACAGAGACATTTCTGAACATACTGTGGAAACAGAAACTGGATAATAGTAAACCCTATTGAAATAAATGGCCTCTCCAGGAAGTTACCATAGAGTTGTCCTGAGGTCCTGGAAATTTCTGAAAGAGGCATGCTCACTAGGAGTTTGCTAGGTCCTCCAAGATGATTCTGTCATAACATATTGTGGAGATTATTCAACTTCTGGCAGAAGCATACCATAGGCTTGCCTAAATAACCTTTAAAAAATCCTAGAATTGGAAGAACTTCAAGGACTACCCAGTCCCTCCCCTTTTTGCCAGGCAGGAATACACTATCTAAGACCAGGCTTGTCTTCCCTGAGAATAAATCAATCAATTTGCTTGGCATATTTGTGAGAACTCCTGTGTACAATGGGACTGAGGAACCTGTACCTTTCCGGTTGTTGTCGGACTCAGGTTCCCACAAGTCTTTGCTCAAACACATGGATTTCATGGCTTTTGTTTGTCCATGGGGGGGGGGGGGGGGCAAGCCAACCAATTAGTTTCCTTTGACCCTGCGGTCTTCTTTAATTATTCCTTTTGCTGAAAGAATTGTCCCTTTTCTGTTCCCCAGGCCAGACTGCAACGAGGCAACATCCTTCTAAAACAAGGAAGCACACAGGAGGCCAAGTTAGACTTCGAAGCTGTGGTAAGCAACACACCCAGAAATTGTGGCTTGTGGTACACATTCATTCCTCGAGGTGGGTGTTGGCATGGTCCCAGTGAAAGATCCTGTCAGACCTCTTTAGAAATCCATCTGGGGTTTTGTGAGCAAAGCTGTCTGCTTATTTGTGCCCGTTTCAAAGACTAGTCTCTGCACATGACCATGCATACGTTCACATTATTACCAGAAACACTGTATCCCTTTTCCAATTTGCTTCTTGCATTTATCCAAATATCTGTTAAATGTGCACTGGGGGGGGGGGGGGTTGAATACAGTGACCAAAAATTAGTGATTCTGACTCATAGGAAAATATCATGAATAAACATAAGGAATTGTAAAAAAGAGATCTGACTGGTTAGAAATTTCTGGAAAAGATCTGTCACATCTCCTAGTGCCTTATCTGAAATGCATTGGACCAGCAGTGTTTTGGATTTTTTTTTCATTTTTGGAATACTCTTATTTGCATCTACATACATAATAAGACATCTTGGAGATGGGACCCAAGTCTAAACATGAAATGCATTTATGTTTCTTACACACTGCACTTATACATTGTATTTTTAATAGTTTTGTGCATCAAACAAGGTCTGTGTGCATTGAACCATCAGAAATAATAATAATGATGATGATGATAAGAGAATAAGAATAAATATATTTCTCCTTGATGTGTTGGCCCCGGTCTTTTCTCCCTTCATTAGCTATCTATTTACAGAACTGTTGCAGTTTGGGGTTTACTCTTATCATAGATGGTGACTTACGAATTTTCCATCATAATTCTCCAACTACTGTATTTCAACAGCTCCAGAGCAGTCCAGACAATACAGAGGCCCGAAGCCAGCTCACACGGGTCACTGAGCTAGAATTGTCCATGCAAGAAGCTCGGACTGCCTTTCAGAGGAAGAACTACATGGGAGCAGTCGGTATTCTGGATCGAGCAATTGAGGTACCTTGTCCTTAATTCATCCTGTTCTATCTTGTATTGAAGACAGAATGTCGCACTAGGCTCAGAGGATCTGGCTTCAGGTTCTCATATATAAGAAGGGACTAATGTGTGTGGGCTCTTTGGGATAGCTTGTCGTCTTGTTGCAAGGCACACTTTGTGTCTTCCTGTTCTTCTTTGCATTCCTGTGGGGTGGAATAATGTGCTGGATTCACTCAAAACTAGGACAGAGGTGGCCTATTTCATAAGGTTTTATGTTAGAGTAAATTGGGGTATATGAAGAAATGCTCATGTTTAAATGTCTGGAAGAAAGATAGCAGTGGGAACAAAATTAAGAATCCATGTTTTGACCCATGCTTCTTCTCATATACTCCATGCAGAGGAATAGGAAAACATGACCTGTTGATGGTGCGCTTTGCCTGGAGTTGGCAGCATGTGGCCTTAAATGAATTTATTATTTAGTCAGAATAGCTCACAGGAATTGTCAGCCAAATTTCTCAAGCAACACCCATGCTTCCTCAGATTTCCCCATGGGATCCGGAAGCGAAGGAACTGCGTTCTGAGTGCTACTTGTACCTCGGCAACTATGACAAGGCCATCATGGACCTGAAACCTACCACCAAGCTGCGCAACGACAACAGGGCAGCTTTCCTCAAGCTCAGCAAGCTGTATTACAACTTAGGGGAGCATGAGGAGTCCTTAAAGTGAGTGCTGCACATTTCTGCATAAGAGAGTGCATGCGCAGTTTATTTTGTTTTTTGCACAGACCCATTTCTTGCATTATCACATGGTTTTACTCCTTGGTATGCTCTCTGGAGGAAAGGGTGGCTGGAAATAATGCTACATAGATGTTCAGTTTTGCCTCCCCACTCTGAATTTTGCATTCCCAGATCCAGAAATCTTTCCCTTCCATTTTTCCACATGCAAATATGGATGGCATTTTGGCCCAGCTACTTACATATACATGGAAAAACAAATGCACCATAGTTTTCTTCAAATAGTTCACATGATGTTAGAGATCAGTAGATATAATCTGCTTAGAGCTTGCATAACTGTGAATTCTAAAGTGGTGTGAAAAGAAAGGATTTAAAACAGCAAACATCATGAGAAGATGGCATCTTATTTCAGAAGCGGGGGGAGTACATCTGTGAGCTCTCAAGATACCTTTGGGAACATTGTTTTCTCTTAGCATTTGTCCTTATTTTGTCCAATGGATACTTATGAAGGGTGTCCCTCTTGCCACAACTAAACTCAGCTCCTTTTCTCTTCAGCCAAGTGAGAGAATGTCTCAAGTTGGACCAGGACGATAAGAACTGCTTCTCCCACTACAAGCAAGTCAAGAAACTTTCCAAGCAGCTAGAAACTGCTGAAGAACATGTCAAAGCTCACAGGTGAGTGATCCTTTTTTCTTTCACTGATTTCCTTCCTTGGTTTGCAAGAGTTCTTGAGTTGGGTTGCCAGTGTATGTGGCAAATGAAATCAAATATGCTTTGCAAAAACAGATTGCATGCTGTGGTTGTTTCAAAGGTGTTCAAAGAGAAGCTGGCTTATGTAGTATTTATGAACTTGTGGCTTGCTTACCTTATTATATGCTTTGCTGGAGTAGCATATCTCTGGAAATAATTACGCAGAGGGGATTTTTACATTGAGGATGTTAGATTGCAGTCTTGGTTTCCAAGAGGTTTTTAACAAGTCTAGGAAAGATGACGTTTGGGGGGCGAGGAGAGATGATAACATCCGGGATCCCCTAGCACTGGCATGCCCAAGCCCAAAAAGCAATATTGGCATATTTAATATGTATATATTATATAAAGTTTATGATGATGTGTTTTCAGCTATGTTGTAACGCACCTCAGGCCACAAGGAGAGGCGGGTAAGAAATAAAATTGTTGTTATGGTTCCAGGCTTTTATCCATAATACATTTTGGCTAAAAAAAATTAAGCTCACATTCTTGGGATAAGAGTTGCCTTTTTGGCTTCAGCCTGAAGGTTCCATCAAATTGGCTATTCCATTTCCTACCATCTACAAACAAATCAGTCAGGAAAATCCTCTTCCCTGTAGTCTTGAAGAAAAATTAATGAGACCATAAGGTTAGCTATCTCTATCCCTTTTCAAATGCTGTTCTTTTCTGTGCCTGGTGATAGGTATGAAGATGCCATTGAAAAGTATAAAGCGGCCATGAAAACAGAGCCCAATGTGGAGATCTACACGTCTAAGGCCAAAGGACGCATCTGCCACTGTTTATCCAAGGTGATGCAAAGCCCTCCAAGCTGTGTGGCTGAACTTAATTTCATGCTGAGTCTAAAACAGAGTTTTCCAAACTGTGTTGCAACACATTAGTATGTCAGCTGCAATGTGTAGGTGTGTCGCGCGAATGGAAGGAGAAACTTTTGAGTCTATGTGAAACAAGCAATAAATCAGATCTTTTTAATAATATAAATGAAAGGTTTTCATGAGATGTGTTGCATCCCCATGCATTTTGTTATTGCAAGTTTATATATGTGTCAATCTCTCTTCTAAGAGGTTGGTTTAACCTCCAATTTCCTAGTAAAACTGAAACAAGTCTAAAACGTGCGTCACCAACATGAAATGTTTGAAAAGCTCTGGTCTAGAGGATCTTGTCATCCAAAATGCAAAGGAAGGAATTTTAAAAAATTGTATCTTTCTCTGTAATGGTCTTTAAAATGAACAAAGAAATAGCCATGCCTAGTTTAACTGGTGATATTTGAATCACTGAAATGTGATAGAATTGCTTTATGGGTTACAGTCCCCTAGGTTTAAAGGATCATATGTACCATATTTCAGGAATATGGACTTTTTTCCAGCTCTGCCATCATATCTTTTTCCTTCATCCTTGGTCCTGCTCACCATCTTGGAACTTTTGCTTCTTGCTTTTTAAAAATTGGACTTTTTAACTTATGTTAAGGGAACATAGGAAACACCCTAACGCTTGTACAGAGGGAGGTAGTTCTTCTCTTTTGAGACCACTCCAAAGACGAGATGGATTCAAATGGCATAAAAAGAGATTAGAAAAAACCTCTTTACTTGTAAAAACTGTTTGGAAAAGCAATTGACAGCCTTGAAACAAAGTGGACTTGTCGTCTTTGAAAAAATTTAGACAGAGGTGGGGTAATTATCTTTCCAGAGTGCTTCAGCTGTGTGTTCCTGAATAGCAGGAGGTTAGACTATATTGCCTTTGAGATCCCCTCCGACTATGATTCTAGAATTTGTAATCCCTTCCCCCTTTTGCAGGGGTGCACAATTGACAAGGGGCTAGGAACCTATATTGCTCTCTGGGCAATCTTGAGGATCACCTTTACACATTGAAAAAATCAATTTTGTTTGTCCCACATTGCCTCCCAGTGCCCCCACAGGATCATGGGAAGGAATTCACCTTGGTTTTGGTCATTTCTGGGCTATTGTAGGTCCAGGAAAGAGGCTTTATTTTCAGAAACAAGTGATCTGGAAGTCAACACTATTGATAGCATGTCAGAGTTCAGTATGAAAGCTTTTCTAAATGTAGCATGAAGGCTGCAGCCTGGATTTGGAGTCCTTGCCAGTGACTTCAAACCTCTAAACTGGAGGTTCATTCCCTTCCACTAATCTGACATTATATGTAATAGATCAGTGGTGTTAAACTTGTGTCCCTCCAGGTGTTTTGAACTTCGGCTCACAGAATTCCTAGCCATTGGACAAGCTGGCTAGGGCTTCTGGGATTAGAGGCCTGCACATCTGGAGGGCCATAAGTTTGTTATTCTGCAATAGATGGAACAGATGATGGTATAGGACAGAAAAGGGAACGCAGGAGAAAGAGTGGCACCAATCCCATTGTTCTTCTCCTTTCTGACTGCAGAACAAACAGCCTCGTGAAGCCATAGACATCTGCACAGAAGCTCACCAGCTTGACCCCAGAAATATCTTCATCCTGCGTGACAGAGCCGAAGCCTACATCCTGAATGAGGAGTTGGAGAAAGGTGAGAGGGATGGGTCGTTGTTGGAGAAGGGGTGTCTCTTGGGAATATCGGACCCTTGAAGGATTGTGCCATAAATGCAGAGTAATTGCTTGGATGTGATCAGTTCTGTTTGTTTTGTTGTAAACATAAGGGCTAGAAACCTGGCTGTTTCATTTCTAAGAAAAAGCAAGAATTGAGATTCTCTGGACTCCCGGCACTAAACAGTTCTGTCAAATTCAGCATGTGGGGGTAAAATAATATGACATTTTAAAAATCTGCATACTCTTTTCCGGATTTTAAGCCAACTTTTGTCTTATTTGTAGCCGTTGAGGACTATCAAGAAGCCAAAGAGTTTGATAGTGAGAATGAGGAACTGAAGGAAGGACTGGAGAAGGCACAGAAGTTGCTGAAGCAATCCAAGAAACGAGACTATTACAAAATCCTTGGGATCCGAAGGTAAGTTGTGTGGCTTTTGTTTTCACAGCCCTAAAAAATAAAAAAGGAGGGAGGTCAGTGAATTCATACTCTTTCTTTATTTTTATTGAGGATTGACGTGGCCCATAAAACTGAGCCCCTAGTTTAAAGTGGAGATTAGAAATCTTCAACCCTCCAAACGTTGTGGATTTCAGCTTCCAGCAGTCCTAATCTGCATGCTCTGTGCAAAGGGATTCTGGGAGTTGTAGTCGGGAAGCCTGAAGAGGTCATTTTCCCTTAGTTTCTAATGTCCTTTTTGTAATTGACACTGTAATTAGGTTTGAGCTGTGCATTGATTTAGTTAAGGCCTAAATCGAACTTCTAGTCATATCTAGAGTAGACCAACAGTAGCAGTAGGGCTTGCATACCTTGCAACAGCTCTTAATTGGGTCTAACAGTTGGCTTATTGCCAAAGCGCTCTGCGAAATCGTCCTCCGGCTTTCTTTCCGAATCTGATTCCTTTTTTCCCCACTGAGAATTCTGAGGACAATTCCTGTTTCTGTTCACCCACCTCTCCAGGAATGCAAACAAGCAGGAAATCATCAAAGCTTACCGAAAGCTGGCCCAGCAATGGCACCCTGACAATTTCCAGTCTGAAGATGAGAAGAAGGAAGCAGAGAAGAAATTCATTGACATTGCAGCTGCTAAAGAAGTCCTAACAGATCCAGGTAAATGTCATCCAGTGATTTATTGAATTTGTTCAAAAATTTTCCTTTTCCCCACAGAAAAGAAATAGGGGAAGTGGGGTTTCCCCATAGTTTCAACATTTCTGAAAACTTTCCCTATTGGAATCTTCTTAGACTCATAGAAACAGAATCATAGCGTTGGAAGAGGTCACATGAGCCCATCTAGTCCAACCCCCTTTTGTCATGCAGAAAAAGCACAATCAAAGCAACCCCAACAGATGGCCATCCAGCCTCTGTTTAAAACCCTCCACCACACTCTGAGGCAGAGAATTCTACTGCTGAACAGCTCTTATAGTCAGAAAGTTCTTCCTAACGTTCAAGCGGAGTCTCCTTTCCTGTCATTTGAATCCATTCCTTCTTGGTTTTTTTTTTTTCTCCTAGAAATGAGACAGAAGTTTGACTCTGGTGAAGATCCCTTGGATCCAGAAAACCAGCAGGGCGGAGGAGGACACCAGCATCAGTGGCCCTTCGAATTCAACCCCTTTGGCACGGGGAACTTCCATTTTAAATTTCACTTCAACTAACTTTGGCTCAGCCTTTCACATGGAGGCACAAACTGTTGCTAATGAATAGACTTCCGGGCAGTACTTAGCTAACCAAAAGACTCCATGAGAGCATGTCTGTCTCTAGCTGGAAACAACTGCTACATCATAGCGGAAGTGGGACAAGAAGGGATTTCCCCCGCTGTAGACCAACGTCCCTCCAGATGATTCACTGCTGACAGGGAACGGGGCCCCGAAGAAAGACAGTGGCATCTTCCTTTGAACTATGAGGAACTGAAGCTTGTACACAGGACATACTTTGCATGCAGAGCTATACACGCCTCTGAAAATCTACCTTTCGCAATGCCTCCCATTGAACAGATGTGGCCAGCCTCTGGCAAATTGATGTCTGGAAATGTAACCTTCTCCCAGTCATCTCTGTGTTGAACCCTCTTCCCCTTGTAACCGTCAACCATGTAGCTCATCTTCAGTCCCAATGGGGCAAAAGCTCCCTTCTTTCTTTGAAAAAAAAGCATTTTCCTTCCGTTGAAGTTCTCCTACCCAAAAAGCCCTTGGCAGAAAGTGTAATGCAGACTATGGGGTGATACGGGGAGATTAAAACCAGAACTGCAACTGCAGTTATCTTCCTCTGTTGCAAAATCCCTGGTTTGTTGGGATGTTTTTTTCCTTGGTTGCTGGGTTTGATGCAGCTATTAATCTTGTGAAACCCATTGTTGGACTTCATTATTTGGAAAGAGAAGGAAAAGTTCGGAAGTGTCATTTTATGGCTATGAATCTTCCTATCGGGTTCTTAGAGGAGGATCCATCTTGTTGTCACATTTAGTGTCCATTCCTCTGAAAATGTGAGGTTGTTATAGCCGGCCCACTGTATCCATTGATAATGCATCAATAGCTTGAAATGACCCATAGATTGAAAATATCCCCAATAGAAAAAAATCCTAAAAGGCAAACCTAGATTTAATCATTGTTTATCATGGGACTTGAGGAGCCTCTGGTGTCGCAGTGGTTAAACCCTTGTGCCAACAGGACTGCTGTTCAACAGGTCAGTGGTTCGGATCCTGGGAGAGTGGGTGAACTCCCTCTGTCAGCTCCCGCTCCCCATGCAAGGACATAAGAGAAGCCTCCCGCAAGGATGTTAAAACATCAAACATCCGGGCATCCCCAGAGCAGCGTCCTTGCAGACGGCCAGTTCTCTCACACCAGAAGCAACTTGCAGTTTCTCAAGTCGCTCCTGACACGAAAAAAGGGACCTGAACATCCATGAGTTTTGGTATTTGTGGAAAGAGATCCAGACCCCAGCAAATCCCAAAAACTGTATAATGTTTAAAATCCCTATCTGAATTTGAGTGAGCAGGAGCATCTTTCCTTTGCAACAGTGGTTCCCAAGCTTTTTTTTACCAGGGACTACTTTGCCTGGGGACCACCCTCCAACATTAGTACCAAAACAGTTACGAATGCATTTTTGTCAACTTTAGATTCAGTTTGGTTATTTGAGGTGCTGATTCAGAAAATTGTAATGGATAGACCACATCAGGTCTAGTTTCTGATACAGAACATATGCCATCCAGTAGTCACTATCTGCTCGCCCACAGAAAACCATATTTAATCATCTAGAGTTGATGTGGTCTAGCCAATGCAATTTTCTGAATCAGCACCCCAAGTAAACCCAGGAACAGGTCTAAAAATGAAAACATCAAGAAAATTTTTTTTTGGTTGGACTGTGTTATTATCCGTATTTTAGTTCTTGCAGACCACTGGTGGCCCACGGACCACAGGTTGGGAACCATTTTTTTTACAACATTCCCTCCTTTGCCTGAGTTTCAGTGTTTCCATTGGTGGCTGGCCAGGCTAAATCCCTCCGACCAAGTGAGGACATTCTCCTCTATTTCTTACGGGGTTTACATAGTTCATTTTTATATCACTTCCACTTCTTTCCTATGCATAGTAGCTTTGTAAAATTTGTTCTGCACCTGTCACAAAGCAACGGCCAAGAGGACGGAGGAGGAGGAATGCTTAACCTCTACTTTTACTGCAAGTGTCAAAATTAGCTATCAGCTGTCCCTCCATCACATTATTGGGTGGCTACGAAAAGAAAAGTAAGCCATGCTGAGTCTAGAGCAGTGCTTCCCAACCTTTGGTCCTCCAGGTGTTTTGGACTTCAGCTCCCACAATTCTTAACAGCTGGTAAGATGGGAGTTGGAAGACCAAAGTGCCTGGAGGACCAAAGGTTGGGAACCACTGTTTTATCACTCCGAACGCAAATGATTCAAGGCAGAGACAACAAATCCTGCTACTGTTCAAGTGAAATCGAGGAACAAATGCTCCAAAGTTATCTGAATCTTCAGCTAGGCTGCCAGGCTGCAAATGGAAGACCTACAGCTTCGGGTGGTGGTTCTTCAATCAATAAGATGAGTTCTGCATGCATCTGTATTTGCAAAGAGGCTTAAGAGTCGTGACTGCCAGTGCCTCTTGAATAAACATGGATCAGATTGCACTACGGGCCACTGGAAGTAAAGAAATCCATGTATGCTTCTGGTTTGCATTGTGTTGCAGCAATATGAGAACATTAATTCTGTAACCCAAGTATAGGCAAACTTGGGTCCTCCAAGGTGTTTTGGACTCCAACTCCCACCATTCCTAACAGCCTCGGGCCCTTTCCTTTTCCCCCTCAGCCGCTTAAGCGGCTGAGGGGGAAAAGGAAGGGGCCCGAGGCTGTTAGGAATGGTGGGAGTTGAAGTCCAAAACATCTGGAGGGCCCAAGTTTGCCCATGCCTGCTGTAATTTCTCCATAATACCTTCAGAGGAAGCTGGAGAGGTGGAGAGCCACTTACCTGTAAGATTTGGCCTTATTCTATCCCTTGAATTGGGTGACCTAAACTTGGATTATATGCCTTCCCTTCCCAAGGCTTCCTTGTGTTTAGTTATTCATGCAACGTAAGTGGAAATTCAAAGGATAGTGAACGGAATCCATTACAGTTCCAAACTATTTGTTTTAATATGAAAAACACCATGAAACGCATGATCTGATGTGTCTCATGTCCATATCATTCAAGTCCTTGCTTTAAACCGCTGAGCTGCTGAACTTGCTGACCGAAAGGTTGGCGGTTCCAATCTGGGGAGCGGGGTGAGCTCCCGCTGTTAGTTCCAACTTCTGCCAACCTAGCTGTTCGAAAACATGCAAATGTGAGTAGATCAATAGGTACCGCCCTGGTGGGAAGGTAACGGTGCTCCATGCAGTCATGCTGGCCACATGACTTTGGAGATGTCTACGGACAATGCTGGCTCTTCAGTTTAGAAGCACCAACATCCAGAGTTGGACAAGACTAGACTTAATGTCAGGGGAAAACTGACAGGTATCATAATGTTAAATCAAAATATATATATTCATTCAGAGCCAGTGTAGTGGTTTAAGTGTTGAACCCTGACTCCAGAGACCAGGGTATGATTCCCTGTTCAGACGGGAAAACCATTTAGTTATTTGGGTGAGTCACACACACTCAGCCCCAGAAAACTTTGTGATAAGTTTGCCTTAGGATCCCCATAAATTGGAAACAACTTGAGAGTATATGGCAATGCACTTATTCCCTGTAATGCCATCTCCCATGAAAACAGTAAGTTGACAATTCAAAAATGAGGAGTGGATCACACAAGCCTGTGTGTATCTACTCAGGTGTAAGGTCTCGTGACTTTAACAGAACTTACTCCCTGGAAAGAGTATCTCAGATTGCAGTATTACTCTTGATGTTTCTTAAGCAATAGTTGTCAGCATCAGTTCTCTTACTTCTATATCATTTCATTCAGTTTCCCCCTCTTAGGTTCCCCATCCATCCCAGTTCAGCAAGATCAATACACGTAGGGTTTGAAAAAATACACAATGTCCATATTATTAGGAAAATAGCCATTTAAATATATTTAAGCAAATTTGTGCTGAGGTGCCCCCACCACTTAGATTAACGCTAGTTCACAACTCTGGAATACAGAAAGTCGCAAATTTTTTTTTAAAAAAAAGATCAGTCCATTTTAAAAAGTCTCTTCATTTGATCTATGGAAGGGACAAGCGCCACCAGCAAGTGAAGAAAGAGGTTCTCCAGGAGGAAGGTGTGATTCAACCGAGTCCCCGTAGCTTTCCAGTATCAACTATATCTGATCACAGGGCAATTGAAAAACCCCAAAGACAATTCCATCCAAGCAGAAGGGAAAGTGGACAAAATTGTGATACACAACACAACACAGCTCTCCCTTGCAATAAATAACCTTAGACAAGGCATGATTTGCTAGGCTCAGACTCAAAAACAGAAATTTGGAGCCTCTGTCCAATTCCTAGCATCAACACAAGACCTGGGCCTGAGGTGGGACTGAGGTTTCCTTTGTCCTTTTCTGTCTCTGTTCCGACAGAAGACCCGTTCAGGTTCCAGGCTGCCTGAGAAACATCCGAAAAATGTTTTTTCAGGGGGTCATGGCCCCCTATTTCCAACGCAGGCTCAGACGTAAGCGTTCCTGCCATACTTCCCAGTGCTGCTGGTGGTGGATTCGACGCGGGGACGAGGAACCGAAGCTGCAGGGACTGACATTGGACTCTTGGTGGCCTTGTATGATGGATACGGAAAACTGTCAAGACACAAAAACATGGCTCAATGCTATGGGATCCTGGGATTTGCAGTTTTATAAGGTCTTCATCTTCTTTGCAAATATTTCTAATGTCTTGCCAGACTTTAGATCCAAAGATTCCATAGCATTGAGACGTGGCAGTTAAAAGTGGGGCAAACTGCATTCATTCCACAGTGTAGATGCATTCAAGTTGTGGGTTCTCCTTTTCTCTCTAGCCATATAAGGGATTCTAGCAAAAGCTGCTGTTTACCTTGCCTTTTGTAGGCAGACATACATAGCTATGGTATCAATCTGCTAGAACAGAAACCCATTCTTCTCCATCTCATGCTTCATTGCATGGCTTCCTGCAGATTGGCTGATGCAACCTAACACTGAAGTCTGTAGGTTGCTGTGAGTTTTCCGGGCTGTATAGCCATGTTCCAGAAGCATTCTGGCCTTACAGCCCGGAAAACTCACAGCAACCCAGTGATTTCGGCCATGAAAGCCTTCGACAGCACACTGAAGTCTGATGCTGGGAGTTAACAAAAGGAGTAACATAACTATAGTGTATGTAGGAAAAATCAGCTGCCCCCCTGAAACAATGGAAATCAAAGCAAAAAAAATGCAGTGAAGGCAGTAACAAGGAAATGGGGCAACCCACAGAAAAAATGGACGAGCCAGCTTTGTTGAACACAACTCTCACCTCGGTTCCGGTGCTAACTGTTTCCGACATGAAGTGAACAGACATCCTCCGCCAATGATCACCAGCAGTGATGCACTCCAGCCCAGATAGAGAGCAGGCCCAATTTCATACCTGTACCATGGAAAAAAAGACACATTGAGAACCAGTTCCTTCATTTGGTCTGATCCATATAAACATACCACTTCTAGCACTTTCGATTTCCATGCTGGATTTTGACCAGTTTTTAGATCATGAGACTCAAGACCTTGGAGTCCAACCAAGGGGCAATGTTCATGCTGATCCAATGATGACTATTCCCCAAGTTTGCTCTCCTTTGATTTAGCAATAGTAAACTACTTGCTGCCCTACACCCCTCCTACCCTCGGTTTGCCACTATTTTATAGACTTACTTTGTGCCAGCAAAGAGCGGGTTAAAGAAGTCACGGGTAATATTGAAGGCGTACCAGGAGATTGTCACCATGCCACAGAGACCTGAGCAGGGAGAAGAAGAAAAAAAGCTTAAGCCAAACGTGAAATAGCATTAGGAATAAGATGCAGATTTCACAAGTTAAGTACGCTACCATAGATAGAATAAAATACATATTCTAGATTATTATAATAATTATTAGTATTATTATATCTATTTTATAATAACCTGATAGAATCTATATCTATTTCATAGAATCATAGGATAGTAGAGTTGGAAGAGACCTCATGGGCCATCTAGTCCAACCCCCCGCTAAGAAGCAGGAAATCGCATTCAAAGCATCCCCGACAGATGGCCATCCAGCCTCTGCTTAAAAGCCTCCAAAGAAGGAGAATTTCAGCAAAATTATGGGGATTTTTTTTTTACATTGTGTGGGTTTTTGGAGCAGGGAATCATGTGGTTCTTTGGACATTGTAGGAATGCAACTCCCAACATTCCCTACTTCTGAACCTAAAGATGAAAAAGAGTTTGAAATTTATGGCTGGCATGTTGCATTGCAGGTAACTTTTCCTATGCAATTGTAGCAATATTGCAATGACCATAAATGGCCCCTTAAAGCCTACCTTAAGAATCAGCGGCCTCACCAAATGACGGAGGTTTGTTCAGCTAGTGATCAGACTCTAAGAGAAGGTTATTTCATGTCCCTTTGTACCATTGAGTGAGAACTAGGACCATATCATAATTCCTCATAGAAACGTCACTCATTGGTAGATGGGAACTGGAAACATCCTCTCCTTGCCCCCCAATTGTCTTCTAAATGAACCTCCATCTTTCAGTGTGGCTGCTGGCTCTTTAAGTAGACTGCAGATGATCAGATCAGGAGAAGTTATTTACTATTTTTCTTCATTCTTAGATGCCACCGGATTCTAAGATGCACACTAATTTCAGTACCACCAACTGACTACATCTTACAATCAAAGAAACGTGGCGGCTAATGTAGTCATAACTAAGTAAGTGGTAGAAAGTAGCAATGGTCATGTTTATTAGAGAAAGGAGGATGAGGTGTGGGAACTCGACTCACCAGCCAGGAGGAACATGCATCCGGCAACCACGGCCATCTTAGCCTTCAAGTTGGGACTGTCTTCTGCCACTTTGGTGCATTGCAGACCCAGCATGCCACACAGGATCCCTAAGACACCAAACACCAATGCCGTGATCATAAGGGCCCGCGAAGCTTGCAGATAAGCTAAAAAGAAAAGAAAAGAGACATGATCAACAACACCAGGGTCAATATCAGAGCCCTCAGCAAAACAACCTTGAAATCCGAGTCAGGATTTCGTGATAATCTCAATATTAAACTACACGAAGCAGCTGCTTTGAGCAGATGGAGGGACAGAGGGTGCTTCCACACTGTATAATTAATGCAGTTTGGCACCACTTGAACTGCCATGGCTTATGGCTGTGGAATCCTAGGAGCTGTAGCTTTACAAGGTCTTTAGCCTTCTCTGCCAATACTGAGCAAGAATAAATCCTGAAAATGTAAATTGTCTTCAGAAACTACACAACTTTCGATGACTTTCTCACGATGGGGAGGAAAAGGGATGATTTATTTGGTCTTGCCTCTGAAAGCAAAAGTGATAAAGATTTATATTGCGAATCCCGTGTCTCATTCCACATACAGCGTGGCTTTGTTAGAAGCCATGAAACTGACCTGTTTACTCGCTGCGCATGCCAAAACCACAAATCCCTTTGCCTTTTCTTTCTAAAGGTGGTGAGTGTTTGATCAAAATTGATAACATAGTTATACTTCTCATGAGCAAATAAATAAAAGGAATGGTCTTTGAAAGTTCCTTCCTTCCGTCTTCATTTCTTTCTGTCTGTCTGTCGGAGAAGAACTCCAGAACTGCCCAACAAAGACTATGTTATGTAGCTATGGAAGGTTTACTTATGTACCAGGGGAAAGGCACAATTACTGACTTAGGGTGCATCTACACTGGGGAAATCATGCAGTTTGACACCGCTGTGACTGTCATGACTCAATGCTATGGAATTGTGGGACCTGTAGCTTTGCAAGGTCTTTAGCCTTCTCTGCCCAAGTGATCTGTTGCCTCACCAGACTACAACTCCCAGTACTGAGCCATGGACATTTAAGTGATGTCAAACTGTATTAATTTCGCAGTGTAGATGCGAGGTAGAGTTGGTTAGGTTTGAGCCTCTAAGCTTCATTCATTTTGTTACAGGTCTTTTCTCTCTGAGTTAGATGAAGGCAAGGGGAAATTTTCCGTAAGTCAGAAATGATTTGAAAGACATAAAAACAAACAAACATCCCACAAACAGTTCTTCCCATCCCTTGCGGTGAGGATACAACAATAACAAACGTCAAGAAATAACAATTTGGTGACTTTTTAGCCACGTCCAAAATCTGCCGCCAGAGGCAGCCACCAACTCAAGAGCAAAACAGATCTCCGTCATTTCTGGCAGCTCCCTGGTTTTCAAGATGGGCTTTGGGGGAGTTCAAGTGTTGTTAAAATGTAGCGACGGCCATCATGGCCACATCCTGATTCTCCTCTCTGGAAATGGATCAGACCACAGCTAGAGAGACCAGCTGGGAAATTAACAATATCTATTTGTGTCCAAGTCACGCTTTGGCCCGGCCTTCTGCCCATGTGCCAGTGGGTACACAGCTGTTTTGAACCTTTGCAGCCAGCAGAAACCTACTGCAAACAACAGACCAGGATGCTATAGAGCACAATAAACAATGAAGCCAAACAAAACAGTGGCATTTTGGCCAACTGTTGGAAGTGATGAGACTGGTTGTCTTCTTAACCTTTCTCTGTCCAGCACTCAGAGAATTTGTTCCCTGCTGCACCTTGAAGCATTTTAAGAGAAATGCTTACAAGTTGACTACTATGCTCAGGGAGAAGAATTGAGCAACCTTCCCCCATAATTTTGGGCTGGAATTTGCAACTATCCCCACTACTACTTCTCCTGGTTAGTGGATAATGGGAGTTGCAGTCCAATAATGACCGTGGCTCCACGATTCCTATTCTTGTTCTATGTTCCCCATCCCATGTCTGTTATGAGTGAGTGTCTTTCAGAGATTGGAAAAGTAACTACAGCTCCCAGGATCCACTAATTAATCCAAAAGATCGTGTTTCCAGAAGCTAGTGGATGTTTGAATCCTAGCTTAGATGCACTGAATAAATTATTATTAAATGGAAAGTCAACATCCACATCAGTTCCATCACCTTAATGGAGCCGTTCCCAACTCTGGCCCTCCAGGCTTTTGGGACTTCAACTCCCAGATGGGAAAATCTCTGAGTAAAACCTGTTGGATTTCCCCCTGATGTGCCAAGGTAACAGGCCCTACAAAGGGAAACCCTGGCCTAAGAGTTCTCTATGTTTATTGAATCCCAATAATAGGATTAACAGCTGCTCTACATATAAACAAAGATGAGCCCCTCTGACCCAGACCCATAGTCTCTCTGTGACCCATTTTGTCCATGGTCAAGGGGAAACTCATACAAACAGGATATGAATGGAACTACAGTAGAGTCTCACTTATCCAAAACTTGCTTATCCAAAATTCTGGATTATCCAACGTATTTTTGTAGTCAATGTTTTCAATATATCGTGATATTTTGGTGCTAAATTCGTAAATACAGTAATTACAACATAACATTACTGTGTATTGAACTACTTTTTCTGTCAAATTTGTTGTATAACATGATGTCTTGGTGCTTAATTTGTAAAATCATAATCTAATTTGATTTTTAATAGTTTTTTTCCTTAATCCCTCCTTATTATCCAACATATTCACTTATCCAACATTCTGCTGGCCCGTTTATGTTGGATAAGTGAGATTCTACTGTACATCCTCCCTTTTCACAGGCAGTGTTAAGAGATGGACAGAGGGCGCATCTATACTGTAGGATTAATGCAGTTTGGGATCACTTCAATTACAATGTGAGTTGCTAGGAATCCTGAGATTTGCACTTTGGAGAGGCACCTGCCCTCTAGCAGAGATGGCTTAAAGGCCTGGTAAAGCTACAACTCTCGTTGTGCCATGGCAGTTCAAGTGGTGCCGAACTGCATTGAATCTAGAGCAGGGGTCCCCAAACTAAGGCCCGGGGGCCGGATGCGGCCCTCCAAGGCCATTGACCTGGCCCCCGCCCTCAGTTTTAGACTTAGGCTCGCTCAAAGTCTGAAATGACTTGAAGGCACAACAACAACCATCCTACTTGATGATCTCATTGGCCAGAAGCAGGCCCACACTTCCCACTGAAATCCTGATAAGTTTACAGTATGTTGGTTAAAATTATTTTTATTTTTAAATATTGTATTGTTCTTTCATTTACCAATATTGTAAATGAAATATTGTAAATGAATGATATGGTAATAATATAATATATTGTGTATACATATAATATTGATAATATGATAATGTAATACAATAAAATATTTATTTATTTATTACAGTATTTCTACCCCGCCCTTCTCACCCAATAGGGGACTCAGGGCGGTTAATAATAATAATACAATATAATAATATTGTATAATATAATATTAATTATATATTATATATTAAATGTAATATTACTAATAATATTACGGTATAATGGTATAGTGCAATATAGTAATTTATAATGCTAATATTGTGCTATGCTAATAATATAATATATTGTATATACATACAACTTGTAAGCTGCTCCGAGTCCCCTTCGGGATGAGAGAGGGTGGGGTATCAATGTAGTAAATAAATAAATAAGTAATTGTTGCGGGGGAGGGGGTTGCACTACAAATAAGACATGTGCAGTGAGCATAGGAATTTGTTCGGGTTTTTTTCCAAATGATAATTTGGCCCCTCAACAATCTGAGGTACCATGAATCGGCCCTCCACTTAAAAAGTTTGAGGACCCCTGATCTAGAGTGTAGATGCACCCAAGGAGTCATATTAGCTGACTCATTGACATTAGATGAATTTAAAAAGCCACTGGTTTGGTGTTATTAGCCACTTGGTGTTATCAGCACCACGCTCTAACCAACTGAGCTAACCGGCCACCGTCTGTTTCTCTTTTCCTTTCAATTGCCCAGGGAATGATCAATAGATCTCCAACCTCATTCTTTTGTTTTATTCCATCCTGCTTAAACCCTAGGAGGGATCAATGCTGGTTATATATAGGTACTAAACAAACACTTAGATCTCAGTTTAAGGACGGCTGGCTTTGCAGATTTGGGACTTCTTGATCCCATGGCAATCTCCCACCCCGCCCAGGACTAGACTTTGTTTTAGATTGTCAGAATAAAAGTATAGCTTCCAAACTGTGCATGGGTGAATCGGAGATATGGAGAAGCACTCCAGCCCTTAATCTAACTCAGTGGTTTCCAACCTGTTGTCCGTGAACCACCAGTGGACTGCAAGAACTAAAATATGGTCCACAGCCTCACCATTACTACTACGGATAGTAACACAGCCCAATCAAAAAAAAATTCTTGGTGCCTTCGTTTTTAAGCCTGTTTCTGAAGTTATTTGGGGTGCTGATTCAGAAAATTGCATTGGATAGACCACATCAGCTCTAGATTATTAGATATTGTTTTCTGTGGGTGAGCAGATGGCAACTACTGGATGGCATATGTTCTGTATCAGAAACTAGAGCTGATGTGGTCTATCCAATGCAATTTTCTGAATCAGCACCCCAAATAACCAAACCAAATCTAAAGTTGGCCAAAAACTGATTCGTAACCCTTTTCTGGTACTAATCTTGGAGAGTGGTCCCTGGTCAAAAACAGATTGGGAAAGTTCTAGCCTTTTCTGGATCTGTTGGACTGCATTTCCTATCAGTCATCTAGCCTGGCCAATTCCTAACTGGCTGTTAGGAATTGTGAGGGTTGCGGTTCAAAACACCTAGAGGGCTCAAGTTTGCCCATGCCTGATATACACTGTGAAATTAATGCAACTTCAACACAATTTTAATTGCCCTGGCTTAATGCAATGGAATCTGTGAGTTGTAGTTTTACAAGGTCTTTAGCCTTTCCTTTCAAACCCATGGCAGTGGAAATGTTTTCAAACCATATTAATTCCATAGTTGTAAATGCACCCCTAGTTAATTTGCTGTTATATTATATATGGGACCTGGTTATGGGGAGCTGGGACCGCCAGTCTCAAAACACCACTTTTACAAACTGGGAGGAAGGCATGGTCGCAGGGATAGTGGTATCAAAGTGCATTCATTCCACCAGTGCGGACGCCTCCCTGAGTAAGCTTGTTGCCTAATGATATGGAAATGTAGTTGATGGATGCTTAGGACAGCATGACAACTAACCATTCCATATCAGGTTACTCAGAAACATAAGTGTCAGCTTGCACTTTTGTTGTTGTTGATGAAATGACTATTTAAAGCAGAAGTTCCCAAACTTTTGTCCTGTATGAGTTTGGGACTGAAATCTCTCCCAAAAAACTAGAAAAGCAAAGATTGGGGAACATGGATTGAAAGGACACTGTAAGGTGATGGTGATGGTAATGTTTTTTGTGTGTGTGTGTCAGGAGTGACTTGAGAAATTGCAAATCACTTCTGGTGTGAGAGAATTGACCGTCTGCAAGGACATTGCCCAGGGGACGACGGGATGCTTTAATGTTGTACCACCCTTGAGGCTTCTTTCATGTCCCCGCATGGGGAGCTGGAGCTGACAGAGGGAGCTCACCACTCTCCTTGAATTTGAACCGGCAACCTTCAGCTCAGCAGTCCCGCTGACACAAGGGTTTAACCCAGTGATTCTCAACCTGGGTTCCCCAGATGCTTTCCTGTAGTTTGAACAATGGCTTCAAATTACAGGAAAGGAGATTCCACCTGAACATCAGGAAGAACTTCCTCACTGTGAGGGCTGTTCGGCAGTGGAACTCTCTTCCCCGGACTGTGGTGGAGGCTCCTTCTTTGGAGGCTTTTAAGCAGAGGCTGGATGGCCATCTGTCGGGGGTGCTTTGAATGCCATTTCCCGCTTCTTAGCGGGGGGTTGGACTGGATGGCCCATGAGGTCTCTTCCAACTCTACTATTCTATGATTCTATTATTCTATTTTTGGCCTTCAACTCCTGGAAATCCTAACAGCTGGTAAACTGGTTGAGAATTCTGGGAGTTGTAGGGTCTCCTACATCTGGAGACCGTAGGTTGAAAACCACTGGTTTAACCCATTGTGCTACCTGGACAACATCTTGTCAACATCTCCCTTCAGTTGTGGTGCCCAGAATTGGTCAGTGTGATTCCAGCTGTGGTCTGACCAAGGCAGAGTAGAGAGGTTGCATGACTTCCCTGGATCTAGAGTCCTATTTATGCAGGCCAAAATCCCATTGTCTTTTAAGCTGCTGCATGACATTGTTGGCTCATGTTTACCTTGAGGACTCCAAGATCTTTTTCACAGGTATGTTGATGATGATGGTGATGCTGGAGGGGAGGAAGAGGCTGCTTGCCCTCCACCATGGAGGTGGCTTTCCCTGGCCCAGATCTCGCCCCTGCCCTTCCCTTCCAAGCCACCCTCTCCCAATGAGGTTGCCAACTTACCAGGCAGCTCCAGGAGGGACTGGAACTCCCAGCAGTTGTAGACCCCGGTGGAGTCGGTGGCGCAGCTCTGCCAGAGGTTCTCGAAGAGGGTGGAGGTGGTGATGACGTTCCCGGAGACGCTGGAGACCCTCCAGTAGCTGTTGAAGAGGGTCACCCCCAGCATCCCCCAGCCCACCGTCGCCAAGAAGAAGCCGGCCGTCTCCAGGGCCACGGACATCGCGGAGGGCGGAGGAGAAAAGCAAGCCCGGAGAGAGAAAAATGAAGCTGGAAGAATGAATGAAGCTGGAAGGGGATGAACAGGTTGGCTGAGTTACCTGGCTGAATCCCTCACTGGTTCGCTAAGCTCCTAAACCACCTGGATCCCTGACTGTTTGGATAAGTTAGTGAGTGACCTGGCTTCCTCCCTGACTGTTTGCCTGGCCAGCGATGGAGAGAGAGAGAGAGAGAGATCCTTTCCTTTGGAGCCTCGGGGGGTGGCCGCAGGTATAAGGACTCTGCCAGTGTCAGCCCCCTCCCACACCCGATGACATCACGATCGGAGCCAAAGTCCACCCCACTCCAACAGGACCGTGGTTATTATGGGTGGAATGTGGGGAGGGACGACTTGCACATCCTATCTTCCTCCGCCTTTCCAAACGTGCCTCCAAAGCACCTGCCGACTTAAGTCGCATCTACACTGCAGAATAAATGCAGTTTGGCCACCACTTTTAACTTGCCAGGACTCTATGCTGTGGAATCCTGGGAGATCTTGACTCACTCAAACTTCTAGACTTGGGGTTGTTGTATGTTTTTCAGGCTGTACGGCCATGTTCCAGAAGTATTCTCTCCTGACGTTTCGCCCACATCTATGGCAGGCATCCTCAGAGGTTGTGAGACTTTCCAATACTCTCTGCAAAGCAGCTGCAGACTTAAGTCGCATCTACACTGTAAAAGGAATGCAGCTTGGCCATGACTGCCATGGCTCAAAACGATGGGATCCTGTGAGTTGTCTTTTGCAGCACTCCTGGGTAAAGAAGACTAAAGACCTTGTGAAACTATACCTCCCACGATTCCATAGCCTTGAGCCCTACCAGTTAAACTGCATTTATTCTGCACTGTACAACGAGTGCCCTTGGGGAGATAGGGTAGGTTATAAATAAAGTATTGTGATTGTTGTTGTTGTTACTATTATTATTATTATTAGAACAGGCATACCGGTAGGTAAACTTGGGCCCTCCAGATGTTTTGGATTTCGACTCCCACAATTCCTAACAGCCTACCAACTCTTAGGAATTGTGTGAGTTGAGGTCCAAAACACTTGAAGAGCCAAAGTTTGACCATGTCTGCTGCAGATGTGTTCTTAGCAGCAGAATAAAAGCTCCCCTGTCCTGCTTTCAGGTTTTTGATCCCACTTCACCTCTCAGTTTTCTCTAGTTCAACATACCTAGCTACCTAAAACCATTCTTCATAATGTTGTCGAAGGCTTTCATGGCCGGGATCACAGGGAAAAACGTCAGGAGAGAATACTTCTAGAACATGGCCATACAGCCCGGAAAACATACAACAACCCCATTCTTCATAGGTTTCCAGAACTGGGCTTGCCCATATCCTTCTTGTGTTGCAATAGTTTCTTAAGATCACCTTTTTATGTCCTTGGAATCCACTCCATCATTCTCCATCACCTCCACCAACATCTCCTCTTCTCCAAGTAAGACGTGCCCAGCTTTTCCCACTGTTCTTCCACAGCTTGGTTGCTGACTTCGACATTCTTGGGGGGCGGGGGGACTATGAGAGAATCAAAGAATTGGAAGGGACCCCAAGCGTCATCCAGTCCAACCCCATTTTGTGGTGCAAGAACACACAAACCAAGTACTCCTGACGGCCGTCTAGTCTTTATTTAAAAACCTCTGAAGAAGGAGACTCTGCCACCATAGTCCACTATCCAACAGTTCGTGCCATCAAGAGGTTCTTCCTAATGTTTCAGTGGAATCTCTTGCAGTTTGATTCTGTTGTTCCATGTCCTAGTTTCTCAAGCAGCAGGGAACAAGCTTGTCCCCTCCTAGCCTAGATCCTTCAGCCGCTCTTCAATGAGCTTTTCTTCCATACATTTGATCTCCGCTCTCTGGACGCCTTCCAGTTGAATGTCTGAGATCTCATGAATAGATGGTAGCATGAGAAATGACTTGTTTGGGGTTTGTCTGTGGCTGAGACCAGCTCCCTGATCATTCCTGATCATTCACTCTGTGCTGATGGGTTTTGCAGTCCATCACCATGGGAGGAGGGATTGCACACAAGTTCTTCATCCCAGTGTAATGTGTTACTGAAGTCCAGCCAGCCAGCCACTCATTCACTCACTCACTCACTCACTCACTCACTCACTCACTCACACAAACACCCCTCACCTGCATCCATGCCCTGAAAGCATCCTCTTCCTCCACATTCCCCCATTTAAGTGTGTATCCAGCTCTTCTTCTCATTTCTCTCTTCTCCAATTCTCCTTCTGATCTTATTTATCTCTTCCCCATTATCTCCCTTTTCCCTTTCTTTCCTCCAATGCCCTTTGATTCCACATTATCTTTCCTTCCCCCTTCACTTTTTCTCCTTTTCTCCTTTTCTCTCCCTTCCTTATCTCCTATTTCCTTCTCGCCTCATTTGTTTCTCCTTGATCAATTTTTTACACTTGATTTCTATCTTTATCTCTCCCCCCCTTTCTCTCTCCCTCCCTCCTCCTTTACTGCCTCCCATCCACACTGAAACACTCACAGCAGTTAAACACCACATTAACTGCCATTGCTTTATCCTATGGAATCCTGGGATTTGCCGTTTATGGCACCAGAGCTCTGACAGAGAAGAGTCAATATCATATAATGAAAATCAGGTGCTATGATTCTATTATTCTAAGGGGCTGGCAAAACCACCTCTGAGTATTCCTTGTCTAAGATAACTCGATGAAATTCATGGTGTTGTCATAAATCAACAGGAAAATGAAAGTCATTGCACACACATATATAATAAATAATTTTGCTCCATGAGGCATCTAGTTCACTTTGCTTCATGGCAAAGCCAGTCCTGCCCTTTATCATATCTCCTTCCAACTCCCTCCTTTTTTCCCTCTATATCTTCCCCCTTTCATGTTCTTTATCTTTCCTTCTTTTTCTTCCCATCTTTCTTTGACAACTGATGTGCTTTTCATGAGTGCATCTACATGGTAGAAATAATGCTATGTTACACCAATTGAACGGTGGCTCAGTGCTATGGAATCCAGGTAGTTTCATAAGGTCTTTGGCCTTCTCTGCCAAACAGGGCTGATGTCTAACCAAACTACAGCTCCCTCAATTTCATAGTATTGAGCCAAGGCAGTTCAAGTGATGTCAAATACAGTAGAGTCTCACTTATCCAAGACTCGCTTATCTAAGCCTCTGGATAATCCAAGCTTCTGCCAGCCCGTTTAGCTTGGATAAGTGAGACTCTACTGTAGCATTATTTCTCCAGTATATACACACCACTGGAGCCACTGATAGCACTTGCTGACCGAAAGGTTGGTGGTTCGAATCCAGGGAGCAGGGTGAGCTCCCACTGTTAGCCCCAGCTTCTGCCAACCTAGCAGTTTGAAAACATACAAATGTGAGTAGATCAATAGGTACCACTCCGGCGGAAAGGTAACAGCGATCCATGTAGTCATGCTGGACACATGACCTAGGAGGTGTCTACGGACAACACCGCCTCTTCAGCTTAGAAATGGGGATGAGCACCAACCCCCAGAGTTGGACACAACTAATGTCAGGGGGAAACCTGTACTGCGTTATATACATCTAGACTGACCATATAATGCAATTTAAACTGCTTCATTTGGCAGTGTAGATCCTGTCTAAGTTCTAGTCCAAACTTTAAAGAAACTCAAAGGTGCTGAATCCAAATCTCCACATATGCACAGTACCATTTAGGTGTTGTGCAGCTCTTTTAATGTTCGGACAGAAGCCAGGAGAGGGATTCACTGACCTACTGACATAGAAACACCAATCCGCCCCCACTTTTCTCTCTCCCTCCTACCAGGTGAAGAACATGTGTAACAAAAGTTTCATTCTCTTCCTTCAACTGGGTCAATGTCTGGAGTGCATAACCCCATTTAAGGGGCTGTTAATATTCTACGAAACGCCGTTTCACAATTTGGAGTGCTGTCTTGCTATATTTAGCAGTCTAGTGGTGGCTTTTCTTGTGTTACACGATGATCCAGCAATCTTTCCTTTCTGAATTCAGGCGTGAAAGGGCCCTTACTTCAAGTGCCGCACTTCAACTGTGCAAAGCTTTCTAAAAGTAGAAGCCATAGAAAGGACTCCACCGATTGCACACTTTAACCAGTGTCTTCTTACAACACAGTCCATAAGAAGGCTGACTTGGAGTGCGTCTACAGTACACCATAGAATTAACATACTTTGACATCACTTTCCCCTGCCATGGCTATACATTTTATTAAATCTTGGGATTTGTAGTTTGGTGACACACCAGCACCTTTTGGCAGAGAAGGCTCATTTTATGTATCGACTGTGATACCCTTGCCCATGTGATAATGTTTTCTTGCATGCTTTAGTCATCACTTCAAGCTATATAGGAAGTTGTTTTGCAGAAATATTTATTTTGAATGCCTAGATCAGTTCCTGGCAACTCAGTGATCTCCAGGTGTATTGGAGTATAGCTCCCATCATCTCCAGTCATCAGGACCCTTGCTAGGCATGATGGTTCAACATATCTATTGAGAAAGGATGAAACAGATGAATGTACCTTGCCTTGAAATACATATATTGGGTTCTTAGCATTCACTATGTCCTTAGTATCATGGGTGGACAGGTCCTATTATACAAAATGGCACAGTCAATTTTTTTTTCGTGTCAGGAGCAACCGGAGTTGCTTCTGGAGTGAGAGAATTGGCCATCTGCAAGGACGTTGCCCAGGGGACGCCCGGATGTTTTGATGTTTTACCATCCTTGTGGGAGGCTTCTCTCATGTCCCCGCATGGAGCTGGAGCTGATAGAGGGAGCTCATCCGCGGTCTCCCCGGGTGGGAGTCGAACCTGGCAGCCTTCAGGTCAGCAACCCAACCTTCAAGTCACAAGGCTTTTATCCCCTAGGCCACCGGAGGCTCCACAGTCAAATGATTGCCTCTTTGATCTATTCTAAAGTAACAAAATGAAGGTTTGCTTTTTGGATTTTTAGGGGGAATCACAGGGTTGTTGTATGTTTTTTGGGCTGTTTTCAAACCATGGAGGGTTGAATCCTTGGATGGAAAACCCCTGGATACGGAGATCTGGTCGCATACATTTGCTCTGGATATCCCACGTCAGGTATTCAAACTGGGGATTCTGGGTTTTGTAGTCCCTCAAAAGTAAAACTTTCAAGCTGGATCTGATCCCATATTATAACTTGGGTCCACATGATGTGAAAGACTGTATTGGCCTGTATGAGCCTCCCCTTTTAATCCTTTCCTTTCCCTAGAAGGCAAAGATATTGTTTTATATATCAGGCAGGCCTTTGGCTTATCATTTCTGTGTCATAAAGAGCTTTTAACAGAGTGGTGTTTTTTATCTTTGTTATTGTTGTCGCTGTGTGCCCTCAAGTCATTTCCGAGGTAAGGCAAATGTTTGGTGTGGTTTATTGCTCTAACCTTGTGATTGTTGTTTATTTTTTTTAGCTCATCTGTCATTTCAGTTTTGTAAAACTTGTGAGTGAATATTTTTTATAACTATAGCCTTTTGTTTAAATGCCCAGAAGCCACCTTGGCTCCTGCAAAAGAGAGGGAAAGTGGGGAATTAATTCATTAATTAACTAATGTTTGTGACTCTCTTTCCTTCATCTCGCTCTCTTTTTAATTGGAGCTGGATTGTGGGCCAGCTCCAATTAAACTGTGTTTAGGGAAGCCGGGTGTGTGGGCAGCCATCTGCTTCCTAATCTTTCATCCTGGCAGGGATGTTGTGTTTTCTTTCCTAAGCATTTTCCAGATAAGTTGTGCCCCTGGTCACATGATGTTTTTCTTTTTCTCCTATGGTTTGTTTGCATTTTAAATGAGGTTTTTGACCCGGGACATTTCGCTGCCAGAGATGTAGGAAAACGGCTACTCAGTTCCCCCAGGGCTACGTATGGATGCCTACCAAAGCCAATGAGACAAATATTTGGAAGTGTAAACTAATATAATCAAGTTCAAAGCAAATAATCTGGATTTCTGGGAGCCCTCGGTGGCGCAGTGGGTTAAACCCTTGTGCCAGCAGGACTGCTGACTTGAAGGTTGGGTTGCTGACCTGAAGGTTGCTAGTTCGAATCCAATCCAGAGAGAGCATGGATGAGCTCTCTCTGTCAGCTCCAGCTCCATGCGGAGACATGAGAAAAGCCTCCCACAAGGATGATAAAACATCAAAAGCATTTGGGCATCCTCTGGGCAATGTCTTTGTGGACGGCCAATTATCTCACACCAGAAGTGATTTGCAGTTTCTCAAATCATTCCTGACACGAAAAAAAAAAATCTGGAATTTATATGGCAGTGTAGATGTGGCCTTCCAACTGAAAACCAATGTCCTGACTGTGGAAGAACATGCGGGTCAAGCATAGGGCTCCACAGTCACCTATGTATCTACCGCCAGGACACCACACCTGGAGACAATCATACTCAGACAACAAGGGATCACCTAAGTAAGTAAGTAAGAGGTTATTTGAGACATGCGTATTACTTCAACGAATCCTCAGTGGAAAATGTTAGAAATGGCTGGACAAAGCTTGAAGATCCAGCAAACCTCCAGAGGAGAGACGGCTAACAAGCTTGACCTGCCCAGGTAGCTCTCACCAGAGGATGGGTTGGCATTACTTTCAGGTTCCTTGCCAGACTGGCACGGATACTAAACAAACACCTCATTTCCTGATGGAGGAGAGCTGATGTTTTTCCACAGAGACAAGACTGCGAATTTTGTTTTCCTTCCTTCTTGGGAGACAGCAGAAAAAAGAGAAGTTTCCCTGCAATACCTGGCCCTTCCCCAGATATCCATTTTTGGGAGTCAGTCACTGGTCGTTGCATTGCACAACCCCAAAGGCCTTATCAAATGTTTATTCTAGAGAAGAGGAAGAAAGGCATTCAGCTTGATAGATGTGTGCAGAAAGGTGTCTTGGAACCATAAGAGAGCTGTTCAAGGAGCGCAATATCGGGTCTGCGTGCATATGCATGACCTTTGTATTGGTCCTTGAGATACTCAGTGTGTTTCAGGGCTTGGAAAACCACTTCCTCAGAAGTCGTTTGTTGCCATTTAAAGTGCCAAGTTGCCCAAAAAGTAGCAACATTAGATAAATGGCTCCTGTGCCACTGAGAGTGAATTCACTACAGGTTTCCATTCAAGACTCAACAGAACTGTCTAAAGGTGCTGCTGGACCCATTTGGGAGAAACGGTCCAGCACCTCAAAGAGTTCATTTAAACCCAGAATGGATCACTGCCCAAATAACAAGGAAGTCATCCATTACAACTGGGAACTGGTTAGTTACTATTTATTTATTTATTTACAGTATTTATATTCCACCAAACAACATATATAGACAGACACAGAGGCATTTAATATATTTTTCCAGCTTCACAATTTCGGCCACAGGGGGAGCTGTTGCTTCACTGTCCACTAGTGGCTGTACTTCCTCATTCCTTTCCTTGTGTTTTTCTGGCAGTTTTATGATGTTGTAAATTAGTTAAATTAGCCTCCCGCATAAAGCGTACCTAAATTTCCCTAATTGACATATGCAACTGTCTTTTGGGGCTGCATAGGTCGACAGCAAGCCGGGCTATTTAATGGTTGGGGGCTTAACCTGACCCAGGCTTTGAACTCATGACCTCTCGGTCAGTAGTGATTTATTGCAGCTGCTTACTAGCCAGCTGCGCCACTATATAGTATTTTACAGCACATGCTCAGTTAAGCATGTTAGATACAAATTGGCTCTCTGTGTTTGCGTGTTTGATGATGGTGGTGGTGATGGTGACGAGGACAACAACAATTTATTACCTGTCTCTCCTAATGGCTTGAGGAAAGGTACAAAACAGTTACAGCAAATATGCACAACAAAAACCAACCTTAAAAACTGTAGCATAGACACCGAGAACTGGGAAACCCTGGCCCTTGAGTGCTCTAATTGGAGGTCAGCTGTGACCAACAGTGCTGCAGAATTCGATGAAGCACGAATGGAGGGCTTAAGGGAGAAACATGCCAAGAGGAAGGCACGTCAAGCTAACCCTGACCGGGACCGCCTTCCACCTGGAAACCGATGTCCTCACTGCGGAAGAACATGTGGGTCAAGAATAGGTCTCCACAGCCACCTACGCATCCATTGCCAAGACTCTACACCTGGAGGACCATCATCCTTGAACTACGAGGGATTGCTTAAGCAAGTAAGTAAAGTAACAACAAAATACATATATCAAAACTCACATACCCCAGAAAATGTGGATGGCTAACTGTACTTAACCAAATAAGTGAGCCTGGCCCAATCCTACCAAACACAAAGGCAAGGAGAGAAGGAATCTCTCTTTGCTCAAGGCAAGAATTCAAGTTAGTCTCACCGCTCTACTGGATAAGATGGGAATTTCTGCATAGATTTTTCCTCTTCTCTGGAGCTGAGCCCACAAAGAATATAGAGCAGTTGTGATGACTCATGGGCCATGTAGTCCCGTTCCTAGCGCTGTTGAGACAGATGAAGAGGAAAACTTGGTTTTTCCACCGTTTCAGCCAGAACTGGAACTTTCCCAGCCAGAATTGGAGCCCTTGTGGAAAAATATGTCAATACCTGCCCAGTATGCCAGCGCTCCAAGACAAGAAGGGAAAAGCCCTCAGGGCTTCTGCATCCCCTTCCTACCCCATCTCGCCCGTGGGAAATAATCTCTGCAGATTTTATCACTGATCTACCACCTTCCTGTGGATTCACCACGATCTTAGTGGTGGTGGACCTTTTTACCAAGTTAGCCCATTTCATTCCCTGCGATGGTCTCCCCACGGCCAAAGAGACTGCAGATTTATTCCTTCAACATGTTTTCAGATTGCATGGGTTGCCCAAGAGTTTGGTCACAGACCGTGGGTCCCAATTCACCTCTCGTTTCTGGAAAGCACTACAAAAATTATTGGGCATAGACTCTCGTTTATCTTCGGCTCACCATCCCCAAACGGATGGGCAAACTGAGCGCACCAATGCCACTTTGGAACAATACCTTCGCTGTTATGTGAACTACCAGCAGGACAATTGGGCTTCCCTGTTACCGCTGTCGGAGTTTGCCTATAACAATGGTGTCCAGGCTTCAACTAAAGCAGAGGACTGGCTGCAGGAACTCACAGCGGTACAACAACTTTTACTCCAGCAACTAGACCAAGCCAAGGAGGACTATAAACGCCACGCTGACAATCATCGCCAGCCGGGCCCCGAAATCAAGGTAGGAGACCGGGTTCTTCTGTCCACTCGTTTTTTGCCCTCCCATCGCCCTTGCCGGAAGTTAGATGCCCGTTTCATTGGCCCCTATCCAGTGGTGGCGCAACTTAACCCCGTGACTTTCAAACTTCAACTCCCGCGCTCTATGCGCATTCATCCAGTGTTTCATCGCTCTCTGCTCCTTCCGGCGGATGGTGTGCGCCCTGATGTAGACCGGCCGGCCCCCGCCCCTGTTTTGGTGGACGGAGAGGAGGAGTTCGAGGTTCAGGACATTTTGGATTCTCGCTTTCACCGCCGCCGCCTGCAATATCTCATTGACTGGGTGGGTTTTGGTCCCGAGGAACGCTCTTGGGAAGACGCTTCCACAGTCCATGCCCCCGATTTAACCCGCCGCTTCCATCAGACCTATCCTGCCAAGCCGCGGCCTCGCGCCTCGGGGAGAGAGTCCCAATTTGAGAGGGGGCCTGAGGAGGGGGATAGTGTGATGACTCATGGGCCATGTAGTCCCGTTCCTAGCGCTGTTGAGACAGATGAAGAGGAAAACTTGGTTTTTCCACCGTTTCAGCCAGAATTGGAACTTTCCCAGCCAGAATTGGAGCCCTTGCACCTGCAGGAGGTTTGCCTTCCAGAAATCTGCCAAACAAGCCCTGAGTCAGAATCTCCCCCATTTTCTCGCCGTAGTTATTATCAACAACAAAAAGGAGTTCAACAGGCTAATCGCAGAAGCCTGAGAATCGCAGCCAGGCATTCAGCTGATTAAGACTGCTTTCATGAGAACCTTTAGGGAGTCATGCATCTGGACACAGAGATTGACTTTCGGTTCTGGTTCCCCAGAGAAGTGTTATTTGGTGGGAAAACGAGACCCTATTTAGGTTCCTTGCCCCGTAGGAATCTTGCGGAGTCAATTCGTCAGCAACTGGAGTAGGTTGTGTGTTGACAGCGCTACTACCGCTTCCAAGCCTTCGTTCCTGTTTCCAAGCCTTCGTTCCCGTTTCCAGCCTTGTTTTGCTCCACGGACCTTGCCTTGCTTCCTAGGACTCAGCCTTGCTTTCCAGGACCTTGCCAAGTATTTACCACGGATTTTGTCCCTGTTCCTCGTTCCTTGTTGCCTTGAATCAAGCTTTGTGTACCAAGAATCAAGCTATTTCCTTGCCTTGCCTAAGTTTCATGGACTAAAAGACCTTGTCATCTCCCCTCACTTTGCTTGGCAAAGTGAGTGTTTCGGTTACTGGATTACAACTTTGGACCTTACTATTTCATATTGGACATTGTTTTCCTGGACTATATTTGACCTTTCCTGAAAGGTCATCTTCTGAACTATATTCTACACTTATTTTTATTGCCTTTACTTATTTCCTTAATAAAGATATTAGATAGATTCTGGCCTCTGTGTATGGTTATTGGTGCTCTGCAGCCTGGGACGTGACAGCAGTGGAGAATACAGAGCAGAGGTTCTCAACCTGTGGGCCACGGCCCATCACTGCATCGCAAGAATGAAAATCCGGTCCGCAAACCTTCTTCCTCTTTATTTATTTCTTCTATTAATTTTATTTCCACTCCTTTCCACAGAGCTAACCATTGCATTGGATAGACCACATCAGCTCTATTAAATACAGTTTTCTGTGGGCGAGTAGATGCTGACTACTGGATGGCATATGTTCTGTATCAGAAGCCAGAGTTGATGTGGTCTATTCAATGCAGTTTTCTGAATCAGCACCCCCAAATAACCAAACCAAATCTAAAGTTGACCAAAAACTCACCCATAACCCTTTTGGTACTAATGTTGGTGTGTGGTCCCTGGTCAAAGTGGTCAAAGTGGGCCCTGGTAAAAAAAAAAAAAAGGTTGGGAACCACTAATATAGAGGATATAGGGAATCTGTAATATTTTTAATGTTTTAAGTAATGTGTGTAAGGGTAATAGAGATGAAGAATTAGATGCAACAATTCTAATTTTGTCCCCTCACCCCTCCCTTCTTTTTCAGTGACATACTAGAGGTATGAAAGGTAGAAAGGAAAAAAGGGAGGGTGGCAATGTTGTTGACCGCGTTTTTAGGGGATCGGGCCCCTTAAGGAGAGAGCCGATCCGGTCCTGAGAGAACGGACCTTGGCGGAGCCAATAGGAGAATATGAGCCGCAATACAACCTGAAGCCGAAATGAAGAAGGTCCGCCAAAGTTGAAGGAAAATCCGCCAAGGAGTCTTTATTGAGCGATTCAGCTGAAAAGGACTCTAGTAGTGATCATTCAGTCTACTAGGGTACCATATAATCAAAATAAAGCCATATTTATACAATGTTTCAGTCTGACAGCCCCTTGAATTTCCCGCCCCGCTCCCCCGCCCATCTGATCGCGGATAGGCTAGAGGGTTGAACGAGGCGGGCTTTCGTTTCCTGCCTTGCTCTGTTGGCCCAATAGGGAGCTGCTTTTTGTCCCCACTCGAGCCAATCAGGGAGGAGAAGGCGGGAGTTATTGAAACAATGAAGTGACAGGGCAGGAAATATCATATTAATTCCTGCTAGACCGATTTCTAAAGGGATTAATGACAGCAATCAAGGGTTCCTGTCACGTATATAGATTTTAGATATGCCTTGGGGTGTCAGAGGTGGAAGTAAGGATGGGTGGTAATGAGCCATATTTACAGGCTCTGCAGGGTGGCTTCCTGAGGTATCCTGGTTTTTCCTTTGGGTGAGATATGACAATGTTTGCCTTGGGGGCGAATCACCTTTTGTTTTTGGGAAGGGGAAGCCTGGGTCATAGGAGCTGGGATGGGTTCTAGGGTTCAGGTTGAGTTCAGAATATTTCCTATTTGATTTCATGACTTGACAATTATATGAAATAAAATGAAAAATAAAACAAAGTTGGAATATAAACCCTGCTGGGAAAAATACATATTTTCCGGGGATCCCAAAGAGTACAAATACATATAGGCAGACAGATAGATTTCATGGAAATAAGGGAGAATCCATAAAAGTGAGTTACATTGCCTAAAGGGGAATCATGAGTGATATAAACAATTGAAAATATTTGATAAGAACGAAGTTCATAACATCTGGAGAACCCAATATGGAAATTCATAAAAGTGGAGTTTTAGCAGCATGATTTTACAATTCATGAAGTTGTTATCTCTTGCCTCAGAGTGCAGGGATAATCCACAGTAAACTCCAGTAAAAAGTCTCAATCACCTTCTACTATAAATATATGGAATATAGAACATAAAGTCTTGATTTTTGAACTATCTTTTACAAAGTCCTGGGGGGGGGAGGGGGGTCATCTCGATCACAGCAATAGTGGAGTTATTGATAGTAAGTTAACTAGAGATATTTATAGTTAACTTACTATCAATAACTCCACTATTCCCACCCTCCCTTTTTTCCTTTCTACCTCACTGTTCCATCTTTCCCATTTCTGTGGAAAAAACATCTGGAAATGTTTGATAAAATACTATGTGATAGAAAAGGGGGAGAATTTGCACCATCATCTCTTCCCTTGAGGAAATTGCCATCTCCTCCCTGGACTTGGCCCATGAAAATAGATTTTCATGTGATGTGGCGACTCCCATTATATTGACTTCCCAGAAGAGTTTGGAAAGTTACTTCCTCAAACAACAATTTCCATAATCCCAAATCTTACTGGAGAATTCTGGGATTTGTTGCTCGGAAAAGACATTTCCCCATTTCTTGCTTTTGATCTAAAATTCACTCTTACAGTTCACCTCCCAGCTTCATTTCTCTCAATAGGTTTATGTGATCCCCCCGGTGGCGCAGCAGGTTAAACCACTGAGCTACTGAACTTGCTGACCAAAAAGTTGGCGGTTTGAATCCGGGGAGCAGGGTAAGCTCCCGCTGTTAGCTTCAGTTCTGCCAACCTAGCAGTTCGAAAAAATGCAAATGTGAGTAGATCAATAGATACCGCTCCAGCGAGAAGGTAACAGCACTCCATGCAGTCATGCCGGCCACATGACCTTGGAGGTGTCTATGGACAACTCTTGGGCTTAAAAATGGAGATGAGCACCAACCCCCAGAGTCAGATATGACTAGACCTAATGTCATGGGAAAACCTTTACCTTTTACCTAGGCTTATATGAAAAACTCCGTAGGCTTATGTGAACTGCACTCCGTCCCCTTCCATGTGTGCCTCTAAACCCCATCAACCCAGAAGTTTGCAGTCACAAGGATCTGCTCCTCTTCCTTGACATCAGTTGCCCCCACACAAGACAAATGGGTCGGTCATTTCCTGCTCAGCGCTGCTGGCCTGCAACTTGCAACCTGCAGGAAGGCTGGTCGTTCCCACCCCACAAGATGAAAACTGAAGCAGAATAATGCCATGAAGGGCATCGTGTTTCTAATACATGCCAGGAGGGGTGAAACGGGATGCTTCCTTCCCTGTGTATCAGTGCCAAATTTGCGGGAGGTGGCTTGGTTTTGTTTTTTCTCGTGTGAACGTTGGCTGCTGTTTATTTAAGCCATTCTCCTTCCTCACTTATGTAACCAGTAGCTAAGGGCCTAACAAACAGGAACATGACCAGTGAACAATCATCCTTCTCCTTCCCTTTATCCTTCTTTTTTTCTTTTCCTACTCCTAGTGTAGCTCGTTCTCTTCTTTATCCCCTCCCCATCTACTTCTTCTCGTTCTCCATCCCCTTCCTCTTTCCTTGTCTGCCTGAGGCAGGTGTGAATATTGCAATTGGCCAGCTTGATTAGCATTGAATAGCCTTGCAGATTCAAAGCCTGGCTGCTTCCTGCCAGTATTTTAAAAAAATCTAAAATCAGGACATTACATAAAGAACAACACTGAGAAGACAGGGGAATTCCAGACAAGAAAAAATCAGGGGCAGCTAACACCTTCCACAAACGATTCCCCCAGGTAGAAAGCAGCCAGACTTTGAAGCTGCAAGGGCGTTCATGGCTAATCAAGGTGGCCAATTGTGACATTCATACTTGCCTCAAACAGACAAAAGTTCTTTCTCCCACCCTGGACCTTCCACAGATATATAAACTTCACTCGCATAGTTTTCCAACAGAGCTCACAACAGACCTGAGGATGTCTGCCATAGATGTGGGCAAAAGGTCAGGAGAGAATGCTTCTGGAACATGGCCATACAGCCCGGAAAACCCACATCAACCCAGTGATTCTGGTCATGAATGCCTTAAACAACACAATGTTTGATGCTTTTTCATGTCCATTCTTGCATATTTCCCTCTCACCAACACATATGTTTAAACATGGCCATCTGTTGGGAGTGCTTCGATTGTGTGTTCCTGCATGGTAGAATTGGGTTGGATTGAATAACCCTTAGAATCTCTTCCAAAAATTCTATAATTCTATAATTCTATGAAGGGCGTATTAAACCGCTGAGCTGCTGAACTTGCAGTGGTTTGAATCTGGGGAGCGGAGTGAGCTCCCACTGTTAGTCCCAGCTTCTGCCAACCTAGCAGTTCGAAAACATGCAAATGTGAGTAGATCAATAGGTACCTTTCTGGTACCTTTCTGGTGGGAAGGTAACTGCGCTCCATGCAGTCATGCCGGCCACACGACCTTGGAGGTGTCTACGGACAATGCCGGCTCTTCGGCTTAGAAATAATGGAGATGAGCACCAACCCCAGAGTCAGACACAACTGGACTTAATGTCAGGGGACTCTAGGAAAGCCTGCCAATTGAGGCAACATCCCTGAGCCTACTGCATGCGCTGCGGCCCATGAGAGCTTATGCCAAAGAAAACATGTTCGTCTTTAATGCGCCATTGGAGATGTTTATTGTTTCTTCGCCTGAAGAGTCATGGTTGGTGAGGCTGGTCAAGGGCCTCCTGTCCAACACCAAATACCAGAAATGAACCCCTCCCTTGTCGAAGCTGGTGCCGTACCAACTCCCCTGGACTTTGATATGCTGTCACTCTGATTCAAGTGCAACACCTCGAAGGATACGCACAGGGATGGGTGCTTTTGTTTATCCTGGCAGCAGGAATGTGGAGAGCAAGTTCACACCCTGGTAAGGATCTGTCTTCCTTGATGCCCACCTGGCTCTTGACCGAGATTCTTTAGGTTTTAGTCACAGCGTTTAAATTGGTGTCAAACCGCATTGATTTTACAGCAGGCATGGGCAAACTTGGGCCCTCCAGATGTTTTGGACTTTAACTCCCACAATTCCTAACAGCCGGTAGGCTGTTAGGAATTGTGGGAGTTGAAGTCCAAAACATCTGGAGGGCCCAAGTTTGCCCATGCCTGTTAAACAGTATAAAAGTGGCCTCAGACCTCTTCCAGGCTGCCAGGTTCCTGAAATATATGCCATCTTCTTACCCATCTCTAGTTGGCAAGGATTGTAGAGGAGTATCTGGAAAACTCAACAGGTGAGACAGACCGCCTGCGTCACTCAAGGTCTATGTGAGTTAATAATTTGTGGCTTCCGACAAGGACGAGCCAAAGGCTGGTCCCATTATCCTCTTTCCAAAAAAGGTCGTTTCAAGATGAGCTTCACCAAGCAATGACTCACTATGGAAAATCGGCTGGGCAGGGCGGTTAGTTAACACGGACATTTTGGGCACCGTTGTCACTGTGACATTGAATGTTTAACCAAGGTGTGAGAAAATCCCCAAATCGATGGTAGTGGCAAAACGGGTTGAGCATTTCCCTTCTTTTCATTTAAAATAGGTTTTGGTCAGGTGTTCTTGTTAGTAGTACAGTAGAGTCTCACTTATCCAACACTCGCTTATCCAACATTCTGGATTATCCAACGCATTTTTGTAGTCGATGTTTTCAATAAATCATTATATTTTGGTGCTAAATTCGTAAATACAGCAATTACTACATAGCATTATTTTGTATTGAACTACTTTTTTTGTCAAATTTGTTGTATAACATGATGTTTTGGTGCTTAATTTGTAAAATCATAACCTAATTTGATGTTTAATAGGCTTTTCCTTAATCCCTCCTTATTATCCAACATATCCGCTTATCCAACGTTCTGCCGGCCCGTTTATGTTGGAGAAGTGAGACTCTACTGTATTCAGAATAAAGACCGAAGAATTCGGCCAAGTTCCTACATCACAATCTTGACAGGTCTGTTGCTACAGATGCATCTGCTCTGCAGAATTAATGCAGTTTGATCCCACTTTAACTGCCATGCTCAATGTTATGAAATCATGAAAGTTGTAGTTTTGCCAAGTGTTTAGTCTCCTCTGCCCAAGAGTTCTGGTGCCTCACCAAACTACAACTTCCAGGATTGCATAGCATTGAGCCATAGCAATGAAAGTGGATCCAGATTGCACTAAGTGAACAGGATAGAGGCACCTTCGATTTGCAGCAATTAAAGTAAATGGAGGAGAAGAGGGGGAAAGTAGGACGAAAAGGAAGAAACTGGGACACTTTATAAAAGCAGATGAAAAAACTGGATGGTAGAAAATTAATTGGGACTATTCCTACCAAATTAGTAAAGCTGTAGAATGTGTGAAATCCTGCAGAGAAAATAATAAGTTCTATGGGTTTGGAATCAGCATCCATGTCATCCAGTGTTTCATATCTCCCCAGTGGTGCAGCAGGTTAAATCACTGAGCTGCTGAACTTGCTGACTGAAAGGTTGGCGGGTCGAATCCGGGGAGCAGGGTGAGCTCCCGCTGTTAGCTCCAGCTTCTGCCAACCTAGCAGTTCGAAAACATGCAAATTTGAGTAGATCAATAGGTACTGCTCTGGCGGGAAGGTAACGGTGCTCAATGCAGTCATGCCGGCCACATGACCTTAGAGGTGTCTATGGACAATGCCGGCTCTTCGGCTTAGAAATGGCGATGAGCACCAACCCCAGAATTGGACACAACTAGACTTAATGTAAGGGGAAAACCTTTACCTTTACTATTGCTAAAATATGCTTATTGGAAGCCCCCAAAAGGTGACAAAAACTGATTTTCATGGGTACATTTGAGGTTACTAGAGCAACTAAGCCTTCCCTTTGAAGTATTTATTGTGTTTTTCTTATCTACTGCTTTACAGCTTATCAACTTTTAAAGGTTTAACTTTTTTCTGAGGAAAGAGAGGAAATTCTAGATCAAATTCTGAATAAACTAAAAAGATGCATGCAAATAATTCATAATAAAGATAAAACTGCATTCTGTGACCCAAACTGCTTGTGCAAATAGTTAATATTCGGATATCACATAATGCACTTTGAGTTTTACTATGGTGCAGATGTTATAAATAATATACACAATTGTGTGCCTGTGATAAGTCCTGTTACGCTTACCTTTTTGGGAATGTATGCATAGGATCACAACCACATCCAGATCATGGTAATTGCAGTTTGGCACTAGCACTCTTTGGCAGAAAAAAGCTAAAGATTTTGTAAGGCTACAGCTTCCATGATTCCATAGATGAGCCCTGGCTGCTAAAGTGATGTCAAACTGCATTAACTCTGCCATATAGATGTGTCCTTAATATACAAAAGTGTATGATGGCAACTTTGTTATGTCACTTTCAAAGATGCTACAAGATCTCTTTGCATACTGATATTCCAGATTAACAGAGTTAAGTTTTTGAAAGAGATGTTCAAGCCCTCTCCAAGGTACTGAAACATATTACAGTAGAGTCTCACTTATCCAACATCCACTTATTCAATGTTCTGGATTATCCAACGCATTTTTGTAGTCAATTTTTTCAATACATCATGATATTCTGGTGCTAAATTCGTAAATACAGTTATTACTACGTAGCATTACTGCATATTGAACTACTTTTTCTGTCAAATTTGTTGTATAATATAATGTTTTGGTGCTTAATTTGTAAAATCATAACCTAATTTGATGTTTAATAGGCTTCTCCTTAATCTCTCCTTATTATCCAACATATTTGCTTATCTAACATTCTGCTGGCCCATTTATGTTGGATAAGTGAGACTCTACTGTACTCCATAGTTTCCTTATTTTGGAGATCCCCATTACAATTTACACTGAAATCAGAAGCAAATTCAGCAGCACATTGGTGTAACAGCAAACCATAGAAAGAGAGTTACTTTCAAAGTCTACTTATATAGGTTTCCCTACAGAGTCCAGTTGGTTCACTGATAGAGTTTAAGAAGCTACTGTTTGTACTGCAGCCTTCAGAATCTCTGATATGGTGTGTCCCTGTGGATTCTGGGAACTGTGATCCAGATAAGTCAAGTCACAGAAAACAGGATACAGAAACAGCTAAACTTTAGTTCAATCCAGCAGGGTTCCTCTTAGTAACCAAAGTGAGACTGAATTTGCAACAAAGGCATTTTCACCATTAAATTAATACAGTTGGTTTTCTAGTGTAGATGCACCCTGCAATGTTCGACATTTGGTAACAGAAGGGAAATCTTATTTTAAGAGTCACCAATTTGTGATCTTGCAGTTGTACTTCCATATACTGTATATACTCAAGTATAAGCCTAGTTTTTCAGCCCTTTTTTAAGACTGAAAAAGCCCCCCTCGGCTTATACTCGGGTGAGGGTCCTGGTTGGCTTATATTTGGGTCAGCTTATACTTGAGGATATATGGTATATTTATTATTTTTCTCTGTTATTATTGGTATTATTACATTTATTATTATTCTCTATTATTGTTGCTATTACATTTATTTTACTCTATTATTATTATTATTATTATTATTATTATTATTATTAATACATTTATTATTTCACTCTGATCTTATTATTATTGCATTTATTATTTTACTCTATTTATTGTTACTTGTATTATTTTCCTGTATTGATTATTATTATTATTATTATGTGTATTATTTTACTCTATTATTATTAAAAGGATACATAAGCACATTTACATGGAAGAAGATGAGAATAATGATTTGGTCAGAGTTTATTTATTTATTTATTTATTTACATTACTTTTACCCCCCTTTCTCTCCTAGGAGACTCAAAGCGGCTTACAGTAAATAGGCAAAAATTCAATGCCTAAAAACAATGTAAAAACAACAATTCATATAAAACAATCTACAAAACAACAGTTCATATAAAACAGATACCATTACAAAATAAAAGCACATTATATAAAATTTTAAGAATGTCCAAGATTAGAATCCATTCATCCAGAATCCTCAATAAATCTTTGTACAGGTCATGTAAAGTCCATGTTCTCATTCATTAAAAGCTTGCGTGCACAACCATGTCTTTAAGGCTTTCCTGAAGCCTAGGAGAGTTGGTATCTGCTGTATGTTGCTGGGGAGGGTGTTCCACAGCCGAGGAGCCACCACCGAGAAGGCCCTGTCCCTCGTTCCCACCAGCCTTACCTGCGAGGCTGGTGGGACCAAGAGCAGGGCCTCCTCCGATGATCTAAGAGTTCTAGAAGGCTCATAGGGGGAGATACGTTCAGACAGGTAAGATGGGCCAGAACCATTTAGGGCTTTGTAGGTCAAAACCTACAAAGGCTCGGTAGCATATCGGCAGCCAGTGGAGCTGACTCAACATGGGAGTAGTACGCTCCCTGTAAGCCGCTCCTGTTATTAGTCTGGCTGCCGCCCGTTGTACTAGTTGGAGCTTCCGAGCCGTCTTCAAAGACAGCCCCACGTAGAGCGCGTTGCAGTAGTCCAAACGAGCTGTAACCAGAGCGTGGACCACCGTGGCCAAGTCAGACCTCCCAAGGTACGGGCACAGTTGGCGCACAAAGCGGAGTTGTGCAAAGGCTCCCTTGGCCACCGCCGAGACCTGGGGCTCCAGGCTCAGCGATGTGTCCAGGAGAACCCCCAGACTGCGAACCTGTGTCTTCAGGGGGAGTGCGACCCCATCCAACACAGGCTGTTACCCTATACCCTGTTCAGCCCTGCGACTGACCAGGAGGACCTCTGTCTTGTCTGGATTAAGTTTCAATTTGGATAGTCTTATCTTAAATTTGAGCTTTATGTAATTATTCAAAAACATTTAACCTACTGATGCCTCAATTAATGTAATTTTATTGGTATCTATTTTTATTTCTGAAATTTACCACCCTCGGCTTATGCTGGAGTCAATGTTTTCCCAGTTAGGTGCCTCGGCTTATATTCGAGTATATACGGTAGTCTTCCGCTGCTTTGTAATTTTTCAAACTTATTTTTACAGCAATTTCATGGCTTCAATATAAAAATACGACATAAACAGAAAACAGCCCAGGAATAGTAAATGAGGAGGGATAGTGGGAGAGGAGGAAAATCCTACTGGCATGCTGACATAGAAACACATTGCACAGGACTCATTGCACAAGGAAAGCAATGGGAAGATTGAAGGGTTTTGCTTATCAGTAGCACAGGATGGGTTAATTTTGGGAAAGAAGCAAACCAGTAGCAGTGTTGTGCAATAGAAACTGTCACCATAGTCCAACGTCAATGCTGGTTTGACTAACTCGTGTGATAAAGTCCAATGACACGCAACAGACATGTTCAGGTTTGAGAAGGAAGTGATTTGCCCCTATGCTCCCCACCCTCCTTGCTAGTGAAAAGGTCAATTTGGGGTCCCTTCTTCCTCCATGAGACAATGTGCCAGAGTCCCCCACTTCACCCATATCATCCAGCCTTTGGGATGAAGCGCCTTGTGTGTGTCCTCGCTGACAGTTCTGGCTGAGCAGGTTCAGAGGATAACAATAGACCCCTTGTCAATCGGTGCCGAGATGGGAAGGGGGGGGTCAGTGGCGGTCATCCACATCACTGGCGTTGTTGTCCTTCCGTCATGGGCTTTTCCAGAAAACTGCTGCAGAGGGCTTGGTTCCTGGCAGGCTGATGGGACACACCTTCCAGCTACAGAGATACAATGACAGTAGCTGTGGCCAAGGCACTTACTACAACAGTTGGAACAACAGCAACTATTTTCATGGCCACTATCTGCAGCAGCTGTAGCAGAGCCTGGCAAGTTACTTCTTTAACAATTCACTCCTGCGGCTTCTTGTAGCATTTCTTAGGTAGCCCTTTGTCCTCACTGTGCTGCTCAGCCTGAGTTTGGCTGGTGGTCCCAATTGGACACAATGCATTGTCTATGGGCTTAACATAAGCAGTGACTCATCATTCATCAATTGATTTAACAAACTGATTTAGCAAGAACTTCTTGACAGTAAGAGCTGTTCGACTGTGGAATATGCTGCCTTGGAGTGTGATGGAGTGTCCTTTTCTTGAGGTTTTTAAGCAGAGGCTGAATGGCTATCTGTCAGGAGTGTATAGACTGTGTATTCCTGTATGACAGGGGATTCTACTGGATGGCCCTTGTGGTCCCTTCCAGTTCCATGATTCAATTGACCAACTTTTATTAGGACTACTGATAAGATTCAAGCTGTTGTGCCCCATACCATCCAATATGAAAACTGTTGTAGTTCAGCAAGTGGCTGAGGATTTTTCAGACATTTCAGAGAACAAGGGGTATCAAAGTGAAGAGTCTGTCAATGTTAGGAGCAGAGGCGGTCCAACCATAAGGCGAAATAGGCATTTGCCTGTGGCGCCATCGTCCCAGGGGCACCATCGTCCTGGGAGGAGGGCACCACTCTCCACCTCCTTCTCTTTCGGGCCTTCCAGCGGCCGCGCTGGGCCTTCCAGCCGGCGCAGACCCACCTTCGCACCACGCAAGCCCACCTTTGGGGCCTTCAGAGATTGTGAGGTCTGTAGAAACTTGGAAGCTAGGTATGTGGGGTTTATATATCTGTAGAAGGTCCAGGGTGGGAGAAAGAACTTTTCTTTGAAGCAGGTGTGAATGTTGTAATTAATCACCTTGATTAGCATTTAATGGCCCTGTGGCTTCAAGGCCTGGCTTCTTCTTGCCTGGGAGAATCTTTTTTTGGGAGGAGTTAGCTGTCCCTGATTGTTTACTGTCTGGATTTCTTCTGTTTTCAGAGTGTTGTTCTTTATTTATTGTCCTGATTTTAGAGGTTTTTTTTTTAATACTGAGGGCTATCTGGGTTATCTAAGTCCACACTGCCCTATATCCCTGTTCAATGTTTAGTGCTAAATTTGCAAATATAGTAATTCCTACATAACATTACCATGTATTGAACTGCTTTTTCTATTGATTTGTTGTAAAACATGATGTTTTGGTGCTTAATTTTTAAAATAATAATGTAATTTGATGTTTTATAGGCTTTTCCTTTATACTTCCTTATTATCCAACATTTTCGCTTATCCAACGCTTTTATTTTTCAGTGATTGGTTTGGGGGGGGGCGCCAAAATTCTGTTCGCCTACACTTGAAAAATACCTAGGGCCGGCTCTGGTTAGGAGAGCATTGCAGGCAGATGTGACTGATGTTTTGGATTCCTGGGCTCGTTCCCAGGCATCCGGGGAAAGTGAAAATCCCAATTCTCTTGAGAAACAGCCTTCAGCCAATGGAGAGTTTTCCCAATAAGCCAGATTAGGTCTGAGAACAGGGGGAGTGAAAAATAGACTAATCAGACGTTCTCAGCGAATCCGTGATAACACCTTGAAGTCCAGGCGCGTTCGGCATGATCTCATGGCTACTTGGATAGGTTTAAATTAAGTGGTGTTCGCTTCACACCTCTCAGAGGAGACAATGTTGCCATACAGGATGGCTCTCCTGTCTCTGCTCTCAAGTTCATGATTCAAGTATATTCAAGTTTCCTGTCTGGTCCATGCCTTTGTTTCCTTGAAGGGTTTGCCTTGGAAAAGTTCTTGATTTCTTTTTTATGGATTTATGTTTGAAATACTGCTGTGGATTTTGGTCCTCTTGATTTTATGTACTTTGGCATTTTTGGATTACTGCTATTTTGCATTTTCTAGTCTTCTGATCCTTTTGGATATGCCCCTTTTCCCTTTTTACCTGCTTTCTTCAATAAACATTTTTAGATAGAACTACTGGACTCTGTGTGGTGGTGGGTGAAAAAGTGTTTCAGTGCTAGAGTGCAACAAAAACCAGTCCATATGTGGCCAAGTAACAACAAAGTATGGTCAATATGACAAATGTTATTAACTAGGAAAAACAGACAAGATAGGAGAGGCTGCAGCAGTTTGCTTTGTCACGAGTGTACTAGGAAGCTGGATAGTGAAGAAAGCAGATATGAAGAAAATCAATTCAGTTGAGATGTGGTGCTGGAAAAGAGTCATGTGGACACTGTTGACTGGTAAAGGGGCCAATAAATGAGCTCTGGAGCAAATCAAGCATGAACTCTCAATTTTGAAACTAAGGTGACTAAACTGTTGCACTTTGGACATATCATGAGAAGATATGACTCACTACAAGAGACAATTGCTATTGGTAAAGTAGAAAGTAGTAGGAAAAGAGGAAGATTATATTCCAGATAGCTTTGGGTTTGCAAGACTGAGCAGCACAGTTGATGATAGAGGACTTAAAAGTCTCCAATTCATAAGGCTGCCATAATTCAAACTCAAGGCCAGCTAACAGCACAAATAGGAAGGGTATGATTCTACCCCTCTTCTCCTCCCCTTCCTGCTGAACCAATTGATCTTTTCACGAGTGGGTTTGCCCTTGCCTTCCTCTGAAGCCAAGAGAGCGTAACTTCTTCATGGTGTGGCAGGGATTTGAACTTGTCCAATGCTCTAACTCTAATGAACAAAACTTGACTCCAATCCAAACTCAGGGATATAAACATTGAGGCTGCGGGGTTAAGGCAGCAGATTTGCCAGAAATTACATAATGTGTTTCTGTATTGCATCCCCTTACGTAACCTGATTGCATATTATATATCCCTATGGAGCACAAGTCTTAGGAAGGAAAGCAGAGTGTAAATTCAATGTGTAACTAGCCAACTAACATGTTATTATGTCTCGGCCCAGACAAGGTAGTTTGAGCTTCCAAAAAGAGAAAATGAAGCATGCATTAAAACTCTAAGAATAGCAGTTTGATATCACTTTAATTGGCAGAGCTAACCCTATGGAATCCTAGGATTTGTAGCATGAAACTGATGTAACAATGTAGTGCAGATTGATTGACTGATATGGAATTGAAAGCGTTTAGGCCTGGATCTTCACTATATCCCAAGATCTGATCCTAGATTATCTGGTTTGATTATATAAGTCTACACTGCCAGATCATTAGATAATCTGGGATCAGATCCTGGGATATAGGGCAACTGTCATGAGGAATCTAAAACTAAAAGTAACTTTCCCAAGACACTGGGTCAGGGCTAGTATTAAAATTGGTAACTCAGGCCGGATCTATGGGCCCTTCCAGACAGCCCTACATCCCAGAATATCAAGGCAGAAAATCCCACATTATCTGAGTGTGGACTCAAATAACCCAATTCAAAGCAGATATTGTGGATTTTCTGCCTTGATATTCTGGGATATAGGGCTGTGTGGAAGGGCCCATAGATCTGGCCTGAGTTACCAGTTTTAATACTAGCCCTGACCCAGTTGTCTTGGGAAAGTTACTTTTAGTTTTAGATTCCTCATGACAGTTTCTCATCATCATAACTGAGCTTGGAACTGTTACTCCGCTTCCCGAAATCCCCTGTCTCCATGCTGGGAATTTCTAGGAATCCTAATTCTGCCTAAAAATAGCTTTCCTAAGCTTTACACTTATCCGAAGATGGCTGTGGATTGCACATAGGTGGCCCTTTTGGCCTGGGAGAAGTTTCCCATTTCAGTCCCTGCATTGATAAGAAAGACAAATTCAATAGCCCTCCAGAGAGTGATTAGGGGGAAGGGAGGTGGTCGTCCCTGATTTGGAAAAGATATATAATATGACATGTGACGCATGATTTATGTTCTAAGGAAACAGATCAAAATCAAAAGGCAATGCAAAGCTGGGCTTTGGGGAAAACAGGAAAGGGGCAGCCAGGGAGGCTGCAGGGTGGGGTCCACGTGGATGAAGGGAAGGGAGAAACTGGATCTGTGCAAAGTGGTCCTGAGAGACAGGCTGTGGAGGAAACTGAAAATGGAATGGAAAAAAACCAGTGTTTGTCGGGAGCCAGAACACAAAGAAGGAAACAAGCTAGTAAATTGCCTGCTACGGATGGGAAACCTGTCCCCGCAGATAGAGGCTTTATTGTATAGTGTTTATGTGTGAGGATTAATTAATAAGTGGAAATATCCCATCACTCTTCTAGTGGGACAAAAGAGCAAACAAAGCGGAGACAGGAGAATACCTTGACATTCCCAGTTTGTCCTCCCATAGGAGAGCAGCAGCTTGCAACGCTAAGCAAGGCTTCACTCAATGTTTGCTGCAACTTGCAAACACAGTACACTCTTAGTTAACCAGTATCTATCCATGGGAATTGATAGATACTGGATAAATGTAGTTTCTAGTTGCTTGAGGGTTAGTAGTAAAAGTAGGCCAAACTAATTTTATACCCCATACTATACCATACCATAAACTGGCTGTTAGGAATTGTGGGAGTTGAAGTTCGAAACACATGGAGGGCCGAAGTTTGCCCATGCCTGATTTAGGTTGATGTATTTACAGTGTTTTAATTGTGAGTCTTCGAGTCATTTCTGACTTAAGACAACCCTAAAGTGAACCTACCTTGAGGTTTTCTGGGCCTGAGAGTAAATGATTTGGCCAAGCTCACCCAGTGGTTTTTCCCAGCTGAAAGGGGATTCGAACCCTGGCCTCCAGAGATATAGTCTAATACTCAAAAAACCCACACCACACTGTGTGACAACCCACGTCCAAAACCAATCTAGGGACAAGAAACCTGGAAGTGTCTTTAAAATGACCAAATATGGACTTGCTGAAGACACTGAATTCAGATGCCAAGAACTTTTTTTTCTACCTCTAGCCGACGCCACCCACTTATGGCTCATACGAAAGAGTTCAGATCCCCTTTCTTCATCATTTTTTCAAGTCCAAAGGTTCAAGAGGGACGGCTGGGATGAGATCCATGCCTTGGGGGTAATGGAGTTTGTGCCCACTGAGCTCTTCCGTCAGAAAGGGAAAGATTCCAGACCGCCCACTCCTGGCAACTAGACAGCTTGACCAGCAGTATCAGGTGAAAAGCTTTCTCTCCTGTCAAGAGGCCTTGGCTCCCCCGAAGCTTGGAAATGGGAGAAGATGATGATGCCGAACACCTCCCAGCATGGGGCAGGCTGCGGGGTGTTCCAGCCATCAATCAAAGCCTGTGGCAAGAGCGCAGGGCACATTCCTGAACAGAAGCCTCAAGCCAAAGGACTGGATGCTCAGGTTCAGGACATAGTCCAAAGTCAGGTGATGGAACAACCCTGCTGAAAGCTATTCAGGGTCAATGGCCAGTTGGGAGGTCCCACCACGGTTGCACTGGAGTATTGCATGCCTGCCTTCAATATACTCACGTAGGATGGGTTCTACACACCCTCAAATATTTCATGGATGGAAATGGAGATGCGAGACCAAAGAGTGGTCAAAATTTCAGATGTTCCTCATGAGGACCAACACAAGAGCTAGCAGAGGCTGCAGGAGTTTGCTTTTGACTAAGTCTCTTAGGGAAAGGCAAAACTCCGCTTCATCCTCTCCCTCTTGCTGAGTTATTGGCATGCAAACAGACTGCTCCACTTTGTACTCCATTTGCAGCGATTGAATAAACCAGGAACAAAGGAGAAGAAGTGGGAGGAAATTAACTTTCCCCTTTCCCGATTATTCTTAGAACCTTATCCCACGCTGCCTGGCCCCCAATTTCTAAACACTTTGAAAACGAAAAATAACAATGTATGATGGAGCCTTTCTCACGTCAGAGCAGGACTTCCTGTCTGTGCCCATCATTTATTTATTTATTTACCGTATTTATATTGCACCCTTCTCACTGTGAAGGGGACTCAGGGCGGATCACAGAACATTCATATGGGGCAAACATTCAATGCCGCTTTTATACACAGACAAGACAGGCAATTAAACATAGGTAGAAGTATATAGGCTTTTCCCATCTTCGGCACCTTGAAGGCTTGTGCCGGAGAGCTTTATTCATAACTTCCTCCTTTTGATCAGATCAACAGCATTTCCTTATGGGTACTTTAATACCTCCCCGCTTTTAAGCAGTCCCTATTTATCTTCTCATATTTTGTTTTCAAACCGCTAGGTAGGCAGGAGCTGGGCTAAAGGTCAGGAGCTCACCCTGACCCAGGTTTCGAACTGTCAACCTCTCAGCTGACAAGATTTACTGCAGCTGATGGTTTAACCTACTGTGCTAGAGCCCAACCCTAAATAGTTAGGAAAATGTCTCAGAAGGGGAAAAGAAGATGATTAGGAATCAATATATAACTGGAGAAAACAGCAAAAACACATGGGATGAGATCTGTTAAATCGCTTCAGTGATGTGAAGTAATGAACAATTCTATGGGTAGGCTCCTACCAAGCTTTGACATTTCTCTCCCAAATCCTGCTTTAGGAGCCTGGCATGGTAATTTTTAAAAAAAAAATTAATTAAATCATTTGAAATACCAACATTTCAAAATACCTTTGTTTTTCCTATCTGTAATGCTAGCTTTTTAAGTTTCAGACTTAAATGAAGAATATCGACATTGAGAGGAAATCCCAGTATCCCCAGAATCATGTTTCGTTAGAATCATTGTCTCAGGTCTACTCCAGAGCACTGGAAGGAGGCAAAAGCCCAGTATACCCAGAGTTTTTTTTTCCCCAAGGCTTTCTTGGAAATGCAAGAGAGAACAGCGTGTGATAAGGAATGACAGATGTACCCAGAACTTCTCCCCACATGTTCAGTGTAGTTTACTCCTAAATAAGCCCTTGTTATTCTGGGAAGGCTGAAGGACAATGGCTGGCTTCATAACTTTCAGCGCTTGACACATTTGATTTATTTTATTACCTCTTGAAACCGCAACTGTGGGAAACACCTGGAGGGCTGAAGTTTGCCCATGCTTGGTCTAAGCAGCCCCATTTCTATGCATGGTTGTGAAAACTGGACAGTGAAGAAAGGTAATGGGAAGAAAATCAACTCATTTGAAATGTGCTAGAGAGAAGTTCTGCAGATACGATGGATTACGAAAAAGCCCAACAAATGGCCCTAGAATCAAGCCTCAACCTAGTTGGCTAAATGGAAGCTGTTGAAATTTGGTCATGTAGTGATATATACAGTAGAGTCTCACTTATCCAATATTCGCTTATCCAACATTCTGGATTATCCAACACAGTTTGCCTCCCACCTGAATCCACAGCTGTTTCTCTAGGCAGCAAGGACTGAACTTCTTATGGATGTAATATCTTTTAAAGTTTATTTATTTATTTATATTTACATACATTAATAACTTACAGTGAAACAGAAGAAAAAAAACAGCGAACATTTTACAAACAACAACTCCACCACCAAGGCCTGAACAAGCATCATTTCATTTACCATAAAATTTATAATTCTACCATTAAACCAATGTCATATCCAAAATTCCTGACCAACAAGGTTGTATTGTTTTACTTTTTCACTTTCAAGAACATCTATATATATAAATGAGTGATGACATCACGGCGACCCACAAAACAACAAAACTACAGGCCCCCCAACCTCGAAATTTGACAACACAACCCATCATCCACGCCTCTAGGTTGATACAACAAAAAAAGAAAAGAAAAATAAAGTCCTAATTAGAGGGAGAGCAATAATTGTTTTTATCCAATGGCTGCCAGTTTAGAGGGCTAATCTCTGCCCACTTGGTCTCCTAGTAACCAATTCAGCCAAGGGACAGCCAGGGTTCAGTTAGGGGACAGGCAGACTTAGGCCTCACTTAGGCCTCTTCCACAGATTATCTAATTTGCCCTGGATTATATGGCAGTGTAGACTCAAGGCCCTTCCACATCTATATAACCCATTTATAATCTTATATTATCTGCTTTTACCCACATGACCTTGGAGGACTCTACAGACAACGCTGGCTCTTTGGCTTAGAAATGGAGGTGACCACCAACCCCCTGAGTCAGACACGACTGGACTTAATGTCAGGAGAAAACCTTTACCCTTTACCTCAACTACCACCAATTCCTCAATACTTTATTTCCCATCCCACCATTGCCACAGCAACGCGTGGCCGGGCACAGCTAGTATTTAATAAAAACTGACCAGTATAAATCAAAATCAGATCTATTAATTTTCCCCCTGAACACCCTCATTTTATGGATTTAATATCTGACAATGTTGTTACTGTAAGTTCATTTTATGCAATTCTATCTTTATTTGTAGTCAATTTGTTAGTAGCCATTTTTTTAGTCAATGTTTTCAATACATTGCAATGTTTTGGTGCTAAATTTGTAAATACAGTCATGACTACATAACACTACCATGTATTGAACTGCTTTTTCTGTCAATTTATTGTAAAACATGTTTTGATGCATAATTTGTAAAATCGTAATGTAATTTGACATTTAATAGGCTTTTCCTTAATCCCTCCTTATTATCCAACATTTTCGCTTATCCAACGTTCTGGCGGCCCGTTTATATCGGATAAGTGAGACTCTACTGTAACTGGATTCATTGGAAAAGCTAATAATGTTCAGCCAAGTGGAACGTTGGAAAGGAGAGAGACCAGGAGCCCATCTACATTATAGAATTAATGCAGTTCGGCACTCCTTTAATGATAATGGGCTCAATGCTATGGAATCCTAGAATTTGAATTTTGTCCAGGACCAACACTCTTTCGCAGAAAAGATTAAAGACCTTGTGAAACTACAGCTCCCATAATTCCACAGCATTGAGCCATGGCAGCTAAAGTGATGTGAAATTGCATTAATTCTCCAATATAGATGCACCGTGAGATACCACCACCCCATCACCTGGAAAATATCACTATATTTTTCTCTTTGGTTACTCATTTTTCAGTACTTGGTGCTTCCCACCACTCAGCCCAAATGGCTGATATTATGGGATTTGTAACTCAGCACAGCCAGAAGGTGACACTTTTTAAAGGCTGCAGCTACAACTATTTTGAGATGGTATTCTATTGAATGCTGCCTAATTCATTCTTCTTAGTACAGTGGTTCTCAACATGTGGGTCCTCACGTGTTTTGGCCTACAACTCCCAGAAATCCCAGCCAGTTTACCATCTGTTAGGATTTCTGGGAGTTGAAGGCCAAAACATCTGAGAACCACTGGTTTAGTAGAACAAATTCAGGATCTTCCCCCATATATAATGGGCTTAACATCTTGCTGACTATATCTCATGAATGAATATAATGGACACACTTGTATAACATGTGATGTCTCAAAAAGGGGATCGCTTTTGAGAGATGAAATCTAACGGGCGTACCTGCATTGCTCAGTTATAATTTTACAATACCACTTTAATAACTATGGTTCTGCCCCATGGAATTTTGGGATTTATAGTGCAATGAAGGAACTGAGAACTCTGTGCTAGAGAATTTCAATGCACTCCGATGAAATACTGCATTGGGAATCTACCTATCCAAACTACAAATCCCAGTATTCTGTAGGATGGAGCCATGAAAGTTTAAAGATGGATTAAATTGCGCTGTCGAAGGCTTTCATGGCCCGAATCACAGGGTTGCTGTGAGTTTTCCGGGCTGTCTGGCCATGTTCCAGAAGCATTCTCTCCTGGCATTTCACTCACATCTACGGCAGTCATCTTCAGATATTGTGAGATCTCTTGGAAACTAGGAAAATGAAGTTTATATATCTTAAGCTTAAGTTACAAGGCTATTCAATGCTAATCAAGCTGGCCAACTGCAACATTCACACTTGCCTTAAACAGATAAGAGTTCTTTCTTCCACTCTGGACATGCCACATATATATATAAAACCCACTTGCCTAGTTTCCAACACCTCACAACCTCTGAAGATGCCTGCTATAAACGTGGGTGAAACGTCAGGAGGCAATGCTTCTGGAACATGGCCATACAGTTCGGAAAACTCACAGCAACCCTGGATTAAATTGCCATATCTTTGTCCTATCAATAACACAAAAATTACATTTATACACAGTATGAAGGGGAAAACAAGAAGGGCAAAATGTTGCTTCTTGATTTGTATTATTTTATTTGCCTTTTATTTTAAAAGTACAGTAGAGTCTCACTTATCCAACATAAACGGGCCAGCAGAACGTTGGATAAGCGAATATGTTGGATAACAAGGAGAAATTAAGGAGAAGCCTATTAAACATCAAATTAGGTTATGATTTTACAAATTAAGCACCAGAACATTATGTTATACAACAAATTTGATAGAAAATGTCATTCAATATGCAGTAATGCTACGTAGTAATTACTGTATTTATGAATTTAGCACCAAAATATCATGATGTATTGAAAACATTGACTACAAAAATGCGTTGGATAATCCAGAACGTTGGATAAGCGAATTTTGGATAAGTGAGACTCTACTGTACATACAGGGAAGAACATCGAGCAGCTCTAGTTATGTTTAAAGAAAGAATTACTTGGAAATTCCAAGACGTTACTATTCAACAGAACCCAACTCATACACACACAGGTCGATCAATGTGTCTGAAGGCTGTGTACTCAGCAAACACATTTTCAATAAGATTAGAGAGGAGTTTCAAACAGATTATATTGTTTCCTCCTTCCTTCCTTTTCTAAAGATATTTTTTCACAGTTCCAATGAACTGGCTGAGTAAATCACCATTGTTCTCTCTTACGCAGTGAAGGCGAAAGACGTTGTAAAACTACAACTCCGAGGAGTCCATAGATGGAGCCATGGCAGTCAAAGTGGAAGTGGTGTCAAACTACATTAATTCTAGAGTGTAGATTATGCATGGGCAAACTTGGGCCCTCCAGGTGTTTTGGACTTCAACTCCCACCATTCCTAACAGCCTACCGGCTGTTAGGAATGGTGGGAGTTGAAGTCCAAAACACCTGGAGGGCCCAAGTTTGCCCATGCCTGTTGTAGACGCACCCTTGGACTCACCCTTTGTCAATGTCGAAGTTCTGTTGGAGATTGTGGATGATAGATGGAAGCTCTTACGTGTGCCCATAAGCCCAGAATCACCCTGCAGAATGATGCACCACTCAGCTTGAACACAGGAACTTTTACTGAATCCAAGAGATCAACAGAACAATGGTATTCACAATAGTCCCTCTCATTGCTTACAGAAATCAGCAGTCATGAACAGTCCTATCTTTAGTCCATAAACCTGCTTCAATGAAGGCCTCAGAAATAAGGCCTCAGAAATAGTCAGGCCTCTCTGAGTACAGAGCCATCTTCTTTCCAGCCAGTACTCAGAAGACTCACATACAATCAGAAAGAAACCTATTCAAACTGGTTCTCCAGCAGCAGGATAGCAACAGTTGCAAACCGATTCTCAGATCTTTGCAAACTCAGCCAATCGGCTTCATGCATTTATTTTCCAGTTAACGCACATATACTGTAGTATCTTTGCAAACCATGACAAGTTCCCCATCAAAATTGTTGTACAGTAGAGTCTCACTTATCCAAGCCTCGCTTATCCAACGTTCTGGATTATCCAACGCATTTTTGTAGTCAATGTTTTCAATGCATCGTGATATTTTGGTGCTAAATTCGTAAATACAATAATTACTACATAGCATTACTGCGTATTGAACTACTTTTTCTGTCAGATTTGTTGTATAACATGATGTTTTGGTGCTTAATTTGTAAAATCATAATTTTGATGTTTAATAGGCTTTTCCCTAATCCCTCCTTATTATCCAACATATTCACTTATCCAACATTCTGCCGGCCCGTTTATGTTGGATAAGTGAGACTCTACTGTATATTGCAGAAGCAATCAAAGCAAACCAACATATGACCCATTTCCTTCCAACAGTTTGCAAGCTGTTCATCAACAAAGGAAAATCCACTTCTAGTCTTGATATTTTTTCCCAAACTGTAAAGCAAATGCAAAACATGCCCAACAAGGTCACTAACACAAATGGACCTTTTCACACCACTGGATAGCTGGTTACATTTGGCAAGTCCTCCTAAACAAACCAGACTAGTGGCATCTAACCCTGGAAATAAGGCCAAAAATAGAAGATAACTTTGCATGTCTTGAAGCCAACAGAATTTGGGCTCCCTATTGCCAGCTGTCTGGAGAACCTTGAGTTTGGATGGAAAAGATAAGCACCTGAGAGGTGTTGAATGTTGCCGCTGAGAAGGGCTGTAGTGCTAAAGGAAGCCTTTGACCTGGTAAATACAATTCAGTCCCTGGGGTAATCTAGGTGACGAGATCGAGGAAGCCGGTTCCTCGATTTAATCTACGACTTTTTCCAAGAACTGAATTAAAAGTAGCACACAGCAAGCAGTGGGGAAAGATATAGATGGAAATAAAATATTGGCATCTTTAAGTAAAATGTATTAAAAGCTGCATGAAAAAATACATGGTGCTAGTTAGTTGTTGAAAATCCTCAACTGAAGTTTCTAGTGCAATGCTTGAAATTGAGATGCCGATGTCAGTATGTCTTCAAGTCTGCCTCTGATTTATGTATAGACAGACTAGATCTATACTGTAGAATGAATGCAGTTTAACATCATTTTCATTGCCACGGCTCAATGCTTTGGAATCGTGGCAGTTGTAATGTTACAAGGTCTTTTTTTGCTAAGTGCTGCTGACTTCTCAAAACTACAAATCTCAGAACTTTATAGCATTGACCTATGGCACTCAAAGTGGCAGCCAACTGTATTAATTCTCAGTGTAGATGCAGTCCTAGAATAGTAATTAATTAATATTACAGTATTTATACCTCACACTTCTCACCCCGAAGGGGACTCAGAGCGGCTTACAGAACACATATACAGCAAAGATTCAATGTAGATTATGCAATTAACAAGGACAGACAACACAGACAGAGGTAAAGGCAGTTTTTCCCATCTTATTTCCAGCATATTGGAGGCTGTGTAATGCTGCCACTCCATCTTCCATGCCGAGGTGCTTTTCTTCCAATGGATGTCCTTAAGGGCACCTTTATTACCTCCCCGCTAAAAGCAGTACCTATTTATCTACTTACATTTCTGCTTTTGACCTGCTAGGTGGGCAGATGAGCTGGGGCTAATAGCAGGTGCTCACCCCGACCCAGACTCGAACTGCTGACCTTTTGATTTGCAGGACTTTTCTGCAGCATGGGCTGTGCTAAGCCCAGCCAATGTAATATTAAGGCCTATATAATTATATTATCTTCTCAGACCCATTTTAACAGCAAAAGGGATACAAGTTGGTTTTCTCTTGGATGCTTGGAGCAAGAAACGTTCTATATTTCGGATTTTTTTTCCAGATTTTTTAATACTTGCATACACATAATTAAATATCTTGGAGATAGGACCCAAGTCTAAGCAAGAAATCAATCTATGCTATATAGATACCAAGCCTGAAAGTCATTTAATACACAACATTTGTAATATTTGTAATAATTTTGTGCATGGAACAAGGTTTGTGTACACTGAACCATCAGAGAGCAAAGGTTTCACTGTCTCAGCCAACCAAGTGGCTGATTTTGGAGTTCTTAGGATTTCAGATAAGGGATATTCTGGGGAAAAGAGAAAGAGAGAAGAGAGCCAGCTTTGTAATTTTGCACTGCTAACTATCTATTTATATCATTAGAACATTCTTTCCAGCCTAGATCTTTTCTCTTTATGATTAATCCGATTAACTTCCGTGATATAATCCCTGCGAGAATGATCCCTTGCCATTCTTCTTAAGACATGTTCTACAAAGGAAGGGATGTCCACCAGATCGCCTAATGCAGATTAGCCACCCGTTACGTTCCTAGTTCAGCAGCCCTGGTTGCCAAAGAGGCCAGTTTACAGGCTGAAAGGTACAGTAAAACATTAACTCCATCCCTGTCCCCATAGACGCTTGTGCTGACTGGGGTATTCTGGGGGCTATAGTAGTCAAATGACAACCTTTCCAAGCTCTGAATTGAATGCCAGGGCTGGTATTGTTGAGACGATTAGAAGAATTAGAAGAATTAGATCAGCATTAGAAGAACAGCACAAAATCAAAGAGGAAAGTGGCGAAAATGCTTCCCTAAGAGCAAGGAGTTTGAGAAAATGATCTGAAAGAGATATCATGCAACAAGCTCTGGTACTTGTTCACCCTGAACAATTGTAGTGCTATTATTCCACATTAAGTGCCATGGTTTCCTTGTATGGGATCCTAAGGTTTGTTGTTTGGTGAGGACTGCCATGCTGAATACTTTCAAGCTCTTTCCCAAAACCAGGGATCCCAGGATTTCATAGGAGAGACCCGTAACAGTTAAAGTGGAATCATAGCACTATTACTGCACTGTGAGGATTGGAGAATAAGAATGACGACTGACTCTCATGGAGTTGCAAAAGCAACAATATAAATGTATTGTCGAAGGCTGGGATCATTGAGTTGCTGAGTTTTCCAGGCTGTATGGCCATTTTCCAGAAGCATTCTCTCCTGACGTTTCGCCCACATCTATGGCAAGCATCCTCAGAGGTTGTGAGGTCTGTTGGAAATGAGGAAAGTGGGGTTTATAGATCTTTGGAATGTCCAGGGTGGGAGAAAGAAGTCTCGTCTGTTTGAGTCAAGTGTTCCCAAGCAGGAAGCAGCCAGGTTTTGAAGCTGCAAGGCCGTTCAATGCTAATCAAGATAGCCAATTGCAACATTCACACTTGCCTCAGACAACAGTTCTTTCTCCCACCCTGAACATTATTCTACAGATATATAAACCCCACTTGCCTAGTTTCTAACAGACCTCACAACCTCTGAGGATGGCTGCCATAGATGTGGGCGTAATGTCAGGAGAGAATGCTTCTTGAACATGACCATACAGCCCAGAAAAGTCAAAGCAACTCGATATAAATGTAGTTTAAGGAATCCATCACTCTGATTGCTTATCGTAGCCGCAGCTTCAATAAGGGTCCAAGCAGAATCAAATGTATTGATTCATTGTTTAGAAAATAGCAACTAGTTTGCTATTAAAACAATCTTCATCAAATGTTTCATGTCAGCCTAATGGATCTTAGGCCCCTTCTACACTGCCATAAATCAAAGCAGATAATCCACATTATCTTCTCAGAACTGGATAATATTAATTTACACTGTCATATAATTCAGTGCAAAGCAAATAATCTGGATTTTATATGGCAGTGTGAGTTTAAAAGTAAAGGAGTGGGGGGAGAGAGAGAGACAACACTAACTTCAAAATCCTTTGTAGGTTTCATTCATAAGGAAGGTTGAGATCAGACATTTCCTTCTTGGCAGACAGTCTTTTCTGGGCAATACATTTGTGTAGATGAAGTGGCCGAATACCAACTCGGTGACAGATTTATGAAAGGAGGAAGACTGTATCAATTAGATTTGTTATTAAATGAAGGCGAACAAAGTTGGCCTTTATTCCGGTAATCCATGGGAGAAAGATGACACAAGCCCATCTCTGTAAACCAAGAGGGCTTTTAATGTCTTACTTTGTTGAACCGCTGTCAAAGAAGAAAAGTGGTTAGAAGATGACATCTTTAAACATAGAGCACGGATAAGAAGATCAAGGCCAATTTGCCACTGTTGTGTATCTTCGAGTACTTGGAAAACCCCCTCCGAACAAATCATACCAAGTAAATCCAGCGACAGGTAAAAGTAAAGGATTTCTCTTGACATTAAGTCTAGTCATGTCCAACTCTGGGGGTTGATGCTCATCTCCATTTCTAAGCCAAAGAGCCGGTGTTGTCTGTAGATGCCTCCAAGACCATGTGGCCAGCATGACTGCATGGAGCAGTGTTACCTTCCCACCGGAGCAGTATCTATTAATCTACTCACATTTGCATGTTTCAAACTGCTAGGTTGGCAGAAGCTAGAGCTAATAGCGAGAGCTCACCCCGCTCCCCGGATTCAAACGGCCAATCTTTCAGTCAGCAAGTTCAGCAGCTCAGCAGTCTAATCCACTGCACCACCAATAGGTTCACCTTAAAGATAGCCAGAAATCCAAATTTTTTGAAGGCATACATACAACCATAATGGAGATCTGGTTTATTATGTTGGGTGATCCACATAGAATACTCTGCATACAAAGCTCCGTACAGGAGAGTCTCTGCATTTTTAAAAAACATGAACAGGCAAAGGTTTTAACTGAGCTATCAATTGTTTGCTGGGGAAAATTAATGGTGACCTAGTGGAGACCGCACATGATGGTTTACAAAAACAAGATTTATGTATATCTTATCTCAGTTTGACATGTGGGTTTCCAAATTGTGTAATTCACTGAAGCTTGAGGGGTTTTTTTTGGGGCCCAGGTTGTATATACTTCCTGACCACAAATTGGGTCAGAATTAGTCATACTTGGATACTATGATGTGAAATGAGTGGAAACTAAATTAGTCATATTCTTGATAAAACATTCACCAGTATGAATTTTTGGAAGGGCGCGTCAAATGCATTTGGTAACATCTTTCAAGTTAAATACAACTGGCTATTGTTACCTACAGAGGTTTGGATCCAGGACGCATACACTAGTTGATACCAAAATCCATGGATACTCAAGTTTCATTATATACAATGGTGTAGTAAAATGGTATCACTTATATAAAATGTCAGAATCAAGAAATCCATGAATAGAGAATCCATGGATTAAGAGGGCCAAAGGTAGTAGCCATATCCATCATTTGCTGAAAATCAGAGGTAATTTTTTAATCGGGTCAGAAGCGAATTGAGAATATACTGCAAGTTGCTTCTGGTGCAAGAAAATTGGGCATCTGCAAGGACGTTGCCCAGGGGACGCCAGGGTGTGTTACCATCCTGTGGGAGGCTTCTCTCATGTCCCTGCATGCGAAGCTGGGGCTGACAGACAGGAACTCACCCCATCTCGACCCCCAACCTTCAGGTCTTCAGGTCAGCAGGCACAAGGATTTAACCCATCGCACCACCACAGCTCCCTTATCAGAAGTAATTTATCATTGATCACAGCCAAAATAAGGTAACTTTTCGTTAGCTCTGCTCAAAGTAAAGGTTCTGAGAAATGTGTTGTCGAAGGCTTTCATGGCCGGAATCACAGGGTGGTTGTATGTTTTCCGGGCAATATGGTCATGTTCCAGAAGTATTCTCTCCTGACGTTTCGCCCACATCTATGGCAGGCATCCTCAGAGGTTGTGAGGTACCTCACAACCTCTGAGGATGCCTGCCATAGATGTGGGCGAAACGTCGGGAGAGAATACTTCTGGAACATGGCCAGACAGCACATACAACCACCCTGTGGTTCTGAGAAACCTGAGCAGACTGATATGGATGAGTAACACCTAAGTATAACATCTTTGCCCATGTTGCCGTTTACTAGCCTTCCTCACCCTGAAAATTGGAAATGTCAGAAATGTTTGAAGCAAAGTTTTGTGTATACTAAATAGCCAAAAATAAAAATCCAGATTTTTCAAAGTTCTTGAGCCTTAGCCTGGATTTGGTATTATTTGGTAATGTAGATCCAGCCTCAGTAAAGGAAGTATGAGACAAAATGTACAGTTACTGATGCAAAGCAGAGTTGGGGGTTTGTTCCAAACTCGCGTCAATTCCAGAAAGGGGGGAAAGTCCCTCCTGAACCAGGAACTGCTTGCTTTGCACTGGCTCAGCAACTCTGTGGAGGGAGCTGGAGTAGAGACAGAGCGAAAACAAGTGGGCCATTTCAGTCCAAAGGCTGCTTCAAGGACCTCGATACTCGCTGGGCCGAGAGGGGGGTGATTAAGATGCCAATGGGTGTGTTCACCCGTAGTAACATCCAGAATTTCCTGGCCTCAACAGCTCCAGCACCACCCCTGCCTTGCGAAACCAGCTATCTTTCCATTCCTGGGAGATCGGCTTTGGTTTTATGCCAGACTTGGCATCCGTTATCTGATTCCAATTAAGGGCTAAGCTATTGCCAAGGATCCAGAGTTCAAGGAAAGCTATCAGATGTTTATTATTGGAGAAAGATCCTGGCAAATGGCCAAGGAAAGAAAACATTACCTGCAGCTGACAACCTAAACATGTTGACTTGGTTGCAACAATCTGAAATGCAGGGGTTAGAATAATAGTTGGAAGAGACCCCAAGGCCATCCAGTCCAACGCCATTTGGCCATGCAGAAAGAAACAATCAAAGCATTCCCAACATATGGCCATTCAGTCTCAGTTCAAAAACTCACTGGGTGATCCTGGGTGACACTCTCAGCTCTAGAAAACCCCATGATAAGAGTCCCCATAAGCCAGAAAGGATTTGAAGGCACACAACATGAAGAAATCAGGACTGACAAGGATGCTCTGTGGTACATCTATGTTTATTCACATTCCTGCCTCATACCAGCCAGAGGCTAAAGGAAAAATATTAAAGCACCTATTAGAGCAGTAGAGAAATTACGAGAGAGCAGGAAAGTAGTGCTTCTGATATTGTGAGCATCCACGGCAACCCTGTAGCATCAGCTCAGAAACAGATGAAAAACAGTATATAAGGCAGCTTCAACTTCTGGTCCTTCTATCACGCTTCCAAAATGTCCATTGTTAAGACGAGGCAGATGCAACCAATTCTTGTGTCGACATCCCTTTTGTTCTTCCAGCACCACCAAATTTTTTGTAAAGAAAAGGGTGGAATGGCCAAAATAAAAGGTTGCATAGTGAGATGCAAGAAAGAAGACTCTAAAAGACCAATGGAGCTTAAGAGGGTTGTGACTGTGTACAAATGTTACCATAACACGTGCTTTTTCCCTAGCATGTGGCAGTCAGTTGGGGCAGAGGGGTGAGAGAAAGGGGCCACATCTGTGTGCGTGTGGAGAAAGTGCATTTACCAGAAAAGGAAAAACCATAATCTAGGGGGGAAACTTGGCTTTCTCAAGATCTTCTTTTAAGACCAGGTGGATCTTGGCTTCTCAGAAAAGACCAACCTTGTTTTAATCTTCTCCAAATGTCTCTACTTCCCAACAGTTTAGTCTCAAGTGACAAGAACAAGGAAGGATAAATGGAGGCAATGATGAGGAGAATTCATGTGCTAAGGTAGAGTAATCAAAGGACAGGTTGTGGATTCAAACTTTGGCTACTGGACAGGAAACTTGTGTTCTAAGATCCAAAGGCAACCTCAACACCATCACATCGTACATACAAACACTCATATTGCTACTGGTCAATCTTCGATGGGGCAATCAGAGCCAAACTGCCACTTTGACCATTGAACATGGCAGCCAACCAGGCACGAGGAGAACAAGAGTCCAGGAGTCAGTCAGGTTAGCATCTTTTGAGCGAGCGTTTTTAATCACCCCACAGCTTCTCCGAAGGGGCCAGACCATCATCCGCCAGGCTGAGCTGTGTCAAATGAGAGGGAGGCACCCTTCCTTGGCCCGCCCAAACCAAGCCTGTTACGGTTTTGCTTTGGCGATGGCCAAGCCGATGAGGCCGGCCAGCCCGGCTGCCCCCAGGGCCATGCCGCCAACGATCGCCATGCCAACCAAGCCATCTGTGGAAAGAACAAAAAATACTAATCATTGATCACTGGTTAAGGATTGATAGGGTTAAAGGATCTTTGGACTAAGGCCTGTGAAGAGGACGGGAAGACAAAGCTAAGTCCACACATTGGAAACATATCAAGTCCAGTTTCCATGTGAATAGCTCTCCCACACCCCACACCCCTTCCCTACTTTACATGAGAAGAGGTGATAATCTGAAAGTAGCTATAAAATGTTGTTGCATTTATTAGCCAATTTAAGGAAAAATATGTTGGGCGATTGGGCTTATTAACAAAAGACCCTCTCCATAAACGTATAGTAGAGTAACTTATTAGCAACAGCGTGACCCAGCACCAGTAGGCAAAAGTGATAAAAAGAACAAAAACACACATACCAATGTTATCTCTTCCTTAGGAGGCTTTTCTTTACAGCAAAATAATGTGGTAGCACTATTTACAAGAACAAGGTTTCCATAAATAAATAAAGTTTATTTATAAATAAATTTCTTTTTGCTTCCTTTTTTGCTTCCACGCTGGGCTTCTTTCTCATGCAGATAAACAGCTTTGCTCTCACAAAGCCTCCTCCCACAACGAACTTACGCAGGGGCTTCACACAGTAGATTTACAAACAGCCTTCACATTAAAGCTTCACTCACTGAAGCTTCTCACACTGATGCTTTCTCACATTCCTCAGGACAACACTAGCTTTGGCCCACTAACACTAATCGGCTTCAGCCTACTCACTCTCCTTAGGGCAACACTAGCTTATTTAACCCCTTCAGTGCTTTACTCACATTTTTGTAATTAAAAATACCTAGTTAATTTTTAATATTTCTGCCAAACAAGGATCCAGTGGAATGTTGGAAGTGACAAGTGATAGGCTGAGTACATTAAAAAAAAAACTCAGCCAATCGCCGGTCCCTTCCAATTTTCCATTCTCCTACCTCATCCCATAGGATCCTTATTTTACCTTAATTCATCTAATAAATGCAAAACAATTTAAATGAATTGGAAATGTCAAGAGAGTTAGTCAAAATGAATAAGAAACGCAAATTGGTGGAAGCCAGGATTTAGATGTATAAAATAAGCAGTCATTGTCACCCTTCTCCCGTCTTCTAACCTTTCTGCATGGCTTTGTTAATAAGTTTCTCCAATTCTAAGGCCTGTGTGTTGCCCGGCTCTGTCTTCAGCAGGCCCCGGATGTACTTCAATGCTTTCTCATACTCCTGCCAAAAAACAGAGAATAAAATGCAGTCATGTATGAAGTCAGGTCAGGCATGGTTTCGGTTATACACCTGGGATGCAGACAACTCCTTAAAAGAGAAACGTGGAAAACAAGTGAAGGTTTCCCAGCTTCCAAAAGGAAAAAGAAGTGAATTAAGTATAGAGATGTTTATCTGATAAGGAACGGGAAGAAACATAGCAAGGAGTCCTTGAGAGTCCAAAGAACAATAGGGGGAAGAGCTATGGGTTCATTTGTCAAACAGTTATGGTTTCATTTGTCTGGAATACTCAATGAAACTGTCAGACAGGACAAACAGCAATGTAGGATATGATGTGAACATTGAAATCTTTCAACCAGTTCATAGGTACATACTAGAACCAACGGCTTCATCTGAGAGGTTCCCAATGGCAGAACAATGAGTCTGAATTGGTTTGCTAGCAGAGGAGTAGAAAATCTCAAATCTTGGGAAGTTTCTCACATGGCCGCATAATTTGAGAATTTTCAGATTTGCTATACGGGTGTTTCACAATTCCAAAAAGACAAAATAAAGCTCAATTACAGTGGAAGAAATGATTGTAAAATAAAATATGCTGGCATTCTTTATCTTGTTCTTTAGCCTTTGGTGCCACCCACCACTGCAATGCTTCAACAAACTTCTCTGAAACTGCATTTGACTTTTGGACTGAATGGGGTTCTCCACACCCATGCTAAGAGGACCCTTGGTGCAATAGATTTCATGAATGGTAGAGACAGCTTTCGAGCAAATGAGTAGCATGCTCTTAACTAATAAACCCAAGTCTCTCGTTCTGAGAAACAGTTATCTGTACACTAAGCACTCCAATCCTTCCTTCTTGCTTAAGACAGAAACCTGAACTACATAAGAGAATAACAAGAGTATGGGAGTAGTTGGGACATAGCTGGTTGTCTGCATAAAAGCAGTTGGTACTCACTGAGGAGTAGTTACAAGTTCATGGTCACTCCCATCCATCTACTTAGCTAGCTAGCTAGCTATCTCCCACCCTTCATTTTGAGATCTCAGGGCAGTACAAAATAACAACAAATTTGAAACAGGAGAATATTAATTTTGAAAAGCTAAAATTTATTTAAACAATAAACCAAACAAATAAAAAAGGTTTAAATATTTTAAATGAATAAAAACCACTTGCACATGAGGCTTCTTTTTTTAAATAAAACCCAGGCCCCAAAAGTTTTCATGAACATCCATGCTTTCACCTGGCACCTAAACAGCAGCAATGTTGGCATGCTAACTGGGGCTGGATCTACACCTCCATATAATGCAGTTCAACTGCACTGAAGTGGATTATATGGCAGTGTAGACTCATATAATCCAATGCAGTTAAACTGCGTTCTGAAATGGCATTATTTGGTAGTGCAGCCTGGGCCTGCAAAGACAGTATGTTCCATAACTGGGGCCCCATAGCAAAAAGGCCCTCTCCCATGTCCCCACAAGGCGTATTGCTCAGACCGAGAGGACACAAAGGAGGGCTCCTCCAGTAGATCTTAAACCTCCTATACATTTTCAGCTGGGCAGAATTTGAAACTGGATTATCTTCCCTGCAAGCCTTATGTTTACCTGCTGCACCATGCAAAGATACATGCCACCAACATAGGTTGCTTGCTTGTTGCCTTTCCTTGCACCCTTACTCTCCTGGCTGCATATCACCAGACACACTCCTTTGAGAGCAAAATGGAACCAAAAAGAAAACACACTCAGCATTCTCTGCCTTGGGCTTCCCTCCTCCCAAAGCTCCTCCTTATCTGAACTGTTGTCTCCACACACTCCAAGATCCAAGAGTCCATCACTTGGCAGTCCATAAAGCAGGCAGATAAGAAGATTGATAGGATGAGGACACCGCCCTAGTTTTGACAAGTTTTATGAAGCTGGGATTAGCTGCCAGAGATAAGTGGAGGCCAAGGTAATGGGAGGTACAAGACTTTCACCTTTCTGGAAAAACTGAGATCTTCTTACTTGGCTGGGGGTACCCATGAAAGCGGAATTAAAATGATAATGGAACATATTTTGACTCAGGATTTTCCTCCACAATCCCTTTCATACATACAACAGTTTCAGCCATCACTGGAGAACACAATTGCTTCCTATTTACAAAACCCTTCAAGTATAAGACCTCATATTCAGTGGGAGAAAGTTGTTAACAGTACACCTCCCTTGGGTGGTGATTAGTTCTGAGGGTGCAGAGAGAGAATTAATACAATAATGCCTTAGCAGAGCTGCTGAGCCCTTTGGAGAACTAATGCTCACTCATTAGTGCATGGTCACCAGAGCTGTAGGAAAAGCAAATGGAGGAATTTGCTAAAAATGGATACTGACATTTAGTTATTTGGAAAGGAAGACAAATGTAGACTTTAAAGTAACCCCAAGGGGAATTTATTAAAAGAGATATAAGTTTTAATAGATATAAGATAGGTATAAGAACCCACAAATTGTATGGGACGCTTATAAAGCAGTGGCGAGAGGATTCTTAATCCAATTAAATGCTACTAAACGAAAACAAAAAGAAGCAGAATGGAATAGTTTAAATAAGGAGATTGAGATGAAGGAAAAGGACTTAAAAGCCAACCCCAAAAACAAAAAGATAAAAAGAAATCTAGATCTATTAAATAAAATGAAAGAGAGTAGAGACTTAGAGAAATTGGCAAAACAAATTAAATGGGTTAAACAATACGCTTTTGAAAATGCAAACAAACCGGGGAAATGGTTATCACGTTTAATAAGGAAGAAGAAACAGAGCAGACAAATTATTAAAATCAGAACCGAAGGCAAAATAGTAAATTTAGATGAGGAAATAAAAGAAGTATTTCAAACATATTACGAGAACCTATACTCTAAAGATAATATCAATCCCGAGGCCATAACAGAGTTCCTAGGTAAATTACAATTGGATAAAATCACAGAAGAGCAAAGATGCGAACTCAATAAAGAAATCACAGAGGAGGAAATTCTTAAAGTAATCAACAATGTAGACAGTAATAAAACCCCGGGGCCGGATGGATTTATTGCGGGCTTTTATAAATTAGGATTAAAAGAAGTGACCTCCTTCCTGAAAAAATTAATGAATCAGGCCCTCCAAAGCAAAGTTATACCAGATTCTTGGAAGGAGGCAACGATAGTGGTGATACCCAAAGAGGGTTTAGATATGTCGGATGTGAAAAACTACAGACCCATCTCCCTCCTAAATACAGATTATAAAATTTTCACAAAGATCCTGGCGAATAGGCTGAAGGACTTCCTTGCAGAGTGGATAGGAGAAGACCAAACGGGCTTTCTCCCAGCTAGATCGATTAAGGACAATGTAAGAATAATAATTGATGTTTTGGAATACTATGAACAACATAATCAAACAGAAGTGGGCCTTCTCTCCTTGGACGCAGAGAAAGCTTTCGATAACTTAAATTGGAATTTTTTCAAATTGTTATTTCGAGAATTGGACCTAGGATTTCAAATTCAAAATGGCATCAACAGTATTTATGAGGAACAATGGGCAAAAATACAAATTAATGGCCAGGAGACAAAAAAATTCGAAATAAACAAAGGTACGAGACAAGGCTGCCCCCTCTCACCCTTAATATTCATTATGGCATTAGAAACCCTGCTCAGGGTAATTAGAAACGATTCGAACTTGCAAGGCCCTAAAGTTGACAAACAAGATTATAAGTATCGGGCGTTCGCAGACGACGTGATATGCATTATAGAAAATCCAATCCAGAATATTAAAAATTGGCTTTCGAAAATTGAAGATTATGGAAAGGTGGCCGGCCTTAGAATCAACACAAAGAAAACAATGATCCTTACCAAAAATATGTCAAAAAAGAAACAGAAAGAGCTATACGATATCTCAGGGTTAAAAACAGTGTCCAAATTAAAATACTTAGGGATCTGGCTATCAGCGAAAAATAATCAATTATTAGATTTAAATTACATTGAGAAATGGAAAGAAATTCGAAGGGATCTGGAAAAATGGAAAAATCTAAATGTCTCTCTAATGGGAAGAATAGCAATAATTAAGATGAATGTCCTGCCAAAGTTACTTTACCTATTCCAAAACCTACCAATTATAAGGAGTCCCAAGATATTCAAAGATTGGCAAAAAGACATTACAAAATTTATTTGGAGAGGCAAAAAACCCAGGATCAAATTTAGCACAATGATTGCACCGAAAACGCAGGGAGGTTTTGGCCTCCCGAATCTAAAACTTTACCATGATGCTAGTGCTCTTCTTTGGATAAAAGAGTGGATCAAATTGGGAAAAAATAAAATTTTGAATTTGGAAGGCCATGAATTAAAGAAAGGTTGGCATGGATATTTATGGTATGGTAAAATGAAAATTGACAAACAATTTGGCAACCACTTTATTAGATCTGTTTTATTGAGAACATGGGAAAAATATAAACCCCGCTTCTACACTAAAACACCACTATGGCTATCCCCGATTGAAGCTGATCATAGAAGGCTATTAGGTTGGCGGATTTGGCCGACCTATAGCCAATTGTTAATTATGGCAAAGGATAAATCCAACCCCCCCAAAGTAAAAGAATTAGCTGAAATACAAAAACTGAACAAAAATGTGTCCTGGTACCAATTTTTCCAAATTAATGAGGCATATAAAAGAGACAAAATAGTCGGATTTGATCAAGAACAAGGTTTTTGGGATAAACTTATCCACGTGGAGAGGAAGAATATATCCATACTGTATAATAAACTACTGTCCTGGGAAATTGAAACAGATTTAATAACTAATTCTATGATATTATGGGCCAGGAACATAAACAGACCCATTCAATTGTGCGAATGGGAGTCGATTTGGAATAAAAAAATAAAATATACGTACTCAGTAGATATGAAAGAAAATTGGCTTAAGCTTATTCATAGATGGTACTTAACACCTAAGAAAATAGGGCATATGTATAAGGACGCAAATAATAAATGCTGGAGGTGTAAAGCCCAAATAGGATCCTATTTCCACATGTGGTGGAAGTGTAGGAAACTAGATAATTTTTGGACTACAATCCTGGAAGAGAGTAATGACATATTAAAGACGAAATTTGTGAAAAGGCCGGAACTACTTTTGCTAGGTTTATATGACCCCGAGGACAGAATTGACACTAATACCGATAAACTTTTCACCTTTTTCATCACCGCAGCAAGGCTCCTGATTGCAAGACTCTGGAAGTCAACGCAAGTACCGTCAAAAGAACAGTGGCTGGAAAAAGTGATGGAAATCAAGAATATGGACCAACTATCCTTCTGGATCAAAAGAAATAATGGCACCCCACTAAAGGCTACTGACTGGTCTAATTTTGAGGAATACTTAAAGAGAAAACTACAAAAGAATTAAGGACTGAAGTAATGGACTTAGTGAGCATAATTGGAAGTCGAAATATCACCTCCCCATCCCCCCTCTGCCCAACCCCCCTACCCCTTTTTTTTATGTCCCACATCCCCCCCCCTTTTTTCCCGATTGCACCCTTACCCCAATCTGTGTATGTGTCACCACAAACCCCACCCCTACCCCTATAGTTAATTCTTGTTTGTCTGTGTACCTCGTGTTGAAAGAAATATCAATAAAAAGTACTTGCAAAAAAAAGATAGTGAGTAGTGTCGGAAGTCATAGGTGATGGGTTCACAGGTATGGGGAAGGAGGGAAAGGGTTTGTTAGGATGTTATAATTGTACAGTTTTTGTTATACTATTTGTATTTGATTTCTACGTTCTGTTTGTAATTTACATACAATACATTTTTGAAAAATTACCCAAAAAACGGAAAGTCAAACGGAGCTATGTTCTATGGGTGTTGTTTAAATGCTTTAACTCAGAAACAGCACCCAACAGGCCTGGGAAAGAATACAGAAAGGCAGCAAGGAAAAGCAGATATAGCATTGAGAAATGTTTTGAAAAGGGGATGTAAAGGGGGGGATAGATCTTCACAATTCAAATCCCAGAAAGACTAGAGCTTAATGTGCTGGAAAGAATCTTTGGACGTTTTCACTGTAAAGCTCTCTGGAGAGTAAATCCAGCAGGAGTATAAATAAAACCAGTCTAGTGGCAAATCCAGAGTTTTGGCAAGGTAGGGAAATAGGGCAAGGAACAGAGCACCAGGAAGCTCACCTTCAGTCGGTAATTGGCCACTGCCAAATAGAAGACATAGTCACGCTGCTCTTCTTTGGTCCCTTTGGGCAACAGATCTAAAGTGGAGAGGGAAAAAGAAAGTTTGAATAACGATGCAGGGAATCTGAAAACATCATCTAGTTCTGGACACATAAGAAACTTGGCAAGCTTGTATTAGGGATGGTTGCACTTGGACAGGAAAGCATCCATAACCTAGAAGACTGTTAAAATCACAGAGCTTATGGGATATGTGTTTGTTGATGGGGAACAGTAGTTTATTTTAGTCCCAATACCTATCTTCATCTGTCACTTGGCAGATGTCAAGTGACAATGTCTGGTGCTTTCCATTAGGGTGACAATCTCGACTGGTTACCTTGCGAAAGGGGAAGTCCCTTCTGTAAGAAAATGAGGATTAGTTTTGCCTTGGGGAAGATGCAACTGCTAGAAACATGTCAGGCAAGAGAGAAATAGTATGCCTGGTGTATTGCATGCACACAAAAAGGCTATTTCTCTTTTCTATGGGTTGCAAGTTTCTTTTTCCAGAGCAGGTTTTTTATATGTAAAGATAAGAGCTGACAAATTGGACTAATTGCTCACCTGGTGCCTTCAGGATGTGTTATACAGTTCCCAGCTGAATTGATGGGAGTTGTAGACCACCATACTACTCTGAACACATCCGGTCCCATTTGATTTCAGGCTCTACGCAGAACCAGGCCTAGTGAACACTTGAGTAGAGGATCATGTACAGTAGGGAATACAAAGAATCTATTTCCAATGGTTTAGTAGTATTTAGGTGGAAGACCAGCAGGAACTTCTAGGTTAGGCCAGGAAAAAATTCTGCTTGACGGTCTACCTGCCAGAGTTGACAGTACTGGGATAGATGGACCAGGGCTGATTTAAAATAGGGCAGCATCTTATGTAGCCCAAGAGCTCTGCAGGGCACCAGGTTGGCAAGGACTGCTGGACGAAGCCTTTAGTCTCTGCCATTCAAAAGCTTCCTGACCTATAGATCTCATTGCTTCTCCAACCGTGGCATACATGGCTCTTGTACAGCCCATTCTATCTTGACAACCTGTGAAATCTCAGGCTGAGAGCAACTTGCTCAAAGCCCTCCAGGGAGTTTCATCGCTGAGCAGGGACCAAAACTCAGATTTAGTTCTAATCCAAGATTGGCAAAGTACTGCCCTCTTAACATTTTCATATTGTTACACCCATAAATCCTAGCCAGTCCATCAAAAAGTAAGGAATGCTGGGAGCAGCAGTTCAGCAACATATGGGGAACCCAGAGGACTTTTTCATCAGTCACCCTAAGACTGTGGAACAACCTGCCAGAAGAGATCTGAAAGCTAAATGAGCTGCCAAAATTTAAAACACATTTGAAGACCTATCTCTTCCAGCAGGAATACCCAGCAAGTTTTAATCATAAATTTTAAACTTGTGTTTTAATCACGAATTTTAATTTTATGTTCTGTGTATTTCAATATGTATTTTGTAGACTTATGTTTTAATATGTGCATTTTATGACTGTTTTTTAGATAATTATGTGATGTTGTAACCTGCCTCGAGCCAAGAGCAGGCAAGACATAAAATTATTGTTATAATTGTTGTTGTTGTTATTGTTAATTCCAAGTTGTCCTCCCTCACTGGGCTGACCTACAGCTCACCTTCCAGGAGTACAATGCCTTTCTTGATGTCGTCGGTGTATTTGCTACGAATCAAGCACCAGGCGTATTCAAATTTGGTCCCTTTGGAAATGTTTCCTTCTTTCAACTCAGCATTGTACTTCTTCTCAAACTTCTGCAGAATGAAGAAAGGATTGAAAGAAGGAAGGGGAGCGGGTTAAGTCCTCTGAGTGTAAACTCTTCCTCCAAAACTATCAGGTAAAATTGGATCATCCAGACACCTAGGTACTTGCGACCCATCCAGGATCTGGTGCAGTCAAACTATAACTTAGCTGAGACAGAGGAAAAATGAACATGACTTTATTGCTATCATTTTACTATTCACAAAACCCTTTCACAGAAGTACACTATCATTATTATATAGGTGGGGAATATGGGGTCCTTCTTGTTGAATTCAACTCCCATCAGCTCTAGCAGAACATTTAACTGGTTATGGATGATGACAGTCATTGTTAGCCGCCTTGAGTCCCAACGAGGTGATAGGAAGAATGAAAGTTAATAAATAAATGGGAGTTGCATTTCTAAGACAGAAACTTTCACAATAGCACATGGATGGGCAACACGTGGTAATTCAGGTGATGCTGGACTGCAAACTTGACCACCCTCATCATTGGCTAAGCTGGGCAGAGACGCTAAGAGCTGCAATCTGACATTTGGAGAGTCACATTTTGCCCATTTCTACTCTATAATGAGACCCTAAGCTAAGTTAGGCCTTCAACTTCTAATAAACTCTACAATGCACATATTCAGAAAGTTCTATACCAAATCAGACTATTTGCCCAACTAACCCAGGGCTGAAAAGTTTTAGATGTTCTCAAGCTTTTGGCTTCGTTTCCCTCAGCTTCACCTGCTTGATGGTAATGGGAGTTTGCATGCCGATCATAGCTTCTCCCAAACTAGGAAGCCTGGCTCCTGTTCTGAGGAAGGACACTCATGATAGTTCAAAATTAAAGTTGGACTCCAGCTCCCAGATTTCCCCAGTAACATGACTGCCAGCATGCTCAGTGGCAAAATCTAGGAGCAGATATATATATATATATATATATATATATATATATATATATATGTATGTATGTATGAATGAGAATGACCTTTACAGGATTCTGATGGCCCAAAGCTCCTCCTTTGTTTGGGTGTTTATTTCATAAGGCTGTCTGATGGACGAAACCAGATGAGTCAACCTGGGAAAACAACTCTGATTCCTTGGCACTCGTGCCCCACCTCTCATTTCCCCAATAACTGCCAAGTGGCAACAGAAGGGCTACTGATCGTTTGCCAAACAAGAAGGCTGCCATCCTGGAACAAGCCTTTGCCTTTTAACAGCCACATGCAGAAGAACTCTTCTCTGCTTGGAGAGCCAGGGTTGGCCCAAACTTTGGCTTACTGAATCTCTCCCTATTAGATTAAAATGTAGAAACTCTTCTGAGGTGAAGGACAAAACTTGAACCTTCATAAGGAGGATATTAAGATTTTCTGGGGAGACCTGTTCAAAACACTTTTGCATTTTACTGGCAGATAATCCTCCTCCATCTAGATTACCACTGGAACTGAAAGAAAATTCGGAGTAAAGTGCTGTTGGCTTCTCTGGGAAAATGTTAACTGCTACTGACTTAATGGGAGACCTTGAAGGCACTCTACTTTCAACAGTCCTGACCAGATCTTACAGATTCATGATACCTACCCCACCTTAGAATCTCAAAATTCAGCTTCTCACAATGGCTGAAGAAAGGCTACATAGGAAGTGATACAGAATAAATAAGGCATACAAGAAGACATTCAAATACAATTTTTGAATCAGAGTTGAAAATCAATGTTAAAATACATGAGTACAAACAGTGTTGAATATTTATATTGCAGAGATAACACTAACATAAAATGATACTTTTAAGATAAAGACAACATTCTGTACCAACAAGCTATTGTTCCTGTACAAAAAAATAGCTACCTTAATAGGCCATATATCTAGAATTAAGGAACATTTAAATCCCAAAAGGCCCAAATATTCCTGTTGTGCATGGACTGTTGTCCACTGAATACTTAAGGATCCATACTACTGATGAGGAAAAGTGTGGATTACAATATGCTAACTAGAAGTCTCTGAGAGCCAGTGCCCCCAAATGTAAAATTTCATAGCAACCTCTGAGCACTGGCAACAAAAGAAATTATGCCTAAGTTTTAAAAAATGAGGCAAGAAAGAAACAATGTATGCATATATCATTTTATAAAAGATCAGAGAGGTCAGCTCTTCAGTTCTGCCTAGCCTGAAACTTTGTTTTAAAGTATGGAGCACCCTGTTCTCATACCCCATTCCCAGGTGAGGAATCAATCCAACAGGAACAGGCTTACCGACCGGATCTTTTATGAAAGGTTATGCAAGTATTGGAGAAATAAAAAAGCACATCAAGGACCTCTGTAGCCGGAATTGTGTTGTCGGAAACCAAACACTGATCTTTTTGTCTGCTGTCAACCGAGTGAACGGGGCGGGCCGCAGCAATTGCTACCTAAGGCAGACAGTTTGTTTATAATCACACCAGAGAAATACGCATTCCTTTGCATTTACGTAAATAGGACCCCAGCAAAGGTGAGTGGGTGCAAAAAAGTTAGCCAAGTGAACCCCATTTAATCAAGAGCTCAGATGAGAAATTTTTCAAAACACATAGGACAGTTTTAAGAACAAGGTGACCTTTGGGGAAAGAACTAATGAAATTCTTCTAAAGGCTTGTCAAAATGGCCCACGCAAGACCCGATCAAGTGGGTGTGATGCCTCACAAGCCTCCTGAAAAAAATTGTATGTTTGTTGAAAAACAGTTGTTCCAGGAGGAGAGGTCACCTCACCTGTCATAAAGGGTCCTTTTCATTTGGGTTTAAGGAAACAGAAGTCTGTTTGAACAACATTCTGGTTGCAACACAGCTGCTCAAAATCTGGAAAATACTGCCATGAAGTCACGAAAGGTCTTCAAGAGCACCTTGCCTTTTTCTAAGGAGGGGAATTTGTTATCGCAAGAGTCAAGGTGTAGACACGCTGGACCCAAGGCATCCTCTCAATTGCCAAACTGAAGGCAACATGTGGGATTACTAGCTGACTCCAGGCTTGATTAAGGGTGGACATACTGGTCTTGAGATAGTGCAAACTGGGGTTGTTAGATCTTAGCATGAGTTTTCAGCTTTCATGGATCACCTCCAAGTGGGAGAAAAGTCTGCAAATGTGTGTGTGGGTGATTCAGCTCCCGCTCAGCTAAGAAAGGAGCAGCTTCCTACAAATTGTAAGTCTTAATGGATTTCTTGCTGCAACTTACAAGCATTCAAGAAGGTCTATGTATTGATTTAGTTCATTCCTCTCCCAGTCTTAGTGGCACCCTCCAGTCCCTTCTACATGCATGGTCTAGATCAGTGGTTCTCAACTTGTGGGTCCCCAGGTGTTTTGGCCTACAAGTCCAAGAAACCCCAACCAGTTTACTAGCTGTTAGGATTTCTGGGAGCTGAAGGCCAAAACATCTAGGGACCCACAGGTTGAGAACCACTGGTCTAGATACAAGCAAGTAGGATAGATTCATGTTCCAGATGACATTTCCCCAAATCAGTGAGAAAGAAAAAGAGGCAACATGGCGTAGTGGTTTGTGCATTGAATTACAACTGGAGACCAGGATTCAAATCCCTGCTCATCAATGGAAAACCACTGGATGTCCTTGGACGAGTCCCCCGCTCTCAGTATCAGAGGAACAGAAAAGTAACACCCCTCCCCTCTGAAGACATCTTGCCAAGAAAATCCTAGTACAGGTTCACCTTAAAGTTGCCATAAATCGGAAATGACTTGAAGACACACAACCACAGCAAAGTGAGAAAGCCCATTCACATTTGACATTTAACATAATCCATAATGTTCCATAATATAAGTCCAACAGAGTTCATTTTTTGGATTGTAATCCCAGATCTCCCTAACTGGACCTGTAGCACGTTGCACTCCAATGGGTGGTCATCTTTCAGTTGTGCCTTGCATTACAACAAAGCTTCATGTAAGTAGAGAACTAACATAACAAGAAATGGCCTGGTTGAAAAGGTTTTACCGGCATCAAATTCCAGAAGGCTAGCTGTATTAGTGTGTAGCAACAAAACACAAAAGAGTTTTGTGGCATCTTAAAGACCCAAAGCTCCTATATCAACCTCCTGCTTACATTAGGAATGATCAGGCAGCACAATTATATGATTGTTTTCATGTCCGAATGTGCCAACCAGATCAAGCATTGTTTTCTACATAAATGAACAAGTCATTGTCACAAAGAGTTTCTGAAGGTTATGAATATCAACTGATTAAGATTCAAATTGTTTAAATTGACAAGGAGCCAGCATAAGAATTTCCTTTCCTTGTCACGAGAAATCCTCCCCTGCCTCTTAATCACCAGCACTTAATTTTGGTCTGGATATGTGACTTATAACGAGAGTGTCAAACAAAAGGCTTAATCACAAAATTGTTGTGCGCCTTCACATTGTTTTCAGATCTAAGGCAAACCTGTAACTGGGCTTTCTCAGTAAGATCTGTTCCGAGTTTGTTTGCCTTTGCCTTCTTCTGAGGCTGAGAAAATATGTCACTGGTTTAACTGCCATGGCTCAATGCAATTGATCATGTGAATATCATGTAGTATGGGGAAGCAATCTTTGGTAGAAGAGACTATGCAAAACTACAACCCCCACAATTCCTCAGCATTGAGCCATGGCAGTTAAAGTGATGTCAAACTCCATTAATTTTACAATGTACTGTATATACTCGAGTATAAGCCTAGTTTTTCAGTCCTTTTTTAGGGCTGAAAAAGCTCCCCTAGGCTTATACTCGAGTGAGGATCCTGGCTGGCTTATGTTCAGGTTGGTCTATACTTAAGTATATAGGAAATCAGACTTAGACCGTCTTATCTTATTAAAGTCTTATTATTACAATCATAAATTACAATTTTATGTAAAATTCAAAAACATTTAACCTACTGATGCCTCAAATAATGTAATTTTATTAGTATCTATTTTTATTTTTGAAATTTGCCAGTAGCTGCTGCATTTCCCACCTTCGTCTTATACTCGAATCAATAGGTTTTCCCGGTTTTGTGATAAAATTGGGTGCCACAGCTTATATTCAGATCGGCTTATACTCGAGTATATACGGTATATGCACCCCAATACTCTTATTTAGTGGCTGCAAAAAGGCTTCAGACTGAGGAGAAAGGACCAACTAGCCAGACTCCAGAAAAATAATCTATGGTGGCAGTCCTAAATATATTTATTGGGATGTAAGCTGCATGGCATTTCACAGAACAAATGACTAAGCCAGGCATACTACACGGAATACACCAGTGCTTAGATAGAACAATAGTTCATTAAGTGCTTACGTTAACAGCAATGATTTGGTGCCCTCTAATGGAAATCCCGCACTTCCTCATGTGCCACTATACAATTATCTCATCACAAGCCTCTCATGTGATTCATTACAAGGCTATGTCATCAGTCAGAGGAGACAGTCAACTTGAAACACTACAATTTGCCTCTTCATGAGAAAAATATGTGAGAGGACATCACTCCAGTGATCCAAACTCTTCATAGGCTTCAAGTTCTCAACCCTTTAATTTTTCTAAATGACTTACCGTAACTTGTATCGTTTATGCAAACTTTGCGACTAAAGGAAAGAATGTGTTGTCGGAGACTTTCATGGCTGGAATCACTGGGTTGTTGTGTATTTTCCAGGGGTGTATGGTCATGTTCCAGAAGAATTCTCTCCTGACGTTTCACCACATCTATGGCAGGAATCCTCAGATGTGGATGCCTGCCATAGATGTGGGCAAAATATCAGGAGAGAATGCTTCTGGAACATGGTCATACAGCCTGGAAAATACACAACAACCCACTAAGGGAAAGAAGTTGGTAATATAGTGTTAATGGACTTAAGAGTGCATCTATACTACTGTCATGGCTCAATACTATGGAATCATTGGAGTTATAGTTTTTCAAGGTCTCCTTAGCCTCCTCTGCCAGAGTGAGTGCCTCATTAAACTACATCTCCCAGGATTCCATAGCATTGAGCCATGGCATCTAAAGTGGTGTCAAACTGCATTAATTTTACATTTACATTGTTAATGTACCCTTACTCTACTTTATCAGATGACACTTTATTCATCTGATGATGATGAGTTAGTCTAGGAAGGTTTATGCTACCGCTTTCTTTCTCTCACATAATGTCAAAGGTACTAGAAGTCCCTTTGCATACTGATTGCTATATTTTTCAATTCAGTCAAAGAGAGAGAAGCTGCCCTTTTTTCAGTTTGTTTTTCCAAGCCTTAACTGCAATGTCAAACTTAAGGGAACCTTGAGTACATACCGTGTTCGCATATTCACAAGATAAACTAGTATCTCCTGTTCTTTTCTATCACCTTTCAGGGAAATAGATTTCCCTCATATATACTATTCCTTCAAGATCTGGCTTATTATTGCTTCGCCTACTTGCTGTCATTTTATATTTCCTTTAGAGAGTGGATTCCGCATCATCTTATGTCTAGACCAAGCAATTACTTTCCTGTAGCTGAACAATACTAATTACAGTTTCAGAAAGGTAATTCAACCGCGTGTATTTGGAAAGAGGGATGAATCAACCAAAGGAAGCAAAGAGGTGGAATCACAAGAAATGAATGCAATTCTGGATCAAGTCCACCAAAACCAGGCCTTTATCCTCCAGGTGGGGCTGATGGAGAAGGCAAGGAACCGCCCCACTTACAGAGTGTCCCCCAAAAATGTGAACCTTTGGTATCCACTAAGATTTGGTTCCAGGACACCCCCCTCCTTCACACACACAAATACCAAAACCCATAGAGCTCAAGTGCCATTATATGCAATGGTGCAATAAAACAACATCCCTTATTCTAAAAATGAAAAATAAAGGTTTATTTTAGGTTTGTGTTGTCAAAGGCTTTCATGGCCGGAATCACATGGTTGTTTTGTGTTTTCCGGGCTGTATGGCCATGTTCCAGAAATATTCAGGAGAGAATACTTCTGGAACATGGCTATAGAGCCCGGAAAACACACAACAACCCTGCTTTGGGTTTGTTTGTTTGTTTATGTTTATTTGGTTGGGGTTTTTTTTTAGCATTTTCAAGTTGTGCATGATTGAGTCTATTGGGTGCCAAATCCATGGATATAGACAACAGACTGTACACCCTTTAACAGCTAATATGCAGCTATGGTGATTATCTAAAGGTTATGTAAATACATCGAAATTGAAGAATAAATTGTTATAAGTAGTTAAACAGAGTTGCAAACAGAAATTATGATTTTATGCAAGGAAACATCACTTGAAGTTTCTCTTGTAATTTTGTGACACCATTAACATCTTTAATCCTATTAAAGATGTATATATTTTTGAGAAAAAAATGAAAAAAAAATCATCCAGAATTATAAGATGTTATGGATGTATACTTTTTGGGAAAAGGAATATATGTATGTATGCTTATGCACACACACATGCGCCAGTATATCCAGAAATACAAACTGTTACAGATGCATACTTTTTTTTTTACCAGAATTGCAAGATATTGTGGATGTACACTTTTTTAAAGTATATATACATATAGAAATCCAGCACAATTTCCATAAATGGGGACTTTTAAGCAACTGGCAAAAAAAAAGAAAAGAAATAATATATACTGAATTCACAGAGCTGTTTTTATAAAACAGAAGTAGTGTGTTACATTAAGTTCAATTTGTCTTTATTTGCCATATATATAGTGTGTGTGTATGTATACATACATATTATATATAAAGAACTAGCTGTGCCCGGCCACGCATTGCTGTGGCAAAGTGGTAGTGGTATTGGTTAAAAATTGTTATGTAATTTTTACTTGATTTTATTTGTATTTTTTAATTAATTTTATTGTAAGTTATCTTTTTATTTATTATATTTTATTTTTTCTTGTATTATTATTAGTTATTTTCTGTTATTATAGTATTTTATTGTATTAATTTTTGTAGTGTTTTTAATTATTTTTTATTGGGTTGCTAGGAGACCAAGTTGGAGGAGCTTAACCTTCTAACTGGCAGCAATTGGATAAAAGCAATTCCTCTCTCTCGAATTAGGACTTTATTTTTCTTTTCTTTTTCTTATCTTCGAGTATATACGGTACAGTAGAGTCTCACTTATCCAACATAAACGGGCTGGCAGAACATTGGATAAGCGAATATGTTGGATAATAAGGAGGAATTAAGGAAAAGCCTATTAAACATCAAATTAGGTTATGATTTTATAAATTAAGCACCAAAACATCATGTTATACAACAAATTTGTCAGAAAAAGTAGTTCAGTACACAGTAATGCTATATAGTAATTACTGTATTTATGAATTTAGCACCAAAATATCACGATATATTGAAAGCATTGACTACAAAAATGCGTTGGATAATCCAGAACGTTGGATAAGCGAGTGTTGGATAAGTGAGACTCTACTGTAAATACTACATAGCATTACTGCGCATGGAACTACTTTTTCTGTCAAATTTGTTGTATAATATGATGTTTTGGTGCTTAATTTGTATAACGATTACCTAATTTGATGTTTAATTGGCTTTTCCTGAATCCCTTCTTATTATCCAACATATTCACTTATCCTGCCGGCCTGTTTACGTTGGATAAGTGAGACTCTACTGTATATTGATAATCTTAAATTATCTGCTTAGAACTGGATTATATGAGGCCCCTTCTTCACAGCTGTATAAAATGCCCACTGAAGTGGATTATATGGCAGTGTGGAGTCAAGATAATCCAGTGCAAAGCAGATAATATAAGATTATAAATGGGTTATATAGCTGTGTGGAAGGGCCTTGAGTCTACACTGCCATATAATCCAGTGCAAATTAGATAATCTGTGGAAGAAGCCTAAGTGAGGCCTAAATCTGCCTGTCCCCTAACTGAAACCTGGCTGTCCCTTGGCTGGTTGCTAGGCAACCAAGTGGGCAGAGATTAGCCCTCTAAACTGGCAGCAATTGGATAAAAAAAATTATTGCTCTCCCTCTAATTAGGACTTTATTTTTCTTTTCTTTTTGTTGTATCAACCTTGAGGCGTGGATGATGGGTTGTGTTGTCAAATTTTGAGGTTGGGGGGCCTGTACTTTTGTTGTTTTGTGAATTGCCGTGATGCCATCACTCTTTTATATATATAGATATACTATATAAATACTATATATATATACACACACACAATATATTTTATACCCAGAAAATATATACAGTAGAGTCCCACTTATCCAACATAAACGGGCCGGCAGAATGTTGGATAAGCGAATATGTTGGATAATAAGGAGAGATTAAGGAGAAGCCTATTAAACATCAAATTAGGTTATGATTTTACAAATTAAGCACTAAAACATCATGTTATACAACAAATTTGATAGAAAAAGTACTTCAATACATAGTAATGCTACATAGTAATTACTGTATTTACGAATTTAGCACCAAAATATCACGATGTATTGAAAACATTGACTACAAAAATGCGTTAGATAATCCAGAACGTTGGATAAGCGAGTGTTGGATAAGTGAGACTCTACTGTATATATATATGTGTGTGTGTATATATATATATACTGTATATATAGTGTATGTATGTATATACACACACACATATATATACAGTATAAACACATACACAAACTATAGTATGTATATGTCTGTATATACACAGTATATATACACACACAATATATATATTTTATACCCAGAAAATATATAGTGTGTATAAATAAATAAATAAATATACTGTATATGTAGTGTGTGTATGTATGTATATATACACATATTATATATACAGTATATACACATACACACTGTATATAGTGTGTATATGTGTGTGCATACATACACAATATATGTATATACACACACACTATATATATTTTATACCCAGAAATATATATATATATATATATAGAGAGAGAGAGAGAGAGTGTATGTGTATGTATGTATGTACTGTAGAGTCTCACTTAACCAACATTCTGGATTATCCAATGCATTTTTGTAGTCAATGTTTTTAATACATCATGATATTTTGGTGCTAAATTCATAAATACAGTAATTACTACATAGCATTACTGCGTATTGAACTATTTTTTCTGTCAAATTTGTTATATAACATGATGTTTTGGTGCTTAATTTGTAAAATCATAACCTAATTTGATGTTTAATAGGCTTTTCCTTAATGCCTCCTTATTATCCAAGATATTCGTTTAGCCAACGTTCTGCCGGCCCGTTTATGTTGAATAAGCAAGACTCTATTATATATACACACATAGTATAGTGTGTGTGTGTGGATGTATATACAGTAGAGTCTCACTTATCCAACATAAACGGGCCAGCAGAACGTTGGATAAGCAAATATCTTGGATAATAAGGAGAGATTAAGAAAAAGCCTATTAAACATCAAAATAGGTTATTATTTTACAAATTAAGCACCAAAACATCGTGTTATACAACAAATTTGACATAAAAAGTAGTTCAATACGCAGTAATGTTATGTTGTAATTACTGTATTTACAAAATTAGCACCAAAATATCACGTTATATTGAAAATATTGACTACAAAAATGTGTTGGATAATCCAGAACATTGGATAAGCGAGTGTTGGATAAGTGAGACTCTACTGTATACACACATATTATATATACAGTATATATAAATATACACACACATACTATATATACGCACTATATATATATATGCCCTGTGTGTGTGTGTGCGTGTGTATATATATATATAGTTTATATACACATTATGTATACAATAAACACAAACACACTATAAATATATACAGAATACACTTTTGGGGAGAAAATGCCCAGCATTATAAAGGGGTGTATCACTTTAAGGGGGCGGGGTGACACCCTGTAGTTTGTTTACCATCAGTCTCGACTGGGAACCAAGGAACACTGCCCCTTTAACTGGAGGCTCCACTTAACCTGCACAGATTCACAATTATTATCGGAGGAAAAAAAACTGCTTTTCACCTGTAGATCCTCCAGCGCCACCACTTCGCTCAGCACCGACTCCATTGCGCCCAATCCCGGAAGAGTTGACCTCAGCCGGAAACGGAAACCCATTCCATTTCCTCCCTCAAGTTCCACATCACGGCTTCACGCTTTCTACGTCATTCTCTTTTTTTTCCCCCCTCCTTCGACTATAAAACTGCGCATGCGCTGTCTATTTCCCACAGGGTCGTGTGCCAGGCCTCATCTCCTTTGCGTTCATTGGAGGAGGAGAACAAAAGGACCCGCCTCTTAATGTGGCTTCAAACTGCATTCATTCTACAGTGTGGATCAGTCATGGGCAAACTTGGGCCCTCTAGGTGTTTTGGACTCCAACTCCCATCATTCCTAACCGCCTCAGGCCCCTTCCTTTCCCCCCTCAGCCGCTTAAGCGGCTGAGGGGGGAAAGGAAAGGGTCTGAGGCGGTTAGGAATGATGGGAGTTGGAGTCCAAAACACCAGGAAGCCCCAAGTTTGCCCATGTCTGTTGTAGACATACTCCCAAACCATTATTATCCTTTTCTGACAAGCCATGTCTTCTTCCTTTTTTTATAGTGTCATAAACGACTTGAGAGCATACTGCAAGTCGCTTCTGGTGTGAGAGAATTGGCCATCTACAGAGACATCACCCAGGGGATACACAGATGTGTTACCATCCTGCTGGGAGGCTTCTCTCATGTCCCTGCAAGCTAGAGCTGACAGACAGAAGCTCTCCCTGTGTCACGAATTCAAACCGGCAATCTTCAGGTCAGCAACTCAACCTTCAGATCAGCAGTTCAGCCAGCACAAGTGTTCTCAACCTGTGGGTCCCCAGATGCTTTGGCCTACAACACCCAGAAATCTCAGCCAGTTTACCAGTTAGGATTTTTTGGGAGTTGAAAACCAAAACATCTGGGGATCCACAGGTTGAGAACCTTTGTGCTGGCTGAGGACCACTGGTTTAACCCATTGCACCACCGCGGCCCTACAGTGGAAGCGTGCTGGGCCCATAACCCAGAGATTGATGGATTGAAACCATCCTCTGCTAAATATGTCTTCCTCCTGATAGTATGCTACAAACTACAGATCCCAGCATCCCATAGGACGTAGCCATGGCACATAATGTGAAATCATAGTGCTATAGCACCACAATTCGGAAGAGTTATGAGATGCATGTTAGTTTCAAAAACCTCTGGTTGGATGCTATTCCACAAACTTCACCAAAGGGAGCATAATTATCATTTATTATAATTTAAGTTAGGAAGTACTGAAGGTGTGTTATTACCTCAAACTCATGGGATTGGAACCAAAAGTTCCCGGCTCATCAAATCATCTGAACAACAGATTTCTCTAGTGAGTTAAATCAAAGTTTTGATAATGTCTCTTAATCTATATACTTTCCTAACTGGAGAAGCAAGTTGTAACCTGCCCTCAATTGCATACATTTACTTGGTATTTTCTCGGTGGTAATTGTAACAAAAATAATCACAACAACTCCCCAGACGTGCCATTTATCAGTCTGTCATGAGGATTAGCATATTGCTAACTCCGCTTAGTGTGTTGCTTATTTGGTTAATGAGTCTGAATGGCCCTGAGGACAAAAGTTGGTAGAATAGCATGTTCCAAATGGGAATCGATCTATTCTGTAAACATGGATGGTCAGGACAGAACGGGAAAAGTTTCATGACCAGAAGTTTTTGCCTCAGAAATTAATGCTTTGTTTTCTGGCACTATTCTGCAGTTTTTACTCCAGAGCAAAAGGGCAGGAAACCAACAGGTGAAGCTTTCCCCACCATCTCCATCATATGACTGGGAAAGGCAGCACTTTCTGATTTCTGCATCAATTCTTTGCTCAAAAAAACAACAACACAACTAAAGGAAAATGCAGGATGAGGATTTGCATAAATGCATCAATCTTTTGTTATGATTTTTCTGAGGGTGGCTCTACGTAGCTTTTTTATTGTAAGATACCATTGATTGTAAGAAACACATTAATTTCAGTACCACCATGAGATTAAAATCTTAATATGTGTGTATGTGTATGTATGTGTATGTGTGTGTGTGTGTGTGTGTATATATATATATATATATATATATATATATATATATATATAGTAAAAAGCACCTGAAATACTAAGACAAACCCCATTTTTAGAGATATGGGGGTGTCTTAGAATAAAAGAAATACAGTTATGAAGTTTGGCATAACTTTAATTCCAATGGCTCAATGCTGCAGTATCTTGAGAAATGTAGTTTGGTGAGGCACCAACACTCTTTGGCACTCTTGTAAAGCTACAATTCCCATTATTTCCATCACACTGAGCCAAGACATTAAAAGTGATGTCAAACTGTATTCTACCAAATATAGATGCACCCTATATGTCTTCCATAGAAACGAAAAATAATTAAATATGAATGAGTTTAAAATGCCATGCTTCCTAGCTTTCGTCCTCCACTGTCATGAGGTCTAGAAACATGCTCCGAATAAAACAAAATATGGTGAATTCCACACCAGATTTCACAGTATGTCAGTGATACTAGATAGTTACAAAACACATAGCTATACCATTCAGAAATTTATTGAAGAAACTTGAAGCCTCAAGGCAGCTGACTTTCTACACTTTCAACACTGCCCCATATCCCAGGATCTGATCCCAGATTACCTGCTTTAAATGGAATATATGGTCCGATCTACACTGCTGTATAAAACCCAGGTTATCTGCCTTGAACTGGATTATATGACAGTGTAGACTCATATAATCTAGTGCAAAGATCATCTGGATTTTATATGGCAGTGTAGATGGGGCCTATGAGTCTCCACTGCCAGATAATCTGGGATCAGATCATGGGATATAGGGGCAATGTAGAAGGAAGGGACCTCAGATGAGAAAAATAGGTATCATGCAGCATTTGTGAAAGAATGAATCATTGTAAAACACACTAACCTTGCTAGATAATCAACAAGGTTTTCATTCCTCAAAAATTATCCACTCCTAGCACTCATGCATATGCCTCAAACATAAACCAGATATGTACTTCTTAGGGCCCTTCTACACTGCCAAAAATCAAGATTATCTGCTTTGAACTTGATTATATGGCAGTATAGACGTATATAATCCAGTTCAAAGCAGATAATGTGGATTATGTGCTTTAATAATCTGGATTATATGGCAGTGTAGAAAGGGCCTTAGTGTATATCTACACTGTAGATGTAATGCCGTTTGATACTACTTTAACTGCCATGGCTCAAAGCTATAAAATCATGGAAGTTGTAGTTTTACCTCAACTTTAGCTTTCTGGCATGTTACCAAATTTCAGGTTCCTGGATTCCTTACCATTGAGCCATATCAGTTAAAATTATATCAAACTGCATTAATTCTAATGTATTATGGGATGAAATCTGAAACAATATAAAAGTAATGTTGTATTCTTTAGCTGTAGAAGCTAGAAATATCCGTGCAAATGGGATTGTCTATTGTCCTATCCCTGGAGCCTCCTTTTCAGTTCTGCAGTTCCTTTTGTGGCATATGACTATTATTTCATTTGTTCCTCTCTCTCCTTCACTCAGATTTCCATTTGATGGAAGAACTCCAGGGAACTCAAAAAAGAGCTCTCTCTGGACTCTCAAAAACCTATTAAAAAGGCTGCCTGGGTTTTTCTTCTAGATTTTTGCAATGTGTGTTGGTCATACAAATTTTTCTCCCATCTTTCTTAATCTACTAACTACATATGAGAATCATTGCTCACAAAACCAGAGATAACTATTTCTTATTGCTCACCTTTTGCATTTCTTCTGCCATCAACCAAGAAGTGGAAGGGCAGATTTTCCATTCTTTCTTTCAGCATATTTTTGCATCACAATCTGAGTTTAAATCTCCTATATTCTGTTCCCTGAAACAGTAAATGATACGTTCCAAAGCTAACCAAAAAGGCTCTATAAAAAGAATCTTCTTGGACTGCATCCTTATATTCAGAGTAGATCTCTTTGTGGATTTATGAACCCTTTCTTTTTCGGAGTCTTGTTTTTCATCCTGGTTCACAACCTCAGTGGGCATCAATGTCAGCTGCCCACCATCCGGATGGAAGTTTTTGAGAGAAAAGGAGACGTCCTCCTTGGTGGGATCTTCCCCTTGCACCACCCACATATGTCAAGTTATCCCACAAAAGTCACCTTTGCTGAGTCCCCAAATCCTGTATACTGTCAGCGGTTGACTCCCCTCAACACCAGTATGTCCTATTCTTCTGGAACTCACAATGGAAGTATTTCCAGCTACCCTTCGAGGTAAATATAGGCTCATAAAACCCTCTACAGTTTGGGTCTAAACTATGCAAAAGACCATGTCTTCCCAAACTAAACAATTAATCACAGTTTCAGGGCTAAAAAAAGTATATATCAATTGCAATGTTAAAAAGTAGCCTTCTGTTTTCTTCTTATTCAGATATCATGATGAGTTTTTAGTCAGCCTAAAATAAAATATATCAGAATTTTTCAATCTACTGGTACAAAAAACAAAGTGCAAGTTGATTATTGCACTTTGATCCTTATCATCTGAAAGGATTTTGAACACTTTCAGATTTTGGAATACCTGTACAGTATTTGCATCTACCTGCATGAGGAGATATCTTCAAATCTAAACATGAAATTCAGTGATGTTTCATATACATCTTGTACACATAGCATTGACCAACCCATATTGTCAGGCTGAGAGGAAGGCAATAAATCTAGGCTGCAAGTTGGAATCAGCTTGAAAGCACTTCATTACAAACTAATTAAATAAAAGTATTGCTATAACTCATCTCCATCTCATTTGATGGCCAATATTTATAAGCTTCAGAAATGTATTTTCCTATTCTGATCTTAATACCTGACTATTCTTCTGGGTTTCCCCAGCATATCGTTTTGGTTTTACAAGTACATTCAAACCATGGTCTTTGCCATTGAGGAGATTAACAGCGCATCAAGCCTTTTGCCCAACATCACTCTCGGCTTTCGCATCTTTGATTCTTGTCAGTCAGTTTCCCGAGCCCTGTGGGGTACCATGCAGTTTCTTTCCGGTCATCAAAATGCCATCCCCAACTTTCATTGCCAGCATGTTCCTCCGCAAGCCGGTCTTATTGCAGAGGCTGGAATGACAGAATCGAGAGCAATTGCTAGTGTGCTGAATCTTTACAGATACCCCCAGGTATGTGCTGTGTTCCCTTTTATATTAAGTTATACTTTTCTAGAAACAAATACGTATTATCTTGTGTTTTATCAGGAACTTAGATGACAGCATAAAGAGAATGTTTATCAAATTTGCAGATGACACAAAACCAGGAAGGATGGTTACCACATTGGAAGATAGGAACAGAATTAAAAAGACCTGGGTAAACTAGAAAATTGGGCAGAAATCAATAAAGAGAAATGCTAAGGTATATCTTGAGGCCACAAAACCCAAATGTACAATTACAGAATAGGGGAAACATGGCTCAGCAGCACTACATGCAAAAAGAACCCTAGAATTATTGTCAATGATAAATTGAACATAAGCCAGCAGCATAATGTGGCATCAAAGAAGGTGAATGCTATTTTAGCCAGCATAGTCTCCCAAGTTCTCTGCTGCCTAAGAAGGTAGAGACAGGTCTAATGGTTTGAAGTTAGAGGAGAACAGATTTCAATTGAATGTTAGGAGGGACATCTTAATATTTTAACAGTCAGCAGTTTGGCAATGGAAACTATAGAGTTGGTGAAGTTGCCTTCTTTAGACATCTTCAATAAGAGGTTGTTCAGCTACCTACCAGGGATGTTTTAGCTGGAGATCCTGCGCTGAGCAGGGAGTTAGATTCAATAGTGCTTGATGTCTCTTTTAACAATGTGTTTCTATAAAATACCTTTCATATTCATCAAGTTATGCCATTCACAAAGATATAGGACCATCATATCCCAACTAGGAACTGCTGATTTTACTTAGTGCTGGGGATGCATTTGAGTGTCTGCTAGAAGATATGTGTGTATATATGTGAATAGTAAATATGCTATGATTGCTCTTTTGGCGACTTGAAACCTATACGGAACTAAGGAAGACTAATCCCCTTAAATCTGCAAGACACCACAGGGATTTTTTCTCAGACTGTTGCGGTTTCAGACTTTGTAGCTTTCTCAACATGGCAGCTTTTCCTCCTCTATGTATCACTCTAATGAATTCCCCGGCCAGGTTTCAGCTTGATGAAGAAAAGTTGTGAAGATTTCCAAAGTTACTCACTGTTTTAGGGCATTTGAATTACCCTGTCTAGGCTTTTTGCAGATATTTAAAAACACTTTCCATGCTTGGAAGGCTGTTGCAATTGCATAAAAGGAGCATTAGGAGGCAATGCAGTTCCATAAAGTAGTATAGTGTAGTGCACAAGGGGTGCATCTAGGGTAGAATTAATGCAGTTAGACACCACTTTTAACTGTTATGTCTATATGCTATTGAATCATAGGAGTTGCAGTTTGATGAGGCACAAGAACGATTTGGCAAAGAAGGCTAAAGATCTTGTTAAACTACAACTCCCATGGTTCCATAGCACTGAGTCATGGTGGTTAAAAACAACTCTAGGATAGATTCATCATAAATCAAAGTCTCATATTTTCCAGCCACCCAGTTTGGCATGGGCAGTCCCAATTGATATCCTTTCATCCCACTTTTTCAGCTGCTTTTAAAATGACCCTTCTTCTTTCTCTTCCCCTATTTTGTCCTCAGCTTCCTTTAGCTGCTTCAAACTAAGTTTCAAATGCAAAGGCAGTTTACATTTAGTTCATTCAGCCGGAAGGAAATGAGGGGGCCCAGAATCTTGCCCTTTCCAGTAGATTTAGGCAAAAGCAAATTTCTGCAGCACCTCCTAGCTTGTGTAATTTTGCTGTTCTTTACTTATAACTTCTGCCATCTTGAACACTCAGATGTTGCTTGGGCACATGTATTCTATTTGAATGCAAATAAGGGAATTTTCTTTCCTTTTTGTGCTCAGATCAGTTACTTTGACACCGGCTCCATGACCAATGATAAGTCCCAGTTCCCCTCTTTCTTCCGCACCATCCCCAGTAACAAATTCCAAGCCCTCGGCATCACTCATTTGGTGATCTATTTTGCCTGGAAGTGGGTCGGACTGCTTGCAACAGACTCTGAATATGGGAAGCAAGGCATTGAGATTGTTCAAGAGGAGATAATCAAGAAGAGGGTGTGTGTCGCCTTCTTGAGTTGGCTTCCCTTATCAATTGACATGGTCCGTGTTAGGGATGTTGTCAGGACAATAATGGCATCCCACGCCCGTGTAATTGTTGCCTTCTGTGGGTTGGAGATTCATCCTCTACTTCTTGAGCTGTACCAACAGAAAGTGGAAGGAAGGGTGTTGCTGTGTTCTGAGGCTGTTGGCCAAGCCAGTACCTTCAAAGATCCAAAGGCCTTCTTCATGTTTGATGGCTCGCTGTCCGTCGTTTCTCACAAAAGACCTGTTCCGGGCTTGAGGGACTTCCTACTTGGGCTCCAACCTGTAACTTCTTCAAAAGACATCTTCATCCAAGAGTTCTGGAGCAAGGTTTTCAACTGCTGGTGGAATCAGAGCTATGTCCAGGAGGAACATGTCAGCCGTTACTGTACAGGGAAAGAAAATTTGAAGAAGGACACAAACCCTTTTGCCAGCATGCCCGGGTTTGGCTTGACCTTCAGCGTCTACAATGCAGTCTATGCCATTGCCCATGCCCTGCATGACATGATGGAACAAGAGGAACCAAGAGGACCTAAGAACATTGTCAACAGGACACAAGTAGGATCTCATGGATTCAATTTATGGAAGGTACTACCTTATTTAATTATTATACCAATTTCCTATATGAATGCTGGTGGAATGTGGAGGCACCTTCACAAGCCTTGCTATGCCACTAGTCTAGAGGGCAATGGCAACCCTCGTTCCCCCAGGATTCAATAGCACCTGCACTGCTCCTGGGGGTAGCTTCTCCTATAGTAATTGAGTATGACTGTGAATCATAAACTCATGTCTGAGAGGTGGCTATCCAAACTCTGCCTGAAGGTTTGAAGGAGAGTTTGCCACCTTCCAAAACCATCCATTCTACCATCAAACATCTTGTACTGTCAGGAAGTTCTCCATGTTTGGGTGGAATCTCTTTTCTTGTAATGTGAATCCATTTGTTCCTAGTTTAAGGAGCAGCAGAAAACAAACTTCGCTCCATTTTCTACATGATCTTCCCTCACAGCTTATAAACATGATCTTCCCTCACATGCTATTCAGTTACTGCAGGGATCTGATACTCCCTTATTCTCCCAACTTCCAGTTGCATCAGTACTTAAGGAGAGTTTATTTCAAGAACAAAGTGGGCGAAGAAGTCTATTTTGATGAACATGGTGACCCTCCTGCCCTCTTTGACATCTACAACACTCGTCTTGCTTCTGCAGACAGCTTGAAGTTTGTGCGAGTTGGACAGGTCAAACCTTCCCAATCTAAAGAGCTGATTATTAATGATAGTGCCATTGTGTGGACTGGAGGCAGAACAGAGGTAAGGAGGACAGACTTTTCTTTTCAAAAGGCCTTTCCATACTAGGGCTATCAAATAGATTTAGCCCTCATTTCTAATGAGAGTTCCTATATGAAGAAGCTCAACTAGAACAAAATGCTTTTTGTTCTAATTGGTGGGTGATACATGTTTCATTGGACTTTATCATTAGGGGACCCTTTGCTCTGGCAGCTGCTCTTCAGAATACAGTGTCTGCTTCTTTTTAAGACTAAACTAAAGTGAGTCCAGCTTTTAGATGCCAGTTTGGAATCATCCTGGGTCCTGAGATTTCTGGGGGGAAACCCAAGACTCAGAGAATGATCTCTAGTGAAGTAATTTAATGTTATACATTAAGTACCAGTCATGGCTGCTGACAGGTTGCCATTAAAACACACAGACACCAGCACACACAGAGAAAAAACATTTTCCCCATTTGGAAATGAAAATAAAACTCTCAGCTAAAGGGGCGAAGTGAGGGGATTATTCCTTCTCACCTACATAGGGAGGCGATATTACCCTTAATCTAGCCTGCTTGCTTCTAGTGAGAAGATGGATGTAGAACAGAGTAGAGGATGAGCTCTGAAGCTGCAATAACTGGGAGAAAAGGTAGAATATAATTAAGGGCTTTATGATACGAGGACGATAAAATACTATTGCAGCAGGATAAAAGCACATTTGGCTTGAGCTTACTGCACTAAATATCTTTTTATAGTTGCATTGCATTGGATCATTATTGGATCAAGTATTTCCATTGCTGGGAAAAGCATCAATGAATCCGATATTACTGTTCTTCTGTCACTCTTTCTTTTGTGATGTCAAAACAGTTGCAGTCCAGATATTGCAAAGTGAAGGAATATTTTACTAGAACCCAGAACTGTGCAACTTATCTCCCACTTGGAGATGATCCATGAAAACTAAAGGTTCAGGGCCAGGCTCAGATATTTGGCAATATGTAAACAGTCAAACTACACATATTTATAATTATGAAAAGCAATTAAATTATTCCAAATAATACCAATGATCCTTCTGCTTCTGATTTAGATCCCCATATCTGTATGTACACCAAGCTGCTTAATGGGTTATCACAAACTCCACCACTCAGGTATACCTACTTGCTGTTTTGACTGCAGGCCGTGTGCCCTTGGGGAGATCTCAAACCAGACCGGTGAGTGGACACTGCAGCATGTGATGCTCTGGATTTCTGTGCAAATGTTATTGGCTTAGTAAATATGTTTCCTGATATCCAACATTGCCTTCTTTGTTACAAATGTGTAACTAGGTAATGTGTAACCTAAACAAACACCTTAACAGCCTCATTGAGTGATGTAAGTCTGTTCAGGTGGTGATTTGTGGTACAGGAGGAGGATGTTTCCATCACAATTGCACCAGCAAGAAAGGATGCAACAAGAAATTATGGAGCCCTCTTTATGGCTGTAGCATTCTCACTGGCAGGGTGAGGTGTGGGGTGGGGGAATTTGCCTTCACATAGAACCTTACAAAACAATACTAAACCAGAGAGAGGGGGGGGAGAGAGAGGGAGTTAAGTTATCTGATCATACATGGACTACTCTGCAATTAGAAAATTGCTTTCAATTAATTAATGTGTAAACAAATATAAGGTCAGGTTCATTCAGAAACAAGGTCCCAGGAAGAAAAGATTAATCTCTTCAAATAAAAAGTATGACTGATGTAACATGTAATTTTGGTCTTAGCAATGGACCATCAACACCTTATTTGGCCTCAGATTCCTGCTGTGAACAATATCCTGCGTGTGCGTGCTTTTGTGTACCCTGTTCATTTATCCTGACCCCATAAAGTTTTCTTAGGCAAGGAATATTCAGAGGTGATTTTGATAGTTCTTTCCTCTGAAACATAGCCTATAGCACCTGATATTCCTTGGCAAGCCATCTACTAACCAGAGCTGACCTGCTTAGCTTCCAAGGTCAGATGGGATCTGGTGCCTTTAAGCTGTATGTTGCATATAGGATTTTTATGTTTTCTTTGCTCAATCTCCTGCCAGTTGATTTTATGTAATGAACTCCAAATTCCAATATTCTAGGACAGAATGGGAAAAACCCATCTTAGATATTTATTCTACAGCGTGTTGGCAAACTTGAGCTGGCTCTAACTCTGGATTTGTAATAAGAACACTTGAATTATATTTTAGGTCATATCCAAGTTACAGGATATGTCTCCATGCTCTGTCAAACAAATTGCAGCCCTGATTGAAGGTAGACCCTTGCTTTTTGCGAGGAGTAAAGTTGGGTAAGATAATAGGAAGGCAATGAGACAGCTCATTGAATTTGCCTCTCTTCTGACCTAGATTCTTCCGTCTGCTCAAGATGCCTTGAAGACCAATGGCCGGACCAAGGCCAGACAATGTGCCTACCCAAAAAGGAACTGTTCCTAGCCTTCCATGAGCCCCTGGGGGCCAGCTTAGCTAGTGCTTCTGTCTGTGGATCCATCATGCCTATCATGATTCTTGCCATCTTCATCGCACACCAAGAAACTCCACTGGTTCGGGCCAATAGCCGTGAGCTGAGCTACTTGCTCCTGATTGGACTGGCCCTGAGCTCCCTTTGCTGCCTGCTGTTCCTTGGGCAACCAAGCCACACCTCCTGCTTGTTGCGCCAAGTTGTCTTTGGGATGACTTTTGCCCTCTGTCTGTCTTGTATCCTGGCCAAGACGATACTGGTGGTGGCAGCATTTAGGGCAATAAGCCCCCGTGGTCACTCAAGGGTCTGGCTCAGCTCCCGGATGCCTTGTTCTGTTATTCTGCTAGGCTGCCTCCTCCAATTCCTGCTATGTGCTATCTGGTCCATGACGTCTCCTCCATATATCAAAAGAAACTCTTTCCCCTCTGCTATCACCTTATCATGTCATGAAGGTTCACCCACTGCTTTTTGGGGCATGCTGTCTTATCTGGGCTTCCTGGCTGGGCTCAGCTTAACTGCAGCCTTCTTGGCACGCAACCTCCCTGAAGCTTTCAATGAAGCATCACTGATCTGTTTCAGTTTATCAGGTAGCTTTGGGGTCTGGTTGGCATTTGTCCCTGCCTACCTTACATCTCCAGAATACTATGCTGCAGTTACTGAGGCCTTTGCTATCCTTGCATCCAGTTTATCCTTGATTTGTGGGATGTTTCTTCCTAAGTGTTATATTTTATTGTTTCATCCCCAACTGAATAACAGAAGGTGCCTTATGAGATTGGAGAAACCATTTGACACTTTGCCCACTGTAAAAATATATTCCTCATGAGGAAGAAGGTTGCAAGGTTTAGGTTTCACCAGTTGATGTTTCTCACCCATCATCACATTTGCCTTATAGAAAGATATCAAAACAAGCTGGCTCTGGCACTTGTGGATTCAAGAAAAAACTAACTGAACACCATTCTGAAAATGTAGGGCATTACAAATGGAAAAAGCAGTAATACTGTCTGAAAATTTCACAGTATTATTGTGAACATATTGTGAGGTATAATTTTTATTAAAACAATTTCAGAAAGCATACAGGTATATTTCAAGCACTTCTTTCCATGGAGGAAACTCTATACAGATATCTAACCACAGCTTTCTATGCAGTTTTTGGGAAAATCATGTATTCCATATCCATAGAAGCTTTCTCAAAATTAATTCAATTGTGGCACATCATACTCTAGATCTTATAATCTAGACCACAAGCAAAATGTTACACGTTGAGGCTGTAACATGTTAAAAGCATCTGCAATTTGAAAGCACTTTCTTTATTCTTATGCCACGCAAAAGCTCACTCCTCTATAGGGCTGATTATTATAGAAAGAAATTAGCTGGTAGTGATCTGTACAGAATAATTTCTACTATGGGAATAATCATTACCAATGAAAGCCACAACGCAGCTATTTTGATCCAGGAGTATTCCATCAGTTCTGGTATCTTCAATCCAATAGGTATTTACAGACATAATTACATTTGGAGTCTTTAGGTACAATCCTCCAATATGTTTTAGCTGAAAGAAAAAAAGCGGGGGAGGAGAGAGAAGTAAAAATGGGAACAATGAAATCTATCTGGCAGAGTGTCTTTTTATCCTTTTTATTAATTCACATTATCCCTTTCTTTTTATTGCATGCAGATTAGCATATTTTGACAGAGCTTGGAAAAATGAAGGGGCTGGCTAGGGGATTTGAAGAACTATGCTTCATAAAATCACTGTTTCTAACTGTATGTCTAGGCAGCTAAAAGCTTGCAATCATGGCTTGTTTTTTAATCTGTCATATTACAGGACTTTCTTTTTGTTGACAAATACTTCTCAGCTCAGCATTCTCTCTCTACCTCCCATTCATTAGTTAGAGCAATGAGCCTTTAGAAGAGTTTCTGGCATGCCTGTGGAACTTTTCCCTATTGTTTTGATGCTTGATGACCAAAGTATCTATGCATTTAAGCAACCACACCATCTGACCAGAGGACCTTACAGATATATCTGCAAGCACATGAAACAGTCCATCTCCTCCTCCTCTTATCTCTCTTTTTTTTCTCCCTCAAAATCAGTAGTTTTCAACCTGTGGGTCCCCAGATGTTTTGGCCTTCAACTCCCAGAAATCTTAACAGCTGGTAAACTGGCTGGGAATTCTGGGAGTTGTAGGCCAAAACACCTGGGGACCCACAGGTTGAAAACCACTGCTCAAGATGGTGAATGCCTGATCTGCTAAGCTGTTCCTCTTGCAATTTTCCTGTAGTTAGAGTTTAGGCATTGTATGTATATATGCCCTTAATGTACTTTTCTAATTAGTAAAGTTTTTAGTTAAGTAACTCACATACTGCTTACATGTCCTACTTTGCCAAAGGTAATGTCAGAGAAACCTAGGAGGTAGTCTGGATCTCAATGGAAGTTTCCATTGAATGGAAAAAGTGTGCTGAATGTGCTTAAAAAAAGAGAGAAAAGATACTGTTCCCCATTCCCTCCAAACCTTCATTATGCATTTTGTCGACTGCCAAGACATGAAATGGGTTGTTATGGTCTATCATCTTATCAGAGTAATCCCAGGGGGAATTATCAATCCACTTCCAACGTGTTGCTCTGTCCTAAAGATCCGGAAATAAAATAAAAAGAGGTTAATGTGAAAACCAGAAGAGACTCTTGATTGAACAATTCAGATAGCAGTCCTAAAACCCCAAGATGAGAATGGTGCATTCCTCCAAATGTTATTCCCCACCTTTGCCCAGGCAGCTGGGAGGTGCCCCATGATGCCCACCCTGCTATTGCTCTGCAAATAAGCCTTGCCGAATACATCTGATTGGATACACTTTCAGAGCTATCCAAAAGAAGCAAATATACAGAGACTGGAGAGGTTATTTTTTTGGATAACAGCTCCCCAGATCCCCCAGCCAGCATGGCCAATACCAAGTGGAAAAGCCCCACAGTGGCTGTGTCAGCTGGGAGATTCTCTAGTCCAATAGAAGGAATTTTCAGCTTTACTGTTTTGAAAATCCTTTAAGCATCTGTGGAAACTTCTGTACCAATGCAAATAATCACAAATGCAATGAAGTGGAATACCAGAGAAACAATTCACCCCCTTTCCCTTTTATCAGTGATCTAAATGATCCAGATTCTTCATTTGATAGGGATAATTGTGCTATATTTTAAACACCAAAAAGGATGAGATATAGAAACACTTGGATTGTGTAATACAGAGCGTATCTACACAGCACCTAAAACATGGCATTTACCAGGTTAAGGGGGGGGCTACATGACGCTAGCACTAAATGTGCACTGATTCACTGCAACCGATGAAAAACACGGAGTAAAAGGGTCCTCTTTTATCCTGATTCCAGCTGGAAAATGTGCACATGTGCATCACTGTATATCCCTGCACTTGCAAAAAAAAAAAAAAGTGATATCCTTCCCTCCCCCATGGAGATTGCTCCAGCACACATCCACTTTTTAAAATCCTGAAACAGCCGATCAGCTGATTGGCTGTGTAACAGACACACAGCTGATTTAAAGGAAGCACGAAGGGAGAGCAATTAAAACTTTCTGAAACTCTTTATTTTAAACCTGTAGCCAGGAATGCCCCCTGATCTCCCTCCATCTTGTTCCAATACAGAGGAAGCCTGTGAGGATGGCGAGGGACCCAGTCCTGGGACTAACAAGTCTGTGTGGGTACCTGCAGTTAGGTCCTGGGATTTTTTAACCCCCATTTAAACCTGCATTTTCGTGCTGTCTGGAAGCACCCTAAAAGAACTATAGCTCCCCATTCTACCCCATTTCTTACATCAATTTTCTCTGCTCCAAGCCAGTAACCTTCTTTTTTCCGCATCAGATGAAAGATGAAGCTGTCTTCATCTTCACTATGAACAGAGGCAAGATGAGCATTGAAGTGTTCACAGTTCTGCTGCAGTAAGATAAGCAGAGGAAAATAAGGGCCCTTTCCAACACTTGCAATCAGGGCCGGCCCCACTATTGAGGCCCCTGACGCCGCCGCCTCGGGCGCAGGCCCGGGGGGGCGCCGTCAGGCTGGGCGGGAGGCGGGGCACCGCCCTGACGGTGCCCCGCCTCCCACCCAGTGCGCCCTGGCCCGTCTGGCCTTTTCTAGCAGGCCAGACTTCAGCGGAGGTCCCTCCAGGCCGCAATCGCGGCCTGGAGGGACCTCCGCTGCAGTCTGGCCTGCTAGAAAAGGCCAGACGGGCGAGCGGGAGTAGCGTGGGAGGCGGGGCCAGCTCTGGCCCCCCCCCCCCCGCCCAGCGTGCCCTGGCCCCGCCTCCCACGTTGCGTGGGAGGCAGGGCCAAGGCACGCTGGGCGGGGGGGGAGCGGCGTCAGAGCTGGCTCCGCCTCCCACGCTACTCCCGCTCGCCCGTCTGGCCTTTTCTAGCAGGCCAGACTTCAGCGGAGGTCCCTCCAGGCCGCGATTGCGGCCTGGAGGGACCTCCGCTGAAGTCTGGCCTGTTAGAAAAGGCCAGACGGGCGAGCGGGAGTAGCGTGGGAGGCGGGGCCAGCTCTGGCCCCGCCCCCCCGCCCAGCGTGCCCTGGCCCCGCCTCCCACGTTGCGTGGGAGGCAGGGCCAAGGCACGCTGGGCGGGGGGGGGGGGGAGCGGCGTCAGAGCTGGCTCCGCCTCCCACGCTACTCCCGCTCGCCCGTCTGGCCTTTTCTAGCAGGCCAGACTTCAGCGGAGGTCCCTCCGCTGAAGTCTGGCCTGTTAGAAAAGGCCAGACGGGCAAGCGGGAGTAGCGTGGGAGGCGGGGCCAACTCTGGCCCCGCCCCCCTCACTATTCGCCCTGGCCCCGCCTCCCACGCTGCGTGGGAGGCGGGGCCAGGGCATGCTGGATGGGGGGGCGGGGCCAACTCTGGCCCCGCCCCCTCACTATTCGCCCTGGCCCCGCCTCCCACGCAGCGTGGGAGGCGGGGCCAGGGCACGCTGGGCGGGGCCGGTGGCGGGGGCGCTTTTCAGCACCCCCGCTTCACATCAAAAAATATCTCCGGCCGGCCCTGCTTGCAATGACAGTGAAACAGGAGCATTACTAGACAGAAGATGACAACAACTGGCAAAACCCAGCAAAATCCAAGGAGCTATAATGCGAGAACACACCTTGCTTCAGACCAATCTGAAAGAGCCCTTAATCTCATTTATGGGAAATAGATTTTGTGCAAAATACTAAATTTCAGGGGCAATCAATGGCTTCAGCAGCTAATGCATTCTGTTGGGGCCATTTAATAGATTCATCAAATTGTCCATCCCTGCTCTGTGACCACAGATAGGAATCAAACCATACTTGGAAATATTAGTAGGGATATATCATGTGTCAAAAGTCATGTCCCATAGGCAATCTGTTATATAAATTAAATTCAGTCTTTGTATTGACTGCCATTTCTTCTGAATGCTTTCTTTTGCAAATGACATAAAGTAACATTTTCTCTGATATTTGCAGGACAGGACCTTTGGTACACTCTATATATAAGGCTTCTGGTCATCCCTTAGGATAAGAAAATTTGAACAAGAAAACAAAAACACATGTCACAATATACCTTAGCTCGTTCCCAATTTTCAATGGTATGCACAGGAAAGTAGCAAGCATCTTTGTACTGGTACCACTGATCATCACAGCATCCTTGAGAGCAAGGACATAACAGAAGGGAAGGACCTAGAAGGAAAGGACAAATCCATACCGTGGAAAGTGGCAGCAACACATCTTTATAGAGAGCATCCAGAGTTCATTGTGTGCAAAAGGTTCCAAATTTAATTCCTGGAATTTCTGTTTAAAATGTTTAAATAGCTGGTGTTAAAAAATACTTTTAAGATCTGCAGAGGTATTCATAATACGCCTAGGCCAAAGAGAAGGAATTTGCTTCCATATGCTATATGGAATCATAAGTTGGAAAATACCCAAGAGCCAAAGGACCCCATTCTGCCATGCAGGGAGACACAAAGTTTTTCTAATAGATGGCCATCCAGCCTCTGTTTAAAGATCTCCTGAGAATGAGACTCCACCACATTGTGGCAGTATATTGCTCTGGGTATTGATCTCTGAAACAGCTGAAATCAAGCTTGCTTTCTCCTCAATATGACATTCTTTCAAATATTTAAATATGGTTTCATGTCACCTTTTAACGCTCTCTTCTCCAGGCTAACATAGTCAACTCCCTAAGCTGCTCCTCGTAGGACTTGGCTTCCAGACCTTTTACCATTTTCATCACCCTTCTCTGGACAGCTTGTAAAAAATGTGAACAATGGAAATTACATGATCGCACGGGGATATACTGTGCACTTTTTAATGATAGACCTCTTGCAGTGACCATCAAAAATAACCTTGAAGGTCACAAAAGTGTCTTCATCTTGACTACAACAAAAAGCAACATGTATACTTAACAGACATACCTCTATCTTGGCGTCTGTCATCATCACCACCACCATCATCATCATCACCATCATCATCATTCCCCTGACCCCTAAGCCTGGCGTTTCCTAAACCTAAAAAGGAAAATATCGCTTTTTACAACTCTCTCTTTCTCACCCTTTTCTTTCCACATCAACCCAAGAAGCTTGTTAAAAATGTGAACAATGGAAATTACCTAAACACACGGCGAAATACTGTGCACTTTTTAATGATAGACCTCATGCGGTGGCCATAAAAATAACCTTGAGGATCACACATGTTTCATTTGACTGCAAGAAAAAGCAACATGTATATACTTAACAGACATACCTCTATCTCCGTGTCTGTCATCATTCTTATTCCACCAGCCCTTACGCCTGGAGTCTCCCAAACCTAAAAAGAAAATGTAGCTTTTTACAACTCTCTTTCTCACCCAAAATGTCTCTGGGACATTTTGGGGTTTAGGAAATCTTTAAGGTCTCCTATGGGACTTATGTGACATATACAAACACCTCTTGACAGTTACCTACAGATGAATCCTGAATTTTCCCTAGAAGTCAACTTCACTTTGGCCATATCATGAGACAACATGACTCAATAGAAAATGTGATAAGTACATGGCTAGTAGTAACAAAGCAGGAGTGCTTTTGTACAGTTAAAGGTACTGTGCCAACTGGACCTGTTTCTGGAGAAGTCAGATTTGGCCACAGTGGTACATACCTTGGTCACATCATGGTTGGACTACTGTAATGTGCTCTAAATGGGACTGCGTTTGAAAAGTGCTCAGAAACTTCAGTTGGTCCAAAGAGCAGCAGCCAGACTGCTAACTGGGGCTGGCTGCAGAGAGTGGGCAATTCCCCTGTTGTGATAGCTCCATTGGCTGCCAGCACAGCACAATTCAAGGTTCAGGTTTTGACCTACACTGCTTTATATGGCTCTGGCTCAGGTTATCTGAAGGATCGCATCTCTTTCTAGGAACCTGGTAGACATCTATGATCAACAATTTTGGTTGGCGTTTACAATCCCTATAGTTGGGACTCAAGTCTCACACATTTTTTTTTCAAAGCAATGCATCCGATTGTGGTGCATGGATGTTATAAATTATTATTTTTAATGTATGTCTATATATCTATTTATAAATCTACATATAGAAACATTGTGTAGATATGTGTCCTATCTGCATAATTTTTCTTTATGCAGATTTATAAATATTTCATCCTCTTTTGAAAGGAAGCATTTTCTCTTTTCTGGTGACATATAAGTAGCTTCCAAAGACAGAGTTGGAGGCTCACCTTAGGAATCTCTAGCTATGGCCCCTTGGAAATAATCAGCTAATCCTGCTTGCCCATTCATTACTCCTTCATCAGTCTCACCTATTGTGATGCTGCCCATAATCACAACAGCAATGATCAGAATTCCAAAAGACCAAACTGTCATATCTGGGAAGAAAAAAAAGATATAAGGACAAGGGGGAAATTTCCAAACTTTACTTTTACACAGGATGTTGTTACTAAGAAATCATATCCCTTAAAATATGAATATGTAATATAAAATTGTATGAACATTCATGAACTGACGGAGCCTCAGCCTGCAAACGGCCAGTAGGCTATTTCCTCTGCCTCGCCTTTTCCTTTATTCACCAAATCTCGCCCTGGGCTGCACAACAGAAAGGATTTCCATACTCTTTTTACTAACCATATCGCATTGGGGAGAGTCAGCTAAGAGGGAAATGGCTAAGCACTCCGATCTCCCTGATATGATCAGGGCAGACCATGTCCATTCATAACTTTTTTTCCATTCACGAACCTCCAGAAGTCCGTTTCGCTCCCCTTCAATCATTCATAAATTCTAGAAATCTATCAATTTATATTTAATATTCCCCCTGCAATTTGGCAATCCTGGCAGATCAGCACTCCAGGAAAGTCAAAGGGGCTGCAACACCCTTTTCCTTTCTAAAGTGTCTATCTAGCTGCATCTGGTTGTGTATATTCAACTCACATAATCTTATCACAATAGCATGGAAGGTGAAGAGCTCAAAGCACACATACACAAAGCACTCCCCACTCCCATATATCAGGGCCATACTAACTGAAAGAAACATTAACAACCTTAGGTATGCAGATGATACCACTCTGATGGCTGAAAGTGAGGAGAAGCTGAGGAGCCTTATCACCAAGGTGAAAGAAGAAAGTGCAAAAGCCGGGCTGCAGTTAAACATCAAGAAAACCAAGATTATGGCAACCAGACTGAGTGATAACTGGCAAATAGAGGGAGAAAGCATGGAGGCAGTGACAGGCTTTATATTTCTAGGCACGAAGATCACTGCAGATGCAGACTGTAGCCAGGAAATCAGAAGACGTTTACTTCTTGGGAGGAGAGCAATGGCCAACCTCGACAAAATAGTGAAAAGCAGAGACATCACACTGGCAATGAAGGTCCGCATAGTGAAAGCAATAGTATTCCCCATAGTAACATATGGATGCAAGAACTGGACCATAAGGAAGGCTGAGTGAAGGAAGAGAGATGCTTTCGAACTTTGGTGCTGGAGGAAAATCCTGAGAGTGCCTTGGACCGCAAGACGATCCAACCAGTCCATCCTCCAGGAAATAATGCCTGATTCCTCACTGGAGGGAAGAATATTAGAGGCAAAGTTGAAATATTTTGGCCACATCATGAGAAGACAGGAAAGTTTGGAAAAGATCACGATGCTGGGGAAAATGGAAGGAAAAAGGAAGAGAGGCCGACCAAGGGCAAGATGGATGGACAGTATCCTTGAAGTGACGGTCATGAACTTGAAGGAGCTGGGGGCGGCGATGGACAACAGGGAGCTCTGGTGTGGACTAGTCCATGAGGTCACGAAGAGTTGGAAAAGACTGACCAAATAATAAGAAGACTAACTTCATTAACAGAAACCTCCTCCCATTGAGAAATTCCTATTTCATTAACATGTTTCCTGCTGTGTTGAGGGGTTTTTTCAGCATTCCATTGATATCCACTGATAAGAATCAGTGTACAAGTTACAAGTAAGGTTTCACCCATTTTCACTCATAATTTCTTGTTGTTTTTATTGAACCCAGTCAAGCTGAATTGTTTAGTCAACAAAGGACTCATTTATGTTTTACCTCACCAAATTCCTGGAGTTTGCACCTCTCTTGAGGGTATTTATTTATTTATTTACAGCATTTATATTCCGCCCTTTTCACCCCGAAGGGGACTCAAGGCGGATCACATTACACATATAGGCAAACATTCAATGCCTTTTAACATAGAACTCAATGTAACATTATAAAGGTCCTCTACCTGATAGGTGCTCCAATTAAGACAGCTTCTTATTCTTTTTCCTTTCTGACATCAGCCCTTGGATATGTGAGTTTGGCACATTATTAGTTGTGACAGAACTACTACATTTCCTGCCTTGAAATCCATCAATATCATCTTAACTGACAGCAGTAAACTTACGGCGGGATGTAAGCCTGTGACTCTGGGTGCAGCTATTCTGTAGAATTAATGCAGTTTGACACCATTTTAATTGCCATGACTCAGTGCTGTGAAATCCTGGGAGTTGTAATTTTACAAGGTCTTTAGCTTCTCTGCTGAGGAGCGCTGGTGCCTCACCAAATTACTTCTTATCTTTGCTCCTGTTCCATGATTTCTTTGGTAGGGCTTAGATGAGATGAGATGAACCAGTGATGAGATGAACCAGTGGTAGATGACATCTCAGTTCCCAGAGTTTCCTCAGCTTTCGCCTGCAATCTAGGTGTGCATGTTCTGGGGTCTTCACCAGTACCAGCTACTTCAATGGTTCTCAACCTGCTGCCTTCTTGGTCTTCAATTTTTAGCTTTTTCTTTTTTGCCATGAACTCAAATACATTCAGTTGCTTTGAGTTGCTTTCAGTATTTAGGCATCTGCTGGAGTGAGGTGGGTGAAAGGAAACACTAACAGCAACTAACAGGGCTTCAAGTCTCAGAACAGCAATTCAAGATTGCAGACAATTGCACAATAAGACACCTGTGTTTGGAATGACCCACAGCTGCCTTCATGCCTTCCTTTTATACCCCAGTGGGAGGAGTAAGAAGGTGGATGTAAGAGAGAGCTCTGAAAGGAGGAAGAACAAGAGAGCGGTGATATGACTACTTTCAGGTGTTTTTAAAATAATATTTCAAAAACTATTAGATAATTATATTGGGTAAAAAACAAATGAAACTACATAAGTCCAATTCTAATGTCAGTTACGTTGTCTTCACGCTAAAATGTTGATTAAACATCTGCAATTTAAAACTTGGTCGCTTCCACTATGTTGGCTATTGCAATGTAAATTGGCGGAGAGGAAGGTAATGACAGTGTGAATAAATTATTCAACTTTGGTTGAGATAGTGCTTGGAGTTCTGGAGGGACTCTAATTTTTGCTTCTCATAGAAATAGAATGGGGATTGGGTTAGCCATTTAAAATTCATGAGGAAACCAGGTTTTTACCACAAAATTTGGGGGGGGGGGGGTAAACTCCCTCCCCCCCTTGTCTATGGGTTTGCACCTGAGTGCTAGCGGTTTCAAATTTGTCAAATCACTGCAGTGCATAATGGCATAAGTGTTCACATGTGTTGACACTAGGAAAGCCATTGCTGATCCTCTGATACTTACCTTTGCAATTGAGCCACCCATTTCTTTTAAGTCCCTTTTCAAAAACCACTTTCTCATAATCTTTTAATCTCCAACACTGATTATAACTAAGCCTAACTACACATAACTAAAATAAGCATGTATTTTATATAAACAACCACAAGAACACAACCAGCTACTTCCATTTCCCTTCCTTTCTTCTTCTACCAGTCTCTGTTTGGAGTTGAATCATAGATTGTCTCTTAGGGCATAACTTTCTATCCTGTTGCACTGTCAATGTCAACATTACCATGTACATAAAAATATTCTACATTATTAGCAAGTATGATCATGTTTAAGGAAACTTAAAGGTTTGGAAAAATATAAAAATAAAAACACATATTTAGGAAAGGGATTAAAAAAGCAAAAAAAAAACCCTCCAGAAAATATGATCCCATGAATACTGTGTTCTTGTTGGATGATGGATACTAAATATGTTGGATAAAATGGGAATGTAATGGAGCGCCACAGAAGACCAAAGTTCACCACAGTGCAGTGTTTCTTTTCTATTTCACACGGCATCATCATAGGAATAGCAAGAACAAAAATGCCAGGAAACCATTGGCATTGTCTTGGGCACTAAAAGAGAAGTATATAGACACTTTTTGAAAAAAAATGTGAAGTATTTGTACTATCCTGGATAAGAAAATGTCAAAATGCTTGAAGATTAAGTATATATCATAATGAAAATTTAAAGTAGAAATAGAGAAGTTTGTAAGAGAACATGTGAGCAGAATGATAACAATATGTTCTTCATACCCGGGAGTTACTCTGGACCTTGCTCAGACTTATAAGAAGCACTGCTTGAATATCAAGCAAAAAATGGTTGCCAGAAATAATATCATACGAAAGTTGACTGGCACAACCTGGGAATCACAACCAGACACAGTGAAGCCCTTGCACTTTGCTGCTGACTACACATGCCCAGTGTGGAACACATTTCACCATGTTAAAACAATGGATGTGACCCTTAATGAGACATGCCGCATTATCACAGGATGTCTACGCCCCAAACCACTGCAGAAATTATACTGTTTAGCTGGTACTGCACCACCCGACATCTGTCGGGAACTAGCAGCCAGCAATGAAAGGGCCAAGGTATTGACGTCTCCGGCTCATCCTCTGTTCGGGTATCAGCCAGCAAGCCAATGCTTTAAATCAAGAAACAGCTTTCTAAGATCTACAGAGATACTTACTTGCACCACAAAATCCACAGCAGCATATTGATACTGCAAACATAATATCTGAAGCAGAGCCATCAATAAAGAAATAATAAAACATTTGCCGCTTACCAGAAGAAGGGTTACCGAAACTGGGATAAAACCCGGGAACCAGTTGTAAACGGCGTAAACGGATATATTACCACCTACTCCAGGCAATAACCAGCTACTCAGGATCTACATCAACATTGACTCTGTCTCCTTGGCTTTACTATTGTTTCAAAACCTGTGGAGTCCTGAGGAATCCTTCTAGAACTGCAGAGACTCTGAATCGGTTTGCCTTTAAGCCAATCTAATCCTTTTAGGACTGCAGAGACTTATATCATTTTGTTTGATTTATAATACTGAGTTAGATACTTTTGGGTTATATACCAAAGGACTGAGCATTAATTCTGTGAATGTAATATGTATATGATGCTCTAATATACATATTGTGTACTACTTATGTTTTGAACCATTATTGTGTTTTGTATAGCTCATTACATCAAAGCTATAGAACCCTGGTAGTTGTAGTTTGTTGGAGTACCGGAACTATTAGGCAGAGAAGGTTAAACATCTCGTAAAACTATGACTCCCAAGATTCTATAGCATTGAACCATAAGTCAGTGGTGTCAAACTGTGTTAATCCTACACTATAGATCAGGCATGGGCAAACGTGGGCCCTCCAGGTGTTTTGGACTTCAACTCCCACCATTCCTAACAGCCGGTAGGCTGTTAGGAATGGTGGGAGTTGAAGTCCAAAAACCTGGAGGGCCAAAGTTTGCTTATGCCTGGAATCCATGCAACAACCCCAATGAACCATCCAACAATTTACCTCTTTATCGAGTCGGACGCGATTCTTCTCACTGAAAAACTTCTGCAAACCAGCTCCAAATGGGAAAGATGCTTTATTTATACAACAAGGAACGAGCAGCTGTATTTACTATGGCCTATACACACAGAGATCAACAATAATACACAACAATACAATAATGCAAAGGGTGGAATCCGTTCAGAGTCTTTTGTTGTGCCTCCACCCAATGTTGAATAATATAGCAGGTGGTAATAGCAGTAATTTATTGAATGATGTAAACATGATGTAATTTCAATAAAAAATAAATTCACATTTACCTGTTGTGGGTTCCTGGGAGAGACGTCTTCATGCCAGTCAGGAGTCAATGGGAGAAACTAAAGCTTCCTCTCAGAGCAATTGTTTCATTATTGGGTTGCTGTGAGTTTTCTAGGCTTTGTGGCCTGTTCAAGAAGCATTCTCTCCTGACGTTTCGCCCACATCTATGGTAGGCATAGAATCATAGAATAGTAGAGTTGGAAGAGACCTCATGGGCCATCCAGTCCAACCCCCCCCTGCCAAGAAGCAGGAAATCGCATTCAAAGCACCCCCGACAGATGGCCATCCAGCCTTTGCTTAAAAGCCTCCAAAGAAGGAGCCTCCACCACAGTCCGGGGGAGAGAGTTCCACTGTCGAACAGCTCTCACAGTGAGGAGGTTCTTCCTGATGTTCAGGTGGAATCTCCTTTCCTGTAGTTTGAAGCCATTGTTCCGTGTCCTAGTCTGCAGGGCAGCAGAAAACAAGCTTGCTCCCTCCTTCCTATGGCTTCCCCTCATGTATTTGTACATGGCTATCATGTCTCCTCTCAGCCTTCTCTTCTGCAGGCTAAACATGCCCAGCTCTTTAAGCCGCTCCTCATAGGGCTTGTTCTCCAGACCCTTAATCATTTTAGTCACCCTCCTCTGGACGCTTTCCAGCTTGTCAACATCTCCCTTCAACTGCGATGCCCAAAATTGGACACAGTATTCCAGGTGTGGTCTGACCAAGGCAGAATAGAGGGGGAGCATGACTTCCCTGGATCTAGACGCTATTCCCCTATTGATGCAGGCCAGAATCTGTCAGGACCCAGGCTGCAGAGCACCAATAACCTTACACAGAGGCCAGAATCTATCTAATATCTTTATTATAGAAATATATAAAGTCAATAAAAACAAGTGAAGAATATAGTTCAGAAGCAGACCTTTCAGATGAGGTCAAATATAGTCCAGAAATGTATTGTCCAATATAAGATATTAGAGTTCAAAGTTTTAATCCACTTGACCGAAACACACACTATGCCAAGCAAAGTGTGGGGAAATGACAGAGTCTTTAAAGTCCAATGTAGCTTGACAACAAGGCTGGAAAATAAACTTAATTCTTGGCTAGATCAAAGACTTGAACGAGGCAAACACGAAGCATGAATAAAGTCCAAGGAAGTCCGTGAAACAAGGCAAGGCTGGAAACTTGATCTGGGAAACAAGGAACTGGGGTTACGAAGTCCACACACGATCTCTCTCCTCAAGCTGAACAATTGACTCCGCAAGGTTCCCCTTGCGGCAAAACCCCTATATAGGGTCTTGTTTTCCCGCCAACAGAACACTTTCCCTGGAGAACAAGAAGCGAAACCCAACTCTGTCCAGATGCATGACTCCTTAGAATTTCCCAAGGGAAGCAGACCTAATCAGCTAGTTGTTTGGCAGCGATTCTGAGACTCCGGCGATTAGCCTCCCTGACTCCTCTATCTCTATTATAATTGTCCTTTCGGGAAAACGGGGGAGAATTCTGCCCAAGGCTTGTTTGGTTAACTTCCTGAGGACAAACATCCTCCAGGTGGAGAGGCTCCGATTCAAGCTGAACTGGTGGAAAACCCATGTTTTCCTCTTCGTCTGTCACAATAGTACTAGGAACGGGACTACAAGGCCCATGAGACATCACAGAATCCCATTGGCTTTTTTAGCTGCTGCATCACATTGTTGGCTCATGTTTAACTTGTTGTCCACGAGGACTCCAAGGTCTTTTTCACACACACTGCTGTCAAGCTAGGAGTCCCCCATTCTGTATCTTTGATTTCCATTTTTTCTGCCGAAGTGAAGTATCTTGCATTTGTCCCTGTTGAACTTCATTTTGTTAGTTTCGGCCCATCTCTCTAGTCTGTCAAGATCGTTTTGAATTCTGCTCCTGTCTTCTGGAGTGTTAGCTATCCCTCCCAGTTTGGTGTCGTCTGCAAACTTGATGATTGTGCCTTCTAACCCTTTGTCTAAGTCGTTAATAAAGATGTTGAACAGAACCGGGCCCAGGACGGAGCCCTGTGGCACTCCACTTGTCACTTCTTTCCAAGATGAAGACAATGCATTGGTGAGCACCCTTTGGGTTCGTTCGCTTAGCCAATTACAGATCCACCTAACCGTAGTTTTGTCTAGCCCAAATTTTACTAGTTTGTTTGCCAGAAGGTCGTGGGGGACTTTGTCGAAGGCCTTACTGAAATCCAGGTAGGCTACATCCACAGCATTCCCTGTATCGACCCAACTCGTAACTCTATCAAAAAAAGAGATCAGATTAGTCTGGCATGACTTGTTTTTGGTAAATCCGTGTTGACTATTAGCAATGACCGCATTTATTTCTAAGTGTTTGCAGACCACTTCCTTAATGATCTTTTCCAGAATCTTGCCTGGTATCGATGTGAGGCTGACCGGACGGTAATTGTTTGGGTCGTTCTTTTTTCCCTTCTTGAAGATAGGGACCACATTCGCCCTCCTCCAATCTGCTGGGACTTCTCCCGTTCTCCAAGAACTCTCGAAGATAATTGCTAGTGGTTCTGAAATAACTTCCGCTAGTTCCTTCAATACTCTTGGATGTAGCTGATCTGGCCCTGGGGACTTGAATTCGTTTAGAGCGGCCAGGTGTTCCTGGACAACTTGTTTCCCTATTTGGGGTTGGATTTCCCCCAATCCTTCGTCCATTCCATGTTGCTGAGGTTGAAGATGGCTTTCTTTTTGTGAGAAGACCGAGGCAAAGAAGGCATTAAGCAGTTCTGCCTTTTCCCTAGAAAGGGAATCCTCAGAGGTTGTGAGGTCTGTTGGAAACCAAGAAAAATTGGTTTATATATCTGTGGAATAATGTCCAGGTTGAGAGAAAGAACTCTTGTCTGTTTGAGTCAAGTGTGAGTGTTGCAATTGGCCATCTTGATTAGCATAGAATGGCCTTGCAGCTTCAAAGCCTGGCTGCTTCTAAAATGGGTGAACCATTTGGTGTTGTAATACAGGACTGAAGGCTGAAGATCTCAAACGATATCGGTCTCAAACTGTATCGAGAGAAAATATAAATCCATAGCATTGACCCATGGCTGTTTAAAGTACAGTAGAGTCTCACTTATCCAACATTCGCTTATCCAACATTCTGGATTATCCAACGCATTTTTGTAGTCAATGTTTTCAATACATCGTGATATTTTGGTGCTAAATTCGTAAATACAGTAATTACTACATAGCATTACTGCATTTTGAACTACTTTTTCTGTCTAATTTGTTGTATAACATGATGTTTTGGTGCTTAATTTGTAAAATCATAACCTAATTTAATGTTTAATAGACTTTTCCTTGATTATCCAACGTATTCGCTTATCCAATGTTCTGCCGGCCCGTTTATGTTGGATAAGTGAGACTCTACTGTAAAGACAAATTGAGCTAATTCTACAATGTAGATGCAATAATCCAGGCCTGTTTCTGTTAACAACCCTGGAAGCCATATGTACACTAGGCCTCAAGCTCAGCCATAGTCGCACAACACTGAGTAAATGTTGCCATTTTGAGTGACTGCTGTCTCCTTTGTAGTCTTTTCTTGCTTGTGGCTATTTTCCCTACTATTCCCCCCAAGTTTCCGCAATCTCCTTTTTTTTATCCTGAGCTTTTTAAAAATTATTTTTCCACGATCCCGACTTGTCCTCAAGATCTCTAAAGAAGGATCTGTCTCTTCAGGTAACCTTCCCTCAGAATGGCTTCATTTTGGGCCCAAAGGGCCTAAGGTAAATTATAAAGCAGATTGAATTGCATTTTATGGTTAGTGTAGGCTAGGCCTAGGCCAACTTGGGCCTTTCTCCAGGGGTTTTGGACTCCAACTCCCACCATTCCCAACAGCCTCTGCCGCTTAAGCGGTTAATCTATGTTCTTAAACTGCCTTATTTGGGAATGAATTTATGGGTTTGGGAACAAAAGAAGAGTGGATAATGTACGGCTATCTCTTTTGATTTTTCAACAGGTGTATTGAGTCAATACCTATGGCTGGTGCTTTTCGGTACAAGGCTATATGACAGGCATAAAAGGCACAATTGAAAGAGCGAGGCAAGGGAGAAGAGGCCGGACCGTTCTTCACCGTTATGGCACTAAACCGGAGACTTAAATTTGGCTTCACTGTGGCGGCGGCCCTCATCCAATTTGTCATCCTTTTCACATTAAAGAAATATAAAAATTCGATACTACCGAAGCCAGATAAGTAAGGCAGATGAACTTATATTGTGTGCAAAAGTACTATTGCGTGGCATAGTAATCTTTAGTATTGGTTAGTCACTGGCTAGATCTACACTGCCATGTAATGCTGTTTCAGAATGCAAATTGTCTGCCCTGAATGGGATTTTATGGCAATGTAGACTCATATAATCCAATTCAATGCAGTTAACCTGCATTCTGAAAAATGCATTATATAACAGTGTAGACCCAGCCTTTGTTTCTCCCCCAAAAAAGAGCCCACCAGAATTATCTGTCTTCAAAATCTATTACAGTAGAGTCTTGCTGATCCAATATTCGCTCATCCAACATTCTGTATTATCCAACGCAGTCTGCCTTTTAGTCGTCAATGTTTTTGTAGTCACTGTTTTCAATACATTGCAATGTTTTGGTGCTAAATTCTAAATTTACAATATAACGTTACCGTGTATTGAATTGTTGTTGTTTTTTTGTCGATTTGCTGTAAAACATGATACTTTTATGGTCAGTGCTTAATTTGTAAAACCATAATGTAATTTGAAGTTTAATAGGCTTTTCCTAATCCCTCCTTGTTATCCAACATTTTTGCTTATCCAACGTTCTGCCGGCCTGTTTATGTTGGATAAGTGAGACTCTACTGTATTATTATTTCGTGTCAAAAGCATTGCATAAATAAATAAGTTTAAAACATATAAAATAAAGGAATCACAGGCAGCTAAATAGTTTTTGAGTAAAAACGAGCAACAGCGACTTCATTTTCTCTAACTTTAAACAGTTCTTCCTCTGTGCAAAAGACAGGGCATTATGGGCAAGTGTACAGATGCGGAGTTGTTTGTTCTGCCCCACAATCGCAGAAGGTGGAGAATTCTTCTAGGTAGTGCCATTTTGCCAGGTAGTCTTTTGATCTGCCAACACCACTTCTGAGTATGTTCAAGGACTTCCACGTTGCCCGTTCTTGGTTTGCCTCTAGAGGAAAACCCTCATGGAGGGGGCATCCAGTTGGCATTGCCTAATTTTTCTGCCCACAGGGATATTCTTGCTGTTGCTGGAGGAACATTTAGAGGAGTGATGGTTCTCATGAAACCTTTCCTTGATTTGAGTCTACTGGGAGGAGGCTGATAGCCATATAGTGGGTGGTTTTCACCATGTTCAGCCTTTTTCTCTCACAATTGGCAGCAACTTCTCGCCATACATCAGTGGGGGAGGGGGGGAGGGCTAGAGTTTATCAACAGGTCTAAGTTTAGCCATCCTGTGATTATTCAACATGTCTCATTCATTGCTATATTCACCTGCATCGTGTGGGCAGATTTATTTATGCATACTCAGCAGTTGAGTAAGACAAGGCCAGGGCTGATATTGTTATTAATTTTGGGTCTGCACCCCATGCACTGTTAGTAAGCTTCCGCAGGATGTTATTGCATGCAGCTACTTTGTGCTTGGTGTTCACACAGTGTTTCCTAAGCATTAGTGTTCGATCTAAGGCAGTGGTCCTCAATCTGGGATCCCCAGATGTTTTTGGCCTACAACTCCCAGAAATCCCATCCAGTTTACCAGCTGTTAGGATTTCTGGGAGTTGAAGGCCAAAACATCTGGGGACCCCAGGCTGAGAACCACTGATCTAATGTGACGCCAAGATATTTAGGGTGGGAACAGTGTTCAAGCTCTTGGCCTTCCCAGGTGACCTTCAGTTTCCTGGTGAATTTAAAATTATAGACATTATGGAAAGCACACACTTGTGTCTTGGCAGAGTTAGGCTTCAGGTGGTTATCTTTGTAGTAGCTAGAGAGATCTTTTGGGGCATTAGTAAGTTGGTTTTAAACTGTTTCAAAGTCTTTTGCTTGTATTGTTAAGTCAAGGTCATCAGCATATATAAAGCTCTTTGTCAATGGTGGCTGTGGCTGATCATTAGAAAAAATGGGTCAGTGAAAACAAGGTCAGTGCAAAAACACTGCCTTGAGGTAGTCCATTCTTTTGCCTCCTCCATCTACTTTTCCTGCCCTGGAACTCCACATAGAAGCTGTGGTTTTCTAGGAGGGTCTGGATAGTTTTTGTAGAATCATAGCCCCGGATGATATGGTTGGCTTTATGCAGCAATTTCCTATATTGCATCGTGTCATAGGCTGCAGTAAGGTCCACAAAACTGTTTCCGTAATCCAACCTTTCTCATAGCCTTCCTCGATATACTCAAGTTAAGAATTTGAGCTGTGCAAATTTTCCCTGGACTAAAGACTGCTTGTTGTGCAGTAAGCTAGGGTTTAATAACACAGGGTCTAGTCGATTTAATATCATCCTCTCATATATTTTATACAGATGACATAAGCGAGGGATTGGTCGATAGTTCTTGGCGTTAGAGGCATCTTTATCTGGTTTGAAAATGGCAATAATCATAGTTTTCCTCCATTGTCTGGGAATCTGTTTGTGTGCCAAGCATTCAAAATCTATTAACTACGGTACACTAATTCCTAATTAGGTAAAGTGGACCTCCAAGTGAATATAAAACTTTCATTAATGGGAATATTGGGGAATAATAATACAAAAGAACAAGACCTGTTTAAAATTATGATTCCAGCAGGACAAGCAGTGATAGCATGGGGATGGAAAGATGGAAAGAAATGGACTATGGGAAATTGTAACAACTATATTTATGATCAGGTCCAATCTGAACATAGCATATACTGTATATTCCGGGAATATATACAGGAGGATAAAACAGGATAAATTAAAAATAAATGGAAGATATATATGGAATGGTTGGAAAGCGGTGAAGCTATTTTAAGTATTGTACAGAAACTAAGAAAATTGTGTGCATGGTTAAGGATAAAGATATAGGGGAAATATGTGGTCAGAGAGAAGGGTGATGGGGGATGAGGGGTGTTAACAATAAAATTAATAAAATGTCATCAAAGAGAAGAATGTATAAAAGGAGAAGGTGCAGATAAAAGACCTGATATGAAAATGAGATGTTTATAGGTATATGCATCAATAGAAATTAAGTGTAAATAAGGTGATGCAAAGCTGAAACAATACAATTTTTTTTTTTAAAGGTGGACAGTGATTGGAAACAAACAGAGCGAAAATTTAGTATCTTAGTGAGCTCTCTGTGTGTGTGTCAGAAATATAGGAACCATCAGGATTCTGGATTGTGTTTAGTAATGGAAAAGATTAAATGCAATTTCGCAAGTCGCATATGGGAGGTGATATCTCCTTGCATGAAAGCTACATAGATTTTTGGTTCTGTGAATGCAGGTGTGTGCATAAGCAAGGTGTGTCACTCTCTTTTTTCATAGCCATGTCCAATTTTACCAGAAACCTGAAAATGTTCAGTGGATAAATGAATTACCAATGCAGGAAAGAAAAAAACTGGTGCATTTGCTGCACACGCAGGAGGTTCCTTGGAAACCCGATGTCACAAAAGTGGCTCAATACAGGTAATGGGACTAAAACTTGTATTAGGTGATCTGGAACCAGCAGGTATATGGTATACATCCCTCATTATAAGAACTGCTATGCATGATTCTTCCTGAATATATTAATATAAGGACAATCACATTTATCTGGGAAACTGAAAGCTATTTAATTTTTTTCTTTTAATCATTGGTTTAAATATAACCATAGAAAGCAATATTAATAATGGAGACAAAATCAACTTAAAGGCTTTTTACAAATCCCCCTAACAAGCTAAAAACTGCAGAAACAGAGAATAGGTTTCTTCTTTCTCTTCAGGAAGGCAGTTCAGTAAATATGGAGCAATTATTATTGTCTGTCTTTGGAGCCTTGCCATTCAAAGCACAAATAGTAATTTCTAATGGTTAGCTCAACTGTGGAATGGCTTGTACAGCATGAGCAGACTCTTGTCTGAGAGATAGCCGTTAAAGATTAAAACATGGGCAAAGAAGCAAAATTAATGTGGGATAGTGGTGCCTTTATAATACTTAGGTTGTTCAGAAAATACTCTTACAAGTCCAAAATATTTCCTTTCTGTTATTATCACTAGGAGCCCCGGTGGCGAGGTGCGTTAAAGCACTGAACTGGAGACCGAAAGGTCCCAGGTTCAAACCCCGGGAGCGGAGTGAGCGCCCGCTGTTAGCTCCAGCTCTTGCCAACCTAGCAGTTCGAAAACAATGTGAGTAGATCAATAGGTACCGCTCCGGCGGGAAGGTAATGGCGCTCCATGCAGTCATGCCGTCCACATGACCTTGGAGGTGTCTACGGACAATGCCGGCTCTTCGGCTTAGAAATGGAGATGAGCACCAACCCCCAGAGTCAGACATGACTGGACTTAACGTCAGGGGAAACCTTTACCTTTTTATTATCACTTATACAGATACAATCTCCTTGCAGGGCTGAACTTGGGCAATGTTGCAATGCTTCTGTCCAGCTAGTCCTAACCAAGGAAAACGTACCTCTAGGATCAAATATTACCTATGTAAACGGCAATGCCAAAGTAGCTGTGAAAGCTGACCTCATAGAGCTGCTGCCAAAGGTGAGTGAAACTGAGTATATAGAGATAGATATGATATCGAGCTCTTTTAGTTAGGAATTTCCTTCTTGAAGGGAATCCCCCGCTCCTCTCTTGGGTGTGAGTCCGAGGATCCTGGCAAGAGGGGGAGCCGCTATAGATCAATCAAGGTTTAGCCAAAGAATTTCTCATCCTCAGGATGTTGAAGAAAGAACACCGAGTTGTTTTATTCAGTTTCAGCTGAAAAAGGATGACCCCCGCGATCGTTCGTCAAGGAACCATAACATACATTTACAGATCAACCACTTTTATACTTGCCGGGGATTATGATTGAGTCATTGAGTAAATGTCCAGAAGGGGTTTCTAGACTGCTTCTTGAGGTGTAAATATACATATTTGTCTGGCAGGCTCTGCCAGACCGTGGTGCTGTATTTGTTTTTGAAAAGTGTCCTGTCCATGTTGACAGCCGAAGTGATCGTGCATTGATTGTCCATGTTGTTAAATGGTCCCGGAATCCGGACGGCTGATTTCCCAAAAGATGGCCCTGCTCTGATGTCTTAATGGGAAAAAAAACCTAATCTATTGTCCATGCAAGGGGAAATTGACAGTTTCCTGGTGTGAGGAATTATCTCCCTCTGGGGTGTGTTGCAACTTGTCCATTTAATTCCTAGGTCAGGTCATAGAATAGTAGAGTTGGAAGAGACCTCATGGGCCATCCAATCCAACCCCCTGCTAAGAAGTAGGAAATTGCATTCAAAGCACCCCCGACAGATGGCCATCCAGCCTCTGCTTAAAAGCCTCCAAAGAAGGAGCCTCCACCACGGCCCTGGGGAGAGAGTTCCACTGTCGAACAGCTCTCACAGTGAGGAAGTTCTTCCTGATGTTCAAGTGGAATCTCCTTTCCTGTAGTTTGAAGCCATTGTTCCGTGTCCTAGTCTGCAGGGCAGCAGAAAACAAGCTTGCTCCCTCCTCCCTATGACTTCCCTTCACGTATTTGTACATAGCTATCATGTCTCCTCTCAGCCTTCTCTTCTGCAGGCTAAACATGCCCAGCTCTTTAAGCCGCTCCTCATAGGGCTTTTTCTCCAGACCCTTAATCATTTTAGTCGCCCTCCTCTGGACGCTTTCCAGCTTGTCAACATCTTTAATATAAGACGTTTTTCACAAGAATAAAGAAAAGGAACAGGTAGGGTACATAATTCATACATAGGGAAAAGACATTGCACAAGGAAAATAATATTGGAAAATGTGTGTCAATACAGGAAACGCAGAAAGATAAGCAGTGAGAAATAAGGGCAGGCATGTGGTTTAAAATTGGCTAACTCTTTTGTCTGAATAAACAGGGAGTGCTTTTGTTTGTCAGGAAAGTCCTTTTAGAGGTTTGTTTTGCATTGCTTTTGGATGTGGGAAACTAGTTTGAAATAGCAAAGGTGCAAACAGTTTGGGAAGGAGTACATAGTAATGCATATATGTTGCCATGCTGTTTTCCTAAGCCCCTTCTATACTGCCATATAATCCAGGTTATCAAAGAAGATAATCCACATTATCTGCTTTGAACTGAATTATATAAGTCTACACTGCCATATAATCCAGTTCAACGCAGATAATCTTTGTAGAAGAGGCTCCAATCCCATGACACCATCATGAAATTGTTTCCCAACTTTTATATAGAGGTTTTGCCATTATAAGCGACTGGAATGTTTTTTCTAAGGCTTTGATAAATTGTAATATGAGGTGTTTGGGAACCCAGTTGCTTTTGACCTTGCCCGTCACTAAAATTTACCTCCAAAGAATTTATCTAAAATCTCAGGCAATACATTGGGCCTTAAACTGGAAGATATTTCCCATCTTGGGAAAATAAAGAATCTCCATCAGCAGAGCTTGAAGGGGACTCTGCCTGAGAGCCTAGAGGGCTGGGCTAAATAAACCAGTGGTTCAGACAAGTATAAGATTGCTGTACGTATACAAAACATAGTGATTTGGCCAATTGAATCAACGTATAGCCACAATGGCCATGCTAGGTTTGCATCACTTGGGTATCTGCCTTGACAATGTTGGGAATAAATGAAATTCCTTGATTTCCTGAGATCTGGTTTTTCAGAAGTTAAGCTACAGACGATTGATCAGTAGCAGTGACAACAATGGCCAAAATCCAGTTAGTACACTCTGGCCATTTTTTTTGCAGGCAATTATATTTTTACAGTAGCTGTAAAGGAAGTAAGAGAAAGTTCTGTGGGACAACTTGATTTCTAAGATGGTCTTCCAAGAACATCCTGGCTCCCAGGACTCATCTGAATGCCTTTGGAAAAACAAGGCGCTTAGAACTGACAGGCTTTCATAGAATCATAGAATCGTGGAGTTCGAAGAGACCTCACAGGCCATCCAGTTCAACCCCCTGCAAGAAGCAGGAAAATCTCATTCAAAGCACCCCCGACAGATGGCTATCCAGCCTCTGCTTAAAAGCCAGAATTGGACACAGTATTCCAGGTGTGGTCTGACCAAGGCAGAATAGAGAGGTAGTATGACTTCCCTGGATCTAGATGCTATACCCCTATTTATGCAGGCCAGAATCCCGTTGGCTTTTTTCGCTGCCGCATCACATTGTAGGCTCATGTTTAACTTATTGTCCACAAGAACTCCACGATCTTTTTCACACATCCTTCATGGTGATGACAATTTTGTCATGTTTCCTTTGTGACTGCTATCCCTGCAACCTTATTCTTTCTGCGCTGATATACTTCAACCTATAGCAGAGCAGTTAGGTCAGTGTGCATAGCCAACAGGGTCTCAGGCAATAATGGAATGGATATTACCCCAACAATTGTAAATATGTAAGACCAGGTGAGGAAATGATAATGTGAGATCTCAGCATGTTCACAGCAAGTTTTATCTTGTCAAAGCATTTTGTTTGCCAACCTTAAAGAGATCCATGCTGCAATCAGAAAACCAAGCCAGGCATAAACTCACATTATTGAACAATCTCATCAGCAATTGGCATTCAGATTGGTACTATATAGTTGAAGGATTTTCTTGGCTTCGTATCATGATTAATAGCTACTGAGAGCTCTATCCTTTACTGGTTTGCCTGATGCCATGCTAAGACCATCTACATTCACCACTATTCTCACTGCTAAATAAATATTTTATGAGTTTTAAAAGAAATATTTCTTTTTTTAATCCTGAACTGATTCCCAGTGGGAATTCGGTCATATGTTAACTTTGGTATCTAGTTTTGTGACATAAAAGCTTCTAGACCCAAACATTTTTAAAAAGAATCTTTAGACTGTTTTGAACATACAGTAGAGTCTCACTTATCCAACACTCGCTTATCCAACGTTCTGGATTATCCAACACATTTTTGTAGTCAATGTTTTCAATACATCGTGATATTTTGGTGCTAAATTTGTAAATACAGTAATTACTACATAGCATTACTGTGTAATGAACTACTTTTTCTGTCAAATTTGTTGTATAACATAATGTTTTGGTGCTTAGTTTGTAAAATCATAACCTAATTTAATGTTTAATAGGCTTTTCCTTAATCTCTCCTTATTATCCAACATATTCGCTTATCCAACGTTCTTCCGGCCCATTTACGTTGGATAAGCGAGACTCTACTGTACTTCACCGTGTAACAATCTGAGTATTCAAGAACTATAATCTGAAACTATTACAAAATAAACTATTAGAGATTTCTAAACCCAAACATTTTTAAATTCTTAAATTTTTAAATTCTTAAATTATTTTGAACACACGGCACCATGTGACTATCTGTATCCAAGAACAATAATCTGAAACTATTACAATGAACTTGGATATTATGAAATAGGGTGTGTTTTCTAACAGTAATCAAGATGTATATTGTCTTTTACTAGAATAAATCTGTAACTCCACCTATATAAAAATGCTTTTATTGAATCTAGGACACTGTAGTTTACTGAATTAAAGTTGAAGAGGGCTCATAGGTCATCAAGTCAAACTTTCTGCTCAATGCAGGAACTCAGCCTCCTTCTACACTGCCATGTAATTCAGATTATCAAATCAGATAATCTGCCTTGAAGCCACTACAGCCGAATTCATGCTAGAATAACACAGAATATAACAGATAGAGATGTGTGCAAGTTGTTAGAATTGTTAATTCTGGAATGATACTCGCTGCATGAATTTTTTTTTAATGTAAATCATTTGTACATTTTTCTCTCTCCTCTCTCTCTCTCTCTCTCTGTGTGTGTGTGTGTGTGTGTGTATGTATGTGTGTATGTGTATATATATATATATATATATATATATATATATATATATATTTGTTTCTACTCCCTGAAAAAATCTAGATATCGCCTTTCTCACATTCTCGGTATAAGCATTGTGCAGTGGTGGGCAATAGTGGAATCTTGCGACAAAGCCGCTGTGGACAAGAGATCGACCTGGCAGATCTAGTAGTCAGGTAACTTCTTCTTTCTTTGAAAGTAATGGGTGTGATGACTCATGGGCCATGTAGTCCCGCTCCTAGTACTATTGAGGCAGATGAAGAGGAAAACTTGGGTTTCCCACCGTTTCTGCCAGATTTGGAGCCCTTGCACCTGCAAGATGTTTGCCCACAAGAAGTCAGCCAAACAAGCCTTGAACAGAAATCTCCCCCATTTTCTCGCCGGGATTATTATAATCAAGATAGGGGCGCTCGAGAGGCGACTCGCCGGAGCGCCAGGATAGCTGCCAGACAATTAGCTGATTAAGTCTGTTTCCCTTGGGAAACTTTAAGGAGTCATGCATCTGGACACAGTATAGGTTTCGGTTCTTGTTCCCCAGAGAAAGTGTTCCTTGGCGGGAAAACAAGATCCTATATAGGTGTTTGCCCGCACAGAAATCCTTGCGGAGTCAATTTGTCGGCTAGAGGAGTGAGATCATGTGTAGAATTCGTACTCCAGTTCCCAGATCCCGGATCAAGTTTCCAGCCCAGCCTTGTACCATGGACTTCTATGGACTCAGTTCTTGATTCACGTTTGCCTTGCTTCAAGTTTGATCTTGCCAATTTTCAAGTCTTGCCTTGCCTTGTATTTTAAACCACGGACCTTGCTTCTCAGATTCAAGCCTTGTTTTCCAGTTTCCTTCGGATTTACCTTAAGCCTCAAAGACTATGGACAGTTCCCCACACTATTGCTTGCTAAATAGTGTGTGTTTCGGTGGAGTGGATTATAACTTTGGGCTTTAATATCACATATTGGACATTGTTTTCCTGGACTATATTTGACCTTTCCTGTAAGGTCTACTCCTGAACTATATTCTACACTTGTTTTTTCTGACTTTATATATTCCTTTAATAAAGATATTAGATAGATTCTGGCCTCTGCGCATGGTTATTGGTGCTCTGCAGCCTGGGTCCTGACAATGGGTTATTTTTTTAAGTAGAAAAGGCCATGGGGGTCTCCAAGTCCATATTTTACATATATGAACCAGCCTTGTGCTTGAAAACTGAAACTGCCCCTGTCAGACAATCAGTCCATGTTGATCAATGTTGCCAACATAAATTAGAGGAGTTCCACATCCTAGGGATAGTAGATTCTCGTGCATTCTGATTTTTGTCTGCTTATCTCCATGGAAGAAGAGTTGTTACCTCGAAGAGACAACCTCCTCACAAAGACCTTCAGAAGTCTTCAGTTATGCTTGAGATCTTCTGGTGGCCTCTGGCCTATTCTATGCCTTTATTCACCTTTGTTCTTGAGGGCTAGAAAGGAGTTTGGCCTTCTTCTTCACCTCCAATGCCATGCTGCTTCTATCTAAGACACAAGTGTGAAGCTCAAGACCAATTCTGGGCACCTCAATTGAAGGGAGATGTTGACAAGCTGGAAAGCGTCCAGAGGAGGGCAACTAAAATGATCAAGGGTCTGGAGAACAAGCCTTATGAGGAGCGGCTTAAAGAACTGGGCATGTTTAGCCGGCAGAAGAGAAGGCTGAGAGGAGACATGATAGCCATGTACAAATATCTGAGGGGAAGTCATAGGGAGGAGGGAGCAAGCTTGTTTTCTTCTGCCCTGCGGACTAGGACGCGGAACAATGGCTTCAAACTACAGGAAAGGAGATTCCACCTGAACATTAGGAAGAACTTCCTGACTCTGAGAGCTGTTCGGCAGTGGAACTCTCTGTCCCTGACTGTGGTGGAGGCTCCTTCTTTGGAGGCTTTTAAGCAGAGGCTGGATGGCCATTTGTCGGGGGTGCTTTGAACGCGATTTCCTGCTACTTGGCAGGGGGTTGGACTGGATGGCCCATGAGGTCTCTTCCAACTCTACTATTCTATGATTCTAAAAAGAACACCAACCACTATGTAAATACTGTAAATGTAATTGGCCCTCTTTATCCATGGATTTTTCCATCCAGGATTCACTGGCTCTTTTAAATCAACCCGAAGGCTGATGTGGCCCTTGATGAAAATGGGTTTGACACCCCGATTTAAGAGTTCAGCTCCTAAAGCCTCAAGGATCTGTGGAGGCAAACAACTCCTCATACTGAAGTTAGAGGTGTTTGAACTTTTCCTCTCTGGATATTTCCTCTAATAGGGATATGACATCACAGAGGGCAATTTGTGTTGAGGACTGACTTCATACGACACTGTGCAGTCCCCACTTGAACCAGAGGAATCTTAACAGAGCAGTATGATCCACATTAAATGAAAGGAACAAGGAAGAACTCAAATGTATATTCCCTTTGGAAGGACTCGTGTGTGACGCAGGGAAACAGGCCTTGCTTTTCTGAATTATGAAAAGGAAGGAAGGAGCCTCATCTGCAAAATGGGAAAATACTGTTTCTGGAAGGCAAACAGGATAACAACCATTGTAAAATTAATGCATTTGAGAACACTAACTGGTAGGGTTCAATGCTGAGGAATCCTGGAATCTGTAATTTGGCGAGCATTCTTTGTCAGAGAAGGCTATAAACCTTATAAAACTACAACTCCCATAATTTCATAGCATTTAAAATAGAATCAAAGTACATGGCAGCTAATGGGATATCAATACATATAGATGTACTCACACTCTCTTTGTCCCTGAAAGCATAGAGAGAAAATGAGAAAAGCTTTAAAACCTCAGCAGCAGGTCTTGATTTTATTTACAGAGCCCAAAATACCATGTATTTGACAACTGACACTGAGCCTAATGATTTTTACCCCCCAATCCAGATTCAACCTGCCTCCTTTGATGTTCCCTGAAGATACCGGAACTAAGACAACCTTGATGACCATCAACCCCAGCATCCTTAAGGAGAAGTAAGGGGATAGGAGCAGCATTTAAGAAATTCTTAACTCTACATCAGGTTATTGACTTGTATGTATGATAGGGATGATGTGTGTCACTGAACAATTACAGCATATTAATTCATGGTATCATCCTATGAAATCTTGGAATTTGAGAATTTTAGACACTTATAGAATGGTATTTTAAAATTCTCAGTCAGAGCTGGGATTTCATAGTTACACTGGGATGATTCTGTGATTCTTAGTGCTATAGTGTAGTGTGAAAGGGCTACAATTACTGCTATAATTGCATTGTGTGAAAGAGATTTGAATCAAAATGTGCATTACTAACTCAAGGCAAGTAATCATAGATTTTCTCCACCATTTACTTCTTCTCACCATTTACTTCTTCTCACTAAGTCTCTGCATTCATATATGCAGCTTTCTTGTATATCACCCTGGCTCAGCATTATCTGTTATCATGACCTTTAGTTCTTCAAGAGCTTTTGGAACTGAAGATGGCAAAGGACTGAACAATGGTGCTTCTGTACACAAAGCATTAATTCTACCATCAAGCACTTTCAAAAAGCTGGCATACAGTTCATGCCTTTAATTGGCCATTTCTTTAAACAGGCATCTCTTATCATTAATTATCATTAATTTCCCTCTGCATACAATAAACACAGGTTCCACAGTAACAGATGCAATCAGAATCAGTCTGGAGTGAGTATACACACATCCAGATAACTATTGCTAAACTCTGTGAGCATCAAGCGTCCCTCTCTCAAGCTTCAGTCTCAACAGTCATGGAGCTACCCTATATACTCATGTATAAATCTAGAAGAGTCAGTCAAAAAAGCATTAAAAAGATTTTATGATTCTGAGCGCTTCTATTTTTCTTAAAGCAGGATTCGATTCTTTCTTCCTCTAGATTCCATTTCTTGCAGAAAGAATGGGATCTCTTTGTAGATGCCCTGAACCCGTACGTCAATGCTGTCTTCCTCATCCCAGCCTTCACTCATCCAGACAATGAGGGCATGGCCTACCGTGCCCTGTATACCATGGAGGCAATGGGGCTGGGAAAGAAGGTCTTCTTCTTGAATCCAAAGTACCAGCGTAGCCTGACTGACTACTGGAGGGGTGAACGCTCTTGGTCACCACGTCTCTCCTCCGGCTTCATATTTATCAACATGGCTTTGGAATTTTGCCAGCACATCACCCTCTATGGCTTCTGGCCCTTCTCGCGTGACCTGGATGGACAGGCTGTCTCTTACCACTACTACGATGACGCTTTGCCCAGTGATACTGCACACAACATGTCCACTGAATTCTCACATTACCTTCACTTGTACTCCCAGAAAGTGTTGTTCTTCCGATATGGAAAATGCATATGAGGTATGTGTAGGAATGGGACCCATGGGCAAATAGACTGAGTAATAGGTTTCTATTATAACACCAGCTGTATGACTGATCATCCGGAAGTGTAAAAAATTGGTCAATTTGGCTTTGGAGGAAGCTGAGATTTAGGAAGTCACACATTCTCCTTCCCTGATTCTTCTAGGAGTATTTTGTGCTAGCAGTTTTCTCTTTCTCAAAGCTGTACATACAAATCAAGTAGTCTTTTGCAAGGTACATAAAAAGCATGAATTTCCTTCTAGCAGGAGCCTTTTTTTTTGCCTATGGCTGGATCTGCACTGCCATATATTGCATTTTGGAACTGTATACCCATACAATGCAGTTTAACTGCATTGAACTACATTATATGGGTCAACATCAACCATATAATGCAATTCTAAACTGCATTATATGGCAGTGTAGATCTAGCCTGTATCCTCACTAACTTGTTCTAGACACATGGTGAACCTCCACTATCTATTCCACCAAAACCTTTCTCTCTCTGCCCACTTTCTCCCACTTACTTACATCACTAGTAGTAGAACAAGCTTTCAAAAATGCTTGTTAAGATTTAGCTGAATGGTACAATTGATTTTTAACTGTTAATTCTCTTTGTATACTTCTTTCTGCTTATATTGCAAAGTATTGTTATTCTCATTTTACTGTGGAAAAGCACAGATTGGCTCAAATAAATACAGATGTTTGGCTTCATCACCCATCACTCTTGGTGACAATGGTTATTCTTGGCAGCAGTTCACTTAAGCCCTTTCCTGTTTTCTAGCTGTATTGCACCTGGTAACATAACATGGATCCATAGCACGAATCCAGTCCAATATCATTATGTACAAAATGATTTCAAACCTTTCTTTAAACCACTAGGTAAACCCCAAACCATGGAGAGCAATATAAGCCATCTAATATCTTTTGCCTTCAGCCCAGCCCTTCAAGAGATCTGTTTCCAAAAATCCATGGAAAGTGACCAGGGGTGCATCTATACTAGAATTAATGCAGTTTGATACCACTCTAGCTGCTATGGTTCAATACCATGGAATCCTTGGAAATGTAGTTTTACAAGATCTTTAGCCTTCTCTATCAAAGTGTGCTGGTGGTGCCTCACTACAGGTCCCAGCTTTTTCCTGAGCTGCTTACAAAGGGTCAGTAGTTGCTATTTCAGCCCCAACTGCCATATAATGTAGTTTGAAACTACATTACATAGTCAGTTCAGACACATAATGCATTATATGACAGAGCACATCCCACCCTAGTTTCCTGGTATAAATCTAGCATTGAATTATTGCCATCGTTTTTAAGCTGCTCTGAGTCTCCCTTTGGGGGTGAGAAGGGCAGGGTATAAGTACACTAAATAAATAAATTATATTAGCATACTGAAAAAAAAATTAGACGAGCCATTTCAAGAGAAAACAAACAATATTGAGTATTCCTTATCCAAAATACTTAGGACCAGAGGTGTTTTGAATTTTAGATGTTGGGGTGCCTGTATTTACACACATGTAAACAATGAGAGATCTTGAAGATAGGATCTAAACACAAAAAACATGTATGTTTCAAATGCACCTTATACACATAGATTGAAGGGTATTTTGTATAATATTTTGTGCATGAATCAAAATTTGTAGTTAACCATTAGAGAGCAAAGATGTCATATTACTCCCTCAGCTCCCCATGTTTATAATGTCAAGTGCTTTTGGCTTCCACAAGAACTGCGGGTTCAGAGGCCTGGTGTGCTGAGCTTTCCAGAAGGCCAAATAAGACACAGACAGGGAGAAGACAAAATCTTAGGTTTATTCTCAATGATCAGGGAGGATGTCAGTAGAGAAAGCACTCCAAAGAACTGACATGTCGCAATAGCGACATTTTTATTCATTTTGACAGGTATTCAAAAAACCTATGCCACCTAAAGATGGTAGTGCACACACTGGTAACCTCAAGGTTGGACTTCTGCAATGTACTTTTACATTGCTCTACCTCTGTACCAAATTCGCAAAGTCCATCTGATTCAAAATACAACAGCCAGATTGGTTATGGAAAAATCTAGCATATTACCCCTATCCTAAAGTCACTCCACTGGCTACCAATTAGTTTCTGGAGAAAGTACAAGGTGTTTGTTTTGAGCTTGACAGCCTTACATGGTTTAAGTCCAGGTGACCTACAGGATCGTCTTCTACCGTACAATCCGCCCTGACCTCTTAGGTCCTCTGGGGGACGGTTATTCCGGCTCACAAGAACCCGACTGGCAATTGTCACCCAGAGGACCTTTTCAACGGCCGCCCCAAGACTGTGGAACGACCTGCCAGAAGAGCTCCGACAGCTAAATGGGCTGTCAAAATTTAAAACCCGCCTAAAGACCTATCTTTTCTGACAGGCCTACCCAGACAGTTTTAAGCATGAATTTTAAACTTGTGCCCTGTGTTTTAATCTGTATCCTGTGTATTTAATATGTATTTTATAGAAATACGTTTTAATGTGTATCTTTTATAAAACTACATTTTAATATGTGTGTTTTTTTAGAATTTTTGCAATGTTTGTGTATTTGCTGTGACCGACTTTGAGCCATGAGCAGGCAGGTAAGAATGAAAATTATTTTTTGATACACAACAAGATTAGTTCACAGCCAGCAAGATCACTATGCTGGCTTTTGTATTCGACCACATGTCCCAAATGTCTTGGAGTATGTGATGTATTATGTATGTGATGTATTCTTCTTATTCGATACACAACAAGATTAGTACACAGCAAACATGATCACCATGCTGGCTTTTGTATTGGATCACATATCCTACACTTCTCAAGTGTCTAGTACTACATAATGTATTGGCGAATAATGCCTGCATATCCGAGTAGGGTGGCCTTTTGCAGTTGACAAATGGTATTTTTGTCAGCGCTGCTGGTTTTCAAGTGCTGGCTAAGGTCTTTAGGCACTTTCCCCAGTGTGCCAATCACCACTGAGACCACCTTTGCTGGCTTGTGCCAGAGTCTTTGTAGTTTGATCTTTAAATCCTAGTATCGTGCCAGCTTTTCCAGTTGCTTCTCATCAATTCTGCTGTCATCTGGGATTGCAACATCGATGATCCATACTTTGTTTTTTCCATGATTGTGAGGTCAGGAGTATTGTGCTTCAAAACTCTGTCAGTCAGAATTCGGAAGTCCAAGAGTTCATTTTCTGTAATTTTTTCAGGCTTGTGATCACCATTCTTTGTCACAGGCAGATGGTATTTGTGGCACAAGTTCCAATGGATCATCTGAGCAACAATATTATGTCTCTGCTCGTAGTCCGTCTGCCTGATCTTGCAGCAGCTGAGTATGTGATCCATTGTTTCGTCTGCTTCCTTTTCAGAGTCTACATTTGGAATCTGTAGTCGATTTTCAGTTCTAGCTCTGATGGCATTTGTTCTAATTGCTTGTTCTTGGTCTGCAAGAATGAGGCCCTCAGTCTCCTTTTTCAAAGTTCCATTTGTGAGCCATGTTTTTTCCATTGTCAATTTTGCTCTCAATTTTTTTCTAGGAACTGTCCATGGAGAGCCTTCTTTTGCCAGTCTTCTATTATTATTGTTATTATTATTCCAAGGAAAACAACCATAAAAATGTCCTAACTTATTTTATCCCCAAATGCCAACTAGAAGGTGTGGAGAGGGATTTTTGTCACATTTCATGCCCTCCTGAACCATTTCTTAGAAATGAATGGGGAGTGACAAAAATGCCACCCATAGATACTAGAAGGAATTTAGCGGCCATTTATTTCTGGGTATGGTTGAAGTGCACCTGTTTAAAGTATCCTAGGGTGTTAATGTAGCCCCTTGGGCTTCCACGGTTGTCCACATCTGGTTTAGGAGATATTTCCAACCCAGGCATAAAGCTGTCACTGACACTTGCCCACTCGTAATCGCAGGACACCTTCAGCATACATGCTGAGATAATACGAGAATTCTGTGGGCATGGCATGTACCCCGGGCGTGGGCATCATGTTATCGTAGTAGTGGTGAGGAATTGATTGATTGTTCAAGTCATATGAGAAGGGCCAGAAGCCATAGAGGGTGATGTGCTGGCAGAACTCCAAAGCCATGCTGACCAACATGAAGCCTGAGGAAAGCCGGTTTGTCTTCAAACCCCTTTTCTTCCAGAAGTTTGCCAGGTTGCTCAGATACTGTGGGTTCAGGAAGAAAGCCTGCTGCTCCACACCAAAGTCCTCCAAGGTGTACAGCACACGGTAGCCCAGAATGTTGTGTCCCACAAAGGATAAAACAGGGAGGAGGAAGGTGGCATCACTGTAGGAGTGCAGAGCTTCTACAAAGGGCTTCCGCCGTTCCTGCAATAACTTGAATCTGTAAGGAAGAGGGAAAGGCGGCATTCAGGCTATGAAGACACATATTCTTACAATGTCATTCCCACATACTTCCAAAATTTCAGATACATGTACGTGATCAAGCAGCATCAGTGTACAGTCGTTGTATTTATTTATTATTTATTTCCATCATTTCTACCCCGTATCATTTAAGAGACGAAAGTGGGGTACAACAATACCAACAACAACAATATCTAAGTTATTAATGGGGAACAACACACAAGTTAGGAGTAGCTATTGCAGTTTACTTTTGTCTGAGCCTACTGGAAATAGATTTTCCCCCCTCATCTCCTCTTCCTCCTGCTAAGTTAACCGAGTATCAACTACTTTTGCACTTTGAAATCAGTTTACACAACTGAAGTAAGTTGAATCCAAAGTGGAGAAAGTAGAGGCGAAGAAAGAAAACAGGACCTTTTAATAACAGCTGAAAAGTGAAAAAGCAGAGAAATAATTGGGACCATCTCTGCCCAAATGAAATTGCTGGAGAGTATGAAAAGAGCCAGGATCTGCTATCTTTGCCAAGGCAACTGGATGTGCTGATTTCTTTCTTAGGTACATCTCCCAGTGCTTCTAACATCAACACTTTGTGTGTTAACTTCAAATTGAAAAAGGTTGGCTATCCGGACTAAAAAATGATATATTTATGATTATTTATGATCTGCTATCCATTGTATTTTTTATATTTAGAGGCTAAGTATCCCTTATCCAAAATGCTTGGGACCAGAAGTATATAGGATTTCAGAATACCTGTATTTTCAAATGATCTACATAATGAAATATCATGGAGAAATGGACCAAGTCTAAACCCAGAATGCACTGATATTTTATATATACCTTATACACATGACCTGAAGATAGTTTTGTTTGATATTTTTAATCATTTTGTACATGAAACAAAGTTTGTGTACACAGTCATCAGAAAGCAAAAGTGTCACTATCTCAGCCACCAATGTGTATAATTTTGAAGCATTTAAAATTTCAGGATTCCGCATAAGGGATGCTCAGCCTGTTTTTAATTAATGCATTTATATTTTTTCCTAAAAGTATGAGCTATCCCTCTCCATACCTATTCTGAAGGATGCTGGGGTTGATGGTCACCAGGCTTGTCTTTGTTCCTATATCTTCAGAGAAGTTCATGGGAGGCAGGTTGAACCTGGATCATTTATGGAGAGAGAATGGTGAGGAGGCATCAAAAGCTGTGTCATCAGTCAAATAATGTTCTTTTCCATCCTTAATTCTCTGAATCTACTGTTCTTCATCATTGGCCAGGCTGACTAGAATAAAAAAAAATAAAAAAATAGTCGGTCTAAAAATCTTTAGAAGGGTACTTTAAGGTCCCATCTACACATGTTGTAAAATCCAAAATGATGTGGATTATAGGGGCTAGGGGTGACTAGAAAATGCACATCCATATGGAAAACACATGTTTTAAAAAGTCAACAGAAAGTCCAAAATTGGTGATAAAATGCACTGCAGCTGATCAGTGCATGGATGCTGCAGAGCAGAAATTCATGAAGAACATGTGTATGCATTCATGTAAACAGTGCCACCTCTGAAAAAATTGAATAAAGGAACCATCTATGGCGATATCAGGTAAACAAACCCCCTTTTTTCTCCCTCCCTGAAAAGAAATAGTTTTCCCCTTCTTCTTATTGAGTTGGAAGATTAGCTCCATTGCTGATTCTCGTCCAATGGGCTGCTGCACTTCAGTGCATTTCTCCAAACAGGATGAGAAAAAAATGATGCCATTCTGCTGGATTGACTCAGCATGAGGGGAGCTATGTGGACGCCGTAGGAGCTGTTTCGCAGATCCCGCGTATATGTGGAGACTCCAGAGTGAAACTGGATTCCTTTAATCCACATTCTGTTCCGGATTATGTGGCTATGTAGAAGCAGCCCACTGAACTTAAAGAAAACTTACCTAATTACTAGATCTGCCCGGTCGATCTCCTGCCCGCAGGAGCTGTTTAGTAGGATGCCTCCATTGCCAACCACTGCACACTTCCTATAAGAAGTGTCCATAAAGGGTGATTTCTAGATTTGGAGGTGGGAGAGAACAGAAGTAAATATAGTTACATGATGAAAATTTCTCAATAAAAAATCAAAGTTACTTGAATTATGGAGATAACTGTATGTCATTGAGTATCATTCAAGTATTCATAACCAATCATAGCCTTAACCAGTGTTGTATTGTCCTTTAATTTCATTTCAGAATGGAAGCTTCAATGGAATTGCTGCGTCCCAGAGTCCATAACAGGCATGGGCAAACACTGGCCCACAATTCCTAACAGCCGGTGTTGTAGTCCAGCCTATAATAGTGTCTGATGTGTCTGATGTCAATGAGGTTTCTGGGTCTGTGTCTGATCGCAATGGGGATGATGAGGTAATTGATAGGCCTGCCTTTGGGCTGAGGTTTCTGCAGAACACAGGGACTATGCGCAAGGCCACATTCCTGAGAGAGGCCTTCCACAGATTTTCTCTTAGAATTGGTTTTCTGAGGAGGATTTGTCAGATGCAGATGTAGAAGTTAATGAGCTTGAAGATAGACAACAAGACTTTTGTAAATAAAGAGAAAGTTCACAGGTCCTTTGAAGGTCAGCCTGTCTTCAGGAAAAGAGGGAAGGTAAAGTGTCATCTGGTGGGAAAGTGAAACGGATTGTGTTCTTCTCGCTGAATGAAGCAGGAAAGGTTTTTAAAAAAGAGATAAGATGAAGCTTTTGAACTCAGAGTAGTCAACATCCATTATTCATGCCAATCTTCCCAAGTTTCTGCTCTGTGATTCCAAGTGGATTTCTAGTTTCATGGTTCCTGTCTTGCCAAGTTCCTGTTCTGTGATTTCAAGTGGTTTCCTAATTCTGTGGTTCCAGTTTTGCTAAGATCGTATTTTGAATACTGGGATTTTACGCTGCCTTGTGTTTCTGGATTTTGCAACCTTGTACTTTGTGCTTTATGCTTGTACCTTGGAAGTTATGGCCTAATAGTTACATTTTGTAGCTACCTTTTTGGACTATACTTTTGTATCATTTTTATTGCTTGGCATTTATATATTCTTCAATAAACTGCTTGCTGATCATACCCAACTGGTGAGGTGTTTTAAGGTCAGAGGAGTATCAGCTCTGGGATACAATAGCCGGTAGGAATTGTGGGAGCTGAAGCCCAAAACACCCAGAGGGACAAAGTTTGCCCATACCTGGTCTAGAAAATCCCATAAGAAGCTAAAAATCTAGGATGGTATGAGCACTGTAGAATTAATATAGCGTGATACCACTTTAACTGTCATGCCTTGATATTATGGAATCCTGTGTGGAATCACCCTCTTTGGTAGAGAAGGCTAAAGACCTTGTGAAACTGTTGAGTGGGTCTAGAGCCTGGCATACTATGCTACACCAAAGGTTGAATCAGGACACGAATCAGGTTTAGGTGAAAAGAACAGAGGTTTATTCTTTCACGACAAAGGATGTCAGAATAGAGTCTGTGCTCCCAAACATCTAACATGCATCACTAGAAAATATATTTATTCATTTTGACAACCTTTTGGAATGACCATGTCAGCCTCTGATTGGCTGAGAAATGGCAGGGCTAGGATCCAGGCTCCTGTTGACTGGGGATACCCTCTGATCTCATTGCTGGTTGGGGTGGGAAAAATAAACAGCTGTCATTTGTTGGTTTGAAGTTTTACTCATGCATGGTTCCCTGAACTCAGGAATTTGGTGAGGTAACATGAAAATGAATTCTTAATTGACTTAACAATGTAATGGGTACATGCAAAGGAGTGAGTCCGGTAAAGTCACTGAGAAATTATGAATGATAACAGTACAATGGGTGAAACTTCTCTCGTGACTTGTGCACTGACTCTCATCAGTGGATATCAATGAAAGCTGGAAAAACTTCTCAATGACAGTAGAAAATATATCAATGGATTTATCAAGTTGTTAGAATTTCATCTAAGAGCAGGGAGAGCTTTGAATGTGCCTGAAGCACCTCTTCCTTTCGCCCTCTGCCCTATTGCAATGATATTATGAAACTGGGTGCACACATCTAGGTGTGGTTAGACTATTTCCTTTTTAGCTGAATGTCCTTGAGGTAGCATGTTTAATAAAGGGATTATACAAATTCCTTCTGACGAATAACCAGTCTGTTTCCCAGAAGAGTTTTTATTAACCAAGAAAGAGGTGAGGCAGAGGAAGCAGTCTGCTGGACATCACAAGGCTTTGGCTTTGCCAGTTCATGAAAATTCGTATAACTTTTTGTAACTCTTACTTTATCTTATTTGATAACAAAACAGCAGCTTCCATGATTCCATAGTATCAAGTAATGAATTAGAGTAGTGTCAAACTGCATTAATTCTGCAGTGCAGATATACCCTTGGTTTCTTTGATTCAACTGGACAGAATTTTGTTATCTTATCACTGAGATTATTGTTGCATTCTCTAGTAATTCCTGTCCCATAATGTATACAATGTCCTATAATCCATCTCAAAATAGATATGTTATCGAGACCGCTATCAGATATTGTCAGGAAAATTGTAAGAAAGGGCAACAAATATGCTGGGACACCTTCCCTATGAACTAAAGCATTTGTGACATGGAAACTAAAGCATCTGTTATTGGTCTTTTAACCCAGAAAAGACTTCAGGGAAGACATGGTAAAGGTTTATAAAAATATGCCTCCTCCCCATCAACCAAATTTGGAAAACTGTTAACCTTAGTTAGCCATCAGAAGCAATTCCATAGAGTTGTTGAAGGCTTTCATGGCCAGGATCACTGGGTTGCTATGAGTTTTGTGGGCTTTATGGACATGTTCCAGCAGCATTCTCTCCTGATGTTTTGCCCACATCTATGGCAGTCATCCTCAGAGGTTGTGAGGTCTGTTGGAAACTAGGCAAGTGGGGTTTATATATCTGTAGAAAGTCCAGGGTGGGAGAAGGAACTCTTGTTTGTTTGAGGCAAGTGTGAATTATGCAATTGGCTACCTTGATTAGCATTAAATGGCCTTGCAACTTCAAAGTCTGGCTGCTTCCTGCCTGGGGGAATCCTTTGTTGTGAAATGTTAGCTGGCCCTGATTGTTTCATGTCTGGAATTCCCCCGACTCCTGAGTGGTGGTCTTTATTTACTATCCTGATTTCATGGTTTCCTTGTTCTATTGAAATTGTCCACATGCTTGTGGATTTCAATGGTTTCTCTGTGTCGTCTGACATGGTGGTTGTGAGAGTGGTCCAGCATTTCTGTGTTGTCAAATAATATGCTGTGTCCCGGTTGGTTCATCAAGTGTTCTCCTGTGGCTGACTTCTCTGGTTGAGTTATTCTGCAGTGCCTTTCATGTTCCTTGATTCGTGTTTGGGCATGTCTGCATTTGCTGGTCCCTCTGTAGACTTGTCCACAGCTGCATGGTATACGGTATACTCCTGCAGAGGTTAGAGGATCCCTCTTGTCCTTTGCTGAATGTAGCATTTGTTGGATTTTCTTAGTGGGTCTGTAGATAGTGGGTAGGTTGTTTCTCTTCATTAGCTTCCCTATGTGGTCAGTGGTTCCCTTGATGTACGGTAAGAACACTTTTCCTCTGAGTGGATCTTTGTCTTTACTCTCATGGCCTGTTCTTGGCCTTACAGTTCTTCTGATGTCTGTGATAGAGTATCCATTGGCCCACAGAGCCCAGTTTAGGTGGTTCAGTTCACCTTGGAGGAGATGGGGTTCACATATTCTTTTTGCCTAGTCTGCCAGGGCTTTAATTGTGCTTCTTTTTTTACTTGGTTGGAGTTTTTATAGGTATCTGTCTGTGGAGCCCCGGTGGCGAAGTGTGTTAAAGCGCTGAGCTGCTGAACTTGCAGACCGAAAGGTCACAGGTTCAAATCCCGGGAGCGGAGTGAGCACCCGCTGTTGGCTCCAGCTTCTGCCAACCTAGCAGTTCAAAAACATGCCAATGTGAGTGGATCAATAGGTACTGCTCCGGCGGGAAGGTAACGGCGCTCCATGCAATAATGCTGGCCACATGACCTTGGAGGTGTCTACGGACAACGCCGGCTCTTTGGCTTAGAAATGGAGATGAACACCAACCCCCAGAGTCAGACATGACTGGACTTAACGTCAGGGGAAAACCTTTACCTTTACCTTATTTCTGTGTGTAGGTTTTCTGTAAACTGTGTGGCCCAATTGCGGATTGGGTTTTTGGATGACTAGGACCCGATGGCTAGGTCCATTGTATTCTAACCGAGTTCCTTTAACTGGCTAGGCCAAAGATCATATCAAGAAACTTCCGCTTATGCAGTGCCTACTGTTCTATTGTTATACAGCCACTGCTGTATTCACCATCCCTTCCCAGTTCCACACCATACAAATCCCAAAGAAAGAAATTCCCACACCTCTGGCAACAGATCCAACAGCTTAGTATCCACCCTCAGTTTGCGGGTTGGGTTCCCATCGAAGATGATATATGACCCCAGTCGTATGTTCTCCTTGGTCGTCACGAACCTGAAGGAAGCATTGCAACATTGCTGCAGCTGTGTTCTGCAAAAGAGACTGGCAATATGTTAGAATTACAGGCATACCTCTGTTAACAAAGCCTCTGATAAAGAAGCTCTTTTTATGAACTTTTTTATTAAACCTTTTCCTTTTTCTTCTTTTCTTCTGTCCAGCTGGAAGTGGGTTTTTTTAGCAGCATTGGAAGCATTGTGGCTATGGAATCTTCCTGTTTTCATGTTATTTCTGCCTCTGGTACCATTGCTTCTTTTAAAGAAGCAAAGCCCTGGAATACACCTGCTTCATTGATTAAAGGTGCATCTACATTATAGAATTAATACAGTTCAAAGCCACTTCAATTGCCATGGCTCCATGCCATGAAATCATAAGAGTTGCCCCATGAGAGTCAACCAAAATAGTTACCTGAATTGCGCGACTGCTATAGGATTGAGCTCCCAGCGGCATTCTTGGGCAAGCAGCAGATGTTCCATTATCCTCATTTCTGTCTCCTGGAGTTTCCAGTTATTGATCATATGGATCTTCTCTTTCTCACTATCTGTCTTCTGAAAATGGATGCTAACAGCAAGTCAGAAACAAAGAAGAAAAGGAGGCCATTTAACATTCACTCATGGGATTTGCCAACAGGATTGTATTCCTGTTCCGCATGAGATCTTAGCTGTGGTTTTAGTTCAAACTTGGAAGGAACCGGCCAGTCCTGAGCCTTCTTGGAAATATAGGATTCCTCTTTTGAAGTTCATCAGAAAACTCAGCAAATATTCACTATCTCAGGCCCGATTATCTAGATTATCTGCTTTGAACTCGATTATATAGCAGTGTCTACTCATATAATCCAGTTCAAAGCAGATAATGTGGATTATCTGATTTGATAATCTGGATTATATGGCAGTGTAGAAGGGGCCTCAGAGTACATTATGGAATTAATGCAGATTGGCACCCCTTTACTGCCATGGCTGAATGCTATGAAATTCTGGAATTTATCATTTAACAACATCTTTAAGCTTCTCTGCCCAAGAGTGCTGGTACCTCACTAAACCACAACCCCTTTGATTCCATAGCATTGAGCCATTGCAGTTAAAGTGGTACCAAACTGCATTAATTCTACAGTGCAGAATTTCTGTTATCTCAAAGACAGAGAGAGGGGGGCATGGAAGATGAATCTGAATTAAGATATAGGACCAGTGCAGTAGGAGAAAGTCTAAATCTCCCACCTTGATTTAAATAAGTCATCAACTCTTTGCACACAAGGTGTCCTGTATATCTTCAAGAAACAACTTTTTAAACCTGACAAATGCACAAACCATAAGTACTCACATTCCAGACAGATTCTTCTCCTGAAATAACAGATTCAGTTCCCAGCATCTGCCTTGTTCTACTTTAGTCTTATTTCTGGAAAGAAAAATGAAAGAGTAGGATTTCAGTCCAATAATAATAATAATAATAATAATAATAATAATAATAATAATAATAATAATAATAATAATAATAATGTATTTCTTCTATTTTAAGACCCACACACACACACCCCATAAACATCTTGAAAACCATTAGTCATTGAAATTAATCATACCTTTTAAAGTGTCAGTTCAAAATTCACACGAGCAGATTATATGGAAGTGATCTTTTAGGTAATTTGGATCTCAACCATGTGGGGTTTTAAAGGGGACAACCAACACTTTGTACTTTGCTAGACCTCTCTTCTACTTCCAAAACTGGTGAGATCAAGGTTCTGAGCAGGGAAACTGTCTGGATATGTTTCATTTTAGTCTTACAATTCCTTTGACATCTTTCATTTGCTCAAGCTTCATTGTCTGGATTAGAGCTGGAGATAATCCATTGCAAATAGTAAGTCATGTAATTTGTTGATTTTCCCATTAACTATCAATGCCTAGATGCCCATAGCAAAAAAAAAAAAATTGGAGGTGGGTGGGAGGGGATGGAAACAATTTAAATTTTTTAGTGAATCATGAAAAGTAGTTCCATAAAATGAAATAATTTAAATTCTAGGACTCATTCTACATTTTTATATAGACTTAATTAAATAAATTTCTATTTCAGCTACAAAGTTTTTCTTTATCATGATGATGGGTTACATCAATATGTTTTCCACCTAAATTAGCAAGAAGTTTTCAGCCAAACGCAAATTGTTCTGATGGTACTGTGTTCTTTTGGTGTCCATTGAAGACTTGGATTGTATCTTTCCATTACACAAATGGTTACCAACCAATGCACCAATCTTCTGACCCCCTTTACTCCCAACCTCTCCTCCAAACACCACACAGTGCTTAAACTGGTCACCTTGTATATGAAATGAACAGGCTAACCAGGGAATGCCATTTCCCAGAATAAGATGCCTCTTCTTATCCACAGGAAATCCATATCCTGGCAGTGGGATCTGTGGATTTCGCAATAATTGAGCTTTCACTTGGTCATGAGAAACAGTTTTGGTCATATAAAGACCAAGATCTAACAATAACACAGCTGGCAAATTCCAACCCTGAACCTCATCCATGTGATGAGGTCCCTAGTCTAAGGCTGGATCTACATTGCTATATGATGCAGTTTGGAATTGGTCAATGAGACCCATATAACGCAGTTCAATGGAGATAAACTGAATTATATGGGTCTACACTGACCATATCATGCAGTTCCAATTTGCATTATATGGCAGTGTAGATCCAGACTAATAAAGTTTATGCTACAACTTCATGTTTGCAGCATGTGTCATAAACTAAACAGTTTGCTGTCACACTGCCTGAATTAAATGGTCATGTAGATGTGACTTAAGATATAGAAGTTCATACAAATCGGATTAGCAAATCGGCAACAGTAGAGCAGGGAAAGCTGTTGTGTTTTGGAGCCGTCTTCTCCTTTGGGTTCCTCAGAGGTACCCAGTGCCAAGGAAAAGTGATATCAGATAGCAATAACTGTCCAGTGTAAAACAGGCTCTAGTCCCTTTTGCAGAGGAAGATTGAGCTCAGCTTGTTCTCAGTGGTGTCACTGGGAAGGTGGTGGACAGGAGCTTTTTCTTATCCTCATAGAATCATGGAATCCTAAAGATGGAAGAGATCCCAGAGGCCATCCAATCCAACCCTCTGCCAAGCAGGAAAATAACATCAAAGCACTCCCTACAAAGGGCCATACAGCCTCCACAGAAGGAAACTCCACCACACTCCAAGGTGGCATATTGCTGTCAGGACGTTATTCGTAATGTTTAGGTGGAACCTCTTCTCCTGCAATGTGAATCCATTACTCTGTGTCCCAGTCTCTAAAACAGCAGAAAACAAGTTTGCACCCTCCTCAACGTGGCGTTTTTTCAAATATTTAAACATGGCTCTCATGTCCCCTCTCAACCTTCTCTTCTCCAAGCTAAGCATACCCAGCTCCTCACAGGACACGGCTTCCAAGTATTTGATCATTTTGGTCACCCTCCTCTGGACCTGTTCCAGCTTGTCCATATCCTTCTTGAATTGTTTTGCCCAGAACTGGACACAGTATTATTCCAGGTGAGGTCTGACCAAAGCAGAGTAGACTGGGAGTATGAATTCCCTCCATCTAGACACCAGACTCCTACTGATGCAGCTTCCTTTGAGACCCCTTCCTCAAATTCCTTACTCACCTCTTTACTCTTTCTAACAGTGAAAGAGTGAAGCCGACAAGAAAGACCACGCTGATGCCCAGTACGAAGTTCTGCTTCCCAAGCCGTATATTAAAGGGCATGGCATGAGCAATCATCTCCAGCCTTGAGCTTTCTCTGTTTTCCAGTTCCTTCAGGTGTGTCCTGTGTAAATGCCACAGAAGCAGTCATCAAAGACTCAGTTACACCTGAGTTGACGTGGGAAATGTGCCTTGAAAGACAAACATTGCAAGTCATCATGTAGCATCTTTCCTGTGACTGTGCCTTTACTCTCAGGTAATATCATAACTTAATACAATGATCATAAGCTGCTGTGGGGGCAATAAAAGCTTTTATATTTTCATTGTCTCCAAGAAATCCAAGAATAATTAATTACTGTAATTATTAAACTCTGAATTGCTAGAACCGACCGATGATATGAATTCTGTATGCAATACTGGGCATCAAAATATATCCAGAAAGCAGAGGTGAGCAATGGCATGGGGTGGGAGGGGCATTTTCATAGCCATAAAAGCACATTTAATATGTCAGGAGTAACACTGTATCATTTTGGTTGCCACTTTCAACTCATTTCTTGCTTACGGAAGTGAGTGGGAAGTGACCTTTCACATCAAACAACTAGCATGTTGGTTCATTTTTCAGCTATGGCTACATCCTATGGAAAGATGGTCCATCTAACAATTTATGCGGCTTTCCTGTTGTGGACCTTCAAGTTGTTTCTGTCTTGTGGCAACGCTTAAAGCAAATCTATCAAGGGGTTTTCTTGGCAAGATTTTCCACAGGGAATATGCCTTGGCCTTCCTCTTATTAGAATTTTCTGTGTTAGGAGGGAAAACTACCCAACTAGCCGGGCTGTGGCGCAGCTGTTGAGCAGCTGCCTTAAATCACTCTGACCATGAGGTCATGAGTTCGAGGCCAGCCCGTGGCGGGGTGAGCACCCGTCAATTAAAAATAAAAAATAGCCCCTGCTCGTTGCTGACCTAGCAACCCGAAAGATAGTTGCATCTATCAAGTAGGAGATAAGGTACCACTTATAAAGTGGGGAGGCAAGATTAACTAATTTACGACCTGGAATGAGGAAGTGCCGTCAGTGTGGATGATGAAGCAGCTGCTCCCCCCTGTGGCCAGAATCAAACATCCCCTCAGAAGAAGGTTAACTTGCCTCTGTGTGTGTCTCTCAGTCTCTGTTTGATGTGTTTATGGGCATTGAATGTTTGCCCTATGTGTGTTATAATGTGATCCGCCCTGAGTCCCCTTCGGGGTGAGAAGGGCGGAATATAAATACTGTAAATAAATAAATAAATAAATAAAACCAGCAAAGCATCCAAAAATGTGCAAAAACAGGATACCTATAGTTGAGCATTCAGCTCACAGCAAGCAGAGTGTGAAGTGTCATGTGGCTGTAAAGAATTTAGAGCTTAAGAGGCAATGATCCAGAGATCCATCTTTAAGATTACAAAAGGTTTATTTACAAAAATAATAACATTTCATAATAGTAAAGAACCGGGTCCTTGCTACTCTAAACCCCATCTCTTCTAGGGTTGAAAGAGAGGGAAAAATCACTAAGTACTTCATCTCTCCTGACACACAAGCAGGGAGAGATCTCACTACTCACAGTACACACTAAGATGTAAAATAGAAAGTCAAGGACAAAAGGCATTGCACCTGCAAAGTATCCGTTCTACACAACTAATCAGAATGATAGGAGAAACAGAGAGGAGAGAAGAAATAGATATATTCCAACTGTCATTCAGGAGACAGGGGGAAACAGATTTCCCTCAGCCTATTCTAAAGCTAACTAGCTCTTCCTCATTGAGGAATGCAGATGTGGGCACTGTGAAAGGTTGAACTCCAACACCGCTAAGGCTGAGAAAGTGTGACCCAAGGTCAGTGCTAGAGGCATGAGGCCCCGAAGGAGGTAGGCCTGGTAGCCTACACTGCCTGCTTTGTGGCACGTTCCCATAGACTATCATTATGTCTGGAATCACTCCGAAACAGAACACCTTCACATTTAGAATTGCACCACATAAGCAAAATGAATGGAAAAAAATTTATTTTGGCAGAAAGAGAGCCTTGTGCTTAAGCACAACTAAGCACTGTGGTAAATCCAGCACTGCCAAGGTCATCTGCCACGTTATCACACCAGGGCTTTAAAACAGGCGGTCCAGCATTTCTGCCACCTGTAGAATTCTGTGAAATGTAGTTTAGGGTGGGACCTTTTGAATTCTCAGCTAAAGAGGTCCTCACCTTCCCAAACTACATTTCCCAGGATTCTTTAAAGCCCTGATGTGATAACGTTGCTAGTGGTTTCCCACAGCTGAGCAGGGATTCCAAGCCTCTGCTCTCCTAAAGACGTGGCCCAACACTCAAACTATAGTCAGCCCTCCACATTTACATATTTGATTAATGTGTTCTCTCTAGGGTGCACATGTCAGACATAAGGCCCATGGGCCCCCCATGTCATTTTATGTGACCCTCCAGGTGATGGACTACAACTCCTGTATTCTTTATCATTTGGCATCATGACTAGAGCTGATGGGAGTTGCGATACAATAACATCTGGAAGGCTGTAGCTTGTCCTGAAAGTCAGGAGAGTGGGGATTGGATTCAGACATAAGGTTGTGTGTATGTGTGTGTGTGTGTGTGTATAGGCTAAAAGGTAAAGGCTTTCCTCTGACATTAAGTCTAGTCGTGTTCAGCTCTGTGGGTTGGTGCTCATCTCCATTTCTAAGCCCAAGAGCCGGCATTGTCCATAGACACCTTCAAGGTCATGTGTCCGGCATGACTGCATGGAGCGCCATTACCTTCCTGCCAGAGTGGTACCTATTGATCTACTCACATTAGCATGTTTTCAAACTGCTAGGTTGGCAGAAGCTGGGGCTAACAGCAAGAGCTCACCCCACTCCCTGGATTCAAAGCACCAACCTTTTGGTCAGCAAGTTCAGCAGCAGGTCAGCAGTTCAATATATTTTTATATATATATATATATACAGTAGAGTCTCACTTATCCAACACTCGCTTATCCAACGTTCTGGATTATCCGACGCATTTTTGGAGTCAACGTTTTCAATATATCGTGATATTTTGGTGCTAAATTCATAAATACAGTAATTACTACATAGCATTACTGCGTATTGAACTACTTTTTCTACCAAATTTGTTGTCTAACATGATGTTTTGGTGCTTCATTTGTAAAATCATAACCTAATTTGATGTTTAATAGGCTTTTCCTTAATGCCTCCATATTATCCAACATATTTGCTTATCCAACATTCTGCCGGCCCATTTATGTTGGATAAGTGAGACTCTACTGTATATATATATATATATATATATATGTGTGTGTGTGTGTGTTGTTGACTCTCTGTATCTACAGATTTACAGTCCATGGATTCAACGGCCTTTTGAAGGCAACCATTTACAATCTAATAACATGCAAGGAAAAGGATTGGCAGTAGAGAAAGGAACAAAATCCCGGAAATAGTCTTACCTTTTTCTTTTATAGCTTATCATGAACATTCAAAGAGGGACCCTTATTTCCTGAAATTCTTCCATTTCCCATTTAAAAGTCAGTAAAACTTCTGTTTAACCAGTTGGAAATCTTTTAGTAAAAGGACCATGGGTTTCACAAGCTGAGCAAAAACAAGGTCAAAAATTAATACCCAAGAGTTCAGTGACATCAATGTTACTGAGCTCGTGTGTGTGTTTTAATAGCCTTGGCTAGTTATTTTGGATTTCCCAATGTTATATGACGGAGGGTTTTTTTAACCACAGGAAGTTTAACTATTGGAAGAAGTCGACTATAGAATAGTACTGGAGGATTTAGACTAGGGATGGGCAAACTTGGGCTCTCCAGGTGTTTTGGACTTCAACTCCCACAATTCCTAACAGCCGATAGGAAAAGAACAAGGTTTGGATCATTGATGTTGCCATCCCAGGTGACAGTCGCATAGATGAAAAACAACAGGAAAAACTCAGCCGCTATCAGGACCTCAAGATTGAACTTCAAAGACTCTGGCAGAAACCAGTGCAGGTGGTCCCGGTGGTGATGGGCACACTGGGTGCCGTGCCAAAAGATCTCAGCCGGCATTTGGAAACAATAGACATTGATAAAATCACCATCTGCCAACTGCAAAAGGCCACCCTACTGGGATCTGCACACATCATCAGAAAATACATCACACAGTCCTAGACACTTGGGAAGTGTTCGACTTGTGGTTTTGCGAAACGAAATCCAGCATATGTATCTTGTTTGCTGTGTCATACAACGTCGTTGTGTTGATAATAATAATAATAATAATAAGAGGATTTAAAGATCGAATTGCAAAGACTCTGGCACAAGCCAGTCAAGGTGGTCCCAGTGGTGATCGGCACACTGGGTGCAGTGCCTAAAGACCTTGGCCAGCACTTGGAAACAATCAGTACTGACAAAATTACCATCTGTCAGCTGCAAATGGCCACCCTACTCGGATCTACACACATTATTCGCCAATACATCACATAGTCCTAGACATTATTATTATTATTATTATTATTATTATTATTATTATTATTATTTTCCTATTATTATTATTATTCTCATGTGTAAGTCGAGAAATTTTATTCAAAAGATAGATAGATAGATAGATAGAACTTTATTTATACCCCGCCACCATCTCCCCAATGGGGACTCGGGGCGGCTTACATGGGGCCATGCCCAAGACAATACAATAAACCATAACATAATACAATTAAATAATACATTACATAAAATAAACAGTACAACATAAGATCAAAACAACAATATAACACGAGCGGGCCGCATGAATACTACATTTAAAAACTAGATTAAAAATTAAAACTCTGGGTGAGAAAGGGATCAGAATAAGATCAACTGTGTCAACTTATATACAGGTCAGTGTAAATACTGCACCTTAACTCTTAACAAAAAAAATTATCTGAGTAAAGTGGCAAAAGGAAAGAGCTTAGTTCATCGAGAGAACCATAAAAAAGGAGAGTGTCTACTCTTTCTGTTGTGGCACTGCCTCTTATCCGTGGTTCATATCAAAAATATAATAGTAATAAATCTGTATTTATATCCCGCTTTTCTCCCTAAACGGGACCCAAAGCGGCTCACAACATTATATAAAAGACAGTAAGGTAAAGGTTTTCCCCTGACGTTAAGTCCAGTCGTGACTGACTCTGGGGGTTGGTGCTCATCTCCATTTCTAAGCCGAAGAGCCAGCGTTGTACGTAGACACCTCCAAGGTCATGTGGCCGGCATGACTGCATGGAGTGCCATTACCTTCCTGCCGGAGCGGTACCTATTGATTTACTCACATTTGCATGTTTTCGAACTGCTAGGTTGGCAGGAGCTGGGGCTAACAGCGGGCGCTCATTCCGCTCCTGGGATTTGAACACAATATATATATGTATGAGTGTGTGTGTGTGTGTAAAATAATAGCTTATAAAAACAAATTTACAATAAAAAACACATTTAAAACATTAGTCTAATACAGTTATTGCAAGCAACTCAACAAGATAGATAGGAATCTGCACAACTCAATAAAAGTTAGCTTTTCTTTCATTAAAGCTAAGTATCTTCATCAAAAGCTTGTGCAAGCAGGAAGGTCTTTTGCTGTTTTTTAAAAGATGTCAGGGACAGGACTGTTTTAACCTCCTTGGGGAGGGAGTTGAAGGGCCACCAAGAAGGCCTTCTCTCTTGTCGCCGCCAACCGCATTTGTGATGGTGGCAGCAGAGAGGAAAGCCTCACTAGAAGATCTTAATGTTTGGGCAGGCTGATATGAGGAAATGCGGTCAGATAGGTAAATAGGACCTGAACCGTTTATAGTTTTAAAGTCAAAATCAGCAGCACCTTGAATTGGGCCCAGAAAGAAATTGGCAGCTGGCGCAGGCGCTTTAGCAGGGGGTAGTATGCTCCCTGGGTCTAGCACCTGTTAATAACCTGGCTGCAGGTTCAATTTGAACTAATTGAAGTTTCCGGACACTCCTCAAGGGCAGCCCCACGTAGAGCCTATTACAGTAGTCTAAATGGGATGTAACCAAGGAATGGACCACCATGGCCAAGTCCGGCTTCTCAAGGTACGGTTGCAGCTGGCGCATAAGTTTTAATTGTGCAAAGGCCCTCCCAGCCACCACCGACACCTGGGCTTCCAAAGTCAGCAATGAGTCCAGGAGGACCCCCAGACTATGGACCTGTGTCTTCAGGGGAGTGTGACCCTGGTAGCCTTACAACTGACCAGGAGGACCTCCATCCGGTCTGGATTCAATTTCAATTGGTTAGTCCTCATCCAATACACAACAGCTGACAGGCACCGGTTCAGGGTCTGGGCTGCTTCATTGGCTTTTGGTGGAAATGAGTAGTAGAATTGGGTGTCATCTACGTACAGATGGTACCGAACTCCAAAACTCTGGATGATCTCTCCCAGCGGGACAGAACTGAATCCTGCGGGACCCCACAAGACAACGGTCGTGAGGCCAAGTAGGCATCCCCCAACACCACCATCTAGGTACAACCTTCCAGGAAGGAAGAGCCATTGCAAAACAGTGCCACCAAGTCCCATCCCAGCCAGGAGACTCAGAAGGATACTATGGTCAATGGTATCGAAGACGGCTGAGAGGGCCAAGAGAACCAACAGGGACCCACTTCCCCCTCTCAAGTTCTCTGTATAGATCATCTACCAAGGCGACCTGAAACCAGACTGAAATGGATCCAGATAATCCGTGTCATCCAGAAATCCCTTGAGTTGCGAGGCCACCGCTCACTCCAGAACCTTGCCCAAAAAGGGCAAAGTCCATCACTTTGGCCCCTATTATTCATGATGTATATCAGAACACATCTCTTGGCCCCCAAGTCTGCATTCAACTTAGCCATGAGGTTGAGGTTCAACTTAGCCATAAATATGCATAGTACCCTTTCTTACTTCTGAATCAAAATATGGCCAACCTCACTTGGCGATTGGCTGGAAGGAAGGAAAGGGAGCTACGTATAGCAGCTTAAAGTTGTGAGTAGAAAGGTGAGCGATAGGCCTAATGATAAAAGAGGAGAGGAAAAGACAAAGTGAAAATTAAAGTTAACCCACCTTAGGCACAATTATGCAACTTTTAATGGGAGTCTTTACTATATTAAAGGTTGTTGCTCAGTCGCTTGCAGTGAGTTAAGGATTCACAGCAAGTGCTCTACCTTCTGAAAAGAAGAAAAAGAGTTACAACAGCCCTGCAAACAGAAGGAAATGACACATTCTCTCTGTGCAGAAAGAGGCATGTAGACCACCCACAAAGGAAAGACAGGCAATTATGGTGGTAAGAAACTAGGTAAAGAGAAAGTGAGAAACAGAAACCTATGAATGTGGTTTGAGAAATCGAAACCTACGTTTGTAGCTCTCCAGACTTTGCAAACGCTCACTTGTTAGGCAACACCTAGTTGTCATGCTGACTGGGGTTCTGGGAGTTGTTCTCCCCCAAAAATAACATCTCCAAACTCTAGGTAACCCTATGATTGTACTTTTGTACTACTTTAATTGCCATGGGTGGAAATCATGGAATCCTTGGAATTTGTAGTACAAGAGTCCCATGGTATCTGTTGGGGCTTAAAAATTACACCCCCCCCCCCCCCCCCACACACACACACACACAAATCTAAAAAGCAAACCTTGATTTTGCCATTTCATATAAGAAATATCTCGGTATATAATGGCTGCATCTACACTGTAGAATCCATGCAGTCCAACACGATTTTAAAAGCCATGGCTCATGGCTAAGGAATCATGGGAGTTGTAGTTTGATACGATCTTTAGCCTTCTCCGCCAAAGAATGCTGGTGCTTCACCAAACTAAAAATCCCAAGATTCCACAGCATTAAGGTAAAGGTTTCCCCCCAACATTAAGTCTAGTTGTGTGCAACTTGGGGTTGGTGCTCATCTCCATTTCTAAGACAAAGAGCTAGCATTGTCCATAGACACCTCCAAGGTCATGTGGCCGCATGCCTGCATGAAGTGCCACTACCTTCCCATCGGAGCGGTACCTATTGATCTACTCACATTTGCATGTTTTCGAACTGCTAGGTTGGCAGAAGATGGGGCTAACAGCGGGTGCTCACTCTGCTCCCCAGATTCAAACCTGCGACCTTTCAGTCAGCAAGTTCAGCAGCTCAGGGTTTTAATACGCTGCGCCACCAGGGGCTCCTCCACAGCATTAAGTGGCAATTAAAGTGGTGTCAAACTGTATTAATTCTACAATGTATGCACCCAATGATTTGTGGATCCATGGGGAATCCTGAAACCAAACCCTATATAAAACAAAGACCCAATGTGTTGAGCCCTATTTGTGCTGTTATAGTATAAGAAAAACAATGAAAAACAGAATTGATAAGCATCTGGATGCTATCCAAAGTTTCTCCTGCAAATAAAAAGTAGAGGAAACAATTACGTATTTGAATTTTTCAAGGGGTGAGACGTTTTAGGGAATTCATTTATTGTTGTTGGGACTTGTTAAACAAGTTTCAGGCTTTACAGTAAGCTGCTAAATGAAGGATGATTTAGAAGCATTCTGAAAAACACTAACCCTACCTAAGGCATTAAATTTCATCTGTCACTTAGGAGTAAAATTTCCTTGGTCTGCACCAGGAAGTCTTTGCAATCTGGTTATAAGGCACCAGGCCCACCAAAACCAAGGTCCAGGAGACATAAGAAAATGGCTCAAGTCATAGATTAATTCAGAAAAGTAATTTATTACTCAAATGATAAAAATGTCTATCAGCCACAAGAGTTCTTTCTGGTTTTGAGAACCTGACATTCCAGTCTTCTGAGTCCAAGACATGCCCAAGTGAGCGGTAGGTTTCGTCTTCCACATATAATTCCTATAGACCTTCAGAATAAATTCTCAAACTGTCCACTTCAGGCATCTACATGAAAGAGAGAGCAAAAAGTTCAGAACATAACCAAAGGCAATGGGGAGGAGAACAATATTATCAACCCTGATCAACATTAACCAAAAGGGGAAATATAGTATACAGTATAGACGCCCACCTGTGGTTTTGTCTACCCACATTTCCTGCTTCTACATAATGGCAGGAAAGTATTCGCTAGTGGATACTGGGGTCATAGTATTGGTGACTCATAGTATGGGAACTGTGAGTCACCAACACCCGTAGGATCATAATTGCCCATCTCCAGTATAAAAAAATCATAGAATTGTGGAGTTGGAAGAGACCGTAAGAGCCATCCAGTCCAACTCCTTGCCATACAGGAACATACAATCAAAGCTCCCAACAGATGGCCATTCAGCTTCTGCTTAAAAACCTCCTGAGAAGAAGTCTCCATCACTCTCCAAGGCAGACATTCCACTATCAAACAGCTTTTCCTAATGTTGATGTGGAATTTCTTTTCCTGTAGTTTGAATCCATTGCTCTATTGTGTCCCTGTCTATAGCAGCAGTTTTGTTGTTCATCCCCACTAAACTCAACTCTGTGCATCGAGTGTTGAATGCTGACTAAATGCCAGTGATGCAACAGGTCTACTACAGTTGAGAAAAAATGTCAAATAAACTTTTCCCCTGTGTTGCCTTTGAGATATGCTGTATGTACTACAACTTTCATCACCCCCGGTTAGCCTCTCATTACCCCTATCCTAATCTTGAAATTGCTCTTTGTCTTGCAATATCTTTCCGTCGTTCCATCTTGAGTTTTTACCTGCAGGAGAAAACAATTGGCCTTCTGTCTATCTTGTCTTTTTTCATTAAATCTAAGTCACAGTTTTATTTGTATTTTTAACAAATGCAAAATTCATGTGAGGATCTTTTTGCCTCTCTCTGGGAGGGAAAAGCCCACAAATGGTACAAACACTTTAACTTCCTTTGGCCACACTTTTCTTGGTCAGTTGCCCATAGCTCAAAACAAAAAAAATGCATTGTTTGTTTGCTTACAGAAAAAGAGATTCTACCGAAATGTTAGGAAGAACATCCTGATGGTAAGAGCTGTTATACCAGGCATGGGGCAAACTTCAGCCTCAAAGTTTGCCCATGCCTGTTTTAAGCAGTGGAATATGCTGTCTGAGAGTCTCCTTCTCTGGAGATTTTTAAGCAGAGGTTGAATGGCCATCTGTTGGGAGGGCTTAGAAGGTGTGTGCCTGCATGGCAGGGGGCTGGACTGGATAGCCTTGGGGTCTCTTCCAACTTTGTGATTCCTGATCTCCATAGACGGCAAGAGGCCTTACCGAGTTTCCTGGTGGGTCCCCAAACATTTGACACAGCAGTAGCGAGCCCCGCAGGAAACACAGGTGTAGTTCGATGGGAAGCCACAGACGGTGCAAAAATGGCGCTGAGGGAGGTTGGAAGGGGGGGCACACGCTGTCAGATAGTTGGGTCCTTCGCTCACATTCAGGTTCTGCTGGAAGTTTAAGCAATAGGAGGTTCACTTATTTTATGAGCTCTAGACCCCACTCTATAGTACACAGGTGACAAAAATGTGATCCAGGGGCTAAATGTGACCCCAGTCTATTTTTTTTTTACCCTTGAAACAAACCAGGACATGTATTCAACCCCCAGGCTCTATACATTCTTTAAAAATACTATATGGTAATTTTTGTTTTGAACCCCTTTTGCCCAAATGCTAGAAACCTATGCAAGATAGAACAGTTTTGCTCCCATCACCCACCCTGGCATCTCCAGAAATTCCCAATCAAACCAAAAAGAAGGATACAAGCCTTTTACTTGGCTGCCGTTTACTTTCCGGGCCCAATTCAAGGTGCAGGTTATCACCTACAAAGCCCTAAACGGTTTGGGACCCACCTACCTTAGAGGCCGCATCTCCCCCTACGAACCCGCACGTTCTCTTCGCTCGTCGGGGGAGGCCCTCCTCTCGCCCACCACCCTCGCAGTCGCGGTTGGTGGGGACGAGAGAGAGGGCCTTCTCCGTCGTGGCCCCCCGGCTTTGGAACTCGCTTCCTAGAGAGATCAGGCAGGCCCCCACCCTCCTCTCCTTCCGTAGGAGCTTAAAAACCTGGCTCTTTCAAAAGGCCTTTGATACTTAATCTGGTGTTGGACTGATCGATCTGCCCATTTTATAATAGCCCCATTCTTGAGGTGTTGCCAATGCTATATTGCACTTTGTCCATTTTAACTGTGAAATTACCTTCCCCATTTCGGCCCATTTCGGCACATGTTGCACGTTGCCTGGGTTCTATGAATTAGTCTCCAGTGTTAATATTGTATGTTTTATGTTGATTTTAACTATTGTTTTTACTGTAATTGATGTTTTTATTGGATAACTGTTTTATTGCTGTGTTTTGATATTTGATTGTTTTATCGGGCAAGGCCCCATGTAAGCCGCCCCGAGTCCCTTCGGGGAGATGGGGCGGGGTATAAAAATAAAGTTATTATTATTATTATTATTATTATTATTATTATTATTATTATTATTACAATAAAAATCAAAAGTGATTTCCCACCATTTATTGTTTAGCTTGGCTCTGTCCCATCCACTTCTCAGAAAGGGAAACCTGAAGGGTACCTGCTCCTCCAGCAAAGCTTGGAAGTTCTTCCGGAAACGCAGCTTGAAATGGTCCCCTCGGGTTTTCTTCTTCTTTTTACCTGTAAAAATAACACAGAGAATGAGAAAAAGAGGGAGAAATA